>NC_090304.1:50946037-53346037 GCF_039906515.1 Pseudorca crassidens | reverse complement strand
TTTTGTGTTTGTTGGAAGATTTTTAATCACAGTTTCAATTTCATTACTTGTGATTGGTCTGTTCATATTTCCTATTTCTTCCTCGTTCAGTCTTAGAAGGTTATACCTTTCTAAGAATTTGTCCATTTCTTCCAGGTTGTCCATTTTGTTGGCACAGAGTTGCTTCTAGTAGTCTCTTAGGATGCTTTGTATTTCTGTGGTGTCTGTTGTAACTTCTCCCTTTTCATTTCTAATTTTATTAATTTGAGTCCTCTCCCTCTTTTTCTTGATGAGTATGGCTAATGTTTTATTCATTTTGTTTATCTTCTCAAAGAACTAGCTTTTAGTTGTATTGATCTTTGCTATTGTTTTCTTTGTTTCTATTTCATTTATTTCTGCTCTGATCTTTATAATTTCTTTCCTTCTGCTAACTTTGGGTTTTGTTTGTTCTTCTTTCTCTACGTCCTTTAGGTGTAAGGTTAGAGTGTTTATTTGAGATTTTTCTTGTTTCTTGAGGTAGGGTTGTATAGCTATAAACTTCCCTCTTAGAACTGCTTTTGCTGCATCCCATAGGTTTTGGATTGTCGTGTTTTCATTGTCATTTGTCTCTAGGTATGTTTTGATTTCCTCTTTGATTTCTTCATTGATCTCCTGGTTATTTAGTAACGTATTGTTTAGCCTCCATGTGTTTGTGTTTTTTACCTTTTTTTCCCCTGTAATTCATTTCTAATCCCATACCATTGTGGTCAGAAAAGATACTTGATATGATTTCAATTTTCTTAAATTTACTGTGGCTTGATCTGTGACCCAAGACGTGATCTATCCTGGAGAATGTTCTGTGCGCACTTGAGAAGAAAGTGTAATCTGCTGTTTTGGGATCGAATGTCCTATGAACATCAATTAAATCTATCTGGTCTATTGTGTCATTTAAAGCTTCTGTTGCCCTATTTATCTTCATTTTGGATGATATGTCCAATGGTGTAAGTGAGGTGTTAAAGTCCCCCACTATTATTGTGTTACTGTCAATTTCCTCTTTTAGAGCTGTTAGCAGTTGCCTTATGTATTGAGGTGCTCCTATGTTGGGTGCATATATATTTATAATTGTTATATCTTCTTCTTGGATTGATCCCTTGATCATTATGTAGTGTCCTTCCTTGTCTCTTGTAACATTCTTTATTTTAAAGTCTATTTTATCTGATATGAGTATTGCTACTCCAGCTTTCTTTTGATTTCCATTTGCATGGAATATCTTTTTCCATCCCCTCACTTTCAGTCTGTATGTGTCCCTACGTCTGAAGTGGGTCTCTTGTAGACAGCAAATATATGGGTCTTGTTTTTGTAACCATTCAGCAATCTCTGTCTTTTGGTTGGAACATTTAATCCATTCACGTTTAAGGTAATTTTTGATATGTATGTTCCTATGACCATTTTCTTAATTGTTTTGGGTTTGTTTTTATAGGTTCTTTTCTTCTCTTGTGTTTCCCACTTAGAGAAGTTTCTTTAGCATTTGTTGTAGAGCTGGTTTGGAGTTGCTCAATTCTCTTAGCTTTTGCTTGTCTGTAAAGCTTTTGATTTCTCCATCAAATCTGAATGAGATCCTTGCTGGGTAGAGTAATCTTGGTTGTAGGTTCTTCCCTTTCATCACTTTAAGTATATCACGCCACTCCCTTCTGGCTTGTAGAGTTTCTGCTGAGAAATCAGCTGTTAACCTTATGGGAGTCCCCTTGTATGTTATTTGTCATTTTTCCTTTGCTGCTTTGAATAATTTGTCTTTAATTTTTGCCAATTTGATTGCTATGTGTCTTGGCATGTTTCTCCTTGGGTTTATCCTGTATGGGACTCTCTGCACTTCCTGGACTTGGGTGGCTATTTCCTTTCCCATGTTAGGGAAGTTTTCGACTATAACCTCTTCAAATATTTTCTCGGGTTCTTTCTCTCTCTCTTCTCCTTCTGGGACCCCTATAATGCGAATGTTGTTGCGTTTAATGTTGTCCTAGAGGTCTCTTAGGCTGTCTTCATTTCTTTTCATTCTTTTTTCTTTATTCTGTTCCACAGAATAAATTTTTTCTTTATTCTGTTCCGCAGCAGTGAATTCCACTATTCTGTCTGCCAGGTCACTTATCCTTTCTTCTGCCTCAGTTATTCTGCTATTGATTCCTTCTAGTGTAGTTTTCTAGTGTAGTTATTGTATTGTTCATCTGTTTGTTCTTTAATTCTTCTAGGTCTTTTTTAAACATTTCTTGCATCTTCTCGATCTTTGCCTCCATTCTTTTTCCGACGTCCTGGATCATCTTCACTATCATTATTCTGAATTGTTTTTCTGGAAGGTTGCCTATCTCCATTTCATTTAGTTTTTTTTTCTGGGGTTTTATCTTGTTCCTTCAGCTGGTACATAGCCCTCTGCATTTTCATCTTGTCTATCTTTCTGTGAATGTGGTGTTTGTTCCACAGGCTGCAGGACTGTAGTTCTTCTTGCTTCTGCTGTCTGCCCTCTGGTGGATGAGGCTATCTAAGAGGCTTGTGCAAGTCCACTCTATGACTTTTGATTGGAGGAGAATTTAATCCATTTACATTTAGAGTGATTATTGATAAGTAAGGATTTACTAATGCCATCTTAGTCATTGTTTCCTAGCTGTTTTGTAGTTCTCTTGTGCCTTAATCCCTCTCTTGTGGCCTTCCTTTGTGAATTGGTGATTTTCTATAGAGGTATGCTTTGATTCCCTTTTTATTTTATGTGAATCCACTGTAGGTTTTTGCTTTTTGGCTATCATGAGGCTTACATAAAACATCTTATAGATATAAGAGTCTATTTTATGCTTGATAACAACTTAACTTCGATTGCATACAAAACTTTACCCTTTTACTCTCCTCCATTTTGTTTCTAATGTCACAAAACACTTGATGTCTTTTTATATTGTGTCGTCATTAACAAATTAGTTTAGCTATCATTTTTAATACTCTTGTCCTTTTAACATTTATACTAGAGTTAAGTGGTTAACATATCACCTTGTTAACATTATTAAAGTATTCTTAATTTGACTATATACTTACCTTTACCAGAGTGTTTTACATTTTCATATCTTTTCATGTTACTAATTAGTATAATTTTGTTTCAGCCTGAAGAACTCCTTTCAGCATTTCTTGTAAGGCAGGTCTAGTGGTGATGAACTCCCTCAGCTTTTGTGTGTCTGGGAAAGTCTTTACCTCTCCTTCATATATGAAGTACAACTTTACTAGATAGAGTATTTCGGCTGGCAGGTTTTTTTTTTTTTCCTTTCAGTGCTCTGAATATATCATCCTACTCCTCTGGACTGTATCGTTTCTGTTGAGAATTCTACTGATAGCCTTATGTGAGTTCCCCTGTAAGTTATAATCCTTTTCTCTTGCTGCTTTTAAGATGCTCACTTTGTCTTTTATATTTGACAGTTTTATCATAATGTGTCTGTTGAGCCATACCTTGTATGCCTGTAAGCCCTGTACTTGCCCAGCCTCAAGATGGAAGAAAGAGCCCAGAGTAAGCAACAGAGACATCAATAGTTTAATGGGATTAAACAGGGATCTCACATGTCTGAAGCAAGGTCCTGGAGTGACACTCCACTGTGTGCAGCAGACAGTGGGCAAGACATGGCAGTGGTCTTCACTACCAGGGGGAGAGGAAGGTTACCAGTTATAGGGGGAATTGATGTCAGGTTGGCTCATCAGTTACCAGGGCACGAGCAGAGGAGCACGCCCCTTACTGCCCCTTTGATAAGCTATCATGGTGGAGATGTTCTGATCTAAAGATTAGAACAATCACTAGATGGGGAGGGGGGAGGGGGTACAAGTATATAGGCATTTACTGATTAGGCTCTATGATTAAGAGGGAAGGTCAGTTATGTGAGTAGGGTGTAGGTGAAGCAGGGACTAGTTGAGCAGGGGATGTACAGAGAGCAAGAGAACAGCCATCTTGGGCTGCCTGATAATACAGTGTCTTGGAGAGAATGGCTTTAAGTTTAGTTTGTTTGGTGACCTATGAGCTTCACAAACTTAGATATCCAAATCTCTCCCCAGATTTGGGACGTTCTCAGCTCTTATTAATTAATTTATTTATTTTTACATCTTTATTGGAGTATAATTGCTTTACAGTGTTGTGTTAGTTTCTACTGTACAACAAAGAGAATCAGCTATACATATACATATATCCCCATATCTTGTAGCTCACTGAGCTTCCTTAAAACAGCTAATTTGAAGTCTTTGTTGGATAAATCACAGACCTCCATGTTTTTTGGGATCCAATACTGGAAGACTGTTGTGATCTTTTGATGCTGTCATGTTTCCTTGATTTTTCATGTTCCTTGACATTTTGCATTGCTGTCCTCACACTGAAGTAGCAGTCACCTCCTCCGAACTTTACTAACTGCCTTCAGGAGAGAAAAACCTTCCAACAGCTCTGGTAGGGATGCTGGTATTTTCTCAGATCTTCTATGGATACACCAGCTCCTTGCTTTCTCCCTCTGTGGCAAAATTCTCAAGCTTGTATGCCTTCTCTTGATCCTCCAACATACCCGGCCGAAAGCTGACAGCCTCCATTTTGTTTTCCCAAGGGTGGCAGTAAAGCTCATTTGTGGTCTCTCCCTTGCCCACAGATTCTAGCTGGCTTTCTATACATGCTTACTGGCCATATGCCAAAACTCGCTCACTGCCACTGGGAGCATGCACAGGGAACTGGCCACAGAGTGGAAGCATGTGTGAATGAGGCATGTGGAGCGATGGGAGTGCCCATGGGCCAGTTGGGAGGATCCATAGGTGAGGCTTCCCCAGTGACTTGTGGGTGGAGTCTGTAATGTAGTTAGTAAGATCCTCATCCCTTTAATGCCCTCTGAGAGCCCTATCTGCTGCTTTCCCAGACTCTTCCTTCCCCTAGGTCTGTAGATCATAATTCAATACTCTGGTTGAGGCAGGAGAGAAATGGGCTTCCTATAAAGTTGGAGAAGCCAGGTGTTCACTCACACTCTCTTACTTTCTCCCACAGGGGCAATCACCAGCCAGGAAAATCTCTCTTGAACCTGAGTTCTGCTTCCCTGGGGTAGGGGTGATGCAGGTTAAGTCAAAGTGTTTCTCTTACCCTCTCTAATGTATCAAAGCTTGTACTTTTTTTCCTCCAATGGTGTGCTGGAATATAGATTCATAAAGGATATTGGCCTGTAGTTTTCTTTTCTTGTGATGTCTGCATATGGCTTTGGTATCAGGGTAATACTGGCTTCAAAGAATGAATGAATCGGGAAGTATTCACTCCTCTTCTAATTTTTGAAAGAGTCTGAGAAACATTCATGTTGATTCTTTTTTAAATGTTTGGTAGTTACACCAGTGAAGCCATCTGGTCCTGGGCTTTTCTTTGCCAGATGTTTTTTGATTACTGGTTCAACCTTTTCACTTGTTATAGGTCTATTCAGATTTTCAATTTCTTCTTGAATCAGTTAGGTATTTTGTCTCTAGCCAGGTATACAGTATTATTCAAGTCTTCTATATCCTTTGTTTATCTTTCATCTGTATAGTCTACCCATCATTGAAAGTGGGTGTTAAAGTCTCCAACTATTAATATTAAAATGTCTATTATTCCCCTTAATTTTGTCAGTTTTTGCTTCACATATCTTATGGACCCATAATTAGGTGTACATGTGTTTACAGCTGTTATATCTTCTTTGCGGACTGACCCTTTTAGAATTATACAATGCCTCTCTTTGTCTCTTGTAATAATAAAGTCTACGTTGTCTCATATTGTATAGCTATTCTAGTTCTCTTTTGGTCACTGTTTACATTTTTCACTTTCAACCTACTTCTGTCTCTGGATCTAAAGTGAGTCTCATCATATATTTGGACTATACTGTTTTTAAATCCATTCTGCCAATCTCTGCCTTTTAATTGGAGAGTTTAATTCATTTACATTTAATGTAATTACTGATAAGGAAGGACTTATGCAATTTTTCTATTTATTTTCTATATGTCTTGTACCTTTTTGTTCCACAATGTCTACATTAACGCCTTCTTTTGTGTTAGATATCTCCTACTGTACCATTTTGATTTCCTTCTTATTTCTTTAACTATGTATGTTTTAGTTATTTTCTTAGTGGTTGCCCTGGGGAATTACAATTAACATCGTAATTGAAAACAATATATTTCAAATTAATACCAACTCAATTTCAATAGCATACATAAACTTCGTTCCTATATAACTATATTCCCCCAATGTTGTTATTGTCACATGAAGAGTCACAAAAATCATGAGTGTGAAAATATCGTGTAAACCATCAATATAATATATAGATATTATTATTGTAGTATTTGGTCAGGTTAAGAGACTTCAATGCTGGCTGAGAATCATCAGCAGTAAACTTGATAATGTTCCTAAGATTTAAGAGCTCAAACAATACCTTTGCTAAAAAATAGAGGAAGTAACTACTCCTCCCATCTTTGTGCACATCCATTTCTATATTCCTAAACCCTCACACAGTGCCTGGCACATAGTGGATATATTCAATAAATTTCTTATAAGTGAATAAAAATATATACAGAAATGCCTACGACATTCTTAAGGAAAGGAAAGAAAACTTCATCATTTATTAGGACTCTATTATCTGTCAGGCATTGTGTGTTTTAAATATACTGTACCTCATTTAATCCATATAGAAACCCTATAAATCAGCATCTTCAATTTACAGACAAAGAACTGAAGGAAGTGATTTTTCCAGGTCACATAGCTGAAGCCAAAGTTTAAACCTGTATCTCCAAGACTCTAAGGCCTGTGCTCTTTCTACCACAGCATACTGATATTACATTCTACTCTACTCTGCCACAGAATAGACCCAGCACGTCTAGAGAAGTTCTCTCTTCCAAACACATAATGAAGTCATAAACAAGAGACAGCAGCACTGTCTGAAAGGCAACTAGCTTAAAATTTCCACTGCCAAGGGACCAGATGGTTTCTGGGATTTCTAGTTAAGCTAAAAATACCCACAACCACAATGCATCTGACTTACAAACAAAGAAAAGGAGGAGCAGCCAGTATAAACATGCAGCTGGAAAGCCAGAAGATTTAATGCTTATAAAGCACTGCTTAAAGGGTTTTCAAATGGTATTACATGATATAAAACATTAGACACCTCATGTTATTAACTGCTCACTCATCACTCTCTCTGTCTCTCACATACCCATACCACATTAGTTTTTTAATCAAACTCTCAGGTCTGGCAGAGCTGAGTTCCACCAAGAGGCTGAAGGTCAGAGAGGATCCTCCTCCCAGCCCCTAGCCTGGGTGTGTGAGGCCTCCCACCCCCACACACATACTTGAATAAAAGCAGCAGCTTCCTTAGGCCTAGCTGTAGCTGCCACGCACCCAGAAATGGGTAAGATTTTGTTACAATCCTTCCCTTGTATATTTATTGTTGGGTTATCTGCCTTGTGTATACTAGCATTCTTTCTTTTTTTTTTTTTTTTTTTTTACTAACTAACTAACTTACTTACTTACTTATTTATTTATTTATTTATGGCTGCATTGGGTCTTCGTTTCAGTGCACGGGCTTCTTATTGCGGTGACTTCTCTTGTTGCAGATCACGGGCTCTAGGCGGGTGGCCTTCAGTAGTTGTGGCACACGGGCTTCAGTACTTGTGGCTCACGGGCTCTAGAGCACAGGCTCAGTAGTTGTGGCGCACAGGCTTAGTTACTCCACGGCATGTGGGATCTTCCCGGACCAGGGCTCGAACCCACGTCCGCTGCATTGGCTGGCGGATTCTTAACCACTGTGCCACCAGGGAAGTCCCTCTTTCTTTTTTTAAAGTGTAAAATTTAATGGTTTTTAGTATATTCACAGAGTTATTTAACCATCACAATTTTAAAACGTTTCCATCACCTCATAAAGAAACCTCATACCCTTTAGCTCTTACTCCTAAACCCTGCCTTCTCCTCCAGCCCTAAGCAACCACTTATCTACTTTCTGTCTCTACATATTTGCCTATTCTGGACATGCACTAGTATTTGTTTGCTGATGGATAGGAACATTGTTTCCACCGCTGTATTTCAAAAGGCCTAGAGTAATGCAAAAGGATTTGAGTCCCCTCAAACAAGAGGATAACTGGACAGCTTCTTACCCACCTCTGTACAATCTTGTATTATTTTAGAACAAGACAGGGTATAAATTATTTAAACAAACAGAAGGAAGGAAGCTTTCTGCTGTAAAGGTAGATCATTTCAAGACAAAGAGCTTAAGCACAGAGCCTTCTGTCACAGGGTTCTGACAATGGTTTGCTAGAAAGAGCATAGGTTTGGAGTCAAGAGAGACCTGAGTTCCAATTCCATCTCTGTCACCCTACTCAGGTGAGAAGTTCTGGGGTGAGTTACTTAACCTCTTTGAACTGCATTCTCCTCAGCTGAAAAATGAGAATGTTATAAATCTTATAGGATTAATGTAAGAACTAAAGGAAATGAGGTATGTAAAGTACTGAACATGGCAGGAAGCCCTGGGAAAAAGCTAGTTCCCTGATGCTACCCTTCACCATCCTGCCAGACCCCTCTGAAAACCACCAGTATATTCCTACTTTAGTACGGCAGAGAGATTACTGACACCTCTAAAACCTGCTCCTTAAATTCCACATCACTTCTCCTTAAGGTATCTTCCTTTTCCATCCATACTCCATACTCTTAACAAGATTTGTCCTCTTAACCAGCTCATCCACTTGATTTGCTTCTATTCTTTTATCCCTCCCCCAACACACACACACACACACGCTCACACACACACACACACACACACGCACACACACGACCTGCCCCAGGCCATCATCAAGCCTTGTGGTTTCTTTTAAATCACTACCTCATTTTTCTCTCATAGTCTCCTTTCCCTCGTGGTTACTGTTTGGACTATTCCCCACACATAACTTGCTAAGTCTAATCCTGAGATTTTTACAGAACTCACTAACTGCCCCTTACCCTTTCCTTTTCATGCCCTGGTCACATTTCCTCCACCTTTTAAAACCCTGCTCTAAGCCACTTCTAGACACTTCAGTTTTAGAGGCGAAAAGAGTCTTAAGAAATCATTCAGGGAAATCCCCTGCCCAGCAATAGGTAGGGCATAACAACTTGCATTTTACATAAATGATACAGAAGGAGGTCAACTGATTTTACTCAAGCTCACACCACTAATTCCCTAAAACTCCCTAGACTGGCTTCTCCACCCTCATCTCTCTGGTTTGCCTCCTTTCATCAATTCTAAAGCTAGCCCTCCAGGGCTTCCCTGGTGGCGCAGCGGTTCAGAATCCGCCTGCCAACGCAGGAAACGCAGGTTCAAGCCCTGGTCCAGTAAGATCGCACATGCCGCGAAGCAACTAAGCCTGCGTGCCACAACTACTGAGCCTGTGCTCTAGAGCCCGCGAGCCACAATTACTGAAGCCTGCGTGCCTAGAGCCCACGCTCTGCAACAGGAGAAGCCACCGCGATGAGAAGTCCATGCGCCACAAGGAAGAGTAGCCCCCGCTCGCTGCAACTAGAGAAAGCCCGTGCACAGCAACGAAAACCCAACACAGCCAAAAATAAAATAATTAAAAAATAATAAAGCTAGTCCTCCAGTATCACATCATTTATGTGTCTGGTATCTGTCCGCTGAAAGCATCTATATTTTCATTCGTTCATTTTAAAAAAGAGGAACAAGTATGCATATTTTAATTCACTACAACACTGGCTGGGCATGCAGTTAATATGACTGAGTCTGCAGTCAGTCTCTGTCTCTATCTCTCCTTACACACACACCTTAGAGGAAGCATAGACACTTCAGGTCTCTTTTGCTGCACCCGACTCTGAACCACAGACCCAGGCTTAAAGTATTTGGACATTAGAAAACAATATAATGTAGTTAATTTCTACTTAATTAAGGCTTAATTATTACTCAGTGTAACACAGATTTTTCTTTTACAGAATATATAAAAAGGATCCTCATAAGCTACTGTTAATGTATTAAAGAGCTAAAGACAACTTTATAGTATAAAAGCTTTATCAATGTGGTCATTAGACTCCCCCTAAATCCCATATTAATCCTATGGAATCTAGTCTAAACAACAGCCACCAGCCAATCTGTTTCCTCCACAGCTCCCAGAGTCCTCCTTCCTACAGACTCTGCAAGTTTGACAATTCTGAAAAAGCCCCCTTTAACCTACCCAAGGGCACCAAGACCTATCTCATTAAACATTCCACAAGTATTTATTGAGCCTCTATTATGTGCCAGGCACTGTACTAAGTACTGTGAATACAATGGTCAACAAGACTTTTGTCCCTGCTTGCAAAGGATTTAAAGCCTAGTGGGAAAATGGGCAGAGGCAGCATAGTGATCTATAAGAAAGTCATGGGGGACAAAAGGGTATAGTGGAAAGAGCCAAGAAATCTCAGTTCTAACTCATTGTCCTACTACTCTAGCAGTCTAAGATTTGGCAAGCCATGGTCTCTCGCTGAGCTTTAGTCTTCTCACCCATAAAACAAAGGAATTAGATAAAACAATATTTAAGATCCTTTTCAGTTCTAAGAGTTCTAAAAGAAGATAACAAAATAGCAGCAGCTATACTCACTGAAGGCTTATCATATGCCAGTAATCTCACTAGGCACCGTTTACTTAAGATACAGTTTTGTACAGAATGGCAGTACTGGCATTACTGCATCACCTTCTTTTCTTTATTTTTTAAACTGGAAGGAGGATAGATGGTTTGATTATATTTCTTTTTATGGTTATACCCTATTCCCAAGAAGAATTTTAAGTGACTTACAGTAAAAATACATAAAGAATGAGCGTTAATAGAGAATAAAGACCACATTAAGTAATAAATATGAGAAGAGTATGCCAAAAATTATTTCTTTAATTATATGCCATGTTGGAAGGTCATGATGACTGAATTGAAAACTCTGTCTTAATTCTAAACTTCCTGACAGCCAAAGCAAAGAGGAAAACACAACTGAACGTGTAGCTCTTAGAAAAGACACTAGCTCAACAGAGAAAGTTTTTCCAGACTGAGTTTTTAGAATAACTTGCAACCACGTTTTTTGTTTGATTCTTCTAGTGGTGAAGAGGGCATGAGGAATGAGGGGAAATAAATGTAAACAAATAAACAAACCAGTTTTTCAGATATTTAAAATAAAAGCCTAACTTTATAATTATATATCTTATGGTTCAAGTTAATTCTTTTCAATTCACATATATTTTATAATTTACTTAGAAATGACCTTGGGTTAACTATTACTCTATCTGCCTATTTGGAAGAAGTTTCATTTTCAAAGGGCTATAGAACTTTATTAATAGTGCTGCAAAACATTCTTTGCTTTGAATGTTTCAAATGAAAATAGACTGAGCTACTGGCAAGACTCAGCCAGAATCTATTGATGGATTCCTTCCAAAATAACCATCCTATCAGGACTACTCACTCTTAACTCCATGCTTTTGGGCTTAAGAAAGAAAAGTTAAGTAGATAAGTAAAATAAATGCAGATTAATTTGATTTAAATACAGATGTAAAAAACTTTAAAGCTTTTACAGATGAACTCTCTTTAGGAAACAAACTTGCAGAGAAAAACCTATTCTTCTGTTATTGCTTAACAGACAGAAAAAAATGCATTTGAAATATCCCAAAACTGTTAACAATGCTAATTCTTTTTTTCTTGTGGTAAAATATATATAACATGAAAGTTACCATTTTAACCATTTTAAGTTTACAGGCACATCGCTATGCAACCATCACCATGCTAATTCTTTTTTAATATATCCATATGCCTCATCTCATTGTCAGCACTAACAACTTCATATTGTTTTCCTAAATATCATTTAGAATTGAAACTTAATATTTTCTTAACTAAGAAGTAAAACATGTTGACTAAATAAGAGATGCAATTCACAGTATTACCATAATAAATTTTCCAACCTAAAGTTTCCATGACATCAGCAAACTATTTCCTAAAAAGATAACCCTACCAACCAAATCCAATTAATTTTTTAAAAAACTGTACTAATAACTGAACTCAGCCCACAACCTTGGATATTTGGAAAAAATAAATGCTGAAATCCATATATGTATAATACTCATTGCAACATTTCTTAACAATAACATGTTAAGTAAATATTTTCTTATAAATTAATCCCATTGTGACTCAATGATACATACTAAGGGCAAGGATGGGTCAAGGAGCAGGAAAAGAAGATATACCACACATATTCCAGAGCCACACATAATCAAAAGCACACCCCTCTGTATAGACTTTACATTTTGCCCTTTAGAGAAGAATTTTCTAAGTTCCTTGGTAGGCATTTCTAAGTAACAACATATTAACCTTCTACCCACTTTAAAAGAATGAATTACAGGGGTAGAGACTGGAATTGGTAATAAGTAGTTCACCTATCCAGTGTCCACTCCAATTAACTGGGGCAATTTGGCCTTGGCATCATATTTGGGTTTTAATAAAATTTTCCTTTTTCCCAAGTAATTTCAAATGAAGAGATATTAACTAACTAATCACAGACTGCCTAAAGCAACATTTATTTGTTTCAGGGGATATTTATGGTGACTTGATTGGAATTAATATGATCTTCTCTTTTCAGTAGATCCCTCTAATAAACATTAAGATACACCCGCTATAAATGGGGAAAAATCCACATACACATTCAGAAGCTGACGATTCTTAGTCAAGCAATCTTGAAATTTTTAACTTTACAGGGCATCTATAGTTCAAGCTCATATGCATAAAGCAAGAGTTTCATCATCACCATAAAAGGTTAAGTACACTGGCTTACATCTTACGTATTGGGTTCTCATTTCATCAGTCAAGCTACAGTGGCTACAATCCAGTGGCCATTCAACAAATGTCAAATGAGTGAATAAACTGTTTAGGAAAGGGCCTTCCTGGAAGGAGTTACCATCACCCAGAGAAGGGGAGGCATTTAAGAGGAGAGGTTTAGCGAATTTTACTCACAGAAATAACAGGAAATGCTCAATATTCTGTAATAACCTATATGGGAAAAGAATCTGAAAAAGAATGAATATATGTATATGTATAACTGAATCACTTTTCTGTACACCTGAAACTAACACAACATTGTAAATCAACTATACTCCAATAAAATTTAAAAAAGAAAAAGAACAGGAAAATCAGAACATATACCAAAAGGATTCAGATATAAAAAGAACAGGGTTCACAATAGTATGAACTTTATAACATTCTTAAACTTGGTAGATTTTTTTGGTCATATTTATTAGTGGGTAGCAATAAAAAGCCTTAAGATATAAAGGGTCCAGGTACATGTCCATAGGAACAGCAAGAGAGATACACTTCATAGTGCTGTGGGAAGGAGAAGAACCCTAGAAATAAGGGTGAGCAATGCCAGCTCTAAATCAAAAAAGACAACAAAATGGGGTAAAGACTGTGTCTTTTTATATTAAAAGAGAGGGCATGGCACATAGTACCTCCTGCCTGTTGAATAAATGATTCCTTCCAGCTTTCCTCCCTTCTTTCATTTCTTCTTCCCTTCCTTTCCCTCCTGCTATCTATCTACCTACCTACCTACCTATCCATCCATCTATCCATCCTTCTTTCCTTCCTTCCACCAAGCCCTTCATTATTCTTCCATCACCCAACATTCATCCAATTCCTCCTTCCTTTCCTCCCCAGGGCCTGCAAAGTCTAAAGGAACAAGAAGTGCCTTGACAAAGGTCTTAAAAACTTTTTAGTTTGCCCTCCTGAAACCTATCAATATATATTTTAGTTCCAGGCATTGAAAATACATCAACTCTGGTCTCAAGTTCCTATTAAGAGGAAAAAAGTCCACAAAGAAAATCCATGGATATTGTCTTCATTATCAATGGTTGTTGAAGAAGGCTTTGTTGTTTCCTCCCAGAAAAGAAAGTTCAACTCTGCAGCAGAGCAATTAGTACAATCTTACCCTGAGGATATCCGAAATGGGTAAAATTTACTTTTTTTTAAAATTTCAGGTCAGCCCCTTATTCCTAACCCATATTTGAAAGCCAGTTCCCCCGTTTTCCCTCACTCCCACCTCCCCCAAAGTAGCTACAACAAACACTTTAAAGCTCCCCCAGTCTCTTTTGTCTCATATCCCAAAATGAAAGAACCCTGACTGGATTCAGTATCAGTCTCTTACCCTGCCAGGAAAGATAAGGAGTAGGAGTTGTTCTTGGAAACAAATGCCGAGCGGTGTGTCTGTATCATCTTGCCTCGAGAAGGTTCTTCATTCTCTGAATCTGAGAGACGTGCAGGACACTGGCAGGAGACAAGGGAGACAACACTGTCCATTTGGGGTTCCCATGGAATCTCCCAAAGCTATTGTTCAAATCTTTCTTTCTATTATATGTTCTCTCTGAGTTCCAATCTATGTTTCCAACTGCCTCTTGGGATACCAATCTGGATATCCCAAATGCAGCTCAAACTTAATATATCCAAAATCAAACTCAATATTTCTCTTCTCTAAGTCCCCCTACCAACCCAGTTAGAAGCTTCAATGTCACCCATGACTCTTTCCTTTCCTTTCTTCAAAGTCATAATAACATTGTATAGAGGTTTTGAGTACCCCAACACATCCAAATATTTTATTTCATCTACTCTTTAACCTACCCCACTAAGAAGGGACTATTGCCTTTTACAGATGGCAAACTGAGGCTCAGAATAGTTAACCTGCCTAGGATTGTAGAGTTAATAACGCTGGTACTGTGATCCAGAGCATCTGTCTCCAAACTGCCTCCACGTTATTTCTACTTTGCTCCATTCTACTCCAATGTCTTTCAGATCTAACTCTTCTCATGAATACTCATTGTCACTGCCTTTCCTTAGATTCTCATCATCTTCTGCCTTGACTACTGCAATAATCTACTTATGGGTCTTGCTCTCTCCAGTCATTCTTCCCTCCAACCCCCTCCATATTATCAAACACACAGACAGAATCCCATCACTCCCCTGCTTAACCGTTGGTGACTTCAGGATAAAGTCTAAATACCTCAGCATGATCCAATAACCTTCAGAAACTAGATCCAATCTTCCTCTAAGTTTTTCTCCCACCAGTTCCGACACAGGGAACTCCTTGAGCTCTACTGCAATCATACTACTTTCTACTCTCCACATGTACCATCACAGTCTTTCAAAACTCCTATTCTTTTGCACATGCTATTCGTCCCTTTGCCTAAGATTCTCCTTCCGCATTCTCTGCCTATAAAATACTCACTGGCCTTTCAGAGGCATCTTAAATGTCACTTTCGCTTCCAAATACCCTTAGATCAGCTTTTTCCATCTTGCTGACACTCATTCATTTACCTTCATTTTATTTTAGAGTCTCTTTTTGAGAGACTTTAAATTTACATTCAAAGTTTCTTTTACGTGTGTCTTTTGCATACACATATGAGGATCTGCTCATGATTCAATATGAGTGTCTTCTTTATAGGGGGAGCAACTAATCACACTGAACTGTAGCTTCTTATTTAGGAGTCTGATTTCTGCTGTAGACAACAGACCCTTTGAGAGCAAGTGACCACCTTTTCTTTAAAACTTCTGATACCATTATATAGTAGGTAAACAAAAAAAGTCTAATAATCTAATGATTAACCAGTTTTCTAATGATTCAATGACTATCAAAGCTAGAGTTGTAGACAGAGGCATGCAAGGCGTCTTTTGGCTCAGAGTACCCTGTATTCCTTAAATGCCTTTTATTCTCTAGGTTGATAGGCACATTCATACAACAGGCTATGTTTCCAACAGCCTTTAAGAAACAGTTGAAGGATTACAATTTACAGAGAAGCTTTTCCATTCTGTAGGGTATCTATCCCTCCTTAAAGAACCCTGTTGTACAAACTATTCACTGGAGAAACTTTAATAGCACTAACCCATTACCAAATTTATTGGAAAGAAAGTAAAAGTTTTGACATCAACAGACTCAACGGGATAAATAATGGCAATTTTTTTTTAGGTCTTTCTGCATAATCAATTCGGTACCAAATAAAACAATGTTCAAATTCCCGCTCTATTACTTAGCTATCACTGTCACTATAGGTTAATTGCTTTACCTTTTTGAGCCTCAGTTTCTCATCTATAAAATTAAAAATGATCTGTCTACTACGTATATTGTGATAAACCATTAAAAACACATGGTGCATTAGCTCACAAGTAGTAAGTGTTCAACAAAAGGTAGATTTTATTTATATCAATTTTAATACTATTAATCTTTTAAGAAAAAACTCTGGTATTATAATAGGTATATGCCAGGTTCCTTTTAATTGTTGAAAATAAATTTACATTATTATAAATAAATAATTATATAAACAGAAGGTACCCTGACCCCCAATCCCTCTATATTTCTACCCTCACGAAACCTAGAGCCATAAGATAGGAAAATATTTACCTCTCACCTTTAACTTTGGATAAAAACAAGCATACAGGACTATCGATTCCTAAAATGGAAATCTCTAAAATGATATTTTTTTAAACGTTGTGCCTAAAAAAAATTAAAAGAATGATAATACCCAGGGTTGGCAAGGGTGCGAGGAAATTAGTTTAGCACATTTGTTTACTACTGTTTAATACAAACTTTAAAGTTCAAAGTTTAGTACAAACTTCCTGGAGGTCAACTGAATAATAAGTACCAAAAAGTCTTAAGAAGTACACTCCCTTTGATCTGATCATTCCACTTCTAGTAATTTATAAGGAACTAATGAGGCATGTGGATTTCATCACAGCAGTGGTTTAAGACAGCAAAATATCAACAGATTAATTAACTGGATAAATTCTACAGTAAAGAATAACTAGCAGACCACTAAATAATGATATGGGATTCTTTATTTACATGGAAAGACATCCAGGACTTATAATTTATTAAAGAAGGTTATAAAACAGTATGTATACTGGGTTACATTTTCTGAAAAGAAAAACAGTACATTTTATACACACACACACACACACACACAGACACACACACACACACACAAACACACTTAGAAGTGAAGTCGGGAAGAATATTCACCAAAATGTTTATAGGAGTTTTCTCTAGGCTATGGGATGACAAGCAGTTTTTCACTTTCAACTTTATAATCTTTAGTATGACTATAATTGTTACACCAAATTGTTTTCCAACAATTTGCACTACTGTCGGTATTAACTGCACCATAACAAATCGTAATAAATTAAACATCGTGCCTATTTTATTTTCTTTCTGAATAAATAACTGTTTCTAGAATAAGCACTTTTCTTCCTCTATTTGGATTCAACTTGATAAACACGTATCAAACACTTGTGATGTGCAAGGTACTATGGGATATTTAAAAAACAGTAAGACACATTTCCTATACTTAACAAACTTACAAATTAAGTAGAGAAACACAAACACACAAATAACCATAATGTAAGGAAGAATGAAATAAGTCCTATAAAAGTTACAAAGTGAGGAGAGAAAACTTGAAGAGAATGGATGATGGGAGTGGAGAAAAAGTGAGGAATCCCTATAGGTTCCAGGAAGGTGACAGCTTTTGAACTGGACATGGAAAGATAAATAGCCTTTCAACAGGTAAGGTCAGTGGCATTTCAATGAGATGAAACGCAAGAGCAAGGATTCTCAGGAGGGAAAGCATAGATTATACATTTGGGGGAAAGCAAACAGCTCTGTTCCCTGGAGTTCTCGAATGTAAGCAAAAATGGAAAGATAAGCTAGAATAATACTAAGGACCTGAATGTTGGGGTGAAGAGTTCTCATTTAATTCCACAGGAAATGGGGAGCCACTGAGGTTTTTGGAGGAAGACAGTGAAATGATCAGTCCAGCTCTAATCATAATACTCTCTATATAAAATATAATCCTTCAGCTGGCTTTTCACTGAGACCACTTGAGCTTCTTTTCAGTCCCAATATGAATGCATCCTTGGCTAAACTAAATGAAATTACTTGTTCAACACCAAAATTTCTTAAGACATATTTAAAGTAAAATTTTAAAAGTCCTCAAAAATATAAAAGCAAACGGAAAAAAGGTAAAATCACAAAAATCTAAAACTTAAAGTGTTCATAGATCTGATTTTATTCAATGTACAGGAAATTTTGCAAAACTGGCCATTGCCAATCAGGATTTGTACTTCCTGATTCCTTTTAAGATTAAATTTTAGGTTGATGTAATTAATTTCTACTTCAAAGATTACAGTGGCAAAAGAAAAAATAATTAGAGCAATTTCCCATCCTTGCTATGAATTAATACTAGAGATCATTTCCTGGAGGAAACCTAGATCTGGCAAGGCCAAAAACAATAGGTTCTTTCTATCAAAAGGACCATAGTAAAGAGTAAGCTCTCTTTGTCAAAATTGGTTTGTCCTAAAAAGAAATGTCTTTCTGGGCTGTTTTCCCTGAGGACACTAATGGACAGTCCTGTTGGGGTGAAGAGGCAGAGTCTGCGGTCTTTAGAGACTACAGACAACAGTTGGGGCTATTAGTCAGAAGACATACTATATGCACAAGACTATCATATATTTTATTCTTGCCTTCCTAGATAAACTGTATTCTCTCCAAAAGCAGTCTTTTTCCTTCTGTAGTTCCCAATGAACAGAGCATTGAGAGTACATAAGCATTTCATATTTGTTAAACTGAATCTTTTAGAAGGTTGGAATGCAAATGATTGTTTTTAACAATAATTAAATAGTAGCAATTATTATTATTATAACTGGGGTAAAAAAGCCCCACATATACATTGACAGTCAGCAAATACTATCAATCCAAGAAAGCTTAAGTAATCTCAAATTCTGAAGTTCAGGAAAAATGCCTTTGCAAAGAGTAAACCTAAAGCACAGAGAAATTAAGTAACCTGGCCAAAGTCGTACAATCTGTTACAATGCTGGGACCTGTTTAACAGGCAGACTTCAGGTCTAGAGATATTTTTTCCCTCTATTCTGGTATGTTGTCTGTCTTTATATATGGTAAAGTTTTATTAAATCCACCTAATTAAAAATATAGCCTGAAATACTAACAAGCCTGAATCACAAAACATTTTAATAGATATGACTCTAAAGGTATGCTAAGATATACATATATCAATAGAAGATGTCTAATCCAATATGAATTACTAAAGAAAAAAAAACAATTGTAATCATCCATTTGAACCATAATCAGTGGATCCTCCAAAAGTGCTTTCTTGTATTAGTTAAATATACCATTTACAACATTTTCCAGTAATTTGCTTGGTAAATAAGTAATGAAAAAAAATTCAGGCAAGATTTGGCCCATTAGAAGTATAATTAGGTTAAGTTTAAACTAAGTAATCTAATATTGAGGACATACTTTGTAAATAGAACTGTGCTGTTTGGGGCATTATAAAGAGTAAAGGGAAGTAAAATACAAACTATAAGGAAATCTAGTTGAGGATATAACACATACAGAACTCAGATGTCAAATAACAACTCATAAATCAAAATGACAATATATGTATAAAACTTACCACAAGTAGTAAACTATACTAGGTTTTTCCTCTCACTCACCTTTTCTCCCCACTGTTCCCCCTTAATCTTTCCACACAAGTCTCATTGCCCCATTCACAAATCATTTTCTCCAGCTCTCCACCTGAATGCTAAGTTCTTCACTACTCTTAAGCAGCACAGTCAATGACTGTTACTATTCACCAACAAAGGTTTTTCAGATCCACATCACCTGGGCTAATTGCTGATTTTGAGGCAGGCGTCCATCAAAAAGGTGATCTACTTACACGCTCTAGATTTGTCTTCAGTACTAATGGCTCATCTCTTTTTTTCTGTTCATCCATTTTCCTTTTTCCCATTTCTGTATCCTCTGGTAACAGCCTGTGGATTTGATCTTCAGAGGTTTTCTCCTCTTGTAACTTTTCTTCTCTCAGCTAAAAATACAAATCACACCAAGACAGTAGTTTTAGGCAACTATAGACTTAAAACCATCTTTTACTCAGTAGTCTATTAGAACAAACAGGAAAGTTTTGAGACTATTTTCTTATTTGCTATAAAGCCCTCTTAATTTTTAAGTCTACTTTTACTTGAATCTTGCCAAACATTCCCTTCATGGCTTAAGATTTAACTTCTCTGCATTCTTGAGCAATATGAAATCACAAAGGCTAAGATAATACACATAATCAAAAAATAAGGTTTATTCACTTAGCCAAAAAAGGTGGAACCTAAAAACTTTCCTTACTCCCATAAACCAGATATAACTACACTGGACCAGGAGAACAGCAAAGATGTAGGCCACAGAGGGCCAGAGAAGTTGGTCTAGGCAAGAAAGGTCTTTGGGCCTACTGGAAACAGAAAAAATGGCTTATCACATTTCCATCGTCCTGCAATTTATGTGGATCTTGTGATCCACAGGATAGGTCAAGATACATTGTCTACAAAGAAGGTTAAGGCAGACTAATATGCTCCTCATTTGGGGAAGGTAGCATGGCATTATGAAAATAAGATGGGTTTTGGAATTTAAAACCTGGGTTCTAGTGGTTCTGTCACTTATTTAGCAGCTATATGATCTTGGGCAAATGAACCACCATATGCTCACCTACAAAACAGGATAACTCTACTTACTTTGCAGATATCGTTGTAAGAAATAAATGAGATAATAATATAAAGTATTTACTGCAGTATCTTGCTATATACTTACAGTATATCAAGAGTTCCCTTTCCTAACCTCCCTTTATTCTCTTTTCATTGCCTAGGATTTTAATAAAATTTAAATGACAATGTATATGAAAGCAATTCTAGGCTATTAATATTTTTAATCATACTTATAAAATAAAACTAAAGAACAAATAAATATTTTTCATTGGCTGTCAACTGGGTTAAAAAACAAAAACAACAATAACAATAAACAACAATAAGATTTAGTCTTATCTTTCCAATTTCCACAGGTATGATTCCAATAAGCCTGAACTAGTCTTTAACATGCTGGGTCTAATTCAAGAGGTTATGAATATGCAAAGAACACCATAAACAATGTTACGTCAGGAGGAGACTCAAATGAAATAATGTACTCCCAACTCTGCCCAAGTCAAACAAGAACACAAGAGGAAGAAAGCTAACCCATAGCTAGGCAGAAAGCAAACCTGAAGTCTATGCTAACTGCCCACATGAAAGATCAATGCCTTTTTATGATCTTACATCAATGCCTTTTAATGATCTTAGATGACCACAGGCTACAAAGGGGCATTTCACTTTTAGAGGATAGAAAGGCAGAGTGGCACACACAAAAAACAGGTTTTAGCATCACGTTATCATTTACTGAACTCTATGTGTCAGGTGCGGAGCTAAAGCACTATTACATTATCTCATTATCTCTACTTTAAAAATTAAAAAAAAACTAAGGTTTAAAAAAATCTATGGCAAATTCACAGAGCCATAGCCTTGGAGCTAGAATTCAAACCTATGTTTACCTCGGTTGTTCTCAACCAAGGATGATTTTGCCTCTCAGGATACATCTGGCAATGTCTGGAGACACTTTTGACTGTCACAACTGAGGGGATAAGGTGTGTGGTGCTACTGGCATCTAGTGGGTAGAGGCCAGGAACTGCTACTAAACATCCGAAATGCATAGGATAGCCCCCAACAATATATACATACACAGACGTTGCTATTTTTAAAAAACTAAATATTAGGGCTTCCCTGGTGGCGCAGTGGTTGAGAGTCCGCCTGCCGATGCAGGGGACGCGGGTTCGTGCCCCGGTCTGGGGGAATCCCACGTGCCGCGGAGCAGCTGGGCCCGTGAGCCATGGCCGCTGAACTTGCGCGCCCGGAGCCTGTGCTCCGCAACGGGAGAGGCCGCGGCAGCGAAAGGCCCGCGTACCACCAAAAAAAAAAAAAAAACAAAAAAACTAAATATTAAATTTCCTGTTTTATGTATTTTAGTGTTATTTTGTTTTGTGCTTGTGTTTACATACTATGTTCTCTGGCTTTTCTAGTGTTTTAGAAT
This sequence comes from Pseudorca crassidens, assembly GCF_039906515.1. Classification (NCBI taxonomy): domain Eukaryota; kingdom Metazoa; phylum Chordata; class Mammalia; order Artiodactyla; family Delphinidae; genus Pseudorca; species Pseudorca crassidens. The sequence goes on along the minus strand of NC_090304.1, from coordinate 53,324,112 downwards.
GCATCCTTTGCCTCCTAATAATGTTTATGGCTGCTCTCAAAGTTTTTGACAATAAACTTGTGTGTTGTTGGCAAAACAACCTTCTCATTGCAATGTTGAGTCTCTGCTAACACAGCATCACCTTAAAGGTAAAAATTTACAAAATTGAAAAACCCATATATACATTTAAATCTTCACATGAATCATGTTGGTGTTTTCTCTATATTGGGTTCTGCAGATGCTTTTTTTTTGGTCCCTTTTGATGGTTATTTATAAGGACTTGAGAACTTGGTATCTAGGAAAGAGTTTTTATATTCAGCGAAAATGACTTGGTGTCAGAAAATAGCATATAAACTTGAATAAGAAGTATCAATAGCTGCTGTTTACTGAACTCTTCCATGTTTTGGGCATTAAGTTTATTGAGCTTACCTTATCATTATCATTTTATAGACACAAAAATTAACATTCAGTGGTTATTTCCTGAAGTCAGTGTTTGAATATCGAAGAGCTTAGATTTTAAAGCAAACCACTGGCTTCAAATACCACGGTTTCTCAACCTCAGCACTACTGACATTTTGGGTTAGATAATTCTTTGTTATGGGGAGCAGGTCAGAGTCTGAGTAGAAGGCTTATTCATGAATACTTTATTGGGTAGCAGGAGTTAAGGATCGAGTAGTATAACAAGGAGAGACAGCAAGCCAGTAAAAGTGGTTGGCTTGACAGTTGGCTACAGAAGACAATATGAGAAACTGTATGCAATGCAGCTCAAGACTATCAATCAGAAGTGAGAAAGGGGGAAGCATATATATATATATATATATATATATATATATATATATATATATATATATATATATATAGACTCCCACTTCCTGCTGACCAAAGTTTGCTCCACGGGATGTTAAATACCCCTGACGCTGGCTCAAGTAAGTTCTCATGGTAGGGACTGCAGCAGCAACCACAGAGAAGCCCTAGAGCTAAAAGCAAGAGGCAAGCAGTAGGAGCCAAAACAAAAGAGATCTCAGCTTGTACCAAGTGAAGCCGCCCACCACTGTAAGTGGAATGCTTATTACTGCCTCCATTTTTTTTTAAATTTATTGGCCACGCCCAGCAGCTCACAGGATCTTAGTTCCCTGACCAAGGATGGAACCCATGCCCCCTGCAGTGGAAGCGGGGAGTCCTAACCGCTGGACTGCCAGGGAAGTCCCTGCCTCCATTTTTAGACGCTAATTATTAAAGAAAAACTATTGATTTCTGTACAGTAATCTCATTCTCAGCCACACTATCAAGAGTACAATGTAATTTTTTTCCTCAAAATATCTTTACTTTTTCATCATTAATTTTTATAAATAAACGTTTTTGGTTTTTTTTTTGGCCAGGCCGCGTGGCATGTAGGATCTTAGCTCCCCGACCAGAGATCGAACCCCTGAAGTGGAAGCACAGAGTCTTAACCACTGGACTGCCAGTGAATTCCCAAAAATAAACTTTTAAAAATCAAAGCATTATATACAGTGTACAAATCATAAATGTAAAGCATGACAAATTATACAAAATAAGCACATCCATGTAACTACCACCCAGATCAAGAAACAATATATTAGCAGTACCCCTTGTGCCTATTCCTCACCCCAAAGTAACCATGATCCCAGCTTCCCACACCAAAAAGAATCATTTCATCTATTTCTGAAATTTATATAAGTGGAATCTTATATATGTATTGAATCTGTCTTCCTTCAGTCAACATTCCATTTGTGAGATTCATCCATGTAGTTGCATGTAGTAGGTTGTTCTTTCTCATTGTTTTATAGTATTCCATTGTTTGACTACAAAACAACAATTCTATTGTTAATGGATATTTGCATAGTTATTAATTTGTAGCTATTTACAAATAAACTGCTATGAACATTCTTGTGTATGTATCCTGATACACATATTGTTCTGTGCGGTATATTCTAAAAGAGAAGTTGTTTAGTCATAACGCACGGGTACACTGCCATAGTTTCCCCAAATTGGTTGTACAAATTACACTCCCACCCCAACCTGCAATGTAGCAGAATGACAGTTGCTCTCAACCTTGTTAACAGTATTGTTTATTTTAGCCATTTCAGTGCATATATATTGATACTGCATTATGACTTCAATTTGCATTTCTCTGATGACTAAAGATCTAGAGCAGCTTTTCATGTCTTTATTGACTATTTGGAAATTCTCTTTTATGATGTGCCTATTCACATCGTTGCCCTTTCTCCTTTAAAATATTTGGGATTTTCCCTAGTAATTTGTAGGAGTTATTTATATTTTTTGAATATGAGGCAGTTTTCAAGAAAAAAAATATACCTACAAGATACATACATACACCCACCCACACACCCACACTTTTTTTCCCCTCTCACGGTAGCTTGCCTTTTTTTTTTTTTTTTTTTTTTGCGGTACGCAGGCCTCTCACTGTTGTGGCCTCTCCTGTTGCGGAGCACAGGCTCCAGACGCGCAGGCTCAGCGGCCATGGCTCACGGGCCCAGCTGCTCCGCGGCATGTGGGATCTTCCCGGACTGGGGCACAAATCCGTGTCCCCTGCATCGGCAGGCGGACTCTCAACCACGGCACCACCAGGGAAGCCCGCTTGCCTTTTTCACTCTCCTGTTAGTGCCTTTTAAAGACAAGATGCTCCAGGTTTTAATACAGTTTAATTTAACATTAGTGTTTTTTATATCCCATTTCAGAAATTCTCTCATCGTATCTTTAAGGAGCTTATTATTTGACCTTTCACATTTAGATCTACAATCCACTTTGAACTGGTTTTTAAAAAATCAACTATGTTAAGGCATAATATACATACGATAAAATGATCACATGGAATGCATAGCTCGATGAATTTTGACAAATGTATATATCCATGTAACTGTATCCCTAATCAAGATATAGAACATTTTTACCACCCAAAAAAGTCCCTTCAAACCCACTAGTGGGAATTCCTTGGCGGTCCAGTGCCTAGGACTCCGTGCTTTCACTGCCAAGGGCCCAGGTTCGATTCCTGGTCAGGAAACTAAGATCCCACAAGCCTTGCAGCACAGACAAAAACAAAAACAAAGACAAATGACCAAAAAAAATCCACTTAAAAAAACCCACTAGTAATCAATCTCCCATGCCACTCAGCCCTAAGCAACCCTTAATCTTATAACTATGACTACAGATTAGTTTTGCCTGTTATAAAATCATACAGCATATATTCCTTTATGTCAGGATTCATTCACAGCATATTTTTGATATTCATCCATGTTACTAAGTTTATATTATATTCCTTTTATGGATGAGTTATATTCCATTGTATGAATATACCACAATTTGTTTATCCATTCAAGTATTGTACGTTTGGGTTGTATTCAGTTTGGGGCTGTTATAAAGCTGTTACGAACATTCATGTCTTTTTGTGAACAGATGTTTTTATTTTGCTTGTCTAAACAGCTACAAGTGGAATTGCTGGGTCAAGTAGTAAGTATATGTTTAAATTTATAAACTGCCAAAATGTTTCCCATGGAGGTTATACCATTTTACACGGTCAGCCCTCCACATCCGTGGGTTCCACCATCAGTGGATTTAACCAACCACAGATCAAAAATCAATCTGTCTTTGGTGGAACCCATGTACACCAATCCCACAGACACCAAAGGCCAACTGTACTCTGCGATTTTATATAAGGGACTTGAGCATCCATGGATTTTGGTATCCACGGGGTTTCTGGAACCATTCCCCCACAAATACCGAGGGAGGATTATATTCCCACTAACAATGCATGAGAGTTCCAGCTTATTTACATTCTCATACTCATTTGGACACGTGGAATTCTTAGCCTTTTAATTTTAGCTATTCCAGAGGATGTAGGGGATATCCTATATGTGATTTTAATGAGTATTTCCCTGCTGGTTAATTATGTTGAGCATCTTTTCATATGTTTAGTAGCATGTCTTCTTTTGTGAAGTGTCTATTTTCAATAAAACCTTTTATCCTATTTTTTAACCTTATTATCAGGTGCATGAGTTTTTTTTATAAGTTCTGGATAAAAGTCCACTGTTAGATACACATTTTGAGAATATCTTCTCCCAGTCTTTGCTCTGCGTATTTCTTAAATGAGTGGAGGTTTTTTACTTTAATAAAATTTAATATCATTTTTTTCTTCTGTGATTAGGATTTTTTCGGTTCTTGACTAGTAAATCTTTGCCTACCCCAAGGTCAATAACTTTTTCTTCTGTTTTCTTCTGCATAGTTTTAGCTTTTACATTTAGTCTATGATGCATTTTGAATTAATGTTTGTATATGGTATAAAGGAGAGATCAAGATTGACTTTTACTTATTCATAGGATATTCAGTTTGTTCCAGCACCATTGTTGAAAAGATTGTTCTTTTGCCACTGAATTACTTTTGTGCCTTTGTGAACATCAACTGACTATATATGAGTGGGTTTATTCCAGGACTATACTCTATTCTACTGATTATGTGTCTTTTCCTTATGCCGACACCATAGTGTCTTGATGATTATCATTTTAAAATCTGTAAGTAAAGTCCTCCAATAATAACAGTCATTAATCACAGACAACATGATCCTCCATGTAGAAAATCCACCAGAATCTACAAAAAAGCTACTAAAACTACTAAATGAGTTTAGCACAGTTGTAGGATAAAATATCAAAATATAAAAACCAACAGTATTTTTACATACTCGCAAGAATTATAACACTTACAGTAATATCCAAAAATGTGAAATACTTAAGATAAATCTGACAAAATATCTGGAAAGTGAAAACCACAGAACACTGCCAAGAGAAACTAAAGAAGACCTAAATAAATAGAAGAATACCATGTTGACGGATATGAAGACTCAATTATTGAGATGTCAGTTCTCCCCAAATTGATCTATAGACTCAATGCAATCCCAATCAGAATGCCAGCAAGTTTTTTTGTAGAAACTGGCAAGCCAATACTAAAATTCAGATGGATATACAGAGAACCAAGAAGCCAAAATAACTTTGAAAAAGAACAAAATTGGAGGATTAATACTAATGGATTTCAAGACTTATTATAAAGCTACAATAATCAAAACAGCATGGTATTGGTGTGAAAATAAACAAACAGATCAATGGTACAGATACAATACAGAGTTTAGAAATAATCCCATAAATATACGGGTAACTAATTTTTGACAAAGGTGCAAAAGGCAATCCAATGGAGAAAGGATAGTCTTTTCAACAAATGGTGCCAGAATAACTGGGAAATCCATACACACACCATATATAAAAACTCAAAATGGATCACAGACCTACATGTAAAGCCTAAAACTCTAAAATGTCTGGAAGAAAACATAGGAGAAAATCTTTGTGACTTTGGGCTGGGAAAAGAATTCTTGGATATAACACCAAAAGCAAAATCCACAAAGGAAAAAAAATATATAAACTGTATTTTTTTTTTTTTTTTTTTTGTGGTACGCGGGCCTCTCACTGTTGTGGCCTCTCCCGTTGTGGAGCACAGGCTCCGGACGCACAGGCTCAGCGGCCATGGCTTACGGGCCCAGCCGCTCCACAGCATGTGGGATTTTCCCGGACCGGGGCACGAACCCGTGTCCCCTGCATCGGCAGGCAGACTCTCAACCACTGCGCCACCAGGGAAGCCCTATAAACTGTATTTTTTAAAAAATAAATAAATTTATTTATTTTTGGCTGCTTTGGTTCTTTGTTGCTGTGAGCAGCTTTCTCTAGTTGCATCAAGCAGGGGCTACTTTCGTTGTGGTGTGCGCGCTTCTCATTGCAGTAGCTTCACTTGTTGCAGAGCATGGGCTCTAGGCGCAGGGGCTTCAGGAGTTGTGGCACGTGGGCTCTAGAGCGCAGGCTCAGTAGTTGTGGTCCACGGGCTTAAATGCTCTGCGGCATGTGGGATCTTCCCAGACCAGGCCTCGAACCCGTGTCCCCTACATTGACAGGCGGATTCTTAACCACTGTGCCACCAGGGAAGCCCTAAACTGTATTTTTTGAAAGTTAAAAACTTCTACCCATCAAAAGGCTCTAAGAAAATGAAAAGACTGACACACACTGGGAGAAGAATATTTGCAAAGCATATACCCGTTAAGACTTGTACCTGAAGATCTTTCAAAATTCAACAGCAAGAAAATACAAATAAACACATGAAAAGATGCTCAACATCACTGGTCATCAGGGAAATACAAATTAAAACCACAATGAGATACCACTACACACCAGTTGGAATTGCTAAAATTAAAAAGACTCACCACAGCAAACGCTGACAAAGATTGAGAGAAACCAGAACTTTCATACTCTACTGGTAGGAATTAAAATGGTAAAACCACTTTGGAAAAGTTTGGCAGTTTCTTAAAAAAGGACACACACCTACCATATGATCCAGCCTTCTCATGACTAAGTATTTACCTAAGAGAAAAAAAATTCTATTCTATACAAAGACTTGCATGTGAATGTTCACAGTAGCTTTATTTGTAATAGCCAAGAACTGGAAACAACCCGAATTTCTATTAACAGGCAAATAGATAAACATATTGTGACATATCCATACAATGAAATAGTATTCTGCAATAAAAAAGAATAAACTATTGATACATGTAATTAGTGAATGAATCTCAAAATAATTATGCTGAGTAAAAAAGCCAAATAGAAAGGCATACACAACTTATGCCAAAAAGAACAAACAGGTTAATTGGACTTCATCAAAATTAAAAACTTTTGTGCAAAGGACACGATCAAAAAAGTGAAAAGACAACCTATAGAGTGGGAGAGAATATTTGCAAATCATGTATCTGATAAGGATTTAATATTCAGAATACATAAAAAACTCTTAAAACTACACAACCAAAAGACAAACAACCCAATTCAAAACTAAGCAAAAGACTTGAATAGACATTTCTCCAAAGAAGATATAAAATGGTCAATAAGCACATGAAAAAAGGCTCAACATCATTATTCATTAGGGAAATGCAAATCAAAACCTAACGAGATACCCACTAGAATGATTATTTTTTTAAAACTCAGAAAATAACAAGTGCTAACAAGAACATGGAGTAATTGGAGCCCTCATACATTGCTAGTAGGAATGTAAAATGGTGCAGCTGCTGTAGAAAACAGTATGACGATTTCTCAAAAAATTAAACATTCAATTATTCCCATGACCCAGCAATTCCACTCCTAATTACATACCCAAAATAAAACCAGGAGTCAAACAGATACTTGTATTCCAATGTTTATTGCAGCATTATTCACAAGAGCCAAAAAGTGGGAAGGAGATGAAAGGATCAACAAAATGTGATATATGCATACAATGGGATATCCAGCCAAAAAAAGGAATGTAGTACTAAAACATGTTACAATGTGAATGAACCTTGAAAACATTATGCTGAGTGAAATAAGCCAGGTCACAAAAGGACAAATACAATATGATTCCACTTACATATCTAGAATAGGCAAATTTGTAGAAAGAAGGTTAGAGGTTACTAGGGCCTGGGGTGATGGTAGAATGGGGAGATATTAATGGGTACACAGTTTCTGTTTGGAGTGATCAAAATATTTCAGAAAAAGAAAGCAGTTTTGATTGCACAACACTGTGAATGTACTTAAGGCCGCTGAATTGTACACTTGAAGTGGTTAAATTGGCAAATTTTATGTCATATATATTTTACAGCACAACCTATTATATAAGTATCATGAAATTCCAGCTAGCTTTCTATCCTTTTAGATACTACAATAAACAATCTGGGGGCTTCCCTGGTGGCACAGTGGTTGAGGGTCTGCCTGCCGATGCAGGGGACACGGGTTCGTGCCCTGGTCCGGGAGGATCCCACATGCCGCGGAGTGTCTGGGCCCGTGAGCCATGGCCACTGAACCTACGTATCCCGAGCCTGTGCTCCGCAACAGGAGAGGCCACAACAGTGAGAGGCCCGCGTACCGCAAAAAAAAAAAAAAAAAAAATCTGTATGACAGGTTTCTCAAGGCAATATCCTAGTAGCAGGCTTCAACTAGTCTTCTAATTAGAATCAGGTAGTTGAACTGTCTAACAGCTAAACACAGGAGCAAACAGAATTCCTAGCCATAGGGCAAGGTGCCGTCAAAGGAATAGACTGTTGAGCTCGCTAGATTCTTAAATCCTGTTCATGGAAGGGTGGAGATGCCTATAGAATATTTGTAGCTAATCCATATATCTTGAATAATACTCATTTCACCATGAAAAATTATTTATCTTCATAACTGTAGAATCTGAGTGATGGGTATACAGGGGTTTTATTGTTCATTTTATTGTTTTTTTATATTTGTTTAAATATTACACAATTTAGAAATCATTTATAACATCCATTATGCAAGTTAAAAAACCTCAGATGCTGGGTGATTATAGAAATAATTGAAGGGCTTATAGGAGCCTATGCAGAGAAAGTTCTGATTATAGTCTCTCAAATGCTAAGTAACTACTCCAGAGTATGTATTCCCTATTAGTACTTCAATGTTAACTAGCCATCCTTAGAGTTTAAAGCAAAACACATATACACCACACTGTTTCAAATGAAATATTTTAAAATACATTTCATAACATCCAGAACATACTTCTTTCTACCACGGATTTTTAACACAAATTGCTTGTGTCCAATTGCTTGTTTTCAAATTTCCCTTCCCTCAGACACTATGAGCTTCTATCAACCTGGAACCATGCTATTCATCCTTGATTTCCCCCCTCCCACTTTAGTTCTGGACATAGGGCCTGTATTCAATAAGTTTAATTCCACAGATATTTACAGAGCACTACAGTCTATGTGTTAGGCATTGCTTTTAGTGCTGAGGATACAGCCCTGATCAAAAATGACAGCGCTGTTTGCATGGTGCTTAGATTCTATAAGAATGTGATCGAAATGAAAGATATGATGGGACTAATCAATTTTTAATAGGTCTTCCAACTAATATTCTCTGCAATACAAACTATACCTATTTTGGCGACTCTACCAGTCCCCATGCTTTGGGGAGCTTCTCTCAATTCCACAATAAAAGGTAACCAACCCGACAGTGCCATGAACACAGGGCTGGTGGGAAGAGTGCTGCTCAATGGCATTTTTTTTTAATTTGGATTTAATTGTTCTCATTAAATCTACATGCTTATCAAAATTCCCTCCATCCCCAACCAAAGATAATGTTCCATATAGCTGTCCCAGGCTGGAGAAGAATTTATTACTAATCTAACACAGTCACACACAGAATTTGCCCTTACAGTGACAGCGCAGATGTCAGCAAGAGTTCTCCTCTAAATGGACTGATAATGATAGGATTTTCTCTCTAAAATATATCAGAGCTCTCAAAGGTTAAAATACACAAATTTTCACCACTCCAGCCTCTTTGCCTGTATAGGAAACCATCAAGTTGTGAGAGCATTTATCACACATCAGGCCTCACAGGTGTTTGACAGGAATCACTAACGCCTGTTCCACGTGATGTCTTCAGTTAACCTGAAGCCTTTGGTTTATTTTGTGGAGCAAACCATTCATCTCTTTTAACTTCTGCCATTGCATCAGCCAACAATTTGCTTCCCTCTGGATCCATCTTCGAGAGTTCTCGAAACGCTTCTTCCCTCACAAAGCAAATTTCATGTCCATCAGGGTCAGTCAGAATGATCACTTGCACTGTTGCTTTCCCTGGAGTGTCCAGACTCACGAGGAGAGTCAGAATCTTCTGATTCTCCCTTTTTATCAAGTCTTCTAAGTCTGACAACTCTTTCTGGGGGCAAGAAAAGGCAATTCGTCCAAAAGCTGCTTGCATGATCAACTGCCCCCTGGATGCCCTGTAGCTCCAGCTTAAACTGGTTATCAGCATAGCCCAGCAAAACTCTGTGCTTCTTTTCATCTTTTTCATAAATTTTCATTCCCAGCAGATTAGACCAGTAGTTCAAGGACTTCTGAAGATCAGAAACTGCTAGAGTTACTTTTAATACAGGATCTGACTGAGGTGGACTGCGGTTCTGCAAATAGAATTTATATCCTCTGGGGGCTTTGGTTTCAAAGACACCTACTGCGACTTCATTGAGTGGCCACTCCAGCTTCCTGGCTTTGCAGACAGCCTGGCTAGAAGCAAGCGTGATACCCATGAAGTCACTGCCAAGCTACAGTCTCCGATGCCATAACTGTAAGTCAGTTCTGCAACAAAATGATCATCCTCAGGTCCAAATTCTATCACTGATTTACTCCATTTCCCATCATAAGGCCTTCATCCCCAGGACATCACAATAGAAACATCTGGAAGTGGTTTTCCACTTTGAACATGAAGTGCAGAGCCCTGAGAGTCGCTATGACCACCTACACTACCCACCCCTCACGGGTACAGCGCCGCGCTGCCCACAGGTGACACCAGCACAGTAATCCCAATGGCACTTTAAAGATTAGAGGCTCATGCATCCATAATTTTCTCATTTTCGTATCTACATTGGTAAAATGGTCCACCACCCTCTGATAGTAGACTACAGAAATAATTTGTGAGAGTTGTAGGACCTTCTAGCCTCATGGTGTTTCCTTCATCTTTCCCCTAACACACAACTAACAGATTTTTCCTATAAAATATTATATATAAAAACATATAGTAAATTATATGAGTTATACATATATAACTCATTTCCTACATTTTCTAGTTATCTCTGGGCCAAAGGTTCTCAAACTGGGACCCCAGACCCTTAAGAGGATTCACAAAGGTAGTGATGGAAATCTTTAATTTTCAATATATTTTTAACAATCTAACAAATCATATACTTATAGTCCATAAGGTTCTACCCACTAAATACCTCAATAAATAGGTTGAATACATTTTTGTTGCTTATCTAGGGCTTATTCTTTAATAGAAGACATTAACAATATTTTAAATTATTAAGGGGGTTATGAAAAGAATATATATTATAAGCTGATAAAGTTGGGGACCACTGCTTCAGAAACACTGCTCCAGACCATGATGAACTTGTTAGATATTCAAATTAATATCAGAACATTTCAATTTACTTTGGTATCTATAGTGATCAATGCTTTGCATCTTCCATCTGGTTCCTAGGCTCTCATTTGATACTAACAGTTACCACTTATATAGGGTCTAATTGGTGACTACTGCTGATGCTACCCACAAAAAGCAAGTGTTTGGGGTAAGTAAGGACTACTTGAAGCTTCCATCTCACAGAATCCAGAAATCATAGCAAATCTTGCATACAAGGCAAAAGCCATGACTTCTACTTGAACAATCACATAAATAGCACCAAAGCAACTATTTGCTCTTATGATTCTTACCTAATTTTAACAAACTGATAACACTATGCTCTCTTCACTTTAAATTCTTAAACACCTTTCAATTTAAATGTTATGTTTAGAATAAAGTATATTTAAATATTTATGCCAATATAACATTTTACAAATTTTCTCCTTTATGTAATAAAGTGTTTTAAATTATTTTAATATAGGTTTTAAATTATTACATGTGCTCTACAGAAATGCATATAAAATTAATTTTAAGCGTTCAAGTTTATACATAAATTGAACCAGCAGATACTAAGTCATATGTTTAGTTGCCAAGCTAAAAGGCTAAATGAAGGGGCGTGCACTCACAAGAAGTATAAAGTAAGAGCTCTAAATCATCGATTATGAAAAGGCAAAGACAGGTCTTCACTGTCCAAAGTTCAAGAAAACTGGGAATCATTTATGGTTCATACCACTAACTTTCCAGCTTCCAACCATGACTTTTTGACAGTCAGCCACTTCTCACTAAAATGAACAAATTAAAAAATGGCAGTAATGGAGGGGGGTTACTTTGCGCTAGATTTTTTCTTTTTTTTTTTTTTTTGCAGTATGTGGGCCTCTCACTGTTGTGGCCTCTCCCGTTGCGGAGCACAGGCTCCAGACGCGCAGGCCCAGCGGCCATGGCTCACGGGCCCAGCCGCTCCACGGCATGTGGGATCTTCCCGGACCGGGGCACGAACCCATGTCCCCCGCATCGGCAGGCGGACTCCCAACCACTGCGCCACCACGGAAGCCCTGTGCTAGATTTTTTTTAATTCCAAATTTTAAAGAATAATAATAATTCTTATATATGGATTACTATGTACCAGGCACTATTTCACAATAACCCTTTAAGCTAGGTACTATGGGGTCCACTTTACAGACCAGGGAACTAAGAAATGGAGAGATGAACTAACTTGCCCAAATTCACATGGAGAGTCAGCATTTGAACTTAGATGGCTCTTAAGCACTTTAATAAACTGCCTGTCAGCTAAGGGCAAAATAGCCACATCATTTGTATTGTGATTTACTGAGCACCTGCAATTTTTTTTAAAGTTTGACATAAACAAACAAAAAGTGGACTCTCAAATGTAAGCAGCAAATGAGGTTTTAAACTCTCATCTGAAACCAGAAAAATAAAACCAAGCTGGCAATTTTACTGAAAGTGGATTACCTGTGAATTTTTACACAGATTTGGATAGAGATGGGAAATTTTTAAAATTATCTTGTGGAATCTTTTTTAAATATCATATTTTTAAAAGTGATTTCTGATTCTTGAATGGTTTGGCTTTAAGTAAAATATTGGCACGCATGTAATATATCACAATGATATTTTCTGTTATTTTATACAGCCATTAAAAATGTTGGCATGGATCAAAATACACTGATATGGAAAGCTTCATATGATATGTTAAACAAAACAGTCAGTAAAAAGGGCATGTAAAGTGTGATCCTAAATCTATTCTGTAAAAAGTCTTAAGCTTAAGTTTATGATAAACATTTTTCCTTCCAGTTTTACTGAGATACAATTGACATACAGCACTGTACAAGTTCAAAGTGTAGCATAATGATTTGACTTACATACATCATGAAATGATTACCACAATAAGTGTAGAGAACATCCATCATCTCATACAGATTCAACATTAAAGAAGAAAAAATTTTTTCCTTGTGATGAGAACTCAGGATTTACTCTTAACTTTCTTTTTTTTTTAAATTAATTAATTTATTTATTTGGGGGGGGCATTGGGTCTTCGTTGCCACATGCAGGCTTTTTCTAGTTGCAGTGAGTAGGGGCTACTCTTCATTGCGGTGCGCAGGCTTCTCATTGTGGTGGCTTCTCCTGTGTGGAGCACAGGCTCTAGGCACATGGGCTTCAGTAGTTGTGGCATGCGGGCTTCAGTAGTTGTGGCTCGTGGGCTCTAGAGCACAGGCTCAGTAGTTGTGGCACATGGACTTAGTTGCTCTGCGGCATGTGGGATTTTCCTGGACCAGGGCTCGAACCCGTGTCCCGTGCATTACAGGCAGATTCTTAATCACTGCACCACCAGGGAAGTCCCTCTCTTAACTTTCATATACAGCAGTGTTAATTATATTTATCATGTTGTACATTACCTCCTTAGTACTTATTTATCTTATAACTTGGAACTTTATACCTTTTGACTGTCATCATCCAATTCCCTTTCCCACCACCTCCTGCCTCTGGTAACCACAAATCTGATCTCTTTTTCTGTAAGTTTGCTTGTTTGTTCTTGAAGTACAACTGACCTACAACACTAGGTTAGTTCCTGTTATACAACATAGTGATTCAATATTTCTGTACTCAAAATGATCACCATGATAAATCTAGTTATGATCTGTCACAATACAATGATATTACATAGTTATTGACTATATTTCCCCACACTGTACATTTCATACTCATGACTCATTTGTTCTGCAACTGTAAGTCTGTACCTCTTAATCTCCCTCACCTATTTCTTTCCTCCCCTCTCCCCTCTGGCAACCACCTGTTTGTTCTCTGTATCTATAACTGTTTTCTGTTTTGTTATGTCTGTTCATTTGTTTTTTAGATTCCACATATAAGTGAAATCATACAGTACTGGTCTCTCTCTGTCTGACTTATTCACTAAGCATAATGGGGGTGGGGCATGTTTGGCAGAGGATGCACTACCCCCATTGTATTCCCATTTCAGCTTGTTTCTCCACAATGTTTCCAAGAGTGTGGGGCTCCCTACCTCTTTGCCCCCTTTCCCACCTCCCTTTGTGCTCTGGAGGCCCAGAGGAATTGGTAGCTGCAATTTGTGTTATTCCCTTCTCTGAATATAATGGTCAGAACAAAAAAAATAATATCCAAAGATACTTTGGTACTAACAGCATGATCTACAGCAAGAAAGATAAGCATTTGGCTCCAATCCATGAGATTCCAAGGAGAGAGACAGCCAAGACAGTGTAAAGAAGAATAAGAAAAAAGACTTGATAAATATTATTAAGGGCATGAAAGTTGAAAGCACAGTAAATGTACAAACAACAAAGCCACCCAACAGAAGACAACTTAAAAGTGTGGAGGCTACAACTAGCAGGCTTCAAAAAGCTCCAGAAGATGTCCCCAAAAGAGAAGTGAATCCCTGAGTCCTGAGTTGGTGGTGGCTGCACCTGCTGTTGCAGACTACCCCTTTTGACAAGCAGATGACCAAGTCAGAGCTGCTTCAGCAGCACAAGGAAGACTCAAGGGCACAGAAAGAGGGCAAAAGAACTAAAATTAGTTTCAGTAACATCATATCAGCTACGAAAGTTGCCAGATCTGCCTGCCACAGCTAGAGTTAGTACAAGACTAGTGAATCAGATGCAGTTTGATGAAGGAGCTGATGATGATGATGTTGGTCAGGATCTTCAACCTGATCTTAAGACCACTGATCTTAGAACAAGTTTTAGGAAAAATATATTCAAAGGCAAGAGGCTTAATACTTTTGGGCTTAAGGCAGTTACTAAAGAGGCACCTGACACACAGAGACAACACCTTCACTTTGGATTGTGGAATCTGCTAAGCAGTTAGCCACAGTCAATGAACAGTCCTTTCAGAATGATTCTGAAGAGATGAGCCAATGGACAAAAGAGGAGAACCTGTGGGAGTCCCAATTAACAATGAAGCAATGATAAGGGTTCAGAATCTCATTAACATATATTTCTGGATAAATACCTGGAGGATTTTCCAAAACAAGGATCAACTCGCCACTTCATGGAGCTGGTGACCTGGCCTTTCCAAAAACCCATCTGAGTGTTAAGCAGAAGGTCGAACACTTAGAGTGGTTTAGAAATTACTTTAATGAAAAACAGGATGTTCTTAAAGAGAGTGACATACAGTTCAACGGGAAATTTTTATTTCAAGCTATTGGAGATTGGTATTATAAACAAAATAATTTGACTAGAAAAAAATACAATAAACATTTAAATATGGTTATTAGGTGGCAGAATTACTGGTAATTTTCCCTTTCTCCTTTAAATCTTTTTATAATTTTTTTTCTTTTTACAATTCACAGAATTTTATAATTCTGCTTCCTTTTATAAATAAGAAAAAATAAAGCTGTTTAAATTTACTATAAGCTTCACTAATCAGATACTTTAACAAAATGTTTTATTTTGTACAAGGGACAGAAGAGTTGTGACTATTTCTAGAAAATTCTCTCATTTGGCTTTCAAGGAGCACTGAAATGATTTTATTTAAACTAGTCTCTAAACCACATAAAATACTATACTAATGTAGTAACCTTATAACTATTGATCGTCTCCTCTCATAAATGAAAGAGACAAGGAAAAACAGGACATTACAGATATAACATGAATAACCTGCAATTCTAATTAAATTTGATCATGCTTTGTATTTCCCAAATGTGTTGTTTTCTTTGAAAAGCATATAACTTGATAAAGTTGTTTCTCCTTGTCTGGGTAGTTGTAAATAGCAAAAGACAACCACGTTAACACTTTCAGATTTTGAACATCCTATAAACTAAACAGTTGTTCCCTCGTGCAGTCAAAATTAAAACTTATTCTTTTGAGAGTTTTTCCTTCTTAGTACCATACAGCTTACCTGCTCTTAAAGATGTACTATGAGATTCTGTATTTATTTCTTATTCTAGAAAGATGCACATCAGCACATACCCAAGTATGCATTTCCTCAAAGATTACATATTGACATTTCAGAGGAAGAAGCACAGAAAATAATGTAGTAAAAAGAACTCTAGAAATCTTAAAATACATCTAGTTCTATCATGAACCAGCTGTATATCCTTACACAAGTCATTTCTCTTAAAAGAAGGGGCTTTGAAACTGGATGATGAACAATTCAATCCATGTGTAATAAATATATAAGTGCAAGATATTATATTAGATGTGGTGGAGAGTTAAAGAGACTAAACAAACAGATCCATCTTGAAAGATTTCACAATCTAATAGGAAAAAAATGTTTTAAACAAGCAAACAACCTGCTGCATCCATGGTGCAACAGAATATATTTTAATAAATACAAGTTTCTTTTAAAATAAGTAAATTAAAAAAATAAGGGAAAGGCCAGCTCAATATTCAGCTCATGATACACTGTACAGCCAAACAGATTTAAGTGAAATGTTCAAGCTTTAATAAAGTACACTATATTTTACAGTTTATGGCAGAAAAATAATAAAAGGAACTTTAAAGATATATTATTTCAAAGATAATTAGGCCCTAAAAGTTTACTTACCTTTAAAAAACTCCTTCAGAAAAGTTAATGTCTGCCTTATAAAGTCATTACTCACTTCAGTAACCCATTGACTGTATCTAATTACTCTGTGCTCTGGCTAAGGACTAGAACTGCATGCTTACTACTTGAATAATTCAGCCAGCAATGGGGAGAAAATACTCCTCAAAAACGAACCAGTGGTGAGGGAGAAAAAAGAAAATGGATAGGTCAGTAAACCAATTCAGAGAAAGCCTAAACCACTCATGTGATCCGCAGAATTATCAAAAGCAGTTCATCTTTCCCACTACAGAAACCAGGGAGATAAGCAGTCTCGAAGCAAAGGCTGTTTTTTTTCCCCTACCTTTAACCTTTCAGAGTCTAATGATTCAACGAAGACAAACAAGGGCATGCTGGATTATATGTTTCCAAAATCTAATATAAAGCAACTATTATTTAACCATGTGGTCAAAGTTAAGCACCTAACAAACTGCATAAGCAGAAGGAATAATGGTGTAAATAATAAGCTTAATGCAACCAATAAATAGAATTTATAGGGATGAATCAATTATTTCAAAACACAAAATGACTAACAGTCAATCTTATATAGATGAGAACCATAAAGAGATCAATATTGAAATAATTTCTCCATAAAACTTATT
The DNA here is from genome assembly GCF_039906515.1 of Pseudorca crassidens. NCBI lineage: Eukaryota > Metazoa > Chordata > Mammalia > Artiodactyla > Delphinidae > Pseudorca > Pseudorca crassidens. The sequence goes on along the minus strand of NC_090304.1, from coordinate 53,306,966 downwards.
TTTTCATTTCAACATATATCTACTGCAGACAAGAATATAACAAGATGGGCCATTGGGATTGACATGTATACACTGATGTGTATAAAACTGATGACTAATAAGAACCTGCTGTATAAAAAAATAAAATTCAAAAAATATATAATAAGAATATAAATATTCAAGAATGAATATAACAAAATTCTTTCCCCAATCAATGTAACAAGATGGAGGACTGAGCACATGCTAATTTTCTCCTTCTACTGAAAACACCATAAAATGTCAGAAAACTTCTTTTTAATAGAATACATCTATAAAAGCACAGAAAATACAGCATGCCATTAGCAATCAAGATCACAAATATCCAAAAGATGGAACTAGTTTTCACACCTAAAGGTTATAAGTAAGCAATTCATAGAAAACCTGTAAATGGCCAGTAAGCACAAGATGCTCCTCCTCTCTAGTAACCAGGGCAATGTAAATTAAAACAATGAGATATTTTATTCAGCAGATAGCAAAATATTAAAAATAATGATAAAGGCTTAGCAAAGATTTAAAGAAAAGGGACTCTCTTTTACTGTTGGTAAGAGAGTTAAGTTGAAAGAAGTCTTTTGAATATCCACCAAAATACAAAGTGTATATACAATCTGACCTGCACTTTCACTTCTAACAATCTAACTTAAAGGCAGTATTTGCTCAGATATGTTCATGTGTGTTTAGTGCAACATCTCTTCAAAACTGGGGGAAATGGAAAACAATTTAAATGATCAATGGTTAAGTGAATTATGCCTCATCCACACTATGAAATACCATTCAGTATGAAAAAAGTACCTATATGAAAGCACCTGCGGCCCCTCCACAAAAAAAGCACATATTGTTAGAGGGAAAAAAAAAAAAAAACTGGCTACAGAATAGATCATATTATTCCTCAAAATTCCTAGCTTCTATGAAGTATTTACCATCAGACTGTAATACCCACAACCCCTCTTTGAGGTAGTCACCTGTCAACTCCCCTTATTCACAGAAAACCTTGGCACTTAAGTTTCTGCCCAGCTACTCCAGTGATATTCCTGAAGATTTCAATATCAGTATATTCTCTCAGTTTCTTCACTTCCTTCTAGATAAATCTTTTCTTCCATCCTACTTCAGTTACCTCCTCCCATAATCATACCCTAAACCCTGTCATGTTCAATAACTAAACCACCACCCAGTCTCACATTTAACCCTCTCACATTTAGACGACGACTTCTAGGTTTCCAACTTTACTTATATGCTAGTCACCCTACTTTTATAATTCTTTAACACCATCAAAACTTCCAGTCCACTGACTCTACCACTCTCATTGTCCACCATGTCCTCAATTCCTTCCTCAAACAACCTCCTTAAAATAACCACAGTCCAAAACTACAACAACTTCCTCGTATACACCTTCAAGTCCACAGCATCATTCCCTCTGTCATACTTTTGGTAAAATCCTAATCCTCGTTAAACCCAACCCATTGCTTACTCCAAAAGTGTTCTAATTGGTCTTATTTCCATTCTTGTCCCATGAGGCAGAGACAGCCTAGCTGCCTACCCAGTATTCATTCTTTTTTTTTTTTTTTTTTTTTTTTTTGCGGTACGCGGGCCTCTCACTCCAGTATTCATTCTTTCATTCCTTACTAAAACAACCCTAGGGACTTCCCTGGTGGTGCAGCGGTTAAGAGTCCGCCTACCAATGCAGGGGACACGGGTTCGATCGCTGGTCTGGGAAGATCCCACGTGCCACGGAGCAACTAAGCCCGTGCGCCACACCTACTGAGCCTGAGCTCTAGAGCCTGCGAGCCACAAATACTGAAGCCTGCGCGCCTGGAGCCCATGCTCTGCAACAAGAGAAGACACCACAACGAGAAGTCTGTGCACTGCAACGAAGAGTAGCCCCCATATGCCGCAACTAGAGAAAGCCCGCGTGCAGCAACAAAGACCCAACGCAGCCAAAAATAAAAATAAATTTATAAAAATAAGTAAATAAAAGAACCCTAATTTTACTTAGGAAGTTAATGTACCCAGCTAAAACACTATGCTTCCCAGCTTTCCTGGCAGCTAGAGGGAGTCTGTGACACTCAACTACAAAATACAGGTGAAGTCACTCGGTACGGCTTTGGAGAAGGCTCTTTAAAAGACCCAATTCAGCTGACATAGGCCCTTCTGCCTTACCTTCTGTCTAGATGGGATTCTACAGAAGGATCAACGATGGTTGATCCACATCACAAGGAGACAGGCACACTTGAAGATGTCTAAACAGAAGAACAAAAAGGAGCCTGCATCCCTGATGTCCTAGAGCTGCCATAATCAGCCCTGGACAGCTTACCTCCAGCTTTTTGTTACTGGAGAAAAGTAAAACTCCTAATTTATTTGAGTCACTGTTTTGGGGTCTCTACTATTCACAGTAAATCCAATTCCTAATTCTTAGACCCATTACAGTTTATTCCCCACACAACAACCAGAGACCTTTTAAAAGTATAATTCAGATCATATTACTGGCTTCCCATCGCACTTAAAATAAATTTAAGGTCCTTACCAAGCAACTAGGCCTTCTTTGATCTGGCCCTCTATCTCTTCCAACTCACATCTTACCAAATCCCCAAACCACCCTTCCACAACTTGTACACTCAGTTCCAGCCACAGTGTTCCTTAAACAAGTCAAACTTGTTTCTATCTCAGGGCCTTTGCATTTGCTATTCTCTTTGCTGGGAATGCTCTTTCCTCATAAGTTTACTTGGCTTGCTCCCTCATCTCTTTCAGGTAGCAACTTAAATGTTGCCTTCTCTGAGACTTTCCCTGATCACTGTATCAAAAACAGTCTTTTTGTGTCTCAAGTTTCCCTTCTTTTTCTTTTGTTTATTTACTGTACATCTTCCCCACTAGAATGAAATCTCCCCGAGGTCAAGAACCTTGGGTGTCTTCTTCAGCATCATATTCTTAGTACCTGGCACACAGTAAGGACATAATAAATATATGATGAATAAATGAATATACATCATGATCTTATTTATACTAAAAAAGACTAAAGCATATGTGTGAGAGAGAGAGAGAGAGAGAGAGTGTGTGTGTGTGTGTGTGTGTAAATATAGAAAGGATCTAGGATATACACTAAACTGTTGACACTCGTTATCTCTGGGGAAGAAAGTGGAAAATAAGAAAAAGGAGAACTTTCACATTTTGCTCTGCATATTCCTGCATAAAAAAGACAAAATTAACTACAACACATGGCAGGAAGAAAATTTTAAACATATTTAGAAATATAAGCCTATTTATAGAATCATAAAATTTAGAAACATAGTAACCTCAGTAAGCATAACACTACACCATGGGTGGAGGGATCTATGATTAGTAAGCAAACATCTTTTAAAAGAACAAGAATTAGGGGAATAAAATTTCCTGTTAACGTTTTATAGCCCTTATAAAGGTTTTTACTGTCATTTAAACAAAATAATAAAGTATACTAAATAGTGTATTACATGTCAAATTAGTAATGATGAGTTATATAGAATTAATTTCCATCGCTTGCTCAGTAGAAACTTTTAAACATCTCCCTCCCCTAGGGATTCATCTAGATAATTACATATTTGTTTTGTTTCAGAAAATATGCATTCTAAGAGATCTTTTTTATCAAGTTCTCCATCCAAATGTCTAGTGCCTTAATTTTTTTTACTTTATCGAGGCATATTTTTACATATTATATAATTCATCCATTTCAAGTATATAATTCAATGATTTTTAGTAAATTTACCAAGTTGTGGAACACACCATAAATCAGCTTTAGAAATCTTCATCGCTGTAATAAAATCACTCATGATCATTTACTGTTAATCCCCATTCTCATCCCTACTCAATCAACCATTAATCTACTGTCTGTCTCTATACTTCTGTCTATTCCTAGACATTTTCTATAAATGGAAACATACAATATGTGGTCTCTTTTATCTGGTTTCTTTCACTTAGCATCTTTTTGAGGCTCATCCATCTGGTAGCATGTATCAGTGGTTCATTCCTTCTTATTGCTGAATAGTATTCCATTACATGGGTATGCCATATTAGTGCCTTTTGATTTTATGACTTGGATTTCCATTTTCCAGGTTATACAATAAGTGTAGGATAACCTGGGTACTTGGAGTATGGGTGGGGGGAAACCTATTTAACATTTATTTAACACAAATGACACAGGTGAGTGTTTTTCAAACCCAATCCAGTTTATGCAGAATGAGATTATCCTAGCTTCACTCAACAGCATTATGCTATCAGTCGCTTTTAAAACGATTTTCCTGTCCCTCCTTCTTAACAGGACGAAGGAACAGTTCCCCAAGGTATCCTTCTCTCTCCCAAGGCTTATAAAAAAATCTCTACACTCACTATGCCTTCTGCTTTACCTCCTTTTTCTACCTCCAAGTCCCTGTTTTCTCATTATCTTCAAGCTGACAGCTTCAAAATTTCCATATTCTCCAAGTTTCTGAAAAGTTATATTAAAACTAAATATCTGCATATTCTGGAATTTTATTTAAGAGAAATCTGTGGTTCTTTTGATGTAGCCCCCGAGAATAATTTGTTTCTATGTAGAAAAAAGCTTTGTAACTGATTTAAAACGAAAAACAAAAAAACTCACAACACCAATACAAAAGGAGCATGAGGACCCAAGTCAGCATTTGACACTCTCATTTAAAAGAAAAGATCAAAGAATATACAGTAATTAAGCACAGTTTTTTATCTTTTCTTTTTAACATGACCTTATTAAATACTGATCTTTTTCATTCAGTCTAAAATGCCATCATGTTATTGTCTTGCCTCTGTTTTATGATGATGTCTGATTAAGATTAAGTGGATTATTTGCCTTTATAAAACATTAAATATCTACATGTAGAATGATTATCTAATCGTTTATGAACCTGGGTAAGGGATGGTGGTTCAGGGAGAGGGCTAGGGAAGGATGATACAAATCTTATAACATACTTCTTATTACCAGTCTTTCTGAAGTCTTAATCTTCCAAGTGATTCCCAGACTATTAGCTTGAAAACATCAAGAATAAGATGATGCGGACACAGCTAAAAGCTTTCCCAATGGTAAACGTTCCCTAACTAGAAAATTATTCCACTACGCTTACTAGTCTAAGTTACAGTTCTTCTGGAGTACTTAAGAGAGTGAAAGCAGTAAAAGATAATACCAGCTACATGTAATTAGAGGAACCTTGCAAGATAAAGAAAAATAAGACAAGCTATTATTATTAAAGCTTAAATGTTAGATTTTATCTAACATTTAAATGCCAAGAATACCACTCTTGGTGGCCAGTTATTGCAGCAGGTGTATGATAGGCCGTGTGAGCTACATTTTCATCTTTGAAAGGACAGCTTAAAAGGGGTTCTGAGTTAAGGTTTACTCTACTTCCATTACAGCTACAGAATCTAACTAGACCAGTATAAGGTAGGGTACAGAAAGACAGGCTCTGCATTATAAATTTTAAAAATCCCTAGTAAATCAAAAATCCCACTAAGCATTCTTTAATGTCATCATTTCAATTAACTTTAAGAAAATGAATGGCATAATGATATGTATACTGTTATACTGTACCTTTCTCAGGCTTTCATATTCCTCACGAAGTTCCCCAGGCTTGCTTAATTTGATTGGTGCTCTGAATATAAACTCTGCAGGAAAGGGAAAAGAAAACACTTTTTAACAGAACTTTCTAGGAAGGAACCAAGATCTTGTCCTACTGCTGCCCCCACATCATAAACCACATAAAAATTGTGGTCATCTTCCACAATTTGAATATTCATTCATTCATTTAATGAATACTTATTAAAGGGTATAAACCAGGCACAGTTCTAAGCACTGGGGAGAAGCACTGAACAAATAAAGTCCTTACTATCATGGAGCTTACAATATTGTGGGGGGAAACAGACAATAAACAAACAAATGTGTGTATATAATACAACTGGTGGTACTAAGGGCTATGGAGGAAAATAAACACAGGCTGGAAGATTAGTTTATCAATATATAGAGTGGTCTGAAGGGTCTCACTGATAAATGTAACATGTTAAAAGACCTCAAGGAAAACTATATTTAAAGCTCCTAGTTCAATGTTACCAAGTAACATTTTAAATAAGCTAAAGTTTTACTCATAATACTTTGTTACTAATGTTTCTTTCTACTTCTTTTTCAACATTGCCAACAGACTATTTTCCTGTATACAACTTATATTTTCAGTATATAACCTGATTTTTTATCCTCAAAGCCTTCAGTGGTTTTGATCAGCTTACAGAATAAAGTCAAAACTCTTCAATATGTCACTCAAGGTTTTCCAGAGACTGATCACAACTTTATCTTTCTAAAGCACTGTGTCTTTCATCTCTTGACTATCTGGTTACAATATATATATGCCATATACTTCTAACCCTTTTATGCTCTTTCTCAGCTGAAATTCTCTTTTCTCCCCTTCTCTATATCCAGGCCCACAGAAGGCACACAATACACACTGGCTATATAAACAATAAAAATCCAACTTAAGAACAGGAATAAAAGATAAGTCCTAAATGCTATCAAAAAGGAAGGAGAAAATACACACTTCTGTCTCCTTAAATGTACATGACACTTCGATACACCCCTATGTATATTTAGACTTAAACACAGTATTTATTTGAAGACTTACTAACAACTCTATATCCTATTCAGGTTGATAATATTTGTTGTAGAAAAGTGGGCTCCTCAAAAAGTTGACTTTTGTCCTTTTTCAGTTGTCTCAACTACCTTAAAAAGACTCATATACACCAGAGAAATGTGGAAGATTCTTAGACAGAAACACTGGATGTAATACAGATGCAGAAAACAGTAACTTAAAGCTCTACCAAGAGAATTATTAGACCCAGGTCTTGGGAGGCAAATACGACATCACCTTCACCCACTTAAAAAAAAAGTCCTGATGACTATTTTAATCATATCTCTTAAGTACATTTCTAATTATTGGCAAATAGTATCTAAAACCAGATGCTTTAAAAGAGGAGGGGAAGAAGGAAGAGAAAAGCAAAACCCTTAAGTCAAAAAAATTCTTTTAATCCATTTATGGAGAACCTATTACCTGAACGATACTTTATATTTTCTCAGTGAATCGTCACAGAAACTTTATAAGGTAGTTATTATACCCATTTTACAATAATGAAAATGAGAGGTTAATGACTTGCCCAAGGCCACAGAACTAGCACAAGCACATGGCAAAATTAAGAGAAAAAGAATTAACAGGTATAAAGAGGGAAATTACATAATGATGAAAAAGGCAACCCATCAAGAAGCTATAATAATTATGCACTTGTATGAACCTACAACAGAGCAAAAAAAAAAGATTATAAGAGAAATTAATAAATCCAAAATTATACTAAAAACATGTAATTTTTATACTACACAATTCAAATTTCTTTCTATATAGATATGTATATATGCTTTCTATATATACTTTTAGTTTGCTGTAAAGCATTCTCATTGCTACTGCCATTTTTAAAGTAAATAACTACTTTGGCTCCATCCAACTATTAATGTACAAGAAAACTGAAGAGACTTAATGTAGAGAAAAGCCATTTGGGGAAGAATTTGCATTGTTTTATGCCTGCCAAATTTCATTACTTGCTCTGGATTTCTGTGTAATATAGTTTTTTGTGGGGTTTTTTGGGCAAAAATAGAACAGACACGCAAGTTTTTATGATACATATAATATTTAACTCAGACCATATAATTCTAGAGTTGTGAAGTTCTGGGTGAAACAAACTCTGAAGAAGCCTAGAGAAATTAAAAGGGTGATGATAATAATAATAAATCTTTTCAAGTAAGGCGTTAGAACTTGATTTTTTTAGTGCAGAAAATAAAAAATAAAAGACACCATAGAATGATTGTCATGTATATACTGGTTTAAGATGATTGTGAAAAAAAGCTGGTGCTAATTGTTTCTTTTTTTCTTTCATTTTCACAGTTCATACTTCATTTTCATCACTGAAGATGTAGACCAGTAATTCTTGAAGTGTGTCCATTGATCCCTAGGTGTCCCAGAGACCTTTCCAGGACTCTACAAGGTCAAAAAATTCTTAAGACTCTTAAGATGTTACTTGCTTTTTTTACTCTCATTCCTTCCTTAGCGTGCAGTGGACTTTCCCTACATTTCTATGAGATGTCATGACATCATTGCTTTTTTTTTTTTTACATCTTTATTGGAGTATAATTGCTTTACAATGGTGTGTTAGTTTCTGCTTTATAACAAAGTGAATCAGTTATACATATACATATGTTCCCATATCTCCTCCCTCTTGCGTCTCCCTCCCTCCCACCCTCCCTATCCCACCCATCCAGGTGGTCACAAAGCACCGAGCTGATCTCCCTGTGCTATGCGGCTGCTTCCCACTAGCTATCTATTTTATGTTTGGTAGTGTATATATGACCATGCCACTCTCTCACTTTGTCACAGCTTACCCTTCCCCCTCCCTATATCCTCAAGTTCATTCTCTAGTAGGTCTGTGTCTTTATTCCCATCTTACCCCTAGGTTCTCCATGACATTTTTTTTTCTTAGATTCCATATATATGTGTTAGCATACGGTATTTGTCTTTCTCCTTCTGACTTACTTCACTCTGTATGACAGACTCTAGGGCCATCCACCTCACTACAAATAACTCAATTTCGTTTCTTTTTATGGCTGAGTAATATTCCATTGTATATGTATGTGCCACATCTTCTTTATCCATTCATCTGCTGATAGACACTTAGGTTGCTTCCATGTCCTGGCTATTGTAAATAGAGCTGCAATGAACATTTTGGTACATGACTCTTTTTGAATTATGGTAAACCTAACTTTTAGGTGCACTGGGAAACCTAAAAATTCATGTGACTCGCTTTATTGCAGTATTCACTTTATTACGGTGGTCTGGAACCAAACTCTCAATATCTCCAAGGTATGCCTGTAATAATATTTTTATTTCATTTTCATTTACTACTAAACAGGTTTCTCTAAATTCTGAAATACTCTATTAAAGTTTAATATAATAGGTAAAAATGCTATTAGGATTTTAAACTTATATAACAGTAGCTATAACATGAAAATAATTTCTTTGAAGCCTTATGAAATATGGTTTCAATCCACCTGAAAAAGGTCCGAAAAATAAAAATCTCCCTTTTTAAATCAAAGTCTTTTACAGTGTCTCTTAAAGCTTACTGGAGAACATGTATACACTGAACATTATTAATTATACTAAGATATTTATCAGTCATGATTAACCTTTCAGGTTCCCTGACTTTTAGTACAGAAAGAACACTCATTTATAATAAAATAGCTCCTGTCTGCTGATGTGGGACTTGACTTTTCTCAATATTCTCTTTACTTCCCTCTGCCTTCCTAGAGTCATATGTCAACTCCCTCCACTCCAAAAGTTGAAATTGTGATTGAAACTCCTGCAATACTATCATAAAACCAGAGCAACAGGAGAAAACCTAGATGACTTGGTATGGTGATGCCTTTTTAGACATAATATCAAAGACATGATTCATAAAATAAGTAATTGATAAGCTGGACTTCATTAAAATTAAAAATTTCTGCTCTGCAAAAGACAATGTCAAGAGAGTGAGAACAAAAGCCACAGACTGGAAGAAAACATTTGTAACAGATGTATTTGATATAAGACTGTTATCCAAAATAAACAAAGAACTATCAAAACGTAATCAGAAAACAACCTGATTTTTTTTTTAACAGGCAAGAGACCTTAACAGACACCTCACCAAAGAAAATATATGGCAAAGAAGAAGACATAGCAAATAAACAAATGAAAAAATCGCCCAACATCATATGTCATTAGAGAATTACAAATTAAAACGAGATGGCACTACACCCCTAATTAGAGGGGCTAACATCCAAAACACTGACAATACCAAATGCTGGTGAGGATGTGGAGCAACAAAAATTCTCAAACACTGCTGGTGGGAATGCAAAATGGTAGAGCCACTTTGGAAGGCAATCCAGCAATTTCTTACAAAACTAAACATAGTTTTACCATACAATCCAGTAATTGCACTCCTTGATATTTATCCAAACGAGTTAAAAACTTACATCCACACAAAAACCTGTAAATAAATGTTTATAGCAGCTTTGGCCATAACCTCCAAAACTTGGAAGCAAACAAGATATCCTTCAGAAGGTAAATGGATAAATAAACTGAGGTAGATACAGTGAAATTAATTAAAGAAACCTCAGCTAAAATCAGAGTAGGGACAGGCCTGTAGGGGGAGCGCTCATGCCCACCCCCCCACCCCCCGCATCTGTCAGTTACTCCAAATAGGAAGAGCTATACACCTACATCTATGACAGGAAGGTGTTGCTTACTTTACTATCCAGCAGGAAGAAGAAAACTTCTCTCCATCCAAAAACAGCTCCACCAATCAGATATGCAGCAGCTCAACTGATGAGAAGCCTCCATACTTTGGACTCCCAGCTTCCTCCAATGGACTCTTTGGTTATTACAGCTCTTCCCAACTCCCCTCTTTTCCCTATAAAAGCAAGTTCCACTTCCTTGTTCTCTGGATTTGTCTCTGGTCTGCCATAGTTTGCATATCCTGAACTGCAATTCCTCTGGCTATTCCCAAATAAACTCACTTTTGCTGGTAAAATAACTGTCTATTATAATATGAAAGTTGATAATCCAGACAATGGAATATTATTCAGTGCTAAAAAGAAATGAGTTTTCAACACTGATGAAAAAAATCGGAGATAACACAAACAGCTGGAACGATATACCAGGTTCTTGGATTGGAAGAATCAAAATTGTCAAAATGAATATACTACTCAAGGCAATCTACAGATGCAATGCAATCCTTATCAAGTTACCAATGGCATTTTTTCACAGCACTAGAACAAAAAATTCTATAAGTTATATGGAAACACAAAAGACCCCAAATAGCCAAAGCAATCCTGAGAAAGAAAAATGGAGCTGGAGGAATCAGACTCCTCAAATTCAGACTATACTACAAAGCTACAGTAATCAAAACAGTATGGTACTGGCACACAAACAGAAATATACATCAATGGAACAGGATAGAAAGTCCAGAAACAAATTCACATACCCATGGTTGACTAAACTACGACAAAGGAGGCAAGAATATACAATGGAGAAAAGACAGTCTTTTCAATAAGTCTGGGGAAACGGGACAGTTACATGTAAAACAATGAAATCAGAACACTAACACCACATACAGAAATGAACTCCAAATGGATTAAAGACCTAAATTCAAGGCCAGACACTATAAAACTCTTAGAGGAAAACATAGGCAGAACACTCTTTGACATAAATTGCAGCAGTATCTTTTTTGATCCACCTCCTACAGTAATGAAAATAAAAACAAAAATAAACAAATGGGACCTAATTAAACTTCTTCTGCACAGCAAAAGGAACTATAAACAAAACGAAAAGACAACCCTCAGAATGGGAGAAAATATTTCCAAATGAAGCAACTGACAAGGGATTAATATCCAAAATATACAAACAGCTCATGCAGCTCCATGTCAAAAACAAACAAACAAACAACCCAATCAAAAAACAGGCAGAAGATCTAAATAGACAATTCTCCAGAAAAGATATACAGGTGGCCAAAAAGCACATGAAAAGATGCTAATTATCAGAGAAATGCAAATCAAAACTACAATGAGGTATCACCTCACACTAGTCAGAATGGCCATCATCAAAAAGTCTATAAACAATAAATACTGGAGAGGGTGTGGAGAAAAAGGAAACTCTCCTACACTGTTGGTGGGAATGTAAATTGGTACAACCATTATGGAAAACAATATACAGATTCCTTAAAAAACTAAAAATAGAACTACATATGATCCAGCAATCCCACTCCTGGGCATATATCTGGAGAAAACTCTAATTAGAAAAGATACATGCACCCCAATGTTCATAGCAGCACTCTTTACAATAGCCAGGTCATGGAAGCAACCTAAATGCCCATCGACAGATGAATGGATAAAGAAGATGTGGTACATATATACAATGGAATATTACTCAGCCATAAAAAAGAATGAAATAATGGCATTTGGAGCAACATGGATGGACCTAGAGATTATCACACTAAGTGAAGTAAGTCAGACAGAGACAAATATCACAGGATATCGCTTATATGTGGAATCTAAAAAAATGGTACAAATGAACTTACTTACAAAGCACAAAGAGTCACAGATGTAGAAAAAAAACATGGTTACTTGGGGGAAGGAGGGAGGAGGGATAAATTGGGAGACTGGGATTGACATATGCACACTACTATATATAAAACAGATAACTAATAAGAACCTACTGTATAGCACAGGAAACTCTACTCAATACTCTGTAATGACCTATATGGGAAAGAATCTAAAAAGAGTGGATATATGTATACATATAACTCATTCACTTTGCTGTACACCTGAAACTAACACAACATTGTAAATCAACTATACTCCAATAAAAATTTTAAAAAATAAATAAAATGTAATTATGATTGGAAAAGAAAAAAAATGAGCTTTCAAAGCTATGAAAAGACATGGAGGAAACTTTAATGCATATTACTAAATGAGAGAAGCCAATCTGAAAATGCTACATACTGTATGTCTCCAACTATATGACATTCTGGAAAAGATAAAACTTTAGAGACAATTAAAAAATCAGTAGTTCCAAGGACGGAGAAGGTAGGGATGAGTAGGCAGAGCAGAGGATTCTTAGGGCAGTGAAAAGACTCTTTCTAATATTATAATGATGGACAAATTTCGTTATACATTTGTCCAAACCCACAGAATGTACAACACCAAGAGTCAAATCTACCATTCTGGTGAGTGACAGTGACAATGGGGGAGGCTATGAATGTGTGGGGGCAGGGATCATATGGGATATCTCTGTACCTTCCTCTCAATTTTGTTGTAAAACTAAAACTGCTCTAAGAAATAAATTCTTGGGCTGGCAGGGGCGGTGGGGGAGCACAGCAACAACATGTCAAAAGAAGCAGAAAAGGCAACATCACCCTCCTTAGTCCAGAGGAATTAGTCCCAAAATCCACCAATCCCTCCACCAGAATCTATAGGGATTTTCAAGTGTTTCAGTAGCACAGAAACAACCATTCACCCTTCCTTCATCTCACAGAAAAGAAATACTAGAAACTATTCCAGGTGTCACTGAGCTGCTGAGTATCTTAGTATTTATAAATGAATCCAGTGGTGGAAGTACTTTCTTAATGCCTGTCCTCTGACAACTACAGTTGACCCTTGAACAACGTAGGTTTGAACTGCGCAGGTCCACTTATATGCAGATTTTTTTTCAATAAATACATACTACGGTACCATATGATCTGCGGTTGAATCTGAGGTTGGTTGAATCCACTTATCCACATAAGGTTATACACAGATTTTCAACTGTGCAGGGGGGTCGGTGCCACTAATCCCCATGTTGTTCAAGGGTCAACTGCACCATGTTTAAAAGAGAAACTCTCTAAGGATATTAATACCCTAAGAATGACAAACACACATGGCCAATGACCAAAGCTGAGTACTGCATTCAGTCTAACGTGAACTGTAGGAGCAGCTATATTTCCTTGCTCGTCCTTCCTGAAAAAGATTTTCTCTAGGGTGGGGTGACTGGTTATTAATAAAGGCAAACAAACAAAACAAACTATTAAGACTAGCATTTTGCTAACTGCACCAAACCCTCAGGAATAAAGTATCATTGTCAAAGAATCCACACTCAATACAAAATTACAAAAAGAACCTCACTGAACTATATTGGGAAGACGCTACCCCAATAACTCTCAAATCCAAAGGTAAACATCCCTTGGTACCTGGCTATGCTTGAGTTTTTACCCCTGTACATTCAATTTCTTATTAGTGCAGCAGAATGAAAAAGAACTTTGGACTTAAGAGTCCCAAGATCTTGATCCTAATTTGAATTCTCCCACTTACTAGTTATTTGTCCTTGGTCAAATAAAAAAATCTCTCTGCTAATTTCCATCTCTATCTCCACCACCAGTATCATTCTGATGACTGGCAGTTATATAGCACTTTGATCATGCCAGGCCCATTTCTAAGCACTCTATATTTTAACTCATCTAATCTTCATAATGACCCAATGGAGAGATGCTATTATCCCCACTTTACAGATGAAGAAACTGAAGCACAGAGCATATAACTTGCCCAAGGCTACACTGCTGTAAATGAAAGAGCTATGATTTAAACTCAGGCAATCTGGCTCCAGAATTGGTCCTCTTACCCACTGTTCTTTATTACCTCTTTAATATTAAAAAAAAAAAGAAGAAGAAAAAGAAGCTGAACAACCCTATATGACAATGGGCAAAGGACATGAACAGGCAGTTTACAGAAACATAAATTCAGATGACTTGTAAACAAATTAAAATATGCTCAATTTCGCTCATTTCAAGATATTAAAAATTTCTGAAACAAAACACTTTTATATATCAGATTAGCAAATATCAAAAAAGTTTGATAAAGACAACAGTTAGCAAGGGTATTCGTTATCTTAATGATGTATCATACACATGTACAAAGATGTACAGACAAGAATATTCACTGCAGATCAATCGCAATACTAAAGACTGGAAACAACCTAAATGTCCTTCTATTTTAGAATGACCGAATAAATTATAAGTGACTGGGATACAATGGATCCTTTCCTATACTGTCTGTTTTTATTCCTGGTCTGGTTTCTTGGTTTACCACGTAATTTTTGTTGGAATGCCATTCATTGTGTTATGAAAAACTATAAAGGCTGTGGATGATATAACATCCTACAGAAGATTCACCATGTTCTCTGACAGGCAATTAGACTAAGGGTAGATCACCTCACAATCCATTCAGGACATGGGCTTATTCAAGGTTGGCTGCAGGCTTTGTAAAACTTGAAAAGTTTGTTCTACCCTAGTTTGTAGCCCTCTGAGGATCTAACTGAGAGTTAAGGGTATTTTCCAAGCCTGCCTTCCTTGGAAGGCCTTCAACTTTTTTCTCCTCAACACTGAAGAACTGCTAAAAGAGTGCTCTGTTTTTCATTAGGCTTCTGGGAAGCTTCTTAACCTTTTACCCTACACAGTTAAAGAATCTGCAAATGCCTCAAGAGAAAAAAAGGCAGGTAGAGAGGCCTGGGGCGGAGGGTGGGGGCAGGGAGATGCACCTCCCTTCTCTCTGGGATCTTGGTCTCTCAAGTTTTGGCTGCCTTGGCAGTCCTGAACTATAATTTTTGTATCCCTAGCCCCACGAAGAAAGCTCTGCTGGCTTTTTTGCCTCTTAATAGCTATACTCTCCCTTTGCCAAAAATCCACAAATGTCTGAAGTCCTGGCTGCCTTGGCAATTTACCAATGCCTTCATATAGATTTTTTTTTAAAATCAGGCTTTTCTAGTTATTCTCAGCAGGAGTTCTGGTCTGCTACAATCTGCTCCATCATAGCCAGAAGCAAAATCTACATTCTTCATAAGCAGTGGAGAAGACAAGATTTTCGTCATGAAACCACAAACCATTAATAAAGAGGGAACAAGCAGTGAGGAAGAAGACAAAAGGAGAGAATATTCTTTTAAGAAAGTCAAGAAAGGAATCTAATAAAGGTAGAAAACGTGTGGTCCAAGTCCTAAAGAAACTTACAATCTTACTAGGGAAAGAAAAACATATGCAAGTGAAACTACTATAGAATGTCGAAGAGTTATACAACTAAACACCTGACTGCAGCTCAGAAAAGCATGAGGTAGAGGTACACAACAGCAAAAGAAGACAATGAATCAAAGTACATCTTCTACAACAAAACCTATGTAAGTGCAAAGATACACAGGAACCAAGAGGTCATTATCCATATTAATCTCAAGGTTACCTGCTTATACTACCCACCAAACTTCTGAACTACCTTCAAATGGAATATTCGAAAGGAGAAACTTTAATGTCAAATTAGGCATACCATTTAGAAGTAGGAAGGTGGAAACATGGGGAGTGAACCACAAATACATTCTAAAACCAAACTAAAGTGCTTTCCATTTTATCTACTATTTTTTTGGTTTACTCCTTCTAACTCTCCAAGAGTGCAGATGACAGCCAAGTACCAACTGTCTTAAACTAATGCAATTGCTCCTTTACCTACTTGCCCAAGACATTAACAATTTACAGGAGGCAATATAAAGAGCGTTTACCTGGAAAGAAGAGGAAGTGCACAGAGAAAAAGTTAAAAGTTAAGAAAATATTCATATCAAATTTGAAAACTGCTTACCTAAGTACCATAATTAACACCACAGATTACTGCTATAGTAACTCAAACTGTGTTTTAAAACTATCCTTGGCAAAGAACTAATGAAATCAAGATGTCACAACTCACATACCAAGAACTTAAAACATGTTTGTAACTTTTGACCTAATAATTTCTAGGAATCTTAGAAAATAATCTAAAATACAGAAAAACTTTTACATAAAAAGATTCTCACTGCAACATTGTTCATAACTGCAAAACAAAAACTGAGAATAACCTAAATGTCCAATATTGAGGGAATGATTAGGCTAATTACAGACAGTCCATACAATGTACTATTATCCTGGCATCAAAATTATATAGAAATATTTTTTTAATAATATGCAACATTGGGCTTCCCTGGTAGTGCACTGGTTAAGAATCTGCCTGCCAATGCAGGGGACACGGGTTCGAGCCCTGGTCTGGAAAGATCCCACATGCCGCGGAGCAACTAAGCCCATGCGCCACAACTACTGAGTTTGCGCTCTAGAGCCCGCGAGCCACAACTACTGAGCCCGTGAGTCACAACTACTGAAGCCCACACATCTAGAGCCTGTGCTCTGCAACAAGAGAAGCCACCACAATGAGAAGCCTGCGCACTGCAACAAAGACCCAATACAGCCAAAAATAAATAAAATAAAATAAATTATAAAAAATGCAATATTGCTTTAATTAGATAGGAAACCATTTATGTTAAATGAGAGATGCAGACGCCAGACTGAATATGCCTTATAATTTCAAACATGAACATTAAATATAGAAATGGAAATAGCAAATGGAAAAAGAAATAACAATATAATTGTAGAAGTCACAAAAGGAGAAGAAAATATTAATGATAACATATCAAGTTATCACACATAAGTGTGTAAGAATAATGAAAACTGTTATCAGAGATCAGGAAGTTAAAGAGGGAAGTGAGCAGTGAGGAAGAGGGAGGTGCTGTGGGAAGAGAACATATACCAAAAAAAGGCATGAGACCCTTTCCCCAAAGCACTTATTAACATAGCTTATTAGCTAAGACAAAGTCATAAAAAGTTGTAAGAAGAGATTTAAATAATTACAGAGACGATGACAAATGCAAAGTCACAAAATGAACAATTGCCAAATGCATCTTACAAGCAAATGTTCCAACAGACATCTGTAGGAGCAAGAGAACAAGGGCTGGGAAGGAGAGTCAAGGCTTTAGGAAGGTTGGATGAAGCTGAGTCTAACTGGTAAAACTTAGATTAAGTTAAAAGATGGAAGGGGACTTCCCTGGTGGTCCAGTGGTTAAGACTCCGCGCACCCAATGCAGGGGGCCCGGGTTCGAAGCATGCCACAACAAAGAGCCTGCACGCCACAACAAAGATCCCCTGTGCCACAACTAAGACCCGGCGCAAGTGGTTAAGAATCCACTTGCCAATGCAGGGGACACAGGTTCGAGCCCTCGTCCGGGAAGATCCCACATGCTGCGGAGCAACTAAGCCCGTGCGCCACAACGACTGAGCCTGTGCTCTAGAGCCCGCGAGCCACAACTACTGAAGCCCGTGCACCTAGAGCCCGTGCTCCTCAAGAAGAGAAACCACTGCAAAGAGAAGCCCGCGCACCACAACAAAGAGTAGCCCCCGCTCGCCACCCAACACAGCAATGAAGATCCAACATAGCCAAAAATTAAAAAATATAAATAAATTTGTAAAAAAAAGACCAAGCGCAGCCAGATAAATTTTTTTTAAGTCTTTAAAAAAAAAAAGATGGAGGAAGAGCAATCCATGTGAACAAAGCAAAACCAAAGTGTGATAACACTACTGAACTGCACACTTAAAAGGTTAAGACAGTAAGTTTCAAGTTATGTGTTTTT
This sequence comes from Pseudorca crassidens, assembly GCF_039906515.1. Taxonomy (NCBI): domain Eukaryota; kingdom Metazoa; phylum Chordata; class Mammalia; order Artiodactyla; family Delphinidae; genus Pseudorca; species Pseudorca crassidens. The sequence goes on along the minus strand of NC_090304.1, from coordinate 53,288,859 downwards.
TACCACAATTTTAATTTTTTTTAAGTGTGAAGCCTGGATAGTAAATAAATACATTCTGCTAGAGCAGAAAGTTTATGTAGGAGAGTTGTATAGGCCAGAAAGGGTAGGCTGGGGCCAAATTATAGAGAACCTTCAACATTAGGCTAGGGAATCTAAACTCATCCTGTCATCAACAAGGATACCACCATATTTAATCTTATTAATATTAATAAAACTATTAATAAACAATAAAACTTCAGTTATCCAGCATGCTTGGGGAATAAGATGTTCCTTAATTTTATGTGGTAACAATGCCAAATTTGGGCAGGATCTTCCCCATACAGTTACAGCACTTCACCATCCATACGTTTGCCAGATAACTTTCAAAAGTAAGAAAGATCCCAGGCTGTGGAGAACAATCAGACTCCATCACTTATCAGTGTGACACTGAGCACACTACAACTTCTCTAGCCCTCAGTTTCCCCACTTCCCAAATAAATTGTTATGAATGATTAAATGACATGATTTAATGTATTGTACAATGCTGGATATATAATTGATATTCATTAAGTGTTAGATACATCCTTATAAGAAAAAATTCTACTTAATCTTTTCAGAGATAGAAATTTCTCAGAATTGTAAGAAAAAAATGGCATCAGAGATTTTTTTCTCTATATATAAGTGGGACAACTACATGGTGCTTATTAACTGCTAATAAAAATTAATGATAAATATTCAAATTCCAAGTTGCATCTTGCTTCCTTAGCTTAAAAAATTAACCTGATTTGTACCTCGATCTGGAAAGAATAATGAGTCTTAAGCAGCCTAAGTCTGTGTAGACTTACGGCCAGATAGTAAATATTTTCAGCTTTGCAGACCAAAAGACAGCTGCTCAATTCTGCCATTGTAGCATGAAAGTAGCCATAGACAATATGAATAAGTATGGCTGTGTTCCAATAAAAATTTACAAAAATAAGCAGTAGGCTGGATCTGGCCTGCTGAATGTAATTTCCTAACCCCTGGTGCTATAGATTGAATGTTTGTGTCCCCTACACAATTTATACGTTGAAACCTAATCCCCAGTGTGATGGTATTTGGTGGTGGGGTCTTGGAAAGGTGATTAGGTCATGAGGGCAAAGCTCTCATGAATGGGATTAGGGCGCTTATAAAAGAGACCCCAGATTCACTTTGTTATAAAGCAGAAACTAACACACCATTGTAAAGCAATTATACTCCAATAAAGATGTTAAAAAAAAAAAAAAAGAGAGACCCCAGAGAGCTCCCTGCCCCTTCCACCAAGTGAGGACCAGGAGGCAGGTCCTCATGAGACACTGAATCTACCAGTCTTGATCTTTGACTTGCCACCCTCTAGGACTGTGATAAATAAATTTCTGTTGTTTACGAGCCACCCAATCCATGGTATTCTGTTATCACAACCCAAATTGACTAAGAAATCTAGATTAGAAAAAGACAAAGAGAGTAGAGATCAACAGAATTTGCAAAAGCAGGTATTAACCAAGAGTAGAGTCAAAGTGTAAGGTTCCTTGTTGAATCCAGAAATGGCCCAAACAACAGGCACAGCAAGGCAGCCCAAACTGGCTCAGCACAGTCCAAGCATGAGGCACACTATAAAGGAGGTCACAAAAGCAAATGTAGGTACAGGAATGCTGCAGAGATGAAGGCCATGCAGGCCTAGGCAGACCAAGACCATGTGGGTGTCCCCATCTCTATATCCACCACCACCCTGGACAAAAGCCTTTGGACTTAATTTCTGCTCTTTTTGAGGTGAAAAATCATCCACAATAGTCCACAAAGTGGAATGATACCAAAATTAGAAAGAGTGTAGGATTTCGAACCATACCAACCTGCATTCAAATCTACTACCCACTGGCTTTGTATCTACCAGTATTTATCCTTGCTAAGCCTGTTTCTTCATCCATAAAATGGGAGTAATACCTACCTTAACAGGGATGTTTATCTCATCTAATCCTCCAGTACCCTCTTGGTACAGATTCTGTGCACATTAAAATGGTAGCCTAACTGGCCTGTCTCTTAAGACTCTTTGTCTTTCTATCTTCAACACTGCTTCCCTAGTTCTTTATAAAGCAGACCTGACCCTATCATCCTCCTGCTTAATAACTTTCATTGGCTTCCCTCTGCCTCCAAGATTTATAAACAAGACTCAGTCTACCACCCCAGCCATATTTTCTCATATTCCCTCAATACTCTCCCCTCCCCAGCCTTCACACATAATCACTATTCCTAGATATGCCAGACCCTGTCTCTTTACATATGCCACTTCCTCTTCCCACAATGTTTTTTCTTTTTCACTGTATGATAATCAGTTCAAAGCCCTGTTTATTGCCCTCTGCTTTGCAAAGCGTTTCTCACTTAACCCAGGGAGAATTACATTAGCCTTCTGCAGGTCCTCACAACATTCTGCACTTACCTCAATTGTAGTAGGATTTATTACCTGTGTTATAATTACTTGTTTCTGCCTCTGATTCCCCAAACTAGGAGATTTTCTTGAACCTATTGGGATGATCTCTAGGTATGTGTCTCAGTATAAAACAGTGGCTTAAATTTTTTTTTGTTGAATATACCAATGAGAAAGTGCTTTAAAACCAGCACCATTCTGTACTAAGATCTTTTAAAGAATTTGTTGTCTGAAAGAAGATCAATTTGTAAAGCTTTTCTTTATAATGAAACCAAAAGTAAACTTTAGTAAAGTCCAAGTCAACAACAAATTAACAGGGTCCAATCATTTGAGGTTTTATCATAATAGTTTTACAGAACCAAACACTAGACAAAACACAAATGGCAAAACAGAAGTAAAGAGAAAATATGTCCACTGCTATTTAGAAAAATAAAAACCAAAACTGGATATAAGTTGTCTTCAGGCTTAAAAATTTAATTGTACACACATGTAATGAGGAAGACTGGCTCAGTTCTGTTTTGAGAACTGAGTTGCTCATCCTGAATCTGTAGTTCTGTTGCGTACAGGATGAGCAAGGCCAATGCAATCTTTGGCAGCATTAATAAGAATTTAGCATCCAGATGGAGAGATGGTAAACCTCACTACATTTTGCACTGGTCAGGCATTATTTAAAGCATGAGGGTCAATTCTGAGTGGCATATTTAAAGATGAACAGAAGGATAAAGGAATCATTATATATAATCAAAAATCTTTTTTTTAAGGATTTTTTTAGGACTCTTTTTCCTCTATTAAACATTTACTGAGTATCTAACACATTCTAGGTACCATATTAAGTGCTGAATACCCAAAGACATAGTCCCTGACCTCAAAGAGTTCAGTATAATGCCAGAGACAGACACACAAACAAGGGACTGAAATCCAGTGACATGACGAATACACATACTCATGTGGTGTCACAAAGGAAGGCAATCAACTCCTATTTGAGAAAAAAATTCACAGAGCACTTGTTTCACCTGAGTATAATCTGACAGAAGGATAACAGGGAGAATATTCCAGGCAGAATAATCATAGGTGACAAAAGGTCAGAAAGGTTTCAAAAAGCATACTATATTATAAGAACTGTAAGTAGTGTAGTATGACCAGAAATCTGGGAAAGGGAGAAAGAGGACCAAAGAGATGAATTTGAGAAGTTTAGCCTAAGAAGTTAGATAGAAAAAATCATGGTCTTTAAATACTTGAATATTGAAACTAGGGAAGAATATTTTAATTCAATAGAAACTTAAATTTCAAACAATTAACATTGTCCAGAACTAGACAGCAGTGAGTACAGAGTCACCAGAATGGGAGAAATATCCCTGTTCATGTATTAGCTCAATCTTCCCTTGGTATTCTAGATCTCTTCCCTAGCTACTAACGATACTGAGAATCATTCCAGGTGTTTTATTGGCCTTTCAGTTTCCCTCTTCTGTGAAATGTCTATTCAAATCCCCTCACCATTTTTCTAATGAGGTGTCTGTCATAGTGATTTGTAGTTCTTCATATATTTTGGACATTAATCATTTGTTATTACATTGGAAGTATTTTCTCACATTCTGTGGTTCATCTCCCTACTTTATCTTTTATCATACAGAAGTTTTGATTTTAATGTGACCAAATTATCAATCTTTTCCTTTACTCTGTATTTTTTGTTTAAAGAATTCTTCCTATCCCACTTTCACAGATACCCCTAGTATTTTCTAAGTTTTATAGTTTGATCTTTAATTGATCTGGTATTAACTTTTCGTGTATGGTGTGAGGTAAAGATCTATTTTTCCTTGTTTTCTGTAAGGTTAGCTAACTATCCACAACTGAAAATATTTTTGCCCCATTGATTTGTAATGCCACCTGTCATCTACCAAATTCAAGTATATGAGGACATGTTACTGGACCCTTAATTACTTTTTAAACTATTTAACCCTGGTTCAGTGTTCTTGGCCACTAATCATTCGTATTGACAAGTTCCACTAAAAAAAATTAAATTAAAAAAAAATTCCCTTCTATTCCAAGTGTTCTAGCTTTTAAAATAATAAATGAATGGTAAATTCTGTCAAATGCTATTTTGAGCATCTATTGAGATGATCATATGGTTTTACTCTTTATTAATATGGTGAATTACATTAGATTCTTAATGTTAAACTGAACTCTCATTCCCGGAATAAATACTACTTGATTGTGATTTTAAAAAAAAATACACTACTAGACTAGTGCAGATTTCACTTGGGACTTCTAAAATCTACATTTATTGGCCTATATTTTTCCTTTCTTATACTGCCTTTGTGTGATTTTGATGTCATGTTGTAAAAGCCCTCCAAAATGAGTCTAGAAACATTTTTTATTCCCTGGAATGGTCTGCACAAGGATTATCCATCCTTCAATATTTGGGTAACCTGTAAAACCATCTGTGCCTTGTGTTCCTTTAATGGATAGATTTTTTTTTCCTGCTTTTTACTATGAAAATGACTCACATATTTATTAGAGACACCAGTACAATGAACCCCAACATATCCATCACCCAGCTTCAACAGTCAACCCATTGTCAATCTTATTTCATCTATTTCCCAAATCTTTACTTGTTCCCTCTCCCCTTGAATAAATTGTTTTGAAGAAATCCCAGACACCATATCATCTTACCTATAAACATTTTAGCATCTCTCTTAAAAATAAGGACTCTTTAAAATATGTAACCAGAAAAAAGATTTCACACTAAAAATTTAATAATCTTTAATACCAACAAATATCCAGTCAGTATTCAAATTCCTATCAAATATTTTTATACAGTTTTTCAAATCAGAATCCAAATTAGTCCATACGCTTAAATTGGTTTTGTCTTTTAATCTGCAGGTTTCCCTTCTATGTATTGCTTTTCTCCCCTTCTTCTTCACGTATTTGTGGGGAAAAAATGGGCCATCTGTCCTGTAATTTCCCACATTCCGGATTTTGCTCACTGCATCCACACATTACTTAGTGGGTAGATTTTACTATTCAATTTCTTTTTTAGTTACATTTCTATTAATATTTTCTACTTATTCTTGACTCAGCTGCAATAGGTTGTATTTTTTAGGAAACCGACTATTTTACACAATCTTCCAAATTCATGGGCATAAAGTTTTCCATATTCAATATGTATGGGGTTTTAGAAATCCTTATCATAGCTATAGTCATATTCCCTGTTTCATTCCTAACATTGTTTACGCTTTCTTGTGTTTCTTTTTCATTGACCAATCTTGCCTGAGATTTGTCTATAACATAGAGCCTATATTAATATCTTCAATGAGTTAGATTTTGGTTTTATTAATCCTCTTCACTGTTTTCTACTCCATTAATTTCTATTCTTATCTTTATTCTTTCCTAACTTCTACTTCCTCTGGGTTTAATCTGCTGTTACTTTCCTAGCTTCTTCAGTTGGCCACTTAATAATTTTCAGGCTTTCTTCTATTGAAAAACCTTACAGATTCTAGGACATAAATTTTTTCATATTAATATTGCTGAAATTGGGATGTTTCTTACAATTAGTCTTACAATCACCGTCAGTCGGGCAAGCAGTGATGGTGCAACTGTCATTGCTTATCTATGTATGAACATAAACAATTAAAGAATAAGCTTGCAAAAGTAGTAGTTACTTGGCAGTTATCCCTGGTGGCATGACTAGACAACTGGAACTTCTCAATGTTAGTCAATAAACCTATTACAGACCATCTGATGAAGAACTATGAGTCTCATCTGAAAACCTTTTGTTGATACCTGCTGGCCAGTTCAAGAAAACATCAGGATCAAAATTTGATGGGTGCCAGCAGTTTGAAAGAAAATGCTGGAGATAGCTGTGGAGCACTCTTTTAAGAAATGTTCTATCACCAATGCTCTCAATGACATTGTGAGCAATACTATGTAGAAAAACACAAACCTCTGTGCTTCCATCAGAAAGTGATTTAGAAGAATCAAACTCTGCATATGAAGTCACAGGAATATTCTACTAATTTGTTACTTCCCTTCCTTTTATAAATATATGCATGAGTGATATGCTAAATCTATATCTAAGTAAATATATATGAGTTCTTTCAGTAAGCATAAAGTTTCAAAGTCTAAGTGATAGGAAAGCACTGTATTTGGAAAGTAATAGTCCATCTCACAAATGATGACATCTTAAGATTCAATGAAATATGATATAGGCACTTAAATTTTCCTCTTAGGAAATTAAGGAAACACTCCCATTTATCACTGCAACAAAAAGAATAAAATACCTAAAAATAAACCTACCTAAGGAGGCAAAAGACCTGTATGCAGAAAACTATAAGACACTGATGAAAGAAATCAAAGATGATACAAACAAATGGAGAGATATACCATGTTCTTGGATTGGAAGAATCAACAGTGTGAAAATGACTCTACTACCCAAAGCAATCTACAGATTCAATGCAATCCGCATTAAATTACCAATGGCATTTTTCACAGAATAAGAACAAAAAATTTTACAATTTGTATGGAAACACAAAAGACCCCGAATCGCCAAAGCAATCTTGAGAAAGAAAAATGGAGCTGAAGCAATCAGGCTCCCAGACTTCAGACTACACTACAAAGCTATAGTAATCAAGACAGTATGGTACTGGCACAAAAACAGAAATATAGCTCAATGGAACAGGATAGAAAGCCCAGAGATAAACCCATTCACATATGGTCACCTTATCTTTGACACAGGAGGCAAGAATATACAATGGAGAAAAGAGAGCCTCTTCAATAAGTGGTGCTGGGAAAACTGGACAGCTACATGTAAAAGAATGAAATTAGAACACTTCCTAACATCATACACAAAAATAAACTCAAAATGGATTAAAGACCTAAATGTAAGGCCAGACACTATAAAACTCTAAGAGGAAAATATAGGCATTAACACTCTATGACATAAATCACAGCAAGATCCTTTTTGACCCATGGAAATAAAAACAAAAATAAACAAATGGGACCTCATGAAACTTCAAAGCTTTTGCACAGCAAATGAAACCATAAACAAGATGAAAAGACAACCCTCAGAATGGGAGAAAATATTTGCAAACGAAGCAACTGACAAAGGATTAATCTCCAAAATATACAAGCAGCCCATGCAACTCAATATCAAAAAAACAAACAACCCAATCCAAAAATGGGCAGAAGACCTAAATAGACATTTCTCCAAAGAAGACATACAGATTGCCAACAAACACATGAAAAGATGCTCAACATCACTAATCATTAGAGAAATGCAAATCAAAACCACATTGAGGTATCACCTCACACCAATCAGAATGGCCGTCATCAAAAAATCTAGAAACAGTAAATGCTGGAGAGGGTATGGAGAAAAGGGAACCCTCCTGCACTGTTGGTGGGAATGTAAATTGATACAGCCACTATGGAGAACAGTATGGTGGTTCCTTAAAAAACTAAAAATAGAACTACTATATGATCCAGCAATCCCATTACTGGGCATATACCCTGAGAAAACCATAATTCAAAAAGAGACATGTACCACAATGTTCATCGCAGCACTATTTACAATAGCCAGGACATGGAAGCAACCTAAATGTCCATCAACAGATGAATGGATAAAGAAGATGTGGCACATATATACAATGGAATATTACTCAGCCATAAAAAGGAAACAAAATTGAGTAATTTGTAATGAGGTGGATGGACCTAGAGGCTATCATACAGAGTGAAGTAAGTCAGAAAGAAAAAAACAAATACCGTATGCTAACACATACATTGGAATCTAAAAATATGGTACTGATGAACCTAGTGGCAGGGCAGGAATAATGACACAGACGTAGAGAATGGACTTGAGGACACAGGAGAGGAAGGGGAAGCTGGGACGAAGTGAGAGAGTAGCACTGACATATATACACTACCAAATGTAAAGTAGATAGCTAGTGGGAAGCAGCTGCATAGCACAGGGAGATCTGCTCGGTGCTTTGGGACCACCGAGAGGGGTGGGATAGGGAGGGTGGGAGGGAGACGCTAGAGGGAGGGGATAAGGGGATATACGTATACATATAGCTGATTTACTTCGTTGTACAGCAGAAACTAACACAACACTGTAAAGCAATTATACTCCAATAAAGATGAAAAAAATTTTTCCTCTTAGTACTGCTTTGCTGTATTCCACAGATTTTGACATATAGTGTTTCCACTGTTATTTAATTCTAAATATTTTCCAGTTTCCATGAATTTGTTTTTCATCCATTTATTTTTAGTTTATTTTTTGCTTTTACTTTTTAAATTTCCAAACATGGATAGGAGGTGAGGAGAATCAGTTATATTTGTTATTAATTTCTAATTTTATTGTATTGGGGTCAGAAAACATAGTTGATATATCAAGCTTTGGTATTTGTTGATAATTTCTTTGTGCCTAATTACATAAATTACATAAAATTACATAAAAATTTCACTTTTAATTAAAAAGAATGTATATTCTCTAATTTGGGAAGTGTATGGTTCTATATATACATAGTAGATCAAGTTATACATTGCATTTCTTTTCTTTTAGTGGTTATCCTTCAATTTTTAATATGCATCTGACTGAAAGCTTAAAGTTAATTAATATCTCTATCCTCCTTCTGAACTATATATAACTCTTTAATGCTGGTCATTTTCCCTCCCAGCTTACATTTTATCCTCATCTGATATTTTAGTTCCACTTTGGTTTTAGCCCCAACAAATCAGTCATAATTATTTTTGTTTTATACAGTCAATTCTTCGTTTACCGAGCCAATTTCTTTGCTCATCATGATTTCTTTTTTTTTAACTAATTTATTTATTTTTGGCTGCATTGAGTCTTCGTTGCTGCGCGTGGGCTTTCTTCAGTTGTAGAGAGCGGGGGCTACTCTTTGTTGCAGTGTACGGGCTTCTCATTGCAGTGGCTTCTCTTGTTGCAGAGCATGGGCTCTGGGCATGCGGGCTTCAGTAGTTGTGGCACATAGACTCAGTAGTTGTGGCTCATGGGTCCAGAGCACAAGCTCAGTAGTTGCAGTGCACGGGCTTAGTTGCTCTGCAGCATGTGGGATCTTCCTGGACCAGGGCTCGAACCTGTGTCCCCTGCATTGGCAGGCGGATTCTTAACCACTGAGCCACCAGGGAAGTCCCTATCATGATTTCTTGTATCCTTCTCGCTCCCCTAAGTTACCTTTCTTTCTTGCAGAAGTGCATTCTTTCATGTAATAGTTCTTTCAGAAACAGTGTGGTAAATTCTCCATATTTTTGTTCATCTGAAAATACTTTTATTTTGCCTTCACTCTTGAATGATAACTGAGTATGAAATTCTGATCTCTCTCAGCACTAGGAAGATATTATTCAAGTTTCTTCTGCCCTCTCTTATTAAGAGACATCTGCTCTCAGTCTGATTCTTGCTCCTTTGCCTTTCCTTTCTGGTTGCTTATAAAAGTGTCTTTGGTGTTCTGCAGTTTCACTGCAATGTATTTAGTTGTGGAGTTTGTTTTTGGTTTGCTCATTTAATTCTTGCTAGGCCCTCATGAGCTTAAACCTAAAAATTCATGTCTTTTTAAATTAATTCCAAAAATTTCTCATGTCATCTCTTCAAATTCCATGTTTCCCTCATTTTATTTTTCTCCTTCTGGAACTGCTATTAGATGTTGTGTCTTCTTGCTTAGTCTTTCATTTCTCCACCTCTTTCATATTTTCCTTCATCTTACTGTTCTGCATTCTCAGGATTTCCTTATATCTAACTCCCAGCTTACTACTTTCTCTTCATCTGTGTAAACTATCACTTACTTACTGAGCTTTTTTTTTTTTTTTTTTTTTTTGCTGTATGCGGGCCTCTCACTGTTGTGGCCTCTCCCGTTGCGGAGCATAGGCTCCGGACGCACAGGCTCAGCAGCCATGGCTCACGGGCCCAGCCGCTCCGCGGCATGTGGGATCCTCCCGGACTGGGGCACGAACCCGTGTCCCCTGCACCGGCAGGCGGACTCTCAACCACTGCGCCACCAGGGAAGCCCTACTGAGCATTTTTTTAACCTATTTTTCATTATGTTTAGTTCTTCTCCAAATGTATGTTTCACGTCTTATTCATTTATTGGGATGTCAATTACTTGTTTAATGTCTTTAGTCACTTAAAATATGCTACTTTAAATTACCTTTCAAACTGCCATTCTACTATCCCAGTTCTTAGAGCTGTAATCCTCCTGCTTGTAATATCTGCTGACTCTCATTTGTGGTAGAAAATTGTTTCCTTGTGTGTCACCTTTAATTATAAATTCATCTTCTGTGGGGTTTATTTCTTCTGTGAGAATTCCTTGTGGCCTGAGATATGACAGTACCCCTTCAAGTCTTGTTTTTCCTTTCTCCAGGTGGCCCAGTGGTATCACTAGCTTGGAGCCAGCTTTTATATTAATTTCCTAGCATGGGGATACCTGATATTGCGACTCAGGTCGCAAATATGAGCAAGGCATAGGTCTTGTGCTTCAATTTCTCAGGGAAGCTTTTTTTCCATTTCCTCTTTGTATAGAGTCCAGGCAAACCAAGACGAGATTTCTTATTTCCTTGTGTCAGTGGGAAGATTTTTCTCTAGCCCACCCTTTCACCTAGGATGCAGCACATCAGGAATCCCAGCCTGATGCAAAAGTCTTGGTTTTGGTTCCTTTTTCCACAGTTAAAACTCAATCACTAGGAATAAAAAAACCAGAAACAACCCCTCACTCAATTCCTTCATCTTTGTCACAGCATGAGCTCAAGTTCTTAATGAAGTTTTGGGTTTTAGTTCCATTTTTGTTTTGGGAATCTAGAGATCTTCCTGTCTTTCCTGCAAGCTCAGAAATGCATTTCAAAGAACTGTTGTTTATCATCCAGCTTTTCTGGATATTTGTAGCAACAGAGTCTTTAGCTAAGATAAGTTAGCCATCTTGCTAAAAGAAATCTGGGATCTCCAATCCATTTGCTACATTACCCCTATAGGAGTGATCTCTCTAGAGTGCAAAGATGTACTCCTCTTTCAAACTCTTCAGTGGATCCCCCCTTCTTAGCATGGCATTCAAAGTCCACTATTATCCAGTAACTGCTTATTTCTGCAATTCTGCCTCCTTCCACTCTCCCACATGTACTCTATGCTCCAACTACCCATATTTGCAATCCCTAGAACTCTCCTTTTGTTTCATACTCCTATGTTTTTAAAAGTACTTATTTCCCTCAGTTTTATCCTCCCTTCATCTGCCTACTGAATACTCATGGTCAAGTGTCTGCCTTTCCAGGAAGCCACTCCTGACCCATCCAAGCTGGGTTCTCTTTTTTTGTGAAAAGAGCTAACATTTGTTGAGCTCTTTATATGCTAATAACTCATTCAGTCTTAACAACAACCTTATGATTTTGCTACCACTACTATCCCCATTTTCAAAATGAGGAAACTAAGGTACAGAGAAATTAAGCAATGTGCCCAAAGACAAACAGCTATAAATGGCAGACCTGGAATTTGAACACAGATAGTCTGTCTCCAGATCCTGCTCCATTAACTTGCTCAATTAATATATACCATACTGCGTTCTACAATTATATCTTGCGTTACAGTTATTGCATTTATTACCCCACATTCCAGTTACACGTTTATATAGCAATCTTCTCAACTACACTGACCTTAAGAGACAGAATTATGCTTTATTTCTATTTGCAGCCCCAGTGCCTAGCACACAGAAGGCCCTCAACTCAGATGGTTACTAAATTAATGAATAACTAAAGGAAACATCCCCACAGTCACTGCATTAGTCCAGCCCGTCTTCACCTCTTGTCTGAACTACTAAAACAGTCCCCTAACTAGACTCCCTTCCTCCAGTTTCTATTCACATCTTTCCTCCACACTCCAACCAATACTGTCTTTCTAAAGCACATTATGACAGTATCATTCCATTACTTAAATATTTTTAAGGGCTCCACAATGTCTATAGGATAAAGTCCCAAATTCCTTCAGCATGACATACCATGACCTTCATGATCAAACTTCTGTAGTCTCTTCTCTCCTCCTTCCCCACTCCAGCCCCACATTCCATCTATATTTAAATTCCTGTCTGTCTCTGAATATGCCAAATGCCTTCATGCCTTTGTATGTGCAGGTTCTTTTGCCAGGAATGGCCATCTCCTCTTCCCTCACCTGGTGAACTCCTATTCTTTTTCCAACACACAGCGCAAATGCCTTCCTCAAGTTTCCTCAAAAGACTGTCAGTTATCCCACTGTTCTATTCTTCTTGGCATTATGCATTTACCTCACTTACACTTTGTATATTATTTGATAAGGTGTGTTTCCCCAACAAGACTGTGGAATCTTAAAGGACAGGAACCATGACTTACCCATCTTTTTTATTGTATTCTCTTACACAAGTGTGTGCCCTAAATGCTCACTGAAATAGTGGAATGAAATTTGACAAACATATCCTACATCCTACACTAAAGCAAACTCAGATTCAAATGAATTCAAGGCAGTCAAGTCTTCTAAGATTAAATGGAAATTAGACAGGGAGTAGAAACATGAATGGAAAACAAATAACACCCAAATTCCTGCTGCTCAATCCCGAATTCTACAGAATGGAGCTATTCTGTCAATGGTAATTAAGGCTTAGTTTATAAGGTAATCTCATCCTGAGTTTTAAAAAACACAAGGCAAATATTTCCACATTAGTAAAACACATAAGGACACTCAAATTTTGGAATATGTGTTACTAGGATAAAAAGTTGAGTCATTTTATACATTTTAAGACAAATCCCTTCAGACAAGGGAAATTCCTGTCCTTTTACACTACAATCATATGATTTCATTATTCACTAGTCCTACATGCAATTTAGGTTTGCACACATAACAAACATTGTCTGCCAACTGAGTAATAAACCAGAACTACTTGTTTTTCACAGAAAGAAGAAATTTTTTTAATGGATAAATGTCAACCCTAAATGAACAGGGAGGTTGGGGTGGGATAAAGGGAAGGAATAAATGGGGCACTATTCAATTTTTTTGAATTATTCAATTTTTGAAATGCACTTTTAACACTACAAATAGAAAAAAAATTAAACTGCCAACTTAAAGATTCATCAGCCTTTGTCTAGCTTTTCTCTTCAATTATTACCCATGGTAAAAGGACAAAGAACTGTCCTTAAAAGGTCCTGGTTTCAAGTTCAAAGGCAGCATAATTTAGAATGATCATCCCTGATTTCAAAAGACTAAATGAATTCTTAAAATTAATTATTATCAATGAGGCTTGGGACTTCCCTGGTGGCACAGTGGTTAATAATCTGCCTGCCAGTGTAGGGGGACACGGGTCCAAGTCCTGGTCCAGGAAGATCCCACATGTGGAGCACCTAAGCCCCTGCACCATAACTACTGAAGACTGCGCGCCTAGAGCCCGCGCTCGACAACAATAGAAGTCACCGCAATGAGAAGCCCACGCACCGCAATGAAGAGTAGCCCCCGCTCGCTGCAACTAGAGAAAACCCGCACAGCAACGAAGACCCAACGCAGCCAAAAATAAGTTAATTAATTAATTAATTAAAAAAAATTCTTATCAATGAGGCTTAAATGTTCTTATATTTGCAAATCTATCTATGTATGTCTGTATGGTAAATCTTCTTTTTTAAAAATCAATGGACCAGGACTGTTTCTAAATTTAGAATATAAGCTCTAAGAGGGAGGGATCTTTGACTATTTTATTCACTGATGTCACCCAAGGATCTAGAACAGTGTCTGCCACAGAGTAGGCACTCATTACATACTTGCTTAATATTGCTCAATATGGTCCAAATACTTAATATGTCAATACATACAATGAGCTGCAGATCCTCATAGAACATACAGTTGAAGTCTAGGTTCATCTTGAAATGATCACTGACTTAACCTTCAACACACACTGCTGCACAAATTAACTGATACTGTATCCAAAAGCAAATTGACAGTGTATATAAGAATAAAATAAAATACTTAATACAGACGTTATTAAGGTTCTGAACTTTAAATCTTGAGAAGCTGACAAAAAACAAAAATATCACCAGCACAACCAAAATTTTCAACACACACAAACTCTTGCACTTTTTTCAAAAAAAATTCCAAAATTCAATTCAATTCAATTCCAAAAGAGCCATGGGACTTAAGAAATTAAAAAAAAAAAAAAAAAAAAAAAGTTAAGAATTTCACTTAAATACCAGTGAATTTACTACAAAATTTTATTTCCAGTTTTATAAAGCAGGTCTGCCCTTTCTTTTATCAATTGACCTAATTACGCCAAAAGAATACTGCTAAGCAATATACTTCTGTATTAACCTAAAATTGCTAATTTTGTTGCTGTTTCCCACTAATAAAAGTGTGATGTAATTATTATGAAACTGGTATTTTTACTGTCTATTACAAACCATCATGAACATTTAACTGTGAATTAGGTTATGTTTTAGCCCTTATTTAAGGGTTAGCCTTTCAGTCCTTGTTATCTGCTACTAACCCACAATGACCTGGTCACTCTCTTCTCTGTTCTGGGCCTCAGTTCTCTCTTCAGTAGAATGAGGGAACTGGGTTAAAACAAAAGTTCTTAACCTTTTTTTTTTGCAACAGTTGGAGAATCTGGTGAAAGCTACAGGTGAACTATTCATAAAAACGTACATATATATTGTAAAACAATTTTATAAACAATAATTCATAATGGCAAAAGACTGGAAACAACCTAAATATCCATCAATAGATGATTAAGTAAATTATGTTACATCCATTCAATGAAATTCCTTGTAACTATAAGTACAATGAAGAAACCTTCTATGTACTGATATGAAAAGATATCCATCATGTATTGTTATATGAAAAAAAGCACCAGTGCATATAACATATAACCTTTTATGTAAAAAGATCAAAAAATAAAATAAATATATTTGAATTTCCATGTATAAGCATAACGAAACTGTGGAAGAATCAACATGAATCTTTGGTGAAAATGGGAAATGAAGAAAGGAGTAGGAGGAACCTTTTCATTGTATACTTTCTTATATTTTTGTTTGAATTATGTGAATTGCCTATTAAAGTTTTAAATTAAAAAATATTGCATATAAACTCAAGAGGTCTAGACAACTTGCTAAAGCTAGAAGATAAACAGGGTTTATTCCCAAACCCTGTTCAGCAATACTCTTCTATAATGTTTTGACTTAACAAGCATGTAATTATATACACTCAATGATCCAACAATAAGAACACTTAAGGAAAAATATTTTTCATAATGGTCCTCATACAAACATATAAAGTAATTGGTGGATATTCAGTGACTCAACAGAGCCTAATTTGAAATCTCATTTTATATTGTTTTTCTTAATCACTGATACACAAATTTCTTCAAGGAAAAAGTTTGCACAAATCATCAAGTCATACACCCTCTCATGGTTCAAATCTCAGACCTGATATTCCACAAAGGAGTACAGGCTTCGGAAATAGAAATTTGTATCCTACGTGACCATACAATCAATAGTACTAGTATGGAGACCAGAAAAATGCTGTCTTAATTTTTTTTCCCATAATCTCAGAATTTGAAGCAAATTAAATAGCATAGATGATGTTTGGGGAGGGCTTCATCCCTTTTCTGAGCAGGAATCAGGTGGAACTGGGTTTTCATCCTTGGGCAACTTACTTAACCTCTCTTGGCCTCAGTTCCATCTATAAAATGGAAATAAAAGTACCTATCTCATAAGGATGCTATGAAGCTTAAAAGGAATAACGAGGAACACAGAAAGTAAGACAGAAATAAAAATAAGGTATCCTAGGACAGTGGCAGGTGTCTGACTGCTTGAATCAAAACAGACTGCATTCTGGAACCTGTAGTTTCTAGTGACTGCACTTTCATACACAAGCAATGTCTCCTTTTCCCTACCGAAAATAGCACATGGCAGAATTCCCAACACAAAAGGTGCAAATATCTGTCCTTTCCTAATTATGTTTCTTGAAAAATCTCTTCCTAGGTAAGCTTTTATCAAAGAACTCTAGCTGTTGTGTTGACTGGGTGTGTCTCAAAGAGTCCCAAGTTATAACAGTTTTGTTTTATGTTTTCAACAGGCACTTTCTATGTCAAGCTCAGCACCAAAGAGTGGCAGGCTGCTGGGGGGGGGCGGGGGGGGGGACGGGGGGAAGGCAAAGAAGTTGTAGACAACAGTCCTTCAACGGACTCCTAATTGCCAGGAAAATAGTAGGAAACCTACTGCCATCGAGATAGAAGCAGCCCCCGCCAAACCAATCTCCGCTTCCAGAACTTTTAAACCCCATCCATCTTTTTTTGCAGAGCACTGCTGGAGCTTATTATTAATTATTATAAATATAAATAGCCATCATTTATTACGTCTTCTCTACGTGCCAGGCTCTTGCGTTTTTCAAGATTTTGTGAAAACTGCACATGTAAACTCAGACGCTCAAGTCTGAAAAGCTCCCTTCGCATCCTCAAAATCAATCTAATCTGCCCCTCAAACTCCGTATATGCCACACCTCTCATTGACCCATTCAGGCCCAGGGATCACATCTTTACAAGCAATTCAACCCCAAGCTCTTCACCCAACACTAAATCAAGCACTTCTCGGATCCTCCACTGCCCCTACAAAGTTCGGTACCCTCCTCCACTCACCAATTCCAACCTGGCCCTAACTTGTTCCAAGAAATGCTATGGCTCCCTTCAAACTTCTGACTCCAAATCCATCGTGCCCGTACTTCATCCCGAAGTTCAAAATTCAGAAACACATACTGCACCTGGGCAAAGCCCGGTTCCAACCCCACGAGAACTCTCGACACCCGCTCGAGCAGGGCCAGGGCCTGGGACCCTCCACCCCCTAACCAGGCCAGGCCGGGGCGCGGCGGCCTCGCTCCGGACCCCAAGGGGAGGAGAGGAAACTCCACCTGGCTCCGCCGGCGCGCCGCGCGTCTCCTGCTCGGGCCTGGGCCCCGTGGCGGCCGCGCCCCCGTCACGACGCGAGCGGCAGCGCTCGGGTGGGCCGCGGCGGGCGCGCTCGCCCAGCACCTCCGCGTCGGGCTGCCAGTTGTCGCGGGCCCGACGGCGGGCCCAGCCCGGGCCGCGGGCGCGGCAGCGCGGGCAACCCGGGCCCGCCGCGTCGGCGGCGCGTTGGGCGCAGCCTCGGCACAGCGAGTGGCCGCACGGCAGGGCCGCCGCTTCCCCCGGGGTCTCCAGGCACCCAGCGCAGTCCGACTCCTCCGGCCGCGGCGGTGGCGGCGGCTGCAGCAACGGCGGCGGCAACACCAGCAGCGCGGGGCCAGAGGCCGGGCCCGGGGTCCCAGTCTTGGCTGCCGCCATCTCGTCACAGCGGCCCCGCCGACCCCGCCGATTCAGAGCTGCCGCTGCCGCCGCGGAAGAGGCCCGAGTACTCGGACCTGCCGCCGCCATCTTGTTTCCCGTTTGTAGGGAGAGTCCGTTGCGAGGGAGAAGAGTAGAGGGCGGGGCAGTGCGCGGCGGGCACCGCTATATACATATTCATGAGGGGCGGGGCTCCAGAAGAGGGTCTCTCGGGACATGGTTGGCGTGAGGTGAAACCTCATTAATATTTATTAGTTATCCTTTATATATCTGGTCTTCGGCCTCGCCTTCTACTCTTTGCGATTTCCTCGTAGTGGGCCAAATTAAGTTGAGGACTGAGGGGATTTATTTGGAAACTGAGCGATATTAAACTTTATGAAGTAATTACACTTATTTATCCTGCAGTACCCTGATAACTGAGGCTAATGTGATTGGGGAGTATGTGAATTACTCAGAACCCTGCCTCTGCTTCATAGCTGCTGTGACTGAGACCAGTCCTACCCTGACCAGCAACTAACTGCCAAAAATAGCAGCTTCTTGTCAGTCCACATCTCAGTAAACTCTCTCTCCAGATTCCTTCCTGAAACTTCCCTCCCTTGGCTGGCAAAGCTACACTTTCCTTGTTTTTTTTTTCCCTCTCTCAGCTCTTTCTCAGACTCTTTTCCTGAGCCCTCCCCCTTGTTTCGGGCTTAAATGTGGGTATTCCTCTAGGCTCAGGCCTCAGTCCTCTACTCCTTTCCGTGTATTGCCCCCCCCCCCCAGCCCATACCCCACCTCACATATTCTTCCAGCTGAAACTCTCGAATTGATATCTGCAGTCCACACATCCTGAGTCCAGCCCTGCATAGTTAACTGCCTGCTGGAAGCATCATCTTGGATGTCTGCATCCCTCATGTACCAAACTAAAGTCACTGTCTACCACCCTCCTTTCAAAACAGCTCTTCTTATTTCCCTCATTCCAGTAAAGGTACGATTCTCCCAGTTCCTCAAGCTCCAAACCTGGTAATCTTTACTTCTCCCTCATCTCCCACATCTGTCAGTTTCTTAGTTCTGTCAATTCTCCCACCAAAATGACCATTTTCCTACCTATCGTCTCTTCTTCATCCCATTCCCACTGCCCAATTCAGGTCTCATCATCTCTCACCTACATTATTGCAGAAGCTTCTATAAATTGTCTCCCTGCCCACAGACTCTCTTCCTCCAATCCATCCTCCATAGTTCTTAGAGTTACTTCCTAAAGGACAGCTCTGACCACACCATTCCTGCTTGGCTTAGTCACTGAGTGAGGTGCTCAGACTTTGGTGCCAGTCCCCTTTCTGGATGCAGAGGGTACAAGAGAAACAATAGCTTCCCTCTGACAGAGAGAAGGTTGTGCTACAGCGCTTCTCCCACCCTTTGCTTTTTTGCACTAAAGTAGATTTGGAGCAGGAAGGCATTCAGCAAATGGCATTTCCTCTTGGGAATCTTTATAAGAAAGCACAAGTTTTGTAAGGAGAGCAAATTAAAAAAAAAAAAGTAACATAATGTAATGGAAGGCATCAGAGGCCCTGGGTTTCCATGAGATTGCCTGGAAACAGTACCTGAGCTGATAGTAAACCAGTCCAAGGCAGAGTGATTGGTGGAAGTCAGCAGAGCAAAGAAAGAAGTGGATTCCCAAAATGAGAACAAGATGGCTAAAGGACAGTGAAGAATTGAAGAAGGGTCAATGCGTAATTGAAACAAGGGCTTGTGTGCACAGAGGCCCAGACAGTCAGAATCCTGACAAACTCAGAAGTATGGCTTCATCCAGGCTGTGCTTCCAAAGGTCCTCTTCATTTCACTTCCCACTTTGGATGGGAAGTGAGGATGCTTTGCACAGATTCTGACAAGGAAGGCCTGTGGTCCAGAGATCAAGCCAATTATTCTTAGAGACGGGGCCCTTGGTATGGGCTGTTCACTCTTGACAGTTTGGGGCTCTCAATCTGAAGTCTACTTTCTATTGGAGAAGCTGAACCATAGCAGTGTAGCATGCTTTCTCGAATACAAATAAAGACAAGAAATTTCTTTTTGCAGAGGGAAAAAGCAAGAGTTCTGAGTAATACTAGACCAAAAGCCAGGAGATCTAGGATTGGTCATGACCACTTTCTCCATTTCATTAATTTGGATAATTTCAAACAGATAAATTCCCTCTGGACCTTAGTCACCTCATCTTTAAAACAAGTGTACTGGAATTCAGCAGTTCTCAACCTGGGATACACTTCAGAAAGACACACACATGCGCATACACGAACACACACATATATACACATATGCCAACGTCCCTTTTCAGATCTACTGAACCCAAAACCTGAGGATGGGATGCCAGCATGTAAATTTTTATAATGCCATAGGAATTCTAATGAATACTCCTAGATAAGACCACTACAATGGATAAATTCAAAGGTCCTTTCTAGCTCTAACATTCTAGAAGTCTGACTCCCAATTTCCAGTCTCTTCTCTCCTCTATGCTGTTGCCAAAGTAATTTTACTAAAGCAGTATCTGTGACAGAAGGCAAGGCAAATCTAAGAAATTTGGAGAGTTATTCACTATGTGGGAAAATGAGGGCGATGAAGATGGTTTTAAAGTGTCAAGCCTGGGAAGCCTGAGATTATGATCGCAAATCACCACCAACAAAAGAGAGTAACTGGGAAGGAAAAGCAGTCTGAAAGATGAGGGCATGGTAGACATTTTGCTTTATTTAGTTACCATCAGCATCCAAAACTTTCTCCTGTTTGGGGGAATGACCCGTTCTGTGCAGTTTTGCTGAGACTAGGGAAGCTGAATCAGAGAGATAGCCTTCTCCCTGCCCCGGGGCAGCCAGAAAATGAAATATGACCTAGGCTCGGCCACGTGGCCACTCCTCTCTGAACTTTGAATCTTCAGGGGATGACACAAAGGCATATTGACAAGTTTAGAATTACAGGAATGGAGACAGTAGGTGTCCAACCACAGTGGGTCCCTTGGGGGTTGGGGTAGAAGGGGGAGTGTCCCTACCGTGGTGATGGTGGCCACGCCAGATTGTTCCTAAGGCACGAACTTGGCCGTAGTGCCTGCTGCCTGGCCTTCCTAGGTTACAACCCATTTTCCACAATCCAGCTTGCCAGCCTTCCTGTCAACTCTCTATATCCTTTGAGTAAATGTCTTTGTTTTCCTTAAATTACTCACAATTTCTGTTGTTTGTAACAAAGTACTCTGAGACACTGGTTTGTTGTTTTTAAAATGTCACCTGAAGGGACTTCCCTGGTGGTGCAGTGGTTGAGAATCCACCTGCCAGTGCAGGGGACACGGGTTCGATCCCCGATCCGGGAAGATCCCACATGCCGCGGAGCAGCTAAGCCCGAGTGCCACAACTACTGAGCCTGCGCTCTAGAGCCTGCGAGCCACAACTACTGAGTCCATGTGCCACAACTACTGAAGCCTGCAGGCTCTAGTGCCCACGTGCCTCAACTCCTGAGCCCATGTGCTGCAACTATTGAAGCCTGTGCGCCTAGAGCCCACGCTCCGCAACAAGAGAAGCCACTGCAATGAGAAGCCTGTGCTCCACAACGAAGAGTAGCCCCTGCTTGCCACAACTAGAGAAAGCCTGCGTGCAGCAATGAAGAACCAATATGAAACCATCTGAGAAGCTTAGTCTGACAGCCTAAAGTAGAAGAAGCCCAAGTTGCATGTGTTGCTTTTTCCCGAATCCCCCACCTGTACCACAGTCCACCCAGGGAAGAAGGACTTACAGGCTTACTCGAATGCAGTCATTGAGGATGCCAACTGGAACAGGTCGCGGTGCAGCCACACCTACAGTGCTTCCTCTCCAGCTGTCTTTTCTCTGCCACTCCTGCCATACTTTCTGACGATTGCATCAATGCCAAAATTCCCTGCCATCCTTCTCATAGTGTGTCCCTAACTAGCACTCCATGGTCCATACCACCGCCATCACTTTAGCTCTCCTCATCCACATCACTGCAAACCTACCCTCTTCCTTCCAGCTGGAGGCTCCAGCTACTTCCTGCTGGACTGAAAGACTCAAATGTGAAGCAAAGCTACTTGGCTTTGTTCCAGGTGGAGACAGGCTGTTCCTCCCTGTGGGCCCCCAAACCCCTTTTTGCCAGCCCAGGCACTGAGTCCCTCCTGAGGCCTCAAACATCTAGGAAGGAGAAGGCTCAGTCCCTCAGACCCCACCAGCCCCACCCCTCCTTTGCCCTGCTCATCTCTCCTGGTGGCCTCTTCTTCCTGTACTCTTCCTCCCTCAAGCCAGATTTCTCCTTGTGATTTGGCCCCCCTCCCTTTTGCTTTAAAGGTTCTTGCTACATTCTAACTGTCACTCATCTTCAGTTCCTTCCCTTTTGTTTCAGGGGAAGAAGTAGTTCTTTTTGCAAAGCTCATCCTTCTACCTGTCATCTTTTCAGCCTCCTCCAGATTCTTTCCAAATGCTCTACAAATACAAATAAGACTTGGTTCCTGCCTCCCTCAAGGTCACAGCCTAACAGAGAGGCAAAACTGTACGTAAATAATTATCACGGAAAAAAAGAGACAATTACAACAGAATTACAAGCTCTAAAGCTGAGACACGTACAAGGTGCGATGGAAGCAGAGAGCAAAGCTGGTAGAGAGGGGGCAGTAGGAAAAGTTTCCCAGAGGAGGAGACATGTGAGCTCTGTTTTGGACGATGAGGAAGAGTTCACTAGGTAGACACAGGAAAGGCATTCCAGACAGAGGGAAAACAAGAGCAGAAGCACAAACGTATGAAAGTTCAGGATCTGTGTGGAACTAATGAGGAATTTGATGTGGCTAGAACACTGGGTTGGACATGAGGCTAGAAAATTGGAGAAGAAAAGGAACTAGAATTTATTGAGCAACTACCACGTGCTAGGCACATGCCCAGCAGTAATCCATCTATCTCATTTAAACCAAGGGAGTGTTAGGTATAGATTTGTATTTTATAAGGATACCTCTCAATCTTATAATTACCAGTGAGGAATAAAAATAATCTAAGCAGACTTCATCCCACCTCCATGGAGTTGAGGTGTCATTGGAGAAAGTATAGTGCACTTAACATTCATATATTCAACAAGTATCTAGAGAGCACCTACTATGTGGTAGGATAATATAGGTGCTGAGAATTCAGGAGTGAACAAGGCAGGCAAGGTGTGGATGCTGGGCCAGCTTTGGTGGGACCAGCTTTAGGTACAGTATTTGGCACATTCTAGATGCCGCGGAATGAATGAATGTTATACCCTTAGTTATGTCTTTAGTGTTTAGCAAGGTTCAAAGAGCAGTGCATTGCCAGAAAAGAAAAAAATCTGTTTAACCAACAAGCACGTTGGTGGAGAAAAATAATTCTTTAATTTCTTTAAACTTCCCCCTCTAGATACCTATAAATCCACCTAAAATCCACAGCTGGTTTCACTCTCTGCACCTCCCTCCCATCCCCTTGGTCTTGCTTCCTCTCTTCCCTACCCTCAGGCTCTGGCCCAAGATTCCAAGCAAAGAATTCCCTCTTTTATTTGGTTGTTCTTCTCTTAAGGCAATAGAGGTGGCTCTAAGAAATCCTTTAGGTTCAACATATACAGAATAAGGAAATAAATGGCCCTTCTTAACTCCACTTCAGAGTGAGACACCTAAAAGGCAAAACTTTGGGGTCCATTGGGAGCCCACATAGGTCAAACTTCTGGGACACAGAACAGGTGGAGCAGGGTGGAGAGAATATCTGGAGAGGCAAACAGAAAATATACAGCACATTTTCCATCTAGTCCTGCCTTCTTCTATTTTCTATCTTGCAGCCAGAATGAATGATCTTTCTGAAGTATGAATCTGGGGGGCATGGAGGTGGAGGCGGAATTAGATGACGGTGATCAAAGAGTATAAACTTCTACTTATAAGGTAAATAAGTACTAGGGATGTAATGTACTACTTGATTAATGTAATTAACACTGTCGTAGGTTACATATGAAAGTTGTTAAAGAGAGTAAACCCTAAGAGTTCTCACCACAGAAAAAAATTTCTTTTTTTAAAATTTTGTATCTATATGAGATAAGGGATGTTCCCTTAACTTACTGTGATGATCATTTCACGTTGTATGTAAGTCAAATCACTATGCTGCACACCTGAAACTTATACAGTGTTGTATGTGAATTCAATCTCAATAAAACTGGAAGAAAAATATAAAGCATGAATCTAAAAAATAATGATAGTAAAAGACAAACTTTTCTCCGCTATTATTGATTACATTTTACAGTATAATAACATGTCTTATTCTAGTCTGTCTGTTTTTCTCATCTCATCAAAGAAATCCTTCTGCTACCTTCACTTTTTCTGGACCAAGTGCCCCAGAAGGAGGGGCTCATGGCCCTACTCCAGGAAAAGAGTGGGAAGGAGCAAAAACCCTCATTTTGTCATAAATAAATGGGTGGATAGTAATTCTGACCAGAATGAAAAATTTGCCTCTGCTTTGTTCTGGATGTTCAATTGCTCTCCTGTAAAATAGGTATCAGAAAGCCCAAGGGGGAGGGGTAGAGTTGGAGGACACTGGGGTTCAGGACTACAACTTCAAATTCATCTGTCCTTAGACTCGAATTTGGCCAAGAGGGACAATGGATTATGTACTCATATCACTGTCCAATTCTTCTGAACCCAAACTAGCTGGAGACAAGAGGCAGTGCTCTAAGGATCGGTTTCTTTCCATGTGAAATAAGAACAAAGAGAGAATGGAGGAGTACAATTCCTCAATTATTCTGAAAGTAGAAAAAAAAATTTGCCTCAGAGAGAGTACTGTGATGGGAGCAGAAGAAAAAGTCAGGGGGGCTACAAAAGAGCTTCTAAAGATTGACTTCCGGTGGTTTGAATAGAAACAGATATGAGATGGATTTAGCTGGAGGCCGAGAACAGAGAGCATGATCTCCCAAGTTCCTTCGTCCTGAAGGAGGATAGGATTCTATACCGATCCACCAGGGACCAGCTGATTGGTTCTCTTCTAGAATGGTCATTGTTCCACAGTTCTTTGTTTACTAGGCTCTGGGCTCTGCTATCTCCGTCCGGGAGAAAAGCCAGGTCTCCCGGGATTGTGATGTCGCTGAGTGACCACCAGGGGGCAAACCAAGACTACTGAGCTCTTCCCACCATCTCTTCCACCCAGTTTCCATGGAGCCAAACTCGGAATGTCAGAGCTGGAATCCGCTTTAGAAACCATCCAAGGCTTCTGATCAAACATCTTTCTTTACAGGGTTGCAAACCAAGGCCTAAAGGAAAGAAATCATTTGTCAAGGCCACATAGTGAATTAATGGTAAAGTCGGAACCAGAAACTAAGTCTACTGGCTATTCCAGTCCTATACGTGTTCTACCACACCAAGCTTTCTCCTGTCTCATATTTAATTCTAGAACACACTGGTTTTTAATAACATCCTTTCCATAAAAAGGACTTGTCTCTCTAATTAGATTGTAAATCCTTGGGGCCAGGGACCATGTTTTGCCCAACATTGTACATCTTCTCCTTCAGAACCTAGCATATGGTACTGTAGGCAGCCTATGCCCCTGTAGGCAGCCTATGCCCAATACCAGATGCAGGATTTCAACAGATATTGTGAAACTGCTATGTGGTAGGCCCAGCAACGGTTCCTGAGAACACAGAGATGAAAATATATTGTCCCTGTCCACAAGGAGCTCACTATCTAGAGGAGAAGGCAGATATGTCAACAAATGACTATAATTCAGGAGATGAGTTTTTAACAATGGTGTAGACAAAGTGAAGCACAAGAAGAAGAAGTGACTAACTACCTGGATGGAATACAAAATTGGGTCCTAAGGAAGAATGAGAACTCATCAAAGACAGGGAATGGGAATTCTAAATAGAAGAAATAGTAGAATAAGCCGACACACAGAGACGTGTAGATAGGGTGTGTCAGGTGACAACGATTGGTTTGGAGTAACTGGAGCTTAGTATATATAAGAAGCTGGACTGGGGATGGAGTAGCAAATAAGGCTAGGAATGAAGTTTGAGGTCAGCTGTAAAGTTGATGTCTATTCATTCACTCATTCATTCTACAGACAGTAAGTACCCCCATGTGCCATGCGGCACTGTTGTAGGTTGTGAGATGATAATAAAAGTGAGAGCAGTAATAATAATGATGAAAATACAAGCATGGTTGAATTCCGAGGATTTGGAGTCTTGAGTTTAGGGTCCATTCCTCACAGGAATCAGATAATCCAGATATCTTCCATTTATTTTCATTTATTAAAAAAATATTCAGTAAGCCCCTTCTATGTGCTAGGCACTGTTCTACCAACTAGGAATAAAACAGAGATCAAGAATTAGGGTCCATGGGACTTCCCTGGTGGTGCAGTGGTTAAGAATCCGCCTGCCAATTCAGGGGACACAGGTTCGAGCCCTGGTCCAGGAGGATCCCACATGCCACGGAGCACTTAAGCCCCTGCGCCACAACTACTCAGCCTGCGCTCTAGAGCCCGCGAGCCACAACTACTGAAGCCCGCGTGCCTAGAGCCCATGCTCCGCAACAAGAGAAGCCACCGCAGTGAGAAGCCTGGGTACCACAATGAAGAGTAGCCCCTGCCCGCTGCAACTAGAGAAAGCCTGAGTGCAGCAATGAAGACCCAACGCAGCCCAACAAATTAATTAATTAATTAAAAAAAAAAAGCATTACGGTCCAGGCTGTTATAGAGCTTACATTGCTCATGCCAGAGGCAGATAATATAATAATGAAGAAATACATTGCAGATAATGATGTGACACAACGGAAACAAAATAAGGCAATATGATAGAAAATGATGGGAAGGGGACATCATTAGACAGGTTGCACAAAGGAAACCTCACTGAGGAAGTGACATCTGAGCTGAATATAGTGTCAGCTGGGGAAAAAAAGCTGAGGGAAGAGCATTCCAAGCAGGAGAAACTTCCAGGCCAAAGACCCTGCCAAGGGTCCAGGCAGCTTGGTGTACCCAGGGACAGAAAGAAAGCCAACGTACTAGAACCTTGCAGGCCCCAGCAGGATGGTCTACAGTTAGAGGGCAGGCAGAGGCCAGGTCATGGAGGGGTTTTCAAAATATGACAAAAGGTTTAGATTTTATTCTAAGTGCAATGGAGAGGTTTTAAGCCAGAAGGTGACACTGAATGATTTACATTTTTAAAAGGTAACTCTGGTGGTTCCTCACTCTACCTTTGGGTGGATCCAGTGCCTGCCACTGTCTGACTATAGAACCCAAGTCGTGTGGCACTGTTTACTGGTGCTCTAGCTACATCTTCACAGACCTATGGAAAGAAGTCTCTGAGGACAAACTGCTTTTCAAAAGTCCCCCTAAGCTTGGAGGAGGTAGGAACAGAAGATCCATTCTCCTTGGTGCTTGGTTAGTGATGACGCCAGCAGTGTAGGAGGCGTCTGGTCGGTTGCAAAGCTTAGGACCTGGATGAAGGATGCTCCCACTCCATGTCTTCCACTGAAGACACTTTGTCCCCACTCAGTTTCGCTCATGAGGGCTCTGTGAAATTAAGGGCTATGTGCTCCCCCATCCTGCTTTCCTGATACCTCCTCCATCAGAATCTCTGTGTGCAGGCTGTCCTGGGAAGAGATGGCCCACTGACGGAGGAAAAAAAAGGACTTAGGAATATTCACATGGCCACATAAGTACCCATACAAATAAATATGGGTGAGCCTCATGTTCATTCTACAAACATTTATTTAGGCCAACTACATGCACAGTACCTGGAGATCCAAATGAACATGTCCTAAAATAACGGTAGGTCTTAAATAAATATGTTTTACATGGATGAATAACTCTGACCTGGCTGAAGAGTAGAAGTGGAGTGGGGACTGTTCACTTTACAAATAACATCAACTTTAACAGCTCCTATAAATAAGACTCTCCTCTTAATGTATCTAAATTGGACACAACTTTCAAGAGTCAATTTGTTCACCCTTTTCAGGGCATCACATAAAGGCAATGTGCTAGAGTTGGCTTATAAGGGCTTGGGAGAGCCCAGTGGTAAATTTTCAGGAATTTTGCAAGCTGATTGTTAAACTCGGTCGTTACTAAACAGTAACATATAAATTTACAGTTAAATAATTTATATTTAAAACATTCAAAGTATTGCCTCCTAATTATTTTATTACATTTTACTATCAATGTTCTTGAAGTTATTTACATTTATTGTATCTGTATGATGGAAGCACTGCATAATGGTGTCCTACTGTGCATCTCAACTCCACATCCAATGATGTCCCTCAGTAGCCTGAAATTGGCCCTGATGGGAATATTTACACCATGGAAATTGGCAAATGCTATAAACCAGGGCTTTCTTCCCTTGGAGAACTGGTTGTTAAACATTTATCAGCATACCACTGTTGTAGTATGTATTATGTAGTCCTCTTATATTGATTCTTATATGGTAAATCTGCTTTTAGAATCTTACTTACAGAACTAAGTTGACTGAATTAAGAAAACTTTCCTTGACTCTGAACTCTATGGTCCTTATTGCTATATTAATTTTACATAATCAAGCAGCCTGCAGTCCAGGAAGAGGCCTGTTGGCCACAAATAATAAGTCACAAAAGGACTGTCTGAAAGAACAAGAATTCTGTTCAACAAACCTTTATTTAGCAGCTACTATGTACAAAACTGTGTGCTGAAAGCTAGGGAGGATATTAGACAAATAACAGTGAATGTCCTCACTTTAGAGGAGGTGACATAAAACCTTTGGTGATACAGTGCGACAAGGGCTATAATGGAGATACAGAAGCATGGAGGAAAGAAGGCCATTAGAGAGACTTTCAGCGAGAACCTCAACTATAAGCATCAGTGTCTGCCTTGTTCTCCACTGTGTCCCTAGCACCTAGTACTGTGCCCAGCACAAGGCTGGCTCTCAATAACTATTGGATGAATGAAGGAGGTTACCTTGATCCTGGAAAAATAAGCCAGACAAATAAGAGTGGGTAGAGGGAGGTGTTAGAAAAAAACATACTGTGCAGAGGCGTAGGGAGAAAAGAGCTCAGCACATGTGAAGAGAGAGAAAATTTAATGTGGCATGAGGGGTCCAGGGGCCAGAACTGGTAAAGATGAGAGTACGGAAGAGTTCTGTGCCTCACATCTCTGTAGAGATCTCAGAAGACCAAAGGACTTGGCTTGTTCCGTGCAGCCCTGAGGGCAGAGCTAAGAGCAACGAGGGGAATCTCAGAGAATCAGATTTCAGTTAAAGAGCTTTCTAACAGAGCTGTCCAACAGTGCAATGGGCCACCTAGGAAGGCTGTGAGCAAGTTCCCTAAGGCAGAAGCAAGCAGGTGCCAGACAAACTTGGTGCAACAAATTGCTATGGGTAATTTTTTTTCCTGACTAGATTTTGGAAAAATTTATCAAATCTCCTTTTTAAAAGGATATTAGATAATAT
The DNA here is from genome assembly GCF_039906515.1 of Pseudorca crassidens. Taxonomy (NCBI): domain Eukaryota; kingdom Metazoa; phylum Chordata; class Mammalia; order Artiodactyla; family Delphinidae; genus Pseudorca; species Pseudorca crassidens. The sequence goes on along the minus strand of NC_090304.1, from coordinate 53,259,726 downwards.
ATGGACAACCGTCCTCAACAGCAATTCTACAGATGACACAGAAACTTTCCTCAAGAGCTTGTTTCTTATGTCAATCACTGATTAAAGCTGAGGGCAATAGGGGTGCTGAAGCCTCTCCCATGAGAGAATTATATCGCCGAGGTCTTCATTCCTTCATGAAGCAATTATTTACCCAGTATCTTTGTGTATCAGGGACTTTGCTAAATGCTGGAAATATAGATATAAATGAAAACAAACAAACCCTGCCCTCAGAGTACAGGGTAGAAATGCAAATATTTACACTTCAACAGTTAAAATACAAATTTTTGCTATTTGCTAAAATTTTTGCTACCAAAAATTTACTTTGCCTGGGGGACTCAGAGAAGGCCTGAGAGAGAAATGACTCAGAGCTGACTTTTGAAAAGTAAAACAAAATTCACTAGATGAAGGAGGAGAAAGATAGTCCAGGCAGAAGGAAAACATATACAAAGCTATGGGGGTGTGAAAATGCATGGCCAGTCCGGGAGGCGAGTGGCTGGTGAAAGTATAGGGAAGGTGGCAAAGCCAGAAAATGTGTGGTCTTGAATCCAATGTTAATGATTTTGGATTAGAATCCATAAATGATAGGAAGTCAATAATGTTTTATCCTGTTATATATTTAATAAACTTTTTATTTTGGAAGGGTTTTAGATTGACAGAAAAGTTGCAAAGATAGTACAGCGTTTTTATTTAAGAACCATAGATCTTTCACCCTGTTTCCCCCAATGTTATCATCTTACATAGGCATGGCACATTTGTCAAGACTAAGAAACCAATGTTGGTACATTACTATAAACTAAAGTATGGACTTTATTCACCAGTTTTCCCACTAATGTCCTTTTACTGCCCCAGAATCCAATCCAGGATATCACATTGCACTTAATGTTATATATTTTTTATTTCCAATAATGGGTTTTAAGTGGGAAAATGATGTGATCAGATTTGTCAGTAGAAATGATCAACATAATCCTTATGGCAGGTGTGAAGAAAATAGATTGGGGGAGCCACGCTAGGGGCAGAAGACTTGCGAAGAGGCTATTAAGAAAGTCCAGTAGGGGATGAAGATGGCCTGAGCTCTGAGGACAATAAGGATGGAGAGGAGTGTTGAGACCTTTTTTTGTCTCATGCTAGAGACCTTTCCTGAAGTAGAATGGACAAGATGTAAGGGAGGCCAATCTCAAGCCACCTCTTTTACCTAAGACATGAATATATGTGTATAGCAGACTTTAAACAAAGATGGAGAAAGGAAAAGAGCTCTGTCCCAAGTCCTTGGGATGAGGTTATTTCTGCAATTAAACACTAAAATGGGAATTCCCTGGAGGTCCAGTGGTAGAACTCGGCACTTTCACTGCCAAGGGCGAGGGTTCAATCTCTGGTCAGGGAACTAAGATCCCACAAGCCTCACGCAGAGTGGCCAAAAAAAGGGGAGTGGGGAGGGAGGACGCAATTAAACACTAAATTTAACTCTGAGTTCCCTGAAAGCCTAAGCAAAAAGGGAAACTCAAGGGAGAGGAAGTGGCTGGCCATGTTGGAGAAGGAGAAATTAAGCTTGAAGGGCACCCAGGGGCAGATCATGTTTGTCTCTATTTCGGAGAGCCCTGGGGAAGCTCTGTTTCCGGGATCACTGGTTCCTCCAGTGCTCTCTGTTCTTGGAGAGCATGGAGGCAACACAGTAGATGCGGAGCACAGCCATAGCCCAGGAAGTTATCTTTACAGACACAGTCAGAAGTGCTTCAACCTGGAAATGTGATTCCCTACCAGAGTGGGATGTGATTCAAAATCCCATCTTCTCTCTTATTCCTCCCGGTCTTCTCCCCTCCAACATTCACTGGAGTTTCCAGCAGCTCTGCAAGAGAAGCTGGGCATGAAGCTGAGGTCCAAACTGGGGGTGGATGAACTTACAAAAGATGTCCAAGCTAGGGAGAGAGCCAGGACAAGGGCCCTGCCCTTTTTTTTTTTTTTTTTTTGCGGTACGCGGGCCTCTCACTGTTGTGGCCTCTCCCGTTGCAGGGCACAGGCTCCGGACGCGCAGGCTCAGCGGCCATGGCTCACGGGCCCAGCCGCTCCGCGGCACGTGGGATCTTCCCGGACCGGGGCACGAACCCTCGTCCCCTGCATCGGCAGGCGGACTCTCAACCACTGCACCACCAGGGAAGCCCAGCCCTGCCCTTTTGAGTTCAGATTCTGAGTGTTTCTTATCTGGACGGAGCTGGTGGTTCTCTTCTTAGGTCCTATTAATTCATACACTCGTTCAGCACGAGGTATGGAGCACCAACCATGGGCTGGGGTGGGAAGCTCTAGGCTTTGCCCTCCCAGAACTCACCTTCTGGTAAGAAAGACAACACTTTGACAAAAAGCTCTTACTCAAGAGGACTGAGTATGACAAACACTCCCAGAGAGGTGCAGGCCTCACCTGCAGAGGCAAAGGAGAAATTGTGTCCTGCTTCAGGATTGGGAGGGGGAAGCAGAGGAAGACTCCCAAAGTAAGGACCAAGGATCCCTCTGGGCTGGATTTCAGCTTGGGCATATGGTGTCTGTGGGTTCGGGGGGTAACTGGTAAGAGCATTCCAGGCTCCTGGAATTAGGCCCCCTTCCTTTTGAGATCTGAGTGCTTTGACGTTCATTATCTCATTTCATGTTTGAAATAATTGCGGGAAGACATTAAAATATCAAAAGATACTAAGATCCCAATTTTAGTATCGAGATCTGGGAAACAGACTCAGGTGGAGTGGCCAAGTCCACAAACAGAATTAAGAACAGCAAGTGTCCCGATTTCATCCAGAGGCGGAGTTCCGTGCACGCACCGCCGAGTTCCCTAACCTGAGCGCCTCTCGGTTCCTCAGCCCGCTTCCCCTCCCCGACTCGACATCTCATCCTTCCCCACCCCCAGCTCCCACCTGAAGCCTAACTGGGTTCGGTCCTCCTGCACTCTGGGCGCCGCGGGGAGTCAGGGGTTAAAACCCGTGGCCCGGGTGGCTCCTTCCCCCTCCCCAGCCCCCTCGCCTCCTCTCGGCGCCGCGCCTGGAGCGTCTGTCCCAGAGACCGGCACTAGAGAGGAGGGGGAAAAGTGGGCCTGTTTCTCGGGTGGCCAATCCACCGAGCCCGCGGTGCCCCAGAGGAGGCGCCAGCGCTAGGCCAGCGCCAGGCCGGGGCTGCCTGCTTCCCGCGGCAAAGTACAAATGCGCCCGAGCGCGGCGCCTGGCGCCCTTGGCGTGCACAGCCGGCCCGCGCGCAGCCTCCCCCCGCGGCCGCCGCGCCATCGCCGCCGCCGGTACCGCCGCCCCGCCGGGCCCCAGGACCCCGCGGCCCGACCCCGAGCCCAGCGAGCAGAGGGCGCCTGCCGCTTCTAGCCCGCACGCCCGGAACAGCCCGCCGGTCCCGCGCGCCTCGCCCAGCGCTGCGCGCTCGGTGGACCCCTGTCCTCTCCTGTCTTTCTTCTCCACCCCTCCCTCTCACCTTCTCCTTTGCTTTAATCGCTTTCCCCTCTTGCATACCTTCCTCTATCCCTCCATCTCTTTCCCTCCGTTCTCTTTCCACCTTCCTCTTATTCCCACCTTGGACCTCCCTTTTTGTCCTCACCACCTTCTTCTCGACCCTTCTCTGAATCTCCACGGTAGCAGCCGCCCTCCCTGGGTCTGTGCATTGCTTTGTGGCGCTGTGCCTCAGTGACCCCCTCATCTCACTTTCTCCCGACTCCCCCTCCCGGCTCAGCGCCTGGGGGCCTGGCCCTGGGAAAGGAAGGATGGTTCCCGAGGGAAGGGTCCTCTCCTCCTTGCTGGGACTCGCGCTGCTCTGGTTCCCCTTGGACTCCCACGCACGAGCCCGTAAGTAACGGGTGGGTGTGCTGGATGGCAGAAGAGGGATGGGAGACCCGGGATGCGCGGGAAAGTGCCAGGACTTGGGACCCCAGACTGTTCTGACAGCCATCCAGGGAGCACCTGTACCGGGAGGGTGGAGACTTCTCTGCGGACCAGTATGGGCTCATGAGTCTGGGAGACTGGGGGGAACTTGGCAAGACTCAGAGCCAAGGGGGCTGCAGCCATGGACCCGAGGAGGAGGGAACTGAGAGCAGTGGGAGAGAGGGCAGGGCGCTGTGCTTTTTGTGGGGGAGGGGCTATGCTTATTCCTAGTAGAGAGTCTGGTATGTTTGGCTGCAAGGGTGTGATGAAGACGAAGAGGCTATTGCATTTAAAGAGAACCAGCGGAAAGAAAGAAGAGCTAACTAGGAGAACTTTCCCATTGCTTTTCTCTTTTGATGCTCACAACACTCCCATGAGGTGGGTATTATCATTTGCATTTTACAGATGAGAAAACTTAGGCTGAGAGAAGAAACGCGCTCAAGTTTACAGAGGTGGTGAGCTATCCAAAGTCAGGACTCTCCAGTTCCAAATCCTATGCCTTTTTCCCCTGTGTCCCACAGCATGGGGAAGGAACCCTGATTTGGAGTTGTGAGACACTGGGAGGTAGCAGGGCACAGTGAGATAGACCAGGGTCTTCACTATCCCAGATCTGTTGAATACCAGCTGGTAGGAGGGAGGCATGGAGGGCATGTCTCGGAGCCTCAGTTTGCTAATCTATAAAACGGGAGTGAAAAATCCTAGGACTGTTCTGAGGATTAAATTCAAGAAAACATGGAAAGCGACCAGCACCAGCAACTAGCTGGTCCATGGTAGGTTCTTGAAAAACATGTTCCCTAATTCATGCTTTTCCACTTAGATACAGCGTAACTGCAAACAGTTTATATAATCTCTCTGAACCTCAGTTTCCTCACTGTTTCCACAATAGGCTGGTGGACCTCCTCCCCATCTTCTGCCACTCTCTTGCAACGCTGTGAGGGTGGAAAACAAAACCAAAGATTCTCTTAAAAAGAAGGAAGGAGCTTAGTTCAAACCCTGACATACCCAATAAAGAAACCGAGGCTCTTTCTCCTATGTCACCTCCTCTTCTTTGTGCTCTTTCCTTACTAATTGTGCCCTCCACACCCCCCTTTAAGGTGTCCAGCACACTTCTGCTTTCTCATCTCTCCCTCCAGCCAATCCTGATTTCAGCAGAGAGTCAGTTATCAGGTAAAAACATCGGCTGCTCTATTCTATCTCCAAGGGTTATATATACTATGGGAATCAAAGTTTTTGTTCCCAGGTGACAAAACCCCAGACCCCATAGGCAGAGATGGGGCGGGAAGGGAGCTCCCATGATATGATATGGTACAGAGGGCAAACTTGGAATTAGAAGGTCAGGGCTGCAGCCCTGGCTCTGCCACCAATTCCAACTGTGACCTGGGGCAAGTTGCCTTTCTCTGCCCCTGAGATTTCCCCAGCTGTAAAGTGAGATGGTTGGAGTCAAATAGATAATCATTGAGGACCATTCCAGCTTTAACATCCCATGAATCTAAGACTCTAAGACCCAAAGATGCTGTTGCCTTGGTTCTGAGTCTGCTCTGACCTTTGGAAAAGGGAGTTGGGAGAGTATGGGTCTGCAGCCTGGTACTCCTGCCCTGCCAGGGAGGAGTAGATAGATGGACTGATTCTCAGACACCAAGAGAAAGTGCCTAGAGGGCCTGGCACAGTGAGTACAGAGGGCTGACATCTGGCTCCAGTCAGGCCCCTCTCTGGGTCTGTCTAGGAGGTTCTGCACCTCCTCTCTCCCACCAGTAGAGGTCTCTGTCTCACTCACTGGCTTGCAGGCTGCGGAGCCGAGCAGGGCAGCAGCTGTGCAGTTGCTCCAGCTGTTGCACCTGTTCCAGGACTGGCCTCTCAAGTTCCCCCAGCCGCTGGCCGCGGTGCCAGGCTCTGGGAGAGGGACCTTGAATCCCTTGGACTCCCAAAGAAGAGGACTGGCATGGGAGCAGTGCTGCTGGGAGGTGCAATGCAGAGATCATTGCAGGCATCCCCCTGCCTCTGGGCAGGATCCCATCCCAGAGAAGCCTGTTCCACACTCTTCTGTTGCAGTCAGGATTCTTCCTTGTGTCTCAGCTAAATCCTTTTGTTTGCAATTTAAAGCCATTTCTTCTGATCCTGTCTCTTAGGGTATGGGTTTTCCTATAATCAGCCTCCACCTACCCAGATCTGAAGACTGGCATTGGAGTTCATGCTGGCAAAAATCAATGACCTTAGACAAGTCCCAATCCCTTTCTGGCACTCAGTGTCCACATCTGTAAAATAGGGGATTGGACATCATCTCTCAATCCCTAACTTTCTAAGATTCTGTAAATCTATAAATGTATATGTCCGAGGCAGAATGGAATGTAAATAGGGTCTTCTATGCCCCCTGACATTTGCCAGGCAACAGAGCTGCCTTTCCTGGTTTGATGACTCTCTCCTTTGAGGTCCTTCTATGCTCCTGAACATCTGCCATGTGCCAGATATGAATTCAGCTTCAGGGAAGTGAGGGCCCTTTCCCTAGGTTGCACAGCTCAGCCACTGAGGAGCGAGGTTTTTACTTCTGATTCCCTTAGGAGACCTCCCCCATCAAGTGCCAGTGCCCAGAGCAGAGCTTATGTCTCAGAGGGGAGCAAGTTTGTTTGTGTGAAAAGGAAGCTATACATAAATAAACTATGGCTGATTGGGCACGAGGGAAAAGATGTGAACATTCTCACATTCCCTCGCAGGCTGGCTCTCTCTAAGGTTTTTCCTGAGTTCTCTCAGGCTGGGGACAGGCCAGCCACAGTTCCAGCCCCAGCTCCACCTGGTGCCATTTTCGTGGTCTTATCCAGCCTCTCTTGCAGCCCAGAAGTTTCTTTCTTGTCTTTTCTGTCTCTTTTTGGAAGAATTCCCAGCCACACTACCCACTCCTGACTACTATGAGAGACCTTTATCGTAGCATGAGGGTTTCAAGGCAGAATGTGCATTGACCTTGGATGGGGCAGTTTGGGAATTTTGACTTACACGTAAAGATCATGGAATCGCTCAGCCGCATACCTCCCCAGGCTCCTGGCCTTTTTGTACATGGTGTTTGGTTTGGTGGGTAATTTGGGAGTTCAGATGATGGGAGATGGAAAGGGGAGGTCAAAGGCTAATTCCCGTTAGGTGGCAAGATCAAAGTGCCTTAAGGGATTTGGCTCTCATGTCACATCATGAATTTCCCTTTTTGTTAAAGCAAGAGGTTTCCAGGATTAAGGACCAGCAATCACCTCCTCTTCCAGAACCTCCCTCAACTCCATTCTTTCATCATGCATTCATTTGTCAAGTGCCAACTATGTAGCCTCTGCACGGAACACGGGAGATACAAAAATGAATGAGATCTGGTCCTTGCTCTCAAGAAACTCAGTTTAGTAAGGAAGAGGAATCCATTCAATAAGTATTTCTAATCTAGTATGATGAAAATTGTGACAGAGGGCTGAACTCAGTTCTGTGGGACCCCACAGGAAGGACTGGCCAGTGGCCCGGAAGGTTTGGGTGGCTTCACGGGGTGGCATCTAAACAGACTTTGGAAGAATGAGGAGTTGGTCAAACGTTGGAGATGGGGGATCACATTCCAGGTGGAAGAAACAGCGTGTGTAAAGGCACAGAAGCCTGAAGGAGTGTGGGTGGGGGCTGGATGGGGGGAGTGAGAAATTTAGCAAGAGGAGGTGAGGCTAAAAAAAGGGCCACCACCGAGAGTTCTGCTGGAAAAGCAAGTGGGAGCCTGCTCGTGACAGGCTGGGGTGACGTGATAACATTGTGACAGATACCAGAGTCTGTCTGATAAATGTTGCTACCCTGAATTCAGATTAGGTCAACCTGTCTCTACCTTGTTAACTCCTTCAAGGTCCAGGTCAGGCACCTTCTCAGGGAAGCCTTCCCTCAAGCCCCCATGCTTCCACTATTTTAGAACTTGTCAACTGTATGTATCATATCTATCTGTCTTCTTCATTAGGCTGTAAGCTCCTTGAGGGTGGGGAGGGTGTCTTATTTAGTTATGTACGAGGCCCATGGACATGTATGACTTGATATATAAAATGCTCAATCAGTGAATGAATAGCAGGAACTAATGTTACTATTACTAATGATAATAATACATCAAAACTAATGACAATAACATTTACTGCCTGTTGTGCTAAGAACCCCACATTCATCTGGTTATTCAGGCCTGAAACCTCAATCCCATCCTTGACTGCCCTTTCACCCACTCCACCCACATCCAGTCTGTCTGAAAGCCTACCTACTGTACCTACTTAGTGTTCCTCAAATCTGTACTTTTGCCAATCAGCACTGCTCCTGCCTTGGTCCAGGCCAGCATTATCTCAAAACAGACGACTGTAACAGGCCTCTCTGCCTCCATTCTTGCTCTCCAATCCATTCTCCATTCCTGCAGCCGCAGTGTTGATTCTAAAATGAAAACCTGACCATGGGCACACCCCAGTTTAAGGCCTTTCTGTGGCTTTCCTTTGCCCTTGGGGATCTCAAGGCCCTTCGTGAGCCTCTGCCTCTTTCTCCAGCCTGATCTCTGGCCTCTCATCCCTGACTTCCCATTTTCTCCTCCAGCCTTTCTGACCACTTTCATGGCCGTATCCCAGCCCAGATCTGTGTAGGTAGAAGTGGTGTTGAGGGAGTCTGGCTTGTGAGTGGAGCTAGGAGAGTGCAGGGAACCACAGGAAGCAAGGTTGATGAGGTTGAGACCTGGGAGATTTGACCTTAATGGCAGGCACCATGATGTTCATGCCCTAATAGAATTCTGGGAGTAGAAGGAACACCATGAGAAATGGACTATTAGGGAAGTTTGGGGTCAGCACCCAGTCTGCTTTTTGTCTGTTTGTTTTTAACCTACCATTTAATTGAGCATCTAATATGTGGCAGGCATTAGGCATATTACACATATTATTTGACTTAATTCTGCAATAACCCCCAAAGATTATTACTAACCTCATTGAACAGATATGGAAACTGAGGCCTGGAATGTTTAAATAGCTTGTCTAAATGCAGGCTGCAGATAAAAGCCAAAATCCAGTTTGAACCCCAGCCTATTGGACTCTGAAGCCAGAGTTTGGGAACTACATACACACTGGGTAAGGGGTTTTGAGGGGTGTGAGACCTGTCCCACTTTAATTCTTCTTTGTCTCTCTAAAGCCTGGAACAGGGCCAATCGTCCTCCACAAACAAAAACTTCCTCCACTAATGTCTTTTTCCTGGGTTAGACATCACTGGTGGGGCACGTTAACTCTGAAAGTCCTCCGAGGGAAGATGCAGTTGGCCCCTGAGTTGGAGAAAGAGATGATGGTGGGATGAGATATGGTGGCGAGGTGGAGAGAAGAAGCAGGGCAGGCCTCAGGCCAGGGCTGGAGTGAGAAGGCCACAGAGGACCAACAGAGAGTGGATGGGAAGGGAGGGCATATGAGAAACAGACTTTGCCTCCTTCTCCATGTCATCGGGATCGGCTGCACGGGCTGCCTGAACCTCATCCTAGCCCCCCTTGGAGCCCCTGAGAGCCTAGGTGTATGGGACCATCAACACATCCGAAATCATGGAAGCTTGAAATGATCGAATCTTAGAAGCACAACATCCTACAACTCCAGAAGCTTTGTGTTCTAATGAAACGTAGAATCTTAGAAACCTAGAACCTTGGAATCTTAGAATTTTGAAATCATGGATTCAGAAACTATCTGTGCAGTAAACCCGTGAAGATCCAAGTTCACCCCCACCCCTTATTTTGCAGATGGGAAACTGAGGCTCAGAGAAGGAAAGGAAGAGTCTTCCTCAACATCACACAGTGATTTCGTGGCATAAGGAGCTAGATCCCCTTCTACCAGCCACGTGCAAGGATGGGGCAAGTGCCAGGACTGTGGGGACGGAGGCAGCCTGAGGTCTTGGCAGTTCTTCCTCCTGCCTGGTTTTGGCGTGGCCTTGGGCACTCACCTCCCTAGAAGAAGAGGGAGCTCTGGGCAGTGCTTCTCACCTTGGAGGGCGTGGTGGGCCTGGGACTCCTGGGGTTGGGGGATGGCTTGCCAGGCCTCCACATTCTTAGCTGCTGCCAGGTCCGTCCCAGGCCAGGGCTGAGACATTCTCTCTGTCTTCATGCTCTGAGCCGGAGGGGAGGGGGAGGGGTTGCCAACTGGCACAGGGGCCGGGCTACAGGGCCGCCCCAGAGAAGGTGGAACAGGTTTTCTTCAGCAGCAAGCCTAAGACGTAAGGCCACAGCGGTGTTGCAATCGCTCCCTTCTCTGGTGGGGGAGGGACTGAGGAAGAAAGACATTATTCAATCCTCGGAGCATTGGGCTGGCTCTGCGGAGCACCCCAGCTGGGTCTGTGTCCTGCCCTCTCTGCCAGCAGCGGCTGAGAGATAAACACAGCTCATTTGATACGGGCCAGCCGGGGCCTTGCTGGGAACGGGATCTGCTGTCTGATCCCCCCTCTAACCATGCGGGGCTGGAGAGTGGGTGGGGAGCAAACCAAGCCTTGGCCGCCCCAGTGGCCACTGAAGCACAGACTCTGAGGGCATCACGACCGCGGCCTCAAATCCTTGTTTTGGGGAGGCCCAAGAGGCAGAGCAGAAGCAGTGCAGGGACCCAGGGAGGCTGGCCTCAGCTTCTCACAAAGGAAACTTTCTAAAGGTTCGCAGTGGCCCTTAGCTCCTGTCCTCTGCTCCAGGCCATCCCCAGCACAGAGCGGGGACTCTGGCCTCGCGGGTGAGCTGCCCTTGCTACTGTACTGCTTTCGATGCTCTGTGATTCTGTGAGTTCAAACATCTAAGAGAATGATTCAGAAAGTGTGAGACTCTAGAAAGTGTGCAGGAGGAGGCATGAAAGGCAATCTCTAGATTCTAGACCAATAGGGGACCCAGAGAAAAAAATAGTGAATGGGGGATGGTGGCCCGGGGGACCGAGAGAATAAACCTCTAGGCCCTGAGTTTGAGCAAAAAGCCATGGCAGGTGAGGTGAACTAAAGGGATCTCCGCTTGGGAACCTGGGGTCCTGGGTTCAAATCAATAGGTGGGTGGCCTCAGGCAAGTCACTCAGTCTTTGTGATCCTCAGTTTTCTCATCTAGTTTTCTTATAATCATGGTAACGATCCCAATGACCCTGCAAAACTGACTTTACCCTCTTGAATCTTGAACAGATGATATCGTCCATCTTGCAGGGCCATTGTTACCATAATTATCATAATAATAGCATTCAACTAAGTGTCAGGAATGGGGCTAAGTAAGCACTTTCCAAGCATTATTCAATTTCATTCTCAAAACACTGATGTTAATAAGATAATTAAGTAATTTATGTAAATAGAATATCATCAACAAATGTTGGTTCCTTTCTCCACATTTCAATCTCATTTAATTCAACACGTCTTTATGGATACTCAGCTTGTGCTGGGCCTCCCAGTTTCTCCCTGAAAGAGCTTAGATTATTCTTTGGATAATGGAGAGGTTTTTGTAGGAATGATAGCATCCCTTCTGGGTTGTAAAAATCATCAGGTACCTGTATGGAGGAGGGTTGGCAAGGATAGGGCCAGAGGCAGAGGAACACAGCAAGGGGGCCTCAACGCCTGACCTAGAGCCCTGACCTGGGGCTAGGTGCTGAGCCGGTGAGAGGTGAGGACATGAGTGTTCTAGACAGAGCTCGAAAGACTAGGCAATTGATGGGCTGTGGGAGGAGAGAAGGGGTGGAGGTCTCAAGAAAGAAGGATTGCAGGAGAGATATCTAACCCACATAAGGAAATAAACTATTCTAGTCATTCTTAGAAGCATTCATCTACATATTGACGACTGATACGCAGATTACAAAAGTAATCAAGTGATGTGCAGTCACAGTACAAATGACTATTTTTAAGGATATTTAAAAGTCAGTTTCCTAACAACCTTTCACTAGGCAGCACTTTGTTTTCCCAATTCAAGCACTTTCCATCAGAGCTCAATGAGATATAGGGACACGGTAGAGTATGAAAGCAAGAAAGCTGCTGTCAGTGGCTTTATTCGAAAGATAGGTCACATGGCCCAGAGAAGGGGTGTGTGTCTGTGTGTGTGTGTGTGTGTGTGTGTGTGTGTGTGCGCGCGCGCGCGCGTGTGTAGGCAGGGGAGCAGCAGAGGGCAAGGGAGGGGAGGGTGCAGAGATGTAGTAAATAAATAAGCAAAACGGGACAAAGGAAAAGGAAGCAAGTATGATTATGAGGGCAGAAGGAGCACTGCCTTGTGAGTCAGGAGACTTTGGCTGTCATCCCTGCTTGATGACTGACTTACTGTGTGTTTTTCGAGGTGTAGTTTGGCCTCTCTGGGCCTCAGATCATTCATCTAATTATAATAACTAACATTTACACCACAATTTAAATCTGTAAAGCATGTTCACTGCTTAATCCCCTAACCACGCTGTGAGAGAACTGTTAAGGTTCAGAGAGGGACAGTGACATGCCCAAAGTCACACAGCAAGTGTGTGGTCAAGCTGATATTCAAACTCAGACATTCTGGCCCTCTGACTAGGAGAGCATGTCCCGTGGATTCTCCTTCACTTGAGTGGTCCAGATGACATCCTTCCTAGAGCCAGAAAGAAGGAGGGATGAGGCAGGGACTTCAGGCTGGAGCCTCCTGGGACTGACAAAGCACTGGTTGGTTTGCCAGGCCCAGACATGTTCTGCCTCTTTCACGGGAAGAGGTATTCCCCCGGCGAGAGCTGGCACCCCTACCTGGAGCCCCAGGGCCTGATGTACTGCCTGCGCTGTACTTGCTCCGAGGTAGGTTCCTCTGGCCACCTGTGACAGGTATGTCTGGGAGACCTCCAGTGAAGGCATCCCGGAGGGAGGGAGGACAGCCTGACTCTGAGGGTCAGGGGCACTCTGGAACTGGGCCCCCTAGAATCGTGCTCTGTCAGCAGCAACTGAGGGACTTGGGGCCACACCACTTCACTACTGGGTATCTAATACATAGGCATAGATGCCTACTGTGCGCCTCCCAGAGATAAATCACACAGTGGGTCAGTAGCTGGGCTGGGATGAGGACCCAGGCCTCCCATCTCTCATCCAGCCTTCTTTCCTGCTGGTGCCAGCCTCCCTGTGCCCATGCAGCAGAAGACAGCCTTCCTGACCTGACCTCCTAATCCTTCCTTTCCTCGGGCTATCTCCTCCAGCCACCTCTCTTGCCACCCTGCCTTAGGATGCGTTCTCCCAACACCACTGGTCCAAGTATTTATTCTTTGCAGCTTCACCCAAACACCACCTCCACCAGGAGCCTTACTTGATCCCTCAGCTGGAAGTATTTTCTTCTGGGAGGCCACATAAGTTTCTCTGTCCCTTTCTCCTGATCACTGTTGGCCAAGTGAAATGGTTGTCTGTGTCTGTTAGTTACTGCCTCGCCTAGATGGAGCCCTGGGAGCAGGTCTTCCTAGGCATTCACTCATGCCCATTTCGGGGTCCTGCAGAAGGCTATACCAACTGGGGCAGAGACCAGATCTTCTGTTAACCTCTGACTCCCCCCAGCCCACCCCAACCCAGCACCCTCCACAGACCCTTGTACAGTCAACTGGGTGGAATAAACGAGACCCCCATGTGGTCCAGAATCCCCAGGCCAGGCATGGGGCTAGAGGATGGTGAAGGAGGGAGTGATTTAGAACAGGGGTCCCCAACCCACGGTACCGGTCCGCGGCCTGTTAGGAACTGGGCCGCACAGCAGGAGGTGAGCAGTGGGCGAGTGAAGCCTCATCTGCTGCGATGCTCCCCATTGCTCACGTTACCGCCTGAACCATCCCCCCCACTGCTCGCATTACCACCTGAATTAATATTCCCGCCCCCCACCCTGCCCCGTCCGTCCGTAGAAAAATTGTCTTCCACAGAACCGGTCCCTGGCACCAAAAAGGTTGGGGACCGCTGATTTAGGAGGCTTGAACCCCCTCGGCCCTGGCTCAGCTGCCCAGTCTCATTGGTGTGAAGTCTGCAGCTCTCTCTGTCCAGGGGAGGGTGCTGAGGGGAGGGAGTACCTAGCTCCCAGCTGGAGCCAGCCCCTTAGCTCCTCTCTTTCCCTGCACAGCCAAGGCTGTGAGAGCCTCCCTTGTTAAAACAATCCTCAGGGTGGGAGCAGGGAAGAGCTTCTGAGGAAACACTGGGACATGGAGGTGGGGTGGGCCAGCCCCTCTCCTGACTCTGACCACTGGGGTCTCACTCCTCCTGGGGTCTTTCCCTCTGATTCCCCACTGCTTCTACCATGCTGGCCCCTGGTCGAACCTGATGCCAGTGGGAGCACAACCCCCCATCCCTGCTTCCCCTTGGTTTTCCTTAGCACATCTGAGGCCAATCAGCTTTTTCAGAAAGAACTTTGTGAAATATAGCCAAAAAACAGGAAGGAAACCATAACAGAAAATTCCAGACATATCATGCGGTCCAGTTGACAAAGTCCAAGTTTTGTGATCCAGTGGAGCTAATTCATTTCTCCCTCCCCAGAGTTCACACATACACAGTGTCCTCACCCCAAGGGGCTGCAGCCGGCATCCCCCCAATACACCCTGAATCCCTTCCTTCTCTCCATCATCACTGCTCCCCCCTAATCTAAGCCACCTTCCTCTCTCACCTAGGCTGCTATGTGAGCATCCCATGAGGTCTCCCTGTACCCCTTTCTAATCTGTCCTCCGCACAGCAGCTAGAAGGATCTTTTCTGAACAAGAAACTAATCATGTCATTCAAAAATCTCTTAAAACCCTCCAATAGCTTCTCGTTGCACCTAAAGTAAAATTCAAATTGCCTGCTGTGGGCGCTATGTGATATGACTCTGCCTTATTCTCCAACCTCATTTCCTACCTGCACCAACACTTCAACTCATTCCGACTTGTTCCTCCACCCGGAATGTTCTTCCCCCAGATCTTCCCAGGAATGGTTCCTTCTCATCTTGCAGTTTATAACATAAAGTTGCCTCCTTATGAGGCTTTCTCTATGGCTGTTTCTAAAATAGTCTAACCTTGTTAACGCAATCACATTACACTGTTTTATTCCTGTTATAAATTTAACATCTGACATGATCTTGTTCCTACTTATTTATTTTTTATAGTCTGTCTCCCCCCGCTAGGGGGGAGCTCCGTGAGAGCAGAGCTCTTGTCTCTCGCTCACCGCTATGCCCCTAGTGCTCAGAAGAGGATGTGGCGCCCAGCTGTCATGCAGTAAACATTGAGTGAATGAGTTAGTTCCCGCCCCCTCCACCAGAGGCACTTTCATGGAAAGTGCACAGACCCTGCACAGTGCTCACCTGCTGTGTGTCTTAGGCAAACTGACCTCTCAGAGGCTCTTTTCTCATTTTGAAATGGTGGATAATAAATAGTATCTACCTCTAGGGTTGTTGAGACGATGAAGTGAGAGAATGTATTTCTATATAACATAATGCCCATACCTAGTAGCCACTTCATAAATGGTAGTTATGACTTTCCTGAGAGGCACCCCTTGGCTGCAAGGCCTCCTGCCTTGCCCCTGCCCTTTCGCCCCCACAGCCTGTCTCTGCCTTACTTCCTGCTGCATGTCGCTCATCATCTCCACCCCTTGGTTCCTTCAACGCCAGAATCAAGAAAGAGATTCTAACTCTTCAGACAACACAGTTCCTCATACTCTACCCTGGTTTCTCACCTGAGGGGCTCCGTTCACCCTCTGGACATTTATCAAACACCCCTGTGTGCCAGGCCTCAAGAAGGCCCCTTCTGGAGCTCAGACCAATCCTGTGGACTCTAGGATGTCCCTTAGCACTGATGAATCCTTCTCATCACTTCTGGCCATCTGGGGAAGCGGTGACCCCAGAGAGACTAAGGCCTGCTCCAGGGTTCTCCATGGGGCAGGAGGCTGCCTTGGGAGAAGTGTTTCGGGGGCACTCAGCTGGGGCTGGAAACACACTTGCCAACTCCAAAGTTTAAACAAAGCTGGCTCCATCTGACTAAGGAAGAGACCATCTCTTCTTCCCCTCTTGGCTCTCATTCATTCACTCATTCGTTCATTCGAACTTCAGCAGGCACTTGTTTGGAGCAAGGCCCTGTGCCCACAATTCAGAGAAGAATAGAGTGAGGCTTGGCCCTTGTTCTTGGGAATTCGCGGCTGAACAGAAGAGACAGATGTAATGGTTTGTTACAACATGGGGCAACGCCCTGACAGCAGAGGGAGAGGAAAGTGTGGGACGTCTGTGACAGGCTGACAAACTGCCTGGGAACATCTCTAGTGGTGGCCTCTCCCTCCAGTTCTTCTGTTTCTGCTCATCTCTGTGAATGCTTCTCTGCCCCTTCTCTCTCGTTTGCTGTATTTGAAAAAGTCCAAGATTTCAGGCCCTTCCTCTGGTACCAATCCCAAGGCTTTGTGTGGGATCAACCACACCTCCCAGAGATTTAGAGAGCGGATCACAAAGCCCTGAGTCTTCTCCACATCCTGTTTCTAGCTGGGTCCCCATCCCTGTCACCTCCCTTTCTGTGTCACACTCCTCTCTTAGCCCTGAGGCTCAGGTCCAGAGGTAAAAGAACAAAGCCCTGGAGTTAAAAAAGCACAGAGTCAAGATCAATGTTAGAATAACCCAGCTTTTTACTTGTATTTCTCAAATACCACAAAGGGACACAAAAGATCTGTGTGAATCCAGGCACACGGTGCCCTCCTCCGTGCGGGGGAGGGACACGGATGGGCGAGCCACACAAATGAGGAGGGGAAGGGGAGAGACTGGACACACAGAGTTTATCACTTTTATCCCATCGCAGGCTTAAAACGAGTACAGTGCCCTGCAGTTGGGAGGGGGTCTGGGGAGAGGACGGTGGGAGACAGTGGCTCCTTGGAACTAGGACTGACCCCTGTGTCCCCTTCAGAGTGCCCATGTGAGCTGTTACCGCCTCCACTGCCCGCCTGTCCACTGCCCCCAGCCTGTGACCGAGCCACAGCAGTGCTGTCCCCGGTGTGTGGGTAAGTAGCCACGCTCCTGCCCTTGTGCCAGCCTCCCGCTTGCCCACTGACCCTTGACCCACTCCTGACACAGGCCTCCAGCTGAAGGAGACCCCTGGAATGAGAGGGGCGGTCTGCAGACACCAGAAGTGTTAAGACACCAAGGTGCTCAGGGGAAGACATCCTCCATGGATCCTCAAGGAGGGCTGGGGTAGCCACAAACTTCTCGTACATAAGTAGCTGTGTTTGGCAGGAAGACAGAGAGAATGTGGAAAATAGCTGAAGGAAAATGGGCATATGCTTGGCTTGTTGACGACACACATGGTCTCCTATCGCTCTTGGGCTGGCCAGAGCCTGAGTGAGTGGACGTGCCTTGTGTAAGTGCAAGTGAGTGAGCTGGGGCTGGGAGGCCCTGCAGCGTCACCCCAGGATCAGCCCAGGATTACCACCAGGGGCTGGGACTGGCCGAAGGAGTTGGAGTACATGTGCTCTGAGATTCCTCCCAGGGCTGGGGTTTAGGGCTGCTGTGTGCCATGATGCTAAATGTCCATGATTTTAAGAATCTGCTGGGAGCCTCTGAGACTCGGATTCTAGGAAGCAGAGGTAAGAGAGAGGAGAGGAGAGGTGGTCTGAGAAGAAACTGGCAGAACCAAGTGGCAAATGAGGGGCAGCCAGTGGGGAAGCCAACTCAGAAGGCAGGGCCACGTTGAGAGGCGCATCCACGCTTCGTAGCGTTAAGGTGATGCGTACAGCTGATTCACTTCGTTGTACAGCAGGACCTAACACAGCACTGTAAAGCAATTATATTTCAGTAAAGATGTTAAAAGAAAAAAGTTCAGTTGGGTGAGAAAAAGAAAAAGAAGATGGTGAAGGGAGGGAGGCTCCAGACTCTGGAATCATGGCTCTCCTGGGGAGCTGGGGACCTGTATGGAGGATGTAGGTAGAGGGGCTCCTTTTCCAAGTGGGACCCCAGTAGGGATCTGACCATGACTCCAGCTTGGGTCATAGTTTCCTGATTCTGGATTCCCTAGGGGAGCAGAGGCTTTGTGCTTCATCCCGCCTGGTGAGGGGGCATCACGCCTCCTCCCCAGCTGAGGCTGACCCCGGGACTCCCGACCACGCCTTGCGGACTGTGCCTTGGCCCAGACCCCTTCTTCATCACAGGCTCCTCCCTCCCTCTCTCTTACCCAGCCTTGCCCCTTTCCCTGCCTGGTCTGCGTGTTCTTCAGCTCCTAAGACTCAGCTCAGCCATCAGCCCCTTCAGGAAGCCTTCCCTGACCACCTGAGTTAGGGGCGCCTCCTCTGTGCTGCCACAACTTCTGTGCTTGCATCGCCCTAGCCCATACCACACCAGTGTCACTGCTTGGGACCTGTCTCTACCCAGTGAGCCTGTCAGTTTCCTGATGGGAGGGGCCGGGTCTTGTTCGCGCTCCATTCCCATTGTGTAGCATGGCGCCTGGTGCAGAGAAAGTGCTTAGTAAGTATGTCTTGAAAGAATGAGCAGGTTGTGACCACCTAGAGGGGTGGGATAGGGAGGGTGGCAGGGAGATGCAAGAGGGAGGAGATGTGGGGATATATGTATAGGTAGAGCTGATTCACTTTGTTATAAAGCAGAAGCTAACACACCACTGTAAAGCAATTATACTCCAATAAAGATGTTAAAAAATAAAATTAAAAAAAAAAAAGAATGAGCAGGTTCCCCCTGGACAGGAGGCTTACCCCTCTACCCAGCAGGGTGAGGACTGGCTAATTGGCAGGTGACGGGGAGGGGGCTCTGGTGGCCAGGGAATGGCAGGAGCTGACGCCAAGCTTACACAAGCGCAGTCCATATCATACCAGCTGACTCCACTAGGATGAAACTCCATATGGGACCTTGTCTCGTTCACTGCTGTATCCCCAGCGCCTAGAACAGTGCCTGGCACTAGGAGGTGCTCCACGGATGCTTATCGAATGTTGAATGAACTCACACAGGTCCCCACCGAGTGGGGCTCAGTGTACCTGAAGCCTCTGGCCTTGCCTTCTTGCTCTGATCAGCGCCAGCTCTGAAACTGAGGGGCTCAAAGGCTATGGGAGGGAGTGACATAGTCAGACATAGGTGTCCCGGGGACCTCTTCGTTCACTGATAGGAGGTCTGGCTGGGAAGGCTGAGGCCAGAGCTTGGTTTAAATGATAGCAAGGGATAGGATACAAAAATTTCAGAAAAGTGCCCAAGTTAGTTCTGGCGAAGCTTTTCAACCGTTTTCTCCTTCCTCCTTCCCCTTCCCACCTGCAGAACCTCACACCCCCTCTGGGCTCCGGGCCCCGCCAAGGTCCTGCCAGCACAACGGGACCACGTACCAACATGGAGAGATCTTCAGTGCCCACGAGCTGCTCCCTTCCCGCCTGCCCAACCAGTGTGTCCTCTGCAGCTGTACCGTAAGACCTGCTACTTCCCTTTAGCACAGGCCAGTGGTCTGGGCCTGCAGAGCACAGTGGTGTGGACCGGGGGGGGTAAGGGGAATTGTTCCTCCTCGTCAAAGGACAGTGAAAGTGAATGGGCTCAGGGAGAAGGGAACATCTGGGACTTGGAATGTCCTGCCTTTCTCTGGGCTTCCGCACCCTCCTAAGCTGCCTGGTCACCTTGCACTGACATTTGCCATTACTGTGTCCCCCAGTAGACTCTGCACTCCTTGAGGGGAGGGGATATGTTCAACTCATTTCTATATCCCCCACTACGCCCAGCTCAGGGCCTGGCACACAGATGTCTATAATGATTGTTGAATGAATGAGTGAGTGAATGAGTGAATGAGTAAATGATCAGTTATCAATCCTGGGGCACAGAGACAGAGCCAGACTGCTTGCAGTAAATGCAGTTTAATCTGAAGCTGCTTAAACTCCCCTGCTGTGGTCGGAGTTGGGCCTAGGGACAGGCAGGGCTGAACCAGCAGTGTTATCAGGGGACAGAAACCGAAGCCAAGCAGGGCCTGAGCTGGAAAGTCTTCCCCTCCTCCTCAGGGTGGGTTCTGGGCCTGGCCCTGCTGCATGTTTGCAGGTGGCCTTTGGCATGTCACCCTCATCCTTGGGCTTAGCGCATCTGTGCTTTGGTGGGAGAAACTCCTGCCCTCCTGATTTCCCTACTACCTGACCATCGAACTTCTCTGGGCCTCAGTTCCTCTGAGTGTGTAAGGGAGTCTGACCAGGTGATCTCCAAGGTCCTCTCCATTTAAGATAATAATCTGATTCAGTGGTGATGAGAGGATAAGAGACCGAGACCCATGTTTCAGCTCCAGCTCTGCCATGGTTCCCTGTGTGACCTTGAGAGAGTCACCTCTCTCAGGCCTGCCTCCCATCTTTTCAGTGAGAGGATCTCACCCCTCCAAGAATCTGAATTTTAAGGTATCTGTGCTGCAGAGCAAACAACTTAATAGTAACAAGAGTGACCACTTAGAAATCAACTGAGAGAATGGTTATTTTTGCAGGGCCTGGGCCTCTTGCAGTGGACTAGTACACTGTACCTACTAGGAAATGCCTTATGTTTATATACAGCATCCCAGTGGCCCTATGAGGGGGATATCACTATTCATAGTTTTTAGATAAGAAAACTGAGGCTCAGAGCAGTTAAGCGATTTGCCTGAGGTCACACAGCTAGTTAAGTGGCAGACTCAGAATTCAGACCCAGGGCCATATAATTCCAAACCCACATTCCTTTACCTGCACTGTGTGGCTTCCTGTGAAGGGATGACCACCTAGATTAGCAGGGGCTGTGGGAAGAGACAGAACTGATGGTGGTGGGGTGGTAAGAAGCATTCTTGTGACCCCTTGTCTCCTCTCCCTGGATACTTGGGTCTCCCCTTCTTTCTTCTGATCCCTGTTTATATGGGAGTGGTTTGAAGGATCAGAATCCTTACTTCTGAGACTCACTGGAAAAGGAATAGGGAAAGGACTCAAGGTAATATCACTTCCTCCCAGGTCCACATTGTGCCTCACAGTTTAACAAGGGTTTTCATAACCATTCCCTCATTTGATTTCACAACCCAGATGGGAGTGCCCCCATTTCACAGAGGAAGAAACTGAGGCCCAGAGAAGAGAAGTGACTCACCTAAGGTCATCTGGCCTCTGACTCCCAGACGGCCCTTTCTCCTGCAGTCTTGCCTTTGCAGGCTGCATCCTGAAGTTTGGGAAACCTCGAGTTTCAGTAAGAGCAAGATGAGCCCAAGTAGTCATGCACTCATCCCCTCCTCTATGCTGGGCTCCCTGTTCTAGGCCAGGGGAGAAGGACACTGGTAGCAGTAGGAAAAGCCTGAAGACTGGGTTCTAGTCCATTCTGCCCAGCTGTGTCTCTGACGTCAGAAGGTCCAGGCCCCTCCGCAGTCCCTCCTCATCTGTAGGATGGGAGAATCTCACCTCATTGGGTTGCTGTGAAAGCCTAGGGAGAGGCTGGGTACAAAAATACTTTAGAAGCTGAAGGGTAACGGTTACCTCAGGGCCTGGGTAAGAGTGGGAGGGGTACAGGGACCCCGCCTCTGAGATGGCTGGGCCGTGCCCAGGACACTCTACTGCTCCCTCCCTCCCCACCTCAGAGGGGACCCCAAGGCCATTTGCCCCCGCCCCGGGCAGGGGTTCTCCCAGCCCCAACACTGGTCCTCAACAGAGCTCATCTCCCAGCTCCTGTTTGCTCTGTCTGTCAGGAGGGCCAGATCTACTGCGGCCTCATGACCTGCCCAGAACCGGGCTGCCCTGCACCCCTCCTGCTGCCCGCCTCCTGCTGCCAGGCCTGCAAAGGTGAGTCTGTCCCTAGATCTGGCAGTGCCCGCCCATCCCACCGCAGGGACCTAGCCATGGACTGTTAGGGGGGAACCTCAGGGAACACCAAGCATGTAGCAAACCATTCTTTCCTCAGGGCGGTGGCTTAGCTGCAGCCTCTAGAAAGCTAAGCCTGTGTCAGAGGCTGATGTGCATTATTTTTTATTGCAATCTCAGGGAGCAGGAAGGAGGGGAAGGGAAAGTGAAGCAGGGAGGGAGGGAAAAACAACACAGGAATGTGTTGGGGAGCTGGCCTTTGCTTGATATCAAGTGTGACCTATTGCTCTAAGTGACCTCCTGCTCCTCAGAAAAGTCTGGAGGTGATAGAGGAGGAGGTGGAACTTGCCCACCTGCCACCAACTCTCACTGGTCAAAGATTCACCCCAAGGCGGGGTGATTCCCTCACACTCCCCAGTTGTGCTAGGCTGTCCTGGGAGCGGGAGGTGGGAGTGGGGCAGGGTAAGAAGTGGGGGCAGAGACATGGAGGAGGTGTGGCACTAGGGCACCCGCTGGCAGGGTGAGTCTGAGGGAAGTTGGCTGGAGCCCATGTGAAGGGGGTATTGCTGCAGTGCCTGCAGTGAGGGGACAAAACCCCTGCAATCAAATGAGGCCAAGAGGATCACAAGAGGCACAAGAGAGGGGTCTGTACAGGCAGTGACCGTGTCTCTTCCTGTCTTCCTCATGGCAGAGCTGGGCACAGGCCTGGGCTCACTGGAGCTCAGGGCACCTGTGTCAAGCAGAATCCAGGTAGCATCTCTGTATAGCACAGAGAGAGGCAACACACTGACGAGTGCGGGGCAAGCAGCTTGGGCAGAATGAAGTGCACAGATGGCCGGACTGTGCCCTGTGGGCAGGACTTGAGGAGGGGAGTGCTGCACTATAGAACGTTTCCCCAGATGTTGGCACTGTGGAAGGGCACCGGGCCAGGAGCCAGGTGATCCCAGTTTAGTCCTGGTTCTTCCAGCTAATTCCTGCAGATTCCTTCCCCTCTCTGGGCCTCAGCTGTGCTGTGTGTGCACTGAGAAATTTGCCTTGGTGATTTCTAATGTACAGGCTGATTCCAACGTTCTGGATCTTTGAACCCAGAATGCTCAGTGGTAGACACTCTGTATGTGAGGCAGGGGTGAAGGGGAGAGAATCCCACTCAGGGATCTAGGAAGCTGCAGGACTCCAGAGGGTTTTGTGTGCTGGTGCCCCAGGATGTAGGGGATGGAGGAGTCCTAGGCTGTTCCAGCTGGAGGGGCAGAGGGGCTAGAGGGCAACCACGGGAGGGTATGGTGTAGACCAAGTCTGGTGACTTCATGCGTGGCTGGACAGAGAGGCTTCCCAGGGGACTGCAGCTAAGCAGGCTGGGATTCAGAGCCCTCGGGCCATCTGTGACGACACTGAACAAGATGCTCTGGCCCAGCCAGGTGGTTCAGTCTTAAGTGACCAAGAGGCCAGTGTGGGGAAACTGAGGCAGTGGCCCAGTTGTAGGGACTTCATCAACCTAAGGGTGAGGTGACGCTGTAATGAGAAGTAGGAATAAGGCCCCACTGGGGCAAAGGGACCTACTGGTGTGGGGCGCTGCAGAAGTGGCAACAGGCCTTGGAGGGGCAGAGCCTAGAGGTGGTGGCCTGCAGGGCTCTGGCCCCAAGGCTGAGGAAGCAGAGGCTGACCCAACTCCCTTTGGGTTTTCAGATGGGTCAAGTGAGAAGTCAGCTGAAGAGGATGCCACGCAGTCACACCGTGGGGTGGTGAGTACACAGCTTTAGGGACAGGGTGGGGAGAGGAGGGGAGGGCGCTGGTATCCAGGGCCTAGGTCTCCTTGCTCTGGAGCAGGCAATACCAGTTGTTGCCTTCGTTTCTCATTTGTCCCCTGGGTCAGCTCCGTTAGCCGCCACCAGGTTCCAGGCCCTCTCCTTAGACTTCCATCCTGGCTCCCACCGTGGGCTGGTGAGTCAGGAGGGTCTGGGATAAAACACCACACAGGGCAGGAGCAGGCCCCAAGCTTCCCAATTTCCTTCCTGGAAAATTCTGACGCTGTTCCACCCAGAGCCTGTGTCTGTCCTTATTCAGGCCGCCTCTGGGCAGCATGTCCCCCAGGGGAGTGGCCTCTGACTTGGGCCAGCCTTCCCCATCTAGCTCCTGAGGTACCAGTTCTTCGTCTGGGGCTACCTCACTGTTGCTGGCTCCATCTTGACCCCTCTCGATCTTGGTCTAGAGTTAAGATGAGCTAACCTGCCCAGCGCTCTCTGGTCAGAGAGGGAAGAGGTGGGAGAATGGGCCCGCACACTGACTCACGTCCCTGTCTGCACCTGTGCTATGTCTATGATGTGAAGAGCTCCACCTGCTCTTTCATCCTGGGTCACCTGGACCCTGGGGGACTCGAAGGGGGGGGGGTTCCCCTTCCCAGAGACTCCCCGGGGGTCTGAACGAATGCACTCTCCCTTCTCCCCTGCCAGCTCACCCCCACTTCCCAGGCTGGGCTTTGTCTAGCGGGTGCTGGGCCACGGGACCTGACCATGTCATCCCCCTTCCTCCCCATCCTCTCCCCAGGAGGCAGCTAAGTGAAACCCACCAGACTTAGTCCCAGGCCCCGAGCAGCTACTTACTGACTTGCTGGATGCCGTGGGCAAGTCACCAATTAGGGGGCTGGGCTCTTCCATTCCTTTCTGCCTCTATTCTACTTGACAAGCATTTCCTGGGTGCCTCCTGTGTGCCTCGGCCTGTGCTGGGGCCTGGGACACAGTTTCCACTCTAGGAGCTCTTGTGGGCTCAGTCCAGCCATCAGAGGACAGACTCAGAGACTGTACAGTCAGAAAGGGGCTGCAGAAGAAGGCATGTGAGTGACTCAGTGTCAGTGACGGGGTGGTAAGCTCTGCCCTTTGCCCCCAGCCCACTTGCTCCTCTCCCACGGCCTGGAGCTCCCAACCCCCAATCTCTGGACTGGGGAGCCCCTGCCCTGTTAGGCTTCCTTCACACACACACCCTTTGTTCTCACTGCCAGCCCTCCCAAGACCTGATCTGGAGGGGTGGGGTCTCGGGATGTTGGATTCCAGGGACTCAGGAAAGGAGGCTCCCAAGACCCATCATCTCCGGACAGGGCCTGCCCTCAGCCCTCCTGCCTGTGGGATTCCGGGGCCTGGTGGGATCTTCAGAGGCCCATCCCCTGTCCCATCACCTAAATCTTCTTGGACAAAGAAGAATTTCCTGACTCTCATCCTCACTACATTCTCACCTTCCATTTCTTACATATTAAGTTCTCCAGGTCCCTGATCACTTATGTCTCCCAGATCAAGACCACAGTACCCTTGCCCATCTCAGCCCCAAGGCTCTGGCTCTGCCAGCCTGAGAAGGGCTCAGTGGAGGCTAGATTTCCAAACCACTATCCTCTGAGAGTTTTCAAAGGCCTGGGAACATCTTCGACCCCATCCAGATCTTCTTTCTACCCAGAGCCTATGCCCTGTCTTCCCTGGGCCATCAGGCTCAGTCACTAGAGCCATCCTCAGGCCTCTCCCCGCAGCCTCTGTCTGGCTGCTCCTGCACTGGCAGTGGCCTGTCGGTGATCTGCATCCTTCCTGCCCTTTGCAGAGACATTCCCAGGATCCGTGTTCAGGGGACGGTGGGAGAAAGAGAGACCTGAGCACCCCAAGCCCCACTGGCCCCAGCGCCCCCCTGGGCTTCCTCCCTCGCCACTTCCGACCGAAGGAGGCAGGCAGCACGACAGTCAAGATTGTTTTGAAGGAGAAACATAAGAAAGGTGGGAACTGGAGCCTCTGCCGACCCCTGAGGTGGGAAAGGGGGGCTCTGACCGCTCCCACTTCCCATCCCTGCACCTCCACTGAGTGGTTCCCCAATCTCAACTTGGCCATGAGCTTGTAGACCCCTAGAACGTCGGGTCTAAACCCCCATTTGACAGATGAGGACACTGAGGTTCAGAGTATTGAGTTAGAGACAGTACCAGTCCTGGAACCAGGACTACGGGCCATACAACCCGTATGGGTTTTTTTAGCATCTGCCACGTCTTTGCTGGGAATTGAGGGACACAGAACAGACAGATGAAAATGGTCCCTGTCCTCCAGGAGCTCCTAGACTAATAGGGCAGACAGACATGTACATTAATTATTATAAGATAAGGAAGTGGTGAGGGAAAGTTTTTTTTGTTTGTTTGTTTGTTTTTTTTTTTTTTTGAGGGAAAGTTTTTGATGAAGGAAGGAGGACACAGAGCTGGGCTGCAGGAGGATGGTTGGGATGAATCAGGGAAGGAGGCTAAGGGGACAATTGTGGCAGCAGAGGGTGAGGAAAGAGGCCTCACTGCAGGGCACCCTGATTGGTGGAGTGGGAGGGGTTGCAGAGGCATCCGTCCAGCCCCTCACTGTACAGATGGGACACTGAGGTTGAGACAGGAGAAGGGACCTGACAGAGCTCACATGGCCAGGTAGTGACAGCACTTGACCACAGGTCTCCTACTGTCAGGCCATCCCTCCCCATGCCCCACTGGAGGTGCCTGTGAAGTGCAGGGGAGGACTCTCCATCTTTGGCAAGAACTTAGTGGCCCATCTCGGCCCTGAGTGCTGAGACGGGGGATGTCAGGGACAGAGGACTGGTTTACTCCCTGGCCTCCACTTTGCAGGCAGTGTGGCTGGGCCAGACTGGTGGAGCAGGGGCGCCCCAAGGACCTACTCCCAGCCATCATTGGACTCTGACCCGAGTCCGAGGCACTGACCCTCCTCCCTTCCTGCCCTCCCAGCCTGTGTGCATGGCGGGAAGACGTACTCCCATGGGGAGGTGTGGCACCCAGCCTTCCGCTCCTTTGGACCCCTGCCCTGCATCCTGTGCACCTGTCAGGACGGCCGCCAGGACTGCCAGCGGGTGACCTGCCCCACTGAGTACCCCTGCCGTCAGCCCAAGAAAGTGGCTGGGAAGTGCTGCAAGATTTGTCCAGGTACAAAGAGGGCCTGGGGGCAGGGCGGGCACTGGCCAGAGTGAGCCATGGGTCTCTCTCCCCAGAGCACAGACACTTGGAACATCTCTGACATGGATGGGGCATGGCCTCAGAGCCAGGGGGTGTAGGGGTTATTACATGCACAGAACGTTAGAAGCACAGCAGTGAAAAATGCCCAACTCATAAAATATTAGACTTATGGAACCATCTACTGTTACAGATTCAGAGACTTTTAGACATACATAGAATCAAATAATGTCCTGGATTCTGTGAAGTCATAAAATCTTAGGCTATTAGGACTTTTAAGAGGAATGGCCAACATTTATTGAGCACTTATCATGTGCCGGGTAGGTATTTTGGCTGAATTCATGTAATCCTCACCAAAACGGACAAGGCAGGCATCTTTATCTCCATTTTACAGAATGAGAAGATAAATACCTTTTCCCAGGTCCCAAAGCTGTAAGTGACAGAGCTGGGATATGAACCCTGTCGGCCCTCTTTTTATTTACTTATTTATTTATTTTGGCTGCGCAGCGCGGCTTGCAGGATCTTAGTTCCCTGACCAGGGATCGGATCCCAGGCCCACAGCAGTGAAAGCGCGGAATCCTAACCACTGGACCACCAGGGAATTCCCACAAAGACCATGCTCTTGACCACTGCTGTCTTCCTTCAATCCTCATCAACATATGGGAAAACTGAGACCCAGAGAAGGGAAGGGAACTTCCTAAGTCACACAGCAAAAGAGCAGTGGAGCTGGAACTGGAACTCCTCCTAGAACCTGTCCTGTATCACACTCATCATCATTACTGCCATTGTCACCTCAATCCCTCCCAAACCTTTCATTCTACGTGTGTTCAGTGTGAGCCTGTGCTGGGTGGTATGAGTCACTCAAAAGACTTGGAGAACATGATTCCTGCCCTTCACCCTGTGGGTTTATTTTAGAGAGAAAACACACCCAAGTGAAACAATTACAAGGCAATTCAAGGCAGTGTGGGATTAAGGGCCTGAGGGAGAGGCATAAGCAAGAAGGGTTTTACAAGCTATGGGTGGGAGGAAATGGTGCGCTGAGCTGTTCCAGGTGGGCTGCCTGGAAGAGGTGGAAGGTGAGCTGGGCCCTGAAGGGTGAGAAGTTTCCTGACATGCTAATCAATGGGAGGTGAATGGGGGAGAGGCCCCTTCTCTCTTCCCCAGAGACCTCCTTCTCTTCCCAGGGACACCAGAACTTTCCCAAGGGCCCTATTGACCCTGAGGGAGATGTCAGACCAGTGGCCCCTCTTCCTGGGCTACCAGGGGTGGGGAGACAGAGTGTTCACGAGTTCCTTGTCTCTCCCAGAGGACAAGGCAGACCCTGGCCACAGTGAGATCAGTGCCACCAAGTGTCCGAAGGCGCCAGGCCGGGTCCTTGTCCACACATCAGTATCCCCAAGCCCGGACAACCTGCGTCGCCTGGCCCTCGAGCGTGAGGCTTCTGAACAGGTGGAGATCTACCTCTGGAAGCTGGTAGAAGGTGAGCAGGGGCCCACTCCCACTCTGGCCTGTCCCCCTTCCTTTGCTCCAGACCCACCAAGGGTGGTAAGGGAGTTTTGTTGATCAAGTGCCTCTGGCCCAGGAAGACCTGCCTTGGGCCACCTTCCAGCTTTGAGTCCCAGATTCCGAGATAGAGGGAGACTGATTCTATCTGACAATTCTGATAAGCTCACCCACTCTGAAATGCCAGGGCCTTGAAGTGCTCCCTCTCCTGGGGGAAAGGGGTTTTTACACTTTGTGAGGAGCCAGGACAGAGTAATGCCTACCCTGATAAAACAAAGAGCTGTCTATTGGTAGAATTTCAGCAGACTGGGAGGAGAGATCTTTTCAGGCAGGAGGGCCCTCACAGCCTCCTCAAATCCTCAAGGCTAGTCTCATTCAGCCCTTTCTATAAGGTGGATTCTATCCCTCCAAGGTAAGTCGACATCAGAACATGTTTCTCGTTCTGTAGAAACTCACCCTGTTCAGCAGGCTGCTCCTATCACCAACTGAAGGTCAGGAGTTTTCATTAATAGTTCATTGAGAGTTCAGTTTTGGGGCTCTTCTTGTAAAACATAAATCCCCTGGATAGAGTAAAACAAATTAAAACCTTTAAGTGGAAATTAGCTGTATGGTCAATTTATTGATGTGTTTGGCTGGCAGTGGGGAGGTGGGGGAGATGTGGGGGATGAAAGAGGGGATGATAATAAGAATGATGACAATGATAATAACAACCAATGTGTGAAGCACTTTGGAGTTTACAAAGTGCTTTCACGTTCATTATCTCATTTGATCCTCAACGATCCTGAGAGTTAGGTATTATTATCCCCATTTTACAGATGAGGAAACTGAGGCTCAGAGAGGTGAAGTACCTGGCCCAAGGCCACACAGCCAGTAAGTGGAGGACGGGAGCTAGAGCCCAGGTCTTGTGACGTCAGATGCGGCTCTTTCCCTGCTCTACTCTGCCCCCTGTCGTAGGAGGAATGGACGAAGAAAGCAGAGCTGTTCAGCCTGGAGAAGAGAAGACTCAGGGGGACAGGACCGCTGGCTTCATGGCTCTGAAGGACTGCCCCAGGCAAAGGGAGCAGTTGTGTTCTCAGTGACCACAAGGGTCAGAACAACAAGCAGGGGCTTTGGAATCACACAGACCTGGGTTTGAATCCCGGCTCTGCCATTTCTTAGCTGTGTGGCCTTGGGCAATCACTTGACCTCTCTGGGCCTCAGATTTCTCTTCTGTTAATGGGGGAGAAGGGGTTTTGGAGGATTAAATGAAAGAATATAGGTACCACCCCTGACCTATAGTAAGTGCTAAAAATGTCAGCCTCCTTCTTATCCCGCCCCATCAGTTGGTTAGAATTGCAGAGAGGCAGGTTTCAGTTTATGAGAGGAAGCACCTTCTCAAGCGTAAAGCCTTCCTGCAGTGGAAGGGAGGGAGCAAGTTCCATTCACGCAAGTGTGCAGGCAAGGGCTGGGTGGGGATTTGGCCACTGGCTGAGGAGTTCAGTTCAGTAACCTTCGTGATTGTTTTGAGCCTTGAGATTCTATCTCTCCCTGGACAGGTGGGGCTGCATGTTTACGATGGGCCTCCTCCCACCCCTCTGTGACCACAGAGAGTAACAGGCCCAGGCTCTGTCCTCAGGACCCCATGGCTCTGTGCCCTGGGTGCAGGAGGAGCTCCCTGGGAGCTGAGCTGGTCAGGGAAGGCTTTGTGGAGGATGGGCCTGAGCTGGACAGGATTTAGAAAGGCAAGAGGGGCACACTACAGGCAGGCTGACAGTGACAGCCTCAAACTCTGGTGCCAGAGCCCACGTTTACATGCCTGGTGCTCTGTGATTGGCATTTAGCAGGTACTATATATAATGTGCTTCAATTCACCCACATATAAGAAAGCTGAAGGGTATGTATTAATGCCCCATTTTGCAGATAAGAAAACTGAGTCTGAGAGGTAAAATGATTTGCTCAAAACCACACAGTTTAAACAGTAAAGCAAAGATTCAAACCCAGGTCTTACTGTCCCCAGTGCCGCCTCCACAAAGGTGACCTTATGCTTTTAGGGAAGGGCCTAAGGAAGGCCCAGGATGGCAGAGAAGGAGGCATGATAGCTCAAGGCAAAATCTCATTACCAGGCGGCCCAACAAAAAGGAACAAGGTGGGGAGAACTCTTCAACTTCACAATGCCAGGCCCTGCCATCCTGTCACTAACAAACCTTCCCCCACCCCCGCCCCCCTATCTCCTGAGCCTCTGGGTGCCTGAAATGCCCCATCAGCCTCCCTGTCTGTTACCTCCCTGTCCCAGACTGTGAAAGTCAGAACAAACTCTCCCAAGGTCTGATCGTCAGTGGGAAACCTTTCCTGTCTCCTCACCCAGACAAGTAGAAACAGCAGGCCTTGGGGGCCAGGAGAGGAAGAGGGCAATTGGCCTGGACACAAAGTGAGCAGGTGGATGCTGAAAGCTGGGCTGAGGCCACACCACAGTGGGACCAGCCCCAGGCCCAGAGTCTGAGCAGAGAGCTGGCGTAGGGTTAAAGGGCTTTTTAGAGTCTAGAATTTCAGAGTAGAAGGGACCTCAGGGGTCTCCATTCCTCCCCCCGCCCCACGAAGGAAGTCCCCCTGCAGCCTCCCTGATGGTCTCTAGCCCCTGACTGCACACACCCCCTCCCCACCTCCAGACAGGTGGTTCACTTGCCATTCTGGGCATGGCTCTACCCAGAGAGGGTTCTTCACACTAAGCTAAGCCTGTCCTATCTCTTGGAACTCGCCCACCACTGCCACCTCTGCCCGGGACACACGGAGCCCAGCCACTCTCAGGCCTGGCGCGCCCTTCAGAGAGCAAGAGGCACAACCATGACCCTCAGGCAAGCTCTTGATTCCAGGCCCCAGATCTCAGACCTTTCACTCATGCTTTATAGGCAACAGCGTGGGGACCTGCCCTCAGCCCCGTTACCTCTCCAATTTGTGTTTGGGGGTTTGTGCAGCGGCAGGCCTGGAGCACCAGGACCTGTCCCCATCTCATGCGTGTGATGTGACCTGGGCCTCTGGAGCAAGTCTCTCCCTATTCTGGTCCTTGGCATCTGGACCGGGGGGCCTGAAGACAGTGCTGGGCATTCCCAGCTTCCTGGACCTCAGTCCCGGGACCCGTGCTGTCTCTTCCCCTCGGTGGGATCCCACTTGGATTCCCATAAGTAAGGCCGGTTCTTGGTTTTCTTGAGGGCGGTGCTGGCCTACCAGAGGTCTTGCTGTCACATCTGTTCTTTCTGGCCACAGCCCCCGGTGGTAACAGCCGGCACGACATCAGAGCCCATGTGCTCAGGGCCTCAGCGCCATGTGTGGTGCCTGTGCTCCCCAGGGGATGCAAACATCAGGAGACACAGCTAGTACCTCATTCCCCCTCAAGGCCTGGCCTACACAGGGTACACATATATTTGCTTATCCATCCATCCATCCACCCATGGATTCATTCATTCATTCATTCAGCATGCCTAATGTGGGCCAGGTGCAGGGAACCCAAGAGGAACACCCTCCCCAAGTTCCCAGTCTGGTAAGGGAGGCAAGAGCAGACACAATGATAGCACATTAGAAATAGGAACAATCACAAACAGAAGCCAAGAGCTGTGGGTAACCCAAGGAGGGAATTATAACTATTTGGGGGAAGAGGGAGAATTGAGGAAGACTTCCCAGGTGAGGCTGGGAGGATGAGTAGGAGTTCACCTGTGGCAATAGGAGCAGGTGTTTCAGCAGAGGGGGCAGCATATGTAAAGCCTTGGCCCCCTCAGGGACCTCAAGTAGCTGATTAGGACTGTAGCACAGGCAGGGCCACTCAGAGGGATGGGGTAAACTGAGCCTTGAGCCGAAAGGGAAACTACAACCCTGACACCTGTAGTGCTTGGGTGTCTGAAGCAAATCACCTATTGATTTTTATCATACGTTCTATGTCCAGATAAAAGCTTGACCAGGCCCTACAGGCCTGGCAGCTTTTCTTCCTTCTTTCCTCCCTCCCTCCTGCATTCCCCCTCTCTGCATTGTGGACCCGTGAGTGGTGTGAGAGCAGGAAGGTGACAGTGACAGGAGCAGGGTCACGGAAGGGGAATGATGGGGTAACATGCATATTTTCCAATGACCACAGCCAGGATCATAGGTTAGAGGCGGGGTTAAAGGGGTCAGAAGTCTAGTGCAGTGACCCAGGCAAGGCATGATGGGGCCTGAATGGGAAGGGTGACAGTGGGGATAGGAGAACAGATTCAAAATATTTAGGGAATTTAGTCCACAGGATTTGGTGGCTGGTCAGAAAGGGGGAGGGGAGGGAGGTGACGAGATCTGTCCCAGGTCTAAGTCACCCTGTTTCACTGACCACACACCCTGCCTTTCCTGCTCACACCCTTGTCTCTGCCCTCAGGAATCTTCCACTTGATTCAGATCAAGAAAGTCAGGAAGCAAGACTTCCAGAAAGAGGCACAGAACTTCCGGTTGCTCACTGGCACCCACAAAGGTGGGACCCTGGGCTGAGGACTGGGGCCTGGGAAGAGAGCCGGGCTAGAAGCTGGGGCCTCCTGGGGAGTTCCAGGCTGCTGGTGCCGGGAGGAGGGCGGCTGTCAGCCACAGACGTCAGTTCCCGGCACAGGAATCCAGTGGGCGTCTGGGCCAGAGATTTCCTAACTCAGACGCCCGGGAGCTTGGGAGCGGGAAGGTAAAGCAGAGCCAGCTGGATTTGGTCTTGGGGGTGAGGGAGACGGGGCTGTCAGAGGTGGGGCTCTGAGCCCCTAAGTCCTGGTGCTGCTTCGTTTCTCTCCACTGGAACTTTTTCCACTGAAACCTTCTAACCACGTTCCTTCTGATGCCCTTAAGTTGCTCTACACTCCCCCGAGGAAGAGGGACCCAGGTGGGTCTTCAGGTGGGGGAGAGGAAGTCACAGATGGGAGGGTCACCAGCAAGAGTCAGGATACCAGCCCGGCCCACACATGTTGGTTGTTTGAGGCGGGGTCATGTGTCAGAACCCTCTGGGATTTGGGGTGTGATGGGCTCCCCACCTCCCTCCTCCCTGTGGGCTCCAAACCCAGGCTACTCAGTCCTCGTTGTCCTAAGTTTGCCCCACCCCAGTCTCCCTGTCTCTGTTGTGCACATGCATGCACACGCACACACCACACACACACACACACAACACACACACACACACCCCTGCACACACACATACAGCACACACCCCCACACACACACGCGACTCTTCCTCTTTTCTCCATGCAGGTCACTGGAACGTCTTCCTAGCCCAGACCCCGGAGCTGAAGGTCACGGCCAGTCCAGACAAAGTGACCAAGACCTTGTAACACAGACCTGAACAGCTGCAGATGTGAGCTCTATTATTTTTGTTGTTATATATTAATAAATAAGAAGTTGCATCACCCCTCAACCCTGCCTGCTGAGTCCATATCCAGTCTCCACGTGTTCTCACAGTGACTGCAGACAGGCAGAGACTGGCCCGCGTCCTCACGGTGAGCTGTTATGAGAGCCGGGGCTAGTTCCCCCAGCCTTCTGACCCAGACCCTCGTCTGCCATCGTGTCCTCTCCCCTGCTCTGTGCTGCCTCTGTGCCCAGCCCCCAACTACAGCGCCTCCTGCTTTTGTGGGCCATCCCCCTCCCATAGCTCTTTGGCAGTGAGCCTAGGAAAGGGGACTGACTGGAGTTAGCCAGAGGAGCGGGGTGCATGGAGCCTCAAAGTGCTTTCCCAGCAGATATTCCAGAGATCCTTACCATTGTCAGCTACACTTTACAATGAGGTCGCTGAGTTTAGGGAGGAGCAGTCATTTGCCTGAAGCCACAGAGCAGGGTGGTAGCAGATTTGGAACTGGATGCCCGGTCTCTTGCTCCAAGCTAGCACTCGTCCCTGTTCCACCGTGACCAATGTTATAAACCCAAACATTCTCACCTCAGAGGATTTCCAAGACTTGGCAGTCAGATTGCCAACCCTGGCACCACGGTCTGGGAGGAAAGCCTAACGGTTACAATTAAAGACAACATCAGTCATTGATCCTGCCCGCGTGTACAGTTCCTCGCCGTTTCAAAGATGTTTTAATGCCCGTGATTCTACTTGAGGTGAACTAGTACAGGAATTACCCCCATTTTAGAGAGGAGAGAACAGAGGTTCAGGATCGGCCGCTGTCTTCCCCAAAGCCTCACGGTGATGAGTGGTGAAGCCAGAACCAGAATTCAGACCTACTGACTCCTAGACCTGTGCTCTCATCCCACGGCCAGGCCCACTCCCACCCCAAGCCTGATCAGAAGCCGTGGAGAGACAGTGTCAAGTGGCCTTTTGGTGGGATTCTGCCACCTGCAGCCACTTAGAGGGCTCTGCTCCGAGCCCTGGTCTTATACCTGGGCATCTGAGGTCTGGGAAGTCGTCTAAGCAGCCTCCCAGTGCTGCCCTTACTGAGCAGGGACGGGTATCACCCTCCCCAAACTCCCTCTGCCAGCTCCCAGGGGGGCTGGATCGAGAGTCTGGGGTTTGAGGAACATGGTTGCAACCTCCCCCTCATCCTCTGAGTCAAAGGACATCCAGCTCCTCACAGCCTCTGCCTGGCCCTCCTGGAGAAGACTCGCCATTCTGGCCTTGTTTGATCCCCACGTGGGGTTAACTTGGAAGTCCAGGCGTGGCTTCTGAGCCTCCTGCATTTAAAGCATAGGAGCCAGCCATTCACACCATGAACTGGTCATCCTTCAACCTAGCTCAGATGTCTCCTGCTCAGCGGGGCTTTTCCTGCCACGCCACCCCCACCCCTGCTCCTGCACAGGGGCCCCTCCCCTCTGCTGGAGAATGGGGTTGAAGGCAAGGCTCTGTAATCAGAGGCATCTCCGGGGCCTCAGGACAGGAATGACTTCCCTGTATACTTTTCCTAGTGTTGCAGGCCAACTGCCTTCCTGGTTTCTCTGATGGACTTATCCGAAGCCTGTGACATTCACCCCAGATCTTTCCCACCATGGGAGCATGTTCAGCCCATCAGCACCTCCGGACTTTGGTCCAGACTTTTCTGAGTGTGTCAACATAAGGCCTGCCTTGGGAATCTCTAAGCAGCTCTCCCAGGGCTCTACATCACTCTGAGTTGTCTTCTCCTTCCCTGTATTCATTCATAAGACACTTTCTGATCTCCACTGGCCTAGGCCTTGTGCTAGATGACTGACACAGTGTAAGGAACCAATACAGCCCTGCCTGTCCCTAGGGAGCCAAAATCTTGAGCAGGAGATGAGGCCTCACAACACCATGAGTACAAGGGCTGTGACAGCAGGGCTGTGGGGACCACAGCCCCTGCCCAGATGGAGGACACTTCAGCTAGCTCTGAGGGATGAGCAGGAATTAGAAGAAAAGGTGGAGGCAGGGAGAGGCGGGTGGGACAGTGGTACAGGAAGAGACAGCTTCATGGAAGACGAAAAACAGCATCTTACAAGGAGAACCACAAACAGCTCACTGTTGCTGGATAATAAAATGTGAGGCAAAGAGCAGAGGGAGGTGAGGCTGAATGCCCGGCCGAGAAACTTTGGCGTCATCCTGAGGGCAGCAGAGAGCCCTGGAAGGGTTTCAGTGCTTTGGTCAGATTTGTGGTTTAGAAAGCTGGCCCTGCCTGCTGGGTGAAGCACGGTGTGGAGGAGAGAGGTGGAGACCAGGTAGGGGGCTGCTGTGGGATCCGTGGAAGGGATGACAACGCCTGGGCAGGAGAGAGGCGACGGGGGTGGGAGAGAAGGCAGAGCTGAGGAAGAGGGGGGAGTCGGGGTGCAGCTGGTGCCTCACGTGGTGACCAGAACCCAGGAGTTTCAGCTGAGCTGAGTCTCAGGAGAGAACCCCAGCCCTTTGGGTATATTATGGTCTGGAGAGGAGGCTGGGCCAGAGACAAGGATTTGGGAGCTGTTGGCCTGCAGGTGGTAACTAATGCCAGGAGATGGGAGACATTGGCCTGTAGAGTGAAAAGAGAAGGGTCATTAGGACAGAGCCCCGGGGCATCAGCAAAGGAACTGCATGGAGGCGAGAGAGAAGCCAGGAGGGTGCACAGCTGAGAGTCCAATAGGTGAAACCTGGAAAGGGGGCTTCTGGTGACCATGGCCATGGGCACTGTGAGGGGAGCTGGGAGGCAGGAGCAGGTTGTGCAGGGCTGAGGCGGTGTCTGGGAGGTGAGGAAACAGACAAGCCTTTGAAGAACTTGGGTGGTAAAGGAGAGGAGAGAGGCAGGGCAGCGGCTGGCAGTGAACATGAGATGGAAGAAGGGGGTTTTTCAGGCGGGAGAGATTTAAGCAAGTCTTGCTGATGAGGAGACCTCACAGGAGAGGGAAAAGTAGAAGAAATAGGAGTGAGGATGGACGAAGGGAAGATTCAGGGACAAGTTAAAATCCATTCTTCCCCAGCCACTAACTCGCTGCATAACCCTGGCTGGTCTCCCCATGAGTGGGACGGGGGAGAGGGATGCGGTGGTCTCCTGGGGCTGCCCAGCTCTATCCCTGATGGGGCTCCCTGAGACCGCAGCAGGGAGTCCTGTGGGATCCACTGTCTTGGTGGCCAGGCTGGGCTCTGCATGAAGTAGGGACATCCCCTCCCACAGGCACGGTCAAGTCCGTTGTCTCGTCTAACCCCCGGAACAACCCAGTGAGGTGGGGCATGTCAACCATATTATGGAGATGAGGAAACTAAGGCTCAGGGAGAGGAAGTGACCTAATTAAGATCACACATTAGTAAATGGAAGGCTTGGATTCCAGCTGAGGTCTGGGATTCTGTACCCTGATGGAGCCCAGAGCACTGGAGGGGCCAGGTCCTGGGCTGGAGCAGGTGCAGCCTCTGCTCCACTCAACCTTCCCAGGTAGCTTCCTGCCCCCTAAACTTGATCATCCTATTATGAGGCCACACCTGGCCTCCAGATTTCCTGGAGAGGCTCCCTCCTCCTCCCCCTCCCCTCCCCCTCCTCCTCCTCCTCCTTCTTCTTTTCTTCCTCCTCCAGCAGCTGTGAAGCCACCTCCCCCTGTCCCCCAACAAACCCTGGGCTCTGGGAAATGGCAGTATTTCTGAGAAACAGGACATGGCCTGTGGTTTGGGACTGGCCTGGGGGTGAGGGAAGGCCTGGGGCCCCACCAGGCACAATGGCATCTCTCTCCAGGGCAGGTCCGGCCACCCTCCTTCCCTTCACCCTGGTCCCTGGAAGACACCCACTGCCTGCCTTCTTCACCTGCAGGGTCAGTTCGTGGAAGATGAACAGGAAGCGCCTTAGGAGGCTGGCTGAAGTTGGGAGGGGTTGGGGTGGTGTGGGTTTCTGTGCACAGGGCTTATCTCAGACCTTCTATAATGGGAGTTAGGACCTGGATCTCTGGTCCCCAGCTCAAGGCTGTTTGAATGACCACATGACACCTAATGTCTCTCCCCACCTTATCCACCCCTGGCACAAAACAGAGCCCACATAACTTGCCCAAAGTCAAACAGCAATGAAGAGTTGGAGCTGTGACTGGAATCTGCAGGGTCTGGCCCCAAAGTCTGCCCTCTCCCTCTGCCCCATGATGTCCGGGCTGAGGATAAGATCTGTCTTCTCGCCAGCTCCCCTGCCACCAGCCTCTCCTCTCCACGCTTTCCCCTTCCTAGCAAGTCTTGCCTATCAAACCAGAATGATCTTTTAAAAATGCAAATCTTACTCTGTCTCCCCTCCATTAAGCCCCTCCTTCAATGGCTTCCCTCTGCCCTCAGAATAGCCTTGAAACTTCCTCTCCCGGCCCTTCAGGATCTGACTCCTGCTGCCTCTTCAGCCCTAATTCCCCCACTTCTTCTCCCAGCTGCATCCCAGGGTCTGGTTTGCTGCCCCACCTGATCAAGCTGGGATGGGTGTGGGCTCTAGGAACACCTGGATCACAGGCTCTGACACCATCAGGATGTTCTCTCTCTGTTGCTCCCTGCCTATCAGCAATTTCTTTCCAACCAGCTCTTTCA
Organism: Pseudorca crassidens; assembly: GCF_039906515.1. Taxonomy (NCBI): domain Eukaryota; kingdom Metazoa; phylum Chordata; class Mammalia; order Artiodactyla; family Delphinidae; genus Pseudorca; species Pseudorca crassidens. The sequence continues at coordinate 53,221,775 of NC_090304.1, read as the reverse complement.
AGAAGCAGATATACCGTGCACTGCTCAGTATCCTGATAGCTCTCAATTAGATAAGATACAAAGGTTCTTCCCTTCCAATTCCAATAGAGAGATTCTCGGGGAGGACTTGGATTGGTCCATCTTGGGTGATTAGGAAGGAGGTATTAGAATCATATGATTGGATTGGGGGAGCAGTCCCCCAAATAAGGGGGTGGACAGCACACACATGGTCACAAAAGGAATCCCTGTTCCCAGGCTGCCACTGCTACACCTTCAGACCATTTCTTAAGCCAGTGTCCTCTCTTCCACACCTTAAACATGCTGTTCCCACTTTCTAGAATGCTTTTCCCTATTTTCTGCCTATGGTGGTCCAGCTTAGACTTTAAGCCCTCCTCAGAATAGCCCTCCCTGGTTCCCTCTGCTGCCCCAGTATTGCACCCTCTTCTGTAATTGAATTCACCCTTTTGTACTGCAGTGATCTGTTCCTGAGCCTTTCTCCCACTGCTCAGTAAGCTTCTTGAGCCAGAGACCACATGGTGGTTATCTCTGTATTCCCAGCCCCTAGCATGGCCCTAATAATATGTACTTATTGAAGAAGGAAAGGAGGGAAGGAAGGGAAATAATGACAATGAAGACAATGGTGGTACAATGTGGTTGACTGCTGACCTATAGTAGGTGCTCAATAAATGTTGAGCCCTCGAATGATCGCCACTGCCATTTTCACCACCATCACTGCCAGTGCCACCACCATTACTGCCACCTCCACCACCAGGACTACCCCTCTCATTTGCAAGGCCCAGCCAGGAATACAAATGGAGCCTATTTATCATATCCTAAATATTTAAAAGCTATAAACCAAACTAACAAACCATTAAATAAATATGTTCTATCTTCCTACCTTGACAAACATATTTTCTTAATGACCTGGAAGGCCAAGTTCAAATTTTAAAATTTCTGACTTCTCTGAATTCTTTGCCAGAGCATGGAAGCACAGGAAGCCCAGCCCCCTGGCTTCTAGCTCCTGGCCCAACTCTCTTCTCATTCCAGCTCTGTCCTGAACTATGAGGGGTCTCATACACACATAGACTAGGTGGAGATACCCTAGTCTACATGTCTTTGGTGGTTTTAAAACACATCTAGAAATGCTTTTATACTCCTCTCATTGAGAGGTGTGGCCCATGTGCCCTCCCCTTAAGTCTGGGTGGGCTGTGACTCATTTGTAACCCAATAGATTATGCTGGGTGGCTTCCAAGGCTAGGCCAGAAAAGGCAACGCAGCTGCTTCTCTGTTTACTAAGATACTTGCTCCAAATAAGAAATCCAAGTGCTCTGAGTCTGCCATACTGTGAGGAAGCCCAGAGCACATGGGGAGCCTATACATGGATGCTCCAGTCAATAATCACAACTGGCCTCCCAGCCAACTACCAGCATCAACCATCAGATATACAGATAAAGACCCCTCCAGATGATTCTAGCCCCCAGTCACTGAGTCTCCCCAGCTGATGCCCCAGACATTATGGAGCTGAGACACATCATTCCCATTGTGCCCTGTCTAAGTTCCTGACTCACAGAATTCATAAGCATTAAAAAAGTTATTTTACAAATAATTCTTAAGTTTGTATTGAAACACAAAATACCCCAAAGAGCCAAAACAAGTTTGAGAAAGAAGAACAAAGCTAGAGGTATCATGCTTCCTAATTTCAGACTATACTACAAAGCTACAGTAATCAAAACAGTATGGTACTGGCACAAAAACAGACACATAGATCAATGGAACAGAATAGAGAGCCCCAAAATGAACCCACACTTATATGGGCAATTAACCTACAACAAAGGAGGCAAGAATATACAATGGGGAAAAGACATCCTCTTCAATAAATGGTGCTGGGAAAGCTGGATGGCTACACGCAAAAGAATCAAACTGGACTACTTTTTCACACCATATGCAAAAATAAACTAAAAATGGATTAAAGACTTAAGTGTAAGACCTAAAATCATAAAACTCCTAGAAAACATAGGCAGTATGCTCTATGACATCGGTCTTAGCAGTATTTTTTTGGATATGTCTCCTCAGGCAAGGAAAACAAAAGCAAAAATAAACATATGGGACTGTGTCAAACTACAAAGCTTTGGCACAGCAAAGGAATTTATCAACAAAATGAAAATGGCAGCATAAGTGAATGGAAGAAGATATTTGCAAATGATACATCTGATAAGGGATTAATATCCAAAATATACAAACAACTCATACAACTCAACATCAAAAAAACAAACAACCCAATTAAAAAATGGGCAGAGGATCTGAATAGTCGTCTTTTCCAAAGAAGATATACATATGGCCAGCAGACACATGAAAAGATGCTCAGCATCACTAATCATGAGGGAAATGCAAATCAAGACCAGAATAAGATATCACCTCACAACTGTCAGAATGGCTATTATCAAAAAGACAACAAACAATAAGTGTTGGCAAGGATGTGGAGAAAATGAACCCTTGTGCACTGTTGGTGGGATTGTAAATTGGTGCAGTCACTATGCAAAACATTATGGAGTTTCCTCAAAAAATTAAAACTAGAACTACCATATGAACCACCAATTCCACTTCTAGGTATTATATTTATCCAAAGAAACAAAAATACTAATTTAAAAAGATATATGTATACCAATGCAGCATTATTTATAATAGCCAAGATATAGAAGCAGCCTGTGTCCATCAACATATGAATGGATAAAGATGTGATATATATATATGTATATGTATATATATATATATATATAGGAATATTTCTCAGCCATGAAAAAGAATGAAATCTTGCCATTTCTGACAACATGAATGGACTTAGAAGGTATTATGCTAAGTGAAATAAGTCAGAGAAAGATAAATACTGCATGATCTCATTTATATGCAGATTCTAAAAAAACAAACAAAACAAAAACAGACTCATAGATACAGGGACCAAATGGGTGGTTGCCAGAAGGGAGGGAAGTGGGTGGTGGGCAAAACAGGTTTAGAGGATTAAGAGGTACAAACCTCTGGGGCTTCCCTGGTGGCACAGTGGTTGAGAGTCCGCCTGCCAATGCAGAGGACACGGGTTCATGCCCCAGTCTGGGAAGATCCCACATGCTGCGGAGCAGCTGGGCCCGTGAGCCATGGCCGCTGAGCCTGCGCGTCCGGAGCCTGTGCTCCCCAATGGGAGAGGCCACAACAGTGAGAGGCCTGCATACCCCAAAAAAAAAAAAAAAGAAAAATAAGAGGTACAAACCTCTAGTTATATCATAAATGATATTTATTTATTATGTAATATATAGCATAAGGAATACAGTCCAAATACTGTAATAATTTTATATGAGGACAGACGGTTACTAGACTTATCGTGGTAAACATTTCATAATGTATGCAAATGTCAAATCATTATGTAGTATACCTGAAACTAACATAATATTATACATCAACTATATTTCAATAAAAGATATTTAAAATTCCCTCCCAAAATAGTTGTCTTAAGCTAAGTTTTGGAGTAATCTGTTATGTAGCAATAATAACTAGAAAAATGTCCAAGTTTCATTCAAACCCTCGCCCCCTCCCCAGGCAAACTACCCTTCAGGCTTAGAGAACAGACCTAGGGAAGAGGACTGCACAGTCCTGGAGGCAGACTCAGGCTGTTTAGGCAGAGAATACCAGGACCCTGAGTTCCCTGGTCTAAAAGGGGGATGGGTGGGCACACATCCTTTTGATCCCACAGACTCCTTGTGCTATATGGGTAGGGGTGTAGCTGAAAGGGGGTCAGACTGGGGCCCTCTAGAGGGTGTGGCCCAGGATGGGGTCCCCCTTGCCTGGTTCTAAGCGTTGTCCTGCCCTCCACCATCACCACCACCACTATCACCACCCATTACTACCAGCACCAGTGATGCAATGGTCCTCTGTGTCCCAATGTACCCTCAAAAAGAAAGCATCCTGGAAGAGGGGATACCTAAGTAGAGACTTTAAGGAAGCAGCCAGAGAAAGTGGGGAAATCACATTCCAGTCCCAGGAAACAGCACGTTCAGAGGCCTGGAGACAAGTAAGAGTGGTACATTCAGGGAGTGCAAGCAGACCAGCCTGGCAAGACAGTTGGGCTGGGCAGTGGAGGCAGGCAGTACAGGCAGCAGGGAGTGGCAGCAACAGCCTCTAGAGAAAAGCCAGGAGAGGTAGGCAGAGGCCAGCTCTTCCAGGGCCCTCAGAACAGGAGTGGTGCTCAGGGAGGATGCCCTCACATGGCTGTCAATGCTGGTACCTATTCTGACTGCCCAGAGCCTATTCCAAATCAGTAATTATTCTGAATATCACCCCTTTTTTCTTTTTTTTTTTTTTTTTGCCTGGAAGTGCTTTCAGCAAGGAGGTGACTCAATCAGATTTCTGCTTTATAAACTTTCCTCAGGCTTCTGTGGGAGAAAAAGCCTTGGAGGGAGCCAAGAATGGAAGCAAAGCCAGCCATGAGTAATTTATCAACTATCATGAGAGAGATGATGGCAGTAGGGACTAGGGTGTGACAACAGAGATGGAGAGAAGTCGACGGGGTTCAGCACCATTTAGAGGGTAGAATCAAGGGAAGCAAAGGTGAGTGAGACATGGCCTCTACCTTCAGTGAGCTCACAGTGCAGCAGAGAAGAAACGGTGTGAACACACGTAGCAATTAAAATCAGCTCTTTTCTGGGGATTTCCCTGGTGGTCCAATGGTTAAGACTCCGTGCTTCCCCTGCAGGGGGCATGGATTCGATCCCTGGTGGCGGAACTAAAATCCCGCATGCCATGCAGTGCAGCTAAAAAGGAAAAAAATCAGCTCATTTCATCTTCACTATGAATATCAGAGGTAGGTACCAAAATTACTCTTTTGCAAATGAGGAAAAGTGATGTTCTATGGCAGAGGCTGTTGGATGCCCACCTAGTAGCCATTCCCCAACCTCCTCTTTGCTAACAGAACCCCATCTGGATAGGGGCTCAGCATCTGGAGTGAACCATGACTGACTGAAGTCAGCTTTGGCAATCCAACTCTCCTCTGCCGGTTACTGGTCTACGGTTGAGCCCATGACCCCATTTCTGGTGGGGTGTGGGGTGGGGGGAGATTTTCCTCTGCATAGTAGAGAGTCACACGAGGAGAAAGCCTTTTTGTTGATGCCCTCCCTTTGCTTCCTGCTTCAAATGCTATCATTTAAGGACATGAGATGTGGAGCTGCAGCAGCCATCTTGTGACCATGAGGCCAAGGATTATGGAAGCCAGCAATGCTAAGGAAGGCTGTAGAGAACAGAATCCTCAATGACACCGATGACCCACACTGAGCCAATCTGGGGATCACCTACATTTTTTTTTTTTTTTTTGCTGAGAAAACAACATATATCCTCATAGCTTAGGCCACTGTAGCAGTACTGCCAATGACCCTCTCATCCCTTTAATATTGTCATAGACTCTGGCTTCCAATGTGCTTTCACTCCCAACAGCCAGCATCGGCTTCTCCTTGTCAGAAGACCGCCCGCAGCCTGCTGGAGCCCACTTTGCCTGTGAGTGTGGGAATCTACACCCCCACCCACTCAAAGGTGCCCCTTAACCAATGATGGAATAGTATGGAGGTGTCAGTCCTCCAGCTGCCTTGCACTGATTTGTACAGCTCTGAGGAGTGATCTGTACTATCCCCAGAGCTCCTCTGCAAGATGGAGCCAAAATTCCCCCTTGGGGGACTTGGTCTGATATAATACTTGCCCTCCTGGCCCCACTTCTATACTTCCCTACTACTGGTTTGTCTTGGAAATAGTTCCTAATACATCGCTTTCATATGACTCCTTGTCTCAAGTTCTGCTTCTAGGAATTCCAACCTAAGACAGTGACCACTGGTCAGGTTTCTGTACTTGCAGCCTAAAGCATCCTAACAGACATAACCCAGCAAGGTGAAGGTCTCATAGCAAGTTTGCTCAAGTCTAGGTTTCCTGCTTGCAAATTCTACTTTTTTAATGCACTAATTAATAAGCTGATGATTAAAAACTTAATTTTGTAAAGTGCTATACTCTAAGCATAATAACAATGGCAACTAATTACAACCATTTACTGAGCATCTCCCATGAGCCTGGGAACGGGTTAAGGCTTTACTTTGGTGAACTCATTTAATCTTTACCAGAACGCTATAAAGTGGACACTATCAGTTTTCTAGGCTGAGTAACAAACTACCACAAATTTAGCAGCTTAAAACACATTTATTATGTGCAGGGCATTGGGCAAAATAGGTGAGAGGGATTAAGAGATACCAACTTGCAGTTATAAATAAGTTGCAGGGACATAATCTACAGCATAAGGAATATAGTCAATAATACTGTAATAATTTTGTATGGTGGAAGATGGTTACTCGACTTGTCACGGTGATCACTCTATGATGTATTTGATTGTCAGATCACTATGTTGTACACCTGAAACTAACATAATACTGTACATCAACTATACTTTAAAAAATACATTTATTATCTCACAGTTTATATACGTCAGAAGTCTGGACACAGTTTAGCTGGGTTCTCTGCTTTATGGTGTCACCAGTCTGCAATCCCATGTCAGTAGGAGCTGTGGTCTCATCAAAGACTCGACTGGGGGAACCACTACAAAGCATTCTCAGGTTATTGGCAAAATTCAGCTCCTTGTGGTTATAGGACTGAGGTCCCTGTTTTCTTGCTGGCTGTCAGCCAGGGGCCACTCTCAGTTCCTAGAGACCACCACATGCCCTTTACATGGGCCCTCTCACAACATAACAACTTACTTCTCAAAAGCCAGGAACAGAGAGTCTCTGACTCCAGGGAAGGTCTGGTTCCTCTTTTAGGAACTTTTACTTGATTAAATCAGGCCCAGGCAGAATAGTCTTCCTTTTCAGTAACTCAGAATCAACTGATTTGGGACCTTAATCACATCTGCAAAATCCCTTCACCTCTTCCATACTCCACAGGCCAGAAGCAAATCACAGGTTCCACTCACACTCAAAGAGAGGGATTATACATGGTGTGAAATCATGGGGGCCACCCTATGATCTATCCACTACACGAATATTATCCAAATTGTATAGCTGTGGAAACTGAGGCAAAGAGGGATTTTTAGGAATCTTACCCAAAGTCATACTGCCAATGAGTGGAGGTGGAATGTGGTTTCAAACCCATGCACTCTAGTTCAGAACTCACAGTCTTAACCATGACACTGCAGTGACTGCCCCAAGCACTTTCCCTTTCCCTATGTCCCTGAATCCCCTCAATAATCACAAGAAGGAAATAGAGTCTCAGAGAGGTTAAGGAACTTGCCCAAGGTCACACGGTGATACAGTCATGGCAACAAACCAGGTTCATCAAACTCCCAAACCCAAGATCTTAACCAGTGTAGATGATAGGTAGTGCTTTAACAGAGGACTAAAGAGTGCTGGAATAGTTCATAGGAGACTGAGGCAGGGGTGGGGTGGGGCAGGGCAGGAATGGAGGAGGTAGCCCTTCAACAGGGTAATAAAGAAACAACAGAATTTATCTATTTGAAAATGGGGGAGGTGGGAGAGGGAAGAAGTGTATGTCCAGCTGGGACGAAGGCAAGGAAGCAGGAAAGCACAGTTGTTTGGGAGAGGGTGGGGATGGAGGGCTGTTTCGGACCAAGATGGGGGACTGTGAGAAAGGAGGCTGGAGATGGGGCCAGGACCCAATTTGGAACATTAGGCTGAGGAGTCAGAGTTTTATTTTGAAGGCAATTAGGATTTACAGAAGAGTGTTGAGCAGCGGCAGCCGTGCACAAAAATGCCTTTAGAGAGGCTGGTTAATGGCAGCGTGTGGGAGAGGGGACTGTTTAGAGTTTTCTTGCCCCTAATAGCCTTTTCCACAAAAGGGCACCTTTAGTCCTCCCAAAGCCCAAAAAGGGAGGGTGGATGAGTGAGGCTGTGCCATTTTATGGGCAAGGACACTGAGGTCTATTGAAGGACATGCTGCTCTCTGAGAGGAATGTGACTCAGTAGTGGGGCCCAATGTCCCACTTCAGGCACGGCGCCGGGGAAATGGGGCCCAAGGATTATATTTTTTTTCCCTACAGACTATGGCTCATTCATCCTCGGCACATCCCAGATTCACCCACGAGAATCAACATGGGGATCGTTTGAAATGTGGATTCTGGGACCTAAGGCCATAGGTTGTGATTCAGCAGGTGTGGAGTAGGGCCAGGTTTTGGTATTTTAAACAAGCATCCCAGGTGGACCCGAAGGTCCTGGCTACCCTTTATGACACCCTCAAGAGTATAAGAGTCTGGGACTTCCCTGGCGGTGCAGTGGATAAGACTCTGCACTCCCAGTGCAGGGGGCCCGGGTTCGATCGCTGGTCAGGGAACTAAATCCCACATGCATGCCACAACTAAGAGTTCACAAGCCGCAACTAAGGAGCCGGCCCGCCGCAACTAAGCCCCAGCACGACCAAATAAATAAATATTTTTTAAAAAAGAGTATAAAGAGTCAAAACCTAAGATAGAAGAACGCTGCCCATGATGGGGCCTTCCCCCTCTAGGCCCCCTCCTCCCATTCCTCTGCCTCAGCCCGTCGTATCCGACCTCATCACAAGCCACTGCCTCAAGTCCCAACCCTTCAACCCCTCCTTTACAGGGCAGTCCAAGTGAACTTTCCAAAGAGCCAACCTGACCTCCTCACCCCTCAAACCCCTTCCACACAAATGAAAGTCCTTATCTCCCCGGCCCACCCCTGGAGGATGCAACACACCAGCCTTTTGCGACCCTGTTCCCCCTGCCTGGGCTGCCCTGGTGTTTCCGTTCCCCTGGTGAACACCTCGACTTGCTTAAAGACGCGGCCTTGTCTCCCCTAAGAAGGGTTTTTGATGCCTTGCCCCAAGGCTCGCCCGCCTATTTTCTGATGTAAACCCTCCCAGCCACACGTTAAGGGGCTGGCTGACCAGGTGAGTGCTATTATTAATGGGGAAACTGAGGCTCAGAGAGCCAAGAACGTACCCCGGGTACCTCTGCTGTAAAAGGCGAGATTCGAACTCGAGGCGGCGTCCTGGGAAGGCTCCACTTCCCGCGGCTGCCAGCAGGGGTACGCGGAGCCCGGGGGATCCGGGAGGCAGGAGGCGGGGACGCTGGAAGAACTGGGGCTTTGATTCCCATCTGCCGGCGCAGACCCAGACACTAATTAAAATCGCCTGGGCTACGGGGGCGGCGGGGCGGGCACAAAGCCGGCTTTGACCGGGCGGCGGCGGCGCTGGCGGGCGCGGGTCCTCGCGGCACAGGGGCCGCTTGTGGGACGTGTTTGTTTTTGCTCGTAAAACGCGGCAGCCGAGTGGTGCCCCGGCGGCGAGGGGGGGCCCGGAGCCGGGAGAGGGCCCCTGAGGCCACGACCGATCTTCCCGCCCGGCCTGCTTCGAGATCGACGGCCCTTGACCCGCACCCCACGCTGGGGGCCGCCTTGGACCAGTCCCTTCCCTCTCGGAGCCTCAGTGTCCCCATGTATTTATTACGTGGTAATGATGGTAACCGAGTAGTATCACTAAGAATTAATATTTATTGAACGCTTACTGTATTCCAGGCCCTGGGCTAAAGCTTTTCCCACTTCATTTTATTTCTCCTAACTCTGTAAATAGCCCCATTTTACAGATGGAGCCCAGAGAGGTTGAGTGCCTTCTGAATTCTAAATGAAAGAGCCAGGCCTGGAATCCAACACTGGGACTCCAGAAGCTAGAGGAGACTGCCTCCCAGCAGAGGGAGACCAGGGCTAGGGCCAGTTGGGAGTGTCACAGGAAGGTGCGTTTCGGCAGGAAGAATTTTCCTGCTCAGAACCTGCTCACTGTCCGTCAAGCTGTCTGTCAGAGTGAGCTCCCCAGAGCTGGGGTAGTCAAGTAGAGCCCTAAACAGCAGCAGTGTGGCTCTCTGAGGTCCCTTCCTGGCCAGGTCTCTAGGATCCCCTGCGTATGCACCAGTGGAACTGCCCTGCTGGGGAGGCACCTCCCATCCTGGGCTGTACTGGGTGGTGGGGTGGGATGGGGCAGTGTGTGTGCCTGCAGGGGTGCAGGTCTGTGTGGGTCGGTGGGGACCAGGGAAAGGAGACCAGAGCCTCCTCCTTGGGAGCCCCTGTGTTTGGAAGGATCCCGTGGCCGCTCAGGTCATAGAATCACTGAACCGTAGGCTCACACTCTGGGCCTTCACACCAGGGTCTCCTGTGATGAGAACTTGCTCCCACCATGTGGATGTCCCTTCCGCCCACTTTTCACCTGACTTCTACTCATCCTTCAGTTATCAGCGCTAAGCAGGTTGTAGTCTCAGCACCCACAGCTTCTCATTCGGTAATGTCCCGCCCCACGCCCTGACCCCAACCCCAATTTGGGGAGCTCCCTGTGGGGAGCGCTGTCCCCTCCAACCACAGTGGTAGTGATGTGCACAGGGTCGCTGCCTCCCCTGCCAGACTGGCGCCCCCGGGGATGGCACTGTATGGGCCTTGCTCACCTCTCTGCCCCCAGTCCCCTCCCTTCATGAACTGACCCTGGGAAGATACCCTGATTGAGTAGTATTTCCTCTGGTGCCTCAGGATCAGGGCTCAGCCTAGGCCAGAACAGGCTCAGTGAAGACCTACCTGGCAGGGGACTTAGGGTGAGGGTGGATGCCATCAGAGAGATGCAGAGCCTGGTGGGGGCCTGAGTTCCCCACCTCGGGGGGGGCGGTGACAGTCCAGGCAACTGACAATTTCCATCCAGTGACATGAGCGCTGACGGAGGGGTCCTGTGTCTGGGGACCTCCCCCTCTGAGACTGGGCCTCTGACAACCTGAGCTGTAAGCCTCCCCACCTCTCTTCGCCCCACGTCCACCCCCCATTTGCCCTGTGTCTGTAGATGGATGGCTGGGGAGGGCTCCAACCTGGATGGGAGTCCCCACTGATCCCAGGCACCTGTGAGGAGAAGCACACTAACAAAGAGGAGACGAACAAGGAGGGAGGGAGGGTTTCTCAAAGACTCTTTCCCTCCCTAAGCCCTGGGAGCCAGAGCTTGGACAGAGACACTATTAACACGGAATTTGCAAACATGGCTTCTAAAAATAGCTCCAGCTGGCAAGGCCCACCTGGCACAGGCTGCACCTTTGCGGCTGCTGGCCCACTCCCCTCAGAGCGCCGCCTTGGTCTGTCAGCGAGCGTGTCACTCTGCCCTCCCCCCTTCCGTCGTGAGGGCGGCCACAGCCCTGGGTCCAACCCAAGGGAGGAGATGAGACTTGTCCCAATCTGATGGGGGAGCGGGATGTACGGGCTGAGGGGAAAGACAGTCTTGCCTATTAGGTGGTTGGAGGAGCTCTCCAAATCAGAGCAGAGGTCAGGGATGAGGGGGCGAGGGGGTAGAACACATCTGTACAAAGAGACCAAAGTGGTGTTTAAACTCCTGCAAAAGGAAACAGCCCAATCAGAGTAAAAAATACCAAGATGAAGGAAGAAAACAGGAGGGGAGGAGCGCGGGGCCAGAGGAGTGGTTCATGGATCCAGACGGGGGTGAGGACGCGGTCACCTCCCAGCAAATCCTTGGGCCCTCAGAACCGAGAAGCAGCCTGAGAGCTCCTCTTGTCTGACTCCTTCACTGAGCAAATGAGAAAACTGAGGCCCAGATTGGTAGTCTGACTGGCCCTGGGTTCCTCAGCAAGCCAGTGGCAAGACTGGGTCTGCTGGCCCGATGCCCTTTCCAACAGGCCCTGGCCTCCCTTTCTGCTGGCTGATGGAATGACCATCGTTAATAATGAGTCTCAACATGCTCCTTTTCCATCACTGGCTTATTTAGAAAAGGTTTACTGAGCACGTGTTGCATGCCAGACACTGGGTTCACAAAGGTGAACTGGACAGGCAGGCCCCTGCTTACTGGTAAGTTCCATTACGGTCTAAGTGCAAGATCTGCTCAGGTGTGCACAGAGCTCTGCTGTGTTCAAGGTGCTTTCATGTGAACTCACAGAACAGAACACATATTGTATTTCCCAGGTGACTTGAGGAAACCGAGGCTCGGGACAGTTAATAACTTGTCCGAGGTCATGCAGTAAAGTTGGGACTGGAGCCTCCCCATGTTACCTCAGGAGGCCTTGGGTTCCTTCTAAATCAGTGGGGACAGCCTGTAGGAGGCATCACTTGCCTCTGGAAGCCTTCTGTTCTGGCTGTCCCCATGGATGAAAGCTAAGAGTCCACTGGGATGTCCCATGACCAGAAACACCAGATTGCCCTCAGTGACCTTGCATTTGGTTGGATTCAGTGGCATTCCCTGGACACATTACATAGGTAGATCCTGGCTCTCATAGAGTCAAGGCAAAGCCTGGCCTCTCCCTACTATGGTGGCTTCTCCCTGCTCTCTCTAACCCTCCCATGAAGCAATCAGACCAGATGCAAATGCCATTCCCTGGAATGGGAAAGTAAAGCCAGAGCTGTTATCTTTCTGGCCCTCACACAGGCCCCATTCAGGGTCTAGAGCAGGAAGGGCTGGCGGTCAGCAACACAAAGTCACGTGACCTCCCTCGAGGGGGCCTGACTGTGCTGGCTCCCTCACAGCAGCCCCTGGGCATTGCCCCCTGTGGTCTCTAGAGCCCCAGGCTCACCCGGGGTGGGGTCTGCGTACCATGTCTTCCTCTTCTTTTTTTTAACATCTTTATTGGAGTATAATTGCTTTACAATTGTCGTGTTAGTTTCTGCTGTATGACAAAGTGAATCAGCTACATATACATATATCCCCATATCTCCTCCCTCTTGCGTCTCCCTCCCTCCTACCCTCCCTATCCCACCCCTCTAGGGGGTCACAAAGCACGGAGCTGATCTCCGTGTGCTATGAAGCTGCTTCTCACTAGCTGTCTATTTTACATTTGGTAGTGTAGATATGTCCATGCCACTCTCTCACTCCGTCCCAGCTTACCCTTCCCCCTCCCTCTTCCTCTTTTGACGTCACAGTGAATTCTACTCTGCAAAGGACTCATTCCAGGTGGGCTTATCTGGGGCCTGTGCATTCACTCCAGCCATTCCCCCACACCCACAGGGGCGCCTCACCACATCTATACCTCCCCACTTGCTGCCTAGAACTTTCCAGAACACCATGATGCAACACTTGCCTTGAGTCCCCAGCTATCACACACCTGGTGGGCTGACAGGGCTCTGACTGTGAACCCAGGGAGTCACTGGCTGTTTCACTCCGCTCACGTGCCGAGATTCATCTGCGATAGAGAGGCAGCTCCTGCCTCAGAGAGCCTGCTACCTGCATAGCCCCTGCTGATGAAAATGGCTACTGTGGACACATAAATTGCCAGGTTTGAGTTATATGCCCCTTCTACCCTAGCCACACCTCAGGCTAAAAACAACCCATCCCTAAGCTGGACCTCAGAGAGATTAGTGTTCTTTGAGGTGCCCTGGCCTGGGAATCCTACCCGCTAGGGGCACTCTAGGCTAAGTAGAGGCAAAGCCAGTCTGAAGGCAGTAAGGATGTTCACAGCCTTACCTGTCCAGCATTTTCTTCTGGTGAAACAGCTACCCCGTGTCCTTTCAAGGAAGCACTGCTGGGCAGGTGTTTGCCCAGGGAAGGCCACTGACCCATCCAGAGGTGGGGAGAACATCAGCTCATGGGTTCCCTGGGCCCCAAGGTGGTGTCTGGGAAGGGTTGGCCAGTGAGGGGATTAGCTCACCAGTGGTGAATAGCTCGGCCTGTCTGAATGCACCCTCCAGGGGTCTGGACTGGGCTGGTCAGAGCAGTGGCAGGTGAGAGTGGAGAGGGCAGAGGGCTGCCTTGGTGTCTGAGTTCTTCCCACTTCCAGACCATATGTGCCCACCCCACGCCCAGAAATGGATTCCTAAGATAGCTTGAGAGAGCCCGTGTTCCTTGCAACCAAAATGCTTGTTTAGCTAACAGATTCTGTCATTTACGGGGTTTAAATGGGAGGCTCAGAGAGCAGGCAGGAAAGAGAAGCAGAGGCTGAGAGAGTCTGGGTCATGGAACCAGGAGAGGCTAAGGTGGGAGCTGAGGCTGCACCTCAGCTCAAGGGGCTGCTCGGCCAGCAGAGCTGCCGTTTAGACGCCGATATCAAAAAGGCCATTCCTCCCGAGAAGTCCTGTGCTCCCTCACCATCCCCACATGTACCCACAATAATCAGCGGCTCTCTGTTCTTGCAACCTGAGCAACCCAAGCTTAGCCCTGGACTCCTGCACCAACCCCCGGGCTGGAAGGGAGAAGCAAGCCCCAGCCATGGCATTAACTGCCGGATGATCCCGATAAGTCACTCAGCCTCTCCCAGGCTCAGTTTTCCCATCTGGAAACTGGGGCGACCAATCCCCGTTTCTCCACATCCTCCCGCAAAACGTGATGTTGGCAGGGGGCGGGGCTGTGCGAATAAAATGAGATCACAAATTGGAAACCACACGGAGACCCAGCATCCAATTACACGTGATTCATCGTTTATGACCTCACCCGCGTGAAAACACCAAATGGCAAATCCTTGCCTTCTTCCCTCTCTCAGGTTAGCAGATTTTTCAGTCATTTGGTCAGTGGGTACAGAAAAAAAAAAAAAAAACCCTTGGGTACCTGGCACCATTTGGGTCTGAGAGCGCACAAGAGAAAAAGACCCCAGCACAGCCCTCCAAGAGCTCATAGTCTGTCCGGGAAGATGGGATTCACACAGAACATAATCATCGCCGTTTTGGGGAGCACCTACTCTATGCCGGCGCTGTGCGGCGTGCTCTATACATGATATTTCATGGAATAAATCAACCCCCTCACGTGGCTGGTATTATCCTCAGTCCACAGATGAGAAATTGAGATTCCGGGAGGCCGCTGGGAGGCTTGTCCCGTGTCGTACTGTTAGTGGCAGAGAAACTGGGCTGAGCCCAGTAGCAGCTGCCTCTGAGTGTGTGGTCTTTGCAGCATCCCTGGCTGCCTGTGGATGTTATCGAGAGGGGTCCGGATGCAGCAGGAGGGGCTGCCCCCTGTCACTCCCTGATGTCTGCTCTGGCCAGGCCTTGTGCCAGGTAGTGGTGTCCAGAGCAGAGTCTTGAGCTATTAGCCCTGAAGAGCATGTGGCGTGGCCAGAACTGCCTTTCAGCTCCGCACCTCTGGGTGTTCCCTCCCAGGACATCTGCTCCCATTCTGGCACATCTGACCCCTCACCAGTGGGAATCGCAGCTCCTGTGTGTGCACGCAGCTAGCTCCTCAGAAAGACTGTGAGCTCTGTGTTTGACAGGTTAGAGAGAATGAATGCCCCTCACCTTTGACCCTCCATGGGGTCAAGCCCTTGGTGGGGAGCGCTTAGCAAGGTCCAAGGAATCGAGTGCAGCTTAGGGTCTTGGCAGCAGCACCCAGTGGGAGCCCAGGCCATCTGCAGAGGTCACAGAGGTGCCACTTACTGTAGGTAAGTGTGTATGTGCCAGGCTCTGCTCTGGGTGCTCGCCCTGCACCGTCTTATTTAACCTGCACATTAAATGTTATTGTTATCCAATTTTACAGATGAGGGCATGGAGACGTTTAGTGACTTGCCC
Organism: Pseudorca crassidens; assembly: GCF_039906515.1. Lineage (NCBI taxonomy): Eukaryota > Metazoa > Chordata > Mammalia > Artiodactyla > Delphinidae > Pseudorca > Pseudorca crassidens. The sequence goes on along the minus strand of NC_090304.1, from coordinate 53,206,299 downwards.
AAGGTCACACAGCTAGTAAATGATGGAGCCAGGCCTCCATTCTGTCTCCTGACTCCCTGCATCCCACAGCATCCTTTTGGGTAAAGATCAAATTCATCTGGTGTTCAAGACGTTTTGCAGAATGACCTCAAAACCATCAAGCAGACTGGTCTCTCTCCTCACTGTACTCAGGCAGAACTGCTCATTCCCACCAACACACATCTGTGTCTCAGAAAACAAGAAAGAGGGTCCGGCTTCCTTCCGTCTGGAAGGAATGGGCTCTGGATGATCTGAGACCCCACCAGCTCTGACCCTCTTCCCCTGAAGAGGGGAAGGTGCCAGGCCTTGGTCCAGCCCTCTCACACCCCTGCTGTAGGTGCTCCCTCACTCCAGATGGAACAGTGGCAGTGACCAGCACTCCACCCCCAACACGCAACACACCAGTTCCCTGCAAGCAGGCTTTGGGGAGTGGTCCAGCCCTGGCGGGTGCTACTTGGTAAGAAAGCTTTCAAGAGCACTGGGACGAGAGGCAGGAACCCCCGGTTCTGGTTCTTCTCTGTCGTCCACTCTGCAGAGTGATGTGGGCCGATCAGTTCTCCCCTCTCAGCCTATTTCCTTGGCTGTAAAGTGGGGGGAAGAGGGGATGCTAAACGGCCTCTAAGTGTACTTCCAGTCCTGCTAATCAAGGAGTTAGCTGAAGTGGAGGAATTCCAGGCATCAGCGGGGAAGGTGGGAGGGACTTTATAACCCCTGGGCAGCAGGGCTTTTACCAGGAAGCAGAGCTGCTCTGTGCACCTGGGCAGCTGCATAGTCTGGTCGCGCATCACAGTAGAGGAGGGAGAGCGGCCTAGATAAGGAGCGGTGCCAGAGACAGGAGGTGGGAAGACAGAGGAAGGGACTGACAGGAGAAGGCAGTGAGGCTGAGGGGAGAAAACAGAGAGGTCGAGCCTGAGAAGGAGGATGGAGAGCACAGAGGTCAGACAGGTGGGGAGGGGGTGGGGAAGGGGTCGCACTGAGCCAGGTCCTCAACTGCACCTCTGGGGCAGGAACCACCAAGGGTGGCGTGACATCGCTAGGTCACCAAGAGCCAGACGTGTGGAGGTGGAGCCAGTCCAAAGCCCCTTTCCATTTTCCATAAGAAAAAAAAAATTAGAACCGCTGACCGAGGGAGGGTTGGGGACCCCCTGATGTTTACTCTGAACTCTTCTGGAACTGAACTGCAAACTCACAGTGACATCAACTAAGTAAAAGCAATATGCATATGCATAGAGAAAAGCCTGGAAGGACCTCTTGTCAGGGGAGGAGGGAATACAATGGGAAACGGGTGCACCAGACTTCGATTATATACACGACAGCTTATTTCTCAAGCTGGAGGGTGGGTACATGGGTGTCAATAATATTACTTTTATGCTTTTTCATATGTAAAGTATTCCACTTTTAAAAACTCCCTGTAAGGAAATTTGCCAAAATCTTAACAGTGGCTCTTTGGGAGTATGGAATTATCATGATTGTTATTATCTTCTTTTTGCTTTTAGTATTTTCCAAATGTTCTACATTGAGCAGATATGGAAAAAATAGCTAAACCTTTTAAAATAAATAGATACACTCCCCCTTCCATGACCATAATTTTAATCTTCAGTGGAAACTGAACACAACTATTTCAGCCACTTCATCCTCATGTTCTTTCCCTCGCAGATTCCCAGGATCAGTAAATCACAAGCATCCTCTTTCACTCTCCATCTCTGCCCTAAAGCTGATGGTTCTCCAAAGTAAAGCTTCCAGTCCTCTTAGTTCCCCAAGCCCAGTAGCCCTCTAAGTTGAGAGGGAAGACATTAGGTTTATAATAAGAAAGATATGCATTTGAAACTTAGCTTCAGTAGCTTCTTGTTGGTCACTTAACTAAATCTCAGTTCCCTATTTGTAAAATGATGGAAGATTTCCATGAGGATCAAAGGAGATGATATAGGGACTTCCTGGGTGGTCCAGTTGTTGGGACTCCACGCTTTCACTGCCGAGGGCCCAGGTTCAATCCCTGGTTGGGGAACTAAGATCCCACAAGCCGCTGGAGTGGCAAAAAAAGGAGATGATACATATAAAATATTCAGCACTAATTAGCAGTGCCTGGAATATAGAAAGTATTTAATAAATTGTCATCATCATCATCATCTTCATTACCATCATCATTGATGACTGTTTTCCACTTCCTCTAGGAAACCTTAACTTGATGAAAGATTTCAGTCTGAATTGGGCATCAAGCTGGCCTCCTCCTCCTGGCAAAACATCTGGATTCTAGTCTCAACTCTGTCACTAACTGTGTGACAGGGAGGGCAAGTTCCTTCTCTTCCCTGTGTCTTAGTTTCCTCATCTACAAAATGGTAGGACTGGATTTCCTGCTCTAATAGTCTGTGACTGAGGTAACCATACAGTTTATCCTTCAAACCAGGATACTTCTGAGAGTGAAAGGGGGTGCTATCAGTAATTACCCTGGGATGACAGGTTGAAGCCAGGACAGTTCGGGGAACATTGGCAAGTCCAGTCACTCCACCCTCGACAGATCCATTACCCCCTTGCCCACCAGTGTGCTAGGCAGAATAATGCCCCCACCCATACACAAACAGCCACTTCCTAATCCCTGGAACCTGAGGACTTGTTAGATCCCACGGCAAAGAGAATTAAGGTTGCAGATGAGCTGCCTGAGATGGGAGATGATCCTGAATTATCTGGGTGAGCCCAGTGTAATCATGAGATTCTAACACATCGAAGAGGGAAGCAGAAGAGGGAGTGACAGAGTGATGCAGTGCAAGAAAGACTTGACCAGCCATTGCTGGCCTTGAGGAAGGAAGAGGGCCATGACCTAAGGAATAGGGGAAGCCTAGAAGCTGGAAAAGGTAAGAACATGGATTCTCCCTAGAGCTTTTAGAAAGAAATTCAGAGCTGCCAATGTCTTGGTTTTAGCCCAGTGAGACCCATTTTGAACTTCTGACCTCCAGGACTATAAGATAAAATACATGTACTGTTTTAAGCCACTAAGTTTGTGGTGATTTGTTACAGAAGCAATAGGAAACTAATACGCCTAGTATGGCTCGGTGGGTCCATTTGGCTGGCTGTTCCAACAGTGCTGTCCTTGGACCATAAGAGAACTAGTCTAAGCTCCAGGAGAGCTGGATTCTAGTCCCTGCTCTGATACTAACTCACCCTGGGACCTTGAACAGCTCAGGTGATTCCTCTTGGGCCTCTGTTTTCTCTCTGTAAAATGGGGGTTAACACTCCTGCCTCATCTCTCTCTGTGGGGGGGTGGGGAGGTGGGGTTGTCGAACATTCAGTGATCCATGCTATGCTCAGCTCTGTGCCGGGGGCGCAGCTCTGTGCTGGGGAGGAGGGCACCTAGGTGAACCAGACTAATCCCAACCCCATCCCTGCTCTTGAGAAGCTCCCATTCTGGATGGAGGAACAGACAGACACGTAAGCAGATAATTAAAATACAATGCGATGAACATAAAGATAGATTATTATGAGCATGCAGAGAGGACATATATAGACCCACCTGCTGGGAGGATGGTCAGGGAAGGCTTCCTGGAAAAGGTGACACCAGAGCTGGGCCTTAAAGGATGAGTAGGAATTAGCCAAGTAAAGGAGACAAGGAAGATAGGGAAGAAGGGGAAAAGAACAATCCAGACAGAGGAAACGGCAGAAGCAAGACCCCAGCGATGTGAATCAGCACGGCGTGGGGGACAGAGGTACAAACAGCCTGGTGGTGTTGATGTGGAAAGCTTGAGTGTAAACGGGATGCCACAAGGATTAAGTGGGATGATGGGCGAAGGCGTGACATGAGCATAAGGTTGCATTATGGGTCTGTGTGTCCCCCATACCAGTGCTGGGTCAGGAGATGGTCTGTAATGTACAATTCCTCTTGACCTGGCTTGAAGTGATCCCTTCTGGTTGTCTCATCCTCGCCTTTCCCCCAGACGTGTGCCAAAGGCCTGGCAGCTTCCCCGGGGGATGGGGCCATGCAAAATTATAGCCACTGCAAAGAAGCCGGTGTGACCTTAGGAGTTGGGTTTCATCATTCTGAAATCATGCTCCTGGCCTTAACCAGAGCCAGAGAGGAGGGGAGGAGAGGGTGGGAAAGCAGAGTGGGTGGCAGCAGGTTTGGGCAAGGTGCCGGGGCTGGAGGAGAAAGCAGCTGGGACCAGCAGGGGATGAGATTCCAGCTTGGGTGCCATCTGTCATGCTGTGTGACCTCAGGCCAGGTCCTTGCCCATTCTGGGTCTCTCTGGGCAGCACGAGTCCTTGGCGTAGTTCCCAAGGCCGGTTCCCACTGGAGCCTCCTTGCAGAGGGCAAGAGCCTTCAGGTTTTCTGGTCATTCCTGTAGATGTGGCTCTTTGTGGGTGAGGAGCCCAAGCCAGGCCCATTAGGCTGTAGGGCAGGGCTGTTCTGAAGCATCCACATTTGCAGGAGAGGCATGCCTCTGTGAACCCATGTGAAGCGAATTGGCTCCTGTCAGGATCAGACCTGTGGTGATATCTCTAAGCTTTGGGTTGCCTAGCACACACTGCCCAGATGTCCTTCCTGCTTGCATTCTACATATTTGGTCAGTTCTTTATTTTTTTTTTTGAATTTTATTTTATTTATTTTTTTATACAGCAGGTTCTTATTAGTTATCCATTTTATACATATTAGTGTATATGTGTCAATCCCAATCTCCCAATTCATCACATCACCACCACCACCACCCCCCCCCCCGCCGCTTCCCCCCTTGGTGTCCATATGTTTGTTCTCTACATCTGTGTCTCAACTTCTGCCCAGCACACTGGTTCATCTGTACCATTTTTCTAGGTTCCACATATATGCGTTAATATATATCTGTTTTGCTCTTTCTGACTTACTTCACTCTGTATGACAGTCTCAAGATTCATCCAGGTCTCTACAAATGACCCAATTTCGTTCCTTTTTATGGCTGAGTAATATTCCATTGTATATATGTACACATCTTCTTTATCTGTTCATCTGTTGATGGGCATTTAGGTTGCTTCCATGACCTGGCTATTGTAAATAGCGCTGCAATGAACAATGGGGTGCATGTGTCTTTTTGAATTATAGTTTTCTCTGGGTATATGCCCAGTAGTGGGATTGCTGGGTCATATGGTAATTCTATTTTCAGTTTTTTAAGGAACCTCCATACTGTTCTCCATAGTGGCTGTATCAATTTACATTCCCACCAATATTGCAAGAGGTTTCCCTTTTCTCCACACCCTCTCCAGCATTTGTTGTTTGTAGATTTTCTGATGATGCCCAGTCTAACTGGTGTGAGGTGATACTTCATTGTACTTTTGATTTGCATTTCTCTAATAATTAGTGATGTTGAGCAGCTTTTCATGTGCTTCTTTGGAGAAATGTCTTCTGTATGCCTTCTTTGGAGAAATGTCTATTTAAGTCTTCTGCCCATTTTTGGATTGGGTTGTTTATTTTTTTAATATTGAGCTGCATGAGCTGTTTATATATTTTGGAGATTAATCCTTTGTCCATTGATTCGTTTGCAAATATTTTCTCCCATTCTGAGGGTTGTCTTTTCGTCTTGTTTGTAGTTTCCTTTGCTTTGCAAAAGCTTTGAAGTTTCATTAGGTTCCATTTGTTTATTTTTGATTTTATTTCCATTACTCTAGGAGGTGGATCAGAAAAGATCTGGCTGTGATTTATGTCAAGGAGTGTTCTGCCTATGTTTTCCTTTAAGAGTTTTATAGTGTCCGGTCATACATTTAAGTCTCTAATCCATTTTGAGTTTATTTTTGTGTATGGTGTTAGGGAGTGTTCTAATTTCATTCTTTTACATGTAGCTGTCCAGTTTTCCCAGCACCACTTATTGAAGAGACTGTCCTTTCTCTATTGTATATCCTTGCCTCCTTTGTCATAGATTAGTTGACCATAAGTGCATGGGTTTATCTCTGGGCTTTCTATCCTGTTCCATTGATCTATATTTCTGTTTTTGTGCCAGTACCATATTGTCTTGATGACTGTAGCTTTGTAGTATAGTCTGAAGTCAGTGAGTCTGATTCCTCCAGCTCTGTTGTTTTTTCTCAAGACTGCTTTGGCTATTTGGGGTCTTTTGTGTCTCCATACAAATCTTAAGATTTTTTGTTCTAGTTCTGTAAAAAATGCCATTGGTAATTTGATAGGGATTGCATTGAATCTGTAGATTGCTTTGGGTAGTATAGTCATTTTCACAATATTGATTCTTCCAATCCAAGAACTTGGTATATCTCTCCATCTGTTGGTATCATCTTTAATTTCTTTCATCAGTGTCTTATAGTTTTCTGCATACAGGTCTTTTGTCTCCCTAGGTAGGTTTATTCCTAGGTATTTTATTCTTTTTGTTGCAATGGTAAATGGGAGTGTTTCCTTAATTTCCCTTTCATATTTTTCATCATTAGTGTATAGGAATGCAAGAGATTTCTGTGCATTAATTTTGTATCCTGCTACTTTACCAAATTCATTGATTAGCTCTAGTAGTTTTCTGCTGGCATCTTTAGGATTCTCTATGTATAGTATCATGTCATCTGCAAACAGTGACAGTTTTACTTCTTCTTTTCCAATTTGTACTCCTTTTATTTCTTTTTCTTCTCTGATTGCCATGGCTAGGACTTCCAAAACTATGTTGAATAATAGTGATGAAAGTGGACATCCTTGTCTTGTTCCTGATCTTAGAGGAAATGCTTTCAGTTTTTCACCATTGAGAATGATGTTTGCTGTGGGTTTGTCGTATATGGCCTTTATTATGTTGAGGTAGGTTCCCTCTATGCCCACTTTCTGGAGAGTTTTTTTATCATAAATGGGTGTTGAATTTTGTCAAAAGGTTTTTCTGCATCTATTGAGATGATCATATGGTTTTTGTTCTTCAATTTGTTAATATGGTGTATCACGTTTATTGATTTGCATATACTGAAGAATCCTGGCATCCCTGGGATAAATCCCACTTGATCATGGTGTATGATCCTTTTAATGTGTTGTTGGATTCTGTTTGCTCGTATTTTGTTGAGGATTTTTGCATCTATATTTATCAGTGATATTGGTCTGTAATTTTCTTTTTTTCTAGTACCTTTGTCTGGTTTTGGTATCAGGGTGATGGTGGCCTCATAGAATGAGTTTGGGAGTGTTCCTTCCTCTGCAATTTTTTGGAAGAGTTTGAGAAGGATGGGTGTTAGCTCTTCTCTAAATGTTTGATAGAATTCACCTGTGAAGCCATCTGGCTCTGGAGTTTTGTTTGTTGGAAGATTTTTTTTTTTTTTTTTTTAATTTATGGCTGTGCTGGGTCTTCGTTTCTGTGCGAGGGCTTTCTCTAGTTGTGGCAAGTGGGGGCCACTCTTCATTGCAGTGCATGGGCTTCTCACTATCACGGCCTCTCTTGTTACGGAGCACAGGCTCCAGACGCACAGGCTCAGTAATTGTGGCTCACGGGCCCAGTTGCTCCACGGCATGTGGGATCTTCCCAGACCAGGGCTCGAACCCGTGTCCCCTGCATTGGCAGGCAGATTCTCAACCACTGCGCCACCAGGGAAGCCCTTGTTGGAAGATTTTTAATCACAGTTTCAATTTCATTACTTGTGATTGGTCTGTTCATATTTTCTATCTCTTCCTGGTTCGGTCTTGGAAGGTTATACCTTTCTAAGAATTTGTCCATTTCTTCCAGGTTCTCCATTTTATTGGCATAGAGTTGCTTGTAGTAGTCTCTTAGGATGCTTTGTATTTCTGCGGTGTCTGTGGTAACTTCTTTTTCATTTCTAATTTTATTGATTTGAGTCCTCTCCCTCTTTTTCTTGATGAGTCTGGCTAATGGTTTATCAATTTTGTTTATCTTCTCAAACAACCAGCTTTTATTTTTATTGATCTTTGCTATCGTTTTCTTTGTTCTATTGCATTTCTTTCTGCTCTAATTGATTAATTAATTTATTTATTTTTGGCTGCATTGGGTCTTTGTTGCTGCATGCGGGCTTATCTAGTTGAGTGGGGGCTACTCTTCATTGCGGTGCACGGGCTTCTCATTGCAGTGGCTTCTCTTGTTGCAGAGCATGGGCTCTAGGCATGTGGGCTTTAGTAGTTGCAGCAAGTGGGCTCAGGAGTTGTGGCACACGAGATTAGTTGCTCCACAGCATGTGGGATCTTCCTGGACTATGGCTCGAACCCATGTCCCCTGCATTGGCAGGCGGATTCTAAACCACTGCGCCACCAGGGAAGCCTTTGGTCAGTTCTTTTAAGTGCTAGTTCCTTGGCGAGGCTGTGTGTGTTAGTTTTCTAGGGCTGCCATTACTAAGTACCACAGATTGGGTGGCTCAAACAACAGAAGTTAATTTCTGGAGGCTAGAAGTCCAAGACCAAGGTGCTAACAGGGTTGGTTTCTTCTTAGGCATCTCTCCTTGGCTTGTAGATGGCCATCTTCTCCCTGTGTCCACACAGAGTCTTTTTGCTGTGTCTGTGTTCTATTCTCCTCCTCTTATAAGGACAAACATTAACCTGCTGTGATTTTGTGATTTATCCTGAGAAATATTATTTGTTCTTCCTCCCTGTTTCTTGTACAGAGCTCCTAAAATCCATGGAATTTTCTAAGTGATGAGAGCCAAAATTATGTCTTTTGTTATTTATAACAACCCCTTTCAACCACACCTGAATTGTTGCCAGGGGACCCCACACTGGATTAGAGGGTTGGAACTTTCCGTCCCAACCCCCCTGCCAGCTGACTTCTGACCTCTGGGGAGGGGCGAGGGGCTGGAGTTTGATTCGATCACCACTGACCAATGATTCAATCAATTGTGCCTACATAATAAAGCCTGTATAAAAAACCCTAAACTACAGGGTTTAGGGAGCTCCTGGGTTAGTGGACACATCCACATGCTGGGAGATGGGGATGGGATACCCCAGTTCCATGGGTTCAGGAGCTCCTGCACCTGGGACCCTTCGAGACCCTGCTCTTTGTACCTCTTTATCTGGCTGTTCATTTTTATCCTTTATAATAAACTGGTAAATCTAAGTAACTGTTTCTCTGTGTTGTGTGAGCCACTCTAGCAAATTAACCAAACCTGAGGAGGAGGTTGTGGGAATCACCAATTGGCAGCTAATCAGCCAGCAGCACAGGTGGGGGTGGTCTTGTGTCCAGGTAGAGGACATCAGAATTGTGTTAATTGCTTGATGATGTTGGAAAACACACTTCTGACCTGCCTTCAGCCACCTTCACCTGCGGCCTCTGCCAACCCCTGAGCCTTACCCCTGCTCAGCCTGCGGGTTAAGGCACGGGAACGCCGGCACCGTCCCCTGAGCCTGTCTCCCTCCTCACCACAGAGTGGGCTTCCGGGTATGCCTCTCCCCACCTTGTCTGCCCAGGAAATGTCTCCTCAAGTTTCCTTTGAGCTCCAGGCCTTCCCTGACTGGCCCAGGCTGGGGGTGGAGGGGGCACCTCCTGGGCCTCAGGAGTCCCCTCTCCTCGTTTCCCTCCCTCCTATGCTGGTCACTCTGGTGGCAGGTGCCCATTCTGGTGTCTCCTCAACCGGACTGGGAGCACCCGAGGGCTAGGCGGAGCTGGTAAGTCGTGTCTGTGCTCTGGCGTGTGCATAGGACATGGTGCCGGGTCTAAGTCCTTAGCCAGGTTCAGGGAATGAGGATGAATGTTGAAGGGAAGAACAAATGCTCCAGAAGGTTGCGTCAGGAGGGGCAGGAGGAACTCCAACACAGGGCCTCAGTGGAAGAGTCGTTTTGCAAAAGGTACATTCCTTCTGTGCCCGCTGCTACCCATTAGTGGCAGAAGTGGACCTGGCGTTGCAGCTGCTGACCCCCTTCCCTCCCCTGTGTCCCTGCCCCCTGCCCAGGGAGGCTGGCACAGAACAGGGGCGGGAAGCAGAGGCTTAGCCTCAGGTGGAAGCCTCGGGCCGGTAGGGCTGGCCAGGCAGCTCAGGGAGGTGAGAAAGCAGTGGCCTTGAGGGGAAGAGACTGGAGAATAACAGTAATGGGGAGAGGTGGATGGCTGGGAGCCTTGGAGTCCTGATTTCTGCTCTCTGCCCCATCGCTAGGCCTCAGAGAAGCTCTCCTGATCTGACCTTTCAGTAGGTTCTTGTCTCTCTGGGCCTCAGGTTCTTTGACTGAAAATGGGCAAACAGGCTGGACGAGGTAGTGGCTGAGGTTCTCCCTCGCCCTGGCCAAGAAGCTTTGAGAAGACTGTGGCTGCCTCAGAGGTGCTGTATGAGGGGACTGTCTCCAGGCTGGCACACAAATTGCTGGGGCTCACATCTAGCCAGGCACTGGGGAGACGTGTCTCTGGGCATGGAAAGAACTGGAAGGAGCTTCCCCAAGCCTCCTGTGCTGGACCTTGTCCCGCAATGCTGGCAGGCCCAGTGCGGCCCTCAGCTCTACTGAGGCCCGCCACCTGGAGAGCCATAGAAGCCCGGCTTGGCCTATTTTGTGGTGAAACCATGGTCACTTCTCTGCCTAACCCTGAGGTGATCCTCCCAAACATGGCCTGGGGGCTGGGCAGCACCCTTCACGGGCCACCTGGAACTCTAAGGAGTACATCTGGCTGCTCAGGGCCTGAAGGAAGCTCCAAGCCACAGGGGCCCAGGGACCAGGTCTCTGACCATGTGGACAACCTCTGTCGGCCCTGCATTCCCTGGGTCCCGCCTGGCCAGGACAGGGCCTGCTGTCCTGGGCCCGTGCCTGCAGCCATTCCCTGGGCCCTGATTTCAGATTCAACTGGTGAAGACAGGCCTCCTGGGATGAGCCAGTTGGCCCCTCCCTGTTATTGGCTTCTCAAAGTTGGAAAAACTACACTGTGCACCTGGCAGTACTTGCTGCTGCTGGTTTTTCTTTCTTCCTTTTTTTTTAAGAAACAGAAAGTAACCCCTGTGCTTGCTGCAACCAAATCCATTTTACTGGTCTTCTGCATGTGCCACTGCAATAATAACAATCCCTTACATCTGGCGAGTCTTTTACAGTTTACAAAGCACTTTCTTATGCTTTCTCCTTTTTTAGTCCAGGCAACAGTTTGGGCAGGGAGAGAGAGCTGGCATTATTGTCCCTGATTACAGGTGAGGAAGCTGAACCTCAGACAGGAAGATCAGCTGCCCAAGGTCATAAGCAAGATGAAACTAAAGCAAAGAACCTGGGTCCTCAGACCCAAGTCCTCGGTTCTTTCCCTTGCACCACACACCCCTCTTGTCACTTGAATACTCAGGGTCTCAGACAACCTATTCCAAAAACCAGAAAGGGCAGAAGGCTCAGGTGCACCCCTGCCTCTGGCTCTTTTTATTTCTCAACTTCTTCCCTTGGTAAACTTAACCATCGCCTCACCTTAACTATCACCTCTAAGCCGATGACTCAGATCTGTGCTTCCCTCTGAGACCTGAGATCTTCAGAGCCTACCTGGCCTCTCCAGGTGTCTTTAATGTTCCCACCTGCCCCTCGCTCGCCCAGTTTAGAAAACTCAGTATTACTTTAGTTTGTCTTTCACCTTCTAAATCCAGTTGGCCAGGTCCTGGCCATTTAACTGAATTCATTTATTCATCCAACAAATACTGATTGTATGCCACACCTTTCCAGTCTACTCTGCATCCCATTTTTACATAATATGCAGTCTTGTGTGCCTGGCTTCTTTGGCTTAGTATAATTTTTTTAAGGTTCATCCATGTTGTAGCATGTGTCAATACTTCATCCCCTTTTATGGCTAAATAATATTTTGTATGGATATACCACATTCTATTTATCTGTCATCAGCTGATGGGCATCTGGGTTGTTTCTACTTTTTGGCTATTACGAATAACTGCTGTGAACATTTGTGTACACGTTTTTGTGTGGGCATATGCTTTATGTCTTTTGGGTATATACCTAGGAGTAGAATTTCTGGGTCACGTGGTAACTATATGTTTAACTTCTTGAGGAACGGCCAAACAGTTTTCCAAAAGGGCTGCACCATTTTACATTCCCACCGGCAAGGCATGAGGGTTCCAATTTATCCACATCCTCAGCACACTTGTTATTGTCTTTTTTATTATAGCTGTTCCAGTGTGTGTAAAGTGGCTTCTCGCTGTAATTCTGATTTGCATTTCTCTAACGACTAATGACACTTAGCATTTTTTCGTGTGTTTATTGGCCATTTGTGTATATTCTTTGGAAAAATTCTATTCTGATTCTTTGCCCATTTTTCAGCTAGGTTATTTGTCTTTTTACTGTTGAGTTGTAATAGTTCTTTATATATTCTGGATGCAATTCCCTTATTAGGTAAATAATTTGCAAATATTTTCTCCTATTCTGTGGGTGGTCTTTATTTTTGAAAGCATCCTTTGAAGTCCTATTTAACTATCTTTTCTTTTGTCACTTATGCTTTCGGTGTTTTAAGCAGGCTTTGTCTAACCCAAGATCACAAAGTTTTACCCCTGTTTTCTTCTAAGAGTTTTATAGTTTTAGCTCTCATGTTTAGCTCTATGATCCATGTTGAGTTAAATATTTTTATTAAAAACTTTTAAATTATGGTAAAATATCCATAACATGAAATTTACTATCCTAACTCTTTTAACTACGCAGTTCAGTAGTGTTAAGTACATTCATATTGTTGTGCAACCGATCTTCAGAAGTTTTCGTCTTGTGAAATTGAAACTCTTACTAAAGAACTCCCCATTCCCTCCTACCTCCAACCCCTATTCAGTTTGCTTTTATGTATAGTGTAAGAAAGGGGCCCAACTTTATTTCTTTGTGTGTGGATATCCAGCTGTTCCAGCACCATTTGTTGAAAAGACTATTCTTTTCCCATGAAGCGTCTTGGCACCCTTGTCAAACATCAGTTGACCATAAATATAAGGGTTTAATTCTGGACTATCAATTCTGTTCCATTGATCTATATGTCTATACTTATGCCAGTATCAGCCTGTCTTGATTACTGTATCTTTGTTGTAAGTTTTGAAATCAAGAAATATGACAAATCCAACTTTCTTCTTTTTGAGACTGTTTTGACAATTTATGGTCCCTTACATATCCATATAAATTTCAGGATTAGCTTGTCAATTTTTGCCAAAAAAAAAGCCATCTGCGATTTTGATAGAGATTGCTTTGAATATGTAGATCAATGTAGAGAGCATTCCCATTTTAACAATATTAAGTTTTTTGATTTATGAACATGAGATGTCTTTCCACTTATTTAGGTCTTTAAATGTGTTGTGGTTTTCAGAATACAAGTGTTGCACTTCTTTTGTTAAGTTTATTTCTGAGTATTTCTGTTCTTTTTGATACTATTCTAAATGGAACTATTTTCTAATTTCATTTTCAGACTGTTCATTGCTAGTTTGTAGAAATATAATTGACTTTTGTATATTAATCTTGTATCTGAAATCTTGCTGAACTAGTTTATTAGGTCTAATAGTTTTTTAGTGAATTCCTTAGGATTTTCTACATAGAAGATTATATCATCTGAATGTAGAGATAGTTTTACATCTTCCTTTCCAATATGGGTCCCTTTTATTGCTTTTTCTTGCCTAATTGCTCTTGCTAGAACTTCAGTACAATGTTACATAGAAGTGGTAAGAGACATCCTTGTTCTTGATCATATGGGGAAAGCTTTCAGATTTTCACCATTAAATATGCTGTTCGCCGTAGGTTTTCATTGATGCCCTTTACCAGGTTGAGGAAGTTCCCTTCTATTCTTAATGTTTTAGTGTTGTTGTTTTTTTTTTTATCACGAGAAAGGGTTGGATTTTATCAAATACTTTATCTGACTCTATTGACATGATCATGTAGTTTTTATCCTTTGTTCTGTTGATGTTATATTGAATATTAACTGATTTTCAGATGTTTAACCAATCTTACATTCCTACGATAAATATCACTTGTTCATGGTGCATAATCCTTTTTATATGTTGCTGGATTCAGTTTGGTAGTACTTTGTTGAGGGTTTTTGCATCTATACTCATAAGAGGTATTAGTCTGTAGTTTTCTTATGATGTCTTTGGTTTCTGGTAGCAGGGTAACAATGATCTCATAGAATGAGTTGGAAGTGTCTTCTCTTCTAATTTTTGGAAGAGTTTGGAAAAATTGGTGTGAAGTCTTCTTTAAATGTTTGGTAGAGTTCATTCCTTTCTATTTCTGAGTTGTATTCCATTATGTGAATATAGCATAATTTGTTTATCCATTCACCCGTTGATAGATATTTGGGTTGTTTCCAGTTTTGGAATAAAGCTGCTATGAACATTAGTAGTGTACAAATCTTTATATAGACATATGTTTTCATTTTCTTGGGTAAATATTTACAAGTGGAATTGCTGAGTCATTTGGTAGGAACATGTTAACTTTATGAGAAAGTTCCAGACTAATTTTCAAAGTGATTGCATCACTACACTTTACACTCCCACCAGCAATGTATTTTGCTTATTCCACATCCTCACCATGTTAGGTGTTGCCAGTCTTTTAAATTTTAGCCATTCTAGTGGGCATGTTGTGATATCTCAATGTTTTCACTTATATTTTATTGATAAATAATGATATTAAACACATGAACATATGTTTATTGGCCATTTGTTTATCTTCCTTTGTTCAGAGTCTGTTTGTATCTTTTGCCCACTTTTAAAAAATTGGATTTTAGTTGGGTCTTCTTACTGTTGCACTGTAGGAGTTGTTTATATATTCTGAATAAAAGTCCTTTGTCAATATGTAGATATAGAGGTAGATAGGTAAGTATATATATATTTTGACATGAAATTTTGCTCTTCATTTTATTGTACTTCTCAGATGATGCATTTTTTACACGTTGAAGTTTTATGGCAACCCTGAATCAAGCAAGTCTATTGAGACTATTTTTCCAACAGCATTTGCTCACTTCATGTCTCTGTCACATTTTAGTAATTATCACAATATTTCAAACATTTTCATTATTGTTATATTTGTTATGGTGATATGTGATCAGTGATCTTTGGTGTTACTACCATGACTTGCTAAAGGCTCAAATGATGGCTAGCGTTTTTTAGCAATAAAGTATTTTTTAATTAAGGTGTGTACATTTTTTTAGACATAATGCTATTACATATGTAATAAACTACAATATAGTATAAACATAATTTTTACATGCACTGGGAAACCAACAATTTTGTGACTTACTTTACTGCAATATTCACCTTATTGTGGTGGTCTGGAACAAAACACACAATATTTCCAAGGTATGCCTGTACTGTGAACATCACTGTGGCCGTAAGATAAACAACTTGGATCAGCACACTTTTCCTATAATGCGTCAGGTAGTAAATATCTTAGGCTTTGGGGGTCTCTATTGGAACTACTCAAAAAAGTAACTTTTAAACTCATAAATGTTATAAGAGATGAAGACTTAATACCTCCACCTCTCCTTCCTCATCCTCTTCCCCAAATTTTAACATATTTTTAATTATATTGATAATTAGCTTTTGCATCATTATAACAATGTTATTGTTCACTGCAGAACATATTAGAAAACTGTGATTACACATCTTTTTTTATTGTTCTTGTTAACTGAAGTGTACTTGGCCTACAACACCATGTGAACTCCAGGTATATGCCATATGATTTGATATGACTATCAAATCATACATTACAAAATGATCATGATAAGTCTAGTTACCATCTGTCACCATACAAAGTTATCACAATATTATTGACTATATTTCCCCATGCTGTACATTGAATCTCTGTGACTCCTTTATTTTGTAACTGAAGTTTGTACCTCTTAACCTCTCTTGCCTATTTCATTCATTCCCCTACTGCCTCCCCTCTGGCAACCACCTTTTTGTTCTCTGTATCTATGAGTCTGTTTCTGTTTTTTAGATTCTACATATAAGTGAAATCATACAGTATTTGTCTCTCTCTGTCTGACTTATTTCACTTAGTATAATACCCTCCAGGTCCATCCATGTTGTCACAAATGGCAAGATTTCATTCTTTTTCATGGCTGAGTAGTATTCTGTTGTGTGTGTGTATATGTATGTGTGTGTGTATATACATATACACATACACACACACACACACCACATCTTTATCCATATATCTTTCAGTGGACACTTAGATTGCTTCCAAATCCTGGCTGTTATAAACAATGCTGCAATGAACATTGGTGTGCATGTATCTTTTTTAATTAGTGTTTTTATTTTCTTTGGAAAACATCCAGAAGTGGAATTACTGGACTATATGGTAGTTCTATTTTTAATTTTTTGAGGAACCACCATACGGTTTACCATAGTGGCTGCACCAATTCATAATACAATCAACAGTGCACAAGGGTTCCTGTTTCTCCACATCCTTGCCATCA
The DNA here is from genome assembly GCF_039906515.1 of Pseudorca crassidens. Classification (NCBI taxonomy): domain Eukaryota; kingdom Metazoa; phylum Chordata; class Mammalia; order Artiodactyla; family Delphinidae; genus Pseudorca; species Pseudorca crassidens. Next base: position 53,190,025 of record NC_090304.1, on the reverse strand, counting down.
CTTATTATTCGTTGTCTTTCTGATGATAGCTATTCTGACAGGTGTGAGGTGATAACTCGTTGGTATCTCATTTCCCTGATGATTGGTGATGTTGAGCATCTTTTCATGTGTCTGTTGGCCATCTGTATGTCTTTGGAAAAATGTCTATTCAGATTCTCTTCCCATTTTTTAATTGGGTGGTTTGGTTTTTTTGATGTTGAGTTGTATGAGTTCTTTGTATATTTTGGATATTAACCTCTTGTCAGATATATCATTTGCAAATATCTTCTCCCATTCAGTAGGCTGCCTTTTCATTTTGTTGATAGTTTCCTTTGTTGTGCAAAAGCTTTTTAGTTTCATGTATTCTCATTTGTAATGGTAATGTAAATTCTTTACCTCTGTTCTATTTCAAGATGGATTTATTCTAGGTCTATTATATTTCCATATAAACTTTAGAACCAACTTGTCAATTTCTTAAAAGAGGACTACTAGAAATTTGATTGGTATTGCTTTGAACCTATTGATCAATCTGGGGAGAATTGGCAAGTTAACAATACTGGGTTCTTCCAATCCAGGAACATGATATCTCTCCATTAATTTTGAATTTTTTAAATTTCTCTCTTCAGTGTTTATGGTTTTTGATGTAGAGGTCTTGCACATGTTTTGTTATATTTATTCTCAAATATTTTGTTTTCAAAACTATTATGAATAGTATTTAAATTAAAATTTTTTTCAGTTTCTTATTGTTAGTGTATATAAATACAATTGATTCTTGTATGTTAACCTGGAATCTTGTCACTTTACTAAATTCACTTATTAGCTCCAATAGTTTTTTGTTTTTCTTGTTTGTTTGTTTAGATTTCTTAAGTTTTTCTATGTTCGTGATCATGTTTTTTAGAGAATAAAGACAATTCTACTTCTTCCTTTTTGAAGGCATACTTCCCTTTTGTATGTCGCTTATTTACTTTTCTTGTCTTATTGCATTTGCCAGAACCTCCAGTAATATAATATTGAACAAATTGATAATGGCAGATATCACTGCCTTGTTCCTAAACTTAATGGGAACGTGTTCAGTATTTCACCATTAAGTATATAATTAGCCATAGGTTTTTCATAGATTCTGCTTTACAGATTTAGAATATTTAGTTCTATTTCTAGTTTTCGGAAAATTGTGTTTTTTCCTTTTTATCAAGAATATGTGTTGAATTGTGTAAAAATATGCGTGGTTTATTTTCCACATGCACTTGAAAAGAACAGGTATTCTGCAGTTACTGAGTGCAGTGTTCTGTAAATGTCAATCAGGTAAAATTGGTTGATAAGATTTTTCAAATCTTGTATATTATTATATTGACTGCTTTTGCCCCTTGAATATGGGTCACACTTTCCCATTTCTTCGCATATCTCATTTCTTGTATTTGTTAGATAATCTATTCTAGAAATTCGGAAATCTGTTCTTTCTTCTTTTAGGGGTTGTTGTTGCATTTGGTTGTTTAGTAACTTGCCTGGAATAAATCTGTGGAGCCTGTAGTGTGCAGCCACTAGTGTCTTTCTTATTACTTTTTAAAAATTTATTATTATTATTTTTGGCTGCACTGGGTCTTTGTTGCTGTGTGCCGGCTTTCTCTAGTTGTGGTGAGCAGGGGCTACTCTTCATTGCGGTGCACAGGCTTCTCATTGCAGTGGCTTCTCTTGTTGAGGAGTACAGGCTCTAGTCACATGGGCTTCAGTAGTTGCGGCACGTGGGCTCAGTAGTTGCGGCACACTAGCCGTAGTGCACGCGGGCTTCAGTAATTGTGGCACATGGGCTCAGTAGTTGTGGCTTGTGGGCTCTAGGGCTCACGCAGGCCTCAGTAGTTGTGGTGCACGGGCTCAGTACTTGTGGCTCAAAGGCTCTTAGACCGCAGGCTCAGTAGTTGTGGCACATGGGCTCATTTGTTCTGTGGCATGTGGGATCTTCCCGGACCAGGGATCGAACCCCATGTCCCCTGCACTGGCAGGTGGATTCTTAACCACTGCGCCACCAAGGAAGTCCCGCGACTGGTGATTTTCTTATTTTTTGTTTTGTTTCTTGAATTCTTGTCTTTATTTTTAAGCCTTGCTTCCTAGGGATTGCCTCTGTGTCAGCATTGCTAAGTAGTCAATCAGTGACTGGTTACAGTTTGCACTCAAACACCTTAAGCCCATAAGATTTTTGTTTTCTTCAATGGCTGTGATGAATCTAATGTATGGGTTAGACAGCACATTCAAAATCCTGGCAGTTTACAAGTCTGTTGGGCACTCTCATGTCCCCTGTACCTGCATATATGGCCTCAAGTTCTACCAGGAATATGTAGATAGCCAGAGCACTCTTTGGTCTCTCCTGCACATGTGCTTTGCTGGAACTGTTTGGGAGCTTATCAAGGCCCACAATAGCTGGCTCATTCCTCGTATATCCCTGTTAAATTTCTTTGCTTGCCCCAACCAACACCTCAAAATCGGGCTACCTGAGTTGTTGGCCTTCCCTGTTTGTTTGTTTGTCACCAAGATTGCTACCGTTTCTCTCAATGCCCCAGGCATGGGGTTTTTCAAGCTCTGCTCCAAATCAAGTGAGACCCTTCCTGAAACAAAGCTGCAGTTTTTCATGGCTTGCCTCTCCCTGTAGAACAATTACCACAATGACTGAGCTGGGGTGGTGGTGTGAGGGGAAAGGGTTAGAAGCAGCCACAGGCTAAGATGTCACAGACTGCTTACGTTTCTTACCAAAGGTTCAGTAATATTTCATGAATCAATACTTCTCAGTTTGTTGTAAGCCTTTGATCATTTTTGTTTTTGACAATTTTGTCCAGTTTTGATGTTTTGGTTTTTTGAGTTTTGGTTTTTTTAAGAGCATTTTCTGAGCTTCTTACTTTGCCATTCCAGAAGGCCTGCCCTCATCATTGTATATCCTTCTAAATTGTGGATTTATCTCTTTTTTCAGTTCTTAGGGGTTTTTTAATATAAATTTATTTTATTTATTTTTAACTGTGTTGGGTCTTTGTTGCTGCGGGTGGGTTTTCTCTAGCTGCAGCGAGCGGGGGCTACTCTTTGTTGTGGTGCGTGGGCTTCTCATTGTGGTGGCTTCTCTTGTTGCAGAGCACGGGCTCTAGGCATGCGGGCTTCAGTAGTTGTGGAGCACGGGCTCAATAGTTGTGGCTCACAGGCTTAGTTGCTCCTCAGCATATGGGATCTTCCCAGACCAGGGCTTGAACCCATGTCCCCTGCATTGGCAGGCGGATTCTTAACCACCGCACCACCAGGGAAGTTCCAGTTCTGTTAGTTTTTACTTCATGTGTGAGTGAAGCTGCCCTAAACATCCATGTACAGGTTTTTGTGTGGACATAAGATTTTCACGTGTGGGCATAAGTTTTCAACTGATTTGGGTAAATATCAAAGAGCACCATTGTTGGCTTGTTATGGTAAGACTGTTTAGTTTTGTAAGAAACTGCCAGACTCTGTCCAAAGTGGCTTTACCATTTTGCATTCCCACCAGCAATGAATGAGAATTCCTATTGCTCCCCATCATTGCCAGAATGTGGTATTGTCAGTGTTTTGGATTTTGGCCTTTCTAATAGGTGTGTAGTAGTATCTCATTGTTTAATTTGTAAATCCCCAATGACATATGATATAGAGCATCTTTTCATATGTTTATTTCAATGCGTATTTCTTCTTTGGTGAGGTGTCTGTTTAAATCTTTTGTCCACTTTTTCAAAAAATTGGGTTGTTCAGTTTCTTACTGTTGAGTTTTTTTTTTTCTTACTGTTGAGTTTAAGAGTTTTTTTGTATATCTTGGATAACAGTCTTATATCAGATATATCTAGTGCAAATGTTTTCTCCCAGTTTGTGAATTGTTTTCTCATTCTCTTAACAGTGTGTTTCACAGAGCAGAAAATTTTCATTTAAATTAAGTCTAGCTTATCAATTCTTTCTTTCATGGATTGTGTTTTTGATGTTGTGTCTACAAAGTCGTCCCCATACCCACAATCATCTAGGTTTTCTCCTATGTTATCTTCTAGTTTTACAGTTTTGCGTTTCATATTTAGGTCTATGATCCATTTTGAGTTAGTTTTTGTGAAGGGTGTAAAGTCTGTGTCTAGATTCATTTTTTTGTGTGTGGAGGTCCAGCTGTTCCAGCACCATTTGTTTAAAAGACTGTTTTTGCTTCATCGTATTGTCTTTGCTCCTCTGTCAAATATCAGTTAACTACATTTATATGGATCTACTTCTGGGCTCTCTATTCTGTTCCATGGATCTTTTTTGTCTATTCTTTTATCAACATCACATTGTCTTGATTACTATAGCTTTATAGTAAGTCTTGAAGTCAGATAGTGACTTTGAACTTTGTTCTTCTCTTTCAATATTGTTGGCTGTTCTGGATCTTTGAAGCCTCCAAATAAACTTTAAAATCTCTTTGTCTATGTCCACAAGATAACTTGCTGGGATTTTGATTAGGATTGCATTGAATCCATAGATCAAGCAGTGACATTTTTAAAAATTATTATATTTTCCAGTCTATCGTTTCTATTTGTCTTTTTTTATAACTTTCAGTTCTCTGTTGAGGTTCCTTACTTGCCCTCATTATGTTTATACTTTTCTCTAATGCCTTGAACACGTTTATAACTATTTTAAGCTCCTTGTCTGCTAATTCCAACATTAATAAAATTCACAGATCTGTTTCTATCACATTATTTTCCTTTGGTTATGAGTCATATTTTTCTGCTTCTTTGCATGTCTACTAATATTTTATTTTTATGCTGGACATCATGGATGCTACATTGTTGGGTGTCTGAATTTTGTTGTCTTCTTTAATGGGGTGTTGAGTTTTGCTCTGGCGGGCAGATAATTTACTTGTGCATGAGCTTGATCCTTTTGAGGCTGGTGTTTGTGAGGGTGAGTCCAGAGTAGGCTTTACTCTAGGGCTAGATTAGCCCTGACCTTAAGGCTTGGTCTTTCTGAGAGTTCTATTGAATGTGCGGAGTACCCAGTGAGACATCTATATTCTGACTAGTTACAACTCAGCCATACTTTAGCTCTCTGCATGCAATGGTAGTTGTTCAGCTCACAGTTCTCCAGTAGTTGTTCCCTGCCTGGCCTTATGGCGCATCTTCCTCTGCATGTGTCGGGGACACCTATGCATACTTCTGGAGCTCCTTTGCTATGCAGCTCCAGTCCATGAAACCCTGCCCTGCAAATTTCAGCTGCCACAGTAACCCTGAACTTCACTTTCTGTTTCTTCTTCTTAACAAATGTTCTGTTTAGCAACCCCTTCCCTGCATCAGCGTCTAGAAAATGTCTCCAAATTGGGTGATAATGAGGCACATCATATTTGTTTTCTTTCTATTAGGGATAATATTCCTACTTTGCCTGTTCTCCAGTGTCTGAAAACAATTTTTTCATGTTGTATCCAGTTTTGTAGTTGTTCGTGATGGGACAGCTAATTCAGTACCAGTTACTCTGTGTGACCAGAAGCAGAAATCTGCCATTTTTTAACTGTGTGATCTTGGGCAAGTCAAACTCTCTTAGCCTGATTTTGACATGAGAAAATTGAGGCTTATAATAATTAAATCAAAATGTTGTTGTTAAGATGAAAAGAAGTAATACATATCAATTCCTGATCTTAGTGCGTAGAGCATTTGCAGAAGCGTCACAAATGATTCTTATCACTGCAGTTATGTTACAGTGTGTTAAAATCTCTGTTGGACAGATGTGATGGAAAAGGCAAACAGCTCGACAGGTGAAGAATCATATCTGAAGCCACAAGCTCTCACCATCCCACACAGTAATGGCCCAGCCTGTAGGCTTGGGGTTGTCCTAACCAGCTAGTGACATGCTTGGCTAAAGGATGGTGTTCTTGGAGCCAAGGACCAGGTGAAGGGCACTGTCCATAACAGGAAATGAAAGTGAGAACATCAGACACAACGGAGGCAGTGGGATATATGGGTAGAATACACAGGCTTTGGATTCAGACAGGCATGGATTTCAATCCCACATGTGTTATTTGACTTTAGGTAAACCACATAATCTCATCTATAAAATAGGGGATAATATATATTTTGTAACGTTGTTCTGAAAATAAGAGATGCTATATGTAAAGTCTCTGATATACAGCTGACACATAATAACTATCATCTGATTATATCACTTCCTTGCTTAATAACTTTCCTTGATTTCTTATTTCCTTTAAGAAAAAAATCCAAACTCCTTAGTGTAAGACCTCCTTTTACCTCTTCAGCCTTGAATCCTGCCACTCTGAGCTTCTTTGACTTTCTTCAGCCACACTGAACTATTTTCTTAATCTATCCAGGCCTTTACACTGCCTTTATCTCTGTATGGAACATTATTTCTATCCTTGACTTGGACTTCTATCCTTTCTGTCTTACCAATTTAGATATTGGCATAACTTTATTCACTCATTCTTTTGTTCATTCATTCATCAAACATTTATGGAGGACCCATCATGTAGCAGGTACTGTTATAGAGCAGTGAACAAGGTATACACAGTCCCTGTCCTCACTGGAATTCACCCTGCACCCTTACCATATCCACCAGGTCTGGACTTGGGGCCCCTTCTGATATATTTTTATGATGTCCTGTACTTCTCTCTCATAGCCCTTCTCTTAAATATTGTAATTAGTTCTTACCTATAGTTAACCCTCACTAGATTGTAAACTCTGCACGATCACAAACCACGGTCATCCTAATCTTCACTTTATTTCCACTTCCTAACACATTAAATATTTGTTGAATTAACAGCAAATTACTGAAAAGTCCCCTTGGCCCTGAAACATACCCAGAGCAAGGACTCTGTGCAAGGCCCTGTAGGAGATAAAGATACAGGTCTATCACACCAGCCAAGTGAGGGAAATGACCGGCAAGATCTCTGACTCTTGGGGTCACTCTTGTTAGTGACCCCACTCGGTGAACTACCAAGCCCATTATGATACTCTCTCCAGTCTGCTGGCAGTGATAACTCATGCTGCTCTCCCTACCGACTTAGCTTCTGCTGGAGTTTTTTCTTCCTTCTCAGGACTTTTAATGTCCCCAGTCCACAGGGTTCTATCGGCTTCATAGACCCTCTGCTTACGTCTCCAGGAACCACACCAAGTTCTGAGCAGCAGCAGCTGCACAGGAGTGCCCTGCTGTCAGCAAATGACCCGACCCCATGTGAGGTAACTTTCGGCTTCCTCCTAGGCCTTGGGGAGTTTCCTGCCTCCACTGGACACCATCTCTAAAGCTTCATCTTCTTTCCTCAATTAAAATTGTCAAAGTCTTGTTGTATTTCCTGTCTCTAAGCGAGAAAATTAAGTATGGCTGGCAACTCATTTTTTTTTTTTAATTTTTATTGGAGTATGGTTGCTTTACAATGTTGTTAGCCTCCACTGCACAACAAAATAAATCAGCCATACACATGGCAACTCAGTTTTATGTTACTTGAAGCAGTGAGAAGGTCATTCTCATGTACTGACAATGAACATCAAATCGGTACAAGCTTTGAGGGGGCAGTCTGCAATGTGTCTTAAAAATGCATATCCTTGGGCTTCCCTGGTGGTGCAGTGGTTGAGAGTCCGCCTGCCGATGCAGGGGACAGGGGTTCGTGCCCTGGTCCGGGAAGATCCCACATGCCGCAGAGCGGCTGGGCCCGTGAGCCATGGCCGCTGAGCCTGCGCGTCCGGAGCCTGTGCTCCGCAACGGGAGAGGCCACAACAGTGAGAGGCCCGCGTACCGCAAAAAATAAAATAAAATAAAATAAAAAATGCATATCCTTTGACACAGTAATTCTATTCCTAGGATCGATCTTAAGGATAACTTAAAATACATCAAAGATTTGGTTGCAGTTACCCCAAATGCAAGCATAATGCTCAGGAGAAGTTTGTCTCTTATCAGACTTGCTTAAAAGTGGCTTATGAGACATTCAATTTTCAGTAAGAGTTACTATTACAAGGTATTTAGGTCCAAATCCTAGCCATCTGGAGGATTTTAGAGGGAGAAAAAGCTCTCAGCTCTGTAAAGCAATAGGGTATTGAGAGGAGTGGACTGAAATGTCTAAGATGAGGCTCTGCCACTGACTTGCCCAGTGGTCACCTGCCCTCTCTGGACCTATTTTCTCACCTATAAAATGGGGTAAAATCTGCCCATTATCTTGGACAGGCGTGTAAGGAGGGCGTCCAGCTTTCCCTTTTGTCTGCACTAGGGCTCTCTCTGTAATGACACGGATTGTCTTCCATGGCTTCTCTCTGCCTTTAGAATGACACAATCCTTCCCAAAGCCTCAAGCTTCCCAACAGTCTGGCTCAGCCTACTTCTCTGGCCTCATCATGGGTACAACCTCCCTGTCAGTCACTGTGCAGTCACTAGGTGCTGGAGATAGACATTCCTCCCCCAGGGTTTTCACGTGTGCTCTTCCCTCTGCCTGAAATCCTGTACCCCCTTTGCCTGGCCAACTCCTACTTATCCGTAAAGTCTAAGCTTAAATGTCACTCTTACCAGGTTATCTTCCCGGACGACCCCCAACATGGTTAGGTCCCCCCATTACATCCTGTCATAGTGCCTGCTACAGATCCTTCATAAGGCTTATCACAATGGTCCTTCAATACCTGTTTACGCCATAATTTATTTGGTTTCCTTTCCCTTTCAAAACTTCATGAGGGCAGGTTCTATTTCTGACTTGCTCATGACTGTGTAGTGTCAGGGCTTGGCAGAGTGCCCAGCCCAGAGACACAACGTAATTTTTTTTTTTAAATAAATTTATATATTTTTGGCTGCGTTGGGTCTTCGTCGCTGCGCGTGGGCTTTTCTTTAGTTGCAGCGAGTGGGGGCTACTCTTCGTTGCTGTGTGTGCAGGCTTTCTCTAGTTGCGGTGAGCGGGGGCTACTCTTCTTTGCTGCGCGCGGGCTTCTCATTGCGGTGGCTTCTCTTGTTGTGGAGCACGGGCTCTAGGCGCGTGGGCTTCCGTAGTTGTGGCTCGCGGGCTCAGTAGTTGTGGCTTGCGGGCTCAGTAGTTGTGGCTCGCGGGCTCTAGAGCGCAGGCTCAGTAGTTGTGGCACACGGGCTTAGCTGCTCCACAGCATGTGGGATCTTCCCGGACCAGGGCTTGAACCCATGTCCCCTGCATTGGCAGGTGAATCTTTTTTTTTTTTTTTTTTTTTGCGGTACGCGGGCCTCTCACTGTTGTGGCCTCTCCCATTGCAGAGCACAGGCTCCGGACGCGCAGGCTCAGCGGCCATGGCTCACGGGCCCAGCCCCTCCGCGGCATGTGGGATCCTCCCAGACCGGGGCACGAACCTGTGTCCCCTGCATCAGCAGGCGGACTCTCAACCACTGCGCCACCAGGGAAGCCCGGCAGGCAGATTCTTAACCACTGCGCCACCAGGGAAGTCCCAAGGTAATTTTTTAAATGAATGAATTATTATCATCTTAGAGCATCAGGGATAGAGATCTAATGGCTTCATTTTACAGCTGACAAAATGAAGGCCCAGAGAAGATAAATGACTTTTCCCAGGTCACATGGCCAATGAGTGGAAGAGGCAGTTTTAGAATTCATTCATTCATTCAAAAAATCTTGAGCCTACTATGTTCCAGGCACTGTCCTAGGTGCTGGAGATAGAACGATGGCCAAAGCAGGCCCTGACCTCCTAGGACTTAACTACCTGTAGTGGAGGAGATAAGCAGATAAACAAACAACACTTATATAACATATGAGATAGTGATATCTATGAAGAAAGAGATGCTCTAAAGACAAAACCGGTGAGGACTCAAACCCATGTTTTCTGCTTCCAAGTGCAGGCTCTTTCCACTACACCACGCTGCCTGCCCTAAGTAAACAAACAAAACCATAATTTATGAGGCTCCTTCAGCTGCCTGTGTGTGTGCTTGGTGGGGTGAAACCCTCATGAAGTCCGTGAAAAAGGGCCAACATCATCAGAAGCAGCAGCTGACTGGCTTGCCTGCTAAAGCAGGTGTCCCAGCATTAGCCAGCCTGGCCTCTACTGCCTTGAAACTTCACATCTGGCGCCCAAAGAGAGAGGGGGCGTGTTTAAATAAGACAGCTATTGACCAAGTGGATTGAGGAGGGTTGGAGTTGGCTTGTGTCTGGGAATGATGCAAACCACAAGGGGACAGTACTCGGGAGGCGGACAGAAAACACAGATGGGCTCAAACTGCAGGCGTGACTATTGCCTGAGCACCCCACCCCCATCCCTGGGCGAAGCAGAGCGAGGCCTCTTCACTGCCGAAGATCTGTTTATTTTTTCATTTATAAAGGCGCCCTCTGATGCCTGTACTTGGAGAAATCGAATGTGCACTCAGACCACTGACTTTCCTCAAAACTGTTTCAAGTAGAAACGTGGTTGAAACAAGAGTTCAGAACATATGCAGAATGACACAGCAGCCCGCTGAGAGGGAGGGGTGCTGGTGGATCAAGGGGGTCATGGATTGGACAGGTGAGCAGATCACAAGGCTGCCCATTGAAACACTCCCTCCTCACTTTGGCAGAACATCAGTTTTGACAGTCCAAAGTGTTGTTTATAACATAAAGTAGGTACCCTAATAAAGATTAGTTGAAAAACAAACAAATGAAGGATGACAACTCATTTTTCTCACATAGGGAAGATTAAAGCCCAAAGCACTGCTTTGAAAATAATGATAGTAATCATTTCCTGACCAAGCACTATGAATGAACCAGACATTTCATGATCTCTCATCCTCACACTAATCTTGACATAGATATTATCTTCATCTTAGAGATGAGCAAACTGAGGCTCAGGGCAGTTCAGTGACTTTCGAGAAGTCACACTGCTGGTGAATGGGCACTGAGCTCCAATCTGTCTCTAAAATCCAAGTACTTTCTACAAAACCAAGAAGTGACAACTACTTGCTGAGAGCAAAAAGCGACCCTCTCTAGCCGCTCTGCTGCTACTAACGTGTTACTGGTTGGGAAGCCACGTAATTCATGTTGTGAGTTATGTACGATTCTAAGTAAGGGTGGGGGACTTCATGCAGAGGCTTCAGGATAGCTGGTCCCTTATTTTAGGGGTGAGTTTAGGAGTTTGCAGCAAGAACTCACTGCTAGAGTAGAATCATATCATTGTACAATCCCAAGTATAATGGCTGTTCAGTGAGTGCCTGACGTGAACCCTAGTTACGATAAGCAAGACTGCTTACTGCGCTCCACCCCACTGGAAAAGAACTCATGTCAGGAGTGGATGACAACGGGACACTCAGTCTGCCCCTCAAGTCTCCCAGCTCTACTGTATGCTAGCCTGGTGGTAGCCTCTCTTCATTTCCTAATTCACAAAATTGGGCTGATATCTACACTTCACAAAATTGTGAGGAATAAATGATAAAGTATACAGAAACACCTGGCATGGAACAGGTGTACAATAAATATGACTTTAGTCATATTTATTCATTATTCATAGGATGAGTTTGGTTGACCAGTCTGGGACTATGGGTCATTTTGGCCCAAAGAATTCCAGGGAGATGCAGTCAGTTCCAGGTCTAAATCAGAGTGTGTGTTCGTGCGTCAGAGAACAGCCTACATGGATCCTTAGTGGAACCGTGGAACCAATCCCATCTCCATGGTTTAACGAGGACCATGGCTCAGGCAAGAGCCAGAGGATTTCCAAGCATGAGATGAACCAGCAAAAGGCTAATCATTCCACATTTGAAGTCACTCCCAATTCTCTCCTGTCCTGAGTTTCCAAGGGGATCAAAAGAATCATTTGCCTAAAACTGAACTAAATCCAACCTCAAACTTGTTCATCTTGAGATAGAACAAGCTTTTCCTCAGCTTGTTCTGTCTCAAGATGCAGGTGCAATTTGGCCTTTATGACCTATTTCATACTGGTGATTCTCTCTTCAGGCTACAAATGGTGATTTTTCTAATGTACGAATCTGAGATGTTAAACTTCTTCAATGGCTTCCTATTGCCTGTAGAGTGAAGTCCAAACTACTTAGCAAAGACTTCTGTGATCTGGCCCCTACCTACTTATTTGTCTCATAACCCACTATTCCGTCTATCACTAAACCACTTATAGCTCCCTAAACACTCTGTGCTTTCTCATGTGTCTATGTCTTTTATGTAGTATGTCCTGTTCCTTTTGCCTGGGGTGCCCTTCACTTTCCCATTTGGCAAACATCTATTCTCAGTTTAAGCACTTCATCCTCTGTGAATCCTTAATCCCTGAGGTAGTCACAGACAACCCTTCCCTGGGCTCACCCTTAGGCAGGGAAGGACATGGTATAGTGGAAAGAATATAGGTTTCAAGTCAGAAAGCCTGGAGTTTAAACTCTGGCCCTCCTCCCCGGCCAGCTGGAACACCAACCAGAGGGAAAGACATAGTCTCCTAGCCTAATGTACAGTCCACTGGTGTGGTTTTCCTTATGTAAAGACAGATGCGGGGGCTTGTAACCAAAAGATTCAGTGACCTGAACCACTGGTGAGATCATCCCTATCTGGGATTGACAATTCTAAAGGTGTAATTCATTTAACTCCTTTTGTTCCAACCTCCATGTTTGCTCACACACCATGTGACAGGAAGTCAGCTTCCTATACAGGTTTGCTAATCACAACCACCTGAGTATTCCAGTTCCTCCAATTTTTTGTTACAAATTTATTATTAAAAATAAATGCATCTCACCTTTGCCACTTACTGGCCAAATCATTTAAACTCTGAACCTCTTTTATCTTCATTTGTAGATGAAAAGTGTGAGGATTAGAGAAAATGGATTGAGCACAAATTTTGGCCCATGGTAAGCACTAATATTATAGTATCATTATAGCACATTTAAATTATTTATCTATGTCTCTCCCTCCACTAGATAGTAAACCCCTCAAGGGCAAGAAATTCATCTTTATATCTCCCAGCATCTAGCACAACAGTGCTGGGCACATAGAAACTTTTGGCAAAAGTCTGTGAGATGCATAACACGCACACATTTTGCCTTTCCAATGACTGTCAGTTCCAGGAAGGCAGAGAACTTGTCGTGTGCTTTTCTTTTATCTTTCACAGCAGCCACCATGGTTGTGGAGCAAATCAGTAAGCAGTCATTCAAGGCAAACTCATGAGTGGACCAACACATTCTTCTTCTTAGCAGTTGCTCTACAGTGGAAAAGTTACACGTTGTGAAGTCTGAAGACCTTGGTTCTAGCCCTGGTCCACTCCCTTAATGTGAGGTGTTAGGCATACTCGTTAAATGACCTACGCTTGTTTTCTGCAAAACAGGGGAGAGAAAAACCTTGAGGGCTATCACAAGGATGAAATAGGATGAAGTAAAGCACCATGTAAAGTTGGAATATAACTAAGAGGGACAAGGGAAACACTCCCATCAGGCTTTATGGTTTTCAGGAAAATGGTTCTGCTTCCTGTACATCCCATTCCAGGAGAGAATAAAAAAGCACAATACCATGATTATGCTATATTTATGTAATTTTCACATATCTTTTAGGAAAACCTGGTTTTGAGAAGACTCCCTTGGCCTAATTCAGAGCAATCAGTGGCTAACAAGTGTCCTGAGGCCGCTTTACTACCTGCATGGCTTAAATAGGGCAAAAAATGCCAAATTTCTTTTTGATTTTCTCACAAAGGTTAAGTCAAAGGCAAGGCCAAGAGTTGGACAATCTTTTCCAAGGAAAAAGCGTTCTTGATTTAAACTAAAAGCAACCAAATGGATTACTTAGGGAACTATGCTCTGTTCAGAAGAGTTTCCTGATGATCTAAAATTAATTATAAAACTTTATTCTAGCCTCTCTTTACCTTCTTCTTAACGTTTATTAGTCTACTTATCTAACTTTGTAATTTAGTAAGTATGGTATACTGGACATAACTGAATCTTTGTTTACAGATTCAAGACCATGTGGCAGGGATGCTGTAGAGAGGACTCATGCAGCAGATGGGTGGCTGAGTTAGATAAACATTAAGATCACCTTCAAATCTGACAATCTGGGATCTGAACAACTTAGTTGTACTTTCACTTGTAAAAAGGAACATGAATCATCATTGGGCGGTGTGGCAATGTGAACTAATATATAGCCAAGAACAGTATAGCACAGTGGTTAAGACTGCAGGCACTAAAGCCAAATTGTCAAGATTGATATCCTGGCTCTGTCACTTGCTAACTCTGTGACCTTGAACAAGTTTCGCTATTTCTCTGCTTCAGTTTCCTCATGTGTAAAATGGAAATAAAAGTACCTGTCTCTTAGGGTTGCTGTAAGGATTAAGAGTTAATATATCTGGGGGGAGGGGCAAAATAGGGATGGGGATTAAGACGTACAGACTACTAATATAAAACAAATAAGCTACAAGATATATTGTACAACACAGGGAATATAACCAATATCTTATAACTATAAGTGGAATATAACCTTTAAAAATTGTGAATTAGTATGTTGTACACCTAATATTGTACATCAACTATACCTCAATTAAAAAAAGAAGCTAGGGGCTTCCCTGGTGGCGCAGTGGTTAAGCATCCGCCTGCCAATGCAGGGAACACGGGTTCCAGCCCTGGTCCAGGAAGATCCCACACGTTGCGGAGCAACTAAGCCCGTGTGCCACAACTACTGAGCCTGTGTGTCACAACTACTGAAGCCTGTGCTCTGCAACGAGAAGCCACTGCAATGGGAAGCCCTCGGCAACTAGAGAAAGTCCGCGCACAGCCACGGAAGACGCAACGCAGCCAATAAATAAATAAATAAAGTAAATCTATTAAAAAAAAAAAAGAAGCTGATACCTTTAACATTCTTGGAACAGTGTCTGGTACATAGTAGGTGCGCAAAAAAATATGAGTTTTCCTGCTTTGCGTTAGCTTAATATATGTCAGAATACTAGAGACTGACTGCCCATGCAACATTTCATTAAAGCCTGAAAACAACACTTTAAGGTAGATGGTGTAGCTCATTCTAAAGATGAGGAAACAAGTTCTCGGAGGATAAGTGTCTTACCTAAGCTCAGTGCCTTAAACAGGGTTTGAATCCAGAGCCCTCTGCCTCCCAACTTGTGTTATTTCCATCACAGCACCCTGCTTCCCCAGTATGTCAAAATTGTTGAGTGTGTGCAAAACTGAGTTGAATTCATGCTGATCCAATGTATGTAGATCCTGTAAACTGCCTTTTGGAATAACACTGGGTACCTGCTTGCTATCTTGTCAATACTCTCATTTTTAAGGTAGGGCAGAAATAACCCCATTAAGGATTCACTTTATCATGGTTTACTTATACAATGATTGTGTAAATGGTGATGTTCAAACAGCTAGATAAATATCCACTAAAGGGACTTCCCTGGTGGTCCAGTGGTGAAAACTCTGCACTCCAATGCAGGGGGCCTGGGTTCGATCCTTGGTCAGGGAACTAGATCCCACGTCCCGCAACTAAAGGAGCCCGCATTCCACAACTAAAGACCCCACATGCCACAACTAAAAGAGCCCGCATGCTGCAACAAAAGATCCCACGTGCCGCAACTAAGACTCAGTGCAGCCAAATAAACATTTTTTTAAAAATCCACTAAAATGGTGAACCTTCCTTAGCCTGTTTCTTGTCTTAAATTCTTTGTTATTCTTTACACAGGACTATAAATTTTCGCCCATTATGATTATCCAGGTTCTCTTCTGAATTAAGTCCCTCTTACCACTCATCTAAGCATCATCTCAGTTGCTATCTAATGCTATTTAGTGTGCCTGTCCTCCACTCCATAATGATAGCCTCTGAGCTCTTGCAATCCCTCAAGTATCTTATCCAGGACTAAACATAACTAGTATTCAACAACTGTTTGACCCTCTGGATTTGAATGACCCAAAGTAGATGCTAAACAACGTGGTTTTTCCATTCTTCAAGAGCAGTTCAATAAACGACATAAGAACCTTGAGAAAGAAAGCCTTAAAAGACTGAAAAAAAAAGTTATAGAAGGACTAGCTGTGAAGAACTTTGAATATTAAAAAAAAAAAAGAGGGGGAGAAGCCAAAGTGAAGCCTCAAGAAACAAGGAGTCTGGCAAAAGCAAATGAGAAAAACGGGGAGAGGTGGCAGAGGAGCCACATGATATTTAGGGTTTGAAATGAGGGGGAATTCTAGAGTTAAGGTGGGTTTGGATCAGAAGCCTTCCCAAGTTTCTCAGGCTAAAGAGCCTGAGTGGCAATCTGTGGGTGGCCCACACTTAAGAACACAAAAAAACTGGACACAGATACAAATGGTGAGAAGTGTCACGCAGCAGGGAGTGGCAAGAGTCCATCCTAAATGCAGTCATTTGGGTACAACGTGCCCTTCAGAGAGGGCATAGTGACAGCATGGGCTAATTTACAGAGCCGCCAGGGTAATAACTCAAAAAGCAATACTGCCTTCTCACAACAAAACGAGGCAGCCCCAGAATGTTTTGTGGTGGTAAAAAGCTGCATTACAGCATACTGAGATCCCGGAACCAATGAAAGGAGACAAGTTTACCAAAACGAGTCTTGACACAGAGTACGTTTCTGGCAAATACATTATTATGCACTCACTCTACTCAGGTCCTGGAGCAACTATTTCGTTTCCTTATATGGCCCTTCTCTTCAGCTCTCTCCTGTATAATAACTAATGTCTTCTTAGAGAAACAAAGAAAAGGAATAGAACTGTTCCACTCGTCCTCCTCCG
This sequence comes from Pseudorca crassidens, assembly GCF_039906515.1. Taxonomy (NCBI): domain Eukaryota; kingdom Metazoa; phylum Chordata; class Mammalia; order Artiodactyla; family Delphinidae; genus Pseudorca; species Pseudorca crassidens. Next base: position 53,173,412 of record NC_090304.1, on the reverse strand, counting down.
TTTTTTTCAGGGAAATGAGTAGAGGCTCATATCATTGAGAGTGTCAGAGAAGAACTACCAGTTTTTGAAATCACTTTTAAAAAACTGAAATCATTTCTGCTAGAGAAAGCTGCTTTGATGGGGGGAGGCAAGGGAAAATACTGCAACTGCCTACCCTGACTGCCAGAATTAAGCAGTCTTACTTTAGCCAGAACATTTTTCTTTAATTCCATTAGAACTTTAATTTGAATACTACTAGAACTAAGATACGATGGGCAAGCATGGGTAGAAACACTCCCTATATGGCACACAAAATCAAAGAAAATGCCAGCTGTCAGGCTGAAATAAAAATCAACTTCTAATGTTACTCTTCTTAAAATTCTTTGATTGGCCCTCGTAGTCTTCAAATAAAATCCAAACTCCTTAGCAGGACCCCAACTTCACTTCCCAATATATTTCCCTCCCTATTCCCAAATTCTAATAGTCCATTTCTCCCCAAAAGTCACATTCCTCTACCTGGAAAATCCTTTCCATTCCTCTTTGCTTGGTAAAATCCTACTCATCCTTCAGAAAAACTGCTTGGCTTTCTCTCCTTCAGGAAGATGTCCTCAACACCCCCCCCTCCTATGAGCTCTCTGAGGACCCTGCGCTTATTTATCATTGCACTCACCATGTGATGCTATGATTTCACTTTACTTTCTTGTCCCTTCCACTAGTTCCTGAGGACAAGTGCCAAATTCTAGGATTCTACCTTCTAGTGCTCAGGACAGAAGCGTGACATATAGGAGATACGCAATAAATGTTTTAATGAATAGTAAATATAGCCATCTACGAATCTCACTTTCTCTCAGTAAGAAAATATACTCTCCAAAACCTTTCATAAAATAAGGTAACTATCTTCCCTCTTTGACCACACTGACAGCCAGAATGAATATTTTGAAAGAGTGTAACATCTGGGTCATATCCTTGATAACATTTCAGGAAGTTGGTGGCTGACTGCATCATTTATGACATCAAGAAGAAAGCCATCATTTGCAGAGCACCTACGTGTGCCGAATTTATTCTGTATACACATTACTTCACTCTTGGTGGCCCATGGTAACTTGTTTGAGCTTTATTTTGATAAAGAATCTGAGGTTTAGAAATCTGCCCAAGGTCACAGAGCCAGCAAGTGGTGAAGCCAGATTAACACAATGTGCAAGATCAGGACTAGATTTTCTTCTAAAGGAACTAAAAAATGAGGTTGGCTGAATCTAAGATTTCCCACAGGACTGAAAAAATGATGAAGACAGCAAATAACTTGTCCATCTCAGACTATGGGTATGCAGTTTTAACAATATAAACTGAAAACCAGCCTTGTTCCTGTTCAGAGTTTAAATAACTGCATACACTGTTGCCATCCTGTCAAGTAACAGATTCATCAGACAATCAGTTTGAAGCACTGTTTTAAAACAACTTCTCAAATTTATTTAACTCATGTGGATAACATGGTAGAGTTTTTTTTTTTTTTTTTACAAAAAGGAAACAGCCAGCACTTACTACTCAATAAGCCTTGCAGACGGCTCAGAGTGTAGGCAGCATACTGGGCACAGTGACCACAGGATTTGCATTATGCTTGCAAAGACAGAACTCCACCAGCACCAGAGTTTTCCAATTCAAAATGTGATTTAATTAGAGATCCCAGCATGATAATTTTTTTTTAAAAGGCTGGATTGTTGCTTTTTTTTCCTTTAATTTTCCATTTCTATTTAGAAAAATGACTAGAGGCAATGGCGAAAATAACCATTTAAAAGGGATTCCTCTCCAGAAGTTTTTTGTAAAGTTAAATCCAGCCTTTCCATCCTTCTCTCCATCCTTTTACATTTAAAAAAGAAAGGAGTTTGGAATGTGTCAACCTTTACTCAGCTTGCTGCACAAAGCCTCAGCCTTCTCAAGTTGTAGACGTAATGCAATGCTGGGACTAATCTCCCAAACCTCTGGTTTTAATCAAGTCCATGGGGTGCCTGGCTGGAGGGCCCTGGGTGACAGTTGCTAAAGAAGCTCCTATTAATCTAAGGTCAGTCACAATCCTAACCTTAAACAGTAGACGGCTGACTGCATCACTTACGACATACACCAGGCGAAGGCAGAAGGAGCAAGAAGCAAGTCAGACGTCCCTTGTCTGTTAAGTCATGAGTCACTCCAGCAGCTGAGCCTGTGTTCCTTTCCCCAGAGCTCACTGTGCAAGGTCACCGCCACACCACCTCCATCCCCTGAGCTCACTGTCCAGCCATAAAGGGAGGTGCTTCCAAGTTATCACTGGAATAAATGATTTTCCATAAGTAACAAATGAAAATGTTTAGATCTACCAATGACTCAGTCTCTCCATCTCTTCTTGGGGAGCCTGTACTTCTAATCATGTGAGGAAGTTAAAAATACAGAGGAGCAGCATCAATAGACAATGTGCTTTACCTCTTCCTCATTACCTTCCTGGAAAATTGTTGTTTCTAACATTCAGTTTCCTTGAAAAGGAGAAATTTTACTTAACTGTTGTACGTTGCATGTAAGAAGGGACTTCTCTTTTTAGCCTTCATTTCACTGTATGGGTTTCCCTCTCTAGGTACTGAGAGTGGGAAAGGGAGAGAGAGGAGGAGACAAAAATCACAAAGTGTAGTATAAAGCACAGCCTGTGTCAGCACCATGACAAGTCCTCTAATGTCATCAATGTTGACTCTAAGTAATTTCTGGTGGGGTTGAATACATCATTACATTTCTATTTGTGCTCTGCCTGAGGCTTTTCCCTAACCACTAATTGCGAATAAAGGGCTCAAGAGTAAGAGCTTTTGTGAAAGGGCTAGAACACAAGTAATGTGCTGGTCTGTGGCCAGGTGTCAGTGTACTTCATAATGGAGGAAAAGAGGATTACCGGGAGATTTTTGTTTCAACCTTTAGTCCAACCAAGATTTAAAAGACTTACAGAAAATGCTTCACACAAAAGTTTGGTAGTGGGGAAGGGAGGATGGGGAAGTGGTAAACACATCCAGTAAAATTCAGGCATAAAAGAATACCCACACAAGTCCACAAAATACAAAAGAACACGGAGGATCACTTCCTGAGCCATAAATGGATGGATAAGGGCACAGGGTGGGTAGGGCACAGTGGATTAGCCACTAACGGCTTCAGTGATAATTCTGAAACCTGTTCCAATTTATTTTTGGAATGAATTCTTCTCCTGGACAGGTCAAAATTGTGCTTAAAAAATGTTGGAAGATAACAGCTTTTGAAATATTCTTTTGCCTCTTGCTTCCAGGTGATTTCCTTTTTGTTGAAAACCAGAAGCTGTATAAACCTCACAGGATGGAAAAACAGTCTTTTGATAAAGATGAGGTGAGGTACTGGATGAACTTACACAGTAAGTGAGAGTCTGTATGTCTTGGTCTTGTCCCTTGACCACTCCACATCTCTGGACCTAACAGAGATGGCAGTTCACTTCCTCTGGAAGAAGCCAGTAATGGACACTTGTCTATTGGCTTTGCCCAGAGCAGCAGTTCCTTTCTTTGGGCCCTTTCGTTCCTCTTTGGGTTCCTTTTTCAGAGTCATGGTGGGAGGCCTATGTACAGAGGAAGTCTTCACCTTAAGCTCTTCTTCACTATCTGTGCAGGATTCACTCTCGTAGACCTTTTCAGTTACTGGAAGAATAAAGAAAAAAATGGGATATGAGTGGGTTGAGTCACTTAGAACACAGCTCTCGAGAGAGAATGAGATGTCTGGTTCACTCCAATCCCCTCAGACCCACTCACCAAGGGAGGTGTGCTCACTGACCATCGCAGCTCAATCCCGCTGGGAGATCAGATCCCGCCTCAGGGAGGAAGCAGTATTTTGAGCTCACACAGCCTCTAGCTGGGGCTCAAAATCAACATTCACCCTTACTCTGTCACTGCTATGCCCCATGCCTTTAAGTGGGCCTTTATCATGTGGTTGCCCAAATCCTGCATTTGGGCCTTGGTCTATGCTTAGCTAACTTGCTGAGCTCTACATAAGAACTGTCTGCATCTCAAACACCTACTTCTACCTCCATGCTTTGACTGACTTCTTCAGTCTCACCTCCCTGACCCACAGTGCCTGCCATTTCCATCACTGGTTTTCCTGGTCTTAAGCTCTGCTCTACCAGCCAGTCCTCATCCTACCTAGCCAGACTCACTGCCATGGACCCTCCTGGCTAGTCCTATCCTGATGTCACCCACTGTGAACTGGAGATTAGCTACTCAACTATTCAGTCCTTGGTTCTCAGTGACCCAGGATTTAGTAATGGGCTACATCATGAAGAACGACTATCTCAAGCAAACTTGGTCAGATGACAAACTTGATAGTTTTAAGGAAGGACAACGATAAAATGAGAAAAAGTTCCCAGTGTTTTTACTCCCTGTCAGCCAAGGGTGTATTGCGCCTTTTCTCCTACCAATAAAATTCACTGATCCCTCCCCACTGGAAACTTAAAAAAAAATTATACCAGTGAGGAGTCACTATAAGGAAGCCCCAAAGGGCACAGGTAGACAATCGCTTCCAACAATGATGTCCCAGAACTGATGAGGGTCTCTTCAATACTACTGCAGTGCACACACCAACCGCAAGAAACAGTACAATGCCACCCTCCTGTGACTTTAGAGAGATGCAGCAGCTGTACAGTCAACGTCATCTAAATCCTTTCTCAGCAAATGATGGAAAAAGGAAAACACCTTTTCTTAGCTGAATAGAGAAACCTAATATGCATAATATTCAAATGAGTAAAGTGAAAGGTATTTTTTTCCCACTAACATACAGTGATAGTTTTAAGCTCTCGATTATTGATCATTTTTTTCTAATAAAATATATCCGCCGAACTGTTCTAGAGGCATAGGCTTTGGAATCAAATACACCTGTGTTCTAATACCTAGTCTGTCACTTACATAGTCTCAAATTTTAATGTGTATCAGAATTACTTGAAGGCTCATTTAAACATGTATGGCTGGGCTTTATTTCCAGAGTTTTAGATTCAATAGGTCTGGGGTGGACCCAAGAATTTGCTTTTCTAACATGTTCCCAGGTGATGCTGATATGCTGCTGGTCTGGGGACCACACCGTGAGAATCACCATTCTTTGCTCCCCTGTAAAAGGTGATATACTGCCCTACAAAATGTACAAATACACCCAGTAGTCTTTGGCAAGCACTCTTCAGTGCTATATTTTCCTCTTGCAATGGGCCACGCTGGAGGTCAACTGGCTATAACCAGTGGAGTACTCCTTCACCTTATTCATCTATTCTTATTAAGGTTGCATAATCAACAGTCCCCTCCCTAAGAGTTCCTAGGATTTGTCATTACTTTCAACAGCCTAGAAGTCACTTTGGCTGACCCCTGTCAACTAAGAGGCTAAAAAAACATTAGTAAGCTTTAAATATATACTAAGCGTTCTTGAAGATCTTAAGGCTCCACAGACCAGAGGCATTAGAATCTCCCATGAGCTTATTAGAAACACAGAATCTCAAGTCCTAACCCAGGCCTACTGAATCAGAAATTGAATTTTGTCAAGATCTTCAAGTAATGCATCTACTCAACAAAGTTTAAGAAATGCTGCTCTAAGATACTTCAGGAATTTCCATGGTATACTTGTTAGTTCAACAATTATGATCCCAGAACATCATCCCCATCCTGATGCAACTTCCAAAGCATTACATAACTGGATTTTAGAACAAAATTATGAGCTGTTATTTACTCAATATCTCAAATTAGGGAATTCTAAAGAGCCACCTACAGATATAGAAAAGACAAGACTTGCTCCTCCATAAGTTATATTATGTATTCAAATGGTGGCATGTCTGTAATATTAAACTTCAGCATCAATTAGCTCATTATTTCATGACTAACCACTGGTTGTCTCATTGCCGATTCTGTGCAATGCACTGCTTGAGGGAGTTAAAAACCAGTCAGGGCAGCACCAACAGAATTTCTTAAGCAGAACACTTTGTATATACCTTAAGAGCTAAAAGGAGCATTTCTATATTCAAAGCTGTGGCTACTTCAAACTACAGAACAAAGGAGGTTTCAACTTAAAAATACAGGACCTTTATTTTAGCTGAACAACACACCACTTTTCTGGGCTGCCATAAAAACAAGCGCAGTTTGCATGGGTAGAAGAATTCTTTTCCACTCAACTGTTTTGCTCTTAGAAATCCACCCTGTCCAGAAGTCCACCCCAAATTTATCTCAGGGGCCCAACTCCCCAGTCCCTGTAGTAAACTCACAGAAAGGGAAAGATCAGCTTTTTAAGCCCACAGACCAACCCCCATCCAGCACAGGACAGGAGAAGCCCCCTGTGCTGGTACATTTGGAACAGTCTGAGCAGAGAGAGGAAAGCAGAACTCCTTTATTGGTTACAGGAGCCAAGATTCATTAGGTTGACCTTGGACTAAAAACCTTAAAAAAAAATGTGCTATGTGAGCACAGTTTTCATTGTTGCATCCAAGGCTCTTAATAGTCCTGTCTGGAGACAGGAGTACAAAAAAGTTCACATCCCATACCTGGCCAAAACTTGAGTACTATGTTTTGAACAAAGCAATAGGTAATTAGCCCCAAATTCCCAATGAACTCCCATAAAGATATTTTTGACACTTTTCTTTTGGGGTAGCAGGAGGGAAAAACTGGCACTGATGCTTTTGTCCTCTTAAGTTTAAAAGAAAAAAGAATTAAAAATTCAACAGTAAATATGTAAATTACCATTAACAGTCAAACCAAGAGGCTTGAAATTCATTACTAGAAGACTAACAGCAAAAAACAAACAAAACAAAAAAAGACCAAAATCCAGAATTCATAGGCACAAGAAAGTTATCACTGAAAAGACAGAAATTTCCTGTGTAAGGAATTTTATTCCCAATCGCATGCTACAATTAAAATGGCAGAGGCCTTTTCAGATGAGTGGGAGGTGGGGAATGGGAGAGGGCTCGAGACTGATGAAAGGTCTTCACTAGTTTTTTTTGTTTGTTTTTTTTTTTTGCGGTACGCAGGCCTCTCACTGTTGTGGCCTCTCTCGCTGCGGAGCAAAGGCTCCGGAAGCGCAGGCTCAGCAGTCATGGCTCACAGGCCCAGCCACTCCGCGGCATGTGGGATCTTCCCGGACCGGGGCACGAACCCGTGTCCCATGCATCGGCAGGTGGACTCTCAACCACTGCGCCACCAGGGAAGCCCCCTTCACTAGTTTTAACAACCACATTGCCTAGGGAAAGTTGATTCTTCAGAGTCTATCAATCTTTTTAAGACAAAAATTTGAACCAGAAAAGGAAAATCAAGAAAGGGAAAAAATACTTCTCTAGGAGAGCCAGTGTGTGGCAGGTGCCACAGGAAAGGAGAAATGACAATTCTCGGCTATCTCACCAGCAAGCGGTTGAAGAGCCTAAACCCACAACTTTTTACAAACACAAAAGACAGTACCAGGATCTGAACATCTCATCGGGCCTCAAGTGCTAAATCTTAAAAGCCCCACAGAAGTCGGTCAATCGTGGTAGAACAAGCTAAAACATGGCTGAAGAATCAAGCAATGACTTGAGGCCTGAATTCTAATTTCCCTCTAGGCCTCCATAAAAAGCACATGCTGTTACCTAACATGGCTTACAAGCAGGAAACATAAAGGAAGTGATTTGGAAGAGTCAGACCCCTCTATAGAACAAATGGGACAAAACACAAAGAAGACTCTTGACACTCTCTTCAGAGTCTAGTCTTCTATAGGAGCTTCTTTTCCACTGTTCAAATGTATAAAACAAACATTCAAAAAAAACCCAAATGTTTCTCAGTGTCTATGATTTAAAATTGGTATTGTGGTTTCCATCTTGAAAGTGTTTTTTAAATATATTACTTCACATGAATCTTCACAACAATCCCACATGTAGGCAAAATGGTATTTTCCCTCCACTCCACAGATCAAGAAACTCCCCACCAGAGATGATGTGACTTTTATGCAAGATCTCAAGCATATTACCCAAACAGAAACCCAGGTATTCTGACTTTAGTTGTAGTGTTCCCTATATTCCACTACTCAAAGTGTGGGCCACAGGAAAGCAGCCCAGCACCACCTGGGGATGAATCATGTGCATATTAAAGTCTGAGGCACCCTGCTCTGTAAGGGATTAAGGTGCTCTCCATGGTAATAACTCTATCTCTGGATTTGGAGTCAAAAAATTTTCTTACCTATGCAGCCCTCCTCGTCCACAAAGGCTTTAGATTTTAGCACACGTTTTCGTTTTCTTTTGTTTTCTCCACTTGAGCCCTAAAAGATCATAGGAAGATCAGAGGATACAACATTAAATTGACCAATCAAGCTACAGAGAAAAATAACAAAAGTTTTTTACTCTATAACAATCACCCTCCAATATTCTATGACGATAAAAAGTTAAACAAGTTATCTACAAATTTCCCTTTAGGGGATCAGCCCAACCACAGACAAGTTACACTCATTGATACTTCATTGTGAGAAGAAAAGTAGCATGTTGAGCAAAGAACTGTGTTCATTCAGTCAACAAACTTTTGTTGGGTAGTGCAGGCGTCGAGGTTAAAAAGACCAATAGCACAAGGGCCTTAGTGGAGGAGAGAGACAAAGAAAACAGACCATTGCAATCCATTGTGGTAAGGGCTTTAATGGAAGGCCACAGCAGATACTATGGAAGCACTCAGGGAAGGCCTCTAAACCAGACCAGAGGTCTCCATGGCATCCACCCTTGCCGTGGATACCTGCTAGTTCAATCTTGGCACTGCAACATTACAACTGTCTAATTTAGTATCAAAAGGTATTACTTATACCAACTTCCTTTTCTCTCCACTGGTCTTCCACCCCATTTTCTCTTCAGCTAATGAGGAAATCAGTGCAAAATTTAAATGAGTCTTATCACAATGAATTAAGGAAAACTAATATTCATAAAGGAAAAAAACCACCCATCTTCTCAGTCCTTCATTATCTACACTAACAGAATCAGACAAGAGCCAGATGAAGATCATTGAAAATTGTATTTCCCCATTTGCAGCCCTTTTCTTGAAGAGCAACAAATCTGCATAAGTTGTTTGTTCTACTCTGTCTTTCACACACTCTGCTGCAAGACTTCACTTTGCACAATGCCAACAGGAGTTGGGTGGCACAGCTGCCCTAAAGCTGGAGGGAATGAAAAACAAAAGAGCTCCCAGGATTGACTTTGGCCACATTCCTGAGATGACACCTTATGGCTGAACTCCCTCTTCAGGTGAGAAGAGAGGGAATGCCCATTCTGCACTACCTAGAGGAGAGCAGGACGAGACAGGAGCCGGCTACTGACATCTGTGAAGTGTACAGCAGCGAACTAACGTAGCAGAGTAGTTTTATCCTTGGGCGATAAAGGACACATCCCAGTAAAGTTGTACCTTGACAGAAGGAGGCTCTGGCTCAGTCTTCGGCACTGGTTCAGGAGATGGAGAAGCAGGAGGAGGTGGGGATGGTGACTCAGCTTCATGAGCCCCAGGAGAGTCTAGTATGACTGAAATAAGGAAACAAGCTTAGATAAGAGAACTACGGCAGTGTCTGGTACAATGCCTTCTCCACTGGCTCTCTAGACTTCCATGTCCAACAAAGGGTATTTTGCAAGCAGTAATTCAAGACAACCAAGGACTCTGCAATTATATAACTATAAATATCTTTAAAATACATATTTTATTAATTTTCATACAAAGAGAATCAAAGAATCAAGAATTATTAGAGCTGGAATATACCTTAGAGATCATCTTAGCTAAGCTTCTACTTTTATAGATAAGTCAAAGTATGAAGTTGTTTTATAAATATCCACTGATCAAAAAAAAAATATATCCACTGATCATCTACCATGTGTCATGTATTTCACTTACATTATTTTACTTTATCCTCACAACAAACCTAAGAGACTAATACTATTATTCATACATTAGAGTTGAGTAAACAGAGGTTCAGAGAGGTTAGTTAACTTGTCAGGGGCACAGAGCTTGCAACTGAGGCAGGAAGTTTTAGACCCCAGTCAGTCTGATTCCATAGCCTTACTATTCCAACTATCTCATGCTACCTTACCACTCAGGGCCAGACATTTTCTCTTAAGATCAAGTAAGTGGAGATAATCCTCAGATTATATCAAATGTGAGTACCTTTCATCTGAAGAGCTACAAATCCATTACAAATATATTTAAAATACACTGACGCATCCACATTCCTTATGCTTATGTCACTAAAATTATATTGAGGGAGAATGCTTGACTAAGGCAGACAGACATAGATTCTAGCATATGAATGTGGGCAAGTTGTAAAAAAATCTCTTTGAACTGCAGTTGTATAAAACAGAAATAATAGTTAACAGTGATTTTGTGACTGTGGTCTGAGGATTATTTGCCATCACTTGAGATGTATGTTAGACTGAAATTTTCCAGCTGATATTAAGAGCATAAACTGGGGAGTGGGGAAATCATCTCTGACACAATGATCACAATTACAGCTCTAACAACTAGGACTTGCTTGTTAATATGTGTTTGGGAACTACTTCTCACTTGCCTCACTGATGAGGCTTATTTTGCTACACTGAGATTAGCAGGAAAGAATATTTTAAGGAGAGAAATATTGCTATGGAAGTGGTACCACCTGAAACGACAGTACCACCACAGGGATCCCATCATTTCTGAATAGTTCCAGAAATAGTATAAGGCCCATAAGAGAGGAAGTGAAAATCCTCAGCTGACCTATTGCTTAATTACCACAAAGAAATTGCTGGTCAAGGAACTGGGTAAGCTGCTTAGCCTCACCTGCTCCCTGAATCTCCTGGCTGTATTCAAATTCTTAGCACAAGTCTTGGATCTGAAATTCTCCCAACCGATTAGGTCAGTGTTAAAAATTATGACAGTGGAGGGTTCAAGGCCAAATGACCTAAAGAGGTGAAGCAGAACAACAGCCAGAAAGAAACAATTATACACTTCAAGTATGAAATGGGCCCCAAAACTTTATAAGCTCTAGGAAATAAAAACATAAAAGGAAAGTGGTCCAGCTATTAACCAGCTCTGGGAGGCTGGAACATGATGGGAGCTCAAGGAAGCAAAAGTCCAGTCAAACCACAGAACCAAGCACACGTTTTTCTGAAGGTATAGCTATTAAGAAAGCTGTGTCACAATGTGTTACAGTGGTGGGAGTGAAGTTTATGTGGTGAGGATGCCAAAAAAAAGGAATTTTGAGTACTCTCAGTAATAAGTTTAAGAGTTCTTACTCTATTTCCAGTTCTGTAACAACTTGACTTAACCAAGGAAAACACAATCCCAGTGGCACCCTCTAAGACCCCTCTCACTGCACTGTATGGACTGTTTATCTACACTTCACCTTCAGACTCTAAGGTCCACACAGGCAGAGGCACCATGATTTCCCTAGCACTGAATATACAGTAACAATTTCTTTTAAATAAAGGAAAAGAATCATTTTCTGAACTAAATTTGGGATGATGGGCTTCTAGGTCAAGGAAGATTCAGCATATACCTCCTTCTCCCTTCCACACACCCCCAAAGAGAAACATTATAACGATAATAAAGGAAAGAAATGTTGTAACCCTCTCATAATGGGGAAGAGAACACCAGAGGAGCCAAGAGCTCTTAATGAATAAGAAATTTCAACAAATCCCTGGAAGATGGAAGGCAGATGGGAAAAAGTTGACAAGGGAAGCATCAGTCAATTAGGTGAGTCTGATAGGAGAGGTTACTATATATTATAAAACTTGTATTTTATCTGATTTTTGAAATTGTGTACATGTATTACTTTGTTTAAAAAAATTTTTTTAAACAAAATATTTTAAGAAAGGAAGGACAGGGAAAACAACTAGAATTTTCTGGACCTTACAAACATTAATCATTCATTTTCATAATAACCCTACAAAATCACTATTACTATTTCTGTTTTATATTGATACAACTGAGGTTCAAAGAGACTTTTTTAAAACTTGCCCACATTCATATGCTAGAATCCATGTCTGTCTACCTTAGTCTTTATTACCAAGCCAAGCATTCTCCCTCAATATATTTTTAGTGACATAAGCATAAGGAATGAGAAACCTCACTCACCCCAGGAAAGCAACCTTTGTTGGGGCAGCATAAGAGCTGTGGTAAAACTAATTGCAGGGATCCAGTAATGTAACCACTGTTTATCAGAGAGTTTTCTGGAAGAGATGGGTAACTAGGATTCCTGAAAATCATTCATAGCTTCCTTTAACCTTTAAAAAAGGGGCGGTGGGTCATTTGCTTAACATTCTCTATAAGCAATTTGCAAGGACTGAAAATGGTAGCAAGGACTGAAACATACCATTTAAAACTTTTTCCTAGCAATATAGATAGTACTCTTAATGTTGTTTCTCTCTGGGTCTGGCCTTTTCTTGCTTTACAAAGGGAGTATGTACAATAGAACTGCTAAAGGTGCTTATGACTCTGCCAGGGAGAAAGATAAAGGAACAGTCCCTTGGGTAGAGAGTTAAGGATATGAAGTTGACGGGAATTTTCTGAGAGAAGGTACTTTCAAGTGTGTTTATTACCACACTTAAACGCTTACTGAATTTCAATAGGAAAAGTGGGGTGAATAATAAGAAAACTGACTCTATGTTAAGCACTGTCCCGGCACTTTTGACGCAGCATCTTATTTAACGTTCATAAAAGGCCGGCACAGTTTGTGATAACATCCCTATATGAGAGACGAGAAAACAGGAATTGATTAAGTTAAGTAATCTGCCTAAAGTCACATGGTCAGTGGTAAAGGTTAAGATTTAAACCCAGGTCTGTCTAACTGCAAAGTCTCTGCCATTTCCTCCACTCCCGCTGCTCATGTACTAACTTCCAGCTGAAGACAGCATATTGAACTAATAGTGTAACAGAAATAAAACAATAATAGGTTAGAGACTGTATGAATGTTTAAAATGAAATCCCACTGGCTTTGAGACAAAGAAGAAATTTAGGAATAAAATGGCAAAGGTTTATAAATTTAGTCAGATGCCAAAAATTATCTTTGCCAGAAAAAAAAATCTGAGAGCCTCTGCTTTATATCATCTGCTATTATAGGTTGTCCACCTCTTTCACATTTCTTCTCCCTTCCAAACTAAATAACCCCACTCATATTTCTAATCACTTAAGGGTATTATTTTTGTGAGCTAAGGATCAGAACTACAGAGAATATTTCAGAAGTATGTAAAGAGTGTTCAGTCAACCACAGTAATTCCTTGACTTAGAGCTGACTCCTTCACTAATACTAGAGTATCTAGTTTACTTTTTTAATGTACATTAGGATGATGGCTTCAAAGACTTTTTTAGAATCTTCTTCAAGTTCTTTTCCTGGTTGGAATTTAGGGAAAACTGTTCCAATTAGCACACATTCCTAAGTTACTTGCTAAGTTATTTTCCTGTGTGTCTGCATAGATTTGCCTCTATTTCCTTCAACTCTTAACCAGTCAGAATGTTCCTTGATGGTTGTTTCATCACACACTTGGGAATCTTCCTTTCTGTAGTCTTGGTTAAAGCATTTTGATAAATGACATGGAATGAGTATATAGCAACTGCTCCACTGGGATGGTCACAATACCCTATCCCTATCCATTCCACAGTCAATGGAAACCCTAAATCCATGGAAGAGTCAAAGATGTACCTCTGCCATAGACATATTCAACTTTCTTGTACAATTTCTTATGTATATTCATTTCTTTTGCATTACTGTCACCTGTATATATAATTTGTTTTTTCATTCACTTGAGCTAATATCCCCCCACTTTTGGGGAGCCTCTGTTACCATTTTTAGTGCTTCTTAGTTTCTGGTAAAAGCAGAATCTAACAAGTTTAGCTTTGTCCTTCAACAGCATAGCAGGTTCCTTTTTTTGCATTCATTTTTCTTTAATCTCTTTTTAGTGTCAGTTTGTTTGCTCTTGTCTACCTTTATATGATGCTGAATCCCTTTGGACGATAGTTCCCCTGGCCATTACCAAAAATGTTTTATACTCATTAGGCCATGAATTCATGGAGAATCAATCACAGCAGCTCAAGCTTTTCACCACTGGTTCTCAAGCCAGGCTTTTCAGGATCAAAGTAATCTGGCATATCAGTCAAACCCAGGTATTGTTCTCTTTGGTCTCCTCCTTTTTCTGTACACTTTCATTTACACATTTTGGGAAGGATAATTGAACTGGCTCTTAGAATAATTGATATTCTTTTAAAAGGCACTTAATTTTTCAGGCAAGACTCTTGCCCTTATTCTGTTCGCTTATTGTACAACAGTGTCTACAACTTAAAACTGGAAGGGTTCACAGTGTCATTCCCTCTCCACAATGACCATACAGATTCTTCATCTTAGCATGGTTTTACTTATGTGGTACAAAACACCACCAATACCCCGATGCCTACAATATCACCCATTTTATAAGATTCACATGAAGGTACCCAAAGGAAGAGCTCCATTTTATTTTTTAAAAAAGAAAACGTCCTTGTTAATAAATAATAATCCTTATTCTCTTTCCCTTTGTGTTTGCTACTTTGACAAATTACCATAAGATTATGGTTCTTGTCAAAAGGTTAAAGTAGCTTTTAAACAGAAATAGGTACACTGTGTTTCTCAGTGCTAGGATTACTATTGTCACTGTGACCCATAATAAGTAAATTTTTAGCTCCTTGAGCCTAAAATCATCATAATAAGAACTGACCCTTCTGTGGACCAAATGTTTGTGTTCCCTCAAAATTTATATATTGAAGCCCTAATCCCCAATATGATAGAAGTAGGAGGCGGACCTTTGGGAGATAATTAAGTCTCGAGGATAGGGCCCTCATGAATGAGATTAGAGACACAAGAAAGATGATTTCTCTCTTTGCCACGGAGGATACAGCAAGAAGGTGTCTGTCTACAAATGAGGAAGAGAGCTCTCACCAGGAACTGAATCAGCAGACACCTTGATTTTGGACTTCTTAGCCTTCAGAACTGAGAGGAATAAATTCCTGTTGTTTAAGCCTCTCAGTCCATGGTATTTTTTGTTATAGCATCCCAAACTGACTGAGACAATCCCACTAGCCAAAAATTAAAATTTAAAAAATTAGCAATGCCCACCTTCATCTTCACTGCTATCAGACTCAGGAAGTTTGATTCTTCTCCTCTTTTTCTTCATGTTTTCAGTTTCTTTTGTCTCATCGTCAGATACCTCCACTTGCTTCCTCCTGTTGCCATTCGGGAATAATTTAAGCATGTTACACAAAATAAAAATATAAGTATTCATGTGTTACTGTCAGCCTTGCTTCATAACTCATGATCTTAATTCCAGAGGGTAGAAAGTAAGAGTCGTTATAGACCCATAAGGATACTCTGCTAACTGACCACAGCTAGGTCACTTCATGGGGTAACCAGAATAAAAACTTTCTCTAGCTCTCTAAAGACCACTGTAAGCTACTTACCAAGTTATTGAAAAATTTTCCAAATTCCTTCTTACTTCCCCTACTGGCCTTTCAATCATTCAACAAGCATTAAATAAGCAGCTACTACCTACATAAAGACTTTTTGCTAAATGCTCAGATGCAAAGATCAAGAAAATACCGTTGTTCTAAAGAAGCTCTGGCAGGAAAAATGGGCATAAATACCACTAACTATAAAATACAATGTGATAAATTTTACTGGACAAATAACCTAGATCCATCTTGACATTATTTAGCTCCTCTGTCTGGATACTCCACCACACTATTCATTCAATCAACAATAATTTATCAAGGGCCTAGTGTGTGTTATAGATACAAATAAGTACAAGACATAGTTTTTACCTTCAATCTTATTTCTTATGTAACTAAATATCAACTTATTTTTCTACCTTAAGCTAGAAAAATAACAAATTAAACCCAAAATAAGTAGAAGGAAATAATAAAGAGCAGAAATCAATGAAATAGAAAATGTTAAAAGATAAAAGTTATTTTTCAAGAAAAGATTAATAAAATTAGTAAGACTTTTACAAGACTGATAATGAGAAAAGTATACATTACCAATGTTAGGAATGAATGAAGAAATCTATAGTGATACCTACAGATTCCATAGATACTCAAAGAATAAGGCTATATATATTATAAACATTTTTATGCCAATAAACTCAACAACTCAGATGAAATTCCTTTAAAAACACATTCAAAATTGACCCCAAAAGAATAAGAATATTTGAATAGCTCTATTTAAAGAAATCAAATTCATAATAAAAATTTTCCCACAAAGTAAACTCCAAGCCTGGGTCCACTGGTGAATTTTATCAAACTTTTATGAAAGAAACAATACATACCTTACACAAACTCTTTTGGAAAACAGAGGAGGAGGAAACTCCTCTCAACTGATTGTATGAAATGGGCATAACTTTGATACTGAAATCTGACAAAGACATTACCAGCCAAGAAATTAACTGATTATAGCCCCCATAAATATAGATGCAAAGAATTCTTAACATAACATTAACAAATCGAATCTAGCAATATATAAAAAGGATAATACATCATGACCAAGTGGGGTTTATCTCAAGAATGCAAGGCTGGTTTAACATTTGAAAACCAGTCAGTGTAATCCACCACATGAACAGAAACACCATACGATCGCCTCAATAAATGCAGAAAAAGTATCTGTCAAAATTCAACACCCATTCATAAAACATTTCAGCAAACTAGGAATAGAAAAGACTTCCTGAATCTGGTAAAGGGCATCTACTAAAAACATACAGTTAATGTCCTACTTGGTGGTGAAATCCTGAATGCATTCCTGGCAATAACCATCAACAGCGAGTGTCGTACCCATCGTTAGAAACATTTTAATCCATCCCTATCACATGTTCCTAGGAGGTGAGGCCCACTGGACAGAGAGCTCTGACCCTCTGAAACGTCAGCATTTTGTTGATGTTTTCTAATAGCGTAGCCCCAATCTTGCCACAAAAGTCAAGTATGTCTAGGCCTATCAGTGCTGACAGTGTCCTTTAGAATTTCTTTCAACAGACTAGCTCCTACCAACTATGAGGTAGTGTCTCAAATTCCTGGATTCATTTTTAACAGCTTGTGTGCTTTTTATTTTCTTTTCTAATTACATTTTACCACTTGAAAAATAAACTCATTGATATAAAAAGAAAACAAAGAACTTTTTCTCTTAAATTTCACTGGAAACAGTAACCCCTCATTTGGCAATCTGAGGTGAAAAACAGACACAGAGACATACAATCAGGCACACTTATGCCATGTCCACAAATATAAAATGAAGTAAAGGAGAAGACAATCAATTTAAACGCAATGGGGCCCAAAAAACTGGCTTTGGGCCCTAAATCATCTGAACTGGCTGATTCAAGTTCTGCTTCACTAGACAAGCTATGGAGCTTCTCTCTTCATTTTGGTTATGCAGCTGTATCCCTAAGGCTATCCCTAGTAGGATTTAGTGCTCAGCTGAAAACTCCCTGCTTGTCAATAAGCCCAAAAAGACCTTCTCACCCCCAGCAAAGACACTATTCCCCCACAAGTAACAAAATTTTCCTACCTTTTTTTTTCCTTCTGCTGCATCTTAACAGGCTCTGCTTTTTTGCTAGATTTCTTCAGGCCCACAGGGGCTGCCAGCTTTGGTTCAGTGACAGACAGTGGAGGTTGCTCCACTTTTTTTTCTTCTTTCACTGCTTGTTCTGAATCCAAATTGACTTTAATTTTATCTGTAAATAAAGTATAGCAGACGACATATAACCCCATCGTGCAATATTAATCTATCATTCCTTTGACAGTTTACTAGGTGCCAGGTAATATATTAGGCACAGGGGCTAAAGGGATAAAAAACAGTCCCTGTCCTAACAGAGCTCATGGTCTACTCAGAGAACATTTCTCCTTTCCAACTACCACTCTAGCTATAACTGTTTTCATTTCTGCCTCCTGCTAATCCCTCATTATATCACAGCCCCCAAGCCAAATGATAGTAAACGTAGCACTTAGAAAAAAATGAATACAACTTTATGAAGTACCAACATTCTCATTTGTTAGATGAGGAAATTAAGAGTCAGAGCGATTAAAAGATGTTTCCCAAGAGTGTGCAGCTTATGAATTCTGAAAACAGAAAAGCATCTCCTTTGTATACGCAAAAAAATATGAAACACCTTTTTAAACAAAGAATGATAACAGATGATGACTTTTTAATTTTGTCACCAATAATTTTTTGAAATATATAAAGCATTAAGGTTTTTGTTACTGAAACAGAATTCATATCATAAAATTTACCCTTTTCAAGTATACAATTCAGTGGTTTTTAATTGCAACAACACCACCATCCAATTTTAGAACATTTCATCACCCCTAAAAGAAACCCTGTACCCATTAGCCATCACTCTCCAACCCATCCCTTAACAACCACTAATATACTTTCTGTCTCTATAGATTTGCCTGTTCTGAACATTTTGTGTAAATGAAATCATATAACATGTGGCCTTCTGTGTTTGGCTTCATTTATTTTGCATAACATTTCAAGGTTCATCCATGTTGTAGCATGTATCAGTATTTCATTCCTTTTCATGGCTGAAAAATATTCCATCATATGGATATATTACATATCATTTAACCATTCATCACATGATAGACCTTCTTGGTTATTATGAATAATGCTGCTATGAACATTTGTACAAGTTTTTGTGTGAACACACAGTTTTAATTCACTTGAGTAGATACCTAGGAGTGGAAGTGCTGGGTAAATATGTTTAATTTTTTGAAGCACTGCCACACTGTTTTCAAAGTGAGCACATCATTTTACATTCCCTACAGCAATGTATGAGGGTTCAATTTCTCCACATTCTTGCTAACACTT
Source organism: Pseudorca crassidens (assembly GCF_039906515.1). Classification (NCBI taxonomy): domain Eukaryota; kingdom Metazoa; phylum Chordata; class Mammalia; order Artiodactyla; family Delphinidae; genus Pseudorca; species Pseudorca crassidens. The sequence continues at coordinate 53,154,608 of NC_090304.1, read as the reverse complement.
GTTATTGTCTGGCATCTAGTTTTAAATGGTTCAAATACCAACAATCAACTCTTCATCCAGCTCTAAAGCTTCATTTTCATTGCACTGATCTTGTCATGTGTCAAATACAATAAAAACATTCATAATTTTACTCTAAACATTAAGCCTTGAAAAAAACATCTGTTAAATAAATCAGCTTTGTAAACCATTCTTTTAATTAAGTGAATATTTCATTCCTTTATTTTATCCACGTTTCCCCCCTCCCTCTATTACATTCTATCATAATATCCTGTTACTCTCTGCCTAGCTATTACAATCATTAAGTATTTTATTTTTTCTGTATTTATTTGTCTTTCTATTCCAGTAGAATATAAGGGCCATGAGGACATTTTCTGCATTGTATCACTAGTGCATAATAGTGCCAAGCATGTAGTAGGTGCTCAATAAATATTTGCTAAATAAACACATGAATAAATAAATGTATACTTCTGTTTGACTTTTACAATTTGCAGTCATGTTTTATGTATTTTAGAAATAATAGTAATTTTTAAATTCACTGGCTTTTAAGGTTACAAACATATTAAAAACAACAACAACAAATAAACATGTGGGCCCCATCAAAGTTGCCAAGAAACCACACAATCTGATTGGGTATAGTGGACTAGCACCAGGCGTGCAGGCCAGTGACATTAGCATGACATATTTTCACAGAAGTAGGGAGCCCTCCTTATGCACTGTGCCTGCAGTAATACAATCATGCCTCCCAATAACCTGAAAGTAGCAAATTTTCAATATTTTTTCAGAACATAAAGATGTTCTCTGATAGCATTTTTTTTTTTGTGCAAGCCAATTTTTTTTTAAATTTATTTATTTATTTATTTATGGCTGTGTGGGTCTTCGTTTCTGTGCGAGGGCTTTCTCTAGTTGTGGCAAGTGGGGGCCACTCTTCATCGCAGCGCGCAGGCCTCTCACTATCACGGCCTGTCTTGTTGCAGAGCACAGGCTCCAGACGCGCAGGCTCAGTAGTTGTGGCTCACGGGCCCAGCTGCTCCGTGGCATGTGCGATCTTCCCAGACCAGGGCTCGAACCCGTGTCCCCTGCATTGGCAGGCAGATTCTCAACCACTGTGCCACCAGGGAAGCCCTCTGATAGCTTTTATGGCAAATAAAAAAAACTATTACCCCAATCTGTCCCCTAACTACCATTTTGACCATCACAGAAAAGCAGATTTCTGACTAATTTTACTTGCATAAGCATGTAACAAAACTGCTTCCCACAAAATCTTTGTAAAGTGCTATGCTCCAAGAAGTGTGCCATAATTATCCTGCAACTCCTGCATTGTTCCTGGTATTCTGGCCACATACCCCCAGGGGATGTGTACTTGATATGAGAAGTACAAAAATATGTAGTTATTGGTTCTTTCTATATGAAAAAATCCTCTCTCTCTCTATATATATATATATATATTTTACATCTTTATTGGAGTATAATTACTTTACAATGGTTAAATATATTTTTTTAAATAAAGGAGATTTGCTTTCTCAAAAAGTAAATATTTATAAATGGCCATTATAAATAAACTTCTCTTTTATTTTAAACACCCATTTTCAAGAACACTATAAAACAAATATTTAATTCTCTTTTCAAGGCAGGAAGTAAAAACAGAAATAAGTAAACTACCCTCCAGGATATCTCGACTGAACTCAGCTCACCCATAAAATCTATTGTTCCAGTTGGTTATATTCATCAACATATAGATCTGTATACTACAAGTTTATGTTAGGATGCGGGAATGCCACATGGGAGTGTGTTAGATAGGTTAAAAACTGGACAAGGTGGCTTTCACCTCAGATATAATGTTATTATATTAACATTCATATATTAGTCAAAGGAAGGTAAGAACATGCTTACTCATAGCAGCTTTTCCAAAAAAATTGCTTATCGCATTCCCTTTCCCTGGTGGCTTGTTGCCTACCGAAGATGCCTAAAAGCATAGAAAAACAAAACACACATGATTTTTTTTTCTAATGTTTAGGCTGCTCTTCAAGTAGCAGTCAAAAAATCTCTTCAATAGAAGAGCACACTCTCATGATCATACAGTCTCTATATTATTATGCCAAAACGTGTAGGCACTAGATATAAGAACAAATCCAGACCAGATAGTATTTGGTGTTAATCGCCAAAGCTTAGTTTTCCCCGGTTTTTATAAAATTATTATTCATGAATATGGCTAAACTTATTTAGAGTACATTTAAAAACTACTTAGTTTGACAGAATTAAAACACATCAGAGGCAACATGGTACAAAATGGGGAAAAACCTCCAAAACATTACATTTGTAATCATCCTAAATGGAATGCTAAATGCTGATTCCACCACGTAATAGCAATATGACATCCAAATTACTTAACAAGATAATGATAATGTCTCCCTCACAGAAGCGATAAGAGGATTTAAGCAAAGACCAAACTATTGGCACTCAGTAGGAGTCCTATAATTGTCAGTGCTTTCCCTCTCCCTCTCCTCTCCTTTCCCAAAGTGGAAGCTTTAAAATGACAATAATGGTAATAATAATAATGGCAATAATTATGCTTTTCTAGATTATTTTTAATAGTATGAGACTTTTCTTAAGTCAACGCACTTAAGTTAGTTGAGATGACTGAACAATAAAAAACTAAGGAAAGGGATGAAAGAAAAAAACAAGAAAAATTCATTAAATAGAATGAGAATGTTAAATACACTGGCAAAGCCCAAAATATAGATGTTCCCAAATAACATACTGCTAATATACAATTCTTTGCATTATTTCAACTGGGTCTCACAATAAGCTTATGATGTGTACAGGGCAGGCATTACATTTTACAGGAGAATCTGAGGCTTGGTGAGAAGCATTATCAAAAGAAAAAGGACTACTTCAGGTGAGAGTATCAAGAACTAAAGGATTTACAATAAAGCAGAAAAAACAGAACTAAATATCAGAACCTTAAATAATTAAACTACTACCACTGGAATTATTAAATGCTTTTCTAGTTACCCATTCTGAGCTGTAAAAGCATATTTTTAAAGAAGACTTACATTCGTTACTTCTTTAGCCTCTGTTTTGGTTTCCTTGTTGGCATCTTGGGTTTTAGAAGCAGCTTTAGAAGCAAACATGCCCATGATGCCTTTGGGCTGCTGGGAACTCTGTTTGGGGATAGGTGGGCCATGACCATTGGTGGTCAACTCATTACTAGCTTGTGGCTCAGGTGATACCGGAAGATCTGACTGCTCAAACTTTTCAAAAGATGAGGATTCAGCAGGAGCTCTAAGGACGGCAGCTGCACACTGGATGGCACTAAACCTGAGGACAGAAATGTTACATTAAATTAATTGATGTCAACATCAAACCTTATTTTTAAACTCTTGTTTCTTCCCCACAATACTTTCTAACCCTAATACTATAAAATTAGAAAATTTTAGAACTAGAATGGATTTTAGAAATTAGTTTGTGCAACAAGTACTGGAGAGGAGTGAGTGAATTATACATCTCGTTAGTAATAAAACTAAGATTGGAAGGTGTCTTCTACCAAGCCATATGGGTATTCTTGCTTTTTTGATAAAAGCATCCTAATTCAAAATAGTAAGAATACACCAAACAATAATAAAACATTAGTAATTTCACCATCTTTGGTAAACCAAATGGTTCTCTCTTGTTTTTAAAGACCTTCAACATATAGGGCTAGCAATACCATAAATACTGACTGAATCAAAATTAAGAGCTTTAAATATTAACAAATTTCCTGGCAACTCTCCTGGCCAGAATGGATCATGCTTTAAAACATGGAATAAGCTGGGAACAGAGCCACTGGCTTCTATAACCTGTGGTCCTTTAAAGTCACTTATTTAATAATTTATAATAATCCCAACTAATAGCACCAGACAAGTATGCCCATAGCTAAGTGAAGAAATTTGGAACAATTTGCATGACGTATTAACGGGAACATTCATCTCTTCTTCTCTAATGATTGTAGATGCGCCTGTTTCACAAAAATCCATGATGTAATGTCCTACATTGTGAATGGGTAACTGATCCAGCCTTGTCAAACAGTTGTACTTAAAGCAAAGTTTTCCAACGTTTCCTAACAAAGAAGAATATTTTATTTCCCTCAGTCTTTTGCTTATTGAGGGCAGGTAAGAGCTCCTTGAAGATAAGTATATTATTCACCTTTTGTATTTCAGGCACCCAGTACAAGACCTGGCACAGGGAAATACAGGTTGAAAGAAAGATTATTTAAGTCACTGAAAGTGAGGCTTCTGGCTTCTCTCCTTTCTTTAGTGTATCATCTCAACTTGGGGTGGGAGAAGATGGAGGTTAAGAAACTATGTGGTGATAGCAATTATCTTACAGATCAACCAGGCACAACTCTGAGATTAACTGGCCTAAGATAAAAAATCCCTGATAATATCACTTAATTTCTGAAGTAACTTTAGGCTGAACAGCCCTGAGCTAGAGTCCACAGCTCCAAAAACCTTCCACTGATTTATTACAGTCCACATAGAAAACTCCACATTAACACAAATATTTTGTGCATCAGAGTTAAGAACAGACGGAAATCATTTCCTTTCACTCACCACTCTTCCTCTCTGGCCCTGCAGTGCTTCCATGTACAGGGAAACAGAGCAATGTTTTATTTCATTGTCAACATCTAAAGTTGGCCCCGAGACAACTCTTTCTCCATTTGGTCTACATTCCACACCTTAGGGTCAGGACCAGGAATTGGCAATGAGGAAGAGACCAGGTTAGGCTGGGAACATGTCCGAAGACAGAAGAATCTGCTCAATCTAAAATTTCAACTTTCTTCCTGTCACAACACTTCTTAAAACACATGAAACAATGTGTCAGATCTCAGTTGGCCCATGATTCTCAGGACCAAATACAAACTTCTTTACTGGAGATAAATTCCTCACATTTCTACCGAGGATACTTTAAATATTTAAGTAAAGTTTCATTAAAGTGCTTCCTACTATCACATTTGTACTTGTCATGTTTATTTTAGCGGTCCCTATGCAAATTTCATTGTGGACTTTTGAGTCACTTTTATTCTTGTTTGCTTACTTACTAGATACAACAGAATTGATTTTTAGAGTTTGACATACCACTAGATTTTAATACAGATTATTTTTGAAATCTAATAATACAACTTACATAAACATATCTGGGTGTTAATGTTTTCTTATAATCCTTCCCTAAAAGACACCAGACATAAATTACTCTTTAGCTGTATATTCATTGTTTATCTAATAAATATTTGTGTGTCTATTATACTCAAGGTTTTGAGCTGAAGGAAAATAAAGAACCAATGTCTACCATTAATTCACTCAACAATTATTTACTTTATGCTTACCATTTGCCAGGCACCATTTTGGGTATACAGTGGTTAACAAAATAGACATGATCCCTATGCTCATGGAACTTACAGAAATTATTTTTGGCAATCCTATACCTATTTCTCCTCAAGGACCCAACTTTATCAGTTATCCCATCCCCCCCGAGTATCTTCAACCATTTCTTCTTTTTATAGCTCTTTCCTAATAATATAAGTTCAAGGTATTCTCAACTTTAAAAATGTATAGGGCTTCCCTGGTGGCGCAGTGGTTGGGAGTCCGCCTGCCGATGCAGGGGACACGGGTTCGTGCCCTGGTCCGGGAGGATCCCACACGCCACGGAGCGGCTGGGTCCGTGAGCCATGGCCGCTGAGCCTGTGCGTCCGGAGACTGTGCTCCACAACGGGAGAGGCCACAACAGTTAGAGGCCCGCGTACCGCAAAAAATAAATAAATAAATAAAAATGTATATATATACTCCCTGAGCCTCAATTCCTCTGTAGCAGGTTACCTCTCTTTTTCCTCCATCTTACCGTCAAATTTCCTGGAAAGTTGTCCCTATCTGCTATCTTCCTTATATCCCGATCTACCCAGTTGACCAGAAGCTGGTTGCTCCACTGAAACTGCTGTTACCAAGGCCATCACTTTTCAGTTCCTGTTTTACTCAGCTTCTCAGCAAGGTTTGATATTGTCAACCAGTCCCTCCTTCTTGAAACTCTCTTCTTAGTTTTTAGAATTCCAGACACTCTCATGATTTTCCTCTTATTTCTGGCTGCTCCCTCTTAGGTCCCTCTTTTCTGCCCACCCCTTAAAAAACAGCTGTCACTTAAATAGTGCTTACTGTGTGCCAAGCACTGTTCTAAGTGCTTTACATATATTAATTCATTTAAACCTCTACAACCCTGAGGCTGATACTAATTTTATTAGTTTCATTTCACTGATGAGGAAACTCAAGCAGAGAGGTTAAATAATTTGCCCAAGAGGTTACACAGCTAGTAACTGTGCCTAGAGTTTAATAACTTTCTGCCCTTCTTTCAGTCTATGCATTCTCTCTGCATGACTGTATCTACTGCTGTAGCCCAATTAATTATCTATTTTCTCTGATTCCAAAATCTCTCTCTTTACCCTCAGATTTCTCTCCTTAGCTCTAGACTCCCCTATCTATTGCAAAGGACACCTCCACTTGGACTCCCCACAGGGTACTAAAACTCAACATGTCCAAAGCCAATTCATCATTTTTCCCTTCTCCCAAAGCCTGCTCCTCCTCATATGTTCCTCTTCTTAGTGATGGTACCATTATCCATCCAGCAATTCAAGCCAGAAACACGGCCATCATCCTTAACACCATGAACCCCGCCCCCATCCCCACCATACACACTCTCCTGGTCCCTAACCACTACTACACCATCCAGGTTTTGATGGTATGGCCCTTTAACCTCTGTACCTCTCCATTTCCAACACCACTACTATGCTTCAGGTAACTATCATCTCCACCTTGAATCACTGCAACAGTTCTCCTTCCTGATGGCCTTGCCTTCAGATTATTCCCTTCAGATCCATTTTCACCATCATAGAGTGATATTTTTATGATGCAATTCTCATCATTTCAATCATCTGCTTCAAAATCTTCAGTGGCTCCCCTGTGCCCTTGGAATAAAGCCTCAACTCTTTATCCTAGTAGTCAAGCATAGAGTCTGATTCCTTGCATCATTATTTTCTGCCTCTCACTCTAATTTCCAGCCATAGAAAACTACTGTGGTTCTGCACAAGCACCACGTGTTCTCTCAGCCTTGTCCTTACTCTCCCATTTCCCTCTGACTGGCTACTTCTACTAGGCCTTCAGGCCTCAACTTCAATGCCGTACCCTTCAAGAAGCCACCTCTGTCTTGACTCCTCACTCCACCCCAACCAAAAAGGGGGGATGAGTGTCCCCCAATATCCTCCCACACTCTTATTCATATTGTAGCACTGTCACACTATACTGTAATTGCCTCCCATAGGATCATCAAGCAGGTAATGGACCATATTCACTCTATAGTATGTGGCATGTCACACATACTCATCAGATCTTTGTTGAATTAATTCAAATTATTCTGCTTAGTACCTATCAAAGTAGTAGGTGTTCACTATATGTCTGGGGATCTGGCCTGAACCTTCCATACAAAGTAGGCGTTTGACCAAAGCTCAAAAGAGTTTAAGTAACTTGTCCAAAGCTCCTGGGCCATGAGCAACAAAGCCAAAAATCAAGCCCATGATCATCAATTTCCAAAACCCATGTGCATTATAGTCCACCTCCTCCCTGTGCTGTGAAAGATACAAAAGATGAACAAGATCTGATCCTGGCTGTGGAAGATCAACTGATTTTGGATGGAAGGTAGAGGAATATTAAATTAGGAATAGTTTTTTGAAGGATAACATTTGAACTGGCTCTTGACAGATGGGTAGGATTTAGACAAGCAGAGACTGGGGTAAAGGAGTAATGAGGGGGCCCAACAAACAACATTTCTGGTAGTAGTGACAGGATAAATACATGAGAAATAGATTTATGGGGAGTCTACTGAGGTTTTCAGTATGGGTTGTAGCTGCTATTTTTCACCTTATGATGCACTAATAAAACCAGGCATGTGTCTTACTGCAAGATAAATGGGGTTTTACTAGACTTGGCGTTCACTCTTAAGAGGCAGCCACTGTGTAAACATCTTACAAAATCAATTCGTAAAGAAGCCCACAAGAAACATTAAGGAGCTCACTTGCTGCAGTTCTGCAAGTTGCTTTTAAGGATGTCATAGTCGGTATTGAACAGAGGCCCACTGTCCTTTAGCATGGCTTTCTGGATGCTGTACACATGTACACTGGCAGTCACAGCTAGCTTGGACTTCACTGCTACAAGTCAACAGGAAAAGCAGTCTGTTAATACACAAACTTCATAGCATGTGGGGAGTTTAACAAGAAACCCTTCTGCATTAAAACCATTTGTAATCTGTGGTGGTCCAAAAAGCTCTAAAAGGCCAAACAGTATTATATACAGTATGATATCAACTCTTCTGTCTGTGACAAGGACATTATGAAAGGTAGGTGGTGGTGAGTCAGTTCTAAGTACAGTACTGTGAAGGCATCACTCATCCAGTGGACACTCAGTAAATATTAATGAATAATTGATGATACTATGATGTGGGTTTTTTTTCCCCCCAGTCAGGGAAGAATCTTATACTCTAGCATATAAACATAGCAACTGAGGAATAAGTAATTTCTGAGAAGTCTCGCTTATATAATTCAATTTTAGTTTACAAAAAGAAACTCTATATAACAAAAATACTACTAACCAGATGAGTCTGCAGAGGAAATACAGAAAAGAACATCACAAGAACAAATTTTAGGTTCCATGAAGGAAGGGACCATGCCTAACTTGTTCCAAGTCTCTAGTGCCTAGCACAGAGCTTGACACAGAGTAGATACTCACTATGTATCTACTGAATGAATAAATCTACCACTGTGGGAATTCAGAAAGAAAATATTGGACATTTCCACCATTTTAAATACCTCAAAGTTAATTTATAAGAAAACAACTCCACTGGTAGGCATCTTTATATACAAAGTACAACACTGCAGGTTTTGTCTTGAGACATAATCCAAGATCATGTGGCTGACTATTACAAAATTCCTTTGAATTGGGTATTAAAAAATAGAACAGTAGCATTAATAGTCTTGAAATGGGTAGACGAATTTAATTTAGAAGTTATACTAAGTTCTTCTGACTTCAGAAAAGCATTCTTTAATTTTCTTCCTAAAAAAACTGTTATGGAATACAACACAATATTTAGAGACCATTGTCTTTTGACAGTTGATGAGGTGTTCCATATGGTATTCATAATAGTTTTTTACATGTCTGTCATAGTTTTGAAATCCCATGATAAAAGTGCTTTATTAATGTCAGCAGCCATTGGCCTTAAAAATGGGAAATTAGTGTAGTATCATATTTTAACATGTTTCAGAAATTACTAATAAAAAGAATACATGGCTCTCCAGTAAAACAGCTAAATGTATATGAGATGTTAATGACACTGATGCCATAAGAGAAAAAACTTGGGCTTCCCTGGTGGCGCAGTGGTTGAGAATCTGCCTGCCAATGCAGGGGACACGGGTTCGAGCCCTGGTCTGGGAAGATCCCACATGCCCCAGAGCAACTAGGCCCGTGAGCCACAACTACTGAGCCTGCGCGTCTGGAGCTTGTGCTCCACAACAAGAGAGGCTGCGACAGTGAGAGGCCCGCACACCGCGATGAAGAGTGGCCCCCGCTCGCCGCAACTAGAGAAAGCCCACACACAGAAAATTAGACCTAACACAGCCAAAAATAAATAAATAAATTTATTTTTTTTTAAAAAAGGAAAAATTTGCTAGATCGCTATAATACTTACCTTCCAATTTATCTTCTCTCACTACTGCAACCTTGTGGCACTGTAACAAAATAACACTTCATTGGTATTTAAAGTAGTACAACTTGCGATTTTAACGTTTCCTTGCCAAAAATTCATTTGCACTTGGATATGAAATCAGCAACATTAGGTACCCCTGAAAATGTATGTTACAGTTTAATAAAGTCAGACTCATTTTTAACTTGCTTACTTTGAAACTTCTCAATCAGGTTAAGGAAAGTGAGAGAGTGTAGATATCAGTACCAAAAACCCCCCCAAAACTCAAAAAAACACAGCAGCTCAAACTAGGAAAAGAGGAAAAGAGGACTTTTTACTAAGTAATGTAATGAGAATTACTGTATAATCATATGGAACCAGATAAAAATTGGATCTCTCACACCATACAAAAAAAATAAATTCTAAATGGATCAGAGATCTAAATGTAAAGAATGAAACATATATATATATAGTACACACAGGAAGAAAATATGGGTGAATTCTTCTATAAACTAATATAACCTGAGAATGAGGAAGTTTCTTGACTATAATTCAAAATCCAGAAGTAACTGAAATAATCCATAAAAACTAAAAAATCATTTTTGGATGATGGAAAAAAAAACTTTAAGCAACATAAAAAGACAAATGGTAAAGTGGGAAAAATATCTGCAACTTACATCACAAAGGGTTAATATATAGTTTCTAAAATAGAGAAAATAAAGACTAACTATCCTTTTGAAAATCGGCAAGAGGTATGAAGAAACAGTTCACAGAGGAGAAATGCAGATGACCCTTGAAACAGGACCACATGTGCTGTGTAGAAACAGATGCTCTCCTACATTGCTGGTAGCAATGAAAAATGGAGAGGTATTTGGCAATACCCAACAAAGTTTATATATATCCTACTTCTAGGAACGTAATCTTAAAACACACTGGCAAAAACATACAAAACACATATACACTGAGCTATTCACTGCAGCACTATATGTAATAGCCAAAGACTGTAAATAACTCAAATAACTATCAATAAGGGACTGCTGAATAAACTAAGGTATCTCTATCAATGTAGGAGCATGTGGCTGTAATAAGGAAAGAGAAACATTTCTATAACTGCAACAGAGTGATGCTCGGGATAACCTAGAAACCTTAAACTGTTTTCAGTCATCATATGGTTAGTAAAATTGTTGGGTTTGCTTTTCTAAATCTCATATATTTGGCTAAAGCAAATAAATATTTATTTTAATGTTAGGAACAACCAAAATTCACAACATAAGAAAAAAGAACAATATAAAATCAAGTAAGTTTTTAAAAAATATAATTATAAATTTGAACTGGGAATTTGACGTGTCTTCATAATGCATTTTCTCTTAAAAAAAGCATTCTTAAAAATGTCATGTTCTGCAAAATTGTACAATAAAAATTACAGAGCTTATGAGAAAAAGAGCATTAGAAACTAATCACTCAAACCTATGTAATAGGAGCCCTAAAAACAATAATTGGTACCCTCAGGAGAAAATATCGCAGCCCAGACAGTTCACTGTGACTAAACGCTGCCTTAGGGGATATTAGAAATGCATTAAAACAACGCAGTGGAAATGCCAGTGCTAAAACAACGTAAACCAGAGTACAGCTATGGTTCAGGGGGATCCTATTAAAGGGGACACAGGAGTTGAGTTCAGCATCCATAATCCCAGAGCCTGGCTGGGGGCAAGCCTCTAGAGCTTTTTATCAGTTAAAGAAAAAGGGAAAACATAGCTAGTTGATGAGAGAAAGTTCTTCTTTATAGAAACATTCCAGCCAATAAATCCAGAAGGAATGACAGAATTAGAACATCACTATTTTGTAACTCCTAGTGAATTAATGATCTAGGCAATGATAAAAATCAATCTCAGCTAAAATCATTAGATGAAAAGCTAATGGGGGACCTAATAAAGAATGGATCAAGTAATAACCTCTAACAGAATCAACCAAACATTTCGTTGAAATTTTCAAAAATTCTCTGGAAGACTCTCCAGGATGAGATTAGAAGGAGGCTTTTACTTTCTATGTATTATCAAGCATTTTTTACAATAATGATCGTTGGAAAAATAGAAATTATTCGTATGCTTAAAAACCCATACAAAGCCTATGTATCTTTTTTTCTTTCTAGAAACACTTAAATTGGGCTTCTCTGGTGGCACAGTGGTTGAGAGCCCGCCTGCCGATGCAGGGGACACGGGTTCATGCCCCGGTCCGGGAAGATCCCACATGCCGCGGAGCGGCTGGGCCCATGAGCCATGGCCGCTGAGCCTGCGCGTCTGGAGCCTGTGCCCCGCAACGGGAGAGGCCACAACAGTGAGAGGCCCGTGTACCAAAAAAAAAAAAAAAACTTAAAAAAGAAATGAGAAAGAATAAGAACAAAACCTGACATTATGCTTAACAATCTGCCTTTTCTTAGCCTGGCTCTCTTAAAAGAAAAAACCATGGATAAGCATCCACACTTGGTCAGTAATTAATTCTACAGGGTTCCACAGGGCAGGGCTCTAAAATTCTCACAACCACTTCAACCACAGGAACCCTACTCTTAATATATTTTATATTTTAGGATTCCAAGATTTCATTTGATAAAGCGTTCTGCTGCTTTAAAAAAAGGTGGGCAAAAAAAAAAAAAAAGCTGGGCAGAATTTAAATGCCCTCTTAAACTTAGAAACAGAAGGCTTTGTACAAGCAAACCACAGCACAGAAGTTTTTAATTGATCATGGGTTACACATCTTTTTGAAAAATGGTCTCAAAAAAATGCACTGAGGAACACAATTTGAATGTACTTTCAAGGGTTCGCCCAAGAATCCCTTGAACCCTAAAGACCATGCAAGAATCTGAAATTAAGAACCTCTATCATATGGGTTAGAATAAAAATCTACAACTTTATCTTAAAACATAAATTCTTAACCTTGGACCCTTGTTCAAAAGATCTGTGAACACTGAAAATTTCATGAATATGTCAACATATGCATTTTTCTTTCAGATTCTCAAGGAATCAGTGACCAAAAAAAGAATAGAAACCACTGCTTTCAAGGTACACAGTGATTCCCAGGTCAAGAATTGACTATGACTAAATGGAAGGCTTTGACTAAACTCAAGAAAGAGACAGAGGGAGCTGATTAACCCTGGAAACAAAAGAAGGCATCCAGATGCAAACTTTGGCAGAATCCATTCAAGGGCCATACAGGGAGAGGATTCTGGTCAGGTTTATTTCTGAGAGCAAATGAATCAGGTGTGCTTAATCTGGTTTCAGATACATAATGACATCTGATTCCATCTACACTTGCAAATATCTTAATTAACATCTGGCTGGCCAAACAGCTTACCAACAAGAACAGAATATGCTAGTCAGAGAATATAAGGATCTGATACCCCTAGCAGTTTTGCTTCTCCTTGTAAATTACTAAATCGCCATTCCAGTTTTGAATCTCACATGCTTGGGACTCTATTGATACAAGACAAATCCAGTCAGTATTTTGATAAATCTGGATTCTGAATTTATGAACCTTAGGGAAAGTCAAAAGGGAAGAGGAAAACATTATCAGTGGATCCCTGAGAAGGAGTCTTGATCCTTGGGCTAAATTCTCTATGGGAGCAAAAGAACCTTCAGGTAAGAGGTTTGGGAAGTAAGAACAGAGGAGGTGTGCCTCAGTTTGGGGAAGGAAGCAAAAGAGGAGGAATTATCAAAGTTCCAAGGATCAGTCTAGTACGGGAGAAGGAATGGAGTTATCTCAGCAGAGCTTCTGGGACGAAAGCTCAGATTAAAATCAAGTTCACTTAAAAAAAAAAAATTGTACTTGCTGAACACCTGAGTTTGTGGCTTGACATTTGAACGGGCTGAAAATTAACCACCATTGTCTCCAATACACCTTCAAATGGAAGAAAGAGGAATAAGAGAAGCAGTTCCGAATGTCTTGTTGCCTAGGAAAATTGCACAATAATGATAGTCTCTGTATCACAGCCGAGATAGTAGCCAAACTTCTCAAGAGTTTTAGGTTTAGTCTAAAAATCCAAAATAATCACCATCTTCAAGCAGCTTTTTAAAATTTCCATTATACTGAATCTTGTTTTTGCCCTGTGTTGTGTTATATAACACTATTTATAGCTCAAACACATTTAAACTCATAATAAGATTCTGAGAACTTACGGAATGTCCATTCTGAATGAGACTGCCAGACACTAAATAAGTGACATGCAGTTGGGCTCCTGAATTTTCCTTTCGCTTCCTTTCAACATAATCATACAGCATCCTGTTACAAACAAAAGGCACAAGTAAGTCATTAGTAAAAGTTTACCTCATCAACTCTTAATTCATGACTTAAAAGTTAGATATATTAAATCTGACAGTCCCTCAAATATTCTACAGAATATTTTTGCTCTGTCCCTGGACAGAGAGTTAAAATAAGATGAATGGAACATAGGGGTTGGGGTCAACTTGTATTGAGCTGGCACAGTGACTAGGCAACTGAAATAAAAGAAATCTAATAATTGGTCAAGTGGGACTGAGCCTGCACTAAAAGAGGCAACGACATATAATGGACAGAATAATCAATCAAGGATAAGTTCAGTCACTATCTAGCCATTTGATCCTGGATAAATTAATTAGTTTTTCTAGGCCTCTTTCTATCCTGAGGTATAATTTGGGAGGGCTGTACAAGATTGGCAATCCTCTGTTAATCTGGGATTCCTGTGGCCATCCATAACCCTCCATCCTGGACTTCCATGGTGGTCCAGTGGTTAAGACTTTGTGCTTCCAATGCAGGGGGTGCAGGTTCGATCCCTGGTCGGGGAATTAAGATCCTACATGCCTCGCGGCACGGCCAAAAAGAAAAAAAAAAAAAAAGAAAGAAAGAAAAGAAAGAACGTAAGCCTCCATCCCTCAAAACTGTAAGCAAAATGTAGGTGTTTTTTGGCAGGGAAAGAGGGGAGAGGGTGGAGATGGTTCAAGGTTTTCAACAGATTTGCAAAAGGATTACTCCAGAACGTTAAGAACCACTATGTAGATGATTGTAAGTGTACAGCTCTGAAGTTCCAATTTTATGATCATTCAGAATCGATGCTGTTTCAAAACTGCAAATGTAACAGCTTACTCACACTGTCCAGTATTCATTAACCTGAGACTGCCAAACACTCAATATAGAAATAACGTTGCTTTTATAACATTTCCTAAATTCATTTTTATCCTTATGATCCACTTAATATCAGAAGCTGATTCCCCTCAATAACTTACAGTTTAACAAAAACATCAACCAAGAGACATCATTTGTGTCGTTTATTTCAAGAAACATTTACCGAGCCTCTATGACATGTCCCGAGCCTCTATGACATGTCATACTTCTGGCAAGAATAAGGGAAACTCAACCTACACTGTTGACTACTCTCTTAGCTTCCTTGATCCAATGCCTCACTGAGTCTCCTGCCACCTCTCTAACTGCCTCTGATCCATTTCCTGCACAGACTTGACTACCTACTCCTTTTCTGTACTGCTGGGACTGTCTTCAGCTATCTTTTCTCTATATATATTAGAGTGACCAATGATCTGGGTTTGCCTGGATCTGAGGGGTTTCCTGACATGGACTTTTAGTTCTAAAACCAACAGTCCAGGGCACACCAGGATGATTGGTCACCTTACTAAATCTTCTCCTTGATCCATTTCATTCATCCCCATGGCTTCAATTACTCCCAACAACAATATCATCTGCTCAAACCACCCAAGCTAGAAATCTGGGAGTCGTTATCCCTCACTTTTCCCAGTCCGGTGAGTTGCCAAATCTTGTCCGTTTTCCATCCCAAGTAATTCTTGACTCCATGCCCTCCAAATATCTTGACTGGACTATTTCAATTCCAAGTGTCAATGCCTTCCTCACACCACCTTCCCATTCATTATCCACAAGGCTGCCAAGGTGAAGTTTTAAAAATGCAAATCAAGTCATTCGGTCAGCAAAACCTTAATGAGTGGCTACTTCATGCTCTATGCCTTGGGGATAGAGCAGAGAACAAAGCAATCAAAGTTTCTACCCATTCAGAGTTTGCACTGCAGAAAAGGGAGATACAATAAACAAACAAGTAAATATATGTCAGATGGTAGTAAATCTATGGGGGGAAAAAAAAGATTAGGAGAATAGAGAGTGCCTGAGAAGTTTTGCTATTTTATATGATTAGGGAAGACTCCTTCCCTGCAGGAAGTTACAGAGCCGCCAATGTGAATATCTCAGGGAAGAATGTTCCAGGCAGAAAGTACAGCAAATCCAAAGGTTCTGAGGCAAGAATGTAAGCAAGGTGCAAGGAACGGAAAAGAGGTGAGTGTGCTGAATAAGGAAGAAGGGAAGAAGAGAGCCAAGCACCAGACATGTAGGGCTTTGTGGCTCTATGTAGGAAGGAAGTCCTCAGAAGGTTTAGAGCAGAAACAACATGATCTCATCTTTTAGGAGGATTCCTGACTGCTGTGTGGAGAATATACTGTTAAGGGGCAAGGAAGGAAGCAGGGAGACCACTTACAAGGCTACTGCAATCATCTAGGCTAGAGATGATGGTGACTCAGACTACAGTGGTAGCAATGGAGCCAGTAATCAGTGGATGAATTCTGGGGACATCTTAAAGGGAGAAACAACAGGATTTGCTGATGGACTGACTGTGGGGTATGAGAGAAAAAGAAATCAAAGATGACTGGATTAAGCAACTCAAAGAATAAAGCTGTCATTCACTGAGATAGAGAAAAGCAGGAGAAGGAGGCGATGTGGGAGAAATTAGGAGTTAAGTTTTGGGGCATGTTAAATCTGAGATACCTATTAGTCATTAAGTGCTGTTAAGAAGTAGCTGATTATTCTTAGCTGAAGTATTATTCCTTGTTCAAAAGTTTTCAGTAGCACCCCATCCCCTAAGGAGCAACTCCACAGGTCTATCAGTGACATGTAAGACATTTCTTGTTCTGGCCCCTGAATCTCTCACCATTCTCCCACACTCACACAATTTTCAGCCTTATGAAATATTCTGCAGTTCCCCTGGCTCTTCTGTATGCCCCTCCTTCTGCCTAGAACGTTCTTCTCAGACTTCATCCACCTAATTCCTTATCAAGATAGCAGCTCAGTTATCACCTCCTATGTGAAGCCTTCCCTAACACCACTAGGCCAGCAGGGCACCCTTGCCGTCTAAGTTCTAACAGGACCTAGCCCATATCTGTTATTATAGTTACCACACCGTATTCCAATTACTTAGTTTATGTATCTGACATCCCCACTAGACTATACACATCTTGAGGGAAAAAACCCAACATTTTTGTTGATTCCTCTATCTTGTTCTCTTTAGTGTGTCCTTCCATGCAGCAATTATGTTAGGAAAGATGAGGAACACAGAGTCATGAACGTTTTGGTTTATTTATGCTAGTTAGGACCATGCTAGCAGAAGAAATGGTAGGAAGGGACCATGCCCAAGATGCTTTGAGCTTGCTGGCGAAACACGCTGTCGTTTATCAACAATTCAGTCTTGCTTGTATCATCATAGTCACTGTCCTCTGTGCACTTATCTCCCCAAATCAGGCCCAGTTCTCTTTTATATTAACAAGATGGTCAGAACTGCACAAACTCTTAGAAAAATTTCTGCATACCTTTTGAATCTCTAAGACATGTTCATCTAATTTGATTATGCCAAACACCTTACCAACAAAACACGCAAAGTATTCTTAAATATGACTAACAATGCATATCACTTCTTACAAGATGCACTTCCTACACACATGATTAACTATACCTTCGCATCTTCTCATCCCTCCTGATCAGTTCCACCCATAATTTTCCCATAGGATGAATACAGTGTATACCTATATTGTCTTCCCTCATCTAATTCCTTCACAGCATTTTTATAACCTGAAATTATCTTGTTTAAGTCAATGATGGGAAGGGTCTTGTCTGTCAAGTTTGCTGTTTTATGACAGAGCCTAAAATAATGCTAAAAACTGAAAAAATATTTCTTTATTGCATCCAAGCAAATAGTAACAACCATGCCCAGTCACTGCCCTCAGTGCCAACAGTGAAACTTTAAATGCTCTCACTATAGTTAAAAGAAAAAAGGGTAACCTAACCTTGCACCTAAAGCAATTAGAGAAAGAAGAACAAAAAACCCCAAAGTTAGCAAGGAAAGAAATCATAAAAATCAGATCAGAAATAAATGAAAAAGAAATGAAGGAAACGATAGCAAAGATCAATTAAAAAAAAAAAAAAGGGTGACAGGACACTCTAAGTCTCAGTTTTCTCATCTGTTAAAAAAGGTTGATAGGGACTTCCCTGGTGGTGCAGTGGTTAAGAATCCCCCTGCCAATGCAGGGGACATGGGTTCAAGCCTGGTCCGGGAAGATCGCACATGCCATGGAGCAACTAAGCTCGTGCGCCACAACTACTGAGGCTGCGATCTAAAGCCAGCAAGCCACAACTACTGAAGCCTACACGCCTAGAGCCCATGCTCAGCAACAAGAGAAGCCACCACAATGAGAACCCCGTGCACCGCAACGAAGAGCAGCCCCCGCTCGCAACAGCTAGAGAAAGCCCGCGTGCAGCAATGAAGACCCAATGCAGCCAAAAATAAATAAATAAAATAAATAAATTTAAAAATAGAAAATAATTTATTGCTAAAAAATGCTAACTATCGGGCTTCCCTGGTGGCGCAGTGGTTGAGAGTCCACCTGCCGATGCAGAGGACACGCGTTCGTGCCCCGGGTCCGGGAGGATCCCACATGCCGCGGAGCGGCTGGGCCCGTGAGCCATGGCCGCTGAGCCTGCGCGTCCGGAGCCTGTGCGCCGCGACGGGAGAGGCCACGACAGTGAGAGGTCTGCGTACCGCAAAAAAAAAAAAAAAAAAGTTTTAACTATCATCTGAGCCTTCAGCAAGTCATAATCCTTTTGTTGGTGGAGGGTTTGAAACATGATGAGCATTACCAAAATGTGACACAGAGACAACAAATAAGCAAATGCTATTGAAAAATTGGCACCCACAGACTTTGTCAACACAGGGTTGCCACAAACCTTCAATTTGTAAAAACAAAAACAAAAACAAACAAAAAAACGCAGTATCTGCGAAGTGCAGTAAAGTGAAGCACAGCAAAATGAGGTAAGCCTATACACATTTTAGGGCTTCACTTATAAATAAGCTTGGACCAACACAGTGTATTCTTATTGTGAGGACTGAAGCATTTTTAGTATAATTAGCACAAGATACATAAAAATGTTAAATAAAGTGATAATTATTGATTTAAGAGCTAAAACTACAGAACTCTCAGAAGAAAACACAGAAGTACATCTTCATGGTTTACTTGGGTTAGGCAAAGCCTTCTTAGATACTATATAAAAAGCACAGGCAACAAAAGAAAAAAAAAACTGAACTCCATCATCAATAATAAGAACTCTTACGCTTCAAAGGGCACCATCAAGGAAGTGCAAAGAAATCATTATCTGATCAGGGACTTGTCTCTAGAATATATAAAGAACTCTTACAACTCAATAATAAAAAGACAAACACAATGGAAAAAATGGGCAAAGGATCTGAATAGCTATTTCTCCAAAGAAGATGCACAAATGACTAATAAGCACATGAAAAGATGATCAATGTCATTAGCCATTACAAAAATGCAAATCAAAACCATAATGATACTGCTTCACGCCCACCAGGATGGCTAAAATTTAAAAAGACAGATAACAGAAAGAGTTGACAAGAATGCTGAGAAATCAGAACCCTCATACCTTGGTGGTGGGATTGTAAAATAGCGTAGCCACTTTGAAAAATAGTTCCTCAGCTCCTCGAAATGTTACATATGACCCAGAAATTCCAATCATAGGTGTATACTAAGAGAACTGAAAATACATGTCCACACAAAAACTTGTACACAAATGTTCATAGTAGCATTATTCATAACATGCCAAATGTGGAAAAAACCTAAATGTCCATCAACTGATGAATGGATAAACGAAATGCTATATATCCATGTTATAGGTTGAATTGTGTCCCCCCAAAAAAGATATGTTGAAGTCCTAACCACCAGTACCTCAGAGTATGACCTTATTTGGAAATAGGGTCTTTGCAGATGTAATAAGTTAACATGAAGTCATACTGGAGTAGGGTGGGCTCCTCATCTACTATGACTGGTATTCTTGTTTTTTTTTTTTTTAATGGTATCAACTGCTTTTTATTGAGCACATATTAAGTACTTTCCATAAAATTCATTCTGCACCCTGACCTTAGAAGCTACATGTTTTTATTATTCCCATTTTTCAAACAGAGACAGAAGCTCAGAACCTAAGAGTGGTGACTCAAGTGGGTAACTCAGCTAAATGAGTGGATTCTGATTCTGGATGCATGGCCTCCAAAGCCAGTGTTTGTAACCCTAAGGCTCCTGTGCCTCGAACTCTGCTCTGCTGGCATTGGCTAGAGGGAGCCAGGATGAGCCTCTAAGGGTTAGGCCTTCCAAACAGGAGCCACCAAGCCTGGTGTCTCATCTGTCTCCCAGTTTAGCCTAACTGGTATCCTTATAAGATGGCTATGTGAAGATACAGACACACAAGGAGAATGCCGTGTGCTATGAAGGCAGATACTGGGGTTATGCAGCTACAAGCCAAAGAATGCCAAACATTGCTAGCAAACCACCAGAAGCTAGGAAGAATCAAAGAAGAATTTTTCTCTACAGGTTTGAGAAGGAGCATGGCCCTGCCAACATCTTAATTTTGGACTTCTAGCCTCCAGAACTGAGACAATAAATTTCTGTTGTTTTAAGCCACGCAGTTTGTAGTATTCTGTTATGGCAGCCCTAGAGAACTAATATACTATATAATGGAATATTATTCAACCATAAAAAGGAATGAAGTACTGATACATGCTACAACATGGACAAATCTTGAAAATATTATGCTAAGTGCAGGAAACCAGACACACAAGATTACTTATTATTAATAAGTAATCTTAAGTATTAATAATTACTTATGATTCCATTTATATGAAATGTCCAGGATAGGCAAATCTATAGATGGAGAGTGTATTAGTGGTTGCCTAGTGCTTGGGGGGTGGGGGGAGAAGAATGATGAGGGACT
The DNA here is from genome assembly GCF_039906515.1 of Pseudorca crassidens. Taxonomy (NCBI): domain Eukaryota; kingdom Metazoa; phylum Chordata; class Mammalia; order Artiodactyla; family Delphinidae; genus Pseudorca; species Pseudorca crassidens. The sequence goes on along the minus strand of NC_090304.1, from coordinate 53,133,767 downwards.
ACTAACAGATACAGGGTTTCTTTTGGGGGGTGATTAAAATGTTCTGAAATTAATTGTAGTGCTAACTGAACAACTCTGTAAATATATTAAAAATCACTGAATTGTACATTTTAAATGGGTGAATTGTATGGTATATGAAACATATGTAAATAAAGCTGTTTTTAAAAAAAATAATTATGAAAGAAAGTAACAGGGTGCATGACAGAGAGAGAGGAGTAGGGACACCTGAAATAGAGCATTAGGGAAGAGTTGCTATATAAGTAATGTGTGAAATTTGAGCTGAAACCTGAACAATGAGGACAGCTGTGAGAAGAGCATTCCAGGCAGAGGGAATGGTACAAATTTCCTTGAGTGAGAATGGGCTTGAGACATCTGAGGAACAGAAAGGCAAATATGGCTAGAGTATAAGTGACGTAGAGAGTGGTATGGGATGAAACTGGTAGACAGGCAGGGGCTAGACAGCGTATTAATTCCATAAAAATTATAGAAAATAATTCCATAAAAATTATAGCTACAGTAAAATTGCAGGCAAGTTTATTTCATCTCCAGTCCTCAATATGCACCTTTAATCTCAATAGGCTTATATAGCAACAGTTACCTCATTTCATATTTAAACATCTATAACCATAACAAATAATTACTCTTATGGGTGTCTAATCCTAAAGTTACCTAAACCTGTTAGGTTTGGGCCAGGACTGGTCTCAGCAATGGCAATCTCATATAGTCAAAATCAGTCCGAACCCAACCCTGGGCCAAGAGTTTCAGGTCTTGAAGGTATAAACATCACAGTCAAAATTAAACTCCTAGATCTGCCAAACAGCAACCCAAATCAAGCCAAATCAACCCATTCTAGAGATCAGGGATTTTTTTTAAGACTCACAGAATGTTCCTATGACTCAAGGAATAGGGAAAAAACAAACCACCTTTAGGAATAGAGCAAACAAAATGAGTATTTAACTCAATATATGTGCTCTCAGCCTGTTCACCAATTCCTACCCATTGGACATAGACAACACCTGCACATTTTCAGGTGAAGAAGTTAATTCAAAAAGCCTGCCCCTTCCATTTTGGCCCCAAGTTGGACTACAAGTTTCAGCAAGGAAAGGTGACGGGGCAAAATTCAAGAAGGGCAACGTTCTGTGTCATCCTGAACACTCCCTTTTTAGTTTCACTTAAATAGTTCTACCCTGTCTTATACTGTTACACAGCCTGTGTCAAACACCTGTTGACCTCATTATGGAAGTTATTTCAATGACACCCAGAGATGGGCCTAAGGAGCACATGTGAAAATGTAATGAAGATAAGATAACAGACATATAAATCTGAGATGTAAACAGAATTGGCTAGCCCATTTAATATATCAGAAATAACAAAGCGATGTTAACCAGAGGGCAAGGCTACAAATAAATCCAGTAAACATATCACCACACATTTGTATACAAGTCCACCTATCTCCTAAATAATAGACAAAAGCATTAAAGGTAGTAAAAAAAAGGTATTCATTCCCATTCCCCCTCAGGGTGGGTGGGGTGTGGGTTCTAACCTAGAGACTATCTGTAAAGCTAACAGAGCAAAAGAAAACAAATAAAACCAAAAATTCCAATCAGATTAAAATTAGTAATAAATTGTACTTACTGTTTGGCCTGATTAACATGAACTCCTAGTGTATAGCTCAGCCATTTGTATGTCACCTGCAAGAAGAAGGAGTTTTTTTTAATGTTTTATTAGATGACTCCAGAGTGCAGGTCAGAACCAAGGGCTCCTAAAGATTCTTACTCTTAGACGATTAAGCCTTATAAATTACATTAGATGCCACCCCAGTTTTGCCAAGAACCATCCACCTAGGCAAGTAGGACTCAGATATTTATCTTACAAATACTAAGAAGTTTGTATCACAGATTAATGCAAGAATCTAAAAAGAAAGGCTGAATATATATAGAAAAAAATCTCATTTTTCTCACACTCCTTGTTTTACTAAGGCCCTTTTTTTCACATTCTGTCCTTTTTTGGGGCCACCACCAAAAACTATCCTCAAACTCACCCAGAAGCTAGGTTACTTTGGAGTGTATAACTCAGAAACTTCTGAGGAAAGTTGCAGCCATACAAACATTAAAGGGCACAGGTGGTAAAGGGGTCAGGGAATGAGTGAAGTTGTTGAATACTGTATCAAGAGGTTAGACTGGAAACTACTGGCATCAAGCTTTGATCTTCCTTCCATCCTTCGTTGAACTCTCCTGTCATTTGCCACTTCCTTATAACCTGTCACCCACCTCTCAAAGTCTTCCAATTCTAAACGCTGAGTTTCCAATAATTAGAAGACTTATATAGGTTAGGCAAAGGCAGTGTGATGTAGAGGAAAGCACTAGCAGAAGAGACAGACCTAGGCTGGAAAACTGATTATCCCTTACTAACCACAAATAAATTATTTGGTCCCTCTGCTTCAACTGCCTTTTCTAGGGATACTTCCACCGACCTCTAGATGGGTCACTGTAGAAACTAAACACAATGTGTATCCAAAGCTCACAGTAGGCACTCAGTCATCACGATTTGCGAAGCACTCTCATATCCATCGTTTCACTTGATCTTTACTCCAACCCTGTGAGGCAGGCCAAGCCTGTATCAATACCAAACTTCCAGGAGGAAGAAACCAACTGACGGCCGGAAGGTTAAACAACATGTCACTTAACCCGGTCAAAACACAGCTTCCTCAACTGTAAACTTGAGACTTCAAACGCCAACCACGTCGTCAGACAGGTGTAGAGACGCCTTAGAAACATTATCAACCAATGTTCCTCCCACCCCCCGCCCCCGCCCCAGACCTCCGGGGCCCCGGGCCTGTGCACAGAACCCAGCACGCCCACCCGAAGGACGCGGATTTGCGTGCGGGCCACAGGTCCTCGCCGGCGAGTTATCGCTCGCCCTGGGGCACCAGGCGTGGGGACCGTCTCCCCTGGGCCAGTTCCCACGCGGCACACGCAGAGGCGTCAAGGCCCCCGCTGCCCTCGCTGGGCACAGGACCCCAGTCGCACGCCCGCATTCCCCAAATCCTAGCTCCTCACTATCTTGTTCTGGTCCGTGACGAACTCGTCTATATTTTCCAGATAAAACTGGTCCGCCATGGTGCCGCTGCGCCGGGCCCCGTCGTCTCCGAGCTCCCCTGGCCACTTCAACTACAGCTCCCGCCGGCGGGAAACGTCTTGCCTCTCTCGCAGGTCCCGGGTCGTTTCTCACAGCAACGGAGGCGACGCGCTACGGCGGCCGCCCGAGGGTCAAACTAGTCTCGGAGACGGCGCAGGCTGAACGAAGCGGAGCTAATGGGACCGGACGGAAGTGAAGTCCTAGCGGCGCAGGCGTGCTCTGCAGGGGCTGAGTGCAGGGCCCTAGTTTCAAATCCCAGCTCTGCCTCTTAGTGACTGACCCAGGGCAAAATACCTCACCTCTAGGAACCACAGTTTTTCCAACTCTAAATTGATAAAATAATCCTTACCTTTTCATACATTTATTCAACAAATATTTATTAAGTACCCAGTCTATTCCAGGCACTTCTTAGGCACTGGGACATAGCAGTGAACAATAAAGACAGAAATAAACAAGTATTTTAGTAAAGTCCTGCCAGCTGGGATAAAGTACTGCCTGTTATAATCTCTCAGAATTGAGAAATCAGGGAAAGTTTTCCAGAGAAGATGAGAGAGGGGGAGTATTTGCTGGGAAGAGAATAGTTTTCATTATGGTTGGAATGCCGGGAGAAAAGGACGATGAGGAGGGATGAGACCGAAGAAGCCAAATCATGCTATGCCTACAAGGTTGTGTGAAGGGGCACGTGCACTTTATTCTCAAGAAAAGTTTTTGAATTGGGGAATTTCAACTAAAATTTCTCCTAACATCAGCTAAAAAACCATTCAGCAGAAGCCAGTGTATTTCAGTAGGGCAGCAAAATGGACAATGGAGCAGGCTCTAGAGTTAGACCCTGGATTTGAATCCTGGTTTTGATATTTGTGTGTGAACTTAGGTAAGTTGTTTAACCACTGCAAGCCTGTTTCCCCAGCTACAAAATGGAAATAGTGGGACTTCCCTGGCAATCCAACGGTTAAGACTCTGCCCTTCCAGTGCAGGGGGCACGGGTTCAATCTCTGGTCAGGGAACTAAGATCCCACATGCCACAAGGCCCGGCCAAAACATTAAAAAATAAAAAAAAGATGGAAGTAGCAATAGCACCCATTTCAAATGTTTGTTGCAACATGCATTCATTCAAGACATAGCAAAAGCCTACTAAGGGCCAGGCACTGTTCTGGGTACTGGGGCCCTGGGGATACAGCTGTGATCAATAACACACAGAGCCTGTTCACATGTAGCTTACACTTTCTTGGAGATTTTTTTTTTTTTGCGGTACGCAGGCCTCTCACTGTGTGGTCTCTCCCGTTGCGGAGCACAGGCTCCGGACGCGCAGGCTCAGCGGCCACGGCTCATGGGCCCAGCCGCTCCGCGGCACGTGGGATCCTCCCGGACCGGGGCATGAACCCGCGTCCCCTGCATCGGCAGGCGGACTCTCAACCACTGCGCCACCTCGGAAGCCCTTTCTTAGAGATTTTTAAGTGAGGGACCGTAGCAGCTTAAAATAGGATCGTACGTACTGGAAATTGAGAACTAACTTGGGTTTTCTTTGAGTCAGCAAAAACTGCTAATGAATTAGATGAGTGGAGTATGAGAAAGACAGTAATCAAGGAAAATGCCTAGATTTGGAACCTAAATCTTTAGGTTAATGATGATGCCTTTGACTACTGAGATATGAAGACTGAGAGAAGGAGCAGATGAGAAAATTTAAGAATTTTATTTGGCCAGAGTTATAAATGGGATAATATACATATACCCCTCATGCCATGCCTGCACACAATGAAATCAACAATTAGTATCTGTACTTGGAATTGGCAAACAATAAAATGACTACAGTTAGAAAACAACAACAACAACAAAAACAGTTATTACATTATTATATACCAGGCACACTGTACCAGGCTTTGAGAGAGAGATTTCATTTGATTCTCATAGGATCCCTGCAAATGGATTGTGTTTGTCCATATTTTATAGACTAGATTGCTGAGGCTCAAGAGAGGAGACACGGATTTTCCAGGTCACAGGGTTAAGTGGTAGTACTGGAACCGGAACTCATTTCTAGTCATTGCTCCACAGGATTGGAAAAGATGTCAAAATTGACCAAAGAAGAGTCTTGATACTACCTCCCCGCCTAAAGGGAGCAGATGGTAATACTTATAGACTACCTGGCCCAACATGGTCCTAGATCTGCCAATATTAAAAGAGTTGCATGTCTTTTAGAAGCCAGATTCGTGGTTGTCTTTGGGAAGATAGAAAATGAAAGGGAGTAGGAGGAGGCTTCTGAGGAAAAGGTAATGTTCTGGTTCTGGATCTGTGGATCTGGATCCCATGGGTGTGTCAAGTCTGTGAAAATTTGAACTGTACACTTTTGATATATATGGTTTTCTATATGTATGTTTACATCTATAAAAAGTTTACATGATTATTCAGGAAATCTTTAACTACTGTGCCGGGTCTTCTCAAATCAGTAAAACAGAAAATAGGTACAGGTAAGGATGGGTATCGGAAAGGATAGGTTTAGTCTTAACCTTGGAAAAAAGAAAGGAGATTCTGGGAAGAAGGGATAATGGACAAATGGACCCCAGGCAAGACAGTAATGGAATTATCAAGTTAAGATAAATGATCAAAGGCATCTCCAAGACTGGGTTGGAATAATAAGACTAGAAAGGAATGACCACCGCTATGCCTGGGAGGGGGCAGGTTGGGAGTTGGGCTTGTACATTAAGGGCAGGGAGCTGGAGGGGGAAGGGAAAGCTCTTCTGCTTATGTCTGAGGCCTACCCAGCCTTGAACTTTCCTACCTCAGGGAGGGGTAGCTGACTGGAAAGCATGTGGGCTTTGGAAATACATTTTTCTTTTAAAAAGCAAGCAAAGCAAACTAACAAAAACCTAGGCTTGAATCCCAGCTTCACCACTTCCTAGCTGTGTGGCCTTGGGCAAATCATTTAACCTCTCTAGTCCTCATTTTCATCATCTTTAAAGAAGGGACAATGATAGGCAGTGATGTTCTGATAAATGATTAAGAACCAATTTACCAAATAAAATAAGCCCTGATTTGTAGTCGTTGCCAGCTTCTGTGGTGTAAATATTCCCACCATAGCAGATTCCAAACTACAGATAGTGAAGTCACAGAATGCAGAGTCAGGAAGAGATGCACACTGTCACACCATTATTTCCACTGTACAGATACAATAAGCAAATAACCTCAAGAGCATAGATGATAGTAAAATGTAGTAATATAATTGAGAAATAAGATTTGAATATTATCTTTGTTTTTAATATAATTTATTTAATAGAAAGTTACGTAATTTAATTTTTAGTAACAGCTCTGTTTAACAAGTGACTTGCAAACTTTCTGAAACTTTAACATTCAGCTCTCATAAGCAAGTATGAGCCAGCTCCAGCACACGACTATAAATATAATTTAACTTGCATGATTGAGGGGATTGAAGGAAACATGTTCTCTGCCTGGCAGATAGCTAAGTGCTCTAAAAATGGTAACTATTATTATATAAATAACACTTGCATACAACTAACTATATGCCAGACTCTGTTACAAGTGCTTCACAAATAGTAACCCATCTAACCTCCATAAAAGTCCTAGAAAGTAAGGTGTGTTATTAGCCCCTTTTTCCAGATAAGTAAACATTGGCACAGAGAGGTTAAGTAACTTGCCCAAGATCACAGAGTAAGTGGCAAAGCCAGAATTATAACCCAGGCAGTCTGGCTCCAACATCTATGATCTTAAACATTGTATTTTGCTGCCTCATTATTAGTTTACAACTGCATATAGGAAAATAATAAGTACTGTGAAAGTCTAACACACTTTATTGCAGAATTTTGGAATCCGTGTGCACATCAGTCAAGTGAGAATTGCTTTCAGTGGAAGCCAAGTAACAAATGATATATGTTGAGTATCTAAAGGATGTGGGAATATAGAGTCCAGGTAAACAGGAGTTAATCTTAGAAGTTTTCAAGGCAATTGTTGCAGGGGGTGAACAAGGTGGAGGGAGGAAAGTTGGTGGTGGGGGGAATGGATCTTTGATTAGGTTTATGGAGGAAACCACAGCTAACAAATGCCAGTGTACAAGCCTAGGACTGTGGCCAGGAAATTAGTGTTTTTCTAAATAATGCCTGAAAGCTTAGTTCTAGGGTCAAAACTAAATCAGAAAAGAAAGGAGTGCTCTGCACTTTCACGCCCATAAATCATAGGTATGAAACTCCTTCAGCTCATGTGCATCACTGGAATGTTAATAACTGTCAGTAATTGAGCACCTACCATGTTGTGGGGACCTTGCAGAGGTTTAATCCTCAAACAACCCTGTTAAATTCTATTATCCCTTCACCAAAAAAGAACTCAAATTTGAAATCAATTTTATGTTGTTGATAGGAAGAATGAATGGGAAATGATTTCATATAAGTTCCAAGACAAGTTTTGCTTAAGCTAATAACTAAGTAGGATTTTAGAACTGGCCTCCTTCTAATATAATAACAACAGCCTCACCAGCATCTAATAGGTTCTCAGTGACATTTATTGACTTAAATTCAATTACACTGAAGGAAGTGAGATTTGAGGGGGAAAAACACTGGATTAAGAAACAAGGTGATCTGAGACAGTGTTCACTCTTACTTATCATTCTTGGAGTGTGGAAAGTGTACAGGCACCATGCTAGGCCTTTTACTTTAATATTCTTATTTAATCTTCAAAATCATTCTATAAAGTAAATAAATATTATTACTTACCTACTATTATCCCTGTTTTTCAGATGAAGAAACTGGAGCTCAGAGAGGTTAAGTAACTTGCCCCAAACCATCCAGGTAGTAAGTGGTGGAGATAGGTTTCCACCCAGGTGTGCCCAGAGCCCATGTTCAAACACTGTGGCTGTCTTTGGAGGAGAGCATTGGACTGATTTTTATTCTTTTCCTTATTTTATTGTTTTTTATGCATCTTTGAATTTTTACAAGTCATTTTTACAAGTATCAATTTTATTGTTAGAAAAAAATGAACATATTTTCATTTTGAAGAAAAAGTGCATTTAGCAACGTAAAATTAACTCATCTTCCTACTCCAGGCATGGTGTTTTCCCTATTTGAAATGTAAAAGGCAAATCTCCAAAAAGGAAAAGTACCACCATTCCTTCCTTCACCTCAAATACTGCTTCTTTAAATAAGACAACTCACTCCCTATTCCTTAAGGATGAGTCTTAAGATTAGTTTTAAGAACACAAGCAGTTCTGGGGATGGCAGTGTCAGGTGATACCAGCAGTGGGAGCCATAGCATCAAGGCTCCATGTCTCCAAACAGAACCTAAGGTTGATGTTAGAAATGGAAGGCTGACCCTCCTCTTTCCTCCTCTTCATCCCACTTTACCCCAGAAATGATTGGCTTCAGAGAGTCTAATGATTCTGACAGGGCAGGGGGTGGGAAATCTAGACGGGGCTCAGTATTGAGAGGGAATGAGGAGCTGTCAACCTGTATGTGGGCAGGATCCCCAGACCTCAAGCAGGGGAAGAGGGCCTGTAAGTGCAACTCAGGAGCCCCACCAGCTGGCTGGGCTTCAGGGCTGCCATAGGTCTCTGGGGGATAGCATTCTAGTCAGGGTAACGGGTTAGAACAAAGGAGTATAAGATTAAGAATTATGACTCGGAGGCCACATAACTGTCCAAGGGCCATTCCAGAGCCCCAGAGGCCCAGGACTTATTAACACCAAGGTATTTAGCATTAGATCATTCGTACATTCATTCATCAAACGTTACTAAAGGTCTCCTACCTACTAGACCCTGTGTGACCAATGGGAACACAGCATAGTCTTCATCCCTGGGGATTTTAGAGTTGGGGGGGAATAAACAGCAATACAGTGCAAGGGAAGCACAGGGTGCCATGTGAACCCACAGGAGGCAACCAACCCAGCCTGAGGATCAGAAGACATGCGCGGGGAAAAGTGGACTTGGGTTTCCAGGATTAGATGTGTAATCCCTCCTCTCACTTTAGGCAAAATATACAAGAAATGAACCAGGGTGCTGCCATTTTTATAGTTTTTAACAACGCAAAACACAACGGTATTTCCTCTTAAAAAAAAAAAAGCTGTTTTATGAGAACACATATACCTTGTGCAGACTGTCCTGTGGAATGTACAGCCACCAAGGCCAGGACACATCAACCTTCCTGACAGCTGGGGAGGCAGGAGCCCAGGGGATGGTGAGGTAAGGCTCCAGGTGCTGTTTTAAAACACTTTATCAGTTCTGTAAAAATCAATGTAAAACCCCTCAGTTATCAAAACAAGGTGGATGAGGCAAGAGGACACTCGGACACTGGTTCCCTTGTTTCATACCCACGGCACCGAACCACACCTCCCCCCAGCCCCCACTCACACCCCAGCCCATTAACCCCTCAGCTCAGCCACGGGAGGCTCACGGTGCCATCTTTGTTGCCGCAGACATTCAGAAGAAGATCAGGAGGACTTCACCCCTGCCCCATCTTGCAGTTGTTTTGTACATTGTTTTCCTTTGTCCATTCCCTTGGGGGCTAGAAGGGGGCTGGGGGTGGAGGGGATGCTGAAGGTGAAAGTTAATTGGAAATTGGCTATGAGAAGTTTTGTCTCAAGCATATCATTTCTGAATTATTAAAATTGGGGGCAGGGGGCATTGGCTTTCAGGGCTGAAAAGAAGCATATGATCCTTCTCTTACAGACCACTGCTCTCTGGCTCCCAAACCCTGCTGGGTGGGAATACTTCCTGAGGAAACGCTGTGTGGCTTCAGCTTTAGTTTCCAGTGAAGAAGGGGCAGAGGCCATTCTAGACACAGTCCTGATGGAGTGGGCTGCTCTCTTTGCTCAATCTGTCTCCTGGCATCACTGCTTCTCTCTCTATGACTATTCTAGTTTCTTCTTTGGCTTAACCACTGTCTCTACTTCCTCAGAATTTCCATTTAAACACAGCCATAGGTTGCCATGGCTCCTCTCTCCCACTGCCTCCAGTTTTTGTCCGTCACTACAGATTTTCTCAACGATTCCCCATTTTGTAATTCCTAAATTGTTGAACCTGATATGCTCAGCTTATCTCAGGTTTTTGTTTCTTTTAAATCTCAGATGAGCAATATCTTTCTCAGGATACTGAGCAGCCAGTGGAAAGATTCCTCTGGGATAATTGCTTCTTCATTCATTCTCCAATTGTTGATTGAGTTCCTTCTATGAGCTGACTATGTCTGTGAGATACGACAGAATACAAGAGACACGTGGCCCTGGATGGAAACGGAGAAGTTAACGAAAAGTTACGAGATCATGTTATGAGAGGAAACAAACAGTGTGCACCCATCGGAGATGTCCACTAGACTGTGGGGTATGCCTGTGCCCAGATGCAGAATTAGAGTGGCGATCCACACCTGAAGCCACTGGAGGGGATTAGATGAACCAGGGACAGAGTCAAAGGCAGAACCCCAGGGAATTTCAGCAGTTAAGGGACACGCGAAGGAGAAAAGGCCTAAAAAGAGACTGAGAGGGAGAAGGAGCACGTAGAGGGTTCAAAGTGGAAACAAGAGGAGAAGTGAGTTTGAAGGAGGAATTTTTGACAGTGTCAAACACTTCCCCAAAGTAGCACTGGGTAGGGATTGAGAGGAATGCATTGGATTTGGCAATTAGGGGGCCTCTGGTGACATTGGCCAGAGGAGTGAGCGGCACAAAAGCTAGATTGCAGTGAGTTAAGGAGTGAGGAAAAGTGAAAAAAGGAACTGAAGATAGAGGGTGGTGACAACGTTGGCCAACTAACTCTGTGAAAGAGAGGTGGGTGGGGGTGAGGGTGGTCATGAATTTCACAACACGTCTGCCTAAGCTACAGGGGTGGGAGGTGGTGGTGAGTGTTTGTCTGAGAAGGAAGTATGATAGGCATTCTGGGGTCTTTTCTATGTAGAAGGTCCTCAGTCAGGGGTGCCTCAGAAACTGCAGGCCTGAATCTGCAGGAGGAGAGCATGTGGTAGATCGTCGGTTCCCGTGGAATGGGAATTTTTCAAAAGTCTTTTCATCCCTGGATTCCCAGCACCCAGCGTGGTCATAGCTGGCATGGCGTAGGCCCTTAGCAAATATTTGTTGACTGATAACTGAATGGCAGAATGAGTAGATGGATGGATGAATGGAATTGAATTAAATATTGTTCTGCTCTATAATCCCTTTTGTTGATTTACAGAACATTGTTTGTGGAAGGTGTTGTCTTTCCTTTCCCTCCACCACTGAAATTGTTACATAGCCTTGTTATCAGGGGGAGCATTACTGATAAGTTAACTGGGGAGATTCAGTTGCCTTCAAAGGCCCAGTGATCAGAAATAGGGGGAGAGGAGTGACCTTTTATGGACAAAAGTCAGGACCAAGTCCAGATCCTAAACAAGCTTGAGAGCTGCAAAGAGCACTGCTGCTGAAGACCCCGAAGGGAGGCTCCATGCATTCCTATATGTACCATCTTTATAGACAGGATTTTATCTAGTAAACACTCCATACATTTTGGGTTGACTAATTTGAAGTATCTTACCTTTCAATATTTTCTTCCAAGACTCTATAGAGTAAGAGACAAAATCAGATGGTAGACTCCCCCAAAACTAATTCTCCTCATTTCCCCTTTCTCTGTCTGATGAGGAAATGCCTCCATCACCCTTCTGATCTCCCTGGACCTGCCCTGTTTCAGACCTGCCTTATCATCAGTCTTTTTTTTTTTTTTTAACTTGTTTTTTGGCTTATAAAGGAAATCATGCTCATCTACATCTTCTCTAGCCTGATCTCTGTTCCAATCTGCCCCCGCTCCCCACTCCGGTCCATCTTTAACACCAGTTCCACGATGACATTTCTAAAACACAGAACTGATGATATTACTCCCTGCTTAAGAACCACAGTCCTATTTTAGAACACTTCCATTGCCCCCCAAAATTCCCTTATGCCCTCACTCCCTGCTTACACAATCAATCCCTATTCCCACCCCCAACACCAGGCGACCACTGATCTCCTTTCTGTCACTATAATTTTGTCTATTCTAGAAACTTCATATAAATGGAACTATAAAATATGTAGTTTTCTGGGTTAGGCTTCTGTTATGGGCTGAATTGTGTCCCCACCCCAAATTCATATGTTGAAATTCTAACTCCCAGTAGCTCAGAATGTGACTATATTGGGAGATAGGGTCTTTAAAGAGATAATTAAGTTAAAATGAGGTTATTGGGGTGGGCCCTAATCTAATATGACTGGTGTCCATATAAGAAGAGGAAATTAAGACACTGCAGATGGAAGACCATGTGAAGGCACAGGGAGAAGAGGGCCATCGACAAGCCAAGGAGAGAGGCCTCAGAAGAAGTCAACCCTGATAACACCTTGATCTCAGACTTCTAGCCTCCAGAATCATGAAAAAATAAATTTCTATTGTTTAAGCGACCCAGTTTGTGGTACTTTCTTATGGCAGCCCTAGCAAACTAATATAGCTTCTTTCATGTAGCATGATGTTTTTGAGATTCTTTCATAATATTGTAAATATTAGTAGTTCTTTACTTTTTGTTGCTTGGTAGTATTCCATGGATGTACCATATTTTGTTTATTTATTCACTAGTTGATAGACATTTGGATTGTTTCCAGTTTGGGTGCTAAAACTCCTGCTAAAAAATTTTCATACAAGTCTTCATGTGAACATATGTTTTCATTTCTCTTGGGTAGATCCCAGAGCTTTTAAAATCAAGTTTAAGTTTCTTACTTCTTCAACCTCACTTCTCACCCTTTATCGTTTCTTACCTTTGCTTCAGCACCAGAGATTGCTCATAAGTAGATTGCATATACTATGCTATTTCTCACTTACAAGTCTTTACATATGCTGTGTCCTCTCTGGACTTTCGTTTCCTCATCTGTAAAATGGAGATAATAATCAGACATATTGAGTCTCAGATGTTAGTGGAATATAATCTAATAGACAGTACCTCTCATCTAGACAGTGCTTTATAAAAATTTACAAAGTTTATTCATATCCTTTATCTCCTTTGATCAACTCTGTCACATAGGGATTATAGTTTAGCAGCTACGGCAGATTGCAAAAATGGCCAGGAATTATTCACTTCTCTCTATCTACATCTTTTAAAAGTGTCCTTCTACACTGACTCTGGTTTGGCTTTGTTGTTCACTTTGACTAGAAACGTGCTTGAGTACAGGGGCTTCCCTTCTCTTGCCACACATGGAGTCGAGAGACCACCATGTGAATGAGCCTAGGCTAGGCTGCTGAAGGACAAGAAGCCACATTGGAGGAGAAAAAAGCTGCTCCCAATATGTGAGTGAGGCCACCACCCAACTTGCCAGTTGACTACAGACCCGAGGGGGAGCCCAGCAGAGATCTGCTGAGCTGACCAAAACCAGGTGACCTATAGAATACGAGCTAAATAAAGTGATCATTGTTTTAAGCCACTGTGTTTCAGGGTGAGTCATGTTATAGCGAAAGCTAACCAATACAGAGATTCAATGCAATAAAGCTTTAGAGCTAAGCAGCCTGGGTTTGAATTCTAGCTCTGTCACTTACTAGCATTGTAGCCGTGGGCAAGCTACTCCACCTTTCTGAGCTTCAGTGTCCTCGTCTGAACAAAGGGGATAATGGTAGCGCCCATTCCCTGGGGTTGTGAAGATTCAATAAGATGATAGATGTCAGACATTATCTCATGTGCTACTGGGCTCGACATAACTGCCTAATAGAGGGAGCCATTGTTCAGATGAGTAAACTAAAGATGAGAAGACTAAACTCCCAGATGTTTAGTGTCTTTCTCCAAGATCACACAGCCAGAAAGCGACTGAACTTGGCACTCACACAGGGACTGCTTGACCAAGTTTAGGGCTCACCCACCAAGTTTAGGACTCATGACAGACTAGTGGGGGAGACTGACTGGGGGTGAGTAGGAGCATGCATTGTCCACTTTGCAGATCGTCTTGCAGTATGAAAGCCAAAATAGGTTAACGTTAATGAATGATCAAATTGAACTTTTATGAAGATTAATTTGGTAGCACAAAGTACAAGTCATTGGGAGGCATTGGTAGTCCTACCCCTTCATTCTCGGGATCCCATGTCTCCCCAGGTCTGGTTTTCTGTTTGTACTGTTTCTCAAATCCACTCTTTCCTCTCCATTTTCTTTCCTTAAACTGTGCCCCTTTCTGGAGCTTCCAGCTTCCTTTGGTGTCTCCTGTTCTAATCCTTTCTCCTCTCCCTGCATCTTCTACACTTTGTGCTCTGTGCCAGCACATCCCTGATGCTCAGCAGAGGACAGATTCTGCTCGTGGGTTTTACCTAGGGGCTGGCTAGATGGCTTCCAGGTACTGAAATGAAAGACCTCCAAGTGCCTCAGACATCCCATCCAGAGAATGAAGGGCCCATGAGAGGGCCTTCCGGATCTGATCAATTCTGCAGGCAGTGCCCAAACCCTAATAAAGGACTGGCAGGTACTACCGTCACTGAGCAGCAGAGGGCAGCACCAGCTCCTCCTTTGTCATCTCCCATCAGGAGCTGGGGACGCTCCTTCACAGAGGAAGAATAACAATGAAGACAAGACCTCAACAACCAATTAGAAAATGCTCTGTGGGCCAGACTTTAATTGAATTAATTGCCTGAATTGAAAGAATAGGGGATTTTATATTAAAATAGGATTTCAGGCTTTAATTATTAATCCAAACATCTGGCTGCCATCCTTTGTCCAGGCTGTGCTCTCCCGTGGGCCTCGGTCCTTGCCACTCCCTATGGTCTTCCCAACATTTAGGCCAAATGTCTTTTGCCATTGATCAAAGTACTTGTACTGTCATACTTATAAGTGAAATCTTTCTTAACCATGTCTTCAACAAAAGGAAGAAAATAAGACCTAGATTAAGAGAACAACAAGTTCCAAAAAATGGGGGAAGGGAAGAACACATTTCTTTGTGAAAATGAAGTAAGCAATGTGTCTGTGTTGAAATAATACAACTTAAGGTGACATTACAAAAATAAAGCACAATAACGGGACTTCCCTGGTGGTGCAGTGGTTAAGAATCCTCCTGCCAATGCAGGGGACACGGGTTTGAGCCCTGGTCCAGGAAGATCCCACACGCCGTGGAGCAACTAAGCCCGTGCGCCGCAACTACTGAGCCTGCACTCGAGAGCCCGCAAGCCACAACTACTGAGCCCACATGCACAACTACTGAAGCCCGGGTGCCTAGAGCACTGCAGTGAGAAACCCACACACCGCAACGAAGAGTAGCCCCGGCTCACCGCAACAAGAGAAAGCCCACACGCAGCAACGAAGACCCAATGCAGTCAAAAATAAAATAAATAAATAAATTTATAAAAAATAAAGAAATTTTAAAAATAAAGCACAATAAGAACCAAAAGGAATATAGCAAAGATGTGAGATGAAAAAGCAACCATGGAAGAAAGGACTGAAATTTCAACAGATTTTATTCTTTTGAATGCAAATAAATGTTTCTGCTATAAAATGGAATTAAGGGAATAAATTATAAGTGTATAAAATATAATTCAATAAGTGAAACAGTAACACCCACAGGAAGCTGTAGGCATTTGAGATTGCACCCTCTAACCCAACCCCTTCCCCCAGTCCCCAGCTTTTATGGACAAGATAGCTGAGGTCCAGAGAAACTGTAACTTGTCCAAGGTCACAAAGCTAGGAAGTGGCAAAGTCAGGGATAGAAATCACATCTTTGGGCTCTATACCCTTTGCTTCTTCCATATATTTTATGGCCACAGAGCTTGACAATATATGTTGGGTTGATGAAGGGCAGCATAGTGTAGTGGAAAGAACATTAAATCGGGATGGAGAGCCCTAGATTCTAGTCCTAGCTATACCAATGACTGACTGTGTGACCTTGGGCAAGTCACTTTCCCTCCCTGGACCTTATTCTCCACATCAAAGTACAGAGAAAGCTAAACTCAAGACTTTGAAAGTTAGTTGGGAAGTGTGTCATATTAGCCAATTATAGCCTTTTTGTCCTGGGGCTAAGAATTTAGCCCCAAGGGAAAGGAGTAAAAACCTCGTTTAAAGAGAAGAAATCAACTCTGACTGATTAGAATAAGAAATAAATTTATTAAGATAATCTTCTATAGCTTGTGGAGTTACCAGAAAGCCTGGAGAATTAGGCTCAAAAAATGGGCAGAAAAATGAAAGCATATGTGCACACAGACACCTGTATACAAATGTCTATAGCAGCTTTATTCATAATGGCCAAACTATGGAAAAGACCTTTAAGAAACAAAATTCAACAGAGTAAATTTGAAGGTCGAATTGGCTTTATTCAATGATTCATGAATCTGACAGCATCCCATCTAGTAAATAATGTATTTACAGATGGGATGCAGTCCAAGGAGTTGTACAAAACGGAAGGGTTTTATAGGCAGAAAATGGGGCAGGACAAGGAAGTTCTTTTCAAAAGAAAAGAAAGAATTGTTTCAGCCTAGGTCACCTTCCCTAAGTGAGCAGCAAAGAACGGGGTAGGGGTGGGGGTCTTATCTCGCTTATTACCTCACTAGTGCTGACAGGAAATTCCAGACTGATCGGTTTACAGTTCCACTCCTGGGAGTGGCTGAAACTGCATTTAGGTTAGGTATTAAGTCTTGGTGAGGTTTAGGAGAAGTGACTCCATTTTGGGCTTCTTTCTTTTTTTTTTTTTTTTTTTTAATTTTTTTTTTTAGATGTTGGGGGTAGGAGTTTATTAATTTATTTATTTTTGCAGTGTTGGGTCTTCGTTTCTGTGCGAGGGCTTTCTCTAGTTGTGGCAAGCGGGGGCCACTCTTCATCGCGGTGCGGGGGCCACTCTTCATCGCGGTGCGCGGGCCACATCGCGGCTCTCTTGTTGCGGAGCACAGGCTCCAGACGCGCAGGCTCAGTAGTTGTGGCGCACGGGCTCACTTGCTCTGCGGCATGTGGGATCCTCCCAGACCAGGGCCCGAACGCCTGTCCCCTGCATTAGCAGGCAGACTCTCAACCACTGCGCCACCAGGGAAGCCCGGCTTATTTCTTTTTAACAGACCCAAACGTCCATTCACAGACAAATGGATAAACAAAATTTGGTATACAGTAGAATATTATTCAGCTGCAAAAATGGAATGAAGTACTGATACATGCTACAGCATGGATGAACCTCGAAAACATTACGCTAAATGAAGTAAGCCAGTCACAAATGACTACATACCATGTGACTAGTATGAACGTCCAGAATAGGGAAATCTAGAGACAGAAAGTAGATTAGGGGTTGCTGTGGACGGACAAGGAGTAGGGGAGTGATAGTTACATGGTATAGCGTTTCTTTCTTTTTTTATATATAAATTTATTTATTTATTTTTGGCTGGGTTTGGTCTTCATTGCTGTGTGCGGGCTTTCTCTAGTTGCGGCGAGCAGGGGCTACTCTTCGTTGCGGTGCGCGGGCTTCTCATTGTGGTGGCTTCTCTTGTTGTGGAGCACGGGCTCCAGGCACGTGGGCTTAGTTGCTCCGCGGCACTTGGGATCTTCCCAGACCAGGGATCGAACCCATGTCCCCTGCAGTGGCAGGTGGATTCTTAACCACTGTGCCACCAGGGAAGTCCCTGGTATAATGTTTCTTTTTGAGAAGATAGAAATATTCTAAACTAGACTGTGGCGATATATGCCACTGTGGTGATATATGTTGCACATACTTATGCATATATTAAAAAGTGAACTGTATAGTTTAAATGGGTGAATTGTGTGGTATGTGGATTATACCTCAATAAAGCTGTTAAAACATTGGCAGAAACAAAGGGAGCCAAGACAGGTACAACCTCAGCCCAAATCATGCTACAGAAGCAATTCAATAAGAACACCTCTGCCACCCCTACCCCTGCCCTGAACACTGGACCCAGAGGCCACTACTTGCTCTGCTGGCATTCCTACCCCAAAATCTAGATGTTAAGGCCACTGCCCCCAACACTACCAAAATGAATTCTCCATTGTCCCTGCTTCCTTGCAACCTAAATGTCTTATTCTAAGTTCTGGGAGAATGTACCTGATTGATTGAGTCTGGATCATATGTGCATACCTAGCTGTAAGGGGGGATTGGGAAAGCAAATATCTGGCTGTCATCACTTCTATAATGGGAGATAAGATCTGACCCCCTGCAAGATGCATATGGTAGAGAATTCTCCAGATATACGAAAGGGGTTTCAATGTTGGACAAATGAGCAAACCAACCAAACAACAAACAAAAACAAACATCCTGACCTCTATACATGTATGTAACCCCAGTTAAAATGCAAATATTCCAGATTAACCTGTCCTTTAAATGCTCATTCATTCATGTATGCCTGCAATCACCGTGAGCATTTATGAAGTACCTAAAAACTCTTTGCCAGCTCTATGCTAAGCCCCACAGAATCAGAAACAAATAACCCTGGCCCTCAAGGCGATCCCAGTGAGCAGGAGAAAAAATGGAGTGTTACGGGTTGCAGGCTAAAAAGTACAAGGAGTAAAATGGGGGCTCAAAGTGGGACTGATCAATTCTCCTTGAGGAGAAGGTTAGAAACCCAAGATGACTTTGAGGAGGAGGTTAGAAACCCAAGATGACTTTGAGGAGGATCTTAAAGGTGGGTTGGTGCCTTGCTAGGCAGAAGGGAGGAAATAGGGGCCTGGAGCAGCCAAGTGCAGGGGGGAAACAGGGAGAAACACTGTGCTAGAAGCTTGGGGTATGACACGGGGCACAGCAAGAAGGGCTGGAGAGGTCACAGATCATAAAGGGTCATAAAGCTCAGACCAAATAGTTTGGTCTTCCCTTTCAAGAGGGAGCTATTGAAGGATATTTTGTTTTCAAAACATAATTTTTTTAAAATATTTTAATTTTATTGGAGTACATTTGATTTACAATGTTGTGTTAGTTTCAGGTGTACAGCAAAGTGATTCAGTTATACATGTACATACAGTCAGTCATTCTGTTTTAGATTCTTTTCTCATATAGGTTATCACAGAATACTGAGTAGAGTTCCCTGTGCTATACAGTAGGTTCTTGTTGTTTATCTACCTTTTATATAGTAGTGTGTGTATGTTCATCTCAAGCTCCTGATTTATCCCTCCCTTCCATGTCAAAACATTGTTTTGATGTTGTGTAGAGAATGAACTGGAGGAGAGATCGGGCAAAAAGGTCATGTAGTGGGCTGCTGCCATAGTCCAGACATTAGATGGCAGAAGAGGGTCTGGACCAGGGTGGTAGCAGTGGCGATGAGAGGGACAGAGATGGATATGCGATAATACATAAGGAAAAATTTCGTTCACCTTATCTTGTCAGAACTGTTTAAGGGCGAGCAGGACCCTGATGACATGGTATCAACCCATTCACCCATCTGTCCCATCTATACACTCACTCACTCCTGCCCCAACATTTATAAGTGCTGGGGATACAGAACTTGTTCCCACCTTAGAGGAGACCTGACTGGACAGGAGACAGGCATCTAAACAGACAGTTATAAAGAGTGCGACGGCTGCTAGGAGACTGCTGGATGGAGGGCTCTGTGGGAGCACTTTAACTGAGGAGTTCAAGGAGGACTTCACAGAGAAGATTGGAGACCTGTTTTAAAAGATCAAGAGGAATTGGTCAAAAAGAAAATGCTGGGAAGGAGGCACTGGGGTCAGAGAGAAGAGCATGTTATGTGGCCATGAAAAGGTATCTTTCAGTCCACCAACCATAGGAGTGTAATAGACCAAAGGCCCCAGACGCTGCTCTCTAGAGTCCAGCATCCAGTCTGCACTGAGACATAACCTCCCACGAGCTGCTGTCAGCTGAGAACAGCAGGGAGACTAGGGCAGGTGTATTCCTGAGAGGCAAGGGATTCCTCTGACCTCTGACAGCCAACTTTGTGGCTTCAGGATAACCCAACCTTCCTTAGACCATACAGCAGAATCGGACACTTCCACCAAACTCTCCTTTCCCTTCTGCTTACTCAGGGTCAGACTTGAATGGAGGATTTATCGTTCAACCAAACTCTCCTTTCCCATTTTCGTAAAATCTTGCACGCTTAAACCCTGCTTGACTTTGCTTCTAGGAGGACCCAGAGTAACATACCTGTGTAAAAGCATATGTTATTTAAGGACTTCAGACTTTACTCTGGGCTAATTCACAAGACCTGAGACACTTTTAGTGAAGTATTGGCTTGGCCAAAAAGTTCATTTGGGTTTTTCTGTAAGATCTTATAAAAACCCAAACAAACTTTTTGGCCAACCTAATATAATCAGACAAAATAAAATTTGAAGTTTGGAGGTAGATGGCCTAGAGGTGTAGAGAGAATGGAGAAGGTAGGAGAGAGCAAATAGTTGTACATTTGACCCTTGAACAATGCAAGAGTTAGGGATGCCAACACTGCACAGTCAAAAATCCAAGTATAACTTTACAGTTGGCCTTCCATACCCACAATTCCTTCTTATCCAGGGTTCTTTCCTATCCACAGTTTCACATCCACAGATTCAACCAACCACGGATGGTGTTGTCCTGTAGTATTTACTATTGAAAAACATCTGCATATAAGTGAACTCACAAAGTTCAAACCTATGTCAACTGTAATTATTTGGGGCTGCCAAGCTTTAGGACCTTTTCGTGTTTGGAGAGTTCCTCATCTTATGAGACAGGCAGAGCTGGCTTCCCGTTACAGAAACTGAGAATGCCAACTCACTTTCCCAGCATCCCCTGCAACTAAGACAAGGCACATGACCCAGGCCCTGCCAATCAGATACACCTGCCTTAGGCAGATTTTGAATTGGAAGCTAGTGAGGCAAAGAAGCAGGGGTGTACAGAATCAGTGTGAGCCATGGCTGGCAGCAGAGGCAGCAGCTGTAATGGCAGACTCCAGGATCTTGGAGTGGTCATGTTGATCGTACTTGAGTGGCCCCAATCCCCAGAACAGTGAATGTCATTGTGTTCACTGGGCCAGTTCTACATGGTGAATTTGGGAGTTGATCCTGGGGGAAAGGTCCAAGCCCAGTTCTCTGCCCTCCAGGAGATTCTGTGAGCTGCCTAATATCCTTTCAATAATTCCTTTTCTGCTTATATAAGCCAAATATGTTCCCTGCTCGCAGCAAGGAATCTTGCTTGATAAAGGGGAAATGGAACAGGAGCTACCAGCAGCCTCAGTGGACTAGAAGGGAGAAGGGTAGCAAGAGAGAGAACGCAGTATGATGTGAAAGTTATTAAGCTCTGGAGCAAAGAGACTCACGTTCATATCCTAGCCCTTCACCTATGTCTAGTTGGCTCAGGCTGCTATAACAAAATACCATGGACTAGGTGGGTTAAACAGCAGAAATCTACTCCTTATGGTTCTAAAGGCTGAGAAATCCAAAATCAAGGTGCCAGCTGATTCAGTTCCTGGTGAGAGCCCTCTTCCTGGTTTGCAGTGTCACCCTCTTGCGGTATCCTCACACGGCAGAGAGAGAGAGTTGCTCTGGTCTCTTCTCCTTATAGGGGCACCAGTCCTTTATAAGGGGCTCCACCCTTATGCTCTCCTCTAAACTGAATTACTTTCCAAAGGCCCCACCTCCAAATATCATCACAATTGGGATTAGGACTTCAACATATGAATGGCTGGAGGTGGCCATTTAGTCCTAGCAACCTATTCACTGAGTGACTTTGAACAAATCACTCATCTTTCTGAACTCCAGCTATCTTACCTGTAAAATGGGGATGTTGAGCTTTACCCCCTTCATAGGGCTATTGTAAAGATTAAATGAAATAATAGGTACAAAAATACTTTGTAAACTATAAAGTAAGCTCTACAAATGTTTGTAATTTACTCTAACAGGGCCAAGCACACAGTGTGGCAGGCAGAGGTGCTTTTTAAATATCTGAAGTAAGAAGAAAAAATAATTATTATCTTTAGAGCTAGTACTGTGTGCCAGTCACCATGATGAGTGCTTTACTAAAATGAACTTCCTAATAGCCTAAGGTGAACAACCTTCCCAGTTTGCCAGGACTCCCCTGAAAGTCACACATTCTGGGAATCCCCTGAGATCTGAATATAGGTTTGAGGATCATGCCCATTTTACAGATGACAAAACTGAGGCTTAGCGAGATTATGCAACATGCCTAAAATCACATTTATTAAGTGACAGAGTCAAAACTTGAACCCAGAGCTATCAAAGAGGAAATATAAAAGGAGAAGTCTTTTTAGAAAGAAAGATGGAAGGTATCAGAACCCTGCATTTTTAACCATATGACTCTAGCCCAGTTTGGCCTCAGGGGCTGGTGCTGGGAAACTGTTTAGAGAAGGTCATAAGCTGGGCCCAGCCCCAGGTCATCCGCTCCCTCAGGGCAGTTCCTGGCAGATCATGGTACTTTGTTTTGTTTTTTACTTCATAGAAACTCTCCTGTTTCTATAGGGTAATTAAACCCTCATGCCTCATCCTGTTTATATTTTGCCTTTGTCTTTTGTTTTGCTTATGAATGAAAGAACAATTCAACCTTCCTAATCCAAACTGCTTAACCCCTTAAAGCAGGTGTTTGGGGTCTTGAGCTACAGCATTAGCTCTAAATATGTATACAGAGGTAAAGGGATTCTGTGCCCAGACAGTGTCAGAGCAAAGCATTTCTCAGATGCTGATGGGTAAATTTTGCTCAGGGTGCAGAGGACGGGTGGTCAGGAGAGAAAGAAAATCTGGTTAACCTCTAGATCAATCTTCCTTTCTGTTCAGATACACCTGTAGTGGCCCCATCTTACCTCTTGTCAACTCACCCTCATTCTGCACTGTTGAACTGAGAGTCTGGAGGCTGGCGTGTGGCCCCTAGCTCTGCCACTAATAAAGTGTGTGCCCTAGATGACTCTCTTTCCTCTCGGAGACTCAATTTTCTCATCCATCAAACAAAGGAACCTGATGATCAGATTAGGTGCTTCCCTATAAGGTCCCTGTGGTGTTGACACTTTAGGATACTGTAATGGTACACATAATTGAACTGCTTTTTTTTTTTTTAATAAGCATTTTAATATCTTAAACTGATAAAAGAAGAAAATATTTCAATTACAAAAAAAGGGGGATTATGGAACAAAAATAGGTAGATATGAAAAAAACAGCTCAATCTAATAAAATTATAAATGCTAGAAATGAAAAAATATAGATATCAAGGAAAGAATTTAGAAAAGATAAACTTTAGGCTGGATCCAGTTTTAAAATTAGTTATTGAACCACTGCTAGGGAATGTACACTTGAATCTTGCTTCTCTCCAAGTGAACTGCTTCTGAAGGAAGGTTCTGGGCTAGGTGGTGTGTGTGGGTGGATGTGAACATGTGCAAGTGTGTGTGTGCATGAATGTTTGAGTGTGAGTGTGTGAGTGTGCATGCAGATCATTCTCAAAAAAGACATACTCGGGGCTTGCATGAACTTCCAGGTCTGGTGAAAGCCCTTCATCCACCCCTGCCTGACTCTCCTGAATTGCTTTTCCAGACTCAGCTCTCCCATAAAGTGGGAAGTAAAAGCCTTTCTCTTCGTGAGACAGCATTGTGGACAGGAATGAGCACTAACGCTGGAGTTAGACTTGGGCTTGAATCCTGGCTCCACCCTGTACTTGCTATGTGACCTTAAGCAAGCTATTTACCTAAGTCTGAATTTCATCAGTGGTGACAAGGAGCTAACAGTCCCTAACTCAGCATAGTTAGAGACTGGAATGGTAGGAGTACATCAGGTACCTGGCTTAGAATGAAATACATGGCACACCTAAATCAGGACAAGCTGTGTAATTTGCAGGTCCTAGGGTAAAAAGAAAATGTGGGCTTCTTATTCAGAAATTATCAAGAATTTCAAGATGGCAAGAACAGAGCATTAAACCAAGCACAAGGTCCTTCTAAGTACAGGGCCCTGGGCATCTACACAGTCAGATCCTCTTGATATTAACTTTCTTCCAGGCAGGTTAGCTAAGATGTTGGGAGAAGAGTGATGGATGGAAGGGGATGTCATAAGTAAGAGTCCCCAAGTAACTCAGGAAGCAAAAATTGAGGCTAGGAGATCTCTTCCATCCCCACCCCCTCCCTGAAGCCACCCTGGCCATTGGAAGGCATAGATGAAGGTCAGAGCAGGTGAGTCACTTGCTTCCTCAACCACTGGGAATGTTTTTCCCACTCTGTGAATTCGGCCTCCTTCCCTCCCAGACACGGAGGCTTAGCTTAGGATAAGACAATATGCATCCTTTCCCAGGGAGTCAATCTTCATTTCTTTTACCTCTTTTACGTCACCTAAGTCCTTCTGGACCCCCTGGAAAGGAACTGAGGTCCTGGGGCCCAATGACAAGGAAGGAGTAGCTGAGGGAGGTCACTGTCCATTGGGCAGAAGGGATCCTCCAGACCAAAGTATTGTTGAACACTTGGAAGCTGGGAAGTCAGCCAGCGTTTCATCTTTTGTTTTTTCCTCCTGGGGCTTCCTGTCCCAGAGGTGGATGGAGAGAGGTCGTGGGGGACTTCCTGACCTCTACAAATAAACCTTTCCGTTGTGGTTGGCCAGGCAGTACTTCCAGGCCAGACAGATCAGGTTGATGGGCAATAACAGAGGGAGACAGTAATGCTGCCTGCAGAGGAAGCTCACTCCTAGTTCCATCAAAGGTCCCAGCAAGAGGGGGCTATGCACTGCTGGGGTAGAAAACGTGGTCATGGGAAAGGCCAGGGCTGACTGCCTACAGTGCGGGGTGGGGGTGTATGGAAACTGGGTTGGGGGGAGCATCAGAGAATGTGAGGGCTGAAAGGGCCTCCAGAGGTCATCTAGTCTGTTCTCTGCTTATTCCCAGTACCCAGACAGTTCCTGGCACATAATAGGGGTTCAGTTGGCATTTCCTGCATAAATGAGTGAATCTAGTCCAACATCTTTCTTTAATTGAGCCAGAGAAGCAAGGCCCAGAATGGAAAAGAAAGTTTCCCAAGGACACACAGTGAGTTAGTATCAGAACCCAGACTAGAGCTCAGAATTCCTGAATCCCAGACCAACGTTCTTTCTACTGGGTGACAATTAGTGCATAGAGGAGGGGAGAGGTTTTCTCCTCCTTCTCTACATTGAGGAAGACAGAGGATTTCAAGTAAACTGCTCAGAGAGCTTGATGTAACCCTAAAGTTCAGTGATCATAAACCACAGAGTTTGACACATGCTTGAAAAACCTAAAGATGAGAGACGGATGAACTTGTAGGACAAGGAGAGAGGTGGTTATGCTGACAGCAACTGTCCTCTCACTGGCCATGGGGCAAAGAGAGGTGTATCCTGGGGACTGATGTGGACCTAGAAGAACGGAGATTACCTGGATCTTCTTAAAAATGACTTGCCCTCAAAAGAATTGCATGGAGGGCACTGTGACCCCAACAAAGAGGATGGACTGCTAGAAGCTCAGGAGCTATACTGGAGGAGAGGTCTTGCCTTATCAAGGGAAGTGCAAGTGGAGCTCCAGGGTAGGATGTCCAAAGGACCTTCTAAAGCCTTCTAAAGAGAAAAAATTGGTTTTGGACATCTGACCCTCTCCAGACAGCAGCATCATATTGCAATTGGTGTCCTGGAGGCAGAGATGATGTTCTTTGAAACTAACAAAGCTTATATTTCAGGGCCTCTCACTTACATGGGCCCCCTTAGGCCCATAAGCTTTATATTTATAGTGTTTATTCTTTCTCTTCAAGAGTGTATTAGTTTTCTGTTGATGTGTAACACATTACCACAAACTTAGCAACTTAAAGCAACATAAATTTATTATCTCGCTTCTATATGCTGGAAGTCTGGGCATAGCATGCATGCATGAATCAATTCTCTGCTCAGGGTCTCACCAGGCTGAACAAGGTTTTGGTCAGGTCTGGGGCTCAGGGTCCTCTTTGAAGCTCACTGGTTATTGGCAGAATTCAGTTCCTTATGGTTGTAGGACTGAGTTCCCTATTTCCCTGCTGGCTATCAGCTGGGGATCACTGTCAGCTCCTATAGTCCACTCCCAATACTTTGCCATGTGGCCCCTTGTTATGAACTGAAAAGTTTGTGTTCCCTCTTCTCCAAATTCGTATGTTGAAGCCCTAAACCCCAGTGTGAATGGTATTTGGAAATGGGACCTTTGGAAGTTAAAATTAAGGTTAAGTGAGGTGTCCAACAGGATTAGTGTCCTTTCAAGAAGAGACATAAGAGCAGGCTCTGTGTGCCATGTGAGCACCTACAGAGAAAGCGGCCATCTACGAGCCATGAAGAAAGCTGTCACCAGAAACTGGCCATGCTGACACCCTGATCTCAGACTTCCAGCCTTCAGATCTATGAGAAAATAAATCTGTTGTTTAAACCACTCATTCTGTGGTATTTTGTTAAGGCAGCCTGAGCTGACTAATACATGCCTTCCCACCCCCACCCAATGCAGATCATGACACAGATGTTTGCTTTCCAGACCAGACAGAGTACATCTCTCTGACTTCATCTTCTTTCTAATGTCAATACTTAAAAGGAATTGGAGAAATGTCATTACCCGAGGACCAAAAACTACCTCTGGATTTCATCAAGCAGCAAGAAAAGACCTATTTAGTAAACTGAATTTTAGGGAAACTGGTGGGAAAAAATAAGGTATTCTACCTGCAACAGTATGAGTCCAGTTTGTTCAACAAACTAGTTACACTTATAAAGGAAGAGGCATAAATACAGTAAAACCAATACACAGCATAGCAGCACAAACATATAATGCTTCAGGAAGTGGCCCAAGCGAAGAAATTCCCAGACTGGAAGTTGAGAGATTGGACTGTAGTCCTGATTCTTTCACTGACCACTTAAGTTGCAGTGGGGAATGTATACAAGACAAACAACCCACAGAGAAGAACAGAAAAATGATAATAATATGAACAGGCAATTCATAGAAGAGGAAATGAAATGGACAATAAACATATGAAAGGATACTTAAACCTACTATTTGTCAGGGAAGTGCACATTTAAAAAAACAGAATATAGCTTTTCAACAATACGTCTAACAAAAAAATAAAAGATTGAGAACATCCAGCCCTTGTTAAAGAGTAAGGAAACGGACACATTTCACATTGCTGGTAGAGGTATAACATTGTACCATAATCTGTTTGGAAAATATTCTGGAAGAATCTATTAAAATTTAAAATGTAGATACCCTTTGGTCCAGAAATCTCTTGTAAGACTCTATGCTATTAGAGTAAAAGTATCAGTATCTAAAAATATATGTGCAAGAATATTTATGGGTACATTGCTTATAGTGGCAAAAAAAGAAAAAAAAAGAAAAGTGGAAGTAACCTGAATGTCCAACAGGAGAGAAATAACTGAATACATTTTTATGCATTTACATTATATTATGGAATATGATCTAGCTATTAAAAACATGAGTTAAATCTATCTGTACCAACCAGGAGGAATGAGTATGAAATATTGTTAAGTGAAAAAGCAAGTTGCACAGTAATGTGTATTGCATGTCCCTATTTTTGTTAAGGAAAAAAAAGGAGAAAAGCGCCCACTTTTTATGTTTATATATTTGTATCAGGAAAAAGAAAGTCGTGGGAAGTTACACAACACAGTGTTAATGTTGGTTGGTTGATTGAGGTGGGGTGGAGGATGGTGGTAAGGGAGTGGTGAAGGCATTAGAGGGAAGAAACAGGAAATTATTAACATGTGCTTTTATATGTTAATTTTTCTACAGTTTGACTTACTATAAAGTATATGCATTACTCTAATTTTTAAAAAAAGTATGTTTAAAAATTAGAAGAAAAGAGGGGCTTCCCTGGAGGTCCAGTGGTTGAAACTTCTCCTTCCAATGCAGGAGGTGTGGGTTTGATCCCTGGTTGGGGAGCTAAGATCCCACATGCCTCGTGGCCAAAAAACTCAAAACATAAAACAGAAGCAATATTGTAACAAATTCAATAAAGGCTTTGAAAATGGTCCACATCAAAAAAATCTTAAAAAAAAATTAAAAGAAAAGAGAGTAAAAGCATAGGTTTGGCAGTTCAAAAAACCTAAGTTTGAATCCAAATTCTGTCTTTCACTAGCTGGGTAACCATGAACAACTTACTTAAACCTCTCTGAGCCTCTGTCTTCTCATCTGTTAAGATGGGCATGATACCCAGCCCCTAGAGTTGTGAGAATTAAAAGAGATCATGTGTTTAAGTGCTGAGTACATAACAGTCATTTTAAATATTTATTTATTTATTTAGGCTGTGCCAGGTCTTAGTTGCGGCATGAGAGATCTTTTAGTTGTGGCATGCAGGCTCATAGCTGCGGCATGCGAGCTTCTTAGTTGTGGCATGCGAACTCTTAGTTGTGGCATGCATGTGGGCATTAGTTCCCCGACCAGGGATCAAACCTGGGCCCCCTGCATTGGGAGCATGGAGTCTTACCCACTGGAACACCAGGGAAGTCCCCATAGCAGGTATTTTAATAAACGGTAGCTATAATTAGCCCCACTCAAGATTGGATTGACTTATAGGAACTCTGAGCAGGTTAATGCTTTGGCAGCTTTCAGCAGTTTTATCCCTTCAGGAAAACAAAATTCACACTAGTCATGTTAGTAGAATTTTAATATAGAGACTTAGTTAAATGGGCGTTAGAGGACTGAAAGAAGAGAAAAAGCAGAGAAGAGAGAATAATTGCATTAGTGGCGACCTCCCCCAGGCCTGGGGGAATAGAGAGGGAAGAGGATGAGGTTATCAAAATCTAGAAGTTTGGAGTTCAGGCTTGTTCTGAGAGGGCACCTCCCCCCCACCTCCAAATCTGGAAACTGGCACCAACTGCTGCTGTCAAGGTCAATGGCCTTTGCTAGGGTGACACTGACAGGAACAGGAAATAGACTGAGAGGAACAAGTCCCATCTGCCTCCTGCAGTGTTCCAGTCTTCCTCCAGTTCCCCTTGCAGGGAGAGCTTAACAGAGGACCAGGCGGGCAAAGGAGAAATGTGGTTTGCAGAGCCCCACCCAGCTCAGGGTTTGGAAGGGTAGATTGGAGGCTAAGAGCTACTAGCACACGTTCTTCAAACCGGGTTTTTTAATTTTTGTTCTACAATTAGATAGAGGAAGGGTAGAAGGAAGGACCCGAGGTGGTAGGCTAATCCTCACCTTTATTTTCCAGGGCAATCCAGCTGTGAGCCAAATTTGCTTACTCCATTCCACAAAACAAAAGCCCTTTGTTTGTCCATTCCAGACTCCTTAGGAAGCTGTTGAGTGAGAGTTCACTGTTATTCATTCTCACCTTAAATTACTAATCAAAGTCTCTCTTACAACAACTGGAGTTCACTGCCCCAGAAGGGCTCTCATATACATACACAAATTTTCCTACCTTGTTAAATTTCCTGCAGTGTTTTGGTACCCAGAGATGTTTGGGCACCTCTTATAAACTGGAGTCTTATAAACTGGAGCAGTTGCTTATGCCTTACTCTAGGTCAGATCACCAGCAGGTCACTTTATGTCTTTGGATCCTCAGTTTCCTCTGGTATAAAACAAGAATTTTAGGCTACATCATCCCTAAAATTCCTCACAATTCCAGCATTCTATAATTTTGCCTAGCTATGAACAAAATGAGTCATGGCTCTTTTTAATTATTTTTTAAGATAAATAAACTAAGAATGGGTTTTCAAAAATGTTAGATTTTTGATGACTCTGAGGCTAAGTTTGGGGTTTATTATTACTATTACATTTAGGTTAAAACTGCACCTTGACATTAAAGAGTTTGATACTTTGGATCAATCTAGTTATCAAACATCAATTAAGATTTATTAAGGGCCCATTATGGGCCAAGTTCTACAATGGAGATCCAGAAGAAAGATAAAATACCACTTCAATTCTGAGGAAGCCATAACTGTAAGAATAATTAACTAATAAGATGAGAAAGCAAGGGTTCAATACCTGAGTAATGTACCAACTTTTTGTTCTGAAGTGAAATTGACTGGGTGCATTGTACTGGTTTGTTGGTTGGTGGTACAAGGGTAAGGAGGCTTCTCAAAGGAAACGAGCTGAGTTCTCTTGAATTCCATATATACCTCATTTATTTAAAAAGAGGGGGGAAAACCCGCTGGCTACTAATAGGGCAAGGAAACTTGATAATTGGCTCAAAAAGACATTAAACGTGGTAGAGGC
Source organism: Pseudorca crassidens (assembly GCF_039906515.1). Classification (NCBI taxonomy): domain Eukaryota; kingdom Metazoa; phylum Chordata; class Mammalia; order Artiodactyla; family Delphinidae; genus Pseudorca; species Pseudorca crassidens. The sequence continues at coordinate 53,103,626 of NC_090304.1, read as the reverse complement.
AGTGAAGAAAAATAAGAAAATTAACACTGACCTACCAAATAGAAATTCTGGGTGGAGTTTTATTAGGTACTTATGTAATGTAACAAATAGCACTTGGAAATGGATGATCAGACGGAAAGGGTAGATTAACCGTCCCATTCCAACTCTGTACTTGTAGTGCTATGTGCTGCATGCTAGGAATGTATTTTGGAAGTCAGGACCCTATAATCAACACTCCCCAAAATATTTTGGTATTCTCATTTCCACAGTAGTGGGAGGACTGAGACGGAAATCATTACCGTGTATACTTGCCAGAATGTCATAGGGCTTTTCCTTCTGGGGACCTAGCCTCTTCTTCATTCAGTGGGCTCTGGTCTGAGAAGTGGCTCAGGATCATCAAATTTTAATTGAGGCCATAACTTTCAACGGCTCATTAGAATAACTGTATCTACCTGGTTTCTAGTTACCTCTGTAATCCAGTGGTTAAGTACTGCCACCTGGCTTCTATCATTTTGGGGTTCTACCATCCTCATTGCTGTTTGGTGTGCCTAGTTCTATGACAGTTTCTCCTACCACCAGCCCTGGTGTATGCAGGAGAGCCACCACTGAATTTTTCAGGAATGCTGGTGCCCCTCTTAGCAGCACATTGCTTGTAGCTTTGGTAAATGGTGTAAAGTTCCTTTGGAGCATAGTTATCTAGTGAGTCTTCCGGCCTTACATAGTGTATCCACTTCCCTGAACTTTTTAATCCTTTCCTCCACCAGCTGCACTGGCCCTTGTGACATTCTAACTTCACTTAGTGTGAGCCATCACTTTTCCCATGCTTCCAGGAGCCATCCTAATACCAAGTTTGTCTGTCTACTAAATCAGACTCTCCTCTATCCAGTCTTATGTTCTGGTTCCCTTGACCAAGCCTCCTCAGAGTCCAGTCTCATGTGTACACCCTGGCTCACGCTAGTAAATGATGGCTGGGCCTTGGCATTCCTTTGCAGCTCCTTTGGTGAATAGTCCTTTTCTTCCTTTAATAGGCCCAGCACTTCCCCAGCTGGATTATGCTATGTCTTAACCCTAAGTGTAGGCCTAGTGGCCAGGGCTATAGGTGGGGGCAGTTCCTGAGGGAGGCACACTTTGTCTTAAGGGTCTGAGTTCTCTGCATTGCCTTCAAACAAGCAGGGTGTGCTAACTCTTAAAAGGAGAAGAGGGGTACTTCTGCATGCTCAGAGGATTTAGAGGAGTCTGGGAGTTCAAAATATACACAGACATCCCCATCCTAAGTGTCAGAGTCCCATTAACCTTGGTATATCAGACCTGCCTTGGTTCGTCACTTACCATCTCTGGAACTTGACTACTTTATTAAGTCCCAGTCCAGGTCTTCAGCTTTCTCTGCCCTCCTGCTGCAGGAGATGAGAACCTCTTTGTAAGCTTTCTCACTTGGCTTTCATTGCCGGTTAATGGCCTGCAGCTTGTTATTATCTTTTTCTAGAATATCCATGGACTTTGCAATAATCACTCAAGTCTATTACCCTTATAGTTACCATTTCTCCTATATTTCTCAAATGCTTAGTACATCGCACCAGCTAATGCATTCCTCTCCATGGACATACCACCCTAATTCATCACCAGTGAGAACTAGACCACAACCTTTTATGCTCTACCTATTACCAGTGATGAACTCCTCATTGCCAACCAGGTGGTTAGTGATCTAGCTTTAAAATCTCATCTTACCAACTGCTTTTTTGGACCTCTCCTGGCACAAATTTCCACAGGTTGCATTCTCCAGATGCAGATGCTGACAACTGTAGGAGTTCGGCCTGCAGAATATTTATCAGGGATCCATGTCTGTGCAAAGGAGGGAAAGGAAAACAAAACAAAACTGGGCAGAGGGAAAAGCCCAAATGCCATGCAGGTCTGACAAAGCTTCAGCCAACCCATGAGATCTCTGAAACATTTATAACCCATCAGAGTTGTCCCATGGTGGGCCAAAATGGCCAAGCCTTTATACCCCTGCCTTACTCCATCACCTAGCATGGGCTTCCCCGGGAAGGACAAGACCTTGCGTAAGGTAAGGTAGGTCTCTAGATAGCTGAGGCAAATCCTGAATGAACTGACAGCTGGAGGTTGTCTTGGAGCAGCACTCCTAGCAATGGGGGCAACAAATTCTCCTTGAAGTGAGATCTGAGGCAGTGGTATCTTTAATGTTAAATTAGGCTGCAGGGCAGTTTACGCCCCAGGGCACCGATGAGAACAATAGAGCAATCAGCCCGCAATTATTGGAGCCTAACATCTTGGTGTGATACCAGTGAGGTAGAAGGCTTAACAGAGAAATCAGGGAAAGACAAAAAGAGCCCGGATAAAACCACTGTAAACCCAGGGTGACTGCATACACACTTAAGGCTGTGTCATCTGAGGAGTGACATCAGAGGCTTCACACTGTGGGGGAAATAGACTTCACTAAAATAGTGCAGCCAAGTTCTTAAACAAACGAACAAGCAAAAATCAACAAAAACAAGCCTCAGAGAGGAGAGAAGGGAATTAGGATCCAAAGTGGCTACAAAATATTACCTAAAGTATCCAGTTTTCAACAAAAAATTATGAGACATGCAAAGAAACAGGAAAGTGTGACAGATACACTGGTTTTGTTTTGTTTTTCCTTAAAGCAGGCAACAGAAACTGCCTATGAGGAGGCATAGATGTCAGATTGAACAGACTTCAAAGCAGCCATTATGTTTCATACATTCAATGTTCAGCATTCAAAGTTCAAAGAACTCAAAGAAACATGTTTAAAGAAGCAAAGGAAGATACACTGACAATGTCTCATCAAATTGAAAATGTTAACAAAGAGATAGAAATTATTAAAAATAACCAAATGGAAATTCTGGAGTTGAAAAGTACAATAAGTAAAATTAAAAATTCAGTAGAGTGTCTCAACAGTAGATTTGAACTGGCAGAAGAATTGGTAAACTTGAAGATAGATTGATAGGGATTATGCAAATTAAAGAACAGACAGAAAAAAAGAATAAGGAAAAATGAACAGAGCTTGTGGGACAACATTAAGTACACCAACATTTGTGTAAAGGAAGTACCAGAGAAGAGGAGAGAAAGAAAGGAACAGAAAAAATATTTGAAGATGTAATGGCTGAAAACATCCCCAATTTGATGAAAACCACTGATATACACATCCAAGTAGTTCAATGAAGTTCAAGTAGGATAAACACAAAGAGATCCACACTCAGATATATTACAGAAAAAAATGCTGAAAGACAAAGAGAGAATTTTGAAAGCAGCAAGTGCAAGAGGCTTGTCATACACAAAAGAACCCCAGTAAGATTAACAGTTGATTCCTTGTATGAAATAGTGGGAGCCAGAAGGCAGTGGGATGACATATTCAAAGTGCTGAAAGTAAAAAAATGACATCCAGCGGTGAAACTATCTTTCAAAAATGAAGGTGAAATAAAGACATTCCAAGACCAATAAAAGCTGGGAGAATTTTTTTGCTAGCAGACCCACCTTACAGGAAATGCTAAAGGAATTCTTCAGCCTGAAAGCAACTCAACCCACATTGTAATTCAAATCCACACAGAAAAACAAAGAGCCTAGTAAAGGTAATTACGTTACCTTTATAATTATAAAAGACAAATAAATACATATTTTTTCTCCTTTATTCTATTAACTTATTTTAAAAGCAATTGTAGGGACTTGCCTGGTGTCGCAGTGGTTAAGAATCTGCCTGCCAATGCAGGGGACAAGGTTCAATCCCTGGTCCAGGAATATCCCACATGCTGTGGAGCAACTAAGCCCTTGTGCTACAACTACTGAACCTGTGCTCTAGAGCCTGCGAGCCACAACTACTGAGCCCACATGCTGCAACTACTGAAGCCCACATGCCTAGAGCCCATGTTCCGCAACAAGAGAAGCCACCGCAATGAGAAGTCCTCACACTGCAATGAAGAGTAGCCCCTGCTTGCCACAACTAGAGAAAGCCCGCGTGCAGCAACAAAGACCAAACACAGCCAAAAATAAATAAATTTTAAAAATTAAAAAAAAAATAAAAGCAATTGTATAAAGCAATATATATACTTTTTGAATATGACATTAAAAACTAAAAGAACAAAGAAAAATAAACTTGACAGCGTCAAAATTTAAAACTTCTGTGCTTCAAAGTACATCATTAAGAAAATGGAAACACAACACACAGAATGGAGGCACAATAGTTCCTTTCACTCTTATGATTCTCTAAGTACTATTTTTATTTACTTTTGTTTTTATTTTTCTTTATATATTTTTAAATGGGTCCTGATTCTCTGTAAGGGCAGGAAGTGTCATTTAGCACAGTTCAGTGAGTACTTTGATAAATAATTGTTGATAGTGAAGGTAGTCTAAACTTACCACTGCAGAGAAAGAAAATTTTGAATAGGAGAATGGTTACATGTGGACTTGGTAGAGTACTTGGGAAAGTTGGCCAACCCCTACTGTAGTCTCCTGTGGGGTCCAGAGAGGAGGTACCCTGGAGCCAGCTAGGACTCCATTAATGTTAATGGATAATTTTTTTTTAATCCCACAAGCTAAGAAATCTTTCTTTCTTGATAGCAATCTGTCTACTTTAGTTCCTGATAAAATGCTCTTCCTAGTCCAGACAGGAATAAGGGCACTGGCCCTAGGATCCTGGGAGTATTTAACAGCAGGTGCCATGACTGCTTGGTGGTGTCAGCACCTACCCACTTATCTGCAGCACTCAGCACAAGCATGGCACCATGTAGGCAGGCTTGTGAAATGAATGAATGAAAGAAACATCAAGGGAAAAGAATTACAGGCCAGAAACAGAATCTTCAGCAGAAACTTTTATAATAGAAATATTTAAGCCTACACCAGAGAATATCAGAAGATATAATAGCCATCTTCAGGTCTTTATAGCCTGGGACCAGTGGTGCTGGTAAATGTTTAGCCTAAGAAAAAAAGAAAGCCCGCGTTTGTAGATTTGCTGATTTCCTTGGTATAAGTACTCGTACAATGGCCAATTTCAAACTACTAACGTGCATACAATCAGCTTTGAAAGCCAGTTCACTATTGCCTGCACCATAAAGTATTTCAACACTGGAGCACACCTGCGTGGCCACATTATTTTTCTTTTCTTAGTTTATACCTCCCCAGACTCTCTCACTACTTTGCACTTTGAGTTCCATGATCTCTTTAGCATCTAACCTTTTCCCAATGCTTAATTTCCCATGTCTTTTAACTTCCTCAGTTCAGGAATCACCTCCTTTGAAAGAGGCCATGCTTTGACTACCTTCACTGGATTAGGTACCTCCCTTTGCATTCCCACACTCCCCTGCTGTTCCAGTGGTCACAGGACTTATCACATATATATTGTTTTGTTTGCTTGCCTCCATTTCCTGCCTCTCCCTCCATGCCCACCATGTAGTCCTATCAGGAGCTGCCTATTACAGTATTCCTTCCCCTTAGTTAGTCCAGGGGGCAGATGCACAACCCAAGTTAGATGAATTTGAGCCTGATCCTAAGAGTTTTTGAACTGGAGCTGCAGAATTAAGACTGTAAGGTATGAGATGGGGATTTAAGCCATCGGGGGGGAAGTTAATCTGAGAAAATAAACGCAAAATAAAACAGAAATGGATGGACAGATATGTGATAAATTAAATATAGCAAAATGGTAACAGTTGTAAAATTTAAGTTGTGGTATATATATGTACAAATCTTTCAACTTTTCTGTATATGGAATTTTTTATAGTAAATTATTGAAGGAGGGGGTAAGAAGTAAACAAGGGTCAAAGAGCGAGAGAGTTCCGGGGAGAGTCCAGCCTCTGGGTCCAGTTCTCCTAAGGGCCCAGCTGATTTCTTGCCCTGCTCATCATGACTACCCAGGAAAATTTTTTCCCTTTTTACTATGCTAGGTCAAATTGGAATTCTGTCACTTGCACTCAAGAAGGTCCTAACGAAAAGAACAGTATAATGCAACCAATTCCTATCTCCTCTGTTAAAGTATAAACCCTGAGAGGGCAGAGATCCTGCGTTATCTTTTTTGTCATTCCATATTCTCCAAAAACAGGCAATGTAGTGGAGTGGTAAATAGCATGGGTTTAGCAGTCAGACAGACCCAGGTATAGTCTAGGTCTGCCATCTTACTGTAGGATTATAGGCAACAACCTACTTAAATCTTTCTCAGCCTCAATTTCTTCATCTCTAAAATAGAGATAATATTTGCTGAATAGAATGTGAGAATAAAATAGGTAATGTATTCAGAGCATTCAGCCAAATGTCTGGACTGCAAAAAGCGCTTGGTAAATGTTAGCCCCTGCTATGGTTATCAGGCAATTCATATGACCTCACATTCCTTAGTCTCTATCTTCAGTTTTTTTAATTCTTTTTTTTTTTTAAGAAGATGTTGGGGGTAGGAGTTTATTAATTAATTTATTTATTTTTGCTGTGTTGGGTCTTCGTTTCTGTGCGAGGGCTTTCTCTAGTTGTGGCAAGTGGGGGCCACTCTTCATCGTGGTGCCTGGGCCTCTCACTATCGCGGCCTCTCTTGCTGCGAAGCACAGGCTCCAGACGCGCAGGCTCAGTAGTTGTGGCCCATGGGCCTAGTTGCTCTGCGGTATGTGGGATCCTCCCAGACCAGGGCTCAAACCCGTCTCCCCTGCATTAGCAGGCAGATTCTCAACCACTGCGCCACCAGGGAAGCCCCAGTTTTTTTAATTCTTAAATTTCCTCTATTCTAAACTGCCACTGATTATAGACCACACCTTAGATTTAATAGCAACTCATCATAAAAATAAGGAAATAATAACATAAAATATATGGTAAGGCAGTACAGTTTGATGGTTTAAATTGTGAGTGCTAGAGGGAGATTACCTCTGTTTTAATGACCTGTGATAAATTACTTAACTTTCCTAAGCTCAGTTTCCTCATTCAGAAATTGTAACTGTTCAATAAGTGTTAATTAATATTCTTATTAATATATTCATTGGTTATAACATGCAGTGATTTTTCAAATTTTCAACAGGGAGGAATGGCTAGAGTTCAAAAGGCACTGTACAGAGAGGTGAGAACCTCACACAGAGAGAACTCCAGGATATCTTACTTGAGTTTTTCAGCTGAGTAATGATCAGCACATGCATGTGAGGAAACTACCAGGGCCAGGGAAAGAACCACCTGAACAGACTAGAGGTGACAGTGGCCAGTACTGTCCAGGGAGTGTCTCTTCCCACCAGCCAGACTAGTAAAACTCATATTTAATGGGGCATTGGATGAAGCAATCAGGAAGATCTTGGCTCAGTAGTGGCATGCAAAGAGGCAGGAAAATGTGACTTATGGTGAGAAGAATATCAACCCATTGAAACACCCAGAACTGACAAAGATGTCTGAATTAGCAGAGCAGAACTTTAAAACAGTTGTTATGACTGTATTCCATATGTTCAGAAAGTAGAGCCACGGAAGATATAAAAAGACACAAATAAAATCTTTAGAGATGAAAACCTCAAATGTCTGTGATGACAAATACACTGGATGGAATTAACAGTAGGTTAGACATAGCAGAAGAAAATATTAGTGAATTTAAAGGCATAGTAATATAAACTATACAAATGAAATACAGAGATAAAAATGAGTTAAGAATAATGAAAAGAACATGAGTGAGCTGTGGGACAACCTCAATCAGTCTAATATACATGTAATAGCAGTTCCCAAAGAATAGAACAAAGAGGAGAACAGAAACAATTATTTGAATAAAACAACAGCTGAATTCTTTTCAAATTTGATTGAAACTGTAAACTCATAGAACACAAAGTTCAATGGAGGGATAAATTTGGAGTTTGGGATTAACATATACACACTATTACATATAAAACAGATAACCAACAAGAACCTACTGTATAGCACAGGGAACTCTACTCAATAATAACCTATAAGGAAAAAGAATCTGAAAAAGTATATACATACATATATATATATATATATATATATATATGAATCACTTGTGCTGTACACCTGAAACTAACACAACATTGTAAATCAACTATATGTCAATTTTAAAAAGGTGAATTTTTATTACACGTGAATTATATCTCAAAAAAGTTGTCATTACCAAAAAAAAAAAGACCAAAAAACTCAAGAAACATGGAGAAAACTACAAGGCTCATCATACCTTAATTGTTCAAAATCAGTGATAAAGAGAAAATATTGAAAGCAGCCAGAGAAAATGCCAAGTTATATACAAAAGAATAAAGACGACAACAGTTTTCTTATTGGAAACAATTCAAGTGAGAATGTAGTGCAGCAAAATCTTTAAAGTACTGAAAAAAAATTGTGAACCTAGAATTCCATACCCAGGGAAAACATCATTTTAAAAACTCAAAATAAAGATGTCTTCAGACATAGAAAAACTGAAAGAATTCATCACCAGGAGACAAACACTGAAAGAAATGCTAAAGGAATTTTTTCATCAAGAAGGAAAATACCAGATGAAAATATGAATCTACACAGAGGAATGAAGAGCACAGGGAGGGGTATCTGCACAGGAAAATATATAAGAATTCTCATTATTTGTATCTCTTTAAAAGAAAATTAACTGTTTAACAAAAAGAACAAGGTAGAGTTTACAACATATGTAACAATAAAATGTACGACAGCAATAGCACAAAGGGCAGGAGAAGGGAAATGAAGTATACTATTTTACAATTCTTATATTACACTAGAAAAAACTCAGTTTCTCTTCTTCTGTGTAGGAGAAAACCTAGTTCTTCCTTACTGTGTTTCTCTTCTTGTATTTTCTTTACTATTCACACAGAACAGCACTTCACTTCTGACATTTCTGGTCACTAAATGCGTGGAGGTTTTCCCCCACACCAGCAAGCAATTCTCGAACACCAGGAGGGTCCCACAATACTGCCCCCTGCCCCCCACACACACTTTGGATGCCAGGCCGAAGCCCAGATTGTCACCCGGGCTTCTGACCAGCTGGCTGTATATCAGAGGTTCCCTTGACCCCCTCCTCAGGTTCAATTAATTTGCTAGAGCAGCTCACAGAACTCAGGGAAACACTTAGTTACATTTAACATTTTATTAAAGGATATGATAAAGGATACAGGTGAACACCCAGATGGAAGAGATGCGTAGGATGAGGTATGTGGGAAGGGGCATGGAGTTTCCATGCCCTCTCTGGGTGCACCTCCCAGAGGTGGCGCATCTCCCAGAACCTCCATGTGTCCAAAAACCTGGAAGCTCTCCGAACCCCATACTTTTGGGATTTTACGGAGGCTTCATCATAAAGGCATGATTGATCATTAACTCCATTTTCAGCCCTTCCCCCTTATCAAGAGAATAGAGGATGGGACTGAAAATTCCAAGCTTCTAAGCATGGCTTGGTCTTTCTGGTGACCAGCCCTCATCCAGGAGCCATCCAGGAGCCTACCCAGAGTTACATCATTAGAACAAAAGACACTCCTATCCCCCAGGAAATTACAGGGATTTCAGGAACTCTGGTCAGGAACAGAGGTCAAAGAACAATATTAAAACAAGAGATGCTCCTAGTGTTCTCATCACTTAGGAAGTTGTAAGGGTGTTAGGAGTTCTGTGCCAGGAACTGGGGGCAGAGACCAACATATAGTTTCTATTATCTCACATAGACAATATGTGAAGTGGCATAATATCACTTAAAGGTAGACTGAAAAATCTAAAGATGTATAGTCTAAACCCTAAAGCAATCACTAAAATACAAAACAGTTATAGCTTATTAGCTAACAAAGGAGATAAAACAGAATTATTTTAAATAATTTAATTAGACAAAAAGAAGGCAGAAGAGCAAAAGGAAACAAAGAACAGACGGGTAAGTGGAATACTTAGAGCAAAGAATAATATAAGTACAAAGAGGATCACTTAATAATGATAAGGGAGTTAGTTCATCTAGAGGACATAACAATCCTAAACACTGACACCTAATAAAGTTTTAAAATATGAAGCAAAAACGGATATGTCTACAAAGAGAAATAAACAAATCCACAATTGTAATTGGATTTCACTCTCTCTCTCTCTAAATAATTTTAAAAAGAATAGACAGAAGATCATTAAGGATATAGATTTAAACAATAATGTTAAACACCTAACGATATTTGTAGTACATTGCATCCCGAACAGCAGAATATCCATTCAGTTCAAGTTCACACGGAATATTTGCCAAGATAGATTGCATTTGGGGCCATAAAACAAGTTTCAATAAATTTAAAACTAAACTATTAAGATCATAAAAAGAGTGTTCTTTGAATGCAGTGCAGTTAAATTGAAAATCAATAATAGAAAGAGGGCTTCCCTGGTGGCGCAGTGGTTGAGAGTCCGCCTGCTGATGCAGAGGACACGGGTTCATGACCCGGTCCGGGAAAATCCCACATGCCGCGGAGCGGCTGGGCCCGTGAGCCATGGCCGCTGAGCCTGCGCGTCCGGAGCCTGTGCTCCGCAACGGGAGAGGTCTCAACAGTGAGAGGCCCGCGTACCGCAAAAAAAATAATAAATAACAGAAAGATCTCTGGAAAATCTCCCAAGTATTTGAAAACCAAATACACTTCTAAATAACCCATGGGTCAAAAGAGAAATGAGAATTTTTTTTTAATAAATTTATTTATTTTTGGCTGTGTTGGGTCTTCGTTGCTGTGCGCGGGCTTTCTCTAGTTGTGGTGAGCGGGGGCTACTCTTTGTTGCAGTGCGCGGGCTTCTCATTGCGGTGGCGTCTCTCGTTGTGGAGCACAGGCTCTAGGCGCGCAGGCTTCAGTAGCTGAGGCACGCGGGCTCAGTAGTTGTGGCTCACGGGCTTACCTGCTCGATGGCATGTGGGATCTTACAGGACCAGGGATCAAACCCGTGTCCCCTGCATTGGCAGGCGGATTCTCAACCACTGCGCTACCAGGGAAGCCCTAGAAATTATTTTGAACTGAATGAAAAGGAAAACACAAAATATCAAGATTTGTGGGATATCACTAAAGAAATACTTAGGGAGAACTGTATTATATATATATATATGAAAAAGAACAGGTCTCAAAAAATTATGTCAGTTTCCCCCTAAAAGCAAGAAAAAGAAGAGCAAATTAAACCCAAAGAAAGTGAAAAAAATTAAGAGCAGAAATCAATGAAGTCAAAACCAGAAAAATAGAGGTCAACGAAATCAAAAGAAAGTTCTTTGAGATCAATAAAATTGATAAGCCTCTAGACTCACTGATGAGGGAAAAAGAAATATGACAAAATTACCAATATCAGGAATGAGACCAGTGACATCCTTATAGATTCTACAGATATTAAATATGAACAACTTTATGTCAACATATTCAACAACTTGGATGAAATGGATGATTTCCTTGAAGGCACAAACTGCCAAGCTTCACTCAAGAAGAAATAGACACTGAAAATACAACCTTATCTATAGTTTCAGAGAGCAGATTAGTAGTTGCCTGGGAATGGATGAAGGGATCAGATTGCCAAGGGGCATGAGGAAATTTTGGAAAGTGATGGAAATGTTCATTATTGTGATGATGATCTCAAAACAGATATGTCATATGTCAAAACTTATCAAATTACAAACTTTAAGTTTGTGTATTTTATTATATGTCAATTATACCTCAATAAAGTGTTAAAGAATCAAAAGTGAAATGTACCAATTCTTCATGCCATATACTGCAGAAATTCAGATCCCTCCTCCACAACTCCAAGGGTTTGGAAAGGTGTCTTACCTTCTTCTCAGTCAGTCCAGGTTGCACTGAATTGTTTCAGCAGCTCTGCTGTATCCTGCTTCTGACCATTGCCCTTGGTCCTTCCTGTACTCTGTGGCTGATCCCCTTTGCCCTATGCTGGCCACCAACCCCCCTGCCCCACTGTCCTTTTTTTTCCCAAAGTGGCACTAACACATGGCTATTACTGAAGACTTAACAGGTGATGGAGAGTAATTACATCACAGTCAAGAAAGAAATCGAATGTCAAATATTGCTTCCCTAAAGGTTTATTACCCATCCCCTATCACAGGTTTTTTTCCCCACTGGCTGCATCTTTCTGTATGCTCTTTCTCCTTCTCTCCTCCTCTTTCTACTCTTTTTTTTTTTTTTTTTTTTTTTGCTGTATGTTAAGGAAAAATTTAATTGCACAAATATAGTACATACCATTTCAAATATAAATGAAAGGACAATCAGTAGTGCTATCATAATGTATAATATAGGAATATTTTTTAAAAGGACAGAAAAATTATACTCAGGACCCAGAAATCTTTCTCATTATAAGCCTGTGTAGCAACTCATTCATGCAGGTTTTTAGGATGTAAATAGGATGATGTTTTGTGTCTTTTGGAAGAACTCCACTGTAGCTATGAGATGAAAAATGTATTGCTGTAACAATGTATTATGGTAATGGCATAGCTATCTTCTATTCTGCTTTTAGTGTTAGGATTGCTAAAAGCTTATGAAATACCCAACTGACATAATGTGCTTTTAACAGAGAGGACAATGCCGCATACATTATCCTTCTCCTGTCATGTTTGGTATCACATCACCTGGCCTCTTTCTACACGGGCCACTTTGTTAAGAGGGAGGTCAAGGGAGTTCAAATTTCAGGCAGCGGGTGGCAGGGTTACCGCCTTATCAACCTGGCCAATCCTCCCGCGAGCCTCACCGTGAATGTTTCTCCTAAGGTTTCATCCTATGGGCAGGATGAAAAACATACTTGCCTTCTGATGAAGGATGTCCTGGGCTTTTTGCTCAGCAAGGTTTGCAAGAGAATGGCACTGCTAACCCCATGCTTGCAGGGTTTGGGCTCAGACAAGCAGAGGGCTAAACCCAGATTTATGAAGCGTCACAGGGCAAAACCCAGGTCAGGTGGCTCCCACAAAGGCTGCCCAGGGAGCTCCCAGGACGCCAGGGCATAAGCGAAATATTCAGGGTGGCAGGACTCTGCCCCTCCCTCTGCCTCTTTGGAGAAGTGTTAAAAGGAGAGGAACCGCCCAGGCCATGGGGCCAAAGCCCTCCCATCCTGAAGACAGCTGCATCAGCCCTGCCACAGCATCACCCACAAAAATGGAAAGGAGAGCGGCTTCCCTGGTGGCGCAGTGGTTGAGAGTCCGCCCGCCGATGCAGGGGACGCAGGTTCGTGCCCCGGTCCGGGAAGATCCCACATGCCGCGGAGCGGCTGGGCCCGTGAGCCATGGCCGCTGAGCCTGCGCGTCCGGAGCCTGTGCTCCGCAACGGGATAGGCCACAGCAGTGAGAGGCCCACGTACAGCAAAAAAAAAAGAAAAAAAAAAAAAAAAATGGAAAGGAGGGGTCTGTGTAGGAGCAGAGGGCAGAGGTACCCGCCTCCCATCTGTCTTGGATCCCCTCAGCCTTGGGTTCTGGCACAGGCCTGGGGTGTAGGAGGAGCTGCAAAATGTCCAATCCAATCAGATAAATGGGTTGGGTGTCTCTTCAGATTCCAGAACACATGGAAATGGTAATTCTGCCAAAAGAGGCTCCATCAGAGATGATCTGGGTGACAGACTGCAGTTAAAAACTTCATCTAGTGAACCTCTGGAAGTTACACTGAATTTTCGGTCAGAGAAACTGCTCCTTCGGATTAAAGTTTCACTCATTTTTTCCAGAAATAATTTAATGGTCTCCTTCTTTTCTGGACTTGTACTTGACAAATTCAGGACTTTTCCATTCATTTTTACAGTGGAATTGCTGAGCCCAAACCAATAGAAGAAATCAAATAACGCGTCAGCTTTGAATTCATACGCAAAGCTCAAATTTTCTCCATTAACCACCTTGTTTCCTGGAGGGAGAAAATTCTTTACTGCCTCTTGAAAATCAAACTGAAGCCAGTAGCTTTCTCCAATCACTGAGGAAATGACCATGTCCATCCCCTGCTCTATCTGTCTTCTTATCTTGGGGTGCCTGGTGTTCACAAGAAACGCATACGTTCTTTCTTTCGAGGAGTCCTTTTTGGTCTGTACATTAATAAAGAATAGCATTGGTTTGCTCAATATAGTTTCCCGGTAGTCTTTATAATCGCAGTAGTTGGTCAGTTCCACATATCTCCTGATGTAGCTGCTGAGGCGGTAGAGCTGTCCGTCGAGGCGCACGAGGCCGTCGCTGAAGACGTTGAAGCCCCCGCGCGTGGCCGCGGGCTCCGCGGGGCCCGGGACCACCAGCTGGTCGCCGCGCAGCTGGAAGGCGCCGGGCTGCAGGCGCAGCAGCTGGGCCAGGGGCAGCAGGGCCAGCTCGCAGTCGCACGTCCACAGGCTGCGCAGCTCCCCCGACGAGATGGAGGTCAGGCTCGGCCTGGCCGCCGGCGCGCTTTCCAGCCCCGCCATGGCCCGGCCCGCGCTCCTGCCGTCGATGGACCACGACAGGGGCCGGGCGCCCCGACTCGGTCGGCCCCGCGCCCGGGTCGCCGCTCAGGTGCTGCCGGGCCGCCTGCCCGCCGGCGAGGAGCGAAGCTCTGCAGGCACCGCGCGGAGAAGCCTCCTCTTTCTACTCTTAAACTTCTTACTTTCTAGTCTCTCAAGCTGTCCATGAACAATACCTAAACTCTCATTATTCTCTTACACAGTGCAATTTATATCTTTTTTTTGCCCTCCCCTTCCAGATCAGACCCTACCCAAGGGGTGTGGGAGAAAGACCCACTTTTCATATCCAAAAAGGCTGATCATGGTATCTTTCTAAACAAATAAAATCTTTTCTCTACTGATGAATATGGCATTCCCTGGAAGGCAAACAAGACTATGCTAAGTTTTGTTTTCAATATCCATTTTTTCCCCTTCTTGCTACAATTCACGAAGATATACTATGATAAATGTTATCACAGGAAATGCCCTGCTCCAAGAAACTTAACCTGGCCACAGGTCTCATATTGATTCTGCAGCTACAACTTTAGAAATCATCAAGTGTTGAAGCTAGGTAGGACTTCATCAAGCAGTCATTTCCCACAGACATTCCCCTACCCTCATTATACAGAGTGTGAGGCCCAGACAGTTCAAATGACTTGTCCAAATTAAACACTGTAGTCACAGGGCAGGGACTGGAGCCCAAGTCTCCTGGCTCAAGTCAGTTTCATTCAGTATAACAAACACCAAGTGAGCCCCTGGGAGCCCAGCCAAGGGAAAGGAGTGGTGAGGGTTTTCTGGGAAGGGGGGCTCTGTGTGTAGGTGACTTCACTAGGTCGGGGCTCAGAGCCAGAGAACATTTGATTGTTGCCAGACCCCAAATAATCTGTCCCCATCTCCCAACCCCAGCGGGTTGTCCTGGGTAAACTGACCCTGTATAATACAAAATTAGATTAAATTCCTGCAATCCATGAGACCAAGCTAAAGGTATGAGCACACAGGAAGAGAACTTAACCCTGGCAAGAATTTTTTAAAGGCAGGCAGGATTTCCATTTGAACCTGGCAGGGTGTGATTTGGGCAATGGTCACAAGCACAGGCTCTCTGAATGTTTGAGAGTTAGGTTTGAACCCCAGTTCAGCCATTTGAGCAAAGTCCCTTCACCTCTGTAAGCCTGTTTCTTGAGCTATAAGACTGAGATAAACCATCTCCATGCAGACTTCTTGGGAAGATTGAAATAGATAAAGGAGGAAACGTGTTTAGCATTAATGGTGACTATTAGAACAGCTATTACTGTGTTCCAAGCACCTGCCCAATTAATCCTCACAATAGCCCTGAGAGGTAAAGTTTTATTAGGCTGGCTGTTTTACAGATTAGGGACCTAACGCTTGGAGAAGTTAAGGACTTCACCCAAATTGCTCAGGAAACACTGCTAAGGTATCAACCTCCGCAGGAGGGCTGCAGCAGAAGGTACATGTTGGGGGCAGCGGAAAATGGTAAAGGAAACGTCAGATGTGCCTAATCCTGGAAGACGCAGTTACATCCAAGAGGCCCTGTACACCTTTTCTTGGAACTACATGATAATACGTTGTGGTTCATCTTTTTGGAGGTCTTTTTGGCCTTAGGTGGCAGCAGGAAAGACTCCCATTAGACTCAAATAAAATTCTTAAGGATGAGAATGTTCACTAAGCAGCTAACAGAATGTTTTTCAAACTCAAGTAATGGATGGGCCCCTGTTTAAAACTCTCACAGACTCACCCCAAAGTTGACTTAAATTATTTTAATACCACTTACATATTTATAAACGTAGTGCTCAGTATATATATTCCTTATGCTTACAGCTCTTCTACAACTCTAAACCAAGACACACGGAAAATAAAACTATAAAACCTACAAAATTCAAATAAACACTTCAATTTAATGTGACAGAAGGTGTTGTTTTGATGAAATTAGACTGCTATTTGAATCCTGACCGTGACACACACAGTTCTTTTGAGTCTGGCACCCATCGCACTGTGTACTACAGCAGCTCCTATCATGCTTCCCTGGTCAAACTCCTGGAAAATCTTCATTTTCACAGCGCACCAAGACCTCATTTGACTTCCACTATGCACAGGAACATCATTTACACCACCTCCCTATTTTCCTGATCAGGCTACAATTAACATAGCACTATTGGGCACTAGAGCGATCACAAACACAAAGTAAATGCCAAAGTGGCAAGGCAGGTGGTGGTCTTTCAACCAGTTCAGAACACGTTTGTTTTAACTTGTCTGGATTATCACCAAAATGAAATATAACATTTAGAAGATCTCAGAGACACATCTCAGGCTCCTAAAAATACATCTGTTGGCTTCAAGGGGTCTACAGACTCAGGTCTGAGAAACTCTGGTCTAATCATTTCCAAAACTCTGGGATGTCTTTTCCTGAAGAGCTATAATGCAGAACATTTGTCTCCCGGGATTGGAATGACTGGGTCACACACGTGTGCGTATACTAGTCTGCTGTTTCCCCCTTTATCTGCCTGGTGACCTTCTACTTCTCCCTTGAGTAGATTCTTCCTCTGGAAGCCCTTCCTGGCTTCTGCAAGCTGAGCGAGTCTGGCCCGCTCTGCACTTCTACCATACCCTCCACACTCAGTCCCCAGGCTCATAGCCCCTGGTGGTATAATCATTTATTTACCCTTTTGCTTTGTCCCACATCATCTCTTCTCTTAGACTGCAAGCTCGGTCTGATCCATTTCTGGTCTTTACTTCCCTACCAGGGGCCAGGAACAAGGTATTTGCTCAGGTAGGAATATGAATTGATGAATGAATGAGTGGATGAATGAATGAATGAGTGGATGAATGAATGAGCTAGGCGAACTCTCTTCTAGCTCTGGGGTATTCAGCTCCATCATTCAGCTCAGCACTTTTTCCTCTCTCCAACTCCCATCATTGTTCTCTTCAAGGGCTTGAAAAAAGTATATCCTAGACCCATAGAATATTAGCGATAGATGTGCCCTACAACTGAAGTGCAGAGAGGGGAAATGATTTGCCCCAGGGTATCCAGCTAGGATATGAAAGCATCAGAGCAGAGGCCATGTGCTCTGATTCCTATTTCAGTGTTTCTCCCAGGACATTATTTATTTATCATTTATTCATTGATTTATTTTTGGTTTGGGCTGCCAAGGGGGAAAACCATGTTACCTTGTGACCTCATCTCCCAGTGGCAGTGTTTTGGGAACAAACTGGATTCTCACGGTTCTCCCAATGGTGGCAGGGTGCCCATGTCAGGCAAGGTATTTTTTCATAATGAAAAAGAAACAAACATAGCGTCAGACCTCATTTGTAATTTCCCCATAGCAGCTGGAATCTAGAAATATCTTTGTTTCCCTTCTCAGCTTATTATGCTGCCCTTGTCCTTGGTAAAGTGGAGCAAGAAGGTGGATTTGGAGGCTTAAAAAAAAATGTGTACTCTTTTGTTTACGTATGTATTTACTTCCAGAAGCATTTATTTTTGCCACATAGGCCAATACGGACATCCTGCAATTCCCACCCACCTTTCCTCCTTAATTTAGATATCTCACTTTTCTCCCATGGCCAAAAACACTAGTGTCATCCCTGACCTCCGGATACCCTCTTCCTTCCAGGTAGGGAGGCATCCCACCTCCTCATGCCTGGCCTTCCCAGTGGGCCGTCCTGGCTTTGACCTCACAACCACCAGATCCTCGTTCAACGTTTAATCACCTCCTCCCTCCCTCCCGTCATGCACTCCCTCATCCTGCCTCTTGGCCATGGCCCTGGAACCCAGGTGAAAAGAAATCCAGAAGGAAGGAAGAAAGCAGCTCAGACACACAGTTCACCCACTGGGTACCTGGAACCATGCTTTTTGTGTGTGTCTGGCTTCTTTCACTCGGGATATTATTTATTTATTTATTTTTACTGTGGTAAAGTATATATAACATAAAATGTATCATTTTAGCCATTTTTAAAAGTAACCAGTTCAGTGGCATTATTGCATTTACTTTGATGGCACAACCATTGCCACTGTCATCATCCCAAACTGAACCTCTGTACCCATTAATAATAATTACCACTCCCCCTTCCTGCAGCCCCTGGTAACCGCAGAACACTTTTATAGACGCTATTTCATTCAATCCTCACATCCACCTTATGAGGTAGGTATTGTTATCTCCATTCTTAACACCTGAGAAACCTGAGGCTCAGCGAGATTAAGTAACTTCCCCAAGGTCGCTCAGCGCGTGAGAGTCCAGGCTGAGAGCTGAGAGTCAATTCCATCTGACCAGGCTCTTCCATTCTTTTCATTTGTGGGCTCTTTCTCGGGCTGAGAGAGAGTGAGGAGTGATGTGGAAGGCGTGGTCTTTGCCTTTAAGGAGCCTATTCTTTCGAGGAGAGCAAGTTAATTTGCCTAAATGTGTGGCGCAACATGCACAGAGGTTGTGCAGGGAAGGTGGGGCTGTGGTGAATACAGTTGGGACTCTGTATTACCATCCACTCCTTCAGTATTCACTGGAAGATTCCTCCGTATCAGGGTCTCTGCTGGGCCCAGAGAGCCACCAGACCCCATCCTGACCTGGAGGAGCTGACATCCTAGGACAGAAGGCAGGGATCTAAACGGAAGTGCACAAGGCGGGGTACTCTCCTCTACGTGGAGGGCTATGGAGGGCAGACAAGGAAGCAGGAGGCTTTGGGAGGAGGAGACGTGTGAGCTAAGCCCTGAAGGATGAGGAGGAGAATGACCAGTAAAGAAGACAAGGTAGGGCATTCCAGGCAGGGGTCCAGGAATAGCATGTTCTAGATCACAGAGTGATCAGGGAGGAGCAAGATGGCAGGGGTCCTGGCAGGGAGACGGCAGGAGATGGAGCTGGAAAGATAGGTGAGAGCTGGGTGATAACCCTAAGGGAGTTTGGACTCGATTCTGTTGGCAGTGGGGAGCCAACAATTTCCATCTCCAGCCCAGACCTCTCTTCTCATCCTTTGTCCGTTTACATAATATCGTGTTGACATTTCCACGTGGATATCTTATAGTCATCTCTAACTTTGCATTTCCCAAGATGAACTCTGATTTACATGCTTCCTTGCCCAATCCCACCAGCGGTGATATTAAAAATATTTAGGGCACAGTCCCCAGGGCTCGGTGTCAGCATCCTAAAGGCCCATAGCTGTGCCAGGTATTAACTCTTTAGATGCTGCAGAGTGGGAGGATCTGAGGGTCCCAGGGGAAAGTCCAGCCAGCTGGAATAGCGAAGGGGCTCAGAGCAGCAGCGGTTTTCCCAATGGATCTGGCCAGTACCAGCTGCATACCAGCCCTGCCCCCAACAAAGCTAACCCTCCTGTGCTTTCCGCATCTCAGTAACGGTACCACCACCTGCTCAGGTACTCTTGCTGGAAACCAAGGCATTATCCTTGGGGCCCAGGCCAAAAATACAATGGGGCTCATATACTATAAGTCTAAATATTTAGAAGTTATACATCACATTAAATCAATTACTTATTAAGAGATAAGGTCTTCTTAACTTTATCAAGGTATTTTTTACATATAATAAAATGCACACATTTTAAGGGCACGGTTTGAGGAGCTTTGACAAATATATTGTGTAACCCCAACCCCAATCACTCATGGTTACAGAATATATCCATTATCCTAGAAAGTTGCCTTATGCCTATTTGCAGTCAATTTCCCCTCCCCTCCACTCCAGGCAACCACTCATCTAATTTCTATCATCATCATAAGCTTATTCCAGGACTTCATAGAAATGGAATTATCAGTATACTGTTCTGTTTTAGGACTCTCTTGCTCAAAAGCTATGGATATTTTTATGATTGAAAGTTGGCAGAGACTTCCCTGGTAGCACAGTGGTTAAGAATTCACCTGCCAATGCAGGGGACACGGGTTTGAGCCCTGGTCCGGGAAGAGCCCACATGCCACGGAGCAACTAAGCCCGTGCCCCAAAACTACTGAGCCTGCGCTCTAGAGCCCGTGAGCCACAACTACCGAGCCTGCGTGCCTAGAGCCCATGCTCCGCAACAAGAGAAGCCACCGCGATGAGAAGCTCGCGCACCACAACGAAGAGTAGCCCCCACTTGCCGCAACTAGAGAAAGCCCGCATGCAGCAACGAAGACCCAACACAGCCAAAAAATTAATTAATTTTAAAAAGTAATTAACTTAAAAATAAAAGAAAGTTGGCAAAATATCGAAGATGACTGAATTTAATGGTGTCCTATTGATGGACAATAATATATGACTAAAAGGAAATACGACTCATAAATGATTACATATTTCATAAAAATTTTCTTGCTTTCACTTAGCACAATCACTACTTATGCATTATCATCAATATTTTCAAATAATTTTGTTTAATTGACAGTAAGGTCCAAAATTAAATAAACTTTATTGAATCCTATGTTTTAATTTTTTTAAACTTATTAATTTCCATTTAGAAAAACTTTTCAGTAGCAACTGGAATTATCAACAAAATTCCTGAAGCAATATTTTAGATTAAAAACGTATATTGTGAATTTTATAAATTATGGTCAAATTTTATGGGAACACACAATAAATTACATATTTCAAAATAATTATATTTTTATATTAAAATAAATTTATAAAAATCATTAAGACAGATAATAAATTATAAGAGAGAATTTTCCAAAACATTTTAATTTCATCATATAAATCACTACCAGTTATATTGTGATTTTCATCACTCCTTAAAGCAATATCTAAGTCTACAAAGAATCAGTATCATGCTATGAGCAGACCTACTTAAAAACAAATGTAAGAGTGCTATGAATTGTTTAATATTATTAGCTGCCACCTGCAACTGTTGCAAATACCAAGCGAATCTTCAGGTCCTCCTAGACCATGAATTGGAGCTCAAAGAGAAGCAAGAAAATGGACCCTGCTCCTCTGGGAAATGACGCCTCATGATGCACTCATGCTATCTGAGAGAAAAGATTCCACAGGACCAGTTCATTTGTTTGTCTCTTCTCTCACCAAAGAGCCATGCCACTCACATGCCCCCTGTACTCCAGAGCAAAGTGTCCAGCTCTGATGTGGGCAGCAGCAGCACAAGACACAGAACTTCAGACACGTGGAATGGAAATGGTTTGCATCCATGACTGAGTGGGATGGTTGTTACATAGGTGGATACATTTGTCTCCTTAAACTATGCACTTGGTGGGAAAAGTGTTTCCCTGGGGCCTGAATGGGGTTAGGCACGAGAGGGAATGTTTAATGTACAAGACTCGCAGGGCCAGTGCAGTTCCTGAGCGTCAAGGCAACCATGTACTCTAATTTATTAAACTCGTGTGTGTGGTGGGGGAGGGGTGTATATAAGGCCTCTAAAGCACAGGGCCCAGGTCCATGGGTGGAAGTGCCCTCGATCCCGCCTTTTTCCTCATCGCCCACCCTCGCCACCGCTTCCAATCCATCGGCTGGTCCCAGTGTATCTTAAATCTCTCTCCTCTCCATCTCCACTGCCCAGTCCAGCCCAGGTTGCCATCATTTCTCACTTGGACAATCTCTTCTTAACAGGCTTCTCTGCTGCTACTCTTGTCTTCCCCCTGTCTGCTCTCCACATAGCAACCAGCATGATCTTAAAACATAAATAACAACAAGTTGCTATCTTGCTTAAAATTATTCAACTGGGGACTTCCCTGGTGGCGCAGTGCTTAAGAATCCGCCTGCCAACGCAGGGGACGTGGGTTCGAGCCCTGGTCCGGGAAGATCCCACATGCCGTGGAGCAACTAAGCCCACCCGTGCACCACAACTACTGAGCCTGCGCTCTACAGCCCTTGAGCCACAACTACTCAGCCCACGTGCCACAGCTACCGAAGCCCACGTGCCTAGAGCCCCTGCTCTGCAACAAGAGAAGTCACCGCAATGAGAAGCCCGCGTACTGCAACGAAGAGTAGCCCCCGCTAGCAGCAACTAGAGAAAACCTGCGCACAGCAACAAAGACCCAACACAGCAATAAATAAGTTTATTTTTAAAAATCACCTTTAAAAAACAAAACAAAAACCATTCAACTGCATTCTCTTTGCTCTTAAGATAAAGATCAATAACCTTAGTGACCTTTAAGGCTCTTGGAGCGCTGGCCCCTGTGCAGATCTCGACCTCAGGCCATTCTCCAGATTTATTCTTTTTTTTTTTTTCTTGCCGTACGCGGGCCTCTCACTGTTGTGGCCTCTCCCGTTGCGGAGCACAGGCTCCAGACGCGCAGGCTCAGCGGCCATGGCTCACGGGCCTAGCCGCTCTGCGGCATGTGGGATCTTCCCGGACCAGGGCACGAACCCGTGTCCTCGGCATCGGCAGGCGGACTCTCAACCACTGCGCCACCAGGGAAATCCCCGGATTTATTCTTGATCAGCACATCCTATTTAGCGATTTGAGTAATTGCCCACAGGTTTCTTGTCTCCCTCACCCACCCCCACCCCCCGAAAGCAGGCAGGGACTATCTGTTCTGTTCTTGGCATTCTTACCTTGTACAGTGAAAGCACTTAGTAAGTATCGTTGGCCAAATAGATGAATGGATGTTTTTAAACTGAAGGGTGGCACAGATGGGTCTGGGTTTTTGAAAGGTCTCTGGCTGCAGTGTGGAAGGTGAAATAGGTGGAAACAGGCTAGAGCGAAGCAGCTGCCATCTATGCATGGGCTTAAGATCTCACTGGACCAACTTCCACTGTTGAGAGCTAGTGATTTAAAAAAAAAAAAAAAAGTGACTTAAAGGCTGAGACAGCGAGGGAGAAACCAAGAAGCAGAGGCTTTCTGCTTTATGTAATGGTGATCTGTATAAGATTTTTGGAAAGTTTCCATTACTAAAAATGGATTTCAGAGCCCCTAGTGTAAAAAGGAAAGCACACAGGCTGGTAGTCAGAAGCCCTGAGTTCCAGTCACGTTTCTTTCCCTAAATGGCCTTCAGTAAGTCCCTGACTCCATCCAGGCAGCGTTAGTGGTGCCCTCTTTTGTGTAGCTCCTGCCATGCTGTACTGCCATTGTCTATGGACATATTTGTCACTACTGTGCCAATTCATTTTCATATCACTGGCCCCCATTGCGGGGTGGGGTAGGACAGTAACTATTCATTGAGTGGATGGAGAGATGGGTGAATGGGTGGATGGATGGATGGATGGATGAATGATAAGTGGATAGGTGGAGGGACTGAACCACATACTAAGCCCATATGTTGGAGAAAGACTGGGGCTCAGTAAGCAGATGGATACTCAGCGGATCCGCATACCCTTCTAATACCCAGCTTCTCAGTTTACTGCTTTTATTTATTTATTCAATAGACATTTTTACTGAGTACCTACGATGTGCCAAACTGAGATTTTTGCTATGGGGTGTTTAAAGAGGAATAAGACAGAGCGCTGGTTAAGGACAAGGATTCTGGACCCTGACTACCCAGATTTGAATCCTGTCTCTGCCACTTACTAGCAGCCTAATGGTAAACAAGTTACTCACTCTGTGCCTCTAGTTTTCATCTGTGAACTGAGGGAAAAATAGTACCTACTTCATGGTTGTTAAGATATTAAGTGCATTGAAGATTTTAAAGCTTTCAGAGTGCCTGACACATGGTAAGTACAACATAAGTATTAGCTTTACTCTGTATTCTCAGGTCACAGGTCAAGTGGGGGGGATGATGAACCCAACACACAGTAACCTGGGTAGACTATGTACTAGAAGAGGCATAATTTGTTGAGGGAAGGGGTAGGGAGGCATTGTGGAGGAGGCAGTCTTGGAGCTGAACCTTGTGGGTTGAGTTGAGATTTGATGCAGCATGCTATGGGATGCACACTTTGTAAGGTGATGGTAGCCAACTACCAGTCCTCCTGTCCAGAAAATTTGGGGTCACTAGGCACCTGAAGGCCACGGTGACCCAGTGTTTCCTTTTATGGTTGAGACCCCTGGTAAAAGGTCCCAGTTCAAGGACACACAGCTAGTTATTTATTTAACAAATCATTCATTCATTCTACAAATATTTACTAAGAACTTACTTTGTGCCAGGCTCTAGGCTAGGTGGGATCCAGGGATCCCACCTCATACATATTTACTTATAGACTGTAGGTACCCTGGGACAGGGCCTTAAGCAATCCAACCTCTGTTCTTCCCTCAGAGCCTGGAGCTATCTAAATGTTATGTTTATTTTTAAACAACAGCACTGCCATTGATCACTCATAGGGACTTTTGTAATCTGCTCTGAAGCCCAGTCTGTCCAGCTATTTTGTCTCCTTCCTAATTTCTTGGCCCTGAGCCTCATTTTGGTTGTTATTCCCTGTCCCCACTCCAGTTCTCACTTCCTCCTTCCCCACCTCTGTGGACTATTTCCCTACATAAGGATTAGTTGTGGACTAATCAACTACATAAGGGTTAGTTGATATTTAATGTTTAAGTGTCTGTATTCCGTTAGCCCCACAGACTGCATACGGAATCTGGGCACACACCCTTTGAGGGGCTACCTTCTTGTCTAGGAGGGGGGCTGGAGCTGAGAGAGATCACACCCCCTCTGGGTTCCCTCTTTTGGTTGGTGGACTCATCATCCTCAGAGACCTTGTAGCCACTGGGCCCCACAGGCTCAGCACCTGGTACTGACAAGATTTTCAAGGGCCTGGAGAAAAGTTTCAGACTACCTCCTCCCTTTTTTTTTTTTTTTTTTAACAGAATCCAGAATACCAAAAGAAAACGATAAAATCAAAATCAATAAATATTTAGACAAACGTCTACCAATGTAAAGTTATATCAGCTTCATTGGCTGTTCAATTTAATTGTGATAGTGACTGCCACATATGCCCTCCCTCCTTTATTAATAGATCACCTGAATTTTAACCAGGCACAAGATCACCCAGCAAGATATACTTCCCAGCACCTCTTGAAGCCAGATGTGGTCATGTGACTAAATTCTGGACATGAGAAGTAGTGAGTACACTTGATACCTGCTACTTCTGGTTGTGCAGTGGATGGGGGCTCTTCATCTTTCCCCTGACTCACTGGCCAGAGTTATTGCATTGGACAACTCCAGGGGGCACATTTGCATTGTAGTCTATGAGAATGGTGCTCCCTGCCATTGTGCAATGCAGCAGCCCTGCCCCTGGCTGAGATGCAGACCTTCAGGCAAGAGCTGGAGTTGGTATTCATAAACATTTGATTACATTTAAAAATAATTTGTAGGGAATTCCCTGGCGGTCCAGTGGTTAGGACTCTGCGCTTTCACTCCCGAGGGCGTGGGTTGGATCCCTGGTCAGGGAACTAAGATCCTGCAAGCCGCGTGGCACGGCCAAAAATAAAAAACAAACAACAAAACAAAACAAAATTTCTAAGTTTGATTTTCTCACTTTGCAAACATTCCATGTATGGGCTGTAATTGACAAGAAATCAAATCTTGTCATAATTTAAGTAGACATAGCAAATGATTTCAAAGTAAAATTTTAACAAATCCTTTAAAATATTTTCAGCAAAGAAACAATATTTTATATGGGATATAGAAACATTTTAATATAGGATAGGACCTAAAAAATATACGTATGGAAGACCAATGAAGTTCTTAGAAAGGCCTTAATCATTTTCAATCCCCCAAGCTAGAAATTTCAGAATCATTTTTGATATTTTCCTAGTAATTTATTCATTCAGGAAATAGTGAGCATTTACTTTCAGACAATATATATAGTGGAGGAGTATCAAGACTGTGGTCAGACATACCTAGGTTTGAGTCCTGGTTTTGCTACTTACTAGGTGTGTGACTTTGAGCAACCTCTGTAGGTCTCTACTTATCTGTAAAATGGGGGCAATAATAATGCCCATCTCTTAAGTAATAAAGAATTTGACTGGCCTCTGTCCCTGATTACTGGGAAGGTGAATTTCAACCCTTGGAATTTCCAAAGTAATAGGAGTATCTTTGTTATCATGAGCTCTTTGGATCATAAATCTGAGTTTCTGCTAAGAGATGGGATGACTCAGGATGGAGGCTGGTCATCATAAAGACCAACCATGTGGTTAGAGGGTTGGGACTCTGAGCCAACCTGATTTCTAGGGACAAGGGGAAGAACTGGAGATTGAGTTCAAGCATGTGACCAATGCTTCAATCAATCATGCCTTTGAAATGAAATTCCAATAAAAACTCTGGACACCATAGCCCAGTAGAGCTTCCTAGATGATGAACACATCAGTGTTCCTGGAGGGTGACATATCCTGATTCCATGAGGAGAGGTCATGAAAGCTCTACATACAGAACTCTCACAGACCCCACCCTGTGTGTCTCTTCATTTAACTGAAACTGATTTGTATCCTTTATAATAAAACTGTAATCATAAGTATAATGCTTTTCTGAGTTCTGTGAGTTGTTCTAGCAAATCATTGAACCCAAGGGGGTCACGGGAACCCCAGAATTTGTAGCCATTTGGTCAGAAATGCTGGTGGCTGGGGAACCCTCGAAAGTGCAACTGGCATCTGAAGTGAGGACAGTCTTGTTGGGAAGTATGCTCTTTTTTTTTTTAATTAATTATTTAGT
The DNA here is from genome assembly GCF_039906515.1 of Pseudorca crassidens. Lineage (NCBI taxonomy): Eukaryota > Metazoa > Chordata > Mammalia > Artiodactyla > Delphinidae > Pseudorca > Pseudorca crassidens. Next base: position 53,076,802 of record NC_090304.1, on the reverse strand, counting down.
TAGTTACTTTTGGCTGCTTTGGGTCTTTGTTGCTGTGCGTGGGCTTTCTCTAGTTGTGGAGAGCAGAGGCTACTCTTCGTTGCAGTGCACGGGCTTCTCATTGCGGTGGCTTCTCTTGCTGTGGAGCACAGGCTCTACGCAAGCAGGCTTCAGTAGTTGTGGCACGCAGGCTCTAGAGCACAGGCTCAGTAGTTGTGGTGCATGGGCTTAGTTGCTCCTCAGTATGTGGGATCTTCCCAGACCAGGGCTCAAACCTGTGTCCCCTGTATTGGCAGGTGGATTCTTAACCACTGTGCCATCAGAGAAGTCCCGGGAAGTATGCTCTTGAACCTATGGAGTCTGCTGCTAACTCTGGGTGGTTAGCATTGGAATTAAACTGTATTTCAGTATATCAGCTGCTAGTGTCAGAATATTGCCTCATAGGGTTGTACAGGATCAAATAAGAAAATATATGCAAGGCACTTAGCAATAATAATGATGATTACCCCTTATGGCTGGAAGGATTAAATAAGATAAACTGCATGAAGCACTTAGCATAGTCATAGTACTTGAGACTCCTGTGAGCCGCACACTACACTACTCATGGAAGATAGTTTGTCCATTTTAATTGCTGAGCAGTATTCCATTGTATGACTATATCACAGCATATCAGTTCTCTTACTGATCGGCACCTGGGCTGTTTCCAATTTGGAAGTATTGTAAATAAAGTTGCAGTGGACTTTGTTGTACAAATCTTTTTGTGGTATAAATGTTTCCACTTATCATGGATAAATTCTTTGGATTAAAACTGGGTCATAGGATAGGTGTATATTTAATTTCATGAAAAATGCCAGACCTTTGTCAAAAGTGTTTATGCCATTTTACACTACAACCAGCATTATGTGAGAGTTCTGGTTGCTCTGCAACCTTGCCAACACTTGATGTGTTCAGTCTTCTTAATTTTTAGCCATTCTTGTGATTGTGTAATGACATTTCATTGTGGTTTTAATTTACATTTCCATATGATTAATGATATTAAGCACAAGAAGACGGGAAAAAGAAAACAGAAATAATAAACAGAGAGAACAAACAAAAACAAATAAAGGTTCAGGCTTAAGCCTTAATATGTCAATAATTACCTTAACCTAAATGGTCTAAATACACTAATTAAAAGACAGAGGGGCTTCCCTGGTGGCGCAGTGGTTGGGAGTCTGCCTGCCAATGCAGGGGACACGGGTTCTTGCCCCAGTCCGGGAGGATCCCACATGCCGTGGAGCGGCTGGGCCCGTGAGCCATGGCTGCTGAGCCTGCGTGTCCAGAGCCTGTGCTCCACAATGGGAGAGGCCACAACAGTGAGAGGCCCGCATACCGCAAAAAAAAAAAAAAAAAAAAGACAGAGATTGGCTTAGTGGAAAAAAACATAACCCAACTATATGATGTGTATAATAAACTCACTTTAAATGTAACAATAAAGGCAGACTGAAAGTAAAAGGATGGAAAAAGATAAATCATGCAAAATTAATCAAAGGAAAGCAGGAGTGGCTAAAATGATATCAGATAAAGTAAACTTCAGAGCAAAAAAAGTTATCAGAGACAATAAAATTATAAAATTACAAAGGGTCAATTCACCAAGAACACATAGCAAACATAAATGGATATGCACCAAGCAACAGAGCTGAAAAATATGTGAAGCAAAAACTGATAGAACTTAAGGGCAAAATAGGTAAGTCCACAATTATAGTTGGGAGACTTCAGTACTCATCTCTGAACAATTGGTAGAACAACTAGAGAGAAAATCAGCAAGGATATAGAACTCACCAGCACCATTGACCAACAGATTCTAATTAACATTTATAAAACACTGCACTCACCAACCACTGAATACACATTCTTTTAAAGTGCCCACAGAATATATATCAAGATAGACCACATGCTGGGCCATTAAAATTTTTTTTAAAGAATTGGAATCATACAGGGACTTCCCTAGTGGCACAGTGGATAAGACTCCACGCTCCCAATGCAGGGGGCCCACTTCGATCCCTGGTCAGGGAACCAGATCCCACATGCATGCCACAACTAAAAGTTTCCATGCCACAACTGAGGATCTGGCAAGCCACAACTAAGGAGTCCTGGAGCTGCAACTAAGGAGGCTGCCTGCCACAACTAAGACCTGCTGCAACCAAATAAATAAAAAAATATTGAAAAGAAAAGAATTGGAATCATACAGAGTGTGTTTGCTGTGCACAATGGAATAAAACTAGAAATCAGTAACAGAAGGATAACAGGAATACAACATACTTCAAAGTAATCCATGGGTCAAAGAGGAAATCTCAAGGGAAATTTTAAAAAATACATTGAACTGAATGAAAGTGAACATAGAACATACCAAACTTTGTTGGATACAGCTAAAGTCACACTGAGAGGGAAAAATTTATCACTAAATTTAGCACTAAATCCATATACTAGAAAAGAGGAAAAATCTCAAATCAATTATTTAAGCTCCCATTGAGAAAACACAGGAAAAAAAGAACCAAATATATCCAAAGCAAGCAGAAGGAAGTAAATAATAAAGATAAAAACAGAAATAAATGAAACTGAAAACATAAAAATAATAGAAACAATAAAACAAAGGACTGATTCTTTGGAAAAAGTAATAAAATTAACAACCTTCTAGCAAGATTGACCAATGAGAGAGAAGATACAAATTATCAACATCAGGAATGACAAAAAGGACCTTACTATAGACCATGTAAACATAAAAAGGAAAATAAGTGAATACCACAAACAACTCTACACACATAAATTTGACAACTTAGATAAAATGGACTAATTCCTTGAAAAACACAAACTACTACAACTCACCCAATATGAAATAGATAATTTGAATATCTCTATATCATGAAGAGATTTGAATTTGTAATTTTAAAACTCCCCAAAAGAAATCTCCAGGCTCAGATGGTTTCACAGAGAATTGTACCAAATGTTTAAAGGAAATGAAGACAATCTACACAACATCTTCCAGAAAATAAAAGAGGACAGATACTTCCCAATTTATTTTATGAAGCTAGTATTACCCTAAAAACCAAAGAAGGACAAAAAAAAAAAAAAAAAACTATAGACCAATATCTCTCATAAACTTAGTTGTAAAAATTCTCAACAAAATACTAGCAAACCAAATACAACAATGTAAAAAAAGAATTACAGCACAACCAAATAGGATTTATTCCAGCTATGCAAGGTTAGTCATCATTCAAGAGTCAGTCCAAAAAATCAATCAATGCAATCTACCACATTAACAGGCCAAAGAAGAAAAATAACAAGATCATAGCAATCATTGCAAAAAAAGCTTTTGACAAGATTCAACATCCTTCATAATAAAAACTCTCAGGAAAACAGGAATAGAGGAAAACTCCCTCAACTTGATAAAGATCATCTACAAAAAACCTACAATTAACTGTATACTTAACAGTGAAAGACTGAATGCTTTCCCCCTAAGATTAGAAAAAGGCAAGGATGTCTGCTCTTACTACTCTTATTCAACGTAGTACTGGAAGTTATATTCAGTGCAAAAAAGGCAAAACAAGGGAATTAAATGCATACCCATCAAAAAGGAAGAAAATAGAATTGTCCCTATTTGCAGATGACAAGATCGTCTAAGGAATCTACAAAAAACTCTTAGGACTAATAAGTGAATTCAGCAAGGATTGCAGGATGCAAGATAAACATATGAAAAATCACTTGCATTTCTTTATATTTTCAATGAACATATGGACACAGAAATTAAAAGTACAATACCATTTAGAATCACTCAAAAAAGGGAAATACTTAGGCAGAAATCTAACAAAACACATATAGATTTGTATGCTGAAAACTACAAAATGCTGATGAAGGAATTTAAAGAAGATCTAAATAAATGGTGAGATGTACCATGTTCATGGACTGGAAGGCCCAATGTAGCAAATATGTCAATTTTCCCCAAATTGATATATAAGTTTAATGCAATTTTTATAAAAAATCTCATCAAGATTTTTTTAGATATAGACCAGATTATTCTAAAATGTATATGAAAAGGCAAATAATGAAACCATTTTGCAATAACTGAAACAATTTTGGAAAGAGAAAGAATAAAGTAGGAAGAATCAGATTGATTTTAAGCCTTATTATATAGTTACAGCAATCAAGAATATGCGGTATTGGTGGAGGGAAAGGCACACAAATCAATGGAAGAGAACCTTGAAATTGGCCCACAAAAGTATGCCCAACTGATTTTTGACAAAGCTGTAAAAGCAATTAAATTAGGAAACATAGCCTTTTGAACAAATAGTGCTGAAGCAATGGGACATCCATCTATAGGCAACACACACACACACACAACCTGCAAAAAAACAAAACAAAACAAAAAACTCCAAGTTTCAAAACTTAGGGAAAAAGAGGAGAAAATCTTCAGTACTTAGGGCTAGGCAAACACTTCTTAGACCAGTAAGATCCATAAAAGGAAAAGTGGATAAATTTGACTTTATCACAACTATAAACTTTTGCTCTGCAAAAGACCCTGTTAAGAGGATGAAAGTACAGGCCATAGAGTGAGAGAAACTATTTACAAACCATATATCTGATAAAGGACTAGTATTTAGAATATACAAAGAACTATCAAAACACAACAGTAAAAAAATGACAATCAGGGGGCTTCCCTGGTGGCGCAGTGGTTGAGAGTCCGCCTGCCGATGCAGGGGACACGGGTTCGTGCCCCTGTCCGGGAAGATCCCACATGCCACGGAGCAGCTAGGCACGTGAGCCATGGCCGCTGAGCCTGCGCGTCCTGAGCCTGTGCTCCGCAACCTGAGAGGCCCACGTACCGCAAAAAAAAAAAAAAAAAGAATGACAATCAGTTAGAAAATGGGCACAAAGCATGAACAGATATTTCATTGAAGAGGATATACAGATGGAAAACAAGCATATAAGATGTTCGACACCATTAGCCTTCAGGGAAATACAAATTAAAATCACAATGAAATACAACTATACATCTATCAGAATGTCTAAAATAAGAAATAGTGGTAATGCAAATGTTGGCAAGGATGCAGAGAAACTACATCATTCATATATATATTGCTGGTGGGAATGTAAAATGGTACAGCTACTCCAGAGAGCAGTTTGGCAGTTTCTTGAAAAACTAAACATGCAGCTACCATGTGATCCAGTAATTACACTCTTGGGCACTTATTCCAGAGAAATGAAAACTCATGTTCACATTAAAAACTTTTACATGAATATTTGTAGCAGCTTTATTCAGAATATCTGAAAACTGGAAATAACCTAGCTATTCTTCAATGGATGAGTGGTTAAACAAGCTATGGTACATCCATATCATGGAATACTACTCATCAATAAAAAGAAATGAATATTGATACATGCAACAACCCAGATGAGTCTCTAGAAAATTATTCTGAGTGGAAAAAAAAAGCCAGTTCCCAAAGTTTACATACCGTATGATGCTATTTATATAACACAGATAATTGTTTGCTGGGAGTTAAGTAGTGGTGTAGATATAAGAGAGCAACAGGAGAGATCCTTATGGTGATCGAAATGTTCTGTATCTTGACTGTATCGATTTCCATATCCCAACTGTGACATTGGCAAGACATTATCTTTGAGGGAATCTGGGTAAAGGGTACACAGGATCTCTCTGTATTATTCTTTACAATTGCATATGAATCTACCATTTTCTCAAAATAAAAAATTTAATTAAAATATTACCTGTGTGGGGCTTCCCTGGTGGCGCAGTGGTTGAGAGTCCGCCTGCCGATGCAGGCGACACGGGTTCGTGCCCCAGTCCGGGAAGATACCACATGCCGCGGAGCGGCTGGGCCCGTGAGCCATGGCCGCTGAGCCTGCGCGTCCGGAGCCTGTCCTCTGCAACGGGAGAGGCCACAACAGTGAGAGGCCCGCGTACCGCAAACAAAAATAATAATAAAATAAAATATTACCTGTGTGGTTTCTCTGTCATCTAAATCCTGATTGATGCAATACACTTCATCAGATTGGAGAATTTCTCTTCTCTTCCTAGTTTGATGAGAATTTTAGAGTAGGTGTTGATTTTTAGCAACTGCTTCTTATGCATTTATTGAAAATAATCTCATGGTTTTTCTCCTTTTCGGTGAAAATTATATTGTTTGATTTTAGAATGTTAAGACAATTTTGCATTCCTGGGATAAACAATACTTTATTGCTGGATAAATTTGCTAATATTGGCTTCGGATTTTATGTCTACATTTATGAAATGTCTTTCAGGTACCTATGGGAGTGATCAATGTTATTAGTTTCTAAAATTAAAATTAAAAAGCTAAAATTAAAAAAGACCTGAGCAAAAGTAATAAAATATTAAAATTTGATAAGCCTGGATGGTGGGTAAATGGTAATTTGTTACATTATTCTCTATACTTCTCTGCTTTCTTCTTTTCAATTAAACAATCCTTGGTTGCAGCTTAGAAGACACATTCAGAGGATAGATTGAGGACATAAAAACTGGGTTCTGTTTGCTATTAGGAATACAGGGGTAGGATAGTCGTGTGTAACCTCTTCACATAGCAATGGGTCAAACACATAGTTGGTACTCAGTAAAAGTTTATTAAATGAACTTAGATTTGTTTAAATCACACTCCAATACAACCTAATGGATGCTGTGATCCAGATTCATCCTCAGGATCTAGTCAGTCATTCCCCCAGCTTCTGGGAGTAGGTTGCTCATGGCTCAATTTCTCTCTGGGAATTGCCCTCCTCCAAAGGAAGCAGCCTTGCCAAAAGTTACAGGACCTGTCCACATACAGCCTCCATCACTGGTCAATGCAAGGACATAAATTTTCTGGCCCCCTTCTTTAATTTGGAATAATTCTGAAAGGTCATCCCAGGCTCAGAGCATTCTTTGGGATTGGCTGAGGCTTCTGCTTAGATAGTTTCACAATTCAACCTCTCCTTCTGCCTAATCCTGCTTCCATCACTCCCTTACAGGCTTGGCCTTGAAAGTACCTTCACCCCATCCCCACCCCAATAAACCTCCTGCTTCCATCACTCCCTTACAGGCTTGGCCTTGAAAGTACCTTCACCCCATCCCCACCCCAATAAACCTCCTGCATGTTAATCTCCCTCTTCCTCGGGGAACTCCACTCAGGACACGTATTACCCTATTTTACTGTTCTTTTCATAGCAGTTATCAGTATTTGAAATAACCTTATTTCTTTAACGCTTTAATACTTGCTTATTGCCTGCTGTAAGAATGTGAGCTTCCCAGGACAGACCTTTTTCTTTTTCCATACAATGTACACTACTGTATCAAGCACCTAGGGCAGGGCCTGCAGAACACAAGCAGGCCCTAAATACTGGTTGTTGGAATGAACGAATGAAAAGAGACACACCTTGCCCTAGGTATCGTAGTCTCTCAACAGCCAGCAACAAGCACTTGAGGGCGGAGACTCCGGACAAGTCCCCGAGTCCCCGCCCTTCCCAGCACGCCCCCAGGCCCAGGCAGGAGGCGGGGCCCCGCAGACGTCGCGGCCCGCGCAATGCAGCAACCGGCGGTACGGCTGCTGCGGCTGAGTCAGGTGCCGTATGCCGAGCTGCTGGCGCTGCAAGAGCGCTGGCTGCGGCGGCTGCAGGCCGAGCCAGGGACCGAGGCGGGCGCGCTCCTGCTCTGCGAGCCCGCGGGGCCCGTGTACACCGCCGGACTGCGCGGCGGCCTGACGTCCGAGGAGGCGACGCGGCTGCGGGCCTTGGGTGCCGATGTGCGCGCCATTGGCCGCGGCGGCCTAGCCACCTTCCACGGCCCGGGCCAGCTGCTCTGCCACCCCGTACTCGACCTGCGACCCCTTGGCCTGCGCCTGCGCGCCCACGTGGCGGCGCTGGAGGCGTGCGCCGTGCGCCTGTGCGAGCTCCAGGGCCTACCAGGTGCCCGCGCGCGGCCCCCACCCTACACCGGCGTCTGGCTGGGCGAGCGCAAGATCTGCGCAATTGGTGAGCGCCTCGGGGCGGAGCCTGGCGGGGCCGGACCAATGGTGGTGAGGGCAGAGCCCCGGCTGGGAGGAGGTGTGTCTGGCGCGGGCTTTGAATCAGAACTAGTCCTGGATGTAATGTATCTTTCTTCCTCTGAATGATTTTTTTCCCTTTTTTAAAAAAAATTGTGGTAAAATACACATAATATAAAATGTACCATCTTAACCATTTTAAAGTGTACAGTTCAGTAGTGTTAAGTGTTTCCAATTGTTATGCAACCAATCTCCAGAACTCTTCATCTCTCAAAATTCAAACTCCACTTTTTTTTTTTTTTGTGGTACGCGGGCCTCTCACCGCTGTGGCCCCTCCCGTTGCAGAGCACAGGCTCCGGACGCGCAGGCTTAGCGGCCATGGCTCACGGGCCCAGCCGCTCTGCGGCATATGGGATTTTCCCAGACCGGGGCACGAACCCGTGTCGCCTGCATCGGCAGGCGGACTCTCAACCACTGCGCCACCAGGGAAGCCCTAAACTCCACGTTTAAACAACTGCCCATTTCACCTTCCCCCTAGCCCCTGACAACCTCCATTCTACTTTTATCTGTATGAATTTGACTTCTCTAGGTAACTCATTTAAATGGAATCATACAGTAATTGTCTTTTTGTGACTGGATTATTTCACTTAGCATAATGTCCTCAAGGTTAATCTATGTTGTAGTGTTTGTCAGGATTTTCTTCCTTTTTAAGGCTTAATAAATATCTCATTACATGTAAAAACAAATAAACAAAGTTTTTAACCCTCTTCACTGAAATATTCAGAACCAGAAGGGCCCTCAGAGGCCAACTCGTTCAACACTCATTTTTACCAATGGAGACACACGGGAAGTGAATTGCCAGGGTACTTCACAGTATCAGGACAATAAGGGTGAAATCGTTTTTTCAAACTTTTTTTTAAGCAACGGAGGAATCTCTTTGTTAAAGGATATTTTCTGTAATCTCCATAATAAGTGCAGCTACTGTGGAGCGACACACCTCTCCTCCCATTTTGTCCCCCTCCCCTGATCTGTGCACAGCCCCTTGGGTGCTCTAGAAATGAAGTTGGAAAGTCAGTGGTCTAGTCCAGTTTCCTCATCACACTGAGGGGGATCATGAAGCCTGGGGAGGGAGGGTACCTATTCTAAGACCCATTGGTTTGTCTTGCAGGAGTCCGCTGTGGAAGGCACATTACATCTCACGGCCTGGCGCTGAACTGTTCTACGGACCTCACGTGGTTTGAGCACATTGTGCCCTGTGGGCTGGTTGGGACAGGTGTCACTTCCCTGAGTAAGGAGCTCCAGAGGCATGTCACTGTGGATGAAGTAATACCACATTTCCTTGAGGCCTTTAAAGAGACCTACAAGTGCACATTGATCTCAGAGGACAGCCCCAGCTGAAGGGCATTTATATTATCACAGCCTGGAGGTCCTGCCTTGGAAAGCACCACACCTGACTTGGAGTCACTGAAACCCAGATTCTAGATCCAGCCCTGTCATTCACACACCATGAGACTATGGGCAAATCATGAGCTCTGAGCCATTGGTTCCATATGTATCCTGGTTTATTTATATCTTCCCCACCTACCTCAGATATAGATGTGAAAATATTATGAAAAGCATGCTGTATAAATTTAAGGCATTAGCACTACCATTGACACCATTTTCTCAGCTTAGAAAAACTCAGATATCATAGAGTGTCATTTCTCAAATATTTATTATTTCCTCAATACTGTATTCAACTGGGGAAGCCTGGGCTCCAGTTCCTTTGATTTTTGTAAGAAACATTTCTCTGGATCATCCAGGTGAAGGTGATGTGATGTGGTGCTTTTTCATTCTCAGGAGACCTGAGTGCTTTCTGCAATAAAAGGGAAAGGGAGGGGCTTCCCTGGTGGCGCAGTGGTTGAGAGTCCGCCTGCCGATGCAGGGGACACGGGTTCGTGCCCTGGTCCGGGAAGATCCCACATGCTGCGGAGCGGCTGGGCCTGTGAGCCATGGCCGCTGAGCTTGCGCGTCCGGAGCCTGTGCTCCGCAACGGGAGAGGCCACAACAGTGAGAGGCCCGCGTACGGCAAAAAAATAAATAAATAAAAAAAATAAAAAAAATAAAGGGGAAGGGAAAGGCCTCTTTAAAGAATAAAATGGGATTCTGTGTTCCTGGGTTGGATTCCTCAAGCCTGATAGCTATTTTTAGTTAGGTAACCTGAGCTAGGCCAGAGGCTAGGGGGAAGAGAAGAATAATTTCTCACACTGTACAAATGCCAAAGATAGAAGTAAGTTTTTTTTATACGAGATCTCTGTTTGTAAGGTTCTATAGTAATTATCTATTGCTGTGTAACAAATCACCCCAAAACTTAATGACTTAAAAGAATAAACATTTATTATCTCGTATATTGTGGGTCAGGAATTCGGGAGAAGCTTAGTTGGGTGGTTCTGGTCAGGGTGTCTCAGGTACAATCAAGATGTCAGCTGGGGCAGCTCTCATCTGAAGGTTTGACTGGGGCTGGAGAATCAGCTTCCAAGATGATTCACTCACATGCTTGGTTGGTACTAGTTGTTAAAAGGAGGCCTTAATTCCTCACCTTAGTTCCTCATCATTCCACAGGGCTGCTTGAATGTTCTCATGACCTGGCAACTGGCTTCCCCCAGAGCAAGTGATGCCAGAAAGAGACAAGGTGGAAGCCACAATGTCTTTTATGACCCAGCATTGGAAGTCACACAGTCATTTCTGCAGTCTCTTAATATGTGAGCCCTATTCAGTATGGAAGAGACTGCATGAGGGTGATAGGAGGTGAGGATCATTAAGGGTCATCTTGGAGACTGACTACCACAGGCAGTTAGAATAGAAAGAACCTTGAATGAGAAGTCAGGCAACTCTAGTTCCAGTCCTGGCTCTGTGGAACAGTAACCAACAACATTCAAGATGGCGGTTGCTTCCTGAGGGACTGCAATGAGCAGAGCTCCCTGCTGCTGATGGACATGTGGTGGAGTTCCGCCACCAAAATGTGAGGGTTGTTCATTACCACAGCATAACTAGCTTATGCTGACGGATAAAATATGTTTATATTAATTAGGACTCTTGTATTTGCAAGTGTAGAAACCCAACTCAAACTAACTTAAGCAAAAACAAACAATCAAACAAACCCCACAATGGGAGGGTTATTGGAAAAGGTACTGAGAGGGTCTCATAAAATCCAAGGGTAGGGCTGCAGCTGGGCTCCAGAACAGAACCAGAGCATGTAGCCCTTTAGGGACCCACATGGTCTTTTCTCTCCTGTTCTCTGCCGTGAGTCTTGGTGTGTTTGCTTCATTCTATCTTACTTCAGTCCAGCTTTCTTTGTTTCCCAGGCCATGTAGTGGAAGATGGCTACTGCTGCTGTTATCCATGAATGTTGCAGTAGAGTCAAGGAAAATCCCCAGGTTTCTGGCTTGAGCAAGTGGGTGGATGCTAGAGGTATTGCTGGGATAGAGAACTCTGGATAATGACCAAGTTTGGAGAGAATAATAATGAGTTCAGCTTTAGGTAAATCAGGTTTGAGATACTTGTGGAAGATGTAGGTGGAGAAGGCCAGTTGGGTGTTTGAATCTGGAGCATGGCTGTGATGAGCGATGGTTTCGGTCTGGGAGTCCAAAGAGAAGGGGAGGGCAGAGGACTGATAAATGTGAGGCACGGGCCAAGGAGGAGCAGGCCAAGGAGACTGAGAAGCAGTCTAGGCAGAGACATAGTGTGGGACCCAGAATGAGACAACACGACCATCTCATTCACTCTTCTGGCAGCCCAGCAAGATAGGTAGGCTTATTTTATGGATGAAAAAACTGAGGCCTGGGAGGCTAAGTGAGTTATTTGAGGTCATGCACTTAGTTAGGGGCAGAGTCAGTCCCTGGCTCCTAATCTGGGCTCTTTTCCACTCTTCCACAGCTGCCTCTGAAGGGTGAGCAGGGCAGGTATCCTGGAGGAGACAGGCCTCCAAGAACAGGTGGGTCGACAGAGCTGAGGAGGACGCAGGGCAGAAGGCCAGATTTAGGCTGAGGCCGGACGTGTGGAATTGGCTCAGGCCACTGCTGTGGGTTCCTGACTCTCCTTCCTTTCTGGACAGAGCCCACCTACGCTTTCCCACTGGGGCCCTTCCTCAAGGAAGGAAGCTGAGTGTACGAAAGAGGATAGTTAACACCCTGGCTTTTCCACCTCCAGAAAGCCTCTTCTTGTTTATGAGAAGTCTTTTCCTCATAAATAAACAAATTGTCCAAGGTCTGGTGAATGAGTGCTAAGTGTGAGGACGTGACCAACTGCAGTGACTGGCCCAGCATCTTGTTCCTTTGGCAGGAAACCAAACAGAACCTGCTCTGACAGTGTGACCAGGTGCACCTCGCTTCATGAAAAAAGCCTCTGACTGAAAACCTTCATGGAAATCAGATATTTGCAATCAAAATCTAATTTTTTCACTAAATTGTAATTTACCTTACCTATTATCATACCATATTATAATAACTATAAAGTTTTAACAAACAACAACACTTGCACTCCCACCTAAAAAAACATTCTTTTCATTTGTGTGTTTCCAGCACTTGATTATGAGCAGACATCTTTTATTATTCTATTCTATTCTGTTTTATAATTCTATTATGAATTATTATGTGGATAAAATTATGTATACTATTTTAAACCATAGTATTACAGAGATTTTCCCACATTGCTAGATAGTCTTTATATTTTTAACATTTAATCTTGTTTTTATTTCTTTTAAAACTTAGATCTTTTAAAAAAATATAGGCAATGCATACACATGGAATAAAATTTAAAAGGCACAAAATGCTACCATTGTAATGTAAGTCTTATTCCTATCCCTTTCCCCTGTAAACCCAGTCCCTTTCCTGGAGGCCTAAATGATGGTAAATGTCTTATTTATATTCTTCATAGATATTTTATATATACATATAAGCATACATGCTTATATGTGTACATTCTTTTTCATATAGCAGCATACTATACACACATCCCTTCACTTTGTAAGATTGTTTCAGGTCAGTATATAAAGAACATCCTCATTTTTAAAAACGGCCGTGGAGTCATCCTCATTTTTCGAAACAGCTGTGGAGTATTCCGTTCAGTGGATTTACCATGACTTATTTAGCTAGCCCCCTATTGAGGATGTTTAGGTTATTACTAATCTTTTTCTTTTACAAATAAGGCTGCAATGAAGATCCCTGTATAAATGTGCATGTGTGTCTGTGTGTGTGTCTGCATATTGTATCACACACGGTGAGCACAGAGTTTGCGTTTCTAGAAGTGATTTTCTGAGTCAAAGGACATGTGCATTTTTATTTTAATAGATACTATCATATTGCCTTTCATAAAACATACCGATTTATATTCCCATTGGCAATGTACAATGCCTGAATTTTAAATGTTCTAGCATCTTAGATTTTTCTTCGTCTTTAAAGCTTTTTATTATAAAATCTTTCAAACATACAACAAACCCCATGAACCCCATGTACGCATAACGCAGGTAAAACAATCAACTCATGGCCATTCTTAGTTTATCTAAACCAGTGCCTATTTCCTGCCTCCTCCCTGGATTGTTGTGAAGCAAATCACAGGTACCATATTATTTCATGCATAAGTATTTCAGTATGTATTCCCAAAAGATAAGGACTCTTTAAAAAAAACATAACCACAGTGTGTCATAACACATATAAAAAATACTTATTCAATATCAACAAATATTCAGTTAATATTCAGATTTCTTTCTTTCTCCCTCCTCCCCCGCTCCCTCCCTCCCTCTGTCCTTCCTTCCTTCCTGTAGTTGGTTTGTTCAAACCAGGATTCAAACAAGGTCTACACGCTGAATTTGGCTCATATGTCTCATAAATGTCTCTTTTCACCTACGGTTCCCCCGCCATCTCTTTTATCTTTTTCTCCTGCATTTCCTGAAGGTTAAAAAGTAGATCCTGACAATTGGCATGATTCAGGTATGATTTTTTTTAACACATCTGCTTTGTAGGTGATGGTGTGTTCTTACATCAAGTAGCATGTAGTATCTGTTTTGGGGGGTTTTTTTCCTCTTTTTTTTTGTGATGACTGTGCCCTAGATTCATTATTTTATTAGGGGTTTGCAAGATGTGATACTCCGATTCTATCATTCCTTCTTCACTTACCAGCTGGAATACGTCTATAGACCTGGCAGGCTGAGTGCAAAAGAACTCAACGTGTCCGGTAGCATTAGTGTTATTAGCATTTTATTAGATTTTTAGTTTTGTTCATTTTCATTAAAATTTGTATTGAATAAATACTATGTAAAAGATTTGCTTTTACAGTTGCATTGGAGTTTAAACTGAGTTTAAATTTGAACATATTTAGGTTATCAGCACTGAGTACCTCAATGATTTTTTTCCTTTAAAAGGGGTTCCTAAATCATTCAAGTTCATGAGACACTGGTATAAGGCTATAGTGTTACATTTTTTCAATTTACCTAAGCTTTTCTAAGCCAGAGACTGTTTCTTTGTTTTGTTTGTTTGTATCCTAGCATGTGAAAGGAAACAGTGGTTCAATGACTGTTATTATGAGGAATTCCCTGTAGCTTTGGTCCTTTTGTTGACAGACATCAGTATCCAGTCTGTGAAGCGGTCATCCCAGCCCTGCTCACACAGCTCCAGACGTGGAGCATTCTTCATAATTCTGATTGTTAGAAAGTTGTTCCTCATCCCAAACTGAAACCTGCCCTCAACAGTGTCATAATTCTGCCCTCCTGTAAGTCCTCCTCTGAGAGGTCTTCCCTGGCCACACTGTGCATCCCCCTCGGGTGGCAGTGGACCCTATAATGTAGTTACTTATTTCCATGTCTGACCCCGTCCAGACTGTGAGCTCCCCAGGCAGGGACTATAGCTGTATCACCCATGGCCCTCTCAGGACCAGCCCAGGGCCTCACACAGAGGTGCCCAGAAATGGCCTGTTGAGTCAGCAAATGAATTCTATCCTAGGAGCGGGCTCTTCTTCAAGTTAAACTTTCCTGATTCTTCTGTTCTTCATAAAATATGGCTTCCAGATTCTGCCCCCACTGCCCTCATCTCAACAGGTTCCAATTGGCTAACATGGCCTTAACCTGTGTTGCCTGAAGATAACATGCCTGGTGCGGTCCGGCCAGTGTTGGGGAAGCTAGTAAAATAAGACTTGTTCAGGCTTCAGAGGCAACAATAGACCTTTGACTAAAAAAGACCCTGGGGCTTCCCTGGTGACGCAGTGGTTGAGAATCTGACTGCTAATGCAGGGGACACGGGTTCGAGCCCTGGTCTGGGAGGATCCCACATGCCGCGGAGCAACTAGGTCTGTGAGCCACAATTACTGAGCCTGCGCTCCGCAACAAAAGAGGCCGCGATAGTGAGAGGCCTGCGCACCGCGATGAAGAGTGGTCCCCGCTTGCCACAACTAGAGAAAGCCCTCGCACAGAGATGAAGACCCAACACAGCCAAAATAAATTACTAAACTCCTAAAAAAAAAAAAAAAAAAGACCCTGAAAGAGCTACATGCTGAACTGCTAGACTACATGCAGGTCAGCAGAAACGGTGCTAGCAAGTCTTGGGAATCTGGCCAGTTCCCGGGGATCGGCGAACATTCTGAGACTTACAACTAAAGTATCAAAGCATTTGCAATAACAGCCAGAGCTGCATATCTTCACACAAGCTGATGATCCTCAGTTTGCAGCTTGGCGTTAAAAGCAGGACTCCTTTAGGCGCACTCTGCAGTCTCACCCGTGGGGTGAACATACCACCTGGGACCTTCCCAATTGGGACTCCAGGTTGCTGTGCAAGGGACTTCCCAGCTGCTGCTTGGATCTGGAAGTAGGTGTCGGCCCAATTCGGTGATGTATGCTCTGTTATATACTCTGTTAATATTCTTACTCCTTTTCCTCTAATGATTGTATATTGAAATTTATATACTCTGTTAATATTCTTATTCCTTTCCTTTTAATGGTTGTATATTGAAATTAAGTTAAATCACCTTCTATTAAAGATTTGATTGAAGCTGTTTATTTGTGTGAGACGAGTGGTTATTTTGCCAGCGAATCCAACAAACCTTAAAACCAAAAGCAGACTTTTGGCAAAACAGCCCGTGCAAGGTGTGTCAGCCTGTGCTGGGCCCTGGGGACACAGAGATGGGTCAGACTTGGTCCCTGTCTTCAGGGAGCTCACAGCTTGGTGGAGGAGACACACCAGTAAAAACTGTTGCATTAAACTGTTATAAGTACCATGAGAGAAGTCTGTACAGGTACTATGGGAACACAGAAGTGACAAATCTTAAAAGGGAAGAGGGGCAGAAAAGGCTCAAGTGACTTCTAAGTTGTAAGAAAGAGAAAACCTGGCTCAAACGCAATGAAAAGCAGTATCTTAGATCTCGTAACTAAGAAGTCTGGGGATAGACTTTAGGCACAGATTGATCCAGGAGCGGGCAGCATCTAAGGGTGAGTTAGCCACCCCCAGGAGGAAGGGTGTTCCAGACAGAGAGAGCAGCATAGGCAAAGGCCTGGAGGTGAGAGAGATCAGGTGGGTATTGGAAGAACAGCAGATTTTCCTCCTACCCCTTTCTAGGGTGAACAGCCTGGCCTCACAGCCTCCTCCCACATTCCTTACTTCTACTCCTCTCTACTAGCCCTTGCCCTGAGCAGCCTGAAAATGAATGCGGAGGACCTCACCCATTTGACTGACTTGCCACTGCCTCTGCTTGATCCTCCCATTTGCCCCTCCGTATGCTCACCACCCTTCTCCACCCACCATGGGACTCCTTGCTCTTGAGCTTCCATCTGGGTTGGTACAAAGTCAGCAGTAGAAGACCATAGGGTGGGAGGGGAGGGAGTGGAGGGAAAGGAAGGGATTCATTTCCCAGCTCTGTCTCTGCTAGGTCAGCATGGGTTGGTTGCAGTCTCTACATGAAGTCACAGTCCCAGCCTGGCTGCCCTCCCTGGGCTCCAATAAACCCATCCCACCCTTGCCCTCCAAGCCTGGCAATGCTTTCCCTTCTCACTGTTGCTAGCCAGACATGCTGCACCATTCCTTGTCAGTTTCCTAAACCCTCCTTCATGCTCTCTTCAAAGTATCTAGTTTCAGGGTGCCATCTGTTTCCTGCCAGAACCCTGACTGACATGGCCCTGATTTGCAGTCAGAGGCTGGACCGGGGACATGCTATGCCTTGTGAGATGCTGGGTGCCTTCAAGGAGTTTTTGTTATTCAGCTCAGCTCAATTCCACCACACTCACCTCTCTCCAGCCCAACCCACGTGGGCCCAGGGCTGTTCTAAGCACTTTACAGGCATTATTTAATCATCACAGCAAATAACAAACCCACAAGGTTGTATTGCTGACTGTGTTCTGAGAAGAGGAAACCGGCTCAAATGAAGATTTGCCCAAGTTCATATAGTTAGTTAGAGGCAGATCCATGATTTGAACTCAAGTCTGGACTCCAAAGGCTGTACCTTAAACAGCACTCCTGTTGACTCCCACTCTGCCCTCTACACAGGAAGGTGAAAGGACCAAAGGAGACGGTGAGTGTGAAAGTGCCTTTGAGACCCTGAAGAGCCAACACACCTGGTTGGCCTGAGAGCTGTGGTGTGTCCTGTTGCTCCCCAGGGCCAGGCTGAGTCTTTGACAGGCACTTAAGGAGGTCAGAGCTGGCAGAGGCCCCAGAGATCAGACAGCCTCACCCCTTCCTGTGCTGAGGGAGAAACAGCCCCAGAGAAGACAAGTGGTCCCCCCAAGGTCCTACACTTGCAGTAGGAGCCAGAATTAGAATTTAGAATGTCTTCAGACACCCCATAAATCCATCAGGGAGAAGGATGTAGCACTCCCCGTAGAGAGAAGTTTAGAAGAGAGAGAAGCGGGTGGGGATCAGGATTGGGGAAGCTGATGATTTCTGGACTACAGAGTTTCAGACCTGAGGGATGCAAGGGACTTCAGAGCCCATCTAGAAGGCTCCTCTGATAGCCACTCTGACAAGGAAGCTCTACTTGCTCACCTCCAAGATAAGAAGCCCATTCCCATCAGAGGCAGCCTGTCCCACACTCCCAGTGAGCAGAGATCTGGATCCTGTGACTCTCTCATCCCCACGCCCGCTTGGTCCCAGGTCTTCTCTCTAGGACTCCACAGAACATGCCTGCTCCCTCTGCCCAGGTATGTAAGCCGTGCTCACGGCACACTTACTCCCCTCTTCTCGTTTCTCATTTCTGCTCAACTGTCAATCTCCTGTCTGCCCAAATCATATCTGTTTTCCAAGGCCTACTATAGAGGATACTTGTTGCTTCAGCCTGTACAGCCATTCAGACTACCTCTGATAGTAGCATCCAGATTTTCCTTAGGGAATCACCCCCCACCAGTTTTATGTGTATTTGTTTGTTTGTTTCTTTTAATTGAAGTATAATTGGCATGTAATATTATATTCGTTTCAGGTATACAACATAATGATTTGATATTTGTATACATTGTGGAATGATCACCACAATAAGTCTAGTTAACATCCATCCCCTTACACAGTTATAAAATTTTTTTTCTTTTTTTTTTTTTGCCGTACGCGGGCCGCGCAGGCCCAGCGGCCATGGCTCACGGGCCCAGCCGCTCCGCGGCATGTGGGATCCTCCCAGACCAGGGCACAAACCCACGTCCCCTGCATCAGCAGGCGGACTCTCAACCACTGCGCCACCAGGGAAGCCCTGTGATGAGAATTTTTAAGATTTATTCTTTTTTGTTTTTTGAAGGGAGGTTTCAGTTATTCAGTGTTTCCAGTTTTTCAATAAGGGATACAGATGGAAAAGCCAGGGCCTCTTCCCACAGAGTTTACAATCTGGGGAGAGAACAAGAGAGATATCACATAACAGAGGCAAATAATTCTAGGAGATAAATGTCCCTCAATGTGTTTTTCAAAATACAAGTTCTTGCACAAACGTGTAACTAAATACTGACTCCATGGTGCTTCAGTTATATCTGAAAGGGCTTTGAGAAAATAAGAAGTCCTGTTATTGGATAAAACTCGTGGTCCATCTCGCCTTTCCAGTAGCACTAAAGGAAGTTGTAGGGAGAGCAGAGGTTAACTGTCAAGATAGCTTTTAATTTGTAAATTTATCCAAAGTTTGAAAATATCATGGGGATTCTGAGGAATCCCACTAGTCAGTGAATGGCCTACCTATATGTCCACTACATCTACAGACTACACACACACCCACTCAGATGATTCTCAGAATGGGGGTATATGAGAAGTTAATTCTCATGTCTGGCTTTGTCATTCTTCGCCTTTCCCTCTCATATCTTCAATCACTTGTGTCACAGGACAAATATGAGTAGTTGGGAAGTGTTAAACTCTGACAGTAAAGCAAAATCAGAGTTAAAGGCAAATGTTTAATGAATCATGTTCAAACACACGCTAGTCAATGAAGAACTTTAGGTTCAAAGGGCCAGATATTCTGCATTCCCAAGAAATTGCAATCAGCTTCTCATTCTGGTTAACTATTTTCACCTTGCATTTTGCGGCCACAAAATTAGTGGTACATTTTTGAGCGTTGATCTATCATTCAAAGATTCAAATTAAGGGACTGAAAGAAAACATTTTGTATCTGTGTATTTGAAAAAATCTGTCAATGAACAAGGAGCCAGGTGTCAGTTTCCTATGGGGGGAATGTTCTCATGGAGGTACTGTAAGGGTAAGTCAGTCCACTTCATTTCTTGTTCTTTAACATTCTGTGGTGCCGCCATTTTCCTGTTCAGGTTCAGGAAGCTCATTCGGTGGTATTACAACATCCTCATAAGGCAGCTTGTCTTCTCACCAAGCATCATCAATCAAATCCAAGATCCTTCCATCTCTCTGTACCTCACTGTCCATTCTCCTGCAGCTTTAATCTTGCCAGATCTGCAAGCCAAAAAGGTTATTTCCTAAACATGAAGACTGAGGAGATGATGTAATCCAGCAGTAGCATTCTCCAGGCTTTTTAGCCTGGATGTGTCTTTTGGCATGATACTACCCTGGGAAAGACTCATCTCATCTGTTTATTTATAAGATCATAGTCCCTCCCAGCTGATTTTCCCGGTCACACACAGATGCCACCTTTTTGTAAAGTTTTCTCAGATCACTCCAGCTTCAGCACACATTCTGCCCTTGATCGGTTCCTTCTCGTCCTTATGATCCACTAAACAAGTTAGGTCGGCTTTGTGACTGATTGCTCAGGCATTATTGTTTCCAATTGCTGTGTGTAAATTTTGTATCAATGACTCAGCATATCTTTCCCCAATCTGGCCTCAATCTTTTCCCATCTGTCCCTCTTCCGGACACCTCTAACCCTGTCATACTTTCCAACCTTTGCACTTAAAGGTCTCTTTGCCCCATCACTAACACCTACTTTTCCTTCCAAACTCAGAGTTGGACGTCAGCTCATCGGGGTCAATATCGTATTTCCAGAGTTAGGCGGTAAGGTGCCTTCACTCTTCAAGGGTTGGCAGAGTGGAAAGCATAAGGCGGGCAGTGACCAGGACACCTCCACCATCCCAAGCACTTTGCCACACTCGCCAGAATAAGCCATTACCACTTTCCTGAACAAAATTTTTCTTACACGCGTGACTATCCCAATGCTTATAATGTTCTATCTTGTTCCTTTTTTCCCAGCTAACTCCCAGTCAGTCTAAAAACTTGGCTCCCAGGTCACCTCCTGCAGGAACTTTCTCTAAGCGCCCGGAAGAACGCGATCCCCGCCCCTCCGCAGGCCCCATAATTCCCTGGGCACAGTGAATGGTCCCCATCGGGAGCTTGTTGCATTGCCCGCCACAGGGTCTTCCCAGACAGGTGATGCCTATGTTCCCCGGGGCAGGGCAGTTTTATCCATCTCTGTTTTACAGCTCTGTAAACGTGCAGTTACATTAGCAAAGCTAGAACGCCTCCCCCCCACCCCCCGCTAAGAATGACCCTCGCAGGCCACCACCGTTGGTACAGGCGTGGGAGGCCGCTCCACAGCGTAAGATTTATTCTTTTAGCAACTTCAAACATGCAATCCAGTATTATTAACTATAGTCACCATGTTGTACATTACATCCTCATGGCTTATTTCATTCATTCATTCATTCATTTATGGCCGTGCCCCACAGCTCCTGGCATCTTAATTCCCCAACCAAGGATCAAACCCGGGCCGACAGCAGGGAAAGCGCAGAGTCCGGGAATTCCCGGCTTATTTATTTTATAACTGGAAGTTTGTACCTTTTGCCCCCTCCACCCATTTCCCCCACCCAAGTGTATGTGGTTTGAATAGAGATGACACACCCCCTACCAGCTTCTGTGACTGGGATAGGCACTGAGTCCATTTCAGGACAATAAGAGTCTGACCCAGGACTTCTGTCAGGAGGGTTGTGGGGGAAAGAAGCTCTTTCTACCGGTTTCATTCATAGAATAGAGTGTATGCATGGAATTCAGGCAGTCATTTTGTTACCGCAATATGGGATTCTGCCTGAGCATGGAGCATCAGTGAGAAAAGCAGAGACAGCTTCCTGAAGACATCATCTGAGCTCCTGGATCCAGCCATGCCTGAAGCTAGATATGTCAGGATTTTATACTTTTATGAGCTGAGAAATTCCCTTTTCTACTTAAGTCAGTTTGAGCTGGGTTTTCTGTCTGTTGCAACTAAGATTCCTGATTGATACATCCATCATCTCTGCAAACCCTAGTCCACACTGAACCCACATTCTTCTGCATTCCCATAGCCCTTATTGTTTAAACCATAAGATTCAAAAGTCCATGTTTATACAACCATGAACACATATGCCCTTATTAATTTTTTTTCCCCACGTTGCGCTGCTTGCGTGATCTTAGTTCCCTGACTAGGGATTGAACCTGTGCCCTTGGCAGTGAAAGCACGGCATCCTAACCACTGGACCACCAGAGAGTTCCCAATAGCTATTCTTTATGGAACACTTGCTATGTGCCAGGTACGAGGTGAAGCACTTTAAATACAATATCTTACTGTAATCCATACAACCATAAGATGTAGTTTTTTTTTTTTTTTTTGGAGCATGGGCTCTAGGCACGGATGTAGTTGTTTTTAATCCCCATTCTACATAAGGAAACTAAGACTCAGTGAGGTTAAGTTCTCACAGCTGATAATTGCAGGGCTAGGATTCAAACCCAGCTCCATTGGACCCCAGAAGCTGTGTTCTCGAGTACTCTTCCACCTTGCTGCCCAGGACACAGCATGTGTGAGGGTGAGGAAGAAGAGGCCACTGAGATCTTCAGTCTCCTGACACCACACCTTGCTGCACGTCTTCCAGTGCTCTTTTCACCACTCTTTGCTGCCTGCAGGGGCAGGAGAATGGTTAAGCTCAGAACAAGACAAATGTTCTGTGGGCTAAACTGACAGGCCAAGAGGAGACAAGATTGCAGAAGCACAGACACAGGCTCCTGATGAGTAATGGAATAAAATTACTTGATGTGATCATTAAACTTCCTCTGTGATTCATGCTGTATTTTCCTTGGTAACCCAGGCTTCTGAGACTGTTGACGACAGACATCATCCATGCTCGTCCTACCTCCCAACGCTTCTCCCCCACCTACTAGACAGACATTGAGTTACATCCTGGGTATTCTATGGTGAAAAAGATACACCTGGCCTGTCTTCTTGCAGCGCTTACAGTCTAATGGGAAAGGCAGAACCCAAATCAGTACACAGATAAATAGAAGACTGGGTTGGGGTTGAGTCCTATGAAGGAAACAAACAGGGAATTGGGTGGATGACGGTTGCATTTACCAAGAGACAGAAAACTGAAGGGAGCAGAGAAGGAAGTCATGAGTTCCAGCCACAGCATGTTATCCAAACAGAGATGTCAAGTAGGTAGTTAGATATAGGAGTCTAGCGCTCAGAGGAGAGAGGTGTGGCCGAGAGGTTGAAAGAACATCAGGCTCTCTCAGGTTCTATCTCTTCTTGGAAGCTTTCCCTGATAACGTAATTTCTAGTGATCTTTCCTTTCATTACCTTTATTCATTCATTCATTTATTCAACAAATTCTCAGTAAGGTCTACTCTGTGCAGACTTAGTGCTGGCTTAGTGCCCTTAAGGAGCTTATGTTCTAGGTGTGGAATCAACAAATAAAGTAGACAATTATAACACAGAATGGTAAGTGCTGTGTTCAAGGGAAATGTAAGGGGCTGTAGGAGAATGGCCTTCTGCATCAGCCAGGTCCAGCAGGAAGCAGATGGCCACGTCACATCAGTAATGTGAGGAGGCTCTATTCAAAGAGGTGGGCAGAGAGTAGGGAAACCACAGGGGGTTGTGAAGTACCCTGGATCTTGAAACATTTGGGCACCATTACCTCTCCAGGCCTGAAGGGGAGAGGAAAGGGGGTGGTTACAGGAATCCAGAGAAGAAGAGAGGTCTGAGATAGGGCTGACAGACAGTAGCTGTGAGCTTCAGTTGAGGGATGCAGCAAGAACAACAGTAGCAATATATACATATATTTTAAAGTTAAGTAGATCAGATTGAAAAACAAGGCAGGGAAGGGCTTTAAGGGAGGGCAGATGAAGGGAGGGATTAGGATTTGTAAATAGGATGGTCAGGAAAGGC
Source organism: Pseudorca crassidens (assembly GCF_039906515.1). NCBI lineage: Eukaryota > Metazoa > Chordata > Mammalia > Artiodactyla > Delphinidae > Pseudorca > Pseudorca crassidens. Next base: position 53,053,238 of record NC_090304.1, on the reverse strand, counting down.
CTCACAAAGAAGGTGGCATCTAAGCAAAACTTGAAGGAGGTGTATCTCTAGATGAGTTTTCCCCAGACCCCTTCAATTGGCCCACTTCACTCCCTCAATCCCCATCTCAAGGTCCAGGGCCTTGTCCCCAGCCTCTCTGGATTAGAGAGTTCCCTGAAGGTCCCTCTCAGACTACGGTTTCCCCAGGAGAGGAGTTCTGTTTCATCCTTCCTTTTCTCATCTAATAACACTAGAAGCTGCCATTTATTAAGCATGTGCATCACGCTCTTGGCATGTTACACACATTGGGCCATCTAAGCCTCATAGCAAGACTGCAAGGCACAGCTGGGGAAAATGAGGCAGTTCGGCCCACTTTCCATTGGCCCCTTGGCCAGCTGCCTTCCCTAACAGGGCTCCTGCCCCATCCTCACTCCAGAGAAGGGGAAATGGAAGATAGACCTTAAGTTTTTGAAGGACTGAAAAAGGGAACAAAGATTAGGAGTGTACTTGATGTCTCCATTGTGCACAAGGACCAAAGGGTAGAAGTCAATAGGAGGCAGTATTTATCAAAATGTGAGAACATCCTAACAATCAGAGCCTCAGATGCCTTGGAGGCAATGAGCTCCTTTTCACTAGAGGTGTGCAAGAGAAGCTGATCAATCTGTTGTCAAAAATGAAATATAGGTCAGCCCCTAGCCAGCAGCTTCATGCTGCCCAAGGGCCAGGGGCGTGTGCGTGACTTTCCTCTGCCCTGTGAAGGGTGTGCCTCCCACTGCTATGGGCCTTGGAGCCACTGCCCTCATTTTCTCTTGCTGTCTTGAATGCAGTCCAAGGGAGGTGCCTTGCAACCAGCGCGTTGAGCGCCAAGAAGGACCAGGAGATGGAACTGGAGCCACCACATTCTACTTATGAAGGAGATGAAAAGTTTCCAGGAATTAAGTCCAGTTTCATTTCAGTATAAGATAGGAGAAAATGGTGATCCCAAAGCCTTCTTCATAGAGATTTCCTGGACAGAAACATATCCTCAAACACCTCCAGTCATATCTATGAACGCATCTTTTAGCATCATATCATCAGCTGTAAAGCAGAGCATATCAGCCAAGTTACAGGAAGCAGTGGAAGGACCGCCATGACCCACATGTTGTTTGAATATGCGAAGGACAATAAACAACAGTTCATGGAGAATCACCATCCCTCTTAATTCTACGACAGCCACAAGAAATATCATCTTGTTTGAAATTCCTAATGCAGCCCCGTCAAGTGAGAAAAAAAGACAACTTTCAAAAGCCCAGAAGGAACTATATCCAATCTCCTGGGATAAACCGTATGGAAAAGAATATTTAAAAAAGAATGTATATATGTGTATAACTGAGTCACTTTGCTGTACAGCAGAAATTAGCACAACATTGTAAATCAACTATACTTCAATAAAAAGAATAGAGAATTAGGGGACTTCCCTGGTGGTCCAGTGGCTAGGGCTCTGGGCTCCCAATGCAGGGGGCCCGGGTTTGATCCCTGGTCGGGGAACTAGATCCCACATGCATGCTGCAACTAAGAGTTTGCAAGCCACGATGAAGATCCTGTGTGCCACAACGAAGACCCAGTGCAACCAAATAAATAAATTTTTTTTTTAAAATAGAGAATTAAAAAAAAAAAAAAAGCCCAGAAGCATAAGTTGGTAGATAAAGCAGATCACAAAGGAGAACTTCCTCGAGGATGGAACTGGGTTGATGTGGTGAAGTTAAGCAAAATTGGCTTTAAAGATGATGAATAGCACTTGGAATTTGAGACATGGGAAGAGCATCTTTTAAAAAATAAACTGGGTTCAAAATCTTTTATTACTTTTTTCTGGTATTGAAGTGACTTTTTATAAAAACAGATTTTTTTGAAATATTTCTTACATAAAAAATGTTTTAAGCTGAAAGTTCATGAGGAGATCTGGTTGTATTAAATTATTTTCATAAACTTACCTTAATAAAAGGTGAAAATGTTACTGATTAGTATACTTTATGAAGCCAGTTGAGCTTTGTAAATGGACAAATACGGGGAATAATAATCAATGTTAACTCATATGATCTTATTCTAGTCGGTGTAATTTTTTTAAAGGAATATGAAGCCCTTTTCAAACTCTCATCCCAGTGGGACAGAATACTGAGTGAACAATTAGTCCACAGCATGATCCATATTAATAGGCTTCTCATCTTAGTGAAGTCTTCATCTCTTCTTTCTCTTAATTACTGAAGCATAAATTGCTTCAGAGATTTAAATACTAGTATTTGAACTTTATTCATAATATTGTTTGTAGTTACTTTTTACTTTTCAAGGGTGAACTGCTTATTTCTAATAAACGAATATCTGTTTATACTTTTCCCCTGGTTTCGGTCACAATGTTCAATTATAAGAGCTTTCAATGGAATGTTGAACAGGAGAATATAAAAACAAATCTGCCAAATACATTAGAGAGCATTTGAATAGAAGTGCTGGTTCCTATTTAAAACATTTCTCTTTGCTGTATATACCAAAATAGATGGGAGTAAAAGATGCCTTAATATTTAATTTTTGTATTGTTTAGAGACAATGGTTTAAAGAAATTCCTATTTATTTAATATTTAATTTTGTATTGTAAGAGAAAATGGTTTTAAGAAATTCCTATTTATGTAGTTTTAGTTGTTTGTAACTGAGGTCTTCTAAATGGTTTAATATAAAACCACAATTCTGGTCTTGCTTCTTTTCAAGTATCCAAATGTATTTCTCAGCATCTTTAAAATAATAGACTTAGAAGTCTTTCAACTGCTGAACTGTAGTACATGCTTATTTTTTAAAAAAATCATTAACAGAGGAAACTATTGGTGTAGTTTTACCAGCAAGTTATTGATATGTATGTGTGATTCACAGTGATTCTGTATGTGCTCCCCAGCTATAAGAACACATAGGCTGGACTTACCTGGTGGCGCAGTGGTTAAGAATCCGCCTGCCAATGCAGGGGACATGGGTTCGAGCCCTGGTCGGGAAGACCCCACATGCTGCAGAGCAACTAAGCCCGTGTGCCACAACTACTGAGCCTGAACTCTAGAGCCCGCGAGCCACAACTACTGAAGCCTGTGCACCACAACTACTGAAGCCTGCATGTCTAGAGCCCATGCTCCGCAACAAGAGAAGCCACCGCAATGAGAGGCCTGCACACCGCAACGAAGACCCAGCGCAGCCAAAAATAAATAAATTAATTTAAAAAAACACAAAAACCACATAGGACTACTGCGGTGGTATCTGGAAGGGTTGATTGTTGGTTCCTCAAGTCACAGTTATGCAGCTTGGGTCTGAGTTTTTAAAGAATAGCTAACTTTTAAAGAAGTTTCCTTAGCAAAAGAGCAGTTGAGTTGTGACCATGGTTTTTACTGGGCTAACGCTGGCTTCAGTTAAATCGTTTGAATTATGAAGTAAATATAATTATGGTGAAGAAGTTCAGCCTCATTTTCAAATGCTGAATCACATTTTATTTCTTGAATTAATATGATATAAACATTAAAATTCAGGACCATTGGAATACGTTGATTTGTTTGCTTGTTTTTTTTAAAGAAATTGAAACTGCTACATTTGCTAGTGGAAGAAAATGGTTTTGCTCTGAAGATTCTGAAATTGTTCAGGCTTATGGTTCATAGATTACAAAGAATAATGCTAGTTAAATGCCAATGAACTATTTTTACTCTTTTTATATGAAATGTATAAATTTCGGAGGTGGGGTGATGGTGGCAGTGGTGCCTCTTACTACCTTGTGTAAAACAGTTGAACATTCTCATCAATATTGCCATCATCATCAATATCTCATCAGTACTGCCATCATCATTTTCTAAGTTTGTTTACTTAAAATTGTATGGAATGACACAATTAATAAGCAATAAAACCTCTATTACACACACACAAAGAAATATAGGGAATTCTTGGGTAAGGGATTTGACTAGATAACTCTGAGTCCTTCCAACTTAGGTTCTATCAATAAGTGATTCTAGAACTCTAACATGGTATGATTCTAAGACTGTGATTCCAAAATTTTATTAGGACAAGAGACAATCCCTAACTTCAGAGAATTCACAATCTAGTAAATGAGGTGGACAAATAGTGACTTTTCATAACTGTAATAAACACTCCTATAGATTAGATGCAAGGCTTGGCAGGATGTGGGAAGGAATGCTTACTGAGCCATGGCTGTTTCCTCAAGGCTGGTCTCAAGAACCACTTGAATCACAATCTCTCCAGAAGCTTTTTTTTTTTTTTTTAAATGCTAATTTCTGGGCTCTAGTCCAGATCTCCTGAATCAGAACCTCTGGAGTGGAACCCAAAAGTCTACTTCACTTAAAATAAAGGCCAAGGTGATTCTTAGGTAGACTGAAATTTGAGACTGCCTGCTCAGAGTCAGGATGACTCCCCTGAGAGATGATATCCAGACAGAAAAAAAAAAAAAAAAGTAGCTGGGTCAAAATATGAAACTACAAAAGTCACACAGAAGTAACATGTTTTTTCTGTTTCTTTGTTTTTGTCTTGTTTTAACATCTTTATTGGAGTAATTGCTTTACAATGGTGTGTTAGTTTCTGCTTTACAAAAAAGTGAATCAGTTATACATATACATATGTTCCCATATCTCTTCCCTCTTGTGTCTCCCTCCCCCCTCACCCTATCCCACCCCTGCAGGTGGTCACAAAGCACCGAGCTGATCTCCCTGTGCTATGCGGCTGCTTCCCACTAGCTATCTGTTTTACGTTTGGTAGTGTATATATGTCCATGCCACTCTCTCACTTTGTCACAGCTTACCCTTCCCCCCTCCCCATATCCTCAAGTCCATTCTCTAGTAGGTCTGTGTCTTTATTCCCATCTTACCCCTAGGTTCTTCATGACATTTTTTTTTTCTTAAATTCCATATATATGTGTTAGCATACGGTATTTGTCTTTCTCTTTCTGACTTACTTCACTCTGTATGACAGACTCTAGGTCCATCCACCTCACTACAAATAACTCAATTTTGTTTCTTTTAATGGCTGAGTAATATTCCATTGTGTATATGTGCCACATCTTCTTTATCCATTCATCTGTCGATGGACACTTAGGTTGCTTCCATGTCCTGGCTATTGTAAATAGAGCTGCAGTGAACATTCTGGTACATGACTCTTTTTGAATTATGGTTTTCTTAGGGTATATGCCCAGTAATGGGACAGAAGTAACATGTTTTGATGAAGGTTAGCAATTTTGTACAACATTCCCTCCATGTGATAGGTCTTTTTTTATTTTCTTTTTATTTTTGTTTTTTGCGGTACACGGGCCTCTCACTGTTGTGGCCTCTCCCGTTGTGGAGCACAGGCTCCGGACGCACAGGCTCAGCGGCCATGGCTCACAGGCCCAGCCGCTCCGCGGCATGTGGGATCTTCCCGGACCGGGGCACGAACCCGTGTCCCCTGCATCGGCAGGCAGACTCCCAACCACTGTGCCACCAGGGAAGCCCAGGTCTTTTTTTTTTTTTAAAATTAATTATTTATTTATTTATGGCTGTGTTGGCTCTTCGTTTCTGTGTGAGGGCTCTCTCTAGTTGTGGTGCGCAGGCCTCCCACTATTGCGGCCTCTCCCGTTGCAGAGCACAGGCTCCAGACACGCAGGCTCAGTAATTGTGGCTCACGGGGCAGGCTGCTCCGCGGCATGTGGGATCCTCCCAGACCAGGGCTCGAACCCGTGTCCCCTGCATTGGCAGGCAGACTCCCAACCACTGCGCCACCAGGGAAGCCCCCCAGGTCTTTTTTAAATGACAGCACTTCTTAGATATAATCTGAGATTCTGTGATTGAGGGTATATGCCTCAGATGTCCTACCTAGAACAGATTTTTTTTTAAAATTTAAATTTATTTTGATTCTTTTCTTTTTTAAAATTAATTAATTAATCTTTGGCTGCGTTGGGTCTTCATTGTTGCGGGCGGGTTTTCTCTAGTTGTGGTGAGCGGGGGCTACCCTTCACTGTGGTGCACGGGCATCTCATTGCAGGGGCTCCTCTTGTTGCGGAGCACAGGCTCTAGGCGCACGGGCTTCAGCAGTTGCGGCTCGTTGGCTCTAGAGCACAGGCTCAGTAGTTGTGGCACATGGGCTTAGCTGCTCCACGGCATGTGGGATCATCCCAGAACAGGGCTCGAACCCGTGTCCCCGGCATTGGCAGGCGGATTCTTAACCACTGTGCCACCAGAGAAGCCCTAGAACGGATTTTTGTTTGCAAGGGAGCCAGAGCTGGCCTCAGTTTTTTTTTTTTTTTTTAAATTTACTTATTTTATTTATTTATTTTTGGCAGCGTTGGGTCTTCATTGCTGCACGCAGGTTTTCTCTAGTTGTGGCGACTGGGGGCTACTGTTCACTGTGGTGCGTGGGCTTCTCATTGCAGTGGCTTCTCTTGTTGCAGAGCACGGGCTCTAGGCATGCGGGCTTCAGTAGTTGTGGCATGTGGGTTCAGTAGTTGTGGCTCACGGGCTCTAGAGCACAGGCTCAGTTGTTGTGGCACACAGGCTTAGTTGCTCCACGGCATGTGGGACCTTCCCAGACCAGGGATTGAACCCGTGTCCCCTGCATTGGCAGGCGGATTCTTAACCACTGCGCCACCAGGGAAGTCACCTCAGTTTGTTATTAACTATCCCAAGGCCGGAGGCTGGCAAAGAGGGCTCTGATAATGACTCCCCACAGAGTCCCTGAGAGCTATTCCCTGCCACCGTCCACTCCCTTGCCCATGGCCTCCTGGTCCTCATTTCCCAGCTATCCCTGGATGCTTCTCTTCTCTGGAACCTGCAGTGTCCCCAGCAAGGAAGAAACAGCTTGAGTGAGGGCCTGGTGGCCAGAAAGTGAAGGGTATTCAGGGACAGGGAGCAGCGTGGTGTGGCTGGACACCAGTTGTCTGGGCATGTGAGGGACTGTTGAGACTTGGATGAAACATTGGCCGAGGTTAAGGGGAGAGAGTGGCCTAGTGGATTCTGAGTCTGAGCTCTGCCAGTGACTTCCTTAGTGAGCCTGAGCAAGTCTCCTTCCCCAAACTGGGCCCCTTCCCCAAACTGCATCCTGTCTGGAAAAGAGGGTTTGTGTTAGAATCAGATGATTTCTCCAGTGACCATCCGGCTTTAATATTTTGGATTCTAAGATCTCATCTGACCCTAACCATCACCCTGTGAAGAATGCATGCAGGAACTGTACCCGTTTTACAGCGAGGAAGCCATGGCCCAGTGAGGAGCAGTGTCCTGCCCGCCACCATACAACCACGTAGGAGCAAGGTCTGATTCCACCAGCACCAGACGCTCTTCTGAGATCCTCCTCAGACCGGGCAAGCTGAAGCGAAGCAAGGAACATTCGGTCTCAGGTCCAGGAAGCAGGCGCTGCAGGGTACGGAAGGGTCGCAGCCCACAGCTGGGTGAGGCCAAGCAGCTGGGCGGAGGCGCCCGAAGCCAGCTCCGGGAGAAGTGGGTGTGTTAGGGGCCGGGCGGGGCCGGGTGAGGGGACGCCCTGAGGAAGGGAAAAGGCAGCTGAGCGCGGGTTGGAGCACAGAGCGGAGGGGGCGCAGACGGTACTGGTCGCGGGCTGCGAGCAGGGGGGCTGGCGGAGCGCCTTGGGGCGCAGTGCGGGGCACCCGCGAGCCCAGGGCGAGGTGTCCAACGAACAGACGGCGCCCCTGGGAGCCTTGCCGACCGGCAGGTAAGGCGCACCCACCGGCTCGGGAAGGCTGAGCCGGCGCCAGGGGTAGAAATGAGGGGTGTATCCGCCTCCCTGGAGGCCGCCACCCGACGCAGATACATACTGATCCTCCCCTGGACAGAGCCACAGGGATCCCGGGGCGCACGTGGGAGCGCGAAGCTGGGTTCCTGGCACGCCTTGCCCGGAAACCGTGGGGGCTTAGGTCGGCACTCACGGGCCCCGGGACGGCGGCACCCAAGCTCCTTCCACATCCACAGATATGCGAGCGCACAATATAACAACCAACCTGCACCTCCGCAGCGAGAGCACACGCGGAAATGGCGCTCCGGGACCCGGCGTGTCTTCTTGCTTGGCGGGAGCCGCTTGCTCAGCGTGCGAGTTGCCTTGCCCATTCGCTACTTTATTGTGCCCCTCGCCCTATGCGCCCCAGTCCTGGGAAAAGCCTAGAAGCTCCCTTAGATGTCTTCTAGTACTAGTAACATAGATCTAGGCTGGGAGTCAGGAGACTTGAGTTCGAGTTTACAGGTTGTGTAAACCTGTGCCAATCGCCCACCTGCTCTGTGCTTTGTGCGTTCTTTTCCTGGGTCACCAAATGTAAAATGAGCCTCCTGGTCCTGTTGCCCATGTACTCCGTATGGCATGTGGGGGAAGGGGACTGGGCCCGGGAGTTTCTTGTGTAGAAAGTACAGGAGTTCAGAGCCCTGTGTGAGGGCCCCTTGGAGAGTGTCTCCTCCTATCCCCCTCCCCACTCCTCAGCAGTTTGCGTATGGGGAATCTGAGGCCCAGGGGGGAGATGGCTTGTCCAGGGTCACACCAGGGACCAGACAGAAGTAGAACCCAATTCTCCCCACTCCTAGCCCAGGGCTGATTCCACTTCAGCTACAAAAGTGCGTTGTAAATATGTTAGCTGCTCTTTATCTCCTGGCATCCAGCCAGTTAACCGCTCTGAATGGAGGAGAGCCAAGCTGGAGGCAAGGAAACTGCTTTCAGATTTTCTTGACTCCTTAAGATGAGAACAAACAACCTTCATCCCTCACTCACTCCACACTTTGCAAAACACACTTCTATCTATAAACTGAATGGGTGGATGCTCAAAATGCCTACTAAGAGGGAGGCAGGACAAGATATCCCATCTTACTGATGGGGAGAATGAGGCCCCAGAGTGGAGAAATGACTTAACCAAGACACACGGCTAGACATGTCTACAAAATAGGGGCAGGTCTCTTGACTCCAACTCTGGTGTGTTCTCTATCACCAGCAGGACTACAGAATGGTACCCCTAAATGGAGAGAGATTACAGGGCTGATCAGAGAGGACGAGAAACAAGGAAGGCTTCTGAAGGAGGTAAGTGTGTCTGAGAATGAAGAAAAGTAATAAAGAACCTCCTGGCTTCCTCTGAGGGTAGGAGAACCTAAGATGGGGAGAGGGGACATAGGGATAGCTGTTCTTGGTAATACTGGGGGGCGGCGGAGGAGATAGGGAAACAGAAAAGGAAATAGGTGACCAGGCTGCCCAATAATTCTCTCTTATGTTTACATAATACTTTGCAATTTCTAAAACACCTTTCCCCTTTGGTCTCCCCGAGTTGCGTGTGAGGCAAGCAGGACAGGGGTAATTATCCCCATCTCATAGATGAGATTCAGAGAACATAAATGCAGTGCTCAAGGTCACATAGCCAAGCATACAGCCAAGATTGGAACCATGAAAGGCATACCTGAAAGGCAAGATTAGAGGCTGGGAGACTGGGAGTTGGACTGTGTGTGTGCAGCAGGTGTGTGTGTGTGGCTGCCCCCTGGGTGGGTACACAGGGAAGAGGGTTGCTAAGCTGCTGCTGGTGTTTTGGGGCCAAGAATGTTTGCCCTTTGGATTGAATGGGGTTCCGGTGCAGGGAACATCTGGGCTTCCAAAGGTGGCTTAGAATTCCTCCTCCCCTGACTCACTTGCCCATCTGACTGAGATGGTGTCTTTTCTTTGAGCTTCCCCTTCCCCAGACCAAATGGAATCTGTTTTGGCCTGCCCTTGAAGTTGCTTTTTAAGTGCTGTAAGCTGTTTTCATGAATGCGTATGTGTGTGCGCAGGGGGGAATAGTCTAATGAGAAGAGACATTTATCCACCTATTCTTGAGTGCCTGCTATAAAGAAATGTATGAGGCACAGGTCCCTACCTTCACACCTCCCAGCGCACAGTTTAGTATATCTATATCTATTTATATTTATACAGATATACACACCCAATTTCAATACAGCATAGTGCTCTAATAGGGTTTTATGCAAAGCACTTTAGGAACAGATGAGAAGAAGAGACTTAACTGGCTAGGGAGTGGGGAAGGTGGTGTCTCAGGAGAGGATCTACAGAGGTTATATTGGAGCTGGGTCTTGAAGGATGAGTAGGAGTTCACTAGGCAGATAAAAAAGAGGAAGGGTATTTTTGCCTAAGAAAACAGCATGAGCAAAGGCAAGAGGTGTCCAAGTGCAAGGAATGTTTGGGGAATGGCCTATAGCTCAGTATCATGGGACACAGGCAGTGGGGAGAGCTGTGGTGAGATGGGGCTGGAGGCAGGGTCATATCCAAAGGAGCTTGAATGATAATCGCAGGAGGTTAGACTGTCCTATAGGCAACAGAGGACTTATAGTGGAAAGATATGTGGATGAGATACCCGTTTCTGGTCCCAATTCCTAGGCTGTGAGACCTTGAGCAAGTGATTTCCTCTTGGGGTGGGGTGGTTTTTCCCACTGGTTGAATGAGGTGGTTACACCAATGACGTGATTATTAAGATCCCTTCCAGCTCAGATTCTATTTCTGTGTCTCCTTCTAACTATACGTTAAGATTCCTCTCCCACCAGCCCATGGTGGTGATAAGACCACCAGAGGGGCCAGAGGCAAAACTCTGCATTCCCAGGAGTTATCTCTGGATCCACTTGCTTTATGTGGCCTTTTTCCCCTGCCTCTCTACCACATTTCCAAGCACTTCAGACACTCATTCTGCAAGAGAAGCTGAAACAGAGCATAGGGAAACCAAAAGAACCGATGGTGGCGTTTCACTTTTCCCCAGAGAAACCTGAAAGAAAACCTTACTAAGATATCCAGTTCATCCTCCAGGTCCCAGCTTTACGCCTCCATTCCCAAGTTAGAGGCCAGGCGAGCTCAAGTCAAGAACAGCTTGGGCAAAGCTGTTAATGTGTTGGAAAGAGTGACATCAGGGTGTGGAGGAAGACAGTGCACCTGGCTTGTGTATAGAAGAGCAGGAGTAGGTCTGGAGCAGAAAGGGCCATGGGGAGCAAGGCTAGAAAGGAAGGTTAACTCTTCCAAAAGTTACCAACTTCTCCCCTTACTGGATCCTCAGTTAAGATTGGCAAGAGCGACTTCCCTGGCCGTCCAGTGGTTAAGACTCCGCACTTCCAATCCAGGGGGTGCGGGTTCGATCGCTGGTCAGGGAACTAAGATCCCACATGCCAGTGGTGCGGCCAAAAAAAAAAGATGAGCAAGAATCTGTAGTGCAGGAAAAAGGAGTAGTGGTGGCCTTAGAAGAGATGATGCCCCAGGACATGAGGAGCCTGTGTTTGGTGTGATATGCAGCTCAGATGCCAGAAGACATTGCCATTTGTAGCGGAAAGAGCACCTGAACAGCACCCCAAAGACCTGGGTTCTCATCAGAGCTCTAACATTTACTAGCCATGTCATTTTGGACTAGTCACTTCCCCTCTCTGACCTTCAGCTTTCTCAACTACAAAATGGAGGGGTTGGCCTAGAATCTAGATTCTAAACAATCTTCAAAATCTCTTTTCAGTCACTGTTCATCTCCCTTCCTAAATGATTATCTCTTGTTTCAAGTCAGGGACTCTCCACGGCAGAAGCTCTGTCTTCCCCATCCATAGACCTTCACAATCAGCAACTGTCTTGAAGAGGGAAGACAAGGAGCTCAGAAAGAGGAACAAAATTCCCCACATTGCCAGCTGCCAATTCCCAACTTGGGTCCCAGAGGCAGGTCATAGAGAACCAAGCTGCCCCTTTATGAGCTCTCTGCCTCTCCTTGCACACAGGTCCTCCATCCCACCTCAACCCAGCTTCTAAAGATATGCAACTGTGGCTCCTTTGCACGTTCCATCAGAACTACAAATATCCATCCAGGTCTATCCAGAGAGGCACTGGAAGGAGGGTGTGAGGAATAAATGGTTTTGTGAACCTTTACTCCTCTCACTGAACTCCACCTCAGAGTCCACCCTGTTCCCGATGCTTTCCCGCTACCCCCACTTTCTAACACAGAGTCTGTCTCCCCCAGGCTAGATCACCCTGGCAGGTGAGCTATAAAGAGGAAAAATGAACAAGTCAGCAAATTTGGCCTTCAGTTTATCTAGGCTGGAATACTAAGTGTAACTCAGTCCTGGGACTCTGAAGCATCTTAACCTGTGAGGAAAGAATCTGAAGTCTTCTCTATCTCGTGATTTGAGGGACTCTAGAGAGCCCCCCAAATCCTCTCCCCACAGCCTACCCAATCTCCCAAATCTCACGTATGGTTTTGTGGTATCTTCATGTTAGAGCTGATCAGGACCTTATAAGATTACATAGAAAAACCCTTTCATTTTACAGATGCAGACAGAAGCTGGGGCCCAGAAAAGGGAAGTCACATGCCCAAAGTCACACAAGTAGCAGCTGAACCAAGACAGCTCTTTGGTTTTCATTTCTTTCACTGTAAAATGAGGGAGGTTAGATTAGATGGACTCTGAAGGCCTTGCCAGCCTCTGCTCTGCACAAATAAAACCACCACCACATCTGTGGAGCGTCTAGTGCCAGGCACTGCATACTCTTCTTCTTTAATTTTCACAACAAAGCTATGGTACAGATAGTGTTGATGCCATGCCTATGTTTATACCCAGTCTATCCAAATAGGTTGATTGGTAACATCATTTGTTCCTACATAAAATAGCAACCCAATTGCTGGCTGCCATTCTGCCACTCACATCATTTCCTTGGGTCTCAGGCCCTTTCAGCCTCTTAGAGGCTCCTGCTAAGATGCCAGTACCCTGGGGAAAGGGGATGTTTTAGACTACACTGTTAGCTGGTCCCTGAGCAGCAGCTCATGTGTTGAACTGAGGTTTCTCATGAAGTCACCCAGATGAGACATTGTGAATCTGGAGTCGGGGGACAGCAGTCAGATGTCCCTTGGCCATGGCACAGCTCCTATAACTGCAACCCTAGGTTGGCCTGATCCAGCTGCTGCAGGAAGGGGAGGGGAAGCGGCAGGGTGTCAGCACCCAAAGCACAGCTATTGCACAACCCTTGGGGCTTGGCCTCGGGTGATCCACCCTCGTTCTGAAGTTTTTTCTGTGTGTCTAGTTCCTTCTTTTTCTGTCCCCTCCCCACCCAGCTCTGGGCCTTCCCAGCTCCCAAAGTCAATATTGAGACCCCAGATGTGTCCAGGGACATCCTGAAGACATGTCAGGACATCCGGAGGGGCTGAGGAGCCTTAGGGCGCCCACAGGGAGATTCCTGGAGCTGACTAGGAGCCAGTGAATTTGCTGTTGTTTGGTGAGTCTTCCAGATGGAGGTGGCCCTCCGTCTGCCTCGTCAGTTCAAACCCCCATGCAAGGCTATCGAAGAAAACTGGTGACAGTGACTGCCCTGGGAAAGAAACCTGGGCCATTGGGAACAGAGAGACTGCATTTTCATTGTATGTACTGCTTCAATTTCTTTTTTTTTGCTGTGTATATGTATTTACTTCTCAAAAATGAAAAACAGATTTTCATTTTAATGAAAACCGTGTTTTTTATTAAAATGTATTTAAAAAATCCTCTTCACTGTAATAAAAGTATATGCTCAAGCAAGCCTGGGGCAGGGGGCAGAGCAGAGATAATAATCTTTTTTTTTTTCCTTTTTAATTAAAAAAATTTTTTTTAAATTTTAATGTGGTAAAAAGCAACATAAAATTTATTGTCTTAACATTTTTAATGGTACATCTCAGTAGTGTTAACTATCTTTACATTGTTATGCAGCAGATCTCTAGAAGTTTTTCATCTTGCAAAACTGAAACTCTGTACCCATTGAACAACAACTCCTGGTGATAATCTTTTTTGATAGATGAGGAAACTGAAGTGCAAACAGGGCAAGAAACTTATTTCCCTCAAAGTGAGCTCTTCCCGCACTTATGCCATCTGTCTGTTGTCTGCTTATAAAACTGTCTGAGGCCCCTTCCTCCTGCAACCACTGCCTTAGCCATTCCAACCCCCAAATGCCTCTCACATCCTCTATCTGTCCCCGCCCCCACCTTGTCATCCCCTCTGCCCCAGCTCAGGACTCAGCACCTTGAACCCACACTATTTCACTTATCACTGGGCTCCCTGCCTCCATCCCTGCCCTCTTTACTCCACACTCCACACAGAAGCCAGAGTGTCCTTTCCAAGCACAGATCTGATTATTTTACCCCCTTTTAAAATATCATTCCATGGTTTTTCTCCACCTACAGGGTAAAGTTCCAACTCTGCAGCCTGGCACTCAAGGCCCTTTATGATTTGGTTTGGGCCAATGTCTCCATCCCACATCCTATCTTATCCTTTCACGCATCTTACACTCTATGCTACTTTCCATTCTTCAAAGTGTGCTTTCTAGTCCATCTGTTTGCTTCCCTTCCCTTCTCTACCTCCAAAAAATCCTTCAAGGTCCAACTCAAATTCTTCCATCACTGTGAACACTCTCTGAGCACTGGTCAGAATTCATCCCTTCTTCCTTTAAGCCCCAGTAGCTCCTACATTGTCTCCCACATTAAGAGCTGGCTTTGTGCCCCTGAGTGTAGGGACTGGCCTCCTAGAGCTCCCAGAATAAGGCTGCCCAGGAGTGGGCCTCCATAAACGATGACTGGCCAGGTGATTCACTGAGCCATTAATTTCATTGTGCTGCTCCTGCTTTCCATTAGCCCGTATGAGGAAAGAGGAAGGCACAGTTATATGCCATGTACACAGTGATGTTGTTTTCCCACTTGTTGCCTGACAAGTGGGATAGTAGATGAGAACCTATGCCTCCTCGATCTTAACTCTTCCCCTTTTCCATCCAGACAAGGTTGCCCGAGTACTAGATGGCAGGGGGCCCCAAGGCCTTGCATAAATTGTGGGCCAGTCCTGGATTATTGCTGTATTATTTTGATTCTTCCCCCCAAATTCTGCATTCTTAGAGTTCTTCATGAATATTTATCATGGTCATAACTAACTGTCATCTTTTCCGGGGAAGAGACGTGATGGTTAATAGTCAAGTTAAACAGCTCTACCTAGATAAAGGAGGGCTTTGGAACCAGTCAGTGAACACTGAGTGCCTGGCCTATAGAGAAAGCCAAAGTGGCCTTCTTTACTGGAGACCACTGAGGGAAGGAGAACTAGGGTAGTCCCCTAGACTTGGAGGAGAGACACAGCCTTTCTGACCAGGAGCATGTGGTCTGCTGATAACCCTTATCAATAGCAAGAGGACAGCCACAAATTGCCTTATATGTAAGTGCTGGGGCAAAGGGAAGGCTGCGATGATAAAGCTTGTGGAGTATGTTGGGAGCACACAAAGGCTTCCTGAAGGAAGTGAGCATGGAGCCTCGTTTAAAGGAATGACATATGTTTTTCCAGAGACTAGGATACAAGGCTGCCTTTGGCTATTTTTCTACATTGTAGACTAAGGATCTCTGAGAGGAAGGAAAAGGAACATCTGCTATCACCAGTTATATGCCATGTACACAGTGACATTGTTTTGGAAGGCAGGATAGTTGAGGTGCTAGTGTCTTTTCTCTCTGGGGTGGGTATAACCCCAAACTGGACTGAGTATTCCTTTCACTCCAAAGCCCTCAGGCCCAGTGCCTGCAGTGGTTATCAGCCTTTGCCTGCTCCCCCAGCCACCTCCTTTCCAACAGAATTTCTCCTCAATAGCTAGGAATACCTAGAGTGGGACCTAGGATGCTTTAGAGGTCAAGTGACCCAGCCTCTGGCCTCCAGGTAGGGGGAAATCTAA
The DNA here is from genome assembly GCF_039906515.1 of Pseudorca crassidens. Classification (NCBI taxonomy): domain Eukaryota; kingdom Metazoa; phylum Chordata; class Mammalia; order Artiodactyla; family Delphinidae; genus Pseudorca; species Pseudorca crassidens. The sequence continues at coordinate 53,037,581 of NC_090304.1, read as the reverse complement.
GCCATCCCTAAACATCTTCTACATGGTATCTGTGGAGCATAAGAAAGAACTGTGCTGAGGGAGAGTTCTGAGGAATGTCTTCTAACTGTGCCACACAGTCCTCCCCAGAGCTGGTGTGGAGGCCAGAGGAGCTCTGAGCTGGCCATCGAAGAGCAGGGCTGTACCTCGGCTCTACCTCCAGTATTCTCTGTGATCATGGACAAGCCAACTATTCTCTCTGGGCCTGTGTGTAAAATGGAAGAAATTACATTAAATAATCCCTAAGGCCCTTCTAGCCTAAAGCTCAGTGACTTTTAGAACCCAAAGAAAGGACAGATAAGCATGCTTACAATGGTCAAGGAAGACTTCCTTCCACAAGTATTTATTGAGCACCTACTGAGTGCTGTCATAAGTGCTCATACATAGCAGTGAATAAAACAGACACATTCCCTGCCTTCCTTGGGCTGGCAGTCTAGTGGAGAAGACAGACAAGCAAACAAGTAGTTAGAATAAATTGTGATGTTGGGATTTTAGCTGGGGTCTGAAGGAGTGGGAAGGTCATTCAATCTACAAGTAACAGAAGCCATCCTCTCTCTTTTCTGTCACTACTAGAGCATCCTCCGATTCTTCCCCCACCTGAATCCCTGTTGCTATGGAGACCACCAATGGGACTGAGACCTGGTATGAGAGCCTGCACACTGTGTTGAAGGCTCTAAATGCTACTCTTCACAGCAACTTGCTCTGCCGGCCAGGGTCAGACAACCTGACTGAGGAGAGGCGGGCCAGCCTACCTGGCCGCGATGACAACTCCTACATGTACATTCTCTTCGTCATGTTCCTATTTGCTGCCACTGTGGGCAGCCTCATCCTGGGATACACCCGCTCCCGCAAAGTGGATAAGCGCAGTGACCCCTATCATGTATACATCAAGAACCGTGTGTCTATGCTCTAATGCTAAGAGGCCGGGGATGGCAGAAGATCAAGATTCCTGAGGATTATCTTGTGGGGCCTCCAGAGCTCAGCTATGTGTTACATCAGGCCTCAGTGTTCTAATCTGTAAGATCAACAAGAAACAGTACTAAGGGAGGTCATCATTGGGGAAGGAGGAGAGGATCTAGCAGACCTAGGCCTTGTGGATAAGGATTTTTTCCAGCAAAGATAGACGTTACAGACAGTAGGAGCCCTTTGAACAAATATATAAAAGTGGCAGGAATTCCCTGGTGGTCCAGTGGTTAGGACTCCGTGCTCTCACTGCCAAGGGCCTGGGTTCAATCCCTGGTCGGGAAACTGAAATCCCACAAGCCGTTCAGTGTGGCCAAAAAAAATAAATAATAAATAATAAAAATATATATATATATATATATATATACACACACACACACACACACATATATATGTATATATATATATAAAAGTGGCAACATATAATGACAAATGAGTGTTCTAGTGGCCGGAGTGTTGGGGGCTAGGGGCTAGAGGAAGGAAAAGAGGAAGTTGTAGCAGAGGGAAATGAGACAGGAAAATGCCCTGAGGACACATTTTTTGATGTGTTATCTTCAATGACCATGAGAAGCAGCAATGATTATCTCATATCACAGACAGGAAATCTAAGTTATGTTACTTACTTATATTTTTTCACATTTTATGTTTTTCAGCCCATTTAACATTTGTGATTTTACCCCCCGTGAGGGAAGCAGAGCAAGTGCCATTCTGCCCATTTGGGCCAAAGCAGTACCATGACTGGAACCCAGGTTCTCTGGTCACCTTGCCTAGTGCTTTGCAAAACTGTGTGCTACCTAGGAGTGGATCTAGGCCTGAAACTTATATAATTCTGGGGGGCCCTCCTTAAGAAAAAGAATTTTAAAATATCTTATTTTTGCAAGTATTACAAAAACATATCACCATATTAATACATTGTTGGGGCCCCTCCTAAGATCTTAAGAAGGAGCCATGCAAGTACAGAGCCCTGACTGTTAAGCCTCATTAGCTCCATGGTCCCTGTGCCCTTCCACCAATGTCCCAGTGCCTTTCCCAGCCCCATCTCCAGTCCTGGGGACTTCACTACCTCTAAGGCAGCCTCTAACATTTTGAATGAATTCTGTGAGTAATTTTCTGATATCAAGTTGAAATCTGCTTCTAGAAGATTATTATCACACCCAGAAGATTACCATATTAAAAGAGGCAGGTACCTGATTCAGTGGAAAGAGAACCAGCCCTGATTCTACTACCAGTGTGGTATATAAACTGGCTAGACACTTCCCTCTCTGACTCTTGTCCTTCTTCAGCACCGTGAAATAGAAAGTTGAAATAGTTGAAAGTCTCTAAGGGCTCTACCAGATCTGATATTCTAGGCTTCACGTACATTGATTTGAACCACATAAAACTGCTGTGCTGGACTTCCCTGGTGGCGCAGTGGTTGAGAATCTGCCTGCTAATGCAGGGGACACGGGTTCAATCCCTGGTCCGGGAAGATCCCACATGCCGCGGAGCAACTAAGCCCGTGCGCCTAGAGCCCACATGCTCTGCAACAAGGGAAGCCACTGCAATGAGAAGCCCGCACACCGAAACAACGACCCAATACAGCCAAAAGTAAAAACAAATTTATTTTAAAAAAAAGTCAGGAAGTTCCAATGAATCCAAGAGTCACACACACACACACACACACACACACACACAAAACTGCTGTGCTTGTAGGTCAAAAACAGCTGAATATCAGTAGTTTCACATGCTTCAGCTGAATACATGAAATGTGGCCAGCTACAAATCCCAGGCTGGAACCTCCCACTGTTCTGTTTAATTTCTGTTATTAAGGAATCTCCATGGGGTCTCCAGAAAGCCCTATCAAAACATACATATTTGTGTATATCAAAAACTTTGAAAGCATATTTTGAGAGCACTTATCTCTGAAGAGAAGGATTATGGGTGATTTTCCCTTTCTACTTTAAAAATTTATGTAATATTTGATTTATTTGACCGTAAGTATGTTTCTTATATAATAAGGGGGGAGAAGCTACTTTTACTTTGAAAAAATGAAAATAAACACCTGTGTGTTACTTGAATGGAGGATCACAGAACACATTTGCTCCCATGAGCAGTTAGTCATGTTGATTCCAGTTAGGAATGTTGATTCCATGCAAATCAGTGCTGAGCCCCACGTGTGCTCTCAAGCCTTTCCTCATATCTTCTTGAGAGAGAAGGTGGAGACCTGCTTAAGAAGACGTGACATATAGGTGGACAACGGACTCGAAGTCTACAGCTGGATGGGACTTTGGAGACCGTCCAGCCCAAACACCCAAATAAAATACGGAATCCCAACAAGAATAAGAATGAATGTCAGGTAATGGATGCTATCAGGATTTTGAGAAATGAGATTGAGTGGATGCAGAGGAGCCAGAGAAAGGTAGAATTTGAACTGGGCTTTGAGAGATAGGACAGATCTACGTGGGCAGAGGGAATGAACGGAACAAGACAAGGGAAGCTTGGAGGCAGAAATGTGGCAAGACCACCCTCCTGAAGAGAGCAGGTCGGCGGCTGGATGGAGCAGGAAGCAGCCCAGAGTGGCTGCGCTGGGAGTTCAGTGTCCCCATCTATGGGGGAGACTCCCCTTCACACAGTCCTTATACTCACAGGGCTTAAAAATAGAGTAATACAAATTCTTTTGCTTGTAAGTTACAGAAATCCAGTGTGTATTAGCATAAGCACAAAAGGGGATTTATTGAGAGGAGTATGGGGTAGTTCAAAAGAGGAGCTACCAGGGCTTCCCTGGTGGCGCAGTGGTTGGAAGAGCCCACATGCCGCGGAGCGGCTGGGCCCGTGAGCCATGCCTGCGCGTCCGGAGCCTGTGCTCCGCAAGGGGCTCAATATACCTCATTATGTACACTCAACGTTGGGCTAAATAAAAATATAAGATTTTAAGGTATAATTTAAACATTCTAATATTTTATGATGTAGGTATTCCCCTTGGGTCTCCCCCCAGCTCTATCCCACTGCCTCCTTCAGCCCATAGGCTCTTTTGGCTGCACTGGTTCTGCCCTCTGCTGGCCAGATCCCAGCACATCACCTTGGGCCCTCAAAGCAAAACTTCAATAATCACTCATTCAGACGCTGAGTGCCTACTATGTGCCATGCACTCATCTAGGCACACTTGGAATACATAAACAAATGAAAATGATCAAAGAAATCCCTGCCTTAATACTTAAAAGCACTTAATACTTAAGATACTACATGTCAGGCTATGGCCTAAGTATTTTACAGACATTAACTCATTTAGATTTTAAAACCTTCATAACATCCCTATGTAGCAGGTATTCCTTACAACTACTTCAGTAGAGCCCACTTGTTCTTCACATAGCTCCTTCCTCACTCTCAGCCCAATTTCAGCACCATGGCATACCCAGCCCAGACCATGGGTTTGAACGGTCCCCGGAGATGATTTGGGAAGATGACGGCAGAGTATTGACATCAGTAGACTGAAGTTGGGTTCCCTAGAAGCAAAGTCTGAGACAGGCATTTATTGAGGGAGCACTTTTTGGGGGAAACATGCAAAGGAAAGAGTGAAGTAGATAGGAAAGGGAACAAGACAAACAAGGTACATGTCAGGTCACATCTAGCCCTGGCCTGATCCACAGGGAACTGGGGCATAAACCACAAGGCAGACTTACACCCCCTTGAGGCAAAGGGGCCGGGCTTTTATGCCGCATATCAGTCAGTCATTGCTTGGGGGCCACCCTGGTGGGGAGGGGGAAGAGAGGAGGGTTGTGAGGAGGTGCCCATCAGCTGAGGGCAGGTCTCTGGAGAAGGGTGGCACCTGTGAGCAATTGCAGCCTAGACCAGTTGTCTTGGTTGGAGATCTGCAACAGCCTAGTTCCTCAGGAAGGTTCTGAAGCTCAATTTTCATCACAGGATCAGCCCCATCTTTAGTGATTATCCTTTTCTACCCTGTGTCAGTCACCATTGACTGCTGGCTGCTAGAGGGGGGCATGTAGCCTCCCACGGGTGCTCACGTTTGGCTGAGCTGGAGAAGGCAGCAGCTCTGAGGTGACAGCAGCCAACACTCACAGCAGCTGGGGAAGGGGCCACACGGGGGCTCCGTCAGCATCCACAACAGCTGTGCTATTGGGGAAATGGGAGCAGAAGCAGAGTGTCACATCTTGTGATCTCCTTCTAGCTTAAGAGCCAAGAAGCACACACTAAATAAAGAACAAAACAAGATTACACCAAAAAGAACCCAATAGGAAACAATACACTTAAGTACAGAAAATGTGGGGAACCAATATTAAATGTGATGGTCAAGAAGAGGGAGAGGGATGTATTCATGGATGTTTCCTGGAGATGTGAGGTAGGATTTGATTAGGTGGTCCAGTGTAGTATGGTCCAAGGCAGCATTCCAAGTAGGTGGATGGCTCTGCTCTACTCAGTCATTCAGGGACCTGGGATTATGACAGCCATCCTCAACGTGTAGCTTCCAAGTTTACTCTGGTTGAAGCATTTCTAGTTAGTGAGGAGAGAGAAAGAACAGAATTCCAGAGCCTAAGATTTGCTCTTAAGCAAGCAAGGCAAAAGCTGCATACACCCCATCTTCTCACATCTATTGACAAGGGTTCAGTAACATGGCCACAGCTGGCTGCAAGCAGCCAAACCTCAATTACTAAGGAAGAAAGAATGGATTTTGTGGACAGCTAGTGGTCTTCACTCTACCCTCCTCACTTTCCCCAGGACGGGTCATGATAAAAAAAATGTAGAGTCCTGGGAATTCTCTGGTGGTCCAGAGGTTAGGACTCTGTGCTTTCACTGCTGAGGGCGCGGGTTCAATCCCTGGTCAGGGAACTAAGATCCCACAAGCCGTGTAGTGTGGCCAAAAAAAAAAAAAAAAGTACAGTCCTGCCAAGAGGAAGAAGTGCTATTATTCTGATTCAGTCATGTTTTCTGAGGGGTGCAGGCGGGAGCCTTGCAGGTCTAACTAAGCCTGTCCTGGGAATGTGACTTTTGCTCTTTTATTTATTTTTTTTCTGGCTCTGGTGAGTCTGGTCTCTCCTCTCATTGGAGTGGTAATATCCAAGATATTTGTTTAGGCAAAGGGGAAATAGACAAAGCAAGTCTTTCAGCCAGCTTTGTGTAGGAAAAAGAATCCTCTTTCACGTGCCACTAGGAAACCAAGAACATGATCTGCCTGGATGAAATCAGAGAACCCATCTATGGTTAAACTGTGACAGAATGAGGTCTAGGAGCAGGAGAGAAGGAAATTAGTGAACAGGAAAGAAAGGGAAGAAAAATTACTATTTGATGACCAACCAATCTCTGCCAGGCACTGTGCTGGGAAGCTCTAGAGGTAATTATTTTTTTAACCTCATTTCATAGATGAAGTAACAGAAGCTCAGAAGTGAAATAGCTTGTTTGACATTCATTTAATATGTAGCACTGTCTAGATTTTAACACAGACTCACCTAAATTCAAAGCCCATATTCTCCCCACTATAGCTGGTCCCTTTGAGAGTCACATTAGTTCCTTTCTTGAAACTAAACACTCTTAATCTCCTAGCACACTCTGTGGCTGGCCTCTCTGCTCCCCTTCATGGTAGAGCAGTCACAATCTTGTCCTCGCCCAGCTCCTTTTACCCCCAAGCAAGATGCCTCAAAGAGAAGAGAGGTCATTGTCACAGTGCTTATGGGAATAATAAGTCAATTGGGACAGCTCTTGGGTAAGAGTCCCTGAGTCCCTACAGCACTAACTCAACACTGGGAATAAGAGAAACATATAGAGACCAGCCACAGAATCTGCTGGGAGATTAGAAGGGTTAAATCTCAAGAAAAGATCTAATGTGAATCATTGATGCACCTCCCTCAGTTGGAGAGAGGATGAGATTATTTAAATACATTTCAAAAGATCTCTGTGGGACAGCTACAGGCTTACGGTTCTGCTCTTGGATTACCATTCATTCATTCAAGAAATAATTATTAAGTACAACCAAGATATTTGGCAATGTGTTTGACAAAAGAATATAGCAGCAAACAAGAAAGGCACAGTCCCTGTCTTCATGGGGGCAAGGATAGCTCACCCACTTGTTTTTCTACCTAGAAAACGGTTCCATTTCTATGAAGCTCTACTTTGAACTACCCTCCTCTTCACAGGTGGAGGCTTCTTTCACTCATGTTATTGTCCTGCTTATAATTCTCTGATAATTTTTACCACAATGTACTCTCCAGGCATGTCTTTTCCCCTCCTAGAAACACTGCAAAGGTGCAAGCAGGGACCATGTCTAATGCATCTCTATGCCCTCATCAACTAGAATACGGCTTGGCACAAAGTGTATGCTCCATAAGTATTGGTGAAATGAATCAACATTATTATGAGTATTGTGCTACATAATCTCTCACATGTGTTTGTGTATGATGCTTTCAATCTTTCAAGACATTTCCATCTCCATTCTCTCATTTGGTTTAGAGAGTTTGGTCTGGTGGATTCAGTTAAAAGTGGATGTGAGAACACTTTGTAAAATATGAATGGTAAGGACTGTTACTGAACCACATTGACTATTGCTAGTCTTGAGGCCAGGATAATTTAGGTAACATACTTAAGATCACGCAGCAGTAGTCAGTACTAGAATCTATGTCTCCTGACTTCTGTTTCTGGACTTTTCCTCCCTGCATCAGGGGCAACTGACAAAAGAATGGTACAGACAAAGTGCTCGGGGAGCCCCTAAATATGACTGCTAACTCCCAGGAGTGGATACAGTGACACTCTGCCCGGATCCTTGGGGTCAACGCACCCATCACCCAACTGCTGCAAACATGGGCTGCTGGCAGCTCACAGCTGCACCCCTCACTGTGCATTTTCCTGGGCCAGAGGGAACTATTTCAGCCAAGGCTATAACCCCTACTGGGGGGCAGCTCATGACCAATGACAGACTGATACAGGGATACAAAGGGCTGGTTCCATCGCATCTATTTGGGACAACTGAGGAGCCATCTCAGCTCCAGAACTCCTGGTAGGATCAGCTGAGGTTTCGGTTGCAACGAAATCGTGAGTTAGCTTCTCCCTCTGCCCACTCCTGCTTCCTCACTTCCTTACTGATGTAGCTCCCAAGAGCGCTCTCCAAAAGACCTGCATGCCACTCTCTACCTCAGTCTGTTTCCAAGGGAATCAATCTCTCCCTCAAGAACTGTTCCCTAGCACTGAGCCTGTTCCTAAGTAGTTGTCAGTAATGACAGAGGAATGGGATGATACAATATAGATGGAGACAGTTAGTGGTTCTAGCAAAACCAAAATGAAGACAAGGCAGTAATAGAGACTGGCGGTGTAGAAAAACAGCGAGTTATGGTCACTGAATAAAAACTGGCCACTAGAGGGCCCAGCACTACTCATCTATTGTTCTGCAGCTGCCTTAGAGCAAAATTCTAATTTTGCCCTTGACTTGGCAGACACCAGTATAATTGTCTACACGAGGGGGAAAACTGCTGGTCTAATGCTTCCTTCTCTTTTATCTATGCCATGAACATCAGTGTCCTAGCCTGTTCCAATACCCTGTCACCAAGCACTCTGTGCCATTACATATAAACGTATTCCCATAAATCAAAGCTCCCAAAGCCTGTGTTTTTTCCACCCACTGCTCTCATTGTTCCCAAGGAGTTCCAAAGATCAGAAATGTGGAATTCCAAACAGTTGGTTGTGACAATTTTCACCCCAAAATGGAGAGAATCAGCAACATAATCTGTTTAGTCCTGTCACTTCCCCTTCCCCGCCCACTTCCCCAGTTGGCAGTAAAGATAAGACATACAGGATTACAAACGAACTACAGTGGCCAAGGAAGAAAGGGGTCATGGGAATCTTCACAGAAGATGAAAAAGTTTGAGAACATTGTGTATGAATTAATGATTGATTAATTAAATCAATTTATTTTTTTTTCTGCTGTGGACTCAGTAAAAAGACTTAAAGAAAATTTTCCTCTGCATCCTTTTCAGAAACACAGTTAGTCCTTTGTAGGTTGGGAGGCTTTCTTTGAGGGCTAGGGAGGGAAGGTTTGGACCATTTAGAGGTCTCTGTTTCCAACATATACATTCTTTTATTTTTTTTTTAATGTTGTATTCTTTTTTTTAATTGAATGAAAAATTCTTTAAATTCTATAGTGCTTTACAATTTTCAAAGGTTTCACACACATGATTTCATGTAATCCCATAATAACGCTTTTCTCCCCCTACTCCTATATTGCCCTTTCCCCTTCTCCCTACTGGTAACCACTAGTTTGTTCTCTAAATCTGTGAGTTTGCTTCTTTTTTGTTTTATTCACTAGTTTCCAACATATACATTCTTTTTTTTGAAATAAATTTATTTTACTTTTGGCTGCGTTGGGTCTTCGTTGCTGCATGCGGGCTTTCTCTAGTTGCGGTGAGCAGGGTTTACTCTTCATTGCGATGCAAGGGCTTCTCATGGTGGTGGCTTCTCTTGTTGCTGAGCATGGGCTCTAGGTACACAGGCTTCAGTAGTTGCAGATCGCGGGTTCTAGAGCGCAGCCTCAGTAGTTGCAGCACACGGGTTTAGTTGCTCTGCGGCATGTGGGATCTTCCCGGACCAGGGCTCGAACCCATGTCCCCTGCATCAGCAGGCGGATTCTTAACCACTGTGCCACCAGGGAAGCCCTCCAACATATACATTCTCAAAGGGACAGAGCTGGATTGTTTGGGAGGGGGGAAAACTCTGAAGATTAATAGGGAGCAGAGTTGGAGTCTACACAGCCAGGAGGGGACCTGAACTTGGCTCTCTCCCAGTATCTCTGGCAGTGGTGACTATAAGCACACCTGGGGAATGAACACCAAGCCATGGCTTTGGGAGCCATAGGGGAGTTCTTGGTGGCCTGGTTTAGAATAGAAGGAGCAGATGCCTTGAGCAACTGGGTCAGATACATCTGACTGCAATACTCCTGCTTGGACAATGAGCTACAACTTCAATGGACTGAAGACACTTCCCCAGGTTTTCTAGATTGGGTAAGCCCTGAGGTTGTTTTATCCCCACAGAAGTTCTGATATCGAATGTCCCACCAACATGGTAGATGAGGCTGAAGCTAAATTTAATTTGAATTAGAAAAATTAAAATTTAATTTGATTCAGAAAAAAAGTAAAGACATCTAATGTTTTTGCGCTTGTTATTGAACAAGTCAAATGGGTTCCAATAGTTGGAGCTCTGATATCACAATAGTAAATCTAGCCTGGCTAGGTAAATAAAAGAATAGTAATAATGTTTTGAGGGATTTTCAGGCGTTAGGCAATACACTATTTCATTTAACCCTCACAATGTACCTAGGAGGTATACTGAGACCTAGAAAAGTCAAGTGGATCACCGCAGGTCACATGGTTAGTAAATGGCAGAACCAGGTTTTCTGGACTCCACGTCTGTCTAACTTTCTATTGTCATCTAGCCTTGCATTCACTGACATCTAGTCCATTGCTCACTAATTCATTTAGCCAGATATTCACTTAAGACAGTGAGTGGTAGCAATACAGTTATTCTGTTACTTGAACAGTGAGATAGATCTAGTAATAACTTGAAGAACGAAAGTATCTTAGAATTATAGAATGTTTGCACTGGCAGCTGGTCTAGTGGAAAGAGCAAAACTTTAGAGCCCAGTGGATTCACTTGGAATCCTGGCTCTGCTATTCACTCCCTATGTGACCTTGAGCAATTTATATCACCTAATTCATTTTCAGTTTCCATATCTGTATATCATAAATAATAATACACATACTTGAGGCTGATGTAAAGATTAGAGATAATATTAGAGATAATCTCTCTCTCTCTTTCTCTCTCTCATACACATACATACACACACATAGGACCAGCTACATGATTTGCCACATAATTTATGGGGCTCAGTGCAAAGTGAAAATGCAAAGCCTCTTGTTTAAAAATTATTAAGAATTTCAAGATGATGACAGCAGATTAAACCAAGCATGGGGCCCCTCTAAGGGTCCTGATGGCATGTCAGTGCCTGGCACAGAGTAAGTGTGCAATAAATGGTAGTTCTTTTTTCTCTCTATATCATTGATTCCAACCCTCTCCTTTTGCAGCTGAGGAAACTAAAGTCCAAAGAAGATGAAAAATGTGAGTTAATGGCAGAGCCAGGACCACAACCCAGACCTCCTCTGTTCAGTCAGTAGTCTTCACCTCAGCCCTTCTCAAATGTTTTCTGTATAATGGCAATAGATATTCCATGAATAAAAGTTTCCATCAACAAGCAAGTTTGCAAAACACTGGATTAAGGTTAAATAGACATCTTTTGCAGAGCTCTTCAAGAGACTTTTCTATGAGCAACATGAATCTCCAAGACAAGGATATTAAATGGAACATTCCCCCAAGTATTGATATGGAATCCTTTCTCAGGAGCCTATTAAATAGCCCTAAGAATGCTTTCTTATACACTGCTGCAGGGCAGTGGAAGTTTCCATGGATTTTGATCTGCAGGGTGTGGTTGTTCTTATTCTAAATTAGAAGCAAACATATCCCTTCCATTAGGCCTTTCCGTCCACATCTCTGCCCTGGCTGACTTGTGAGCCTGAGGATATAAAAATAATGAAAACCAGACTCCAGAAAGAGCATACTTGTTTAGAGTCACCTAATTGCATCCAAAAGGCAGATCTGCTCTGCCCCTCTCCCAGGAGTAGGAATATAGAGGAAAAAACATACACCATGACCCTGAAATTCTTTCCATTCTGAGCAATTTGCTCACAGCCACCACATCATAAAAGTAACAGCTAAAGTCCCTTACGAAAGCACACAGGAGGCCAGGAAATCATGATTCTCATGTTAGCTCTTCCTCTATTAGCCACTGGACCTAGACTAGTTCATTCATCTACTCATCCTCTTACTTTCATTGAAAACCCTCTTGCATCAAATTAATCTCTCCCTTCTTTGGCTACCGTACACTTATATTTTGTCTGTAGCACTCTTCCCCCCAGGCCTGTGAAAATCTCTTTGGAACATAGTTTGAGAACCAGTAGATTAAATGATCTCTACAGTTCCTTTCAGTTCTGATAATCTGTAATTCATATTTGTACGTAGTTTTGCAAGCTATTGCCTCCACCTGTTAATAAAGGACCCTAGCTCCTTGAGAAACGCATCTCTTAATTTCTGGGAGGCCCAAAGAGTGATTCTCACTCACTGGGTTGTTGAGATACCAGGTGACGCTGACCCTTCTGGAGTCCCCAGTCCACAGAATCCATTATATGGGTTGTGCAGAGGAGAGAAGAATACTTTTCTCCTGCCATTGTGCTATATTTTGTCACATGAGCTTCCAATAGGTGTTATTTATGCCCTTTTGACTCATGGAGTTTTTAGTAAAGAAGGTCTTCTATATTTTGCTGATTCCTCCTCACCCCCATTCCCCTCCACAAATTACTAAGCATGAACCAATGGTGGGGTAGGGGTAGGGGTAGGGGAAGGGCTGCAGTGAGGCCAGGAAACAAATCTGCATGATAAACCTAATATTGATTGAACTTTGACTCACTTCTCGTTGATTTTGAAGATTCGGTTGCTGGACCAGATTGCCTATCTCCTTGCTTTCCTTAGGATGAATTCCTCCCCGGAGAGACCCAAGACCTTCATGAAAAACAGACTTTGTGAGTTGGGCCCACTAAGGTGGAAGCACCTGTTTGGGTCCTCTGGGAAGCAGATGCCAAGATGGCGTAAGAAATACGAGAGACTTACTAGGGGAAACACCTGGGAAGGATAAAAGGGAGAGGGAAGGGCTTCGCTGGTGGCGCAGTGGTTGAGAGTCCGCCTGCCAATGCAGGCGACACGGGTTTATGTCCTGGTCCGGGAGGATCCCACATGCCGTGGAGCGGCTGGGCCCGTGAGCCGTGGCCACTGAGCCTGAGCGTCCGGAGCCTGTGCTCCACAACGGGAGAGGCCACAACAGTGAGAGGCCCGCGTACCGCAAAAAGAAAAAAAACAAAAGGAGAGGGAAGAGGAGCAGGTTGGAGAGCCGCAGGCTGCAATGCAGGTCTGACACCTGTGAAACGAAAGGGAGAAGGAAGGAGCCTTGGGCAGGAGAAGCCTCAGACTTCGATGCAGCTCTGAGAAAGTCTCAGCCAGGCTAATCGGAAGCCACAACAAGACTGCCCATTACAGGAACGCTGTGTTAGGCAGGAGTGGCTTGGCTCTAGCATGTCTGCAGTGCTCAGCCACTGACAGGGAGAAGGAGAGGGAGAGCATGACTGTGGTGTAAACACAGCAGTAGATTTCAGAGGTGCTACAGCCAGAGGCCGTCAGACAGCAACACTCCTCCCAGCAAGCTCTCCATGTGGGGGATCTGAGCAGTGTACTCCCCATGCCTGCCACGCCAGACATGCACACACCTGTGTGAATTCAAAAAGTGGATATAATTTAAGCTCAAGCTAACACATATTTATTACAAACATTTATTGAGCCTCTAAAAGGTATTACACTCAGTGCTACAGCAGCCCCGCCCTCTCCTGTGGAATGAGTGAGTCTGGGAAGGTTTCAGATAATCAGGTAAGTTTTTTATTACCATTATTGCCAACACTAGGCATGTTTTACTAGCCTCCATTGTATACTAGTACTGTGTCAAGCTTGATACAAAAAAGAAAAATCCTTAGGGAGCTCAAGATAAGGTTGCAATAAAATATCCCTCCCCTTTGGGGAGCTCAGAGGAGACTTTTGAAGACTTCTCTCATGCCACTCACCAGATGTGCCAAGGAGGAAGGAGACTTTTAGTAGAATCGGCCTTGCAGGTTACCAGAGAGACCTTGAAACAAGATCTGGCAGCCAACCGGGTGGCACAAGGGCATGCTCCACCCCCAGGACCGTGCCAGCCAAGATTCAGGATTTGCTGAAAGGCAGGCCCAACACCTGTTGTAGCTCCTGGATCAGAGTCAAAGTTTGGGAGGGAGAAAGGAGAGAAGAGGAAGGACCTGGGAAAGAGGGATTTATAGTGGGAAGAAAGAAGACAGCGGGCTTTTCAGAACCATGCCAAAATTCATCTCAGCCTCATCACCTGGCAAAAGAGATAGTGTCCGTGGCAGAAAGAACGCTGGGCATGACACCCAAGCTCTGCCTGTAACTCCCTGGCTGACCTTTGTCACTCAGTGCCCTTGTGGGCCTGTGCTCCTTGGCTATAATCTGCAGAGCTAGGCCAGACACTCTTTAAAGTTCTTCCCATTTGAACAGTCTAACATTCTAACAGCTTCCATGAAACAACCCTGGAAGAGCCTGCAGAGAGGCATGAAAAAGAGGGGGTGTAAGATGAAAAGAATTTCCAGTGAACTCAGAAATAATATAACATAATGTAACATAACATAACAAAACATAACAATCATTATAATAAGTAGTAGAGTGTAGGAATGGGGACCAGTAAAATCTCTAAAGTGGAGCTTATTTCATGATCAAGACATTCAGGACATCAAAACGTGACTCTTCTATCTTTATATAGAGGTACATATGATCGGGGGAGGAAAATAGTTCCACCTGTCAGCTGGTTCTAAAAGATCTGAGATTCATAAACATTCCACCAACACATGAACCCCCAATATTATCAACACAGCACTGTCCTTGTCCTTTATGAACCCTCCTCCAGTTTTCTCTTATACAAACAATTTCTACTCCCCTTTAAGTCTGCATTTGCTGCTTATTTTCACCTAGATAAGAACGCTTGGAGGGGAAAGCATACTGTGGGATTTTCCCCAGGCCTAATATTTTAGGATACTAAGAACAGGATTCTGGGGCTTCCCTGGTGGCACAGTGATTAAGAATCCGCCTGCCAATACAGGGGACAAGGGTTCGAGCCCTGGTCCGGGAAGATCTCACATGCCACGGAGCAACTAAGCCCGTGCACCACAACTACTGAGCCTGCACTCATGAGCCACAGCTACTGAGCCCGCATGCCATAACTACTGAAGCCCGTGCTCCTAGAGCCGGTGCTCCGCAACAAGAGAAGCCACTGCAATGAGAAGCCCACGCACCACAACCAAGAGTAGCCCCCGCTTGCCGCAATTAGAGAAAGCCCGCGGGCAGCAACCAAGACACAATGCAGCCAAAAATAAAAAAAAATTTAAAAAAAAGAACAGGATTCCATGCTCCCTTCTCATTTATTTCTCTTATTAAGCTAAGAAAACACCACAGTGAAAAACAAAAAACAAAAAACTGCAGTCAAGGGAATGGCATAATTAGCAGCCAATCGGGAGAAGGCTCCAGGCCTTCAGCTATTGTACCTTGCAGGCTAGTGCGTCCCAGAGAGGATCAGGTTTTCTCTTGGGATTTCTTCCCTTTTGAATTAAGCACCACTGAGGGCTATGGTCCAGAAACACAAACCCTAAACCTAGTCTCTGGTAGACAAACAGGTCTGGGGAGATTGTATGACCCGCAGGGACAGAGTGCTCTGGGCTCCCTGGGAGACCAGGCTGAAGTGAAGGGGAAAGGGTGTGGTGTCCATGAGGACATAAGAGTAGCCACAGGAGGACTGTGCTGCCTAGATAAATAATGGCGTGTTTGGCAGCAAACCCAATTCATGCCTGGGGCCTACAGGTAGAGAGTCAGCTAACTCACCCTCACCCTTTGGATCTCAGCTTAAATAGTATTTCCTCTGGGAAGTAGGGTGCCTCACACAGTTAGTGCAGGCTGCACACTGCACACACCTAGGTTGTGTCACAGTATAGATATTACAGATTTATATATTTTTATAACAATTTTTTGGCAGTTGGTTGTCAAGTGTTTTGAGGAAAAGGTATCAGTTTTGCGCTGGCAGTGATCCTACTGAGAAGCCTCTCCTAAATCAGATCAGGTTTGTGCCCCTCTTATCTGCTTCAGAAGGACCCTGTACTCCACCTACCATCATATCTACCACACTCTATTCTAAATGCCTGTTTACTGGTCTATATCCACTCCGGGTTATCAGCTTTGTGAAGGTAGAGTCTGTGTCTTGTTCGACACCGTACCCTGGGCCAAGAAAGGTGCTTGGCCCTAGCGCAGGCTCAGTGATATTTGCTGAACGAATGAGCAACATATTTGGAGCCAGCCCGATGCTCTTGCCCAAGTGGACAGAGAGCCTGCCATAGTAGGAAGAGTCCTAGCCACATATTGGATTCAAGACCTTGCTCTTCCTCTCACAAACTGTGTGACTTGATTTTGATGCAAAATAGGAATAACCCTGCCTTGCCCTGTCCATCTCAAAGGGTCATCGTGAAGAACGATTTAAAACTACCGCTTGGTAAACTGTAAAAATATGAAACAACATGAGAAGTAAGTGGCTGTTCCAGGGAAGCTGGACCTATGAGAGCCCCAGGACCAGCAGTAGCCTTGTATCTGAACAGTGAGTAGTGACTTCCAACAGAAAACTAAAGATTTCTGGGTCGGGTAGTACTTTTTTGGTTGCTCGGTACAGAAACCCAAAAATGCTAAAAGGCAAATATATTTCTTCGCATAACAAGGGGAAAGTTGTAGCTGGGCCTCCAAGACAATGGAAATAGGCACAATAATGCCACAAAGTAGACAGCCTTCTAATTCTCCTCCCCCTTCTCATCTCCCCCTACCCCCAACCCTGCCCCCACACCTGCCTCCCTCTCTTTTCGGCCTACCTACTACAGATGGGCTCCCTCAACACAGCAAGGGACGTGGTTACCACTAGTTTCAGGTTCCACCTCACAGTTTTGCCAGCTGAGAGGCACTGAGCCCCTTCTCTTAATTCCAATTTGCAAAATATCCCTTTGTCCTGGCTTGAGTGACATATCCAACTCCGTGCCAAGGGTGGGGGACACTGTGATTTCTAGCCCTCCCTGGAACCACATGACTACAGTGGGGCAATCAGTGTTCAAACAGAAGGGAGGTTACTGTTCCAAGAAGAAAGGGTGGGTGCCAGGCAGACAAAACAATACTGTAAATGTGGTCCATCACCGTTTTCTAAAGACAATTCCCACACTGAGACCTGAAGTGCCACCATTTGCAATTAATTAGCTTTGGTTTGGGTTCTGCTCCCCTAGGCTCATTTTATCATATACCTTCTCTGAGTTCCCTGTAACAGAAGGAGAGCAGAAGGGTGACACGAGCAGGGAGTAGGATGGGCAACAAAGTAAAATCACAGTCCACTTTCCTCTGCAAACCTTCAGTAAATAATCAGAGGGGCCAACCACAAACCTAGAAAGGTTAGCTCTCTTTCTAGAACTGGTAGCTTCCTTTCTAGAACTGGTAGCTACCGACTTAACCTGCTCAACATTCAATCCTAAAATCCTCTGGGCTTTGGCCTGGTTGTGGCTCAAGTGACAATGTTACCGAAACAAAATACTACTCAGCTAGTCTGACCACTTTCACTTTCTTTTTTGTAACAGACCAGAGACAAGGCCACTCTCTTGAGATGGTCACAGATGAAGAAATCAGTCTCCGAGACGGAATACTTCTTATCCAACATCATATTAAAAGGGAGTTAATGGCCATACCAACAGCAGACTCCATGTCATCTGACACTTGTTTTCCCATTGTGGCACCCTTTGTTTTTCTGCACACTTATGACCTAAAAGATGAGCTACCCCTTCATCTCACCTTCTTCCCATTCTTTTGTATCTCTGGGTCACCTATTGAGATACCTTCTCTAGGTCAGTTTTACTATATTACTGTTTAGTCACCTCCAGGTCCCAGTCAACTAGCTGTTGTCTTATTCTCTGCTGTCAGGAATGAGAGATTCCCCCACCAATTATGCAATATTCTCTTCATTACTCTTCAACATGAACCCACTATTTAAGCAAACTAGTCTTGACTTGCGGCAGAATTTCAGGCATCAACTTGCTAGCTCCAACTTATCTCTCCATTTAGATCACTTCATTTTGGGAAGTGAAATATATTTTATTTGGTCTGTTTCCCCTGGCTGGGTCAGGAATACCTCCTATAAGCACAATTAGTACCCCATACTTCCTCCAACAAAATATTTATCACCCTGGACAGTAATTGCCTGCTTACTTTATCTCTATTCTCTACTATAACTTCTGTGAGCACAGAGACTATTCATTTTTGTTTCCCTGTACCATTGTTTCCCCCAGGACCCAGCAAAAAGCCCAGCACATGGCAAATGCTGCATAAATATCTATTGAATGAATGACCAGAACTCTGACTCCATGGTTCCTAATTATTTGCATAGTAGTGATCAAATAACAAAAGGATGTGAATACTTTATAGCTGAACACATTATGTGAAGGACTTATTATGTCAACTCATTAAATCGGCTATTACTATAAAAAAAAAACCCTCTGCTTCTGATACGGAGATACCAAAAAAAAAAAAAATTCAGCATTCCATCCACAAAAGTTTCCAAGACTCTTAAATGTTTAGAAGGGCCCTGCTACTGCCATCAGCAAACATCATCACCAGAGTCAAGCACTGCCTTTATGACATTATCCTCACCTCAAGGGCAGGCTGGACTCCCTGCCTCTGGTATCTTCCTCAATCTATTGTACTTGGTGTCCCTGCATTGAGTGCCCACTGCGAGTCAGTTCCTGTTCTAAGTTTTCACATGATTTATCTCATTTAATACTTACAACAACAGCTCTAGGAAGAAGGTTCTATTTTTATTTCCTTTTAACGATGGGAATACCAAGACACAGGGAGGTTATAAGACTTGGGCGAAGTCACAGAGCTATCAGCTGATGGAGCTAGGATTCAAACCCAGCTCTTGCTCTTAATCACTATGCTATAAGACCCTTCTTTCTACTACTTCATGGACAACAACTTTCCACCTTACTTAGAATGGCCTCCTCCTGTTATCCAAACACATCTTGGACTTTTCCAACTCTGTGCATCTAGAATATAATTCTCTTAAGAATTCGAAGGAGCCTGATAATCTTCCTGAATAATCCTATGTTATCACTGACAAAGAGTAGTATGTGTCATGGAAAGAATACCAGCTTTGCAACAAGGAAGACCTAAAGTCAAAACTTGGCTGTTTTTGTTACCTATGGCTGTGGAACAAACCACTCCATAACTTAGTAGTTAGAACAACAGCAATTTATTATTTCTCACAATTATGTGAATCAGCTGGGCCATTCCTCTGCTGGTTTCACTTGAGCTCACTCATGGGGTGGCAATTACTGGGATGGTCTGCAGGGTGGAAGGTTCATCGTGGCCTCACTTACATGTCTGGCTTTGCTGGGGTGCCTTCCATGTGGCTATTCATCCTCCAGAAGGCTAAACCAGGTTCCTTACATGGTGGTGCTGGTGAGAAGAGCTGAAAAGAATTTGTGGCCATATGTAATCTACCTCAATTCCTAGCTGGTTGACCTTGGGAAATTTATTTCTCCTGAGATCAGTTTCCTTATCTGGGAAATTGTGAAAGTAATCCCAATTGTCTTGGGTTCTTGTAAATATTAAATAAGATAATATATAAGTACCTAACAAACTCCCTACCATATAACGACCATTTATGCCATGTTATTTTCACTTGCTGTAAGTCTTACAGTTACTCGACACTTTTAGGGTCTGGAGTGAATCCTTCCTCCCACTCCCCATCGTCTCTCTGCAATCTGCTTAAATCCTATACTTCAATCAAAATGCAGTTCTAGGGCTTCCCTGGTGGCGCAGTTTGAGAGTCCGCCTGCCGATGCAGCAGACGTGGGTTCGTGCCCCAGTCCGGGAGGATCCCACATGCCGCGGAGCGGCTGGGCCCGTGAGCCATGGCCGCTGAGCCTGCGCGTCCGGAGCCTGTGCTCTGCAACGGGAGAGGCCACAACAGTGAGAGGCCCGCGTACCGCAAAAAAAAAATAAATAAATAAAAAAAAATGCAGTTCTAGTCTCATCTTCTTTACAAAAATTTCCAAAATCACTAGCCTTCAATAATTGGCTATATTAGGGAATTCCAAAGTTCTATGTATAAATTAACTGTTCTCAGCCTTTTCCCCATCCCTACAGAAAAACTTAATAGATTAAGTTACATGTGAAATGATTTATTGTTATGAACAATTTGTAACTTCTGGCTAGTTGGATATAATTCAACCCCTTTCTCCCCAGTTTAAGAAAGTATACTGAAATGTAAATAAAAATGTCTTTATTTTCCTAATTTATTTTATAAAGGTAAATCATTTGCAAAATTTGCTTCATTATCAGCAATAAATTATTTGTGATGTTTCACTGGTCTCAATCACTCATTTGGCAGGACTTCCCTGGTGGTCCAGTGGTAAAGAATCCGCTTCCCATTGCAGGGGATGTGGGTTGGATCCCTGGTCAGGGAACTAAGATCCCACGTGCCACGGGGCAACTAAGCCTGCGCGCCACAGCTACTGAGCTCACGCACCTCAACGAGAGAGCCCACGTGCCACAACTGGAGAGAGAAAACCCACATGCCACAACTAGAGAGAAGCCCACGTGCCCCAACGAAGAGCCCATGCCACAACGAAAGATCCTGCATGCCTGAAAGAAGATCACGCACGCCACACCTGAGACCCGACGCAGCCGAAAATAAAATTTTTAAAAATTTTTTTAAAAATCACTCATTTGGCACTAAGCACACACCCCTCTTTTAAAAATCTTTTAAAGGATACGTCCTATGTTCCTAACTAGGTTAAAAACACTAATAAAAGCAAAAACCTTGATATATATACATATGCATATAAAAATATGTGCATATATATATTTACCTTGTAGTTCTATCAAAGTGCACTAAACATACTAGAAGGGCAATACATATCTCCCAAAACCTCCCTGTTGAGGATTGTGTTGACAATGAGCATGAAGCAGCTTGGAACAGTGGGAAAGAAAATTGGATTTAGAAGCACAGGCTCCAAGCTTATGTGCTGGCTCTGGGATTCTGGACCAAGAAGTACTTATTTATCCCTTAAATCTATGGTACAATGGGAGAAAATATTGGATGAAGAGAGCAGGAGCCCTTGGGTACTCAAAGCTCATTATCTTAGGCCAATGGGTCTCAAAGATTGGGGTGGGGTGGTCACTTTTTATCACAATACACAGACTTGATCCTTCCCTTCTCTTGCTCATTGATGTACTCTAGGATGGGAAGGCAACAGAGAGAGATGTATTTGGGAAATGTTCTCCTACTGAGAACCACTACAGTATTAGACTCTGAGATTATTCAGTGTAGTTACTTCTAACAGCTTTGTGCAGTTGCAGGGAGAAAGCATCTTTCTCCATATCTCATGATTATTCTGATTACTGAGAGCTATTTTTATTCAATAGAACCCAGTAACTGTTTTCTCAAAGTAGAGTTATCAACTCCAGGGGACTGAAGAGATTCATAAGTGTCCCAAGCTCTCTACAGTCTACTTACAAAACCCACCTGGCCAAATTCTAACCATATAGTCATTACCGTCAATGCTTTCCTCCTTATTACAGTCAAATCCTAAAAGTCCTTACATTGACAGGAGTTTGCATAATGCCTAGAAGATAGCACAGTAAACGTTTTCTGCTTCTCCAGTTGTGTAGGGGACAGCTCCCTCTGTGATAACTCACGCTAACAATTTGTTATGGTTCTATTTATATCTAGCACAGTAGGAGATACCAGAAGGTGCTTAATAAATGTTTTTGGATTGACTAGAATGACTTGTACATCTTGGTTCTTTTCCAGAACAGGGGAGAAAACCTTCTAATTTAATCCAACTCTGGCTCTTAGTAGCTCAGAGAAAAGTCTCTAATGAAAAGGGAAGAAGATAAAACCTTAGTGAGGTTGTTAACAATTTAGCATTACTGAGTCAGGTGGGAACTTTTAATTTGCTCACTAAAGAGAGCAACATGATCTCCAGGGTATGGAAGAACAAAGCTACTGCTAATAAAAAGCCCTCACGTTTGTTTAGCCCTTTATAGGTTACAGAGTGCTTTCATATCTCTCATCTCACTTGAGCCCCCAGCAACCTTGTCAGGCAGATGTAATTTATCTTAAGTTTTTAGAAGCAGAAACTAAGGCTTCGATGGCTTATACAACATGCCCCAAGTCACACAACTAGGAAATGGCAGAGCTAAGACTAATACCAAGGTATTCCTTGTGGAATTAATTAGGGCTTTTTCAAGATAAGAAAGAAATTTAACATACAATAGTTTAAGCAGGAAACAAACTTCTGGCTTAGGTAGCTGGCAAGGTATAAAAGATATTGTGGTTATCTCCTCAATATCTGTTCTCTTTTCTCTTGGAATCTCCCCTATTTGTTGTTCATTCTCTTCTCTCCCCTTCCATCCCTACTGTGAAGCCCATGTATTTTGGGGAAAACTGACCCAACCCTGTTTCAAGAAGAAGGGCTTAGGCTCAAGCTTAAACTAATCAGCATAATCCCACCTCCTGGCCACAGTTATTGGTTCAAGGACAGGCATGTGACAATATATGGACCAATGAGAAGCAAGGAGAGGTTTGCTAAGAGTTTCAGGGAAAGAATTTCCTGAATTTAATGAGAAAGTATCTGGAAAGAAATGTCTCCCACCAGATGTGAGGGGAATGGATACAACTTCCTTTTTACAACTATGTAGCAAACCAGCCTTAGAACAAAGATGACAAAGTGGATGGCAAACACGGTCTTTGGTAACATTACTAAAGTACTAGATCAACTATTTCTGAAGCCCAATACACCTCTAGACTTTGCAGTTTCATAAAGCATGAGCTATCTTGGTATACTTCATGGCAAGTAATAGAAAACAACTCAAATTAGCATAGACATTAAAAGGCTTCCTGTTACTTGCCTGTTTGCCATGGAGTCTACTAAGGTAACTGAAGGAATGGAAGGAAGAGCTGTAGAAACAAGGACTTCAGGGACTGGAATTCAGATCTCTGCGGCATCAGGACTTTCCCTCTGCATCTTGTACTTTAATTGTCTCATTCTTTTCTGCTGAAGACATGCCTGTTCCACTATGTGGCAAGTAAATGATCACCTGCCACCTCAGGGTATCAGAGAGAGTGCTGACAGGAAAGAGAGGCCTTTCAGACTGATTAATCTGAGGAGTACAAAGAGATTACGTACAAAGATATGGGTAGAAATACCACAAAGGATAATGTAATGCCCCAGGGCTAGAAACAGCCTGGTGGAGATCTCTTACCTCTCCAAAGCCTGAAGGGATGAGGGGAGGTAGCAGTTACTGGAATCAGAGACCAAAAAGCTGTGTGAAGAGGGTCATCTGACAGCAGTTGTGCCAAAGGATAAGTCAGATTGCGTCCCAACCTAAATCTCCTCCTTCCTCTAGTTATCTGCTGGTGTTCTCCATTGGCCGAACAGACTGGAAACAGACAAGAGGGAAGCCTGTGGATGAACTCCATACAGGTCAACCCCCTGAGGCAGAGTGGGCTGTAGAAGGGTGGAGGATAGATTTAGAGGGGCATATGGAAGACATCCAGTACACTAATGACAGCAGCCTCTGCAGAATGAGAGCATTTCTTTTTCACGTCATCTGAACGTCAACATATAAGTAATCCCTTACTCCCAAGAAATACTCTATAAAGAGAATACTGGGGAGAGGTTTATTATAAAACATAAGTATCACCGTGAGTGGGCAGAGTATTTAGATCCTACTTGGTTTTCCACTGACCTGTTTAATTTATGACATTAAATACAAGGCTAGGGCTATCATAAAGCAACTCAGATCAATGTAACAGTGTTATGATGGCAATCACATTACTTAGTAGTAGTACTACTAGATTAGAGCATTATTTTTATTACTGTTAAAACCATGTATTACTATTACTAAATTATAGCTTAATGGTTAGAAGTAGGACCTTTGCTCATAACAGCAAAACTGAAAACTGTAAGGTCGGATCTTAACAAACGGCACCACGAAACAGTGGAAAGCTTCAAGTGAGCTTTATTAGGGAGCGCTCCCGGGAGAGGTTCACTGGTCCGAGAGAAAGGGGGCCAGAGAAGTCGCGCCCGGGCGAGGGTTGGGCAACATTTTATAGGGGAAGAAGGGAAAGGTGTGTGGTGAATCTGGGAGGGCTCAGGGTATTCCTTATTTGGTGGTCTTTTCGGGTATCCTGGGGGACCGTTAGTCCCGCCCCTCGAAAGGCAGGAAGGCTGGGCTAGTTTCAAAGTCCCCAGGTCGGTTCCTGGAACTGGGTGGTCTGAAATGTCTCCAGGGCAGTTTCTGGAACTGGGTGGTCTGGAATGTCGCCAGGGCAGTTTCTGGAACTGGGTGGTCCGGAGAATTTCGTTCTGATGCAACCTGTGAATCTGATTGTGTTCCCCTGCCTCGGGCCAGTTGGCCTTACAAAAAGAACCTAAATTTTCTTGTTATGTTCTCACAGTGGAGTATTAATCAGGAATGAAAATAAAGTGACAACAAAACTTTAGTAACACAGAAAATCCTAGAAGATAACATAGATTATTAAAATCTTTTTATAAGAATAAAAAATAAGTAAAACAAACAATGTATGTGATGAAACACTCCTTCCCCTAAAGTAATGATAGAAACAAAATTCAAGAGGGTGGGTGTCTAAGGGGGAAGAAAGGGGATGGGATAGGAATGGAGAACACAGGAAGATGTAAGTTATTTGTTGTTAGCTTAGGTGGTAGATTCACGGATTTATTTTATTATTTTATTATTATTTTATTAGTACAGATAAATAAATGAAAATAAATAAATGAATAATAGGGCTCTGCACTGGACCAGTGATGACATACTGGGGATCATGTTTAATCCAATACTCTCTTCACCAAGAATAATGTTCATAACAGCTTTATTTGTAATAAAGAAAACCTGAAAATAAACCAAACTTCCAACCCAAATAACACCAAGTAAAGTGGTGAGTGACGGGGACTTCCCTGGTGGTGCAGTGTTTGGGAGTCTGCCTGCCAATGCAGGGGACACAGGTTCGAGCCCTGGTCCGGGAGGATCCCACATGCCATGGAGCAACTAAGCCCGTGCGCCACAACTACTGAGCCTGTGCTCTAGGGCCCGCGAGCCACAACTACTGAGACCGTGTGCCACAACTACTGAAGCCCAAGTGCCTAGAGCCCATGGTCCTCAAAAAGAGAAGAAGCCACCATGATGAGAAGCCCACTTGCCACAATGAAGAGTAGCCCCCACTCACTGCAACTAGAGAAAGCCTGTGTGCGGCAACAAAGACCAAACGCAGCCAAAAAAAAAAAAAAGAACAAAAAGTGGTGAATGGTTAAATAAAATCTGGTACATCCACACACTGGAATACTACTCAGCAAAAAAAGGGGCAAAAACTAGTGGTAAACACAATAACCTGGATGGATATCAAGGGCATTGTGCTTAGTGATAAAAGTTAATTTCAAAAGGCTACTTACTGCATGACTCCATTTAATAACATTCTCGAAATGACAAAATTATAGACATGGAGAACAAAGTGGTTGCCAGAAGCATGACAAGGTGGGGATAGGAATATTAATGGGTAGCATTAGGGAGTTTCTTTGTAGTCATGAACAGTTCTGTATCTTGAATGTGGTGATGGTTACACAAATATACATATGGGATAAAATTGCACAGAACTACACACACACACAAATGGCATATTATAATGATAAAGTATTCCAAGCATGTTGGTACAGACACATGAATGGAAAAAAAGATCAATGGAATGGAAAAGAGAGATCAGTTATGGATCTAAAATATAGAAATATATGTTTTCTATAGATATTTCAAATCAGTGACAAAAAAGATGGATTATTTAATAAAAATTGTCCTAAACAGATCAAAGATATATATAAGTAGGAAAAAAAAAGCAAAATAATTGAATTGCAAGGAGGAAGTATGAGATAATTTTTCTTTTCTTTTTTTTTTAATTAATAAATGTATTTATTTTTGGCTGTGTTGGGTCTTCATTGTGGTGTGCGGGCTTCTCATTGCAGTAGCTTCTCTGGTTGCGGAGCACCAGCTTTAGGCACGTGGGCTTCAGTAGTTGTGGCACACGGGCTCAGTAGTTGTGGCTCGTGGGCTCTAGAGCACAAGCTCAGTAGTTGTGGCTCATGGGCTTAGTTGCTCCGTGGCATGTGGGATCTTCCTGGACCAGGGCTCGAACCTGTGTCCCCTGCATTGGCAGGCGGATTCTTAACCTCTGCACCACCAGGGAAGTCCCAGTATGAGATAATTTTTCTTAAATAATCAAGGAGAAACTCCAAAAATATGAAGTAAAATATTTACATAGATGACTACATAAAAATTAAAAATAACACACAGTAAATAATACAATAAACAAAGTCAAAAGATAAATGACAAGCTGGAAAAAATGTTTGTAAGACATATGACAAACAGAAAATTGATTTTCTTGATATATAAAAAGAGCTCTTGCAATAAGAGACAACCAATATAAAAACGGGAAAAGACAAACAGAAGTTAACGACAATAAGCTAAAAAATGTCTGCAGTATATACATAATATGATGTGTAATCTCATTCATAATTTTAAAGATATAAAATAAAAGACTTTTAAAAAGTTTGATAATAAATTGTATTGGCCAAGGTTTAAGGAGAGAAAAGTGAACTGACATCTTAAAGGCCAGAAACCCTAAACCTTACAGGTAATTATCATTTCATTCATATGTTTATTCATTCAACAACTCACAATACTTAGCATCTACATGTGCCAGACATTTCTTGTACTGAATATGCAGCAGTGAATAAAATAGATAAAACCCCTGCCCTCATGAAGCTCACATTCATTTTGGGAAGGAATGAACAGGCATGCTGGGAGCAAGTTTTGTGGAAAGAGAGGAGGCAAGATGGGAGAGACATGGGTAAACTTTACCTATTTTTACATCTCTATATATGACTCTCTTCTCTCTCAATTGTCTGGCAATATCCCACGTATCAACTTCAGGGTTCATCTCTAATGAATCTTACTGCCTTCCTGACTACTTCCCACCCACCCCACATTGTAAAAAAATATTTTTTAAAATTATAAAACAGTATATAATATACTGTTATTTTTTACATTTCCTGCAATGTGTACAATTGTGCCATGGACATATCAGATGTTGGGTAAATGAATAAATGAATTTTTGTCAGAGCCAGCATGTGGAATAGGTAAGCAGTAGAGCTGTTATGAGAGAAAGCAGATGGCTTGCAGAGAGGGGGCAGGAGAACAGATGACCAGGTTGCTGCTCCTAGATGCAAAATACACCTCATATTAACTGTGTAATAAATGTGAATCATCAGTACTGTGTCAGCAAATATGACATCATTTTTAGTAGGTCATAGTGTAGATAAAAGAAGTAATTAAATACAGTAAAGGCAGTCTAACATGCACATGCATTTATTTTTCTTTTTTCACTATATTTCTTTTTTCTTTTTTTTTTTTTAATTGAAGTATAGTTGATTTACAATGTTGTGTTAGTTTCAGGTGTACGGCAAAGGGATTCAGTTATGCGTATATCTATCTACCTATTCTTTTTCAGATTCTTTTCCATTATATGTTATTACAAGATATTGAATATAGTTCCCTGTGCTATACGGTAGGTCCTTGTGTTTTATCTATTTTATATACAGTAGTTTGTATCTGTTAATCCCAAACTCCTAATTTATCCCTCTGCCCCTTCCCCTTTGGTAACCATAAATTTGTCTTCTATGTCTGTGAGTCTATTTCTGTTTTGTAAATCAGTTCATTTGTATCATTTTTTATTTCTTATTTTTTCCTTTTTTAAGTTGAAGTATAGTTAGTATCATTTTTTCAGATTCCACATATAAGTGTTATCATATGATATGTGTCTTTTTCTATCTGACTTAGTTCACTTAGTGTGATAATCTCTAGGTCCACCCATGTTGCTGCAAATGGCATTATTTCATTCTTTTTTATGGCTGAGTAATATTCCATTTCATATATATATATATATATATATATATATACATACACCACATCTTCTTTATCCATTCATCTGTCAATGAACATTTAGGTTGCTTCCATGTCTTGGCTATTGTAAATAGTCTGCTATGAACACTGAGGTGCATGTATCTTTTCAAATCAGAGTTTTCATCTTTTCCAGATATATGCCCAAGAGTGGGATTGCTGGACCATACAGTTTTTTAAGGAACATCCATACTGTTCTCCATAGTGGCTTTACCAATTTACATTCCCATCAACAGTGTAGGAGGGTTCCCTTTTCTCCACACCCTCTCCAGCATTTATTTGTATACTTCTTTATAATGACCATTCTGACCAGTGTGAGGTGATACCTCACTGAAGTTTCAATATGCATTTCTCCAATAATTAGTGATGCTAACATCTTTTCAGCACATGCATTTTTGTCTGTCTATTTGCAAACAAAAGTACTAATAGGTAAGGCTATAAACACAATGAAAATATATTTAATTAATAGCTAAATTAAACTAGTATTGGGTCAAAGAGTTACTTTTTAGGCTCTTCACCACCCTAACTTTAATTAACTAAAAGTCTTTTGAAGTAGAGCCTATTCAGTCTTTAGCATGTCATAAAACACAACATCCTTGTCTTAGCATGTCATAAAAGCCTTTTTTGTGTGTATACTTATAATTCAACATGCAGTAAAGAGAGATTGCAGAACATTCAGGAGTAAAAACTGAGAACAAGTGGAAAAAAAACATAATAAAAAGCCAGGATTGTAATGCTCAAATGACATGGTACTGGGAGCCTTAATGAATGCACTTTTCAAAGGTTAGACACCGCCAAACTCCCTCTTCATCAACAGGAGGTCAGGGAAATAGAGGAAGTAACATAAAAGGCAGACTTTAGAATAAAGACGTGATATAATTCAAGTCAGTGATTCATTATGGAAGAATTCCTGAGGGTCAAATGACTCATCATCGGTTTTAAGCAGTAAAATATTCCAATTCTTATTTTGGGCAACAAGTGCTTGCTCTACCCCTACTTGGAATCAGTACTGTAACAAAAAGTAGTAAGTAAAAAAATATTTTTAAAATATAAAAAGTTTTAAAATAAAACATGAGGGAGGGATTCTGCATCTGTGATGGGTAGAAACCAGAATCAATTCTGAAACTGTCCCCATCGCCGCTGAAGCCCAAGAGGTGGCTGTGCCCACGGCCGAAATGGACAGAATGCACTGCCAAGAATGGCATCCTGTGTGAGGACCAGCCTTTACCAATGTGTACCAAATTAGGCCAGATCCAACTTGGGAACAACAGCCCTCTTCTAAGTTAGTCTCATGTTGTCTGTTGCCGGTACCTATTCCCAGGGTCGCGGAAGGGGACAATGTTCCCCAACACATCTTGGCTGCTCCATGAGTTGGGGACTTGCTAGTTTCCACACTTTGGAGAGGATCTGTCAAGGCCTGCTGTTGCTGCTCTGTCATCAAGTCCCTTCCCCTGAGGGCACCTCAGCAAGATAGCATCAAGCTGGTTGTATTCTTCTACTCAAGATATCTTGATAACAGGGAGTGGAGTTGGGGGAAAGGATTTTCACTTAGCTATTAAATGGATATATTTTCTTTGTGTTAGTTGCCTGGCTGATGGACTGGGTGGATCAGGCATTCATACTCTCGGGTGGATTAAGGCACAAAATCTGTGGCAGGAGACAGCAGGGGACACTGTGGCTACACAAAACTTTTCTGCCCCACTGGCCTCTAGGTTTTCCATGTCTTACTCAAGTACTCTGCATTGTAATATTACTCAGCGTCATGCCTGTCTGCCCTATAATATAAAATGCTCAGCAGAGTCACATCCACATAGCCCCCAGCTCTTATTGTTCCCTGATCTAAATCCACGTTTCTACACCTATCCCAACTCTTCCTCCCACTCAGTCCAACAGTCAAAACAATCTTTCTTCCCCCTGAGCTCTCCAGTTGTCATGGTAACCAAAAGACAAGTGCAAAGAAAGAATCATGTAGCAAGGCTAGATGCAAAATTTGAGCTATTCTGAGGTGACTTGCTAAGACCACTTCATTTCTTTTCATCTTGAATGCATGTAATAAATAAACTACAGTCTGTGTGGTTAGTTTTAACTGTTTAACTTGATTAGTTAAAGAAAGGAGGTGGGGGGGACTGGTTCAACTTGTTTTAAAGAGGCATGTTGCCAACCTTTAAGGCAACTTGCTTTAATTGCTTCAGGTTTTTAAGGACCTCATGAAAAAAAACTTCAAATGGGACTCACCAATGAAATTAATGAAATTCCAGTCCAGACAAATAATATTCCACCTCTTGATGATAAAGACTGATTTAAGTAAAAGCAGGTAGTCCACAGCACTCCATCCTTGCTTACTTTGCTTTGATTAAGATCAAACATAGAAACAATTTCTCCAAGTATTCCATAACTACATATCATAGGGAGAAAGGACTGCTCTTGGGACAGAATTTATGCCAAATATTTGAAAAAGTATTTCATGAGGTCAATTATTATTTCCTTTAATGTAAAAGTCCATACACTAAAAAATAAGAATTGAGCACATGCTAATCTCTGCATTAACTTGTCTCTCTCTCTTGAGGTCCCTGTGGAAGATGTATGATGTTTTGATGCCCTCCCCGGGAAATTTTTTTTTTTTTTTTTTTTTTTTTTTTTTGCGGTACACGGGCCTCTCACTGTTGTGGCCTCTCCCGTTGGGGAGCACGGGCTCCAGACGCGCAGGCTCAGCGGCCATGGCTCACGGGCCTAGCCGCTCCGCGGCATGTGGGATCCTCCCGGACCGGGGCACGAACCCGCGTCCCCTGCATCGGCAGGACGACTCTCAACCACTGCACCACCAGGGAAGCCCTCCCTGGGAAATTTTGATGCTACTGTGCATTCAAGAGCTTAGGATAGTGTGGCCTCTGTCTCTTGCTCTCTCTTTTGGTGTCTCTGTTTCTGTCTCTCTCTCCTTGTTGTTACTTTTCCTGTCTTTAGCAGATATTGTTGGAGCCACTTCTTCCTTTTCTCATGCTGGCAGACCTCCACTTTTGAGTAGATTCCACCTTTCTGCCCAAGACTCTTCAGCTCCTGCACACTCCAGGAGGGAATGATGGCTGATCTAAAACACTCATGTGGTCTCATTCTCCTTGCCAGGGATTGATTAGGCATGTATCTAATTTGGGCAATTAGATATGAGTAGAAAGCTGCCAAGGACCTCTGGAAAAGGTTTCTCAGGCTAATAAAAATAGATACACAGTCCTTAACTGCTCTCAGACATTATTGGATCCAGATGTGATGACTGGAAATGAAGCAGTCCCTTACAACTATGAGGACAGGAGTGACATACTGAGGATGGCACAGTTCTGAGCCACTGAATGAATAAACCCTGCTGTGGTCCCAATGTAGAACTTCTAGTTATGGGAAACAGTACATTCCCCTAAGGTCATAACCAGTTGAGTTAAGGTTTCTTATTACTTGCAGCTGAAGCATTCTAACAAAATTTCTCACAAGTTTCTCATGGATAGCTAAGAAATGAACACACACTATCAAATTCTATCCAATTTGTAATAACCATTAGTATTAGAAATAATTGGGAGGGAGACATAAGAGGGAGTAGATATGGGGATATATGTACATGTATAGCTGATTCACTTTGTTATAAAGCAGAAACTAACACACCATTGTAAAGCAATTATACTCCAATAAAGATGTTAAAAAAATAATTAACACCAGAATAAAACTGACAATGGCTAAAATTACATACAGTAAAATTTGTTGTTTTCAGAGAATCAAATCTTCAAAGGATTTATCTATTCCCATTTTTAATTGTGGAAAAATTCAAGATAATTCAAAAGAATAGAAACTAGTATAATGAAGTCCCATGTACCTATCACTTAGCTTCAACAACTGTCAACTCAAGGTCAATTCTGTTTCATCTATACTCCCACCTACTCTCTCCATTTCTAGAATATTTTGAAGCAAATCTGGAGACCTCATATTATTTCATCAGGAAATACCTCTAGGATTAGCAAGTATCTCCAAGATATAAGGACTTGTAAATATATAACTAAAATAGCATTATCATACCTAAAATGAATAACTCATTATTAACATTAAATACCTGTCAATATTCAAATCTCCCAAGCTGCTTCATAATTTTGATGGTCAATTTGTTCAAATCAGATCAAACAAGGTGTGCAGATTAAATGTGATTCACATGTTTCTTAAGTCTGTTTTAATCTACAGTTTTCCCTCTCTCTATTTTTCCTTATAATTTATTTGTTTCTCAAAAAATACATTTAAAATAGCTACTCCAGAAAAATTAGATTTGTGGAAATAATGGCCACAAAAGAAAATTCAAAAAGACAGAGGTTATGGAAACATTTGATATGGATGAAAACTGATCAAATGAATCAAATCTTTGCTGTAAAATGTAAAGGAAGAAGAATTTATTTAAAAACAATTTTAGGAAAAATAAAAATGAGAGGAAAACTGGGAAGAAATAGTATAAAATATAAAATTTATCATGGCATTAAACCAGTGTGGTATAATTTACCCCATAAAATAGTTTCTTAATGAAAATTCATCAATATTGACCTAATTCTGATGAGATTCTTTACTCTCAAAATGTCCTCATGGTTGAAATAGTGGTGTTAAAATAGTATTAAAATAATGGAATCAGAATACTTAATACTTGTCTGTGAGATATCCAAGTGGAAATATTTGATGCGGTTGGGAGGCCAGAAGAGAGACAAAGGCTGCTGTCATTGATTTGAGAAACATGATCAATTAATTCATGACTGAAGCCACAGGAACACACAAAAAAATCATCCAGGAAAAATGTGAAAATTAAGAAAAGGGCTTCAAAAAGAACCCCAAAGAATATGCATTTAAATAATGGGCTATTAAAAGCCAGCAATGAAGATAGCAAAGGATGCCATAAATTGTGGTGTTTTGAATGCTGTGGCAGCCTAGAGAATGCACCTCCATACTTCAAACTATAGGGAAGGTAACCGACCGGGGCTCCCATTACTGGACTCTGAAATCTGCTGCTGTGTTTGCCACAGAACCATGCTAGGCATTGATCTAGATGTTGTATAAATGATGCTGATATGCTCATTAACTTTCCAGGAAACATGTTATAGTTTCTAAAGAGGTTAAGATGTACCCAGATCTTGAGCCATACCTTCTTTCCTCTATTTGTCACTTGTGGCAGCACTGCTAAATACCTACTGAATCTCATTTTTCTTTTTCCTTACCATTAGAAATTTGATTTCCTAGGAGTGGCTGTATAACATACTTCTAGCCAATGAGATGTAAGGGAAAGTCTACTGAAAGGAGCTCATGAGAAAGCAATTGCTTTTCCTGTATTAAAAAAAGATGGGTGGGCAAACTTCTCTAACAAATACCTTTAGCCCTTCACTTTTCACTCTTCTTCTTATCTAGAATTCAGATACAATGATAAGGTGGTTTAGTGATCTTTTAAACATAGTCTTTTTTTTTTAAGAGCAATTTTAGGTTCACAGTAAAATTCAGTGGAAGGTACGGAGATTCCCCAAATACCCCTGCCTCCACACATGCATAGCCGGCCTCTCTTACTATCAACATCCCCCACCAGAGTAGTAATTTGTTACAATTGATGAACTTAATCACCCAAAGTCCATAGTTTACATTACCTTTCACTCTTGGTGTTGTACGTTCTATGAGTTTGGACAAACGTATAATGACATGTATCCATGGTTACAGTATTGTATGCAATAGTTTCACTGCACTATAAACCCTTGTGCTCTCATC
Organism: Pseudorca crassidens; assembly: GCF_039906515.1. Classification (NCBI taxonomy): domain Eukaryota; kingdom Metazoa; phylum Chordata; class Mammalia; order Artiodactyla; family Delphinidae; genus Pseudorca; species Pseudorca crassidens. The sequence continues at coordinate 53,004,068 of NC_090304.1, read as the reverse complement.
CTTCTCTCCCCACTAACTCCTAGCAAACCACAGTCTCTTTACTCTCTCCATAGTTTTGCCTTTTCCAGAATGTCATACAGTTGGAATCATACTGGCTTTTCAGACTGGCTTCTTTTCAGACTGGCTTCTCTTACTTAGTAATATGCACTTAAGTTTCCTCCATGTCTTTTCATGGCTTGATAGCTCATTTTTTAGCAGTGAATAATAGAGTTGACCCTTGGACAACACAGATTTGAATTGTGAGGGTAAATTTATACATGGATTTTTTTCCAGAAAATACACACAGTACTATATGATACATGGTTAAATCTGGGATGTGGAACCACAGATACACAGGGCCAACTATGGGGCTCAAGCATCTGTGGATTTTAGTAACTGGGGCAAGTCCTGGAACCAATCCCCTGTGGATATCATGGGACAACTGTACTACATGGTCTGGATGTACCACAGTGTTTTTATCCATTCACCTACTGAAGGACATCTTGGTTGCTTCCAAGGTCTGGCAATTATGAATAAAGCTGCTATAAACATCCATGTGCAGGTTTTTGTGTGGGCATTAGTTTTCACCTCCTTTGGGTAAATACCAAGGAACATGATTGCTGGATTTGATAGTAAGCATATGTCTAGTTTCATAAGAAACTGCCAAACTAGGGCCTTCCCTGGTGGCGCAGTGGTTACGAATCTGCCTGCCAATGCAAGGGACATGGGTTCGAGCCCTGGCTCCGGGAAGATCCCACGTGCCGCAGAGCAACTAAGCCCGTGCACCACAACTACTGAGCCTGAGCTCTAGAGCCCGCAAGTCACAACTACTGAGCCCACGTGCCACAACTACTGAGCCCACGTGCCACAACTACTGAAGCCTGCACGCCTAGAGCCTGTGCTCCACAAGAGAAGCCACTGCAATGAGAAGCCCGCGCACCGCAACGAAGAGTAGCCCACGCTCACCGCAACTAGAGAAAGCCCGTACACAGCAACGAAGACCCAACACAGCCAAAAATTAATTAATTAATTAATTAAAAAATAGAAACTGCCAAACTATCTTCCAAAGCAGCTGTACTATTTTGCATTCCTACCAGCAATGAATGAGAGTTCCTGTTGCTCCACATCCTTGTCAGAATTTGGTATTGTCAGTGTTCTGAATTTTGGCCACTCTACTATGTATGTAGTGGTATCTCATTGTATTTTAATTTGCATTTTCATGATGACATATTATGTGGAGCACCTTTTCATATGCTTGTGTATCTTCTTTGGTGAGGTGTCTTTTAAGGTCTTTGGTCCATTTTTTAAAACAGGTCGTTCATTTTCTTATTGTTGAGTTTTAAGAATATGTTGTATATTTTGGATAACAGTCCTTTATCAGCATGTCTTTTGCAATATTTTCTCCCAGTCTGTGTGTTGTCTTTTTATTCTCTTAACAGTGTCTTTCACAGAGTAGAAATTTTTAATTTTAATGAAGTCCAGCTTACCAATTCTTTCCTTCATGGATTGTGCCTTTGGTGTTGTATCTAAAAAGTTATCACCAAACTAAGGTCATTTGTGGTGGTAAGGTGTCGGGGCAGAGGAAGTGCCTGTAGTCCTAAGATTAGGTATCAGTCTTTTAATGTGCCTGTGCCTCTGGAGTCTGAACTTGACAAGTACTTCTTAGTCCTCCCCCAACCCTTAGGTGGGACAGGATGGCTAGAGTAGGCTGGAGTTGGGTATTTCCCTTTCCCCAGGTCAGTTAGGCTCTGATAAAAGCCCAGCAGATTAGACTCTGGTTAAATAGTTTCTCCTGAGGGCAGACCTTGTTAAGAAGAGATGCTCTGGCATATTCAAAATGGTTACTTTCCCCCTTGCCCTGCCAGAAGCACAAGGGTTTTTCTCCAGTATTCACTGTGAGAACCTGGTCAAGCGCCTGGAGGTGAAACTGACAAAAGTGTAGGACCCTGCCCCCAACCATATAACTGGGTCCCCCTTGAAGTTTTTGACTCACAAACTTGTCCACAGTAAGCCTCTCTCCAGCAATTCATCAATTACAGTTTAGGTTTTCCGACCCTTGCACTGGCTCCTGAGGTTTCTGCTTGTGGGTTTCTGCTCCAGTAAGTTTGTGATTCTTTTTATAGGCCTGTGTCTTCGGGCAGCAGTTTGCACTGTGACTTCACTTCTCTGATGGATCCAAGAAGAGTTGTTGACCTTTTTTCAATTTGTTCAGCTTTTTACTTGTTATTAGGATACAGTGGTGATTTCCAAGCTCCTTACATGCCAGACCAGAAACTGGAAGTCAATAGTCATCTTTTGACCATGAAAATGTGGGCCACATGTTATGCATGACAGAGAAGGAGATAAAAGGAGGCTGGTCATTAACGATGTCTTTGACTTACTGCACTTGGATTTCCTTCCTAGGTGCTTCTTGTTATTTGGAAAATAAAAGTACACCTCTCGGGCTTCCCTGGTGGTGCAGTGGTTGAGAATCTGCCTGCCAATGCAGGGGACACGGGTTCGAGCCCTGGTCTGGGAAGATCCCACATGCCGCGGAGCAACTGGGCCCTTGAGCCACAACTACTGAGCCTGCGCGTCTGGAGCCTGTGCTCCACAACAAGAGAGGCCGAGATAGTGAGAGGCCCGCGCACCGCGATGAAGACTGGCCCCCGCTCGCCGCAACTAGAGAAAGCCCTCACGCAGAAACGAAGACCCAACACAGACAAAAATAAATAAATAAAAAAAAAAAAAAAAAAAAAGTACACGTCTCTTTGGTTAAGCCACTGTAGTGTGGTTTTCATTACAGGTAGCTGAATACAATCATAACTGATACATTTTTTGGCCATTTCACTCCTCACTGATATTCCTAAATAAAAAGTGGGCAGAAAAATTAAATATCATATATGATATATAACTTGTTCCAACTTGTAACTCATATAGAATTTTTTAAAACAATGAACTCCACAGAAAATAATATCTTTTAGTCTTCCCTTTACCAAACAATTGGGTTTTTTTCCCCTCTGTTGCTCTGAGTCCAGAATGTGTCATTTTCTTCTAATCCTAGAAATTTCTAGGATATTTCAGGCTGAGGACATCACATCATCATAAAATCATAGCTTCTCTTCCAGAGTCCAGAGCTGACTACAACTAATTCAATTTCCCTTTGTCTACAATATACCATACTGCCTGCATATCACAATATAAGGTAGATCTTGGATTTCATCAGGAAATGAAACAAAGTTAAGTATAGAAAATTGACTACTGGCTACCAGTTCTTTCACTGAATAAACAGAACACCAAAAAAATATATTTATAGGAAAACAAGTTACCATACATTTTATAATCATCTACATGCACTTTATAGCATCCACAGCACACTTTTTATAAAATAGAAAACAACATATTATTTCAAAATGAGCTATTGGGTATGCAGAAAATGAACACAAACTGGGGAAATAAAGGTTTAGAACTGAAATAAATATAAGATACTTCATAATTTTTGAAGCTTAGAATGACCCATTAAGTGGCTCTAGGTAAAGAATACTACAACATCAGTAAAAGTGGAAGGTTATTTTTGACCTTTCAAAGTGTTAACATTCTTCTTTCAAGAGGAAAAAAAAAATTTCTTTCCTGTTGGTCTTTGGATATGCTGCAATGTGAAGCTGGCAAATACTTGCTTATAAAAGAGGAAGTCATTCATGTCACAGGAGTACAGGGACTTTGACTTGTTCACCACACTCTCTCTCCAATGCCTGGAAGAGTACATGGCACAATAGAGGTGCATGATATAACACTGCTGAATAAATAAATCAAAATTAGGATATTTCAGAAAGAACTGAGAAAGGTGACTGACAGATGGTAAAGAACTTGTTTAAAAAAAGGAAGAGAAAATGAATCAATTTGAAGGCTTTTTTATTGTTGTTCTGTTTAGGTTCTCCTTTCCCCTTCTTCCAGTAACAGAACGCTGCCCTTCCTTCGAGGAGCTGTTCCTCCTTCATTATCCATTTTATGTGATTCTTCTGGAGTGATCAATCATATTACCCTATGGCCATAGGGGTGGTGGGCGCAGAACACAATCTGGGCCAATTATTTCCAGAAACTTATATCTACTGAAGCAGAGAAATAAATCCTCTCTTTCCTTTTGGGGTTGCTAGCTGGGATGACATTTGCCAGAAGCTGTGTGTAGCCATACTGTCTTCTTCTGAAGCGTTAAGTAGGAGAGCCTGGGGTATGGGTCAGGGGGCAGAGGGTAAAGTTGAAAAATGGAGACAGAGTCTTCGTGTCAGGATCCAGGGGTGCTTGAAACTAGCTCCACTCCTGCCTTTCTCAGGTACATAAGCTGATAAGTTCCATTTTTTTTCATTGTGGTAAAATATAAATAACATAAAATTTACTATTTTAACCATATTTAAGTATACAGTTCAGTGGCATTATGTACTTTCACACTGTTGTGCAAAAATTGTTTTCTACTTAAACTATATTAAGGTTGTTTTTGTCCTCTGTAATCAAAAGACATGGTTTTTCCCCCTCTTTTTATTATTCTATTTTAAGAGTTCTCTATATAGTCTCGATATCAGTTCTTTATCAGAATACATATTTTGAGAACATTTTCTCCCAGTCTGTAGCTTACCTAATTATTTTCTTAAGGCTGTCTTTGGATAAGCAGATGTTTTCATTTTGATGACAACTAATTTATCAATTTTATCTTTTTCTGATTAATGCTTTCTCTATCCTAAGAAACCTTTTCCTATTCCCAAGTTGCAAAGATATTCTACTTTGTTTTCTTCTAGAAGCTTTATAGCTTTAGCTTTTTGTTTAGGTCTATAATCTATCTAAAATTAATCTGGTGTGAGATAGGGGTCGAGGTTGACTTTTTTTTTTTTTCCAGATGGATATTTAGTTGTTTCAACATAATATTTTGAAGAAACTTTTTTTTCTCATTTGCTTATTTTAGTGCTTTTGTTGAAAATCAAGTGACTCAGAGTCTGTTTCTGGTCTCTTGAGGCAGTTACATTGATTTATTTGTCTCTCAGAATGCTGGTACCACACACTCTTCTGGTTGCTATAGCTTTATAGTAAGTCTTGAAAGCAGAAAGTGTAAGTTCTCCAAATTATTCCTTCTCCAAAAGAGTTTAAACTAACTCTTCAACTTATTAGATATTATTTTTCTATTGTTAGATAATAATTTCCACCTAATAAACATTATTAGATATTATTATTAGGTATATAGCTGCAGACCCTGGAATTCAAAAAGAATATGTCTTCTTTGTTGTGCTTGTTACTTACTTCAGAGATATTTATTCCATGTCAGTATGATAAAAGAGGCTTGATATTTGTCATTTTGAGCTTTCAACATCCAAATATTCTTCTTACTTTGTTAATTTTGCCTAAAAGTCATATCCCCTTTCCCTAACTCCTATTTATTCTTCAGTTCCAAGCTATGCTATAAAATGAAACCATTTACACTTGCTTAAAAAATAAAATATTTAGGAATATATTTAAGACTTATAAGACCTCTACACTGAAAACTATATAACACTGCTGAGAGAAATTAAAGAAACCCTTAAAAATAAAGAGATACACCATTTTCATGGATTGGAAAACTCAATATTGTTAAAATGTCAGTTATCCCCAAACTGATGTAGAGATTTAACACAATTCCAATCACAGTCTCAGTAGGCTTTTTTTTTTTTCTTGGTAGAAATTCACAAGCTTATTCTAAAATTTACATGGAAATGCAAGGGAAAATTCAATGAACATTGAAAAATAAGGACAAAGTTGGAGAAGTTAGGCTACCTGATTTCAAGACTTACTATGCATAGCTATTCCTTCCCCTAGGATACCTTCCATGGCCCTTCCAGTCTGGGTTAAGTGCCTCTCTTCTGCACTCCCTCAGTATTCTGAACTACAGTCATCAAAACACTTACCACAGTGCATTTCAATGATGTGTTATTTGTCTGTGCTCCCCACCTTAGATTTCATAAGGGCATGGACGAAGATCTATCTGGTTTACCACTGAATCTGCACCACCTAGAAGGGTGCCCGCACACTACAGACATGCAAGTATTTGCTGCATTAAGTTGAACTTCAATAATTTTTGTAAAAAAAGTTAATATTTTAAAAGAAAATTCATAAAGGTCATCTTTTGCCTGAGAACTATTTACACAGGTGGCCAGGACTTGTTTACCTGACTTGGTTTTAAAAGATATTAATATCACCATGACAAAATTAAATAGATTAAGATCATGCAATTCAATTCATAAAAAATTCAATCAACCCTTTGGAAATCAAATGTCCTAAACATTTATAGTATATTGCCCAGTAATTGTACTCCCAAGAAGTTAGATGTATGGAATAATGCAGAAGGCAAAAACAGCTTTATGCACAAAAATGTTCATTGTTATTGTTATTTATTAAAGAAAAATGGAGATAAGCTAAGAGTCATACAAAATGAGATTCATTTAAAAAATAACATGGTATGGGCTTCCCTGGTGGCTCAGTGGTTGAGAGTCCGCCTGCCGATGCAGGGGATACGGGTTTGTGCCCCGGTCCGGGAAGATCCCACATGCCGCGGAGCGGCTGGGCCCGTGAGCCATGGCCGCTGAGTCTACGCGTCTGGAGCCTGTGCTCCGCAACGGGAGAGGCCACAACAGTGAGAGGCCCATATACCGCAAAAAAAATAAAGAAAGAAATAAAAAATAACATGGTAGATCAACTTGATGTAATATTTTACAGCCAAAAGATGATTATCAAAATAAGATAATATTTCTTAAAATGGCAGACTAGGGTTTTTTTTTAAATTAATCTTCCTGCTATAACTAAATAACAAAGCTCAGTTAATAGTTTTTCACCTTCTTTTAAATCACAGAAGAAACATGACAAGCCAACAAGAAATTACTAGGCCAAAAGTGAAGGGAAAAGGTCATCCCAGAGAGGTAACTGGAAATGTGGTTTTTTCCCTGAAAGCATTTGTCAATCCTTAAAATTTTGTACCTTAAATTAAAAACTCTTTCGGGCAAGAAAGGCAGAAAGTAAAGCCCAGGGTCTGCAAAAGATTGAGAGGCTCATAGAAGAAACTTCTCACAATATGTTGGAACTTTACACCCAGAGTGAGGATAAACTAGGAGAGAAATATCTTATGCAGAATTACACTTTATGTAGGGTCATAAGAGCGCCAGAGAATTATAAGCCTTAAAGTAGCTGAACTCCAAGGAACTTAGCAGAAGCAAGTGCAAATCCTTTCTAGATAAAAGTACTTTCCTTGCAAGTCTAAATTTATTCTCACAAATAATTGATCAAATATAATGTCCAACACAAACACAAGGCTCACAAAGAAACTAGAGTCTATGAGCAAGAATTAGCAAAAACAATAGACAAGAGAAACAGATCCACAAAGATTTCAGATATTGAAAAACTATGCTGATTATAGATAAGGAAAAAACAAGTTTGAAGATCTCTATAGAGAATAGAAACCATAAAAAGTGCTATAATAAAGTTGCAAAAGAATCTAAAAGAATTCTAGAAATAAAAAATACAGTAACTGAAATTAAAACCCCGAAGGTGTTGGTGAACACATCCAGGTACTAGGATGGTGATGGTGGCACACCCTGGGAGGGAATGGAAGCTCCACGCCACCCCCTCTCCCCATACTTTGGCCTATGTATCTCTTCCATTTGGCTGTTCTTGAGCTGGAGGAGGAGAAGGCCATGTGAAGACAGGTGCAGAGGTTGAAGTAATTCAGCCATAAGCTAAGGAACACTTAGCGCCACCAGAAGCTGAAAGTGGCAAGGAAGCATTCTCCCCTAGAACCTTCAGAGACAGCATCGCCTTACTGACACTTCAGTTTGGACTTCTGGCTTTCAAACTCTAATAAATTTCTGTTGTGTCAAGTCAAACACACACACACACACACACACACACACACACACACACACACACACACACACACACACACACACACACACACACACACACACACACACACACACACACACACACACACACACACCCCCCCCCACCCAAAAGGTCAAATCCCTGCTCTGAAAAGATCGCTCTTGGCCTTGGCTACACATTTGAAACACCTGGGAGAGCTTAAAACAAAAAACAAGCAAGCAAAAAACCACTAATTGGGCTTCCCTGGTGGCGCAGTGGTTGAGGGTCCGCCTGCCGATGCGGGGGGACGCGGGTTCGTGCCCCGGTCCGGGAGGATCCCGCATACCGCGGAGCGGCTGGGCCTGTGAGCCATGGCCGCTGGGCCTGCACGTCTGGAGCCTGTGCTCCGCAATGGGAGGGGCCGCAGCAGTGAGAGGCCCGCGTACCGAAAAAAAAACAAAAACAAAACAAAACAAAAAAACCCCACTAATTACCATGCTCCAACCCAGATCAGTTGAATTAGAATCTTAGGGAGTAAGACACAGGAGTCGGTTCCTTAAAATGCTATACATCCAGGGTTTGGATCCATTACTCTGGATCAGGAATGGACAAACGGTGGCTCAGAGGCCAAATCTGGTCTGCCACATGTTTTTGTAAATAAAGTTTTATTGGAATACATGCATATACACAAAACCCAAGGCCCATCCAGTTTAGAAGATTGCATTCTGATGAAAAGAAAATTAGGAAATTAGAAAAAGAAAAATAATAAAGATTAGAGTGGAAATTAATGAAATAATGAATAGAAGAGCAATAGAGAAAATCAACGAAACTAGAAGTTAGTTCTTTGAAAACAGCAACAAAATTGACAAACCTTTAGTTAGACGGACCGGGGCGGCGGGGGGGTGGGGGGGTTGTGGGGGGGTGGCGGGGAAACAGACTTTAAGTAGTAGAATCAGAAATAAAAGAAGGGACATTAGCACTGACTTTACAGAAAATAAATAAACAGGATTATAAAGGAGTACTATAAACAATTTTATGCCTACAAATTAGATAACCTTGGTAAAATGGACAAATTCCTACAATGACACAAACTACTGAAATAGACTCAAGAAGAAATAGATAAATGAATAGACCTATAACAAGTGGAGAGATTGAGTCAATAATTTAAGTACCCACAAACTCCAGACCCAGATGGCTTCACCACTGAATTCTACTAAAAGTTTAAAGAATTAATGCCAATTCTTCACAAACTCTTCCAAAAATTAGAAGAGGACAGAACACTTCTCATTTCATTTTACTACGCCAGTATTACTCTGATACCAAAACCAGAAAAACACATCACGAGAAAACTATAGACCAATATCTATTATGAATATGGTCAAATTAATCCTCAACAAATACTAGCAAGCCAAATGCAGCAACATATAAAAACAATGATATACCGTGACCAAGCAAGATGCAAGTTTGGTCCAACTTCCCAAAATCAATTAATGTAATACTTCACATCAATATAATAAAAAACCAAAACTTACATGAACATCTCAATAGATACAGAAGAGTGACAAAATCCAACGCTCTTTCATGATAAAAACACTCAACAAACTAGAAACAGAAGGGAACTTCGCCAATATAATAAAGAATATCCACACAATAAAACTCCAGAGTTAACATTATACTTACTGATGAGAGGCTGAATGTTTTCCCCCTAAGGTCAGGAATGAGACAAGGATGTCTGCTCTTGCCACTTCTATTCAGCCTTGTACTGGAGGTTCTAGGCAGGGCAAATAGGCAAGAAAAAGAAATAAAAGTCATTCAGATTGGAAAGGAAGAAGTAAAATGATCTATTCACAGATGACATGCTAGTGTATATGGAAAATCCTAGGAAATTCACTAAAAAATGATTAGAACTAAAAAAAGTTCAGCAAGTTTTCAAGATACAATAAGTATACAAAAACCAATTGTATTTCTATACATTTGCATGAACTACTGAAAAATGAAATTAAGAAAACAATTCCATTTACAATTGCATCCAAAAGAATAAAGTATTTAGGAATAAATTTAATGAAAAAAGTGCAAAAATTATACTCTGAAAGCCACAAAACACTGTTGAAAGATATTAGAGAAGATCTATAATTGGAAAAATACCACATGTTCATGGATCAGAAGACTTAACCTTGTTAAGACAAGGATACTCCCCAGTCTGATCTACAGATTCAACGCAATCCCAATCCCAATTCCAGCTGGCTTCTTTGTAGAAATTGACAAAATTCTTGTAAAATTTATATAGAATTGTAAGGGACCTAGAATAGCCAAAATAGTCTTGAGAAAGAAGAACAAAGTGGGAGTCATACTTCCTGATTTCAAATCTTTTTTCTTTTTTAATATTGGAGCATAGTTGATTTACAATGTTGTGTTAGTTTCAGGTGTACAGCAAATTGATTCAGCTATACATATACATGTATCTATTCTTTTTCAGATTCTTTTCCCATGTAAGTTATTACAGAATATTGACCAGAGTTCCCTGTGCTATACAGTAGGTCCTTGTTGATTATCTATTTTATATATAGTAGTGTCTATGTGTTAATCCCAACCTCCTAATTTATCCCTCCTGATTTCAAATCTTGATACAAAGTAACAGTAATCTAGGGACTTCCCTGGTGGTCCAGTGATTAACACTCCGAGCTTCCAATGCAGGGGGTGCGGGTTCAATCCCTGGTCGGGGAACTAAGATCCCAGATGCCACATTGTGTGGCCAAAAAAAAAAAGTAATAGTAATCTAGACAATGTGGTACTAGCACAAGGATAGACATATAGATCAATGGACTAGAATTGAGAGTCCAGAAATAAACCCATATGTCTATAGCCAACTAATTTTCAACAAGAATGCCAAAACCATCCAATAAGGAAAGAATAGAACAAATGGTCCTGGGACAATTGAATAGCCATATGCAGAAGAATGAGGTTAGATCCCTTCCTAACACCATATATAAAAATTAACTCAAAAGGTATCAAGGACCTAAATGTAAGAGCTAGAACTATAAAAACTCTTAGAAGAAAATAAAGGGAAAATCTCTACAACCTAAGATTTGGCAGAGGATTCTTAGATATGACACCAAAATTATCAGCAACAACAACAAAAATAAACCAGACTTCCTCAAAACAAAAAACGTTTGTTCTTCAAAGGACACTGAAAAGAATATGGGGAATTCCCTGGCAGTTCAGTGGTTAGGACTCAGCACTCTCACTGCTGAAGGCCCAGGCTCAATCCCTGTCAGGGAACTAAGATCCCACAATCCACATGGCCAAAAAAAAAAAACCCCAGAGAAATAGAGATACTTAAAAAAAAAAAAAAAAAAGAATATGAAAAGACAACCCATAGAATGAAGGGGTATATTTGTAAATCATATATCTGAATTGTTTCAGGGCTTATGTCCAGAAATATAAAGAAATCTTACAACTCAATAACTTAAAAACATTTTTTTAAATGGGCAAAGGATCTGAATAGACATTTCTCCCAAGAAGATGTACAAATGACCAATAAGTACATGAAAAGATTCTCAACATTATTAGTCTTTAGGGAAATGCAAATCAAAACCACAATGAGATACCACTTCACACTCACTAAAATGGCTAGAATCAAACAGTGAGATAATAACAAGTGTTGGAAAATCTGTGGAGAAATTGGAACCTGGATACACTGCTGGTGTGAATGTAAATGGTGCAGCTCCTGTGGAAAATAGTCTGGCTGTTTCTCAAATGATTAAACATAGAAGTTACCACATGATCCAGGAAATCCACTCTTAGGTATATAAGTAAGGGAAACGAAAACATATTTTACACAAAACTGTACGTGAATGTTTATAGCAGCATTATTCATAATAGCCAAAGGCAGAAACAACCCAAATGTCCACCAATGGACAAACAGATCAACAAAATGTTGTAAACCTACATATTGGAATATTATTTAACTATAGAAAGGAATGAAAGACTGATACATCTACAACATGAATGAACTTTGAAAACACTATGATAAGTGAAAGAAGTTAGTCACAAAAGACCCCATATTATTTGATTCTATTTATATGAAATGTTCAGAACAGGGAAATCTATAGAGATAGAAAGTAGATTAGTGATTGCTTAGGCCTGGGAGTGGGAGATAGGGCGACAGGGGTCTGATAGCTAAAGGGCGTAAGATTTCTTTTTGAGGTGATGAAAATGTTCTAAAATTGACTGTGGTGATGTTTGTACATATCTGTGAACATAACAAAAAACAGTAAATTGTATACATTAAACGGGCAAATTGTTTGGTATGTGAATTATATCTCAATAAAGCTGTTTTTACCTTGCTTCACCCTAATCCCAGGTGTGCTCTGCATCTTTTCCCTCTTACACAAAGAAAACCACTTTTTATTTGTTGCTGTTGTATCCCCTGTCTCAGCAGAGGGTTTTTGTTGTTGTTTTTTTAAAATTCACTAATTTACTTATTTGGCCACACCAGGTCTTAGTTGCTGCACACGGGATCTTTGTTGCCACGTGCAGGATCTTTAGTTGTGGCATGCGGGCTCTAGTTCCCTGACCAGGGAACGAACCCAGGCCCCCTGCACTGGGAACGTGGAGTCTCAACCACGGGACCACCAGGGAAGTCCCTCAGTGGATATTTTAAGTAAGGGAGCTAAAAGTAGAAAGTTGCTTGCAAGATACTCATTTCCTTTCCTGACCTTTTTTTTTTTTTAAATACAGCATTCATTAGAGTTTATGACAAGTATCTTTGGGAACAACAAGAAGAGAAAATACGTCTCTTTTCAGAGTGATCATAAGCAAAATGATAGAATGACAGATTTCCTCAAATTTTAAAGTTTTAAAATAGGAAGGTAATGAGACCTGAGCTCTGCTTGGTGCAGCATTTCAAGGAACTGGCAGGATTTTAGAGGAGATGGCCATGTGCCTAGACAGAGGCTTTGGAGTTCATAGCCTCAGCCAACTTTCCTGGCCATACCTGAATGGTATGCAAGGAGAAAGCTGTCAGAGTTCCAGAGACCACTATGACCCTGGACAATACAGATGTTAGCAGAAACCTTGATGAACTAGAGCTATCTGCTCTCTTTCCCCAGTACCGTTTAAAGCCTGGGCTGGAGATGAGAATCCCTGATATTGATGAAAATTTAATTTCTTGCTACCTTAACAGAATGAGAAGTTTGAGTATCTTAATTCAATTTTTTTTTTTTTTTTTTTTTTTTTGCGGTACGCAGGCCTCTCACTGTTGTGGCCTTTCCCGTTGCGGAGCACAGGCTCCGGACGCGCAGGCTCAGCGGCCATGGCTCACAGGCCCAGCCGCTTTGCGGCATGTGGGATCTTCCCGGACCAGGGCACGAACCCGCGTCCCCTGCATCGGCAGGTGGACTCTCAACCACTGCACCACCAGGGAAGCCCCTTAATTCAATTTTTAAAGACAATAAATAAAAGGTATATATTAGGATCAAGAGAGCTATTCTCTTTCATAACCGCAGTTAGGGTTGCCAGATTTAGCAAATAAAAATGCAGGACACCCTGGGCAAATTCCAACAGAAATGAAAGCTTCTGAGCTTCCCTGACTAGGAAAACTATTATACTCCCACTTCTGGACATACTTAGATACCATTCTTGTATTTGATGAGTTCTGGGTCCTCTTGGTTACCCTTCAATTCCTAAGCAACAAGCTGGAGATGCTGGGCAGTTTCTGGTAACCAGTTTATGTCTGTCATGATCTTGCTGATAAAATTGAAGGCTGGTTGACTCTGGTATTGAATTAGAACTTGTATTTCTCCCATCTTTTATACTTGCCCTATATAGTTATATCTCTTGAAAGTTCTGTTGACTTAGTAGTGTTTCTCAGAATAGAAATAGAATTGTCTTATAAAAACCACTGCTTAATCAAATTTAATATGTATATAAATCATCACTGGATCTTGTTAAAATTCAGATTCTGATTCAGTAGATTGGGATGGGGCCTGAAATTTTACATTTCTAAATAAGCTCCCAGAGGATTAATAGACTGGTCCTCCTATCACACTTTGATTAGCCACCTATGTCACAATCAATAGATATCTGTTAAATATGTACGTACCTAGGCCCTATCCCCATCCCAATGCACTGATTCAGAATTTCTGGGGCAGTGTCCAGGAATATATATATATATATATATATTTTTTTTTTTTTGCGGTATGTGGGCCTCTCACTGTTGTGGCCTCTCCCGTTGCGGAGCACAGGCTCCGGACACGCAGGCTCAGCAGCCATGGCTCACGGGCCTAGCCACTCCGCGGCATGTGGGATCTTCCCAGACTGGGGCACGAACCCTTGTCCCCTGCATCAGCAGGCGGACTCTCAACCACTGCGCCACCAGGGAAGCCCCCAGGGATATATATTTTAAACAAACTCCTAGGGAGACCAATGGTCTATGGGTTTAAAATGCCCTCTACCTTTTTCCTCTAGTTATTAATTTTTTATCCTTCAAAGCTCATTGCTGGTCCCTTCTGTCACTTGTTGCTCTTATCGACTATCTCACACTCTAAATCCTTAACAGTTGTCTGCAACAAGCACTTGCTGTTTATCATGGGCTATCTTTTCTTGCATACATCCTGTCTGCCCAGACAGATTTTATTTCTTGAAATGAACAATTGCATACTTTCTTGTAGCCTCAGCCCCTGGCATAACACTTAGCATAGAGTACATGTTTAATTAACGTTCATCGCAGACAATAATGCTGATGATAGTGAATGATGAATTTCTCTCCAGGACTCATGGCTATTTCCCAGGACTTGTGTGATTAAAACAACCCACTGACTCCATAAAGGAAACACCCAACTGATTAGCAAAAACTGTAATTCCCAACCACAGCACGTTATTTTTCAGGGATTGGTGCTACAATCCCTTTGTACCCTGGTAGCTGGGATTTTATTATGGTAAGTGGCATTTTTTAAAGGAAAGAAAGTAATACTTTGAATTTATTATGTCTTTTATCTGTGAACCTCAAAGCATTTTAAAGCCATTCATTAAGTTACTGTAGCCAAGGTGTAAATATTATTACACTCTCCTTGCAAAAATGCTGACCAGAGAAAGAGTTACAAGATACTCGATCAAAATCATGGAGCCATTGTAAGGCTACACCAAGAAACTCAGGAGCAGCTGTGTCTGACAGGTAAGCACTTCTCAGCATCTCCCACACCTAAAGTCCTGTGACTTGAAAGGTGAGCATTCTTGTAGAAGAGAGGAGGCCAAAATAAGGAGAAATTTAAGACTATTTCAATAATCTTTCTTCTTCCTCTGTATTCCTACTGCCATTGATTTTTGCACTCTCTTATTCATTCTTACTTATGTTATGGTTAAATGCTGACACATCTTCTCTCTTTCACAACTTGATTTTTGTTTTTCCCCAGTCAGCTTGTTCTTCCTGCCTCCCAGTCCACTGTAGCAGCAGAGCAAAAAGAACTGCCATCTGAGATCTGAAATGAGGTTGGAACCCTTGTTCCATCACGAATTCCGCCTCTTTGAAAAAGTCGGTTCACTCAGAGGCAGTTTCCTCTTTGTGTGTAAAATGGGGATGGATCACGTCCATTTACTCTGTCACACGACGGTTGAAACGACAAAACGCGATTCGTAAACTGTAAAGCACTTAATGGGTATCAGCTGTCCCCTTACTGTACCAGTCCTTGTTTAATTTAATTGAAGCCCAGAGCCACAAACCGCAGCTAACCTAACACGGACAGGGCGTGTCTGTAGGGAACAGCCTAGAGGTAGATCTTTTTTCCTTTGAGAAAACGCAGGGCGCGGAGCTGCCGGGAGTTGTAGTCTTTGCGGCGGCCTCCACATACCTCGAGGAAAGAAAAGAACTACAACTCCCGTGACGCCGTGCGGGGACAGCCCCGCGCACCCTCCCGCCGGCGGGCGCCCCAAGACCAAACGGGAGGGGGCCTACGCGCGCTACGGAGATTCACAAAGCGAGCCCTGAGGCGGAGCGCGTTGTGGTGGCCGTAGCGGCTGATCCAGAAAATGAGACGCGTGGGAGTGTGTGGGGGTTGTAACAAGGATAAAACACGTGGAAAAAGGCAAATTAAAAAATAAAAAGGGCTGTGCCCCGATTCCTCACCACCCCGCGGCTCCTAACTTGCGCATTCCCGGCTCGCGCCTCGGGTCTCGGAAGCTTAAGTCAGCGGGGTTGGGAAGGGGCGGGGCCAGCGGCGCGGGGGGCGGGGCCTAGAGTGGCGAGTGCGGCGGCCGCGGCGGGGCCACGACCCAGACATCTAGGACTGTTGTTGTTCTCTCGCGGTGGGACCGCCTCAGTCTGGTCGCCCAGAGAGACCAGGAGCTGGTCTAGTTGGGAGCGGGGCGGCCGCGTCCCCCCTCTCTCCTGCTTCCCCAAAGCTGCGGCAGGAGCTGGCACAAACATCCTGCGGTTGGTCTCCGATGCCCTTCAGTGAGGAGGGGGCGTCGGGATCCTGGTGAGCGCACGTCAAGCCCCTCCAGCTACGTGTCTTTGCCGGCCCCCCAGGCCCGCACACCCAAGTCTGGCTGCCATGGCTGAAAACGCAGAGGGGGACCTGAACTCCAACCTACTCCACGCCCCCTATCACACCGGGGACCCTCAGCTAGACACGGCCATCGGGCAGTGGCTCCGTTGGGATAAGGTGGGTATCTGGTCAGCCCGGCATCCGCCCCCTATCACTCCGGGGACCCTCAGCTACACACGGCCATTGGGAGTGGCTACCTTGGGATAAGGTGGGTACCTGGTCAGCCCGGCATCCGCCCCCTACCCAGTGTACGCCCTTTCTCGTCCCCACCCGGTGCTCGGCAGGCTGTGGGGGAGATGGCTCAGGCCATGCGGCAGCGGCTAGCGGAGCCGGGCGTTGCCACCCACCTATGCCTGGGCTGCCTCCCTGGGACCGTCTGAGCTGGGAAAGAATGCCTGTAGTCCCTTCCTTTTGCAGTGCGCGAAAGTGCAACCTCCCTTCCTCCCATCTCCCCCCCCTTCAAGTGTATGTCATCCCTCTTAATCCAAAAAATAATAATAAATAATAATTATCATCGTAAGCTATACCCTTAATACAGCTGTTTCCTTTCCCCTTTCTTCTCTCTTGACTTCCTTCTCTGCAAATCTGAAAGTGGTTTTTTGCTCTGTTCTTGGACGCTATCTAACCGCTATCCTCTTTAGTTCTGGTCTGGTGTGTTTCCACCTTGCGTCGCTAGGTAGTCGCTGGTCTTTAATCGCTCCCTTGTATTCTCTAATATCACCTTTTGCTCTTGAGAAAGATAAGCGTTCTCTTTCTTTTTCTGGCCGGGAGTTATTTTATGGAAGTATCCTATTCCAAAAATCATGTTTTCCAGATTTCATGTGATGCTCCTGATACAGAATTGTTTTTGCTTTACCCATTCCTCCTCTATTCCGCCCCCACCCCCTCCAAATTGTTGCGATGATTTCATCTTGTGCAGGCATATAGGATGGATATGTGAGAGCTAAAATTAAAATGCAGTTATTTCACTTGTAAGAGGCCCTTGGCTCCAACAGAGGAAGATAATCCAGGCTTTTGCTTTGTCGAATGCATTAAATGAATTTGTTGAAATAGAGAAGTCAACATATTTTAAATGGAATTAATAATACTGAATTAAAGTATTAGTGTGGTAATATGTGAAATCATGTTATTCAATTTCCTAAAGGATTATTAGCTTTCTTAAAAAGTTTTATTTTCACTTTGTTCAGTCATTCATGCATTCAGCAAAAAATATCCATTGAGCACTGGGTAGTGCTTCAGGGCCTTTTAGGTCCAGCGTATGCTGGTGGTGAGGAAGCTAGAAAGGGTTCCTGCCCTCGAAAAGCCTTCAGTCAGCAGATGAGGAAGACCAACAAATAAGCAATTACGAGTTATTTAGTATTACTTGATCATATGTATCTTGGACATTCTAATTCCTCCTCTGGAGTCTAGACAAGTGCGGCTCAAACTTTGCAGTGCTTACAGATCACCTGGAGATCTTAAAATGCAGGTTGTGATTTAGGACACCTGGGGTGGGGCCTGAGCTTCTGCCTCATAATGAGCTCCCAAGTGATACCAATGCTGCTGGGCTGTGGACCACACTTTGAGTAGCAAGGCTCTAGAGTGTTCTGACTGAGATACTAGAGAGCTAACACCCTTTTTGTAGGATTTGACCATATATATAAAAAATATGTATGTATACACATATATTTTTTTTCAATCAAGTGTGAAAAATCTGTGGTATCCCATTAATTATCTTAAGGATGTGCAAAATGCAAATAACTTTAAATCCATTAGGTTACCTGGTGAGCTTATGCCACCCAACCCAAAAGCTATGTGACAGCAGGAGCTGAATAGCAAATTATTAGGTAGTGGAAAAACAATGATTAAAACCTAAAGCTGGCCTCCTTACATCCATAATTATTTTTATTCACATTTGGAAGTGAAACCACATTTTTCCCCTGCCTTTTTCATGCTCTCTCTCTTTTTCCTTTTGAGCTATTGATGTATTTTTGTATTTCATCTACTTATTAACAGTGTGGAAACTCAGTAAGAAAAGCTGAACTTTTTATTTATTAATTGCCTGCTGTGAATATAGTTCCTTGTTGTGAAAGGATACAAAAGAAGTGAAGATTCAGAGATTGCTCTTCTACTTTTGGTTCATTAGGGAGGAGGAAGCCTAATAGAAATAAAAGAGCTAAGGCTTAGCATACTGTGAAATGATATATACTACAAACTGCCTGTATAAATATCTTCAGCAGGGATATCTAACTAAATTACAAGTGAAAGTTATCCTTATATGTTTAATATAGTTAATTGCTGTTGTTTAAAGCCATCTGCTGTCAGTAAATGGATGTGGTTGCACTTGTGTCTCCCTAAAGTGATTTATGAACTTCAAAGACACTTGTAGAATTCCAACACAATTTAATTTACTAGTAACTATTATGTATGTCATAGCCTTTGGCCATTCAACAATAGGAGTTTGTTTTTCATTGCCATGGGTGAAATCTTTTGTTCTCTTTAGGTGCCAGTTTTTTTTGTTTTTTTTTGCGGTACGTGGGCCTCTCACTGTTGTGGCCTCTCCCGTTACGGAGCACAGGCTGCGGACGCGCAGGCTCAGTGGCCATGGCTCACGGGCCCAGCCACTCCGTGGCATGTGGGATCTTCCCGGACCGGGGCAGGAACCCGTGTCCCCTGCATCAGCAGGCAGACTCTCAACCACTGCGCCACCAGGGAAGCCCTAGGTGCCAGTTTTGACTACACTTTTCCTAATGGGTCTGTTGATTTGATTTTTTAAAAAATATTACCTGAATGAATTAATATTTGTTAATTGTCCATGCTATACCTAGATATTGTTGGGGTATACTAAAATGTAAAAAGACTATGAAATACATATACATGTAAAAAGATAACGCAAGGGTGGTATTGGTGGCAATTAAATGGTGTATAGGCTGTCAGTTTTTATAGTAGTTTAAAAGTAAGTGACCTGTGGACTGGGTAGTCAAGGAAGACAATAAGAAGATGGGATGCATCTAAAAAGAATGAGGAGAGCCTTCACTGTAAGTGGAAGAGAAATTAATTTATATTTAAAGTGCCCTCTACATACAAGGCACTGGCTGAAAATCTGTGGGAGACACAAAGATGAACTAGATATGGATTGTATCTTCAAAGAAAATAGAAGGGAAAATAAAACAAAAGCTCACATATATAATACAGGGAGCAAGTAACAAGTGCCTTTAACAGATAAATAGATTTAAATAAGTTTAATAATTATTTAATAAAAATAATATTTACTTAATTGATCCCTCCCTTAATGAGAAAAATACTTTTAATTAGTAAGCAAAGGTGTATCTACTGTAGATAGATAGTGTAGGTAAGTTAGGCTATGATGTCCCAGGGCACTGAAATGTAGAGTGCAGAAATGTAAAATAATAGATCAGACCAACAGCATTTATTGCATTACACGTGGATGGCATATGTGGTCTTCCAGCACAGAGAAACTGAGTTTAATACCTGATTAATACCTATTTATTTTTTTTATAGTGAAAAAAAGAACCTACCAAATGCCCTGATTCTTGATGACTCTGGTGAGGCACATAGTACTAAGACATAAGTTGATCTAAAGGCAATTTGCTACTTGCCTAGGTCACCAGTATTGCTCGTTTTAGCCTTGGTGTGTGGTGTTCTTTGAAATCTCTTCATGAAAAAGGTGTTATCTGTGCTGAACCTTCAGGATTAATTAAAATTTAGGCTTGTCAACATTGAGAGGAGGAATATTCCAAGTAGAGATAAAAACATTAATGTGTATACTTAGAATATTTGTTTCTGCTGTAGCTTAGGGTACATAGAGAGAAATTGTTGGAAAGGCATGTAGACCAGGTCATAGAAACGCATTAGTATGTCGTTAGTGGCCTTGAATCAATAAAGGTGTATGTAAGTGTTAAAAAGAAATTAGTGCAACAAGACAGGGTGTTCATTGGGGAGGTCCCATGTACCCCTTCCTGTTTCTATGGAGTGGCATTCTGTTGTGCCGTTTAGTACAGTCCAGGATCTGACCCTTGGTTCCTATACCTTCAGACTAATTTGTTAGTCTGTCTTGTCTCAGGATGGACTCACCCAGCTCAAGGTTACAGAAACTGATGTCTGAATTCAGAATGCTGTTTTATTAATTTATGGTACAGTTGTAATATAAATAGATTTGTCTCAGTCAAGCCATTTTCTAGATGCACCATAAGGGAAGTCAAAGAATCAGAATATTTTTAGTGATTGTGAAATCAAATCACAGGGAGTCAGATACATGGCATAAATGTTTAACAGCATTAGCCTGTAATAAGTAAATGCATCAATCTCTGTGATGGGACTGTCCTACCACTGGAATCCAACAAGTCTGTGGATCAAGGTGTTCCTCCTCCAGGCAATGCGCAGATGACTCTTCTACAGTGCTCTCCCCTTCTATCTTTTAGAGCTGACTAAGGCCCCCAGTTCCTTCCTACTTCTTTCTTTCACAGCTTTCATACATTCTATCAAATTACAGACAAGTCTTGCTGGCCTAGACGCCAGGTTCTCTTTAACATGAAAACTCTCTCCTGTTTTTGATATGCTGTAAATTTTAACTTTTCGAAAACAGTCGTATCAAAGATATTAAGCACTGGCCAAATTTGGGTGTGTGAATGTATGGGTGGGGAGTGGGACGGGACCCAGGGCAGAGCTGCTCAGCCAGATGTAGCAGCAACAGCTACATACATATTGAAAACAATATGGAGGCAGGAATTGGCTTGGCGTTTTGAGAAATAATGAGTAGAGTACTATGGTCTCAGAATGTAGGTCTATGTTGAGAAAGAGTAGAAGGTAAAGGTAAAGATAAGTTAGTTAGGTTAGGGTTATGAAATGCCTGAAAATAGAAATAAAAGACTTCATTCTAAAGTCAGTGATTTTCAAACATCTAGCAGTGAAAGTTTTTCAAGCAAAATATAGCCCAAATTGTTTTAAAAGTGGTGAATGAATTTCCTTTTAAATCATCATCATGTGATGGAAAACACACCCATGAAGCACCTCTACAAAGGTTGTCTAGTCCAGTTTCATTGTGCAGAGACCCAAAGAAGTTGTGGAAATTATCAGTTGTGGTGGGTAGAGCCTGGACCAGAACTTGGATCTGCCACCTAGTTCAATCCAATTTTTACAATACTGGTCTATATTACATTTTTTGTTCACATTTTTCTAATACTTTACATAATTTGGCATTTAATCAATGAAGAACACTTATCACCTTATTAATTTTGGAAAATATTAGTGCTTATTACTGAATTTATTTGTGTAGTGTTTCAAACCTTGATGATCTGAATCATTTGATATTCACAGCAACCGTGTATGGTAGGCAGGCTAGGTAGTAGTTATCCCTATTTTTATAAGTAAAGAAATTTAGTTTCAGACAAGGAAAACGACTTGCTCAAACGACTGGCTTTTAAGTGGTACACTTGGTACTAAACCTAGGATATCTGACCTTTACTCTAGTTTTCTTATCACTGTACTAGACTCTAACCTGAATATTTAGTAAATGTTAGTGACATAATAAACCAAGTTTCAAGGACCTCATTAAAACCATTTTACTGACTTTTGCGAAAGCTGTGGTAGGCTGTAATATTCTGCAGAATAAATTGCCATGAAATATTTTTTAAAAGCTGAATTTGCTGCTCAACAGTTGCTTAGGTTTCCTTGGCAACAACATTCTCCCTCTGTCCAAGAGATTTAGTACATATAAATAATGGTTTGGAGACACACACACACACACACATTTTTTTTCTTTCCAAATTCCTTACATTTGCTCTTCAGTTTCTACCATTTTATTTTTTAATTTATTTCAAAGAAATGCATGTTTATGATTTTTAAAAATTAGTACAAAGGTATTATAATAGAAAGTGGCGTTCCTAATTGCCTCTTCTCATCCTCAGTTTGCTCCTTAAAAACCATTTTTAACTGTTTGTCTTTAGTTATTCTCATGACTACCATCAAAAGACTAAATAATATGCTAGTACCACTATTCCTTGATTTGTTTTGGATATTATCTGTCAAATACATACTATGAAAAATGAGAGCTCACTCACACTGTTCTCCACCCTACCTAAACTTTTTTTTTTAAGATTTTTTTCTTTGATGTGGACCATTTTTAAAGTCTGTATTGAACTTGTTACGATATTGCTTCTGTTTTATGTTTTGGTTTTTTGGTCACAAGGCATGTGGGATCTTAGCTATCTGACCAGGGATCAAACCCGCACCCCCTGCACTGGAAGGCGAAGTCTTAACCACTGGACTGCCAGGGAAGTCCCCACCCTGCCTAAATTTCATTATGCCATTAGTTTTAGTTATTCTTTTGAAAGCTTAAATAATGTAATCAGTGCTAACAAAGTCTCCAGAACAGTAAGCTTAGCTCACAAATACAGAGCTCCCAATTGGCCATTTTATTTGAGAAGAGATTGGTAGAAAACATACCTATGTATACAAAACCAGAGAAAACCCATACCAGCTTCCCAGAAAAATCTGTGGATATCAATGACTAACCAAGGATCAAGTTATGTAAAGAAAACAAGCAGCATGAAAAATAAAAACAAAGCAATGGACCCAGAAAGGAACTGAGGTAAATAAGGGAACATAAGAACTTAAAATCTTAAAATTAAGTTTAAAAGGATAATTATTCCATCAAACAAGGAAAGATGCTATGAAAAAGGAAGAGGAAAGAAGAATGAGCTCTTGGGAGTTAAGGAAAAAAAAAACTGTATCCCTCCATCCCCTGCCAAATGCAATAGAAAATATAAAAGCATAAGTTGAAGAAACCTATAGCAAAAGGAAATAGGAAATATGAGGGAAGCTGACATGAAGGAACTACCCCAGGAGTCCAGTGTAAAGAAATCCCAGGTGACAACTGTGTACTAGTTTGACATTGGGCTTCAAAGAAATGTGTCGTGAAAAAGAATGCAATGTCTATGCCATAAGCAATAAAAAGCTGGAAGATGTTAATGATAATGTTGAAGATGGCATGTTATTTCTGGCAACAGCAACATCAAAAAAAGAAAAGCAGTTATCCACAGATGGAAGAAAGGGAGGAAGGGGAGGAGGGCGGGAGGGGAGGAAGGAAGGAAAACAGACCTGGATAAGCAAGTTATGGTTCAAAACTGAAGAAAACTAAAACAGGGCATGATTTTGAACAATTAGTTGATGGAGCTTAAGGAAAAAAAAATCCATTTGATCTCAATACCTTCAGAAGACACAAGGTGGGCCTGGTGAGAAGGAAATTGTATCCAAGCCCACTACTAGGGTCTGTAGTGAACAATATTTAGACAATCTTAACCTGGTACTTATTATTTTCAATGTTGAGGATCAATCTGAAGACAAAACAGAAAATTTTAATTTTTTATTGAGGTAAAAAACATAAAATTTACCATCTTAACCCTTTTTTTTTTTTTTTTTTTTTTGCGATATGTGGGCCTCTCACTGTTGTGGCCTCTCCCATTGCAGAGCACAGGCTTCCAGACGCGCCGGCTCAGTGGCCATGGCTCACGGGCCCAGCTGCTCCACGGCATGTGGGATCTTCCCGGACTGGGGCACAAACCTGTGTCCCCTGCATTGGCAGGCGGACTCTCAACCACTGCGCCACCAGGGAAGCCCTCATATTCACATTTTTATGAAACAGATCTCCAGAACTTTTTTATCTTGCAAATCTGAAACTCTATACCCATTAAAGAAGTCCCCTTACCTCCCCTCTTTCCAGCCCCAGTACGAGATGTTAACAACAGGGGAAACAGGTTGGGTGGGAGGATTTATGGGAACTACCTGTATTATCTGTTCAATTTTCTGTAAACCTAAAACTGTTCTAAAAATTAAAGTCCGTGAATTTAAAAAGTACTTATACTTGAAAGGGAAAGCATTCTTATTTGAAAGCACTTTCTTTTTTCCCACCTGAAAATTTCAAAATAGGTAGACTGGCTACTTCTGCTTTTTATTTGGGGGTCTTCTTTGCCCTGTTTTTTCTTTCATAAAGGTTTTTTGTTTAGTTCCTTTAAGTTTTCTACAAGGCCATTAGAAGTCTATTTGGATATATCTTTAATCTGGAATTATTTTTTCCCCATCTCTTCCTTTCCTCCTCTTTGAAAAAGCTAATGAAAAGGAATTTATCTTTATTTGGTTCTTCCGAATTGTACTTATAAGATACATTAAATTAACCATAGAATGTAAATGTTATATTCCACTAGCTCGGATTTTCATGGTCCCTCCCCAGATAATCTAAATTTGATTTCTTTTATCTATCTTTGTGGAAAGAGAGTATGTTTTGCTTATTTGGTTGTTTTTACCTATTTCATATGTTTAGAAACACTTTTCCCCCAAATAAAAGGTTGGTTAGTAATTTAGTGTAGATTTTACTAAAGGAGTATTTTTTTCATAAGTCACTTACTCTCTACATTATTGCTAATTAGTACTGAGGCTGCTGCCCTCTGGTGTTGGGAGTTAATGGAGAAAATGATTAATGCTGGTGGAAAGAATAAACAGACAGGTAGTGTATCCAATCCTGCATGGGACCTTTTACACCAAATAATTTAATGAGCACTATACCTTACCAACAAAACTATGAAAATGGTCTTACTGAATGCCCAAAAGAATATGAAAATTATAATGTAAATGAAAAATACTATGCTTCTCAGATACAAAGTCATCTTAGCTTTCGGCTCACCAGACTCAACCTTGTTAGAAAATCTCTTCAGTGTAAGTGGTAGTTTTGTTTTGTGGTTTCTGCTTCAGAATTTTCTCATGTCATTTTCCCTCTGAAATATTTCATTATTCATGTAGGTAAAAACTATAAAAAAAACCCTAAATGCCCACCAATAGGGGAAAGGATAAATAAATAAACTAGAACACTGCGACATTTGAAAAGAATACACATATCTACATGTATTGAGAGGACCTCCAAGATTTATTGAATGAAATGAGCAAGTTCCAGAGCATCGTGTACAATTTGATACCATATATGTAAAATAAAAAGATAAAGCAAAACTACATTTCTGTAAGTATGTAGATGTAGGTAAAGGTCTGCAAAGATACATCACATACAGTATTGGCTCCCCTAAAAGAGGGGTCTGGGAATGATAATAGTCAAAGATCTCTGTAGCTTTATTTGTGTTATTAGTATTTTTTAAAACAGGAAAGTGTATTGATGTACTTATAATTAATAATTAAAAGTAAAAATTCAAACATGAACAAAGAACAATTAAGTGGTCAACTGTCTGGTACTGGTTTCTAAGAGCAATAGGAGTTCAAAGTCAGGAAGACTTTATGTAAGAAGTAGAATTTGAGCTGGGCCTTAAAGGTTAAGTAGGATAGGAATAGATGGTGGATACGGGGGCAGAAAATTTAGAGTGGGAGAAATAGAGTAATAAAATAGAATGAAACTGATTACGGAAATGAAACTGAACAGGGGACATGCAAGAACAATGAAGAGATTTTTTTTTTAATTGAGGTATAGTTGATTTATAGTATTATATTAGTTTCAGGTGTGAAACAGTGATTCAAAATTTTTATAGATTATACTCCATTTAAAGTTATTATAAAACAGGGCTTCCCTGGTGGCGCAGTGGTTGAGAGTCCGCCTGCTGATGCAGGGGACACGGGTTCGTGCCCCGGTCCGGGAAGATCCCACATGCCGCGGAGCGGCTGGGCCCATGAGCCATGGCCGCTGAGCCTGTGCGTCCAGAGCCTGTGCTCCGCAACGGGAGAGGCCACAACAGTGAGAGGCCCGCGTACCGCAAAAAAAAAAAAAAAAAGTTATTATAAAACATTGGCTATATTCCATGTGCTGTACAATATATCCTTGAAGCTTATTTATTTTACACATAGTAGTTTGTACCTCTTAATCCCCTGCTTCTATTTTGTCTCTCCTCCCTTTCCTCTCCCCATAGTTTTTTCTCTATATCTGTGAGTCTGTTTCTGTTTTGTTATATTCATTAGTTTGTTTTATTTTTTTGTATTCCACATATAAGTGATTACATACAGTATTTGTCTTTCTCTATCTGACTTACTTCACTAAGCACAATACCCTCCAGGTCCATCCATGTTGTTGCAAATGGCAAAATTTCATTATTTTGGGGACTTCCCTGGTGCAGGAAAGTTAAGAATCCGCCTGCCAATGCAGGGAACATGGGTTCGAGCCCTGGTCTGGGACGATCCCACATGCTGCGGAGCAGCTAAGCCCATGCACCACAACTACTGAGCCTGTACTCTAGAGCCCACGAGCCACAACTACTGAGCCCACCTGCCACAACTACTGAAGCCTGCACACCTAGAGCCCGTGCTCTGCAACTAGAGAAAGCCTGCGCTCAGCAACAAAGACCCAACGCAGCCATAAATAAATAAATAAATTTATTTTAAAAATTTCATCATTGTGTGTGTGTATTGCATCTTCTTTATCCATCCATTGATGGACACTTGGGTTGCTTCCATAGCTTGGCTATTGTAAATAATTCTGCTGTGAACATTGGGATGCATGTATCTTTTCAAATTAGTGTTTTCGTTTTTTTCAGACATGTACCCAGGAGTGGAATTGCGGGATCATATAGTAGCTCTTTTTTTTTTTTTTTTTTTTTTGAGGAACCTCCTTAATGTTTTCCCTAAGTGGCCGTACCAATTTACATTCCCACTAGCAGTGTAGGAAGGTTCCCTTTTCTCCATACCCTATCCAGCTTTTATTGTTTGTGGACTTTTAAATGATGGCCATTCTGACTGATGTGAGATGATACCTGATTGTAGTTTGGGTTTGCATTTCTCTAATAATTAGCAATGTTGAGTATCTCTTCATGTGCCTGTTGATCATCTGTATGTTTTTTTTTTTTTTAATTCATAATCTTTGTCTGCATTGGGTCTTCATTGCTGTGCGTGGGCTTTCTCTAGTTGGGGTGAGCAGGGGCTACTCTTCGTTGTGGTGTGCGGGCTTCTCATTGCGGTGGCTTCTCTCATTGTGGAGCACGGGCTCTAGGTGTGCCGCCTTCAGTAGTTGTGGCACGCAGGCTCAGTAGTTGTGGCTTGCGGGCTGTAGAGCGCAGGTTCAGTAGTTGCGGCGCCCAGGCTAAGTGGCTCCACAGCATGTGGATCTTCCCTGAATAGGGCTCGAACCCATGTTCCCTGCATTGGCAGGCAGATTCTTAACCACTGCACCACCAGGGAAGTCCCTGTATGTTTTCTTTGGAAAAATAACTATTCAGGTTTTCTGCCTATTTTTTTAATGGGTTTTGTTTTTTTTATATTGAGTTGTATGAACTGATTATATATCTGGGATATTAACCCCTTAATGGTCATATCATTTGCAAATATTTTCTCTCATTCAGTAGGTTGTTTTTTCATTTTGTTGATGGCTTCCTTTGCTGTGCAAAAGCTTTTAAGTTTAATTAGGTCCCATTTGTTTATTTTTGCTTTTGTTTCCTTTGCCATAAGAGACAGATCCAAAAAAATATTGCTACGATTATGTCAAAGAGTGTTTTGTGTTTTCTTCTAGGAGTTTTATGGTTTCCAGTCTTACATTTAGGTCTGTAGTCCATTTTAGCTTATTTTTGTATATGGTGTAAGAAAATGTTCTAATTTCATTCTTTTACATGTAGCTTTCCAGTTTTCCCAGCACACTGATTGAATAGACTGTCCTTTCCCCATTGTATATTCTTGCCTTCTTTTTCATAGATTAACTGACCATATATGAAGAGATTTTTTAAAAACTCAGGTAGAGCACATGTGTTAGACTCTTGTGGCGATTAACAATAGGTGAAGGAAAACTAGTATTTATTGAATGCCAATATGCCAAACATGGTACTAGATGCTTTCATATAAAAAGTCTTTTTAAATCCTTCCAAAGATTGTATGAGGTAGTAATTACCTTTTTTTTTAACCTACACACAAACTCAGAGAAATGGAGAGAGTATTTGAATCTAAAAAGGTTTTAAACTCCTCTGCCCTTTGAGATCTGATCCCACCCTTCCTAACCTTTACATTTGATATAATCAGAATTGGACTTTATTGTTGGTTCTTGGTTGATTAATCTGGCTGCAGTATGTAATCAGTATGAGATAGTTTAGAGTAGCAGAGGGTTGCTTGGAGACTCTTCTAGAAATATAGATATAAAAGTTTTATATTAGGATGCTCATAGAATCTTATAAGAAACTTAAGGAAGAAATAATGAGACTTATTAATAAATTGATTTCTTTTTTAAAAACACAGAGAATGGTAAACAGTTCCCATTTTGTTAAATCACAGCATTTTGCTAACTTTGAATCAGCTCTCCTTTTTAAAGAAATAAATTATAAAATCAGTTTAAATTTCTGTGTCTACTTCCCTGATCCCATTCTCCTCTCTTCCTCCTTTCCCCAAAGTAACTAAGGCATATTTAGGACTACTAGGGTTTTGTTTAAATTTCCTGTTTCTTTAAAAAATAGTTTTGTTTTTCTTTTCTCTTTTTTAAAATTATTTATTTGCTTATTTATTTATTTTGGCTGTGCAGGGTCTTAGTTGCAGCATGCAGGCTCTTAGTTTGCAGCATGCAGACTTCTTAGTTGCGGCATGTGGACTCTTAGTTGAGGCATGCAGACTCTTAGTTGCGGCATGCAGACTCTTATTTGCAGCATGCATGCGGGATCTAGTTCCCCAAGAAGGGATCAAACCCGGGCCCCCTGCACTGGGAACTCGGAGTCTTACCCACTGGACCACCAGGGAAGTCCCTGTTTTTCAATTAAATAAAGATAACCCTGGAGGTTAAACAGCTTTAAAAAAAAAAAATCCTTAGTCAAAACTATTTCAATGCCTGAAAACACTCAAATCAAAATTGAAGTATTACATTTCTTATAATATATGCTTAGTATATAACTTTTGAAAATATGGATACTATTAACTTATCCCTAAATAGTACACTGTAAGATTTTGAGAAGCTATAGTTCTTTAAAAAGAAAAGTCAGCAATAACATATGTCAAGTACAGCCTAAGATGTTCTCTAAATAGAAATGTCACATTTTACAAAGATCGTAATCAATTGTATTTGTGGTTTTTGTAAAATTAGATTCATACTTACATAAAATAAATGACTTAAACGTCCTCTCCTCCAAATATCAAGGAACTTTTACATAATTATGAAGGAAAACTTAACAGTAAGAGAGTTGACATTATATCACAACTCACACTGACATGAATTTATTTTTTGTAATTTGCATATCCTTTTTTAAAACTCTGTTTTATAAAGCCACTGAGAATTTAAGCATTTTTCAAGTATTGTATTCTTTTTCTTTTTTGGGGGGGCGTGGGGGGGGTGTGCTGCGTGGCATGTGGGATCCTAGTTCCCCCACCAGGGATCAAACCTGTGCCCCCTGCAGTGGAAGCGCAGAGTCCTAACCACTGGACCACCAGGGAAGTCCCCCAAGTATTGTATTTTTAACATTAAATTACATTTTCCGTATGTTTCATAAAGGGACAGGAAAAAACCATCCAATATTGTTTGTCATTAATTCATGCTTTATAAGGTAAAACACTATGCATCTGTACTTATCCATTTTCCTCGGCTCCAACATCAGTTTTAGAGCCTTTCTATATACTTTTTAAAAAATCAGGCTTATTGAAGTATAATTTACATTTACGTAATTGACAGTAAATTTCATCCATTTAAGTGTTCAATTTAAAGAGTTTTGACAGGTGTAAATAGTTGCATAACCAACACCACAATCAAGATATAGAGCATTTCTATCCTGCAGAAAGTTGCCTCATGTCCTTTTGTAGTGAATCCCATCACTCCAGCCCCTGGCAACCACTGATCTAATTTAAGTCCAGTAGTTGTTTTTAATTGGAATGTAATTCACATAACATAAAATTATAAAATTCACCACTTTAAAAGTATCTAATTCAAGGGGTTCTAGTATATTCAAAAAGTTATGCAATTATGGGCTTCCCTGGTGGCGCAGTGGTTGAGAGTCCGCCTGCCGATGCAGGGGACACGGGTTCATGCCCCGGGCCAGGAGGGTCCCACATGCCACGGAGCGGCTGGGCCCGTGAGCCATGGCTGCTGAGCCTGCGTGTCCGGAGCCTGTGCTCCGCAACGGGAGAGGCCACAACAGTGAGAGGCCCACATACCGCAAAAAAAAAAAGTAGTTATGCAATCACCACTAATTTCAGAACATTTTAATCACCTTAAAAAGAAACTCTATACCTATAATTAATAGTCACTCCTTTCTCCTCCTAACTCCTGACAACCACTAATCTGCTTTCTGTCTCCATGGATTTGCCTGTTCTGCACCTATTATATAAATGGAACCACACAATATATGGCCTTTTATGTCCCTGTTCTTTCAACTTGGCATGTTTTCAGTTTTCATCTGTGTTGTAGCATAAATCAGTAATTATAGCTCATTAGCCATTTGTGTATCTTCTTTAGCAAAATGTCTGCTTAAATCCTTTGTCCAATTTTTTGGGGGGTGGTCTTTTTATCGTTGAGTCATCATATTTCTCCACTATTCCAATAGTTTGCCTTATAGAAATCATACAGTATATAGACTTTTTGGGTTTAGCTTCCTTCACTTAACAATGCTTGTGAGATTTATTCATTTTGTTGTCCATATTGGTAGTTTATTCTTTTTATTGCTGAGTAGGATTCCATTGTATGGATGTACAACAATTTGTTTATTCATTCACCAATTGAGAAACATCAGGTTTCAACTATTCTGAATCAATCTGCCATTAAAATCCATGTACAGGTCATAGTGTGAACATGTTTCATTTCTCTTGGGTAGATACCTAGGAATGGAATTACTATTCAGAATTTACTGAGAAATTTTAAAATAATTATTGGGTATTGAATTTGCGTCAAATGCTTTTTCTGCATCTACTGAGAAGATCATGTTTTGTTTTTTTTAATTAAAACTTTATTTTTTAAGCAGTTTTAGGTTCACAGCACAATTGAAGTAAAAGTACAGAGGTTTCTCATACTCCCCCTGCCCTTACTCATGCACAGCCTCCCTCATTATCAGCATCCACCACCAGTGTGGTACACTTGTTAGAACTGATAAATCTACATTGACACATATTAATCACCCAAAGTCCATCATTTATATTATGTTGTTGGGCTGCACCCCGCAGACCTGCAAGCCTTATACTTGCCCAGCCTCAAGACCGAAGAAAGAGCCCAGAGTCAGCAACAGAGACATCAGTGATTTAATGGACATGGGGATCTTACATGGCTGAAGCAAGGTCCTGGAGCAACACCTCGCCATGTGTGGGAGATGGCAGGCAGGACATGGCAGTAGTCTTTGCTATTGTGGAAGGGAGGGGGCAATTTACCAGTTATAGAGGGAATTGATGTCAGGTTGGCTCATCAGTTACCAGGGAAACCAGCAGAGTAGCATGCCCCTCACTGCCGAGATGTTCTAATCTGAAGATTAGAACAATCACTAGCTGGGGCTGGGGGCAAGTATGTCTCTATGATTAGGAGGGAAGGTTAGTCATGTGAGTACAGTGTAGGTGAAGCAGGCACTGGTCCAATAGGGGATGTTCAGAGAGCAAGAGAACAGCCATCTTGGGTGGCCTGGTCATACATATGTTTTAATCTTGGTGGTGTACATTCTGTGGGTTTGGACAAATGTGTAATGACATGTATCTACCATTATATTGTCATACAGAATAATTTCACTCCCTTAAAATTCCTCTATGTTCCACCTATTCATCCCTTCCTCAACCCTCAACCCCTGGAAACCACTGATCTTTTTACTATCTCTGTACTTTTGCCTTTTACAGAATGTCATACAGTATGTAGCCTTTTCATATTGGCTTCTTTCACTTAGTAATATGCATTTAAGTTTCCTCCATGTCTTTTCATGGCTTGAGATCTCATTTCTTTTTATCACTAAATAATAGTCCATTGTCTGGGTGTACCATAGCATTAAACAATTTTTTTACTTTGAGGTATAATGAATTACATTGATTTTTAGATGTTGATTCAACTGACATTCCTCAGAAAAATACCACGTGTTATTCTTTTTATATATTTTGGTAAGAATCGTTTTATATATCTGTTAGATTTTTATATTAGGATTATGCTGTCCTTGTAAAATTAGTTGAAGTGTTCCCTGCTCTATTTTCTGAAAGTGTTTTTTTATGATGGTATTTATTTCTTTAAATGTTTGATAGAATTTGCCACCCAAACCATCTGGGCCTGAAGTTTTCTTCATGGAAAGCTTTTTGAGAACAAGTACAATCTCTGTAACAGATAAAGAGTTTGGGGGATTTTGTTTCATTAGTTTCAATTTTGAAAAATTAACTTTTCTTAGTGTATTGAGAGTTAATATTATACCACTCCTTGTAAATTCTTGCAACAATGTTGGCCCATGTTTTATCATCAATACCACCTCCATCCTTTATCATTTGTATCACTTTTTATAAAAGTGTTTTAATTTTTGCTTTAATCAGTCCTATGCATTTTAAACATAAAGAAGGAAAAATAGTCTTTTTATATTTATCCAGCTATCTACCATATCCAGTGCTCTTCTTTCTTTCCTAAAAATTCAAGTTTCCAAGTGGTATCACTTCCCTTCAACTTGAAGAATTTCCTTTAGCATTTACTGTAATACAGATTCACTGGCAATGAATTCTCTTAGTTTTCTTTATACATATGTTAGATTTCTTGGTATTGTCTTTTAGATCTCAGAGGCTCTGTTAAATTTATTTTTAACCTTTTTCTCTCTGTATTTCAGAATAGATCATGTCTATTGATCTGTCTTCTAGTTCATGGACCCTTTTCTCTTTCATCTCCATTCTGCTATTAAGATCATTTAGTGAATTTCTAATCTCAGATATTGTATTTTTCAGTTCAAAAATTTCCATCTGGTTCTTTTGTATAGTTTCTGTTTCTTTTCTGAGATGTCTCATCTTTTCCTCCATTGCAAGAACATTTTTCTTTAAGTCACTGATAATAGCTGTGTTAAAATCCTTGTCTGCTAATTCTAACCTCTGGTTATCTTAGAGTTGATCACCACTAATTATCTTTGCTCTTGAGAATGGGTCACATTTCTCTAGTTCTTCATTTGTCTAGTAATTATGGATTGCATCGTGGACATTATGAGTGTTATATTATGGAGAGCCTGGAATCCATTATTCCGCAAGAGAGTGTTTATTTTGTTTATTTTAGCATGTAATTAACTTGGTTCAACTCAAACTGCAAACTGTTTCCTAGAAGGCTGCTCAAATCTCAGTTTCTTCTTTTATCCTTAGCTGATGTCTGTCCCACACATGTAGTACAGGAGTCAGCTAGAGTTTTGGACAGAGTTTATGCACAGAATGTGGGGTTCTTCCTCTCTAACTCTCTCCTTTCTGGACATATACTCCAGTGGCTGTGGTTACCCTGAATTTTGTGCTCTGGTTCTTCAGGCCACAAGGACCGTGGGATTTCCGTTGGTGTTTCAGCCACCGTTCAGGGCTCTGACTACTGTCTGCTCTCAAAAGCCATAAAAACAGGAAACATCCCATGCTGGTTCCTTCTCCCAAGTGTTAACTCCCTTTTAGAATCAAATCTGCATTTGTTCACTCTCCAGGACCTTAAGGTCTTTGTGGATTTTGGTTTTCTTTCTTTTTTTTCAAATTTGGTCTAGAAGTTATAGTTATTACCTGTGGGAAGGTCAGATATGGTTGGAGTTTACTTGGCTATACAGGGAACAGGTGGTACATGATATTTTTTTGCGCCATTTAAAATTATTTCTTTTTCTGTTTGCTGGTACAGAGAAATGCAATTGACTTTTGTATATTGACCTCGTATCCAAAAACTCTACTATATTCTAACATTAATTCTAAAAATTATTTACTCTTTTAGATTTTTTTAATGTGTTCAGTCATTTCATCTGCAAATTATGTGAGTTTTGTTTCTTTTTTTTCAATTCTTGTACTTTTTGTCTCTTTTTCTTTTGGCTAGGACTGTAGGATCCCCCCCCCCCCCCCCCCCCCCGCCTTCCTCCTCCTCATAGCTAGCCATTATCAGATTCAGGAAGTTCCTTTCTATTCCTCATGTGCTAAAAGTTGAAAGTTTAAACACTTTTACTTATATGTATTTTAGGTTGAGTTCCCTAGAAGCAAAGATAGGAATTTCTGTGCAAATGATTTATAAAAGGAATGCTCTCAGGAGAAACCTGTAAAGGAGTGAGGGAATCAAGTTAGGGAAAGTAAAGAACTAAGCAATGATATAGTTTCAGGTGAAGTTTAATCTCAGCTCGATTCTATGCTCTCTGGAGTATTAATTGCATAACAGAGTTATACTCCTGCAGCAGACAGTCATTGGCTATTGGCTGTAGGGGAAAGGTGTGTATAACCCTCAGGTCCTCTGCATAAGATACCTTTCATCATCCCAAGGCAGTTCTCCAGAGAAGGTTGCATGTGTGAACTCATAGCAATAGTACCTATAGCAGCTAGAGAGGGACACAACCATCCAGTTAAAACGATCTCTGGAGGATCTTAACAGGATCCTGAGTTTGTATATATTCCTTGTTTGCTAAGGTTTTATCATATGTAATAAATGTTTAACTTTATCAGTTACTTTATCTGTTTAGATTGTCATTTGATTTTCTTTTTAAACCTGTCAATGTTGTGGATAACCTTGACTGATTTTCAAATATTACACCAACGTTATATTCTGGTGTAAATTCACCTTTGTCATGATTTATTATCCTTTTTATATATTGCTGGATTTGATTTGATAAATTTTATTTAGGATTTTTGCACCTGTGTTCATTAGTGAGGTCGGACTATGATTTTTCTTTCTTATGATATCTTTGGTTGTTATATCAAGGTTAAGCTAAACAGAGGAAAAGAGTTGATGGGTGTCCCCTCTTTTTATCTTCCCTGGAAGAGTTCTTTTAAGATTTGAATGATTTATTTCTTAAATATACTTTTCAACTTGCCATTAAAGTCAGCTGGGGCTGGAACTGTCTTTGCAGGAACATTTTATTATTTAATCTCTTTCATGTTTATAATTCTAATCAGGTTTTTTTTTCCCTTGAGTAAAATTGTCCATTTTGTCTAAATTTTCAAATTTATTGGTACAAAATTGTTCTTAATATCCTTTTATCATTTTAATATCTGTGGTATCTCTAGCACTGACCTGTTTTTCTTTCATGATGTTATTTATTTGTGCCTTCTCTTTTTTCTTTCAGAACAAATTTTTTGCTTTGTATATACTCTTTTGTTTATTTATTTAAAATTATTTTTTTAATTTTTAAATATTTTCTTGGCTGCGCTGCACGGCATGTGGGATCTTAGTTCCCTGACCAGGGATCAAACCCGCACCCCTTGCATTGGAAGTGCAGAGTCTTAACCACTGGACTGCCAGGGAAGTCCCTGTATATACTCTCTTTCGATGCTTATTTTCTTTTTTTTCTTTTTTTTTGCGGTACGCGGGCCTCTAACTGTTGTGGCCTCTCCCATTACGGGGCACAGGCTCCGGACGCGCAGGCTCAGTGGCCATGGCTCACGGGCCCAGCCGCTCCGCGGCATGTGGGATCCTCCCGGACCGGGGCACGAACCCGTGTCCCCTGCATCGGCAGGCGGACTTTCTACCACTGCGCCACCAGGGAAGCCCCTGATGTTTATTTTCTAGTTCATTAATTTATGCTCTTCTAGTTTAGGGGGTTTTGTTCATTGTCAATTTTATTATTCACTTCATTCTTTTTTCTTTTATTAGTGGTAAGAACACTTAATATGAGATCTACCCTCTTTACATATTTTTAAGTACACAATACAGTATTGTTAACTATAGACACAGTGTTGTACAGCGGATCTCTAGAATTTATTCATTTTGCATAACTGAAACTTTATACCCTTCGAACGGCAACAACCTATGTTCTCCTCCCCCCAGCCCCTGGCAACCATCATTCTACTCTGTTTCTATGAGTTTAACTAATTTAGATACCTCATATAAGTGGAACTATGCAGTATTTGTCCTTCTGTGACTGGCTTATTTCACTTAGCATAATGTCCTCTTGGTCCTTCCATTGTTCATATCATTCTTTTTTTTTCTTTTTTAATTAATTTATTTTTTTGACTGCGTTGGGTCTTCATTACTGTGCGCAGGCTTTCTCTAGTTGTGGCCAGTGGGGGCTACTCTTCATTGCGGTGTGCAAGCTTCTCATTGCGGTGGCTTCTGCGGAGCATGGGCTCTAGGTACGTGGGCTTCAGTATTTGCAGCACATGGGCTCAGTAGTTGTGGCTCACGGGCTCTAGAGCGCAGGCCTAATAGTTGTGGTGCATGGGCTTAGTTGCTCCGTGGCATGTGGAATCTTCCTGGACCAGGGCTCGAACCACCCATGTCCCCTGCATTGGCAGGTGGATTCTTAACCACTGTGCCACCAGGGAAGTCCTCATTTCATTCTTAAAATGCATGTTTATATCATTAATGTTAAGCCTTTTCTGTTATGTACACTTTTCTCCCTCAAACTACTACTTAGTTGTACCCATACATTTTTCATATGTAGTATTTTCATTACCATTTGATTCAAAATATTCCTAATTGCTGTTTTCTTTTTTGACCATTGTGTTATTTAGATGTTAATCAATACCTTTATCTAACTCTCAGATAACACAAGGATTTTAGAACACTAACTATATTTATTTTTATTAGTCTATATTTTAAAAGCCCTACCATATGTTCTTTTTATAGTCAATATTTATGTAAAGTAATCTATATATCCTTGTTTCTTCATTTCTCAACTCAAACCTTTCATTTGGGATCATTTTACTTCCGTCTGACATTGAGCTCTTAGTTTTTATCTGAAAATGTCTTTATTTTACAATGTTTCTTCCAAGATATTTTTGCTGCGTGAAATTAACATTGGCAGTTTTTTCTTTCAGTGCATTAAAGATATAATCCCATTGCCTACCAGTTTACATTGTTACTGTTGAAAAGTCAACCTAGAATGACTGTCATTTCTTTGAAGGTAATTTTTTTCTACCTACTTTTATAATTTTCTTTTTGTCTTGATTTCAAAAGATTAGCTATGATGTTTCTAGGTGTTAATCTCCAGAAAACGTAGACAAAGAGAAAATTGTGAAAGTAGGTAGAAGAGGAGAACGATTTTGCTGTGTTCTCTATCTTTCTCCTCCTTCAGGGAATCTTCTTAAATGTGTTAAACCTTCACCCTGTATCTTCTTTGTCTCTCAGACTCTTATCTTTCCATGCTTTACTCTTGGGTAAATACCTTGGGTTTTGGGTATGTATCTTGCCCTGTTCATTTCTTCCCTTTGGCTCTTCCTGAGTTGTGTCCTTTATAATGAACTGGGAAGTAAAGTGTTTTCCCGAGTGCTGCGAGCTATTCTAGCAAATTATTGAACCTGAGGAGGGGATCATGGGAACCCCTGATTTATAGCCAATCTGGAAGAAGTAAGGTGGCCTGGGACTTGGGACTAATGTCTGAAGTGGGGGCAGTCTTGTGGAAAATCATATATCTAGGTCTTTTTCCTTCATCAGTATTTTATATATAAATAATTTTAATATATTAATATAAATTAAGCTATAATATGGCATCTTTTTTTTTTACATTTTTCTCTTTCCCACTTAGTCTTTTTTTTTTAAAATTAATTAATTAATTTATTTTTGGCTGTGTTGGGTCTTCATTGCTGTATGCAGGCTTCCTCTAGTTGCGGAGAGCGGGGGCTACTCTTCGTTGCGGTGCACGGGCTTCTCATTGCAGTGGCTTCTCACTGTGGAGCACAGGCTCTAGGCCCACAGGCTTCAGTAGTTGTGGCATGCAGGCTCAGTAGTTGTGGCTCGCGGGCTCTAGAGTGCAGGCTCAGTAATTGTGGTGTGTGGGCTTAGTTGCTCCATGGCGTGTAGGATCTTCCTGGGCTCAAACCCGTGTCCCCTGCATTGGCAGGTGGGTTCTTAACCACTGAGCCACCAGGAATGTCCCTCCCACTTAGTCTTTGTCTGTAAGTGTATCTAGTTTTTCTTTGCCTGTTAGCACAGTGTGCTTAAATTTTTGTTTCTTTTTCTATTTACCACAACATTTCCATGCTCATAGCATGCAATTCTATCCTATGTAATTTTGTATAGTTAAACAAATAGGCCATACATACACAAATTCAAAAGATACTTGACTAAATACCCTCTCAATTGTTTTCCCATATCCATCTAAGTGTTCCTACCAGAGACACTACTATTAGCTTTTTGTACATATTTTCACAGATATTTAACCTGTCCCTTAATATAAATACTAGTATAATATCCTCCCAGTGTCCTGCCCTTTGCTTTTTTCCCCCACTTTAAATATTTTTGTCTGTGTATATATAGAACTGCTCCATTCTTTATAAGAGCTAGATAGTATTTCATTAAATTGATATCCAAACTAATTAACCAGTGTCTTACTAATGGGCATTTATGGTTTGGTTTTGTTATTTGCTATTGCAGTCAGGGTAATGCTTGTAGCACACACATATTTAGACGTGTGTTTCTCAGTATCTCTGTGACATCAATTCCTAGAAACAGAATATTGAGTCAGGTTATGTGCCTTTAAATTTTGATAGATATTACCAAATTGCCCTCCAGAGAGGGTGTACCAATTTATTCTTCTACCAGAAATATATAAAAGTGCCTGCTTTCCCAAATTCTTGCACCACAGTGTAGTATCAAATATTTTTCTTTGCCAATGTGAAAAATGAAAGCTATATTTTTATTTTAATTTTTCTTAAAAATGAGGCTGAGTATATTTTCATATATTTAAAAGACATCTATCTGTGTTTCCTTTTTTATGAACTGTCTTCATATCTTTTGTCTATTTTTCTATTGAGTCATTGATCTTTTCTCTTTTTTATTTATTTTAAAGAAATAAACCTTTGGTTAACTTACGTATTACAGATGGTTTTATCTTATTTTATTTTTTATTCTTATTGAAGTAGTGTTGATTTACAGTGTTGTGTTAACTTTCTGGTGTACAGCATGGTGATTCAGTTATACACATATATGTATTATTTCTTAGATTCTTTTCTATTATAGGTTATTACAAGATATTGAATATCGT
The DNA here is from genome assembly GCF_039906515.1 of Pseudorca crassidens. Lineage (NCBI taxonomy): Eukaryota > Metazoa > Chordata > Mammalia > Artiodactyla > Delphinidae > Pseudorca > Pseudorca crassidens. The sequence goes on along the minus strand of NC_090304.1, from coordinate 52,964,686 downwards.
TCCCTATGCTATACAGTTAGGACCTTGTTGTTTATCTATTTTATATATAGTAGTGTGTATCTGTTAATCCCAAACCCCTAATTTATCCCTCCCTCCCTTCCCCTTTGGCAACCATAAGTTTGTTCTCTATGCCTGTGCATCAATTTCTGTCTTGTAAATAAGTTCATTCATATCATTTTTTAAAAAATTCCATATAAAAGTGACATCTATGACATTTGTCTTTGTCTGACTTCACTTAGTATGATAATCTCTAGGTCCATCCATGTTGCTGTAAATGTAAATTATTTCATTCTATTTATGGTTCAGTAATATTCCATTGTGTGTATATATGTATACACCACATCTTTATCCATTCATCTGTCGATGGACATTGGTTGCTTCCATGTCTTGGCTACTGTAAATAGTGCTTCTGTGAACGTTGGAGTGTGTGTATATTTTCAACTTAGAGTTTTCGTCTTTTCCAGAAAAGTGGGATTTTATATGCCTGAGAGTGGGATTGCTGGATCGTATGGTAACTATTTCTAGTGTTTTAAGGAACCTCCATACTGTTCTCCATAGTGGCTGCACCAATTTACATTCCCACCAACAGTGTAGGAGGGTTCCTCTTTCTCCACACCCTCTCCAGCGTTTATTATTTGGGGGCTTTTGGATGATGGCCATTCTGACCAGTGTGAAGTGATACTTCATCGTGTCAGTAGTTTTGATTTGCATTTCTCTAATATTAGCGATGTTGAGCATCTTTTCATATGCCTGTTGGCCACCTGTAGGTCTTCTTTGGAGAAATGTCTGTTTAGGTCCTCTGTCCATTTTTTTAATTGCGTTGTTAGTTGTTTTGATTACAAATGTTTTTTTTTTTCAGTTTGTCTTTTGGATTTATTTATGTAATTTTTATCATGCAGAACATAATTATAATTTTATTGACAGATAATACTTGGTAGATATGTCATACTTAACATTTTCTGTTTGTTGAACATCTTAAAGTGTTTCTGATTTTTTTCCAGTTTTATTGAGAAATAATTGACATACATCACTGTATAAGTTTAAGGTATATGGGACTTCCCTGGGGTCCAGTGGTTAAGACTCCATGCTCCCACTGCAGGGGGCACAGGTTTGATCCTTGGTTGGGGAACTAAGACCCTGCATGCTGCATGTTGCAGCCAGAAAAAAAAAAGTTTAAGGTATATGGCATGATGGTTTGATTTACATATATTGTGAAATGATTACCACAGTAGGTTTAGTAAACATCCATCATCTCATATAGATACAATAAGGTGTTTCTGATTTTTTAATAGCTATTTTCAAGAATGCTGAGAGCATTATTTTGCATACAGCTTTTTTTTTCTTTTGGATTATTTCTGTAGCATATGTAAAGATGACATATATATGAGATAGAGATATTTAATTTCTGAGAAATGCAGTCAGACCATAATTGTAGCATGAGTTTGGAAGCATATGAAAATTGGGCCTTATTAAAAAATAAATAAAACCTGTCTTATTGTTTCCTTCATTGATAGTTTTCGTGCTGATGGGAAAGTTTCTCCTGATTGTTAGTATTTTCACCACTCCAAAATACGTATTAAACATCAGGCCATGAATCTTTTTCTGGTACAAATTAAATTAAGTATAGAATTACAGAATCTCAGTTGACAGGGACCTAGATGTCATCTTGTTTAAGCTCCTACTCAGAATTAAAATGTCTAAAGTATCCCTAATAGATAACTTCAGTGTCAGAATATCCCTGATATAGTAGACTCTTGTCTTACTTGGGAGTTAGATTCTAAGGTCAATAAATAACAAAAATTTCATAAAGTAAAAAATTACATTTGGGAAATCTTAAATTGCCTATGAACTACAGAATATGTGACTTCAAGTATCTATCTTGGTACAGTTACATTACTGTATAATAATGTATATAGTAATTCACCATATATAATGGAGCACATGCACAAAATGTAATCTTTAGCAGTGCTTTGGGAGGTAGGGCTAAGTACATATAGTTGAATATGTGTAAGTTAAATGTATATAAAACTATACTATGTAGAACAGTATTGTATAGTAGAAGGACTTCTGGTTCTAGTAATGACAGATGAGGTAGTTTGGACAACTTTCCTCTAACAGCTAGAAAAGATAGACAAAGTATAGATTTATAGGTGTTAATGACTCAGCAGGTTAGTCAGGAATTTCCTGTTCAAGATCTGGAAGAAGACAGAAATTCAGAGAGGTTGAGTTTAGCATTTAGGGCCACCTTTGACCTGTACTCATTTTCTGATCCAGGATGGGCAGCCAAGAGGTTTAGCAGTCTTTTTGTTAGCCTTGCTAGGATAGAGGGACAAATATTGGAATTGAGGGCCTACCATAGGTGGGAACCCTGAAAATACTTCCACTTGAATACTGGTGAATACTGTAAATACTTCCCTGTGAATACTGGTGAACTTGAACTAAACATCCTGCACACAGACTGCATCCAGCTCTGAGTCATTTGGAGCCTGAAAAGTGAATTAAGGGAAACCCAGATTACTAGTGTCTTCAGGTGCTTGGAAGAAGCAAAAAAAAAATCTTCCCTAGAGGAAAGTACCTTCATCCCAGGTTTCAAATTATTCCTACTAATAATGTTTCAAATATAATATTCAATACAGAGGTAAAGATAACCAGACATGCAAGGAAACAAGTCAACATGAACAAGAACCTGAAGAACCAACAGATAATAGGAGCTCCTGAAGGGGCTCTTTATACTGCAGTTATCAAATGCAGGCTTTAGTATTATTTTTTTTAATATTTATTTATTTATTTGGCTGTGCCAGGTCTTAGTTGCAGCACACGGGATCTTCGTTGCCACATGTGAGACCTTTGTTGCAGCATGCAGGATCTTAAGTTACAGCATGCAAGCTCTTAGTTGTGGCATGCAGGATCTAGTTCCCTGACCAGGACTCGAACCCGGGCCCCCTGCACTGGGAGAATGGAGTCTTAACCACTGGACCACCAGGGAAGTCCCAAATGCAGACTTTAAAATAACTATGCTTGTCAACTTCCCAATTAAAAATTGGGCAGAGAAATGAAAATGATACAAAAAAGACATAGTAGATTTTAATAGAAATTATGGATCTGAAAAAGTGCAATAACTAAAATCAAGAATTCAGTGAATGAATTTATAACATTTCAAACAGAGTTGAAGAGAGAATTAGTAAACTAGAAGATAGGTCATGGAAAATTGAAGGATGGAATGACAAAAGGATGAAGAGGAAAATAAAGAAGACGGCATAAGACATAAGATGATACAGTGAAAAAGTTCCAACATACATTTAATTGAAATCTCTTAAGGAGAGGAAAGAAAATGAACTAGAAACAACATTTGAAGAGACAACAGCTGTGAAATTTCCTAAACTGGTGAATGACATCAATCCACAGGTAAAAGAGTTTGGGGTTAATTTGTACTTTCTAAACTTTTCTCCCTGATTATATCATCCTTCCATATAAGGAAATAAAGGAATAAAAAGTTTAATGACCACTAATAAAGAACAGTGTGTTTCCTTTTAGTTTTATTTTTCTGTGCATTTGTATGTATCCATTTTATAAATTTGAAATCATATTGCACATATGGTGTATATACTTTCCCCCTTAATATATCAAGAATTTTTTCCCATATCATAGAATTCTAAAGTTATTTTTAATATACTATTCTAATGCACTATTACATCATACTTTTTATTTAACTGGTTTTCTATTGGATATGTAGTTTGCTTATATATATTTTTTACTATTACAGACATAATACAATAACAAATTTTATATACCCATGACTAAATTTTAACATGCATCTATGATTATTTCCTTGGGTTAAGTTTCTAAAAATAGAATTGCTGGATCAAAGCCTATTAATATTTAAGTTATTTATAACATTGGCAAATTGTCATCTGAGATATTGTATCAGTTTATACTCCCTCTATGATAGATTGTATTTTTCAAAGATGGCTGTACCCATATATATTATATATATGCGTATATATCATTATATATCATTTTTTGGTATCATATGCATTTATCTTTTTTGTATCATATATACATATCCCATCTCACATGCTATAACTTTGGCACACCTCAGCTGAAAGGTAGGATCTATATCTCCTCCCCTGACACCTGGGTAGATCTTTGTAACTGTCTCCAGAAATGCAGTATAGTGGAAGTGAAGCTTCCTGACTTCCAAGGCTAGGTCATAAAAGGTAATGTGGCTTCCACCTGGCTTGCTTGCTCTTGAGATACTTGCCCTTGGAACCATGTCACAGGTAGTGTCCACTATAAGTATTCCTGTTGAAAGCCCCAGCTAGCCCCATCCTGGCTGTGCCCTTTCTGAATTCATGACCCACAGAAACTGTGAGAGATAAATGATTATTGATTTAAGCCACTAAGTTTGGAGTGGTTTGTTGCCCCTGCCATGGTAATTTATATACCCTCCATTTCCAGCATTGGGCTTATAATTTTGAAAACTCTTAATAAAGTTTCTAAGTGAAAATGGTAATTTTTATTTCCTTGGTTACAAGGAAGAGGCTATTGGGTAGGGAAGTTAATAGTTGGCATGCTGACTATAGATATCATTTCAAATTTAGTAAATAAGTCTAATGCTGAACTCACTATCACTCTACCCTCAACTTGTTCCTCACCCTCTACCCTCCAATTTCTACTCATTTTTCACTTCAGATATTACTTCCTCCAGTTAGGTTTCCCTGACTCTGCTCTCTATCTTTCAATCCATTATGGGTTAGAGACTTATCTTGTGTGCTCCTATAGAACCCTATTACTTACTCCTATTTTAATATTTTTTATATTCAATGTGGTAATTACCCTTTTACTTATCTTTATGCCTCAGTAGATCTTGAGCTTTGTGAGAGCAAAGACAGTGTCTTCTTCTTCCCTATAGTGTTTCCTGTACCTAGCACATAGTATGTGCTTAATAAGTAGATATTTTTGATTAATTCAACAAATATTTGTTGAGTGCCTACTGGGTACCAGGTTCTGTTCTCGGTACTGAAAATATGGTAATAATTAAAACAAAGTAATATTTTTGAGTGATCATGTGAAGTATATATTTGTGATTTAATTTAGCCTCAAAGAAAAACATGAAATTATTTTTCCAAAGGCCTTTATCTTAAAAAATATATCCACTTAATTAGAAAATTCATTTCAATTGGGGGTTCTTATGTTTGATTGCATGATAACTTAAACCTGTTCTGATATTTTCTTTCCCTAATATTTATGTTTCCTGAAAGAACATGGCTGTTTTGTCACCATTAATGACTCATAGTCAACACATCTTCTGTGTACAAAGTACAGGTTATGTACTGTGGGGAATACAAAGTTGTTTAAAGTATGGTCACTACTATCAACTGAAGGTACCCCCACCCCCATTATGTAATTGATTACTCTTTTTAAGGAAATGCCCACTATCATCTGTTAACTTTTTTCCTAATACTTATTTTTGAGTGACATTTCACTTAGAGTTATAGGACAAATACAGAATAGCAAAAATGTATAGTTATTTCCCTCAAAATATTTGCCAAATAAGGACTTTGATGAATGCTGCTTTAATGTATGAATGGCAAGAAGAATGCTTGGATAGGTAGGAGAAGGAGGAATGATAGGGGATGGAATTCAGTGTTTTGAAGAAGTATTATATTGGGCGTCAAGAAGGCTCAACCTTATTTCCCATTGGGACACAAATATCACTTACTGTATTAGGGTACAGTCTAAGCTGTTATACCAAGGGCTATAAAATGTAATGGCTTAAAGCAGAGAGAAGATAATTTCTCTCATAACACTCAGAGGTCAGTGGCAGTCCAGGGTTGGTATGGGGTACCTGTGCCATCCTCAAAATGTGACTTCCACTATTGATCCAAGATGTCTTCAGCCCATGGGAAGAAGAATAAGACTCAGGAGCGTGTACACTTAATCCTTTTCAGGGAAAGACCTGAAAGTGGAACATGTCATTCCCGTTTTCATTCCATTGGCCAGAACTTAGTCACATGGTCACATCTAACTATAAGGTAGACTGAAGTATAGCCCTTAGCTGGGCTGCCATTTATGTACCCAACTGTATGATTAAAGGAGAGAGAAATATTGGGAGACATCTAGCAGTTGGGTGCTATTACCAATCTGGGGTCCTCAGATTCCTGACTTATTGTCAAACTTTTAAAACACCTTAGGAAACTTATATATGTGTCTGTTTATAATCCAATTAAAATTCTAAGTTTTTTTGCTTTTGATTGTAATTAGGAGTGTATATGGTAGTACTCAAGATATACTCAGTTCTTAGCAATTGGCAGTTGTCCTTGATTGAAAAAAAATTAATCAATTGATGTATTTTATTGGACAAAAAAAAGTTCCAAGTATGAACTTTATTGGAGAAAAAGTTAAATAGAGAGAGACAAGGAGTTTGAACTGTTGACTAGATTGCAAAGTGAGTCTAACAATCAAAATGTTAGGGTTTGAAGAGATCTTTTCTTTCTTCTTCTTTTTTAAAAAAAATGCACATAGAAAAGCTATATACTAGAATGAGATCTTTTCAGATTAAATTCCAACCCCTAAATTGTACTGATGAGCCTCAGAGAGAAGTGACCTGTCCAAGGGCTCATAGTTTACTTGATAGAATAGACTGGGTAAAGAACTCAAGTCTTCTACGTCTTAGTCTATTAAAGAAACTAACAACATTATGGAAAGAGTAAGCCCAACCAGGATACTGCATAAGCCCTGAAGATACAAACATAGAAAGTGAAGTGATTTCTTTCAATCTACCATTAAAAAAAAAAGTTTTGAGGGGTATGCGAGTATTCCTCTCTGAATACTAATTTTATTAAACAGGTCAGGTTAACTGTGGTAACAAATCCTCCAAAATTTGTTGGAGTATTTGTGAGGTAGGAGGTAGAGGGGAATTTTGCTCTGTGAATCATTTGTTCCATCTTGATGCTACATACTCCTGGAAGTCCTTGGAGCCCTCTCTCTTTCATGGGTAGATGGGGAAAGAGAGGATTGTGGGGGTAATGGAGTGTTTAATGGGCTAGGCCTGGAATGCCACACATCTCTTCTACTCAGATCCATTGACCAGAACTCTGGCGCATGATCTCATCTAGCTCTAAGGGAGGCTGGAAAAAATATTCTAGCTGTGTGCCCAAGAAGAAGAGTTGAACATAGTAGACTCAGTAGACTGTGCTTTGTTAGAAAAAAATCTGTAAGTTAAAAAAAAGACTTTATGTAATCTTAAGTTTTAAAATAAAATGATTAATCTTTTTATGTTTCACACTAATATTGGCATAATCAATATTATACTTAAATGATAACAGTATATTTTATTTTTTTGAATTTTTTAATTTTATTTATTTTTTATACAGCAGGTCTTATTAGTTATCCATTTTATACACATCAGTGTATACATGTCAATCCAAATCTCCCAATTCACCACCCCACCCCACCCCCTACCCCACCGCTTTCCCCCCTTGGTGTCCATATGTTTGTTCTCTACAACTGTGTCTCAATTTCTGCCCTACAAATTGGTTCATCTGTACCATTTTTCTAGGTTCCACATATATGTGTTAATATACGATATTTGTTTTTCTCTTTCTGATTTACTTCACTCTGTATGACAATCTCTAGATTCATCGACGTCTCTACAAATGACCCAATTTCGTTCCTTTTTATGGCTGAGTAATATTCCATTGTATATATGTACCACATCTTCTTTATCCATTTGTCTGTCGATGGGCATTTAGGTTGATTCCATGACCTGGCTATTGTAAATAGTACTGCAATGAACACTGGGGTGCATGTGTATTTTTGAATTATGGTTTTCTCTGGGTATATGCCCAGTAGTGGGATTGCTGGATCATATGGTAATTCTATTTTTAGTTTTCTAAGGAACCTCCATACTGTTCTCCATAGTGGCTGTATCAATTTACATTCCTACCAACAGTGCAAGAGGGTTCCCTTTTCTCCACACCCTCTCCAGCATTTGTTGTTTGTAGATTTTCTGATGATGCCCATTCTAACTGGTGTGAGATGATACCTCATTGTAGTTTTGATTTGCATTTCTCTAATAATTAGTGATGTTGAGCAGCTTTTCATGTGCTTCCTGGCCACCTGTATGTCTTCTTTGGAGAAATGTCTATTTAGGTCTTCTTCCCATTTTTGGATTGGGTTGTTTGTTTTTTTAATATTGAGCTGCATGAGCTGTTTATATACTTTGGACATTAATCCTGTGTCCGCTGATTCATCTGCAAATATTTTCTCCCACTCTGAGGGTTGTCTTTTCGTCTTGTTTGTAGTTTCCTTTGCTTTGCAAAAGCTTTGAAGTTTCATTAGGTCCCATTTGTTTATTTTTGTTTTTATTTCCATTACTCTAGGCGGTGGATCAAAAAAGATCTTGCTGTGATTTATGTCAAAGAGTGTTCTTCCTATGTTTTCCTATAAGAGTTTTATAGTGTCCGGTGTTACATTAATCCTTTTTTTTTTTTTTTTTGCGGTATGCGGGCCTCTCACTGTTGTGGCCTCTCCCGCTGCGGAGCACAGGCCTCCGGACTTGCAGGCTCAGCGGCCATGGCTCATGGGCCCAGCCGCTCTGCGGCATGTGGGATCTTCCCGGACCGGGGCACGAACCTGCGTCCTCTGCATCGGCAGGCAGACTCTTAACCACTGCGCCACCAGGGAAGCTCTCTAATCCATTTTGAGTTTATTTTTGTTTATGGTGTTAGGGAGTGTTGTAATTTCATTCTTTTACATGTAGCTGTCCAGTTTTCCCAGCACCACTTATTGAAGAGACTGTCTTTTCTCCATTGTATATCCTTGCCTCCTTTGTCATAGATTAATTGACTATAGCTGTGTGGGTTTATCTCTGGGCTTTCTATCTTGTTCCGTTGATCTGTATTTCTGTTTTTGTTCCAGTACCATACTCTCTTGATGACTGTAGCTTTGTAGTATAGGTTGAAGTCAGGGAGTCTGATTCCTCCAGCTCTGCTTTTCTCCCTCAAGACTGCTTTGGCTATTTGGGGTCTTTTGTGTCGCCATACAAATTTTAAGATTTTTTGTTCTAGTTCCGTAAAAAATGCTTTTGGTAATTTGATAGGGATTGCACTGAATCTGTAGATTACTTTGGGTAGTATAGTTATTTTCACAGTATTGATTCTTCCAATCCAAGAACATGGTATATCTCTCCATCTGTTTGTATCATCTTTAATTTCTTTCATCAGTGTCTTATAGTTTTCTGCATACAGGTCTTTTGTCTCCCTAGGTAGGTTTATTCCTAAGTATTTTATTCTTTTTGTTGCAATGGTAAATGGGAGTGTTTCCTTAATTTCTCGTTCAGATTTTTCATCACTAGTGTATAGGAATGCAAGAGATTTCTGTGCCTTAATTTTGTATCCTGCAACTTTACCAAATTCATTGATTAGCTCTAGTAGTTTTCTGCTGGCATCTTTAGGGTTCTCTGTGTATAGTATCATGTCATCTGCAAACAGTGACAGTTTTACTTCTTCTTTTCCAATTTGTATTCCTTTTATTTCTTTTTCTTCTCTGATTGCCATGGCTAGGACTTCCAAAACTATGTTGAATAATAGTGGTGAGAGTAGACATCCTTGTCTTGTTCCTGATCTTAGAGGAAATGCTTTCAGTTTTTCATCATTGAGAATGATGTTTGCTATGGGTTTGTCGTATATGGCCTTTATTATGTTGAGGTAGGTTCCCTCTATGCCCACTTTCTGGAGAGTTTTTATCCTAAATAGGTGTTGAATTTTGTCAAAAGCTTTTTCTGCATCTATTGAGATGATCATATGGTTTTTATTCTTCAACGTGGTAATATGGTGTATCACATTGATTGATTTGCTTATATTGAAGAACCCTTGCATCCCTGGGATAAATCCCACTTGATCATGGTGTATGATCCTTTTAATGTGTTGCTGGATTCTGTTTGCTAGTATTTTGTTCAGGATTTTTGCATCTATATTCATCACAGATATTGGTCTGTAATTTTCTATTTTTGTAGTCTTTTTGTCTGGTTTTGGTATCAGGGTGATTGTGGCCTCATAGAATGAGTTTGGGAGTGTTCCTTCCTCTGCAATTTTTTGGAAGAGTTTGAGAAGGATGGGTGTTAGCTCTTCTCTAAATGTTTGATAGAATTCACCTGTGAAGCCATCTTGTCCTGGACTTTTGCTTGTTGGAAGATTTTAAATCACAGTTTCAATTTCATTATTTGTGATTGGTCTGTTCATATTTTCTATTTCTTCCTGGTTCAGTCTTGGAAGATTATACCTTTCTAAGAATTTGCCATTTCTTCCAGGTTGTCCATTTTATTGGCATAGAGTTGCTTGTAGTAGTCTCTTAGGATGCTTTGTATTTCTGCGGTGTCTGTGGTAACTTCTCCATTTTCATTTCTAATTTTATTGATTTGAGTCCTCTCCCTCTTTTTCTTGATGAGTCTGGCTAATGGTTTATCAATTTTGTTTATCTTCTCAAAGAACCAGCTTTTAGTTTTATTGATCTTTGCTATTGTTTTCTTTGTTTCTATTTCATTTATTTCTGCTCTGCTCTTTATGATTTCTTTCCTTCTGCTAACTTTGGGTTTTGTTTGTTCTTCTTTCTCTAGTTCCTTTAGGTGTAAGCTTAGATTGTTTAGTTGAGATTTTTCTTGTTTCTTGAGGTAGGCTTGTATTGCTGTAAAGTTCCCTCTTAGACTGCTTTTGCTGCATCCCATAGGTTTTGGATCATCGTGTTTTCATTGTCATTTGTCTCTAGGTATTTTTTGATTTCCTCTTTGACTTCTTCAGTGATCTCTTGGTTATTTAGTAACACATTGTTTGGCCTCCATGTGTTTGTATTTTTTACATTTTGTTCCCTGTAATTGATTTCTAATCTCATAGCGTTGTGGTCAGAAAAGATGCTTGATATGATTTCAGTTTTCTTAAGTTTACTGAGGCTTGATTTGGGACCCAAGATGTGATCTATCCTGGAGAATGATCCGTGTGCACTTGAGGAGAAAGTGTAATCTGCTGTTGTTGGATGGAATGTCCTATAAATATCAATTAAATCTATCTGGCCTATTGTATCATTTAAAGTTTGTGTTTCCTTATTAATTTTCTGTTTGGATGATCTGTCCATTGGTGTAAGTGAGGTGTTAAAGTCCCCCACTATTATTGTGTTACTGTCGATTTCCTCTTTTATAGCTGTTAGCAGTTGCCTTATATATTGAGGTGCTCCTATGTTGGGTGCCTATGTATTTATAATTGTTATATCTTCTTGGATTGATCCCTTGATCATTATGTAGTGTCCTCCCGTGTCTCTTATAACATTCTTTATTTTAAAGTCTATTTTATCTGATATGAGTATTGCTACTCCAGCTTTCCTTTGATTTCCATTTGCATGGAATATCTTTTTCCATCCCCTCACTTTCAGTCTGTATGTGTCCCTAGGTCTGAAGTGGGTCTCTTGTAGACAGCATATAGATGGGTCTTGTTTTTGTATCCATTCAGTGAGCCTGTGTCTTTTGGTTGGAGCATTTAATCCATTCACATTTAAGGTAATTATCAATACGTATGTTCCTATGACCATTTTCTTAATTGTTTTGTTTTTGTATGTCCTTTTCTTCTCTTGTGTTTCCCACTTAGAGAAGTTCCTTTAGCATTTGTTGTAAAGCTCGTTTGGTGGTGCTGAATTCTCTTAGCTTTTGCTTGTCTGTAAAGCTTTTGATTTCTCCATCGAATCTGAATGAGATCCTTGCCAGGTAGAGTAATCTTGGTTGTAGGTTCTTCCCTTTCATCACTTTATGTCATGCCACTCCCTTCTGGCTTGTAGAGTTTCTGCTGAGAAATCAGCTGTTAACCTTATGGGAGTTCCCTTGTATGTTATTTGTCATTTTTCCCTTGCTGCTTTCAATAATTTTTCTTTGTCTTTAATTTTTTCCAATTTGATTACTTTGTGTCTCAGTGTGTTTCTCCTTGGGTTTATCCTGTATGGGACTCTCTGTGCTTCCTGGACTTGGGTGGCTATTTCCTTTCCCATGTTAGGGAAGTTTTCGACTATAACCTCTTCAAATATTTTCTCGGGTCCTTTCTCTCTCTCTTCTCCTTCTGGGACCCCTATAATGCGAATGTTGTTGTGTTTAATGTTGTCCCAGAGGTCTCTTAGGCTGTCTTCATTTCTTTTCATTCTTTTTCTTTATTCTGTTCCGCAGCAGTGAATTCCACCATTCTGTCTTCCAGGTCACTTATCCATTCTTCTGCCTCAGTTATTCTGCTATTGATTCCTTCTAGTATAGTTTTCATTTCAGTTATTGTATTGCTCATCTCTGTTTGTTTGTTCTTTAATTCTTCTAGGTCTTTGTTAAACATTTCTTGCATCTTCTTGATCTTTGCCTCCCTTGTTTTTCCGAGGTCCTGGATTATCTTCACTATCATTATTCTGAATTCTTCTTCTGGAAGGTTGCCTATCTCCAGTTCATTTAGTTGTTTTTCTGGGGTTTTATCTTGTTCCTTCATCTGATACATAGCCCTCTGCCTTTTTATCTTGTCTATCTTTCTGTGAATGTGGTTTTTGTTCCACAGGCTGCAGGATTGTAGTTCTTCTTGCTTCTGCTCTCTGCCCTCAATGTATTTTATTTTAAAGCTTATTTTCTACTTTTGGAGTAGTTAGCATCTTTATTTCCTGGATATGATTTTTATATTCACTCAGTGATTATTATTCAACTTTTATTAAACCAATTATTATTAAGTAAATCTCACTTTATATGACAAGTATAGTCATTCAAGTGTTTTATCTAAGCCAATTTAGCTTATGCTAATTTCTACAATTTTTTTAAAGATGGAGAAATTAAATTTAGAATTACACCAAAATCCTTTTAAAGGGAAAAAAATTGTTGGTTTTAAGAGAGTGTATTTTGGACTCAGGAAGCATCTGGTTTGGAAAACATGTTCTGCTTCAGGACTCTAGACTTGGATCTCCAAGCTGGCTGACCCTCAGAAGTAAATGTCAGTTGCATTCACCCTTCAGATTTTCAGATTGCAGTTTCCTATTTTAACTGCTGTCTAGAAATAAACTTAAATTTTTTTCTCTGTAGTTAATATAAAACTGATATTTATTGTTTAGACACCCATCTTTGTCAGAAGCATTTAAAAGTGTTACAGATTTATAATTTTAGATATATTTGAGTTACTAAAAAATCAATTTTATATGTTGTCTCTTCTTTAGATGTTTAACAGTATTAAGATTTGGAATTGTTAATATATGTTATGTTCTTTTAGATCTGTTCTAATCTTCTAAACAATGAGATTCATATTTTAGATTGCTTTTAAGCTGTTAGGTTTAGTAGTAGAATATTAATAGAGATTCAACTGTATAAGAATTATAAAAATACTAGGTTTATAAAAGTAGTAGGAAAGAAGATTTACAGGTGAATTCCTCATTGGCAAACTTGATTTGTTTTATTTAATGACAATTACGTACTTTTTTATATACTTTTATACACATTTATATTTGTTATGCATAAATAATACAGAAGTCCCCTAATTATTAACAGAATAGGTTCAGAAAAGCTTGGGTGAGTCCAAAACGAGCCTTCATAAGTAAACGCTAATACTTTCATTTCATGGCAGGCAGAGTTGGCGTGATTTGAGGCTGATGTGAGCTTTCTTCACAGTTATGAAAGTCTTTAAGAAGTTAAGTTTGTTAGAAGAGGCACTTCTATATATTTAAAGTGTTGCCTTTTTTGTAAATCAGTTCTTTCATGTTTTCTTTGAATTTGGGCCTATGGACCTACAATATGGAAAAAAAAACCAAACCTCCACACAGTATTATGTAAGAAGACACTTTCTTGTCTTCAGTTCAGCCGTATAAAGTTGCAGCAATCCATATGATTAGAACCAAAGGAAATTGGTATACAGGTAAAATTTGAAAATAATGCATGGCTTTAATTCTGTATTCTTTAGCTTACTGATTCATACTAAACAACCAGCTTCATTTCCGATGAAGTATAGAACATGCTAGTAGTCACTAAAATCTCTTTGGATTTTCTTCAGGGTTACTTTTTTAGGGTACTAAAATTATTAGGATTCTAAAATATGCTAGTTAAGAGCAAATTTAGTTCAGATTGAATACATTTACTTTCTAAATAATTAATTTTCATTTTATATAGTAAGTCAATAAGTACATTTCTAAGAAGTATGTAAATCAACTTTCCTACTGACTTACATTTTAATTTTAGAGGTGCTTTTTTTTTTTTTAACAGTTGAACAATTTTCTTTTTTTGCTGATAGGACTTCTCCTATTCTCAAGTAATGAGTGAATTGTAAATAAGAGCGCACACTTAGAAAGAAAACAATAATTTGTATTTGAGAAAGCGCCAATATATGTTTTATAGATTCAGATCTTCTTAATAGCTTTCTGTGCGTAGGAAAAAGAGAGTAGTTTGTGAGGTAAAAAGTATTCATGTAGATACACAAGTAGTAGTTTTTCTCAGCCCCCATGGATATCTATATAATTTTTACCATAAAATAAGTAATACGTACATAAAATAGCCCATCAGAACCAAGACTGTACAATAAAAATAATCCTTTCTACCTCAGCATTTTCCCCTGATTTTCCCATCATAGATAATCACTATTTGTAGTGTCTTATATTTGCATGGAGTATTTCTAGAATTATACATAAGTATACATATACATCTTTTTATACAAATTTAAACACCTTATATACTCTTCTGCTTTTCCTTCCTTTTCATTTAATATATCTTAGTTCCTTGTGGAAATAGTATTTTTTTAAAATAAATTTATTTAGTTAGTTAGTTTTGGCTGTGTTGGGTCTTTGTTGCTGCGTGCAGGCTTTTTCTAGTTGTGGCGAGCAGGGGCTGCTCTTCATTGCAGTGCACGGGCTTCTCATTGTGGTGGCTTCTCTTATTGCGGAGCACGGGCTCTAGGCGCACATACTTCAGTAGTTGTGGCACGTGGGCTCCGTAGTTATGGCTCATGGGCTCTAGAGCTCAGGCTCAGTAGCTGTGGCGCATGGGTTTAGTTGCTCTGCGGTATGTGGGATCTTCCCAGACCAGGGCTTGAACCTGTGTCGCCTGCATTGGCAGGCAGATTCTTAACCACTGCACCACCGGGGAAGCCCGGAAATAGTATTTTTAAAATAATTTTGTAATTCTTGAGAATCTTCATGTATTATAGTTTATAAAAATCATGGTTATTTGAAGATTTTAACAGCAAAATACAAATGTAATTTCATCATCCAAATGGAAAATATATGATAATCATGGCTACATAGATAGACTTTTAATTACATTTTAAAATGTTTGGAACATCAACATCTAATTTAATGTCTAGCTATGAAATAGTAGAGAAATCTGACTTTAAAGGAGATTTCAAATGACTGTCACCTAGTCACTTAGCTCTTTTTACCATAAAGATTTGCTTATTTCTAATGCATCTTGATTCTTTACCCATTTTTATTTTTCTCCAATTTACAGGCTTTTTCAGAACCAGGAATTAGGTTAGAACTGGTTGTGATGTATAACAGAAAATAGAATTTTTAGGCCCTACTCTAATAGCTGTGCAATAAATATTAGGAAGTATACTCAGTAACCTAATAGCGTTCATGTCTGGTGGATCATTTTTATATTTATATAGCTGTAATAAAAAGGAATCTTTTTTACTTTGTAGCTGGAGTTAAATTATTATTAGAAGCATTATTAACCTGCCCTACATAATTATTTTGTTTATAGTGAGATGGTATAGGCTTTAGAGCCAGACCAACCTGGATTCAAATCCTGTCTAGACCTCCAATATTAGCTCAGTGTTACAAGGCTCCTTCTCTAAATCTTAATCTCTTATCTCTTAATCTCTTAATCTCAATACGATGGTAATAGTACTACTACCAGTAAGATACTGCAGTGAATATTCTTGTATGAATGAATCTTGTTCATGTGAAGGTATTACTGTGGACAGAGAAATCTATGGGCCAAAAGGCATATGCAGTTTAAATATTGATAATTGCTGAAAAATCACTCTGAAAAGACTCCCAATTTCAATGTAACTAACTGTATGACACTGCCTTGTACCCTCTATAGTACTGAAGTTTTTCAGTCTTTTCAATTTTTGTCTTTCTTATAACCTATTTTTAAATGTTAACTCTCTTCAAGTCTCTGACCTCTGTATCAAATCTGGCGATATCTTAGACATTGGAATAATATATAGTAGCCCAGATAATCTTATTGTTTAGATTTTTCTCTTAATAGCTATTCATATTTTAATGTAGGCTCTATATTTGTTAGTTTGTGCCATTTATGAAATAGACTCCTTGAGTCAAGGTGCGCTCTCTCTCTCTCTCTATGTGTGTGTGTGTGTGTGTGTGTGTGTGTATATGTATATATACACATTTTTTTTAACATCCATCTAGTTTAAGCAGATTACAATTTCAGTTGATCAAAATTTCCATGGCTTCTCATTAGTTTGTGGCATGTCCTCTGGTTACTTTAGTTTCCACTATCCCCAGAATACTTTTTTGTTTAAATTATATATTAATATGATTTTATTTCTTTACAAGTACAAATATACTCTAATATTTAGCGTCTTTCAAGTGCCTTGGTTTATCATTCTGAATATTCATTGTCATTATATGGACTGTAGATGTAGACAATCTATGCAGTTAGTATGGACTAAATCCATATTACATATGGTATGGAAGAGAGAAGTTATGCTTTACCTTATTTTCTTATTATTTGACTCTTTCTCCTAAAAAAGAAAATACTGGAAAATTCCATTTAAGTTTTATTCTCATTGTAATTGCATTTCTATTCAAAACTTGTTACTCATTTGTGAAGCACTGTTTTCAGTTATAGGCACCCTGAGCTTTATGAAAATAAGTTGAAGTATGTGCTAATGAAATACGAACCCTAAAATAAAGATGTTGGCATGTCTTGCTTCACAAGCCAAATTTGGACTGAATTTTCATTCTCACTCTTAACCAAGTCCACATTTAACACTTAAGACCTTTTCATGGTCAACTATTGCTGTAGATAAATTGAACGGTTTTCTGTGACTTTAAAGAGCAGTAAGGCTTATCTGGCCATTTTGAATTACAGATGTTTAGGAAGTATTTAGTAGGCATGTTTTGATGACATTTATCTAATAGCTTCCATATTTCTTTTAAAACTTAACATAGACTTTAATTGATATCATTTTTGACTAAGAGGTTTATTTTGGATCCATAGCTCTTGTCAATTTGTTAAAAAAAATTCTTGAATATATTATTTTAAAAATATGACAATTAGAGATATGTAAATCACACTCAATAGGGTCTGGCCTCTTTGGGGACTCAATAAATGGCAGGTGTTTTTTTATTATACATACTAATATTAATAAGTAGCACTGTGGAATTTGTAGTCGTCAACGTAGAACCTTGTTATGTATGAATAATACTTATTGCTTCCTCAGAAGGGCTTCATATTAGGACTCCACTTGTGATCCTGATTAAGTTTTAATACATCTTTTTTATAGAATCCCAAAACAAAAGAGCAAATTGAAAATCTGTTAAGGAATGGGATGAACAAGGAGCTGCGAGATAGACTTTGTTGCCGAATGACTTTCGGGACTGCAGGACTTCGTTCTGCTATGGGGGCAGGATTTTGCTATATTAATGATCTTACAGTAATACAATCAACACAGGTAAGTATTATAAATTATAATATGTGTACTTTTATCACTCTATTTTTTGCTTTATAAATTAGTTTCTTTTCTTAAAAAAAAAAAAAGAACAAAAACAAAAAAAGCTTTATATCCAGCAAGATACTCTCTTGTAAATAAAAAATGTAGAATAAATTCTGACCTTTGGTCTTGCACAAGACTGATCTTAGAGGTCATTTATGTATCTTTAGAGTCACAGACTGACTTTCTTATTGAGTTATTTTGGTTGCCATTGTCAACTTCTTGACAATGTTACTTTGCATTTGAAACCAGGAAATGGATATTGACATTTCCATTTAATACAAAGAAACAAATTTAGATAGAAAGAAGGTGATTGCTCATTTTGGCATATGGCCATTGGTAAAGATTAACCAGAGTATTTGGAAAATTTAGTTGAAAATATTTCCTTTTAACATGGTTTTCCATATATTTTGAGAGTTAAGACAGTGTTGATATGATACAATTTGTTTTATTTCTCCCCATTTTTATGCAACTTATTCTAGAAACATTACTTTTCTTTCCAGTGAATCATCCTTAGTGTTTCAAGGAGCTCCACTTTTGAGGCCAAAATGCATTTAGCATATACTAAAAATAGTTCTGAACTAGAGAATTGCTCAGTAGATATAATTCTAATTGATACTGCCAAACAGTAAATCACCTTTACCCTTATTCTGAGGGAATTCTCTAAATCCAGGGGCTAATGCAGAGGATCAGGGACAAAGGATGACAAGATGACTGAATAGGTAGGATACTTGCCTCCTCCTGCCCCCATCCCCTTTTCTTTGTCCAGAAACGCTTCAGTTCGATCTTTTTTGTATGTAGGGTTTCCTTATAAGCTTTCATTTTAACTGAAGATTCCTTGACTTCAGAAAAAGGAGTGGAGGAGGTGTTTGAAAATCAATTTCTACAGAAGTGCAAATTTTTACAGGAGTTGAGATTCCATTATTTGAAGTGGAAAAGCCAGATGGAATCTAATTCTTAAACCCTAGTTTTTTTCAGAACCTATGTATGGATACGAGAAGATGGATTTTTACACCAGAGAATGAGATTCTGTGAGGTTTTAGGACAGTATCATCATTAGAAATAAATAAGTTGGTGAAACTAGTCAATTTGGGCTATATTGCATGCATGCTTGGGCGCACACACACGCGTAGGGAGTAGGTTAGGAAGAATAATTATACTTGAAAGAACCATGAAAGAAGGGTCCAGAAGTCACTGGGGTCTCCTCTGGTGCTGCCACATAGTTACTTAGCAGTCCCTGCCACATAGTAGGTCTTCAATAAATCAGTATAACATAGTTTTGGTTGAATGAATGGCTTTGGGTAAGTCATTAAATGGAGCTTCAATCTTATTTTGTTTCCTCTTTTTTGGAAGAAATGTTGAAGGACAGAGACAAAAATAGAACTGGTATCTTCATTTCTTTCTTTTGGGGGTTGTTGTGAGGATTAAATGTGGCAACATCCGAGGAAGTAGTTTTAAAAGGACTGTAGCAATATGAAGTGTTATTTTTACGGACGGAAGTGTTTATTAGAGTTAGCAAATCATTCATAAAATAGTTAAATGGTGTTTTGGCTTATTATTGTGATATTTTCAATATTAAGTACTTCATTTCATTTTTTTCGTCACCCTTGACTGCAAATTTTCCTCGTTTATGAGATTTTCTTTCTGTGAGATTTTAAAACTAAAGAATGGGATCAGCCACCTTAAGAAAGTTCTAATGAAGGTTTATGTTGCTGCTTTTAAATATTTGTGTCATAAATTAGATCAAATCTTCTGGTTAGCTTCAATCTTATGATTTAGCAAGGCCTAACATGGTCAAAATTTTGTTCTCTAGAGCCTTAAGGCGAGAAACAATTTCTTTTGGCTCTTCTAACAAGTTTTTTTTTTTTTTTTTAGCATTCTGACTCTCATGTCCCATCTTTTTTTCCCCTAATGTTTTATGTATCGTATTGGATTTAAGTTACTTAATTGATATTTCTGTGGTATTAAACGTGTCTGAAACTCCAGGAAGTAGGTGTTTATCATCTCACATTTGAGGACTGAACATTGTTCTCACATTGGTAACCATGGGCAAAAGGAGGAAGCCAGCTCCCTGAGAGCCAATAAGCTGCACACCACACATAAAAAGAATAGCCCTTAAGTCGTAGAAAATGCAGGCATTAGTCAGGAACTAATTTTCTGTGTTTATCTGCTTCAGGGGATGTACAAATACCTTGAGAGATGTTTCTCAAACTTCAAGCAAAGAGGTTTTGTCGTGGGGTACGACACCCGGGGTCAAGTAACCAGCAGCTGCAGCAGCCAGAGGTACAGTGTTAATTGTTTCAGAGATTAAGCTGGATTGGAATAAAACCTTGAAAAAAATGTTATGCCCAGTTGTAGGATTTCTGAAACAGGAAGCTGTCCAAAAAAAATGTGATCACATGCTAATGTTTATTTTAGAGGTGAAATAGAAGCATTTCAAAGGTAACCTTTGGTTTTTACAGAAAGGGGTAAATTTCTAAATGTTTAGAGTTAGTGTTTAGAATGACATAGACTCTGTGATGATTTTAATATTTTGGCAGAGGCACTGGGTAGGAGGATTATGTAACTTGCATTCTCTCATTATAGTCCTATTTGATTAGTTTTAGGGTATTTTCACACATAGATAATCATGATATAGTGATACTTTTTCTTCACGGGGTAAATAGGCATATTGTGTTTATCAAAGTCTCTGGTTTCACTTTCTTCCATGTTTTTTGCCTTTTGCGTGTTTTATTTCTTATTAAAAGAGCCATCAGAAGATGAATGAGAAAAAAGGAAGAAATTTAAATGTCAATTCTGTTCCTTGTTACCCCTTTTCAAAAAAATCTCATTTAACATTTTAAAGTTGGAGCATGAATCTTAAATAACTAGTGATTATAAGAATCGGTTGTATTATGCTACTGTATATTCAGAATAATTATAATGCATTTATTTTATGGGAGGTTGGTTTTCAAAAAGTATGTAAAGCTAAGGACCAAGTGAAATCTCTTTTTTTTAGGCTTGCTAAACTCACTGCTGCAGTCTTGCTGGCCAAAGATGTTCCTGTATACCTTTTTTCAAGATATGTTCCTACGCCTTTTGTAGTAAGTGTGTTGTATCACTGATTGTACAGAAAAGATTGCTCTTGAAAAGATTTCTTAAATCAAGCAGGATTTAAATCTTTGTCATGCATATAGCTCTGTATTAAGTGATACGAAGGACCTAAAGAAAACCAATTTTGTGCTGAATTTATTTTCATTCAACAAGCATGTGTCGAACCACCTAAGAATTTGATCTATAACAAGATGACAAATCCACAGTCATGGCGGGATATTTTAATACTCTTCTTTCAGAAACTGATTTATCAGGCCTGCAAAAATTATTACAGATAGATTTAAACACACAATTAGCGTGCTTAATCGTGTGTGTGTGTGTGTCTGTGTGTAAACCCTGTATTCAGTGATGGTAGGATACTCATTCTTACCAAATAGGGTCACAAAGGAAATCTCACAAATACAAGATAATTGCTTATTAAGCCATAGCCCTGGACCCCAATGCAATAAGATTTAAAATAAAGAAACCCACAAATCCCCATATGTTTGGAATTTTAAAAACACATTCGTAAGTAATTTATGGATTAAGGAAGATATAATGAAGATTAGAAACTATAGCCATCCTTGCTTTGCATGGTAGTGCAGGACTGTAAAGATAACTGTGTAAGCTAAAACCATGCAAAGCAATGTTAGTTATCAATGGGGGAAATTACGATTGTTCTGTGACCTTTAAAATTTTTTTGTCAAAACCTTAAATATACCTTTTGTCTTGATTAAAAATGTACAGAGAAAAGAAAAAAGTAATAAACTAATATTTATTTGCTACTCTGTAATTTAAAACATTAGAAGTGGTAAAACACTTTAGTGTTTTATTTCTTTGTAATACAATGTATCAGGACTGTGACCAGTGCTTGCTTCTTGTCATATGACTCAACAATATGAGTAAGCATCTTCTCTATGCCTTGCTGAATTATCACACTTCTTTCTAAGTCTGGATCAGCTTCCCACGTTTTATCTTTTGTACTTACTTTCTTTCTTTCTTTTTTTGGCTGTGCTGTGCGGCTTGTGGTATCTTAGCTCCCCAACCAGGGATTGAACCCAGGTCCTCGGTAGTGAAAGCGTGGAGTCCTAACCACTGGACCATCAGGGAATTCCCTATCATTTGTACTTTCAGTGTCATAAAATGTCTCTGAGAATTCCTTTTTTGACCAGTATCACTCCCTCTGGGACAGCTTCATCCCTTTCATCACAACCACATCCTTCATTTATATCCATACATTCACCTTCACTAAGCTCACCTGGTTGCACATCTAGAGTCTCTTGAATGACAGCAGTGTCAACGTTCCCGGTTATTTCTTCTATAACTCCATTTATGGTCGATTTAAATGTCACTTCCACTGTTATCACTTTTGTTTCTTTGCTGCACTTTCATCTTTGTTGGCCAGTTCCTTCTTTCAGTTGTCCATTTTTGCAAAATTGTCACATGGGTATATCACTGGGAGATGAGGCAACACAGCTACATGCTTTGCTGTCTGTGAGAGAGCTGACAGATGCACAGTGACCAATCACTGACAGACTTGATGACATGATTGGTTATTAATCATGATGGATCTCTTATATACATAGTTATTTCAGACTGAAGAGCTAGCAGCCAGGTTTGTACTTGATGCAGTTACTCACAGTATAGCATGGTAACTAAAATTTGAGCATGTTGTTGGGAGACTGGTATCATTTAACTAAAATATGGTATCAGAAATTCATGTATACTGGAACTTTGCAAAGCAAGGACTGTCTGTATTTAAAACTGAGCAACAATGAAAACAATAAATAGCAAAAACTATGGGATATAGCTAAAGCCCTACTTAAGGGGAAATTTATAGTCTTAATGAATATATTAGGAAAAAAATTTTTAGAATAACGAGCTAAGACTTTAACTTACTATGTTAGAACCAAAACAGAATAAATCCAAATAAAATAAAAGTAATAAAGATATGAGGAAAAATCAATTAAATAGAAAATAAAGAAAAGATTGTATCAACAAAAGCAAGAGTTGGCTCTCTGAAGAGACAATTAATAAAATAGACAAAGCCTTTTGGCAAGGGTGCTGAAGAAAAAAAAGACAAAGAAAGTAAAAGAGTGAATAATAAATACATAGCTATTAAGAAAATCACAATATTCTGAATAACTGCAAATAAATGTGAAACTTAGGAGAATTGGCCAATTTTCTAGAATAACTAATACATCAAAACTGATAAGAAATAGAAAACCTGAATAGACCTATAACCACTAAAGAAATTGAACTGGTTTTTATTTATCTTCTCAAAATAAAAATGCCAGGTTCACATGATTTTGTGGACAAGTTTTACCAAATGTTTGACCATTAGATAATGTCTCTATAAACTGTTACTAGTGATTTATTGGAAATATACAGAGTGGCTCAAAGAATAGAAGGAATTTCTAAACAATTAGCTCTAACGAATGACAGAAACCAGGGAGGGCCCAGAAATGTAGAACATTTATGTAGGAGTCTGCCACTGGGTTACCATTTCCAGCTGTAACTATGTGTTGGCCTTCCTGTCTTATTGCAGGTAGATTTGCTCTAGCTGCTAGGGAAGTTATTTTATCACCATGTCTTTGAGTCAAAAGGCAATCTTCCTTGACTACCTATAGCAGAGACATCTTAGAGAAAGACTCTGACCAGGCTTGGGTTGTGAGCCAGTCTCTGAGTTAAATCATCAAGGGAATAGGTTACTCTAGTCAGATCAGGGTCATGTGTCCACCCGCCCATGGCCAGGAGGAGAGAAGTTAGATGTGATGGTAGAAGGAATATGGGGAACATCTTAGGCAAATAAATGATAGCTGCAAAGAAAAAGGGAAATTCAACCTGGGAATTAACTTTGGGAGAGATGGTAAATTGACCTTTATATGCTATAGAGGCCACAGAGTATATGTAAAGATCTTCAAATTGGAAGGCAAGAGACCTAAGTTCTTCTCTTATATATTCTCCCTTATGATTATATAATGTTGGATAAACAGTATACAGTGTGTAAAATATGATACATTAGATGATTTCTTAAATTTACTTCCAGGTCTAATATTTTATGATTATATTCCCCTCTCATATCTCCAGAGTCTTGTGGAGTATCTGGCATATAATAGGTGTTTGTTAAATATTTGTTAAATGAACAAAATAATTATAGGACTAAGTTAAATGAGACTAGAGGGGGAACAAAACCATTCAGTCTAACAGTTAGGTGGTTATTGATGACCTAATATTTAGGTGGCTTTAGTTATATCCCACCCAAGGAACCTGGAGTTGATTATTGAGGTTTTAGGCTATTTATATCTTAATCTCTTTTCCAGTTATTTAAGCAAAGTTATTCTTATGTCAAATGTATGAGTAGCTAAGAAACAAATATTTATTGCTATTGTTTTTTTAGCCATATGCAGTCCAGGAGCTCAAAGCAGTTGCAGGTGTGATGATTACTGCATCTCACAACCGCAAAGAAGACAATGGATACAAGGTAAACCTTGGACTCCTTATCTTTGGTCATTTCATAGTTCTTATTTTATTTAAATAATATGTGCTGAGTATATTTTCTACAGTGAGGAGCAGGGTTAGACATTGGGAACAGAAAGATAAAAACATTGAGGCTACCCCTCAGAGAAAGTGTATCCCTAATGGCCCTTATTACGTTTCAATATGTACTATTACAAAAGTCTCTTCAATGGTCTTTTTACTTCTGATATCTTACTGCCTTTGATTTCCCCAACCCATCCCAAATCCACCCTCTCTACCATTTCAGAAATAAAGGCATTTTGTACCAAGAACTTAAAGAATAAATGGGAGTTTGATGGAAGAGAGCCGGAGGAATAGTATCTTGACCTCATTCTCCTCTCCCTCCAACCTTCTGCTGGGACTCCCTATTGGCCACAGGATCTATTTGATGTGTCAGGCTTCATGGCAGAAAGCAGGGTGGGGAAGGGTGAAGAGTGGCTCTGGAGGGGCAAACAGAAGATATGGCACAGTATTGAACCAGTGTTTGGGGCTCCTAGCTGACGAGTCCATGATCTTATATTCTTTTTTCATCTTGTGTAGGGATACTCCAGGCACACTAAGCTCTGTTTTACTGGGGAAAAGAATATTTAATCCTAATCTAAGATTTTGGCCCTGGCCAGCTAAATGGGTAGTGTTACCATTTATAGAGGCAGGGAAGAATCATAATTAATTAGTTTTGGACATAATTAAGTCTGAGGGATTTGTGGGTCAAACAGGCAGCAATGACCTGTAGGCAGTTGAATAAGTAGATCTGTTGCTCAGGGGAGAAATCTGCGCTGAAGTTACAGATTTGGGGATCACCGTACATATTGTATTAGAGCATATAAGAATATTTGGAAATTCTTTATTTGGATGAGCAGCCCAGAGACAGTGTAGGTTAGAAAAAGAGGTCAAGAATGGAACCCTAGGGAATATCAACTTCAAGTGAAGGGAGAAAGAAGAGGAGCTGGAGATAGGACAAAGACCGGAAGAGGCTCGTATGATAAAAGCGAAAGAGGCAAGGGAGTTGCAAGGAGGGAGAGGTCAACTGTCAAAGAGAGCTAAGAACCCAGATCTCTCCTCTGAGCATAAGACTCCTGAATCCAGCTGCCAACTTAATATCTGTTGGGATGCCTAATGGACATCTCAAAATTAGTGTCTCTGAAACAGTGGTCTTGATTCCCCCCAGACCTGCCACATAGACACCCAAATGTGTTCCTCCCCCAGTCTTACCCATCTCTATAAATTCACACTACCACCCACCTAAACAAAAACCAAAATTCATTCTTGATTACTCCTGACATTAATTTACTAACAGGTTCTACAAATTGTACATATACATCCAAATGTATATGTATGTATAATTTGAGATACATATGTATCTACATATACATCCACATATATGTAGAATATGTTTACTTCTGCCAGTACCTTCTACCTTCACTGTTCTAAACCACTGTTGTCTTTGCCTGAACTACAGCATCTTAGCTGGTCTCTTCCCTGCTTCCATTTTTCTCCCCTGCAGTCCATTCTTCACCAAGCAGCCAGATGATCTTTTAAAATATAAACAGGCCATGTTAACTTTCCTGCTAAACCCAAACTGCTTACCCTGGGGCTTACAGGACTGTCTCCTGCCTGCCTCTTCCACCTTGTTTCATTCATTCTTCTCCTATGCTCAGTACGTCCCAGTCACACTGCAGCTCCTTTCCATTCCTCCAGCTCTTTCTGTATACCAAGCCCTTTTCCCACTCTGAGCCTTTTGTTTGTTCCTCTGCTTGGATTTCTCTTCCCCAAATCTTGCAGATTTGCTTATTTTCATCCTTCAAGGCTCCTGCCCAGATGTTGTTTCCGTGAAAAGACCTTCCCTGGCCACCTTATCTGAAATGGCTTCCCTCAGTGACCTTCTCTTCATCTTATTTCCTTCACAAAACTTATCACTATCTGTAATTACCTGCTTTCTTTACGATGAATTATCTTGTTTGTTTATTGACTTGTTTGTTTGACTGTCCCCACCCCATTCCCCAATATAAGCTCATGGGTGGAGGGACTTTGTTTTGATATTTACTGCTATTGAACATACTTGTCACATAGTAGACCCTCAAAGATTTGTTTTCTTAAAGTATTCAATATAAGCACAAGGTAAAAAGTATGAAAGTTAAACCAGTGTAAAAAGTTAAACAATAAGGAGTATTTCTCCCACCCTCTTCCCCTAGTATCCCTTTTCAGAAGCAAATACTGTTTCTGGTTTTGGTTTCCTTCCAGAGAGTCTATGCACGTGTAATCATGACCAATCACGTACTGGTCACTCCTCTTTTTTTTTTCCCCATAAATGGCAGGGCACTACATATAGTGTTCTGCACCTTGGTTTTTTCACACAACAGTGTGAAACAGCCTTAGAGATCATTTTCTACATCAGTCCATCTATAGGTAGATAGGTTTGCCTCATTCATCTTTAAAAACCTATATAGATAAGTCGTAATTTATTTAACCAGTCCTCTGTTGATGAATATTTCATTTGTTTCTGATCTGCTGCCTACAAGCAGTGCTACAGTGAATGTTATTCTACATACATCTTTGTTCATATGTACAAGTAGACTTACAGAGTCAATATGGAATAGCAGTTAAGAGAATTATGGGGTGGGGCTTCCCTGGTGGCGCAGTGGTTGAGAGTCCGCCTGCCGATGCAGGGGACACGGGTTCATGCCCCGGTCTGGGAAGATCCCACATGCCATGGAGCGGCTGGGCCCGTGAGCCATGGCCGCTGAGCCTGCGCGTCCGGAGCCTGTGCTCCGCAACGGGAGAGGCCACAGAAGTGAGAGGCCCGCGTAACAGCAAAAAAAAAAAAAAAAGAATTATGGGGGTGGGTTTGAAACCTATCTCTGCCCTCTGCCACTCAGAAGCTTTGTAACCTAAGGCAAGTTACTTAATTTCTCTGTGCTTTAGTTTCTCCATCTACAAACTGAGAATAATAATAGAACCAGCATCATAGGGTGAGAGTAAGGATTAAGGGAGATAGTGCATGAAAAATGCTTAGTATTGTGTCTGGCTCCAGTAAATAATAAATGTTATCTATTGTTTTTATTCTTATCTATAGCTGCACTGTCCAAGCTGATAGCCACCAGCTACCTATGGCTATCGAACACTTAAAATATGACTAGTCTGAATTGAGATGTGCTGTAAGTGTAAAATACACACCAGATTTCGGACAGTTAATACAATAAAAGAATGTAATGTAAATATGACGTGCGTTGTGGCTCACATTATATTTCTGTGGCCCTGCTGAGCTATAAAATAAATTTCTAGATGTGAAACTTCTGAGTCAAAGGGACTATGAAATAAAATTTGTCATTCTCTATTCAAGGTAGTGGTTCTAGTTGATACTCTCACCACCAATATGAAGGTCTTTATCCCCCACGGTACATTATTGTATTATCAAACTTTTTCATCTTTGCCAATCAGATATGTGGAAATGTTATGTTTAATCTGTACCTGTCTTATGAGTAAGGTTGAGCTTCTTTTCATGCATTTATATGATATTTGTGTTCCCTTTCCTGAAAAGTCTGTTTAAGGTTTTGACCATTTTTTTCTTGGGTAGTTGCTCTTTTCCTTGTTGATTTGTAGGAACTCCAAAGTAGCTCTTGGTCATCTGTTTTTCAGATATTTTTCCCCCATATTATCATTTGCCTTTTGACTTTATTTATGATATTTTTCCATGCATGGTATTATGGTATTTTTTTTCCATCTGGAAAAATTATTTTGACATTTTTATTGGTATCATATTTCACTTGTACATTAATTTAGGGAGATTCAATATTTTTGTCATATTATTGAGTCTCTTTATTCAAGAACAGAATGTATCTTTCTATTCTTCCAAGACTTCTTTTAGACCCTTCAGTAACATTTTATTTATTTATTTATTTATTTATTTATTTATTTATTTTTGGCTGTGTTGGGTCTTCGTTTCTGTGCAAGGGCTTCCTCTAGTTGTGGCAAGCAGGGGCCACTCTTCATCGCAGTGCGCTGGCCTCTCACTATCGCGGCCTCTCTTGTTGCGGAGCACAGGCTCCAGATGCGCAGGCTCAGTAGTTGTGGCTCATGGGCCTAGTCGCTCCGCGGCATGTGGGATCTTCCCAGACCAGGGCTCAAACCTGTGTCCCCTGCATTAGTAGGCAGATTCTCAACCACTGCGCCACCAGGGAAGCCCCTTCAGTAACATTTTAAAGATTTTTTTATCTTTTACATTTCTTTTTAAGTTTATTCCTGGGTATATTTTGTGGCATGGATTTTTCTGTTACTAAATCAGGTAGGGATACTTTCTGCTGCAGGTTCAGAAAACCCACAAAAGTGGGTTAAGCTGATAGGAATTTATTTTTCTCACATAACAAAAAATCTAGAAGTATGTGGCTGCTGGCATGGTTCTGTAGCTCAGCGTTGTTGGGTCTGGCACCTCTGCAGTTTTTTTGGCCTTTTCTTCAAGCATGGCCATTATATGTGTTGCTGTTCCTCTAGGCATCACATTCACATACAAGGCAGGGAGAAAGGCCAAGATGTTTTTTTCTCATGTTATATAAATTTTCATAAAGAGCTTTCAGGGCCTATGGACAGAATCTTGTTGGTTGTTTGGAATGTGGGAGCATCGCTTAAGAGCAATTTTTGGTTTTGTTTTTTAAATTTCTGCAGGAAACACAGGAGTTTCACTGACTGGGAGCAATTTCTGTGTCAATTTAGATCTCAGATTTGAAATTTTTTCATCACCCAGAACTTAGGAAGAAACAGACATGCTTCCTCATCATCTTTCAATAATAGTGGGCAGAAGTTTTTCTGTTCTACATTTCCATTAAGAGGGGCATCTCAGTTCCAATTCTCTACCTTCCACATGGGCATTAAAACTCAGGAGCCGATATAAAAAAAAAAAAACAAAACTCAGGAGCCAGATAAACGAACAGTTCCCAAACCCCAGGTGGCCACAGCGTCAGCCCGCAACTTTATCACTCTGGTTTTCCATTCTTTCCTTTTTTCCCCACTGCCTGGAGTTTTCCCTTTCCTTCTTATGAACCAAGCTGTATATTTTAGATAATACTTTTTCTACTTTATCTAGCATTTTGAGGTGTTTACAGAGTGAGAATTTTTAGGTCATGCAGTCTACCATATTGCTTGGTACAGAGTTTTGTACATAGCATATATTCAAAAGTATTCTTCTCTCCTTCATTCAGGATGCAGTAGAAGGGATTCATGTCAAATACATGGGAGAAGTTGGTATAGATATTCTCTAAGCAGAGTCCCTTCTAACCTTGAGAGCCTGTGAATTATAGAAATACATTTTCTTGCTTTTTTGTTAACTGTTCCTACTGTCTTGTTGATCAGGCTACTTGACAAACTGACAACTTAATGAAATGTATTTTCATTAAATACTGAAAATACATATACTGAAATGTGTATGGAATAATTAGCATGTTAAGTGTCTTTCCTGGAATAGACTTTATTTAGTGTGACATAAATTCTACTTTAATTTATATCTGAAAAATAATTTCTTCTTTATCATATAACAGGACCATTTTATAATGCTAAAATTTCATAGCATCAAGTTTCATGGATACTCCATGGTTTCTTAGATCTTCTTTAGTATATATTTAGCTATAGATCTAAGATTATGATTGTACATTATGGTATGTGCATATTTTAGCATTGTCATAATGATGCCGCGATTATATTTTACTTGTATTGTTATTATTAGTATACTTATAAATGAGAAAATAATACCGGATCATTTTATTGAAAAGTCCCTGTGGAATCATTACTATCAATATCCTTAGGTATTTATTAAGTTAATCCAGTGTTGACATTTTCTACTTGATTAATTTGGTATGCTTCTTTTTTTTTTTAATAAATTTATTTATTTTTGGCTGCATTGGGTCTTTATTGCCGCGCGCGGGCTTCTCACTGCGGTGGCCTCACTTGTTGCGGAACATGGGCTCTAGGTGTGCAGGCTTCAGTGGTTGTGGCACGCGGGCTCAGTAGTTGTGGCTCGCGGGCTCTAGAGCACAGGCTCAGTAGTTGTTGTGCATGGGCTTAGTTGCTCCGCGGCAGGTGGGATCTTCCCGGACCAGGGCTTGAACCCGTGTCCCCTGCATTGGCAGGTGGAT
Source organism: Pseudorca crassidens (assembly GCF_039906515.1). NCBI lineage: Eukaryota > Metazoa > Chordata > Mammalia > Artiodactyla > Delphinidae > Pseudorca > Pseudorca crassidens. The sequence continues at coordinate 52,934,250 of NC_090304.1, read as the reverse complement.
TCTTAACCACTGCACCACCAGGGAAGTCCAGGTATGCTTCTTTTTAAAGTCAAATATCTCTACTGTAGCTAAGAAAACATATGGCCAACATTTCAAGTAATTATAGCTGTGTTTACCTATCATCTAGGTTTATTGGGAAAACGGTGCTCAGATCACATCTCCTCATGATAAAGAAATTCTGAAATGTATAGAAGAATGTGTGGAACCCTGGAATGGTTCCTGGAATGATAATTTAGTGGATACCAGCCCACTGAAGAGAGATCCTCTGCAGGACATTTGTAGGAGATACATGGAAGATCTGAAAAAGATCTGTTTTTACAGGTATCCAAGTGGGAATATAGGATAATATTACCTTAGCATAAGATTAACAAATAAGAGAAAGCAATGGGGATAAAAATGTGTTGACTATTCCTTATATTAAAATTATCGCTAAATACTACTATTCATAATAGTTAAAAAGTAGAAACAACACAAACATTCAAATACTCATTAACTGATGAATGGATAAATAAAATGTAGTGTATCCATACTATGAAATATTATTCAGCAGTGAAAAGAAATGAAGTACCGTTGCATACTACAACATGGATAAACTTTAAAAACAGGCTAAGTGAAGTAAGCCAGTCACAAAGGACCACATGTTGTATGGTTACATTGGTATGAAATGTCCAGTGTAGGCAAATCTATAGAGATAGAAAGAGAAAGTGTATTTAGCGCTACCTATGGCTGGGAAAAATGGGAGGATTAGGGTGTGGTGGCTATGGGGTATGGAGTTTTTTGGTGGGTAATGAGAATGTTCTAAAATTGATTACGGTAATGGTTGAACAACTCTGTGAATATAGTGAAAGCCATTCAATTGTATACTATAGATGGATGAATTTATAGTATATTAATTACCTCTCAATAAAGCTGTTAAAAATTATAGCTGAATAGATGTATTCATTCTATATAAGGTAAGGAAATTTCCTCTAAAATTTGATTTTTCCTTACCTATTTCTATATTTCTGTAACTATTCCATAAATAGCTAACACTATTTTTAGAAAATATCATGGCTTGTTGAGTATATTTTTCTTATTCTAGCAAAATAAATTTTAGCTTTTTCTCTAGATTATTTTAATTATACCACAAGTAGTGAGTTTTATGATACGGACTGAATGATATTTTCCTTTACAGGGAATTAAACTCAAAAACCACCTTGAAATTTGTACATACATCTTTTCATGGAGTTGGACATGACTATGTGCAGTTGGCTTTTCAAGTATTTGGTTTTAAGCCTCCAATTCCAGTACCAGAACAAAAAGATCCTGATCCAGACTTTTCTACTGTTAAATGCCCAAATCCTGAAGAAGGGGAATCTGTGCTGGTATATTTTTTCTACATTTAAATTATTATTAGTGTATTAAACTTTATCATATAGCCAGAACTCTTTGACAATTCAAAGATTACTTACAAAAGCAAAAACCACTTTAGTTTACATCTTTTAAATTATATTAGAGCCATATATTCTGTTTTGTTTGAAATCTCTATGGTGGATTTCCCTACTTCTAGGCTTATTTTAAATTTAGCCAAACTAGATTAGCAGATGCAGACTATTACATATAGAATGGATAAACAACAAGGTCCTATTGTATAGCACAGGGGACTATATTCAATATCTTGTGATAAACCATAATGGAAAAGAATATGAAAACAACTGTATATATATGTATAACTGAATCACTTTGCTGTACAGCAGAAATCAATGCAGCATTGTAAATCAACTATACTTCAGTAAAATAAAGTATAAAAAACAAGTTAGCCAAACTATGTTCCTTCTAGAATTCATATCACTAACATAGTGCCCACATTTAGGAATATTACATTGAATTTAACATCTTCAATGCAATCCAGCTTTTTGGGTCACCATTTCAGGAACTTTCTTTGAGACTGGCAGAGAAAGAAAATGCCCGGATAGTGCTAGCCACAGATCCTGATGCAGACCGACTGGCAGTGGCAGAACTTCAGGAGAAGTAAGTAGAACCTCTTATTTGATTAAAAGCTTAAACTTTGAAAAACAGTTTTTGATTTTAAGTCTTATAGGCTCATTGGAAATAATTTAAAAAAAAATAAGAAAACAAATCTCCCGTAAGCCTACTATCCAGAGATAACCACCTAGGTTGATATTTTGACATTTCCTCCCTATGTTTTCTCTATGCAAATATTTAAGATATATTTGTTTTTTATAAAATTGTAATCATACTATATATAGTTTTGTATCTTGATTATTTCCACTTAATATTGTACTGTGAGCATTTTTCTCTGTCCTTAAATATTGTTTAAAATATTCATTTTTAAACTGGCATAGTATCCCAACAGATTGCTTTATTAGTGTAATCATTTCCTAATCACGGTGCTTTTGGTTGCTGTGTATTTTTGCCATTATAATGTGGTGACAAATGTCTTTCCATAAAGAGGACATCATATTATAACATATTTCTCATTAAGTAAGAAAATAAACGTAACAGCATAATAATTTTTCAAAGTACTTTGCTGCCATTCCTACCCTAAGCTCTCCCTGGTCAGTTAGAGACGTAGTAGTAAATGTTTTCTCAAAAATCCCATACAGTAGTTTTTGGGTTTTCCTGTGTGAATGATGGTAATTTGTAGGTCCTGGGGTCAAGGAGTTTTAATGAGAAGTTATAAAGGTCTTGACTTGAATTTTCATTCTCTCTACAGTGGTGATTGGAAAGTTTTCACAGGGAATGAGTTGGCAGCTTTGTTTGGGTGGTGGATGTTTGATTGCTGGAAGAAAAATAAATCAAGAAATACTGATGTGAAGAACATTTATATGTTAGCCACCACAGTCTCTTCCAAAATTTTGAAGGCAATTGCACTAAAAGAAGGATTTCACTTTGAAGTAAGAATAGATAATATCTCTGTGCTCCTTTTCTAAACCTATCTCTATAAATTAAAGCCATCTTCCCACCAAAACTGACTTTTATTGATTTCATTTCTAATCCCCGCTTTTTTTCTAATTCTGTTAACACTTTCTTAATCTTTTTGATTGTTTAGTAACCTTGAGCCAAATTCATCCTGTATGTGAGTTTCTGAAACTAAGATAGGACGTTCTTTAAAAATTGCTTTAATGTTTACTATTCCATACAACAGTATCTGGCTTTCATACTGAGAAAATCTGGCTCCGAGTGACCTCATCAATCACATAAACTCCACTCCAAAAAATTGTAGGTGTCATTGACTGCATGTTTAGGCTCTTCAAGTTCAGTCTTAAGAAACTTTAAATAGTCTCCTAGATTGCAAATTAAGACCCAGTGATTCTACATCCAAAAAACAAATAATGACTCTCTCTCAGCACAGATCATTAACCTTTGTGAGCCTCGAGCAGTTAAACTGACCACTTTTATAGCTACTGGGACTGATGCCAATTAAGTTACTTTTCCTCTGCCAACTTTGCCAAATATCAGTGAAAAAGTCACCTCTGGGCACTTTTCTTGAGCCACAATCAAGCTACAGGTCTTAACACTAATTGGCTAACTAAAAGAAAATTGAACCTTCCTTAATGAAATAGAACTTCCAGTCTCTGGCTTTCTAAAGTACAAATAGCAAAACAGAAGAAATTGAAAATTTATTCAAACCTAAAATTCTGAATTACTCTAATGTTAACCTTTTCCTTGTAGGAAGAAAAATATATAATGAACACAAAAGAGAAAAAAGAACATGATTCTAAAGACCTATTTATAAATGTGCCTCCTTGTTTTTGTTGGGGATGGGGTGCTAAAGAGATTTTTGGCTTTTTTTTTTCCCAGTGAGGAGGTAGAGAGGTGAATGAGAAATCTTAAATTAGTAATGGAGAGCTCCAGAGTCACTGTGTATTATATGCTCTTTCTATTGACTCTAAAAGAGTTCATGTCTTTAAAATGAACAGTAGTTCATCAGATGAAAAGTCCTCAAATCTAATTTCCAAAGAAGGACTTAGTCATTTTTTGATGGTTTTATTTGGGCCATGCTGTTATGGTAAAAGTACACTTGGTTCAAGTATTTGTTGTGATAATGTTAAAAGTGTATCATTAAAAAGCTTTAATGCCTTTGATTACTCAGATGGACTAAATTACAACCTTCATAGGCACTTTTATATTAGTGATTATAATACAGCTTAAAGGACAATTTCTAAGAAGCCGTGTAATTGAATCCTGGCTCGATCTCTTATATGCAGTGTAATCTTGGGCAAATTTACTGAACCTCTGAGCCTCTGTTTCAGCAACAGAGTTTTTGTGAGCATTAAAAAAGATAATAATGTAAAGCACCTGTTACAGTGCTTGATAAATAGCAGATGATCATAATATATGTGTGTATTTGTGTTACTTTGTGACTATATGCATCACCACTTATTGGATTATATTTGGTGGATTACATCTCCTATTTCTGTGCTTGATAAAATGGTAGGTCATCAGTCACAACAGTGTGTGTATCCATGCCCTTTATGACTATATGTTTACCACTATATAAATCTTTGTGGTGAAGACCATAATAGAAGATCACTATGGAAGTGTTATGTGCATTTAGTGACAGGCTTTTCTCTAATATGTATTTTTATGAGAGAGTCACTTAACTAGAATAGCCTCCTCTGCATTTCAGGAAACGTTACCAGGTTTTAAATGGATTGGAAGTAGGATAAAAGACCTCCTGGAAAATGGGAAAGAAGTCCTTTTTGCATTTGAAGAGTCTATTGGTATGTAGTAAATATTAAAATATTTGAAATTTGAATGAGAGCATTTTTTAAAATATAGTTAATTCTGTACAGAGGAGTTTTTGTCATCTGGTTTTGCATTTTGAGTTAAAAAGAAACCACCGTGAACTCCGAAATGTGTAGATACGTTTCTCATCAGGAAAAAAAAAAAAAAAGACCTTAAAGGTCCCCTAAATACCTTCAGTATAGGTGGGTTTCATTTATTACTAGGCTTTTAAATTCATTCGTCCTTCTGAAGAAATGTAAAACTATTGAAATTATATATAGGCTTATGTTTTCCTTCTTTTTATGTTTTTAATTCTTAGGTTTTCTGTGTGGAACTTCAGTTTTGGATAAGGATGGGGTGAGTGCAGCCGTTGTTGTTGCTGAGATGGCATCTTACCTGGAAACCATGAATATAACATTGAAACAACAACTGATTAAGGTTTATGAAAAGTAAGTTCTACTATTAGGAATTTGGCATTCTAATTTTTTTATTTTTTTGGTGCTACTTTTAACCTTCTAAATTTATTTTTGAGGAATAGTCATTCCTTTTTAAAAAGTACTAAAATTGTCTGCATTAAGGACTGCCACTTTCTACATAACACTGTAATAGGCTTATCTTTAATACATACTTTTCGAAAGAGTGAGTTGAAATCTGATTTTAACACTTTAAATCTCTGTGCAGATATGGTTATCATATTTCAAAAACTTCGTATTTCTTGTGTTATGATCCAACTACCATCAAAAGTATATTTGAAAGGCTTCGCAATTTTGATTCTCCAAAAGAATACCCAAAGTTTTGTGGGACATTTGCTATATTGCATATACGAGATGTTACCACTGGATATGATAGCAGCCAGCCTAATAAGAAATCAGTAAGTACCTATTTTTTTTTAATTTTCAACAATTTGTAATAATTCATACTACAGTAAAATAGTTGAAGGTCAAGCCTGTGAGTTTCTTGAAACTAGGGTCCATTGTTTTTCTCCAGAGCAGTTGTAAGTTCACCAACTGGCTCTGACTCCCATCCTGTCCTCATCACTCCCCCAAGTGTATGCTACCCTTGTGGGTGGGGAGCGGGAAGGAGAATGAGAGAGACATAAAGAGAAAGGGAGGGAGGGGAGAGGTGTGATGATGCTAAATAATGTTGAAAATAAAGTCTAAAAGCCCATAATTTTATCATATGATATCACTTACATGTGGAATCTAAAAAAATTATGCAAATGAGCATATTACAAAACAGAAGCAGACTCACAGACAGAAAACAAACTTTTGGTTATGAAAGGGGAAGTGGGGGAGGGATTAATTAGGAGTTTGGAATTAAAATATATACACTACTATATGTAAAATAGATCACCAAAAAGGACCTACTGTATAGCACAGGGAACTATACTCAATATCTTATAATAACATATAATGGAAAAGAATCTAATAAAAAATTTTTAATTAAAATTTTAAAAAATTTTAATGTTTTACCTAATCATCTTAGCACCTAAAAATAAATAAATAAATAAATGCTTATAATTTCAAAGCTATTCATCTTTCTAGTTTTAACTTCCTTTTTCAACTTTATTCCCTATACCTCCAGCCAGATGGAATAACTTATAGTTTCTTACATATATACATTAAAAATTTTTTTTCTATTTTTGCTCAGGCTTTTTCCTCAGTCTACCTTTTCTTCCTACTGCTGCATATCCACACTTTAGCCATTTTAAGACTTCATGCAGATGTCACCTCCTCCACATACCCTCCAGGTCCCATAATCCGATATCGTCCTCCTGAGGTTTCATTATATATTGTGCCTTCCTCTTGTCATTTATCACTTTCTATCTTATGTTATCATTGTCTTGTTCATGGCAGATCCATTTCTAACATAGCTTTATGCCCGTCAAAGCTCCTGCCTACATAGTGGGTGCTCAACTAATATTTAAAAGCCCTATAGATTGCTGATTATATTTATTTTGTTATTGTTATGATTACAATTATTAGCCTAAATTTCTATTTATAATTTCTGATGTTGTCTCAAGCTTCTAGGCACATAATATATTTGGGGAAATCTGCAAGCCTTTTATGTAGAATACTACCCATATTCCCTTTGTGTATTTTCATCCAGTCAACAAAAATTGGTTCTCAGTTGTCATTCTGTGTGCACATATGTGTGTATCTATTTTTCTGTCTTCGTAAACTAATTGAAAAGAACCAAATTTTTTGCTTCTTTTTATTTCTCTAATGTTGCTGTGGTTAGAATAGTTCTTGGTGTGTTGCTTTTTTCCTCTTGAATCCCTTTAAAGTTTATATTTGTTATTCAAAGTGCTTTCCTATCTATTCTCCACTGATACTTACAACAGTTTTGTAAGACTCATAGTGTAGATATTTGTTAATCCCCTAAGGTCACACACAGTGACTGTCAAAGACTTCCTGAGTTCTTTCTTCTCCAACTTCAGATTGGCATTAACTGTGTGTTCAACAGGCATTTATTAAAACCCTTCTTTGCTACAGGCACAGGCACACTGGCAATGTAGTAATGACAAAGACACTGTTTCTACACTCAGGAGTCTAGTGGGGAAATGGTCAAGTAAACAGTGGTTACTTTACAAAATGATAAGGGCTACTGAGGGTACATAAGGGTGCCATGGAAGAGCATAGGAAAGACCCTTACTCAGATTTGAGGGGCTTACAGAAGGCTTTGCAGAGGACTTCTGTGAGCTGAGTCCTAGAGTCTGGGTAGGAGTTATCCAGATGTGGGAGGAACAGAGGATGTTTCAGGCAAAGGGAGCAGCAAGTGCTATGTCTGGAGGTGAGAAGGCATGTTTTCTTTCAAAGAACCACAAGGAATTCTCTACAGCTGTAGTGTGGAGTGCAAAGAAGAATGGCCTGTGCAGTGAGTGGGTTAGAGAGGGGCAGACTTCCAGGCAGGGAGATCAGTTAGTACGCTGTTTCAGTAATCCAGATGAGAGATGATGGGAGCCTGAATGGTAGTAGTAGTGATGGAGAGAGCCAGACAAAATTGAGTTAAATAAAGGATAGAATCGACAGGACTTGCTAGTTGATGGCCTGTGAGTGGAAAAGAGGGAAGGAAGGTCTCTGTCTTAAGCAACTAGTAGTACCACTGACTGAGAGAGGGATCTCACGGAGAGGACCAGGCTCGCTAGAGGGAAGGCACCACTGTCAACCCTTCTGCCCTAGTACAACCGCCATGGGTCCCTTGAGATACCTTCACAGACTGATTTGTGATCCAGGAAGAGTACCAGTGTTAATCCATATATTTAATGTCAGTAAAGCTTCACTTCTTTTTTTTTTTTTTTTTTTGCGGTACACGGGCCTCTCACTGTTGTGGCCTCTCCCGTTATGGAGCACAGGCTCCGGACGCACAGGCTCAGCGGCCATGGCTCACTGGCCCAGCCGCTCCGCGGCATGTGGGATCTTCCCTGACCGGGGCACGAACCCGTGTCCCCTGCATCGGCAGGTGGACTCGCAACCACTGCGCCACCAGGGAAACCCCAATAAAGCTTCATTTCATGTATTAACTTTTAGGTTAAAAAAAATAGATATATATTTTGCACTCCAGTGGGTTATTTTGCCTGTCCTCTAGGATATGTGCACTCTGCTTTGGAGACTACTGATAAACTATCTGTGAAAGTGCTTTGAAATTCTAAAGCACTTTGCAAACGTAGAGGCAGTTTGGACTTTTAATGTTTGGACAAATAGACCTGGCTTAAACTTCTTGCTCTGCCACTTAGCTGATTACCTTGAACAGGTCGTTTATTCTCCTTGAGCCTTGTCTGTAAATTGGCAGTAATATTTACTTTGCAGGATTATTGTTGAGGCCTGGAGATCATGTGTGTAAGGTATATAATCCAGTGCCTGTATAATTATAAATGTTTAGTAAATGGTACAGCTGTGAATTATTATGCATGTAATCTTTTGTATTTTACAGTTCTTTTAAAAATATTTTTAAATTTTTAATTGCAGCTAAAAAAACACATAAAATTTACCATCTTAACCTTTTTTTAAATTTTTAAATTTTTGGCTGTGTTGGGTCTTCGTTTCTGTGCGTGGGCTTTCTCTAGTTGCGGCGAGCGGGGGCCACTCTTCATCGCGGTGCACGGGCCTCTCACTGTCGCGGCCTCTCTTGTTGTGGAGCACAAGCTCCAGACGTGCAGGCTCAGTAGTTGTGGCTCACGGGCCTAGTTGCTCCGCGGCATGTGGGATCTTCCCAGACCAGGGCTCAAACCCGTGTCCCCTGCATTGGCAGGCAGATTCTCAACCACTGCGCCACCAGGGAAGCCCCATCTTAACCATTTTTAAGAGTACAGTTCAGTAGTGTTAACCATATTCACATTGTTGTGCAACCGATCTCCAGAACTTTTTCATCTTGCTAAACTGAAACTCTATACCCATTAAACAAGTCTCCATTTCCCCCTCCTGCTAGCCCTTGGCAACCACGCTCCTACTTTCTCTTTCTATGAATTTTGCTACTTTACACATCTCATATAAGTGGAATGTACTTTACAACTCTTGAAAACAAGAAAGGTACCAAGTGTAATTGAGCTGTTGTTGCATTTGTGCATAGGTGCTGCCTGTGAGTAAAAACAGCCAAATGATTACGTTTTCTTTTCAAAATGGCTGTGTTGCTACTCTTCGGACAAGTGGGACAGAACCAAAGATAAAGTATTATGCAGAGATGTGTGCGTCACCTGACCAGAGGTGAGAATTGACTTTTTAAATATTATATATATATAAAAGCTGTATTGAGGTGTAATTTACATTCAGCCATTTAAAGTATACAACAATGTTTCTTAATATATTCAGAGTTGTGGAAACATCACTATAATCAAGTTTAGAACATTTTCATCACCTCAGAAAGAAACCCCATAGCCGTTCGCAGTCACTCTCCATTCCCCTCCTTCCCAGCCCTAGGCAACCACCGATCTACTATTTGTCATTACAGGTTTGCTTCTTCTGGACATTTCATATAAATGGAATCATGCAATATGTGGTCCTTAGTGACTGGCATCTTTACTTAGCATAATGTTTTCAAGGTTCATCCATGTTAGCATGAATCAGTACTTTATTCCTTTTTTAAAAAATTTGTTATCATGGCTCAATGATATTCCACTGTATGGATACACCATATTTTTTTATCCGTTTATCAGAGGATGGACATTTGGGTTATTTCCACATTTTGGCTATTATGAATAATGGTGCTCTAAATGTTTGTGTTCAAGTTTTTATGTGGATGTATATTTTCATTTCACTTAGGTATATATCATATATATATATAAGGAGTAGAATTGCTGGGTCATATGGTAGTTCTATGTTTAGGTTTTTGAGGAACTGCCAGACTCTTTTCCAAAGAGGCTGCATTATTTGGGAACTGAATTTTAATTTTTTAGTGAATTTATATTCTTGGGAAGGCTCTCTGAGCTTTAACTCTTTTTTTTTTTTTGCGATATGTGGCCCTCTCACTGTTGTGGCCTCTCCCGTTGCGGAGCACAGGCTCCGGACGCGCAGGCTCAGCGGCCATGGCTCACAGGCCCAGCTGCTTCACAGCATGTGGGATCTTCCCAGACCGGGGCACGAACCCACATCCCCTGAATCGGCAGGCAGACTCTCAACCACTGCACCACCAGGGAAGCCCTGAGCTTTAACTCTTGATGAACATAAAGAATTGATCAACAAGTAGTTTGTTTATTGCCAAATTCTTATTTTCTACATGTAACATGATTTGACTTAATCTGGCCAATTAATATCCTTTTAGGAGTATAAATTGTGACTAAATTAACTTGACTTTAATAATATATTCAGAGGGTATTTAAACTTTTTAAACTTTCATAAGTAGTATCTCCTATAAGGTTGTCATTGATCAATATGTATTTGGGAAGGAGATTTTTTTTGGAATTGCCTTCAGAGCCCAAGTTACATTATTTACTGTTTCCCTAATCTTTGTGTTTAGGAGCAGATTTTATTTCCTTTGGGGGAAAAAAATGACCTCCTGAAGTCATTCAGAGCAGAGTGTGAAGTAAAACATATTGAATAATGCTATCTTTGGTTAAGAATGAAGGTTGATTATTAAAGTAAAAAAAATTGATTTGTTGTGTAGCTTGTAAAATGACTGTGAAGGCAGTTTTAAAGAGGCATTCCTAGAAATGTTCTGGGCAGTGGCACCTCTTCAGGTGATAACTTTGAAGGGAATACTTGCTATTTTATAAACATCTCATTTTTTTAGTCACATCTCAGGAAGCCATTTTATCTTAATACCTGATATTGGTGTTCTAAGCCATTAAGTTATCTGATTCAGGAGAAATCTTTAGATATACTATAACTCATCCATGTTTCACTTACCAAGGAACTCCTTTTAATGCAGTTCAATTTCAGTTTGTGATAATGGTGTTTTCTGTGTGTGTGATTCCCCTCTTCCCACCTTTGGTCTCGATTTGTTTTGTTTTGTTTTAACTGAGGGAATTTCTCTTTCGTTTACCAGTTGTTTTAAGGCTATGAAAATAAAGAACTTCAAAACTCTTAACCTTTTTCCTCAGTGACACTGCCTTACTAGAAGAGGAATTGAAGAAACTCATTGAAGCTTTGATTGAGAATTTTCTTGAGCCCAGGAAAAATGGACTGACCTGGCGTTCTGTGTAGTGTTCACCAGTACGTCATTGCTTTGCACTGGCCCATGGAACAGAACAACCAAGAACTTCATGCATTGAACTCGAGTTAGCATTCTCTCTCTGTCTCATCTGGCCGAGTTATCTTTTTCCTTTTACTTTCTTTCTTTTTGGTTGGCTGACTAAACAAACTGTATACATTTGAAATGAAATGGTCTGGAGAGAAATGATTCAAATTTTTTCATAATCTTGAACAAAAGTCATTACATTAAAAATTATGGTAACACGTCGTTCTTCCTTCAACAGAAACAAAACAATACAAATGAGTTTTCTTAGTAAAGTGTGATTAAGCTTAGTTCCATATTCTTGTAATTGTGTATAGCACGTTTTTTTTTAAGGCAGATAAATGCTATATAATTGTAGAATTAGTTAAGGAAATTAATCCATAGAATTGGCAAGAAAATGGCACTGTTCCCAGTATACTGTGGAAAAGTGTCATTGTTACATCACAGGTATTAACTTACAAATTAGAGTATTTGAAATGAGGTATTTAGCATTTCTAGCTTAGAACAGATGTTACAATATGTGGTTTCAGCACCTTTGTTTCAGGTGCTCTTGGTGCAGTGTAAATTTATTGTATGTATTTAAAATTCTGACATTTACCGAACATAAAACAGTAGTGGCAACATTCCTAGTGGCTTGGTTCTTGTCAAATTTCTCAGTGCCTTCTCAGGGCATGGTTTGAATTGAAATAGTGTTCTTGCATTGAATATAATTTAATCAGTTAATTTGCAGACAGTTAAAGAAAATCTTCCAAACTATATAGGTGCTTCCCCTCTATATCAAATAGGTTTGTTGATTTAAAAGTGTTATGAATGTAGGTAAAAATCTCAATAAAAGCAGGCTCAGTGTAACTGTAGTTAAGGATCTTCATGTTAGAATTATGTCAGTTATCACAACCTCTAAGTAAAGAAAAATATCCAAACTAAGAAAGGAGCTGTGAATTTATTTAAAAGCCTAACCTTTAAACTACATTTTTACAAGTATATTTATTTCTTTATCACATGAAGTGATGCTCATTTTACTAAGAAATAAAACATCCAGATTTTAGATCTTATGAAACACTAAAATTACATGTTTTAAAACTAAAGTCCAGGACTTCCCTGGTGGCGCAGTGGCTAAGAATCTGCCTGCCAATGCAGGGGACACGGGTTTGAGCCCTGGTCTGGGAAGATCCCACATGCCGCAGAGCAACTAAGCCCGTGTGTCACAACTACTGAGCCTGTGCTCTAGAGCACACGAGGCACAACTAATGAAGCCCGCATGCCTAGAGCCTGTGCTCCACAACAAGAGAAGCCACCGCAATGAGAAGCCCACGCACCACAATGAAGAGTAGCCCCCGCTCACCACAACTACAGAAAGCCTGTGCGCAGCAACAAAGACCCAACACAGCCATAAATAAATAAATAAATAAATAAATAAAACTAAAGTCCAATTTATCCTAACATCTTGTTGACTTCTGTAGAATTTCTGATCGCAAGAATACTATTTATCTTTTTTAGTGTGGAAAAAAAAATTTTTTGGAAGGTCATTTTTAGTTGATTCTGCATCTTCTAGAAGAGTTAACAGAGAAGTGTTGTTTAATCTTCTTAAAGTGTATCCTATCCTATATAGCTCACAGAGTACTTAGTACATGTGGTATAGTTAAGAGGTAACAATAATGAGGCCTTGGATGTACGTAATTATACTAAACAAATTGCCTATGGGCGATAACTAGTATGAGAGAATTTATTTCCTAAATAATAATAATAATATAAAATTTGAACTGAATAGAATATTTATTAAATCATGGTTTGGTTTATTGCAGCTAACATTTGGTTGAATCCAGATAATCCAGATGTGAGTTTCAAATTATTGTATTGGCACTATTGTTAATTTGTTCCTTCCTTACTTTCTTGTAGCTGAGTCTTGTGTGACTGTAGATAATAGAGCTAAATGTAGAGCACTATTTCTGAATGAGTTTGTTTTCAGAGGCTTTGCACTAAAGACGAAATGTGTAGAATTTTTTGCTTTATTTGCTTTTGGGAATGTAGACTGTAATTTAGGAAATGGCCTATAATCTACAAAGTGGTATGAACAATGCTACATATATATATATATATATATGAAAAATATGTATATTGGGTTTTAGTATCTGTGTTTCAGTGACTGAAGAACAAAGTTGAGCTAAAATGATACAATAGCTCATTCATAATCACTAAAGTCGTGTCATACTGTCATTCTATTATAAATAGAACAGTTTTGAGTGCTTTAATATAATGCAACACTTGAGTCATCTTAATCAAGGTGAAAAGTCATTAAGGCTTGGATTCTTATCTCAAAAATTTAAAAATCCAAAGTTAAAATTAACAAAATTTTACAAATGTTCCTGAAGTGTATAGATTGAGGGAATTATTTGATTCTAGCCAAGCTCTCGAGTCTGTCTAAGCATATTTAACAAGAACTTGACATAGTGGGTGTACACTTGCCTAACAGAATAAATTCAGTAGCCCCAGCCAACCAAGGGAAACAGAAGTACTGGCCGGTAGGTCTCAGCCTTAGGATCTACATTGTTTATCTTTTTGTTTATGAATAATATCATGGAAATGAATGCATTCTCATTGAGTGTGTAAATCAAAACTGGTATTTTCTAGAGCTTTGGGGAAAAGGAAAGAATTAATGGGGCAAGATCAAAGCACTGGAAATAAACAGTAGAAATAACAATAGAAAGGTCAGTAAGGTGGCACAGGAAATGCTTCGTGTGAAGGGCAAACTTATCACCCGAAAAGTGGGGAGTGAACTGGCTGTGGGCAAGTTGTTTACTTGTGTTTACTTGTTATTATGATGAGCAGATAGTGATGCTTTTGTTTTCCTTTATTAGTGACCACTAAAAAGAGACCAGGGAGGCCTTTGAGGAGGTGAGAAAAAGTACCTCTCTTACTGATTCAGTTCCTGCTAGGATGTTGTATTTTAGGATCATATGGGAACTGGGGAGGGGAGGATATAGCAGAAATAAAAAGGAATGAAATATAGACTGGGAAATAAGATCCATGAGAAAAAGTTCAAAGGATTAAGATCATTTAACTATGGAGGGGAGAGAGCTGTTGAGATAGTTTAATAACTCTTGAGTTATTAATTGAATCGTTTATTGAAGAACTCAAAGTAGGAAGTTTGATAATATGACAAACTGTTCTCCATCTCCATCAAGGACAGAATAATAGGAAATAAGGATTTTTTTTTAATAAAATTAAACATTTTAAAATTAAAGGGGTATACTAAATGGCTTTTTAAGGTTCCTTCCAATACTGTTTTTTTTTTTAAATCTCAGGTTGGAACAAAGATGATGTCATAAAGAGCACTGAAAATAACATTTCAGTTTCACTGCATACCTAGAAGAATTTAGCTCACAAGATAGTTTTTGTGTATGTTGAATAGTAGATGCATGAGTGCAGTCTTTATTCATTGTATAAAGACCTGCTTAATTTAACCTGCAAATTAAGTGAGACGTGAACACAATTTTGTTCATCTTGAAGAATGTATAGCATTATAGGATAGTTGAGAGGTTTGTTTTAAATATAAATTATTGTTATTTGGATGTTGTAACTTCAGCAGACAGAAGGTTCTAAGAGGTTGGATGCTTTGGAATATCTTTATATAGGGAATAGACTTCCAATTTCTTAAGCAAGTTGCTTCTGGAATTGATGCAACAAAGATATTAGCTGGAGTTTAATGGAGAAATGTTCTACAAACTGCTGCTATTGGTATTTCTCTTAGATGTTTTCCACTGATGTTTGTGATGCTTGAAAAATCCAAATTCTGCTTGGATAAATTTGTTTTATGCTTTTTTCTCTCTACCTCCCTCTTTCCCTAGGTGCCCTCCCACATTTTGTTACTGTGAAAAGCTGTTGTCCTATTACCTCACTGATAAGTGATCTTAACTGTATTCATTCAGAATGCTTTAAACTTATTCCTAAGCTGTTTTTGTTTATGGACTTTGGGTTATTTTGTTATTATTGTGAAAATATTTAAGACATTGTAAGAAGTAATTTTAAATCTATTGCATAACCTTTTTTGGTTTTCTGGATACTACTATATATTAATTTATTATGGCCTTTTACAATTCACTTGTTTTCTGAAATTGCTCTAGAAACTGAGGAAGAAAGAGTCATACTAACCTAAATGAATGGTCAACTGATCTAGCATTCTATTTCAGGTTTCCTTGTACTTTGGGCATCCAAAGCACAAGATCCGAGATAATCTTTTTTCACATTTGTCCCTCAAAGCATCTTACCCTAAGCCATAAGAAGACTAAGTGGCAAGAAGAGAGTCTCTCATTGTCTGACTCTTTACACAGCCTGATTTTACTCCCAGTTTGAAACAAAGTTAGTGTTTACCATTGGTTACTTTAAATATTCACCATACTGTTATATTCATTAAGACATCTGTTCGTTAATTCACGATTGTGTACTTAAAAAAGAGAACATAGAAGAATGAGTAAAGTGACCAAGATAAGGGCAAAGTGACATATCTAAAGTTTGCTTCTCAAATTTTTCCACCAGCATAATCCTCAAGCAGAGGAGCATGAATGTGTAGGGGAAGGGGCCTGAGAGCAAAATCAGAAGCAGCCTGCCACTCAGGAAATTTCGTGTTCTCTCTTAAAAATGTAAGTGAATTTTGCATTCTCCATAATAAAACTGTTTTAGTATAAAAATGATTCCTTCAGTCTTCATGGAAACTGGTGCTGCCAGAAAGAGGCACCGTGTTTATCACATGGGCTCTCAGTTTTCTCCCCCCCACCCCCGCCCTCAGTTGCTGCATATCCCTGGGGGTACCGCACTGACTCTAGTGTGAGAAATATAAACATAACGCATACCAAGGATATTCCCTTTAGAAGCTGACTTTGGAAAGTATTCATGCCAAATTGAAGTGACCTGAAACAGTTATGTTACCACTGAACCTTGTAATATAGTCAGAGGTGTTGGCCAGTTTGTTCTGTTTAATTCTTTGGCATTCCTGGACTAAGAAGGGGCACCTGACTATCAGCTCCCTGAGAGCAAGCATCATGGTTTATTATTTTTTCATCTCCACACCACCTAGTATAGTACCTGTTGTAGAGTACTTAATGGGTGACAGTAGGAATTATGGGATTTTATTTTAAAGAAACAAATAGTTTAGGAAACAATCGAAAACGTTCATTTTCTGATTCAGCTTTTAAAACAATTCTCAGTACTGAAGTTTGTTAAGCATGCACACCCTTAAATACCGTTTCTTCGGAGAGAGAAGAGCATATTCCTATTTCGAAATTGTATGTAAGGCCTAGTGTTTTACACTCAAAGCAAGATGTTGGCCAAGAAGGCTAAGAAAGTGTCTGTGTAGACTTAATATCATTAGTATTATGCCATTATGAGCCTGCTAGGGCTGCTTTCCAAGTGAGTCACAACTAATTTAATACTGTTTGGTATATTTTTGTTCAGTGTTATGATTCATCATATATCTTACAGGAACCACTCAAACAAGAGTTGCATCTGTATATGATGAGGCCTTGTGTTATAGGCTAAAACAAACTCTTTGTATACATCATTGAATATGCCAGATAAAATATATGCAGTTAAGAATTATTTATTTTTTTGTGTAGCAGTAGTTCAGAATTGTGCCCTTGTTTTAATAGTTTCTGTCAACATCTCGTTTTTCCTTGCAAAAACACCAGGGTGTATCATAAGTACTGCCTATGAGAATTTGCATTTAAGTATTTGTGTGTGTGGTTTTTGTGTGGTTTTAGCCAAATGAAGTGTTATCAGTAATAAACAGGTCTCTTCATAGGCATGAGTTTCTGTGTAATTTTTATTATCTTAGATACTGTGTAGTTTATAAAGTTGGCTATCCAAACTGAACACATTCTTGATGTATATACATGGCATACCCTAGAAGCAACTTTGACCCTAAATGAATATTACAGCTCATTACTCAGTAAATATTTCTTGATTGGTTCATCAGCAGTCCCAGAAGAAAGGACTAACATTAAAGTTCTTTCCACCTTATTTTTCTCCATCTCTCCTTCAGTTGACCTAATTTTTCTGCCCATGTTAGCATCAGCTAACATAATAAAAAGTTAAAGGTTTGGAAATCTCTCAAAGAAGTAACTATATAGCTGTGATAAAGTGGTGGTCATGGAATTAGTTTCCAGGGTTGTTAGGACCCTGTAGTGCTGGTCTCCACTGCCTGCCTTCCTCTGATCAGGCTTAAAGGTAAGATGAGTGAGAGTAACATTCTACAAGGTCATTTTATCACCTTCTGCATGGAATGTTCTGGGAACCATGCTAATCCCATCCCTCCCACTTCTTCCATTTTATTGTTGTTCATAGCACATAAACAGTATAACAAATAAATTTAAGTAGTAGTATTACCTGACTCCATAGTCTCCATGAGTGTAGCTTTTTCACTACTTTACCACTGCCTAGAACAGTGCATGGCACCATAGTAGGTTCTCAGTAAATGTTTATTGAATGGATGAACCCATCTCATGTTTCTGCCTGCAGCAGAAAAGCACTAAATTCTGCACTGATTCTGCATACGCACAGAGTTGCACATGATGAGAAATATGCAGCAGTGATACCACCAGCTTTAGAGATTTATAAACCCATTAATCAACATCTCATTCAGGCAACACCTACTTCTTGCTGCCTCTGGGTCATCTCTACCCATGTCCTCCTGAGATCTCGAGCTCAGCATTTTCTTCCTGCTTTCCTGGCCCCGTATCTTCCTGGTTTGAAATCTCCAAGTCATCTTTGATTTCTCCTGCCACTGGATATGTGCTATTTGACAAGTTCTTTAAATTTAACAGTCTCTGAAGGTAAGGGCAAGGCCATTGATCTGAGACCCACCTAAAACAGGGACCAAGAAGCTAATCCCACCTAAAATAATAATAGAACTGTTATCCCCAAGGGAGAAGAGTTCATGTGTATATAAATGGAGATGTCTTGGAGGAGGGATTATAATAAAAATGTTTATTCCCCATTCTACCTCCCTGTCTTCCCCAAACTAGCACTTCCTCATTCCTATAGTGATATGACCATTCTCCTGTTTATTTCCCTCTCTTTACCTCTGGTTCTAATCATTAAATGGTCCAGTATTGCATGTAATTTGCTTAAATTAATTCTTTGACCTTTATCCCTCTGCTTCATTCATTCATTTTATAAATATTTATTGACCTGGAAATATGTAGGAACCAAGAGCACTGCAGAAGGCTAAGAAATAGGAAAAAGGACACAGCAACCAGGTTACTGCTGGAACAGCCTGTTCGGGACACTGTTCCCACCGCCCTCACACCACCAGATCACCTTTATCTTTTCCTGAAGTCTTTGGATTCAAAGTACCTGGAGAGAAGTCCCAGCGGGCTGGACTTTTGTCACATGCCTGCCTCCTAGCTGAAACTAGAGCCTGATAAGGGAAAGATTTGACCCCCTCACCTTCCTTCTGAATGGTAGCAGGAGACAGGGCACTGCAGTTACCCTTCCATCAAGACAGTGAGAGGAAGTTAATTGACCAATTGGAAATTGTGGTGCAGACAAAAGGTGACAAACATCCGCTACAGTGCCAGAGGGAGTGCTGGAGAAGAAGCAAAAGCTCGGCAAAGGAAGAGGGGGGACATCTTAAGCGCAGAAGACAGCACGAGTGTGCAGAGAACCATGAGTAGTTCGGTCTTGTGACACTGGGAGTAGGGATGAGAGTGGAGAAGTGGGAGAGGGCCCTGTGTGCTGCGCTGCTGCAGAGCTTGGACTTCAATCAGCAGGTAATGAGTCACAGGAAGGTTTAAGCAGAAAGTCTCCAAGAGAGGATGGTGGGGATGGGGGAGGTATGAGAGAATCCACCACTGGAAAGAATCTTAAAGGTCATCTTATCCAATCTCATCATTTTCTGCAATATGGCTACCAAATGAGGATATATATTTGAACCTCTCCAGTGACAACTTGGCAAGACAAGTTGTTCCCTTTGAAAGAAAGGCCAGTAGAGAGTTCTTTATTGTGTTCAGCTGAAATCTGCCTCCTGAAGCTTCTACTCTTTGGCTGCACTTGGAAACTCAATGTTATACAAAAATCCATTTCCTTGTCACTCAAAGACTTTTCCCCTCAGTCTAAATATGCATAATTCAGCAACCGTTCCTTGTGTTACCTGTTTTTTTTTTTAACATCTTTATTGGAGTATAATTGCTTTACAATGGTGTGTTAGTTTCTGCTTTATAACAAAGTGAATCATTTATACATATACATACATCCCCATATCTCTTCCCTCTTGCGTCTCCCTCCCTCCCACCCTTCCTATCCCACCCCTCTAGGTGGTCACAAAGCACTGAGCTGATCTCCCTGTGCTATGCAGCTGATTCCCACTAGCTATCTATTTTACGTTTGGTAGTGTATATATGTCCATGCCACTCTCTCACTTTGTGCCAGCTTACCCTTCCCCCTTCCCATATCCTCAAGTCCATTCTCTAGTAGGTCTGTGTCTTTATTCCTGTCTTACCCCTAGGTTCTTCATGACATTTTTTTTTCTTAAATTCCATATATATGTGTTAGCATACGGTGTTTGTTTTTCTCTTTCTGACTTATTTCACTCTGTATGACAGACTCTAGGTCCATCCACCTCACTACAAATAACTCAATTTCATTTCCTTTTATGGCTGAATAATATTCCATTGTATATATGTGCCACATCTTCTTTATCCATTCATCTGTTGATGGACACTTAGGTTGCTTCCATGTCCTGGCTATTGTAAATAGAGCTGCAATGAACATTGTGGTACATGTCTCTTTTTGAATTATGGTTTTCTCAGGGTATATGCCCAGTAGTGGCATTGCTTGCTGGGTCATATGGTAGTTTTATTTTTAGTTTTTTAAGGAACCTCCATACTGTTCTCCATAGTGGCTGTATCAATTAACATTCCCACCAACAGTGCAAGAGGGTTCCCTTTTCTCTACACCCTCTCCAGCATTTATTGTTTGTAGATTTTTTGATGATGGCCATTCTGACCGGTGTGTGACCTATTTTTTAGATCCTACTCACCTTCCTGATCACCCCATGGACAATTTTCAAAGAGCTGGGTCCAAAATTAATATAATACCAGGAGAGGTGGGGTGGAAGCCAACCTGAGGCTAAATCAGGAAAGCTGGAGTGGGGCAGGGGTGGAAGAGATTTATTCTCAGGTGAGCAGGGAGCAAGGGCAGAAAAAACTAAAACAGTAACTGGATCAGAGTTTTTTCCAATTGTTTGCCATTCCCACATATGCATGCTTCCCCTGGTGGATAGGGATCCGTGTCACGTGAAACAAACTCAGAACCTCTGCCCTGGAAGGAACCCAAATTCAATGCAAGCATCTCTCTTTACAGTGAGGAAAGCCTGAGGGTCAGGTTGGAGATCCACTTTGAGTCCACAGAGTGGATTTCTGCAGAACCCAACTCATCTTCTTCCCAATCTGCTGCTTTCTCCCCCATGACCTGGTTAAAATTCATTCAGTGAAATTGAACTATTTATAATGAGGTGGATAGACCTAGAGTCTGTCATACAGAGTGAAGTAAGTCAGAAAGAGAAAGACAAATACCGTATGCTAACACATATATATGGAATTTAAGGGAAAAAAATGTCATGGAGAACCTAGGGGTAAGACAGGAATAAAGACACAGACCTACTAGAGAATGGACTTGAGGATATGGGGAGGGGGAAGGGTAAGCTCTGACAAAGAGAGGCATGGACATATATACACTACCACACGTAAGGTAGATAGCAGCCGCATAGCACAGGGAGATCAGCTCGGTGCTTTGTGACTGCCTGGAGGGGTGGGATAGGGAGGGTGGGAGGGAGGGAGACGCAAGAGGGAGGAGATACGGGAACATATGTATATGTATAACTGATTCACTTTGTTATAAAGCAGAAACTAACACACCATTGTAAAGCAATTATACTCCAATAAAGATGTAAAAAAAAAAAAATTCATTCAGTGAATCTTAGTTTTCAGCCATAAGGAGTCCTCCCTCCTTGTAATCAGGAGTAAACTAAGGTCCAGAGAAGAGAAGTGATCCCCTGAGTCACAAAGCAGTTCAGGGGCAAACCTGGGACTAATACTCAGGTCTCCTGACTGGTAGTCCCTTTCTCCTTCTGTACAAATATTTAGTAACCTACCAGGAGCAGGACAGTGAATAAAAAATTGGTAAGGTGTAACCCACATCTTTAAGAAGAAAAAAACAATTAGGATGCAATAGAAGTGCAGTAGTAGAGGTAAACAGAACGGTGCAGGAATAGAGGGGCATCTGTGCTGGATCCAGGAAGGGCTCTAAAGAATCGCTGGGGCTAGAGTGGAGCCTTGAAGGAAGAGCAGGAGCTTGTCAGGTAGAGAAAAGAGAACAGACCTTGCAGACACAGGAGACAGCAAAAAGAACGCAGGAAGAAGCATCCTGCGGAGGCTAGATAATAGGTTTCTGATCTCAGCCAACGGCATTTCCGATTTTACGCACTTTTTTTGGGTGAAATGCCCGAAGTTCCAACTATCACTCTGAAGCTGACGACTACAGGTCTATGTTTTTAGGCCAGACCTTCCTTCCAAGCTTCAGAGCCACACAACAGTTTTCAAGTCATCTCTACCTGGATGTCCCACAGCACTTCCAACTTAAGTTGTCCAGGCCTAAGCTTTTTTTCTCACACCTGACTACCCACCCCCCACCCCACCCCCGGTGCCAGTAAGCTCGCTCCTTCTCCTCTATGGACTGTCTCCATGCGTCGTCGTTCATTATTTCTTCTCCCTCCCCACCCCTCCCCCACACTGAAATAAGCACCTGGAGCTGCCAATCTTACTTCCTAATGCATGAAAATCCCTTACTGTAACAGGATGGAGGTGAGGATTGTTTTTTCAATTGAAACTGAATAAAATATGGAGTCATATGATTACTAGGGTAATGGAGCCAGCCTGAAGTTCTGGAAGTTTGGTTGTACCATCCAGATCCATCTAGCCTTTCTAAGCCAGCCTAAGACATGGCTTAGAAACAATTCCTGGTTCTAAGGCTGTTTGGGACTTAGGAATGGCAGCAAGAATTCTGGAACTTGCCTGGTTAGTTGACATGCATTCAGTCAGCTTATGTGGGGAGATTGGCTCAGTAGGAAACTGGGAACCCTGGGACCCCTTTCTCTACTTTCCAGTTTCCAGAGTTGGGGCTGTCTTGTCGTTTACCCACTGAGCCTCGCCTTCACTTCCAATAACTCTAGCCCAGCCAGGATTTGAGATCCAGCTGTAGTTGTCAACTGAATTCAGTTATTGTGGAGTCTTGTTGTACAGTATCTATAAGACTCCCCCTTTCTCTTCTTTACCTTGTAGTAGTTAAGAACACACGTTCTAATTTCAGAGCGCCCAGTTTCAAAAACCCCCTTTCTATCAGTTACTAGCTATGAGACCTTGAGCAATGTGAAAGCCAGCCTCCAAGAGGGCCCCCAATAATCCCTGCCTGGCAGAAGTCATGGCATCCTACTTCCAAGATTAGGTTATAAAAGCCTCTTTCTCTTACATCTCGGTACTCTTTCTTGGATCATTTGCTCTGGGTGAAGCCAGCTGCCATGTCATGAGCAGCCCTATGGAGAGGCACACGTGTGAGCTTGGAAGCCCTGACCATTCCTGTGGAATAGGAGTATGGGTGCTGCTTAACTGGTGGCTCTGGCTCCGTGTCTCAGTGAGATTGCAATCAAGATGTCAGCTGTGGTTGCAGTCATGCGAGGTTTAGGATCAGCTGGGGCTGGAGGATCCGCTTCCCAGATAGCTCACTCACATGGCAGGAAGCCTCAGTGCCTCACCACATGGGCCTCTCCATAGGGTTGCTTGAGGGTCCTCACCACAAAGCAGCTGGCTTCCTCCAGAGTGAGTGATCCAAAGAGAGAGCAAGGCACAAGCCACAGTGTCTTTTATGACTTAGCCTCGGAAGTGACACACTGTCATTTCTGCAAAATTCTGTGGTCATACAGATCAATCCTGATACAGTTTGTGAGGGAATACACAGGAGGTGGGGATCATGAGGGCCATCTTGGAGACTGGCTATCACAGACAGAAAGATGAAATGACCAATTTTGAACATGCTATGTTTGAGACACCTGAGAGACATCCAGTGTAGATGACAAATAGGCAATTGGAAATATGAGTCTGGAGCTCAGAAGAGAGGTCTAAGCTAGAGATCTAAATTTAGAAATTTTCAACATATTTAAAGCCACGGACACGAATATGATCACCTAATGACAGTATGGAGAGGAGAGCCTTTGCCTTTTGGAACTTCCACATTTACTCTTTTTATATTAAATTTAAAGTTATAATTTAATCTAATTTTGCATGATAAAGTCTTTAAAATAAATAAAATTAGAAAGATAACAGCAAATACCCATTTACCCACCACCTAGAACAATAAATGTCAATACTCTTTCTCATTTGTCTCATATATTTTCCTTTCCTATAAAACCCCTACCCAATCCAATTCCCTGCCTTGACTCCTATATTGGTTAGATGTCTTTCAATTGGTTAGTTTTGCTGAATAATAAACTACACCCCCAAAGGACTTGGTAGTTTAAACCAGTATTTATATAGCTCACAATTCTGCAAATCAAGAATCTGTGCTGAGCTCAGCTGAGTTGTTCTTTTGGTCTAAGCTAGGTTCATTTCATGGGTTGAAGTCAGCTACCAAGTTGTCTGGGAGCTGGATGGCCTCTGCGGGGATGGCTCCTCTCTGCTCCATGTGGTCTCTTGTCTTCCAGCAGGCTAGGTCAGGTCTGTTCACGTGCGCGGCAGGACAGGATTTCAAGAAAAAGAACTGAAACATGCTTTTGAGGCATCTTGAGACTTAAGCATGCCTCTGCTTCATTCCATTGGCCAAAAATGTCACAAGGCCACTTCAGATTTAAGGGATGGAGAAATAGTCTCCATCTTTCGATGAGAGGAACTGCAGTGTCACAACTCAAAGGGTATGGATTCAGGGAGGACTGAAGGATTGTGACTGTTTTTATAATCTACCACAGTATATATACTCTCTAATTATTCACATTCCTCCCACAGGCAAAATGTGCTTACCTCCATTCCAGAACCCCCAAAAGTCTCTTGCAATTATGTCATCAGGCTCAAAGTCTAGGATCTTATCATCTATATCAGGTTTGTAAATGACTTGATAAATGTTGTTCTTTCTGACCTTGATATCTATGAATTTAAAAGATAAGTTATTTGCCTCCCATACACATAGTATGCAATGAGGCAGACAGGATAACATCAATAGACATGACATTTCCATTCAAGAAGGAGAAGCATGAAAGGTACATAGACATCCTTAAACAGAGCAATCTTGGACTCCAGGTAGATGAAGGTTGTCAGGTCCCCTATCCTGGGAGAGGGAATATTCCTTGCTCAGGCCTAAATTCTACTCCCTGGGAGTAGTCCTCTAGTCTATTGATCTCTGCTTCTTTGCTCTGCTCTCTGAACTATCCTTTCTCTATCAGCTTCCTTGGCTACTTCTGACAAAGTGGCTCATATTGGCAGCTGAGTGGCAATTTGAATTATTTCAGTCCCTTTTAGTCCTGGCTGGTGACACTTTCACATGTGTGACTCATATAAAAATTTTGTGGGTTTTCTATGTATCTGATTATAGTCTACCCCATACTCCAAATGACACATACACAATCATTTTGTTTGTTTGTTTTTTTCACAATCGTTTTTGAGACATCTCTCTCAATTTTATCAGTGCTATTTTGGAATTAGATATCTGTGGATATTGCTCTTAAGATTCCAAGAAGTCTTTTTGTCTAGGAGTCTACTAGACATCACTTTAATTCTCTCAAAGTTCTTTATAAAGTGTGTTACAGCCACACCTTAGGTGTGATTCACATCTCCAGGCTATAGTTCCTTGTAAAAATTCTTTGCTGGCTAGAGAGCCTCAAGATGAAGAAAGTTTTATTTTTAACATAGTAAGTCCTGCCCCTCTCTATTCTCTCTAAATTCATGTTTCAAGCAGGCCAGTCTTTTCTTTAGCTCATACCTCTCTTCCTGTTATAAAGTTCTCATACCCAGCTGGAAGAACCCAACTGACACTTTCAACATTCTGCTTAGAAATCTCCTTAGTCAAACCAAAAATTTTTGAGTATTTTTCCTCCACATTCCAAGTTACCATAGGCAACAGTTTTGCCAATTGTTTTGCCACTGTAAGACACAGATTACCATTTTTCCAGCTTCCGGTCACAATTTCCTCACCATTTTCCGAGACTTCACTGTTTGCTTGCCATTTTTCCAGTCTCCACCCATCCCTGATCCCAAAGCCAATGCCATGAATTTGGGGGTTTTTGTTAAAGGTAGCATTTTAGACACCAATTTCTGTAACAACTTTTACTGCAAAACAAACTACACACAACTTAGTGGCTTAAAACAGCAAGTATTTATATATATCACAGTTCTGCAGTTTGGCAATTTGGACTGAGGTCAGTAGGCTGGTTCTTCTGGTCTTAGCTGGGTTCACGTATAGGTGGAGGCCAGCTGCCAAGTCTCCTGGGTGCTGGCTAGTTCAGGATGGCCTCGGCTGGGTCGGCCGAGCTCTGCCTCACGTAGCTCCCATGTTCCCGCAGGCGAGCCCAGGCTTGCTCACATGGGTGCCCGTGCAGGGTTCCCAAAGAGTGGGCCAAAGCATGCAAGTGTCCTTGTGCTCAAAACTGGCACACTGTCCCTTTTGTTGCATTTTATTGGCTAAAGAACGGAATAAGGCCTTCCCAGATTCAAGGGGAGGGGAAATTGACTCCACTTTTTTTTGTGTGTGTGTGGCTGTTTTGGGTCTTTGCTGCTGCGTGCAGGTTTTCTCTAGTTGCGGGGAGCAGGGCCTACTCTTCGTTGTGGTGCGGGGGCTTCTCATTGTGGTTGCTTCTCTTGTTGCGGAGCATGGGCTCTGGCATGTGGGCTTCAGTAGTTGTGGCACGTGGGATCAGTAGTTGTGGCTCACAGGCTCTAGAGCACAAGCTCAATAGTTGTGGTGCACCGGCTTAGTTGCTCTGCGGCATATGGTATCGTCCCGGACCGGGCTATATACATTGTTGCTAAGTAAACAGCGTTTGACAAGAATTGTGGATTTGAGTTAGCTTCTAAGTTCCACCAGGGGGCGCGATAGGAATGCCTCAGGTTTCTAAAAAAAAGCAAGTAGTCTTTCCAAGGAAATATGATTTTCAAAGGTGGTGGTTGCTGTTTTATGTTTTAATAAACTACCTATTCTTTCCATTTGAAAGAGCTGTAACTGAGCCATCTGTGAGTTTGAGGACTGAAGTAACACGTGTTGGTGTCCATTTTATACCTGTAGTGGTTCCTCAACTTGGAATCACAAGAGCTTTCAAAAACATGATTTAATTTATCTCCCACACCAACTGTTGGAAGCCAGGATAGGGGTTGTTATTATTAATTCCATCTTAAAAGATGATAACTCTAACAGTCAAGAGGTGAAGTAATTTTCCCAAGGAATCACAGCTGGTAAATACCTAAGAATCTGTCTTCCAAATTCAAATGTATTCATTCACTAGAAATAGTGTATATTGAGTTCACAGCTCTGTAAAAGATGATAGAGATACAAAGGCATGCCCTCCAAATTTAATGTCTTAGAAGAAAAGACTGTCAAAGCTGGAGGGAACTTTGGAAATCACCAAATTAAATTAAACGTGCATAAGCATCTCCTCAAGAGCCTGTTAAAAATGCAGATTCCTGGACTTTGCCTCCTTGTCCCCTACATTTTGATTCAGTGAGTCTGGTAGGGCTATGGACACTGAATTTTTCATAAGCACATCCACTCTTCCCCCTATAATTCTGATGCAGGTGTACTGTGGACCACAGTTTTAGAAACATCAATCCATTTGTTTAATCCTTTCATAATACAGAGGAGAATAAAACTGAGAAGTGAGAAGTGAGTATCCCAGAAACTCTTCTTGGGTATTGGAAGGAGGCTGAGCCAGGAGCTGGTGATGAGCAACACCAAGTAATGATGCAGTGGAAAGAGTACTCAGCCGAGAGCTGGTTTCAATTTCAGGCTTTACCATCTTGCTGTTGAATCACTAACTTCAATGAGCTATAGTTTTCCCAACCATAAAATGCAAAACAATACATACCTTATAGGCTTATTGTGAGAATAAAGGAGATAAATATTAGAAAAGACTTGGCAGAGGACTGGCACATAGAGGACCCTCAATAAAGAGATTGATGAGTGGGATTATTTTGAACGTTCCTTTTGCTCTATTTATTCTCTTTAAATGAGTACCTACTATTGCCTGACACTCTGCTAAGCTCAGTCCAGCCTATATGAAACTTATGATCTGGTAGAGCAGATTGACATGAATTATAGAAATAAGGAATTATAATTGTAATAAATCCTACCAAGGGAAAATATAGGGGGTGTTTTGAATATTATGGGGATTTGAACCTAATCTGCAGACAAATAAAAGATCCTTGAGGAAATGACTCAAAGGGTGAGTAGGGCTGAGTCAGAAATTACTCATGAATCAGGAAAGAGCTTGGCAGGAGCAAGAAATGAAAAGGCCAAAGGCCAGTGTGGCTGGTGTGGAGTGAGCAGGGAAGAGGGGCATGACATGAAGCTGCTGCTGTTGATTATTTATGGAAAAGCCTTTCTCTCCTCTGCCTTGATATTTATTTGAAAATCGTGATCTTTTCCTTGACCCTTTTATTTCTACTTCAATTTTCTATTTTTGCACTAAAAAACCTAATAGTAACATTTCTTCAAAGCTAACATGCATTTTTTAGTTTTTAACATTCAGAAATAGAAATTGTCTAATAACACAGGTCAAAAAATAAACAAACAAGAAAACCTTGCTGAGTACCAAACAGGAACATAAGTTGAGCCTCACAAACTTAGCTTTCTTGGAAAATATCTATTCTATTGTCACACAATTATTTGTACTTGTAGCATAATTTAGTTAAAATTTAGTTTGGTTTTGGCTGAACTTGGAACTCTGTTGTTAGAGTGACTTCAAAAATTCCTCTCTGATGCAGAATTAAAACACAATATAAAAGTGTAGGAAATTCTGGTTGTGGGATGATGTCTTGCCCCCTGAATGCATCTATAAAACCTAGACAGAATCCATGGAACAGGCAATTGAGGACTCTGAAAAGTAAATGATAGCAGTTAGATTGAGGGGAAAGGCCAGAATTTGAAGCACCACTGAACTGGCAGTGAGTTTCCTCTTTTTGATCCTCAGCAGCCTTAAACCTGTAAGTGGGCTCCGGGTTGAGTACTGAGAAAACAGCAGGGGAAGCCCTCTAACTCTGGCTCAAGAAGAGGGAAAGAGGACTCTCACATTGAGGTTTGGGGGTGGGGGGGTAACATCCAACCTTTTTTGTCTTTTGTTCTCTGTCCTCCTGCACCCCTCCCTCCAGGCAATCCCGCAGTGGTGGCCACAATGGCAGTGGTGGCAGTGAGTGCCTATGGCCACCTAAAACTTCAATTTATCTTACGTATTACATCTACGTACACTGAAACCGTATCAAATAATGCTGTAATTTTTGCTTTCAACAATCCCAGTAGTAGGGAAAACCCCCACTGATTTTTTTTCCTACCTCTATCCTCCTGCCACTTGGCCCGAGATACATGCAATCATGAAAAGGACACAGCAGAGAGGAGTAACTGAACCCCCAGGTTTTTGGCCAAAGGACTGAAAAGTGGGTTCAGAAGACTGGAAAGTATCAGAGAAATCACAGAGAGGGAGGAGTTCAGGAGAGCAACCCCATAATTTTTGACCTCACCCCTGAACTGTGCAGGCATGGATCTGATGCTAAATAGCATACCATACACCTGAGTACTGAGGTATACAATAGACCACTGTCCAGATCTAGGACTGGCCATTGGGTGGCATACAACTGGGACAGATCTGAATAGCATTGCACAAGCTTTGAAAACTGAACTGACATTGGAACCACAACCACAGAGGCAGGTCAGTACTTCTGACTCAAACTGGAAGAGCTGTATGCTAAAACGAAAAATATTACTATTATCCATAAGATTTAAACAAGATCTAGACATTTAAAACATAACATTCAAAAAGTCCAGTATTTAGTCCTACTCAGCATACAAAGAATCAGGAAAATCTCAATTAGTATGAGAAAAGGCAATCAACAAATGTCAAGGAGAAGATGATGCAAATGTTGAAATTGTTGAAGATTGTTATAAAATGCTCCAAGAAGTAAGGGTGAATACTCTTGAAGTGAATGGAAAGGTAGAAAGTATCAAGAAAGAAGAGATATAAAGAGAAATCTAATGAAAGTATAATAACCAAACTAAAAAACTCACTGATGAACTCAATAGCAGAATAGACATGACAGAGGAAAGAGTCAGTGAACTTGAAGATAAATTCATTAAAATTATCTAATCTGAACAACAGAGAAAAAAAGATTTAAAAAAAAAATGCCCACAGCCAACATCGTTCTCAGGGGTGAACAACTGAAACTATTTCCTCTAAGATCAGGAATGAGACAAGGTTGTCCACTCTCACCACTGTTATTCAACATAGTTTTTGAATTTATAGCCACAGCAATCAGAGAAGAAAAAGAAATAAAAAGAATCCAGATTGGAAAAGAAGAAGTAAAGTTGTCACTGTTTGCAGATGACATGATGCGATACATAGGGAATCCTAAAGATGCTACCAGAAAACTACTAGAGCTAATCAACAAATCTGGTAAAGTAACAGGATACAAAACTAATGCACAGAAATCTCTTGCATTCCTATACACTAATGATGAAAAATCTGAAAGAGAAATTAAGGAAACACTCCCGTTTACCATTGCAACAAAAAGAATAAAATACCTAGGAATAAACCTACCTAAGGAGACAAAAGACCTCTATGCAGAAAACTCTAAGACACTGATGAAAGAAATTAAAGATGATACAAACAGATGGAGAGATATACCATGTTCTTGGATTGGAAGAATCAACATTGTGAAAATGACTATACTACCCAAAGAAATCTACAGATTCAGTGCAATCCCTATCAAACTACCAATGGCATTTTCCACAGAACTAGAACAAAAAATTTCACAATTTGTATGGCGACACAAAAGACCCCGAATAGCCAAAGCAGTCTTGAGGGAGAAAAGCAGAGCTGGAGGAATCAGGCTCCCAGACTATACTACAAAGCTACAGTCATCAAGACAGTATGGTACTGGCACAAAAACAGAAATATAGATCAATGGAACAGGATAGAAAGCCCAGAGATAAACCCACGCACATATGGTCACCTCATCTTTGATAAAGGAGGCAAGAATATACAATGGAGAAAAGACAGCCTCTTCAATAAGTGTGCTGGGAAAACTGGACAACTACATGTAAAAGAATGAAATTAGAACACTCCCTAACACCATACACAAAAATAAACTCAAAATGGATTAAATGTAAGGCCAGACACTATAAAACTCTTAGAGGAAAACATAGGCAGAACTCTATGACATAAATCACAGCAAGATCCTTTTTGACCCACCTCCTAGAGAAATGGAAATAAAAACAAAAATAAACACATGGGACCTAATGAAACTTCAAAGCTTTTGCACAGCAAAGGAAACCATAAACAAGACCAAAAGACAACCCTCAGAATGGGAGAAAATATTTGCAAATGAAGCAACTGACAAATTAATCTCCAAAATTTACATGCAGCTCAATATCAAAAAATCAAACAACCCAATCCAAAAATGGGCAGAAGACCTAAATAGACATTTCTCCAAAGAAGATATACAGATTGCCAACAAACACATGAAAGGATGCCCAACATCACTAATCATTAGACAAATGCAAATCAAAACTACAATGAGGTATCACCTCACACCAGTCAGAATGGCCATCATCAAAAAATCCACAAACAATAAATGCTGGAGAGGGTGTAGAGAAAAGGGAACCCTCTTGCACTGTTGGTGGGAATGTAAATTGATACAGCCACTATGAAGAACAGTATGGAGGTTCCTTAAAAAACTAAAACTAGAACTACCATACGACCCAGCAATCCCACTGCTCGGCATATACCCTGAGAAAACCATAATTCAAAAAGAGTCATGTACCACAATGTTCATTGCAGCTCTATTTACAATAGCCAGGACATGGAAGCAACCTAAGTGTCCATCGACAGATGAGTGGTTAAAGAAGATGTGGCACATATATACAATGGAATATTACTCAGCCATAAAAAGAAATGAAATTGAACTATCTGTAATGAGGTGGATGGACCTAGAGTCTATCATATAGAGTGAAGTTAAGTCAGAAAGAGAAAAACAAATACTGTATGCTAACACATATATATGGGATCTCAAAAAAAAAAAAATGGTTCTGAAGAACCTAGGGGCAGAACAGGAATAAAGACGTAGATGTAGAGAATGGACTTGAGGACACAGGGAAGGGGAAGGGGAAGCTGGGACAAAGTGAGAGAGTGGCATGGACATATATACACTACCAAATGTAAAATAGATAGCTAGTGGGAAGCAGCTGCATAGCACAGGGAGATCAACTCCGTGCTTTGTGACCACCTAGAGGGGTGGGATAGGGAGGATGGGAGTGAGACACAAGAGGGAGGAGATATGGGGATATATATATGTATAGCTGATTCACTTTGTTTATAAAGCAGAAACTAACACACCATTGTAAAGCAATTATACTCCAATAAAGATGTTTAAAAAATTCAAAAATAAAATAAAAATAACAACAAAAAAAGTGAACAGAGCCTTAATGATCTGTGAGCCAGTACCTAATTTATCTCATCAGAATTCCAGAAGAGTTTCAAAGAGAAATATTTGAAGAAATAATATATGAATATTTCCCAGATTTGAAAAGACATAAACCAAGAACCAAGAAGAAGTTCAGTGAAGCACAAATAGCAAGGTGAACCAAGCAACACATGAACAAGATTTAACCCAGAATCCAAGGTTGGTTTAACAAAGAAAAATCAATCATTATGGGACTTCCCTGGCAGTGCAGTGGCTAAGACTCCGCACTCCCAATGCAGGGGGCCTGGGTTCGATCCCTGATCCAGGAACTAGATCCCACATGCATGCCGCAACTAAGAGTTCACTTGCCACAACTAAGGAGCCTGCTTGCCGCAACTAAGGAGCCCGCCTGACGCAACTAAGACCCAATGCAACCAAATAAATAAGTAAATAAATATTAAAAATCAATCATTATAACACATAATATTAAGACAAAAAAGGATAAAAACCACATGATCATCTCAATAGACGCAGAAAATGTACTTGACAGATAAAAACACTTAAAAAATTAGGAACAGAAGAGATCTTCCTCAACCTAGTTAAAGCATTGACAAACGCACAGCTAACATCATACTTAATGGTGAAAGACTGAAAGCTTTCCACCCAGGATCTGGAACAAGACAATGATATCCTCTCTTGTCACTTCAATATTACACTGGAAGTTCTAGCAAAGTAAATTAGGGAAAAAAAAAAAGAAAGAAAAAACATCCAGATTCAAATGGAGGAAGTAAACTCTCTCCATTTTCCAATGTTTTAATCTTCTATATATAACATTATAAGGAATAAACAAAAAACACGATTAGACATAATAAGCAATTTCAGTAAGGTTACAGGACACAAGATCAATATACAAAAATCAACTGAATTTCTATATACTAACAATGAACAATCTAAAAATGAAATTAAGAAAATTCCATTTATTATAGTATCAAAAGTGAAACCATTTATATGAATTGCCCATAACAGGTAAATCCATATAGATGGAAAATAGATTGGTGGTTGTCACATGGGAGGCGGATGGAGAGTGGCAGCTAATGGGCATAGGGTTTTTTTTGGGGGGGGAGTGCAAGAAAATATTAGTGGTGATGGTTGCACAACCTTGTGAACATAGTAAAAATGAATGAATTGTACACTTTAAAAATGTGGATTTTATAGTTTGTAAATTATATCTCATTTTTTAAAAGAAAAAATACTTAAGAAAAGTTTAGCAGAGTTATATATAATTACGTAGTTCTGTCTGCTGAAAGGACCTGAGAGCAGAGACACTACAGTTGCAATGAGCATACTTAGCACCCAGATCTTAGTTTCTGAATACAAGGAACCAGGGCTCATGGGGGAAATGCTTGATTCCAGGACAGGAGCAGGGAAAGTACATGGCGATTTGGAATACCTTGGAAGTAACAAATTATGGAAGTGCTCAAGGAATGAAGGGGACATATCAAAAGGACACAGGAGCCAGATTGAAGAGGCTACCATTGACCAACTCTAGGGCAATATGAGGTTCAAAATAAGCAAAGTAATGAATTATAATTCATTCAGTAAAATTCATGAGCCCATACTGATGTAAAATAAATGAATAAGTAAATAAATGGGGCATCTCAGGATCCTTAATCACACCTGCAAAATTCCCTTTGCTATGTGAGGCAACATAGTCACAGGCTGTGGGAATTAGGACATGGGCATCTTTGGGGGGCCATTATTCTTCATACTACAACCCTCAACCTTCTATGGGCAGAAAGCAGGCTAAGATGACTACTCAGTTGTAAATACAGACCCTTGGCCATTCCAACATGCCCACAATAAGGGGAAGTGTAATGGAGAGGAAGTCAGAGTGGAAAGAGAAAATTGTCATTAAAATAGCTTTATTTTGCAAATTTTACAAGTACATATAACCATGTGAACATATTGTTAGGTTCTGCCACCCCTCAATCCTGAGGGTGTTGGAAAGGGTTTGTGCAAGTTAAGGGCCTTGAGGCTTAAGCTTCAAAGGCTTCATGGTAAATCTGCCTCTGGTAGCAATTAAGAATATGGCCCCTGGATCCACACCACCTGGGTTCAGGTTCCTGCTCTACACTTACCAGCTGTGTATGTTGATTGCATTGGTGTTACAGATCGGGTTCTCCAGAAGCAGATGCTGAGATGAACTTTGAAGTGCAAGATATTTGTTAGGGATCAACATCTGTGAAAGGGACAGGAAGCAGGAAAGGGCAGAGGAAGAGGTCAAAGAGGCTTGACAAAGCGTTGATTAATGTGGCAGGAGGGCTAGAGCTAGTATTGCCTCTCAGAGCTGTCTCATGTTGGGCCTAAATGGCTGGGCCTTTATTCCCTCACCTTGCTCAGTAACTGGATGGCTATTAACACCACCTTAAGAACTTCCACTGGGGGATTTCCCTGGTGGTCCAGTGGTAAAGAATCCACCTTCCAATGCAGGGGACATGGGTTTGATCCCTGGCAGCTAAGCCTGTGCGCCACACTACTGAGCTCGTGTGCCTCAACTAGAGAGCCTGCGTGCTGCAAACTACAGAGCCCATGCGCTCTCGACCCCAGGCACCACAACTACAGAGTCCACATGCCCTGGAGCCTGCGTGTGCCACAACTAGAGAGAGAAAAACCCACACGCCACAACTAGAGAGAAGCCCGCGTGCCGCAACGAAAGATCTGCATGCCTCAACGAAGATCCCGTGTGCCGCAACTGAGACCCGATGCAGCCGTATAAATAATTTTTTTTTCAATTAAAAAAAAAACTTCCATTGGATTTTCATAACAGGCTAAATTTCTTCGTATGACATGCAAAAACACTTCACAATCTGACAGGCCCAACCACAAGGAACTTTTCATCATTTCTGCAACTCAAACTGTTTTCCATCTCCGAACCTTGGCATACATAGTACCTTCTCCGGGAAAGCCCATCCCTCCCTTGCCCGACATCTTCCAGACAATTCCTTTTCATCCTTTTGGACCTGCACACGCTGCCCCCTCTGTGAAGCCCTCTCCACGGTCTATGCATGGGGATGGGCTCCCTCCTCAGAGTTGCCCGTGCTCACTGCACAACCCTCGGTTACCCTGACAGCACTTTGTGGTTATTTGTTTACATCTCTGTCTCCCCTTGTGAGTCTAGGGTTGGATCTGCTATTTCTCTTTGTCCTCAGCACAGTGGAACAGGTGCTAAATATTTGTTAAATGAATGAATGAGTGAATAACATTGCCTGGGAAAGAGGGGGAAAGAATAAGTAGTAGGATACAATAATATTTTTGTTTGCTTCAGTGATCATGGGTATGTCATGTAGAGCAGTGACCCAGGACCCCAGAGTTTTGGGTTGTATAGGTCCTAGATTTGTCATGCGCTGACCCTAATGGCCTTCACCCTCTACCTCCGGTCAAAATTCTACTCATCCTTCAAGATGGTTCAGACGTCAAGTCCTGTGTGAAGTGTTTTCTTCCCCTCTGGTCTGTCACAGCTCTTTACCCGCACCGCTGTTACCATACCATGTCATTTACTCTCCCGATTTCTGCATCAGAATCCAGTGATGTTTCTGCATTTCCACCCCTTGACCCAGAGGGGTGAATATTTTTGGATGGCGTTGTACAGCCATAGACTGGTGAATTCATGCCTCACCACACCCGCTGCCTCAATTTCCCCAAGTGTGAAATAGACACAGTGGAAATGTTTTCCCAGGGCTGTGATTTAGTCCACATGCAGTCTAGGGAGCTAGGGGGCAAGAAGGTGGGAGGTGGAGAGCGAGGGGAGGGGTCAGAGCGAGGAGGAGCCGGGGGCGGGCCGGGGCGGAGCGTCGGGCGCAGCGCCGGGCTGGAAGGCCTGAGAGGACGCGCGCCAGCGCCGGCGATGGGTCCCGCTGCGTGGCTGGCAGCGCTGCTGGCGGTGCTGGCGCTCCAGGCAGGGGACCTGGCCGGGGTCGCGACGCGCGGGGACACGTTCTCGGCGCTGACCAGTGTGGCGCGCGCCCTGGCGCCCGAGCGCCGGCTGCTGGGACTGCTGCGGCGCTACCTGCGCGGGGAGGAGGCGCGGCTGCGGGATCTGACCAGGTGAGGGCACGAGGGCGGGGTCTGAGTAGGGGAGACCGAGTCAGAGGACGAGGCCAAGACACTGTGCCACGGCGGGGGGGTGGGGGGGAGGGGTAACTCTTAGGTTCATCGTCACCCTGCCAGGACCTCACACGCGGTGTCTCACCGTGAGACTGCGATACCATGGTGGCCCAGTGTGACTCCCCAGATACACCGTCATCCTGTGTGGGACCTCAAGACACTGTGTCACACTGTGTAGGACCTTTGACTCTGTCCCTCACACACACACAGTGGCACCCCAATCCAACATCACACCGCCAAGTTGATACACTGTGGAGAAGTGTGGAGCAGCGACTCCGAGGAGGAGTAGGGCCGCCCAAGGTGTTGGGGTCAAGCTGTGTGGGCCCCCAGGCTGTGTGTCACAGAGACACAACGACATTGCAAGAGTGAAATGGAGAGAAGAGTGACACTGTAGCCACACGTGTGTTGACCGTGTGACCCAGGGAACAGATGTTTAGTATGGGGTGACATTCTGTGACCATGTATGAGATTTACGTGTCACTGAGACTGGGTAGGCATGACACTATGGATATCATAGTCTGCATGTGAAGGATGTCGAGTAATTGTCCAGGTCACTGTATGAATAATGCTTTGTGTTCATCAGTTTATTCAAGACATATGTTTGAGTGCTTACCATGAGCCAAGCCCTGTTCCAGGCACTAGGAAGAGAATGGTGAACAAGACCAAACCCTGCTCTCTAGGAGCTCGGAGTCTGTAACATCATGATTGTTAATCTGAGACGTCCGTCCTTCCCCTTGCTTTCTGCTCTCCCTTCTCTTTACACACGTAACAGCTCTAAATACTATAACTGAGATGTTATATGAATATGAAAGTATTTGACACCAAGAAAACACTGGGCAAAACCATAGTTGATGCTAGGGGATGCTGAGTGTAGCACACACCGGCAGATGCTCAGCCAATGTTGTTCTGCTCTACAGTCAACAAACGACTGTAAGACTTGGAACACTGAGGCACTGTCATCATGTATTGACTCTGCAGTGTCAAACAATGAAAGATGGATGATTGGATATGATACCATGTCTATGAATATGTGCTGTGCACCTTCTCCTGGGACACTGAGAAGCTCACAATATGAGAAGCAGAGGTGTAACCACATAGTTATCTGAATATATTAATACTGTATTTATGTCTTGTGACGCTCAGCTGAGCTGAGACCACAGAGGGCTATCTCACGATGTGCCGCTGATAAAACTGTGAGTGAGTGTATGCGGTAGTAACACTGTTTCCAGGCCATATGGGAAGAAAGTGTGAGGGCCACTATGGCTGTGTGGGAGAACCCATGTAGAAGAGAATCAGTTTGTGCGAGGAAGTGTATGTGAGAGATCTTGTTTGTTACTTAATGGTGACTGAATGATGATGTAATTTGGTACATGGTCTTAAGTATGTAGTTTGCTTATAAGTGGTTGTATGCATGTTTAAATTTACTGTTAGTTTGAAATAGCATGATGATACACACACGTAGAGTATACGTAAGTGTGTATTAATTATAACAGTAAATGATGATAATTTCAATAATTCTTGTCACTTTTTGGAGTAGCATAGTCGCCTAGTGTTCTGTGGGCCCATGCTTACAGAGCAAAATGATATAATTTTGTTCATTGGTGGAAGTAGAACAGACTCTTCTCTTTGATTCAAGATGCCATCCTGCTCCCTGCTACTCATGTGCTTGTTCTCATACCACTAATCTCTTTATTTGAGTGGCTTAGGTGGAGATGGGTGTCAGAATCCTGATGCCGGGCCTCTTGGGGAACAGGTTCAGAAGAGAGAGCTTGCAGTGTTGATCACTTCTTCTTTGAATTTCTAAATTTAGAAATTAAATATTTTTGGTGTTGAAACTACTACTCCCTACCCCAAGTTAATGAATAAAAATTATACTAGTTATATTGGGTTGGCCAAAACGTTCGTTCGGGTTTTTCTGTAACATCTTCCAAAAACTTGAACGAACTTTTTGGCCAACCCAATAACATATACAGTTGTATACTAGTATAGTATTACGAATACTAGTTATATAATATTTAGCTAACCCGTACCTTTTTTTGTTGTTGCAGTTTAAAAAAACCACCAAGATTTAAAAAGTAGTATCAGCAGCAGTTATTTCTGTGCTAGGAATTAAGCATTCAGAATATCTCAGAAGAACCGAGACAAAGCCATTTCTGAATTCTAAAGGAGAAACATATTGAATTAAAATAGCCCACGTATTGTGGTTGGGTAACCTGTCCAGGCTATGTTTAATGCAGGGATTGGGTTGCAAATTTTATGTGCAGATTCTTGAAGGAAAGGATCTGATTTTCCATTCTCAGCATTTGTTAAAGCAAAATTCCGTTTAGGAAACCCTGAGGTTTGAATTCAGCATCCAGTAACTCGGTCTCTGAAAACCAGCTATTGGCTCAGAGGCTGAGCATAAGGCCAACGTTTAGATTCCAAACCAGCCTCAGATAGCAGTTGATAAGTCTTTTTTTCTTTGTGTGATAGAAAGATGACATACCTGAACACTGAATTGAATTATGTGCTGCAGTAGAGATCAAACCCCTGCCCTAAATAAATTGACACCATAATACAAAGTGGGATGTGAAGAGAACAAGGAGATGTTGCTTTTGATCTAATGGGTGACTTGGAACAGATCTTCACCTCTCTGTCTTGCTTTCTCTTTGTGCCTCAGTTTCCTCTGATGCCTGTTATACATTAGTTCTCAAGCACCAGATGAGGAATCTGTTTATTCAGTTGTGGAAAAGGTGATGGAAAGAAATAATAGAATGGTTGTGCCGAAAGGATTCATAGAGTTATTCTAGACTAGACCAGTTCTGCCATTTTATAGAGGAGGAAACTGAGGGATAGTTGGAGGCTGGGTCAGGATACCTCTCAGGTCCCCTTCCAGCTCCTCCGCATTCAACTGTCTTATAAAATCCCTGCCCACTCAGCCTCAGTTGTCCCTGGACACTTACCCTTCAGGCTGAACTCAAGCCCAAGTCTCTGCTTGTGAGTGTTTTTGTCTAGCAGTGGAATATCTTTCACTAAGTAGTTCCATATGGAGCTGAAGCAGGAAATAATGGGTAATAAAAAAAAAAAAATCCCACACCCTGGAGGCTGGTTTAGTTTCAAAACCCTAGAGTAGCTGCTCTCAGATACCCCTGTCTTGGGGATCAGAGACGTCCTGGGACCAGACAGTCTTCCTATTTCCTCCCTGGGGCACCCAGGTGCAGATCCTTTTTCCTTAGTTTATGCTTGAATTGAACGTTTGGCTCGCTAGAAGCACCTCTACCCGAAGCAAGTATTCTGTTTCAGGCTCTGTTTATAGTTGAGGCCCCCTTGAGAAATCCTTAGTTCTGACTGTTTCACGGGATTGAAATCCGCCACCACCCTGCCACTCCCTCCATTCGTCACTTCCATCCCTTTCCACTGACTGAAGTCCTCCACTCTGGCCAAAGGACTCTTCTATTCTCACGTGCTCTTGCATACATTCATATAAATCCATATCCTTTTCACTTTGCTCACACTTCCTTTTCTTAAAAATATTTATTTATTTATTTTTGGCTGTGTTGGGTCTTCATTGCTGCACGCGGGCTTTCTCTAGTTGCAGCGAGCGGGGGCTACTCTTTGTTGCAGTGCGTGGGCTTCTCATTGTGGTGGCTTCTCTTGTTGCGGAGCATGGGTTTTAGGCATGCGGGCTTCAGTAGTTGCTGCATGTGGGCTCAGTAGTTGTGGCTCGCGGGCTCTAGAGCACAGGCTCAGTAGTTGTAGTGCATGGGCTTAGTTGCTCTGTGGCATGTGGGATCTTCCCGGACCTGGGCTTGAATCCGTGTCACCTGCATTGGCAGGTGGATTCTTTTCTTTTCTTTTCTTTTCTTTATTTATTTTTGGCTGCATTGGGTCTTCGTTGCTGCACGCGGGCTTTCTCTAGTTGTGGCGAGCAGGGGCTACTCTTCGTTGAGGTGCGTGGGCTTCTCATTGCAGTGGCTTCTCTTGTTGCGGAGCACCGGCTCTAGGCACGTGGGCTTCAGTAGTTGTGGCACACGGGCTTCGTTGCTCCACGGCATGTGGGAACTTCCTGACCAGGGCTCGACCCGTGTCCCCTGCATTGGCAGGTGGATTCTTAACCACTGCACCACCAGGGAAGTCCCCACACTTTTTTCTTTTACTTCCATTGTTGTTATTGTATTGTTTTCAAAATTAATAATTTTAAAACAAAGGGAAAAAAGTCTTAGAGGGCAGGACTAGAACTCTTAAGTCTGCCTTACTATAACTCATAACTTTCAACAATATAAATCCTGTTAGAGCGTTAGCAATGGAATAACCATAGTATGCCAGGAAAGGAAACAGCATCTTTTGCTTGTATGAACACTCTTGTAGGACATCGAGGAGGAGAGAAATTAATGAGAAAGATGATCACTTCTGGCCCCAACATTTCTGGCCATTTTCTGCAAATGTTGGCAAACTAGAAAGGTTGGAAGCATGCTGGATAACCCACCTGTTCATTCCCCATTACAACCAGTTTCTATATGATCTGCTTCCTAAATATATCTCCTGAAACCATCCCATTCTCTGCTCCCACTGTCACTGTTATGGCCTTTCTGCCTCTGGTCACTTCCACTTCTAACCCCTCCTCCCCACCCTCTCACAGATTTATATATGTAACGTATCATAGTGCGTTCCACTCTCACTTAAAACCTTTTGCTGCTCCTAATTGCACACAGGGTAAAAATCAAATTTCTCAGCAAGGTCTATGAGGCACTCCTCACTTCTCCAGTCTAGTTTCCCCATTCTCCCAATATACCCCGTGCTCCAGCAGTACTAAACGGCTTGTAATTTCCCTGTTTCTCTCTGTACCTTTGCATATGTTGAACTGTCTCTGCCTGCCTTGGAAGGAGGCCTCCTTCTCCCTTCCTCATTATTTGCACTTACCCATCAAGCCAGTTTATTATCTCCTCTGTGAAACCTTCTCTCACCTGCTCTGGCCAAGTTAATCACCCCCACTGTGTACTCTCCACTAAGCCTTGTTCTTAAACCTGGTGTTGCACCTGTAATGTAATTATTTGTGATCTCAAAGGCTGCAAGTCTTTAAGATCAAGGTTATTGTCTTATTCAAAATTTTGTTCCTAGCTCCTAGAAGAATGTATTTCATTTATTCTTTCATAGAAATATATATTGAACTTAGGAAAAGAATGATGAGAAATCAGCTATTTTCTTGTCCATGAAACCCTTGATCGGACTTCCCTGGTAGCACAGTGGTTAAGAATCCGCCTGCCAGTGCAGGGGATACGGGTTCAATCCCTGGTCCAGGAAGATCCCACATGCTGTGGAGCAACTAAGCCCGTGTACCACAACTACTGAACCTGCGCTCTAGAGCCCGTGCGC
This sequence comes from Pseudorca crassidens, assembly GCF_039906515.1. Taxonomy (NCBI): domain Eukaryota; kingdom Metazoa; phylum Chordata; class Mammalia; order Artiodactyla; family Delphinidae; genus Pseudorca; species Pseudorca crassidens. The sequence goes on along the minus strand of NC_090304.1, from coordinate 52,892,641 downwards.
CACAGGTACTGAGCCTGTGTGCCACAACTACTGAAGCCTGAGAGCCTAGAGCCGTGCTCTGCAACAAGAGAAGCCACTGCAATGAGAAGCCCGCCCACCACAATGAAGAGTAGCTCCCGATCGCCGCAACTAGAGAAAGCCTGCGCGCAGCAACGAAGACCAACACAGCCAAAAATAAATTAAAAAGTAGTAATAATAGATAAATTCTCCTTCTCTTCTCCTTCTTCCTCTCCCTCACCCTTTCCCTCCTCTTCCCCTCCCCTTCCCTTTCACCATCCTTTCCCCCTCCTCCTTATTAAAAAAAAAAAAAAAATCCTTGATCATTGGACCCTGTCTTGCCTGTTTATCCTCAGCTTCCAGCATGGAGACTGACATCTAGCAAGTGACTTACTGAATGATCAAATATATGTCAAGCCTCTGTGCCTTTGGACACATTGGTCCCTGTTGGCTCAAAAAAACTACTCTCCTCCCTTCTTTGCTCTAGCTCCATGGGAAACAGTGTGGCAAAATCAGCCAAGAACCCCAGCTTCAGAGTCAGGCAGGCTTGGGTTCATTCCTGGCTTTGCTGTTTACCAACAGTGTAGCCTTGTTGCAGTTTCCCCTCCTGTAAAAAGTGCATGATAAAATCTATTCTAAGCATCACTGCGGGGATTAAATGAGACAATATGTTTAAACCACTTAACAGGATGCCTAATACATGGTAAGTGCTCGATAGTAGCTATTGATATTTTAACTAATGCTTCGGAACACAGATCAGGTGCCATATCCTCTGGAAAGTCTTCCCTTACACCTTCTAACTCCCACCTGGGTTAGGTGCCCTACCTACAAATCGCCAAGAGAATTTTACAGCATTATATGCTCTCTCCTCTCATAGCACATAGCACGGTTTTCATAATTAATTCAACAATGTGTTTGAGCTTCTACCAGACTCTAAGTTTTGATTATAGAGTGATAAGAGGAAAAAGGATTTTCTTATTTGTGACCTCCTTGAGAGCTCCACTGTCTCTTGCCTTTGGGTCTCGAGCATCTAGCATGACAGCTGACGTACAAAACTTGACCAGTGGAGACTGACTCGCTGAATGAACAAATGAATGGACCTACTTTTGTTGTGTTGGTAGTTTTCGTATTCTTTGTGCTTATTGCTTAGAATATTACATGAGTCTCAAGGGGTTCAGCATTTCATTTTTAGCGACTCTAAATGAGCATACACCATGCCAGCCTTCACTCGGTAGAGTGGTTGTATCAGTAGGTGAGATCATTCTACTCCTCTCTTTCAGATTCTATGACAAGGTGCTATCTTTGCATGAAGATTCAGCAACCCCTGTGTCTAACCCTCTGCTTGCATTTACTCTCATCAAACGCCTACAGTCCGACTGGAAGAATGTGGTACATAGTCTGGAGGCCAGTGAGAACATCCGAGGTAATGAGGAGGAGGGCTGGAGGGTGAGAGAAGATTCTATCTCCTGACTTAGTGGAAAGGAGAGAGGTTCTGAAGGGATGTGATGAAGGATAATGAAGTGGGTAGGTATTACTTGATCTCCTTAGCTCTAACTATTACAAAGAACTAGGTCCCTTTGTTAATATGTTTATATAATTATAATTAGAAAGCACTTTTTTCTTTTTTTTTTTCAGTAAGTTTTTAGTTTAGTTTTTTTTTTTTTTTTTTTTGGCTGCACCACGCAGCATGAGGAACTTCCCTGACCAGAGATTGAACCTGCGCCCCCTGCAGTGGAAGCGTGGGGTCTTAACCACTGGACCACCAGCGAAGTCCTAGAAAGCACTTTCATATCCATTATCTCATTTGATCTTCACTCCAATCCTGTGAAGAACTATAGGTTATATCATCCCATTTACATACATGTAAAAGTGATGTCTTTTTTTTTTTAGATTTTTTTTTGATGTTGACCATTTTTAAAGTCTTTATTGAATTTGTTACAATATTGCTTCCATTTTATGTTTTGGTGTTTTGGCTGCGAGGCCTGTGGGATCTTAGCTCCCCGACCAGGGATCGAACCCACACCCCCTGCTTTGGAAGGCAAAGTCTTAACCACTGGACCGCCAGGGAAGTCCCTAAAAGTGATGTCTTCTAATAATTTCTATTTTATTAAGTTGCCACTACAGTGTGATCTGTAGTAAGATCACTTTCCTAATTTACTGTACTTTGTACTTGAAGAAGTTTGTTGACTTTGGGGAAGTTAAGAGGAAGAAGAGTTTGTCCCCCAAAAGGCAAGACTCCTGGCGACAGGTAGAATGGAACGACATGATAAAGGTGCTTAGTTTTTTACTCTAGAGTGTCTGTTCCTCATTCAGAAGATTTTGTTACCCTGGGAACAGAAGCAGATAAAACATTATCTTTGCTCATGTAATATTACGAGCCTGATGATTATGGTGATTAAGGTGATGATGCCTTGCTGTATTAAATGCTCACCGCCTGTTTTTTTAATGGTAGATTGATGCTTTCATGACCTTTACAGCTCTGAAGGATGGTTATGAGAAGGTGGAACAGGACCTGCCAGCCTTTGAGGACCTTGAGGGAGCAGCAAGGGCCCTGATGCGGCTGCAGGACGTGTACATGCTCAGTGTGAAGGGACTTGCCCGAGGCGTCTTCCAGAGAGTCACCGGCTGTGCTGTCACTGACCTGTACAGTCCCAGACGGCTTTTTTCCCTCACGGGGGATGACTGCTTCCAAGTTGGCAAGGTAATGATATTCAGAGAGAGGGCAAATTGCTCAGCTCTCTTTCTGGGGGATGAAATCACTATATCCCGATTCCTTTTACATATTTCTAATCCTGACAGCAAACTTGGAAATTTGGTATTATTCCCCATTTTCAGATGAAGAAACTGAGGTTCAGAGAGGGTAAATAACTTGCCTAAGGTTACACAGTTTTAAGTAGCAGAACTAAAATTTGAACCTGCATCTTTTAACTCTGAATCCCATGCTCTTTCCATGATAAGGAAATCACATACTTAGGACACTCTTGCGAGTGAAGGAGGTGTTATTAGCCAGGATGACAGACATAAAATGGGACTGTCCTGGGAAAAATGGCCCTACGGTCACCCTAAGTAGAGCACCCCGCCAGTAGATGAACAGCCAGGTGGAAAGGAGAAGCAGGGTCAAAGGGTGGGGGAAAGGAAAGGAAATGGTGATGTGAAGGTTGATCATGGAAACTCAGCCTCCTGAGACTTTGTGAAATCCCTTGCAACATTTCCTAGGCATTTATAAATACTAAATTAAAGTAGTGCCAAAACACAGGCCATTTGGGAATTCCCTGGTGGTCCAGTGGTTAGGACTCTGCACTTCCACTGCAGGGGTCACAGTTTCGATCCCTGGTCGGGGAACTAAGACCCTGCAAGCCGCGTGCTGCGGCCAAAGGAAAAAAACATCGTCGTTTTAACATTGCTCGAGAAAACAGACTTCAAGAACCTTCCTTATGAGATATTTAACTGATCTTTGATCACAAGTTTTAAACACTCTTGAGGTTATTTTACAATATATTCTTTGTTAGCCTTTGCCCAAGAAGTAATGGAGTAAATCCTTTTTAATTTTAAAGATGCATATTGCAGGAAAGTGAATTTTTCCCAGCCCCTGCAGTATTCATTAGCCGATATAAGAGGGGGCCTCATGTGTCCTGAATCCAAGTTTTGAGAATCAGTCTTCCAAATTAATGTGGAGAGGGTTGCCCTAAGCCTCTCTGTATGCCATTTTTCCTTTTCTGAAATCCTGAATAGAATCAGAGCTGAATCATCCTGTTCATGGCTAATTTAAATTGAAGCCAGTTAAAACAGCTCCATGTATGGTACCAATATATGCCTCCTTAGTGAGGTTTTTCTGAGACTAAAACCATATGTTGAAAATTCAGTAAGTTGCTTCCTAAAAGTCTCACTGGCAATCCTTATTTCTGTATTTATTTACTTATTTTGAAAGATAAAACATTTCAAATATAAGAAAAGTACACATAAAATAAGAAGCAATTATATCTATAATTGAGATGAAATATATGTTCAAATTTTGCTATATTTGTTTCAGATTTTTTTTCAGATTTTCTAAAAAGAATTTGCAGATAGCTAAATACAGCCCTACTTCCTTTTCCTTCTCACCACTCCCACCCTTTCTACTCTAACCTTGCCCAGGTACCAGGTGACCACTGTCCTAAACCATACAGTAAGTGCTCTTGAGTCACTCAGCATGTTGTATCTGTGAAATTCATACATGTTGTGGCATTTATCAGTAGTTCATTCCTTTCTATTGCTGACTAGTATTGCATTGTTTGAATATACCACAAACTGTTTATCCAATCTCATGTTGATGGATACTTGATTTGTTTCCAGCATCAGCTAGAATGAAGCTGCTATTAACATTCTTACGTACGTGTTTCTGTGGACATTTGTTTTCATTTCTCTTGGTTAAATACTTGGGAGTGGTATTGCTGGGTCGAAGAATAAACTTTGATAATTATTAACATGTAGACAAATCTGTTTCATCTGTACCCTCCTCCATGGATTATTTTAAAGCAGATCAATCTTTCTATTTTCTGAAATTCTTAATTGTCTAGTTTTACTACCCTCCTGTTGTGTTGGTTGACTCTTGTTCATTGTCAGTTGTTTCCTGATATAGTTTATCAGGAAATAATATAGTTTATCATTCCTGATATAGTTTATATATAACTATATAATGATATAGTTTATATATAACTATATAATGATATAATGATAGATATATCATTTCCTGATATAGTTTATCAGGAAATGATATAGTTTATCATTTTGATTATTTTTAGCAGGACTTTCTCCCCCCTAAGAGCCTTTTTCTGCCCAGAGTTGTAGGAATATCCTTTCATAGTGTTTTGGGTTTTCTTCTGCCAGGTACTCTGGTGGTATCACTAGCCTTAGATACTTATTTTTTTTCCCCTGTACATTACATCCCCATGACTTATTTATTTTATAACTGGAAGTTTATAACTTTTGACCCCTTTCACCCACTTCGCCTCCCCCCTACCCCTGGCCTCTGGCAACCAATCTGCTCCCTCTATTTATGGGATTGGGGTTTTTATTATTTTTTGGTTTTGTTTCTGTTTTTGTTTCCACATGTAAGTGAGAGCATATGGTATTTGTCTTTCTCTGTTGGACTTATTTCACTTAGCATAATGCCCTCGAGGTCCATCCATGTTGTCACAAATGGCAAGATTTCATTCTTTTTAATGGCTGAATTATATAGGTCACATTTTCTTTATTCATTCATCCATTGATGGACACTTAGGTTGTTTCCATATCTATTTCTCTGAATAGAGGCCAGACAGAAACAAACCAACTTTCTTGTCTCCTTATGACAGTGGGTAGATTTTTTTCTGGTCTACTCTTTCCCTTATAGTGTAGTTTTTCATGGGTTTCAGTTTTATGAGTGTGTCTTAATTCCAATTCCTAGGTTTGGGAGGTCTACAGAAGGCTCACATACTGTCCTCATGTGGGTATTATAACCTAAGGTTACTAAGTACCAAGGTTACTAGAACCAACCCCCACCCCATCCTAGGCAGCTTCAGCATCTGCTCATAAGCTTATTACTTGGATTTTCAACTCCTTTTTTACTTCTGGTACTTGGGTATTTTCCAGTCTTTCTTGAAAATATATAATTAAATGCTTTTTATATTTTATTCAAAATTTCTAAGTCTTTGTGGTTGGAAGGATTCCAGTTATCTCAATCTGCTGTATTGCTGAGACTTAAAGTTCCTCATGGAAATCTTAATTAAATAAATTGTTAACAGGAAAAGTTCAGTCATTCTTTATTGTTATTCTTCAACTCAACGTTTTTACAAATAGAAAACTTAAGGACCAGAAAGATAACACAGCAGGCTAATGGCAGATGGGGGATAGGAATGGACTTAACTGTTTAGGTGGCAGAGTTGCAGTATCTCTAGGTTCTGCCCTATTTTTCTGCCTGCTGGAAATTATACCTGAATTAGAAAGAGGCCTTCCAAATCTGTGACTTTATAATTCCCTGCTGTCTCCAACATCAACTTGCAGGAAATTCCACCTGCAGTTCTGGTATTCTAGTTAACTGTAAGCTATTAGGAGACGGGAGCTATGTCTAGTGCGTGTTGCCATATTCCCCACATTCAGACATTTAATATAGGACAGATCCACTGAGCTCTCATAATGTTCCAATGTCTACCTTCATTAAGATGTCTAATGCATTATGTCACAATTATTGGTTTACTTATGTGCCCCTTGATTGATTGTAAGCTCTTTAAAGGCAGGGACCACCAGGTACATTGTAAATACTCAGTAAATATTGAACAAATAAATGAATGCTTTTAATCCATTCCTCACATTGCTACCAACAGCATCTTCCTGAAAACATGACAGTCACACTCTAATTAGCTTAGCCCCTATTGCCTTTTTTTTTTGCGGTACGCGGGCCTCTCACTGTTGTGGCCCCTCCCATTGCGGAGCACAGGCTCCGGACGCGCAGGCTCAGCGGCCATGGTTCACGGGCCCAGCCGCTCCGCGGCATGTGGGATCTTCCCGGACCGGGGCACGAACCCGTGTCCCCTGCATCGGCAGGCGGACTCTCAACCACTGCGCCACCAGGGAAGGCCCCCTATTGCCTTTTTATGTTTATTTCCTGCTTCTCTTCGCCTTAGACTATAGCCACAATATACTGCTTGAACACATTCTTGCCTTTGGTTTCTGTTTCTACCATTCCCTCACCATAAAATGACCTTCATTCCAATCTCTGCTCATGGAAATTCTTTTCCTTCTTCAACAAAGGCTCATCTCAGATGGCACTTCTTCCGTGAAGCTTTCTGAGATTCTCAAGCATTCATGCCATTCTGCCCAGTGTTATAATTACTTGAGTTCATATCTCACATCTCCCCAGATTATAAATTCTTTAAATGCAAGAATGCTTTATATTCTCCATGCCTAGTACATTGTCTTGTATATAATAGATGCTTAATCTATTTAATTTAAATGAATTAAAGAGAAAACTTGCCTTCTTGGGTTCCAAAGGCCCTCCACTCTTTGCAGTATCATTTCCTTTCTCTACCCATGGACTAAGGCTTTAGTGACGGTACTTATGCTCCCTGCAGGTGGCCTATGACATGGGAGATTACTACCATGCCATTCCATGGCTGGAGGAGGCTGTCAGTCTCTTCCGAGGCTCTTATGGAGAATGGAAGACAGAGGATGAGGCAAGTCTAGAGGATGCCTTGGATCACTTGGCCTTCGCCTATTTCCAGGTAGGGGAGGTAGCAGGGGGCTCACTGCTTTCATCACAGTAAGCGTAATGCTTTATATCTGCTTTACAATTTTCTAAGCATTTTCATGTCTCTTAATTTATTTCGTCTTCCCAACAGGACCAAATGTGAGTCAAACAGTGCAGTTGTTTTGTTATTTCCCTATTTCTCATGTGAGTAAACTGAATCTCCAAAGAATTCCTAGCTTGTCACAGAGTTCACAGAGCTGGGATTAGAGCCCGAGTCTGTCTGATTCTTCGTTAGTACTCTTTCCAATGTACTGACTACTTTAAAGTCATCGTCTCCCATGTAGGAGGCGGTCTCTTACCTGTAGCAGCAGCAGCTGCATCCACAAATGTTTAATAGCTTCAGAGTCAATGCAGATCGCTCTTTTGCCCTCTCAACATTTCATAACTCATCCCAGATATTATGCCATGATACTGCCAATGTCAAGGAAGAAGTTTGATTGTTAGCCTCTCCCGTCTGCAGTCAAGTCCAGCTGTGACATGAATAGTGTCTGGATACACAGCTGGTGCCATTGGTCCAGAGCATCAGCTCAGTACCTCCTCCAGCTGTTGTTTTTCTTTGGCACTGTTGATCTATAACCTGTTGTGCCCCTCGTGAAAGCTCGTTTCCCTACATGTGGGAGCTACCATCCTTTGTGTAGCTAATCCCATTTCCCACCAGAGTTGTACAGTCTTCAAGAATAGGCTGGAAAAATCACTACAGAGCCAATTCCCTAGAGTTTCCAAAACTAATAAACCATTTCTGCTCCATACATTCCTTTTCCTTTATCCCTTTTCCTGAGAAAAGGGAGGAGGATGTGCGTGGTCCAAACCCATATGTTGCTGCCAACACAGCAGTGCAGCAAATAGACCTGTTCCTCTCATGCAAATTCCTGGTAAGTGGCTCTTTGTTGTAAAACTTTCCAAGGTGCTCTTCCTAACTCTGCTGCTTAATTGCTACATACTAAAGCTGAAACAGAATCCCTGTGATGCAACAAATGGCGAGAAGTTATTGAATTTTAATAGAAGAAGAAAATGGAGAATTGATGTGGAGACTCAGAGAAGATAAACTAAAGCAGCTCACCCTGAAAGACAGAGTTTTAAATACAGTGTCTGACTAATTGTTTTGGTTTTTTTCCCCTATGACGACTTAGATTTCTCCTCTTCTCACTTGTAGACTCTCCCTTTCCACAATCGTGCTTTGGTACATTTTATTCATCTTACTAGGCGTAGCTCAAATGTCATCTATTTTGTGAAGTCTTCCTTAATTCTCCTCAGACTCTCCTTCTTTGTGCTCTCATGGTACATTTTTTTTTTTTATCCCACAGTAATAGAACACATTGGCATTGTCTTATGGACAATTTCTGGTCCCCTTTTTTTTTTTTTTTTTGCGGTACGTGGGCCTCTCATTGCTGTGGCCTCTCCCGCTGTGGAGCACAGGCTCCGGAAGCACAGGCTCAGCGGCCACGGCTCACGGGCCCAGCCGCTCCGCGGCATGTGGGATCTTCCCGGACCGGGGCACGAACCCGTGTCCCCTGCATCGGCAGGTGGACTCTCAACTGTTGCGCCACCAGGGAAGCCCTCTGGTCCCCTTTTTACCCTTAGTAAATTAGGGGTAAATGTCCCTCCATGGACCTTACATTATCATATAAAATTATATATCTATGTATACCATGAAAAGTATAATATATATAATATTATATATAGTACTATTATTATTTCTTTTTCATGATAAATTTTAGTGAAAAATCATTTCAGTAACTACTAATAATGAGAGACAGTAGAGTGCAGTAATTAAACCATAGGCTCTGAAGTCAGGCAGACCTATGTTCAAATTCTGTGAAAACTTGGGCAACGCACTTAACCTCCCTGGACCTTAATTTTCTTATCTTTAAAGGGAGATAATAATGATGCTGTAAGAGTGTGGAAATAATTTTCCGAATAACCTTCTGAGTTTTTGTCTGAGACCTCCCTGTAATGTAAGACAGATTAACAAAAGGAACAATAAACATAAGTTAACTAACATGTATACCTCCTGTAGACATGGGAGCTATTGGGGCTGGGAGGGAGGTTGAGTACTCTCTGAGGGGATCTAAACCTCCATCTTAAATACTGTATCCAGCTAAAGACAAAAGGAAGAAGGTGTGGGGAGAGCCAGTTCTGGAGGTGACCAGGCATAGCAAGCAAGGGTAAGATTGTTATGTAGATTTAAGTGGGTGCCTTCTCCATTGATAAGATTCTCCTCTGACATAGAGTCATCCTTTTCTTCCAGGTACACAGGGGGAGACACCCTCACAAATGGAGATTTCCTTTATAAATGTAAATTTGCCTTACAAAAGGGCAACTTCTACTCTGCTTTGAAAAACTTCTCCTGTATCTGTTGTTTCTCAAGATAATTAGCTCAAAATAATCTTTATGCCAAAGAGGTATATTTTAGGGTGGCATATTCTGCTACCCTTCAATGCTTACCTCAAAGGGTTGTCATGAGGATTAAATGAGCTAATACATGTAAAGCCCTTAACACAATTTATGACACATATGCACTCAATAAATGTAATCTATTTTTATATTATACACAGTATATATTCTCTTTTTTCATTTAACATTATTTAGTGTACACATTTCCAAAGGAATTTAACTGGGACATCAAAAGTAACTAACTTTGTTCTTGATAAAATATTTTACCTTGTGATAAAGCCCTTGAGTTTCAAAAATATGTAAAATTGTATTTTAGTTCTCTTCATCTCAAAAGGGTTTGAAAATCTATAACCCTGAGTTAATATCTGACATTATAAGATATTAGTAGATTACTTAACTATCCCTGTGTTAAGTACAGAACAGAATAATTCATGATATTAAATAATTAGAAACAATCTATATGCCCAAACAATAGCAGAATGGTTAGATTGTCTGTGATGGAGCTTCTAAATGGAATAAAATGCAGCCATTAAAAATGCTGTCTTGGGGCTTCCCTGGTGGCACAGTGGTTGGGACTTGAGCTCCCAATGCAGGTGGCCTGGGTTCGATCCCTGGTCGGGGAACTGGATCCCACATGCATGCTGCAACTGAGAGATCGCATACTGCAACTAAGGAGGCTGCGTGCTGCAACTAAGGAGCCCACCTGCCGAGGCTAAGACCCGGTGCAACCAAATAAAAAAATGGGGCTTCCCTGGTGGCGCACTGGTTGAGAGTCTGCCTGCCGATGCAGGGGACACGGGTTCGTGCCCCGGTCCGGGAAGATCCCACATGCCGCGAAGCGGCTGGGCCTGTGAGCCATGGCCGCTGAGCCTGCGCGTCCGGAGCCTGTGCTCCGCAACGGGAGAGGCCACAACAGTGAAAGGCCCGCGTACCGCAAAAAAAAAAAAAAAAAAAAAATGGTTAGGATGGTAAATTAAAAAAAAAAAATGTGTCTCTCTTGTACACCCCATGTTCATAGCAGCACTGTTCACAACAGCCAATAGGTGGGAAGCTATCCAAGTATCCATCAACGGATGAACGGGTAAGCAAAATGTAGTGTATACATACAATGGAATAATACTGAGTCTTTAAAAAGAAGGAAATTCTAACACATGCTACAACATAGATGAACCTTGAGGACATTATGCTAAGTGAAATAAGCCAGTCACAAAAAGACAAATACTGTTTGATTCCATTTATATGAGGTATCTAGAATAGTCAAATTTACAGAGACAGAAAGTAGAATGATGGTTACCAGGGGCTGAGGGGAGGGGAGAATTGGCAGTTGTTTTTTAATGATTAGAGTTTCAATTTTGCAAGATGAAAAAACTCTGGAGATTGGTTGCACAACAATGTGAATATATTTATTTATTTACTTACTTAATATTTATTTATTTATGGCTGCATTGAGTCCTTGTGCTGTGCGGGCTTTATTTAGTTGTGGCGAGTAGGGGCCACTCATTGTGGTGCTCGGGCTTCTCACTGCGATGGCCTCTCCCGCTGCGGAACACGGGCCCTAGAGTGCGCAGGCTTCAGTAGTTGCGGCACGCAGACTCAGCAGTTGTGGCTCGCAGGGTTCAGAGCACAGGCTCAGTAGTTGTGGCACACGGGCTTAGCTGCTCCGTGGCACGCGGGATCCTCCCGGACCGGGGCTCGAACCCGTGCCCCCTGCATTGGCAGGTGGACTCCCAACCACTGCGCCACCAGGGAAGTCCCATGAATATATTTAATATTGATACTACTGAAACTATACACTTAGAAATGGTTAAGATGGTAAATTTATGTTTGTGTTTTTTACCACAATGAAAAATAATAATTAAAAAATGCTGTCTGTGAAGACTATGTAAAGATATAAAAAGTACTCCCGATTACACTGTAGAGGGAAACAATCAGGATATGAAAATGTATAAGAAATATGATTGTATGTAAACACTATATATTATCCAAAGTGCTTGAAATGCCTGGGTTTCAGTGTAACATTTTCCCCCTATTTCTCATGTTTTATAGTGTTCTTATTGTTACTTTTATCATTAAAAATGAATTTTTTCACATGCAAAAATAAAATGATCAGAGGGAAATACAGTTCTAGCAGCTCATCATCATTCCATGGCACTCAGAGCAGGATCACAGCCCACCCTGCCTGGGTTCTGTTCCCCAGGTTTGTCTGGAAATCCCCTGTTTACTTTTGACCACATGCAGCCCAAGGTTGAATGGCTGCAGGGAGAGTCATTACTATGCAGTGGGAACGGTTCAGGTTTAGTTCTTCCTTTGCCTTCCTCTAACTTTGTGGACTCTCAGAAGTACTGAGCCTGGAGAGCAAATTACATTTTTAGTAGGGTTTTTATAGTTCCATATTAATTTTAATAATAAAATATACCAAAATAACAACACCCTACAATTACACGGTTTTGCATGCTTTGAAAGACTTGAGGGCATTTTAAGACAGTTTATTTTCATTTATTTTTCTCCATTCCCTGGTAAGGGTGTTAATAAGTCATTTGTAAATGAGGAAGCTGAGGAGACCTGATTTGGATCAGGGCTCAAATCCTGAATTAGAACAGAGAACCTCTACATTTTAGTGGGCAGCTCATTTCAATGAGTCTTACTAGCTACTCTTGGTAAGAATACTTTATAGTTTTTTAAAAAATCCATGTAATGGTTCATCAGAGATATCCTTAGTGCAGTTAACTCTTCCTTTTCCTTTTCTTTCTTTTTTATAGGTGGGAAATATTTCCTGTGCCCTCAGCCTCTCCCGAGAGTTTCTTCTGTACAGTACGTAACGATAAAAGATAACTACAGGTCTGACTTACTGGGAACTCCCTCCTGCTCTTGGCCTTTAGTCCTTGCAAATGAAACACAGCTGTCTATTTTTATTTTTCTAATTTCATAATCCAAGGCACATTTCTAATTTTTGATTAAATCTTACATATTGATCAAGAGTTTTTAAGTTAGTTAGAAAGCTAAGAAAAAGATATCAACCTGTCCCCTTCCTCCTCCACCCCCATCCAGTCATATATATTAGTGTTGCTTCAGTGGAGAACAAGTCCGAGATTGGGAGCCAGTTTCTTTAGGGACATTTGAAGATCCAGGTGTCAGGAGCAGACCTGGGAACGAGTGCAATCAATGAGAGCTGTGTGTGCAAGAAGGAGAGTGACTCAGCAGGGATGTTCACTTTGGCTGCTCATAGAAAGATAGCAATTCTTCTCTTTAAACCAGAGCTCACTTTGCTATGCAAGCATCCTGCCCAGTTGGCCACAGAGTTCAGCTTCAACCCTCTTCAGGCAGCACCTCACCAGAGTAAAACTGGGAGGGAGATTTACTAGCTTAGCTCTACTTGAATATTTTTGCTTAAAATGTTGGTGGTAGATGGCTTCCCAGGTTTTCTTTTAATAAGATAGTTAGATACTAAAGTAAGATACATAATCACTATTATGTTTTAATATTTATGAAGTATTTCATGTAGGATTTCACTGTCACTTTCTAATGAATCCATTTAGTAATGTTATTCTTTTTTGATAATTTGGCAAACAGTAGGATAAGGAAGTAGCTGTATGGTCTGGAAACACGCAGACAGTGGTACAAACTGATAACCCAACCCCTCTTTATTTCTTTGTGCTTTATCTATTAAAATCTCTGCCTCTCCCAGAGAACCCAAATTGTGCACTATTATAGGTGGATAAGTAGGACACAGCAAATTGAGATTCCTGGTTCCATAAATGGTTTTGCAATATTTTTGTTGGTATTTTGGGCTCATCATTTCCATTCCCCCAAACTTCATTTATTCTCTGGTTAAAAAAGGATGGTAATTTCTGTCCCCTCCTTTGCCAGAATAATGGTGGTGGTGGCAGTGGTGGTTAGAAGGACATTGAGCTCCTCAGAGAAAGATGCTTTGTGAGCCTTACAACAAGTCAGCACCTCCTTCTGAGATGCACTGAGAATCACGCACAGAGGCTAGCCGGCCATGGGTAGCTCCAAGCCATGGGGGATCTGCAGCCAAAGCGGGCACAAACAAGACACAAGACCCCTGTAGGAACCTAGGCTAGAACCAACGTCTAGAACCCCTTTGTCCCATACTGCTCTGCTATGTCTAGGCCAGTTAGGGATTTTTTGAAGGATCTGGTAGAGCTGGGAATAAATTAGCTGCCAGTTCTCTAGGGAAGAATAGATCGGGTCTCTCTGCTATAGGCTTTGGCTCTTTGAACTTCTGTTTCATAGCACTTCCTTGTTGTGTTGTGTTGTAAGTAGTTAATGTGTCTTTTCTCCATTAGACTCTCAACTCTGGGAGGTTAGCCTCTAGCACAGTGTCTGGTACATAGTAGATGTTCACTGGAGAGTTGGTGAATGAATGAATAAAATATTGAAGCTTCTTCCCTCTACATAAAACTGACCATCACACCATCCTACAGCCACATCCTCATGATTCCTTGGTCTAAGAGTGTTCCTTCAGATCTACCAGGCCCTACTCAGTCTTTTTTTTACTGCCACGTACTCTCCTGGGAGTGAGGGCCTTACATCCTCCTGTGCATGGACACAGAGAGTTATTTAGGTGGCCAGTTGCTGGTCACGTGTGACAGTGAAGCTATAGGAAACCTTGGCGGCACTCTCTGGGACCACCGTTTGTTAACCTGTGTTATACCCTGATCCGATTTCTTCCAGGCCCAGATAATAAGAGGATGGCCAGGAATGTCTTGAAATACGAAAAGCTCTTGGCAGAAAGCCCTAACCAGGCCGTAGCTGAGGCTGTCATCCAGAGGCCCAACGTACCCCACCTGCAGACCAGGGACACCTATGAGGAGTTATGTCAGACCCTGGGTTCCCAGGTAGGATTTCTCAGGGAATGAAAAACGGAACAGGCTCGGATAGAGGGAGAAAAGGTAGAATTGGGACGATGTGAGGGGAAAGGTTGATGCACTAAAAAGTAAATAAATAAAGCTCACTTGGACAGCATCAGTGACCGAATTCTGAATCTCCTGCATTCCAGGTTTTTCATGCTGTAGTTCCCCTAAATCGGTTTCTGCTCCTAGACCCTTCTTCTCTTAAGCTGATTCTAGTCTTTCCTTTCAGCCTACTCACTACCAGATCCCCAGTCTCTACTGCTCCTATGAGACCAGTTCCAGTCCCTACCTGCTGCTCCAGCCTGTCCGAAAAGAGGTCATCCACCTGGAACCCTATGTTGTTCTCTACCATGACTTTGTCAGTGACACTGAGGCTCAGAAAATTAGAGGCCTTGCAGAACCGTGGGTGAGTGTCCCCAAGGCCTGCCAAGAACTTCCCTTTGTTTCTTTATATGACTGGTGTTCAGAAGTGTGAGAATAGGCAGCCTGAACAACTAGATACTTCATCTGTTCAGGAGTTCAAAATACCAGCCATTCCATAAAACTAATCAATGGTGAAACAAATCACTGTAGTGGTTGCCTCTGGAGGGAGAGGACTGGCTGAGAAAGGATACAAGGGGATTTTCTGGGGTATTGGAAATGTGCTGTCAATGTCTTGTTAGGGATGTGGAGTGCATGGCTGGATGCCTTTGTCAAAACTCAGCAAATGGTACTCCTGAGATCTGTGCATATCATCGTATATAAATTTAACCTAAAAAAATTAAAGGAACCCTCCTCCCCCAGTATCAGTCATTCCATATACATGGAAGAGGTCTACAACAGCAGTAGAGGTTGGCTTCATCCTCCCACTGCCTGTCTGTCTTGGGCTGGCTGCAGCTCCGCCCCGTGCTGTCTTCCTCTGGGACCCAGCCCAACAGAGCAGCCTCTTTTTGGAACACTGCTGTCTCATGCGAGAGGAGAAAGGCAGAGATGGCAAACTACTAGCTGGTTCTTAAAGCTTCTGCTTGGAAGCACCAGGCATTACTTCCCTCCACGTTTCCTTGGCTAAGGCACAGCGTACAGCTAACCCTGCAGTCAGCAGGGAGAGTTTATCTTATTCTCCCATGGAGAAGGCTCCGCACCAAGCTTGATGTTGATGCGGAGGGGAGTTTAGTCCGTCAGGAAGTGTGGCAAACATTTAGAAAAATCATGCAGTCGACCTCACCACTGTAAGCATGTTGCCTCTTTACAAATGGTACATTAAGATGGTCTCAGAACTACTGTGTCAAAGCAGACATTGTGGCCTTCACGGTGTGCTATTCACCCCGGCAGCCAGGCCGTCACTTACCTGCTGTGTGCCAGACGCTGTACCGGGTGCTTGGGCTGTTACGAGGAGGTTAAGTATTGCTCGCTCCCATTTAGGAGCTTCCTGCAGAACGGGGAAAACATATTTACAATGCACTGTGATACGTGCTGTAATAGAGGTGTGTGAGGGAGTTGTGCTACGGCAGCCTAAAAAGGCGAACCTTCCTCCGAGGGAAAGGCAGGGAAAGGCAGTCAGGTGAAGAGCAAATGGGGGAAGGGGGAGAGTTAGAAACAGAGAAGGCTTCTCTGTGGACCTGAGATTCATCAGAGTGAAAGGTGGCAAAGGGTATTCCAAGGAGACAGACAATCTGTGCACGGGCCTGCTGTGTGGTGTGTCCAGAGAGTGGGGGGAAGCTCGGGGGCTGAAGTGTGCAAGGGAGGGGGTGCGAGGTGATGGGAGATAAGGCTGCAACGTGAGACACAATTAGAAGCGCTGGAAGTACCAAGCTGGGGAGTTTGGATTTTATCTCGAAGGCAGGCGGGGAGCTGTGGGACAGTTTGAAACAGGAGAGTACCCTGATCAGGTCTGCAGATTTTGAGGAAGTCTCTGACAGCAGACGTGGATTGGAGGGAGAAAAACAGCAATAATAATTTCATCTAAAAGCCCTTCAGAGAAATCTGGAATCTTTGTACAGAAGGTTTTTGAAGCGATTAAGCTCCCCTCCCTGGTGAATTGGAACGATGTATTTTCAATAGCTTTGGCTTCTCAGTGAGCCAGCGGGAGCGTTTGGCCGCAGCTCCTTTTTCCTCAGGACAACTCTGTTGCTGTGGTAACAGGACAGGCGGCCTACTCGGAGATGTTCATTTAATCCCTTGTAGCCAGGTCATCTGTTTGGCACGCACAGATCTTGCCACTCTCCCTTCCTCCAGAAGCGTCTCGCTGGGGTTGCTGATCCCTGTCTGGTCTTTGGCTCACCCAGGAATAAGCCCGGGGTGTGTGTGGTAGCGGCTGCCCCATGGGATGGCAGCCATCTCAGTGGCTTGTGTTGAATTTCTCTGCTCCTCTTCACTGTGTGTTTCTCAAAGAAGCATTTCTCTGCTCTCTCATCACTCCTCCCCCATCTGCATCCTACACATCCTTGAAGACTCAGCTGAAACCCTATGCCTCTCTTGGCCCCTATCCCTGACCACTTTGGCCCACTTTCATAGATTCTTTCAGGAGGAACATTTTTTCAGAGCACTTTTTGGGGCAACGTACAGTAACCTCCCTCCTCTGAACTCAGTTTTTGTCTCCACCTGTTTGGTACTTTCATTTATTCTGCCATTTACGTGTTGTCTGGAATCACGATCAGTTTCATGGGTTAGCATCCTGTCCCCCCAGCTAGACTGTAAACTAGCAGAGATCATATGTTGTCCTTGAAATGCCTGGCTCCATATTAGGCCCGTTGTAGCCAGAGCAATTTGCAAAGGGTCACATCTGACTGAGTCAAGCCCTCACTTAAACTCTTTAATGGGTCCCTTTTTTTTCTTTTTGCGGTATGCGGGCGTCTCACTGCTGTGGCCTCTCCCGTTGCAGAGCACAGGCTCCAGACGCGCAGGCTCAGCGGCCATGGCTCACAGGCCCAGCCTCTCCGCGGCATGTGGGATCTTCCCGGACCGGGGCACGAACCCGCGTCCCCTGCATCGGCAGGCGGACTCTCAACCACTGCGCCACCAGGGAAGCCCTAATGGGTCACTTTTGCTTTCAAATGATTACAGAGCTCCTTGGCCTGGCTGCTGCCACTCCCTCTGCAGCATGTTCCCATTATACTGACACCCTAGCCACCCTAAACAACTTGCATCTCCATGAACAGGCAGTGCTCTCACTGGCTCCCCACACACTCTTCTCTCTGCTTGAACCACTCTTCCCTTGGTCTCTTTCCACCTGTGTGATTCCAGTTGTCTTTTGGGCATCCTGGGAAGCCTTCCTGTCCTTCATAAGAATGGGCTAGATGCTCCTTCTCTGTATTTCCATAGCACCCTGTACTTGTCCATTAGGGCCCCATTGGATGCCTTATGTCTGGTTTCCTATGTTGTATTTACAATGCATAGCACAGTGCTTAGCACAGAGAACGACCAATAACTATCTTCCCCCCAAATGAATGACTTGTAGGTGCACAGTAAATAATTCTTAAAGGAATTAAATGCAGTGTGGCTCTTTAACAGAGGGGGCGGGCAGGGTAGAGTGGAGATTCCCTAGGATTTGTTTTTAAACCACTGATGTTGTCAGAAAAGAACAGAAGAGACTATCTCTCTATGAATCTCTCCTCACTCCTCTATGAATGGCTCAGGAGAGGATGCTGGCTAGAGGACTAGAAAGAGACATCAGTCACCTACCGATTCCCTGCATCCTAGTATTGTAGAGGGAGAGGCTGAGAAGGACTACAAGAGTGTATTGTTCCCATGCTGCATTTTATAGCTGGGGAAATGGGTCGAAGCAAGGGAAGAGCCTTTTCCAAGGTTGTCTACCTGGTTTAGCAGCAGGAATAATAATATTGTAGAAGCCTCTGAGAAGGGAAAGGGTTTCTGTCACATGCCCTTTGTTGCTCCGTGCTCTGCTGTGACCGCATGTGAAGTGCAGGGGCTGTGTCTTTAGCCACAGGACTCTGGTTCATTCACTCCTGGGTACATTTCACCAATATTGAGCACCTACTCCCTGCCAGGCCTTCTCTGCATCCTGGGGATACAGCACTGAAAAAAGACCAAGTCCTTGCCCTCACGGAGCTGACATTCTGATGACAAATGCAGAAGCAGACATCCTTATGTAAATAATATTTCTCTTTCTGTCCCTGGTACAGTACTTTTGCAATTAGAGGCCACTTTATTTAAAAATAATTTAAAATCTATACCTAGACATTCAGAACAAAATAGAGACATTCAGTTAAATTAGTGACTTCCAACCTGTTTGGTTGTTTTTTCCCCATAACCAAGGCAGCTGCAAACAAAACAGACTTTGATTCTCTGTAAGGAAGGGCTTTTATCAGAATTGTTCAGAAGTAGCAGGCTGCCTCTGAGGGTAGAAAGTGTCCTGTCATTGGAGGTGTTCATTTAATTTAACTTACCATCAGTCAGGCCCTGCCCCAAACACTGGGATATAAAGATGAGTAAGAAACAGTCCTTGATCTTACAGAACTCACAGTCTTGCAGATGCAAATTGGATTCAAAATCACTTGTATTTCAGTTCTACAGACCTTTTTCAGTTTTTACTGTTTACCAGATATGAAGCTAAAGGTTATTTTCAACTCTGAGCTTTTATGTCACTTAAGATTGATAGCTATCACTAAATTAGTAGCATGTACAAAATATCCTTTAATTAAGGAGAAACGGGTGATTGTTAGGCTTATGCTAAGAGAGGAGCGTGTCTGTGGAAGTGAGAGCCCTTCCCTTTGCATCATAACCACTTGGACTTTCTCTTACATCCTTCACACCAGCTACAGAGATCTGTGGTGGCATCAGGCGAAAAGCAGTTACCAGTGGAGTACCGCATCAGCAAAAGGTAAGAGGGGTCCTTTCTTGGCAGGGACTCTGGTCATGCCTGCTGGCCACCCTTGGGCCTGTGGCACAGGTGACTGAAGGTCAGCAGCACCCATTCAGGTGCCATTAGAGACGCCACAGTAGTTCACGTTTACATCTGTACATTCTTGTGGAGAGGGAGCAATTTCCACTCCCCTTACCCAAGGGCCTTTCTCAGGTGGTTACATGGTCTGAGGACTTAACTAGGAGGCCATTAGGGAGAGACTTGAAAAAGCTCCTATGCCCTAGACCAAAAATTAAGTGTGTAGTTGTTCTCCTAACCAGGATTGCTTTTCCAGGGAACAAGTCCTGTCTCTATTTGGAATTTGACTTTACCTCCTGACTCATATTCAAAGCATGACTTGCGACCACTCAGGCAAGAGGGATGGCCAGAATCTCTGGATCTGATCCCTTCTGTGGTTGAGAGCCCAGCCGTATTCCCTCCCCTCCATCCCTGCTCCCCCTCCACTGTAGCCCTTGGTCTGTGCTGTAAGGACAGGATACCGTAAGAGGAGGGTCCCCACCGGAGCCATGGGAGATGGTGATGACATCCTAGGGGAGAGGCCAGACCTCAAGCTGGGTGAATGGTTTTGTTGTCTGGGAAGCGAGGTGAGTGATGAAAGCTTGGATTCAGAATCATCTGGCTTAACTTATTTGGTCTGGTACGTTTTGGGGACCTTTTACATTAGAAGTTATGTTCTAAGTTTTGAAAGGCCCGTCTAACCTCAGCTTCGTTGCTTTGCTAACCTTTCTGATACTGTAGTGTCAAGGAGAAAATTCCACCTTCTGTTTAGAGTCATTGCTTTTAGGGGAGTGGGTGATATTCTCTTTACTTTTCAGGTAAAGAAACTGAGACCCTCATTGCCTCCTCTCACTACCCACCCTCCACCACAGTGCACCCATTTGAATTTTGGTTCTGTCCTCACAACTTCACTGGAACTGGTCCCTCAAAGGTCACTTATGCACTCCAAATCACTATCCACAAAGACCAGGTTCCCGACCACAGTGTCCTCAGCTTTCTACAACATGCCCTGAGCCTACTTTGCTAGCATTATTTCCCATTACTTCTCTAACAGACTAAATGCTTTCGTGCTGACACACACTGTAGTATATCACCCCACCATGTCTGTGCTTATGCTATTTCTTCAGCCTGGAATATCCCTATGTCTTTTCCATCTATTGAAATTTTATGCACCCTTCAAAATTTGGCCTACATGTCCATCTCACCTCAGTGCCCCAGTCAGAATTAACATCTCCTTCCTCTGTGCTCCCCAGAACTTTACTTTAAGGGCTGGTTCTTATTTTTAACTCTACCTTGATTTGTGCTCAGTTGTATTTGTGTATATTTGTGTGTCTCCTCTCATGCGCTCTTTGAACACAACAGCTTTGTCTTGGGTATCTTTGTAAACCTTAGAGCCCACAGCATAGCACTATGCATGCACTCCATACAAAAGAATGAACAAATTAATCCATCATTTATAGACCAAGGAAGTGGTCTTCCAGACATGCCAAGGTGCTTCCCTTAAGAGCCTTCATCATCTCTCCAGGAGGCTCACTGGCTTTGCTTGGGGAGCACTTCCTCACTTCCCAGGGACCACATTCTGATGCCAAATCCTCCACTTTATCAGAACCTCAACAAGACATTCAGGAAAAGAGACTGAACTTTGCTCTTTGGCCTTTGACCTATCCTGGTTTGTCCTGAAGTAGAGCAAAAGAGCAGAGATTTTTCTGTGTTTTACAGCAAATCAATAACATACAGCTTACAAAGCATCTTCATAAGCATTGTCTGTCACAATCTTCCTAAGTCTGTGTAGTAGATATTATTACCATCCCCATATTATAGATGAATACACTGAACCTTAAGAGAGGTGAAAGGTTAAGGGCCTGACCAAGGGTCAAACCGAGGATCCAGGACTGGTCTTACCCCTCTGAATCCAAAGCTTTTTCCACTGCACCCAGCTTCCTCCATTGAGATGTCTCTAAACATAGCATTCTTAAAGACAGGGTTTTGTCTTCTTTCTCTTTGTATCCCAGTGCCTGGTGATGTGAACCTTCACTCTTCACACACCTAGCACAGGGTCTGGCATACAGTAGGCCTCAGAGAATGTTTGTTGAATGAATGTGTGAATGATAGAGCACAAAATGGACTGGGCCGACTTAACAGGAGGAGTGAGTAGGTAATTAGGTATTCGTGTCTGTCTTCCTGTCCTCCTTGCCTTCCTTCCTTCTTTCTGGCAGTTGACATCATTCATTCACAGATATTTAGTCATTTCTGGCATCAGATCACTGATGCTGCAACCTGTGGTGTGTTTTAGTGCCTGGCTAAAGGACACCGTTGACCCAGTGCTGGTGACCCTCGACCATCGCATTGCCTCCCTTACAGGCCTTGATGTCCAGCCTCCATATGCAGAGTATCTCCAGGTGGTAAACTACGGAATCGGAGGGCACTATGAGCCTCACTTTGACCATGCTACGGTAACCATGGGGTCGGTGACCAATCTCGTGGGGTAGGCAACGAGGGTGTTATTTATTTCTCTCAAACAGAGCTCTTATAGGGCCCCCAGAGAATACCGCATGAAATTTTAGAACAAAGGTTCTCATTCTAGGTAGATTGAAAGCCTTGGTTTCAAGCTGATTCTGCTGACTCATCTTCTTTTTACTAAAACTCACTGAAAAACACTCTTACAATGATTGAATTTTATGACATGTAAATTATATCAATTAAACTCTTCTATGACAAAAAAGTGTGCCTCTTTGGCAAATAATTGGGAACTCCAGTCTTATGACTTGGTATTTTTACAGAATAATTATCTGTAATATTTTATATGTTAATTTATTTCACCAAGAACCTGAAGGTGCAATCAACCCCTCACATAGTGCTTTCACTACTAACAAGCAATTTTGTTTGATTGGTAGTATACAGTTCACTTATATGAGTATCTAATAAAGTGGTAAGAGGAAAAAAAGTATATTGAGTACCTGCCGGCAAAGATAGGCACATACTTGACTAGGTATAGCTCAAGGCTATATCCCATCTGTGACTCCTCCATTTTTCTCCTCCCTGTATTATGGTGGCATCCTGGCTGTTACTCTGGTGCCATCTGCATAAAATAATGATATGTTCTATTTTTGTCTCAGTCACCAACCAGCCCACTGTACAGAATGAACTCTGGGAACCGAGTCGCAACATTTATGATCTACGTGAGTCTTGCTCTGGAGGGACCAGGGCTGCTTACTTAATGACTATTTATATCTCTTTTATTTTATGGTTTTCAAAGCGATATCAGATACTGATTTCATCTGAATTTCACAGCAGAAAAATCTCCAGGATGTTTGTGAATTTCATACAGCACTCTTGTTAGGCACTATAGGAGAGATAAAGAAATATCAATACAAGTCAGTTCCTTCCCTCAAAGAGCTTACATTGTGTAGACCTCAATGTGACCTTGTCATTGTCAGTGATTAGGATGGGAAGTGGGGTTACACCGAAGGCCAAGAGATCCTGGGACCCGAACAACACAGGAAGGGGATGTGAGAGTCTCTGTCTTTGAGGTCCCATAGACTAGTTGGTGTTGAAAAGCATGGACCTATAGGTGAGGTTGTGGAGCTATGAGGGGAGAGAGGAGAGAAATGAAGCAGCTGAGATTACAAGAGGGAAGAACAGAGATGCCTACAGAGAAATTCAGTAAGTGTGGCTCTCTCATATGCGGTGAAAATTTTCTTCCTTATCGCCTCATAAATTCTTCACTAAAATCTACATTATACCCCCTTAAAACAAATTGCCCTCCTCTCCTAGTTTCTGACCTGATCCTATAGAATTCGGACCCAGTCTTTATTATCTCACCTATCTTCTTCCCTTCAGATCATGTGGGTTTACCTCCTTCTCTATGGACAAGTCATAATTTCAGGCATCTGTCACTTAAATTATAAGAGGTGTATTACTGTTAAATGAAGGAATAAACATGCCAAATGTAAGTGCTCTACATAACACCCTAAGATGAAGGCCTGGTTTCAGGCTCATTAGAATAGCAGACACCTACACCCTAGCATTCCCTCTTTCCTTAGTCCTGTTAACTGGTCTCCACAGTGTAGCCAAGAAAGGACAATCAGAGGCCGGCACTCTGTAGTTTTAATGCTGGCAATCCCAACATGTTTCTTCATGTGGCTTGGTTTTAATTTTATGCAGAACTGGAAGGCTGCCGTTGCCAATGGTGTCTGGCCTCTCCTGGTCATTCTGAGCATTCTGATCAGGCAGAGGGATGGCTGACGTCAGCTCTCTGGGCAGGAGACACAGCTTGGATCAGCTGCTGGTACATCTCTGGTTGATGACTAAAGCTGGCATGGAGGTCACAGGCAGTGAAGTGCACTGATATCAAAGAATAGGACATCTAGGGGCCAATATCTCTCTGTTCTTTATCCCCCTAGTATCTTCTGTAGCTGACTCCCTGATTACAGAGGTCCAGTTACTATGGTAAGGGTACTATGGTAAGGGTAGCCCAGCAATTTTAAATGACAAATGCAAGAGTGTGTATATGTTTGGATTTTAAGCCTTTGATACACAGTGGAATGGAAAGCGTTCTGGGTTTGGAGTCAGTTGGTCTAATTCTGGTTCTGCCACTTAACATGTGGCCTCAGCACAAATCACATCAATTCTTCGAGCTTGTCTTCTTGCTCTGTGCCTCCTCACAGGGCTGTCATGAGGATCTGATGAAATAATGTAAGGGGATATCTCTCTGTGCAGTTTCATACAATATGTTTCTATCATGTATCCCAGAAAGCAAGCATAGGACCCCATAAATGGGATCGTGGGACCTAGGAAGTGCTAGGTTATGCCCAATCCTTTCATCTTCAGGTTGGTGTTAAGACCATCATAAACATTTCTGAACATAAGACATAAGATTTATGGAGAACATAAGAGTAATATTATATAGGGAGAAAATAATCTTTAAGGAGTATTGGGAGGATTGAGTTGAAATCAGGTTAGTGATTTTCTACTCAGACTGGACATAAGATCAGTCCCAGTACAAAACAGTGGAAGGTTTACAGAGGGAAGATTTCCCTCCCCTCCACCAATCTTACAATCCATGCCCTGCTCATGAGCTTCACAGCACACAGATCCGATTCTCTTTTCAATTTGTTGGATAAGTCCTTCCTTCCCACTATACTGTGAAACCACAGGTAGAGGAAGGCAGGAAAGTCCAGGTTTCCTCTGTTGCATCTTGCTTACACCCACAGTGGCTGACAACAGGGGTCTGAACAGAATCATCCAGTTTGTTATTTGAACACAAGGAGCAAATTGTTGCTCTCATCGCCCTTCCCAAAGGACTACAGGGGGAGCCAAGATGTGCTAAAAATCACCACTGCCTTTTCCAGGTTCTGAATCGCCGCGTCAGTTCAGTTTCCTCTAACAAGTGCTAACATCCCAACTCACATAACTCTTGCTCTGTAACACAGGCGAATATGGTGGGATCTGTGAATGTGCTGGTAGACAGTTAGCCAGGGCGAGGTAAGACTGGCACTCTGTGTCATGCTGCTGGTGAGAAAATAATTTAGCAGTTGTATCTAAAGTATTGAATATTTGCATATACTTTTGACCCAATAATACTAATGCTCAGACTCTTTCCTAAGAGAACAATCTAAAACGCAAAAATGATTTTACTCATTAAGATGTTCACAGTGTTGTTTATAATAGTAAACAGTGGGAAATAACCTAATGTTCAAGAGTGTATGTAGCATAATGGTTATGAGCAGGGACTTTGTAGTCAGACAGCATTGGCTCAGCTCCAGTCCTGGCTCAGTCACCAAGGAGTTATATGACCTTTTGTAAACCACTCAATCTCTCTGAGACTTGGTTTCCTCATCTGTAGAATGTAAATAATAACAATCCTAACTCACAGGAATAGTGAGGATGATATATTTGTTGTGAGGAATAAGTGAGATAATATATTTGTAAGGACTTAGTGTGATGCCTAACATACGGCCAGTGCTCAATAAATGTTAACTATTACAGTTAAACCATAACAGTGCTTTTTTCTTTTTCCAGATGGTAAGATGATGAATAATATTAAGTATTTTAAAGTATTTTTCAAAATGTTTAGGTTATTACATATTTCTTTGACAATCAGAAAAAACTCTTCAAGTTAAGTAAACACATCCATAATTCTAGAATATACCAGTGGTGAAACCCTTTAGCTGAGATTACCTAGAGAGGGTCTGAGTGATCTGGGAAACACACCAAAGGTGCAATCAGTATTTCCTATGATGCCCAGCTTTCAAATATAATCATTGTATTCTAAACAGTGTTTTGTAAGCCACTGGTCATGATCCATTAGTGGGCTGTGAAATCAAGTTAGTGGATCTGGTCAGTATTTAAGAAATCTGAACTAGAATAGAATAAAATAAAATGGAAAATAACAGAGGGCATCTGATGTAGTTAAGAATATTTTATGAAACTTACTTCAGGGACGTGTCTGTGTCTTGGGTTGTGACATAAACTGTATTTCTTCCTGAGGGCCTCGAAGTTTGAATCTACTTATGGTAACCCTCAATAAGGATGTTAGCTCAAAGGGTAAAGAAAGGGGGCATTTCTAAACGTTGTCCTCTTGTGGCCCTGCAGGCAAATACTGATGCCACTGAGTAGGCTCTCTCAATTCCTAAATTGGGTGATTGTATTTCCATAAGTATTTCTCCCAGAGTTGAAAGAGGGGCACACAAGAGGGAATTTATGCAGAAATGACATCAGACGTCATGTGAGGCAGAGTAGGGCAGTCGGGATATTTCAACCCTGGCTCTTCCTCTGGCCTTGCAGCTGAGCTCGGTGGAAGCTGGAGGAGCCACAGCCTTCATCTACGGCAACTTTAGCGTGCCTGTGGTCAAGGTGAGTGGGGGTATGACCCCAACAGGTGGTTTTAGCAGTGCAGAACTAACACCCTAGCGTTCATGCTGCCTGTGCTTGCAAGCTTATTCCTGGGAGAGGGAATGAAAAGAGGTCTCCCCTGATTCCCAGAATCAAAGATAATCCCTCAATTTTCTTGACTCCTGCATTTACTTGTGCCTCTATTTTTTATTTTATTTACACTTATATTACAAGAGGATGATTACATGTGTGCCTTCCCATTACAATAGAGCTCCTCAAAGGTGAGAGTGCCCTTCGGATCCTTGACAACAACTGGTCCCTTCAGTCATTCGTTTAGTAAACACTGGCGGCTGGAGGCACTGAGAGTACCGAGGAAAACTCGTAGTCCTTGCCTCCAGAAGTCAACATAACGTATTGCAGTAGGAGTTATAATGTCAAGCAAGGCACAGAGGGCGGCCAGTGTGGTAAGAGGTTTGTTTAATGAATTAATATCTCCCCCAAATGTCAGATCAGTCAATCAGGGATGACAGCCCTTACTTCAGGAATGAAATGAAGACAAATAATTGAGATCACGCCTCATAGCACTTAGCACAGTACCCAGCACATCCTAAGCATTCAGTGAGTAAATGCTGGGTATCTATCAAAACTCAGGGGGTTGGCCAAGGTTAAAGTAAGCGTATAGGAAAAAAAGCTGGGGACGGGGTGGGGGGGAAAGAACATATACGATTTGGAATCAAAATGCCTGGGTTTGAGTCCTGACCTTGCTCCTTCTTAGTTGCATTATTTAAAGCCCCTAAGTCTCAACTTCCTTGCTGGTGAGGTGGGGATGAAGATCCCTGCTTCCTGCGGGTGTTATTAGAAGTGCCTAAGGAAGAGTCAGTGGCTCACTTAAGTTCTTAGTTGTGTGAGGAATATTTTGTTCCACCTTGTGCTTTTTGTCGAGTTTCTCTCCTCAGTGATCCTATGACACCCTGTGCTCACCTTTCCTGCAGCACTTGTCACACTGTCTCATCCTCGTTTGTTTTTATGTCTGTCTCTCCCACAAGACTGAACTCCCTGAGACAACTGGACATGATCTGTCTCTGCATCTTCAGGGCCTAGAGCAGAGCAGGCCCTCAATAAGGGACGCATGAGTGAATGAGTAAATGGCAGCTTATACCATCTTGTGGCATTTTATGCATGCCTTGCCCCCAATCTGCATGGACAGTTTTCTTGTTTAATGACATGCATGCCTTTGTCCTCAGTCAAGTGCTTCCTAAGGACTGAGATTCTGGGCTGACCTCCCCTGGGGCGGGGTCTGCTTGTTTTCAGAATGCAGCACTATTTTGGTGGAACCTGCATAGCAGTGGTGAAGGGGATGGTGACACACTTCATGCTGGCTGTCCTGTCCTGGTAGGAGATAAGTGGGGTAAGGCCTGCCTTTCTGGGCATGGGAATTGGGTGAGGGGTCCAGGGTAAAGTGAAGTAGGGGATGGATGGAAAATAACATAGCCTTTTCATTCCAAAAGCTTAACAGTGCCACATTATATTGAGGTGATCAGATTCTGGATTAGTTGCCACCAGTACATTGGGAGCCCATAAGGCCGGGCTTTTGTCATAGAGCAGGTGTCAGTAAAAGTTTATTGGCCTTACCAGATGGGCCTTGATTCCTGAGCACAGCTAAGGAATAATATGTTGCCAAGTCCCAGTCCTCTATCCCAAGGAGAGAACCATCAGGTGCTTCCCCATGAGGAGACAGTCAAACAAGGAAGAGAGAAATAAGTAGGGGATGTGTTTATGTCATATATGTGTCTAAGAGCACTTAGCTCTGAAGACAGAAAAAGAAGTAGAAGAGGGACTCTTGTGCTGAGGTGGACTTTGCCAGGAGAATCCATCCCTTTTCTCTCATTACCCTGGA
Source organism: Pseudorca crassidens (assembly GCF_039906515.1). Taxonomy (NCBI): domain Eukaryota; kingdom Metazoa; phylum Chordata; class Mammalia; order Artiodactyla; family Delphinidae; genus Pseudorca; species Pseudorca crassidens. The sequence goes on along the minus strand of NC_090304.1, from coordinate 52,864,523 downwards.
ATGGTTCCCTGGGGGAGGTGGGCTTTTAGGAGCTACATATGAAGGGTAAGTGACCACAGTACCCACGGGTTTGAAAATTAGTCTGTAGTAGCAGGACCTGTCAGGGACTTTTTCCAGGTGCCACTGTCCTTTTTGCTCTTTACTGCTGCTGAAGCAACGTCTTGTAGTCCACAGTAGGGCTGGGACCAGGGTGAGGCAAGTGAGTTGCCAAGGGTGTGGAATTTAACGGCCCTGTGAGCGAGCATCGCTACTGTCTGCTCCGCTGAGCCTGCTCTTCTTCCTCCCCATTTCCCCCAGTGGCCAACAAGTGGATACACGAGTATGGACAGGAATTCCGCAGACCTTGCAGCTCAAGCCCTGAAGACTAAAATGTTGGCAGAAAGAAGCTGGAAGAGTCCTTTGGCTTTCCAGAGAAGCCAGAAGCCAAAAGCTATGGTAAGAGAGGAGAAAGGAGAGCAAAGCTTCTGGAGGAGGGTCTTTGTCAGCATTGCCTATTCCTTGCAAATGGAAGACAAGGAAGTGGTCTCTAGCAGGGGACATCTGAGAACTTAGTTTCTCCTCAAGCCATGAGTCACAGTAGAATGAACAATAGAAAGGAGGGGGCAAGGAGGCTGGAGAGAGAAGTTTCTAGAGCTCACACTTTCTCTTGGGAACAGGACATATCAACAGTCTCCAGGGTTTGGTCACTGGGGCTTTTGCTACTTGAGCCTTGACCACAGGGGCCCAGAAGTGGCAGTGAGGACACCTGCAGGTGGTGCCTGACCCCCCATATGCCCTTCTGCCTACTGACTTCTGCTGAAGGCTGAGCAGGGGGTGTCTCTGTATCAGGAGTGTACCTCATGTGATGATTTTTTTAAAGCAGAAAATAACTTTTTTAAAATATGATTTTTTAATACAGCCATTAAAAATGTTTTAATACAGTCATTAAAGATGTTTACAAATCATTTTTCACAACCAAGAACATTCTTACTTTGTAATATTGAGTGAAAAAGGCAGAGTATAATATTTTATTTATGTGTAATCTCATCTTGGCTCCCCTCTCACTGCATTCCAGACACAAGACATTCTTTCTATTCGCTGCTGCTGGTCTCACCATTCCACTCTTGGCTCAGTACTGCTTCAGAGGCCTTCTCTGACACCCAAACTTCCAGCCACTTTTGTTCACATTAGCCAACTTTGTTTTCTTCCTAACACTTTTCTTGAAATTATTTTATTTATTTAATTGTGGCCAGTGGCCTTCCCTGCAGGCTGAATGCTTTAAGACCCCTCTATACTTTGTAAATGCCTCTATTGTAGCCCCCATCTCACTGAATTTCACTATTTGTTTATTTGCCTGGCTGCCTGCACTCCTTATACCTCTTGGTATCCCCAGAAAAAGGTCTGTTTCAAATAAGTAGGCATTCAGCAAATATTTCTGGATAAATGAATAAGAAGGCCTCCTTTGAGTTGTACTTTGGAGGACAGGTAGAATTTTTTTACAGGCAGAGTCTAGTGAGGAGAAGCATTTCCCAGCAGAAGGACTAGCATGAGCTAAGGCTGCACTGATGAGTGACTTGTGCAAAGAGAACATTCCGGGCGACTTGGCTCAGGTTCCTCAACAGGAGCGAGGGCGTGTGCCTTGCTCACAAAGAAGCCACACAAGTAAAGGACTAGGTGCTTAGACACTGCTGCCTCCGCCCCCTCCCTGCACCATACACGTCAGGGTTTCTGCCTCCCAGAGCTCTGTGGGCCCCAAGGAAAAGGTTCTGGTGTGCTGATATTCGGGTTCCTGAAGAGCCTCCACGAGCACCTGGTCACATCCCCAGTATTTCCGCTGAATGCATCAGGACTCTGGAAACCCTCCTACTAAATTACTGTCATGTAGGGAAGAAAAAGTACTTTCCCCCTACCCTTCTGAGTTCTTAGCTGAAACCTGTGTAATAAAAGACATATTAACAAAAGGAAACCCACAAGCTTAGTGACATGTATATATCATGTATACATGGGAGATACCCAGAGGAAAATGAATAACTCCCTGAGGTGGCTTAGAACTTGGGATGAAATATCATCGTAAGAGGGAACGGGGGGATGTAGCCCTCTTAGATTCCTAGGAATGATAAATGGGCCCTTAGAGTATAGCCCATAGGTGGGAGATGTGATGGTGACAGTTTATCTAGGTGTGGTGTCCACTTGTAGTCTCTTCTCCTGTGGTAAGGGTCAGTCTTCCTTGGTTGGTGAAACTCTTGAGGAGGGGATTTCTAACAACTGAGTTCCTTTTGGAGCATCTGTCTTCAGGCAGGTTAGAGCAGTTCAGGGAAAGTGGTGTGTCTGTGGGGCCCCAAAGGCGCTTAGTAGGTAGCTATTTCTAAATAGGACTGACTGTGGCTTGGTACATAGTTTATAATTTTGTTTCTTTCTTGCACGCTTCTTCAACTGTTTTTCTAACAGCTTTCTCCAACCTGGGTTCCTGGTGTTGCACTCAGTATCCCTCACAAGATTCACTACAGGGAAGATTCTTTATGTTAATGACTATTATCATTGTCATTAGTAACATACTGACCGTTTACCACTGGCCAGGCACTGTGATAAGAACTGAGGTGTACTTGTCTCCTTCAATCCTCACGATGAATAGGTACTATTATCTCCATTTTATAGATGAGGGAAACTGAGGCAGAGAATGTGTAACTTGCCTGAGGTTACATAGCTCTATAAAGTGGCACAGGCAGGATTTGAATACAGGTCTGCCTCCAAAGATTTTTTTTTAAAATTTTTTTAAATTGAAGTATAGTTGATTTACAATGTTGTGTTAATTTCATGTGTACAGTGAAGTGATTCACATACAGTATATATGATATATATACAGTATATATATATATATATATATATTCTTTTCCCTTATAGATTATTACAAGATATTGAGTATAGTTCTCTGCGCTATACAGTAGGTTCTTGTTGGTTATCTATTTTATATATAGTAGTGTAGATGTGTTAATCCCAAATTCCTAATTTATCCCTCCTCCCCTTTCCCCTTTGGTAACCATAAGCTTGTTTTCTATGTCTGTGAGTCTGTTTCTATTTTGTAAATAAGTTCATCACATATCATTTTTTTAGATTCCACATATAAGCAATATCATGTGATGTCTGTCTTTGTCTGGCTTACTTCACTTAGTATGATAATCTTTAGGTCCATCTATGGACCTAGAAAGAAACAGAAAATATGAACAGACCAATTACCAGTACCAGTACTGAAACTGAATCAGTAATTTTAAAACTCCCAACAAACCAAAGTCCAGGACTAGATAGCTTCACAGGTGAATTCTACCAAACGTTTAGAGAAGAGTTAACACCTATCCTTCTGAAATTATTCCAAAACGTTGCAGAGGAAGAAACACTTCTGAACTCATTCTATGAGGCCACCATCACCCCGATATCAAAACCAGACAAAGAGTGGGAGGGAGACGCAAGAGGGAGCAGATATGGGAACATATGTATAGCTGATTCACTTTGTTATAAAGCAGAAACTAACACACCATTATAAAACAACTATACTCCAATAAAGATGTTAAAAAATAAATAAATAAAAAGATACTAAAAACAAACAAGCAACCAGACAAAGATATCACAAAAAAGGAAAATTACAGGCCAGTATCACTGATGAACATCGATGCAAAAATCCTCAACGAAATGCTAGCAAACCCAACTCCAACAATACATTAAAAGGATCACACACCACGATCAAATGGGCTTTATCACAGGATGCAAGGATTTTTCAATATCCGCAAATCAATCAGTGTGATACACCACATTAACAAATTGAAGAATAAAAACCATATGATCATCTCAATAGCTGCAGAAAGAGCTTTCAATAGAATTCAACATCCATTTATGGTAAAAACTCTCCAGAAAGTGGGCACAGAAAGAACACACCTCAACATAATAAAGGCCATATATGACAAACCCACAGCTAACATCATACTCAATGGTGAAAAGCTGAAAGCATTTCCTCTAAGATCAGGAACAAGACAAGGATGTCCATTCTCACCACTTTTATTTAACATAGCTTTGGAAGTCCTAGCCACAGCAATCAGAGAAGAAAAAGAAATAAAAGGAATCCAAATTGGAAAAGAAGAAGTAAAGAAGAAAAGAAGAAGTAAAACTGTCACTGTTTTACACAGAAAATCCTAAAGACACTAACAGAAAACTACTAGAGCTCGTCAATGAATTTCGTAAAGTTGCAGAAAATTAACACACAGAAATCTGTTGCATTTCCATACACTAACAACAAAATACCAGAAAGAGAAATTAAGGAAATAATCCCATTTACCATCACATCAGAAAGAATAAAACACCTAGGAATAAACCTACGTAAGGAGGCAAAAGACCTATAACTGTAAAATGCTTATTAAAGAAACTGAAGACAACACAATCAGATGGAAAGATATACCATGTTCTTGGATTGGAAGAATCAATATCGTTAAAATGACAATACTACCCAAGGCAATCTACAGATTCAATACAATCCCTGTCAAATTACCAATGGCATTTTTCAGAGAATTAGAGCAAAAAATTTTTAATTTGTATGGAAACACAAAAGTCTCTGAATAACCAAAGCAATACTGAGAAAGAAAAATGGAGCTCGAGGAATCAGGCTCCCTGACTTCAGACTATACTACAAAACTACAGTAATCAAAACAATATGGTACTGGCACAAAAACAGACGTATAGATTAATGGAAAAGCATAGAAAGCCCAGAAATAAACCCACTCACTTATGGTCAATTAATCGACAACAAAGGAGGCAAGAATATACAATGGAGAAAAGACAGTCTCTTCAATAAGTGGTGCTGGGAAAATTGGATAGCTACATGTAAAAGAATGAAATTAGAATAGTCCCTAACACCATATACAAAAATAAACTCAAAATGGCTTAAAGACTTAAACATAAGATATGACACCATAAAACTCCTAGAAGAGATCATAGGCAAAAAAATTCTCTGACATAAATCATACCAATGTTTTCTTAGATCAGTTTCCCAAGGCAATAGAAATAAAAACAAACAAATGGGACATAATCAAACTTACAAGCTTTTGCATAGCAAAGGAAACCACACACAAAACAAAAAGACAATCTATGGAATGGGAGAAAATACTTGCAAATGGTGAGACTGACAAGGGATTAATTTCCAAAATATACAAATAGCTCATACAGCTCAGTATCAAAAAAAACCCCAGACAACCCAATCAAAAAATGGGCAGAAGATCTAAATAGACGTTTCTCCAAAGAAGACATACAGATGGCCAACAGGCACATGAAAAGATGTTCCACATGGCTAACTATTAGAAAAATGCAAATCGAAAGTACAATGAGGTATCACCTCACACCAGTCAGAATGGCCATCATAAAAAAGTCTACAAATAATAAATGCTGGAAAAAGGAACCCTCTTACACTGCTGGTAGGAATGTAAATTGGTGCAGCCACTATGGAGGTTCCTTAAAAAACTAAAAATAGAGTTACCATATGATCCAGTGATCCTACTCCTGGGCATATATCCAGAGAAAACTCTAATTTGAAAAGATATATGCACCCCAACATTCACTGCAGCACTATTTACAATAGCCAAGACATGAAAGCAACCTAAATGTCCATCAGCAGATAAATGGATAAAGAAGATGTGGTATATATATACAATATAATATTACTCAGCCATCAAAAAGAATGTCTGTCTCCAAAGATCTTAACTAGCCCTCTGTTGTCTGAATTACATGTTATTTTGCTGTGGTTGCTTTGCTCCCATTAGCAATTATGTCTTTTGGAGACAATAATTTTTTTTTTTTTTTTTTTTTGTGGTACACGGGCCTTTTTTGTGGCCTCTCCCGTGTGGAGCACAGGCTCCGGATGCGCAGGCTCAGCGGCCATGGCTCACGGGCCCAGCCGCTCCGCGGCATGTGGGATCTTCCCGGACCGGGGCACGAACCTGTGTCCCCTGCATCGGCAGGCGGACTCTCAACCACTGCGCCACCAGGGAAGCCCTGGAGCCAACAATTTTTGAAAGGAGTCTTCAGCCTTTTCCCGGGCATTGAAAAGATCTATCCTTTGTGTCTCTAATGCCTAATGGCTAAGAGCCCTGTCAGATGTAGGTACTGAATACACGAACAAATCACCTCAATTCCACAGATGTAAAGAGAACGCCTATTGTGTGACCAGCCCCATGCTTGGTGCCCCATGAGATTCCAATAAAATGAGGAGGTCTGCTCACTGCCCTTAAAGGAAAATTAGCACATGCCCAAATATAAGAATAGAGAATTATATATAATCAAATAGAAAGCTGTGGGCTGCTCACCCTAAGGATCACAGGAGTTGGGAGAAAGGGGAGAACCCTATGGCTGAAGTGGGATGAGAGGGCTTCCACATTGGGACCCCAGGAACACAGAAAGAGTGAGAATGTGCCTGAAGAGGGTGGGAAGCAGCTGCCACCTCACCTGTCCCCCATTCACGCACAAGGGGGCAGGGAGAGCTCTCTAGAAGGAGGAAGTGAGAGGGTGTTGATTCTGGGGGGCCCTTATCCAGCAATGCCAAGAGGAGCCAGCACAAACTGCCCTTTCATGGAACCACTCAAAGAGTCCCCTGTTCGAGGGCCTTGGTTGCTCAAGCTGGGAGAAGCCAAAGGAGAGGGGGTGAGGTGGGGACAGAGGGACATTTGCCTGCAGACTGCTGTATACTCAGAAAAACAAGGAAATCAGCTAAGGGCTGGGGGAGGAGACAAACATTTATGCCTGCTCTGTGCCGGCTATTTTATCTCACTTATCTTATTCACAACGATTATCATCCCTTTTGGCAAGAGAGGAAAGGAGGCTCAAAGAAAAGACCTCTGCTAGAAGCAGAGCCGGATTTGGAGCTAGGGAGGTCTCCCGCCATCAGCTGCTTCTAACCTCTCCTTCCTCATGTTGGGATCCCCAAAACTTCCTCCCCCTGAGGAAGTAGAGCCTGCCTCTTTCTCTTCTTCCCCTCTGCCCCATCCTCTTTTATTCCCTTTCTTCATCAAGTGACCCTTCCCATCAAATGCTTGATAGGCCTGCTCCCCCTAAGGTCTGAGTGACAGGGTCCTGCTGTCCCTACCAGGGGCATATTTGCATTTTAAGTGGATAGCCCATGGTGAAATCAAATATAATCTGAAAGGAATGAGGTGTGTTTTTGGTTAAGGATTTAAGGGCATGGATCAGATGGCTCCCCATAGATAACTACTGTCTCTCTCACCACATTTTGAGATGGGGCATAACTAAAATAATGACCATCATGCCTCCTGTCCAACTGCTTATCATCTTATGGGACCAGAGGGCGGCAGTTACTTTCCCTGGCCCAGAAAGGTGAAGTGACTTGTCCATAGTTAAACAGTGTGTCAGTGGCAGAGCCAAGACTAGAAGGCAGATTTCTGGGCTCAGAGACCCATGCCTGTCCGCTTCTTGGAACAGGAGCACAGTGGGCAGAAGATGGAATCAACCAACCCTTGATGGTGTTTTCATGGGCACAGATTTCATGTGTGGCTGTCACTCATTCATTCAATTAAGCTTTACTGATGTTGCCTCTGTGCCTGGCCCTTTGCTGGGGCTGGAGATGATGACTCTGACTGTCTATCCTTGAAGAGCTCCCAGAGAAGAAAACCCACACAATGACAATACTAGTGGAAAGGGGACACGCAACACGTTACATGTCCGGAAGGGGTATCACTACATCTCTGGTGTGATGGGCTCATGTGACACTTGATTTAGGCCTTGAATGATAAGGAGGTTCGTGTGTGTGTGTGTGTGTGTGTGTGTGTGTGTGTGTGTGTGTGTTATGGAGATGTGGGAGCTTATCTCCCTAACTCACAAGTGTATAAGAAAACTCAAAAAATCCAGACCCTTCTGATAAATCTAAAAATTTCTTTGGTCTTGAAAATTCAGACACATCATTCAGGAGAGATTTTCTCTAACTTTGTGTTCCTTAATCTGTTTCAGAAAACAGATTTTTTCCCCCCTTACCATATCAAAAATTATATTAAATATTCTTTTAAAAATCACACATTGTCCCCTAGGGGATGCCATCAGCCTAGAAATTCCCACAATGCTCTCCAGGTTCTAGAGTTCTGGAATTTCTATTTTTAACCCTCTTGCAACAAAAAAGGAAATAGGAATTGTCAGTGGGCTCATCCTGGAGGAGCAAGGCAATCTATCCTGCTGCCTCTGCTCAATCAATTCTTTCTCTGGCTGCCACTGAGCCTGTTAGTCCTCTGGTGCTTGAGGCCAGAAAAAGCCATCCTCTCTATCAGCTCCCTGAGTCCCTCTGGCTCTTGGGGTTGTGGGCCTGGGGACAGGCAGGGCCAGCCTCCAGTGCCTGGGCCAGCCAGCATCAGTCCACTTTACTAATTCCAGAGCCCTCTATGGGGGCTCTGCCCTGGGTCACCTCACTCACTCTCTCCTACATCTAGCTGTCTTGGAATACAAAAACTACAGAAGCACAATGAAGTACCACTTCACACTTACTAGTATGGCTATAATTTTTTTTTTTTTTTAAAGGAAAAATACTAAGTGTTAGAGAGGATGTGGAGAAATTGGAACCCTCATGCATTGCTGATGTTGCAGCTGCTGTGGAAAACGGTTTGTCAGTTCCTCAAAAAGTTAAACATGGAACTACCATAGAACCCAGTAATACCTCTCTTAGATATAGATCCAAAAGAACTGAGAGCAGGGACTTCAAAATAAATATTTATACACCCATGCTCACAGCAGCATTATTCACAATAGCCAAACGGTGGAAACAACCCAAGTATGTATAACAAGAGATGAATGGATAAACAAAATGTGGCATGCACATGCGATGGAATACTATTCAGCCACAAAGAGGAATGAAATTTTGATACATGATTTAACACAGATGGATCTTGAAAACATTATGCTAAGTGAAATAAACCAGACACAGAAGAACAATTATTGTATGATTCCACCTATATGAGGTACCTGGAATAGACAAACCCACAGAGACAGAAAGTAAAATAGAGTTTCCCAGGGGCTGGGGGCAGGGAGAAAGGGGGAGCTGTTGTGTGACCTTGGGCAAATCACTTTCCTTATTAGAGCTCTCATTTCCTCACCTGTAGGGTGGCACTGCTAATCTGTCTGCCTTACCCACTCCACAGAGTTGTGAGGTCTCAAAAGGCTGTAAATGTGCTCTGTAAATGGCACATACTGTATTGTGTCAATTAATATGTTTACATTTGATTAGCCATTGATTTGTGGTATCATCATTGATCATCAGGAAAAAACTTTCTCCCCCCATTGCTCAGCTAACTACCCAGTTAACTGTTCCCTCCATCCACCTGTAAGAGGCCAGCCACTTGACGAGTCTCAGGTTCCAAGGTTTCACCTGGCTACAGGCTGGGGTTTCTAGCAAACTGCTGCGAGAGGAAGCCAGCTCTAGGAATATCGGAACCTCTTGAGTTTACATAACTTTCTAAGCCCAGGACCCAGACTGAGAATGTGTTGACTCTGGCTGCTGATGGGGCAGCCAGCTGGGGCAGGAGAAGAGTTGGCTCGAAGATTACAAACAAAACACTGTCCCTGCAGGAAAGAGTATGATTGCTGTTTGCTTTCTCTACTCCTGTTGTAGGTGCTCTTCTTGCTTTCCCCTTGTTAAAAGTTGTGACCTTTTAACTCCCCACCCCCAGTTCTGATGGCAGGCCCTTGAATCCAGCTTCAGGGTCCTTGGCACCTCACTGTCCAAATCAGTTTGTCTTGTTCATTCCATCTCTAAAATATCGAGCCTTTCTCCTTATCTCACCCTGCAGCCACTGTCTAGTTAAGTATACCTTTGCCTTTTACCTAGACTACCACTGCCTCTTTACTGCTCTCCCTGCCTCTAGTCTGGTGCCTGCCAGTCCACCTACATGGATACCAGAGTGACTTTCCTTAACTTCTGGCAACTCCCCATCTTGCCACTCAAGGCCTTTATGACCTGCCTCCTGCAGCCTCTCCTGTTACAGCTTTTACTCCAGCCATACTAATTGTACTAATCTACCAGCTGTATCAGACTGACTTTCAAGTCTCCTGGGCTTGTGTACGCTGCCCCCTCTTCCTGCAAAGTATTTCCCTTCTTTCTCCACCTCCATTTTGTGATGATGCTTCAAAGCTCAACTCAGATGCTACCTACTTTGTGAAACCATCCCTGACCTGTTTCCAAAGAGGTTTACCTGTCCCTTTCCCTTTATACAATGTGGGCAGTGTTTCTATAATGGTCTCTCTAGACTATGAGCTCATTTGAAGGGTCTCATTATTTATTTATCTCTGTCTCCAGAGTCCACTGGAGGCTTGGCACAGAATAACTGCTCAGGTTTGCTTAATCAGCAAATAAATGTTCATAACTGCAGGTTTAGAAGAGGATAACACCACAAGTCATGCCCAACTCTCCTCATGCCTTTGAGTCTTCTCAATCTCAAGATTCTCCGCCCTCAACATTAGATCTGTGTCTACCCATTTGCCTACCTTCTCCTTTCGGACATTTCTCCTTGGACATTCCTTAAAGTGTGTGTCTGACAGAACGGCCCCTGGTTTGACCGAAATATGTTCCAGAAACGAAATATGTTCCTTCTGGCTTTGTAGAACTCCTTCACTCAAAGGGTCCAAGGGTCTCCTTTATTTTCTTCCTGAGTATGGAGTGCTGATCTGTAGGCTTCACAAGGATGTTGTTACATCCAGAACATAGCAGGTGCTCCTTAAAGATACGTTATGTGAACATATGAATGGTCCCTTCTCTGCTGGGGTATAGTGGACCACTCAAAGATGCTGCCATCTCCTAGCCATGTCTGTGGGCAAGTCATTTCACATCTCTGAAATTCAATTTCCTTGCCTTAGAGGGAGGAGATATGGGGATATATGTATATGTATAAATGATTCACTTTGTTACAAAGCAGAAACTAACACACCATTGTAAAGCAATTATACTCCAATAAAGATGTTAAAAAAAATTTTCCTTGCCTTTAAATTGGGTAAATACTGGACACCTACATGTAAAAGATTGAAATTAGAACATTCTCTAACACCTCAAAATGGATTAAAGACCTAATAAGATAAACTCAAAATGGATTAAAGACCTAAATGTAAGACCAGATACTATAAAACTCCTGTAGGAAAACATAGAACACTCTTTGACATAAATTACAGCAATATTTTTTTGGATCTGTCTCCTAGAGTAATGGAAATAAAAGCAAAAATAAAAAAATGGGGCTTCCCTGGTGGCACAGTGGTTAAGAATCCGCCTGCCAATGCAGGGGACATGGGTTTGATCCCTGGTCCGGGAAGATGCCACATGCCGCGGAGCAACTAAGCCTATGCACCACAACTACTGAGCCTGCGCTCTAGAGCCTGTGAGCCACAACTACTGAGCCTGCGTGCCGCAACTACTTAAGCCCGTGCGCAGAGAGCCCATGCTCCGCAACAAGAGAAGCCACCGCAATGAGAAGCCCACACACCTCAACGAGAGTAGCTCCTGCTCACGGCAACTATAGAAAGCCCACGCGCAGCAACAAAGACCCAACGCAGCCAAAAATAAATAAATAAATTTATTAAAAATAAAATAAAATGGGACCTAATTAAACTTAAAAGCTTTTGCACACAAAGGAAACCATAAACAAAAGGAAAAGACAACCTATGGAATGGGGAAAATATTTGCAAACAATGCAACCGACAAGGGATTTTCAAAATATACAAACAGCTCATAGAGCTCAATATCAAAAAAACACACAACCCAATCCACAAATGGACAGAAAATCTAAATAGACATTTCTCCAAAGAAGACATACAGATGGCCAACAGGCACATGGAAAGATGCTCAAGGTCACTAACTATTCGAGAAATACAAATCAAAACTACAGTGAGGTATCACCTCACACCTGTCGCAATGGCCATCATCAAAAAGTCTACAACTAATAAATGCTGGAGAGGGTGTGGGGAAAAAGGAACCCTCTTACATTGTTGGTAGGAATGTAAATTGGTACAGCCACTATGGAAGACAGTATGGAGGTTCCTTAAAAAACTAAAAATGGAGTTACCATATGATCCAGCGATCCACTCCTGGGCATGTATCTGGAAAAGACAAAAACTCTAATTCGAAAAGATATATGCACCCCAATGTTCACTGCAGCACTATTTACAATAGCCAAGATATGGAAGCAACCTAAATGTCCATCAGCAGATAAATGTATAAAGATGTGGGGTATATATATATATGTGTGTGTGTGTGTGTGTGTGTGTGTATGTATATACAATGGAATATTACTTAGCCATAAAAAAGGAATGAAGTAATGCCATTTGCAGCAACATGGATGGACCTAGATATTATCACATTAAGTCAGACAAAGACAAATATATGATATCACTTATATGTGTAATCTAAAAAAGAAAATGATACAAATGAACTTATTTACAAGACAGAAATAGACTCACAGATATAGAAAACAAATTTATGGTTACCAAAGGGGAAAGGTGGGGGTGGGGAGGAATAAATTAGGAGTTTGGGATTAACAGATACACACTACTATATGTAAAATAGAAAACAACAAGGACCTACTGCATAGCACAGGGAACTATATTCAATATCTTGTAATAACCTATAATAGAAAAGAATCTGAAAAAGAATACATATACATGTGTGTATAACCAAGTTACTTTACTGTACACCTGAAACTAACACAATGCTGTAAATCAACTATACTTCAACTTAAAAATATAATTTATGTGAACTTAAAAATGATAATAATAAATAAACTGGGGATAATGCCCATACTTCACAAGGATACAAAGGATAAAGATGTAAGTAACTAGCACAGTATCTAATACAAAGCTCAATGAGGGCTTCCCTGGTGGCGCAGTGGTTAAGAGTCTGCCTGCCGATGCAGGGGACATGGGTTCGTGCTGGGAAGCACGATCTGGGAAGATCCCACATGCCGCGGAGCGGCTAGGCCCGTGAGCCATGGCCACTGAGCCTGTGCGCCCGGAGCCTGTGCTCCGCAAAGGGAGACGCCACAACAGTGAGAGGCCCAGTTACCGCAAAAAAAAAAAAAAAGCTCAATGAACATTTCATTCAGTCTCCATCCATCAAGGCTGGTCATCATCCTCTTGCCAGGTATCTTCACCAAAAAGAACTCTGACCAGGGTCCCCTATATTGTCCAAGAGGCAGCGTGAAGAGGAAACAACCTAGGTTTGAATTCTGACACCACCACTTCTGAGCTATACAAATTTGGACCTAATGCCTACCTGTAAAAGGAACATAACATCACTTACCTCACAGGGTTGCCGTGAGGATTAAACAGATATGTGTAAAGTGAATTAGCTGATGATCAACTTTGATGACTATTATGACTTGCCTGGCGAACAAAAGTGTCTGATGTGTGTCCCTGAAAACCGTGCATTTGACTATGCTGCCCCCCTGTAGACAGAGTGCACACAGCCCAGCAAAGAGACCTTGGCCCGCTCCTTTCCCCACCCAACCCCCAAAGGGCTTGGTGAGAGGATGCAGATCACACACAAGGCACTTTTCTTCTCTGCTAGGGAGCTCATGCTTTACTCAAAAATATTTAGTGAACATCTAAACCAGAACTTCTCAGGATTAATGTGCCTGTTGGAATGCAGATCAGTACTGACTCAATAGGTCTGGGGTAGGGACAAAATCTTTAACAAGCTTCCAGATGACACTGATGCTACTGGCCCACAAACCACTCTGAGTAAAGAAGGTCTTAAATATAATATGGGATTGACATGACAGGAACTATTTATTCAGTGCCTACCCTGTGTCAGTTACTGAGAGAGCCACTTAACCTATATTAACTTGCATAGTCCTCAAGACTCTGTGGGGTAGATACTACTGATCTCCATTTTTCCGATGAGGAAACTGTAGCACAAAGAGAGAGAGTACGTAGCTATCTCATACAGCCAGTAAGGGATGGGCCTTAGGTTCTAATTTAGGCAGCCTGGCTCCAAAGCCTACTAGGAAGAGGACTCCAACAGTATGTAGAGGATAACCAGGGGAGGGGCTGAGGCAAGGAAAGGAGACATCATAGAACAGAGAATGGACAGGGGTTGGTGGTAGACTGCATATGGATGTAAGAGAGGGTGCCATCTAGGGCACTTTGGCTGCCTGGTTTGGTCAAGTGGAGAGATGGTGGTATCTATCACTACTGAGTTAGGAAACGTGGGTGGAAGGACAAGTTTTAGGGGGAAGGTGAGTTCGGTTTTAGGAATGGTCAATGAGTGGCTTTTGGACATCTGGGAGATATGGAGAAGTAGATGGACCTAGAGTATCTAGGTATCTAGTAACTCTAGAAGTATCCAGAGTTCAGGAGATATCTAAGTTGTAGACAAAGTTTGGGTGTTGGCAGATTTAAAGCCCTGAGTGCCTGAGGTCATGTGGACGGTGTACAGACTGTCCTGTTCTGGGCCAAAGTCAACATAGCAAATAACTGGAAGAGATGGGACTGGAATATGGTCTCCCGGGCTGCAGTGGAAGCTGGTTCTGTCCATTCCACTGGGCATTATGGATCTGGGAAGCAGGCAGAGCATAAGATGTTGATAGGCTACAGGAAAGAGGTTTTTCTGGTGCTCTATGGTGACTAAATCCAGTGAAATGTTCCCTGCCCCCAGATCAACAGAAATAAGGACAACTCCATAAAGACCAGATAGATAAAGGTTAGGAGATTTATTTTCTTTAAACAAGATCATAAATAACAAAGAAACAAAGTAGGTCCCAGACTTCAGACCCTGCAGCAGGACAGGAATAGGAAGTTGTTGGGTCGAAAGGTGGAGGGGGCTACGCATCACCTAAGACAGTCACAGAAAAGATGGGCTGCAGGAGACTGCCCCTCTCTGCCCTTGGGAATGGCGTGCCTGGGCAGCAAGGGGAGACTGAAGTGCTGTGATGAGGCAGCTGGAAGAGGGCAAATATTGAGGATGCTGGGCTGCACTGATTCTATGAAGAGTAACATGGAAACCACAAATGGCTAAGATAAGCTGTGGGTCTAGAAAAGGCAAGCGGGCACTCTGCACACCTCCAGGGACCAATTATGAAAATGGTTCAATTTGATTCTTAAAAACAACTCCACGGGCCTTAGCCTGTGGCTTTGTGCGTGGGCTGTATTCAACCTGGGTTGCCCTGTGGCAGGTGAGGGCTCAAGAGACCCCTGGAGCAGCCTGGCCTCAGCCCAGGGCAGGTGCCCAGACATGTGGGAGTGGGACCGTGGGCCCTCCCCAGTTGGGAGGCCATGTGCTTGGACTGGCCGGGCCTGATTTTCAGGCTGGTTTCTTGTGATGCTATCCACCCCCCACCCCTGTACCTAAGGATGAGATCCTGGCCCCCCTGGGTCTTCCAAGCCTACAATAGTAAGACGGGGATAAAAAGGTACCTGACTGGTATTTTATTTAAAAGGGAAAAATAAGGACCATCCCGCACGTGGTCCATCCCATGAGGTAGGGCAGGACCATGGCAAGAACAATCTCAAGGAATGGAGGTCCCTGAGCCTGGGGAAACATATGGACGCAGGTGCATTGCCTAATGCCAGGAATAGGGGCCCAGGGTGGCAGTTCTGATGGAGGCTTCACCCTAGGCAAGGCAGGGAGGACAGGCAGGGGCTACCCCTGAACAGGGAAGGGATAGGAGCTGGGGAGCCTTAAACTGGGGAGACCAATGTTGGTCAAAGGCCCTGGAAAACAATGCTTTCGGCAGGAATACACGAAAGGGTTTGTACATCTGAGGATGCCCGTCTATAGGGAGCCGGTGTCACATGGTCGGGCAGGATGGTGAGGAGGAGACAGCGGCATCACAGTGGCCTCTGGTGCGATGTATTTACAACAGAGCTCAGTGTTGAGGGAGGGAAGGAGAGCAGGTCACTAACAGCCAGGAAACACACTGTGAAGAGTAGAAAGAGTGGAAAACAATGTGACCGTCACTAGCTTTCCCCCTGCTTGCCCTGTCTCATCCAGGAAACCCTCCCTAATGATCACCAAGGCCTTTGTAGATCTCTCCCACCTCTTCTCAGCCCCATCCAGGGCAAGACACAGGGTCTGCTCTCAGGGTACTGCCGATTTGACCACAGCTCCAAATGGGCCAGGGGCCCCAAACGCTGCTTATTAAGCGAAACTAAGTCTTTATTTTGATTCCTGGGATCCATCAATGGTCAGCTGCTTGAGGGGTGGTTTGGCATAAGGGAATCACTTGTGTGGCTCACTGTACCAGGCTCCTGTCCTCATTTCCAATGCCTACCCTGCTCTGTCATCCACACCTCCTAGGCCCTGGCATTCAGAACTCTCTAATGCAGAAACCCTTCCTTTTTCTTCAACATTTTTTCTTCTTCAAACTTCCTGAGGGTGGGGAACAAGTTCCCCTAGACCATCATCAAAATCAGATAAGAGACTTCCCAACTGGCAGGTGTGACTCTTCATTAGGCCTGTGGGCTCTCTGAGGATCAGGGGCCTCCTGTAGCAAAGACTGGGAGCTCCCTGAGGTGGGGCCGGGACCGTGTGGCTTGGGTCACCATGCCTCTTTTCCTCCTCCTCCTCAACAAAGAGACCTATTATGTCTGCCTAATCACACGGAGAGCTTCCTAGGATGAGGGGCATCCTTGTTCCTCTAGACCCAGTGGTTCTCAACTGGGAATGACTTTGCCTCTCTTGAGACACTTGGTAAAATCTAGAAACATGTTTGCCTGTCACAGCTGTGTGTGTTCAGGGGTGCTACCGGCTTCTGGTACGTAAAGGCCAGGGATGTTGTTCCAACATGCTACAGTGCACAGAACAGCCCGCACCACAAAGGATTACCCAACCCAAATGTTACTAGTGCTGGGGCTGGAATCCCTGCTCCGGATCTCTACACAGCCTCAAGACCTGCCCCACCTTCCTTGGCAGCAGGGCAGGAGAAGGCATATAGAACTTCTCTGAGAGCCTGGAAAAGGACGGATTCCCATCCCAGCCTCCACAGGAAGGGGCATCTTAAGAAGAAGTATGCATCACAGTGAGGGTGGGGGACTAGGCATCATTTAATGTCAGCTAGGCAACAACTCACTGAACCAGAGCACATGGAAAGAACCAACCATGGCTTTGCAGAAACACACATGCTGGGCTCTGTGTTGAAGAGGAAGAAGAAAGGCAAGGTGACCTAAACCAGGCAGGGGTAAGGCAGAGATACCTATAACCTTGCAAATATCTCTTTGTTGGAACACTGCTGGGCTCCTTAAACCTTTGTACTTCCTTACCACTGGAATCCACCGATGGGCTCTGCAAACCTGTGCCGAATCAGGAAAGTGGCAACAGCTTCAGCTACCTGGAAAAGGGAGAGATGTTCCAGGCCATGTTAAGGGTAGCAACGGGGTTCATCCTTGGAGGTCTGGTGGGCTTCTGTTGGAAGGTAAGGCTCTCTGGTGGACTCATGGGTCCTACAGTTCTGAGGAGCCTGAAATCAAAAGGACCTGCATCCTGGCAGGGCTGGGAGACTCCTCCCCACCCTTTGCCAGGGATGGGTCCAGAGAAGTCAAGAGGAATGATGTGAAGGCTTATTTATCCCCTTAGAGTTACAAAGCACTTTTTTCCTACAGGAGGAGCACATATTAATTCCTAACTGTGACTGTGGTTTAGGGAGCAGTTTCTACCCGATTATCCCTTCTACCATCTGGCTTTCGGGGGCAATGGAGAAGTAGAGCTTAAGATCTTAACCATAGAGCCCTGGGTGAAATAGCAGGGTGCCAGTAACTCCTCAGCCCATACACACAAAGCCAAGACCAGAAGCAGCTGCCAGGGAGAGGTCTGGGGAGCTGGTGGAGTCCCATCTGTGTAGGCCCCACAGCAGCTGCTGCAGGCGACACAGGCTGACTCAGAGGCTGGTTCTATCTTCTGTGAGACCCACAGTTATTCCACGTTGTCCTTTTACATTCATCAAGCACCAGACTCACCTTGTCTGGAGCGTCCTCATGGACTGCATGGCCACACTGGGGTAGGACCTGCATCTGGAACTTCCCTGGGGAAGATACAAACCAAAGCCACCTCAGGGACTAAAATGGTCCTCTCCTTACCATCTCTGCAGCCTCACAGGTCACTCCAGGAGGCCAGGAATCCCCCATCCCCTCCCTGCCAATACTCTGGACCCAATTACACCTAGCCTTTGAGGAGGATGGTAATACTTGAAATTGTAACCTTGAGCAAATCATTTTCCCTTCACTTTTTCTTTCTACACCTATTTAGTATGCATTTACTTTGGGCCAGACACATAGAAACAGTTCCTGTATACACTACAGTCTAGTGGGAGAGCAAAACATAAAAACCAACATTTTAATGCAGTATGTAGTTCCTATGATAACACAGAGCATATGGAACTGGAAAAACACAGTATGAAACTGGAAAAACACAAGAAGAGGGGCTTTGCAATCAAATAGGGATCCAGGAAGGCTTCCCACACAGAAAAAATAACTTGCACAAAGAAAGACGGATGAAATGGTATTTGCTCCTGAAAAGAAAAACTTTGGCATGGTGCTCATGAGAGTTAACAATGAGGCTGGAGAGGTAAGCAGGGACCATACCATTAAGGGGTTTGTAGGCCATGTTAAGGACTTTGAGATTTATTATTACAATAATAAGTTACCATTTGAGTGCTTAACTGTGTGCCAGACACGGTACTAGGCACTTTCTCACACTGCCCTGTAGAACACTGTAAGCTCACAACTAATGTGACAGTTATTAAGAATGAACAGAAATGACTGATAAAGCAAGATCTCTAAGGAGACTAAAGAATACGGGACCCAGAGCTCCCACAGGTAGAAAGAGCAGACTCTCAGAGCCTCAGAATAAGGGAGTAAGCTCTGGAAGTCCTTCTGGCTATCACATTCTGGGATTCTTACCCCAGTTACACAGTGCTTTAAAATCTTTTTTCAAAATACTCATCTACCCATTTTTTAAGTTGATTCTCAAATTTACCCTATAAAATTAAGCAGGACAAATACTGAAATTCTTTTTTGAGATGATGAAACCAAGGCCTTGATTAGTGAAGTGATTTGCCCAAGGCCACTTAATTAGTCAGCAGAGGAACTAAGACCATTCCCTCCAGTAAGGTCCTGCTTATGCCCCTCTTCCTGCAGTAAGCTGCCGCTGGGTGCTCCAGCCTAGTCCCCTCTCCCCTGTATCTCCTAATGTACTACTGTTAATGCATTTAATGGATCCAAACACAGAGCAGCTTGTGCCCCTGTTGTTCTGTAAACTAATATCTATATGCCACTGGTGCTTGCCCCCCCAGGAGTGTGTCATTTCTATAAGAACAGGGCTAATATCATTACTTGCTCTATATCCCTAATAGGGCCCAACCCAGGGCTAGATATTAAATAAGTGCTTAGTAAGTTTTAGATGAATGAACGATTGAGCAAATAACCTGATAAAACTTACAACTCAAACCTTGATGACTGGGACTGCATTTTTCACTCCTCTTTGGAAGAGTGGGTATAAGGAATCAGGGAGAGCTCACACATACTAACAATGCTGTACCCAGTACACATAAAATAACATAATCATGGGTAATCCTCACAATTATTCTATGAGGTGGGCATATTTCCAACTCCGTATTATTTTATTTATTTATTTTTGTCTGCATCGGGTCTTCGTTGCTGCATGCGGGCTTTCTCTAGTTGCTGCTACTCTTCATTGCAGTGCGTGGGCTTCTCATTGCGGTGGCTTCTCTTGTTGCGGAGCACGGGCTCTAGGCGCGCAGGCTTCAGTAGTTGTGGCATGTGGGCTCAGCAGTTGTGGCTCGTGGGCTCTAGAGCACAGGCTCAGTAGTTGTAGCACACGGGCTTAGTTGCTCCACGGCATGTGAGATCTTCCAGGATCAGGGCTCGAACCCATGTCCCCTGCACTGGCAGGTGAATTCTTAAACACTGTGCCACCAGGGAAGCCCCTCCCCGCCAATCTTACAGATGAGGAACTTTAGGTTCAGAGAGCCTAAATCATTCACCTAAGTTGCACCATCAATGAGTGCTGGATTTCTAGGATTCAGTAACTAATTCAGCTGGTTTAAACAGTGCTGGGAAGGCTGTGGTTTGGAATCTGTGGTGATTTAGCCATTTCCTTTTGTTTTATGGATGTCATTACTCTCTATACATACTCATGGGATGCTTTGAAAGAGAAGGTGGTCTTGGCATAAACCTTACTGGGGTAACAGGAGGGATTTAATGAGGTATCAGGAGTGCCTCCTGGACACAATGAAGCCATCATTTATTTTACTTCACCCACATTTTCTCATTTAAACCTCACACAATTGAATTATTTCATTATCTCCATTCGATAGATGAAGAAACTCAGAATTAAGGAAGTCAGCAATCCACTCGGGCCACAAAACCAGTAAGAGTGATTCAAACCCAGGACTGTCTGCTTCCAAGGCTGGTGATCAACACTGATTCCAAATGCTATTCTAGTCAAGATTAACTGCTTTCAGATAGTATCAAGAGCTATGTCTGATTCTTCTGTGTGCCCAGCATCAAGCACAGGTCTTACACAGGTCTTTTCTTGCTTAGAAAAGGTTTGCTTAATTGAATTTACGGAAAAATGTCTAAGCTCAGAATAACCAACATCAGGACTTCCCTGGTGGCACAGTGGTTAAGAATCCGCCTGCCAATGCAAGGGACTGGGGTTTGAGCCCTGGTCCGGGAAGATCCCACATGCCGCAGAGCAACTAAGCCCGTGCGCCACAACTACTGAGCCTGTGCTCTAGAGCCCACGAGCCACAACAACTGAGCCCACATGCCACAACTATTGAAGCCCGCATGCCTAGAGCCCGTGCTCCGCAACAAGAGAAGCCAACGAAATGAGAAGTCCATGCACCACAACAAAGAGTAGCCCCCGCTCGCCGCAACTAGAGAAAGCCCATGTGCAGCAACAAAGACCTGACGCAGCCGAAAATAAATTAAAAAATAAAACAGAATTACCAACATCAGTGCCAAAAAAATCACATAGTCCCAGCCCATGGTCCTGCTCAAGGCCTCAGGACACTATGTAGTTGGGGGAAGGGAAGGGTATGGTATGAAGGTCTAAGGTCAGAGTTTGATAAATCATTCAGAGGCCTTTGAACAACTATTATCAAGGAAAATAGCCCCCTTCTCTGTGGAGAGCTTGAGGACAGCTCAAGGAACAGTCTGAGGGGCCCATGAGACATCCAAGTAGAGATGTCCTGCAGGTTTGATACATGGAGAGGTATGAGTCAGATGTTTAGTTTTGGGAGTTATCAGGGTATAAATGAGAGCCATGAGATTGCCCAGGGAGAGTAAGTAGAAAAGAAGGAAGGTCAAGAACAGAATCTGCTTAAGCTTGAAACCTTGGCCTTGGAGTTAGCACCTCTTCTTCCTATAACCCAAAGTTGCCAGTGACTACTGACTTCACCTTCACCAGGCCTTTCATCTGTACTAAAGCCAAAAGCTTCCATGAAATTTGTTCCACTACCTCCACAGTCATCTAGCCAATACACCTGGACCTAAGCACAACATGTCACTTTCCTACTCATTATACCTCACAATCCTTGTGAGGTTGCCATCAATTTTCTCATTTTATAGACCGAGAAAACTAAAGCTAAGGCAGGTCAAGTAACTTGCCCAAGGTCAAAAAAATTAGCAGGAAGGAAGCAATACTCAAATGCATTTCTCAGAGCCCTTGCTTTTACCACCTCATTATGCTGTCTTCTAAATAGAGTTCAACCTTTTTCTATCTGGGTTATCTTGGACCTTTCCCCTTCCTAAGAATTCGAACAATAATAAAAATACTGATCAGTATTCAGAATATCTTTCACAATATGTATATTTACACAGAGTACTTTATAGTTTATAATGCCCCTTTCAAAGACATTGCCTCACTTTAATCCTTACAACTCTGAGGCATATGTGGTAGTATAATTCCCATTTTTAGATGGAAAATTTCCACATGACTCTGCCCATTTCTCTGCCCTCAGGGGACCTAGGAACATAATTTCTTCACAGCTTACCTTGCATTTGGCCAATAGTCAGATCTTTATCCAATCTATCAACACCTAGAACAAAATAAGAGAATCCATAAGTAGCTTGCTAGAAAAAAGCTGTGTGAAATAAGCTTTGCTGTTCAATAATGAAGTAAAAATTGCTAGAGTTGTAAACATGATGACATTCTCAATTCATGTTAATGCCAATCCTAACTCCCTGAAGGTATATTCTCACCACATGAAGCTTTCTAGGCTGAGGTTCCCCATAACCACTTTGCTTGTTTAAGCTGGTTTCTGAAAATAGGGTTTTACTTTTCAAATTTCCATTATACTCAGAATATCCTTATACCACTCAAGGAGAAGGACTTGGGCTTGACCAGGTAGAGGCCAGGCCAGAATTTGGCCATCCCAGGTGGATGCTTATATTTAGTTAGGTTTAGGGATTTGGCAAAGGGAGGAGAAAGGGCACAAATGAGTGAGGATTGTACTTCACTTTGGAAGTCGCTACCCATTTGGTAAATAGCTTTAACAAAGACATGCTGAGATGACAATATACATACACTGCTAGGGACTCAACTGTGTTCCCCCCAAATTTATATGATGAAGGCCTAATTCACAATGTGACCATATTTGGAGATATGGAAGTAATTAAGGTTAAATGAGGAAGTAATTAAGGTTAAATGCGGTCATAAGGGTAGGGCCCTCACAGGACAGAATTAGTGTCCTTATAAGAATAAACAGCAGAGAGCTAGCTTGTTCTCGCTCTCTCTGCCATGTAAGGACACAGTGAAAAGGTGGTTGTTTGCAAGTCAGTAAGAGAGCTCTTAGCAGAACTCGACCAGTCTGGAACCCTTATCTCAGACTTCCAGCCTCTAGAACTGTGGGAAAATTAATCTGTTGTTTAAGCAACCAGTCTATTGTATTTTGTTATGGCAGCCCAAGCTGACTAATAAAAACACATACACACTTACCAGCCAGGAGCAGCAATTTCGGAATAGGACAACTAAGAAAGAGATTGGATAAGCCTCGGAACCAGCCATCCCAGTATTTTTCTGTTTTTGCCAATTCAATTCTCCAAGTGTAAGGATGGTCCTTCTTGGTCTGGAGGAATAAGAGCAAGTTTTGAGTCTCTGAGGGCAACCCCTGGAGGCACAGGATAAAAACTAGGTCCCTGGGAAAAGGAAAGGGAAGGAAACTAGCACATATTAAGAGCTTACCATGTCCCTGACATTTTAATATACATTTAATCCTTATAACAGCCTTGTGACATAGGTTATTGTTGTAATTTCCATGTTTAGATAATCAGAAGTTTACTTTTTACTTCTATTAGTTTCAATGAACCTAGGAAACTTTCTTAAGATCACAAACCTAGTAAATGGTAAGGCCAAGATTGAGCTTCTTATACTCATCTGGCAAAAAGAACACATCATCAGAAGAATAACTACAAAAACACATTGTAGTATGAAAAATGCTTACAATATAATATTAAGTGAAAGAAGCAGAGTACAACATGTCATCTAAGTTAGGATTACTAGTGGAAAAGATTTACTAGTGGAAAAGGATTACTAGTGGAAAGAACTGGAAGGGAAAACTGAAAATATGTTGATTTGTTCATAGAACATGTTTTCTTATATTTTTATTTATGACAATGATATAATGTTCCTGCAATGGTAATTTAAAAAAGGAAAACTGACACAAATATGACAAAATGTCAATATCTGTTAAATCTCGATATAAAGTAGATGGCACAGAGTATGCACTCATCAAATACAAGCTGAACAAATAAAAGGTTCTCTATACTTCTCTGCATCAAAATTGTGAAATATTATAACTGAAATAATTAGATGACCACATATCAACCAAAATATGAAAATCTATAAGTGAGCATGAGACAGCATATATTGTATTAAAGATCACCACATGATTAAGATGTTCATACTACCCAAATGATCTGCAGATTTAACACAATATCAAAATCCCAATGGCATTTTTTGCAAAAATAGAAAAATTCATCCTAAAATTCATATAGAATCTCAAGGGACCCCAAATAGCCAAAGCAATTTTAATAAAGAAGAACAAAATTGGAGGACTCATGCTCTCTGATTTCAAAATATATTACAAAGTTACAGTAATCAAAACAGCATAGTAATGATATAAAGACAGACAAATAGAGCAATGGAATAAAAACTTCGAGAGCCCAGAAATAAACTCTCACATATACAGTCGAATGATCTTTGATAAGGATGCTGAGACTACTCAATGGAGAAAGGACACTCTTTTCAACAAATGGTGCTGGGGAAACTGGATATCCATAAGCAAAAGAATGAAGTTGTACAACATACAAAAATTAACTCAAATGGATTAAAACCTAAATATAAAAACCTACAACTGTAAAAGTTCTAGAAGAAAGCATCATGAAACTTTTCACGACATTGGACTTAGCAATGATTTCTTGGTTATGGAACCAAAAGCAGAGGCAACAAAAGTAAAAATAGATAAATGGACTATATCAAACTTAAAAACGTTTGTGCATCAAAGAACTCAATCAATAGAGTGAAAAGGCATACCACTGAATGGGAGAAAATATCTGCAAGTCATGTATCTCATAAGGAGTTGATATCCAAAGGACATAAAAGAATTCCTGTAACTCAACAACAAAAAAATCAAATAACCTCATTTAAAAATGGGCATAGGAATTGAACAGACATTTCTCCAAAGAAGATGTACAAACAGCCGATAAGTACATGAAAAGATGTTCCAACAGCACTTATTATTAAGAGATCAGCTGCTGTGAACATGGGTGTGCAAATATCTATTCAAGACCCTGCTTTCATTTCTTTTGGGTATATACCCAAAAGTGAGATTGCTGGATCATACGTAGTTCTATTTTTAATTTTTTGAGTAACTGCCATACCATGTTTAATAGTGATTGTACCATTTTGTAATCCCACCAATAGTGCACAATGGTTCCAATTTCTCCACGTCCTTGCCAATACTTGTTATTTTGGGTTTTTTTGGCAGTAGCCACCCTAATGGGTACAAAGTGATATTTATGGTTTTGATTTGCATTTGATTTGATTTGCATTGATCATTAATGATCACAAATGCTATATGAGTCCACTTATATGAGGTATCTAAAGTATAGTGAAATTCACAGAAACAGAAAGTAGAATGGTGATTATTAGGGGTTGGGGGAAGCGGGAAAGGGGAGTTATTGTTTAATGGGTACAGAGTTTCAGTTTTGCAAGATAAGAAAATTCTGGAAACTGGTTGCACAACAGTGTGAATATATTTAATATTACTGAACTATACACTTTAAAATGGTTAAGATGGTAAATTTTATGTTGTGTGTGTTTTTTACCACAATTTAAAAAAAAAGATCACTGGATGGGGAGTCAGGAAACTTGGATCTTCTAGATCTCACTAAACAACTCATTCTATTCTCTTCTATTAATATTTTCCAGACACAGGACACTTTGAAATGAACACTAATTGTCATTTCAACTTGGAACCTCAGCCTGTCCTACTGCATGCAGTGCTTCCCATTTATGAGTCATTTATAAGAGATCAGCTCCACAGAGACAGCATAATCTCACAAGCTGCTCCCAAATGCATACTAGATTTCATCCGCAAATACAACTCAATAATAAAAAGACAAATAACCCTATTTAAAAATGGGCAAAAGATATGAGGAGATATTTCTCCAGAGAAGATACATAAATGGCCAATAAGCACATGAAAACATGCTCAACATCAATAGTCATTAGAAAAATGTAAATCAAAACCACAGATATGAGATTCCACTTCATACTAGGATGGCTATAATCAAAAAGAAAGACAGTAACAAGTGCTGGCAAGGATACAGAAAAACTGGATCCCTCATACACTGCTGCTGCGAATATGAAATGATGCAGGCACTCTGGAAAACAGAATGGCTGTTCCTCAAATGAGTTACCATCCAGCAATTCCACTCACAGGTATATACCCAAGAGAATAAAAACCTATGCCCACGCAAAAATTTGTACTTGAATGTTTATATCAGCATTATTCCTAATAGACAAAAAGTGGAAATAACCCACATGTCCATTAACTGATGAATGGATTAAAAGTGTGGTCTATCAAAGTGGTTACCAGTGGCTTCCCTGGTGGCGCAGTGGTTGAGAGTCCGCCTGCCAATGCAGGGGACACGGGTTCATGTCCCGGTCCGGGAAGATCCCACATGCCACGGAGCAGCTGGGCCCGTGAGCCATGGCTGCTGAGCCTGCGTGTCCGGAGCCTGTGCTCCGCAACGGGAGAGGCCACAACAGTGAGAGGCCTGCATACCGCAAAAAAAAAAAAAAAAAAAGTGGTTACCAGGCCAGGGGCTGGAAGGTAGAAGAATAGATAGAAGTTGGTAAAAGGGTATAAACTTTCAATTATAAGATGAAAAAGGTCTGAGGATCTAATTAATATAAAACACAATTATAGTGACTATAGTTGACAATAACGTATTGTATAACTGAAATCTGCTAAGAGAGTAAACTTAAATGTCCTCAAAAACACACACAAAAAAGGTAAATCTGTGAGGTGATGGATGTGTTAACTCATTGAGGAGTATCCTTTCACAATGCATCTGTTCATCACATTGTACACTTTAAATATCTTACAATTTTAATTGGCAATTATACCTCAATAAATCTGAAAAAAAAGGTCTATCTATACAATGGAATATTATTCAGCCATAAACAGGAATGAAGTACTGATACATGCTACAACAGAATGAACCTGGAAAACATTATGCGATGGAATGGAAGTCATGGAAGATCACATACTGCATAATTCCACTTATATTAAATGCTCAGATTAGGCAAATCTGTGGAGACGGAAAGTAGATTAGTGATTGCCTAGATCTGGAAAGGATGGAGAGAAATGGAAAATGACTGCAAATGAGTAAGACATTTCTTTTAAAAGTGACGAAAATGTTCTAAGATTAGATTGTTGTGATGGTTGCACAACTGTGACTGTACTAAAAATCACTGAATGGTAATACTTTGGATGAGTTACCTTTCAATAAAGCAGTCCGAAAAAGAGAGATTTATGCATAAAGGAATATCTCCTGGACAAGTGAAGTTTATTCCTTTAAGGATCAAAGCTTAAATGTTTTCCCTTTCTTTTCTGTATTTTAACCATTTTGTATTAGATTCTCCCCATCCCCAATAAAAATGTATAGCTTGTTTTCTTTTACAGAGCAGAGTGGATGCAACTGACCTCTTATGTATGCCTCAGGGTCATTTGAAACACAACTTTTTATATTGTGCTAAACAGAGATGCCCCTATGAAGCTTTGCCCGGTTTTTTGTGCTGTTGTTGTTAAGTTTAATTGGCATTATTAACATTTTCTCCATCATTTTAATTTATTTTTCCTTTGAGATATAACTGACATACAACATTGTTTAAGTTTACAGTGTACAACATGTTGATCTGATACATTTATATATTGCAATATGATTACCACCACAGTGTTACCTAACACCTCTAACATGTCATATAATTATCATTTTTTTGTGGTGGGAACAATTAAGATCTAGTGTCTTAGCAACTTTGAAGTTTATAATACAGTATTGTTGCCTATAATTACTGTGCTGTGCATCAGATCTCCAGGACTTATCTACTAGTTGCAAGAAGTTGTTGACTACTAGAGTTTCTCTGTGTCCTTCCTCAGGTGGAGACTGTTTAGCTATGCTCCTCATTGACTGATATGCCTCAGTTTGTCCTCCTAACAAAACTGCTGGAGTTCATAAAACCCCATACAATAGGCCCTATAAAAAATTATAAGGAAAAAATGAGTTGGAATTAAAAATCAGAGGATCTAGATGTGTTTTAGCACTAACATTTATATGTGACCATGAGCAAGTATCTGCATCTGAGTTGTAAAACAGTGTTAATATCTACAATGCAGAGGCAAAATGAGAACTAGAGATATTAATGTGAAGCATTCAGTATAGATCCTAGCACATAAAAGATAAAACGTAACTGATAGTTTGTATCAGTCTCAAATCTACTAAACACTAATTGATTACCCTGAACAAATCTCTTCATCTCTGAGTCTCAGTTTCTATAGTGTTAACATGTGAGAAAAGGTCTCCCCTCGTCTCACAGAGTGTTGGAGGGCAAACTGATCATGCATTATTTATAATTTTGTAAACTCCAAAGAGGTACAAAGTATTATTCATTGATCTTAAGGATGACAAGAAGATCCTCATTAAATTAAAAATACTGTTTAAAAAAAATGCACCCTCTTCCTTGCTA
Source organism: Pseudorca crassidens (assembly GCF_039906515.1). Classification (NCBI taxonomy): domain Eukaryota; kingdom Metazoa; phylum Chordata; class Mammalia; order Artiodactyla; family Delphinidae; genus Pseudorca; species Pseudorca crassidens. The sequence goes on along the minus strand of NC_090304.1, from coordinate 52,836,262 downwards.
ACACTAGCATCTCCAAATGCAAAGGAATATGTGGTATACACCAAGTATACATAAGTAAGATTAGTAACATCTTACTAATTCCCTGTCATTAGTAAGATATTCATAATCCATCCCAGAAAGTCTATGGCTCACACTCACTCATCATTTCCCAGAAAAAGCACCCCTTCCCACTGGTGTCCTCCAATCAGTTGCTCAGCAAGTTCTCACAGAACACTCACTATGCACACAACCCTGAGCTATACGCTGAAGGAAATTCACACAGAACATCAGTTCCTGCCCTCAAAATACATAGGATATTTTTGTTGGGAGACAATTCTTATGTTATTAGAGGACACTGAATCTGCATTCTAGGGATGACTATAAGAAAACCATAATATTTTGAATGTGGCTTATGAAAATCAGTTCTATGACTTGGTCACAACTTCAGAAAAGCAAGTGCTAAGGTGTGTCCTACAGGCTCTCAGTGCTGTACTGCAGAGGGACTAATATAAACTGGGGTCAGAAAGCTTCCCCAAGGAGATACACCTTGAAAGATGGGAAGGATCTGGATAAGTTTAGGGTAGACTGGTACGAAATGGGATTTTCTCATGAGATAAATCACAGGAACAGAAGTACAGAGGTGAGAAAGGGCCTGATGAGAAAGCAGTCTGCTTGAGGGTAGGGTAGTACTGTAAGTTTTATGTTCCAATTTGTCAGAGCCATCAACAGTGCTTTATATCTTACAGTTAATCTAAGTATCTATTACGATGGTATCTTCGTCTCCTAAAATATCTAACGATGGACAAAAAGAACAATGTTACCTCCCTTTCGCACCTTACACACTTTTGAACCATTCCCTAACCCATCCTTCCAGGTGTATTCAGGCTTTCACCCACCTCCATGTCATCTTCCTTTTTCCTTTTGTTTACTGACTCACTTCTTTCTTCGTCTTCTTCTTCTTCCTCTATGATTCCTTCTACTATAGATTTGGAGCCTTCTGGACTTGTAATTCCTTCACACCTATGTTTTTTTAAAAAAAAAAGTGTTATCACACACCTCTCTTCTACACACAAATTACCTTAGAGATGCTGATATTTATGGCCTTTTATAATCAAATATTAGTTTAAACTTAACAGTGCTCCTGGGAGAAGGAGGGTGTGAAAAACGTGCATTTTAAAATGTACAAAAGTTGACCAGGACTGTGGAAGTCATCACCAATGTTTGACTATACTCCAAGGGCTGGTTCCCAGTTCCTGCAGCAATACTGACCCACAGAAGGGAGTAACCATTTCCTGAGGCATGGTGACAAGAGTTTTATTGGCGTTATCTTATATAATCCTCATAGCAATCCCATAAAGTAGCTCTGAAGAGTTAAAAAAATTGTCCAGGATCACCTAGCTCATGAGTGGATAAGCCTGGGAGGCAGATCCAGGCCCAATTAACTCTAAAGCATAGTGCTTTTCTACTGTACCCTGCCTGTAGTAGAACAAGGCTCAAACAGATTGGTAAAGGGCCTCCGCTTTTAATAAGCTGACAGAAACTGGCAATTACAGTAACCAGGGCCACTGGTGGTGCAGTGGTTGAGAGTCTGCCTGCCAATGCAGGGGACATGGGCTTGAGCCCTGGTCCGGGAAAGATCACACATGCCACGGAGCAGCTAGGCCCATGCACCACAACTACTGAACCTGCGCTCTAGAGCCTGCGAGCCACAACTGCTGAGCCTGCGTGCTGCAACTACTGAAGACCATGCTCTGCAATGAGAAGCCACCGCAATGAGAAGCCCGCGCACCACAACGAAGAGTAGCCCTTGCTCAATGCAACTAGAGAAAGCCCGTGGGCAGCAATGAAGACCCAATGCAGCCAAAAATAAAAATAAATTAATTAATTAATAAAAAATAGATTAAAAAAACAATAACCAGGGCCAGGTAAACCTTAGACATCAACACACCTGATGCAACCAATTATTGTTGTTTTTCATCTAAAAATATTATCTCTATTATGTAATTAGGTAGAAAAATTATTATAGGAACAGCTGGTACCATAATTCCTTTTAAAGAGAACTCGGAAAAAAATACATTGACAAGTGTTAAAGGTAAAACCTCAACAGCCTATGCAGCAGCTAGGGCCAAGGTCTGCTCTGCATGGTAATGTTATTTTGCCCTTGAAAAGGGAGAGAGAAAGGAGGAAAGGAGAGAGAACAAGCAAGACAAAAAGAGACTGGGATAAATTCAACGGTCAGTCAAGCTTCAGTGGTGGATTTTTAAGAATAACTTCTCCTTCTCGGTCTCCTCTATCAAACCTTCAGTGACCTGTATGTTCACAAGTGTTTTGTTAAGTGGGGGTTTTCTTAGGAACTTAGGGTGTCAAGTTTCACGTCTAGGTCAAAGTATCAAAGAAACAACATGTGCTTTGGGAGTGGAATGAGAGGTTCAAGAGAATTATACCTAGATCAAGAAGGGCAAGAAGGTTCCAGCGAATATCTATGTCACAATTAAAACACACAGACTCTTACATACATAGGTTTACATATTTAGAGAAAACAGCACGTGAAGTAAAAATTTACAAATCAGCGAACTACCTGCATACAAGCCATGTAAATTAACTCCCTTTCAAAATGCTTTACCACTGCTTAGACAAGTCAGATCTCAAAATATTTAAGCATTGAAAAGTGAGCAGCCTCACAGCTTATTTAAAACCTCTGCATTGTGCCTGCCAGATATTACTACGCAAATTTCCCTTTCCCTTTTTCCCTTTCCCTTTTTTCCTTTTCCTTTCCCTTTTCCCTTTCCCTTGAAGTCAAATACACGGGAATTTGAATATGAGCTCTATCATTCATTAGCTAGTGATCCCGGGAAAGTCACTTTACCTTTCTGAACTTCCATTTCCTCCCCTATAAAATGATAGTTACCTTGAAGAGGTATGGTGAGGATTAAATGAGATAGTGCAAATGAATGAATGAATGAATCTAGGTAGTGATCATCAATGGCTACTAACATTAAAAAAATAAAAGAGACAACCAGACCATTATGTGCCTCCTGACTGCAGTATACGATATCACCTATACTTGCAAACAAATAAACCAAAATAACAACAAACAAACCTAAGATTGATCAAACCTCTGATCTAACAATTTACAGAAAATACAGGGAATAAAGGAACATGTTAAATTACACCTTGAGGAATCAATCAGCAAATCTAGATTGTGAGAAGTTCTAAAGGGCAAACAACTAGGTTTCCGCAATAAATAAATTGCCAGGAAAAAAAAGAGAGAGAGAGAGAAGTGGAACCTATAGATTAAAGATACTTAAGAGATTTATCAATCAATTGCTATGTATTTACCCTATTATAATATTATAATTTGAACTAAAAAAATGTATGAGATAATCAGGTAAGTGAATACTAAAGACCTTTGATGATATTAAGGAACTGTTAATTGTTTTAGGTGTGACAGCAGTCTTGTGACTGTGCTTAAAGTGTCCTTACCTTTTAGAGCATGCCAAAATCTTACAGAGGAAATTATGTTTATCTGAAATTTCTTTCAATATATTTTGTCCTTAGGGGAAGTAAATAGGGGCACAGATGAAACAAGACTGTCCATGAGTTCATAACTGTTGAAGATGGGCAATGGGGCAATGGGTACATTGAGGTTCATTATATTATTCTACTTGTGTATGTCTGAAAGATTTCCATTACCCAAGGTTTTAAATTTTACATAGTGTATATAAAATACCTTGCACAGTGCCTGGCAAATAGCAGGTATTCAATAATGCCATTATCATTTTCATCAACTCTTGTGCTGTTTGTCCTGGTGGGCAACATTTTCCCAATTCACCTAAAGTTTATTTTGTGACTATATAGCAATACCCAGGACTGATGTAACCCTATCTAGGAGGATCAATTGGGCTAAATAATCTTAGCTCTACCTTAAAATCTGGCTTTCACCCAGGCTATGCGGAAGCTTTTATAACATAATTTCCTTACAACCAGGTTTGGCTTAGAAGGAGACTCTTATCAGAATAAAACCATATACTGGCACAAAAACAGAAATATATATCAATGGAACAGGACAGAAAGCCCAGAGATAAACCCACACAGATACGGTCACCTCATCTTTGATAAAGGAGGCAAGAATACACAATGGAGAAAAGACAGCCTCTTCAATAAGTGGGGCTGGGAAAACTGGACAGCTATGTGTAAAAGAATGAAATTAGAACACTTCCTAACACCATACACAAATAAACTCAAAATGGATTAAAGACCTAAATGTAAGGCCAGACACCATCAAATTCTTAGAGGAAAATAGGCAGAATTTATGACATAAATCACAGCAAGGTCCTTTTTGACCCACCTCCTAAAGAAATGGAAATAAAAACAAAAATAGGGTTTCCCTGGTGGCGCAGTGGTTGAGAGTCCGCCTGCTGATGCAGGGGACTCGGGTTCGTGCCCCAGTCCAGGAAGATCCCACATGCCACGGAGCGGCTAGGCCCATGAGCCATGGCCGCTGAGCCTGCGCGTCTGGAGCCTGTGCTGCTCCGCAGCGCGAGAGGCCACAACAGTGAGAGGCCCGCATAGCGCAAACAAACAAACAAACAAACAAAATAAATAAATAAACAAATGGAAACTAATGAGACTTAAAAGCTTTTGCACAGCAAAGGAAACCATAAACAAGACGAAAAGACAACCCTCAGAATGGGAGAAAATATTTGTAAATGAAGCAACTGACAAAGGATTAATCTCCAAAATATACAAGCAGCTCATGCAGCTCAATATCAAAAAAAAACAACAACCCAATCCAAAAATGGGCAGAAGACCTAAAAAGACATTTCTCCGAAGAAGATATACAGATTGGCAACAAACACATGAAAGACCACTCAACATCACTAATCATTAGTGAAATGCAAATCAAAACTACAATGAGGGCTTCCCTGGTGGCACAGTGGTTAAGAATCTGCCTGCCAATGCAGGGAATACAGGTTCAAGCCCTGGTCTGGGAAGATCCCACATGCTGTGGAGCAACTAAGTCCATGCGCCACAACTACTGAGCCTGCGCTCTAGAGCCCGTGAGCCACAACTACTGAGCCCACATGACACAACTACTGAAGCTCACGTGCCTAGAGCCCAGGATCCGCAACAAGAGAAGCCACCCCAATGAGAGGCCCACGCACTGCAACGAAGCGTAGCCCCCACTCACCACAACTAGAGAGAGCCCATGTGCAGCAACGAAGACCCAACGCAGTCAAAAATAAATTGAAAACAAAACAAAACTACAATGAGGTATCTATCACCTTACACCGGTCAGAATGGCCATCATCAAAAAATCTACAAACAATAAATGCTGGAGAGGGTGTGGAGAAAAGGGAACCCTCTTGCACTGTTGGTGGGAATGTAAACTGATACAGCCACTATGGAGAACAGTATGGAGGTTCCTTAAAAAACTAAAAATAGAACTACCATATGACCCAGCAATCCCACTACTGGGCATATACCCTGAGAAAACCATAATTCAAAAAGAGACATGTACCACAGTGTTCACTGCAGCACTATTTACAATAGCCAGGACATGGAAGCAACCTAAGTGTCCACTGACAGATGAATGGATAAAGAAGATGTGGCACATATATACAATGGAATATTACTCAGCCATAAAGAGAAATGAAATTGAACTATTGGTAGTGAGGTGGATGGACCTAGAGTCTGTCATACAGAGTGAAGTAAGTCAGAAAGAGAAAAACAAATACCATATGTTAACACATATATATGGAATCTTAAAAAAAAAATGGCTCTGAGGAACCTAGGGGCAGGAGGAATAAAGATGCAGACATAGAGAATGGACTTGAGGACACAGGGAGTGGGAAGGGTAAGCTGGGACAAAGTGAGAGAGTTACATGGACATATATACACTACCAAATGTAAAACAGATAGCTAGTGGGAAGCAGCCGCATAGCACAGGGAGATCAGCTCGGTGCTTTGTGTCCACCTAGAGGGGTGGGATAGGGAGGGTGGGAGGGAGACGCAAGAGGAAGGAGATATGGGGATATATGTATACATATACCTGATTCACTTTGTTATACAGCAGAAACTAACACACCATTGTAAAGCAATTATACTCCAATAAAGATGTTAAAAAAATAATAATGAAACCATAGCTGCCAGCACTAGAGTGAACACTTAATTTAACGTCCTTTCTCTGGTATTCTTCACCTTTTAACACCTACAGTTGTGCTAATAAGGTAATCCAGTATTATATAGAAGACATTATTTGGCTTTGGGATTTCTTCAAAAAAGAAGAAAGAAAAAAAGAAAATCTATATAGCTGGCCCTAATGAGCTCACTTATAAAAATTATCTAAAATAATGAAGGCATTCACCAAGATGGTAGAATAGGTATATGACAATAAAAGCAATCTGTAATTCCCTCACCATGTTTCAGCCTCTAACCAGCCCAAGGGGGCAAAATAAGACCTACTGTTTGACTTGGCCAACCATTGAGACACGGGCAGACTCCAGATTTCGAATCTGGCCACTCTTCACACTAGAAGAGAACAGTGAGACAGGAGAGAGGAGGTTATTCAGCAACCATCTTATCATGTCACCAGGGTCAAATCAATAATTCTGCAGATTCTGTGCGATCTACTAAAAAGGTGTGGTTACCAATGTAGCTTACCATGGAGACTACCACTACTTCCCACTTGGTTATTATGGCTATAAGCCAAGCAGTAAAAATTAGGTAAAGGCATTAAAATCACTTCAGTTCTGCAAATATTTACCAGTAGGATACTATGTGCCAGGCCTGTGCTCAAGAAGCACATAATTCAGTGGGGGAAAGAAACACAACAAATAATTTTAATATAATAAGGCAAGGTTCAAAGGAACCACTTTATTCTAAATGAGGTTAGAGAAAGCTTCCCAAATGTCTTGCCTAAACTGAGGACTGAAGATAAGTTAAGCGGAAGATAAAAGCTGGTGGTCAGAGCAAAACAGGCAGAAGGCACGTTGTGAATGAAGACACTGTGATGTGAAAAAGTCAGCAGGATGATGATTTTAGAAGGCAGAGTGCAAGGAGGAGCAGAGGAGAGTAAAGGAGTAGTGTGACAGAATAAGGATAGGCATGCAGGGGCTAGCTCCTAGAGGGTCTTGCATGCCATGATAGAACTTAGGAGCTTTGACTCTATAAATATAGATTAGTCTTCTCAGAGTTGGCTAAGGCCCAAGCAAAAAGACTACATGTTCCAGGCGGAACTGAAAACACCACCTGAAGCAGGCCCACAAGAACACATTTCTTCAAATCTCATTTTTTAGCTTAAAACAAACAAAAAAATCACATAAAATTTTCGTGTACCCCCCCCTTAGATAATGACTTTGTTTCTTATTTTAATGATAAACAGAGGCAATCAGAACTACTACGTCGTTTTTCTACGGCAAACTGAATCTACAAATCCACTAGTATTTATAATCATATACTCTGCCTTTGAAGACTGTTTAATAGGTGAAATATCTCTGTTCCTATTCAAGGCCAATGTTGGGCACTGGTTTCCCATTCTCTCTTGTTTATGAAGACCTCGTTTCCTTTACTTATCCTGTCTCTTTCTTATGTCGTTATTTTTTTCTCTAGTGAATACTATAAAACATCCTTTAAAAACATCCTCTAGGGGACTTCCCTGGTGGTCCAGTGGCTAACACTCTGCGCTCCCAATGCAGGAGGCCCAGGTTCCATCCCTGGTTAGGGAATTAGGTCCCACATGTCACAACTGAGAGTTTGTATGCCACAGCAAAAGATCCCAGCACAGGTAGCTAGCTAGCTAAATGAATGAATGAATTTTAATGAATGAATGAATATTTTTTTTAAATGATCCACATCAAAAAATAAATAAAAATAAAAACCTTCTCTAGCCTTTAAAAACATTTTCAACCCCATATTCACTTCTAGATACTAACCCATTTCTCTGCTCTCCTATACAACAAAACTTCTCAAAAAAGTTATCTTACATGCTTTCTCCACTTTGTCACCTCCCATCCTTTCCTCAACCAATATCCCCAACTTATATCAGGTTTTTATCTCCTACTTTCTGAGATTTCCTTTGTCAAGGTCACCTCCATCATGCCAATGACCATCCTAATGTTCATTTCTTAGTCTTTACCTTACTTGATCTCTCAGCAGCATTTGACCTAGATCCCCTCTCCTTCTTCTATAAACACTTGCTATGCTGCTCTCTTGCTTTCCTTCTATCTCACCAACTGTGTCTTTTCAGTTTCTTTTGTTGGATCTTCCTTTCCTTCCCAAGCTCTCAATATTGTAGAGTAACCCAAGGCTCAGTTCTTGGATCTTTTTCTATCAACTAGGTGACTGCATTCAATATTTTGGCTTTAAATGTTATCTATGTGATGATGATTCTCCAATCTATCTCTAGCTCAACCTCTTCCAACTAGTGTATACAAGTGCCTACTTAACATTTTCACTTAGATGTATAATAAGCATTTCAGCTTATCCAAATAAAAATCCTGATACCCTGCTCTCAAATCTGCTGCTCTTTGTCTCTACCATTCACCAATTGCTTAGGCTAAAAACCTAGAAGTCATCCTTGAATACTGCATCTCCCCCAACCCCCTCTCCCAACACACTATCCACAAGGTAGTTCTGTCAGCTCTACCTTCAAAATACATTCCAAATATGACCACATAACTTCCTCTGTTGCCATCATAGTCTATGATTACCATCATTACTCTTTCCTACAACTATAATTATTTCCTAACCAATTTCTCACTTTTGTTATCACCCCTACTCTCCACTCCTTCCCCTATTCTGTTTTCCTCAGAACAGCCAAGTGGTGGAACCAAGATGCAAATCCGTATCAGACCTCAAAGCCCAGGCTCTTTTTTTTTTCAACTTTTTAAATTGGGGTATAGTTGATTAACAATGTTGTGTTAGTTTCAGGTGTACAGCAAAGTGATTCAGTTATACGTACACCTGTATCTATTCTTTTTCAAATTTCAAAGCCCAGGCTCTTAATGACTACACCCTACTGCCTCTCATTTGGATGACCAAGAGGGCAAAAGCAGAAATTCACTTTGCTTTAAATCTTTACTGAATTTAAATAGATTGGTTTTGTATTTCAACACCTTTTTTTAAAAAAAAAAATTATCTAGAATAACCAAAATGGCCATGAGTCATAAACTTGATTCAGATATCCAGCAGACACAAAACATAATTACCAAAAACTTCACTGTATTCTTTCTGATTCTTAGGCTCAGAAAGTGTCTAGAAATCAGTGGCTCTCATAGAACCCAGAATATTTTAACATTCAATAAGTGGAATGTCTATTCTACCCTACATCTGGCACTAGAATCAAGACTCTGTCTCCCCTTAACAAAAGGTTCATCATGACCCCCAGGCTGGTTTGGGTGCCTGTCTTCTGTACCTTCTTCATTGTATTGTGTTTATGCATTTACTTGTATGTATGTTCCCAGTTTTTTGATGATAGGAACTAAGCCTGATTCATCCCCAGTTCTTAGATCAGGCACTGACACATCTTAGGTACTAAAAAAAAAAAAAATGTTTACTGAATAAATTTTAAGTTATTTGGAATAATTTTCTCACTAGTTGTTACTGGGGAAGCAGGCAGGGTGCCCAAGGTTCATGTTGAGCTGGCAGCAGCCACATTCTCAGTGTGGTTGCTCAAGATGGAGAGATTTTTGGTGCTTCCAAGAGTACATCTTGCATCACAGTAGTGAACAGGGGAGGCAAAAGCAACCATATCAAACACAAATATCATTCTGGCAAGCCATATTTGGCATGAGATCCTCTGTCCTAGGAGGAATCCCCAGGATATATTTACCAGGTCCTTAATTTCCACTTGATATCTCTGACTCAGTAAACAGATACAGTCTGCCTGCTAAAGCAGCTAGCAGTATGCTATATGCTATATGAAAGTACAAAAGAAATAGAGAATAGCTTCTGACCTTATGATGCAGGAAGGGCATTAAGACAGAAATGAAAATTAACAATGTAAGCATATCCCTTAAAGGAGGATTAGAAGACTTAAGGGGTAAACAGTACAATATAATACATACTTAAAGGTTTTAGCAATTTTGCTGAAGGAGGGACCTGGGTGGTTTGTAGGAGTTATAAGAAGGGTTCTGGAGAGGGGACTAGAAATGGATTTTGAGGGATAGGTAGGAAGACAGGACACTAAAGATATTTTATCCCAAGACTGATATCCTGGGGGAAGGGATAGTGCTTTACTCATCTTTGAATCATTACCCTTTAGCACAAAGTGTTCAATAAATATAAATGCATTTAATAAATATTCAAATAATTGATTGAATTAGTGTATAATTAATAACTGAACAGCCTTTACTTAAGTGGAAGCCATAGCCAATTCTGTCAGTAATTTTTATGAGAACCATTTAGCCAAAGGGTTTTTATTTATGCAAAAACCAAATAAAAACTGAAAAGGAAACCCACGACCATCTGTTTCTCCATCTTCTCTGGAACACAGAAAGTGAATCTAGAGCCATGGAGCATCAGAGATGGAAAAGGCCTTAGAATCTCATTTAGTCCAAACTCCCACCTTAGAGATGGGAACAGCTAGACAGCAGATGATCCATAATTATTAAGATTCTAGGAGGTACTATAGTGTATTGGAAAAAGGATGGGTTTTAGAGAACTGAGCCAAGTCTGAAACATTTAAAATATTTTTTAAAAAATCTGCTCCTTATGTAAATGTTTCCATACCTGATACTACAATAAAGCTAAGGCATAGGAACTAAAATATTCCTTTCAACTTGGTGCTTGAGCTGATGAAAAAGGAAAGCTACAATCTAACATTTAAAATATAGACAATATAGATTTGTGGGTTACCTCCATTCAACGGCATTCTCCAGAGACTTGAAGGTTTTAGGACGACCACGTAAGAAATTCTGCATGCTATTAAGTGCATCCATGGCTGTACCTAGACGTTAAACAAAAAATTTTAACCACAGCACTTAAGATATTCTGAGCATTTATACTTAATGTGTCAACTGTATACATCTCCCCTCAATGACAGCAGAATTAAGTGGCACTTGGGGAAAAAAAAGAAGCAGTTTAAGAAAATTCAGAAGACTGATGTGATAGCCAGCTTCCAAGATGGCCTCCAGTGGTTTTTGCCTCCTGGTATTCAACAGTCCCTCCACACTGAATAGGGCTGGCTGACTTATATGAGCAATAGTGTGACTTCTGATGCTGGGTCATAAAAGACATGGCAGTTTCTTTTTATATGTTAAATAAAATTATGGGACATACATACAACTGAAATATTATGCAGCCATAAAAGATGTTTATGAAGAGTTTTTGATGACATGTAAAATTATTACATAATGTGGGGTGTGGGAAAAATGGGTGAAGGTGTGAAAAGTATGATCTTCCAGTTATAAAATAAATAAGTCCTAGGGATGTAACATACAGCATGGTGACTATAGTTAATACTGTACTGCCTATTTGAAAATTGCTAAGAGAATAGATCTTAAAAGTTCTCATCACAAGAAAAAAAATATGTAACTATGTGTGGTGATAGATGTTAACTAGATATATTGTGGTGATCATTTCACAATATATACATATATTAAATCATTTTGTACAGCTGAAACTAATGCAAAGTTATATGTCAATTGTATCCCAATAAAAAAATACTGGGAATGCCTCTGCCACAAAATAACATTAAAAAAAAGATATAAAAGACAGAGGAACATACTTCGAGATGAGAGAAGTCATATATAATAAATAAAAACAAAATAACAATAATCTACCATGGATGTTTTCTGTAAGTCAAAGATTTTGATTTGCTCAGCACTAAAAAAACTTACCTTCCACAACATCGATCATGCACAGACCCAAGAGGCTTGGTACCAGGTTGGATGATGCTGTGTGGACTGCAATAGCACCACCCATGCTATGTCCAATGAGCATAATTGGAGGAGGAAGGTCCCCATACATGGCTTCAACCACATTGCCAACATCTCTGCAAAGAGAAGGAAAAAAAGCATGGAATGTACTCTGACAACACTGTAAAGATAGTTTTATTTCCTAACTCTCCCTTTTGATCTGTAACTAACAGTCCTAGGACTGTAAAGGTCTACTGGACCATCTTGCAAATGTACCTACGTAAACGTCCTAACACCCCGGCCCCGCAGTGTAGCCACACAGCTAGCTCTTCTGATAAATGGAAGTTTAAGGACTAAGAACCAAATTTTCTAATTTTCCTTTACATCACACCTTCACTATTCCACACATTTAGTACAATCACATAAACATATACCTTTATTTTAAACGTAAGCTTGAAACTCTGGACAAATCATTTAACTGCTCTATGCCTCAGTTTACCCATCCATAAAACAGGAAAACAATTTTAAGCATTGTAATGTAGTGAAGTTTGACGTCACAAGATGAATTGCAGCCCCAGTTTATTTTTTACTATGTGGACTTGGATTAGCTACTTAATCTCTCAGATAAAGTTTCAACATCTATAAAATGAAGATAAGAATATCAGTTACTATTCTGGATTGCTTTGAGGATTAACTGAGACACTGAATGTAAAACTACTTTGAAAAGAGTAAAGTGCTATTCAAACGTTAACTATTATTTACAATTTGTTATGTAAAGTTGTTTGAAGTATGAACACAAATTTAGTGTTCTGAGAAACTAGAAAGATGTTCAGAGCTAATTTTTATTGGCTTCTGTTCCAGTCTTTATGAGTGGATCTATTTAACAAAGTCAAACCTCAAAGCTTTGAAAATGAGAAGTAAAGCAGGAACTTTGGTTTTTATTTGCATATGGGCCTTCTATGCTATAGCAATAGCAATAGGTAAGTAAGACCTACGTGTTTCTAGAGACCACTGTCTCTACTGTCTTCTTTTGTGAGTGGGTGAGTCAGTCAACTTCAAAAGACAGTTTTGTCTTGCTGAGTGTCACTACATATCTCAGGCACTCACACAATGTTAGCCAAATACAGCAGTTGTGAATGTAGGGACACAGCCATTCAGATATGGTCTCCACAGTATTCAGAATGGCAAAGGTAAATGTTATTAATTATTTATGAAGGAATTAATCTTAAAAATCTCATACAACAATTACAGATGTGAATAGGGTAGTGGTAGCATCTGCAGACAATCTAAATGCGAGATAAAGCCACGCAATTTTATAAGCGAAAACAAATAATAGTTTAATATTCCTTTGGAGTTAAATTTAAGGCTAAAATTTTTGGTTCATAACAGAAATAATGAGTAAAATAAAAGGATGCTATGAAAGATTATCTAGTCAGTAACTGGATGTACCACAATTTTGGTAGATGACTTCTAGGGGGATTCTATCGTATTTATTAATACTAGCTCATTTCCTGAGAAGCAGTATAGCGTATCACAGACATAACAGAAAAAAGAGTATCAGAGTAATTCAGATCTCGGCTCTTCTACTTTCAGTGGAGTTGCATTTTATGTAAGGTTTAGGTTCTGAAATTGATGCCAAAGGCAAAAATCATGCTGTCAGTGCTACCTGAAAACCCCTCTAATTGCCCATTAAGATGCCCATTTTGAGATTTTTGTTTCATAGAATGATTGAACTCAGAAACAATATAAATGTTTTATTGCTTCAACTATTTCAGCAAGAATCCAACTTGTTGGCTCTTCTGATTCTTAGTAATTATCTTCATCTATTATAGAAGTTTTAATCATTAATTTTCTTTTTAACTTTTTGTGTGAGTTAGCAACTTATTGTCTCTTGGCTCTCATTCACCCTTTATTTCATGTTCTGCAAAACTGGATGAGGCTTTTAAATAGTTTTCCTTTGCCAGCCAGCAAGATGTTAAGCTATGCCAACAGAGGGCAAAGGAGAGATACTGCAGAAAAAGAGGGTTTTGTTCCTGGTTTGCACTGACTCCACAAGCTCCTGTAGTTTGTGTAGCACCCAAGACCTGAAGCACACACAGCTTCCCCAGGGCCTAGCTCCTGCAACACAGGAGGCGTCTCCAAGCACTCCATCCCTCCATCCCCAATGTTCCTTTTCCCCCTCTAGCTTTTTCTTTTTTTGTAGTAGGACTCACTTATCCATTTATTAAGTCACTGTTGAGTTTCTACACAGGCCAGGTACTGTGGCAGGTCTGGGGGTACAGCGGTAAAAAGGGCCGACAAGTCCCCTTCTTCATGGAGCTTACGTTTGCAGGGAGGGGAAGTGAGCAAAGAGGTACTGAAAATCCAAGTATAAACTGGGATAATACTATGAAGGAGGGGTATAGGGAGCTCTTTGAACCTAATGGGAGGTTCATCTTTGTTTTTGGTTTTTTTTAACATCTTTTTTTTTTTTAATGTTTAGCAAAATGTTTTTCTTTCTTTTTTAACATCTTTCTTGGAGTATAATTGCTTTACAATGGTGTGTTAGTTTCTGCTGTATAACAAAGTGAATCAGCTATACGTATACATATATCCCCATACCTCCTCCCTCTTGGGTCTCACTCCTTCCCTCCTTATCCCACCCCTCTAGGTGGTCACAAAGCACAGAGCTGATCTCCCTGTGCTATGCGGCTGCTTCCCACTAGCTATCTACTTTACATTTGGTAGTGTATATATGTCCATGCCACTGTCTCACTTTGTCCCAGCTTACCCTCCCACTCCCTGTGTCCTCAAGTCCATTCTCTATGTCTGCGTCTTTATTTCTGTCCTTCGCCTAGGTTCTTCGGAACCTTTTTTTTTTTTTTTTTGAGATTCCATACATATGTGTTAGCATATGGTATTTAGTTTTCTCTTTCTGACTTACTTTACTCTGTATGACAGACTCTAGGTCCATCCACCTCACTACAAATAACATTTCATTTTTTTATGGCTGAGTAATATTCCATTGTATATATTTGCCACATCTTCTTTATCCATCATCTGTCGATGGACATTTAGATTACTTCCATGTCCTGGCTATTGTAAATAGTGCTGCAGTGAACACTGTGGTACATGTCTCTTTTTGAATTATGGTTTTCTCAGGGTATATGCCCAGTAGTGGGATTGCTGGGTCATATGGTAGTTCTATTTTTAGTTTTTTTAAGGAACCTCCATACTGTTCTCCATAGTGGCTGTATCAATTTACATTCCCACCAACAATGTAAGAGGGTTCCTTTTTCTCCACACCCTCTCCAGCATTTATTGCTTGTAGATTTTTTGATG
Source organism: Pseudorca crassidens (assembly GCF_039906515.1). NCBI lineage: Eukaryota > Metazoa > Chordata > Mammalia > Artiodactyla > Delphinidae > Pseudorca > Pseudorca crassidens. Next base: position 52,821,104 of record NC_090304.1, on the reverse strand, counting down.
ATGGCCATTATGACTGGTGTGAGGTGATACCTCATTGTAGTTTTGATTTGCATTTCTCTAATGATTAGTGATACTGAGCATCCTTTCATGTGTTTGTTGGTCCCTTCTAGCTTTATTGAAGTATAATTGGTATATTAAAAATGGTGCATAATTGGGGCTTCCCTGGTAGTGCAGTGGTTAAGAATCCGCCTGCCAACGCAGCGGACACAGGTTTGAGCCCTGGTCCGGGAAGATTCCACATGCCACGGAGCAGCTCAGCCCGTGTGCCACAACTACTGAGCCTGCGCTCTAGACCCTGCAAGCCACAACTACTGTGCCCGTGTGCACAACTACTGAAGCCCACGCACCTAGAGCCAGCTCTGCAACAAGAAAAGCCACTGCAATGAGAAGCACTCGCACCACAACAAAGAGTAGCCCCCGCTCACTGCAACTAGAGAAAGCAGCAACGAAGACCCAAAGCAGTCAAAAATAAATAAATTAAATAAATAAATTTAAAAAAAAAAACAACTGTAGGCATTATGTTGTACAGCAGATCTCTGGAACCACCCCCAATATTTTCGTTGCAAAGTGCCACTGGTGAGATACCTCCCTGTGAACAGCTTCTCCTGCACCCTAAAGGGCAGATTTCTGACAAGTTCTGCCATGTAACATAGTATCCAAGTGACTTCTCTGCCTTCAGTAAGCCACCATTGTGCCTTCTCCAACAAGGTCTAGATCTCAACCTCTTCCACTCAGGTTCCATCTCAGTCTGAGGGGAAATATGAAGTGGCTGCTTCTTACATCTGCTATTCCTAGTCTTTACTTCTCTCTGTTTTTCAAGTTTTTTTCCAGCTTTCTGAGATATAACTGATAAGTAAAATTGTAATATATTTAAAGTATACGATGTGATGATTTGAAATACGTATACACTGTGACATGATTCCCACAATCAAGTTAATTAACCCTCTAGTCTTTACTTCTTACTAGCCAATTCCTCAGTACTCCAATCCCGTTACAGTTAACAAATCTTTATATTAAACTTTCCTTGTTTAAATTACTGTGTGGTTTCTCTCTCCTGATTGTCCCAGACTGATACATTATTAGGCAATGTTTCCTTAAGGTCATCAATTAATTCTTTAATTTCTTCTTGAATGTCAGTCAAGCCATCATCACCCTTGTCTGACTGCCTGGCCACTTAGATGATGTATTTCACTTTTTTGTCAACAGTCAAGAAACGCTTTAAAACTTATTCATAAATCTTTCTATAGGTATCACTAACAAGCTTGATTATTTTGGGCTTTATTGTTCTCACATCACAAAGGAACAACTGAGGGACCAGATTCTTGGTTCTCTTTTCATGGTTTCTCAGGCACATGTTTATTGAGTGGAATGGTCCTCTCACAGTGTTGTTTCTCTCTCTCTGCCAAGCACTATGTTGAATGATCACAATTCTAGTCTATTAACTGTGGGACCTCATGCAGTTATTCAACCCATCTGAGCCAGTTTTCTCATTGGTAAAAAAGTGATAATATTTACACTACAGACTAATTAAAATAATTAATTTATCCTTAACAAATGTTTAATTTACACTTAACGAAGCACATAAATAGCACCTACTATACAATACATAAATAACACCTACTATAACAATACAATTATCGTCACATGACTTTGGGTTCTGAAGGAAGAACAGTTTACTCATGGATTAAAGCTGCTAAAGTAAAAAGGGACAAGATATTTTTGGTGCCAAAAATACACTTGAGAGAGCATGCATTAAGCACATGAGAGAGTACGTATTAAAAGCAGGGTAGTTGGAAAAATCCTGTTTACAATATAGAATAGTGGTCTCCAAACACCAGTCATGGGACTGGCTGCATCAGATTCCTTTATAGAAATTTATCAAAATCTAAATGCCCAGACCCACTGGTAGAAGCACTAATTCAATAGGTCTGGGGTAGGGCCAAATCATCTGTACTTCAATCACTTCTCAGATGATTCTGATGAGTGGCCAGGTTTGAGAGCCACTGCATGTGCTATACTCATCTTTTACTTTGAGGCCCAGGGTATAATCAGTTATTCTTTAATACCCTGTTTTTGTCTTACTATAACGCTTGACAAAGAATGTGGGCAGGATATCTTAAGAACGTCTTACAGAGCCCTTTGCATACAACCACTTTTCAAGCATGGGTCCCCAATAGATATTCAGATTCTACTCAACTCTGTCAACAGAAGAAAACTTTTCAAAAGCCAACACAAACTAAACTGTGCCTTGAAGAATTTTCAAATGCTTTAAGTGATGACCATCACATTGAATATACCAAGGAAGATGGAGGTTTCTTTCAATATTAAACAGTAAAGAAACACCAGATATAGAGGAAAGAGAAAAGAAGTAAAATTTTCTCTGTGTTATTTGTTGTTCAACAATCTCACCAGGAGAGTGATAAACTATTATTTATAATAGTAATGGAAGCCAGGTGATTGTATAAACAGTATTAGATTACTTACTTTGCCATGGTTTCTGCAGACAGGTCTTCAGAATTCTTGACTTTTGTTTCACCTAAAAAGAAAATATTTTAAAAATAAAATTCCCATGAAGATAAATCATAAAAGCAAGAGTATTTGCTTTCAAAAAATCTCACCTTGGGATAATGAAATGGGAGTTTTATAATGGTATATGATGGGCATAGCAAGGATTTTCTGTTACAGACGTATCTTTATAGTTGGCCATCTGAAGAAGGATAATTACAGTAGCAAAGATTTTTCCACATTCCTCATACATTACCAGCATCAGAATTTGGTTACGTTAGTGGACATTTTCTTAGCTAAACAACAATATATATATATATGTGTGTATAAAAATATTTATGAAAACTGAAAGCTAGGACTTCCCTCTAAATGCACAAATGGAACAGCCCAGGCCACAATGAAATCTCTAATATTTAACACTATTCAAAGGGCTTGGCAAATATATCATTGAGTCAGTGACTAATTAAGAACTTCACTCACCATGACCTCGAAGATCCAAAGCCACAATCCTACATTGAACCCTACTAATGATTGCTGCCTAGGAGGAAGAGGAAAAGGAAAAGTATTCAGATACATCTGGGTTAGCAAATCTTTCCCCATTACCAATGATAACTTTGTCAGATGAACTGCCATCAGAATTCAAGGATCTCAAGAGAATCAAGAGACTTTCCACTTTAAAGCAAAATTTTAAAAATAATGATTCTCTGCTTTTTGTGTGCATATTCTGGTTATATCCCAACTTCAAAATATGGCTTTCTCCACCTAAATCCCTCTTTAAAACTTAACTCTTCCTAGCTTTTCATAAAACAGAATAAGCACCTTTATACAATGACCCTCTGAGCTTTACTATTACTTATGATTTTCATCCATACTCACTGGTTATCTTTTCCCTAATCTGGAAGGGAAATTCTCTAGATAAGGACCATGAGTCAGTTTATATCTAGGCTCAGGATATCACACAAATGTGACATTCAGATCATGAAATAACCTTGAAAGCAGCCCAAGTCATGAAATCTACCAAAGATTCACTTAAGACAGAGCAGGAATACACATAAGTTTGTACCAGTTAAACAAAAATATATTGAAAAAGAAATCATAATATCATGAGGAAGTATAATTTCAGAGGTTTAAACAAGCCTGAAATAATTGAGGATCTTCTTCCTCAAATGAACTAGTTTCTTTGACAATAATATATCACAATTGGTGTAAATGTCATCAACACTTTTTTAACTTTTAAGAATAAGATAGGAAAACTATCTAGGCTAACTCTTACATTTTATGAATGAGGAAACTGAAGTCAAGAGAAAGGAAATTATTTGCTCAGGGTCATGCAACTAGTAACAAAAATAAGACCAGAATCAAGGTAAGATACTAACATAACAGTCAATGTATACCATAAAACAAATCAGAGCTCTTAAATTACATTTTCCCCTCATTTTATTTTTAACTGATTAAAACATATTTTGAATATATTCACATTATAAAAATGTTGAAAATTTAGAAAATTAATAAGAGAGGAGAAAAAACTCCTCTGATTTGCCATCCATATGTCATCTCTTTGGATATTTCCTATGATCATTTTCCTCAGCTCTGTCAAAATATTATTGATTTATAACATATGTAAGTTTAAGGTGTTCAATGGGATAATTTGATATATGTGTATAATGCAAAATGGTTACCACAATAATCTCCATCCCCTCACATAATTACCATTTGTGTGTGTGTGGGGGGGGGGACACAACATTTAAGATCTACTCTCTTAACAACTTTCAAGTATTAATACTGTATAATTAATTACAGTCACCATCCTGTACATTAGATCCCCAGAACTAATTCATCTTATAGCTGGGAGTTTGTACCCTTTCACCGACATCTCCCCATTTCCCCCACCTCCCAGCCCTTGACAACCACCATTCTAATCTCTATTTCATGAATTCAGCATTTTTAGATTCCACGTAGACATTTTAGATTCCACAATAACATTATTTGTCTTTCTCTATCTTATTTCACCTAGCATAATGCCCTCAAGGTCCTCCATGTTATTGCAAAAGGCAGGATTCCCTTTTTCATGGCTGAATATTCCTCTGTGTGTGTGTGTGTGTGTGTGTGTGTGTGTGTGACATTTTCTTTATCCATTCATCCACTGATTGATGCTTAGGTTGTTTCCATGTTGTGGTTATTGCAAATGACATTGCTGTGAACATGGAGGTGCAGCTATCTCTTCAAGATCATTTTTTCATTTCTTGCAGATATACAGAAGTGGAATTGCTGGATCTTACAGGAGTACTATTTTTAATTTTTTGAAGAAACTCCATACTGTTTTCCATAGTTTGGCTATACCAATTTACATTCCCATCAACAGTGCAGAAGGGTTCCTTTTTCTCTACAGGCTCATCAACACTTGTTTCTTGCCTTTTTAATAGCCATTTTAATAGGTGTGAGGTGATATCTCATTGTGGTTTTGATTTGCATTTTCCTGATGATTAGTGATAGCAACCATCTTTTCATGCACCTGGTTGCCATTTGTATGTCTTCTTTGGAAAAATGTCTATTCAAGTCTTTTGTCCACTTTTAAATTGGATTGGTTTTTTTTGCTATTGAATTGTATGAGTCCCTTATATATTTTGGATATTAACCCCTTATCAGATAAATGGTCTGCAAATATTTTCTCCCATTCTGTAGGCTGCATTTTTATTTTGCTGACTTTTTTTTCTTTTTTTTTTTTTCTGTGCAGAAGTTTTTTAGTTTGATGTAGTCCCAACTTGTTTATTATTGCTTTTGTTCCTTGCACTTTTGGTGCCATATCCAAAAATCACTGCCACAGGGCTTTCTCCTTGTTTTCTTTCAGTAGTTTTATAGGTTCAGGTCTTACATTTAAGTTTTTAATCCATTTCAAAGTAATTTTTGTGAGTGATGTAAGATAGGGGTCTAATTTCATTCTTCTGCATGGAGTTATTCAGTTTTCCCAACACCATTTATTTTAGAGATTATCTTTTCCTCATTGAGTCTTCTTGGATCCCCTGTCAATTATTAGTTGATTGTATATGTGTGGGTTTATTCCTGAGGTTTCAATTCTGTTCCATTGGCCTATGTTTCTATTTTCATGCCAGTACAATATTATTTTGACTACTATAACTTTGTAATAAAGTTTGAGATCAGGAATTGTGTTGTCTCTAGCTTTCTTCTTTCTCAGGATTGCTTTGGCTATCTGGGGTCTTTTGTTGTTCCACAGAAATTTTAGGATTGTTTTTTCTATTTCTGTGAAAAATGTCATTGGAATTTTGAAGGGGATTGCATTGAATCTGTAGATGGCTTTGTGTAGTAGACATTTTAACAATATTAATTCTCATGATCCATGAACATGGGCTATCTGTTTGTGTCTTCTTCAATTTCTTTCATCAATGTCTTATAATTTTCAATGTACAGATCTTTCACCTCCTTGGTTAAATTTATTCCTAAGCATTTTATTTTCTGATGCTATTGTAAATGGGATTGTTTTCTTTATTTCTTTTCCAGATAATTCATTGTTAGTGTATTTAATCATATTTTAAAAATCACCTAGAAAATCAAGTCTGTTTCTACTTCCAATACTCTAATGAATATCTTTAAAGAGAACAAAGGACTAAAATTCTAATATACTTTGCTATTTGCTCCTGAAAGCTAATTTACAGGAGTTATTTAATGCATTATGGTGGTACTAAAGCTTTAAATGCCAAAAACAAATCTGTATTTTGGAAATAAAATTAAGTGGCAAAGATAGTGTCAAATTTGCCTGATTGCTGTACTTTAAAAAAAGAAAGGTAAAACTAGGTCCACAAAACAGCAACGAAATATTCATTTGAAGGCAGTAAATGTCAATTCCAATTTTAAATTGAAAGCAAGAATTCAAAATCTTATGTGCCTGTCAGAAAACACTGACAATAATACTAAAAACAGATTTTTCACTCACTTATTTAACAAATCTAAAGTGCATCTGCTAAAAGTCTGGCACCAATTGAGTAATGGGGTTACAGTACGAAAAAGACAGTCAATGTTCCTGCTCCCATGACGTTTACATTCTAGTTTGGTGGAGGAAGACTAGTAATCAATGACTGAGCAAAGTAAATTCAGAAAGTAATACATTTTATAGATAATAAAAAATTGTGAGAGCATGTCTATGCCTCTAGATCTCACTTCAAATAGTACAACTCTGCCACTTCTGGAATGGTTGAGTAAAAAGCAGCTATTTAAGAACTAGACTTATCCAACCATTTTCTCAATAGAAGTTGTGGTGTTAGTAATAACAGCAACAACAGTAGAATGTAATTTTTATTAAATCTTACTATGTATCAGGCACCAATCTAATTACTTCAAATGAATTATCTAACTTTCTCCTCACAACTCTTTTATTTAGATACAATTTTCATCATGTTACAAGTGAGAACATTTTACACAGAGGTTTGGTAACTTGCCCAGGGACAAACAGCTAATAAGTGGTGAGGCCAAAATTAAAGTCTGAACAGCCTGATTCCAGGTGGTTCACAACCCTGGCTGCGTAACAGAATCACATAAGGAGCTTCAGGAAATACTGCTACCCAGGTACTAACCCACCAGAAATTCTGATTTAAGTGATCTGGGTAGGGGTCCAGGATATCAACGCATTTTAGAGTTCCCCAAGTGATTCTAATGTACAAAGTTTAGCCTAGCTCTAGAGTAGAGAATAAGAGTCAAGACTGGAAGTTAGATCTGGGTATTCTGTACCACTTTATTATCTCACTAAATTATCTCCCTGAGAAGTAGGCTGGGAAAATATTAGCCCAAATTTTGTTGCTGACAAAACAGGTTCTGAGAGGTATTGGTGAAGGTGTGGAGAAATAGGTATCCTCACAGACACATAAAATCCTCAAACTTTATAATGCTGGCTAATCTGATAAGTGAAAAGTGGTATTCTTTTATTTTAGTTTATATTTTACTCATTAATAGTAAGGTAGAGATATGGGGATATATGTATAACTGATTCACTTTGTTATAAAGCAGAAACTAACACACCATAGTAAAGCAATTATACTCCAATAAAAAGTTAAAAAAAATAGTAAGGTAGACCCATTTTTATAAGTTTATCAGTTATTTATATTTCCTCTTCTGTGAACTACCACTTCGTATCTCTTGCTCATTTTTCTACCGGATTATCTTTTTCTTACTGCTTTTTGGGAGTGTTTTTTTTTTTTTTAATGTTTATTTATTTGGCTGTGTGGAGTCTTTGTTGCGGCGCGCAGGCTCTTCATTGCGACGCACGGGCTTCTCTCTAGTTGTGGCAGACAGGCTCCAGAGCACGCGGGCACAGTAGTTGCAGCGTGTGGGCTCCAGAGCACGTGGACTTGTGGGCTCTCTAGTTGTGGCACGCGAGCTCTAGAGCACACAGGCTTAGTTGCCCCACAGCGTGTGGGATCTTAGTTCCCCGACCAGGGATCAAACCCGTGTCCCCCGCATTGGAAGGCGGATTCTTAACCACTGGACCATCAGGGAAGTCCCGGTAGTTTTTTTTAATATAATGAAACTGTTAACCCTTTGTTATTCATATTGCATGTATTTCAAATACTTTTTACCTAGCACATAGCTTGTGTTTTAATTTTAAGATATCTTGTCTAGGAGTTTTTCATTTTGGCAAAGTTGAATTTATCAACCTTTCTTTTATGGCTTTTTCTTCTTCTGGCTGCTCCAAGGTCATATATGAATATTCTTACAGTTTGTTTTTTAAATTCAGTAGTTTAATCCATTTGGGTTTTTTTATATTAACTTATTTTTAAACATGGGCCTATTTCTTGATTCTTTCTGCCAATAACCATACTATTGATAGAGTTTTAGAATATGTTCTGATATATGAGAGGGCAAGTCCCTTCCCTCTTGCTCTTTTTCAAAATTATCTCAGCAATCACTGGGCATTTATTCTGTGTGAATTTTAGAGTCTCATGAAAAATCCCATTGAGATTTAGGGGAGTTAGATTCATACAGGAACATGATTTATTTCTCTATTCAGGTTTTCCTTTATATTCTTCTGTACTGTTTCCTCCATAAATGTCTTATAAGTTAAAACAAGTAAGACTTATTCCCAGTTATTTTATAGTTTTGTCACTTTTATGGATAGAATAATTTTTCCTCTTATATTTCCAAATCCAGTAACTGCTAATATTTAGGAAAAGTAGATTTTTTTATATTTACTTTGTAAACTATGGCTTCACTAGTAGTTTGCCAGTTGATTTTCTTTGGTTTTCTAGAGAGACAGTATTTACAAGTAATGACAGTTCTCACTCTTTTCAAAACTTTAAAACTCATTTTTCCTTCTTGTTTTATTGTTTGGCTAGAAGCTCCAGTATACTGTTGAAAATAGCACCCCTATCTTGTCTCTGACTTTAAAAGTGTCTCTTTTACCACTAGGTATATTTATGTAATTTTCTGGTATATAAACTTAATAAAGTTAAGAAAGTTTTTCATCTATTCCTAATTGCCAAGAGTTTTCAACATACTGGGTGTTGTACTTGATCAAGTCCTTTTTTCGTATCACATGAGGCGAGAGATTAATTACACTGATAGATTTTCTAATGCTGGACCATTCTCACATTCCTGGGATAAAACCTAGTTGGTCAATGTATTACTATTTTACTACACTACTGGAGTCAATCTGCTGTTATTTTATTTAGGATTTTGCATCTATTTTATAACCGAAATTGGCTCACAGTTTTCTTGCAGTCTTTGCCTGGTTTTGGTATTAGACTGATGTTACCTTCACAAATGAATTGGGTAACTTAAAACAGTACTACTCTAAGTAGTACTTTTATGTGGTGAAAAATTTTAATTAAACTTTCTCCTCGGGAAAAGAAACTAACACTCCATAAGATATCAAATACTTAGAATTAATAAGAGACAGGCTGTTAACTAGTCTCGCTGTCTCCATCTATGTCTCCTGCCCAACCCATCATCTATACTAGCATCCTGTTTATTCTAAAGCTCTTCAATGACTTCCCATTGACTAAAACAGCGATACTCAATTACACAAGTAGGTAGATGTGTATCATAATGCTCAGTTTCCCAGAACTTTACAATCTCGGTGTGTTTGCAATTGTTTCATGCAAATCAGACTTTCGATACCCCTTCTCTAATTCTGACATGCCTAAAATACGTTTATGGACAGGAGAAGTTTTGTGTTTAAAAATAGCTCCCTCTATTACCCTGAACTAAAGGATAGGGGTGCAATTCCCTAGCCAGGCATACAAGGCCCTCCCATAATTTTGTTCCTGTGATCTCTCTAGTCACCTCTTTCCCTGCTCCCTACCATTATACTTTATACTCGAGCTACTTATAACTTCCAAAACATACTTCACTGTTACACTCTTCACTGCCTTTGTACTCATCTCTCCTTGAAATGCCTCTCTACTAATCTAATTTCTATTCAGTCTTTAAAGCCCAGATGTCCCTTCTCTTATGAAACTTTCTTTAATCTCCCCCCTCAACCATCATCAGAGTTAATAATTCCCTCCTCTGTTACTTTTGTATCTTGTACATAGATGCTATAAACTCATCTAACAACTGAGTGCTTTTTTAAAAAAAATATTTATTTATTTGGCTGCGTCGGGTCTTAGTTGTGGCATGCTGGCTCCAGAGTGCGTGGGCTTAGTTGCCCTGTGGCATGTGCGATCTCAGTTCCCTGACCAGGGATCTAACCTGCATCCCCTGCATTGGAAGGCGGATTCTTAACCACTGGACCACCAGGGCTGTCCTGACAACTGAGTGCTTGAGTCAAGCACTTTATTAAGAACCTCATAACTTTTGTTCAGTCTCATAACCACTCTATTATAACTAGGTAGTATTATATCCATTTTACAAATTAAGAAACTAAAGCATGATAGATTAAGTTGTGTTCAGATTCAAATCCCAGTCTGAGATAAAAGCTTCTTAAAATTTTTGCTGTATTATCTATATATATATATGTTATCTCCATTTTTCCTATTTTCCCCATTACACTTAAAACATCATATAAAAACAAGAGGGGCTTCCCTGGTGGCGCAGTGGTTGGGAGTCCGCCTGCCAATGCAGGGGACATGGGTTCGTGCCCCGGTCCGGGAGGATCCCGCGTGCCGCGGAGCGGCTGAGCCCGTGGGCCATGGCCGCTGGGCCTGCGCGTCCGGAGCCTGTTGCTCCTCAACGGGAGAGGCCACAGCAGTAGGACGCCCGTGTACCGCAAAAAAAAAAACAACAAGAGGATACATTTAATTCTCCAATGTATCTATAGCACCTAGCATAATGCCTGGCACAAAGTAGTGGTTTAAGTATTTGCTGATTGGCTGATCTTATTAAAGAGTGAACTCTCATTTCTCTGTCCTTAGTAACCCAGCACAAAACCTGAAATACAGAATACATTCATAAATATTTGCTAACATGAACTGAATTAACTGGGAAAAGAAACAGGAATCAGCAGATACTACAGATCCAATTCTCGGCTTCAATCAGTTCATACTTGGTTGGTCCCAGGTCCTTCAGAGGTACCAAAACTGAAAAGGACTGAAGGCTGATTTTCACTACTTTTTAAGTGTTTACTATTGACACTATAGTTGCTACATTAGGAACAGGCACATGTTGCTGTTACTTGTTCACTCAAAAAACATTCCTTGAGTATACAATATGTTCCCAGAATAAATAAACTCTGGTCTTTGCCTCCAAAAAAACTCACAATCTAGTTGAGGGATGTAAATGACTAAAGCCATGCTACTAAGGACTTGAAATGTGGCTAGTCCAAACTGAGATGTGTTATAAGTATAAAATACACACTGGATTTCAAAGACAGTATAAAAAATAATGTGAAATATCTCAACAGTAATTTTTATATTGATTATCTGTTGAAATTATAATATTTGGGGTACAATGGGTAAAATAAAATATATATTAAAAATTATTTCACATGTTTCTTTTTACCTATTTAATGTCCCTACTAGGAAATTTAAAATTACATGTGTGGCTCACATTATATTTCTACCGGATAACACAGGTCTAGAGACATGAAAGAGTCTAGCACTTACAGGCAAATCATACAGCTACATTCCACAGTAAGAGAAAGGAAGTAGCAAACAAGACAAGGGCCGAATCATTCAATAATTTAATAATGGTTAAGTAAGTGCCTATGTGTCAAAAACTGTTTCAGGAATTTGGGAAACAAAAGAAGTAAGACATTATCCCTGTTCTCAAGGAATTCATGGTCTAATAGAAGACATGAGAAGGCACCTTTATACTTAATTCCAATAATCCTGCTGCCAGGAATGAAATGATATATTCAGGGCCCTCCTCAACTCCACAGCTATCTGGCTCCAGGTATATAGTGCTGCATTCTCACTTGCTCCCACTTTCTGTCCTTCAGACTCACTAGTGGTAAGTAGAAGACATATGTATATCTGCTTGATACACACAAGAAGAGATGACAATTTCATTTTAGATAGGAATGTTGCCAGTATCTTCTTCAACAGTATCTCCCCTTATATATGGGCTACCCTACCCCAGAGTCAAGAATATTGGGAAGATCTACAACTGGCAGTACTCACATAGACACATATTCCGTACTCTAGACCAGGGTATCATCAACCAAATATTACTTCCTAGTAGCTCACTAGTACCATTAAAATATAAACATTATTTAAAAAAGAAGGAACACTTTCCAAATATATATGGGGCATTTCGATGTGTTAAGTACTATAGCAGGCTCTATTAGGGAGACAAAGGACAGACATTATCTCTACCGAAGCACCCAAAAAGACTGTCTGCTTATCCATTACTTAAATCACTGAGACACAGTCCCCAACTTTGGAGAATTCCATCCCCCTCATCCCAGTGCAATATATATAGAACATTTTATAAACTGAAGAATTCATGTGCTAAAGCTCACTCCAGTTAAAATCCTCTAGTTTAAAGAACACATGATTTTGGCCTATGATGATAAATGTTTGAAATCGACTTACATCCCTAACCATCTTATATGAAGCTAAGTGAATGAGCACAGAAGAAAGTTAGGCTAGTCAAATTCATCCCCAAGCAAATAATGATTGTGCTAACTAACATTAACTTCCACTATCAACTGCTTACTTACCGTGAACACAGCCCAAGAAAGGGCAGAGTGGCCTCCTCCATGCAGAAGAAGTAGGACTGGACCCTCTGAGCCACTCTTGTAAACTCGAAAAGTGTATGAATAGTTAAAGATAACATATCTAAGCTTTTGCTCACTGAAGTTTTTGATTACTTAGTCATAATGACTGGATCAGAAAACTCAGTCAGGACCAAGCTATAAGCAAAGCTGCAGACTTCCAAACCTAAGAGGCACTTAAGTAGAAGTTTCTGAGACACCAAACCTGTTTTTGAGGCATGGAGCCAGTATGACCACGTTCTTTTTCCCACTTTTTTTTTTAATTATTATTTTTTATTTTGACTGTACCACACGGCTTGTGGGATCTTAGTTCCCTGACCAGGGACTGAACCCAGGCCCTCCGCAGTCAAAAGGCTGAGCCTAACCACTGGACTGCCAGGATTCCCTGGCAGTCCATCACCACTTTTTCAATGGGAAAAAAACTATTCCCTTTGCCCTAATGAGGATACAGTCCCTGGTTTCTAGACGCTAAACCAGTTCAACTCACTTGACTCATTAAACCTTCCCCTCAAAACCTGGGCCCTCAAAAGATATATCAGTTTCAAGAATTTAATTCTTAATCCCTTCCCCATGCATGAGACAATTATAGCCAAATAAGATATTGGCACAGTCTTACAAGAAATATTCCATGTTGTACAAGGAACAGGTAGAGAATGAAAATGAAATAAACAGCGAGAAGAACATTTTAGAAACTACACAAATCTTCTTAGACAATGTTATAAGCCTACTAAAGAATAAGGCATTTTACAAAGGATATATCCTTGCCAGTTTCATTCTCTACTTCTACATCTTCCATGGATTCAAAGTACTGACTCCACGGAACAGGAGAAAAGTCCCGCTTTCTTCCAGGGCTAAGGGGAAAAAAAGAGAGAGATTTCAAGTAAAAATTAGTTATGCATGAAAAGGTAAAATCTTCATCAACAAATATTAAACGTAAATCTGAAATGAAAATAACAAGATATTTTCTCGTAAAGATATGAAGAGTTTTCATACACAAAGTATTACATTAAACTGTTTTAAAAAGCTCATATATGTATAAAATTTTAGGATTTTAGGAAATTCATCAGTATGTTTTTTTTCGTTAGTATGTTTTAATCACAAATATATTGTGTGTATATACACACAACAAAACCTGCTAGTTCTCTCACCTTGTTCTTGGCTATAGGCTCATTCCTATCCTCTCAATCCACTTTAATATTGTTCCTGCTACATTAATTTTTGGTCACTATTGCTTCTTCATACCTTTAATCCTTCACATTTTTTCATGCTTCTTTGTCATTTCCCAACCAATCAATATACAAGCTTCACAGAAGGCAAACTGTCCGTATCAATACCTTGAATTTCTGGGCATTTATCTGAAGAGAAGCTCACACAGAAGTGAAATGACTTATCTATTCAATGTAGCATTGCTTGTAATAGAGAAAAATTGGAAATAACCTAAATATCAACAGGTGACTAATTAAAATAAATTTTGGTACACAGAGAAATAATATTTCGTTGTAAAAAGGAGGAAGCGATTATATATTGATAAAATTCCTTATCTATGGATAAGATACACTGTTAAGTAAGCAAAGAAACAAACATGATGCACCTACTACCATTTGGGTAAAAATGAGAAATATGCATAAATGTAATTGCTTATATATATTTAGAATATCTCTGAATGAATACTGATGTAACACTGATGGTAACCTGGGAGGGGAACTATGACTGGGAGGTGAGAGGGACAATTTTCATTGTACATCCCTTTCTATGTTTTGACCTTTGAACCATGTATTATTTTAAATTATTGTTATTTTAAATTATTATATTAAACTATTTTGAAACAAAACAAAAATAATTGATAAATATCTGTTTACAACCTAAGGCTTCAACCTTGGATGGAACACAAGAAAGAAACCCCAAGTCTTCCTCTATTTCCACACAGATTCTTTCCAGTAATGTAGGAAATTTAGCATTCCATCAGCAGCAAAACATTAACTCCTGCCTGACAACTTCTTGTATATGTTATGGGACCGAATTGAGAATATGTACAAAGCATAATACAAAGCTACTTTTAAAAACTTAATACAAAAGTACTCTAGGTTGACTATAATACTGGAAAGCATTACAGTGGGGCAGCTGGGCAGTAAGGAATGTATTCTCTCAACAGTCAAGTATTTATTGAATATCTACCTTCTACTAGGCATTGAAACAGGTTAGTAGGTCTCAATCCATGTAACAATAAAATCACCTGGGGAGCTTTTAAAAATACTGATGTTTGGATCTCACCTCTAGAAATTGATTTAAATGGTCTGGGATGTGGCCTAGGTACTGATAATTTTTAAAGTTCCCCAAGTTGAGAGAGAGATGCTAGAAATACAAAGGTAGAATATATGATTTGGAGTGAGAGAGGAGTTCAAATTCCTCACAGTTCATACCATTGCCCTATAATTCCTAACACTTGCAGTATGGACTTGGGCAATTTCAAATTATCTAAATTCTTTCTGCCTTGGATTATAATGACTAAGTAAAATAAGATATCCTTTAAAATAATCTAATACATCTGGCATTTGGTAGTTGCTCAGTAAATCGGTAAACCTATCTTCTGATAGAAAAAGTCCCTCTGTGGAAGTAAACTACAACTTTAGCCTAGACCTATTTTTTGGTTTACTGGTTGCACTTGAATTCCTACTGCAAAACTAAAAGCAGACCTATTTTTTTTTCAGTCAGTTATTTATTTATTTTTATTGAAGTATAGTTGATTTACAATATTATATTAGTTTCAGGTGTACAGCATAATGATTCAGAATTTTTGTAGATTATACTTCATTATAAGTTATTACAAAATAATGGCCATAATTCCCTGTGCTATACAATATATCCTTGTTGCTTACCTATTTTATACACAGTAGTTTGTATCTGTTAATCCCATATGCCTGATTTGTCCCTCCCCCTTCCTGCTCCCCTTTGGTAACCACTAGTTTGTTTTCTATATCTGTGAGTCTGTTTCTATTTTGCACATACATTCATTTGTATTATTTTTTAGATTCCATATATAAGTGATACCATACAGTATCTGTCTTTGTCTGACATTTCACTAAGCATAATATTCTCTAGGTTCATCCACATTGCTACAAATGGCAGAATTTCATTCTAAAAGCAGAACTCTTAATTCTACTTATCAGTCACTCACAAACTCATCTATGCATATACTAAAATTTGAGTACATATAACAATCATAACATAGCATGCCAAACCTATTATAATAGATTCTAAGAATCCATGCATGAAATTTTGATGTCTAGAGCTAGGATATCGTAGTAATAGTACCTAACATTTACTGTACGCAACAGTGAGTCACTGTGCCAATTTACAGGCATGATTCTATTTAATTCTGACAAAACTTTGAGTTGTTTTTATCGCCATTTCTCAGATTAAAAAACAGATTTAGAGATACAAAGCAACTTGCCAAAGGTTCTACAACTACTAAGTAGCACTGACTCGACGCAAATCCAGTTCCATCACTCTTCAAAGTCTCTGTTCTTTCCTCCAATGCTACATTAATTCTCAGATTTTTTTTGTCTCTCACTCTCTCATTTATACTTCTGAAAAGTAATAAGGCTTTATGTAGGGCATATTATCAGAGGTTTCCTTTTCAGAGTCTAAATATGACTGATTTTGCCAAGGCCACAGAAACTTTCCAAGTTGGCCAGGCACTAGTTAAAGAAAAATTACTTCCTACCATCAGAAATCATTCCTAGGAAAACAGCCTCCACTTCTAATCTTCATTTAAAAAATAAATTTTCAGGGACTACCCAACTTATACAACATATGAGTAATTCCCATTTAGTTAAAAAGCCAATAATCTATACCTCAAAATGTTGCTCCTACTCCCACAGAGATCTTTCTGGCATACTCCTAACATCTGCATTTGAACACATAATTGTTTATATACTCCATGACTTCAGGAAATTTTGCACAAGGTTAGATAAGAAGTAGAATATGAATCTTTATATTCTAGTCAGAAAGAATACTCTGTATTTTAGAGTTGAAGTTTTGGTTCTTTTAAAAAATAATTTCTTATTCTTTTATGCCTAGCTACTTTATGGTCATTACAGCCTGTGTAGGCTCTTTTTAGTTATAATTTTTTATTTTATTATTTACTTATTTATTTAGCCGCGCCACGTGGCTTGCAGGATCTTAGTTCCCAACAAGGGGTTGAACCCGGGCCACGGCAGTGAAAGCGTTAAGTCCTAACCACTGGACGGCCAAGGAATTCCCTACTTGTAATTGTTTTAAATGAATTAATTACTGACTTTTTTCTCCATGGAGTCATAATGAAAGAATTCTGAAATAAGAACTTTCAAAAGCATAACAAGGTTAAGTTATACTTTAAAAATAAGGATTTATTCACCAAGAACCTATTATATGTATCAGGCTTGTGACTGAGGTGGGGTGGTAGGAGATGCTGGGATTACCATAAAACTAGTGAGACAATGCCTCTGCTCTCAAGAAGCTAATATCAAATACCTAAATATCTAACATAATGTACAGATAAATACTTTAAATAGCCTAAGAGGTACAGCTAAAGTGCTGTGAATGTTCAGAGGGAATAAAGATTACTTTCAGCTTGAGAAATAGAGACTTCAAAGAAAAAATAATATTTAAGCTATGCATTAAAGGACAAACAGAATTTGGACTGATGATGGAAGCAGAGAAATAGGGAGGGGTAAGGCAGACATTTCAGGGAGAGAGAAGGGCACAAATAAGTACCCGGTATGATGCCTGTCATGGGGGTAGTATTAAAAAACAAAGTAAAAAAATAAATGCAGTAAGGTGGGAATAAGTACAGCAGTTTTGAAAACTAAGAGCTGATACAAGTAAAAGCAGATAGTGGAGAAAGAATAATAATAAAGTACAAAATATATGATCTTTTTCTGTTATTTGTGTGTTAGGGTCCCAAAAGCCAGATAGAGTTTGAATGGTATTGTAGAAAATGAGCAGCCAATAAAATGCACAGATTAAAGTATTTCAGAAAGATCAATGTGGTGAGAGGTACAAGATGGACTTGGTTCTGGAAAACAATATGTTGCAATAACCTGGGTAGGGAAAGATGGGAGTATAGACTGACAATGGAATTTAAAAGGAGGAAAACACAGAAAGAACTTTCAAAAAGGCAATCAACAAATCTCAGGAATGTTCAAGATATGGAAGATGACTGACAGTAGAATCAAAGTCATTCTAAAGTTCTGAACTAATAGATGAATTATTAAGTCCAACAATTTATAAATAAAAATCTACTTTGGGGGACTTTGCTGGTGACACAGTGGTTAAAACTCAGTGCTCCCAATGCAGGGGGCCCAGGTTCAATCCCTGGTCAGGGAACTAGACCCCACATGCATGCTGCAACTAAGAGTTCACGTGCCACAACTAAGGAGCCTGTGTGCCGCAACTAACAAGCCTGCCGGCTGCAACTTAAGACCCAGCACAACCAAATAAATAAATAAAAACAAGAAAAAAAATTATTAAAAAAATAATAAAAATCTACTTTGGGAGGTAAATGTATACAAAATTTTTGATGTCAGAAAAAAGTTTATTTCAAACCTAACAAAATAAATGTATCATTTCCTCCCATCTCCTGCTACCAGAGGAAGGAGTTCGGCAGCCAAGGAACAAAGTAGTACTACAAGAGACACACAGGAAATATGGCTTCTACCTAAACCACGTGAATCAAGTGTGTTTATGGACCCTTTGCTATTCTCATAGACCCTGTTCAGAATCTGATGAATGATGAGTCCTCACTCTAGAAAAAAATTCATACACATATATTTCGTATACAATTTCCTGGCTTCAAGAAACCCATCTATGAATCTCAAATTAAGAACCCTTGGCCTAACATGAAAAGATGCTCATCATTGCTAATGATTAGAGAAAAGCAAATTAAAACTACAATGAGGTACCACCTCACACCAATCAGAACAGCCATCATTAAAAAGTCTACAAATAATAAATGCTGGAGAGGGTGTGGAGAAAGGGAACCCTCTTACACTGTTGCTGGGAATGTAAATTGGGACAGTCATTATGTAAAACAGTATGGAAATTACTCAGAAAAGTAAAAATAGAGGTGCCATATGATCCAGCAATCCCACTCCTGGGCATATACCCAGACAAAACTATAATATGAAAAGATACAAGCACCCCTATGCTCACAGCAGCACTATTTACAATAGTTAAGACATGGAAACAACCTAAATGTCCCTTGACAGATGAATGGATAAAGAAGATGTGGTACATATATACAATGGAATATTACTCGGCCATAAAAAGGAATGAAATAATGCCATTTGCAGCAACATGGATGGACCTAGAGATTATCATACTAAGTGAAGTAAGTCAGAAAGAGAAAGACAAATACCATATGATATCACTTATATGTGGAACCTAAAATACAACACAAATGAACCTATGTATGAAACAGAAACAGACTCACAGACATAGAGAACAGACTTGCGGTTGTCAAGGGTGGGGGCCTGGGGGAGAAAAGGATTTTGAGTTTGGGATTAGCAGATGCAAACTAGTATATATAGGACGGATAAACAACAAGGTCCAACTGTATAGCACAGGGAACTATATTCAATATCCCATGATAAACCATAATGGAAAAGAATATGAAAATATATATATATATTTATAATTGAGTGACTGCTATACAGCAGAAATTAACACAACACTGTAAATCAACTATACTTCAAGAAAATTTTTAAAAAAAGAACGCTTGGCCTATATGTGAACCAAAACAATCTATTTCCAGCAGAAAGAGGAAAATTTTTAAAGAGGAAGAAAAGAATGAGGGGCTACTCCACCCTTAAAACTTTCTAAATATAAATTAATTTTCCATTTGCTAGAGACTAAAGATTTGTTTTCATAACCCATTTCTGCCTTTATTAACTGTGTGACCTTGGGCAAGTCATTTAACTTCTCCAGGCCTGAGTTTCTTCATGTCAGATAGGGTTATAGCATCAGTTTTACACGCTTTGTTATGAGGATTAAAGTAGTCTTCTTATCCTTTGGTTACCCTCAAATTAGCCTGTTCTATTTTTGTCATACAACTAGTCATTGCCTAAAATTAGTGTGTTCATGTATTTGTTATTATCTTTCACTCACTCCACCTAATTTGCTACTGTTTGAGATCCATGAGAGCAAGAATGTTCTCCATTTGTTCACCAGTGTACTCTCAAAGCCTGACACACTGATGATTATCTGTTGACAGTATGAAATAAGCTAATGTGCATAAAGTACTTAGCTTGGTGTCTTATTATTATTACTATTATTATTATGCTTTGAGGTTAATAAACAGAATCCTCCTTACTGAATCCTGATAAGGCTTCCAATGAAAGGAAATGGGACATTACAAAGCTACACTAATCAAGACTGTAGTACAAGCATGAGAGTAGACATACAGATTAACTGAACAGAATTCAAAGTCCAGAAATAAACTCTAACCTTTACATCAATAGTGGTTCAACAAAGGGGCCAAGACAATTCACTGGGGAAAGAACAGTCCTTCCAACAAATGAAGTCAGGACAACTGCAAAAGTATTCATGCAGAAGTATGAGAATCTAGACCCTTTTCCTCTTACTATATACATAATTAAATCAAAGTGGATCACAAACCTAAATGTAAGAGCTAAAACTATAAAACTCTAAGAAGAAAACACAGGGGTAAATATTGTGATCTTGGGTTAAGCAACAATTTCTTAGATACAACACCAAAAGCAGAAATGATAAAACAGAAGATTTAGGAGTTGGATTTCACCACAATTAAAACTATTTATTAAAACTATAAGGACTGAGCTCCACTGGTGGCACAGTGGTTAAGAATCCGCCTGCCAAAGCAGGGAATAAGGGTTTCAGCCCTGGTCTAGGAAGATCCCACATGCCACGGAGCAACAAAGCCCGTATACCACAACTACTGAGCCTGCACTCTAGAGCCCGCGAGCCACAGCTACTGAGCCCTCGTGCCACAACTACTGAAGCCCGCACGCCTACGGCCCATGCTCTGCAACAAGAGAAGCCACTGCAATGAGAAGCCCGCGCACCACCATGAAGAGTAGCCCCCACTCGCCACAACTAAACAAAGCCCGTGCAGCAACAAAGACCCAATGCAGCCAAAGAAAAAAAACACCACAAACTATAGAGACTTCCCTGGTGGTGCAGTGGTTAAGGATCTGCCTGCCAATGCAGGGGACATGGGTTCGAGCCCTGATCTGGGAAGATCCCACATGCCGCAGAGCAACTAAGCCCGTGTGCCACAACTACTGAGCCTGTGCTCCAGAGCCCACAAGCCACAATACTAAGCCCACATGCCACAACTACTGAAGCCCGCGCGCCTAGAGCCAGTGCTCTGCAACAAGAGAAGCCACTGCAAGGAGAAGCCCGTGCACCGCAACAAAGAGTAGCCCCCGCTCGCCAGAACTAGAGAAAGCCCACATGCAGCAACGAAGACCCAACGCAGCCAAAAATAAATAAATAAATTTAATTAATTAAAAAAACACTATATATATTTTTACAGTATGGCTATGTACAGATTACCTCAGGTTAAATTTTATTTCCAATAATTATAAGCTTTGTGACCATTATTAACAAGTTATTTCTGCCTTAATTTCCTCAACTGTAAGCTCTGAAATGTGATTTACAAGCAGGCATATAAGTACTTCATAAATGTTAGTTATTACAAAAACACTGTTCATAGCTAAGCCACACAGTATACTGATACTTTCTTTCTTGTAAAACTTTTGTCCAGAATAACTGTCTTTTATTTTGTTTACTGAGGTTTCTATTAAACTATCACTAATTGGTTCCCCAAACCTTTTAATAGACAAAAGACATTAATAGGCATTTCACAAAAGAGGAAACACAAATAGCCTATAGACACATTAAAAGGTTCCCAATTTCATTCATAGTCAAGAGACATAATTTTTTTAAAAACAGGAGAAAATCAAACTTTAACAACATGTATATAGGGGAGAGACCAGGAAAACTGACTCACTCCAAAAGACATAAAATTTTAAATCACAGTAAGGTATAATTTCACACCCAGCATGTTGACAAAATATAAGAAGCCAAACATTACCACATCCTGGGGAGGATACGGATCAGATGGAACTGTCATCCACTGCTGGTGGGAGTGTAAATGGGGAAAACTGTTTGGAAAACAGTGAGGCATCACCTGGTAAAACTGAACAGGTGTCCTTCAATCTAGCAGTTTCAGTTTACAGAGAAACGCCTGTACTTAAGTACTAAGCTACACATAAAAGGATGTTCACAGAAGCATTTCCATAAAAGTAAAGAATAACAAGCAAGCTAAATGTTCACTATCAGTGGAATATACAAATTGTGATATATTCAGACAGCTGAATATGGCACTGATGTGAAAATGGATGTGCTAGAATTACATGCAATAACATGGATGAATCTCAAAAGTATATTTGGAAAAAGATACAAGCACAGAAGAATAAATGCAGTATGATTCCATTAGTAATAAAGTTCAAAAACAGGCAAAACTAAATATGTTTTTATGAATATATGAATAGGTGGTAAAAATATAAAGAAAAGCAAGGGAATGATAAACATGCAATTCAAGGCTGTGGAGAGTGGAAATGCTCTTGTGGAGAGGCAATGAGCTTCTAAAGTGCTGACAAAGAAACTAACACAACATTGTAAAGCAATTATACTCCAATAAATATGTTAAAAAAATTTTTTTTAATTAAAAAAAAGGTTCTATGTCATAGCTAGGTGGTGAATACATGGGAATTTATTTTATTCTTCTTTAAACTGTACATAATTTTTAAACTTTTCTTTATATTTCATAAACATTTTTTAATTTAAGAGAAATTTATAAATCTATTAAATTTATAATTTGAGAAATCTATAAAACTTCTCTTAATATGGTCAACCACATTAAATGATCTATCAGGTTCATTTTTTTCTTTGGAAACTCCCTTCTCTGGCACCGTCTACTCATCTGCTCCAAATGAGACTGCTTGCTCTCTGGAAAGAATGAATTCCTGTCATTTCATCATCATCCTGGAATTGAATTCCCCTTGCCTTTCTTCTGCGTTGAATCTCTGATTCCCATATCCCACATTTTTCTTGATGCACTCTTTTTTTTTTTAATTCTATTTTTGGCTGTGTTGGGTCTCTGTTGCTGAGTGCAGGCTTTCTCTAGTTGCGGCGAGCAGGGGCTACTCTTCGTTGTGGTGCGCGGGCTTCTCACTGCAGTGGCTTCTCTTGTTGCGGAGCACGGGCTCTAGGCATGCAAGCTTCAGTAGTTGTGGTACGCAGGCTCAGTAGTTGTGGTGCGCAGGCTCAGTAGTTGTGGCACACGGGCTTAATTGCTCCACGGCATGTGGAATCTTCCCGGACCAGGGCTCAAACCCGTGTCCCCTGCATTGGCAGGCGGATTCTTAACCACTGCGCCACGAGGGAAGCCTGATACACTCTCTCATTTGATGGAACACATCCTCCATTAGCTTTCTGAGAAAGAGGGATTAATTTTGAAACTCTGCATGTCAGGAAATGCTGTTACCCATTTTTACACTTGACTGACAGCTTTCTCTGGTATAGAAATTTTGTCAGGGGCTGTTTCCATCATCGATAACTAGGCACCTTGGTAGATCCAACTTGGGAAATGTTGGCTAAAATTATATGTATGTGTGTATAAAAATATATGAATATATAAAAATAATTATATATAAGATCATATTTATATAAAATTACTGATTATATTTTTTAAATATACATAGGGAATTCCCTGGCGGTCCAGTGGTTAGGACTTGGCACTTTCACTGTCGTAGCCCAGGTTCAATCCCTGGTCAGGGAACTAAGATCCCACAAGCTGTGCAGCCAAAAGAAAATAAATAAATAAATGGTCTTATATTCATTCCTTCTTTTTAAATGAGGCTGGCAAGAAAGTAAGGAATATGGAATACTGAGGCCAAAAGTTAAGTGAAGATGGGAACTCAAAGAGGCATTCAGTCCATTAAAGCTGGCTTTTATCTTAATGGCATTTGCCGACCAGCTGCACCTGAGGTTTTGGGGGTTTCCTGGGGCACACAGAACAAGACACAAAGCACAAGGTGGGAATCCTTGGTGGAGAGGCCAGTAGAAGTTATTTTTCCCATAAAGCTGAGATCTCAAAGGATCATATCGTCAGTGAAAGGGTAAAATAGTAATGCTCTGCTCTCTACTCTGATCTCAGGGCTAAAAGAAAAAAAAAATATGTCTTGAAACTTGGCATTGTATGAATGGGAGAAGAGAGAAAAAAAAATAAAAAGTCTTTCTCTGATGAAACTGTAACCACAGACAACTCTTAAACTGATTTTAGCTAAATTCATACACTTAAATATTCGAATAAGTTTCAAGTTGAGAATTTAAAGTGAACCCAGACCAGCAGTGACCTCAGGAACCCAACAGAAACAAAGGCAAATCCTCTCTGAAGGAATCAACCTTCATTCCAGGACCAAGAACTCACACAGATAAAGTTCCAAAGCACATGACCATCTCACAGTCAAAAACCATAAAACATGTGAGGAAACAGATGTATAAAGGCTTCATATATTGAAATTATATGGTAGAATATAAAATAACTGTTTCATGTGTTTAAAAAATAATAGAAACTTGAAACAAATACAACTTCTAAAATGAAAAGAATAGAATTAAAAAGAAAATGATCAGTTTAACAGCTAAGGAGAAAGGTAAACTAATACATCTGTTCAGATATATCTGGATACATCTAGAATGCAATATAAAAACAAAAGATGAAAAATATGGAAGAAGTTAAGAGATATGCAGGAAACAGAAATACCTTTTACATATGTCAAATCAGAGTTATAACAGGAAATTAGAGAACGGATAAAGGTTTGAAGAGTAGTAGCTGAAGTTTTCATAACTGAAACTACCAATCACAGATTCCTGAAGGTCAACAAAACACAAGATTTTAAGAGAATTACCATATTATGGTAAAAGTACACAACATTAAAGACAATTACGTTAAAATCAGTCCCTACTCCCCAAAATGCAAAATGACGTACACATTAATTTGTTCATTTCAGTACTATTTGAAATAGAAAACGATAAAAAGAACCCAACATCCATCAATAGGGAAACTGGTTGAATAAACTGTGTTATATTCACACAATAGAGTTCTATGCAGCTGCAGAAAAAAAAAAGAATAAGAAATCTTTATATACTGTTAAGGAGTGATCAGGATATATTAAATTTTAAAAAGTAATATGCAGGGACTTCCCTGGTGGCATAGTGGTTAAGAATCCACCTGCCAATGCAGGGGACACGGGTTCAAGCCCTGGTTCAGGAAGATCCCACATGCCGTGGAGCAACTAAAGCCGTACGCCACAACTATTGAGCCTGCGCTCTAGAGTCCACAATCCACAACTACTGAAGCCCGCACAGCTAGAGCCCATGCTCTGCAACAAGAGAAGCTACTGCAATGAGAAGCCCATGCACCGCAATGAAGAGTAGCCCCCGCTCACCTCACCTAGAGAAAGCCCGCACACAGCAACAAAGATCTAATGCAGCCAAAAATAAATAAATTTATTTAAAAAAAAAAAAGTAAAGCAGAATGGCATATATGTTATCTTTTATCTAAGAAAGAAGGGGATATAAATATATAAACTTTTTTTTAAGTGGAAGGATTAAACAAAAAATAATGAAAATAGTTAATCTGTAGGGTACCAGAGGGAAAAAGGACAGATGCTATACTTTTCTGAATACACTATTATAGTTCCAATTTTGGAGTCATGTAAATAATTTTACTTTTGTTTTACAAATATGTTTAAAAGTTTGTAAAAACCAATCACCACCAACAACAAAAAAGGGAACAAATTAACCTAATGGTATACTAACAATTATTCCAAGTGACTTTAAAACATAATTATTTGACTATGTATCTCTGGTGGGATATACTTTAAGGGAAAAAAACAACTGAATAAGTCTTAAACAGTATTCAGTAATCACATTGTTACTAGCTTTTTTAAAAATTTAATTAAATTATTTATTTGGTTGTGCCAAGTCTTAGTTGCCACCGGCGGGCTTCTTAGTTGCGGCTCGCTGGCTCCTTGGTTGTGGCATGCATGTGGGATCTAGTTCCCTGACCAGGGACCGAACCCGGGCCCCCTGAATTGGGAGCGAGGAGTCTTAACCACTGAGCCACCAGGGAAGTCCCTGTTAGTAGCTTTTATTGGTGTTATAATTGGTTATTTTGAACATCACATAAGTGCATATTTATATACATATATAAAGCAAGTAGGTAGTTAGGTTAATATCATGAGGAACCAAAATTCCCACTGTAAGAGAAAAGAGATGATATAAAGTCAAAGAATTTTAAAACCCCGTAATTTTTTTTTTTTTTTTTTTGGCCATGCCGTGCGCTTTGCAGGATCTTAGCTCCCTGACCAGGGATCGAACCCGCACCCTCAGCAGTGAAAGCACAGAGTTCTAACCACTGGACCACCAGGGAATTCCCAAAAACCCTGTAATCTTAATTTTGAATTGGAAATATCAACATGAACTCATGATTCCCTTTGTGTTAAAAAAAAAATATGCTACCTCTGTCACTGTAAAGGCCTATAGCAATAATCAACCTAGTAGCAAAGAGTTCCTCTAGTGCCTAAACTGAGATATTTAAATACCATTTCCAGCTTCTAGAAGCTGCCTGTATTACCTGGCTCACAGGTTCTTCCTCCATTTTCAAAGCCAGCAAGCAATGTGGCATCTTCAAATTTCTCTCAGATTTTGGCCTACTCTTCTGCCTCCCTCTTCTTTAAAGGACACTCGTGATTACATGGGACCCACTCAAATAATCCAGGATAATCTCTTTATTTTAAAGTCAGCTGATTAGCAACCTTAATTCCATCTGCAACCTTAATTCTCCTCTGCCATGTAAAATAATCCAGTCACAGGTTCCAGTGATAGGACTCAAGCATCTTTGGGATATCATTGTTTTGTCTGCCACAGATTTCTAAAGTCTTTGTATTATTTCAGAAGAATGGCAGAAATATTGATTCAACTTGCACTTTTTAAAAATTTTTATTTATTTATTTATTTTTGGCTGCATTGGGTCTTCATTGCTGCGCGCAGGCTTTCTCTAGTTGCGGCGAGCGGGGGTTACTCTTCATTGCGGTGAGCTGGCCTTTCATTGCAGTGGCTTCCCTTATTGCGCAGCATGGGCTCTAGGCGCACAGGCTTCAGTAGTTGTGGCACATGTGCACAGTAGTTGTGTCTTGCAGGCTGTAGAGCACAGGCTCAGTAGTTGTGGCACATGGGCTTAGCTGCTCCACGGCATGTGGGATCTTCCTGGACCAGTGATTGAACCCGTGTCCCCTGCATTGGCAGGTGGATTCTTCTTTTTTTTTTTTAATTGGAGTAAAATTGCTTTACAATGTTGTGTTAGTTTCTGTTGTACAATGAAGTGAATCCATATCTTTACCTATATCCCCTCCCTCTTGGACCTCCCTCTAACCCTCCCATCCCGGTCACCACAGAGCACCGAGCTGACCTCCTGTGCTATACAGCAGGTTCCCACTATCTATTTTACACATGGTAGTGTATTTATGTCAAACCTAATGTCCCCATTCGTGCCACCCTCCCCTTCCCCCCGTGTCCACATGTCCGTTCTCTACATCTACATCTCTATTCCTGCCCTACAAATAGGTTCATCTGTACGATTTTTCTAGATTCCACATATATGCATTAATGTACGATATTTGTTTTTCTCTTTCTGGCTTACTTCATTCTGTATGACAGACTCTAGGTCCATCCACATCTCTACAAATGACCCAATTTCGTTCCTTTTTATGGCTAACATTCCATTCTATATATGTACCACATCTTCTTTATCCATTCATCTATCGTTGGACATTTAGGCTGTTTTCATGTCCTGGCTATTGTAAATAGTGCTGCAGTGAACACTGGGGTACAAGTGTCCTTCTGAATTATGGTTTTCTCAGGGTATATGCCCAGTAGTGGGATTGCTGGATCATATGGTAATTCTATTTTTAGTTTTTTTTATTTTTTTTTATTTTTAGTTTTTTAAGGAACCTCCATACTGTTCTCCATAGTGGCTGTATCAATTTACATTCCCACCAACACTGCAAAAGGGTTCCCTTTTCTCCACACCCTCTCCAGCATTTATTGTTCGTAGATTTTTTGATGATGGCCATTCTGACTGGTGTGAGGTGATACCTCATTGTAGTTTTGATTTGCATTTCTCCAATAATTAGTGATGTTGAGCAACTTTTCATGTGACAAGCAGATTCTTAACCACTGCGCCACCAGGGAAGTCCCTAACTTGCCCTTTTATATATTAAGTATGCATGTTAAAATGTCTAAGGCAAAAATCTTACGTTATCCATTAAAAAACTGTAAGAACTAGTACATAATTTCAGTAAAGTTGCAGAATACAAGATCAATATACAAAAATCAATGGTATTTCTATACACTTGAAATAAACAATCCAAAAATGAAATTAAGAAAACAATTCCATTTATAATAGCACTGATATAACATTGCTGAAATTTAAAAAGATATACATAAATAGAAAGGCATCCCATATTCATGGATTAGAAGATTTATTATTACTAAAATGGCAATATTCCCCAAACTGATTCACAGATTCAAAGTAATAACTAACAAAATTGTATCTAACGTCCTTGCAGAAATTGACAAGCTAATCCTAAAATTAACATGGAAATTCAAGGGACACAGACGAGTCAAAACAAATTTTAAGGAAAGACATGGTTGTAAGACTCATACTTCTTGATTTCAAAACTTGCTACAAAGCTATAGTAATAAATACAGTGTGATCCTGGTATACAGGCAAATATATAAATCAATGGTATAGAATTGAGAGTTAAAAAATAAACCCAAACATTTATGGTCAATTGATTTTTGACCAGCGTGCCAAGATAATGCAAGGAGGAAAGAGGAGCCCTTTCATTAAATGGTGTTGGGACAATGGATATCCACATGCAAAAGAACAAAGCTGAACCCATTCTTCACATCGTATATAAAAATTATCTTAAGGGTCTCCCTGGTGGCGCAGTGGTTGAGAGTCTGCCTGCCGACACAGGGGACACGGGTTCATGCCCCGGTCTGGGAAGATCCCACATGCCACGGAGCGGCTGAGCCCGTGAGCCATGGCCACTGAGCCTGTGCGTCCGGAGCCTGTGCTCCGCAACGGGAGAGGCCACAACAGTGAGAGGCCCGCGTACTGCAACAAAACAAAACAAAACAAAACAAAACTTAAAATGGATCATAGACCTCTATGTAAGAGCTAAAACTATAAAACTCTAAGAAGAAAACATAGGCATAAATCTTCATGACCCTAGGTTAGGCAAAGGCTTCTTAGATATGATACTAAAAGCATGAGAAAAAAAATAAATTGAACTTTATCAAACTTAAAAATGTTTGGTTCAAAGGACACCATTAAAGGGAATTCCCTGGCAGTCCAGTAGTTAGGACTTGGCGCTTTCACTGCCCAGGCCGGGGTTCAATCCATGGTCGGGGAACTGAGATCCCAC
This sequence comes from Pseudorca crassidens, assembly GCF_039906515.1. Taxonomy (NCBI): domain Eukaryota; kingdom Metazoa; phylum Chordata; class Mammalia; order Artiodactyla; family Delphinidae; genus Pseudorca; species Pseudorca crassidens. The sequence continues at coordinate 52,791,857 of NC_090304.1, read as the reverse complement.
AAGCCTTGCGGCACAGCCGAAATAAAAACAAAAACAAAGGACACCATTAAAAACATGAAAGATAAGCCACAGAATGGGAGAAAATACCCACAAATCATAGATCTGATAAGGAACTTGTATCTAGAATATATAAAGAACTCATAACTCAATACAAAGACAACCCATTTTTTTAATGAGCAAAGGATTTGAATAGACATTCCTCCAGAGAAGGTATACAAATGGTCAATAAGGACATGAAAAGATATTCAGCATCATTAGTTATTAGGGAAATGCAAATCAAAACCACACAAAGAACCACTTCACACCACTAAGATGGCTATAAACAAAAAGACTGGCAATGACAAGTGTTGGCAAGAATGTAGAGAATTAGAACCCACATACATTGCTGATGATAATATAAAATGGTACAGCTGCTTTGGAAAACAGTTTGACAGTTCCTCAAAAGGTTAAACAGAGAGATGCCACATGATCTAGCAATTCTACTCCTAGGTATACCCAAAAGACATGAAAACATATTTCTACATAAAAACTTGTATAAGAATGTTCATATCGGCATTGTTCATAATAGTTAAAAAGTAGGAGCAACTCAAATGTCCATCAATTGTTGAATGGATAAATAAGATTTGGTATATATCCATACAATGGAATATTATTCGGCAATAAAAGGAATGAAATATTAAACATGCCACAATATAGATGAACCCTGAAAATATTATGGTAAGCAAAAAAGGTCAGTCACAAAAGAGCACATATATTGTTTAATTCCATTTATTGTAAATGTCCAGATTAGGTGTATCTATAGAGACAGAAAGCAGATTGGTTGGTTTGGGGGAAAGTGAGGGCTAACTGCTCATGGCTATAAAGTTTCTTTTTGGGGTGCTGAACATGTTCTAAATTGTGGTAATGGCTGCAGAACTCTGGGAATATGCTTAAAAAAAACACTGTACACTCTAAATGACTCAGTTGTATGGTATGTGAATTCTATCTCAATAAAGTTGTTACCAAAAAATGATGGGGAACATTCAAAGAATAGATTATATCGTTAGTACACTAATAGAGAAAAAAAATGGAATGAGAAAAAGGAACACAGGTCAGATGAAACAAAATACAAAATAAGGCGCTTCCCTGGTGGTGCAGTGGGTGACAGTCTGCCTGCCGATGCAGGGGACACGGGTTCGTGCCCTGGTCTGGGAAGATCCCACATGCCGCGGAGAGGCTGGGCCTGTGAGCCATGGCCGCTGAGCCTGCGCGTCCGGAGCCTGTGCTCCGCAACGGGAGAGGCCACAACAGTGAGAGGCCCGCGTACCGCGAAAAAAAAAAAAACGAATAAAAAAAACCAAAATAAGAATAAGAATACTCTAGGTCTGAAATACCCTCAGATGAGATTTTTTTTTTTAATTCTAGCTATATACTACTTAAAAAGAGACAAAAAGTTCCCAAATTTAAAAAATGGACAAAGACATAGTAGGGAAATATTAGCCAAAACCATTTTAGGTTAGATGTTCTTTCTCAAACTTTAGGGCATTCTTCTATCAACTTCTAATTGAGGTACTGCTGTGGAGATTTTTTTTTTTTAATTTGTAGGGTTTTTTTTGGTCATCTCTTACCACTTTAAAAAAATTTTTATTTTATATTGGAGTATGGCTGTTGAGATTTCTTTGTAAGAACCTTTTTATCCCTATTTCTAAATTTTAATCTTAATGTAGAACAAGCTTCTTCCTAGGAGATACCTTAAACTTTCTCTTATATTTAATTTATATCTACTATACATGTTTTCATTCCCAACATTTACATTTTGTTCTCTGAAACAAGGTTCCTTTTTTTGTAAAAGAGCATCCTGTTCTTGTTTCACAGATGCCATACTGTCTCTTGTCTCTGACGAGAGATACTAGGTTTTTTAGTATTTTCTTTTGTTCTATGCATTATTGTTTCCTTTTCCCATTTTGTCTTTGCCTGTCTTTTGTGTTAGAGGATTTCCCTGGATGGCTGGTGATTCTATGAAAAAGCAGGGTTTGTTGACTATTGAATATCACTGTACAGTTATCAAGTAGAGACCCAGCCTTTTAAATGGGGGACTCTTCCACCAAATATCAATATCTGTGTGTCTTTTCTCTTAGGCCAGTCATTGCTCCAGAGAGGAATCCTCCAATCTTCTGCCTGGGGACATAAGACTAGCTGTGAGCCTTCGGGAAAAGAAACTGCATAGTCTCATTTGTTCATTCACTCAACAGATATTCACTGAGCACCTATGAGATACTATTTTAGGCACTGGGAATACTGAAGTGAACAAAAGACAAAACCCGCTACTCTTGTGTTAACACTCAGTAGAAGGAGACATAGCAAAAATTTTCAAGGTAGCAATAAGTGCCACGTAAAGCCAGGAAGGGGGACAATGAATATCAGGTTGGGAAGGAATGTAATTTTAAATCAGTGATCAGGAAAGGCATCTTTAAGCAAAGACCTGAGGGAGGTAAAGGAGAAAGCCATGAACATATTTAGAAGACACAACATGTACCTTCACTTAATACCTGTTTCATCCAGTTGCTTTATCTTTGCCCGCATAAGCCTACTGAGTCCAGAGCCATCCGGTTCAATTCCTCCAAAAGTTAACCTGTCTCCCATTATTGAGAAATTTATTTTCAATAAATTGAGGGAAAGGAGAAGATCTGGGAGTCTAATAGAGTCAATCAATCCTCCTGTTTTTAGAGCCCTTTCAGAGGTACCTAGCACCTATAATTCCTGAGCATTTATGGGGTTGTGATATGGATTAGTCTGCACTTTCTCCTTCTGTGGGTAGTTTTCAGTTTGCTCTTCTCTGTTAGTGAGTTAACATTCTTCAACTTGCTACCTTCCTAAATCTTGGTATCTTATCTTCCCTCCTCTTCTTTGTCCTTTGATCATATTCCTTTTTCCAAATTACTTTAATTTCATGGGGTTTGGGGAGAAAATGGAGATGAATTAATGAATTAATTTCAACAACAACTCTCTAGGGTAGCTACTATTATTCCTCTTTTGCAAATGAGAAAAGTAAAGCCAAGGGAGGTTAAATATCAGTAACTCATCCAACAGCATAGAAAGTAGATCAGCTAGTCTTATTCTTAGGATCACTTCCTTATCAGTTTTCAATACTACCCTCAAAATAATACTAGGTTCTCTCTCCATTCTTTAAATCATCAAAGCTAAGAATGAGCACCCAGAAATCCCCAGGAAGAGGTGAAAGAGGATTGGTTCCTGCTGTAGGGAAAATGATTGGTTGAGGACCCTTACAGCAAGCCGAAGTACCATGGAGACTAAGAAGAAAGTCAAGGTTTACAACTATAATGAAAATGATGGGAGAAAACAGAAGGGCGGAGTGGAAAGGAAGAATCAAAGACAATTCTCAAGTTTTTCTGATGTCACTCACAAAGAAAGAACAGAGGAGACCTTTTAAAAGAGTTCCAGCTTACTATATACTGATTTACCATGTGCTTGAAAATCCTACATCCTATCCCTAATACTTTTCTCTGTTGGCCATTGATGAGAGTGTTAATGTTAATTGGGCATCATGGAATCCAAAAATGGAAACAGTGGCATTTCACACAGTCCTGCATTAGACATTGGCCCAACATACAATGTAGTTTCAAGCAAATGAATGAAACCTAACCTCACTTACAACCATTTTCAGATAAGATGCTTAGTTTATGGGAACTTCGAACCTGCTGAGTCAGATCACACAAAAACATACTTTGTTTTATTTTTTTATTTTTCTTGGAATTTTATTTTATTCAAGATAATACAAGAGAAGAAGGGTGAACAGAAGTGAGCACTGGCAGAGATTGGGAGGATGGTGAGTGTTAAGCCATCATTATTTTGGAGTTAGGTTTAATCTTAGTATCTCTCAAACTTTTCCCTCAAAATAACATCCATGACAAAGGAGCATGTTTAAATATCTAGGTGTGTGGTTACCAAATTTTTAAAATCTGTAGTGGACACCATATTCTCTATGCTTTTACTTTATTGTTGGCCTCTCCCCATGAGAATATCAGCTCCATAAGAGGCACATGATTGTTTTATTACTATATCCCCATGCTTTGTTTTAAATGGATGTGGACAGACTGCTGCAGCACAAGAACAACTGTAATCTTATACCTCTGATAATAAAGAATTCTGCTTTACTCAAGTTAGAAAATTTTCTAAATTTTATTTCTACCATTCACCTAACATCAGAACAGCATAATTAGTAACTTCTTTTTCCAAAACTCTAAAAGTAAATAGAAAAAAGGATATAATGACAATTCTACTAAAATGATCTGGCCTCAAACAAAAATACAACCAGTGAGACATCAGGAATGAAAGCAAAAAAGCAGATAGAATACAAGGCTTTTTGATATTTTGCAAGGACCAAATGGAGCTGTTCACTCTCTTAATGTGTGTGGCGATATTCAGTCATCAGAACGCATGTAAGTTACTATACTGCTTAGACATATCACAATAGGAAGAAAGCAAGCAGGTTTGAGGTCAGAGTTTAAAAGCCAATAAAATCCATACAGAAAATCCTAATGAAGTATATTTCAGAACCAATGGCCACATAACACCTTCCCCAGACTCACCTGAATGCCATAATGATCCAGGAAAAAAGACAAAAAGCAAATATCTTTAGGGCAATTATTTGAGAGATTCTTTCCAGTCACAACTTGCTTATATATAAACAGGTAACTTAATTCCAATTAAACAGACATTTGACTATGCCCTGTATTGTAGGCCCTGATATACTTGCTAGACACTAGGGAAATCAGCAGGCCCGAAATTCCCTCAAAGAGCTCATGTCTGGAGGGAAATAGGAAGTAAACAGTCACTGTATACTATAGCTATGACAGAAATAAGCCTAGCGTACCATGAGAGCTCACAGATGGGACATTCAATCTTGCTCAGGACACTTATGGGGAGGGAACCAGGTCAGAGAAGGATTCACAAAGATTATGTCCGGTATGAAGATTTTATTAAACCAAATGCTATAAAAATTTGAAGTGCTATTTTTATTAAACAATGACCTGGATAGGGAAGAGGCAAAAGTACAAATCCTCTAATTACCAGTAAAGAATACAATTTCCCAATATTCAGTGAAAAAAAAAAGTCAGCATATTCTCCAACTTAAAAATGGATTTATATTCCAAAGGTTTGTAAAGTAGGTTGTTGGAAAAACTGAAGTACATTTCCCCTGATTAACAGTATAATGAAATATTGGTAGATTCTCTGGGAAGCTCCATTTCCAAGTCTATTTAGCCATAATACACTAAAATGCTATTTGTGATGAAATTCAGCTAATAATAATGATGTAGTTCAGGTGATTAACACAGAAAACTGAATTGAAAGTGATATTGGGCTTCCCTAGTGGCACAGTGGTTAAGAATCTGCCTGCCAATGCAGGGGACATGGGTTTGAGCCCTGGTCCAGGAAGATCCCACATGTTGCGGAGCAACTAAACCCATGTGCCACGACTACTGAGCCTGTGCTCTAGAGCCCGTGAGCCACAACTACTGAAGGCTGCGCGCCTAGAGCCTGTGCTCTGCAACGAGAAGCCACGGCCATGAGAAGCCGGCGCACCACAACGAAGAGTAGCCACCGCTCGCCACAACTAAAGAAAGACTGCGTGCAGCAATGAAGGCCCAATGCGGCCAAAAATAAATAAATAAATAATTTATTTATTTAAAAAATAATAAAATAAAGTGATATTAATATATCCTGAACCATGGTTCTTATGCTTAAGGAAAAGCTGGTTTAATTAAAAGGATGAGAAGAATTAAAAGAAACAAACCAGATACACATGTATTTATGCTGGGCACTTTACAAGCATTATCTTAATTTAATCCTCACAACAACCTGGGCTATATTTTCTTAGTAGGATAAAGATAGAGGGATATAAATATGGAATCATAGAAGGATAGAAATATACTGTTAATAATCACAGTTTTAAAATTTCACTTCTGGGGACTTCCCTGGTGGCACAGTGGTTAAGAATCCGCCTGCCAATGCAGGGGACACAGGTTCGAGTCCTGGTCTGGGAAGATCCCACATGCTGCGGAGCAACTAAGCCTGTGTGCCACAACTACTGAGCCTGCGCTCTAGAGCCCATGCTCCGCAATAAGAGAAGCCACTGCAATGAGAAGCCCGCACACTGCAACGAAGAGTAGCCCCCGCTCACCGCAACTAGAGAAAGCCCGCGCGCAGCAATGAAGACCCAATGCAGTCAAAAGTAAATAAATTTTTAAAAAAGAATATATATGTATTATGTATAACTGAATCACTTTGCTGTACAGCAGAAATTAACACATTGTAAATCAACTGTACTTCAATAACTAAAAAACAAAACTAAACTAAACACCAGCTCACATGCTGACTTTACTATTATGTAGAAAGACCTATCTTACTTTTGACTCTCACTTTAGGAATATTGCTTAACTCATCTGATTGAACACCCGCCCCACCTCACAGCCATTCAGCTCTTAGTGATTAAAAGAGTGCTCCACTTTTGTCTCCAGGATTTTCTTCCAAGCTGCCAACACCTATTTAGTAAGTTTTGATACTGGTCTTGGTGTTCACTCATGTACAGGCAATGAGAACCAAGTCACAGCTTACCTGACCAAGAGCAATTATTAAGAAACTATCGTTTCAAATATGAAAAGAAATGTATCTTAGAATTTATGAAATACAGTAAATAAGTTTCCACTACATAGCTTTACTATTTAAATAGTAATTCCACATATGTATATCTTTCTCCTCAAAAACAAAACTGTGAAGTTAGTATTACCCACATTTTAATAATAGTCAAGTGCATAAGCAGTATGTAGTAAAGCCCGGAAGAGAATTCTAGTTTGCTGATTTAAAACCTATTCTTTCTACTACAAGACAACAGAAGTACAGAGCTAATCATACTGACATGGGGTTGGCAAACTATGGGGTTGGCCTGTGTGCAAATCCAGCCACCCACACCCCCTGTTTTTGTGTGGCTCATGAGCTGCAAATGGTCTTTATATTTTTAAAGGTTGTGGAGGGGAAAAACAAAGAGAGGAGTATTTAAAGACATGAGAAAATTACATAAAATTCAAATTTCAGTGACACCAAAAAAAATGTAGCTGGAATACAATTACATTCATTTACATATTGTCTATGGCTGCTTTCACCTTACAAGGGCAGAACTGAGTAGTTGCCACAAAAACTATGGCCTGCAAAGCATAAAATACTTACAGAAAAAGTTTGCCAAGCCCTGGTATAAATGATAGGTGCTACAAAAGGACAGAAAATGGAAAGATCAGTTCAGGCTGGATAATCAGGAAAAGCTTCAGGATCTCATTTTATATGAATGTTGTGTGCCACATGTCTATTAAATCAAACCTTATGAGAACATTTTTTAAACTGTGCTACTGTAGAATACACAAAGAAATAAAAACAAAGGCTCCTGTACTCTGGGACCTCCAATTTTATTGAGGAAACTAAAAAAAACCAAAAACACAAAAACAAAATAAAAACATGAAATATAAATTATGATAATATTTATGGTAATCACCCATTTAAATTACCGTAAAATTACAATAAATTTGACATAGCAATTAAAAAACACAATACCAAGTAGTAACGCACAACAATTGGCAAATAAGAAGAAATGACAGAAAGTGCTACAGATGCTCAGAGGAGGGACAGAGCAAATGAATGAGCTAGAATAGTCTGAAAGAGCTTCAAGGATTTGAGGATGGGAATGACTTGAAAAAGTGATATGGGAGGCCTCGAAAGTAAAATAAACCTGGCAGTTGGTAAGTACAAGAAACATTTAGAAAATTGACATTGCCTGGGACATGACTATGGAGAACTTTTAATGCTACTTTTAACAGTAGACTTCTTGCTCTCATCCCTACACTTGCTGGAGTCACCAGTGTATAGATACAGCCTCATTGGAAAATAGGCTTCTCTCTTAGAGAGTAAGAGAGAAATTGAGTAAGGGCAGAAAAACCCAATCCTATAAAATGCAGCTGGGCTGAAAATAATTACTAATTGACATTTGCTCTCTTATAGTAATGGACTTGCTTTCAGGTTTGGGGAACGAGAGAGGAAGATATGGATTGTCAAATTTTAATAAAGTAAAACTAAGCAACAGGCATGAATCTTCACATACAAGAGACTAAATCCAAGTGTGAGTTTCAACCATATGAATATTTTAAATCTCAAATTGGACAATGTATTTGTAAACACTCACAACACATTCTACCTAAGTGTTGATGCTGAAATAAAGTATGAATTGTATTATTTTATGAAGTGAAAAACAGCTTTCAGAAGAAAGGGAGTATAGCTTTAGTTACGCCATCTTAATGGAACTGGTAAGGAAGTAAGATTTTCCTTATAGAATGAGGCTAAATAGGTCTAGGATTTTGGTTGCTCGTTCAGTTAGCACTTAAGTAGTCAGCATGTTAGACACCAGGGAAACTAAGACACTATTCCTACCCTTAAGAAGCTCACAGTCTTGAGAAGTAGACAGTCAACCAATAATTATAGTTAGAGGGATAAGTGTTATATCTACAGAAGGTTATGGGGGCATAGAGGATGTACTCATTGACTACTATGTGATGATGCCTACTAGGCGATAATAACCAAAACCAACAAAATTATATGACTGCTATATATCAACTGCTAAGGAAATAAGGGAGGGGAAGGATGAAAGGAGGGAAGAAAAATTTTCCCTGCCTACTTAGAGAACGAAGAATAGGAAATATAAGTTGTATGTTTTTAAGTGAATGTCTCAAATCCAAAGACATAATATACTTCAACATCTACTAAGCTGCTTAAGTCTGATAGGAGAGTTATTAATGAGTCATGAGCTGCACAGTAGCAGTCCTAGTCACTGATGTCACAAATTCTCCAGTTTAGGAGTCTTGTAGTGGAGACAAAATACTGAAGTTTAATTGCAGCCAGCTATTTAAATCAAGGCACCACTGATTAAAATAAAAAAAGGCCTCATTAGCAACACTGAAGAGGATGGAAAGAATGGAAAGAAGGCAACCAAATGGCTATCTGAGGTCATGATAGTTTGGTATGTTCATTACTGTTGATAAGGGCATCTTATTAAAGCAGCAGACTTAGATTCTAAAACTACATACTGGATCATGCTATTAGAGATCATCTAACCCAAATCTTACTTTATGGAAGGGAATAATTAGCTGTCTATTATGTATCAAGTAGGATTTTGAATTCTGCAAGAAAAATATTCTCTTTAAAAATGAGAAATACAGGCTCAGAAACATAAGATACATTGCCCAGAGCCACTTCCCACAGCAATGGAGCTTGGATTTAAACTCAAGCATGTCTGGTGCCAAAGAGTTCTTTCTACTACACCTCAGAGTTCTTTCTGAGGCCCAGGAAGAGGAAAACTTGACCAAGCCACATGGCTTACTGGTGGCAGATAGGATTCCCACTTACACCTGGAAAAAGTCCATGGCAAAGGACACACACAGAGGCATGGTGGAAAAGGACTGATGGTAAACAACTTCAGCCTTCTGCTATGGTTTGGAATGACCAGAATTTTCAACTTAATCTCTTATTCAATCTTCAAAATATAGAGTTGACCCTTGAACAACATGGGAGGAGGAGTAGAGTGTGTGTGAGACCCTCTGAACAACTGAAAATCTGTGTATAACTTACAGTTGGCCCTCCATATCCGTGGGCCCTCTGTATTCAAGATTTCAAACACATGAATTCAACCAATCGTCAATTGTAGTAGTGTAGTACACTTGACCCTTCAACAACGCAGTATGAACTGCATGGGTCCATTTATACAAGGATTTTTTTCAATAGTAAATACCACACAATTGTAATGGTAAATACAGCACAATTGGAGGTTGGTTGAATCCAAAGACACTGAACCATGGTATATGGAGGGTCAACTGTAAGTTATACCTGGATTTTCCACTGTGGGGAGAGTGGGCACCCCTAACTCCCTGTTGTTCAAGCGTCAACTATATTGGTAGTATGTGCTTGGGACTGGTTGTCAATACTGTATTTGAAGTACTAAGTGTGGTATATAAGTGCACCATCCTCTTAATAGTGCTATGACTTAAAACTTTCTTCTCTACAAGAAACTATTTCACATCATGAAGGAAAAAGTTTTTCCTAACTAACCAGAGGTGTTTCCTCAAATCTGACATCAAGTAACATGACAAGAAAGGCTCATTAGGTTAAAAAAAATTCCAATTACCCAATTTTGGAGAAAAAGATTTGCTGGCAGTAAGTCTAGCAAAATGGAAAAACGGACATTCACTCAGAAGTGCTCAGGTCAAGCGGCTCAAACCTGGCATAAAGAGGAAGTGGTGGGGGGAAGGAAAGAAAGAAATCACTTCCTATACCTGTGCAGCAATGAAAACAGTAGGGAATTTGAAGTCAGATTAGTCTCCCCCACTTGTTAATGTCAGGACTCCAAACAGATGCTGTTTACTCTCTACTCCAGACACTCCTTTCCCACTTCCCACCACTCTGTATTCCCTAACAGAATTCCAAATTGTTTCGGTAGCTAGTAGAGATCTTTTGTTATCTTTCCTCCAGCCCAAAGGAATAAATCAGAATTGGTCTAAACCAGTCATAGTAATCCCATTCCCTACTGCCAGGGACTGGTTTTAGGATGTACATGTGAACCAGTTCTGGACCAAGAGATTTAAGGGAAAAACCTGCTGCGGAGTTTCCCATTCTAGGAAAAAAAAACAGGGACAAGCTAAGTTAGGAAAAGGTCTTTGCCCTTGTTCCTTCCTTTTTATCTGCAAGTGGAGTTGCAGCAGCCATCCTGCAACCATAAGGTGACAAGCGAGAGGAGGAAAAGCCAACATTTCTAAGGATGGAAAAAGAAAGGATACAAAAAGCCTGGGTCATGATTGATACAGATGAATAACTGAATCAACTCTGAACTTATTTATAAAAAATATTACTTATTTCAATAAATAATATTTCCGTTTAAATCACAAGCTATTAACAGAAAATTAGATTATTTCACATTAATGTAATATTGTTAATCTGAATTTGAGGAATTTTGTAGGTTTAGTTCTATTTAAATAGTAAACCTATTGAGTTTTATAATTATATAAGAGTAACATGGAATTTACTCTTATACACAGGAATTTATCCCTAGTTTCGTTTTGTACATATTTAATGTTAAACATTATGTTTACATTACATAATATAATGTAGAACAATAAATATAACACGTTAGTACTTGGGATCTGAAATAGTTTTCCTTCAAAAGGGATTTATACAAATTGAAAAACATATTTCAGGGAAGACGCAACATCATAAAAATGTTTATTCTAAGTTAATTTACATATTTAATATAATGCCAAAAAAAACACTATTAGGCACTAGTCTAGTTGATTAGAAAGTTTATCTGTAAGAATAAACAAGTAAGAGGAGCCAGGAAAACCCTGAAAAAGAATGAACGGGAAGCTACCCCTACCATTTACTAAAACATAATAATGCTTCTCCAATTTAAAGCATAGTGATGGCACATAAATAAATAGGCCGAGGGAAAAGGAAAGAAAATTCATAAACAGACCCAAATCTATGTAGAAATTTGGTGTATGATAAAAATGTCATTTTAACTAGTGGGGAAAAGGACTAATTTTTATAGATGAGAAATTCACATAATGGGAAAAGGACTTTTTAATAAATTGTGTTACAACAACTGGATAGCATATGGATAAAGATAAAATTAGATCTGTTCCTCACTTTGCACATCAAGATAAACAAGATGGATGCAAGAAAAGAAAGCATACAGGTCCTAGGGAAAAAAATATATGACTCGTTTTACAAGCTGGGAGAAGGAAATGTCTTTCTGCAATCCAAAATCCAGAAGCAATGGATTTTGCTAGATAGATCTGAGTACATTAAAATTTAAAAACAACTTTTTTACATGGCAAAAAATATCATAAGCAAAGTAAAAAGGCAACTTGGAAAAATATTTTTAACACTTATAAGGAAAAAAATATCCCTGATACATAAAAAGCTTCAAAGAGCCACTCCAGAAAACAATTTGGCAGTTTGTTAAAAAGTTAAACATAACTTACCATATGGCCCAGCAATTCCTTTCTTAGGTAATTATCCAAGGAAATGCAAACATTATTTCCACATAGAGCTCTGCATGTGAATATTCACAGCAGCATTATTCATAACAGAAAAACACTGGAAACAACCCAAGTGTCCAGCAACTGATAAATGATTAAACTGTGGTATACCTATACAATGGAATTCAGACAAAAAAAAAAAAAAATGAAGTACTTATATATGCTAAAACATAGATGAAACTTGAAAACATTATGCTAAGTGAAAGAAGCCAGTCACAAAAGGCCACATACTGTATGGTTTTATTTACATATCTCCAGAATAGGCAAATCCACAGAGACAGAAAATAGATTAATGGCTGCCAGGGGCTGGGGGAAGGGGGAGTAACTGCTAACAGGTAAGTAGTTTCCTTACGGGATGATGAAAATGTTCTGGAATTAGTGCTGATGATTGTACAACCTTGAACATACTAGAAATCACTGAACTGTATACTCTGAAAGGGTGAATGAATTCTATGGTATGTGAATTATAACTTAATTTTGTGTGTGTGTGTGTGTGTGTGTTCCGCGGGTCTCTCACCGCTGTGGCCTCTCCCGTTGCAGAGCACAGGTTCCGGACACGCAGGCTCAGCGGCCATGGCTCACGGGCCCAGCCACTCCACAGCATGTGGGATCTTCTCAGACCGGGGCACGAACCTGTGTCCCATGCATCGGCAGACGGACTCTCAACCACTGCACCACACAGGAAGCCCTATAACTTAATTTTTTTGAAATTGATAATCAACGTAAACAGATACACGAAGATTTCATTCTTTTAGTAACTTAATATGTGACCTTGAGCAAATCACTCCACTTTGCCCTTTATTTCTCCATCTGTGTGAACAGCCCCTTAAAGCCTTCCTAAGAGGCCTGATATCCGTAATAAACTTAAGAAGTTGAATGAAAAACTATCTGATCAGATATGAATAAATACACAGCTTGAGGGGAAAGAGTTGACATTATAAGATACTGAAAGGAGTGCTTCTACTTCATAAAGAATGAGCCTTTCTCATTGTTCTCAACATATAATAATTTACTAGTTATCATTCCTTAAGAGCTTATGTGTCAGGAGGCATAACTGCTTTTCACATATTATCTCATTCTCACAGCCCTCTAAGGTAAGCAGAAGTATCCCAGTTTGAGAGATAAGAAGCAGACTATGAGAGGTTAAATGACTTAACTAAAATAAATACTCAAGCTAACCTTCAAACTCAGATCATTATCACTTCAAACCAGTCTCTTTGCACCAAGGAATAACAAGAACAACGGACTACAAATCTAAAGTCTGGGTTTCTGAAGTCTTGTTTCTGCCACTTCATGATTCTGTGATCCTAGGTAAGTCAATGAACATTTGAGTTTCCTCATTAAAAGAAAATATTAACCCTTGCCCTAACTTACCTCATGGAATAATACAAAAAAGCACTAATATATGTCAGTTAAAGCACTATAAAAATGTAAGAGATAATTATAGAAACAGAGTACTATTCATGAACCAAAAACATGTTGAAAAATGGTCAAATGATTTTAATAACTTATAGCCTCTCAAATGGTAATGGAATGTACTAAAGTAGTGATTTTAAAAACACCCTCAACAAAAATATACAAGTGGGACCTAATGAAACTTCAAAGCTTTTGCACAGCAAAGGAAACCATAAACAAGACAAAAAGACAACCCACAGAATGGGAGGAAATATTTGCAAACGAGTCAATGGACAAAGGATTAATCTCCAAAATATATAAACAGCTCATGCAGCTCAATATTAAAGAAACAAACAACCCAATCCAAAAATGGGCAGAAGACCTAAATAGACATTTCTCCAAAGAAGACATACAGATGGCCAAGAAGCACATGAAAAGCTGCTCAACATCACTAATTATTAGAGAAATGCAAATCAAAACTACAACGAGGTATCACCTCACACCAGTTAGAATGGGCATCATCAGAAAATCTACAAACAACAAATGCTGGAGAGGGTGTGGAGAAAAGGGAACCCTCCTGCACTGTTGGTGGCAATGTAAATTGATACAGCCACTATGGAGAACAGTATGGAGGTTCCTTAAAAAGCTAAAAATAGAATTACCATATGATCCAGCAATCCCACTACTGGGCATATACCCAGAGAAAACCATAATTCAAAAAGACACATGCACCCCAATGTTCACTGCAGCACTATTTACCATAGCCAGGTCATGGAAGCAACCTAAATGCCCATCAACAGACGAATGGATAAAGAAGATGTGGTACATATATACAATGGAATATTACTCAGCCATAAAAAGGAATGAAATTGGGCCATTTGCTGAGACGTGGATGGATCTAGAGACTGTCATACAGAGTGAAGTAAGTCAGAAAGAGAAAAACAAATATCGTATATTAACGCATTTATGTGGAACCTAGAAAAATGGTACAGATGAACTGGTTTGCAGGGCAGAAGTTGAGACACAGATGTAGAGAACAAACGTATGGAAATCAAGGAGGGAAAGCCAGAGGCGGGTGGGGATAGTGGTATGATGAATTGGGCGATTAGGATTGACATGTATACACTGATGTTTATAAAATTGATGACTAATAAGAACCTGTTGTATAAAAAAATAAATTAAATTAAATTAAAATATATATATATAAATAAAATAAAAACACCCTCAAGCATACCAGGTGTTATAGACTGAAATTCTGTGCCCCCCAAAATTCACTTTAAATCCTAATCTCCAATAACCTCTACAGTATTTGAAGGTGGAGCCTTTGGGAGGTGATAAGGTCATGAGGGTGTAGCCTTCATAAATATGATTAGTACCCTTATAAAAGAGACCCCACAGAGCTCTCTTCTTCCTTGCCACATGTAAGGACACAGCGAGAAGACTGCCATCTATGAACTAAGAAGTGGTCCTCACCAGACACGGAATCTGCTGGTGCCTTGATCTTGGTCAGCCTCTAGCACTCTTAAGAAAAAAAATATGGTATTTTTGTTATGGCAACCCTAACAGACTAATACCAGTTGCAAGTAGGGCTCTAAAATCAGAGCTCCAAAATCTTTAAAAAGTTCAAAACCACTGTTTTGGGTATCATCTACTGGCATCTATCAAGGAACAATAAAACCAGGATTTCAGGCCTTACCTGAGAAATAACATACATAAAGCTACTATCACAATGCCTGGCACATAGTACTCACTTAAAAAAAAAAAAAAGAAAAAAAAAGTAATTGTTATTATTGCTTTATCCAGCAATACTCTGGAATTACTAAATCCATTTGGAAAAACAAAACTATGGAAGCTCAGGAAAAACCAAAAACTCAAAACCACCCTGAATATGCAAACATATCTAAATAAGGTTTACTGAAACTGAAGGCAAGAGAATATGAAAAATAGGTGAAAGAGTAAGTCATATAAGGAACAGGTCCAACCTGAGAGTAAGAGATGGACTGGGGAGTGGAAAAGATGGAAAGAGTAAAAAAAAAGCAAGTGAGAAGAAGTTAGAAATAAAGAAGAATGATTTGAAATTGGTAGACTTGAGACTTCATAAACCAGGTCTGACTGAGGAAAAAGGAAGACTGAATCCTAGAGTATTTGCAAAGGAATAAGACACACAACTCACATTAAGTATTGCCAATGATAACAACTATGAATCCAAAAAACACAATAGGTCTCAGAGACTCTCTTCCAGCTTTATGATTCTAGGAGAGGAGACAGTCTACATTATCATTAACATTAGGCTTACATGAGGCATGCCTATGTTCCAATAAGGAAATAGGAAATAAAAATACAGGAAAATAAGCTACTTGAGGACCACATAAAATTCACCAATATATGCTCCTCTCTTCACAGTACTATAAAGAAGCGTTTTTCTAAAGAACTTTATCTTCCAGGATAAGCAGTTAACCTAAATTAGGAGGACGAAAGCATCTATTTAAAGAGGTTAAGTTACTAATAATCTAATCAGTTGATTTTACTTTTTCTTAGTATTTTTCTTCAGTTCTTCATCTTCAGAGAACTTTTGATAAAGTGAGAAGCTAAGCTCTAACTTATCTGAAGGATATATGGTTATTAAAAAGCTAGTATTTTTATATATATTTTAGAGAAGAGTGCTGGAATACTGAAAGATCAAAGTTTAGTTTAAGAAAGGTAGCAACTAAGATACATATGAACAATAAACGTTACATTAATTTTATAGTCCAGGTTAATTTTCCCAAATAATCTCCTATGGATCAGCTTCCAGATCCTCCTTAATCATGTTACAGTCCTACCTTTGTCTTCCAAAGCCAAAACGATCTTCATTTTACCTTACAGGTAGGCTTCTACCACCTCATTGTATTGTGCATCCATCAACCTATCTTCACTTGTCAAGGTTTTCTCAGTTTTCTACTGTGTCTCATAGTCAGGTTTCCACTTCAATTCTTAGTTTCCTTCCCCAGTTTTTCCAACCATTCTCACCACCCCTCTACTCCACTGTTTTAATTTACAGGATTCTCCTTTCTCTTCATTGCTAGGACATGCTTTCACAGTATTGTATCTCCCATCTAAATCTCCTTTTCGATCAGTTTTTGTACATATTAATCTTCAGAACCTAAGGTTTTTCTTCTCTAGTCCTTATTCCAAGAATGTCTACCAACCCATCTCTAGAATCCCAAACACACACACCTGACTACCACATACCTAAGTACTTTTCCTACCCCTTTTCTCTTTCCAGTCACTAGTCTCCAGAATCCTATCTGATACTACAAATACCCCTCAAAACCAACTGCCTGTTCAATTACCTCTGCCTTCTACTTCTCCCAGGTTCAGCTCATTACATTCTCTCTCCTACACCTTAGTATCCCCCAACCTGGCCCAAGCCATTCAGCAACCTAAATTCCCAAAGCCAACACAGCTCCTCCCATTGCAGTAAACGATGGTTTCCCTCAAAACATTTTAAGTGGCTCCTCTCAGTGTTTCATTAATTGAATCTTATCAGATCAGTACATAGCTTCTGCCAGACCTATTTGCCCAGCAAAAATCAATTTCCCAAATCTTCCTCTTTAAGCTTCCCAGGCCTTACCTCTGCAGCACGCCATTCACTAGACCCTATTCCTAGTCATTTCTCAATCTCTGGAGCCCATGGTTACTCTCTAAGCCCCTCAGCCCTCTCCCTCCTCACTCCTCCCCTTATTCCCTACCCTCACTTCTCAGCACATTCCTATCACCCCTAACTGTCTTCTTGGCTGTGTTCTCCATCTTTCCTTAGGCCTGTTCTCCACACTTTCTCAGTACCCCTTAAGAAATTTAATCTCTAAGTCACTCCCTCACTCCCAGAATCTGCCTCTTACACCCCTAGGAACTCTCTCTAGAACCTTCTGCGCCCTGGTTGTCTTTTCCGCTCCAACCCTGCCTCAGGTGTTCTCTGTTTCCCCCAGCTGTTTTCTATTATCTAGTTCTCTGAGAAACTAGATAAAGATTTTCTCCTCCTAAATCTTTTCCAAGTTCTTCTCCTAATTCCCCTCAACTTTTCTTTCCATCGTTTCCCATTTCCCTCAACCATCCCTGGCAGATTTCCCCTCCACCTTTGTCACCGCTCTTCTCCCTTTTCTCAAACCTCCTCCACCCCTTCTCTGGAGGTGCCTCCTACATGTCTTAAACTATCCTCTCAGCTTCCTCAATCTTTGCCTCATTCCCTTCTCCCTCCAATACTATTTATCCTCCAATTTCCATTGACTTGGCGCCTCCCCTAGTCCCCAGATCTGCCTTCTATTTCATCTAAACGTCTCCAGGCCGCCGCCAACGTTCTCTCCTATCCTTAGGCTCCATTGACGTGCCGTTCTAAACGCCCAGAGACACCATTCTCCAATGGCCGGGGCCTGGCCTCTAGGGAGAAGGGGTACGGGTTACGTACCCCATTCGCATCTTGGCTCCGCTCTGACTGCTCCCGCTGCCGGGTAGAGGAGGGCGAGGGGGCAGGCGGCCGAGGTGCATGCTCTTCTCGAGGGCCGACATGAAGGGGAGGCCGCAGGCAGTCGAACAGTAGCCGAAGCTTCGTCCCACGCTAAGTGCGGCCCAACCGGTCACACAGCTCGCTCCCCTAGCGACGCCCCGTCGCCTTTGGATAGCACCCAGCTACCAGCAGCACCGCCCACCGGCTCCGTAAACTCCACCCCCTCGCCCCAGCGCTTCCACCGGAAGTGCGCACCAGCCTCCACAAAGGGAGCTGGGTAACGGAGTCTCTGATCCCCCAGATTCCAAGCGGAGAACTAGACGACCCTCGCAGGAAAGAGAAGCGTTACTGAAGGCAATGCACCCTGGGCAATGGAGTCCTCAAAGGGCTTATCGCTTTGCGCTTGCGCAGCTGGAGGCGACAGCGTCCAAACCCGCAGAGGTAGTGTAGCAAAGCAACCTGGGTGTTGTAGTCTATTGGCGGGAAGGAGTCTTGGCGCCTTCCTTTCTCATGGCTTCCTAGAGGCTGTTAAAGGAAGAGCCGCTTTCTTCCTGCCTCCCAAGCTGCCCAGCGGCGCCGGTTGCTGGGGAACGCCAGCGCCGTGGGAGGGGATGGCGGGAGGGTACGGCTTAGGTGCTGGGGCCGGAGTTGAGTTGGTGAAGAAGAGCTGGGGGTCGTCATGAAACAACGGAAAGCCCCGGGGCCTGGGGGCGACGGTAGCCGCAAGAAGAGAGGTAATATGAGCGACCAAAGGTTGAGGAAAGCGTAGTTGGGCGGAGTTGGGGGAGCAGGCCGCGAAGCATTCTAGGGAGACCTCCCACAGCAGCCTGTTAAAAGAAAAAAAAAAAAAAAGGGATTGCGGAGGGAGAATAACCAGGGAATCAGAAGGTTAAAAGGGCAATTGGCCCTCCCGCGAATGGAAAGGATATAGGGGCTGTAGTAGGGGGCAAAGCGGGTGAATAAATGGGACGAAGTGAAGGCTAAAAGGGAACCCTTACAGAGGAAGGGAACAAAAAAATTGTAGGAATGTTTTGTTTTGTTTTTAGTTTTTAAAAGTTGAGGTATAATTGACATATAACATTGTTAGTTTCAGGTGTACAACATAATGTTTGTATATATTTCGAAATGATTACCACGTAAAATTAGCATCCATCACCATACATAGTTACAAACATTTTTTTATTCTTGTGAAAAGAACTTTTAAGATCTACTCTTCAGCAACTTTCAAATATACAGTACACTATCATTAACTATAGTTACTGTACTGTACTTTAAATCCCTATGACTTAGGGGTGTTTTTGATAAAAGTTAAATGTGTGGGGACGGGAGGGGAGAGGTATAGCTTTGCAGGTTCACATAGAACTGGAAGAAAAATAAGTTGGAGAGTATGTCAGTAATCCTAATAGGCAAGGATCACGTTTTACACATTACTGAATCCCCAAGAACTAACACGAAGCAGGATTTAGTAAATGTTAATTGAATGACTGAAGCGTGAGAGTCATAAATCATGAAGGGCTACAGGTGGGAGTAGGGAAAAGATAGTTGTGGAGGAGAGAGGAAGAAAGACTGGGGAGTGACAGTGTGGTAGGGTTGAAGTGGGGGGGGGGGTTACTGTGAAGGATTTGAGGTGATGGAAGAGTGTGTAGCAAGAGGACCTCATCAGGTTAGTCTGCTCAAAAAGAAGCAAGCTTATGAAGAGACCAGGGAAATGTGAGCTGCAGCAAGAACAGTCACCCTGGGAACCCAGGGCAGATCATGAAATGAAATGGAATCTCTACAGGGCTGCCTCAAAACAAAACAAAAAAACTGGGTGACTGCATTTTATAGTATAGGCAAAGAGGTATTAGGAGTAGTGATAGTGCATTAAGCCATTGGATTGAGGACTAAAGTTGCAGTCTGGGAATAAACCTTATCCAAACTGTTTAAAGATAACTAAGGCAGTTTTGAGGCAATGCCAGGAATGAAGGGAGGATATGAAACAGAAGTGTGGAAGTGTTCAGTGCTGGTGCTGCCTATGTCAAACCAGTCAAGCATATTTGGTTGATAGGAGGAAAATCAAAATAGAAATAACGTAAGAATGTCCTCATTATACCACATGCATATACAGTAATACTCATGTACACACCTGTGTATAATTTTTATATTGAAACTAGTTATCCATAAAGATTATGGTGGGTCTTTTCTTCACTAAAGAAAGCAGAGAGGCTGTTCACTTTAGAAATCCAAAGAATTAGTTATATAAATTCCTGATCTGATAGACTCCGGTATATTTTTTTCTTGTGAGGCATGACCACTCCCCAGGGAAAAGTGAGAGGAATAGAAAGGTGTGTGTAATATTGGAATGGCTTCTTAAATCTCCTCTAAGTCATGGTTAGAAGATACCGTGAATAGAAGACAATCAGGGTCATTAAAGGAAAGCTTTATAGAAAGCCATGATGAATTGCCTCATTTACATTTTATTATCTGTCTAAAAGCCAAAAATATTACGAACCCAGCACTGTGCTAAAAGATAATGGCATAATCTGAAGATGATAGGTTCTGTCCTCATTGTGTGATATCGGCAGGAAGAAAAGACACAGTTTAAGGTGGTCTTTCTTGAAGTGCTGAGTTGTAAAGTGTAGACTTCATTTGAGAACTGATTGACAGTTGTTGCTGTTTTATGTTTAGTGATGGTTTTAAAGTAAGAGAATTAGGTAAAGATAACATATCTTAAAAACTGTGGACATTGAAATAATCAGAACAACAGTACTTGGAAGAAAAATTTCAATTACTTCATAGATTTTTTTAAACCTGTATACTGTTATCATTGTATTTGTATTTTTCATTTAATATCTTTCAGTTAAAGAGGAGTTTGTATTAGCATGTCTTAAGTTGGTATGTTCTTTATGTTCTTTAAAATAACCTGAATCAAATCCTGAATACTAACTAGTTGTCAGGGTGGCTTAAGTGACCAGATAGATTATTCTATGGTCTGGTTTGCTAGTTACTTCTCATGTATTAGAATAAATAGAGAGCTTCCCTGGTGGCGCAGTGGTTGAGAGTCTGCCTGCCGATGCAGGGGACGCAGGTTCGTGCCCCTGTCTGGGAAGATCCCACATGCCATGGAGCAACTAAGCCTGTGCGCCACAACTACTGAGCCTGCATGTCCGGAGCCTGTGCTCTGCAACGGGAGAGGCCCCAACAGTGAGAGGCCCACATACCGCAAAAAAATAGAATAAATAGAATAAGCCTTCTCTCTGTAGAGATGAAAATGTTTGTGTGTTTTCATTCAAAAAGCAGATTATGTGTTTTCTGTATTTAGACTAAATTTTGACTTAGTATTCTTGGATTCCTCCACAGGTTTAAGTGACATTTCTCCATCTACAAGCCTACCACCCCTGGTTGAAGGCCAGCTACGCTGCTTTCTGAAACTTACTGTTAATAAAGTCATATGGAAGATTACAAAGCCTCCTGCTTGTGTACTTGTTCGAGTGAGATGGTGGGGAGAAACATCAGAAGGAACACTCTTTTGTCCCAGGGATACATTGCAGACCGAACCAAAAGCTGTGAGAACAACTACACGTTAT
Source organism: Pseudorca crassidens (assembly GCF_039906515.1). Taxonomy (NCBI): domain Eukaryota; kingdom Metazoa; phylum Chordata; class Mammalia; order Artiodactyla; family Delphinidae; genus Pseudorca; species Pseudorca crassidens. Next base: position 52,770,285 of record NC_090304.1, on the reverse strand, counting down.
GCTATTCGCTGTGGTCCAAAGCAGTTTACCTCTTATCTAACAGGTATGTTTTTGTCTTATCGTTTCACCTGTAGGCCTAATAAGAAGCATGTGATTATGTTGTTAACAATAGGTATTATCGTGTACTTAGTATCTATGGCATTGTTAATTATTGAGGAGTCAAAGAGGTTTTATAATAGCCACCATTATTGAGAGTATACTATGTGCTACCAGTTGATACATATTATTTCTAATCCTTAATAACCTTGCAAGATAGATATTTTCTCTGTTTTATAGACAATGAAACTGAGGTTCAGAGAAATAAAATGAATCCTCTATAAGGTTACATAGTTGACAAATGGCCAAACTAGGATTTGAACCCACTTCTCTCTGACACCAAAACTCATGCACTTGTCACCACACCATGCTTCTTTAAGGAATAACTAGTCTATACTCTGGGACTTACATTATGCTCAAGGAAAGATGGTATACATACAAAATTTATATGATACAAGATAATACATGCTAAATGCCAATGAGTGATTTAGTGAGTTAATAGTACAGGTTTTCAGAGAAGGGAGGATCCCTCTACTGGAACCAGGAGCTAAAATTTCTTCATTTCTGTTAAAGGAAAGCATTCTAAATGTACTGTGTTATTTCTCTATTCAGGTCAAGTTTTCATATAAACACATTTTGGATGGTAGACTTATTAAATCAATTCAGTTCAAGTCAGTAAAAATTAAGCATTTATCATGTAAATATTGTTGGGCTAAGAATACCGGAGAGCCAGAGGTGAATTAAAGATTAACTTGTTCTTAAGTTTGCATTCTTTCAAGAAGAAAATTTTGAAGACATCAAAATATAAAGAAAAAAATTCAGTTATTCAAAAAATATGTATTGAACACTTAGCATGTGCTAGACGTTGTGCTAGACACTGTGGAGATTACAAAAATGAATCAAAAAATTTAATCAGAATGGTGTCTAATTCTAACTAAATGCACAAAGAAGTTTAGTTACAATAGTAGGTAGAAAGTGATAAGAACTTTTAAAAGATACACATAGATATTTCATTAAGAAAATAAATGAGGGCTTCCCTGATGGCACAGTGGTTGAGAGTCTGCCTGCCGATGCAGGGGACACGGGTTCGTGCCCCGGTCTGGGAAGATCCCACATGCCACGGAGCGGCTAGGCCCGTGAGCCATGGCCGCTGAGCCTGCGCGTCCGGAGCCTGTGCTCCGCAACGGGAGAGGCCACAACAGTGAGAGGCCCGCGTACCGCAAAAAAAAAAAAAAAAAGAAAAGAAAAGAAATGAGACATGGGTGAGCCTGGCTGTTAGTAAATAACCAACAAATGTTGGTACATTTCCCTTATTCTATATATGCACGTTATTTTATAGTCTGCAAAGCACTTTTATACCTATTAGCTCATAGAATTTTCAGAGAACTTGCATGATTAGGTAAGACAGGGACGGTGATATGTTAAGTAAGTTGCCTAAAGTCATATAACAAGCATTAAGCAGCTGCCATAAAAAAGGATACTGTGCTATGTGTTTTACTTGCAATACTCCCATGCCTCACACAGCCATGATATAGGTATTATGATGCCTATTTTATAGACAGCTGTGGCTTACACAGAAGTAGCTTGTGAATGTTGGAGCCACAACACAATCACAAATCTTCTAATTGTAAACCCAATACTCTTTTCACTACAGCATTGAACAAAGGGTGAAAATGAACCACTTTCTCAACTTTGGTAAGAAAATGTTCAGAAGTTACACTGTCCTGAAATAATCTCAGATTGCATATGCATGCATTTTATTTCTCCTGCTGTAAATTAGGACCATGAAGGGGTTAAGTCTAAGCAACCAATTGATGAATACAGTTAAGGAGTTTATTTCCATTCCCTTTAGTTCTAAGTGCTCTCAGCCTTTCAGTGTTCCAGATATTATTGAGAAATAAGCAGTAAAATACTCCCGAGAGGCAGGAACCAACCCATGCATCTATACAAGAGAAGCCCTTTGTCCAGTTCAAAACTAGAAATGGTGAGAATTTAAAAACTGAGAATTTTTTTATTGTTGCTTTTTTATTTCAAAACTAAAGTCTGAGTCCTTGCCAAATATGTAAAAAAAATATATATACTCTCTCAAAGGTATTTTCCTTATCAAATACTTGATATTCTAAATATTTTTATGTAATTTTTTTCTCCATTCGAGGTATTTGTCATTGCTCTTCTCTAAAACTTTGTTGTTCTTTTGATCTTGGGTTCACTCTTCCCCACCCCCTGAATGATATGGTAAGTGCATAGTTTATTTGAAAATAAAATGATTTTTTTAAGTAAAAAAATTTTGTAATGTATATTCCTCTTTCCACTTCCAAAAAAACGTAAATGAAAAATGTCTGCCTGTGTTGTAATTGTTTCTGATTAGATATGGCTGTGCTGGTGCTGGAAGTAATCACCAAACTTGAACATCTTCCGGTTGGTAGAGTTCAGATCAGTGGACTAGCCCAGCTTTCTCCAACCCATCACATCAATGGATTTTTTACCATTGTTTCACCAACATCTAAGAAACTTGGAGAACTCCAGGTAAAAATAGTATAATTCTCTGCTACATAGAATAAAACTTTGGGGGCACAAATAGTTGAGTCTGTTTGTAGAATGGGTAGGTACGTGACTCCCACATACCATGCAAATTCCCACTTCGTGCTTTTGTTCATGTTTTTACCCAGACTGTCATGTACTTATTTCCCACTTATCCATATCCTCTTAGTTCTTTGCTGCCCATCTCAAGTTCCAAGAGACCTTCGCAGCTCCTACTGCACTCATTCTTCTCTTTATTTATTAATAAATGTACTCTTTATTAAATTTAGAATAACATGAATTACATAATCATTGTTCAGTTATAATCCTACATAGTCTCCAAAATTTTGTATTTGTAGTTTCCCTTTAATTTCCCTTCCTTTTAGTTTCTAGATTCCCTGGGAGAGAGGACAGTGTTTTCTACTTTCTTTGTTTTTCCCACAACTTCTAACATAGTGCCAAGCAGTAATGGCTTGTTTGACTCATTTAAGTGGTATCTTAAATGAGTCAACAGACTACGATTTTAATATTGTTGAATAAACTGTTTTCATTTTTTCAGTATTAGAAGTGCATAACCAGTTGTTGATTGTTCATTCATTGATTCAGCCTACATTTTTTTGATATGCTGTTATGTGCCACTAACTTAAGATACAAAGATAAGAGATGGGCCTTTCAGTTAGTTTTCCAAAGTCAGGTAGGAGGAAATAGAAGAGAGTAACAAGTAGAACGCAGTGTGATATTGATACACATATACTATAGATATGTACAGGATGGTGGGAAAGAACATAGAAGGGTCTCTTTCTGAGGGAGACTCTGGGAGTTCTTCCTAGAGAATTCTGAATATTCAAATCCTTGAGAAATTTATACCTTGTCAAACGTATTCTAAAATATGTATAGAAATTTAAGCAGGTATTTAAGAAAACAGTTCAAAAAAGATGAGGAAAGAACATATAACATTACCAGATGTAAGAACCTATTATAAAACCACAAGCACATAATTGTCAAAGGAAGAGAATAAAGTTCAGAAATAGATTTAACTAAGTAAAAGAACTGAACATTTTCTATATTCTATTTATCATATTTTTATTTATAATATATTGAAAGATAGTGACACCTTATGGTGGTAACTTCATGGTAAAATGGGACTGGTTTACTCCTCCTTTTCTGATAATGGTACAGATTTGCATCAGACCTGCAAAAACTGTTTGGCATTATGTTTCAAGAGCCATAATAATTATCATATATCATTTACCCTGGGGTCTTATATTAAGGAAATACCATAAAAAGAGAGGAAAGTTATATGCTTTGGACTGGTTATGGAAATGCACTTTTAATATTGAAAAAATGAAAACAGTTCATTCAATGATATTTAAATCATCTATTAGTGGAATATTTTGTTTCCATAAAAGATAAAATTATATAGTTATGATTGTGTAGCAACATGGAAAATTATTTTGGATTGATGACAAAAGAGAATTAAAATTATACCCACATATATGCATATGATTAATGACTGGGGAAGAAAAAACAAGGGAAAATAGAAACAGTTGGAGCGTAGAATTCTAGGTAGGTTTTTTCCCTATATAAAAAATGAGATATAATTCATATGCCATAAAATTCACCCTTTTAAAGTATACAGTTAAGTAGTTTTTAGTGTATTCACAAGATTGTACAACCATCACGATTATCTAATTCCAGAGCATTTTATCACCCCAAGAAGAAACACTATACCCATTAGTAGTCATTCCCCTTTGTACCTTTCCCCAAACCCTGGCAACCACTAATCTACCTTCTGTCTCTATATGTTGCCTATTCTGGACATTTCAAATAAATGATGTAGTATAATATGTGACCTTTTGTATCTGGCTTCTTTCACTTGGCATAATGTTTTCAAGGTTCATCCATGTAGCATGAATCAGTACTTTATTCCTTATTATAGCTAAATAATATTCCATTGTATGGATATATTATAGCACATGTTGTTTATCCATTCTTCAGTTGATGGACATTTGGATTGTTTCCACTTTCTGACTTTTATGAATAATGCTGCTATGAACATTTGCATACAAGTTTTTTGTAGGCGTAGAATTGTGGTCATATGGTAAGTATGTTTAACCTTGAGGAACTACTGGACTGTTTTCTAAGGCGGTGCATCTTTTTTCCTCCCTTATTTAAATGTCAGTTGATAAAATAATACTTGTATGTTTTTTATTTAAATGTCATTGAATTCTTTAGAGAATTGTTTTAATAGAGCCTTGGAGACAGAGATAAGATTTTGAAAGATTATGGAATAAGTAAATAAGTAGTAATTACAGTGAAGAAGTAGAAATAACAGTTAGAGATTTCTCTCTGTTTCCCACATAAATGGCAGCAAAGAGAGGGAGATGTAGTGTGACCTAATGGAAATAGCACAAGACTTGGACATGGAAAAACTGGTTATGAAAACATTTCTGGTGTTCATTTGTACTCTCTGAGCTTCAGTATCCTATTTTATAAAATGAAGACAATAACTTTTACCGTACGGCATTGTTGTAGGGATTAAATGATATGAAAAAAATATGGAAGCACTTAACATGGTACTTAGGCACATGACAGGGACATGCCAAATTTACTTGAATTGGAGAGGAAAGTATTGATAGTGGGCAGCAGAATTGAGAAGTTTGTTGCTACTTTAGAAGAGGAGTTGGCAAACTTTGCCCAGTGGACTAAATCTGGCCTTCTAACTAAAAATGGTTTTTATATGTTTAAAGGGTCATTTAAAAAAAGAAGAATGTGCAATAAAGCCTAAATTATTTACCCTCTGCCCCTTTACAGAATGAGTTTGCTGAGCCGTTTTTAGAGTATAGGAGACCTGATTTGTTTTGTAGACCAAGAGAAAAGCAAGTGAAGAAAGATATTGAAAATAAAAGAGGATAATTGAGCAAGTAAGGTCTTGGAGAGAATTAGATGGGAATGAATTTCTATTAAGAACACAACTGATAGTGGTAAACTTTGGAATGGAGGAATTATAACAAGGAGGGAAAGAGGAGAAACATTTTGAGATGGATAACATTGAAGGAATTCATGCTGATAACTTTTTTAGCAACATTTATTTTTTTGGCCACACCGCATTGCTTGTGGGATCTTAGTTCCCCGACCAGGGGTTGAACCCCAGGCCCTTGGCAGTGAGAGCACGGAGTCCTAACCACTCGACCGTCAGGGAATTCCCATTAGCAACATTTACTATATGCATGCCTACCACATATTAGGCACTACATGTTTTATTTCATTTAATTTTTTTTTATTAAATAGAGATAGATATGCAAAAGAATATCTTAGATGTATAAGATATAAAAATAACCATACTGTGAGCACCCATTGGCTCGTCAACTAGGTTAAGAAATGTTAATAGGAAAAAAATAAATATTAATAGAATAATGGAAAGAAACCAGGTTTAGAGATTCATCCATATTACTTTATGTATCAATAATTCCCTTTTGCAGAGTTGTGTTCCATTACACAATTTTCACAATTTTCATCCATTTGTCTTGGATGAAACCAGGCAGATATCCTTGCCTTGTTCTTGTTCTTGGGAGGAAAGCATTTGGTCTTTTTACTATTAAATATGGTATTAGATGCAGGTTTTTCATAGATGCCCTTTATCATTGAGAAAGTTCAAGTTTTCTGAGAGATTTGATCATAAATGAGTATTGAATTTTATCAAATTCAACTGTTGCTAGAGGTTAGAGGTGAGAAGAGGGCATGACTATAAAGGGAGTTTTTGGGGGGTGATGGAAGTGTTCCATATCTTAATTATGGTGGTGGTTACATGGATCTAAACATAGATTACAATTCATAGAAGTGTATATTTACAAAAATGTCCATTTTACTGTGTTAAATAATTTTTTTTTAATGTAGCAGATCAAATGTGATGATAAACAGAAGTTGTCCCTCTACCTCTCGTTGGGACATGGCTGGGGACTTTGCAAACTGGAGCACATACCCTGACTAAAGCCACTAGTCTACTCCAGCTAATTTTTGCCACAATGGGATGGAAACCCAGCATTGCTGGATCTTCTGATTTTTCAAGAGAAGCCAGAAATTCAAATTTTTACATAAAATCTGTTTTCTTAATCACTGTTAAATAATTTTGAAATCTTTTAAAATGCTATATTGACTAGCATAAGTCTGAAAAATAGACATACTAATATGTTCTCTCCAATATCAGATGTTATAAATGTAGTAGATAATCCCAGAACTCCCCATTTTATATTAAAATTACTTCTTTTTAAATTCCCCTAAAAGATACTCTGATCCTTTGGGTCAGGTTCCATGTTTTATTCATCTCTTTGCCCCAGGCAGGTAGCACAGAGCCTGGCACTGAACTAGTATCAACAAATATTTGTTAATTGAACACAGGAGTTAGGCCAGCACCTATATTTTGATTGTAAGGTGGGTGTGGTGGGTAACTGGACTTTCTTTTTCTTTCTCACTGGTAGTAAAGGCCTTTGAGTTGTTTTGAGACTAGTTCAAATTTGCTTAGGGATAAAGCAAAACTCTGACCAGCCAGCAGGTTATTGTTAAGGCCAGGGACGCAGCCTTTATTCTCAGTGTCTCCTTTGTTTCTAGAATAAAGTGGCAGTCTTTTGGCAAGTGATGAATGGCAAGGGACGATTTTCTGACACTTATATTTGGGCAGCCAGGATTTTATGTGATCCTCTTATAGCAGTGGCTGCACAAAGTATTTATCCCACTGCATTCCAGTCATTTGTCTTTGTAGAAAATCTTAATGATGAATAGATTTAAAGGACTTTATGCTACCTAGTTCATGAACAAAATTCTCCTCATCAAGACTCAAGTGTGTTTATTGAGTCTATGCCTTGGCAGTTTCTCCACATAGATTATTCCATTGACCTTCCCAGAGACTTCTTAAAATATTTAACTGCAATCTTTCATTTTTGTCTTAGGCCATTCATCATTATGTGACTCTCTTTGGCTACTTGAACAATTCCTTCTGCTGTCTGTGTCATTGTAACTGAACTTTCCACACTGCTCTTCTTTTCTTTTGGAGTACATTCTTCAATTTCTTCTCTAAAGTTTTGCTTTAGGCTCTGTTTTATTTTTTATTCCTACAGTAGGCTTTTCTCCATTGGGCTTTTCAGAGACCTGGAAAGCATTTTAGTAGAGTGCCTGAATTCAGAGGAGTTGGACGATAAAGGAAACTTCACGTAATTACTTTTCATTTTAATGTTCCTCCCTCTTCACCCTGCCTCATCCCCAGCATAGAACTAGGGCCTTATTTTTCTCAAATAGCTAGCAATAAGGATGCAACAGGTGCTATGTCATTCTTTTATTTTTCAGACCATTAGTCATTATTATGCATACTTGTACACTAAGTGTATACTTACACTGATTAGTCTACAGAAAAATGAATAAGACAGTTCATGCCTTCAAGGAATTCATAATCTGATCAGGATAACAAATAAACTGGAAGTACAAATACCTCCTTTAAGCCTCTGCTTTTTTTTTTAATCTTCAAATTAGGATAATATACTTTCCTGACAGTTATATCATCACATCAGCTTCTCTGTGTGAGGAACATAGCACACTTTCTGGCCTATTGTGAAGTGTTCAATAAATAGTGGTTATATTAATGGATAGATACAAAGTAAGTAGAAACATGAAAAAAGGAGTGGCCATAACATCTCTGCCTGGACACAAAGAAGTTTTCACAGAGGAAGTAATGCTGGAGGAAATTTGCACATGAAGGCATAAGGGAATGAAATATAAGGTACATTTAGAAAACTCTAAGTAATTGGTATATCCAGGAGAGAGAGATGGAGGAGAGGAACACAGTGAGAGATGAGGCTTCTGGGGTAGGCAGGAATTTGAACTAGATCCTATAAGGAACGGGGCCATTAATTTATATTAGAGAGTCTTAAAATTAATCAATGCTATAAAAAAAAAAAAAGACTTCTGATACATTACATGTCCCTTTCAGGTCTCACTTGCCCTGGAGCCTTTGTCAGAAACTTTTGACAGCTACACTCCTCTTCCTACCACTGACATGACAGAAAATGTGCTTTTATCTGAACAAGGATTCAGAGAATATACTGAAGCAGGCAATACTCAGTTTCTGGTTCCATCAAGGCCTCAGAGGATCCCTACCACCAAAATTGATGGAAAAGAGTTAGCAGCCAACAGCAGTAGGTCAACCACTCCAAGGTAATTACCACACCTAATACCAGTCAGACTGTCTGCTAACTCCCAGTGTACTCATAATTTCGGTCTTTCATTTGTGGTTGTGTAGAAGGTTAAAGGTAGTCATTCATTCAGCAAATAAGTATTAAGTACTCAATATGTTTCTGGTCCAGTACCAGTTGCTAGGCATAGAAATTGATAAGACACAATTCCCATTTTTGGACATTGCTCACAATCTAGTGAGGAGGCCAATATACAGGTAAGTAAGTATGTCTAAGTCACATAGAGATGCCATGATAGGTGTACATGAAGGGAAAGAGGGAAAAGGCAGTGTTTTGTGAAATGGAATGAAGAGAAACAGATTTTGATTTTAAATAATTATCAGACGTTTGCTTTGTGTCAGGCTCAGCACTGAGCTCTTTATTTCATTGTCTCACTTTAGCCAAACCATACAATGATAGGTAAAACATCTATTATTTATTTAATTTGGGAAATGAAAAACATATTTACAAAGCCTGAGCTACACTGCTATATACCACTGATCCACTTTCTTTCTCTGACAAAGTGGAATGTTACCATAATGGATAATATACTGTTGAAGTTCTCCTTTATTTTAAAACAGGGGAAAGGACCACTTGTACTTTGCAGAGAACTCTGATACAATAAAGGACTCTTTCTTTGGACTACGGCACCATCTTAATTCAGGACAGAGTTTAGAGTCTATGACTCTGAAAGGCAAAGCCCCACAGAAGCAGATGTCCCTTCTCAACAGTTCTGAATTGCGGCCTCAAATTAGGACAGTTGCCAAGAGTCACAGTGACTCATGCGTTCTTTCTTCAAACAACCCTCCTACCAAGAACCTTCTTTTAGGTATGTATATATTTGTGAACTGAGACTAAGCTGTATTTATTGGGATTAGTCTGCTCATTAGGCAACCTACAAAGAGAACCAAGACTTCTGTTTGAACTAAATAGCCAAATGCAAGTGAATATCTTACTAGAGTCCAGAATTTCTAACCTTTTAAGGGCAGCTCTATTAAACCACTGAGTTTCTTCTAAATAATTACTGGGCACTTATAATTTTAAGTTTAGGGAAGGAACCATTTAAAGTGAACCTGGGTATGGGAGGAAAGCCTTTATCATAGAAAAATATTAGTCCTGATTTTTTTCGAGATAATTCAAAGCAAATAAGATTTTTGTCTCATCATCAGAATTTACTTATACCATTGTTCAGAGACTAGTACTAAACTTGTTTCATATTCTGAAAACTGTTGTTTTCAGTGGGAACATTCAGTGCACAGAAACTGCTGATCTTACGCCTGGGTATTAAATATGACTGACAGCCAAACAGAAGTAGAAAGGAATCGGTTTACCTGTGTAAGGGCTTACACTGAAATTTAAAAAGGAAATAGGAAAGAGGTTGTATTACCTCATTTTAGGTAGTGGTATTATATGAAAAGCAATTTTGGTACCTTATGTTACACTGTAATGGTCAACCATATATCTCTGTGACATCAAGAGCATGACATAAATTTGTCTCCATCCTCACAAGTAAAAGTTCCAAAGTAGAATATCTGCAGCTTTAGTAGAAAAGTCTTTTAAATTACAACTACTTGGACCTCTGTGGGGTCATGATCCATAGACTAAGCAAGTCTTGCCTTATCTGTGGAGCTGGACAGGGGTAATGCGACCATTGTCTGATGTCCATAGTTCATTTCCTCCAGGATGTTTCTTTCCTCAGATTGTGTTACTCTGAACCATTTTATTTTTTATTTACCAAAGTACTGTACTTGGCTATTTGCAGTGTTTTCAAAACCAAATGTTTCTTTTTGTGTGTTTTTAATCTTCAATACTTGGTGCAATAGAAGCTGCAAAGATGTGCCACTTTATCTATGAAATGGAGTTTTGTATACCAATAAATTCTAGTTTAAAGACAAAAAAAAAACTACGTGGATACAAAATTTACATTAGTAAGGATTTTTTTTAATGAAGAAAGACATTGTGTTAATATTTTTTCAACTAAAATGTCTATGATCCCCTAGTTTAAAAAATATACTCTGATTATGGTACGTTAATTTTATTTTTTTTATTTATTTTTTTACTTTTTTGTTTTTGCATGCATTGGGTCTTCGTTGTTGCGCATGGGCTTTCTCTAGTCGTGGTGAGCGGGGGCTGCTCTTCATTGTGGTGCGCAGTCTTCTCATTGCAGTGGCTTCTCTTGTTGCGGAGCGCGGGCTCTAGGCGCATGGGCTTCAGTAGTTGTAGATGGCATGCTCTAGAGTGCAGGCTCAGTAGTTGTGGTGCACAGGTTTAGTTGCTCCGCGGCATGTGGGATCTTCCCGGACCAGGAGTCAAACCCGTGTCCCCTGCATTGGCAGGCAGATTCTTAACCACTGCACCACCAGAGAAGTCCCTATATTAATTTTAGACTTTAATGCAACCCTAGGCTACATTAACAAGAAAGAAAATTGCCTGACTATACTCAGCACTTGTCATTCTCACACCTGGAGTATTTTGTGTAGACCTGGGCAGCAGACTTTGATAAAATATTTGTTTACTCATTAAGCAGATATTTATTCAGCACTTACTAAATGTCTGGCAGTCTTCGAGGTGTTAAGAATATAGCAGTTTAAATTTATTTTTTAAAAAGGCACAAAATCCTCCCCTACGGATCTTATATTCTAGTAGGAATACCAATGATAAATTAGATAAATAAGTAAGTATGTAGTGTTAGATAGTGATAATGGCAATGGGAAAAAAATGAAGCAAGGAAGAAGAGAGGATAGAATGCTGTTTTATGTATGTTGGCAAAGGAAGGCTTCTTTCTTTTTTAATTTTTTTTATTTTTATAAGTTTTTTTATTTTTTTGCTTTTGACTTAGAGTTCTTTTTTTTAAAAATCTTTATTGGAGTATAATTGCTTTACAATTGTGTGTTAGTTTCTGCTTTATAACAAAGTGAATCAGTTATACATATACATATGTCCCCATATCTCTTTCCTCTTGCGTCTCCCTCCCTCCCACCCTCCCTATCCCACCCCTCTAGGTGGTCACAAAGCACCAAGCTGATCTCCCTGTGCTATGCGGCTGCTTCCCACTAGCTATCTATTTTACATTTGGTAGTGTATATATGTCCATGCCACTCTCTCACTTTGTGCCAGCTTACCCTTCCCCCTCCCCGTGTCCTCAAGTCCATTATCTAGTAGGTCTGTGTCTTTATTCCCGTCTTGCCCCTAGGTTCTTCATGACCTTTTTTTTTCTTAGATTCCATATATATGTGTTAGCATATAGTATTTGTTTTTCTCTTTCTGACTTACTTCACTCTGTATGACAGACTCTATGTCCATCCACCTCACTACAAGTAACTCAATTTTGTTTCTTTTTATGGCTGAGTAATATTCCATTGTGTATATGTGCCACATCTTCTTTATCCATTCATCTGTCAATGGACACTAGGTTGCTTCCATGTCCTGGCTATTGTAAATAGAGCTGCAATGAACATTGTGGTACATGACTCTTTTTGAATTATGGTTTTCTCAGGGTATATGCCCAGTAGTGGGACTGCTGGGTCGTATGGTAGTTCTATTATTAGTTTTTTAAGGAACCTCCATACTGTTCTCCATAGTGGCTGTATCAATTTACATTCCTACCAACAGTGCAAGAGTGTTCCCTTTTCTCCACACCCTCTCCAGCATTTATTGTTTGTAGATTTTTTTGATGATGGCCATTCTGACCGGTATGAGATGATATCTCATTGTAGTTTTGATTTGCATTTCTCTAATGATTAATGATGTTGAGCATGCTTTCATGTGTTTGTTGGCAATCTGTATATCTTCTTCGGAGAAATGTCTGTTTAGGTCTTCTGCCCATTTCTGGATTGGGTTGTTTGTTTTTTTGATACTAAACTGCATGAGCTGCTTGTAAATTTTGGAGATTAATTCTTTGTCAATTTCTTCATTTGCAAATATTTTCTCCCATTCTGAGGGTAGTCTTTTCATCTTGTTTATTATTTCCTTTGCTGTGCAAAAGCTTTGATGTTTCATTAGGTCCCATTTGTTTATTTTTGTTTTTATTTCCATTTCTCTAGGAGGTGGGTCAAAAAGGATCTTGCTGTGATTTATGTCAAAGAGTGTTCTGCCTATGTTTTTCTCTATGAGTTTTATAGTGTCTGGCCTTACATTTAGGTCTTTAATCCATTTTGAGTTTATTTTTGTGTATGGTGTTAGGGAGTGTTCTAATTTCATTCTTTTACATGTAGCTGTCCAGTTTTCCCAGCACCACTTATTGAAGAGGCAGTCTTTTCTCCACTGTATAGTCTTGCCTCCTTTATCAAAGATAAGGTGACCATATGTGCATGGGTTTATCTCTGGACTTTCTGTCCTGTTCCATTGATCTATTTTTTTGTGTGTGTCAGTACCATACTGTCTTGATGACTGTAGCTTTGTGGTATAGTCTGAAGTCAGGGAGCCTGATTCCTCCAGCTCCGTTTTTCTTTCTCAAGATTGCTTTGGCTATTTGGGGTCTTTTGTGTTTCCATACAAATTGTGAAATTTTTTGTTCTAGTTCTGTGAAAAATGCCAGTGGTAGTTTGATAGGGATTGCATTGAATCTGTAGATTGCTTTTGGAAATACAGTCATTTTCACAATGTTGATTCTTCCAATCCAAGAACATGGTATATCTCTCCATCTATTTGTGTCATCTTTAATCTCTTTCATCAGTGTCTTATAATTTTCTGCATACAGGCCTTTTGTCTCCTCAGGTAGGTTTATTCCTAGATATTTTATTCTTTTTGTTGCAATGGTAAATGGGAGTTTTTAATTTTTTTTAACTTTTTTTTTTGTTGTTGTTCTTGCTGCATTGGGTGTTCGTTGCTGTGTGTCGGCTTTCTCCAGTTGTGGCGAGCGGGGGACTACTCTTCGTTGCGGTGCGTGGGCTTCTCATTGCATTGGCTCCTGTTGTTTCAGAGCACAGCCTCTAGGTGCACAGGCTTCAGTAGTTGTGGCACATGGGCTCCGTAGTTGTGCCTCATGGGATCTAGAGCACAGGCTCAGTAGTTGCAGCGCACGGGCTTAGTTGCCCCATGGTATATGGGATCTTCCCAGACCAGGGCTCAATCCTGTGTCCCCTGCATTGGCAGGCAGATTCTTAACCACTGTGTCACCAGGGAAGTTCCAAAGGAAGTCTTCTTTAAGAAGTTAATATTAAAGATCTATAGAAGATGAGTTCCTTCTAAGGAGAGTACCTAGACTGGGGAAGGGACCACCAAGAGATATTTAGCCTCAAGAAAACAGCTACCATTTACTTACCATTCATTATGTGCTACCTACTATGCCAAGTGCCTTATACACAAAAACCAAGTGAGGTTGGGATTGTTATCCCCATTTTAAAATGAAGACACAGGCTCACAGTTAGGGAGCTTCTGCCCTATCAAACGGGACAGCTGCTTCTCAGCTCCAGTTCATCATTATCTTAAACTGTACAGCAAAGTCCTTTGCTTCATCCTACTGTAGGTTCCTTGTTTACCTAGGCCTGCTTTTTTTAAAAATCGAGACTATGCTGGCCAACTGTTCAAGCCAAATAAAATATGCCAGGTGCAACCCATGGGCTGCCAATGTGCAAATTTCTTCCATAAGATGTACTAGGATCTTTGGGTTTAAAGATAAAACAAGACAGATTTTGACTCAGTCTGGGTTAATAGTTCTTCCTTGCAAAAGTGGGAAGGGATAGCTTCAAGAGATAGTGAATTCTGTATCACTGGGAATCGTCAAGTATGGGCTGGATAACCTTGTCATGGGACTCTTACAGATGGGATTAAATCATCAAGTAGACAGATGTGATCTTTAAAGATCCCTTCCAACCACAAGACCGTGGAGCACTAAGATTAAGTGGGTCATTTTGGTAAGTAGGTCTAAAGCTAGTCATGGAGGTTTATAACAAATACATAAACGTAATTATCTTCCTGGTCTTTATTATACTGACATCATACCAGTAAGGGGGGGGACAGAGCTGAATTAGTCATCGAGCTAGAATTTATGAAACACTACACATCCTGCTTATAAGAGTTGGCGGTTTTCTTGTTTTTTGTTTTTAACTTTTTATTTTATATTGGAATATAGCCAATTAACAATGTTGTGATAGTTTCGGGTGCACAGCAAAGGAACTCAGCCATACGTATACATGTATCCATTCTCCCCCAAACTCCCCTCCCATCCAGGCTGCCACATAACATTGAGCAGAGTTCCCTGTGCTATACAGTAGGTCCTTGTTAGTTACCCATTTTAAATATAGCAGTGTGTACATTTCAATCCCAAACTCCCTAACTCTCCCTTCTCCCTATCCTTCCCCCACTGATAACCATAAGTTTGTTAAGAGTTGGGGTTTAGAATAGATAACAAGGAGTAGGAACAAAAACCAAAAGCTGTGTACCTCCCTGTTTAGCAGGGGCTGTGCCCATGGCATGTAGGAAATAAACAAGGGAAACATTTGTCATGAACTCAGCTAAGTGCCCTTCCCTTGTGTTAAAAAATAATTATTGAGTTGAGGTGCAGGAAGATGCCATGACAGCTCTTTTAGTGTGGAACCAGCTTCCTCTTAAGAAGGGGAATTAAGGTGGTATTGTTGCCATGACTTAGACTTTAGAGAAACTATTCTAAGAATGTCTGTTTCAAGGAAGAAACCACTTGGAGGCCAATGAATAGACCACCCTTGCTCAGATTTGTCCTACTTGTTGTCTGCAATGTTTATTTCTTTTTAAAAACCTGCTATTGTAAAGTATCTTAAGTACCTATTCCTATTCAAATGTTAATGACTAATTAAGTCACTCTTAAAATATTGCTATTCCCAGGGAAATTTTATTTAGCAGGGATGAAAACTTTAAGCTCAGTTCAATTCAGCAGATATCTTTTGAGTGCCTATTTTGTGTCAACCATTGTTTTGAGTATTGGGGTTACAGTGATAAATAAGATAGTCCCTGACTTAATGAATGCATTGTAGTAAAGGAAACAGACTCTAAAGCAGATACAGTACAATTTTGTATGATATATGCAACAGTGGAAGTATTTATTGAAACATTAATCAAATTCCTGATATATACTAGGTACCGAGCATACAAAGACCAACAAAAGCCAATCTCTCGTCTCAAAGTTGTTTGGGTGAGATAGACAATTTTAATACTGCATGGTAATTCTTTGATGGAATCAGATACGCAGAACTTTGAGAGCACAAAGGAAGTATTGTGTTTAAGGAATTAAATACAGTTGTGTGTGGTTAGATTATAAAGTACCAAGTACCAAATATCTCTAGGGACATTTTGGGTATCAGTAGAAAAACTGTTTTTCTACATGGCCCTGAAATCAAATGAAATTTATTATTGACACTGCTTGTCATTAACTACTTTATTCATAAAGCATTTATTGAGTGTGCCCACCTCATTAAAGAACTTTAAACCATATCAAATTAAGCCAAGTATTAACTAGAAACTAAAAGGAGGAGGGCTTCCTGTCACATAGCAAGCTTCCTTAACCAAATTTTCAATGCTAGCAGACCATGTTTTCCTCACCCTTTCTCACTGAATAAACAAGACAGCCATTTTCTGACTGAATCCCAAAGAGATTTTTTTTAAATAAGTAAAAACAAAAATACATACTTATATAGCCATTATTTACATAGAAAAAGTTAATTCATATTATTAAGTGAAAAAGCAGTTATAAAACAGTATACATAATTGGGTCATTTGTAGAGATGTGGAGGGACCTAGAGACTGTCATACAGAGTGAGGTAAGTCAGAAAGAGAAAAACAAATATCATATATTAATGCATATACGTGGAATCTAGAAAAATGGTACAGATGAACTGGTTTGCAAGGCAGAAGTAGAGACACAGATGTAGAGAACAAACGTATGGACACGAAGGGGGGAAAGTGGGGGTGGTGGTGTGATGAATTGGGCGATTGGAATTGACATGTATACACTAATATGTATAAAATAGATAACTAATAAAGAACCTGCTGTATAAAAAAATAAAAATTCAAAAAAACTGTATACATAATATACCATTTTTGCAAAAGAAAAAATTTATATATATACACACACACATACATATATAGATGTATGTATGCATAGATTAAAAACTATCCGGGGGACTTCCCTGGTGGCGCAGTGGTTAAGAATCTGCCTGCCAATGCAGGGGACACAGGTCCAAGCCCTGGTCCGGGAAGATCCCACATGCCGCGGAGCAGTTAAGCCTGTTCGCCACAACCACTGAGCCTGCGCTCTAGAGCCTGCGAGCCACAGCTACTGAAGCCCGCACACCTAGAGCCTGTGTTCCACACAGAGAAGCCACCACAATTAGAAGCCCGTGCACCACAACGAAGAGTAGCCCCCGCTCGCTGCAACTAGAGAAAGCCCGTGCACAGCAACGAAGACCCAGCGTAGCCACACACACACAAAAAAAACCTATCCAGAATATATCAAAATGTTAATCAGTATTTGTGGGTAGTGGCATTAATGGGAATATTAGTTTTCTATTGCTGCATAACAAGTAACCACAAACTTAATGGCTTAAAAGAATACCCAGTTATTAGTCACAGTTCTGTGGATCTGAAGTCCAGCAAGTTATGGTTGGGTTTTCTGCTTAGGGTATCATAGGCTACAATCAAGGTGTCAGCCAAGCTAAATTCTCATCTGGAAGCTCTGAGGGAAAATTCGCTTCCAAGTTCATTCTTATTGACAGAATCCAGTTCCTTGCAGTAGTAGGACTGCGGTCCCATTTCCTTGCTGGCGGTCAGCCAGTGTCCACTCTCAGCTCCTAAAGGCCGTAAGGCCACATGCATTTCTTGCCACGTGGTCCTCTCCATCTTCAAGACAGCAATGAAACATTACATCCTTCTCATGCTTTAAATCTCTTGAGTTCATATCCTGCAAACAGCCAGAAAAAACTCTGCTTTATAAAGGTTTGGGACCACCAAGGTAATCTCCCAGTCTTGAGGTAGACTGATTTGGAACCATAATTACATCTGTAAAATCCCTTTATGGCAATACCTAGATGACTGAATCACTGGGAGAAGGTATTTGTATACCAGTGGCTGGAAATTTGGGGGGAGCTATCTTAGAATTCTGCCTACATCACTTTTTGGCCTTTTGGCTAAGATCAAGTGTAGAATTCTGCCTACCACAGATGGTGATCTTTATTTTTCTTTTACTTATACTTTCACATAACACATTGAACATACAATATTTCAGGGTTTTTCGGGTTTGGGGTTTTGAGTTTTTAAGCTATATTTTGAACTCTTTATGCTAACAAATGTTGAATGTTTATGGATCTGTTTGGCTTATTATTTTCTTGGCCTGACTGCCATGTCTTCTTTATTTTTAGAAGCTATAAAACTCTAGACCAAGATGGACAGGCATTTGGTATCTAGTCTTACCTACATCCTAAGCAACTGTGGAACCTCAAGAAAATAATAATTCTTCCCAGTGTTCCTTGGAATAATACCACTAGTCCTAAGCTTTTAAAAAGAAGTCTAAGAAAAAGTGGGGTCATATATGTATAGTGGTTAAATCATAGGATGTAGAGTCATCCTGGTTATACCGCATGCATAACTTGGGCAAGTTACATATCCTCTGTGCCTCAGCTTTGTCATCTGGAAAATGAAGGAAATGATAGTACCTATTTCAGAGGATTGTTGGGAGGATTAAATGAGTTCCTATACATAACATACTTAGAGTAGTGCCCCGGAAGTGGTAAGGGTTCAATAAATGTTATCCTCTGTAATTGTTGTTGCTTAGGGATGAGAGAAATTTTACCTATCAGAAAGTTTAAAGACTTTATCCTGACTTTTCTGTTAACCTGATGTATGATCTTAGACAAGTCATAGAAATGTTTTGGTATTCTTTTCTTCATCCATAAAAGTATACATTTGGACTAGATTATCACTATGACTCCTAACAGTTTAGCTGATATAGTTGTTAGTGTTCCTTAAATAATAATGACATTAAAACTGTTACAAATAAGAGAATTCAGTAAGATAGCTAGATACAAAAATAATATATTATGTAGCTATTACTAAATTTATTATGTGCAAACACCAGTTGGAAGAGTCAATGCATGTATATAATGACTCCAGTAAAGGCGGTCAGTCTCTACATAATGGAGACTTCATTCACTGCGGTAATGCCAACATCTAAAACGGTCCATGTGATAGAAGCTCAGTAAACATTTGTAAGGTGAATGTCCTCAAGGGATTCTCAAGCTAGTGGGGAAGGCAGACAAGTAAGCATTTATAGTACACTATGGTAAGTCCTGTGAGAGAAGGAAAGGTGCTAAATGTTTCAAGTATTTCTGTTGGATTTTAGATTTTCTGTGTTTTGTTTTGCCCTCTTCAGCTCTGTTAGAACAAGGCAATAAACTGCGTAATGCCATGGTGATTTCTGCAATGAAATCAAGCCCAGATACTAGCATGTTGTTGGAAGAAGTTCATCCTTCTATGAATGAAGATTTTCTTAGAGCATCTACACAGTAAGTTACTGGATAAACGTGAACCCCAATAGTTAATTTCTTGGTAGTTGTTAGCATATGTTTTTTGTCAAGATATGGACTGAATAATCTTGGAAATGTTGAACAAGTAATTCTTAATGTGGTAGAAAAGAAGCCTAAACTAGGAGCTAAGATACCCAAAATCTAGACCTAGCACTGACACTTGCTAAATATGTAAATGGCTAAATTCTTAACTCTTTCTGAACCAGCATGCTTATATAAAAAATGGGTATATTCTCTCCTCCCTCTCTTACATAAATGAAATGAGATTCTAATATAGGAAAGGGCTTTGTAAATTGTGAAGTTTTATGTATATTTAAGGTGAAGGCTGAAGTATGTTAATATTCCATGTTCAATTAATTCTGATTTAGATTTTTCCCATATGTTAGCCACTGAAAAAGTATTTTTTTTCATTCCTTAGAATCAAAGCCTTGTCTAGGAATCAATTTAAAGACCACATTGAAGATCACCTCCTCCCTCCAACTGAGAATACATTTTGGAAACATGACACAAAAGCTGATACCAGAGCCATACAGCTGCTATTGGGCAGGTAAGAGCTCTTAACTAGCTTTCTTTCCTTTTAAATTATTCCTCCAATTCATTGGGTACATTGTTAACAGATTTCTCTTCTTAAAGCAACACTTCCTTAGAATAACCAAGTCATCCCTTTGGTTATTCACTACCTACTAAATAAAAATCCAATCTTTAGCTTTTTATTCTTAGCTTCACTTACAGAATGGTCTCCAATCTACCTTTCCATTCTTATTTTTCATCTCTCTCCCCAACACCAAGGTTAGCTAGCAGGTTATAATGAAAAGAACATGGATTTTAAACAGACACAAGTTGAAATTTGAGGTCTGTCTCTTACTACCTATGTGGCCTGAACAATTAGGCAGGAAAAAAATATATAAGGGTTCCAAATTGGAAAGGAAGAAGTAAAACTATCTTTATTCACAGATGACATGATCTAGTATGTAAAAAAATCCTAGGGCTTCCCTGGTGGCGCAGTGGTTGAGGGTCCGCCTGCCAATGCAGGGGACGTGGGTTTGTGCCCCGGTCTGGGAGGATCCCACATGCTGCGGAGCGGCTAGGCCCGTGAGCCATGGCCGCTGGGCCTGTGCATCCGGAGCCTGTGCTCCACGACGGGAGGGGCCACGACAGTGAGAGGCCTGTGTACTGCAAAAAAAAAATCCTAAAGAATCCTCTAAGAAACTATTAGAAATAATAAATAAATTCAGACAGATTGCAGGATACACGATCATTATATAAAAGTCAATTGTACTTTTATATACTTGCAATGAACAATCGAAAAGTAAAATTAAGGGAATTCCCTGGTGGTCCAGTGGTTAGGACTCTGTGCTTTCACTGCTGGGGCCTGGGTTCGATCCCTGGTCAAGGAACTAAGATCCTGCAAGCCACACAGCATGGCCAGAAGACCAATAATAAATAAATAAAATTAAGAAAAAATTCCATTTATAATAGCGTTGATAAGAATAAAATACTTAGGGATAAATTTAACTAAAGGAGTGTAAAACAACTCTGGAAACTACAAAACATTGTTGGAAGAAACTAAAGAAGATCTAAATAAATGGAAAAAACCCCATGTTCTTGATTCAATGCAATCCCTGTCAGAATCATGGCTGGCTTCTTTGTAGAAATTGAAAAGCTGATTATAAAATTACTGTGAAATTACAAGGGACCCAGAATAACCAAAAGAATCTTGAAAAAGAAAAAAATAGGATTCACACTTTGCTATTTTAAAACTTACTATAAGCCAGAGTAATCAAGTCAGTTTAGTACTGGCATAAGGATAGACATATAAATAAATGGAATAGAATTGATAGTCTAGAAATAAACCCATGTGTTTATGGTCAGCTGATTTTCAACAAGAGTGTCAAGACCATTAAATGGGGAAAGAATTGTCTTTTCAACAAATGGTACTGGGACAGCTGGCTAGCCACATGGAAAAAATGAAATTGGACCCTTACCTCAAACCATATAAAAAAATTAACTCATTATGGATCAGATAGCTAAATGGAAGAACTAAAACTATAAAATTCTTAGAAAACACAGAGGTAAATCTTTGTAACCTTGGATTTGGGAAAGGATTCTTAGATATGCATCAAAAACACAACCAACAACAATAAAAAATAGATAAGTAGATAAATCAGATTCAGTCAAAATTTAAAATGTGCTTCAAAGGATACTATTAAGAAAGTGAAAAGATCACAGAATGGAGGAAAATATTTACAAATTATATATCTGATAAAAGATTTATATCTAGACTATATAAGGAACTCAACAACTTAATAATTACGGCACAAATAGCCCAATTTAAACGATGGACAAAGTATCTACATAGAGATTTCTCCAAAGAAGATAGTCAAATGGCTAATATGCACATAAAAGATGTCAACACCATTAGTTATCAGGAAAATGCAAATCAAAACTATAAAAAACTTCATACCCACTAGGATGGTTAGAATCAAAAAGTCAGATTAAGTGTTGGTGAGGATGTGGAAAATTTGGAACCCTCATACACTGTTAATAGCAGTGTAAAATGATGCAGCCACTTTGGCAGATAGTCTGTCAGTTCCTAAATTGCTACACATCAAGTTACCATATGACCCAGCAATTCAACTCCCTAAGTATATACCCAAGGAAAATGAACATATAAGTCCACACAAAAACATGTACATGAATTTACATAGTCATAATAGTCAAAAATGTCCATCAGCTGATTAGTGGATTGTTTTAAAGTGGTATATCCACACGGAGTATTATTTGGCCATAAAAAGGAATAAAGTACAGGTAACATGCTGCAGCATGGATGAACCTTGAAAACATCATGCTAAATGAAAGAAGCCAGTCACAAAAGAGTACATATTTTATGATTACATTTATATGAAAAGTACAAAATAGGCAAATCTCTAGAGACAGAAAGATTAGTGGTTCTTTAGGGCTGCGTGTGATGGATGGGGCGTAAGTGATGATAGGTCTTGAATACAGAGTTTCTTTTTGAGGTGACATAAGTGTTCTGAAATTGACTGTGGTGATGATTGTTCATATTTGTAAACATACTAAGAACTATTGAATTGCTCGCCTTAAATGGGTGAATTGTATGTTATGTGAATTATGTCTAAATAAAGCTGTTTAAAAAAAAAATAGGAATCAAGAATCCAGCACAGTGAATGAAAAAAAAACTGCACCAAGATATACAATCATGAATTTTCAGAATAGTATAAATAGACAATCTTAAAAATGTCCAAAAAGAAAAAAAAATGCTTATGTATACAATATCAGGAATTGGAAAAACATCACTTATTCCATAGAGTTGACCAAAATGGAGACATAGGAGGCTTCTGAGCTCGCCTCCTCCCACAGATGCCCCAAATGTACAGCTGCACACAGAGCAGTTCCCTCTGAAAGAGATTGAGAAAGTAACTGACCAACTCCTACACATCAGAGGAATGGGAAAATATCAACAAATGAGTAGGAAAGTCTGAGAAACACTCTCACCATAAACCCCACCCCCAACACAGCACCATACAATCAGAAGGGAATCCCCAATTCCTAGCTTCTCCTTGAGGAGCAAAGGACTTGAACCCCACATCTAGCATTCCCAACTTTTAAGATTCTTACCAGAGAGATGAGCCCCCAAAACATAACGGGTGCAGGAGCACCCTCACCCTGACAGCTGTACACCTAGACCCAGCACAGAGGAAGCAGGCAAAAACACCCATCTCCCAGTTTCTCCCTGTAAGGTGCTGCTAGTGAGGGTCCAGCTTCTAATCAGCCTACATCTAGGTGTTGGCTGTGATCCTCCCCTTTGGGACACTAATGGGTCTTAACACACCCTCCACTACTGGGAGCCACTAAGAACAAAGAAGAAGGCTTAGAAAGTCACAAAAGCTTATGAGGCAACTAAGATCTTGGGCTGGACTGATCAATGAGGTTCATCCCTTACACAAGACCATTCTATCAAGGCTGAGATGGATGACGGTTTTATCTAATAAGCAGAAACCAACACAGAAAGGCAAGGAAAATAAAGAAACAGAGGAATATGTTCCAAAGAAAAAGACAGGATAAACATCCAAAAACAGATCTTAATGAAGCAGAGATAAGTAATTAACCTGATAGAGGGTTAAAAATAATGGTCATAAAGGTGTGCTTACTGAGGTCAGGAGAACAATGCATGAACCAAGTGAGAATTTCAACAAAGAGATAGAAAAAATTTTTAAGTACCAAACAAATCACAGAGCTGAAGAATACAATAACTGAAACGAAATATTCAGGAGGGGTTCAACAGCAGACTAGATCAATGGGAAGAAAGGATTAGCAGGCTCAAAGACAGGGCAGTGGAATGCAATCAAAGGAGCAAAAAGGAAAAATTTTTAAGTGAAGCAGTTAGATAGCTTAAGGGATGTTGGGGAACCAACAAACAGACCAATATACACATTATAAAGGCCCCAGAAGAAGAAGAGATAGAGAAAGGGGCAAAAAGCTTATTCATAGAAATAATGGGGACTTCCCTGGTGGTTCAGTGGCTAAGATTCCATGCTCCCAATGCAGGATGCCCGGGTTCGATCCCTGGTCAGGGAACTAGATCCCACATGCCACAACTAAGAGTTGACACATTCCACAACTAAGAGTTAGCAGGCTGCAACTAAGAGTTCACATGCTGCAACTAAAGATCCCGCATGCTGCAATGAAGGTTCCACATGCCACAACAAAGAAGATACCACGTGCCACAGCTAAGACCCAGTGCAGCCAAAAAAATAAATATTTTTTTAAGAAAAGGAAATATTCAAAGAAATAATGGCTGAAAACTTCCCTAACCTGGGAAACAGACATTCAGATCCAGGAAGCCCAGAGAGTTTCAAGTAAGACAACTCAAAGGAGACCCACACCAAGACATGTTATAATTAAATTGTCAAGTTACAAAGAAAGCATCTTAAAAACAGTAAGAGAAAACCAACTTGTTATGGACAAGGGAACCTCCATAAGATTTTCAGCAGATTTTTCAGCAGAAATCTTGCATACTAAAGGGGAGTGCAATGTTATATTCAAAGTGCTGAGAAAAAAGAACAGCCAAACAAGAATACTCTACCTGCCAAAGTTGTCCTTCAGAATTGAAGGAGAGAAAGAGTATTTTCCAAGCAAAAACTGAAGGAGTTCATCACCATTAGACCAACCTTCCATGAAATATTAAAGGGAGTTCTTCAAACTGAAACCAGAGGACACTAATTAGTAACAAGAAAACATGAAAGTATAAAACTCACTGATAAAGTTAAGTATACAGTTAAATTCAGAATACTCTATTACTCTAATGATGGTAGAGAAATCACTTACAAATCTAGTATGAAGGTTAAAAGACAAACGTTATAAAAATAAATATGACTACAATAAGTTGTTAATGGACATACAGTGTAAAAAGATGCAAATTGTGACATCAAAAACTTAAAATATGGGGGGGGAGGAGCTTTGGTATGTGTTCAACGTTAAGTTATCACCTTAAAATAGACTATTATAAATGTAAGATGTTTTATGTAAGCCTCATGGTAACCACAGGGCAAAAGCCTATAGTGGATACACAAAGGAGAAAGAGAAAGGAAGCAAAACATACCACTACAGAAAGTCATCAAATCCTAAAGGAAGAGAGCAAGAAAGGAACAAAAGAATTACAAATCAACCAGGAAGCAATTACCAAAATGGTAGTAATAAGTTCACTCCTATCATTAATTACTTTAAATGTAGATGGACTCAATTCTCCAATCATAAGATAGAGAGTAGCTGAATGGATAAAAAAACAAGACCCAACTCTCTGCTGCCTACAGGAGACTCACTTCAGCTTTAAGGACACACACACGGGATATGAAAGATGTTTCATGCGAGTGGAAACCAAAAGAGAGTGGGGGGGGGGGTTACCTATTCTTATATCAGAAAAAAATAGACTTTAAGCCAAAGACTATAACAAGATCAAGAAAGTCATTATATAATTATAGTTGGTCAATTCATCACAAGGATACAACAACTGTAAATATTTAGGTACCCACCCTAGGAGTACTTAAATATATAAAACAAATGTTAGTAGATCTGTAAGGTGAAGTAAACAGCAATACAGAGGACTTCACTTTTAACAATGAATAGATCATCAAAACAAAATCAGTAAGGAAACGGCGGGACTCAAATGGCACATTAAGTCAGATGTCCATAACAGACATATACAGAACATTCCATCTAACAGCAGCAGGATACATACACTTCTCAAGCACGCATGGAACATTCTCCAGGAGAGATTATATGTTAGGCCACAAAAGAAGTCAATAAATTTAAGAAGATTGAAATATGAAGCATCCTTTCCGATTACAATGGTATAAAACTAAAAATCAATATCCAAAACTAGAAAATTGACAAATATGTACAGATTAAACAACAGGCTCCTTGGCAACCAATGTGTCAAAGAAGAAATCAAATAAGAAATGTAAAAATATCATTTAAGACAAGGGGGAAAAAAACACAACATACCAAAACCTATGGAATGCAGCAAAAGCATATCTAAGAGGGAATTTTATAGCAGTAAACATGTACATTTAAGTGTATAACTGAATCACTTTGCTGTACACCCAAAAGTAACAACCTTGTTAATCAACTATGATCCAATATAAAATAAAAATTAAAAAAAAGAAACATGTAAGGTTTTGTAAGACATAACATGTAAGATAAAAAAATACATACATATATTAAGAAATAAACAGCTCAACTAAAAAACTAACTTTACACCTCAAGGGACTAGAAAAAAACAACAAACTAAGCCCAAAGTTAGCAGAAGGGAGGAAATAACAAAAATCAGAACAGAAATAACAAAGATCAGAGCAGAAATAAATGAAATAGAGACTAACAAGACAACAGAAAAGATCGATGAAACTAATAGCTGGTATTTTGAAAAGATAAAGTAGACAAACCATTAGCTGGACGTACTAAGATGAAAAGAGAGAGGACTTCAGTGGAATTATAAATGAAATAGGAGATATTATAACTGACATCACAGAAATACAAAGAATTGTAAGAGACTACTATGAAAAATTATACACTAACAAATTGCAAAACCTAAAAGAAATGGATAAGTTTATATCCAATCTACCAAAACTGAATCATAAAGAAACAGAAAAATCTGAACAGACTGATTACTAGCAAGGAGACTGAATCATAATTAAAAACCTCCCAACAAAATAATTCCAGGGCTTCCCTAGTGGTGCAGTGGTCAAGAATCTGCCTGCCAGTGCAGGGGACATGGGTTCGAGCCCTGCTCCGGGAAGATCCCACATGCCACAGAGCAACAAAGCCCGTGCGCCACAACTACTGAGCCTGTGCTCTGGAGGCCGCGAGCCACAAATACTGAGCCCTTGAGCCACAACTACTGAAGCCTGCACACCTAGAGCCTGTGCTTCACAACAAGAGAAGCCTGCGCACCGCAATGAAGAGTAGCCCCTGCTCACCGCAACTAGAGAAAGCCGGTGCACAGCAACGAAGGCCTAACACAGCCAAAAAGATAAATTAAATAAAATAAAATTAAACAAAAATTTAAGGTCCCGAAAACTCCAGTAGTGAATTCTACCAAACATTTAAAGAACTAATACAATCTTTCTCAAACTCTCCCAAAACACATAAGAGGAGGGAATGCTTCCAGATTCATTTTATGAGGCCAGCATTACTCTGACATTAAAGCCAGATAAAGACACTGTAAGGAAAAGAAAATCATAGGCCAATATCTCTTATGAACATAAATGGCAAAAATCCTCAACAAAATATTACCAAATCAGATTCAACAATACATTAGAAGGGTCATATGCCATCATCAAGTGAAATTTGTTCCAGGGATGCAAAGATGGTTTGACATTTGCAAATCAATAAATATCATACACCGTATTAACAAAAAGAAGGATAAAAATCATGTGATCATCTCAATAGATGTGGAAAAGCATTTGACACAATTCAACACCATTCATGATAAAATCTCTCAACAAACTGGGTATAGAGGAAATGTACCTCAACATAACAAAGGCCATATGTGACAAGCCCACAACTAACATCATACTCAATGATGAAACACTGAAAGCTTTTCCTTTAAGATCAGGAATAAAAGAAAGATGCTCACTGTCACCACTTTTTTTTTTTTTTTTTTTTTTGCGGTACGTGGGCCTCTCACTGTTGTGGCCTCTCCTGTTGCGGAGCACAGGCTCCGGACGCGCAGGCTCAGCGGCCATGGCCCATGGGCCTAGCTGCTCCGCGGCACGTGGGATCTTCCTGGACCGGGGCACGAACCCGCGTCCCCTGCATCGGCAGGCGGACTCTCAACCACTGCGCCACCAGGGAAGCCCTGTCACCACTTTTAATCAACACAGTACTGGAAGTCCCAGCCAGAGCAATTAGGCAAGAAAAAGAAATAAAAAGCATTCAGATTGGAAAAGAAGAAGTGAAACTGCCACTGTTTGTAGATGACATTAAACACTAAAGTCTCTATCGAAAAACTAGTTAGAATAAATGAATTCAGTAAAGTTGCAGGATACAAAATCAGTATATGAAAATCAGTTGCGTTTTTCTACGCCAACAATGAACTATCAGAAAGAGAAAGTAAGAAGACAGATCATTTACAATAGCATCAAAAAGAATCAGATACCTAGGTATAAGTTAAATCAAGGACATTAAAGACCTGTTTACTGAAAACTATAAGACATTGATGAAAGAAAATTGAAGAGAACACAAATAAATGAAAAGATATTCCGTGTTCATGGATTCAGTTAATATTGTTAAAATGTCCATACTGGGCGTCCCTGGTGGCACAGTGGTTGAGAGTCCACCTGCCAATGCAGGGGACACGGGTTCATGCTCCGGTCCAGGAGGATCCCACGTGCCACGGAGCAGCTGGGCCCGTGAGCCATGGCCGCTGGGCCTGCACGTCCGGAGCCTGTGCTCTGCAGCGGGAGAAGCCACAACAGTGAGAGGCCCGCATACCGCAAAAAAAAAAAATGTCCATACTACCGAAAGCAATGTCTATTCAGTGCAATGTCTATAAAATTCCAGTGGCATTTTTCACACAAATAGAAAAAAATGATCCTAAAATTTGTATAGGACCACAAATAGCCAAAACAATCTTAAAGAACAAAGCTGGAGGAATCACACTTCCTGATTTTAAAGTATAATCCAAAGCTATAGTAATCAGAATAGTATAGCGTTGGCATAAAAACAGACACGTAGATCAATGGAACAGAATAGAGAGCCCAGAAATAAACCCATGCATATATGGTCAATTAGTTTTTAACAAAGAGGCCAAGAATACTTAATAGAGAAAGGATGTTCTCTTCAATAAATATGGTTGGGAACAATGGACAACCACATGTAAAAGAATGAAACTGCATGGGTAGTAAGTCTGGAGGAACCAAGATGGCGGAGTAGAAAGACATGCTCTCAACTCCCTCTTGTGAGAACACCAGAATCATAACTAGCTGATGGACAATCATCGACAGAAAGACACTGGAACTCACCAAAAAAGATACCCCACATCCAAAGACAAAGGAGAAGCCACAATGAGACGGTAGGAGGGGCGAAATCATAGTAAAATCACATCCCATAACTGCTGAGTGGATGACTCACAGACTGGAGAACACTTATAACACAGAAGTCCACCCACTGGAGTGAAGGTTCAGAGCCCCACGTCAGGCTTCCCAATCTGGGGGTCCAGCAAAGGGAGGAGGAATTCCTAGAGAATCAGACTTTGAAGCCTAGTGGGATTTAATTGCCGGACTTTGAAAGGACTGGGCGAAACAGAGACTCCACTCTTGGAGGGCACACACAAAGTAGTGTGCACATCGGGACCAAGGGGAAGGAGCAGTAACCGCAGGGAAGACTGAACCAGACCTACCTGCCAGTGTTGGAGGGTCTCCTGCAGAGGTGGGGGGTGGCTGTGGCTCACCGTGGGGACAAGGACACTGGCAGCAGAAGTTCTGGGAAGTACTCCTTGGCGTGAGCCCTCCCAGAGTCTGTCATTAGCCCCACCAAAGAGCCCAGGTAGGCTCCAGTGTTGGGTTGCCTCAGGCCAAACACCAACAGGGAGGGAACCCAGCCCCACCTATCAGCAGTCAAGCGGATCAAAGTTTTCCTGAGCTGTGCCCACCAGAGCAACAGTCAGCTCTACCCACCACCAGTCCCTCCCATCAGGAAACTTACACAAGCCTCTTAGATAGCCTCATCCACCAGAGGGCAGAAAGCAGAAGCAAGAAGAACTACAATCCTGCAGCCTATGGAACAAAAAACACATTCACAGAAAGATAGACAATATGAAAAGGCAGAGGGCTATGTACCAGATGAAGGAACAAGATAAAACCCCAGAAAAACAGCTAAACGAAGTGGAGATAGGCAAACTTCCAGAAAAAAAATTCAGAATAATGATAGTGAAGATGATCCAGGACCTGGGAAAAAGAATGGAGGCAAAGATCAAGAAGATTTAAGAAACGTTTAACAAAGACCTAGAAGAATTAAAGAACAAACAAACAGAGATGAACAATACAATAACTGAAATGAAAACTACACTAGAAGGAATCAATAGCAGAATAACTGAGGCAGAAAAACGCATAAGTGACGTGGAAGACGAATGGTGGAATTCACTGCTGCAGAACAGAATAAAGAAAAAGAATGAAAAGAAATGAAGACAGCCTAAGAGACCTCTGGGACAACATTAAACGCAACAGCATTCGCATTATAGGGGTCCCAGAAGAAGAGAGAGAGAAAGGACTCGAAAAAATATTTGAAGAGATTATAGTCGAAAACTTCCCTAACATGGGAAGTGAAATAGCCACCCAAGTCCAGGAAGCACAGAGAGTCCCATACAGGGTAAACCCATGGAGAAACACTCCGAGACACATAGTAATCAAGTTGGAAAAAATTAAAGAAAAATTATTGAAAGCAGCCAGGGAAAAACAACAAATAATATACAAGGGAACTCCCATAAGGTTAACAGCTGATTTCTCAGCAGAAACTCTACAAGCCAGAAGGGAGTGGCATGACATATTTAAAGTGATGAAAGGGAAGAACCTACAACTAAGATTACTCTACCCAGCAAGGATCTCATTCAGATTCGATGGAGAAATCAAAAGCTTTACAGACAAGCAAAAGCTAAGAGAATTCAGCACCACCAAACCAACTCTACAACAAATGCTAAAGGAACTTCTCTAAGTGGGAAACACAAGAGAAGAAAAAGACCTACAAAAACAAACCCAAAACAATTAAGAAAATGGTCATAGGAACATAGTATAGATAATTACCTTAAACGTAAATGGATTAAATGCTCCAACCAAAAGACACAGCCTCGCTGAATGGATACAAAAACAAGACCCATAAATATATGCTGTCTACAAGAGACCCACTTCAGACCTAGGGACACATACAGACTGAAAGTGAGGGGATGGAAAAAGATATTCCATGCAAATGGAAATCAAAGGAAAGCTGGAGTAGCAATACTCATAACAGATAAAATAGACTTTAAAGAGTGTTACAAGAGACACGGGAGGACACTACATAATGATCAAGGGATCAATCCAAGAAGAAGATATAACAATTATAAATATATGTACACCCAACATAGGAGCACCTCAATACATAAGGCAACTGCTAACAGCTATAAAAGAGGAAATCGACAGTAACACAGTAATAGTGGGAGACTTTAACACCCCACTTACACCAATGGACAGATCATCCAAACAGAAAATTAGTAAGGAAACACAAGCTTTAAATGACCCAATAGACCAGAGAGATTTAATTGATATTTGTAGGACGTTCCATCCAACAGGGGCAGATTACACTTTCTTCTCAAGGGTGCACAGAACATTCTCCAGGATAGATCACATCTTGGGTCACAAATCAAGCCTCAGTAAATTTAAGAAAATTGAAATCATATCAAGCATCTTTTCTGACCACGACGCTATGAGATTAGAAATCAATTACAGGGAACAAAACATAAAAAACATGAACACACGGAGGCTAAACAATACGTTACTAAATAACCAAGAAATCATTGAAGAAATCAAAGAGGAAATCAAAAAATACCTAGAGACAAATGACAATGAAAGCACAACAATCCAAAACCTATGGGATGCAGCAAAAGCAGTTCTAAGAGGGAATTTTATAGCTATACAAACCTACCTCAAGAAACAAGAAAAATCTCAACTAAACAACCTAACCTTATACCTAAAGGAACTAGGGACAGAAGAACAAACAAAACCCAAAGTTAGCAGAAGGGAAGAATTCATAAATATCAGAGCAGAAATAAATGAAATAGAAACAAAGAAAACAATAGCAAAAATCAATAAAACTAAAAGCTGGTTCTTTGAGAAGATAAACAAAATTGATAAACCATTAGCCAGAATCAAGAAAAAGGGAGAGGAGTCAAATCAATAAAATTAGAAATGAAAAAGGAGAAGTTACAACAGACACCGTAGAAATACAAAGCATCCTAAGAGACTACTACAACCAACTCTATGCCAATAAAATGGACAACCTGGAAGAAATGGACAAATTCTTAGAAAGGTATAACCTTCTAGACTGAACCAGGAGGAAGCAGAAAATATGAACAGACCAATCACAAGTAATGAAATTGAAACTGTGATTAAAAATCTTCCAACAAACAAAAGTCCAGGACCATATAGCTTCACAGGTGAATTCTATCAAACATTTAGAGAAGAGCTAACACCCATCCTTCTCAAACTCTTCCAAAAAATTGCAGAGGGAGGAACACTCTCAGACCCATTCTATGAGGCCACCATCACCCTGACCAAAACCAGACACAGATACTAGAAAAAAAGAAACTGACAGACCAATATCACTGATGAATATAGATGCAAAAATCCTCAACAGAATACTAGCAAACAGAATCCAACAACACATTAAAAGTATCATACACCATGATCAAGTGGGATTTATCCCAGGGATGCAAGGATTCTTCAATATATGCAAATCAATCAATGTGATACACCATATTAACAAATTGAAGAATAAAAACCATATGATCAGGGCTTCCCTGGTGGCGCAGTGGTTGAGAGTCTGCCGGCTGATGCAGGGGACGCGGGTTCGTGCCCGGGTCCGGGAAGTTCCCACATCCCGCGGAGCGGCCGGGCCCGTGAGCCATGGCCGCTGAGCCTGCACGTCTGGAGCCTGTGCTAGATTCGCAACGGGAGAGGCCACAACAATGAGAGGCCCGTGTACCGCAAAAAAATATATATATATATGATCATCTCAAAGGATGCAGAAAAAGCTTTTGACAAAATTCAACACCCATTTATGATAAAAAAAAACTCTCCAGAAAGTGGGCATAGAGGGAACCTACCTCAACATAATAAAGGCCATATATGACAAACCCACAGCAAACATCATTCTCAATGGTGAAAAACTTAAAGCATTTCCTGTAAGATCAGGAACAAGACAACGATGTCCACTCTCACCACTATTATTCAACATAGTTTTGCAAGTCCTAGCCACGGCAATCAGAGAAGAAAAAAAAATAAAAGGAATACAAATTGGAAAAGAAGAAATAAAACTGCCACTGTTTGCAGATGACATGATACTGTATATAGAGAATCCTAAAAATGCCATCAGAAAACTACTAGAGCTAATCAATGAATTTGGTAAAGTTGCAGGATACAAAATTAATGCACAGAAGTCTCTTGCATTACTATACACTAATGATGAAAAACCTGAAAGACAAATTAAGGAAACACTCCCATTTACCACTGCAACAAAAAGAATAAAATACCTAGGAATAAACCTACCTAGGGAGACAAAAGACCTGTATGCAGAAAACTATAAGACAATGATGAAAGAAATTAAAGATGATACAAACAGATGGAGAGATATACCATGTTCTTGGATTGGAAGAATCCAAATTTTGAAAATGATTATACTACCCAAAGCAATCTACAGATTCAATGCAATCCCTATCAGATTACCAATAGCATTTTTTACAGAACTAGAAGAAAAAATCTTAAAATTTGTATGGAGACACAAAAGACCCCAAATAGCCAAAGCAGTCTTGAGGGAAAAAAGCGGAGCTGGAGGAATCAGACTCCCTGACTTCAGACTATACTACAAAGTTACAGTAATCAAGACAATATGGTACTGGCACAAAAACAGAGACAGAGAACAATGGAACAAGATAGAAAGCCCAGAGGTAAACCCCCACACCTATGGTCAACTAATCTATGACAAAAGAGGCAAGGATATACAATGGAGAAAAGACAGTCTCTTCAATAAGTGATGCTGGGAAAACTGGACAGCTACATGTAAAAGAATGAAATTACAACACTCCCTAACACCATACACAAAAATAAACTCAAAATGGATTTGAGACCTAAATGTAAGACCGGACACTATAAAACTCTTAGAGGAAAACATAGGAAGAACACTCTTTGACATAAATCACAGCAAGATCTTTTTTGATCCACCGCCTAGAGTAATGGAAATAAAAACAAAAATAAACAAATGGGACCTAATGAAACTTCAAAGCTTTTGCACAGCAAAGGAAACCATAAACAAGATGAAAAGACAACCCACAGAATGGGAGGAAATATTTGCAAATGAATCAGTTTACAAAGGATTAATCTCCAAAATATATAAACAGCTCATGCAGCTCAATATTAAAGAAACAAACAACCCAATCCAAAAATGGGCAGAAGACCTAAATAGACATTCTCCAAAGAAGACATACAGATGGCCAAGAAGCACATGATAAGATGCTCAACATCACTAATTATTAGAGAAATGCAAATCAAAACTACAGTGAGGTATCACCTCACACCAGTTAGAATGGGCATCATCAGAAAATCTACAAACAACAAATGCTGGAGAGGGTGTGGAGAAAAGGGAACCCTCTTGCACTGTTGGTGGGAATGTAAATTGATATAGCCTCTATGGAGAACAGTATGGAGTTCCTTAAAAAACTAAAAATAGAATTACCATATGATCCAGCAATCCCACTACTGGGCATATACCCAGAGAAAACCATAATTCAAAAAGACACATGCACCCCAATGTTCATTGCAGCACTATTTACCATAGCCAGGTCATGGAATCCACCTAAATGCACATCAACAGATGAATGGATAAAGAAGAAGTGGTACATATATACAATGGAATATTACTCAGCCATAAAAAGGAACGATATTCGGTCATTTGTTGAGACATGGATGGATCTAGAGACTGTTATACAGAGTGAAGTAAGTCAGAAAGAGAAAAACAAATATCGTATATTAACGCATGTATATGGAACCAAAAAAAAAATGGTACAGATGAACCGGTTTGCAGGCCAGAAATTGAGACACAGATGTAGAGAACAAACATATGGACACCAAGGGGAGAAAGCTGCAGGGGATGGGGATGCTGGTGTGATGAATTGGGCGATTGGGATTGACATGTGTACACTGATGTGTATAAAATGGATGACTAATAAGAATCTGCTGTTTAAAAAAATAAGTAAAATTAAATTAAAAAATTACAAAAAACAAAAAACCGACTAATACTAAACTTTCTTTGGGTTATTTGTATGGAAATATGTTAATATAAATGTTTCAGACATTACATGAAATTCCTAAAAATCTCATATGTTCTCATATAATGTTATAAGTCATCATTCTAGTTATTATTTTAAAATGTATATCTCAGAAATAACTAAATTTCCTTGTCAATTGCATTATTATGAACTTTCGTGAAATCTTTAACTGTGGTCATTTTTAAGTCTTTTGTCATTTACAGACAGTTCTGGGTGTAGTCTCATGCTTTTGCAAAAATGTTCCTATAAAAGGGTTTCATCTTCAAGGAATTCATGGAAAACACTGTGACAAGCACAGGTTTCTGGTAACCGACTATACTGCTGAACTGAATGTATAAGCATTTTCAGAACTCTAATGGAAAACTGATGAATTCATAAAAGTGCTAACCAAAGATCAAGATGAAAAAAAAATTAATTACATGGGACTGAGTGAACTGATGAGGATGATTATAATTTTTGTGACTTTCTGTTTGAATAAAAAAATTTAAAAATAAAATTTAAAAATAAATCCAAAAAAAAAAGAATGAAACTGGACACTGTTTTACACTGTACACAGAAATCAACTCAAAATGGATTAAAGACTTGAGCATGGACCTGAAACCATAAAACTCCTGAAAGAAAACATAGCGGGGTAAGCTCCTTGACATTGGTCTTGTCAATAATTTTTTGGACTTGACACCAAAATCAAAGGGAACAAAAGCAAAAATAAGTAAGTGGGACCACATGAAACTAAAACACAGCAAAGAAAACCATCAACAAAATGCAAAGGCAGAAAATATTTGCAAACCACGTATCTGATATGGGGTTGATATCCAAAATATACAAGGAATTTATACAACTCTATAGTAAAAAAAACAACAAACAAATAGCCCAATTAAAAATTGGGCAAAAGACCTAAATAGACCTTTTTTCCAAAGAAGACATACAAATGGCCAAGAGGTACAAGAAAATGTGCTCAACATCATTAATCATCAGGGAACTGCACATCAAAACCATAATGAGATATCACGTCACACCTATTAAAATGTCTGTTACAAAAAGAAAAGAGATAACAAATGCTGGTGAGAATTTGGAGAAAAAGAAAACCCTGTACACTGTCATTGGGAATGTAAGCTGGTATAGTCACTATGGAGAACAGTATGGAGGTTCCTCCAGAAATTAAGAATAGAACTTCCATATGACCCAGCAATCCCAATTCTGGTTGTATATACAAAGGAAATGAAATCATTGTCTGTTTTTTTTTTGAAATTTAAAAAAACATTTATTTTATATTGGAGTATAGTTGATTTACAATGTTGTGTTTCAGGTGTACAGCAAAGTGGTTTTGTTATACATATACATATATCTATTCTTTTTTAGATTCTTTTCCCATATAGGTTATTACAGAGTATTGAGTAGAGTTCCCTGTGCTATACAGTAGGTCCTTGTTGTTTATCTTTTTTTTTTATTGGAGTATAGTTGCTTTACAATGTTGTGTTAGTTTCTGCTGTACAGCAAAGTGAATTAGTTATATATATACATATATCCACTGTTGTATAGATTTCCTTCTCATTAGGTCACCACAGAGCATTGAGTAGAGCTCCCTGTGCTATACAGTAGGTTCTCATTAATTATCTATTTTATATATAGCAGTGTATGTATGTCAATCCAGTCTCCCAATTCATCCCACCCCCCCATCCCCCCTTGGTAACCAGAAGTTTATTTTCTATTCTGTAACTCTCTTTCTGATTTGCCAATAAGTTCATCTGAACCGTTTTTCTAGATTCCACATATAAGCAATATTATACGATGTTTGGCTTTCTCTTTCTGACTTACTTCACTCTGTATGACAATCTCTAGGTCCACCCATGTCACTGCAGATGTCATTATTCATTCCTTTTTATGGCTGAGTAATATTCCATTGTATATATGTACCACATCTTTATCCATTCCTCTGTTGATGGACGTTTAGTTTGCTTGAAATCATTATGTTGATGAGATATTTGTACTCCCATGTTCATTGCAGCATTATACATAATAGCCAAGGTATGGAAACAACCTAAGTGTCTATCAGTGGATGAATGGATCAAGAAAATATGGAATGAATATTATTCAGCCTTAACAAAGAAGGAAATCCTGTCATTTGTGACAACATGGATGAACCAGGAGAGCATTATGCTAAGCAAAATAAGCCAGACAGAGAAATACTACATGGTATCACTTATATGTGGAATCAAAAATAAAGTCAAATTTATTGAAACATTATCAAAAAGTGGTTTCTGGGGGTTGGAGAAAATAGGGAGGGGTTGGTAAAATGGTACAAATTTTCAGTTATAAGAATAATAAGGTCTGAGGATCTAGTTATAATGTGACTATAGTTGATAACACTGTATTGCATAACTGAAATTTACTGAGAGAGTAGAACTTAAATGTTCTCACAAGAAAATAAAAAGGGAAGGAAAGAAGGAAGGAAGAAAGAAGGGAAAAGGAAATATGTGAGGTGATAGGTGCATTAATTAACTCAATGAGAGGAATTCTTTCACAATGTATATCAAGTCATCAATTGTACACTTTTAATATGTTACAATTTTATTTGTCAATTATACCTCAATAAAGCCAGAAATAAAAAAGAGTTTTCTTCCAGCTCCATGGAAGACAGTGGAGAATTGCTTTCAGGATTCTGAAAATTCTTTTTTTTTTTTTAATATTTATTTATTTATTCTTTTTTGTTTGTTTGTTTAGGCTGTGCCAGGTCTTAGTTGCGGCATGTGGGATCTTTGTTGTGGCGTGCGGGATCTTCATTGCAGAATGTTTAGTTGCAGCATGTGGACTTCTTAGTTGTGGCATGCGAACTCTTAGTTGCGGCATGCATGTGGGATCTAGTTCCCCAACCAGGGATTGAACCCGGGCCCCCTGTACTGGGAGCATGGAGTCTTACCCACTGGACCACAAGGAAAGTCCCAGGATTCTGAAAATTCTTAATTGTTGACCTCAAATTCCGTTTCCAATCAATCATGTGTGAGGGTAGAGTAAAAATATCTTCATACATGCAGGGACTCGAAAGATTGCCTCTCTTGCACTAGTTCTCAGGGAACCATAGGGTATTCTCTACAACAAAGAGAATATAGGAATAAAGAGCAAGGCATGGAGTCCAAGAAGTAGGGGATGTAACAGAGAAGAAAGAGAAGAGGAGCTTTATGGCCTGTGTCATATTTTGAGAGCGAACACTTCTATGGAAGCAGGACAGGGCTTCAGTAGGGATATTTCTAAGGAGGGGAAAGGGTAGGTGGAAGCACATTGCTCCTGTGTTTGAGCAGAATGAGAAGAAATCTGTCCGTTCTCTTGGAGAGTTCAATAATGAAATAGTAATAGGCACGTAGAAAACTAAGTAAATGAAAGTTAAGACAGTTATTAAAACAAGGAAAACTAGAAGTCGTAAAGAAAGTATAGTAAATTATACTTGGCTCTGATATGATGTTAACCCTGAAGATTAACAACAAAAAATTGTAATATAAATTGAGAAGATGGGGGAAAGGGAAATCTGTTTCCAAGAATAATGGTATAAGAGAGTGGATCCTTCATTTTTCATGCTAGAAAGTCCATAAATCATTTAGAAAAGTGAAAAGTGAAAAATCAGAAAATAGCAGTACACATGTGTTACTTAGAAATATGAAGGTAAATACCAGAAGAAACATCTTAAGGAGCTGAAAGTGATTCTAAGGAGGCAGGCAGCTACTGATTTTCATTATGTCTTGGTAGTCCTATTTGACTTTTAAAATAGGTATGTGTAGGGACTTCCTGGTGGTCCAGTGGGTAAGACCTGGGGCTCCCAGTGCAGGGGGCCCGGGTTCAATCCCTGGTCGGGGAACTAGATCCCGTATGCATGCCGCAACAAAGAAGTCTGCATGCTGCAGACTAAGACCCGGCGTAGCCAAAATAAATAAATTTATTTTTAAATAAAAATATAAAATAGGTACATGTGTTCTTTGATTAAAACATGATTAAAAAGAAAAAGAAGGAAGTTCTGAGAATGGACTTGTCTTGTAGCCAAAGAATACAAATTCCAACCCTTCCCAGACCCTTTTTCTTTTACTTTTATATCTCCTGCCCTCCCAATAGGAACCCCAGGCCTCTGGCCTGTGCAAAATATTTCTGACCTCTCCCAGTTTCTGGTTATAAGTATGTCCTAAATATTGCATGGAGGGAAATGGCATGCCTTTTTCTGTGTCAAAGACAGAAGAATAAATTCAAAGAAATGTTAATTTTGGGGGGGAAAAAAGGATAGAGGACTATATACTGAACAGAATTCATAAATTTAAGGGTGTGCAAAGAGGGGAGAAAAGCAACTGGTGTGGGGGGGTGCTGGGGAGGGGGTTGGGAAGGGGAACCATAAGTGGCAAATGAGAATTGTGTAGAATACCAAGAAGTCGAGCTTCAAAAAGGAGCAGTGCTCACAAGCTGCAGAGAAGCTGTGTGGATTGGGAAGTTGTTAGTTGGATTTTGGCAGTTAGGAAGTTGTTCTTGACCTTTCAGAGAGAGATTACTATAGATCAGTGGTTCTCAACTGGAGGGCAGTTCTCCCCTACCCCCACCCCATGAGACATTTGGTAATGTCTGGAGATACTTTGGATTGTCACACCTGGAGGAGTGCTACTGGCTTCTGATGAGTAGGGTCCAGGGATCAAAAATGCACAGAGTAGCTCCCAGTGACAATGAATTATCTGACCCAACATGTCAGTAGTGCTAAGGTTGAGAAACTCTGCTATAAATTAAGGAAAGGTGAAGAAAGGAACATTTATTGAGCATCTATTTGTTGAGCATTTCTTTGTTCCAAGAATTATAGGAACATGATCTAATTTGAAGGTAGTGAGCACGTGTTTTGGGGAAACTACAGAAGGGAAAAAAAGTATAGTAGCTAGCTTGAAAGGGAAGCAAAGTTGAAAGGATAATTGAAATGCTTAGCACAGTGTTTGGCATATATTAAGTACTTAATAAATATTGTTTTTATTATTAATAACATGTTCGTTAAGAATCAGTAAGTTCATTTACAGATGTTCATTAAGTGCTAGTTACTATAGGAGAAACAAAAATGAATGAAATATACACGTATTTGTATGCTTATGTTTCTTATTAGTTTACAAACTCTTTATAACTAGAGTATCTGTTTTACTTATTTCTCTATCCCACATAGAACTAATCTTGCCATAATTAACCTAAATACACATATTTTTGCTTAATAGAAGAAGGCATATTTATGAATTAGCCATTCTTCACAAAAACAGTATATAACATTTAACTCATTGAATTATAGTTAATTCTTTGCCTTTTTTCCTCCCTACTAGACCATAAGCAGCACAAGAGTAGAACAAGTTAGGTTAGCCATCTCTGTAGCATTCAGGACCTAACACCATGCCTGGCACATAATAGTTACCCACTAAAATGTTTGTTAAATAAATGAATGCGATCACAATCACTGTCAGTAGTGTATTTTTTGAATGCTAGATGTTGACACCCCAGAGGAGGGGGAATATACTATGAAACTATTTATCAGATAATCTTCTGTTTAATGTAAGTCTTCTGTTTAACATATTTTCTTCCACATTTAGAACTTCAAAGCGTTTAATAAGAAAAAGAATAGCTCAGCTGAAACTTCTCTTAAAGTCCTGCTTTGTTTTTCTTATCTCTGCAGTGCCGAATTATCCCAAGGTCGTTACTGGGACGGGCTAGGCTCTCCTCCAGATTCCCCATCTCCTGGGAGTGATGTGTATTGCAGCAGTGAGCCCAGTGACCCTCAGTATGACCAGAGTCTCCTGGAGAACTTGTTTTACACAGCACCCGTAAGTCACTGAATCTGAAACTTTAGGAATTGGAGAACAAGAGTATTAATAATATTAGTGAGTGTAGGCATGTTACCACTTGCCAGACAGAAAGCTATCCATTTTACATACCTTATTTAATTATAATCACAATCTGAAGAGGAGAGTATTATCCTCGTTTTACAGATGAGGAGATAAGCCTACTAAGATTAATTATTTTGTCCAAGGACACATCATAGCAAGTAAGTGTTAGAGCCAGGATTCAAATTCAAGTTTACCTGAGTCCAAAGCCTATAATCTTAATATATTATGTGGCTTCCTAAGAGCTCTTTCAAGGAAGAGCTAATGTAGGTATACCCTCAGAACCACCCTTGACTGGTATCTTTTCAGATACAGATGTTCCAGAAACACCTCTACTCATGGTGGACAAATACCTCTACTGACCCTTAAGACAGAACATTCTCTTTTCAGGCAGTTTTAGCATTTTCAAAGTTCTTTCTTATGTCAAGCCGTATGTTCTATTCATTGGTTTAGCATCTTCTAGAGTGTATACAAAATGAGTTCATTCACTGTTCCACAAATAATCATATTTGTGAAGATTGCTGTCATATTCCCTATTTTCTTTTTCTCCAGGTCAGCAAAGATACCTGAAATACAGTGTAGTTTATACCAGCTCAGTGGAAAAGCAGTGAGGGTGACCAGGGTGCAGAAGAAGCAGGGAGGACTTTTACATGAGATTGTCAGGAAGGAGCATCATGAGGGATAAGGGATTTTAACTGAGACTTGAAAAGTAGTGTTCAGAGAGATAAACGATATGAAATAGGAATAGAAAGAATGACCTGTTTAGAGAAGCAGTTTGTGTACTACAAGGCATCTAATTTGACTGGGTAAGAATTCGTGTGGAAGAGACATTGACGAGGCAGGCTAGCGCATTATAAGCAGTCTGTAACAGCGTTTGAATGTCGAGTGAGGAGGAAATGACATGACTGAAATAGTGTTCTAGGAATGTTAAACTGGCAGTGATGTAGGAGGTCAACTGTGGGGAGAATAATGGGAGCAGATAGGAAGCCATTGGGTTATTGGAGGTGTGAGACAGAGAGAGAGAGAGAGAGAGAGAGAGAGAGAGCATGCCAGAATGAGAGTGGCAGCAGTGGGATTGGAAAGGAGGAGATGGACTTAAAAGACACTGTGAATTGTTAGGATTTAATGACTTTCTACCTTAAAAGTCATCACTGATACTGTGTTACCTGTAGGAGAAAAGAGAAAGGGAACTTACATTTAGTACACATTTTCTGTGTGCCAGGGAATTTACGTTACCTGTTATTTATTAAGTACTGTGCCAAATGTTTTAAGTTCATTATTTCATTTAATTCTTTTACTAGCCCCATGAGATAGTGTTATCCTTTTACATATCATGAAATAAAAGCTTAGAGACATTAATTACTAGTAGTTAGGCAGAACTAGAATTCTTACCCTAGTCTGTCTGGCAAAAAGCCCATGTTGTTCCCACTAGACCACACCATCTCCTAAGTCTTGAGCATAGCATTAGAATCTGATCTTGACTTGA
This sequence comes from Pseudorca crassidens, assembly GCF_039906515.1. NCBI lineage: Eukaryota > Metazoa > Chordata > Mammalia > Artiodactyla > Delphinidae > Pseudorca > Pseudorca crassidens. Next base: position 52,728,061 of record NC_090304.1, on the reverse strand, counting down.
CCTCCCTAACCTCATCTCCCACTTTTGCCCTGTAACCACTGGAGACTCCAGTCATACTGATTGTCTCACAGTCTAGCTTTTTCCATCCCCATATCTCTTGCTCATACTGGTCCTTCTACTTGTTGAAGGATGTTGAAATGCCCTTATACATCTGGTAAACTTCTCTTCATTCTTTAAAAATCAACTGATCACCTCTATGAAGAAACCATCCCAGACTCCTCTAAGCAGAGTTTGTTGCCTGAATGTCCACAATATCCTGCACATACCTCTCTTACAGCCCTTATGTTGTATGATACAGTTCCTCATGAACAAAAACATGTCTTCATTATCTTTTTATTACCTGTAAAACAAAGGCCTGATAGAATTTTGAGTACTCAGTGAATTCTTAGTGAATAAACGAATGAATGTGTGAATGGTACTAAGTAATCCCCCATGCTATCTGAACAAAATAATTTTAGAAAATGTTTGTTTACTGGAAGAAGGAGTGAACCAATTGGCCTTGAGGCACTGGGAAGACCAAGGAGTTAGAATGCTCATGTCCTTCCCTGGGGTCAGTGTTTAATGTTCTTAATATTGAATAACATCCACAGCTTACAAATTCAGCATTACCTTGTGGTTTTGTTTCCTGAAATTATGAGCTTTTGAACAATCTGGTTATATTTACTCTAATTTTCTTCAGGCTGTGAACCCATCTAGCTTTTGATCACCTTGTCAAAACCATTTTTAGAAGCTGCCACTTAACAAAGAAAAACTTAAGTGCAAAAAGCTTTGTAATTTCACCTTGGAAAAGTTACATTGCCTCCTAGAAGGACATTCTGATCATGCCTATTTAACTATTAATTTGTTACCCTTATGACAGGTCAATACGTTATATACCCTGAGATGCTGAGAAAAGGGAGTTGGAGGTGATAAGCTTAAAACTACTTTGGATTGGTCTCCTGCATTTATAACAAAAAGATTTTTTTTTTAATTGGAGCCAAATAACTGTAACGCTGTCTTCTTATTTTGCATTTGTGTTAGAGCTGATTAGTCAATTTCAGCTGCCTTTTCTCACGATAAAATTACCGGGGGTTTACCCACTGGTTCTGCCATTACGAAAATTTGTGACATATAATAAACAGTTCATCTTAGCAAGATTAAAAGCAGAATGAATCATTAGGAGTATAGAGTGCTGAAAAAAAGTAGAATCTTTAGGGCTTCCCTGGTGGCACAGTGGTTGAGAGTCCGCCTGCCGATGCAGGGGACACGGGTTCGTGCCCCGGTCTGGGAAGATCTCACATGCCGCGGAGCAGCTAGGCCCGTGAGCCATGGCCGCTGAGCCTGCGTGTCCGGAGCCTGTGCTCCGTAACGGGAGAGGCCACAACAGTGAGAGGCCTGTGTACCGAAAAAAAAAAATTGAGATGGGGACACCTTACAGGAATGTACTAAGGATTAGAAATACACATGCAGCATTTAACATAGTACCAGATACATAGAAGGCAGTCAGTAAATAGTGGTTGTTATTACTTTTGAGGATTCAAAAGAAGAATCTATTTTCATTTATTTTCTTTGAACTGAACTTGTAGGTTATTTTTGTGAACTTCATATTATTTTTATATAGCCAGGAGAAACAGGATTATCTTCCTGGTGTCAGTTATCTCTTTTGATTACTACTTTTAGAGAAATGTTTTCATTACCACTATCCCCAAAGCAGTTATCTTTTAGTGCCTCTCTTTTTGTTTCTTCCCCCCATAGAAATCTGATACCAGTGTCAGTGATGTCTTCAGTGGAGGTGATGATGTTGTCCCTTCTAAAAAAATGAGCCAGTCAAAAGCTCTTGCCAGATCTTCTAAGGTTCTAGAGTCAAATGATCATAAGTTGAAGAAGAAGGCGGTGGGCAAGAAAAATAGGTGAGCCTCTTTATGAATGCTTGTTTAGAGTCAAAAGCAAAGGAAGATTATTTTCACAAGATCTCTTCAAGTGAAATCACCTGTGTTTGCCAATACTGTCAGACTGGTTGAGTTACAGTAACTCATTAAGTATTGCAGTCCTTAAACATGCAATAACATGAAAAGATGGATGTGATAAAATAATTAAGGGAGAAAGCAGAATTCTAAGTTGTATGTGTGCTCTGTTACACTTAATGTAGAAAATATGCATAAAGAAAGCAAATGAAAAGGAATACACAAAAGTGATGATAGTAGTTATATTAAAGTAGTGAATAACTGAAGTAAAGTCTGTATCCCTTGTTGAAAACCTAATTCTGTTATATCAGTTTCTGTACTTGTGTGGAGATAATAAGCCTTTGGATTACAAGAATGTTTTTACTTTTTTTTTTTTTTGGCTGCATGGGTCTTAGTTGTGGCACACGGGATCTTTGTTGCCGCATGTGGGATCTTTGTTGTGGGATCTTTAGTTGCGGCATGCAGCATCTAGTTCCCTGACCAGGGATCAAATGCGGTCCCCCTGCATTGGGAGCGTGGAGTCTTAACCACTGGACCACCAGGGAAGTCCCTGTTTTTACATTTTTTGAGATTTCTTTCATGTAGATTAGGACCAGAATTATGATGATTAAAGCCATTTCCCAATCTTTGATAACTTGTGAATTAAGATGCCTGCTGCCTTTCCTCCTTCCTCCTCTTGCCTGTACCAACTAGATCGTTTCATATTTGGCTTCTTACCATCTGCCTCACTGTCTATATGAACTCCTTTCAGAAACTTGATTGAACAACAGATGCTATCAGAAACTCCAGAAGATGCCCAAGTGATGACACTAAGTGTGGATAGACTGGCCCTTCTGGGTAGAACACATTCAGTCAGAATCATCATCGAAACAATGGGAGTTCCTCCAGATAGTCTCCAGGAGACCCCTGGCAAAAAAAGCTTTCCTGGGAGACTACCTAAGCTGACAACAAAAAAGCGGTATGTCTCTAACATGGGAAAACTAAATTTGACATTTCTGGAAAGTGTGTCTGGTAGTAATAATAAATAATTACATAGTACTTTATGATTTGTAAAGTGCTTTCATATGCTTCATTCAATCAACAAAAATGTACTGAATCCCCCACTAGGTCCCAAGCATTAAAAGTATGAGAATAAAGAAAATTAAGACCCAGGCTCCATTCTTCCATGCCTTACAGTCAACAGGAGAGAGAAACATTTAAATGGCTGTCTCTTGGCTTGGCCAAAAAGTTCGTTCGGGTTTTTGTAAGATGTTACAGAAAAGCCCGAACAAACTCTTAGGCCAACCCAATATGATAGGGCTTTAGGGGCCAAAAGAGATGTTTTATATGAAAAGTGCTGTGGGAACGCAAGCTGGTAAAGGCTTTGAAAAGAGCAGGTCGGTCCTCTGAGGACCTGAGGTTCTAAAAATAGGGCCTTGAAAGATATGTAGGATTTATCAGAGAGAAAATACGTTTATTATTTGGTTTGTTTTTTAATTACTTTTCTTGTTTCGACTTTTTAGCACCTTCTTTGTGGAATATCACTTTCCTATGGGCTTTTCCAAAAACGGATTGACAAAGACAGCTTTGATCACTGAGGTGGTTCGACTCGCATCCAGTAAAATTACAGATGGAAGTAAGAGAGAACTTGATTTCTGCTCCTTAGATATTTTGGCTTTGGAAGAATTTTTGAATCCCTAATTATTCATATACTCCTGTATTATCATAGAGTCTTAGAGGCAGAAAGAATTTTGAAGTAAATCTAATTCCTTTACTTTACAAGTGAGGAAACTGGTCCAGAGGTGCTATGAGTATTCTGATGCAAGGCAGAAAGGCAGTGACATAGCTGAAACTGTAACTCAGAACTCCTGATGCTTAGATCATGTTCTTTCAACTATTGACGTTTTTCTTTTCTTCCCTTTTTAAAAATAGCTTTATCAAGGTATAACTCACATACCATACAATTCACCCATTTGAAGTATACAACTCAATGATTTTTAATGTATTCATAGGTTGTGTAACCATCACCACAATCTAATTTTAGAACATTTTCATCCCCCCTAAAAGAAATCCCATACTTATTAGCATTCTTTCCTCATTTCTCTCTTTGCCCCCTTTCACTAAGCAGCTACTAATCTACTTTCTGTCTCTCTCAATTTTCCCATCCTGGACATTTCATATAAATGGAATCATATAATATGTGATATTTGTGACTGGCTTTTTGGACTTACTGTAATATTTTCAACTTTTAATATTTAAGTTTTCAATATTTCGCTATTAAAGACAGTGCTTCAGTGAATAATCTTGCACATGTATCATTTCTCATTTGATGTGAGTATATCCAGCACAAGCATTTAAAATAAATACTTATTTACCCTTAAAAACAGCACCTAAATAATTTAATATACTCTTTTACTAGAGTACATTGTTTCACTTTCCCCATCACCATAAGGAAGAATTAGGGCATTTAAAATTTTTCATATTTTTTTTTTCTGTATGCTTAAATTATCGATACCAACAGAAGGTGCTCTGGAGGTTTGTTAAAAGCATTCGAGAATGTATACTTGATTCTGCTGGCTGAAGTCAGTCAGTGTGTTTGAGGAGCTTTAATGCAATTAAACTGTTTTTATCAAACCCCAATACAAAGAAAAATGTTGGATTCTTTTCTCAGGTCTTCCCCATTTACCTCCTTCTACCTACAGGACATTTATGAGTTCCTTAAAACTTCTCTGAGCCTCAGATTCCCCATCTGTAAAATGGAGGTACAGCAAGGACAAGCACGGTTCTGATATGCACGAGTTTCAGTTAACATAGTATCTACAAAGCAAGAACTGCCTGTATTACACAGGGGCTTAATGGACAGTCAAATGGGATAATGAATGTAAAAGCATTAAACTCTAAAGTTGTATGTAACTAATACTAGCTCACATTTATTGGGCACTAAATTATGTGTCAAGAACTCTACTCAGTGTTTTATATACATTAATCATGTAATCTTTTAAAACACATACACACACACACACACAGATGAAGAAAGAGGAAGCTGAGGCATATATCAGTTAAGTAACTTGTCTAAGATAACACAACTGGTTTATGGTAGAACTAGAATTTGAACTAGAACATTTTTGATTCCAAATCATTGTGCTTTTCATCTATATTGCTTCTCATGCATTATTATTATTATTATTATTGGCCACAGCGATTGAGTTCTCCCTTTGTCCTTCTGGGAAAGATAGTATGGGACATGTGGAATAAGCATCAAGCCAGGAATTGGAAGAGTTCTAGTTCTGGTTATACCACACACTTAATCGTGTGACCCTAGACACAATGACTTTTCATCTCTGGGCCTTTCTTAACAATATAATATGGAATGGACAAGTTATTTTCAGGATCCCTTCCAGCACTTTAAAAAAGTCTGCTTTGGCATATTGTTAGCAATTTATTTACATGAATTTCTTCTTCCATTATTGCCTTAACTTATTTTTTAAAAAATGAGCTTAAGAACAGAGAATTATATGACAAATACAATAATATAGTACCAAAACATACTTAAGTAATAAGGAGAAATCTGAGTAACACCAGGTTGAAATACAGTTCTGTTTGTACATAAAAGATTTTATAGTGTTTTAAAGTGCTTTTTTATCTGTTACCTCAGTTGATCCTCTCAGCACACCACTGAGGTGTAGGTGTTGTCTTACTTCTCTTTCCATGGTGGGATAAGCAGGTAAACTGGTCTAGTGGGTGTGCGCTTGCTGGGCCCAGACCTTTTGTTAACAGTTCCTGTGGATGGATCCAGATAGCAAGACCTAGATCCTGTCCATGAGTACCTAAAGAAGTAAAAAGAGTCAAGAAGTAAGATGGCAAGGATAGAGATCAGTAGGTCAAATGGGCAGTTTGAATGAATATCAGAGATAGTGGATTCTCTGTAACTGGGCCTTTTTGCGTGGGTTCTTCAGATCCATTTTAAGGGTCTAGAAGTGAATGGACTGGAAGATTATTTTACAGGTGATAAATTGTGGCTGAAATGGTTCATTAGTAAGTAACAGAACTTATTCATATCAAATGATTCTAGCCCCAAATTCCTTTTTTTTTTTAAACCTGTTAAATCCACATAGCAGTGAGCACAGACTCAGATACTACCATCACTTTATCCCATTTACACTTGCTATTACAGCAGAAACCCCTTCCTTTCCATCTATGAAAAGACAGACTCCGTTCTGCCTAATACTGCAAACTAAGATCAGTACTTAGAACCTTGTATAAGTGTGACAGGAGAAGTCCCCTAGTCTTCAGCCAGAAAATAAACTCATTTTCATTATTACAGTTTTTGATTCGGTTCTTCTCTTCATTTATCCCTCATTGTCCCACATCCAGCCAGCCCCCTTCTTTCATTACATTACCTATCAACTTGTCTTTTAAAACACTGGTCATACCTTACACCCAGTGAAGTGTATGGTATGTCTCTTTACACATCCTGTGCTCCTATGCTTGACATTCATTTCTCATAGCAAAGCAGAGCAACATAGCCCTGCTTATCTTCTCTGTGCTGTATCCAGGATTTTCTCTCTGTCTCTGTTCCTTCAGTCCTAATAACCCTAACACTTTTGTGAAATTACACTGACTGGATTCCTGAAAGAGATCTTAGATTTGAAAGGGAGGTGGGTGGTGTCAAGGCATGGATCGATGAGATGGCTCTAGTTGGGTGGTGTGACATGTGCTTATGTGTCTGGTTCTCCTTACAGTGGTGAAATTCCAGCAGAGATTTGTGTTTCCGGTACAGTTTGGTGGCCCAATGATAGAACACTGGTGGAATTCCAATCTTACTTTCCAAATTTACACAAAGAAAACCCCACAGTTAAAGGTACTTCAAGTGATTTTGACCTTTGCCTTACCATTTATTCACACTAGGGATTTGGAGCATACTTAAAATTATATTCCTACCTAAACTAGGAAATTCTCCAGGCTCAAACGATATTAATACTTATGATTGTTGTTTATTATTATAATTTTAAATTTCTAATTGATATTTGTTATAGGCTAGATATTATGCTAAAGGCTCTATGTGAACAACACTATCAAATTTAATGATTAAAACAGTTTGTGAATTAGATACCTTATTATCTTCAATCTACAGATGAAAAAAACCAAGATTTAGTGAAGTAACTTGTCTAAGATCACCCAAGCTAATAAAAGACAAAGCCAGGACTCTATCCCGAGTCTTTAGATCCTAAGTTATTAACCTCTTTACTGTGCTCCCTGCTATGGAGGGTTGTTTGAATTGATACAGGATAATAGCCTTAATTTGAGGCTCTGCTTTCTTTTTTCAGACAGAATACATAAGTTATCCATCCCATATCCAAAGTAATATAATGTGGGTAGCAGTTTTATCAGCTAATTCCAAGTTTATAAAATCCACTTGCAACTGGTACAACAGAAATCAAACTATGTCATGAGCAGTTTTTACTTCCTTTAATTAAAAGAGTAGCTTTTATAATCTTTGACTTCCTCTTTGGTATGGATAGTATGAGGAATGCATCTTGTTTTCTTTTTGTTTATATTTTCAGGAGATCTAAATAATACAAGTTCATTTTGGAAAATATAGCAAAATAGAAGGAAAAAACATAAGGAAAAAACAAAAAATAGAAGGAAAAACATAATTTCACAACCTCAAGACAACCTCTATAAGCATTTCAGTATATTTGCATTGAATCACGTAGTTAAGGCTTCTTTCTAATTATAAAAGAATTATACATGTTTTTAATAGAAAAATATTTTTAAAACACAAAAATCACCTATAATCTCATCACCAATAAATATTGTTAATATTTATGTGTATCTTTTTCAAATGAATACATTATATATGTAAATCTTTGACAGTATTAGGATAATTTTATATGCAATTTTTATCCTGCTTTTTAAAAATTTAACATTGTCTTGAGGATTTTTATTCATTTTTTTCAAAAATGTAAATCTTTTCCATGTAATTTTATAAATATGTGAAGGTTTACTATATATAATTTAATACCCTATTTCTAATAAACATAACGAATATTGTTCATATTATTTCAAATTTTAGTAAACATCATTTTAATAGCTATATATTATTCCATTCTAGAAATGTGCTATAATTAATAATTCCTGATTTTGAACATAAAAATCTCATTGTTAACTTTTAAAATATACATTGTATATAAGCTTCTTATGTATTATTTACTATTTCTTCGGTATAAATTTCCAGAAGTGAAATTACTGGGCCAAAGAGTATGAATATTAAAAGCTTTTTATATTTGTTGCTAAATTTCCTGTCCAGAAGTATGTTGCCAGTTTATATTCCCAACTTCAGGCATATGACAGCCCCTGTTTCTCCATAACCTTGTTAGCATCGGGCATGTTTTATAATTTTCCCAGCTTTAATGGCAAACATTTACATCATCTTAATTGCACTTTTTATTTTTAAGCATGAATTTGAACATTTTTTGTAAGAACTAACTCTTAAAAATAGAAAAAGATAATCTTCTGACCTCTTTGTGACTCATGAAACCCTCTCTAATCTTCCAGGAAGAATTGGTAAAACCCAGAAGGGAGACCAAAATGACAGAATATGGGCTCCCACTTAGAGTTCCCTCAGTCAAATAATTAAGCTACTGACTTCATAAAGCATGGATTCCTTTATAAGTCATCATATGTTGTCACTTCAATTAAAGTCCCCTGTGGCTTCTCTTTACTTTAACTTAAACTTTTTCTTTCCTTCTTTTCTCAGCCTGAAGTCATTGGGTCTGCATCACTACCTTTGAGAGCTGTCATTCAATCTGAGCTGCTTTCTTTCAGTGACCAGCTTGCAGTGCAACAGGAAAATGGTCAGACTCCACTTGGCCCCCTCAAGGTATGTAGATACACATTCAGGTAGTCAGGTATTTATGGAGCATGTGTTACTGGCTGGCCGTGAGATTATAGCAGTGAACAAGAAAATCAGCATCTTTGCTCTTGCAGCTTATATTAAAACAGGACAACAAAAGTGCTAGGAAGGGGGCTTCCCTGGTGGCTCTGTGGTTGGGAATCCGCCTGTCAATGCAGGAGACAAGGGTTCAAGCCCTGGTCCCAGAGGATCCCACAAGCCGTGGAGCAACTAGGCCCGTGTGCCACAGCTGCTGAGCCTGCGCTCTAGAGCCCGCGAACCACAACTGCTGAGCCTGCGTGCCATGGCTACTGAGGCCCATGCACATAGAGCCCGTGCTCCGCAACAAGAGAAGCCACCGTAATGAGAGGCCTGAGCACCGTAACAAGGAGTAGCCCCCATTTGCCGCAACTGGAGAGAGCCCACACACAGCGATGAAGACCCAGTGCAGCCAAAAATAAAATTAAATAAATAAATAAATAAATTTATTTCACGTGTATAATTTTAAAAAAAACTGCTGCAAAAGAACTAAATGATACAATGTGACAGTAAGTACCTGGGAGGAAGTAGGAGATGGGAAGGTGTCTCTAAGGAGGTGACATTTAAGGTGAGATTTGAAGAATGAGAGGAAGAGGCCACCAAGTAAAAAGCACAGGAAAGATCGTTCCAGAGAAAAGAATGGCACATGCAAAGGCCCTAAAGTGAGAATGGGCTTCACATCATCAAGGGGCAGAATGTTGCCACAGGATAGTGAGCCAAAAGGGAGATTGGACAGGCAGGCAGGAGCCATGTCGCTCAGAGCTTTGTAGGTCAGAGTAAAGGGTTTAGCTTTTATCCTAAGAGCCAAGAAAGGACATTGAAGCATCGAAGTGACATCTGGTTTGCATTTTAAAAGATTACTGGGTAGAGAATATTGTAGGGTGCAGGAGGGAAAATGTTGCGTTCATCCAGAAAAGAAATGATTGATAGTTTGTACTAGAGTAGTGGCAGTGAACAAGGAGAGAAGTGGCTGAGTTTGTGTGTGGTGGGATGAATGCTATGTGTAATTCATCGGAGAGAGGGTTCTGTCCTTTATTCAGAAGCATCATTTTCTTAGGTGGAAGAATTTTTTGTTTTTTAGAGCTTGCCCTAATCATTTTCTTTTAATTGAAGTATAGTTGATGTATAATATTATATAAGTTACAGGTATACAATACAGTGATTCACAATTTTTAAACATTATCTCCATTTATAGTTATAAAATATTGGCTATATTCCCTGTGTTGTACAGTGTATCTTTGTTGCATATTTTATACATAATAGTTTATATCTCTTAATCTGCTACTTCTGTATTGCTCCTTCCCAATTCCCTCTCCCCACTGGTAACCACTAAGTAGTTCTGTATATCTGTGAGTCTGTTTCTTTTTTGGTACATTCACTAGTTTGTTTTATTTTTAGAGTCCATGTATAAGTGATACAGCATTTGTCTTTCTCTGTCTGACTTGTTTCACTTAGCATAATACCTGTAAGTCCATCCATGTTGTTGCAAATGGCAAAACTTTTATTCTTTTTTATGACTGAATAGTATTGCCTTGTATATGTACAATGTCATCTTTATTCATTCATCTGTTGATGGACACTTAGGTTTCTTCCATATCTTGGCAGTTGTAAATAATGCTGGTATCATTGGGGTGCATATATCTTTTTGAATTAGTGTTTTTGTTTCTTTCATATATATACCCAGGAGTGGAATTGCTCATTCATATGGTAGTTCTATTTTTAGTTTTTTGGGAAACCTCCATACTGTTTTTCACAGTGACTGCACCAATTTACATTCCCGTTAGGTGGAAGAATTTGAATATGTGGCTTCACTATAGCTTTGTCCTGTTGTACTGGCGAGCTTTTGAAATCATCACAGCCATACATAAAACATTTCCATGACTCCTCATCACCCAGAGGATAAAATACAGGGCATACCATATGACCCCACCTGACCACTGCAGCTTTCTCTGTTCCAGCTTCCCTACCAATAGCCATGTCAAACTATGTAAAGAATTGCTAAAGTATTGTGCTGGGTTATGCATCCATGCTTTTGTTCTTGATTTTCATGCTGCTTCCTCTTCTTGGAAGCCCTCTCTGCCCTCTTCCTGGCCTTCTTAGTAATAGATACCATTTAATTTTAAAGACTTGTTTGACTACCATTGCAAAAAATTAACATCACATTATTCTTCCACTACCAAAGTTTTATTTTTTGCTTTCCTAGTTCATTCTAGACTGCAAGGTTTATAATCAGAAAGGGGTAATAAATAGAGTTGGTGGAGTAGAAATTGTTTCTGTCCTGGCTTTGTTGAGAGAAGCACTGTTCTAAATAGATTGCTGTCTATATTCAATAGAGCAAAAGAACTTTGCTGTGGGTTTTAAATAAAAGGAGCTGCAAGTCCCCTTTATCTCTAGTAATTCAGCCTCGTAATAGTGACCACTTTCATTCTTCATCATTTATCCCACATCCTTTTTTACTTTTTAACATTTTAAACTTTTAAAAATAACTTCAAACTTAAAGAAAAATTGCAAAAATAGTACAAAGAACTCATATACCCTTTACCTGGACTCAGCAATTATTTGTCGTATTTGCTTTATAATTATCTACCTCTTCTGTCTCTTTCTCTCTCTCTTTTTGTCCCCCTCCCCACTCTCTCTCTATACACATACACACACAATTTCTTTCTGAACTATTTGAGAATATGTTACAGACATTAAACCTCTTTCTCCCTAATTTCTTGTGTGTATTTTCTAAGAACAAAGGCAACATTGTACATAATGCTGTACAGTTATAAAGATCAATTTAACAGCAATAGTATATTCTGTCTGTAGTCCATACTCAGATTTCACCAACTATGCCAATACTTCCCTTTGTAGCATTTTTTTTCCAGTCCAGGATCATGCATTGCGTTTATTTATTTATTTTAATGGATTAAATTTATTTTATTACCTTTATGCATATGATATGTGATAGAGCTAAAGATCATAGGGTAGGGCTTCCCTGGTGGCGCAGTGGTTGAGAGTCCGCCTGCCGATACAGGGGACATGGGTTTGTGCCCCGGTCCAGGAAGATCACACCTGCCGCGGAGCGGCTGAGCCCGTGAGCCATGGCCACTGAGCCTGTGCGTCTGGATCCTGTGCTCCGCTACGGGAGAGGTCACAACAGTGAGAGGCCCGTGTACCGCAAAAAAAAAAAAAAAAGATCACAGGGTAGCTAATTCTGAAGAAGGGATGAACCTTTAAACAATTAATTAACCTCAATTTACATAATGGTCTTATTATTTGCATAGCTAATGGTAAGGTTTGATTATAGGCCATTAACAGTCATTAATAAGTGAAAGTGTGTCAGAAATACTACACGGGTTTGTATCTTAGACTCAAGAAGCAAACACCCATTGCATTTAAATGTCATCTCTCTCTAATCTCCTTGAGCCTAGAACAGTTCTGCCGCCCTTCTTTGTCTTTTAGTACTTTGATATTTTTGAAAAGTATGGCCAGTTACTTTGTAGAATGTCCTCCATTTGGGGTTTATCTGAATCACTTATTACTATGATATTTGAAAGAATATGATTTCTAACTTCACCATTAACTCCATCATTCCCTGTGCATTTATTAATTGGCATTCTACTACATAGAAGAGTTGTCCCTTCTCCCTTGCTTATTTATATTGGTATGGACTCATGGTTCTTATGTTATTCAAAAGGTTATAATCCACTAGTAGTAGTATTCATTTTGAAACTCAGCTTGTCCTGGATTTGTCCAGAGGGAGCCCCTTCAACTGGATTCTGTGTCCTTTAAATATGTCTCCATTCTCTTCTGAGCACTTACTTATTTATGGCACAAGATGATGTTTTAGGCTCATCTTGTATTATTAATAAATCATCTGCCTAGCTTTTCTTAGTCCTGGTAAGGTGATGTATGTGCAGTCTATTAGTGTTCCTACTATTGTGGTATTTGAGGATGAATTAATTTATATCCTAACAATCTGATGCTGCTCCTAGCTCCAAAATTCTGTTTCTGATTCTAGAAAATATTCCTATTAACTCTCTTCCTTTTATGTTCTATAGGTAACTGTGGAGCTTGTTACAGATAACAAGGATTTCGCTGATGTCAATACAAAGTTAAGTAGCAACACCCAACATAGCCCACTTTGTGCTCTTACAAGTCCAGATAAGACACTGCCAGAACCTAGTCAACATGTTACCTGTACCAAAAATCCACAGAACCTCAATCAAATTCATGAAGAAACTGTAAAGAAAACACAGAATTTGGTGCTCCCCATCCCAAAGTCACCAAGCCCTGTTGTACCAAGTCCTTCAACCTTCACGGCTGTGCCAGCCTCTCATGATTTGATAAATCAGATAAATGTGTCAACAAAAGAAAGTGCTTTGCTGTTGCATGTGCTACTGATGGTGCCAGATGGGAAAGATTTCATTACTGGAGAATCTGAGAAACAACCATCATGCAATGTTTATTTAAATTGCAAGCTCTTCAGCACAGAAGAAGTCACCAGATCTGTCATTGCATGGGGCACAACAAAACCAGTCTTTAACTTTTCTCAGGTAACTTTGTACATGTCTTAACATTCCATATGCATTAAGGATGAAGGCAGGAGTTGGGGAGGGGACAGAAGTATGTTTCTCAAATCATAATTCCATTGTAAAAAACAACGAGAATTTTCAGACTGGAGGTGCTTTTATAATTATCTGGTATGCAGATCCAATCCCACTATTGTATGGGAAGAGGAAAAGACGTTGCCAACATTTTAAAACTTTTTGTGTGTCTATTTCTTTCTATTCTATCTCAGTTGATATGGTTTCCCACTGTTTCTTTTGCCTGAATTCTGAGTTCTGTTCCTTTCTGCTTCCTCTAGGGCTTTGATCAGTTGAACTTTCTTTCGTTTCTGTTTCTCCAATCTCTCCTTCTTTATTTTATTTATTTATTTTTCCTCACTCTCATTTATTCCTCCACTGATTTCAGTACTCATCTTACTTGATTTCTCAGTAGAATTTGATGCTATCGCTTAAATTGTTTCCTTTCTTGACTTTCGTAACTCTCTCCTCTTATTTTCTTCCTGACTGAAGAACTGTTTTTTTTTTTCAGTCATTGGGCCAGTAGGAAAACTTGGAAAAGAGTCGTGATCCCAGTACTTCTTCCTCTCTCCTACTTTTAAATATTAGTGTTCCTATTCATTACTCTATCCTTGGCATTCTTCCAAACCAACCCTCTTTTCCCCATGGTCGCCACATCTACTCCCATAGCTTCAGTTGTGTGAAGGTGACTTCGAAATCCACACTTCTTTCAGGCCAGGCATTTCGTGTAGTTTCAGATCTCTGTGTCTAACTGCCTGTTGGTCATCACCACCTGGATATCTCAAAAACACTTTCCTCTTGGCACCTAACACATCACCTGGCAAATTGCAGGTATCCAATAAAGATGTGTAAATGGAAGAAGAAATTCAGATGTATTCAAATCTGAATTTATTATTCCCTCCAAATCTGTTCCTCCTCCTCCTGTCTGCCCTAATTCATATTACAATTTACTCAGAAACCCAAGCAGAACCTAAAAGTTGTCCTTGAGTCTTTCTTACATAAAGATTCACCAAATCCAGTAGATGTTGCAAACTTAATTATCTCTGGAATAAATTCTCTTATCTCCACTCCATTGCCACTGCTTTCATTCAGACCCTTACTCTCATTCCACCTAGCCTTCAGACTGTCCTGTTTCTTGTCTCTCCCTGTCCATTTCTTCCTCTGTGCACCAACAGGAATGATCTTTCTAAAACACTAACCTGAATATTTTACTCTCCTGCTGAAAGCCTTTCGGTGATTACCCGTAGCCTTCAGGATAGAATCTAAGTTTGGACTGCAAGACCCTTTAAGACTACCTATACTTCTCCAGTCTCGACTCAGGCCACTCTTCACACTAGATAGTCCAGCTGTGCTCAGCTACTTGCATTTCCTGAATATCCTCTTTTCCTACCTGTGTCCCAGAAGCCCTATCTATATGAGTTTTGTCCTCAGAGAATTCATGCCATTTTGTATTTGGCCTTTATGTGTTTGTCTCTAACACAAGACTGTGGCTTTAGACTGAGGATAACAGAGTGGGTTTTGTTTTGACGTCTTCAGCTCCTAGCACTGTGCTTGGCACACAGATAGGCTTTAGTAAATGCTTGTTGAATAAAAGTATAAATTAATACTTTGTCTCAGATGTGGAGTTTTGTTTTTTTTTTTTTTCTGGCTGTTCCTCTCCCCAGGTGATTCCTGTCTCTCTGTCTTCCAAATGCCTGGAAAGGCTTAAGAACAATGTGATGGTAATTGAAACTTGGAACAAGGTGCGGAGCCCAGGACAGGACAAGCTGCTCGGGCTGGTGAAACTCCCCCTCCATCAGTTTTACATGTCATTCAAGTAAATAGGACCTTTTGAAGTATTCTTTTTTTACATCTTTAACTTTGTATGAACCGAAGAGGAATATTTGTGGTTTGCAAACATGAACAACCCAATAATTCCTTGGAGGACTTTTCTCAATTTCACCACAGTTGCTACTCTTTCTCCTATGTTATAGCAGTATTACAGATACTGCTTTCCATGTTTTAGGCCTTAAGCTAAGAACCTTACATACATCAAGTCATTTTAATCCCCACAACAGTCCTTCATGAGGCAGGTAAATTTTATTTCCCCTATTTTACACATGAGTTAACAGAGGCACAGGGAAGTTAAATAACTTGTCATATATATTGTAAGTAGTGGAACCAGGGTTAGAACCCAGAGAGTCTGGCTCTGTAGTCCACTCTCCTCACCAAGAAACTCAACTGCCAAGTTATCACCTCAAATACTGTTGGTGTATCTCTCTGGCACAAACTTCAGTTAGTATTGTTCACATCAGCCATTTGCAAGATTTCTGTACTGTGCATTGTTTCTTAGACCTTCAGATTTGATTGCTGTACCTCACTTATCACTACTCAAAACCTAGATGGGGTATTGATTTATCTGAAGATTATTTCTATCCTCAGTACAGACTGTTCATTTTTTTGTTTCAAGATAGTGATTTTTAATTATTTTAGAGCTGACCTCTTTCAGCCTTCTCATGGTTCTGTGTTTTAAATGCTGTATTTTACATTTTGCAAAGAGCACTGTTGTGGGCACTGTCTATAGAAATGGCTCACTGTCATGTGAGCCTTTCTATAACCCCAGGAAGTATTGTCATTATCTCCATTATACAAATGAGGAAACTTATTTAACTTGGAGATGTCAGCCTCTCTGGCTTTGTTTTCATGATCTGTAACATGAGGGTGATGACAGATCTCCCATCTCCCTCTTGGAGCAGTTGTGAGGATCCAGTGAGAAAATAAATGGGTAAGCCTTCAGTGAACAGTTAAGTACTTATATGATGGTAACATTGGGAAGCCTGCTTAGGCTAAGGAGTGCTGCTGGAATCATGGATGTCATTGTCAGCTGTAAGCTTTTGGCTTTTTCCCCTTTTTTTGTTGTGGTATTAGTTTGGTCTGGTATTCCCCTTTCCTTCTCATTTCCTTAGACCCCATTCATTGCCGAGAGAGCATAAAGTGATAATAGCTATCAATTACTAAGCACTTATCATGTTGGTATTTTATATTTGTTATCTCAGTTTAGTCCTAACAACAGCCCTTTGATGGAAGTTTTATTACCTGCATTTTACAGATGTGGAAACAGACTTTTAAAACTTATATTGATTATATTGAAAACTTATATTGATTAGAGTCATAGAGCAAGTAAGAGGCAGATCTGAGATTCAGCATGGTGTAATGAAGAGCATTTGGACTTCTTTCTCATCTGTGAATAGTGGATAGTAGCAACCTTTGCTGTGTTAGAAGGATTATAGAAACATTGTAAAGTGCTTACCACATAGTAAGTACTCAGTAAATGGCCGATATTATTTGTAATATTACTCAAATCTTATCTGCCAGACTCTAAAATCTATACTTTTTCTAGCTGAGCACACTGCCTACCTCTAAAATAATGCTGTTCAGCAAGCCTTGGGGCCATGATGGTACAGAGATAAGTTAGACACATTCCCCCCTGCCTGTCAAATTGCTGAGTTTGGAACTTATCTGCCTGGTCATTTTTATTTGATGGATTATGGATAGAATCATATATTTTTTTGAACCACAATTACTTTTCTAGTTGTAGATCCTTTTTTTTTTTAATTTTTTTGAGGAATTGGTATACTGTTTTCTTTGTGTTTTTTTGTTTTTATTTATTTTTGGCTGTGTTGGGTCTTCGTTGCTGCACGCGGGCTTTCTCTAGTTGCGGCGAGCGGGGGCTACTTTTCGTAGCGGTGCGCATGCTTCTTATTGCAGAAGCTTCTCTTGTTGTGGAGCACGGGTTCTAGGTGCGCGGGCTTCAGTAGTTGTGGCTCACAGGCTCTAGAGCACAGGCTCAGTAGTTGTGGCGCATGGGCTGAGTTGCTCCACGGCATATGGGATCTTCCCGGACCAGGGCTCGAACCCGTGTCCCCTGCATTGGCAGGCGGATTCTTAACCACTGTGCCACCAGGGAAGTCCCTGTAGATCCATTTTAACAAACTGAGAAAACAAGCCAAGTAAGAAATGAAGCAACTCTATGACATGTTTGATGACTGTTACTTACTCGTGCACAATTTCTCTCCCTTTAGAGATCCCAAGATTTCTCGCCTGCTGCTTGATGCTCAGTATCCAGTTGTTGCTGTCGACAGCTACATGCCTGTGATTGATGTGTTCTCAGGCCACCAAAATGGGAGTCTTCGAGTCTTTTTAGCTATGGGTTCTTCAGATCAGATAATAGCACTGCAAAGATTAAAGAATGAAGAAGGAACACTTCCTCCCTTCAACCCCAGGCCAGCCCATCTCCTGGACCAGCCATCTGTAGCATCTGTTGCTATGGTAGTGACTAAACACTTGATTGTTTACAAAAAACATAATCTTATTTTAAGGCTTAAAAGGTGATGTTTTGATGCATGCATATGCTGTGAAATGATTATCACAATCAAGCTAATTAACATATCCATTATTTTATCTGGTTACCTTTTGTGTGTGTTTGATGAGGACACTTAAGATCTACTCTCTTAGCAAATTTCAAGCACCGTAATCTCATTTTATCTTGCGTGTTTTAATGAAACCATTGCCCCAAATTCTTATTTCAATAGTGAAAGGCTTAACAAAAGAACATGCTTGCACTTCAATGCTTGCTGTAGCTCAAAAGAATCATTGGTATTTTTCTTTCTTTGTTGAAATGGATACCTGTGTCCCTCTGAGCTCCTTGAATTTATAAAGAAAATGTAATTGGACAACCAGATCTTAATCCTCTAATTTACTAAATTGCCTTTTTAAAAAAATTGAAGTGAACCTAAATCTGCTCTAAAAAAATAGTCTTAATGAAAAAAAAAGAAAAGGTAATCTGGGGGAAAAAATGGGGATGGAGATGAAGAGTGATCCCAAATGTAAACCAGCAAAGTATTCTGTTTCTTGACCAAATCCATGTTGGAAAGTTAAAGTGAAGTTCCTTGCTTTTCTACTAATAACTTAAAAGTTATTTGTTCTGTACAGTGCTGTTCAGTTGAGAAAGCACATTCATATACTTTATCATGTTTATTCCCCTAACAACTGCATGAGGTAGGTCATTGTCATTCTCTTTTTTAGGTGATGAAACAGAATCAGAGAGGTTATGTTACTCATCCAGGGTCACACAGCTAAGAATGGGAGAATTGGTGTTCAGACACAGGTCTTCTGACTCTAAGTCCACTGTATCATGTCCTCCTCTATCTTACATTTGATGTCTTTATTAGTATAGCCAAGTCTCAGTGTCCAGACCATTTAAGTGTTATGTTTTTTAATCTGAATGACAAATTTGATGTCTCTAACAGAGAAAGAACTATTAAGAAAATACCTATTAGTAGGATATTGGTTTTTGTTTTTGTTTTGTTTTGTTTGTTATTGTTTATTTGTTATGAACTCTAAACTTTTTCTATTATATATTTATCATATTAGTAGTAGAAGTGCCTTCAGTAACAGTGTATTCACTACCTCCCCATTAATAAACAGTCTCAGTGTTATTCCTAACTTCATTAGAAATAATAATTAAGGACTTCCCTGGCGGTCCAGTGGTTAAGACTCCACGCTCCCAGTGCAGGGGGCACGGGTTCGATCTCTGGTCAGGGAAGATCCACATGTCATGTGGCACGGCCAAAAATAATAATAATAATAATAATAATAAATGAAAACTTGTTTCAAATATGTGTTCTTTATCCTATTAAGGAAATAGCCTTCTGTTTTTAGTGTACGAAGAATCAGGAACATCTGATTAAATTTTATCAAATGCCTTTTTAGCCTTTATTGAGATAGTCACTTTTTTTCCTTCCTCTATTAATGCACTCTATTACATTTATGGATTTCCTAATATTGACCCAGTCTCACAGCCTAGAGTAAGTCCTGCCTGATCTGATTACAGTGAACAGTTGTGAGATTTATACACAATGAAAATTAAGTATCTGTTCTAGTATCAGCCAATTATGCTTATTTCTTCATCTATTCTCAGACTTCATAGAGAAGCATGAATACGCTATACAAATTACTCTTTAAAGCTCCCCAGTATCTCTGTTTCATTTAATAGGCAGGGGACCAAGGAAATGGATTGATGGAGCACCACTTTGAACTCCTTATAGACAAGATTAAAGGGCTCGCCCCTCTTCAGGCAACAGTCTGGGGAGAAGCAGATTGTTATGTCCAGTACTACTTTCCAGTTCAAGACTCGCAACCCAGTGTGCTGAAAGGACCTGAGTTCCTTGAAAATGGTAGGTTTGGGAGATTATGCTTTCTCATTCTTGTGTGGCTCTTTTATTGAATATGCTTAGGAATTTTTTTTCCTGAGTCAGTTTTATGTTCCTCAGTATTTCCAGCCTTACCTGGGCAGTACAGGAGATAGCCTGAGTTTTTACTTTTCTTAAATTGTTTTTTAATTTAATTTTGATTTGATTTCAAATTTATGGAAAAGTTACAAAAATAGTACAAAGAACTTCTGTATACCCTTTACCTAGGTCCATCAGTTATTTACACTTTGTCTCATTTTGTATCATTTACATGCCTACTCACTCTTATCATCTATTAACATACAGTTGATTCTCATTATCCACTGTAGTTATATTCTATAAAGTCATCAAGAGCACTGAATTAAGAGAATACCAAACCATTGCTCCTGGGGGAAATACGTACATATACATATCTCACATAGATCATAATCTTAAATCCTAAAACAATTCATCCTCATAGATTCTATTTTCTTTATTTTACAGAAGAGAAAACAAGGTTCAGAGTGTTAATGGCTGAGGCCGCCCCACTAACAAGTGCCAAGGTTGGCATTCAAACACTGTCCAACTGGCCCCAGAGCCAGAGCCCCTGCACTACATTGCACTTTCCCTTGCCATCCCATCCTCTGGTCATCTCTGAGAGCTAAAACAAGAAGACAGAGTGTCACCTTGTTTGATCTCAGCTGGGAATGGGCAAGTTGGGTGACTCAAATTGTCTGCTATTCTGAGCATGTCCTTGAATAACCGTGAAAGTGCTGCCAGTATTGGTTTTGAGGTTCAAATAATGGACTTGTATCCGGGATATATTGATATAAAGAACTCTTACAAATCAGTAATGAAAAGACAACCCAATTTAAAAATGGGCAAAGGATCTGAATGGACACTTCTCTAAAGATATACAGATGGTCAATAAGTACATGAAAAGATGCTTAACATCATTGGTCATTTGGGGGATAAAGATCAAAACCACCACAAGATACCACTTCACACTCACTGAGATGGCTATAATTTTTTTAAAAACAGACTAGGGCTTCCCTGGTGGCACAGTGGTTCAGAGTCCGCCTGCCGATGCAGGGGACGTGGGTTCGTGCCTCAGTCCGGGAAGGTCCCAGATGCTGTGGAGCGGCTGGGCCCGTGAGCCATGGCTACTGAGCCTGCGCATCCGGAGCCTGTGCTCTGCAACGGGAGAGGCCACAGCAGTGAGAGGCCCGCGTACCGCAAAAATAAAATAAAAAGACTAATAAGGGTTGGTAAGGAAGTGAAGAAGTTGGAACTCTTACACGTTGTCTACCAACAAAGGAATCTCTTCTGTATTACCATGGCATCTCAGGGGACCAGAGCTGCTAGGGAAATGGACCTTGGTAGGAGTAATACAGTCAGAAGATACAGATTCCGGTTCCAGGTCTGTGACCTACTAGCTCTAAGACCTTTGGGTTGACTATGTAACATCAAGGTATCATATCCTCATCTGTGTAGTAGGAGAAATAATACCTGCTTTGTTTTCTTTACAGGAGTATTGTGAGGATAAAATTGAACAATACTGAATATTAACATACTGTAAAACTACATATAAAACACTTCTTTTATTTATTTATTTATTTAGGCTGCGTCAGGTCTTAGCTGCGGCTTGCGAGATCTTTCATTGCGGTATGTGGGCTTCTCTCTAGTTGTGGTCTGCAGGTTCCAGGACGTGCAGGCTCTGTAGTTGCGGCACGTGGGCTCAATAGTTGGCAGTGCGCGGGCTTAGTTGCCCCACGGCATGTGGGATCTTAGTTCCCCAACCAGGGATCGAACCCATGTCCTCTGCATTGGAAGGTGGATTCTTAACCACTGGGCCACCAGGGAAGTCCCTGCAAAGCACTAAGTGATGTGTTGGATTATTCTGAACTGCTTTTCTTTTCCAAAGGATTCACTCTGAAGCTTTTCAGATCTGCAGCCACACTCTGCATTCCAGACCCCATCTTTAATAGTGAGCACCGTCATTCTCTCCTGTTGCCAGCTGAAATTCCAGTGCAAAGGCTCCTACTCAGTGCCTTCTCTGCACATGGGCTTGTACCTGGAGGTGGAGTCCAGTTTGAAATCTGGTGCAGGTACAGTGTGGAGAACCCATGCCTGTGCCGAGGAAGGAAGTGCACAGTCACAGAGCATCCTTCCCTTAATTAGCCCAGGTTCAATTATAAGCAAGCAAAGAGCCCCCTTCTGCCCTGTTTAATATTATTTGGGTTTGATAATGACTCTTGTCTAGATTTTACTGAAATCTGTTCAGTTATTAGGCTCTTGGGAGCAGTTGTATCTCATACTTCTAACCACTACTTACATTTGGAAGAGAAGTTTTAGTTTTATCTCCTACTGTCACTTAAATGTATCAGTCACCTTTTTTCTGCTTCTCTTTCTGCCTTATATAGTTCAGGCCCTCACTATATCATGCCTAAATTATTGTAATACCCTCTTAACTGGTCTCCCCACTTCTAGAATCGTTTCTTGTAATCCGTTCTTCCCACCACCAGAAGAGTGGCCTTTGTAAAATATAATTCCACTCATGGCACAGACTTCGGCAGATTTCCAGGAAAGATAATGGCATGAATACAGATGTTTAACCTCCCCCTTTGCATCCTCACCCCCAAGAAACCAATTAAAATAATTTTAATGTGAGGAGGAACTAGAGTAGGTACTAACAGATCCTCATCACCCCTTCAAATTTGAGGGGCATGGGCCTGAAGCCATAGAAGAGATTGGAACTGCACTGCTTAGAACCACTTGTGCTGCAGGATGGATGCTTTCAGGAGTGGCAACTCCCAAAGGGCCAAGCCAG
The DNA here is from genome assembly GCF_039906515.1 of Pseudorca crassidens. NCBI lineage: Eukaryota > Metazoa > Chordata > Mammalia > Artiodactyla > Delphinidae > Pseudorca > Pseudorca crassidens. The sequence goes on along the minus strand of NC_090304.1, from coordinate 52,705,595 downwards.
ATGCAGATTCCTCAAACAGAAAACCTGTGAGAAGCTGGGCTTTGTCTTGAAGACAGGGTATAATTTATGGGGTTCTTCCTCCAAGTAATGGGCAGTAAATCCAGCCAGACACAACCACAGCTGTATACCAGAAATACAGAACAATCAGGCACCAAAGATAACTAGATACTGAAAGCTGATCCCTGGGGCAGAGTGAATCATTCATCCACCTTATTCTTTCAACTGACAGCTTGTGCTTTTGTGGCTTACAGGTACTATTATCCTAATGTGAGAGACCAGATGGTCGCCAAAGGAACCTTGCCATTATCGAGGATCTGTGCCATTGTAACCATGCAGCACCGTGAGGATGTGGGAATACAGACCTTTAATCTCCCTTTAACCCCCAGGCTTGAGAATAGGAATGAACTAAGGAACCAATCATCAGGTAATTGAAGACTAGTTTATCTTTCCCTAGCATATATAAATATCCCTTTTCTCTCGTAAATTAGTGATTCTTCACATTTTGTAGTACTTACCCTTTTAAGAATCTGATAAAAACTATGAGACACCTTCTCTTAGAAAAAGAGTGTAGAATATACACTGCAAATTTTGTATATAATTTTAGAAAATTCATAGTTATGTAGACTCTGTATATAAATGTTGCTTGTCTCATCTCACCTTTAACTTCAGCAAGCATTTGATAAGCCCTCATGGCATAAAACCTAAGTCTTATATAGGTGTACTCAGAGAATTATTATTCCAAGGCAACATGATGTAGATTGGAAGAATATAGTCAGCATGAACTGGGAATTCACTGTGAGGGAGGAAGAAGTCAGGATTTAAAGTTAGAAGGGATTAGTTAGAATTTAGAGTTTTCAATTATATCCTAATGGTTCCAGCTGGATGACCCACCCTCCAGATACATCATGAATAACTAGAATTAGCCTTCTAAATCAAGTTACTGTTCATTCTTACCAGAGAGTATCTGCCCATACAAAAGGTTTTATCTTGCTATGATTAAGATTGAGTTGTTCCTCCTGACCCTCACTGATCAGCTTGTTCTGTTGTTCCTTAAAGCTTTCCCTGAAATGTGATAGAATTTTTATAAAAGGATGGCATGTAAAGGTGTTTAAGGTGGTGGCAGTAGGAGGGTGACAGAAATATATGAGTGCAAAAACCTTTTTAAAGGTTTAAAAAAGAAGAAAGGTTAGAGTCCATCTCAATTCTATAAAAATAACTGGGATTAAGTTCTGCCTCTGATAGTTAATGTGATTTTGGCAAGCAGTTGAATCTCTGAGCCATAGTTTCTTGGATATAAAGTGAAAATAGTGACATCTGTTCTGCTTTATTAATCCTAAAGTACAATAATATAATGTGATTCTGACCACAGACAGATTGTTTCACTGCTAAGGCCCCATATTGTTCATTAGGATTATAGTGTTTATCCTCTTCCTTCCTTCCTGACTAGACTTGGGGTTTGGTAGAACAGAGATTATTCCAACCAACCTTCTTTTCATTTTTCCTTTTGCCCTCATTCTTTAGGTTTACTGGATGTGGGCCTAAGGTACAGGTGTACTCCAAGGACAGCAGAGGGAGTTCTTGCAGCCCGAGCTGTCTGCATCTCAGTCCAGATTATCAGAGCCTGTGGTTTGCAAGCAGCAGCCAAGTAAGTTCACCTTAGAAAAGCAATTCTCAAAGCAAACCTTTCTCCACTGCAGTCCACATGATATGTGATGCCCAAATAACGTAAAACTTTCTTGCATACAATTTCCAGTTTATTAAACACAACTCTACTCTTTTTCTCTTAAGAAAGCATGTAGGAATATAAGTGAATAAATCATTTGCAAATTTTGCTGTTTTAACTGTTATTAGCAATTTAGTTGCTTGACCTTGTCCAGCGATTTTATCCTCTACCCTACTTACCCTCTTATTCCCAAGGTCAGACCCTATGCCCACCAACCATGCCAGGACCAGTCACCACTACACCTCCTCAATAGTCTCTCATGTTCAGTCTCTGAGTACCAACTCCTATTTTTCTAGCTTATTCCCCTTTAGTCTGTTCTCAATACAGAAGCCAGTGATCTTATGAAAACTTAAATCAGGTCTTGACACACATCTACTTAAAACCCACCAATGCCTTTCCATCTCATTCAGAGTAAAAGCCAGAGTCTTTAAAATGGCTGTAAGACCCCACATGACCTGACCCCGTTATCTTTATGACCTCCTCTCTTCCTGGTAGTTGCTGCTCTACTCACTCCACCCCAGGCACTGGCTTTCTTGTTACTTCTGAACACACCATGCTCTTTTTCCCCTCAAGGCCTTTGTCTTGCTATTTTCTCTGCCCGAAACACTGTTTCTATGTATAAACAGCATGGCCCTCTCTTCCCTCCTTCAGGTCTTCACTCATTCTTCTCTCTAATTTGGACGTTCTTCCTCCTTTTGTCCTCTAAACAAGCTTCTGTTTTCTTCAAGACTTTGCAGCCTTCCTCTGTCTCTCCTACATATAGATAGAATTGGTGCTTTGTCCTTTGTCTCTTAGCACCTTGGTTGCAGCACATATCACTCTGTTTCAATTATTTGCATACATGAGTTTTCCTCACCTAGGCTGTGAGTTCCTACAGACAAAGGTACTGCCTGAACTCCTCTCTGTCCCTGCCACCACATAGCATAGTTCCAGCATGTATCAGGTGCCCAGTAAGGAGAACTAGATCACGACCCTGAGGCAGACTAGCTCACTTTGGACATGAATTCAAGAAAGAGGCAAGTGCTCCTTAACTTCAGATTATTTACCTTTAACTTCATAGTCGCTAAATAACTAATGGGATTACTTCCGTGTGAGATCTGACGCTGAAGTAGCTGGTAAAATGTTCAGTCTAATTAATATTTTTCCTCACTAAATTCTCCAAATAGACTTTTCCGATAATTGCTTGAGAACATCTTAGTGTTAATGAGATGCCAGGGCAGTTTTTTAATCATATTTTCCCATATATTCAAACTCTTGATGGTTTCTCATTGTCAGTAGCAGTGGTCTCCTAATTTTAATTTTACATTCCTATTAATAAAAAAATAAAAATTTAGCATACTCTCTAAATATGTGTATACTTATTCATGTATAAGTCATCTTCATGTACTACTACACTAATATATACACTATAAAATATACCAGAGAGTAGTAAAACTTTAATATATGAGATAACAACTCTAGAGGTTTTAATAATTTTTTCCTATGCTCAAATAGTTTACCCTATGAACCCCCTAGATTGTACTCACTCCACTTTAGGGTGGTGGTCAACAACAGGATAAGGTCCAACCTGCTTGCTCAACGTGGCATTTAAGACCCTTCAAAATATCTTAATCTGAGTCTTGAAAGAAGAGTAGGAGTTAATCATAATGCCCAAGAAAGCTGAAGACTATTCTGGTCAAAGAGAAGAACATGTGCAAAGGCCATGGAGGCATGAAACTTGTGTATAATGGAGTACCTGTTCTGGGTAAGACCCAGCCCAGGTCAGAATTCCTAAACATGGTGTTAAATTAACTACTGTTTAATTGACAGAGAAGGACTTGGAATTTCGATACTCAGTAGACCTCAGAGAGACTGAGTAATGGATAAGAAACTTAGTTGCTTTTCTCTCTGGGAACTTACAGGGAAAGTCAGATTAGATGGCAGGCAGTTTTTTGTAAGTCCCGCATTGGGTCTGTGTTGCGCTTTTAAGAAAAAAGGGCAAGAAGCCAGACCAGTACAATGGAGTGTCCTTGTAGTATCACTCTAGTAGGCAGATGAATATTGTCTCCCTCATATACACGTACACTGTAATATCAAGATTACTAAGAAAACACATAGTGACATTGCTAGAAGCCTAAACAGGAAACACATGGTTGGTTAGTGTTCTTGGTGGCCTTGTGGAAATGGTGATGTTTTCTAGGCAGTCAAGCTGATTTCTGATATTACCTCCTTCTCATTCCCACCCTTCTCCCCTACAGGGCTTTGGCTGAGCAGGAACCTGCTCTGCAGTTTAGTGCCACAGTCGGGGTCAATGCCTTTGTTACCACTCATCTGTCCTTCCTGCCCAAGGGAGAACAGCGCCAAACCCACCCTGTGGCCTGTTCCTTCTGCCCTGAGTTCTCCCATCACAGTGAATTCTCATGTAACTTGGTAACTCAGCACTGCAGTGGAGAAGCCTGTTTCCTGGCAGAGTTGTTGGAGTTTGCAGAAGTTACTTTTGCTATTTATCATGAAGATACCAAGTCAGGTGAGCACCAAATGACTCACAATTAAAATTAAAAAGGGCTCTGTTTTGAATGGTATAGCACTTCCTAGGAGATACATGCTGAAGTGTTTAGGGGTGAGGAGTCATATTTGCAACTTACTTCTGAAGGGTATAGCAGAAATATGTAGAATACGTATTGAGTGTTTGAGAGAATGTAGAGAGAGATAAAGCAAATGTGTCAAGATGTTAGTGGGTGAATCTAGGTGAAGAGTATATAGGAGTTCATTGTAGTATTCTTTTAACTTTTCTGTATGTCTGAATTTTTCAAAATTTAAGTGTGTGCATACACATACTTAATGATTTAATTAAAATGATTTAGAGGGCATTCAAGTTTTGACTGGAGCAAGATGATCTCTAATGCGTCTTCCAACACTGAAATTCACTGAGTGTAAGTGGAGGATTATATGGCTCTTTTGTAGTACAAGCCCTTTGGTCAGTAGACCATCAAATAATTTCTCTTTCTTTGTTTGATTTAACAGCCAGTGATATAACCAGTATCCGCTCATTCAAAGATTATCTGCTTGGAGTAGTAAAGATTCCAACAAAAGATCTGCTGATCAAGAGATCTGGTAGGGATCCTGGATTATCACTTTCTAATTCTACCCTTTCCCATTCACTTCCCTGCAAGAGATCTTCTTGTCTGGCTCTCTTGCAAGATATGCAAAAAAAAAAATAAAAATAAAAAACCCCTTAACACATGCTTCTGAATTCTCCCAAATACCTCAAAGGTTTTCCCAAAAACATTTTAAGTCCTTTCCTAATCATTTCAAAGACCTTCTAATAAAGCAAAGAAGCTCAAAACATTGTACTGTCATCTTACTCCAGGAAAGATAATGATGATGATACTATTTATAATAAATATGGCAATACCCATTGCATTATATAGCACTTTGTAAAATATTTTCTCAGATCTTTTTTGAGCTTCATGGTAACTCTTACTGATGGGGATACAGGATTATCTTTTTCTTTTTTTTTTTTTGCGGTATGCGGGCCTCTCACTGCTGTGGCCTCTCCCGTTGCGGAGCACAGGCTCCGGACGCGCAGGCTCAGCGGCCATGGCTTACGGGCCCAGCCGCTCCGCGGCATGTGGGATCTTCCCGGACCAGGGATCAAACCCGTGTCCCCTGCATCGGCAGGCGGACTCTCAACCACTGCGCCACCAGGGAAGCCCCAGGATTATCTTCATTTGACAGATGAGAAAACTTAGGCTTACAGAGGTTAAGTGATTTGTCAACCACACAGCCAGGTAGTAGAGTACTAGAAATCAAATCCAGATTTGCCCATTGTTTTTCACTATACCCTCCTCTCTCACTGAAGAAGGAATAAGGGTATGAGGTAAAGACCCAAAAGAAGGCACAACCACCAGGCAGTAGTCTGGAAATATTGGTCCCGTCCTACATTTTACTAGTCACCTTGACAGAGTGACCTTGACCTCTCTGAGCCCCACTTACCTTATGGATGGAGACTGTTAATGCTGACAAGTCTACAAGGTAGAAATCAATGAAATAGGATATATAAAGTACCTGACAAATAGTAGGCACTCAGTAAATGTTAGTTTTCCTTCTCTTGCCCATCTTCCTCCCTAGGATTGTATAATCTAGTTTCCAAAATTTTATCACACATCTCCCAAATTTAATTGTGAATTGAAGTTTGAGCAATACTCAATAAACAGGTACTATGTGCCTGCCAGAGAGAAGTCTCTACAACTTGATATAGGGTTCAAGTCTCACTTCTGTCACTAACTGTTTGTGATCTAGAACAAGTCACTTCATCTCTCAGATCCATAGTTTCCTCATCTCTAAAAATGGAAATAATAAGATGTTTGCAAGATTATCGAAGCATTCAATGAAATTATACACGTGAAAGATCTTTGCACAGGACAGGGCACATAGGACACCTCAGTTTCCTTCCTTCTGAAACTTACTACAGAGTTTGTCAGAGAATAGGCACCATCTGAGAAATCCCACCTTCACAAATTAAATTTAACCCCTTGGAAATAAACCTTTTAGACAGTTCGGCATGTATCATTGGTCTTATATTCAGAGTTATTCTAAAGTGAACATTGTGTTTTGTTTCTTCCTGCCAGTAATCTCAATTACAGAATCACAGAGCAAGAGGAATAATCTAATCCACTTACATGCTGAAGTGGTGTGAAATTTTTTATGTATTTGTACATTTTTCTGGGGATAACTTTCATTAGAGCCAAAGGGGTCTGTGACCAAATAATGTTAAGAAGCACTAGGTTGTGAGGAAATTAATACCCAAGTGATGAGAAATTACTAAAGCCAAAGCCATAGGTTCTTAGACCGACCAAGTCAAATGGAGTCATAGAGATCAACCTCCTCATTTCAGTGTCTTCATTTTATAAACGAAAACTTGGAAGGCCCAAAAAAATTAAATGCCTTTTCCAAAAATCATAACACCTTAAGTGTCCTTTGGCGAATTAATCTCAATAAGTCTGAATTTTCCCATCTATAATTTTTTTTGTGTGTGTGGTATGCGGGCCTCTCACTGTTGTGGCCTCTCCCGTTGCGGAGCACAGGCTCCGGACACGCAGGCTCAGCGGCCATGGCTCATGGGCCCAGCCACTCCACGGCATGTGGGATCTTCCCGGACCGGGGCACGAACCCGCGTCCCTTGCATCGGCAGGCGGACTCTCAACCACTGCGCCACCAGGGAAGCCCCCATCTATAATTTTAATTAATACAAAACCTTTCTCAGAAAATTGCTGTGAATATTATACCAATCCACAATCTATTTTACGTAATTATGAAATCCAAAAAGCTCAGAAAGTCAAAAGTTTTTTATTAACTCATTAAGCAGCCAAACCTGACCTCAACTGACATTATTTTCTGACTTAGGCCACTGCCTGATTATATAGCTTTATTGGAACACATTGTGCCCATTCATTTACATATTTTCTGTGTCCACTTTCTCACTACAACAACATAGCTGAATAGTTGCAACAGAGACCATATGGCCCAAAAGCCGAAAATACTTACTATCTGGCCTTTTACAGAATAAGTTTACCAACCCCTGACCTATGTGACCACTGGCTAGTACATAATATTCAGTTTATGTACCACAGTATCTTTCTAAAATCTGAAAATTTTTAAATTCAGAAACAAATCTGACGCTAAGCGTTCTAGATAAGATATTGTGAACCAGGACTTCCCTGGTGGCGCAGTGGTTAAGAAGCCGCCTGCCAATGCAGGGGACACGGGTTCGAGCCCTGGTCTGGGAAGATCCCACATGCTGTGGAGCAACTAAGCCTGCGAGCCACAACTACTGAGCCTGCGTGCCACAACTACTGAAGCCCGTGTGCCTAGAGCCTGTGCTCCGCAACAAGAGAAGCCACTGCAATGAGAAGCCCATGTACACCAACGAAGAGTAGCCCCCGGTCACCGCAACTAGAGAAAACCCACATGCGGCAAGGAAGACCCAATGCAGCCAAAAATAAATAAATAAATAAATAAAATTTAAGGGAAAAAAAAGATATTGTGAACCTATAATAGGTGGTGTGTAGACTTTAAAGCCAGCTAGACCTGGGTTCAAATCCTGGCTCTACTACCTGGTAGCTATAACGACTTGGGCAGGTCTCTTCCATTTCCTCATCTGCAAAATAGGGATTATTATCCCATTTAATCCTCAGAACTTCACAGGGTTATTAGAATTAAATGAAGTTATATGTATAAAGCATAAGAGAATTTCTGACACATAATAGATGCTCAGTAACAAGTAGCTAATATTTTAAATTGTTATTTTGAAATCTAGTGCCTGGTCCTTGGTATGTGTTCACTAAGTGGCAATTCCCTTGGTGAAAGACGCGGGGCTAGACCCCAGATCTCCTGACCTTGTCCCATGCCTTCTCCATTGTACTCATAGTACCATAATAATATTTCACATTTTTTATTTTCTTTCAAAGCTCTTCCAAAATCATTATCTCATTTGACAATTATAATAATGTTGTCTGGTAGGCAAGATCAGCACTATTTTTCCCATTTGTCAGGTAAGGAAATAGGACTGAGAGAAATTAATGGCTTACCCAGACTGAACCACTAGTTTTGGGCTGAGCCAAGAAGAAAATGCAGGTCTTCCAGCTCCAAGCCTTTGTTCTTCCACCTGATCTCATTGTCTTTCAGTGGTCAGATGAAACAAACTTCAATGCACTGTGGGTATATGTTTTCTCTTCTGTCTTGGGCCAGGGTGATAGTGGCTATGGGGTGGAAAGTGGCTAAGTCTTTTTACTTTTAAAACAATAATTGAAACATCTTCCTTTTCTTTCATAAGGGATCACAGGATGGTATCCTATCATTTTACCAGAAGAGGGGGCCCTGCCTCACGGCTTGGAGCTCATGCAGAAGATTGTGGGTGGTCTGGAGCTTTCCATTTCCTTCACCCATCCTGGAGACAGAGAGCGGGTGTTGGAAGCTGCTGAGCTATTGGGCTGGAGCTTTGAGAATAATCTGAAGGATTTTGTCAAGATGGATGAAGAGGAGCCAGCCACTGTTACCATCTCCACCCCGAGGCTTTGGCTGCCTATCCATTGCGTGCTGCTTGCTGGCCAGAAGCACATTCATAAGAATACATATTGCTACCTCCGCTACAAGCTGTACGATCATGAAGGCTTTTGGACCCCTCTCAAGAAGCCTAAGGAATCTGCAAACAAAAAGCAGGTCATGGTTACTTTCAAGGCATCCAAAAGAGCAGAAGTCTCTAGGAGCCCATCACTGCTTTGGTACTTCAGAGAGGAGAGGTTAGAGGTCCAAGTTTGGCGGGCTTATGGCAATGACAGTGTGGAGAGGCCCCATCAGACAGACAGCTGGATTGGCTCAGCCTATGTGGACCTGGCCAGACTTGGGGAGAGGTCAGCAAGGACACTAACTGTCAGTGGTAAGTGAGGAACCAGGCTTAGCACTTGTGGTTTGAGCAACTGCTGCTCCATGACAAGCACTGTGTGAGACACCCTCTCAGACATTATTTTATTTGATCCTCCCAGCAATCCTGTGAGGTAGGTATGAAACCTGTTTTTCAGTCATGAAAATGGAGGCTCAGGTAGGTTGGGTAACTGCCCAGGGTCACATGTTAGTAAGTGTTCTTTCCATTATTGCATGTTGAAAGATTAATAGTAATTTAGTAATACTTCTTAAAACTACAGAGATTTCAGAAAGAGGTTTGCTGGATGCTTTAAGAAGGGCATTATCTAGTGACAGTATACCTTAGTGGAGTCTAAGGTATACTGTCTGAGATCTAAGAACTGGTGCTGAACTTTGTAGCCTTAGACTACATCCAAATTCATAAGGTTGTTGCACCTAACATAGTGTCTAGAACATTGTAAGCCCTCAGTTAATACATGTAAAATAAAAATGAGTGAATTTAGGAGACTACCTTTAACCACCTGTATAAGAGCCTATATTATAATCTAGAATGTTGGTTTTAAAATACACTGAAAAGCATACCTGCTAATGAGATTAGGATATCCTCTCTCTCTGGTCAGCACATCTTGGAATCATAAAATCTACATGGTAATAAACTGGTTTGAAAGGAGGAAGGTAACATTTTGCAAGTGGCACTATGGGTGCTTTTCTTTAAAACATTTGTTCAGTATTTGCTACATGTACTTGGCCCTGGGAATTCAAAGATGAGTCAGAAATAGTTAATGAGCTTATAGTCTAATGGGAGAGTAGAAGAGTAAACAATTACAGCGAAGTATAAGAACTGTGAAAAAGGTATTCTCAGTGGCACTGTGGGAGCACAGGGACACAACATCTCTTTGGTTCAAGGACAGCATCCCAGTGGAAGTGATGATGCTTGACCTGAGTTACAGAGGATTTAGGAGTAAGTCACGAAAAGGAGGAAAGAAGGGCTTTCTAAACGGAAATAGCGTGGGTGAAGGCACAGAGGCAGGAAGCAGTTTGATACGTTTTAGGTGCCATGAGTAATTTGGTACTGCTGGATCACAGGATATATAGGTTGGGAAATGATGGGAGATGAAGCTAGACAGCTGGGCAGGAGTACTATGTTGAAGGCCTCTTCTAAGCAGGAGAGTTTAGACTTTTTTGTGAGAGCTATGGAAAGCTATTTTAACGGCTTCTGAAGAGAAGAGTGACACAGCTTTGCTTTCTAGATAGATAAGGCTGGCAACTATAGTACAGATTGGATTGGAGATGGCCAGACTAGACTCTTTACAAACGTCATATTTATTCATCTTAACATTCCTGTAAGGTTAGTTATTTCCCCCACTATACGGTTGAAGAAACTGAGTCACAACCCTATTTTAGCTCTGTTAGCCTTGTGCTCTGACCCTGTTGTTGAGCAGGTGGCCCAAGCTAAAGAAGGAGAACTGAGCATCTGGGTGATCATCCCAGATTCTCTGGTTCTCTCTGGACCCAGCAGGTATAACTCTGGCTCTGTTGAGCACCTCATCAAATGCTGTGTGCCCTGTTTTATCTGGGCTGGCCTAGAGTCACTTCAAAGAGACTACAGAAAAAGTCCGCGAAGTGTGGAAGGCTCACTTGAACTAAAGTTCTTAAAGACAGGCTTTTAACTTCACTCTGCTGGAGCAAGTAGGTTTGGGAAACTGAATATAGATTTAGGGATCAGAACTCAAACACAAATACCTCTTTTTATTGAGGGATACCAAAGGCAGTGTTCAACTTTTCAGATTGTCCATTCCCTCTTACTTTTCCACTCCCACCAGCTTTTTATCCTCTTGCCTTGAAGTCAGACCTCTCACTACTTTCCATTGTTGCAGGTAGTGATGGGGTGGGGGGAGGCAGTAAAAACTCTCACAGTGTGTGTTTCTTTGCAAATTGGTATATTAGGGCCTATAGCCCTGCCAAAGGAGAGAGGGCCACAAGCACCCTCAGAGAGCATCTCCAGGTTTAGAGAGTGTCCCTGCTTGCCTAGGCTTATCCTCCTTCATCCTCTTGCAGGTGTGTATCCTCTATTTGGACGAAATGCTTCCAACCTCTCAGGAGCTGCCTTGAGAGTTCATGTGGTTCTCTCCTCTCTTTCTTCACACCCTGGGCCCACTAATGAGCTGGACTCCATGGACTGCAGCAGCGCCAGTGAGTCTGAGCAGCTCCCCAGAGGAAATGATGAGCTCCAGCTCTCTCCACCACATGACCACCAGAAGTCTCCGGCCTCCACCCAGGTCCCCTGCAGCAGCACCACAGCTGAAGTCTGCCTGGCCCAGGAGGACCCTACTGCACTAGATGGAACTTTTGCAGTCAGTATCCTGGTAGAAAGAGCAATGCATTTGAGCTTGAAAGGTATGTTCTGCTCACTTATCCATAAACAGGTATCTGACTCCACAGGCTATGGTCCTGTCTTCACAAATCTTTCTGATCATGACAGGGTCTGGAAGAATTGTTAATCATCTTAATCATAATTATATATCTCAAGCCTAAAGGTTTAAGCCAAGTGAAAGCCTTTCTGAGGTCCTAAGTGGGCCTTGTCAGTTATCCTAATTTTGTGTATCATAAATTCCCCAGTCCAGAAACTTGAGTATCAGCTTAGATACTTCTCTTTTCCTTCTCCACCATCAAATCATCAGATCCATTAAAATTGCTGTATCTCTTAAATTTCTCTTAGATCTCTACCTTCTTCTCCATTCCTTCCAACTCAGGCCCTCTTCATTATGTACCTAGGGCCAAGGGTTCTTAGCATTGAATCCATAAGCCCACAGGGATCCAAGGATTAAAGTCAGGGTAGGTGAACTTGGATAGGAAAATAATTACATCTTTTTTTTTTTTTTTTTTTTTTTTTTTGCGGTACGCGGGCCTCTCACTGTTGTGGTCTCTCCCGTTGTGGAGCACAGGCTCTGGATGCGCAGGCTCATCAGCCATGGCTCACGGGCCCAGCCGCTCCACGACATGTGGGATCTTCCCGGACCGGGGCACGAACCCGTGTCCCCTGCATCGGCAGGCGGACTCTCAATCACTGCGCCACCAGGGAATCCCATACATCTTTATTTTTATTAATCTCTAACTAAAATTGAACATTTCCTCTAGTTGTGAGTGTAGGCAATAGACCCTAGTAATATTAACAGTACCTGTGATGTTGTCAACAATAGAAATCACAGGTATTGCATATCACATTTTAGTTACTGCAGATATCTTGGAATATCATCTATACCTGTCATTACTTCAAAATTACAGTAGTTATTAAACCTACAGTTAGATCTTGTTGTGCATTAATAAAACTATAGTGATTACTATGTCACTTTTTTAATGTCTTGATAACTTACGCCAATATAATTTCATTTCTTTGTAATCTTATGTATTTTACAATTAGCATTAAAAATATATATATGGGCTTCCCTAGTGGCGCAGTGGTTGAGAGTCTGCCTGCCAATGCAGGGGACATGGGTTCGTGCCCCAGTCCGGGAAGATCCCACATGCCGCGGAGTGGCTGGGCCTGTGAGCCATGGCCGCTGAGCCTGTGCGTCTGGAGCCTGTGCTCCGCAATGGGAGAGACCACAACAGTGAGAGGCCCGCGTACAGCAAAAAAAATATATATATATACACACACACACACACACACACACACACACACATATATATATATATATATATATATATATATATATATATTAGAAGAGGCCCATAGACTTCACCAGACAGCCAAAGTAATCCATGGCACAAGGAACCCCTGCCCTACTTTTTATTCAGCCTTGTAATCTCTCCTAAAATTTTCCCTTTTGCCATCACCCTTCTCTTTTGCCTGCTTAATTCCCACTCCTCTCTCAAGACTCAGCTCAAAGCAAACATCACCATTTACCAGAGTTTCTCTGACATAAAGGCTGCCTCCTGTTTGCTCTCCTAGCACTTTTGCCCTTTTTATCGTAACATATATCACATGTACTAACATTGTTTGCATGATTTTCTTCTCCACTAGGTAGGGGCTGTTTAAGAACAAAGACCTTATCTCATTCATTTATTCATTCATTATTCATTCATTCAGCAACAAAACTTATGTCATATTTGCTATATTTGAGCACTGTCCATGGTGCTGGGGATAAAGCAATGAACAAAACAGACAAAATAGTGCCCTTGTGGAGCTTACATTCTAGTAGGAGTGTATTCAGCCCTGTATTTCCAGTAAGTTGTGTGTGTTTGTGACTTTGAGCAAGTTACTGTCTCTCTGTTGAATTTCTCATCTGTAAACAGCTGTGATTAACAGTTCTGAGGTGTGTGATGGTTCTGAGAGCCAGAAAACCATAGCCTTATGAGTCCAGAAGGTTTAAATATACATCTTCTGGTTTGGCCTCCCTACTCGGTTCCTATCAATTCTGTGTTGCCTCAGTGTTTCTGTGTATCCTTATTACTTTGGAACAGAAACAGAATTCATGCTCCTAGTAACTGTTGTCTGTCTTTCATTTCTATTTCTCCATATACACACTACAAACAGACATTACTTCCAGGATTATAAGCTTCTACAAAGACTCTGAGGTTCTCATCCTTCTCATAACCTTTGTGTGTCAGAGACCCTGAAACATTCTATCTCAGGACAAAATCTTCTCCACATAGTCTTGCTGTGCTGTATTAGAGATACTGAGGTCCATACTGTATGAGTCACAAAGTTGGGAAACAGTTTTTGCTTTTTTACTGCCCTACCAAAGCAGCCCATTTGTGACAAGTCTGATTTGTAAAAACTGAATTTTTTAAAAAGAGAAAAATCGGGCTTCCCTGGTGGCGCAGTGGTTGAGAGTCCGCCTGCTGATGCAGGGGACATGGGTTCGTGCCCCGGTCTGGGAAGATCCCACATGCCGCAGAGCGGCTAGGCCCGTGAGCCATGGCCACTGAGCCTGCGCATCCGGAGCCTGTGCTCCACAACAGGAGAGGCCACAACAGTGAGAGGCCCGCGTACCACAAAAAAAATAATAAAAAATAAAACAACAACAAAAAAAAAAACAAAAAAAAAAGAGAGAAAAATCAATACATGAATGAATTTAAGGAAAGCACAAAAAAAGCTTTGATTTTTTGCAAGAACTGTTTTGGTTTTTTGTTTTTGCATTGAAAATAAAATTTAACGTGCAAAAATATGGTTATGTTCCATTTCAGGGGTTGCCCCCATATTGCAAAAAGCAAATATACTTGTAACTTCTCAATTAGAGTTACATTCTTTAAATGCAGCTTGACAATTGACAATAGTTCATTGAGCATCTCCTTGTGCCAAATTTTATTCTTTTTTGTACATTAATTATCTCATTTAATCCTTACCACAGTGGGGTTATTTTATGAACAGATTACAGTACATACCCATTTTATGAATGAGGAAACTGAAGCTCAGAAAGGTAAAATGACTTGAGTTACACAGTTAATAAGCTCTACAGAGCTGCAATTTGAATCCAGCTATCTCTGGACCTAAAACCCGTGCTCTTTCCTCTATACCATCCTGACTCTTAGGTATGAGATAAACCGTGTTTACCAGTTGGTCCTGTTTACTCTCTGTATTTAAAAGGGTGCTTATGTACTATACACCCAGTCCTGTGCTTATATTGCAAGAATGGTTGTTCAGTTCATCAGGTAGTAAATCTGTGCCAGGCCAGTGCCAGGTACAGAAAGTGCAGAGCAAATGACACATGGTTTCTGTCCTCCAAGAGCTGATAACCCAGATAAGGGGATTAGCAGCTACATGATTATTGATGTATAAAGGAGAATGCTCTAAGGACCAGAAGGATAGGTAGTACAATATCTAGTGTCTAGACATGCAGATGGCCAAGAAGCACATGAAAAGCTGTTGAACATCACTAATTATTAGAGAAATGCAAGTCAAAACTACAATGAGGTATCACCTCACACCAGTTAGAATGGGCATCATCAGAAAATCTACAAACAAGAAAT
Organism: Pseudorca crassidens; assembly: GCF_039906515.1. Taxonomy (NCBI): domain Eukaryota; kingdom Metazoa; phylum Chordata; class Mammalia; order Artiodactyla; family Delphinidae; genus Pseudorca; species Pseudorca crassidens. Next base: position 52,690,498 of record NC_090304.1, on the reverse strand, counting down.
GCTGGAGAGGATGTGAAGAAAAGGGAACCCTCTTGCACTGTTGGTGGGAATGTAAATTGATACAGCCACTGTGGAGAACAGTATGGAAGTTCCTTAAAAAGCTAAAAATAGAATTACCATATGACCCAGCAATCCCACTACTGGGCCTATACCCAGAGAAAACCATAATTCAAAAAGACACATGCACCCCAATGTTCATTGCAGCACTATTTACCATAGCCAGGTCATGGAAGCAAACTAAATGCCCATCGACAGATGAATGGATAAAGAAGATGTGGTACATATATACCATGGAATATTACTTAGCCATAAAAAGGAACAAAATTGGGTCATTTGTAGAGACATGGATGGACCTAGAGACTGTCATACAGAGTGAAGTAAGTCAGAAGGAGAAAAACAAATATCGTATATTAGCGCATGTACATGGAACCTAGAAAAATGGTACAGATGAACTGGTTTGCAGGGCAGAAATAGAGACACAGATGTAGAGAACAAACATATGGACACCAAGCGGGGAAAGTGGTGGGGGGATGGTGGTGGTGTGATGAATTGGGCGATTGGGATTGACATATATACACTAATATGTATAAAATAGATAACTAATAAGAACCTGCTGTATAAAAAATAAATAAAATTCAAAAAAAGCACAAAAATTATATATCTAGTGTCTAGAGAGTTTAGAAACAGAGAAATAAGACATGTCTAAGAAATCAGAACTTTTTAGAATGAATATGATTTCAGAAAGGTGGGAATGAAATTCTAGGTGGTTATCTCAACTTGAATGAAGATATTGAAGTGGGAAAGTGTGTGTTCTAGGCCTACTTGGAGCAAACATGGGGAATTGTGGTGGCAGTTGATCCTCTTTGGCTGAAGTTCTTGGTCATTACAAGGGATCTATAGAGAATCACGAAGATATAAATAAGAAAATTGCTGAACTGCAGCAAGGGCTCAACTAAGACTAATTGACATGATTTTAGAGTGGCAGTGGACATACTGGTGGCACAATGCTGACTTTTTCCAGCAGTGCTTGGTTTCCTTTCCCTTCCAATTGTAACATATGGCAAGCCATTCCCTGGGCCTTTGCTCATGAACCTTTCTTAGCCAGGATTCCTTTCTCCCTTCCCCAGTTACCAAATTCTCCCCAACATCCTGCTCTTCCTCTTAGGCACCCTGTTCCAGCCACACTGGCCTCTTTGCTTTTTCTTAAATGTATAGGCAGACTCCTGCTTGGGGCCTTTGAATCTGGTGTTCTCTCTGTGCCTGGAATATTCTTCACTCCTGGCCTGTCTTTACTGAAATCACCGGCTCAGCAAGACCTTCCTTGGTCACCCATCTAAAATTACAGCCTTTCTCCAACAATACCTGTCCCTCTTTCCTGCTTTATTTTTTCCTATGGCCTTTAAATAGTGTATTTTGTTTATTTTCTGTCTTTCTAGAAAAAGAAAAGTCCTACAGAGACAGAAATTTTTTGTTTTATTTACTGCTAAATCCCCAACACCTAGAACTGTGTCTGACACATAATAAGCAGTAAATATCTGTTAAATGAGGAAGCAGATGAATATGAGACCTTGCTCAAATGCCCTTTTTCTCCTTTTAATACGTTCTCTGATTTTATGCTTTGCCTCTACTGCAGGAAAGTTGCTTATGTGGAAATTTAGCAGAGGAGAAGTTGCAGGGATTAATGGATTCATTCAACAAATAGTTATTAAGCTTCCACTGTGTCTAATACAGGGTATAGGATCATGTCCTCTTACACAGAAGGTTTTTGTCACCTTTTCTCTATTCTCACTGCTTCCTTGCTTGTTCAGCCTTCAGAAACTTGGACTAATGGGGTAGCCCTTTCAATGATTGCTGCGAATAATATTCTCTTTCAATATCTTTTTCATTATACTACTGAGGTTATACTTATTACTTTGTACTGAAAATGTTTCTTAATGTGTCTCTCCACTAGGCTGCCTGTTCCTTGGGGACAGGGACTGTGAGTTTATTTCTGTATCTCAACACCTGGGTCTTCCTGATGCAACTAAGCAAGCCTAATGTCTTCTTGTTTGTGAATATGATGCTCAACACCTCTCATATTTCTGGTATGAGTTACAAATCTGTAAATCACTTGTTATTTGGCCTCTTTCCATTTAGCCAGGGTAGATCAAGCTTCAGAGTGGATACTTTCAGAGGTCTCTTGTCTCCCAAGTCCTACCCTTGCAGTGATAGGCCCATATAGTCCTTCACCCTGCAAATATTTATGCTTCAGTCAGACCCTGTGCTGGGCCCTGAGTGTACAGACCTGCCCATCATCTCTCTGAAATTGCCTTTCAAATGATGATATAATAGAAAGACTTCTGGAATGGGAGTCAAAAGACTGACTTCTGGCCCTAGCTAAGCCATTAACTTGCTTAGTGACTTTGGGCAAACCCAGTTCTCTTTTCCTCAGCTGTGAAATGTGATGGTCATATAAGATCATCTCTAAGATTCTCTTCACCTCTCATCTTCTAAGAATATGGAGCTGAGGGCAGCATATCCCACACTCTGTGAGTCAGCTATAAATGGCCAAACTTCTGTGAAAACCATGTAGATGCTTCCTTAATATCCACGTTGGCTGTCCTCCTGCCTTCAACAGTGTTCTCTTTGTGTCTGTCCGTCTCATGCCTTAGAAGCTTCTTGCTTGAGGAAGGAAACGAATGATTCCTAGTGCAAAGCTGCATGCAGAGGATTCACTAACAGCCCTGAATTATGCCTTAAACCTGAGGCAGCATAGTCCCCACTGTGGTCCTGGTTCTGAAATACAAGAGTTTCTTGGATACTTTTGTTAGAAAAAGCTCTAAGGAACCTTCAAGAATCAGCTTCAGTACTTATAAGACTTGTGTACTTATACTCAACATGACCGGTATCTCTAGCCCTGTCTTACAAATGAGGCAATCAAGGAACAGAAAGGTAAAGTGATTTGAGGTAATCTAAATTATACTCAGTGAAAATCAAAACCATCTTCAGTATCATCATCCTTTAGAGGCTCTCTTTCAACTACCCAGGCAGGGTTACGGGTCCTTCTCTGTTCCCACAGTCCCCTGTGCTTTTGGCATAGTCTTTATCTTATTGTATTATAATTATCTGTGTGTCTGCCTGCAGATCAAGAATCAGATCTGACTCATCTGTGCAGGTGTGCCACAGAGCAGCTGTCAGTTAATGTTAGCTTAACAAAACTGAACTAGGTTTTTATTAACATAAAAATTTGGGCATTGCTTGAGGGAAAGTTTCCATCTGTTCACTCCAGGCCAGAGGGAGAGCTTTTCTCTTAACCAGGTAGAATTAATTAGAAGTATTGCAATGGAACATCCCTGGAATAGGAGTTAGGAAACCTGGCTGGATCTTCCAAATGCTAGTTTACCAGATGTGTGATGAGCAAGCCACTTTACCCCTCTGTTCCTTGGTTGCCTTATTTGTAAAATAGAGAAAGATACACCCATCTTGTGTGATTATCAGGGATGTCATCAGCACAAGTTTAGTACTGATAAGAAAACTGTAAGCTGTAAAGTGTTAAAAATAAGGGGTTGTTATTTTAATCTCATTGAAGCAATCGTACCATTTTTTGATGCATAAAACTACTACTTTTCATACTTATGTAAAACATAGGAAATCCAGTGAAAACTCTTAAAATGGTAAAGCTGGTTCATCTCAAGTCCTCTTAACTGCTCTCAATGTGTGTCCCAACCCAGTAGGAAGTATAGCAATTTTCATCTCGGCTGCCTCCAAAAGTATATCAGAACTTGACCTTTTCCAGGAAGGTAAACAGGCCCAGCTAAATTTCCAACCACAAGAGGAGAGCCAGGGAAACCTGATAGACCCCAGCAGATTTCTTTGTCACCTGCTTCTTTGGCTGAAAGGAGTATTTCTGTTCAAGACTGAATAAGGACACTTTTTTTCCAAAGTAAAAATAGTACTTCTCTTTCAGGGACTTTAGCAAATAGCAGCCTCAAAAATAACGAACCTTAAAAGGGGGGGTTGAGGTATGAGAGAGAGATCTGAGCAGTATTGGTATATATCTAGAATCATAGAATTTTATCGTAGGAAGTAATGTGAGAGCACATGTTTCTGATGAAGAAACTTGATGCCCAGAGAGCCAGAATGAAGTACCCAATATGTCACAGTAAATCAGTGGCAGAGTACACCAGAACCGAGGGGTCCTGTCTCAGAACTACAGTTGGTCCTCTCTGCTGATTTCTCTCAGAGCTTTCCTGAGCAGATGCTGCTGTCCTCTGCTGGCGCACACGGCACACACACAAGGCAGCTTCTCTCTCTTCTCCAACCCTGGCAGTCATCTGTAGACAAAGGGCAGCAGGGAGTCTGCAAACCTTTAATAAGGGCCGTGGGCCTGCTTTGTGCATTAGTTTAGTGAGGGAAACACAAACACACACAGTTTATTGTAGAATACTATGGAAGCTGTCAGTATAGAGGCAGATTATCTCTCCCTAGCTGTGAGGATTTATGACATTCTGTTGGAAGAAATCAGTTGAGAAGCTTGAGACCTATTAATACTAAGGAAAATGAGAGACAGAGAGAGAGGTGAGATTGAGAGAGAGATGGAAGCTGTGTCAGGGAGAGTACAGTTACAGGAAACAACTCCCTCCAGCCATTTTATTTACCTATTTTTATATATTTATTTATTTATTTTTGGCTGTGTTCGGTCTTCATTGCTGCGCGCAGGCTTTCTCTCATTGCGGCAAGCAGGGGCTATTCTTCGTTGCGGTGTGCGGGCTTCTCGTTGCAGTGGCTTCTTTTGTTGTGGAGCACGGACTCTAGGCGCGTGGGCTTCAGTAGTTGTGGCACATGGGCTCAGTAGTTGGGGCTCATGGGCTCTAGAGCGCAGGCTCAGTAGTTGTGGTGCAAGGGCTTAGTTGCTCCGCGGCATGTGGGATCCTCCCAGACCAGGGCTTGAGCCCATGCCCCCTGCATTGGCAGTCAGATTCTTAACTACTGCGCCACCAGGGAAGTCCCACTCCAGCCATTTTAAACAGAGAGGAGTTTAATATAGATTATTAAGGTACTTTAAGTTATTGGAAGGGCTCAGGGAGTGGGCTCTAGGCTAAGCTTTCAGGAGAGAACCAGTAGATCTTTTAAATTTGAAATACAGTGCCAACACTGCAGCCCAGTGATCGGAAACTCTCATCAGCACTATTGACATCGGGCCTCTGGGGCCTCAGGGACCAAACCCTGGAGCAGAAAACTCTGTCATCCTTGCTAGTAGTAAAAGCAAAAGGGAAAGGAACATGTCCTCTGCCTCACGTCTGCCTTCCAGATCTGTTGTAATGGCATATAACAGATAGAGACCAATTTGTATCCATACTCTAGCACAAAAGAGTCTGTGACCCTTTCAATCTCTACAATAAAGGAATACAATACAGTAAAAGTGGGGGTGGATGCTGAGCAAGTCAGTCCATGTAATACTGTTGAGTTTCACAAAAATAAAACTTTTTTAAGAAGATAGCTCACTAGATAAAGGTACCATTAGTGCTATTCTGTACATTTTACATTAGTAACGACGGGTGCTATATTATTGATTTCCATTAACTATTCTTTGCTTACTACCATTTTATTAGAATCATTTTTTCCTGCTCTTTCAAGAATATGCTTGTAAACTGGTTTTGCCAGGTTGTAGCCAGTGGTTTTTTGTTTTATTTTGTTCCTCCTGTAGTTCTTCTGTGTATCTTAGTGTTTCTCTGCCTGCTGGTTAAGCCTTTCTCCGGGTCCTGCTTTGTTGACAGCTCTTGCACACACCTCAGCTCCCTCCTGCCTCGCAGCCACTACCAGCTCTCACTTCTAAGGCTAGCATTCCTCTTCCTCCTCTTCAGTTCTCTTTCCCAAGGCCTCCTTGCAAAATCTCCACTCCTTTGTCTCTGTTCATCACCCATTTTCTTTCTTTATTAATTATCCCCAGTAAGAGGGACTAAAAAGTAATGCCATCTGGTCTGGTTGTTAGAAGTCACGATGTTAAATAACATGACGTAAATTTTTTACCAAGATTTGGGGGGAAAATATCATTTTTAGTTTAAACAAATAGGGCTATAGTAAGGAAGATAATGTAAAATCCTCATGAAATTTTAGATAAAATACAAGCCTGTTAATAGATGTCATGTGTGTTGTTGCTCTTTCAAGGCAACAAGAACCCCAGTGCTCCAGATTTTAGTATTTACTTGTCTCTAGAAGTTGTTACTTTGGTGGGAAAATTTGAAAAGAATTGGTCTACTCTAATACAAATTAGAGAACAGACTTGTGGTTGCCAAGGGGAAGGGGGGTGGGGGAGGGAAGGACTAGGAATGTGGGATTAGCAGATGTAAACTATTATATGTAGGATGGATAAACAAAAGTTCTACCGTAGAGCACAGGGGACCATATTCAATATCCTGTGATAAACCATCATGGAAAAAATATTTTTTAAAATGCCTGTGTGTGTATAACTGAGTCACTTTGCTATACAGCAGAGATTGCCACAACATTGTAAATCAACTATACTTTAATAAAAAATAAAATAAATTTTTTTTTAAAAAGCACTTACTAAAACTACAAAAAAAAATTGTTCTACTCTAATGGAAATTCTTTTGGTTGAGGAAAACATAGCAAAGCAAAATTGCAGGCACTTCTGTTTCCCTAAAGAATGTTGAAGTTGGAGAGATCTAATGATGGGGGTATAACGTTCAGAGATTCTGCCTAGAGAGTCAAGAGAGGTTTCTCAGAGTAGAAGGTACTAGAGTCTGTCTTTGCGTTACGCGGGCCTCTCACTGTTGTGGCCTCTCCTGTGGCGGAGCACAGGCTCCGGATGCGCAGGCTCAGAGGCCATGGCTCACGGGCCCAGCCGCTCCGCGGCATGTGAGATCTTCCCGGACCGGGGCATGAACCCGTGTCCCCTGCATCGGCAGGCGGACTCTCAACCACTGCGCCACCAGGGAAGCCCTAGAGTCTGTCTTTTAAAGGCTACTTATTAAATGTTACACTGCTTGTGGAGGGGAGTAAAAATCAGCATTCCTCAGTATAAATGTGTTCTTCGGATTTTCTGTCCACAGGGACAGCCTGGGGTCTTTGGAAGAGTAGTTACTGAAAGGAGCAATCAGAGAAGGAGCAGGGTGGAACCTCAAAGATTAACTTCATCAGGCTTCCCTGGTGGCGCAGTGGTTGGGAGTCCGCCTGCCGATGCAGGGGACACGGGTTTGTGCCCTGGTCTGGGAAGATCCCACATGCCGCAGAGCGGCTGGGCCCGTGAGCCATGGCCACTGAGCCTGCGCATCCGGAGCCTGTGTTCCGCAATGGGAGAGGCCACAACAGTGAGAGGACCGCGTACTGCAAAAAAAAAAAAAAAAAAAAAAAAGATTAACTTCACCTACAAAGTAAAGTGGGAGTATGCATTTGGGGAAGCCTTGAGCTAGTCAGGTAGAAAGAAGACAAACCATTTAGAGTCCACATACAGAATTTGTTCCTCTGGATCACGTAAATAATATTTAAGACATACTTATTTTTTTCCTTTCTCTTTCCTTCGTCTGTAATCCTGAGTCATATCATTTTAGAGCTGAAAGGGATCTTATGGAATGTATAGAGTCTACTACATTATGTAGAGTCTGTGTTATTCATCACTGTCGAAAAGAACTTTGTACTGTGATGGAAATGTTCTACATTTTTACTGTCCAGTATGGTAGCCATTAGCCACATGTAGCTATTGAGTGCTTGAAATATAGCTAGTGTAACTAAGAAACAGAATTTTTAATCTTATTTAATTTTCACTAATTTAAAGTAAAATAGCCACCTGTGGTTAGTGGTTATCTTGTTGGACAGCTGAGTTAGACTATCTAGTATTGTCATCCGTCTTCATTTTACATTGTTTTAAGAGAAAATAAATGACTGAGTCTCCCACATTGGAAACCTGATCTTGTAAAATTAGCATCAGCACAGTACTCAGTGTTTTACATTCATTTAACTCTAGTGGAGGCAATACAGGCAATGGCTGAGAGCTTGGACTCTAGAGCCAGAATGCTTGAATTTGACTCTCAGTTTACCATTTAGTAAATGTGTGACCACTTAATAACTGTTTGATCTCTCTGTACCCCAGTTTTTTCATCTATATAATGGCAATAATAATAATATCTTCCTCATAGGTTTGTTGTAATGATTAAATGAGTTAATACATGTATAGTTCTTAGAATAGTGCCTGGCACATAGTAAGTGTTATATAAGTGTTACCTACTATTATTTATTTTTAATCTTTACAACATCTGAGGAGGTGTATCATATGCCCCATTTGAGGAAGTGGTGGCCTAGATAGGCCTTGCCCAAGGTTACACAGAATGTGTATGGCAGAGCTAATCATTGATCATCTGACTTGTAAGTCCAGGCTCTTTGCAGTTCTGTCTTTTGCCTCTTAATCCAATATCTTCCATCATCCCACAGAGTACAAGGAGATGGAAGAAGTTGTTTCTTGCTGGGTAGTATTTATGAACTGAACCTTGAAATAACAGTTTCAGTAGCAGAAACATTTCAGACACAGGGAATAGCTCAAAGAAAGACCCAAAGGTAGGAGAGAGCTAAGAATGGTTCTTCTTGTACTTGTATAATGAGAGGCTTCCAACACATTCTTTTTGGTACCCTAAAGTATAGTCACTCCACTCTTTTCTATTTCAGGGAGCCCCTTGACACAGAGGAAAGTATCAATACCCAGTTGTTGTGTATCCTTCACAACAGCTGATGAGCCATCTCCTATCTACACCCCAGTGGTTGAAAACACAGATTCCCCCATCTGGAATTTTCAACAGCAATCAAGGTTTGTATTTTATGATGTTCCATCAGCCTTCCAAAATCTGCTTTTTGTTCCAAGAGACAAATTCAGAGTGAGGAATGTAACAGACACAACAATATTGAGCAGAGTTGGAGAATGCTTTCCTTATCAAACAGTTATTTAATCCTAATGCTTATGAATTCACAGCTAGTGGTGGTTTAAAGGTTTTGTTGTGGTGTGTTTTAACTCTGCTCAGTACAACTCAAAAATTATTCAGTGAAGACCTCTTATATGCTCTGCTCTGTTCTGGGCAGTGGGAATTAAAGGTTATCGATTAAGACAGTCCCTGAAGACCCCTCAGCTAAGTGTGGAAGAATGTATGCAAGCTATCTAGGTGAAGAAGGCAGAGAGGACTGATCTCAGGAAAGGCTGTGGATTATACATTCTTGGAAAAGATTTCTGGTGCCGTGGAAAGAACCAGGGCTTGGAACTAGAGAGACTTGGCCTCATACCCCATCTCTGTCATTTACTAGCTGTGTGAACAAGTTACATAACATCTCTGAGCCTCAGATTCCTCATCTGTAAAGTGGAGGTAATTTTGACAGGGTTATTAGGAGGTCCAAATTACATGACATTTAGGGAAATTACCTCCTGGTACGTGGTAGGTACATAACAAATGACAGATCTCCTTTGGAAGCTCAAAAAAAGGGGGAGATGGAGTCCTGTCAACCATGTGGCAGTGCAGCTCGGAGGTCAGGGGCTGGTACAGAGGCCCAATGCTGTGGTACCAGGCTCTCCTCCCTTTTCTTCTGTTACCTGTTGCATTATCATTAAAAGTGGGATTCTATTACTAATTATTGTTACTATTATCTTTACACTGAATCACCTTTTGCAAAGTTTAATTCTTGTCCACCAGCACCAGCCATGCCACATGGTATCTGATCTGCTGTTTTCTCACAGTGTTTATGTACCTAATCGAGTCTCAGCAGTTGCTCACATGTTCAGTGTTGTGAAATCTGAGTGGTTGACTTGAGTCAGGAGCTATAACTACAGTGACAACTCAGTACTGTCTATGGTGAGCTACTGGAAATTATAGATATTCTGGCCATAGTGGCCAGTACTGAAATATCAAATCTGCCTCAAAAGATAGGTGACCAGAGGGCTGAGCTTCTAAGTGAGGGTGATTTGTTCATTCAGAACCTAACTTTACTAACTTGTTAAAGCAACATGAACAATCACCTCATTTCATCCCCTTACTATACAGTTGCGGAGACTGTGGCCCAAGGAGGTTACATAGTCTGTTGGTAACAGAGACAAGATTAGAAGAAAAATGAATGATGGTGCTGTTGGCAATTTCTTTATCACAAAATTGTTTCATTTGATCCTCGTAGAAACCTTGTAGGTAGATAATAATATCCCGTTTAACAGGTAGGAAAATCAGGGCTCAAAGAGACTGAGTGCTCAGGGGCACTCAGGTGATACTAGGAGAGCTAGAATTCAGAGGTGGATATTTTGACCCCCGGCTAGAATTCAAATCTCTGACACAGTATTTGTTCCAAGTTAGCACAGTGCCTCTCACTGGTCTTGAAGTTGGCTCTCTTCAGTTCCCCAGTGGAGTCTGGAGAAGGAAATTAAGTCTCTTAGTTTTTCTGGTTCTCCATCTTGCTCACCTGGAGCAAGGGTACCTGCTTTGTAGTTTAAAACTATACAATTCACTTCATATAAAATATATTAGAGGTGCTCAGTGAATTCCACATTGAATTCTTTAACCTGGTAAGAAAGTTGGGTACTTTCTTATTTTGGTGCCTTGCCTCTGCACAGTGTGGCTCTGGAGTCAGGCAAACTGGGGTTCAAATCACAGCTCTACCACTTACTGACTCTTATGTGACCTTGAAAAACTGACTTCACATCTCTGAGCCCAGCTTCATCATCTGTAAAACAAGGATAATAATGTCCATGTCATAGGTTTTTGTGTAGATTACATGTATAAGAAACACTTGGCACCGTGGCTGGCCCAAGGTATGTACTCAATAAACACTCTTTCCTCTCTTCTCACCATCTCCACGCACCACCACAAGGCATAAGAAGAATCCTTACCTGCTTCAATAAAACGGGGTAGGGGGGTAGGGGGAAGAATACTACATCACGGTTGCTTGTTTTTAGGTCTTGACAAGTTCCTGGTTACTTCACCTCTCTGAGCTTCTATTCCCTCCTTTTAACTGTGAAGATAAAAATATATCCTAGAAGATGATCATAAACATGAAATGAAAATGCTAGAAAAGTGTTTTTCAACTATAAGGTGTTCTTCAAGTCTGAGTTTCATACTAGAGGAGCTTCCTACACAGTTAATCTATGGTGGTTGTTTTTCTTAATAGGCTGTCTAAAGAGCTTCTTTTGGATCCACGACAAACTCTGGTCTTCAAAGTTTGGCATAAAGGAGGTATGAACTCTGTCTTACTTGGTTGTAAAAATAAGTTCACACCATGTTGACAATTTGCCAATCCTTTTCTTTTTCTAACCAAGTAAAACCATGGCACTGATGGTTCTGGGAACACATATGTATGTTAGAGGTAATCCCACAGATTACTCGCTCTCTGTCATTAAGAGCGGCCTGAGGGAATTCCCTCGCAGTCCAGTGGTTAGGACTCGTAGCTTTCACTGCTGTGGCCCAGGTTCAATTCCTGGTCAGGGAACTAAGATCCCACAAGCCGTGCAATGTGGCCAAAAAACAAAAACAAAAACTGAGCGGCCATAGCCCAAGCTCATTTTGCACCCTGTACTGGTTTTCTAGGGGGTTATTTGTCCTTTTTTTGGTGAATTATGTCTCTTGTTCTTAATTAAATATAATACATATGTATGTTATAGAAAATTTGGAAAATACAGACAAGTAAAAATAAGAAAATGCAAATCCCTCATAATTCCAAGGGTGATGGTCTTTCAAATGATTTCTTTCAAGAGCCACTGCCCTAAGGAAAATCAGTGAGACGTGATAACATAGGGAAAAGAACAAGTGTTTCTTATGTTTAAGGGGTGTTTTCTAGTTGCCTATATCAAGAGGACAGAACTCAACCCTGCCAGCTTTTCCCTGCCATACAAAAAGGGAACTTACAGTAGTTAGAAAGCAGGCTGTGGTTGCCAGTCTCTCATCCTCATTATCTGTCTTTTCTGTTGATTGTGGAATCACTGAACCTTCCCATCCTCTAAATCAGTTTCTCTGTGTGCCACCTCGAATCTCAGTGGCAGGACATGCCCAGCCACATTGCCCAGCTCTTCTCTTTCCCCCACAGGTGAGGAGAGGGTGATTGGCTTTGCCTCAGTGGACCTCTCCCCACTTCTCTCTGGCTTCCAGTTTGTCTGTGGCTGGTACAACATCACAGACTTCAGTGGAGAGTGCCAAGGGCAGATAAAAGTTGCCATCTCCCCTTTGGAGAGTTTGATGCACTTCAGAGAAGAAAGGCAAGCAAGACGTGGGATGGAGACCTCAGGATCACTGGTATGTATCCTGATTCACGTCCTTAACCAGTAAGGGTTCTACTGAGCAAAACCTATAAGAAGATAATTTACATGTGTTTGGTACTTTCCAGCATACAGAATACATTTGTGTCTCATAATGACCTCATGACCTTTTTGGGGTGAAAATTTCTGGAATTACATGGTGGTGATGGATGCACAATTCTGAATATACTGAAAACCACTGAATTGAACACTTTCAAAGGGTGAATTTTATAATATGTGAATTAAATCTCAATTTTTAAATAAAGTAAGATTAGTTGCAGTGTGGAATCTGAAACCACATTGGATTAACTTTTTAAAAAAAAACTCTGTTACATTAAAATCATTGGTCTATTAAAAAAAATTAAAAGAGAATGGGAGGAGGGGAATTGATGATAGTAAGTACAGACAACTCTTTCAGGGAGTTTAACTGTAAAGGAAAGGAGACTTTCCCAGGCTGTCCCAGATAGGAGAGCTCTATCAAGGCAAAGACTGTGTTTTACTCATCTGTCTGTCACGCATGCCTGGCCCAGGGTTTGGTAAAGTGGGCATCAGTAAATATCAAATGAATGAATGAGTGAATAAATGCATGTGTGAGAAAAATGACAAAGAGTTTAAATAGTCCCCATATAGGAGGGTCTTTTCTTTACATCAACCCTGGTAATCGTGAGACAAGGAATATCACAGCCAGATTATCCTCACATGTAAGGAAAATGTAAGATGTCCAGCCAGGAGTTCACAAACTAGTGGAGGAAACAAGAGCATAAATAAAAATAAAACAGCCTTTAAAAAGCAGTCTGAGGGCTTCCTCATGGCGCAGCAGTTGGGAATCCGCCTGCCAATGCAGGGGACATGGGTTTGATCCCTGGTCCAGGAAGATCCCACATGCCATGGAGCAGCTAAGCCTGTGCACCACAACTACTGAGCATGAGCTGTAGAGCCCACGAGCCACAACTGCTGAGCCCACGAGCCACAGCTGCTGAGGCCTGCGTGCCTAGAGCCCGCGCTCGGCAACAAGAGAAGCCACAACAATGAGAAGCCTGTGCACTGAAACGAAGAGTAGCCCCCGCTTGCCACAACTAGAGAAAGCCCACGCTCAGCAACAAAAACCCAATGCAGGCAAAAATTAATTAATTAATTAAATGTTTTTTAAAAATTAAAAAAAGCAGTCTGATAATGTAGTCTGTAAAATGGGGATAATAATAGTACCTACCTCATAAGATTGTGATGTTTAAACGAGAAAATGCATGTACCTTGCTTAGTACAGTGTTCAAATACATAGAAAATAATAAATTATATGCATACGATAAATTTTACAAATTTATTTATACTGCTTTTTTCCAAAAGGATTTGTGGCAACAAGTGTGCTATTTTTCTCTTTGCTTCTACAGATCCCAATATATAGTACCTTTTCCTTCCCTGCCTCTGATATGTATGGTGCATTCCCTGGCTGCATTGCAGGACAGACTCCAGAACAACTTGTTCACACCTCATCAAAGGAGGTTGATTTCTCCTCTCCTGGGAGGTGAGTGATTTCTTTATGATAGAAGGAAATGGGGTCAAGAGTGGAAGTGTGCAAACTAGCTTGTCATTTCTCTCTTTCCTTTATTAGAGGAAGAAATGAGAGACAGGGAAAGACAATTGACCTTCTTTCATAACCCCTGGGAACCCCAAGATCCTATGAAAAGAGTTTTTATAAGATAGAAACTAGGGACTTTCCTGGTGGTCCAGTGGTTAAGAATCTGCCTTCCAATGCAGGGGATACAGGCTCGATCCGTGGTCGGGGAACTAAGATCCCACATGCTGCAGAGCAACTGAGCCTGCACGCCAAAACTAGAGAGCCTGCGTGCCGCAATGAAAGATCCCGCATGCTGCAAATAAGACCCATCACAGCCAAAAATAAATAAATAAATTTTTTTTTAGGAAAAAAAAAAAGGGAAGTTTTACTGCTATCAAAAGGGTAGCTTCGGGCTTCCCTGGTGGCGCAGTGGTTGAGAGTCCGCCTGCCAATGCAGGGTACACGGGTTCGTGCCCCGGTCCAGGAAGATCCCACATGCCGCAGAGCGGCTGGGCCCATGAGCCATGGCCACTGAGCCTGCACGTCCGGAGCCTGTGCTCCGCAATGGGAGAGGCCACAGCGGGGAGAGGCCCGCGTACCGCAAAAAAAAAAAAAAAAGGGTAGCTTCAGTGCAAGGGACTCTTTTCTCTTTTCCTCAGAGGCCTTAACCTTCATCCGTAAAATCAGTCATCAGCTGTGTGAGAAACATATCATGACCCTTCCCCTCCCAAACCTACATGCCAGGTTATTTTGTGAAAAGCAGTTGGCCCACCCTTTTCACCTAGCCAACTGTGGATATGCAAATGGATATCAGGACTAGAGCATATTCCATCCTGTCAAAGGGTAGAATCTAAGACTAAGATTGCTTCTTTCCACCCCATTCCCCTCAGGCCCTAGTGTCATTTGGCATTCCCCTGCCTCCATCAGTCTTTTCCTTGTCTCTCTCTCTACCTCAGGGAGAAGGCAAGGGATCTTATACAAGCCACTCCTACAGCAGCAGTTACTGAGTAGACCCTTTATTCCAAGAAAGATACTCTAATACTGCTTAGCCACTCAAAGACCCATTTCAGTGTTATGTAGCTTTCCTACCACATGAAGAGAGCCTCTGCCCTCTGCATGAAGGGATCCCATGTGTATGTGAAATCCTAGATCCCAATATCTATTTTATAGGTGTTACGTTGACCATAGCCAATCAGTGAGACAATCAAAGGAATATCAGAATAATTATGCTGAGAGAATAATTATGCTGAGAGAGACAAGCTAGACAAAGAGTACATTGTATATGATTCCATTTATATAAAATTCTAGAAAATGTGTACTAATCTATAGTGACAGAAAGAAAATCAGTGGTTGCCTAGGGATAAGGCAGGATGAATGGAGCGGGAAAGAGGGAGGAATTACAAAGGACAGGAGGAAACTTTTAGGGGTGATGGATATGTTCATTATCTTAATGTGTGTGGTAATGGTTTCCTTAGAGGTACATATATGTTAAAATACATATTGTACACTTTAAATATGTGAAGTTTATTATATACCAGTTATACTTTAATAAAGCAGTGGTTCTCAAACATTTCCACTTCAGAACCCCCTTATACTCTTAAAAATTATTGATGACCTCAAAGAGGTTTGTTTCTGTAGGTTATAGCTATCAGTTTTTACCATATTAGAAATTTAAATGGGGACACTTTTTAATTTCTTACAATTTTTTTAAATTTTTATTTTTATTGAAGTATAGTTGATTTACAATATCATGTTAGTTTCAGGTGTACAGCACAGTAATTCAGTGATTTTATATATATTTATATATATATATATATATATATATATATATATATATATTCCTTTTCAGATTCTTTTCCCTTATAGGTTATTACAAAATATTGAGTATAGTTCCCTGTGCTATACAGTAGGTCCCTGTTGGTTATCTTTTTTTTTTTTAATTTTTTAATTTTTTCGGCCGTGCTGTGCAGCATGCAAGATCTGTCTCCCAACCAGGAATCAAACCTGTGACCCCTGCATTGGAAGCACAGAGTCCTAACTGCTGGACCACCAGGGAATTCCCAGTGATCTGTTTTATATATAGTAGTGTGTATATGTTAATCCCAACCTTCTAATTTATCCCTCCCTGCAACACACCCCCAAACTGAGAAACTTTTAAAATATAATATACAAAATCAGTTGTGTTTCTGTACATCAGCAATGAATAATCCAAAAAGAAATTGAAAAGATGATTCCATTTACAATAGCATCAAAAAGAATAAAATACTTAAGAATAAATTTAACCAAAAAAGTACAGAACGTTTTCTCTGAAAACTATAAACCATTGTTGAAATAAATTAAAGAAGTTATAAATAAATGGAAAGATATCCCATGTTCATGGATTGGAAGACTTAATATTGTTAAGATCAGTTCCCCAAATTGATCTGTAGATTCAACATACTCCCTGTATCACAGTCCCTGCTGGATTCCTTATGGAAATGGGCAAGCTAGTCCTAAAATTCATATGGAAATTTAAGGGACACAGAATAGGCAAAACAATCTTGGAAGAAAAACATTCCCAATTTCAAAACTTACTACAAAGCTACAGTAAACAATACAGCACTGGTATAAGGATAGAAATAAAGATCAATAGAATAGAATTGAGAATCCAGAAATAAACCCATGTGCCAAGGATGCCAAGATGTCAAACGTGCCAAGATGGTTTAATAATAAGAATAGTCTTTTTTCAAGAAATGTGTTGGAACAACTGGATATCCACAAGCAGAAGACTGAAGTGGGACCCCCTTCCTCAGACCATATACAAAACTAACTCCAAATGGGTCCTATATCTAAATATAAGAGCTAAAACTATAAAAACTCTTAGAAGAAAACATAGTAAATTTTTATAACCTTCGATTAGGCAATGATTCCTTAGATATGACACCAGAAGTAGAAGCAACAAAGGAAAATATAAATTGGATTCATCAAAATTTAAAACTTTCCTTCTACAAACGATACCAAGAAAGTGAAAAGACAACCCACAGAATGTGAGAAAATATTTGCAAATCACAGATCTGATAAGAGACTTGTATCCAGAATATATAAAGAGTTCTTACAACTTAATAATATAAAGCAAATAACTCAATTAAAAATAAGCAAATGGGCTTCCCTGGTGGCGCAGTGGTTGAGAGTCCGCCTGCCGATGCAGGGGACATGGGTTCGTGCCCCGTTCCGGGAAGACCCCACATGCCGCAGAGCCACTAGGCCTGTGAGCCATGGCCGCTGAGCCTGTGTGTCCGGAGCCTGTGCTCCGCAACAGGAGAGGCCACAGCGGGGAGAGGCCCGCATACCACAAAAAAAAAAAAAAAAGCAAGTGGGGCTTCCCTGGTGGCAGAGTGGTTGAGAGTCCGGCTGCCAATGCAGGGGACGCGGGTTCGTGCCCCGGTCCGGGAAATCCCACATGCTGCGGAGCAGCTGGACCCGTGAGCCATGGCCACTGAGCCTGCGCGTCCAGAGCCTGTGCTCCGCAACGGGAGAGGCCACAACAGTGAGAGGCCCGCGTACCGCAAAAAAATAAAAAAAATAAGCAAATGATCTGAATAGATATATCTCTAAAGAAGATATACAAATGGCCAATAAGCACATGAAAGGTGTTTGATGTCATTAGCCATCAGGGAAATATAAATGAAAACTATAATGACATACCATTTCACATCCACTAGGATGGCTGTAATCAAAAAGACAAATTATCACAAGTGTTGGGGAGGATATGGAGAAATTGGAATCCTCATACATGGCTTGTGGGAATGTAGAATGGTGCAGCTGTTTTGAAAAACAGTCTGGCAGTTCCTTAAAAGGTTAAACATAGAGTAACCATATGATCCAGTACTTTCACTCCTATATATATACCCAAGAGAAATGAAAACATATGTCCACACAAAAACTTGTACATGATTGTGTGTAGCAGCATTATTCCTAATAACCAAAAATTAGAAACAACCCAAATGTCTATCAACTGATAAGTAGATAAACAAAATGTGATATATCTATACAATGGAAAATTATTCAGCCATGAAAAGGAATGAAGTACTGATATATGCTACCACATAGATTAAGCTTGAAAACATTATGCTAAATGGAAGAAGCTAGTCACAAAACATCACATATGTATGATCCCATTAATATAAAATATCTGGAATAGGCAAATCTGTAGAGACAGGAAGTAGATTAGCAGTTGCGTAGGGCTGGGAGGTTTGGGTGGAGGGTCAGGGGAGAGGAGGAAGTATGGAGTAATGGCTGTTAGGGGTAGGATTTCTTTTTAGAGTGATGAAAATATTCTAAAATTGATTGTGCTGATGGTTGCACAGCTCTGAATATATTAAAATCCATTGAATTGTACACTTTAAATGGGTGAATTCTTTGGTATGTGAATTATATCTCAATGAAGCTGTTATTTAAAAAGAAGAAGGGACTTTCCTGATGGTCCAGTGATTAAGAATCAGCCTTCCAATGCAGGAGACGCAGGTTTGATCCCTGGTTGGAGAACTAAGATCCCACATGCCGCGGGACAATTGAGCCCGCACACCACGACTAGAGAGCCCATGTGCCACAACTACAGAGCCCATGCACTCTGGAGCCCACACGCGCCACAGCTAAAGAGAAGCCTGTGCACCGCAATGAAGAGCCCGTGTGCCACAACGAAAGATCCCACGTGCCACAACTAAGACCCAACTAAGCCAAAAATAAATTAATTAATTTTTAAATGAATAAATATTAATTAATTAATTAATTAAAAACAAAAAGAAGATGATTATTGCTGGGATCAAGTTCTTGAATACCATGCTAAGGAACTTGAAATTTGTTCTAAAGATAAAAAAAGAGAAGCCAAAGCTAGAAAGGAATGATAGTAATTGAATAGGTTAGTATATGTTGAATGCTTAGAACAGTGCTTGGCACATAATAAGGACTCCATAAATGTTGTTATTGTTATTTCAGTTCTGTGTTTTTAAAAAATCACTGAGGCTATAATGTAGAGAATTTATAAAAGGGGAATGAATAAGACTGAAGACAGAATTTTCAGGAGATGATTATAATCCAAGCAATTGAGTCGATGAAGCCAGAACTGTGGTAGTGGGGATGGATTTGCGGTACCATGTCAGGAGGGTGATTTGTTTGTTGTCACGAATTTATTGTTTGTTTTCTCATTGGTTGGGAATTTATTTTGCCCCCATTTATTCCTGATAGAAGCAGTACCACAAGAAGCAAGGCATCACGCCATGAAGAGCATGTGCAGAACATCCGCCGATTCCATGAATCCCTGCAGCAGGGAGAGGCAATCTTGCCAAGTGATGACAAACTGACCACATCACCCTTTTCCTCCCATACTTCCATTCTGACTTCCCTCAGGTGAGGCTCTCTGCTGAGTAAAGACACAGAGAACCATAGTGGAGCGCAGGGTGAAGGGGCAAAGGCAACCTGCAGTACTGCTTTCTATCAGCTACCACCGCTCCGGGATGTTTAGCAAGGGCTTTCGTGTATGTTAGCTTCGAAGTGGACCTGGAGCCTCACAGGATTCCTCACAGATGAATCTGTCTCAGCTTGGGGCCTTCCAGTCCTTCAGGGGGCTATATTTCTGGTCCATCTATAAATATAGAAACTTTAGATTGGTCATCAAACTTAATAATAACCACCCTCACATCTACTGTACAATTTATGAAGCCTGATCCTGCCTGCTGTCTCACTGTCTTTATCCTCACAGCCACTGGATTCTTCCAGACCAGCATCTGTCCTGTTAATGCTTCCCTATCTCTTTCTTAGTTTAGTCAGCATCTAAGCCAGAAAAGCACTGTGAGAATTGAAAGGACCATTAGAGATCATTTGGATCAGCCCCTGGATTACCTAGTAAGAAGTGTGGTGCAATGGAAAGGACTTGGCTCCAGAGTCAGATAGACTTGATTTCCAATCCTGGCTCTGCCATTCCCAGCAGAGGAGACAGCCATGTTGCCATTATAATTATAACCATGTATGATAAGAGTTCCAGGTTTCCTGGCCAAGGATACATGGAGGAATGAGTAAGATAAGGTACATGGAAAGATATAAAGAAGTCACATTTGAACTGGTCTTTAAAGGAACAAGTCAACAAATATGAAGGGCATTCTGTGCAGAAAAAAAATGTGCTAAGGCCAGGAGCATGAAACAATAAGCCCAGTTTGGGGAGATACCAGCAGTGCAGTTAGGGTGAGGCTGAGCATAAGATGTAGGGAGCAGGGCAAGCTGTGTGGGAGTCAGTTCTTGAAGGGCCTTGAATGTCAGGCCAAGAGTTTGCACTTTTACAACAGTGATTCTCAAATGGAAAGTGATGGGGTCGGGAGGAAGAGAATGTGTAAAGTTTGAGGAAACAAATATAAAAAAGGATTTTATTTTTTGAAAAAACTAATCTATTATTTGATTTCATAAAACAAGCTCAGAATGAAAGATTGGCAAATCTTTTTTGGTGGGACATGGGTTAGAAAGGACTGAGCAGTCATGCTATAGACTGGGAAATTGCTCAAACTTATAAGAAAGTAATATGTTCAGATTCTCATTCTAGGAAGATGCTGGAGATTGGAGGCTAAGTAAAACCATCAACAGTGTGGCTGCATTTTATTGGTCCATTCAATTGACATACTTTAGCACCCACTGAGGAAGGAGAGAAAGAAACTCTCCTTCACCCTAGAGCAGTTTCTCTCAGCCTCAGCACTGTTGACATTTGGGCCAGATATTTTGCCTGTGGGGGCCTGTCCTGTGCATCGTAGGATATTTAGCAGCATCCCTGGTCTCTATCCACTAAATATTAGTAGCACCCCTCTCCCAGCTGTGACAACCAAAAATGTCTCCGTACATTGCCGAATATCCCCTTGGAGCTAAAACCATCAGGCTAAAAACCACTGCCCTGGAGGAGTGGTTCTCAAAATTTAGTGTGTGTCAGAATCACATGAAGAGCTTATTAAAACAGTTATTGCTGGGACCTACCCATACAGTTCTTGATTCAGTAGGTCTAGGATAGGGCCTGAGAATTTGCATTTCTGACAACTTCTCAGGTGATGCTGATGCTGCCAGTCCTAGAGCCAGGTTTTGAGAACCACTGCCGTAGACAAATTCTCTACGAAACAGAGATGAAACAAGATAATGTCAATTTTGCATTACTTCCTTGGGTTCATGGAGCCCTAAAGCAGTGTTTCATTTGAGTCACAGCAATCCTGTGAGGCCTGCAGGGCAAGTATTACCAAACTTTTCCCACAAATGAGGAATTTGCAGCTAGGTGTTAATAGGTTCTATACCCAGAACCTCTGACGAGGCCAGTTGGGTTTGCATATTTTCTAAAGTTTCACCAAGTTGACATTTGTCTGCATGTTCCTGCTACAGGTATTTATCTATGTGGCATAAACCCAGATATAGACACCTAAGTAAATCCACTATGATTTGATACAGTTGTGGCTTCTAGTGATAGAATAAGGATCAGCTTTGTCCTCTCATTTAATTTACGTTTGACTCTAAGATATGCAGACTGTTCTTAACAAAAGGATAGAAAGACTTTCTGTTTACTTCACAGTTATTTAGTGTCTGCGTTGTGCAAGTTGTGCCAGGCACACTGAGTATACTAGAGAAATAGAGAAGTTTGAGATGTTATCTTCTATTACCAGACGCGCATGGCCTAGTTAGGGAAACTAAACTAACACATAATGAGAAAACTAAGGGAAAATCTAAGGCAGAAGGTTAGATGCCAAGAGTGAAGAAGTTTAAGGGAGAGGTGGCCTAATGACTTGGGGCAATGGACTTTGAAAAGGAGAAATACGAGCTGCACCCCTGAATAGGACAGGGACAGAGCAGGGAGCAGCTTGAACTCGGGTTCTAGCCTGCAGGGGTGTGAGGCAGAAATGAACCCAGTTGGGACAGAGCCCATGTACTATAATGGAAAAAGCATAAGTCTTGGAGTTCCAATTTCTGAGTAGCTACATGCTACTTCTTACCCTAGACAAATCACTTAAATTCTCTGACCCTCACATTCCTTATTTGTAAAACAGTAATTACTGATCTCATCTGGTTGGATGAGAATTAAACAAGGTAATGTGTTTGAAAGCATAAAACGTAAAATCCTATGCAAGTGAAGGTGGTAATAGTTGGTGTGATTTCTCCTCGGAGTAGTAAGAATGAATGGGCCCCAATTAAAGGTTTTTGAATAGAAGATTTTTGTAAAGCCCATTTATTCATGTCTATTTATCCATTCAGCATTCATTTATTTTGTGCCAAGCACTGTGCTGGGTGCAGTAGATGTAAAGGAACCAGCACAGAGTTCACATCACATCAAGGGAAATTGATGTGAAACAAACAAATGATATGGTTGAAGAGTACAGAAAGACTAGAGCACAGAGGAGAGGCCCTTAAACCAACTTAGAGAGTCAGGGAAGGCTTGCTGGAAGAGGTCACTTGCTTGAAGGTCACTTGCTTGAACCATTCCATCAGGAATGGTTAAAAGGTAGCAGAGGTC
Source organism: Pseudorca crassidens (assembly GCF_039906515.1). Taxonomy (NCBI): domain Eukaryota; kingdom Metazoa; phylum Chordata; class Mammalia; order Artiodactyla; family Delphinidae; genus Pseudorca; species Pseudorca crassidens. The sequence continues at coordinate 52,668,190 of NC_090304.1, read as the reverse complement.
AGTGCTAGTCCAGAGTAAGGGGAAGTGAGGACTGGAATGATGATAAGAATGGTTCCCTATAAGGAGGTAGAATACTTGCTGGACATCAGAAGAGGAATCCCATTAGCCAGATAGAGGGGGAAAATGTTGTCCCCGGCAGTGGAATTGTAGTCAGAGAGGTGAAGGATGAATTGGTGGATTGGAGAGAGAGGGGCCCTGCTGTTAATAGACCAAGTGAGAGATGCTAAGGTCCTAGCTCAAGCAATGGAAGGTCAGAGGAACATAAAAGATGCTCATAATCCCAGTGAATGACCCTTTTTTCTTCTCCCCTTCTTCTTTTGCAGGAGGAATCTGAGTGAGCTAGATCAGATCCAGCAGTACTTCAGCCAGAAGCTCACCAAGCCTTTACTTCCCCTCAGTCCTCAGACCCATACTGCCATCTCGCAGTGCCAAGAGAGTCAGGGGGACCATCTTCGGCCAGGAGCCAGCAGCCTAGACCCCGAAAGCCATTGCATCCTGGAGAAATCCAATAACCTGGTGTTGCAAGTCAGCTCGTTAATCACGGGTATGGCTCAGGGCCGCTCTTGATGAGGAGTTATGGTCATGGGTACTTATTCAAAAAGCATTTGAATGTGTGCCTTCAGACAAGTCTTTATGGCAAATAGAGACCAACAGCTTTCACCATCTTTCTTACTTACTTATTTACTGTCTTCCTTTTGAAAGGAGAGACGTAGTAGCGTGGCACTGGGACATGTGCAATGGAAAGAACATGGGACTGAGAGGCAGGGGACCCAAGTCGAGTCCTTGGTGGGTTTGTGGCACGGACTTAACTGTTTGACTCTGAGCATACCCTTTCCCTTCTTGAGCTTCAGTTTCCCCAACCAGAAAAAGGGGAATGGAGTAGATGAGTTCTTCAGTGGCAGTTCGTGAACTTGTGCCACTCTATTTTCAGAAAAACTCAGCTACAAACATATTTCAGATTTTAATTCTCAGAGGCCAGAAGACTACACTTTTAGCAAGCACCCCAGATGATTCTAGGTGTTGGTGGTCCATAGTCTACCCTTTGAAAAGCCCCCTTAAGTGGTGGTTCTCACTTTGACTGTATTGATATCATTCAGGGAGATTTTTTTTTTTCTTGGCCACACCGCGATCTTAGCTCCCCGACCAGGGATTGAACCCGGACCCTCAGCAGTGAAAGCACAGGGAATTCCCGGGATCATTTTTCTCAAGCAGAATGTGTAGATTCTACACAGGAATGAATAAGTTCAGTTTTTTCTCTTTAAAGGGAAAGCAAGCCACCATGGTTGATATTAGACACAAACCTTCCTGCCCTCTTCTCCCAGATACCTAACCTTTTGGTAGCCAGGACCACAGAAGTGTACTCTGTGTTTGGCTTCCACTTACTGTTTATTGAGCCAACTGTGCCAGGCATTACTGTGTCACTAGTTCTGGCAGGATACAGTGGTGGACAAGACAGGCATTGTCTGTGCTTTCATCAAGCATGCATTCTATAGTCAACCAAAGAAGCTGCCCCCCAGAAAGAAAGCATAAGAGCAAAACAGAGGGAGGCTTGTCTGGGGTGGAGGTGAGAGTGGATAAGGAGAACCCCTTTAAAGGTCATATTAAAAGAGGAGAGTGGGGAGAATCAAAGGCTTGAAGCCAAAGGGCCTTGAAGGCAAGCTTAGTAGTTTAATCTTTATCCTGGAAGAAAAAGGGGAGTTCTAAGCAAGGGGATGACGGAAGGAGAACTGATTTTCACAAGGAGAGGATGAATTTTGAAAGGAGTTACTGAATGCCTATATATGTGCTACACAATGTATGCCTATTTATCTCATATATTTTTCACCATAACGCTGTGAAAAAGGTGGTGTTTTATCACATTTTAAAGATAAACAGACTCAGGGTAGTTTGCTCGTAACCACAAAATTGACAAGTGACAGTAGAGATTTGAACCCAAGCCTGACTGGCTCCAAAGCCTGTGGTCTTTCCAGCACACCATGCCGCCTCCATTTTCTTCACAAATCTCCACAGCCTTATCATTTGGTTGATGGGTATTTCTTTGCTTTTATTTTCCAAATAAAATAGTTCTAATAGCTGTCATCAAATAGGTAAATAAGTGGATTCTCATTTTGGTTTTTAATATAGGTAATTACTGAAGTAAATGGAAGCATGAACATTCCTACCAGGACTCCCAGCTCCCAAGAATTCCTGAGCATGAGCAGATAGTCTCTGAAAGTGTTTCCACAGACGTAACCACAGCTATAAATGGATTAGATTTTGGTCCTCTGTTATTAGAATAAAATGCTAGAAATTGTACCGCCTTGAATATAGTTTCACTGACTCTTGGGGGCAAATTAACTATTATCTTCAAGGTTTGTTCAAAGGTCTGATTGCAAGACTACATCTGAAACTAGAAGCTAATGTGGGAAAGTTGAGTGGTCTGGGGCCCTACCTTGTAGTAAGAGTGATATCTGTTACTGTTTAGATCTGCAGACTATCACCCGGAACTCCCAAGGATCTTTGCGTTCTCACCAAGCGAGGAGTAGAAGCAGAGAAGTCACCACCCTCCCAGATGCTCAGGACATAGCCACGCAAGAACGAAGCACAACTCCAGACCTGCCATTGGCAAGAGCTCCAGATGAGGGCAGAAACTCCCCACCTCCCTCTACTCTTGAAGAGACTTCAGGTGGAAGAGGAATGCTTCACGAGGCCCTGGGGCACAGGGTACCCACCACAAGAATGCAGAGCAGTGAGGACACCAGGGCAGGCCTGGCCTACAGTGATGAGGACTATGAAGAAGACATCATTGAGCCCAGGGCCCTCAATGAGGTCACCACCGTGACAGACAAAACTAGCCCTTGGTCCAGTTTCATGTCAGATGCAAGTGAGATCATCAGCCCTCAGCCTGATGAGGGGCAGAGGGAAGGCCCCTCTTGTCCTTCAGAGCCTTTCCCCAGAGAGGAGCTCAAGGTCAGAAGTAGCTTTCTGTCCAGCCCGGAAAGGACTGTTAACCCCCACTTGCATAGGCAGGGCTCTCCTAGCCAAAGTATTGTTCCTTGTGAGGACATGGCCTGTAAGGCCAGGATTGGAGAGCCTGCCTCAGCAGGCCCTCAGCTCAGCTCCCATGTGACACTCTCAGGAGCCCAACAGAGCAAAACCTGTGTTGGGTGGCACTCACCAAAGGCAGGCCAGGACCAGGAGCCCAAGCCAGAGGCCCAGGCTGAGAAGGAAGTGGCCTCTGATGAGCTAAGTGACTCTGCTGATAGCTCTGAGAAGCTCCCTCTACACCCAGCCTCCCAGAGCAGAAGGGAAAACCATAAGCAGCCACCCATCAACTGCCCTGACATCAGGCAGAAGCAGCAGACATCTGGGTCAGAGGTGTCCACGAAGCAGAGCATCCTTCTGTATCCTTTGGTGTTTCCCCCAGGTAGCCCCTTAAGCCATCTCTAGGCATTTTGGGTGCTGGTGCTTAGGCCAGCCGCATGAGCGTGAGCATTGTCCCCCCTCATAGAATGCACTCAGGGGCATGGGGAGCCCCTTCCTGCTGAAGACTCACCTGTACTGATCAGGTGCTACGATTCTACCATTATCATCAGGCCTCTGAAGTATAATGCTTCGTACTGGGTTTAGATGTTGGTAGTACATTCATTAGCCTATCCTAGCCTGATTTATCTGATTAATCTCTGGGTATTTTACACCTGAAGGCAAAGTTCTGCATCTAAGGAATGAGACCATTAATCTCAGTTGAAATTTCAGGGGAGGATATAGAGAAAGAAGAGCCCTACCACGGATTGAGCATTTACCGTGTGCCAGGCACTTTACATACATTTTGCATTCGGCCACACAAGTCTTTAAAGTTGGTATCATTTCTATTTTGCATGTAATGAAATGGAGACTCAGAGTTTTAGTGACTTGCCTAATTAACTTTTTTTAAGGGCAAGTGATGGGTCCAAGGGGAGGGGAAAGTGAGCACTGTTGAAATGGTCTTACCCAAGCCCCCCCAGGATGGCAGTGTTGATGGGGAGAGGGGCATCTGACATTCCCCCTCTTCCTCCTTTGAAATGCAGATGGGCATGTTATGGGGAAAGGAAACCACTTGGGACCATCAGTAGCCCTCACATCTGTAGCCTAACCAGCTGATCACATCAGCTCACCTGATATCCCAACAATAAGCAGGGGTTATTGCAGGGCTGGTGGGTGAAGCAGGCTGCCTTTGTAGTGCTTTGCAGTCCTTTCTCCACTAGAAATCAGGGGGCCTGACTTCGACCATTCGGACCCAGCTCTTACTACTTGTGTAACATCAAGCGTATAGTTTAACCTTTCTGAGCCTCGATTTCTTCACCTATAAGATGGAGGTAATAATCCCTTACCCACCAGACTGCACATTCCCAAGGAGGTCAAGGACCTTGTCTTTCTCCATGTCCCCAGACATGACACACAGAAAGGATCAGTAAATATAGATTGAAATGAGCTATCTGTTTCACAGGATTCTTGAGAAAATCAAATGAGTGGGAACATTTGTACGTACCACACAGATGTGATTCTTGATGCAAGGCAGAGAGAAACCTGAGGGTAGGGGGTATGGGCTCAGGAGAGGCTTAAAGCGTGAAATGGCTAGAGGCTGAGCACTGAAAGCAGAGTGCCTCGGTGTTCTTTCCTGGCCTCATTCTTCCTGGCTTCTGATGTTTCTGCCTCTGCAGTCGATTTAGTTGTGCTCAGAATTTATGGTCAGTGGAGGAGCAGTCACATGTGCCAGGTCCTAAGGGCACTGCTTTAATTCGGGCCTTCCCGACTACTCATTCTTTCAAAAAGTGAGTATTGCCAGGCCTGGTGCTGTGTAATGACGACAGAGATTTGAATCAGACCTTACCTCGAGAAGTTCCCGTTATGAGGTAGGAGACAGGTAATGACAGTAACAGTAAATAGGCAGTGATAAATAGCCTTTATTGTTCTAAGGCATGGACAAAATGCTAGGGAACAAGAGGTGGAAGCTGCCATAACTCTGGAGGTATCCCAGAAAGAGAGACAGTAGAGCTGGACCTCAAAGATGAATAGCCATTCTGTAGGCAGGGACAAGAACGTTCTAGTCACAGCGAACTGTGTGCGCAGAGGCGTAGCCACTTGAAGGAGCCTAGCCTGTGGGCAGAAGTCACTGTGGTTAGAGCCCCCAGATAAGAGGGATGGTGAGGGGCGAAGCTGGGCTGGATCTGAAGGGGCCTTTTATATCTGGCTAAGGTACTTGGACTCTGTCTTGTTAGCAGATTAAACTTCAGTTTCCTTATCTTTAAATAAATAAGTAATAACAGTAGTTTTCTTGTGGGGTTGTTGTGAAAATTGAATTAACAATGTAAACTACCTCGCATAGTGCCTGGTGCGTAAATAGTGTTCAGTAAATGTTAAGCAAGCGTATGATTGGTCAGATTTACATATTAGAAAATTCTCCCAGTGCCTTGTAGAGGGTGGATTAGGTCAGTGGAGACCAGAAGCAAGGAGACCAGGTAGGAAACTTGCAGTAATAATGAAAGATGAAGAAAGTCTGACCTAAAGCATAGACTGTTTTATGATGAGGAAAAGGAGGAGGGATCTGAGAGGATTAGATAGGGGCAGGGTGAGAAAGAGGAAAATAGAAGTATGACTGAGAGATTTCTGTCACAAGTTAGGTCATTTACTAGGTAGGAAATAGCAAATGAAGGCAGACAGTTTGGAGGGAAGAGGCAGATTTCTATTTTGCTCATGTGCCTGTGAGACGTCCAGGAGGAAATGCAGGCCCGGAGTTCAGGATGAGATCAGCTATAAAGGTAGATATCTCTGGAAACAGACAAGAACAGCAAGGAGACAGGGAAAGGGAGAGCCACACAAGACAGAGCCCTGAGGATCACCAGTACGTGAGGGCAGGGGGAGCAGACGCGCCCATGGTGGAGGTGGAGGAGGGCCGGCGAGAGAGATGGGAGCGGCAGGGTTTCGGGGAGTGGTGGTCAGCACCCTGATGCTTAAGACAAGTCCAGCACAATGTGGACTGACATGTATTCGCTGGCTTTAGCATTAGGAGGACAGTGCAGAGGTGGGGATGGAAAGCAGATTTCAGTAGGTGTGAGGGAACCAGTGGTGACTTTTCCCCCTCAACTGGGGAGACAGGAAGGGCTGACATTTACTGAGTACATGCTATGTGTCAGGCACCATTCTAAGCACTTTGTATATATAATGTCATTTAATTCTCAAAACAAAAGGTACAATTATTATATCCATCTTACAGGTGAAGGAACAGGCACAAAGTGTGAACTTTTGTGAAGGTACCATCTAATAAGTGACACAGGTTACTGTTGGAGCAAGACCCTTAGAAAGACAGGTGGTGCTGGGCTGAGCAGGGGAGCTTGGTGTTTCAGCACACCCTGGGCACCTCCCAGCCAAGCTGACTGTCATGCTGAGTCCTCAGCAGTCAGAGCGTGACAGCAAATAGGTCCTACCTCACCGGGGCCTCTGAGGAAGGCTGAGGTCAAAGGGCTCTTTCCTTTCAGGATCTCCAACTCCATCCCCACCTCTCTGTAGAAAAATCAGGGACTTGAGCCAAAGCAGGAAATGATACATTTCATTCATTCAGTAGATATTTATTGAACATTTATTGTGTCTCGGGTACTATGCTAGGTGACAGAAATATAATGTGAAAGAGAGCTCATCTTTGCCCTCCTCGAGTTCGAAGTCTAGCATGGAAGAACAGTGATAGACCAATTTGCATCAGAACCATACTTCGCTTATTGAACAGAAACAAATAGCCCATCAAAATAGTCCCCTCCTAAACTGAATCATTGCTTTGACTGAACAAATTTGTGGAACACTGTGTTCTCAACACAGTACTGGGTACCTCCAGAGGATATGGAGAAGTGCAAGATACAGCACCCGACTTCTAGGGCTCATGTCCAGGTGGTGGATCAGCTGTGCCTACTTATACAGAGCCCTCGTTTCTGGATGTGAGCACAGAACACCCAGGAGGACAGGCCCTCCTTCAATGCCAGGCAGCACCTTCCAGCCTAAGATGCTGCCCTGGAGCCACCTTCCCACCCCTACCCTGTCAGGTTTTGGCCAGCAGGCCCTCGGCAAGTACCACCCAGTGCTTGCTACCTGCCAGCCTCATGGGGCTCTAGGGAAGTAGTGAGGTGACTGAAGGAAATACACCGCCTCTGCCTTTGAGAAGCTTAGGGAATATTGGGGGAAACAAATTGAGAGTCATATCAGACTAAATAAGCATTAGCTGGGCTTCCCTGTGGTTAAGAATCAGTGGTTAAGAATCCACCTGCCAATGCAGGGGACACAGGTTCGCGCCCTGGTCCGGGAAGATCCCACATGCTGCGGAGCAACTAAGCTGGTGCACCACAACTACTGAGCCTGCGCTCTAGAGCCCGTGAGCCACAACTACTGAGCCTGCCTACCACAACTACTGAAGCCTGTGTGCCTAGAGCCCGTGCTCCACGCCAGAGAAGCCACCACAATGAGAAGCCCGCTCACCTCAACGAACAGTAGCCCCCGCTCTTTGCAACTAGAGAAAGCCCATGCGCAGCAACGAAAACCCAACGTAGCCAAAAAAAAAATTAAAAAAAAAAAAAAGCATTAGCCTGTGTTTCAGACTGGGCACTAGACTAGGAAAGGAGGGGTCACTGTGGCTGAGATTTAGAGGAGGGTTCCGGGAGGAGGCGGGATCTGAAGTGACCCATAAGTATAGACCAATTTGTTAGGAGTTGCAGAACCTTCCAGGCAGAGGGAACCACTTGAGCAAAGGATTCATGGGCAGGAATAAGTTGGAGGGAAACAAAGGGTTGGTAGAGGTCAGAGGAGATGCTTGTCTGGGGAAGATTTCTAGGTATTTGTGTCCCTTAACTACCTTTATAGCCCAGAGCCCATTGTGGTGCCCAACTTCTTTTTACCTCCCCAGCAGTTGGAGGCCTCCCTGCGGATGCTCTCTCTCTCTACAGCTTTGCCACCACCAGCCACAGCAGATCAGGTAAGAGGACACCTGGCCGACCTCCTGTTTCCTATAGAGTCATAATCTCTTTCATGAAAGCATACAGAATGCAGAGTGGCCCCGGCCATGCTCCTGGAAAGGCAGCAGCAGTGGTCACTCTCCAAGCTTGTGCTGAGCGTATCCTGTGGGCCCAGCAGTGGGAGGAGCTCGGGAAAAGTGAGGAAGAGCAAATGTGTTAAGAGCAAGGGCATCATCAGCTGAGATGACAGGTAGAAGAAATAGCACAGAAGTGTAAAAACAGGACTCAGCTAAGAAACACATACTGAGTGCTGTGGGAGCTCCAACTAAGCAAAGATGGGTTTGAATGGAGGAAGCTTCAAACAGGAGGTCCCACCTCGGGAGACCGTGGCAGATGAGTAAGGTCTGGATGAAGAGAGTAACAGAGTGTTAGACCTATTTGTTGTTTACAGAATACCTCGTAACTATTCGTCATGCAGCTGAGTTAGGTGGTTGGAACCTTGGTGCAAATCCTAGCTGTGCTCTCTTCTGCCTTGACACAGCACTAGACCTTTCTCGCAGGTGGCACGGAAATAATATCTGCTTCTCTAATCATTCAGCATATATTTACTGAGTACCTGTGCTGTATCAGGCATTGTGCTAGGTGCTGAGCATGCAGTAGTAAATAAGGCAAATTCCCTGTCTTAACGGAGTACAAACAGTAAACAAAAAATATTTACAAATTGTGATGAGTCCTAGATGCTCGGAGAAAGAACAGGCTTTCCCTGAGGAGGCAGTGTTTAAGCTGAAAACGATGATCATGGTGGTGCTTGCCAGGTACCCAGCACTGTTTGAAGCACTTTAGGTTAACTCCTTTAATTCAGCAACGTGATGAAGTACATACTTTTATCCCTATTTTAAGATGAGAAAACTGAGGCACAAAGCGATTAAGTAACTTGCCTCACACAGGTAGTTAAGTGGTAGAACCAGAATTAGAACCCAAGCAGTCTGGTTTCAAAATCTGTGTTCCTAACTACTGTGCTGTACTGAGGAGGAGACACAAAGCCCCTGCCTCATGGAGCTTTTATTTTATTTTTAATTCTCTTTTTTATTATTTGGGCACGCAGTTTATAAGAGTAAATGAAATCTTGGAGTAAATTTCTATTGGTTGTACAGTTGTGATGGTTAGGCTCATCTCATCTCACCAACAGTCCAATGAAGACTTTTTTTCTTTTTATTTAATTTTTATCTTAGATTGAAGTATTGTTGATTTAAAATGTTAGTTTCAGGTGTACAGCAAACTGGTTCAGTAATACATATACACATATCCATATTTTTTCAGATTCTTTTCCTGTATAGGTTATTATAGAATATTGAGTAGGGTTCCCTGTGCTATACAGTAGATCCTTATTGATTATCCATTTTGGGTTTTTTTTTTAATATTTATTTGGCTGTGCCTGGTCTTAGTTGTAGCACACAGGATCTTCGTTGCTGCGTGCAGGATCTTTCAGTTGAGGCATGTGGGATCTTTAGTTGCGGCATGTGAGATCTTTAGTTGCGGCATGTGAACTCTTAGTTGTGGCATGTGGGATCTAGTTCCCTGACCAGGGATTGAATCTGGGACCCCTGCATTGGGAGCACAGAGTTTTAGCCACTGGATCACCAGGGAAGTCCCGATTATCCATTTTATATATAGTAGTGTGTGTATGTTAATCCCAAACTCCTAATTTACCCCTCCCCCTGCCACCTTTCCTCTTTGGGAACCATAAATTTGTTTTTGAAGTCTGTGAATCTAATTCTGTTTTATAAATAACTTCATTTGTATTGGTTTTTTTAGATTCCACATGTAAGTGAAATCATATGATATTTGTCTTTGTCTGAGTTACTTCACTTAGTATGATAATCTCTAGGTCCATCCATGTTGCTGCAAATGGCATTATTTCACTCTTTTTTATGGCTGAGTAATATTCCATTGTATATATGTACCACATCTTCTTTATCCATTCCTCTGTTGATAGACGTTTAGGTTGCTTTCATGTCTTGGCTACTGTAAGTAGTGCTGCAATATATATATATATATTGCAGCACTAGTTACAGTTGCACTATATATTGATATATATCTCCAGAGAAAACCATAATCCGAAAGGATACATGCAACCCAATGTTCATTGCAGCACTACTTACATACACACACACACACACACACACACACACACACACACACATACATACATACATACATACATACATACATACATACATACATACATACATACATATATATATATATATCCAGGAGTGGATTACTGGATCATATGGTAGTTCTATTTTTAGTTTTTTAAGGAGCCTCCATACTGTTCTCCATAGTGGCTGTACCAATTTACATTCCCACCAACATACATTCCCACCAACAGTGTAGGAGTGTTCCCTTTTCTCTACACCCTCGCCAGCATTTGTTGTTTGTAGTCTTTTTGATGATGGCCATCCTGACCGCTGTAAGGTTGATATCTCATTGTGGCTTTGATTTGCATTTCTCTAATAATTAGCCACGTTGAGCATTTTTTCATGTGCTTTTTGGCCATCTGTATGTGTTCTTTGGAGAAATGTCTATTTAGATCTTCTGCCCATTTTTTGATTGGGTTGTTTGGTTTTTTTGATGTTGAGCTTGAGCTGTTTGTATATTTTGGATATTAATCCCTTGTCGGTCACTTCATTTGCAAATATTTTCTCCCATTTTGTGGGTTGTCTTTTCGTTTTGTTTATAGTTTCCTTTGCTGTGCAAAAGCTTTTAAGTTTAATTAGGTCCCATTTGTTTATTTTTGTTTTTATTTTCATTACTCTAGGAGGTGGATTGTGGAGCTTTGAAAAAAACAATTTGAGAGAATAATACATGCTATGAGCAAAATGTATTAGCTTATTTGTTAATTATAATAGCCAACCCCTATGTAATGCTTACCGTGCACTAGACATTATTCTAAGCATTTTACATGTGTAAACTGATTTAATTCTCCCAAGAACCCAATAAGAGGGGTACTATTGTTATCCCCATTTAATAGATGAGAAAACTGAGGTTCCCATATGGAACTTCCCATACAGACTTACAAGGTATTATAGTTTCTATTCTGTAGAAACTGAGACACATAAAGGTTAAGTAGGTTGTCACCTACCCAGGGTCTCCCAACCAGTATGACTGCAAACTCTGTGCTTTCCGTTGCACCACTTTAAAATCATGACACTTGGCTTACGGTATATTTTTCTAGCTAATTTGCCTTCTTTATATAGGTTTCATTTTGCAGTTAACGTTTAAACATTTTTTAATGCTCTTCCAGGGCCTACTTTGATGACAGATGGGGTCAGTCCAGAAGTATCCTGGGAGCCTAGGGGTATAGTCCTAAAGAGAAGCCATAAGATGTCTAGTTCTTTTACTGGTTTCCTTCCCCACTTCTCCCCCAGCTTCCCCAGCATCATTTTGAGGACACCTCATTTCTTTGGCACATTGATAAGTGTAAATTCCCACACATCTCAGTTTTTATCAAATTTGTATTCCTGTCCTAGAGGAGGAGAGGTGCCAGTCCCCACCAGAAGCTCTGCATTTCCGTGGCCTTATTTCTACTCTGGTTCAGGTCACCAGTTCATCTCCTTCTACTCTGCATCTTCCCTTGCATGCCCCATGTATTCACATCAGCACTTATGCTAGGGTAGCAGGGCTGTGTCCAGCACCAAGCACAAGCTTTTGAACAAGACATCTATGATATGAAATACTGAATCTGCGACGTGGCTAAGTGATCTTGGGCAAGTGACTTGACCTTTCTGAGTCTTGGTTTTTTTTAAAGTAACATCAGGCTAATAGAATTCTTACCTAATAAGAGGATGACAAGAATTACCCTAGAGGAAAAACGCAGACACTGTTAGTTTCCTTTCCCTCTTCCCCTCCCAGCCAAGTGGGTGAGATGTGCCTTGTAGGAAGGGAGGTCTGTGAGTCACTGTGTCTGAGCTGTCAGCTCTCAACTGCCAAATGGAACTGCTGTTCCTGCTTTTGTGCTGTTCCTGCTTTTGTGTTTCTGCCTTCATGATGTGCCAGCTCCTGGGGGGACTTATTATCTTTGATCTATTAAACATAAGATACAAAGGGTGGGAGAGGGATGTAATAATGTTTACTTCAGTTAAAGGGCAAGTCTAGTTTTGAGAAGATAAAGTCTCATACACTTCGTAGCCTTTTCTCTTTCTTGCCCACAGCAAAACTCCATTGTTTGTCTGCTGCTCTCAGGAACAGCTCCCTCCTCAGGACCTTATTCGGGGTCCTAGTTAGGGTAGCCAGTCATCACAGTTCACCCGAGCTGTCTCATTTTCAGCATTGAAAGTCCCACGATCCAGGAAACATCAGGGTGTTCGTTGTCCTCACTGGTGATGAGCCTTTCTCACTACTTGATGTGTTTGTAGCAGCACGTTTTCTGCAACTTATGCTCTTGGCTTCATTCCTTCTTCACACCCTGGTCTCAGTTTATTACCATTTCCCTTCAGCATGAAGAACTTCCTTTAGAATTTCATGTAGTGCAGACCTACTGGGAGCTGATGCTCTCAGCTTCAATTGGCTGAAATGTATTTTGCCTTCATTTTTCAAAGATACTTTTTCACTGGATATAGAATTCTAACTTGAATTGTGTTTGTTTTAGCATTTTATTCATTCATTCATTCATTCATTCATTTTAAATTTTGGGCACGCCGTGCAGCTTGTGGGATCTTAGTTCCCCAACCAGGGATTGAACCCTGGCCCTCAGCAATGAAAGCTCCACATCCTAAGTACTGGAGGGCCAGGGTATTACCTGTTTTAGCATTTTAGAACTATCACTCCACATTCTACTGACCTCCATTGTTTCTGATGAGAAGCAGCTATCATCCTTATTGTTGTTGCCCGGAATGTTATGTGACCTTTGTTCTTTGGCTACTTTTAAGATTTTTTTCTTTGGTTTTCAACAGTTTGACTATGATGTTCACAGTTGCAGAGGCTGGGAATAGGATGGGGGAGGAAGAGCACATAGGTCTATTCAACAGTATTAACAATGCTTTAGTTCTTAGGTTGGGTTGTGGGTTTATTGATGTTCATTTTTATCATGCTTCATAATTTAAATATGTTAGTATTCTTTGGTATATTACACCATGAAGTCACAAAATCGTATGTAATTTAAATTGTAAGAATGATTGAATGGTGACAAAATGGAGACACCAAGTCCTTCCATAGATTTGGCTGTGAATATGGATCAGAAGTATAGGATAGCGGGTGGGGTAGCATCTGAGATAAGGTAAGTTTTTTTGGTTTTTTGTTTTGTTTTTTTTTATTTGGGAAAGGCTTCGGCTTTTTCTGTACAGCAGTGCAGTGACCAGTAGAGAAAAGAAGAAGGGAAGATGCAGGAGAGGGAGAGAATAGAAAGACTAGTCCCTGGATCCAGAGCACATGTGGAGATATTAGCCTGTTGAGAAGAAAAAGAAAACTCACCCTATAGCATACAAGCATACAGGCAGACAGAGAAGATGGGTGCTAAAGCAGGTAGGATTAGATTTGGTGATAGAGTTTCCCATTTGATGGAAGCTTCTATTTTCTCTTATGTCCATTTATTTATTTATTTTGGCCATGCCATTTGGCATTCGATATCCTAGTTGCCCGACCAGGGATCGAACCCACACCCCTGGCATTGGAAGCACAGAGTCCTAACCACTGGACTGCCAGGGAAGTCCCTGTTTTCTCTTCTGTCTTCTATTTGTGGTTATGTTTCAGGCACAGTCAACAGCTCAAAGTGAGAGGTGGGCAGGGGAGGGCAGGAGCCTTGTCCTGTACCCCCAACTTGAGGATTCCATCTATTTTGCCTCTTCCTAAGGCTCTGAAGGCTGAAGAGGAGCATTTTGAGAGGCTGACTCTTCTCACCCAGTGTCCTGGGACAGCTATACTTAGCTCACCTGGCTCCACCACAAGATCTAAGGGAAGGCCTAATCCTTCAACCACACTGAAAAATGCACCTGAACCCAGGAACCTCCCACACAGTCTCCATTTCTAGCATTTGTGAAACAGGTGTTTTCCCCTTTTCCCCACAGTATAGTGGATACAGTTCTCTGTGTGAACTTCGTCAAGTCTTCTGATTTTTCTGAGTCTGTGTCATCTGTCAGATGGGGTGATCAGGCCTCAAAGCATGGTTGCACTGAAGAGCACCAGGTGTCACACAGATAGGGTATAGAGGCCAGCTCTCAGCCCCCCTTCCTCATGACTGTTTCATCTTCTGGTTGTCACCTCTTCAAGAAGCAAAGGAGGGAGGAGGATGGCGGGTCTAGCAGGACCATTGAACAGCCATCCAGTGGCACCTTTGAAATTCCTTATGAATCAGTCAGGTTCTGCTGCCTCTGCTTTCTCTTTCCTCTTTGTGATAAAGTAACTCTTCAGTGGGACAGCTCCCTAGTTTTATGTATAGTTACTTCTGATTCTGTTTGCTTAGCTGCCAGGGGCAAACTAGTTTTATCAACTTCTCTAAAAGGGGAGGTCGAGGATGAGATAGCACTAATGTACATGTTGTTTTCCCCAGACTTACGTCTTCTGCTCTTGTAGATGTTTCTTTGGGGAAATTTCAACCACTTCAATTATTTCAGTTATTATTACAGTTTGATGACTCTCAAATCCTTATCTTCAGTCCAGACTTCTCTGCCATGCTGCAGACACACATGGATCCACCTACATCCTAGAAGCCTTTACTTGATGTTACAAACAATTCAGCACATCCAGACCTTGAGCTTGTCATCTTCCTTTGCACACCCCCTCTACTGCCAGCGTTCCTTATCTCAGTAAACACGACCACGGTCGTGTAGTTACCCCTGCCAGAGCATGTGTGTCGTCTTCCCCTCCTCCTACACCTTTATCCCCCACAACCCACCATCACCAAGGCCTGTGAATTCTGTCCCCTAAATATCTTTGAATCCACTCACTTCTCACCATTTCATTATCTAGCCCCAGTTGTTTCCCCCATAGCTGTTTCTAACTACTCTTACTCACAGCCACACTTTCCCACCACCATGTGTCTCCATACTGAAGCCAGTGTGATTGGCCACTGTAATCTGACTCTTACCCCACTCTACCACCGGAGGAGGGAGGGACTCTTCAAGGTTGTCAAAATCCAAAAAAAAACCCTCCATATTCCTAAACCAGTTATTAAATCTGAGTGCCCAGTTTCTTTGATCTCTCAGCGGCATGTGACACAGTTGATCTCTCTCCTGTAAACATTTTCTTCACTTGTTTCTAAGGCATCAGTGCTTCTTGGTTCTCTTCTTCCCTTGGTGGCAGCTCCTGCTCAGCCGCCTTTGCTGGTTCTCCTTCATTTCCCCTACTTGTTAATAGGGGTGACCAGGGTGTGGTCTTTAGACTTCTCTATTTACACTTACTTTCTAGATGATCCTGTCTGATCTCAAGGCTTTAAATCCCCTCTATATGCCGAAGACTCATAATGATTATCTTAGCCCAGACCTCTCCTCTAACTCTAGGCTCGTATGTCCAGCTGCCTACTCAATATATCCAAACTCAACTCCAGATTTCATTCCTCAGCTCTGTTCCTTGGTCTTCCCCATCTCAGTTAATAGATATTCTATCCTTCTAGTTTAGTTGTTCCTGCCAAAACCCTTGGAATCCTCTCTGATGCCTTGATTTCCAATCCACCAGGAAATTCTGGCAGCTCTACCTCTAAATTCAGATCCATCCACTGCTCACCACTCCCACCACTACCTGGTCTAAACTGTCATCATCTCTCGCCTAGATTGTTGCAGGAGCCTCCAAACTTGCCTTTCTGCTTCTACCCTTGCCCCCATTCCCCATATAGTATCCTGTTAAGTTTTTAAGACGTTAAGTAAATCATCAATAAATCATGTGACTTCTCCACTCAGAACCCTCCAGTAACTTACCATCGATGACTAGGAGAGCCCGAGGTGGGTCTGAGGACAGGCAGGCCAGAGAGTAGGAAAGTAGTTTGGGCCTCTAACTTGAAATGTACATCTTTCAGCAAATTACAAAGCCAATAGTCCTGAGCTAGGTGCAGAAGTAGACAGAGAAGGAGCTGTGGTCCCCTCCCCCGCCAAAGCTTACAGTTCCCCAGGGGACTAAGCTTTATATGTAAGTTCCACCAACTCCACCAAGCGCCCGTCGTGCTTAAAGTGCTAGACGTGGTGCCATGGACCCTCTTCAGGGAGGTCACAGTTCCTTGAGAGGCACTGGCCACCAAACCACTCACTAACTTTCTCAAATGACATTAGCCTATATTAGCACTTAAGTAAAACAAAACAAAGAGAATGCGTACAGGGAAAGGAAGACAGAGCCATGTACGGTGGCATGAGTAGAATTCAGCAAAGATGAAGGAAAGGCTTTGAAGGCTGTGGATTTGGAGAAAAGAAACCTTTCAGAGAATCAACAGAATGTGGTAACTGGGAAGTACAAACAGGATGTGCTAGAGAGGAGGTCAGAGCTGGGGAGAGATCAGCCTGGACCAAAGCAGTCAGGATAGGAATCAGAAGTAAAGAGCAAGAATCAACCTGTCATCTGAGCTCCTGGACTAACCACAGGCCTGGAGCCAGATGCTACTGTTCATGAGGAGTGTGTGTAGGAGGCAGGAGGTCGGCAACAAGGCCAGGCACAAGTGTCCCCTTGAAAGCCTTGAGTTGTCCAACTCCCACCCCACCTTAGAGTTCTCACCTCCACTTGGCCAGACCACAGTGTTTCAGACATCATCGGGATCGAGGTGCTCCAGGCAGCTGGGGAGCTGAGTCAGCAAACCTGGTTTCTTTTTTTTCTTTTTTTTTTTATGGCTGCGTTCGGTCTTCATTGCAGCGCGCGGGCTTTCTCTAGTTGCGGTGAGTGGGGGCCCTTCTCATTGCAGTGTGCGGGCTTCTCATTGCAGTGGCGTCTCTCATTGCAGAGCACGGGCTCTAGGCGCACGGGCTTCAGTAGTAGTGGCGCTCAGGCTTAGTTGCTCCGTGGCATGTGGGATCTTCCCGGACCAGGGCTCGAACCTGTGTCCCCTGCATTGGCAGGCGGATTCTTAACCACTGTGCCACCAGGGAAGCCCAAACCTGGTTTCTTGTCCTGGCTCTGCTTCTGGCCTTCTGAGGTGCTGAACAAGGTCTGAGGAGGCAACACGGACGTAATTTGTGGCTATACGTCCCTCTTCTCTCCTACCAGGCAGTTTTGTATAGCGGTTAGGCACATGGCCTCTGAATCCAGACAGCCTAAGTTCAGAGCTCAGTTTTGCCACTTTCTAGCTGTGTAACCTTGTGCAAGTTACCTACCTTTTCTGTGCTTCAGTTCCTTTATCTGAAAAATGGGTGAAACAGTACCTGCCTACTAGACCTTGTGTAGGGTTAACCGAGTAAGATGTTAAGTACTTAGAGCAGTTTTTAGCACATGACATAGTAGGAACTATATGAATGTTAACTATTGTTATTTTTATCATCATTATTATTGAGACAACTTCCCCTCTTGTGCTGTTACATTCTGGGGGGACTAGTAGGAAAAAAATGCTAAGGGATAGGGACATCATCAAAAGCTTAGCACCAGGCGCAGGGAGCCGCAGGGACCTGGGAAGTTA
Source organism: Pseudorca crassidens (assembly GCF_039906515.1). NCBI lineage: Eukaryota > Metazoa > Chordata > Mammalia > Artiodactyla > Delphinidae > Pseudorca > Pseudorca crassidens. The sequence continues at coordinate 52,650,652 of NC_090304.1, read as the reverse complement.
GACCCCACAGGGCAGCCCCAGAAGGATGGAGAGCATTGCTCAGGGCCCTAGCAGTTGATTGTGTGCTCAGTTCAGACCCTGAGTTAGAGACCCAGGATGACCCACTGCCCCCACCTAAGGGTGGTAGAGCCCTAGCCTCAGAAGTCCGTGGCCTGCCTGCCTTTGAGTCCTGAGGCTGCTTCTTTTCTCCCAGGAGCCCAAAGAATTCTTGTCCCTTGGTTTCCCTTCCCCAAGCCCAGAGCCATCTAAGAGAAACACAGTCTTGGTAGAGGAGCCCAGTCCTCCATAAAATCACCAGACCAGATGGTTGGAGTCCAAGAGAAGTTCCTGAGCCTGGTGTCCTCTTCTCACCCTATGGTCCAGGCCTGATGGCTGAGCTGCCCATCGTGGGGCAAGAAGCCCTGACCTGTTACCTCACCTCTTTTAGCTACCAAGTCCCTAGCCCTCTGCAGAGACCCAGGAGGAGTCCCAAAGGTCAAAGAGCTTCTGATTCAGGCCACACAAAGCTTTGAGGAGGAGATGAGCTCTCTGGCCAAGGGTGTACAGAAGTCAGGGGAAGCAGCCAGAATTGGCTGGTGCCCACCTTGGCCCAGATGCAGTTTGGCCGGCACCGCGAGGGAAAGGGCCTGCGGGTCTGCTGGGCAGGTGCTAGGCTCAAGTTGCCTGAGCGCTGAGGCCAGAGTCTGGGAGGAGCCAGGAGTTCCAAGAGTGTCTCTTTAACCCTTCCCTGTCACTGGCAGGGAGTGGGTTCAGAAGGTTGAAGAGTCTTGATCTAGTCTGGCGTCTTCACGGAGCAGGCTGGGAGACTGAGGCCCGGGCTGAGGGGTGACACAGGCCCTGCGGAATAGGCCGGTTGTCAGGGAAGCCTTCTCGGAGGAAGGCAAGGGAGGCATCAGGGGGTGGGGAGGAACAGAGGCAGCATGTAGGTAGTGAGAACCACATGACCAGAACTCTGAGGCAGGAATGGAGGGTGAGCTCAGAGCGTGGAGCCCAGCCATACTGCAGCTGGGTTAGGTGGTCAGATTTAGGATTGGCCTCTCAAGGCTGGGCACCTGGTCTGCGAGTCTTATCCTCGCTTCCCCCCTGCTCTTAGTTGCAGCTGCTGAGTTTGCTACTCTCTTTAGCACAGGGAAGTCCTAGTCCCAGCCTTTGGAGAGGACTCTGGGAGGGGAAGGCAGCCAGCCAGCCAAGTAGGTGAAAGTTGAACAAGGCAGGCGGCTCTAGGGAGCCTCACTCATCTCTGAAGCAGCCATCTGTTGGCAGCCCTATCCTAGCCAGCCAGAACCAGCTGGCTGTTTACTTTCTGTTTTCAGCTTTTTGGAAAGTTTTGCTTCCAGCCCCTGAGGCAGTGTTTATGTCATTGTAAGGGATCTGCTCTGGGGAAGAAAACAAAACTTCAGACCTGATGCCAGGCCCAGGGGCTCAACGGGTGGGGGGCAATGGTAGGGGGAGAGTATGGCCAGTCCTGGCCTAGCCCTGGGCATCCCTCTGGGGGTGCTGTACCCCACTTCTGCTCCAGCTGAAGTGAGGTCTCGGAACAGCAGGGCTTCATTTTGCTCTCCGCAGCTGGTGTCTCCAGCTTATTTAGCCCCTGTGCTTTTGTATCTGGCCAGAGCCTTGGTCACATCTGAATTGTATTTCAGCTTCACGGTAGACCTGGGGCAAAGAGGCAAACAAGTTCTCAGCTCCACTTGGTAATGAAGATACTGAGACCCAGAGAGACAAAGTGTCTTGGCCTCAAGCAAGTGGGGCAGTTGGGCTGGGCCACAGACCAGTGTTCCTTCCACTCCACCCCACTGCCTCCCCTCTGAGAAAGTCCCAGGGACACCCAGAAGCAGGGGTAAATGGGGGTGCCTGCACCTACCACCCTCCTGGAAACATGTGGTCTATGTAGGAATATCCATCTGGGGACTAGATGGAGGGAACCCAGAACACAGTGGCTTGAATCAGCTCACATTTCGAGGCCAAAGAAGAGGGCTGGAGCCTCCTGAGAGTGTGTTTGGAGAAGATGCTATCACAGGGAGCTGGCCAAAGAGGGAGCCATGGGCCGGGGTAAGTCCCTGGGTTACAGGGTGCCTCCTCCTGTATTACCTGCTCATCCTGATCTGTTTTCAGATGAGGAAACCAAGGCCCAGAGAGGAAGTGACTTGCCCAAAGCCACTTGGCTAAGAAGTGGTAGAGCCAGGACTAGAGCCACTCCCCCACCAGGGTTAGCCTCTTGGTGTGAGGAACCCCTGGAAGCCCTATATTTTCCTGCCACCACTGCTCCTTACTCCTCCCCTGATGCTTTATTTTCTCCCTGCTGGAGTTCTGCCTTTGACATTGAAGGCTCCTTTGAGACGTCTGTCTCAAACAATAGGCCGAGAAGCCTGGGTGTCCAGGTGCCCAGAAAAGAGCAGGTCCCCATATTTGGAAGTGGGAGAAGTTAATAGGAGAGCTGGATGGATTTAAAGGGACAATCAGAGCCCCTCGTATACTGCCAGGCTTAACACCCAGACCACAGTAAAGCCTGTTCTGTCCTTCACCCCAGGACAGGGGTCAGCCCCACGCCCCCCGATCATTGGAAAGTCCAAGAGGAATATGGTCAGTTCCTCCCCAGACATTCAGGAACTTGAGCCCCTCCCTTGCTGGGTTTGTCTTCCGCTCTCCATACCTGCAGTCAACCAGTCCTGTACCCCTGGCTTTCCCAGCAAATAAATTCCTTCTCCGCACCTTTGCTCAATCTAAGACTCTACCTGGAATATCCTCTCTCATACTCTTTGTTCAGATTCCACCTTCATGTTTCAAGTCCGTCTTCTTGAAAGTACCCTTCCAGGGACTTCACCCCACGTATGACACCCACTGTCCAGACTCCAAGGCCCCTGCAGCCCCTCAGTCTGATGGTCGTGCTTCCACGTGGGCTCCTCCTGCCTCCCCAGGGAGGCTGAGGCTCCTCAAACCATAAGCTATGGTGACAGTTTGCTGGTGCCCCCAGAGCTCCAGCAGGAGCATGGGAGTATTTTCAGAGGAGTGGTGGGTACATGGAGGGGTGTCCCTGCGTGGGCAGCTACACCTCTGCCCAGCCCCACCAAGGCTGTATGTCTCAGGATAGCAACCCTGACGAAGAAAGAGACTTTACTACTAGTCAAGATGTTTTTTAGACCCTTTTGAAGTCAACAAAAGCCACATGCTGCTGGCCTTCCACAGCTCTGCCCTGCCCAGTACACAGAGCCAAACCCCGTCCTGTCCCCGGGCCTGGGCCATGCAGGTAAGGCCCCCTAGGTGGCTGGGCCCAGGTGTGGGTACTGCGAGGTTGGCTGTGGCTGGTTCACAGATGTCAGCCCAGCTAGCAGGTGCAGGCCTGTGCTCATGCTGCCCCTGCAGTGGGTGACCTCACCCCACACACAGCTCTGCTGAAACCCTGCGCGTCTCAGATCCCACCTCTGCATGAAGCCGCCCTTTCTGAATGAATTGCTCTTCCTCTGTGCTCCCGGGCTCTAAGCTTCCTCTTTGGGATTGCTGGGTAGGTCAGCATTCGTCTCCCCTCTAGCTTGAGCAATCACTGGTTCTGGAATGAATGAAAGAATGACTGAATGAGATATTTGCTGCAAGAGGCAGTCTCCTCCCCAATTAATTTAAGCCTCTGGTCACCGTGGCTTGACCCATTCACTGGTCTATCAGCTACCAAGCTCCCATCTTGGACCTGTCTCAGTGGGAGTCACAAGCATCAGAGACAGGCCATGCCCTGCAGGAGCATCCAGTCTGGAGGGAGAGGGCCTCAGGCAGTGGCTGGGTGGCTGGCCTCCCCAGCCTGAGGCATTATGGGGTGCAGGTGCCTCCCATGTTTTGAAAGGAAGAACAAAAACACCAGGACGGGGTGGGTTTCCTTTCTCCCCTTTTAGCCTAGGCCTGCCTGGAAGATGGGGGAGCTGTATGTACTCACCTCTGCTGGGCATGTCCAGCCCCTAGCTCCGCTTTGCTCTTGGTTCTCCAGCAAAGAGAACCTGCCTGTGGGCTGTCAGCGCTGAGAGCTTGTCAGGTTGTATGCACTCCCTTGGCATTTAGAATTCCAGATTGGCAGGGACCCTCAAGGTTGCCTGACTTCCATTCCCCCTGTCACTTCCCGGCTACTATTCTAATTCTTTGAATAGCTCTCTCTGTCTCCCCAGTTTAACTCTGAGCTATGGAGATTGAGAACTGTTCATCTCTCTCTCCCTCTCACAGTAGGCAGTAAGAAGGTTAAAGAAGTGAAGGAAAGAAGGAATTACTGAATATTGCTGATCCCACAAGCAACTCTACTCCCACAAGCAACGGGCCTCAGTTTCCCATTAGCAGAATTACTAAGGGGCAGGGAAGTAGTCTTAATCCCTAGGGTCTCCACCAAGCTGATTCCTGGGGCATAGGGAGTGGTGCGTGTGCTTTCAGTATTTGGGGACAGGCTGCACGCTGTGGAGTCAGCCACGTTTGCCTGTCGGGGCAACTCCCATGTCCTTTCAGCACTGCCTCTTCCTATACCAGGCCTCCACCTCTTCCCTGGGGCCTTGCTGTCAGCCACCTGCCTGGGCTGGCTTTCCTGTATCCTTTGAGCTCCTTCAGGGCAGGAACCTGGCACAGAGTAAGCACAGAAACAAGCAAACAAAAGGGTTAGAGGAGCAAATGGGTGAGACATAGAGGAGTCCAAGGACCACGACGTCATAACCCAAATGCACACACCGTAAAGGGGAAATTCGTGATACCCAGTCAGCCCAAGACAGGGAGATGTTTGGTAGCAGGGCTGTGGGTATGTGCTTCATGACACCTGGCAGCTCCAGGAACTCCCCAGGGCCACACAGATAGTGTATTTTTCACCAGCATCTTCTAGCTGGCAGGGTCACACATGGGACAGTCACGCTTCGAGGACAAATGACTTGTCTAGACACATGCAGCAAGAGAAGGAATGTCCTGGAGGAGACTGCCCCTCCTTCTCCAGAGGCATAGAAGGAGTCTGAACAGGGGTTTACATCTTAGGTCTGCTACTCCGAGCTGTGGGACCTTGAGTTTATTTCACCTGAACTTTAGTTGCCTCATCCATGACATGGGAACCATGTACCAACCTATGGGGTCGAGGCGAGGGTTAAACACACTCAGGTATGTAAAGTGCTTTGTAAATCAGTCAGCTCTATACCAGTATTAGCCAAAGGACCAAAAGACGAGAAGAGTCAAAGTCATCTCTAGGCAGTGCCATGTGCGCAGTGCTAACCTAGCTGACCTCCTCTTCTCCAGGGCAAGAGCGAGACCACCGGGGGAGCCCTGTCCCAAAGGCCTTGTCGTCCCAGACCTAACTCGCTGCCTCCCAGCCTGTCTGAGGAAGAAACTCGCAGGATTGCACGAATATTTTCTTCCCGATACTCCCAGAAAGACTAATGCAGCCCAAGATACTGAGGGAAGGAGCACCCACCCACTCACCCTCAGCCTTGTCTGGCCTCCCTCAGGGCTGTGAAAGCCCTGAAACCACCACCAGCCTTGTCCCTGGACACCAGTCAGCCCAGACTAGAGGAGCGTCACAGACCAGCCCAGTGTCCACCTGCCAGGACTTCAGCTTCCTCCTCGGATGGTGAGGCAAAGGCTAGAAATGGTGGATTCCAGTGCCCAAGTGGCCCACCCGTCTTTTGACCAAGGGACCCAAGCGGGCATCTTTCGGCTGGGAAACTCCCCCCAGTGTCCTTGACCAGAGCCTCCTGCTGACAGGAGCCTACCCTCTGCCTGAATATGATAGGCCCTTTTGCCTTAAAGGGGTTGGGGAGGGTGGGTGGAGATGTTGTGCCTCGTGCATAGCCAGGGAAATCCTGGGGCCGACCTCCAGTTCATTTGCTTGGGAATAAGGGTATTTTATAGATAAAATTATTTTTATGCTGTGTTGAAATAATCAGTAGGAGAGGAGGGGGAAATTATCTCCTTCAAACTTTTTATCTGATTGTCTGAAACTCTAACCATGCTTTTAACTTATTGTTTTTACCCAGCTCTGAAGGTCATTGTTCCTGCCTGTGTTTGAATAAAATCATATTGGTATTTGTATTCTGTGCACAAGTGTTTCCCGGGTTGGCCACTGGACTGCAGTGTCAGAAATTTGCTTGTGCTCTGACAGCCAGAGAGAAAGCTTTGCAACCATACAATCCCTTGGAGAAGCTCATCTGGAACGGGGGGTCCAGGGTCACCATGAGACTTCTGACTCCTCCAAAGAAAGATTAGGTTGATGCAGATTAGGGTGACACCTAGTATTTCCTTTGCTGGTACCTCAGATCTATCAATCAGCACAGTAATGGGGCTCATGGCACAGGCCCCCTCAGAATGCCCCATCTCTCTGGGATGAGTACATAGCTCTGGCTTAGACTGTCAGACTCCAAACATTCGAGCAGCTACCATAGAAAGGGCCTGTGGGGGCATTAGAAGGGGGCAGAAATGTGCAGAGTGGCTGGGAGGGAACTACCTGGAGGGCCCTGCTTTCCACCCCCAAGTATAGGTCATCTCAGTCCTCAGAACAACTCTATAACCCACATCTTATGATTCCCGTCTTATAGTTAAACTGAAGCTCAACGAAGTTAAGTGACTTGCCTCTGTTCATGTACTTAGGAAGCAGATCACACAAGACACCTCCAGACATGTCACAAGGCTTCTGCGCCCAGGATACAGCCAGTTAAGTGCTTTGAATTCGGGGAGTTCATGGAGGAAACCATGTGGGCTGGAGCAGTCAGAGAAGGCTTCCTTGAAGAGCTAAGTCTGGGGGTGAGACCAGGGAGGAACCAGCAGGGCATGCGGGCCACGGTCCAGCTGGGGAGAGAGCAGAGACGGGTCCGGCTCTGCCACTTCCCGAGAGGTCGCCTCCGGCTTGACTGCGCAAGCCTCTATCTGTCAGAGCCTCTGTTCCCTCATCTGTAAAGCAAGATAACAAGCCCGGCTTCACTGGGTTGTTGAGAAGATTAAATGAGATGACGTTTGTGAAAGTGCTTTGCCAGCAATTGGCACTTAATGGAAGCATAGGAAATGTCAGCCCCACCCACCCCTCCCCCACTGACCCGGAGCAAGTCAGTAGATAGGCAGGCTCACCACTAACTGTGAGGCAGGACCTGCCCCAGAGAGTACAGGGTGATGCAGGGTGCCCCCCTCATCGGTCAAGTGCACTCAGACCAGCATGTCCCCCTTCATCTGTTTGTCTCGGCCCCCTAACCTTCGGCCTGCCAGCTCACCTCCTCCCCAGTGTCTCCCTCTCAGCTCACCAGCTGCCTGTCTGCCAGGAGCTTTCAAGGCCCAGGTCTCCGCCTCCCTTGAGGCCACAGAGAAGCTAGGGGCCTAGGCCTGAGGGGTTACGCCTCAGGTGAAGAATTTTCCTTCCCAATCCTGCTCCAGCTCCTGTAAATAACTTGATGGGGTCGAGTTAGGATAAGGACATGCATGACTCCTACCCAGGCTGCGGGCGGCCTCTGATAACACAGAGGCACCCTGAGGGTCTGAAAACCTCCCCCTACACTTACAGAGTGTGTTATTTACCAGTGGCTTCTCCCCAGAAGTTGGATCTATTTTGCAGTAACAGCTCAGACGAGAAACGCCCTGCCAAGCATGCAGCACCGGCTAAGGGCATGAGGTACATGTTTGTTCCACCACCACCAACAGAACTAGCCAGCGTCTCCCTACTTCCCTTTCAGCACTCCCTCCACAGAGCCCTGAAAATGGGTGCTTCTCATCACCCAGAGGTTGGCTGATCTCAGCCCATGGCAGCCAGCTTTGGAACTTCTAGCACAGACTGGATTCTGGGGACACGGAGCCAAAGCAGACAGACCTGGCCCTGCCCTCGAAGAGCTCCCAGGCCCACATGAGCTAAGCTGCCCTCCCTCTGGGTCTCTCCAGGGCCCACCACCCCCTTGTTTGGGTTCCGACTATTTACCCCTCCCCACCTCCCGGCTGCAATTCACCCACCACCTCCAGACTGCCATTTTCAGCTGGAGCCAAGAACCTACTTCCAGAACGCTCCCCACCTCAGCAGCCCTAGCAGCCCCTTTCCTTCATAGGACTAACCCAACTGCCTGTTCTGCTGACACTGGGGCAGGGACTGCTCCAAGGAGGACCTTTGCACTTGAGTGTCTGGACTTGTGACCATGGCCATGGCTCTGCGCCCAAGTCTAGCAGTGGCCTCTGCCTGCTCCTCTGCCCCACCCAGTCACCTCCCTTCCCTTCCCACCTCTCTTCTTCTCTCCTTCCCTGCCCCCTGCCCCTCCCTCCTCTCTACTCAGTCACCTGGATCCCAGGTTCAGATTCGCCCACCCCTTACCCTCCGTGTCTACCAAGGGGGCCTCAGCGGCTGCTGCGAGGAACCCTTCCCGCCCCACCCCTCACACCCTCCCCAGAGCCCTTTGGCCTCAGGCGTGTCCATGCTGAAGCCCCCAAGTGTCATATCATAGAGAACAGTGTCATGTCATGGAGAACAGATGGGTCCAAAGTACATTACAGTTTGCAGGCTGGAAGTCAGGCCCTGCCAAGTATTGCGACCTGGGCGAGTCACTGTCCCTCCCTAAGACTCTGTTTTCCCCTCTGCAACCTAAGCATTAAAATGCATGGATCCTCAGCCATAGAAAGGAGTGAAGTGCTGACACATGCTCCAACATGGATGAACTTGGAAAACACTGCTAAGTCAGAGGCCAGTCACAAAAGGTCACATATTGTGTGGTTCTATTTATACAAAATGTTCAGAATCAGCAAATCTATAGAGACAAAGTAGATTAGTGATTGCCTGGGGTTGTGGGGAGGGGAGAAAGGAAGTGACACTGTTGATGTGTACGGGGATATTGGGGAGGGTAATGAAAGTGTTCTAAAACTGATGGTTGCATAACTGTGAATACGCTAAAAACCGTTGAATCGTACCAGTTATATAGGTAAATTGTATGGTATGGGAATTATATCTCAATAAAGCTATTTAAAAAAAAAAAAAAACTTAGACTCCTAATTGTACCTACCTCATAGTGTTGTGAAGAGATAGAAATAATGTATGTAAAGTTTCTAGCACGTGGTAGGCACCAAGAAGTGAGTTATCATCGTTGTTACTATTAAGAGGAGGCCCAGGAGAGCCCTGCCCAGACTATCATGGAAGTCTTGACCTTTGGACTCTCAAAAGTGACAAGTCCAAACCCCCCACCCCATATATACCCTCATCACCCGAGGAAGCACTTCTTTAATCAGCTGGAAAGGGCTAGTTTAAAGAACCCCAAGTCAAGGGAGCTGAAGCAGATCTGGAACTCCAAGCTTCCCCCTCACCTCCCTGCCCCTCACCAGCCGCCTCTGGTCAAGTGACCAGGCTGTCAACTAGCTTCTCCAGGATAAGGTTTCAGGTCAGCCAGAGTGTATAAAGACAGGTGCCAAGCCAGAGGCTGCAGGGACGACAGCAAATGACAGAGGCGTGATCAGGTCCCTGCTGCCACCTCCTGGGATGGAGCCCTGAGGAGCCTTAAAGAGACCCTATGCTTCCCCCACTTTGGCTGGACTCACAGGTAAGACCCCACTCTCCACCCCACCTTCCTCCTCCAAGTTCTCCCCTCGCAGCAGCCTATGGAGAGCAGCCAGGAGCTGTCAGGGGTCGCTAACCATAGCAGGACAAAGCCGGTAGAGGTTGAGTCAAGATGAGGGAACGGCAGCCCTGATGAGGGCACTATGGCGGGGCTGGGACTCCACCCCAGCTCCTGTGTCACTCACCCAGGACTCACTTCCCCCTTGCCCTGCTGGCTGCCTCTGCTGTGATTTTGCAAATCCCCATAGATAAAGAGGTGGCTTTCTCCATAGTCTGACCCAGAGTCCCGAGGATTCCCCCAGAGCATAAAGCCCTTTCCCCATGAGGCCCCCTCTCCTGAGTGGGGGGGCCACCCCAGCTCTGCTCAGACAGCTTCCTCAGTGGGGATGCAGTAGAGGCTTTGCCAGGAGGGTGGAGTCAGGCAGCGTATCTCAGAAAAGGGGCTTCTGATCCCTGCTTCAGAGCCACCACAGAGAACTTGTTTCTAATGCAGATTCCCAGACCCCAGCTCAGACCTGAATCTCCGGGGCTGAGGGCCAAGAATCCACTCTGTAAACAAGCAGCTCAGGGATCCTGAGCTCTCCCTGAAGTCTGAGACTCTGGGTGGTGGAACAGGAACAGGTGCTAGACAGACCTGGGCTCTAATTCCAGCTCCATCCCATTAGCCTTACGATTAGCTGAAGCCCTGGAAGCCCCAGGGCCCTTGTTTATGAGGACAATCATAGCAGCTACCTTGTATGCCGTATAAAAGGGTTGAACTAGTTAATGCCTGTAAAGCCCTCAGCACGGTGCCTGGTGCAGGAAGCACTCGGCAGATGTTAATGGGGCACCACGACTCTGGGCGTGCAGGCTGAAATGTCCCATCCCTCACGTGCCCCAGCAGAGCACAGGAAGGAGGGTCTGCTCTACGCTTCACCTTTGCCAGTGGGAAAGTTCTGCTGGCTGCTAGGGCTCCCTGGGTACCAATTCAGGAGGCTGGAGTAAAGGGGGAAGGAGGTTAAGGAGCACTGGCCTCAGGGCCCCTGCCTGTGCCCACCATTGTGGCCTCCCCCCTGCCCTGCCCCCACTTGACCAGTGAAAGTCTAGAGCCCTCCGCACCTGAGTCCACTCCACCCTCCCGTGGGGGGCTCGGGACAGCCTCTGGAATAGGCTCCAGCTTCACCCTTGGCCGCTGCTCTTGACCAAGTTCAGGCTCCAACACCTCTTGCTGCACCATCCCTTCAGCCTCACTTGTCTCTGAGCCTCCAGTCCATCCTTGACACCTGCACCAGCCTGATCCAAACACAGGTCTGATGGTGTCATTTCTCACCTTGAAAACACCAACCAGTCCCCATTCTCGCTAAGTACAGCTGTGGCATTTGAGGCCCTCCACCAAAGAACACTGTGGACATCTCAGACCTTGTTGCCCATTTCCCCACCTCAGCAAGTGGGGTCCCTTGGTCAACTGGTCCTCCCTGGACCCCTCTGGCCCTGGGCCGTCCCTGTACCAGGCTGCACAGAGAACCAAGATAAGTAGCCCCAGTCCCTGCTTTGGGACACCCCCCCCCCCATCTAGGCAGGAAACCATTGCAGTTAATGAGTTAATTCTAGGGACTTCTCTGGCAGTCCAGTGGTTAAGACTCCACGCTTCCACTGCAGGCGGCACAGGTTCGATCCCTGGTTGGGCAACTAAGATCCTGCATGGCGCGCACCATGGCCAAAAAAAAAAAAAACCAGAGCTAATCCTAAAGAAGGTGTGGGACAGAGGCAGTTGAGGACAAAGGAGGTTCAGAAGGGAAGCCGTGCCTGATGGTTCAGCCCCTCTGGCCAGAGGACACAGGCGGCCCCTGGGAGACGGACCCAGCCCATGAGGCAAAGCCCACCAAGTGCTCCCTGCAGGGCCTGGCCCATCGCAAACACTCCACTGCCAGGGGCCAATGGCAGGGAATGCACTGAGTCACACAGCCCTGGGCGGGATCCCACCTCTGCTCCTCAGTTCCTGACTCTGAAAGTGGAATTAAAATACCTAACTTGCAGGATTCTTCTATTAGAGCCTGGGTGGCCACCAAGCTTTTGAAAAAGGGACACTTGTACAACCAGCAAGAGACACTAGAGAACACACCTCCCAAGGGCCTCCCTGCCCTGAGAGTCGGGCCCTCACATTCCTGAAGCCGAGGTTCCCAGCAGCACAGCTCCTGTCAGAGGAGGGGAAAGGCCAGGGCTTGAGGGAAGAGAGGCTGACAGGATGCAGGCACTGGCAGCTATTCCCACACACAACCAGGCACTTTCATTCCAACCCCAGACAGAGGAGCCAGAGCCTCCCTGCCGGGGACTGAGCCTGCCTGGCAGCTGCTGGGCTTCTGCAGGGCGAAGGGGAAGGAGGACAGTGTTCCCCCCGCACGCCTGCAGTGCTGTCCCCTCAGCCAGGCTCAGCTCCACGCCAGCCTCCCAAGGGGCCAGATCCTCCTTGGACCTTCTCAGGGAGGCAACACAGAAAGGCAGGCAGACGGGCTGTGGGAGGAGCACTGCAGGGGGAGCCTGAGGCCTGACTGCGTGCCGTGCGCTGGTCTCAGCCTCTCTGGGCACATTTTCTTCCTCTGCCAAATTGGACACCGATGCCCACCCACCCAGCCCTCCTCGCCAAGCTCTTGTTCTATGTGCTTAGCACTTAATTCCCCAGAGAGGGGTTTTGCATGCAATTTAAAGGGCTTTGAATGCCCTCAACAAAAAAGCAAGATAGTGGATATCCACACTACCACATCCACTGGGGCCCCTGAGTGAACGGTGAAGGGGGCCTTATTGCCACCACAAGAACCTGGTTGGAGCTCTGAATTTGAGGAAGTCTCTTTCCAACTTAAGCCTCTCTTTTCTCACCTGTAAAATGGATTTAAATGCTGTCCTGCCCTCTTTCCAGGGCTGTTTCAAGCCTAGTGGGCTCTGACACTGGTGGCTGGTAACACTGAGCAAGCCAACATCTCTGAGCCTCCATTCGCTCAAACGCAGGGAGAGGAAGGGGGAGCCTACCTCTCAGGAAAGTTGTGAGAATTCAGTGAAATCGTGTGTAAAGCTCCACCGCAAGAGCCTCACGCCCCATAGCCATTCCCTCCTCCTACCCTAAGCGGTGCCCTGGACTCTCGCACAAGCGCACGCCCTTCCCTGCACCTGGAACCCCCCTCCCACTTCTCCAGCTGCTGAAATTTTGCCCACCTTTCAAGGCCCTCCCCCCACCCCCCACCATGAAACTGTCCTAATTCTACCTCACAAACAAGAGAGAGGGTTTCTCCCTCCTTGGAGTCCCTTCTTGATGGTTCCTTCCTTCCAACATTGATCCAGCCCATCTTGCACTGCAGTTACGTGTGGGTGTGTCTAATGCCCCCACAAGACTCCTTGAGAGTTCCCCACAGGCAGGTCACACAGACTGTTTTTACTCATCTCCAGATTTCCTGGAGCGCCAAGCACAGAACTTAGCATGAGCTGGGTCTTAGGGAGGTCCATAGGCCACGACAAGGACTTTGGACTTTGTTCTGAATAACTAGGCGGGGCGGGGGCGGTTGGAGAGCTTTAAAGCAGGGGAGTGACATGATCTGAATTATGCTTGGACACTAGGTTAGGTCCCCATCCAGAAAATCTCCTCCTGCATTTGCTGTCCAGGCCTAACATTCCAGAATCGGTGCACAATTCCCTTTATGACTCCATAACTTCAAAATGCATACAATCCTTATATGTAAGCTATATCTCAATTTTTAAAGTTTTAAAAATAAAAGTAAAATGTTAAGTGCAACTTCATGCCGGGAGAGATCAAAATAAAAGCACCCCCTTCCCCGGGGCAGGATTCAAAAGTTGTCCCTCCACACTATGACCCAGGCTTCCAGACTGGGATCCAGTGGCTGGTGAACTCCCATCTCAACCCATCCTCCATCTCACCTCCTTCATTCCCTTTGGATAATTCTACACCTATCTGTGTTCCTGAATGTAAGCTCCTTGGGGGCAAGGGCCAAACATGATTCATTCCATATCTTTCCTCCCCTAGTACCTGCCATAGTGTTCAAGAAATAGCTGATCATTAAGATAGTCACTTACACCTTAGCATGAATTAGAAACATCAGCTCCTTCTTAAGAACAGACTTTTCTAGGGAAAGGCGACAGCAAGCATAAGAGTCCAGGGAGCCATGTGGGTTGAAGAGACAGGACAGGGAGAACCAGAGTTGTAGACCACAGTCCTGAAAGAAGCCTCAAGTGGTCACCCCTATCTTTTGGAATCCATTTCACCACTGGTGAATAGGTAATATATCATTCCCATTTACCCAAGAGAGGTTAAATAATGTATCTAATGTCCCTCACCCATTAGTAAGCCATGAAGACAGGGCAGGAACTCAGGTTTCCTCACCACAGGACCAGAGTTCTTCTATTACCATAGAGAAGGGGGCACACAGTCAGCCCACTTAACAGCTAACTCTATGGGACTGGCCCTGGCTCCAGGGGTGACAATGCTGAAGGGTCCAGGATCCCAGCACACTGGGGGGCGCCGAGTGTGTGAGTTGGGGTGCCCGTGGGCATGAACTGCCAAGAGATGGCATCAGCACCAAAGGCCTGTACCCGCTTCCCAAGGTAACCAAGGCTAAACCAGGACCCTCATGTACACATGCCCCTGGTCCACCAGCAGTAAGATGGGTGCAGGCACAAGTGCACCCCTGGGGGCAGGGAGGGGGCACAGTCCCCCTCAGAGCCCTGGGGAGGCCGAGCAGCAGAGGGGCCCAGGGTCAGTCACCACCACCCCACCCCCATCCCTCCACAGCAGAACACCAGCCCGGGAGTCCTACAGTGTTGGGAGGAAACATCTCTAGTCACAGGCTAAATATCTTTGGTGACAGAGAAGCAATCACAGGCTGAGAAGGACTGTGTTTGTTTTAAGTAAAGAAGAGTACATTCAGGCAGGCTTGGAGGAAACAACAACTACAACCCCTCATCCAAGATGGCTAGCAGTTTAACTGAGCCATGAGGCACATTTATTTTGTTGATTTGGGACGGCAGGGCCTAAAGCCATGAGACTTGGCAGCCTCTCTCTCCATACACCTCAGGGAGCAGGCCTTTCGCAGGAAGCAGCCTGAGGCTGGGGAAGGAGAACGGGGTTGGGGGGTTGCCTGTCCCTGCCTGAGCCTTTATACAGTGGAGACCCACCTCCAACCGGGAGGGGAGAGGGGTCAGGGTGAAGATGGCAAGACATAAGGGAGGAAAGTGACCTGTTCTTATAAGTCAAATCCACACAGCTAAGCACAGCCATGCAAAGGTTTTCCCTTATAAACACCCTCCTGATGCTGAGGGGGGCCTGGGGATGGACCCAGAGGGCATGGGTTCTATCCCCTCCTCTGGCCTGTCTCCTGCAGCCTCCTCCATGCACTGAAGCCCAGGGCTGTGCAGCAGCCTCTCTCCTTGGACCTCCGCTGGGCCCTGGAGGGACCGGGCAGAGCCCCTGGGACCATGGTTGGACTGAAGCCTTCAGAGGTGCCTCCCACAACGGCTGTGAAGTTCCTGGGGGCGGGCACAGCGGCCTGCTTTGCTGACCTCCTCACCTTTCCACTGGACACGGCCAAGGTCCGCCTGCAGGTAGGCGCCCTTTGGCTGAGGGTCATTACTCCCATCAGTGGAGGGGCTGAGTTCTCCACCAGGGCACCTGCAGTGTCTGCCCGCTCGCTTTTCCTCACAGCGGACCCTGAGCAGGCCACTCACCCCACTGCCCACAACTCTGCCTCGCCACCTCCCCATCACCATCACCCAAGACCAAAAGATCTTAATTCCTTGGCAGGACATGCCAGGGCCCTTCATGGCCTTGCCCTACTTTGTAAGCCAAAAAGTGAGAAGTAGAAGTAAGGAATTACTGAGTGAGCTTGGGCAAGCCACTGACAATCTGTACCAAGAAAAACAATCCACGCTGTTCTCCCTGAGGATCCAACACCACACTGTGTACAACAGTCTGTGGGCTGGAAACTGCTACACAAAACTGTCATTTTTACCGGGATGTGATGCTGTGATCATGCTTTTCCAAGGTCCAGCCCCAAGCAGGCCCCCCTGCACACAGCCCCATCCACCCCCCACCCAGCCCCTCACACCGCTGCGGGGTGTCCCTCAGATCCAGGGGGAAAACCAGGCGGCCCGGAGCGCGCAGTACCGCGGGGTGCTGGGCACCATCCTGACCATGGTGCGCACCGAGGGCCCCCGCAGCCCCTACAAAGGGCTGGTCGCCGGCCTGCAACGCCAGATGAGCTTCGCCTCCGTCCGCATCGGCCTCTATGACTCCGTCAAGCAGTTCTACACCCCCAAGGGATCGGACCGTGAGTGCTGAGGGGGTGGGCGGAAGCAGAATCTAGGCTGTGGGTCAGAAGACCAGGGCAGTGCAGACCCAGAGGCAGAGCTGGGGCGTGAGAACTTGGTAACATGCTCATGAGAAGACTCTGAGCCTCCGTTAAGGAGGCTCTGGAGCCTTGGCCCAAGAGAGGAAGGCATCGAGCAGGGGAAGCCCCCAGAGATCAGCATCAGGCCCAGAGAGGTGCTGGGTGGCGGAACACTGGCCCACTCGCTCTCCTCCTCTCCAGACTGCAGCATCACTACCCGGATTTTGGCGGGCTGCACCACCGGGGCCATGGCAGTGACCTGTGCCCAGCCCACAGATGTGGTGAAGATCCGATTTCAGGCCAGCGTGCACACTGGGCCCGGGAGCAATAGGAAGTACAGCGGGACAATGGATGCCTACAGGACCATCGCCAGGGAGGAAGGGGTTCGGGGCCTGTGGAAAGGTAGGTCTGGACTCCAGGTTCAGGGGGTCTTGGGCAGTGATTTCCCTACCCTAGGGCTGGAGCAGGGAACTGGGCAAGGGGGGAGCCCAGCACGTGTATTTCAGCGACTCTAAAGGAACATCCCAACCATTGCAACATCCCAGCTGACCCGCCACCCTGCCCCAAATTCAGTTCAGTTTGCCAACTCTTCACCACGTGCAGGACTGTAAGGGAGAGAGAAATGAATAGAAGACATCCTCGTGGCTCTCACAGTCACACAGAGGAGAGGGGACATGTCAAGGAGCAGCTATTCCACAGGGCAGGATGTGCTGGGTTCACGCGCAGGGGCAGGGCCGGAGGCAGGAGAGGCCATGCGGGCTGGGGGTTAGGGCGGGGGGAGGTGACGCACAATCTAGGCCTCAAAGGCTGAGCCGGCTCAGCAGAGAGTGAGGGAAGGGCCTCCCCAGCAAAGGCCGACGAGGATGACTGCAGGGCATGGAGAAGAAACAGAGGCCACTGGGGGAAGCAGCCATGAGGAGGGGGCTTCCTTGGGAACAAGGCTTTAGGGTTCCCTACGTGTCTGAGTGGTGGCCACCTTGACAAATACTGTTGTCTCTCCCACATGTGGCTGGGGCTCACGTGAATCTTGCAGAGGACAGTGACCCAGTGAAGGTTAAAGGCAGGACACCTGGGTCACAGCCTCACTTGCTGTGTGCCTTCCTGGAGCCCAGCCCTCATCTGTGAAACCGGGGCGGAGGGGGGGTCTTGACGCTCTCCAAGGGCCCTGCCAGGGCTACATCCTGTCACTGTTCCAAGAGCCTAGCCTCCCTCTTCCAAAGAAAGGCTTCCTTTTCTGCCTCTAGCCAGGTCTCAGGGAGGCATATCTTAATTCTGATAGATATTGCAGATTATCCTCTGAACTGTGGCCCAAATACAAGAGGGCCTCTCTGTTTTTTGTCTCTAAGATGGACATGGATAACCTGAGAGTTTTTAAACATCAGAAAGGAAAGTATGGAATCTGCCCACCTGAGGTGGGCTCCTCTGAGACCCCTGGAATGGGGCACCATGTCCCCCCCACTGGGGCCTGTGGCCTTGCAGCCAGGGGTTCCACTTCTCCTCTACCCCACTCATCAGCCCCACCCCCTCCCTGACAGGAACTCTGCCCAACATCACGAGGAATGCCATCATCAACTGTGCTGAGATGGTGACCTACGACATCATCAAGGAGAAGCTGCTAAACTACCACCTGCTCACCGGTGAGGCCCTGGGCTCCAGGCAGACGGCCCTCCCATAGCAGAGAGGGAACCCGGGACGCCAGAGAGTGGGCACCACCCACAGGCAACTGGGCTTTAGAAGGAGTAGAGGGAGGCGCAGTGCCCAGCACATCACTATGATGAGTAGGAAAGAACCCCGGACAGGAGGCCCGAGACCTGGCTTCCAGCCCCGTGCCACCTCTCCCCGTGCACCTTTAAGCAAGGGTCACCTTCTCTGACTACAGTTTCCTCCAACTAGGTGGTTGGACTGGATTACCTTCCAACCCTTGGACAGCCCAGTTCTGTTTTACAAGTCCTTACCAAGAGCTCCGCCCTGGGCACTGTGAGAGATTTGGAAAACACTATCCTTACACTCAGGGAGTTCACAGTTTCATGAGGGACAAACAGTGGACACATATGAAACAGAAAGCAAGGGCACACCTCATCTCACAGCCCAACATTTGCTCTTCCCTAACCTGCGACAGACGACTTCCCCTGCCACTTCGTCTCTGCCTTTGGAGCTGGCTTCTGTGCCACAGTGGTGGCCTCCCCAGTGGACGTGGTGAAGACCCGATATATGAACTCACCCCCAGGCCAGTACCGCAGCCCCTTCGACTGTATGCTGAAGATGGTGACCCAGGAGGGCCCCACAGCCTTCTATAAGGGGTGAGCCTCCCCTCCTGCTGCCAGTACTCCCTCCTAGAGAAGCAGGCCTCCCTCCCCAGCTCCCTTCCTTCCCGCCATGTGGATTGTGTCTACCATGGGTCCACCTGGAAACACACTGGTGAACAGCACAGGTGTAAATGCCACAAAGGACAAGTATAAAGACCTACGGAAATGATTTTTAGAAAGAATGGACCAGGTCTGATTTGGAGAGTCAGGGAGGCTTATCTGAGAAAAAGGTTTCTAGGCATAGGTCAAAGTGCTATCCCCAAACGTCCTGGGCAGGGGAGGAGGAGGGAAAGGTGGTTGGTAATCCTGAGACTTTTCTCGGACCCACCGCCATCACTGTGGACCACCACAGTCGGCAGCCCTAGTGCCCAATGTGCTTCATGTTTTCTTGCTTCTCTGCCTTGGCATTTACTGTTCCCTCGGCGTGGAATGCCTTTCCTGCGCCATCCACATGCTCTACATCTTAGCTGTCCTTCAAGACTAGTTCAAATGCCACCTCCTCCCTAACACTCTCAGGTGTAAACTTTCCCCCTCTGTGAACTTCAGTGATACTTCCTCCACACCACTTTTATGGGATCTACCACTTCCTACTTTGTATCAATATTATAGTATTTGTAAGTTTAAATTATCCCCCATGCTAGAGTGCAGGCTCCTTGCAGCCAAGGACTGTGGCTTATACAGTTGACCCTTGAACAATGCGAGGGTTAGGGGCATGGACCCCATGCAGTTGAAAATACGTGGACAATTTATAGTCGGCCCTCCATACATGAGGTTCCTCCATATCCCTGGTTCCACATCCACAGATTCAACCAACCACGGATCCAACCAACCGCAGATCATACAGTACTGTAGTATTTAATATTGCAAAAAGATCTGTGTATAAGTGGACCCTCACGGTTCAAACCTGTGTTGTTCAAGGGTCAACCGTATACATCTTCCATATCCCAGAGTCCCCAGCACCAAGGCAGCACTCTATAGTGTAGTCATTAACAATCGTCGTGACTGCTAAGTCCCTAAGTATGAGGCCTTTTGCTAAGCACTTCACAAATACTATCTCACCCCCCTGAACTGGGCCGTGTTCTCCACATTTACTGGGGAAGAGACCGAGGCTCAGGAAGGTCATGGAACTTGTCCCAGCTCACAAAGTCTGAATGGCAGAGCCACGGCTCAAACACTGACCGTCAGATACCACCCACATCGTCCATCCCACGCTAAGCTCTTTGCTTGGCCCTCTTACCTCCACCACTGAGGATAGTTTTCTGGCGTCCAGCGTTAGATTGGGCCCAACAAGCAACCATGTTCTCGACCCTGGGATGACGTCACAAAACTGAGTTCCAGCTGACAGTTCTTTTCCTGTAAGTGCCGCCATCATTTCACTCTTCAGCTGTAGCCACTTGTCTCGGTTTGTACTTTCACTTGGCAAACATTCACTGAGGATCTTGCGGGTGCTGGGCCCTGTGCTATGCGCTGTACCTTAACTCATTTAATCCTCTCGACAGCTCCGTGCGGTAGGTGTTGCTGTCCTCATGTTACAGATAAGTAAGCTGAGGCTGAGAAAGATTAAGTTCAAGAAGCTGGTCAAGCTAGGATGTGAATCCAAGTCTAATGCCAGAGTTCACATTCGTTGTCCCCGTGCTGTACGCCCTGTGAGGGGCCCAGGCTGAGGGTTCAGGAGAGGCCTTGGGGGGAGGTTCTGGTGCCCAAGCTGAGTCCCACGGAGCCAAGAGCGAACAGCCCGGCAAGGAGAGAAGGAGATATTCCAAGCAGAAGGAGCAACGTGGGCAAAGGTGTGGGAGGAAGCGTCTGGCAGGAGCTGAGAGGACCAGGAGGGGATTAGCGGAGAGAGAGGCTGAAGAAGAGGCAGGGGCCGGCCGCTCCCTGAGTCTGCGAAGCACAGCCGAGGGGGGCTCTCGCCCAGCCGCGCTACCTACCGCAGGACAGGCAGGCTTTCCGGAGAGCAGCTAAATTTGGTGTCACGTTGTTTTTGCCCCTCCAGCTGGAGGCCGAGGTCTCCGCAGGGGTGGCCACTCAGGTTGTAAATGAGCCCAGAAATACCCAGCAGCAGAATGGAGTCAGGTGGTTTTAACTGAGCTACTTAACCTCGGTTTCTGAAGAGAAAGAACTGGCAACAATCATAGCTACCTGATAGAACTGTGAGAATTAACTGCCTGACACAGTAACATGGCTCAAAATGTTAGTTTTCTTTCCTTTCCCAACTCCAGCTTCTGCCTAAATTCCTTCAGTAGAGAAGAAAATGACTGAACAATCTCAGAAAATGCTCGTGCCTAACAGAAGGCTAGTCCTTTGGCACCAGCACCGAGTGGGGAGAGCGCATAGATCCATGTGGGACTCCAGTCCACCCACCTGACCATGTGATTGTTTCTCTCATCAGATTTACACCCTCATTTTTGCGTTTGGGAGCCTGGAATGTGGTGATGTTCGTCACCTACGAGCAACTGAAACGGGCCTTGATGAAAGTCCAGGTGCTACGGGAATCTCCATTTTGACTAAGACAAGGCCACTTGGTACTTAACTCGGACAAAACCAGGTAAGGATGGAATAAAGCAGCGGGTCCACACACACAAGGACGTAGACCCACACATGTTTACAGAACTGTTTACTTGCTGCTGACTCAAGAAACAGAAGAGGAGGAAGGACTGTGGTCTTCAGTGCTTTGTCTTAAGAACACCTTTGTTTTGCACTGACAACATGGAAAATAAATTACATTAATTTGTGAAACCCATCAGGTTGGATGCCTAACATTTAGGCAAGGAAAAACAAAACATCCACTTGGATAAAACGGAAGTTTGCAAACTTACGTCCCCTGAAAAATCTGATTAGACGATGAATTATAAACAGGAAAGGGACAGGAGTGGCACGCGATTCACTTGGAAATCAGCTAAGGAGTCTACAGGGGCACCGCCAAAGCAACACAAAGCTTTTGACTGCAGCCTTCGGTTAGCCATGCATCATCAGCTATATTTGTAGCGTGCCTGCTGTGTAAAACCCGCTGGGATTCCAGGAAACGTGAGAAGAAAAGAAAACCTAGAACCTGTGTCAAAGGAGCACTGCTGAGCCAGTGTGAGGCTTAGACCCATAAATGTTTGCTGATGACACTGGAGAATCAAGAGGGCAGCCTCAGTCTCTTTCCTGTAAAATGGGAGTAATAATCCCTTTCCTCCTACCTCACTTGGGGTGTTTATGAGGATCAAGTGAGAAGGTGGGCAAGAAAGCACATTATAAAAGCAAAAGCTCTGTACAAATGTAAATAGAAGGACCATGCCTTGGGAAAGATTTTGTAGGTCAGTGAGGAAGTGCCAGGGAAGAAGTTTTTGAAAGACACAGTTGTCTAGAGGTGAGACCAAAGGAACCAGGGGTTTGGGGGCCAGGGGTGACAAAGAATGATGTGCAGCTGTGGGAGCCCCCCACTCCGTGCTGGACTGTGAGGCACCTTGAAGGGTGTGGAGTTTGGGGACAAAGAGATAAATACTGAGCTGAGAGCCTAAAGTACCAGGAATCAGAATTTTTGGAAAATTACTATGACTCAATAAAGGAATTCACACCTTGAGTGTGGGAATGAGAATAGCCACTTTTCTGCCTTCTCTTTCTTGGATGGAATCACCCTTTCTCGCTTCAGGCTTCCTGTGTGTCAGCGCTGGGCCACACCTGGCCCACACACATACACTGCCTTCTGCCCTTCTGCAGGCTGGCTGCTCTGTCGTTTAGGGGTTCGGCACCTCCATATGTAAAAGGCAGGCTTGAACCAGATAACCTCCTTCTGAACTTAACTGGCCATATTTCACATTGATAATTGGGACCCAGAATGCCAGACTTTCTGCTTCTTAGCAGCCTGTGTGGCTCTGATGACAGAACTGGGTTCAAACCACAGACACACACACATACACACACACACAACTATTAGCAACCTAACCATGGGGAATTCTTGCACCTCAGAGTCCTACAGAGAAGTGGGAATGACAATCCTCACTTTGCAGGAGGTGTTCAGTGATGTCATCCTTCCTTCCCTACTCTGACTCCTCTGCACCCTGGGGAAAAACGAACATCCACTTTCCGAAATCAGCACTTTCCTAAATCTAAATCATAATTTTTGAGCATCTACATATACGAAGTGGAAAGTCCAAGCAAAAGCAAAAAAATAAAAATTATTTTGATTTAATGTCTGGTTCAGCTTTCAAATAAAAGCTATATTTAAAACTTTCTCTTTCTTTTGACTTGACAGCATGTGCAAATCATTTTTAAACACTTGGTCTTGATTTGTAAGTTCCTAGAGGCCAAGGACTATGCCTTCCATGAGTTTCTATGTAGCAATATTAACCCATCATCTATCCAGAGCACACTATTTAGATGCTGCTGCTGAAAGAGAGGGGATGAATGCTTCTGAGAGATATTTTGATTGAGATCAGAAGCCTAGTGACCTCCAACTTCAGGCTTTTGGGAGAGGGAAAACAAGATTGGTGGGAGGTCTTCTGAGGTTTTTCTGGGCAAAATACTAGATCTCTTTCCCCATTTCTTAAAGGCAGAGGTTGAACCAAATGACCTAAGACTAAAGTTCTGTGATTCTAAGAACTAAGAGCTTCCTCCAAGCCACAGGCATTCCCTTCCTAGTCCTGCCTCCCAATTTCTGCCACCAGGAAGCCAGGGATACAAACTCCTGAGGTCAGATCACCAGCTGAGGCCAATACCCATTCCCCCACTGCACCCTCACAGACACCTACCTCCATCAAGTCTTTCAAAATGTTACCGAACCGGGCTTCCCTGGTGGCGCAGTGGTTGAGAGTCCGCCTGCCGATGCAGGGGACGCAGGTTCGTGCCCCGGTCCGGGAAGATCCCACATGCCGCGGAGCGGCTGGGCCTGTGAGCCATGGCCACTAAGCCTGCACATCCGGAGCCTGTGCTCCGCAACGGGAGAGGCCACAACAGTGAGAGGCCTGCGTACTGCAAAAAAAAAAAAAAAAAAGTCATGTACCACAATGTTCACTGCAGCTCTATTTACAATAGCCAGGACATGGAAGCAACCTAAGTGTCCATCGACAGATGAATGGATAAAGAAGATGTGGCACATATACACAATGGAATATTACTCAGCCATAAAAAGAAACAAAATTGAGTTATTTGTAGTGAGGTGGATGGAACCAAACTTGAATCCTCTCGCCCACACACAGTAAAGCTGACCTACTGACACTGGGTTGTGGTGAAGGTAAGTACAGCCCTTATTGCAGGGCACCAAGCAAGGAGTTCAGGAAAGCTAGTACTCAAAACATGCGAACTCCCTAATGGTTTGTTTTGTTTGTTTGTTTGTTTGTTTTTGGCTGGGTCGAGTCTTAGTTGTGACACACTGGATATTTCGTCGCAGCGCACAAGCTTCTCTCTAGTTGTGGTGCACGGGCTTGTCTTTAGTTGTGGCACACAGGCTCGGTAGTTGCAGTGCATGGGCTCTCTAGCTGCAGCACGTGGGCTTAGTTTCCCTGTGGCATGTGGGATCTTAGTTCCCCAACCAAGGATCGAACCTGCATCCCCTGCATTAGAAGGTGGATTCTTAACCACCAGGGACCCTAGGGAAGTCCCACACACACACCAGGGATTGAACCAGTGCCTCCTGCAGTGGAAGCACAGAGTCTTACTCACTAGACCACCAGGGAAGTCCCAGCAAAGCATTTTTAAAGGCAAAGTGAGGAAGGGGCATCCCAGGGTCTGTGAACAGCTTGTGCACAATTCTCTGATTGGTTGATGGTGAGGTAACAGGACGATGTCCCAGGGGTAACATTATCAATCCTTAGGCGCCAGTAGGTCTGGGGGCTATGGGCTCATCATCATCAAGTAGTTAATTTCTTCCATTTGGTGGGAGTTTTAACATCTGTAAAACTACTCAGGAAATGAGCATCAGATATGATTATCTAGGTAATTCACAGAGGAGCTAAAGCAGAGACTACAGGAGAGGGGTCTGTCCCAGGAAGGCCCCATAGGGTCCTGCTGGGTTATAGAAAGAAATCTGCTTTTTCACAAACTCTTCTAGTATATCAGGAAAAATGAGATAGTTTGACCCCTGACTCAGTCACATTAGTGACATAGTGGATTATTGACTTCACAGAAATCTTGTTAGTAAAAGTAATATATTTAAAGGAATATTTTATTCAGGAGGAATGAATGTTAAGTAAGGAAATATAATTATACCTCTATAGATGAGCTATTTTGTGTCGGGACACTCTGAAAAGTACAGAGCACTATACAAACCAAAGTATTCATTGTGCATACATCGTTAGCCACACGTTGAACTACGTGCTGAGGTGAACGAGGCCCATCCTGCCTTCAGGGAGTTCACTGGGGTGGTGGATGGTGGAGCAGAAGAGACAACGATGCAGTGTGATGAGAGCCACCGTAGGGAAATGCACAAGGCACTCAAGAGCAGAAACCCAGATGAAGGACACCTGACCTGGTTTGGGGCCCAGGAAGCTTCTTTGCAGAGGACACCTAAAGGACAGATAGGAGTTATCCTAGCAAAAGAGGGGAAAGTCATTCTAGGTAGAGGGAATGGCTTGTACAAAGGCCTAGAAAGAAGCAAGAACAAGGGGCATCCAAGTATTGCCAGCTATCAGCATGGCCAGGTTGCAGACTAAAAGGAAGCAGTGAGAGAGATGAGGATAAAGAGGAAAACAGGGGCCCTGAAAGGCTGGAGAAGCCACATATCATGGACTGAATATTTCTGCCCCCAAAATTCATATGTTGAAGCCCCAACACCCAATGTGATGGTATTTGGAGTTTGGGCCTTTGAGAGGTAATTAGGTTTAGATGAGGTCATGAGGGTAGCACCCCCATGATGGGAGTAGGGTCCTTATAAGAAGAGGAAGAAAGACCAAAGTGCTCTCTCTCCACCATGTGAGGATACAGTGAGAAGCCCGTCTGCAAGTCAGGAAGAGGGCCCCCACCAGGGAACCTAATGGATGGGCACCTTGATCTTACTTCCCAGCTTCCAGACCTTAATGAGAAATAAACTCCTGTTGTGAAAGCCACCAGGTCTGTGATATATTGTTATGGCAGCCTGAGCTAAGACACCACCCTAAGAAGTCTGGGGTATTCTGAGGGTAATGTGGAGCCGCTGAAGTGTTTCAAGTAGGGATGACTGACTGCAGTGCAGAGAATGAATTAGCGGGGTGGACTCTGGTCACAGGAAGATGAAGCTGTTGTCATAACCCAGACAAGAGTATTGGAAGTGGGAGTTGAGTGAATAGAATAGTAATAAAATCAATAGAAGATTCCATCTGGAAGGAGTAGTGAGAAAAAAGGACAATGCTCACATGTTCTAAGTAACTTAGAAATACCCTCAGTAATATTCCCAGCAAATCATTTTTTGGCCTCTGAACCAAACCACTTGGGTAGTAGCAGACTCACCATCTCCAGCTCTGCCTAGGAGAGAGTTTTCTGATAATGAATCAAAGGCACAGATCTTGTAGCATTTGTTGCTTTGCCGACTTCTGTTATTTGTTAAACATATGCTGGGTCTGACATACATAAGGGACTAAGATGCCCCTCCGACAGGCTCCCACAACCCTGGTCACACTGTGCCCACCTGTCTGATGGTCACACTAGCCTATAAGTTCCTTGCAGGCATGAACAGGGTATTGTTTACACTTGAATCCCTCGCCCTTAGTAGAGTGCCTGGAATATTGCAAACTTAATGAGTGAATGAATTAATGTTTTAATTTTTAAAAATTGTAATAAAAGTCACAACATAAAATTTACCATCTTAACTATTTTTGTGTTCAGTGACATCAAGTTCATTTATAATGTCATGCAATCATCCATCCTGAGAACTTGTTTCATCTTGCAAAACCGATATTCCATACCCATGAAACAATAACTCCCCATTTCCCTCTCCCAAAAAGCCCTGGCAACCACCATTATACATTCTGTCTCTCAATTTTACTGTTCTAGGTACCTCATATAAGTGGAATCATATAGAATTTATCTTTTTGTGACTGGCTTATTTCACTTAGCATAATGTCCTCAAGGTTCATCCTATAGCATGTGTCAGAATTTCCCTCTTTTAAAAGGATGAAAAATATTCCATTATATATATATATGTATATGTATGCCACATTTCGCTTATCCATTCTTCCATCAATGGATATACTTAGGTTGCGTCTACCTTTTGGCTATTGTGAATAATGCTGCTATGAACATCGGTGTACAAATATCTCTCCAAGGCCCTGCTTTCCATTATTTTGGGTATATACCCAGAAGTGGAATTGCTGGATCATTCTGTTTTTCAATTTTTGAGGGACTGCCATACTGTTTTCCATGGCAGCTGTACCACTCTGCATTCCCACCAAGAGTGCACAGTGTTCCAATTTCTCCACATCCTCACCAATACTTATTTTCCATTAAAAAAAATAATAACCATCCTAATGAGTGTGAAGTGGTATCTTGTGGTTTTGATTTGCATTTCCCTGATGATTAGTGATACTGAGCATCTTTTCATTTGCTTATTGGCCATCTGTATATCTTCCTTGGAGAAATGTCGATTCAAGTCCTTTGCCCAACTTTGAATTGGGTTTTTGTTGTTGTTTTTGAGTTTTAGTAGTCCTCTGTATATTCTGGATATTAACTTCTTATGAGACATGTGATTTGCAAATATTTTCTACCATTCTGTAGGTTGTCTTTTTACTCTGTCGATTGTATCCTTTGATGCACAAAAGTTTTTAATTTTCATGAGCTCCAATTTGTCTATGTTTTCTTTTTTTTTTTAATTAATTAATTTATTTTTGGCTGCGTTGGGTCTTCATTGCTGCGTACGGGCTTTCTCTAGTTGTGGTGAGCGGGGGCTACTCTTCGTTTTGGTGCACGGGCTTCTCACTGCGGTGGCTTCTCTTGTTGCAGAACACAGGCTCTAGGCACATGGGTTTCAGTAGTTGTGGCACGCAGGCTCAGTAGTTGTGGCTCGTGGGCTCTAGAGCGCAGGCTCAGTAGTTGTGGCGCATGGACTTACTTGCTCTGTGGCATGTGGGATCTTCCCGGACCAGGGCTCGAACCCGTGTCCCCTGCATTGGCAGGTGGATTCTTAACCACCGCGCCACCAGGGAAGTCCCTGTCTATGTTTTCTTTTGTTGCCTGTGCCTTCGGTATCACATTTAAGAAATCATTGCCAAATATAATGGTATGAAGCTTTTATCCTGTGTTTTCTTCTAAGAGTTTTATAGGTTTTTTGGGTTTGTGGGGTTTTTTTTGGTCACGAGGCATGAGGAATTTCCCCAACCAGGGATCAAACCCATGCCCCCTGCATTAGAAGTGCAGAGTCTTAACCACTGGACTACCAGGGAAGTCCATATAGTTCTCTAGATCTTATATTTAGGTCTTTGATCCATTTTGAGTTAATTTGTGTGTATGATGTTAGGTAAGGATCCAAGTTCTCTCTAAAATAAATAAATTTTTAAGAGCTAAAGAAAACCCCTTCCTAAAATAGAGCTTTGCCTTTGAGAGCAAAAAACAATGAATAATCTATTTTTGCAGAGGGGGTGGGGATCTCTTGAGTATTCAAGTATACATCTCAATTCATGTCAATGGAATGAGTATGAACCTCGTAACAAAAACCAAAGTTAGAATCCCCGTTCTGATACTTATTAGCTATGTGACATGGGTCAAATTCTTGGTCTCCTTAAGCCTCAGTTTATTTACCTATAAAACATGGGTAATAATTTGACAGCAAAAATCCAGAGCTTTGTCAACTAAAAGTGGTAAACTTTGTAGGAAACAAACTGGATTCCTCATGCATTGTTGGTGGAAATGTAAGATGGTAGAGTCACTTTGGAAATTTTTGAATTTTTTAAAATATTAAATATATATTTACCATCTGATCCAGCCATCCTACTTTTAGGTATTTACCTAAGAGAAATGAAATCATATGTCCACACAAAGATTTGTACGTGAATGTCAATAACAGCATTATTCATAATAGCTCCAAACTGGAAATACGTAATCCAAATGCCCATCAACTGGTGAGTACACAAACAAAATGTTCTATATCACTGTGATGGAACACTACTCAGCAATAAGAAAGGACCAGACTGCTGATTCATGCATCAACAGGGATGAACCTCAAAAAACATTATGTTAAGTGAAAGAAGCCAGACACCAAAGACTACATTGCACTTATATGAAAATTTTAGAAAATGCAAAGCTGTAGAGACAGAAAGTAGTGGTCACCCAGGGCTGAGGTGAGAGAAGGAAATGACTGCAAACAGACACAACACAACTTTTGGGGGTGATGGAAGTATTTTAAAACTGGATTGTGGGGCTTCCCTGGTGGTGCAGTGGTTGGGAGTCCGCCTGTCAATGCGGGGGACACGGGTTCGTGCCCCGGTCCGGGTGGATCCCACATGCCGTGGAGCGGCTGGGCCCGTGGGCCATGGACGCTGGACCTGCGCGTCCAGAGCCTGTGCTCCTCAGCGGGAGAGGCCACAACAGTGAGAGGCCCGTGTACCGCAAAAAAAAAAAAAAAAAAAAAAAAAACTGGATTGTGGTCATTATTGCACAACTGTATAAATTTACTAAGAATTAATTAAATCATACACTTAGCAATGAGTGAATTGTATGGTATTTAAGTTGTACCTCAATAAGGCTATTAAGAGTGCAAAAGGTTATGACAGTTCATGGCAGTACTACTGTAATAGACAAAAAGTGGACACAACTGGAATGTCCCATCAACAGTAGAGTGAATACGCTGGATATACTCATACAGTAGAGACTATACAGCAACGATAATTAAAGATCTACAACTTCATGTAACTTGGCTGAATCTCACAAATTTAATGTTGAGTGAAAGACAGAAAATAGTACAATTCCATGTATATGATGTTTAAGAACAGGCAAAACAAATATTTGATGTTAAAAATCAGTATAGGGGGGCTTCCCTGGTGGCGCAGGGGTTGGGAGTCCGCCTGCCGACGCAGGGGACGCGGGTTCGTGCCCCGGTCCGGGAGGATCCCGCGTGCCGTGGAGCGGCTGGGCCCGTGAGCCATGGCCGCTGAGCCTGTGTGTCTGGAGCCTGTGCTCTGCAACGGGAGAGGCCACAACAGCGAGAGGCCCGCATACCGCAAAAAAAAAAAAAGATCCTGCATGCCACAACTAAAATCTGATGCAGCCAAATAAATAAATAAATATATTTTTAAAAATCAGTACAGTAGTTATTCTCTGGGAAAATAGTGACTGAGAAGGGACATGAGAGGTTGTTTCTGCGGTGTTAATAATGTTTCTTTTTAAAATTTTTTAGCTTTATTGAAGAATAATTCACAAATAATGTTAATGTTTCTTGATGAGTGCAAATTATATAGAGGCATTCACTATATGAGAGTTTATCAAGCTGTACACTTATGATTTGTGCACTGTTTAATATGTATGTTATACTTCTATAAAAATTTTACTTAAAAGTGCACTCAGGGCTTCCCTAGTGGCGCAGTGGTTAAGAATCCACTTGCCAATGCAGGGGACCGGGTTCAAGCCCTGGTCGGGGAAGATCCCACATGCCCGGAGCAACTAAGCCCGTGCGCCACAACTACTGAGCCTGTGCTCTAGAGCCCATGAGCCACAACTAATGAAGCCTGCACGCTTAGAGCCCGTGCTCTGCAACAAAGAGTAGCCCCCGCTCACTGCAACTAGAGAAAGCATGTGCACAGTAACAAAGACACAACTCAGCCACAAATAAATAAAAGAAAATAGATAAATAGAAAAAAAAAGTGCACGCAACTTGAAGAAGGGACCACTGGTTATCTCCAAGAAGTGTGTGTGTGTGTGTCTGTAGGGATGATGAGAGGTGCTAGCCACGTAAAGATCTGAGGAAAAGTGTTCCAGGAAAAGGGAACAAGCAGTCCACAGGTCCTATGGGAAGGAGCTTGGCATGTTCAAGAACAGAAAAAAAGACCTGTGTGGCTGGCGTAAAGTGAATGAAGAGATGAATGTGAGATCATTCATTTATTCATTCATCAGACATGTAAGAGTTGTGCCAGAAGCTGACATGTCAGAGGACAGCCAACTGTCCAGAAAGTTTGGCAGAGAAAGAAAGGAGAAAAAATAGCCACTGTAAAAGGAGTAGGAAAGTCCTGAGGTTATCTTTTAATTTATACACACACACACACACACACACACACACACACACACACACAGAGTAGAAGAAAGGAAAGATTGAAGATAGGAGGAAAGGTCCTAGAGAAAACAGAAGAGCATAGAATAATGCGTGCAGGTAGGAGGGATCACTCTGGAAAGGATATGGTAAACCTAGAAATAAAAGAGTCACATAGGCAAGAATTTTGAAATGGAGAGAAGCAAAATGAAGGCATTCTCCAATCCTTTGATTGAAATTTGAGGAACAGTCACATATGAGAGTAGATTAGTGAACCTGCATAATTATTTACAAGAATGATGATTTTAATTTTAAAAGCTCTTTTTTCCTTAAAGTATAATTTAATGAAGAAACTGAGATTCTCTGATGCACCCCTGACACTCTTCTCTGCCGTGCTGAGCTGTCTGGAGCCCTCACCACGGGGCAGCCGGGCATTCTAAAGTGTAAGGCACCAGGCCTCCTCCAGGCTCCCCACCAGCTGTCCCAGGGCCCTCGCACCATGGATAGGAAGTTCCACATCAGGCACAGCCACTCACAGAACAGGCTGCCCACCAACACGTGATAGGGTCTTGGAAATTCACAGAGGAAATATGCAAAGCAGATTGTCCTCTACATACCCACAGTCAGTTATGATACAGAAATATAACTTAAACACGTCAAGGAAGATTGAATGCAAATACTTTGAGGAACTATTACAGTCGAGATTATTTCACACTGAATATTTACCATTTATTGGGTATTGTGGTAAAGGGTCTGAGGATAACACCATTATCATATTACGCTGAGATTATAGAGGACATTATGAACAATGAAAAAAGTTATGCTTTAGGAGTTCCCTGGTGGCCTAGTGGTTAGGATTGCAGGCTTTCACTGCTGTGGCCCAGGTTCAGTCCCTGGTCTGGGAACTAAAATCCCACAAGTCGCCTGGCGTGGCCAAAAAAAAAGTTATGCTTCATTGCCCAATTTTATTAGGGCTGACTATCTACGTTTTCTTGGCAATAAAAAGATAGCAGTACATTGATATTATGAATCAGTGTAGATCATCAAACTTTTTCTTTTTGAAATTTGAGGAATGGTCACATCTTCTACCAATAAAGCCAGTGGAAACTGCCAAAGAGGCATGGTGAGTGGTGTAGGCTGGTCAGAACTCAAAAATGACATAAAGATGTGCATTTTGCCTGAGAAATATACTCAACTCTCTGAATCCCTATATTACAATATGCTACATAGTTTATACAACAAAGGATTTATTTGAACGTGTCAATATCTGAATTTTATTCTCCTGAAGGTTTTGTAATGAACTGAGTTCAAGATGACTAGGTGATTACTTTGAAACTTTATATTTCTTTCAACAGATGAGCATACTAATGTTGCAGAGCTTGCAAATGTCCTTGAGATAGACATGTCACTGGCTAAGAATGTTTCCATGTATTGCTGCTTGGGCTCTGCCCCTAAGAAGAGACATAAGTAATAAATGTGCAGCAAGTACATTCGTCAAGGTGCAATGTTCCATCTGCAAAAAGATTTAAAAGGACTTTCCATCCACAAAAGATACTCTTTTTATTCGATATAAGATGGCAATGAAAGGGACTCCCCTCGTGGTCCAGTGGTAAAGAATTCACCTTCCAATGCAGGGGATGTGGGTTCAATCCCTGGTCGGGGAACTAAGATCCCACGTGCTGCAGGGCAACTAAACCCGCGCACCACAACTACTGAGCTCACGCGCTTCAACGAGAGAGCCCACGTGCCCTGGAGCCCGCGGGCCACAACTGGAGAGAGAAAACCTGCGCGCCACAACTAGAGAGAAGCCTGTGTGCTGCAACGGAAGATCCCATGTGCCGCAACTAAGACCTGATGCAACCAAAATAAACCAAAATAAATTAATTAATTAAATTTAATTTAAAAAAAAAAGATGGCAAGGAAAGTAGGAGTCCTGAAAAGAAGTTTTGTCAGCTCTGGTACTGATAGAAATAGTCAAAATCCAGCTGACACAGCCAGTATAAGCAATTTGGATCTGCCTACAGGACTCACAAAGCATATTGCTTGCCTATTTGACTCAACACTTTCCTTTGTAATGATGAGAAATCCTGTATCAAAAGTTGGCAGACTTTCACATAAGTCTCTGGACAGCTTCCTTACAGAACTAGAAAAGGTTCAAAACACTGGTGAAGAAAAAGTGCAGATTGCAGAGATATTTTGATCAGGCACTCACTCTGAGAAACACCACACTGTCTCTGTATAATAATGATACAGTCACACAACTACATAGCCAGAACAATCATTTATGGTTTTCTTCTGGATCTTTTAAAAGGTGTGAGAGCCTTCTTGATTCGGACCCTGTGACTTGCAGCAGAGTTCTAAACAAAATTACACATGGCTTGTTTCCATGGCTCCTCTCATTTATGAATACAGCCCATCAGCAATAGTACTCCTCAGAATATTAGACCAGTTATCCAGAAGCCACTGCTCAGAAGTCAGATCCCTATTTCTTTTACTGGCCAAAGGTAGGAGACTTCAAAAACCATCAGATATATTTCAGAGCTAATACTGAGTATTAATAATGTTTTGGAGTCATAATCCTGAAGTAATTCCTACTTCAGATTAGCTCAGATGTTAAATGATGGGATGAGAAAAACCTTTTCCATTTGATTAAAACAGAACTATAAGGAAAGTTTGCTGTATCAATATGGATGTTCACAAAACACTGCAAATATTAAGGAATAAAGTGGGCTTGCAGGGATTTCTGTGAATGTGTCACCATATCTAAGCTTCTAGTCAACGTGTAAACAGAAAACCTGGTGATGCTTCTGATGAGAAAGGAGAACCTGATTTACCGTATTTAACTTCTGGCTCAGAGCAAATGAAGAATCCTGTGAAATGGTCATTGAGGAAGCAACAACAGATTCAACAACAAAACACAACTCTGATGTTGCCACAGCAGACGTGACTGGCTTTCTCTTAAGCTGTGCTTTGAAATTCCACTATTTAGCTCTGAATTAAATGAGAAGTTTGTAGGAAAACTGCTACATACAACTTTTGCAGAGAAGAAAGCCATCAAAGACTCTGACATTGCAGCATAAAATTCTCTCTACATGTCCTTAACTTTGCTCACTCATTCAGGGAAGGTGCTTCAACACTGGATATACACACTGAGGCCAACTTTTTCAAGTCCACTTTACCATCTTATGCTGATACGGGAGTTCTACTTCTTGTAAATTAGAGATGCCATCGTATCAGAATGGTTTAGAGTGTCACCTTCCTCACTTCTCACTGCTAATCTTCATTTGCAGTAATTTAGTTACACCATTTGTTATTCACACTTGGTGTCTTTTTTTCTTTCTTAAAGTGAGCTTTATAGTGCCAGTCAAAAAAACTATTCTGCTGGTGCAATATAACTTACACTTAATGATGTTAAAAGTGTGTTGTATTGATGTTTGGCAAACATTTAATTTTGTCTGGAGTCTTGCTCATTACAGCACATCCTAATGCAACAAAAAGCTCCTTTTTTTTTTTTTTTAATTGATCCCTAGGTTGTTTGTTTCTTTTTAACAAAGAACTTTTTAGCAATCAGCACTGTACTTTTATTTTAAGGCAAATCTACACTTCTGGGTGTTTTTTGTTTTGTTTTTGTTTTTTAGGGGTTTTTTGGCCACAGCAAGCAGCATGTGGTATCTTAGTTCCCCGACCAGGGATTGAACCCAATCTCCCAGCATTGGAAGCACAGAGTCTTTTTTTTTTTTTAATTGGGGTATAATTGTTTTACAATGTTGTGTTAGTTTCTACTGTACAGCGAAATGGAGTTCCCTGTGCTATACAGCAGGTTCTCATTAGTTACTTATTTTATACATATTAGTTAGTGTATATATGTCAATCCCAATCTCCCAATTCAGCCCACCTTCCCTTTCCCCCACTTGGTGTCCATATACTCGTTCTCTACATCTGTGTCTCTATTTCTGCCTTGCAAACCGGTTCATCTGTACCATTTTTCTAGATTCCACATATATGCGTTAATATATAACATTTGTTTTTCTCTTTCTGACTTACTTCACTCTGTATGACAGTCTCCAGGTCCATCCACGTCTCTACAAATGACCCAATTTTGTTCCTTTCTATGGCTGAGTAATATTCCATTATATATATGTACCACATCTTCTTTATCCGTTCGTCTGTCGATGGTCATTTAGGTTGCTTCCATGACCAGGCTATTGTAAATAATGCTGCAATGAACATTGAGATGCATGTGTCTTTTTTTTTTCTTTAATTAATTAATTTTATTTATTATTTATCTTTGGCTGCATTGGGTCTTCATTGCTGCCCGCAGGCTTTCTCTAGTTGTGGCAAGTGGGAGCTACTCTTCCTTGTGGTGCGTGGGCTTCTCATTGCAGTGGCTTCTCTTGATGTGGAGCACGGGGTCTAGGCACGTGGGCTTCAGTAGTTGTGGCACTTGGGCTCAGTAGTTGTGGCTCACGGGCTCTAGAGCGCAGGCTCAGTAGTTGTGGCACACGGGCTTAGTTGCTCTGCAGCATGTGGGATCTTCCCAGACCAGGACTCGAACCTGTGTCCCCTGCACTGGCAGGTGGATTCTTAACCACTGCGCCACCAGGGAAGCCCCCAATTTAATATTTAAAATGCAGGGTTTCTTACTTGACAACAAAGATTCATTAAAGAATTTAATCCAGTTTTGTTGTTGCAAATGTTCAAAGTAATTCTACCTCGTTTTGGGTGGCCATTTCCCCCACCTTTTTTTTTTTTTTTTTTTAAGAAATCAAGAAAGAGAAGAACAAACAACAAAAAGTCATGGACTGGGGTGGTGGACTGGGGTGGGGGGGTGAGGGAGGTGTGGGTGGGTGTGGGGCTTCCCTAGTGGCGCAGTGGTTAAGAATCCGCCTGCCATTGCAGGGGACACAGGTTCGAGCCCTGGTCCGGGAAGAGCCACATACCGCGGAGCAACTAAGCCCGTGCGCCACAACTACTGAGCCTGGCTCTAGAGCCCGCGAGCCACAACTACTGAAGTCCCCGTGCCTAGAGCTTGTGCTCCGCAACAAGAGAAGCCACCAAATGAGAAGCCCAGGAACTGCAATGAAGAGTAGCCCCCGCTCGCTGCAACTAGAGAAAGCCTGCGCACAGCAACGAAGACCCAACACAGCCAAAAATAAAATAAATAAATTTACAAAAAAAAAATCAGTGTCTTTCTTGTGTCTTTTTCATTTTCAGTGTTTCAAACAACGTTTTTAAAATTTTACAGTTCCAAAACTATAAGTACATATATATATATATTTTTTTCAGTGAACTAGATGTGAAACAGGTTTGTAAAATGCACTTATCTGTACCCATTGTGGACAAAGAATGTCTGCCTGCCGTATCAGTAAACAAAGGATGTTGAGACTATCAGTCCATCAGCCACTGCAGCCATCACCAATGGTGCACCCTAAGGGGATTCATGATGGAGAAAAACAGGATATAATTTTATTTAGCCCAGACCCTTGCATCTTCCCGTACACAGAAGAGTGCTAAATTCATTAACTTGAGATATATGGTTTTTCTTTAATTAGCAGTAATCTTTTGATGTTCAGCTACCTGGTGTTTTTGCAGAAACTCCTGTATACCCTGGCTCCTCCCCTACCTCTTCAGAACAGTCCTTCAGAGGTATCTGAGAGGCTGTATCCTGGGCTTAAGGCCTCAGTAATGCCCCAAATAAAATATAATTCTCAACTTTTAGGTTGTGTGTTTTTTTCAGTTGACACCAAACATTCTTCACTTTCTCCATAAGACATCTTATGATTTGGATGAGCTGTACCTCTAAAAATCCAGAGGTAGAGTGTCTGTAGCAACACCCTGATCTGCCTGGCTCCATCCTAAGGAAAAGAGAATTTAACAGGACTTCTAAAGAAATCCATGTTGAATCCTGGTGATATCTACTTCTCTTTTTAGTATCCACACATCATCCTTTTAACAGTCCCTTGAATTTTGCTAGGGACGAACAAACATCTCATAGGTATATAGTCTTTGAAATCCAGATTCTTCCCTGTTTTGGCAATCAGGGCAACACATTTATTTCCAAGCCTTTGTTTTACTCTATTTTTCATGTCTCCTCAGAGATCACCGACCAGTTCAGTAGTCTCACCACAAACTTGCTGAGTATCCTGGGAATCCGTTCATCACAGCCAAAGACAGAAGCTTACATGCAAAAGCTAGGCCAGCAATGGATGGGAAACTCCACAGTGCCAGAAATAAATTTGTGGCTGGATTTCTCAGTTTCCACTTTGTTTCTGCCAGGATCATATGCTCAGTGTGTTTTTTTCTTTTCTGCTGTAATTATCCAGTCCCATTCCAGCTATAGTCTCCTGGCTGACAATTCCTTCTGCTTGTGGACAAAAAATACACACACTGAGCTGATTAACCAGGGCTTAAGTCATGGCACACCATTCCTAACCGTGTTACATTAGGCAGATGATTTAACCTCTTTGGCACGCATCTGTAGGTCAGAGGTTAATACCAGCCTCACAGGGTTTTGTGAAGTATCCACACTGAACCTGAACATAGTAACTGCACTCACTAAATGTTCATCTTCCCAGATCCTCCCATTACACTTCCCAAGGGCACTTTCAACAGCAGCCCAAACAGGATGCATTGAGCCTCTACTATATGTCAACTGAAGAAAAACACACGACCTAAAAGTAGCGAGTTAAGTTTTATTTG
Organism: Pseudorca crassidens; assembly: GCF_039906515.1. Classification (NCBI taxonomy): domain Eukaryota; kingdom Metazoa; phylum Chordata; class Mammalia; order Artiodactyla; family Delphinidae; genus Pseudorca; species Pseudorca crassidens. The sequence goes on along the minus strand of NC_090304.1, from coordinate 52,613,638 downwards.
GGGATCTTACTGAAGACAATAACCCAGGAGACGGCCTCTCAGATAGCTTTGAGGAACTGCTCAGAAGAGGTAAGAGAGAAGCCAGGATAAATAGGAGTTTTTTGCTGGAAAAAAAATGTAGTTGAACATCAAAAGATTACTGTCAATCACAAAGAACAGACATTCAAATTAATGATTTTAGTGCTTTTCTGTATATGGGAAGATGCAAGAATCTGGGTTCATTTAAATTATTCCTTAGGTATGCAACTTAACTATCTAGGGACAATAGAATCCAAAGCACAGAATACTTCCTGTTTTTCTCCATCCTGAATTCCTTTCAGGGCTCACGTGGGTGGAAGGCTGCCGTGACTAATGGCCAGATCCTTATGGACCTGGAATGGTGGGCAACATTCTTTGTTTACCAGAATGGCAGGCAACGGTCCCTGTCCACATCTGAAGCGGGTCTTAGAGGGTTGTGATACTAAAAATATAGAAAATAGCTTCCTGCTCTAGAAGAGCTTACAATGTAGTCAACGATATGGCTTCCACGACCTCCACGAATTCTTACAACAGTCCCAGACAGCCGACAAGACTGAAAAGAGGTAGAGGGAGTCAGAAGGTACACAAAAGTAGGGACATAGAGTCCAAGGGCGAACACAGACTATCTGCTTCTACACTCCACGTGCACGTGTTTGTCCGGCCACAGGACAAAATTACCGGTTGTTTACGTGTCTGTCACCCCCATAAGACCACCAACAACCTGAGGGCGACCCAGTCCCGGTTCACCTACCATCCCTTTCTCATGCCGGGGCCTAGACACGGAGCAGGTCCACGCCCTGTTCGGCCTTCTCACTCGAGGGGCTCCTGACCATTGGCTCTTCTGTAAGTGGGGGCGGAGCGTCACGCTCCGTGACCCCTCCCCGTCCTGAAGTCCCCGAGGAGTCCAGGACAGGACCCGGAGGCAGCGGGAAACCCAGCCGCACCCAACGGCTGTTGGCGGTGATCGGCCACCTGCTGCTGCAGCCCAGATTGGCTCCTTCCTCTGGCCCCACGGCTCCCTTAACCAATCACCAGCGAGGCCGGTAGGGAGGCCCCGCCCCGCGGGGTCCCGCGCTGGCACCTGGGGAGAGCGGGCGGTCTGCGGAATCACGGGCGGCTGAGTTGGTACCAGCGGACTGCGTCCCTGAAAGGAGAGAGTGCTCTTCTACCCGAGCCTCTGGGCGCTGTTAAAAGGAGCCCTGGGCTTCCCTGGTGGCGCAGTGGTTGAGAATCTGCCTGCCAATGCAAGGGACACGGGTTCGAGCCCTGGTCTGGGGAGATCCCACATGCCGCGGAGCAACTGTGCCCGTGAGCCACAATTACTGAGCCTGCGCATCTGGAGCCTGTGCTCCGCAACAACAGAGGCCGCGATAGTGAGAGGCTTGCGCACCACGATGAAGAGTGACCCCCGCTTGCCACAACTAGAGAAAGCCCATGCACAGAAACGAAGACCCAACACAGCCATAAATAAATAAATAAATACGTTAAAAAAAAAAAAAAAAAAGAGCCCTGGCTAGGGGCCAGAGGCGTGTACGACCCTGGGCAGCCTCTGCTTCTTTCCGGGAGTCAGTCTTGCCATCTTTACGATGAAGTTGGCGCGGCGAGGGGTAACCCTATGGGGAAACGAAGGGGCAGATGCTGGGATCGGCTCCCGAAAATGGAAGTGGAGAAAGGCGCGGAGAAAACCCTGGGCGTGGCGGTCTCTGCGGAAATGCTGCAACTAAAGGGCCGCCTCCCAGCCCTCGGAGACCGCAGGTCCCGCCCCCGCCCAGCCGGCCGCTCCCCATAGATCGAAGTCGCGCCGCACCCTCTGCCTGCCTCTCTGCAAACCCGGCCGGCCGCGCCTTTGGGTCGAGTACAGTCTGCTCTCCGTGGATGCGCGCTCCACCCGCCGACTGACATATCTGCCAGTACTTGATTGTTCTCCCTGCGGCCCGGTGAGCCCGGCCCCGGCCCGCCCCAGCCCTGCGCCCGCTATATCTGCCCTACTCCCGCTACCCCGGCGGAAGGGACCCGCGCGCCACCTTTAATTTCACTCCTCACCTCCCACCCTATTTTGTATTTTACCTTTTGTTGTTTTTCTTTATCTCTCTTCTTTCACTCTTTTCATGTCTTGCTTTTGCTCTTTACCTCTCGCGTTCAAATGGCTGTAATATAAGCCTTCACCCTTCCACTTCCTCTCCTCGGCCGGGGTGGGGGACCTTCACCGAAGACCAGAATGACCTCTGCCACTCCAGGCGGCCCCAGGCCATTCCTGGGGCTCTTTCTGCTGGCAGGAGGCTTTGAGCTCCTTGATGCAGCCTCAGCAGGGCCCGCTCCAGCCCCTCTAACCTCCTCGCAGCCCCGCTCTGGTTCCTAGTTGACTCAGCGAGTCTCTGACCCATCATGACTCCCCCACCACCGCCCCACTCCTGCTCACCAGAGTCTGCTGTGTTGCGGGACGCTTCTCCAGAATACTGAGTTCCACTAAAGGAGAAATCTGCAACAGAGCAATGTGTGATACTAAGAGAGCAGACGGGGGAGGGAGGACTCCTGGGTTCATCCTCTCCTCCAGTGTGTCCCCCTCCTCCAGTGTGTGCACTTAATTAGTCCCCAGCTGCCCTGTGGGAAATGGACCCTGTGCCCTACACTCACACACCCCTGATAAGGATTGAGTGGGCTTATGTGCCTTGAACAGATGGCCCTTTCCTTGCTGGGGTGTGGTCCTTTAAGGTCCATTTCCCTTTCTAAACTCTCCTCCTTTGCCCTCACCTGCAGGACACATAGTATGACCATTAGGTGTTTCATCTCCCAGCCATTTTCTATGGAAAACCAAAGGGATCAGGCCATGATAGCCACTGGCAGCTTTGAAGAATGGGATGCCTTTAGAGAAGCTTGATCTTGAAGGCCTCAGCGTGAGATCTAACAGAGCCAGGTAAGAGTCCATTCTAAGGGAGGGGTCTTCTACTGCCTCAGCCCTGTGGTCTGGGGGCAGGTTTAGCAGGACATTAATACAAATAACTAGCACCACCGTCCCAGTAAAGTCACTCTTAGCGTTCACAAAGCACTTAAGGGCCAGAGCCCTTAAGCTGACCTGACAATCCAAGGATGGTAATCCCCATTTTACAAAGGAGGATATTGAGGCCCAGGTGGGACAGTGATTAGCCCCAGGTCACCCTAGGAGTCAGCAGCAGAGTTAGGACAGGACCCTGTTGTTCTAACTACATATTGTTGACTCAAACTTTTGACTATCCTTAAGATTGCAGTTGGTAATCAGGTGAAACTGGTTATTTGCTGGGGATTGTAATATATTATTAACTCTTTCTCGTTAGGCCTGAGTTTAATCTTCTTAGTATGGTCTTTAGCACGGAGACCTTTGCCTTCATACCCATGCCTCTGAAGGACCTGACTTATGGCAACCCCAAGGCAACATTCAAAATGGCAACTTAGCCTTTGCACTTGTCTCTGAGGTGGGCAGGGCCTGGGCCTTATTCTTCTCTGGCCCTCACAACACGTTGCAACCCAGATCAAGGTCAGGACATGATTGACTCATGTCATCATGTCTCTGATGCCCAGAGAAGGGAATGCCGTTTGCCTGAACCTTCTCAGAACTGTCACATTGTCATGAGAGAACTTCGGTGTTGGACCTCCTCGTGAAAGGCCCGGGGCTGAGAAAACAGCAGGAAAGAAATGAGCTGGGCACAGTGCAAAGCAAATAGCATAAGCTTTGGAGCCTGCAGACAGGACGCTTACTAAGTTCCCTGTTCTGAAACATGGAAGTAAGGGCAGCCACCTCACAGGGCTGCACTGACAAGTAAGTGAGCTAGTAGAATGTGCCAGGCAGAGTGGGGAGGAAAGGTGTGGGGCACTTCCTGGGGAACGAGGATGTCAGGGCAGGGACGCTGGGGGTTCTGGAACACCTTCACCAACCCCTTCTGCTGCTTGAGTGCCAGTCTTCACTGAGCCTCATGTGGGCCAGGCTCCAGGGAAGCATGAATAAGGCCAGGAACTGAGTGGTGAGTCGCCTTTAGACTTCCCTGTTGGCCCAGCCACCTGGGATGAGAAGCCCAGGAGGAAGAAGCCTGGTGAGCATCTTGTTTCCATGGGTCTGTGTGTTCACGACTGACTGCCACCACGTCATTCCTCTGCTGGCCAGCGCTTTCCTCCCGGCCCCAGCAATGGGGGCAGCCCATTAGGTGAGGCTCAGAGCAGCCACTCCTATGTAGTGAAAGAAAGAAACTCAGGGGAGAGAAGCAGGTCACCCTCCTCCACTGGGGTGCTGGGCTCACTTCCTCCCAAGGCAGGGGAGGAAGGTGTTGTTGCAATTCTGAGAACAAAATGGAGGTTTTGGTTTCCTTTGTCACTATAGTTCTGACCTGCACTTCCGCATCCCCACCTCTCATGAAGATGTGGATCCCTCTATGTTATAGGAGGAGAGGAAACTGTCCAGAGAGGGAATAGTTTTCCCACCCCCCGGGGTGGGGGTGGGGGTGGGTAGAGCACCTTATGCACTTACTCTCAGCCCTGAGAATTGCTCAGTATCCTTCAAGGCCCAGCTAAATGCTACCTTTTCTAAGTCTTCTGATTACCCACCCTTTCTTCTCTCCCAGTGAAGTTGGATGTTCCCTCCTTTGCACTTTGAGACTATGTTCTGCAAGCCCCAAATGCAGCTTGAATCACCTGTCCATCCCATGCCAGACAATAAGCCCCCCTCTAGGGTAGATATTGTCTCCTGCGCCTCAGTGAGCCAGTGCCCAGCAAAGCAGACTCCTTGAAAGAGTGCCTCTAGAGAGCCCAAGCTGTGTGCGGGCTGGTGGGGAAGAGAATTAGACTGAATTGAAGGAGCTGAATAGGTCTTGTTCACTCCTTTTCTTCTAGACTTAGTTCAAGACCCATAGGAACCTCTCCTGCTTAAGACATCCAGGGCATAAGCCTGTGGGTTTGTGCCTGTCAGGTCTTGGTCTAGCTGAAACCTTTTCCCCACTTCTGTCTGCCCTTTAAACAGATCTGCAGCATCAGGAATGTGGGCTTCAGTGAAATTTCTGTACCCAGCAGACACAGGGCTGGGCCAGTGCCTGTGAGGTAGCACTAGGATAGCTGTGATCCAGACACTCCCTGTGGCGAAAGGGAGGACTTCTCAGGAATGAATTGCTTCTCCAGCCCCTGCTTGAGTGCCTGTGGAGCTCACTCCTATTTGCCCTCCAGGGGCAGCTCTGGGTCCTTGCTTAGGGAGGTGGTGCTATCAGGGAAAGTGGGGTGGGGTAGTGAGAAGGGGGGGTCTGGAGCTTCAGCTTCTGATAGACCTTCTCTCTCCTTGGCTTAGATTCCAGCAGAGTTCCTCTGTCTCGTCTTGTTGCTGATTGAAGGTGCCCCCTTCTTTTTTCTTCATCTCCTGGGAGGTAGCAGGAATTGGCATTATGGTTGGGTTCAAGGCCACAGATGTGCCCCCTACTGCCACTGTGAAGTTCCTGGGGGCTGGCACAGCTGCCTGCATCGCAGATCTCATCACCTTTCCCCTGGATACTGCTAAAGTCCGGCTGCAGGTGAGGAGATGAAGCCTGGGGTTCTGATGGTGGCTAGTCTGCTCCCTCTCCAAGACACAGACTCCTCAAGGGCCAGCGGGGTTTTTCGGCGCTGTAAATTTTAGAGCATAGGGATGGAAGGAGATGGGGAGGGCAACCACCTGCCTTGGCCTTGCAGATCCAAGGAGAAAGGCAGGGGCCAGTGCAGGCTGCGGCCAGTGCCCAGTACCGCGGGGTGCTGGGCACCATCCTGACCATGGTGCGCACCGAGGGCCCCCGCAGCCTCTACAAAGGGCTGGTCGCCGGCCTGCAGCGCCAGATGAGCTTTGCCTCCATCCGCATCGGCCTCTACGACTCTGTCAAGCAGTTCTACACCAAGGGCTCTGAGCGTGAGTGTGGAGCTGGGCCACAGGCCTCTTGGCCTCTTCTCAGTGATGGTTGATCCTCGTTCTTTTAGCTGCACAGTTCCTTTAGGCCCCAAGACCTCTAGGAGGAATTTCAGATCAGAGGAACTGAGAACTAGAAGGGTCCCTGATTCTTCTAATGATTCCTGAACACCTGGGCTGTGCCAGGCTCCAAGTAGGGCATCGTCTCATAACAGTCCTCACAACCACCTCGGGAGCAGGTGGTATCATCCCCGTGTTACAGAGGAAGAGGCTGAGGCTTGCTCGGGCAGGAGGGACTTGGCCAAGGGCACATAATGGGGAGCCAGAAAGAAAACACACTGAGGACTTGTGCCTCCAAGGCCAGCACTCTTCCATTCCACCTTCTCAGCATGCCATGCCCACCCTCCATTTTACACGTGAGGAAAATGAGAACCCAGATCAAAAGGTTGACTTTTCCCAAGATCACACGGCAGGGAGAAGTAGATCAGGGATGAGAACCCAAGTCCTATGAATCCCAGTCCTTGAGAAAAGCCACTTCTCTCGGAGCCTTTCATATTTGTCAAATGGAAATGATACTTGGGAATTCCCTGGCAGTCCAGTGGTTAGGACTTTCACTGCCAGGGCCCAGGTTTGATCCCTGGTCGGAAACTAAGATCCCAGAAGCCACACAGCGCTGCCAAAAAAAAAAAAAAAAGGTTCTGATTTCTCGGGGCTGCTGAGTAGGTAAAATGAAGTGAATGAAAATGCTTCATGAAAGAAAGCATTACGTCTCATTTTGTCCTGCTCCTCGCTCTGTCCCAGTGCCCAGCACGTAGTAGACACTCCCAGTGATAGACTGTATGATGCAAAAAGTTCTTAGAGCAGGGCTAGTCTGTGTCTTATTACCGAAAGGTTACAGTGAAGACAGGAAATGACAGTGACGTGGTTTTGGTGAGGAGAGGTGGGAAATGAGTGTAAACCCAGCTGGCCACTGACCCCCATGGTTCTCCCACAGATGCCGGCATCGGGAGCCACCTCCTGGCAGGCAGCACCACAGGTGCCTTGGCTGTGGCCGTGGCCCAGCCAACGGATGTGGTAAAGGTCCGATTCCAGGCGCACGCCCAGGCTGGAGGTGGCCGGAGGTATCAAAGCACCATTGAGGCCTACAAGACCATTGCCCGAGAGGAAGGGTTTCGGGGACTCTGGAAAGGTGTGTACCAGGTGTTTTCCCTTCCGCATCCTCCTCTTCCCCTATTCCTTGGTCTCACATAGGCACCATTTCTTTCTGCAGGGACCTCTCCCAATGTCACTCGTAATGCTGTTGTCAACTGTGCTGAGCTGGTGACCTACGACCTCATCAAGGACACTCTCCTGAAGGCCAACCTAATGACAGGTGAGTTAGGGTAGATGTTGCTGGGTCTCACCTTCCCCCAAACCAGGAGCCAGTGTGGGTCTGCCTGGAGACCACATCTTTTCATCCCATTTCCCCTTTGCTTATGGAGTGAGTTTCTCTTTCACTGAACTGAAGCCAACTGGGGTGAAGTTTCCACTCTGCACGTTGAGGCGCTGAGGCTAGATTGGCAAAGTGACTCTCAGAGACACTGGGAGAGGTCCCAGCTGCAGTCTCTGTGTCTCTAAAACCACGAGACCTTAGCTACTTAAATCATCTCTTTCCTTCTGGAATTATGGGGTGAGGAGTCCTGACTGCTTCCCCTGCTCCTCCTTCTTGGCAGATGACCTCCCTTGCCACTTCACTTCCGCTTTCGGGGCGGGCTTCTGCACCACCATCATCTCCTCCCCTGTCGACGTGGTCAAGACGAGATACATGAACTCTGCCCTATGCCAGTACCGCAGTGCTGGCCACTGCGCCCTCACCATGCTCCAGAAGGAGGGTCCCCAAGCCTTCTACAAAGGGTGAGCCTCTGATCCACCCCACCCAATTCTAGGCCTCCTGGCCACCTGTACCTATCACACAGGTGGGAGAGAACCACCCAGAACTGAGTGGTTGCTGTGGCAACCACGTGTCAAACTATTTCTGATCCTGGTCCTGGCATTCTCGTGCTCTTAACTCCTTCCTATCAGAGTTGCTATCATGCCTACTTTGTGGGTGTTAAAATGGAGACTCACAGGGGACTCTTGCTCACAGGCCACAGCTCCATTCCCTGGGCCCTCCCAGCTTCCTTTGGGACAGAGCATCTGGGTTGGATTGGCTGCCAGGGCCCAGCAGGGTGAAAGAGATGACGTGTGTTTTCTCCCCTCTAGGTTCATGCCCTCCTTTCTCCGATTGGGTTCCTGGAACGTGGTGATGTTCGTCACCTATGAACAGCTAAAACGGGCCCTCGTGGCTGCCTGTGCTTCCCGGGATGCTCCCTTTTGAGCCTCCCCTGCTGATCACCTCTGGCTTTGGCTGCAGCCTGGACCTGCTTCCCTTTTCCTCCTCCCCTCATTCCCTTCCCTCTCTCCCCACCCCTTCCCTCTGCTCCCTTTCCCACCACCTCCCTTCCCTCTCCCCACATTTTCACCCCTGAGCTCCCCGTTGCCTCTCACAGTCCTGATGGAGTTGACCCCAGCTGACACTGTGGGAAGCCTGGACAAGCCAGCATCTCAAGCCCTCAGTCCCTTGAGAAGTTCAGCCTGACTCTTCGTCCTGCCTCCTGCCCCTGAGCCCGACTAGCACGTCACCCATAAAACAAGCTCAACCTTGGTGTCTCCTCCCTCTCTGTTACCAGAGGTCTTGGTCTAATGGGCCCTTTTGGCACCTGGTAGGCAGGGGAGGAGCCACCTGACTTGGAAAGGGGGGTGTGACCCATCTTCCTCCAGCAATCTGGGTGGAGGTCATCCGGTCTGCTTCTCTTTCCAGACCAGGCCAGGGCTGGGGTGGCAAGTAAAGGAGCGGCCTGGAGTCAGCAGTGGCCTTGCTCTCTCGCCACACCACTTGAGCTTTCACTCACCAGTGTCTGGTACTCCAGTACCTGCCTTTCCAACCCCCCCAGCTGGCCCCGGGCCTGTTAATCTGCAAAATGAGTGTTCCTGTTTGCCCTGCTTCTCCTGTGCTGCTTGGAAGATTTAGAGGAACTTAGGAACCTTAGATGCTGTAGGCTTATTTTATTCCATTTTACAAATGGGAAATCCACCTCCCCCAAGTCCCAGGCTTAGTGAGGACAAGTCAGGTTGCTTCCCATCCTCCACAGTCATACCCTTAGGAGGCGGTATAACTGCATTGGGTGGGACAGGCTGTAGAGCAGACACCCAGCCTCAGCCGGAGTCTTTCCATTTAGAGTCTCACCCTCACCCCAGGCTAGAGATCCCAGGGAGGTGGTGACAAACCAGGGGTGTCAGCCTCCCTGTCCCTCTTCCTACCATCTGTCTCCAGTCAGGAAAGCAGGTGGGCAGGGCTACTTCTGTTTCAAGGGTTAGGGGACTCTGTGAGGTTCCAGAATCCCAAGGCATCTCGTGAAGGGCTGGGCCCTTAGAATTAAGCCATCCAGGCCCGTTTTATAGATGTCTGAAGAAGCTGAAGGCTCAGACAGGTCATGCAGGCAAGGACACATAGGAAATCAGCCGCTGAACTGGGACTAGGACTCAGATTCCGCCCTCCCCCTGTGCACTTTTCCCCTAGGGGCTGGGGTCCTTCAGGAATCCTGTTGGGCAGCTGTGGAGCCAAGCCCAGAGAACGTGACCTTCCTGTTTAAGTCAGCTGGTGCTACTGTGCCTTCCCCACTGGTCAGAGCAGGAGGCTGGGCCCTTCAGTGCTTGGGCAAGGGGTCCAGGATATTAGGGTTGTAGAGAAGGAAAAAGGGTCCAGGACTCCTCACCTTACTTTTTATTTTTATTGAAGTATAGTTGATTTACAACCTCACCTTACTTTTGAGCTGAGGTCTCATAGTCCCCAAGAGGGACAGGGTTGGGTGCAGGAGTCAAGCCAGGGTGAAGGTGGCAGGGAGTCGGCATAAGTGGAGGACCCGGTCAGTGTACTTAATGCACCTTAATTCTCACATTAATCCTCTGAGGCAGGATTTGTTTTGCACCAGAGGAAACTGAGGGGCAATTTGTTGCCTTAGGCATTGTCAGCTGGCTCATTCACCAGCCTTGTGTTTCAGACACTGGCATGGACATGAGGCCACCAGACTTCATCACGGTTCTAGGCATGACCTTGAGACAATGAGGGGCTGGGAAAGGTGAGAGGAACCACTGGACAGCATACCAGGAGGCCTCAGTAACTCCTCAACCCTTAATGCCTATAAAATACCTGACACAAAGTAGCACTGAAGGCCACACTGAGGTAATAACAACAATCTCATAAATGGCTCTCACAGGCCTGAGAGTCTCACCATGAGGAAAAGGTTAAGAGCAGGCCTTGCTGCTGCCCTAGAGGACAGCTGGAGCACCAGAGTTTCACAAGGCAGGCCCTCACCCACTTGCTTGCTCTCAGAACAGGGCACCTACCGCCACCTCTCCACCTGGGTCCTACCTCAGGGCAGAGTCTGCTTCACTCCTCTGGTTTCCACAGCCCTGCAAGATAGGGATTGTAAATAGCTCAGAGGTGAAGCGATTTGCCCAAGGGTACACAGCTGGTTAAGTAGAACACCTGAGGTGCATCTAACTCCAAAGCCCCCATTCTTTAGTGAACCCTGGGTCAGACTCTGTCTCAAGGTCGGCTGCTTTCTCCCTGATGTTAAAAGTGGCTGACTGGTGCTACTGAGCCCCCATTTAAGAAGAAAAACCTTAAGCTAATATGATGCTTTGAATGGTGGAATCCAAGCAATGTGGATATCATGGGGCCCTTTTCTGGCACCTCTTTTTTTTTTCTTTTGAGGGCTGTTCCGCGCAGCTTGCAGGATCTTAGTTCCCTGACCAGAGATTGAACCCGGGCCCTCAGCAGTGAAAGCACGGAATCCTAACCAGTGGACCACCAGGGAAGTCCCTCTGGCACCTCTTAAGTCACTTCACAAAAGTGGCCACCCTCTCTGTCATAAGCTTGGATCTCTCCTAGCCCAAGTCCAGACTCAAGTGAAGGGCACCTCCCCTGGCACAGAAGAGGTGCATGCTGCACTGTCGATGGAAGGCGGGCTGGGGAAGCAGGTGTGGTCTGCAAAGGCCCAGCTGGGCTTGGAGGCTGGCACTCCCCCAGGCCATGCTGGTAGCAATGCTGTAACCCTGATAATCTAAGCAGTGAGTTCACTAAGCACTTTCGCACCAGTGAGCTGCCTGAGGAGGGTTATGGGTTCTGCTTCACTAACAAGATGGAGAGTAACATCCAAAGGGTGAGCGGCAGGACTGGGAGCAGAGCCCAGTTCTAAGACCTGCCTAGAGGCAGCCCAGGCCAGGCAGAAACCAAAGCCATTTCCAGCACTTGTGTCCCTCATGCTGCCTCTAATCGAAGCAGAGTGAGGCTGTGGGAAGTGGCCTTCAAGATTCTGATGACAGCTTTGCCACTGAGCCCTGTGTGACCTGAGACAAGGGTTTTGTTCTCTTTGTGCTTTGCTTTCCTGAGTACAATGTGACTATATCACACTAGAGACTGCCCTTCCAAAGATCGTGTGTCATGAGAAATAGAGCTGGGGACCCTCAGAGACGATGTAGCATTGCCCCACGCTATCAAGGTGGGAGCACAGAGGCTCTGAACCCTCAGGGACCTGGCCAGGCTCACACAGCCAGGACAGGGTCCCAGGTCCTCAGCTTCTTGAGCCCTGCCCTTCCCTCTGCTCCACAAGAACGGCTGTATGAAGCTCTTCTCCCTCCAACACACACTCTCTTGGGTGTAGCTGGAGGATAGGAAATAACACTTTATTGTATCAGTTTAAAATCCCATGCCATCCGGTCCTCACGTCATGCCTGTGCAGTGGGCTGGCTCCTGTGCACACCCCGTGCTGGGGGTAGGGGTGGGGTCAGGACCAGCTAGCCTTCTCTTCCCCCTGCTCCAGTCCCCAGCCCACCAGAGTTATGTCAGCAACGCCTGGCGCAGCATCTGCTTCTTCTGGGGTGTGAGGCAGGTGGGGAACTGGATGTCAAAGAAAATGAAGAGGTCCCCCTTCTTGGTGGGGTCCTCTGGCAACGGCATCCCCTCACCTGGCACCTTCTTGAAGTACTTGGGGCTGAGACGGGAAGATGAAAGAAGGGGGCTCAGAGGGCACCCCAGAGCAGCACACCCGCCCCTGCCCAGAAAACCTCAGGCGTGGGGCAGTCAGCAGCTTCTAGAACCAGTGGGAGGGGAGAGGAGACTGGCTTGTTCCAGACAACTTGTTCCCTGAAAACCGTTTACACTGAGGCTCTGATGGTGGATTCCAGGAATCCCATTTTACATGGGAAACAGGACAAGCAGCAGACCCTGGGTTGGGGTGGGGGAGTGCTGGGCTGCTGAGCTTCCCATGCAGAGGGCCTTGCTTGGAAAAGGGCTTAGGAGATGCAACTCAGAACTCTAGAACTTCTAGAGGATGAAGGCAACAAGGATTTCCCAACACAGGGGGCCTCTGGCCTCCACAATGGCTTCATGCAAGTTAGAAAAAGGCACTTCATTTGCCAAGTGAATGCGGCCCGCAGCTTAGCCAGAGAGGGGGCTGGATTTCAGTCTCTCTCACCCCTTTGTGCTGGGTACAACCTGAACAACTATACCAGGCCAGCCTGTCCAACACACCCTCTAAGGACCAGGCAGCCCTTCTGCGTATTGGGGCCCAAGCAGATGGACTCACTGGACGATGTCATTGATGGGGATTTTGAGCAGACGGTCATCTAGGGTCTTCACCTCCACGGTGCAGCAGGTCAGAGCCTAGGGGACATTAAGGCCAAAGGTGGGAGTGGGGGAGGCCCCCATGTCCATTCTCTTTAGAAGGCACTTTATGAGACTATTCAGTGCCAGGCCCTACGCACTGGAGACAGAAGGATGTTCAAGGACTAATAGGTGAGTGAGCCGGGCTACCACCTGCCCTCAAGGAGTTCACAGTCTGGGAGATAAGAGTGATGTTGATACATGTTATGACAGAGGGAAGTAAAGGGGTCGGTGGGAGCCAAGGTGGCGGGTCCACTGAACCATTCTGGGCTGGGGCAGGAGGGCTCCATAGTGGTGGTAGCAGCTGATGAGCGCCTTAAAGGGTGAGGAGGAGCCTGCCAGTTAGACAAGGTGGGCAGACAGCACTCCAGGCAGAGGGCCCAGCATAAGCAAGAGAATGAGTGTGTGAAAAAGAATGCACCCAGTGGGCAGGAGCTCTAAGTGGCAGTGGCTGGAGTGCAGGGGATGAGATCAGCAGGGGCCAGACAGCAGAGGGCCTTGAATGCCATGCAAAGATGTTTAGACAGGAGTGTGGCAGGGTCAGATGACTTTGTGGAAAGACCCTGGTGGGGAAGTGCCTGAAGGAGATGAGAAGAAAGGCAGGAAGGCCACTGAGAGGGCTGCTGCATACACCCAGGTGCACAGACCTGGACAGTGGGGCTGAACAGAAGTGGACCAAGTGGAAAGAGATTTGGAGGTGGAATTAACAGGACTTAGTGCGTGACCGCAGGTGGGGTCGGGGAAGGGCGGCAAAGTCTAGGCCGGTGCCCAATTTCTTGCTTGGGTTGTGAGGGCGCAGAGGGGCCACTCACACTCAGGAGTGAAGACGGTCACAAAGGTTTTGTGTGGCACTTATCACGTTCTGAAGGCCTGCGCCACGCACCAGGGGGAGAGGGGAGTGAAGCCTGCTTGCCTCGGGGCCTCCCAGGGGTGGGGGGGCCTCGCTCTGATCTGCCCACCCCTTGTTCCTCCACTTTGCCCACTCACCTTGCCCAAGGGGATGGAGTTCACAAAAATGAGGTTGTCGTTCTCCCTGCGGAAGCGAGGGTGTAGCTTCTCCTTTACGATGAAGATGATATCGGCTGGGATGATGTTGGGACCCTGGGCAGGGTGAGCCAAGGGATGACAAGGCCTAATTGGCTGTGTGACTTTGGCCAAGTTTCTGCCTCTATTGTCCCCATGTCTTCCTCTGAACAATGAGGAGATTAGACCAGGTTTTCTGGAAAGGCCTTTCCAGTCTGGCTTCATAGCCCCTCCTCTGAGAAGCCCACCCCAAAGAATCCTGCTCTACCCCCATCACTGTCCTCTACTGAGCAGCCCAAGGAGATGCACGCAGCTGAAGGGCAGAACACTGTCCTGGGGACAGAGAACTGCCTGCAAGTCTATCCTGCCAAGCTTCATTAAGTTCCAGACCTCTGCTGGGTCTCTTCTGGGCACTGGGGACAGAGGGATCAGACTGGCCACCACCCCCAAGGGCTTCCAGTCTAGTGGAGGAAACAGGCACACAGTGAATCCTCAGCAGGCTCAAGAATGTGATAAAGGGAACACAGAGGCGGGAGCTCAGAGAGGCGCTGACCCAGAGGGGAGGTCAGGGAAGGATGCCCAGAGCATTGGAGCTGGGTCTTGAAGTGGGTTTTTCAAAAGTAGGTGTTTCATAAGTGAGAAAGGGGGCAAGAAGTACAGGCAGAGGAATTCATTTCTCTGGCTCTAAAGACACCATCATCCTGCCTCTTCTCAGGACTTGAGGATTCAGCATGCCTTGGACAATAATTTTACATTTTTATTTAAGTAAGTATTTAATTTAAAATTATTATAAATAAATGGTTTCTGTGTAGCTCCTATAGTTGGGCTTTACTCAGAGAAACACTAAAGAAAATCAGGAAGAACACTGATGTTAGGACTGGATTCTCCTTTCAGCTCCGGTGCTCTTGCCCAGGGAAAGTCCCTTCCCTCTCTAGGCCTCAGTTTCTCACTCTGCAAAATGGGGAGAAACCCTGGGCTACCCAATCCCCGAGGCATTGTGCAAGGCTTTGTCCCTCGGAAGGGACATTAGGGATCAGCTCACCCACGCTGCAGACCGGTCTCCCTTCCAGACCAGGGCTCATAGGGGCAAGAAAAAGCACTGCCTCCTTCCCCCTCAGTCTTTCCACCGAATGAACCCATGTGACTGTCCCTAGGCAGCTTCCCTTCTTCTCACCTGGTCCCCTTCCTTCTCGAAGGTGATACGTGTGCCCTGCCTCCAACCAGGCTTCACGTCAATCGTGAGGATCTTGTCCATGATGGTAGAGAAGTACCCATCCTCATTCAGCACCTGTAGTGAGATGACAGGGGAGGGAGATTTGCTCAGGATTTCCCAGCTGGCCTTTACACACGTGAGGGATGCTCCACGGGATCTGTGCTCAGCTCAGTTCTCTAGCAATGGGGAGAACTTGCCCTGAGCCATCCCCACTCCCACCCTATTCCACTGGAACCAAGAGCTTATGATTCCAGGATGGCAGGGCGTGTCATGGGGTTAGGGCCTGAGGTGCCAAGCAGTCACCATGAGTCGATCAAGGCCACAACTCCAGCCCTAGAAATTATGAGGCCCTGGCTTCTAACAGACACGGTGAACACGCACTCACTTCCTCTCCCACCCCAGAGGCTTTGGCCCTGAGCCTCTAGCAGGTCTCTTAATCCCAAAGGGAGAAAGATCACAGAGAGCAACATATCTCAGCCTCACCCAAAGCTTTCCTCTGTTATGTCATCCATCTATTCTGCAGTCACGTACCCAGATGGGTGCCATCTGTGGAAAGCATGGCTACAGCTGGCATCTCCTCTGTTGGGCAAAGGTGTGAGGTGGCCTTGCTCATGTGCCTAGCACAGGGCTGGACCATGGGACAGGGCCAATGCAGGGTATGGACCCTGGGGCACTGAGGGTCTTCTTCAACCAGTCCCCTGGGGAACTGTCCCCCAGCCCACCCCCCATGCCCACACAGCTCCTTCTTACTCATGAGGCAGACACCCAGATGAAACCCAGAGGGTATGGTCTGGTAATGCCCAGAGAGCAGAATTCACAGGAGACTCCTCCCACCCACAGCCCTCCCTCTTCCCTCAGGGATGGGGCTGAACTGAGAAGAACGGAAAGAGCTTGTCCCAGTTAGAAGCACACAGAGGGGATTCCTGAACTAGGAAAGAACCAGGCTAATACCCTCAATTGTCCCTTCCAAACTTCAGATTTTAGAATTCTACCATCTCCAAATCTAAGATTCCATGATTCTGTGAGAGACCATACCTGAGGTCTCCAGTTAGGGTCAGGGAGGAGGTAACCAGTAGGGTTGGAGGGGATAGAAGGTGGCTCCCAAGTACTCACCCTACGGGAGATCTTAATTTTCTTGGTGCAGCCAAAGAATAAGTCCTCCAGGGATAGGTAGAAGTCTCGTTCGATTGGGGGGTCCTGTTTCTTGACCCCTCGGCCCCGGAGTCCCCCAAAATTCAAGTCTACCTCATTTCCTTCTGCATCAAAAAACTCTGCAGGAGGTGGGGAGAGGCGAGGAGTAGGAGAAATTGTGTCCAGAAACTCGGATTCATAGCCAATCCCCCCACCTCTTCAGTCCCCAAGCGTAATACCCAGACTCCCATTCCCACCTCGCAGACTCAGACTGTTCGGCCGGGCCAACGAGCTGCCCTTGTAATAGGGAAGAACCTTTGTATTCTATTACAAGTTAATCACTAAACAGATGTTACCTAGAAGCTTAAATTATACGTAATGGCCCATCTCTGGGAACCCTACCTCCCAGGTAATGAGCATTAAGCTAAAATACCCTTGTTTAGCTCACAGAAAACATCCTGACCAGGCTCACCTGTGAATGACTGCAGGGAGGAGGAAATTAACACCTCCCCTCCTGAGTCTGACGGGGAGCTAGGAAATGTGACTTTACCCCCTCCCCTTTTGGTATAAAGGAAGCCTGAATTCTAACTCAGGCAAGATGGTTCTTTGGGACATGAGTCCACATCTTCTTGGTTTGCTGCCTTTTCAAATATAGTCGCTATTCCTTGCCCCCAACAACTCATCTCTCAATTTATTGGCCTGTCCTGCAGCGAGCAGTAGAAGCTTGGACTCAGTAACATCCTCAACTGTCGATCCAAGGATTACCATCTCTTGATGCCCTCTACTACTGCTTTATCCCCCCCTTTGGACTCCCTTCACCCACACTTCCCTACCTCCCTCCCCCAGCCCACCCCTACCTCTGGGGAAGTACTCCTCAACTCAGGCTGCCTCAGAGGAGACAGGAGTGTCCTCTGGTGGCAGTAGCTGGTAGTGCCAGAAATGATGTGCTGTTAGCTTTTGTGGAGGGTCACAGCATGCCAGTCCTCCCTACCCTTCCCCAGGCTCCATTGTCCTCCCTGTTCAGCCCAGCCCAAGACCACTAGAGACCCCAGGCTCAAATTTCTATGAAGTCAGCAGCTGAGATGGGGAGAGACAGGGTTAATCCCTAACAAATTAGAGATGTCACCAACATGTTTCCAAACTCCTCTTTCCTCAACTTCTTCTGGCCCTTCCCAGCTCTACACCCATAACCCCTCTTGCTGCCCCACCTTCCATCCTAGTGCAAAGAGCCCCTGCCCTTGAGGTGCACTGCAATCGTCTGGGCTTCAGTTTCTCAGTCTGTGGGATGGGGTAACATGCTTGACCTGCCTTCCACCATTAGGATCAGATAACAAGATGATGATGAACTAAAACTAGCTCAGAGGGACCTCCCTGGTGGTTCAGTGGCTAAGACTTTGCCTTGCAATGCAGGGAGTGCCAGTTCGATCTCTGGTCAGGGAGCTAAGATCCCACGTGCCTCGCAACCAAAAAACCAAAACCAAAAAAATAAAACAGAAGCAATATTGTAACAAATTCAATAAAGACTTTAAAAATGGTCCACATCAAAAAAAAATCTTTAAAAAAAATAACTAAAAACAAAACTTGCTGAGAGCTTACTACGTGTCAGGTGCTGTTCTCAACTCTGCGATATTATCTTATTGGCCCAGAGAGGTCAAACAAAATGCTCACAGTGCCACAGCTAGTGGTATTAGAGTTGGGATGTGAACCCAGGAGGATTTGACTACAGAACCTGTGCCCTTAACCACTAAGCTTAATGAAGCCCTTTGTAAACTGCAGGCGTCACTATCATAATTAAGATTTCCTGTACTCTGCCCCTCCTGGTTAGTGTCACAGAAAGAACTTTGCAGGCTAGAATGACCTTAGGCTAGGGAGGGCAAAGTGGTGTCATCTTAAGGTGCGCCTTAAGATGTGATGAGTCATAACACAGATGTAGAGAACAAACGTATGGACACCAAGGGGGGAAAGTGGTGGGTGGTGGTGGTGTGATGAATTGGGAGATTGGGATTGACATATATACACTAATATGTATAAAACAGATAACTAATAAGAACCTGCTGTATAAAAAATAAAATAAAATTCAAAAAGAAAAAGATGTGATGGGTCATCAAGAGGCCTGTGAATTACCGGGTCCCCTCTTGCATGGTTGAATTCATTTGTTCTCCCAGCGCCTATGGTGTGCCAGGTCTCAGACACTCCAAAAGCCAGGTCACAGGAAGCCAAGCCCCTCAATTCTGCAGGGAAATGGGACACAAGAATCCCTAGGGTGAAGCACTACAGCAGTATAACTCCTGGGAACTGCCTGAGGGACCCCCATACCATGAATTTGACCTTCCCTAATGAGCAATACCCCTGAAGCTCTGGTTTCGCTCCCCTGAACAGCTTCTTCTCCATGCACCTGTCCCTGGGAGAGATAGGCCCATTGTATGGCATTTTTCTGACTCCAAAGCCCATTTTCATAAAGATCATCTCATTTGATTATGACCTGTGAGGAACTAGCTGTTTAACAATGAGGAAGCTGAGGTTTCAGAGAGGTGAAGAGATTTGTCCAGGATCACACGGCTCATAAGCAGTGGTGCATGGATTTGAAACAGGCCCTCTGACTCCAAGTCCCTTGCTTTTCCAGTTTCACCTGGAGTTTATAAACTCAGCTTCCTCTGGCAGACAGGTGAAGGCAATGCACAGTAGGAGGGGCCTCTGAGCAGGCTGTAGCCCACTTAACATATCAATGTGGAGAAGAGGAAGAGGTAAGCTTTGAAATGCAGACAAGCTGTAGTATAGCCGGGGAGAAGGGGCTGGGGCAGCCAGGCAATGAAAATCTAGACTCTGTGAGTTGCTTAACTGGAGCCAGGAAGGAAGACAGGTCTGAAGGTGAACTGTCCTTGCATGATGATTCGGAGCCTTGGAAATCAACTCTTTGTCAGTTTGCCTCAAACCTGGGATCATTCACACATCCATCCCTGTATTCATCTCACTAACACACGCTTGTACGTTGAAATCTTATGCAGCCATTAAAATGAATAAAGTAGATCTGTTTATAATAAGATAATCTCCAAGATATAAGTGAAAAAAAATCAGTGTATATAATGTGGTCCCATTTCCTTCACAAAATAAAAGGCTATGTAAAAATAAATCTAAGCTCATAAATCCATAGGATATTTCTAGAAGGATATAAACACTGTTAACAGTGAGTGGCTGCTCCTGGGGAAGGAATGGAGGACTGGAATTTCTTTTACAATAATTTTTTTTTTACCATGGACTGTATATATTTCTTAAAGTAAACAAAACTACTCAGAGAAAAGCATCTTCTATAGCTATGTCCTTCCCAGTAAGGCAAAGGGGCAGGCAGGACCTCTTACCATTAAAGGGGTTATCTCCCCCGAAGAACTCATGGAAAACCTTTTCCGGGTTGCCGTGGAAGACGTAACCAGTTGTCCACGGGGTCTGCGATCCAAACTCCAAAGGAATTCCGCCCTTCAGGCCTTCCTCTCCGAACTTGTCATAGATGCCTCTTTTCACAGCTGTGGATATGTGTCACCTTGAGGAGGGATCCAGCATAGGGGCTAAGAGAGCTGGAGGGCTGGGAAGCAGAAGGATATGGGGCAGAGAGGAAGGGGCGGGGCGAAAAGAGCCTTATTTCTAAGGTGCCTGCTGTCTGGCCGACTCTAGAAGTTAGGGATTTCATTTCATCTTGGGTGGACCTAGGTATGATCCCATAGCCCAGAGGAGAGATGATAAAGACTGAAACTTGCTGGGGGAGGGGTGGGGATTGGAGAAGACAGTGAGAGACTGAGGGTCGGGCTATCATCCTGGGGTTTGGCTTAACTCAGTCATCACAGCTACTGTCTTTTGTGGGGTAAATAGAATCCTAGAGCCTTGAGATTGTAGGATGTAAGAATTCTAGAGCTTCCAAATGCTAGAGCTTTGAAATCTTAGAGTCCGAAGTCCTGAAAACTTGGGGCTGGAGAAACATCAGTGATCTTCTGGCCATTCTTCTGCACAGTATCCATGATCACAGTCTCCAGGGCAAGCCCTTAGGGAACCCATATGGGCACTGCTTCGGGCAGGGGCGGGGGATCTCTTTCCCTAGGCTTCAGTTTTCCACAGGAGAGAGATTTCCTAATCACAGACCCCTCTCTGTCCCTTTGTACATATGCTGTCCTTGAGGAGATGGAGATTTAGCTTCTTGGTAATCAGGGAATAACCGGGCGTGTCTGCCTCAGCCTTAGCCTTCTTTCCTGGGCAGCAAGCATCTCACTCTGCAGTCCTGCAGGGGATGGGTGGGGCACGGGGCATGTGAGGCGGGGAGTGGGGGGGGGGAGGCCCTGCCCCAGGTCCTGCACTGCTGAGACTAGCGGAGCATGTCAGCCTAATCTGGGGGCTCTCCACACCACGTCCTCCACCTTAGCTTGTGTCTACTGAGAAAGGCAGTTCATTATGTTTCCTTTCTCAATTTGTTTAGATTCTGGGCAGGGAAGAGGAATGCTTACTCTCTGCTGGGCCCCCTCAGAAAGCCCAACGCTCAGAGACGTGAGGATGATGTTAATAGAGACGCGGGACAGAGAAGCCGCCCTCCATGCTCAGTCCCAATCACTCACGGTCGCTCAGCACATCGTAGGCCTCTGCTATCTGCCTGAATGCCTCCGCTGCGGATGGCTCAGTGGACCTCAACGGGTGGTTCTTAAGGGCAAGTTTCCGGTACCTAGAGCGAGGAGGGTTAATATCCTGAGGCACAGACCAAGGTTCAGAGCTGGCTCTGCTGTCTGCTGCCTGGTGGTCTCTCGGAGCTTTGATGTTCCAGCTATAAATCAGGGCTGTGGTGGCCAGGGAGGCGCAACACTCAGATCCCCTGGAAGAGAACCCAGTGTCGGGAGCATGGTTGACTGACAGTCCAGGAGCTGCCCCACTGGCCGTTTGTGCTGAGGCTGCACTGGCCCCAAGTGGCTCCCAACCTATGCCTATGCTTGTTGGGGTATCAATCAGTGCTGGGCCAGCCCTACAGGACCCAAGCCTCCTCCAATGCCCAACCTCTGCTCGAGGCCTCCCCATCAGCCTGGCTGAGATTTTCTCTGGATGACGCCAGAGCCCTCCCTACCCAACCCTTCCTTCCCTCTTGCCTTTCACAAGCATCAGACCTGCACTATGGTGTGAAGGCTCCCCGGCACATTCCTAGTCCCGCTTCATCCTCACAGTTGTTTCCCTCAAACATTTCTTGCACATCTAATTCTGTCTTGGTGTCTGAACTGACACACAGGCTTCTTGGGAAGATTAGATAAAATAAGGTGTCAGTGGGCCTGCTACAGAGAGGCACTCAGCACAGATCAGGTCGTCTCGCTGTCTGCCCCTCTGTGCTCATTCTTTCCCCTATTTCTTTTTTATTTGTTTGTTTATTTATTTGCCTGTGTCAGGCAGGTCTTAGTTGTGGCATGTGGGATCTTCGCTGCGGCATGCAGGATCTTTTGTTGCAGCGCTCAGGCTTCTCTCTAGTTGTGGCGTGCAGGTTCCAGAGTGCACGGGCTCAGCAGTTGCAGCACGTGGGCTTAATTGCCTCGCAGCATGTGGGATCTTAGTTCCCCGACCAGGGATCACACCCGCGTCCCCTGCATTGGAAGGTGGATTCTTAACCACTGGACCACCAGGGAAGTCCCTCTTTCCCCCATTTATGTGTCTGCCCAATCCCACCACACAGTGATGCCACACCTGCAGCATCTGGGGATCTGTATCATTACATCTCAGGAGGAAAGACGTGGCACAAGCTGGAGATTTGTGGAGAGTTTAATAATGGACCACACACCAAGGTGTGAGAGGTGGGGCAGGAAACCACAAGGGACAGCACAGTCCCTTGAGGCTACGAGTCCTGAGGTGTCCTGACCACCCATGAGCCTGTAGCAGTGAGGGGAGGGAGAGGTTACTGAAACCCCACAGGAGAGAGTGTGTGGACAGGGCCTTGGTAAAAGCTGTGATCTTTGATTCAGGGCCATAGCCAACCTGAAGAGATCCCATAAGAAGGGAGCTGGGAATAAATACCCCTGCCCCACTCTCCTCCCTCCCAATCTCCTGCCTTGTGCTCCTTTTGCAGGATGCATCTGGAAGCCTGAGGGCCAGGAGGTCTGCTGATGCAGTTCATATGGGCCAGTCTCCCAGAGCAGAGAGCAGGGCGCAGAAAGGTGGGGCGGGGGTCTGCAGGAGCAAAAGGAGGGCATCCGCACAGCCTCCTCAGTCACTCAGTACACATGTGGTCCCACACACGGTCCGCCCTGCTCACACCTTCCATGCCAGTGACCCCAGAGCTCTGCCGTGCTTCTTACTCCACTCCACACACACTCCGTGGACAAGCTTAGCTGGCCGACGGCTTTGAGCACCAGCTACACGCTGATGATTCCCAAATCTCTATCTCAAACCAGTTCGCTCCCTTGGCTCCAGACCTCTGTACCTAGCTGCCTACTCGGTACCTCCTCTCCAGTGTCTCACGGGCCCCACAACCTCAATGAGCCCAAACGTGCACACATTTTCATTCCCTAAACTTTTCCCCATTTGTCCAGACCCTGAAGCGGAAAAGCTGAGTATCTTCCACTCCAAGTTCTCCTTCGTCCCCTCCACCACCATCCCATCAGTCACCGAGGCACATCAGCTTTTCCTTCTAAATAATGTTTTCTTGCTGCTTCTTCATCCCTACAACCATTGCAGAACCGTGTCTTCCTGTTTCCAGTTTCCCCCTCTCCAGTCTATTCTGTGTGCTGCCACCACTTTGATCTCTCTCTCTCTTTTGTTAATTTGATGTTTTTAAAATGCTCCCTGACCAAGTCACTCTCCTGCCTGAACCCTTTACTGGTTCCCCCTTTGTCTTCAGCATAAAATTCAAATGTCTCTGAGATTCAACTTCCGCTTCTCTCTCTGCCCTTCTCACTCACAGCTCTCCCTCCCTGCTCCCACGACCTCTCCTGTCCTTCTCTCCAGGCTCCAAGCTCCACACTCTGCACTGCTCATGGCTTTGACATTCTCCTCCCTTTACCTGGAATGCTCACCCCTCTCCAGCTCCTTTCATCTCCTCCTGGCAAATATTTATTCACCTTTCCACATTCAACTCAGGGGTCAACTCCTCCAGGATGTCTTCCCTGACTAGTTTCCAGTCTAGATTAGATACTCTTTCCCACATCCCCAAGTGCCTTTGATCCTCATACTTAGCACGTGGTGCTTCAGTTGTTCGACGGATCTGTCTCTCCCACCAGCCTGTGAGTGAGACCCTCCAGTTGTCGTGTCCAGTTCTCTGTGTCCTCAGTGCCTAGCACCAAGTGCAGTGAGTAAACGTTGTGAAATCACTGTCCCACAAGGCAGCCCATTTCACTATGGGGCCAGTCTGACTTTTAGGCAAAGCTTTCTCTTACTGAGCTGGGTCTGCTGTCCTGCGACTCTGCCTCCATCCACGACGGTCCTGGTCCTGGCTCTGCCCTGGGGGGCCTTACAGACAGAATCTGCTCTGTCTACCTTGACAGACTTGAAGGCAATTTTCACACCCTCCCTGAGACTTCTAAACCAGCCCTTCTCAATTACAAAGGTTGTAGTCAGGTGTGAGAATTGCAGGAAAACTCTAACAGTGAGTAAAAGTAAGGAGGTTTGAAAAGAGTTCAGTTTTCCGTATAAACTTGAGTGGTTTTAAGCTCTGCAGTAACATCACTCTCATTCACCTGCTTTCCTGAGTGGGAGAGAAAGGGGCGAAGTCACAGCCCAGATGTGGCAGCCTCGGATGAATGAGTGAGAAGTTAATAGCTGGGCGATTATGAATCATCGTGGTGCTTGTCATCATTATATAAGTTTAGCCTTTTTGGGGGGGAGGGGTCAAAATCTAGGTGCTCCCATGGAAGAGTGTGTCAAACATGTGACTCATGCCTTAAGAGTTGTTTCAGGGGGACTTCCCTGGTGGCACAGTGGTTAAGAATCCGCCTGCCAACGCAGGGGACATGGGTTTGAGCCCTGGTCCAGGAAGATTCCACATGCCGTGGAGCAACTAAGCCCGTGCGCCACAACAACTGAGCCTGCGCTCTAGAGCCCAGGAGCCAAACTAGTGAGTCTGCATGCCACAACTACTGAAGTCCACGTGCCTAGAGCCCGTGCTCTGCAACAAGAGAAGCCACCGCAATGAGAAGCCCGCGCACCGCAGCGAAGGGTAGCCCCCGCTCGCCACAACTAGAGAAAACCCACGTTCAGCAATGAAGACCCAACACAGCCAAAAATAAATAAATAAATAATTTTTTTAAAAAAGAGTTGTTTCAGGGGAGAAAGGTTAAGGACTGTTGTTTGGAACATATATGGTTCTTTTAATCACTCTTTATAAGACATGGTTTCAGACGCAAATGATTGCTGGGCATCTTCATGCTCATTATCTCATATAATTCTATTTCAATACCACAACAATTCTTATTTTTCATTTTATTTTTTTTAAGAGATGGGAAAACTGAGGCTCAGAAAGGTTAAGCAATTTTCCCAGGTCACACAGCTAGCAGATAGGAGAACCTAGGTTCAGACCTGGCTCTTTCCAGTGCTTAAGTTGGGCTTATCTTTCTGCATTCCAACTGCCCTCCCTCCTTGTGACCTTTCCCTAGACAGGTCTCACTGGCCAATGAAATGCTATGAACAGTGGGTGACATCACACACTGTCCCGAATTGTTCTCTAATTGATAAACGAGTTTGTGTCTTGTTTCGCCAGCCACACTGTAGACTCTCTCCACTTACCCCACTGAGATCCCCTATGGGACTTGGCCCGTGGTAGGCAATTAGAGCAGGCAAGGTGTCTGAATACTGGCTCTGTCGGTTACTAGGCACATAGCCTTGGGATAATAATGGTACCTACCTCTCAGGGCTGTTGTGAGGATTAAGTGAAATAATGATGGAAGGTTCTCAGAACAGCATCTGCACAATTCAATAAGTGTAGCTATTATCATACAACCTTAATTAATTAAATTGTCCTAGATTCCTCCCTTTCTTCTTTACCCTACAATGATCCAATTTATAGCTAAGTCCATTCTCTCTTCTCTCTCCAGCCCACTGCCCTGCTTCAAGCCTCATCTTTTGCCTTGATTATCATGACAGCTTCTGAAGGGGTCTCTCTCCTTCCAAGATAGCTTCCACATGCCCTGTATGCCCCTTTTTGTAACATTCATCAAGCCTGCTGTGACTTATTCAACATCTGTATCCACCAACAAAGTTAAGCTGCACATGTCTGATTCATGATATCTGTAGCTGCTGAGACTGCACCGAACCCATATAAGTAGGCGCTCAGTAAATATTCGTCAAAAAATATTTTTTCAGAAAAATGTGCTGATTCCTGTCTTAGACACACCACAAAGTCCCCAAGACTTGATGGAACTATTCAGAGATGTAATTTATTCAATGCCAAAACCCCACGTGGACAGCCAGAATAAAATATGTAATACATCCATCTGGTCAGGTCACTCTCCTGTTCACAATACTTTGGGTCTCCATATTATTAAGCAAAAGTCTCCTTTGTTCCCATTTTATTGCTAGGAAAACCAGGGTACCCAGGAGAGCAGACAGGGCATAGAGAGTAAGGGATGATGGATTGGGAACCCTGACCCAGCCCAAAGCCAGGAAGTCGGTGTGCAAGAAGCAAGAAAAGGAACAAGGTCTACCTTGCCTGCCCTAAGCTGTGCAGGAAAGCTCATTTTGGAAGAGATGAGGGTGGGCCTGTCCCAGCACAACCCAAAAGCCTCGCTCCTGCCCCCACTCACGCATTCTTGATCTGGGCATCTTCTGAATTGCGAGTGATCTGGAGCACAGAGTAATAATCCTGGCCCATGGCTGGCTGGATAGTCCTGAGTCCAGCGGCTCTGTTAGTCTGCATTCCGTGGTTGCTCCTGACAACCGCACAGGGGCACTCTGGGAGTTGTAATCCTTCCTGCCTAAACAAACCGCCTTCTCAGCTGTGCCCGTAGAAGAGGGATTGAGAAAACCGGGACTGATTCTGTGAGCCTAAGGATCACTCAACTCAGAAAACAGAGTTTTTCGTATGGACACCAAGGGGGGAAAGTGGCGGGGTGGTGGTGGTGGGATGAATTGGGAGATGGGGATTGACATACACACACTAATATGCATAAAATAGATAATAAGAACCTGCTGTATAAAAAAATAAAATAAAATTCAGAAAAAATAAGTAAAATTTAAAAAAGAAAACAGTTTTTTTGTTTGTTTGTTTGTTTTTGCGGTGCGCGGGCCTCTCACTGTTGCGGCCTCTCCCATTGCGGAGCACAGGCTCCGGACACGCAGGCTCAGTGGCCATGGCTCACGGGCCCAGCCGCTCCGCAGCATGTGGGATCTTCCCGGACCGGGGCACGAACCTGTGTCCCCTGCATCGGCAGGCGGACTCTCAACCACTGCGCCACCAGGGAAGCCCAAGAAAACAGTTTTTAAGGAGAGTAGCAATTGGTTTTAATTAAGTTTTCAGACAAATAGATTTGGCTATTTTTAAAAAATAAATCTTTATTTTAGAATGCTTTTAGATTTTCAGAAAAGGTGTGAAGATAGTAGAGCTCTCATATGCCCCACACCAGGTTTCCCCTGTCATTAACACGTTACATGAGTATGGTACGTTTATCACAAATAATAACCAATATCGGTACCTCATTTATAACATAACTCCATCCTTTATTCAGATTTCCTAGTTTTTACCCTAATGCCTTTTGTTTGTTTTGGTTTTTTAAATAATTTACTTATTTTTGGCTGTGTTGGGCCTTTGCTGCTGCACGTAGGCTTTCTCTAGTTGTAGCGAGCAAGGGGGAGCTACCCTTCGCTGCGGTGCGTGGGCTTCTCATTGAGGTGGCTTCTCTTGTTGTGCAGCATGGGCTCTAGGTGTGCGGGCTTCAGGTATGGCACGCAGGCCTCAGTAGTAGTGGCGCATGGGCTTAGATGCTCTGCGGTATGTGGGACCTTCCCGGACCAGGGCTCGAACCCGTGTCCCTTGCAAGCTCGTGTCCCCTGCATTGGCAGGCAGATTCTTAACCACCGCGCCACCAGGGAAGCCCCTAATGCCGTTTTTTGTTTTGTGTTGTTTTGCTTTTTCCTCTTCCAGGATCTGATCCAGGATATCACATTAAACTTAGTTGTGGAGATTTCCCTGGCCGTCCAGTGGTTAAGACTCCACACTCCCAAAGCAGAGGGTGTGGGTTCGATCCCTGGTCAGGGAACTAAGACCCCACATGCCGCATGGCGCAGCCAAAAAAATAAATAAATACAAATAAACTTAGTTGTCATGTCTCCTGAGGCTCCTCTTGGCTACAGTTGTTTCTCAAACTTTCCATGTTTTTGATGACTTTGACAGTTTAAGGAGTACTGGTCAGGTATTTTGCAGACTGTCTCTCAGTTGGGATTTGTTTGATGTTTTTCTTATGATTTAGACTGGGGTTGGGGTGCTTTGGAAGGAAGACCACAGAGGTAAAGTGTCATCCTCATGCCATCAGGTCAAAGGTACCATCACCATGACTTATCACTGTCAAAGCTGACCTTGCTCACCTGCTGAGGTAGTGTTTGTCAGATTTCTCCCCTGTAAAGTTACTTTAATTTCCCCATTTCTGGATTGTACTCTTTCGAAGGAAGTCATTTCACAGTCCACCCTTAAAGAGTGGGGAGTTCCACTCCACCTCCTTGAGGGCAGCAGTGTGGTTTCCCACTCACATCCTGCACGCAGTCACCAAGCTCAGACCATTTTACCTCCTAGACGTCTCTCGAGCTCCTCCTCTGCTCATCCTCCTCCTAGCTATGGCCTTGCTTGGGCTTTCATCTTTCAGCAAGGTCACCACGACTTCCTCACTGTCCTGCCACCTTGTCTCTACCCTGCCGAGACCTTACTCCACTTGTAATAAGGGCAGGGCAGGCGGGACCAATAGCAGTCCCGCTCAACCATTGGTAGGCATCGCAGTGGGCCCCCACTCTCCCCTTCCTCTGTGTGAAAGGAGCCCAAATTTGTACTGAGGAAGATGGTTTTTTGAGACACTAGTCTGCCATCTTCTCGGTCTGCTGGCTTTCCAATTAAAGTCGTTATTCCTGCCCCAACAACTGGTCTCCCCATTTATTGGCCTGTCATGTGGTGAGCAGAGCGAGCTTGGGCTCCATAACACTGCCCAGAGTTAATGCAAGCCGTTTATCCTGGCACACAGGTGCTCAGTGATCTGCTCCCTCCTGTCTGCTCTCACTTCTCACACTTCACCCGCTCGTCAGAATTCACTACAGCACTTGCAGATGCCCAGCTAACCATTCTCTCCCATTCACCTATGCTGCCACCTCTACCCAGACCCTTCCCACCAAACCCACCACCAACCCTTGCTTGGCGCAGCTAACTCCTAATCATTCTTTTTTTTCTTATGAAATAGTTTACATGCAAGAAAGAGCAGCATTAGAACATTTGTTATTGAAGGACTGCTGCCCCTGTGTGCCCCTCCCTGTTTATTATTCTCTTGCGTTTCTTTATCATTTTACTACTACGCATGTATCTGATGGTGTACTGCTAAATGTTTAACAGGCTCACCAGAAGGAAAAAAATAGCTCTGATTTGTAGCATTTGCCAATTTCTCCCAAGTTGGCACAGCCAGCTCCACATACCACTGCATGTATCCAAAACAACATATTTACCTTTTCATATTTTTAAACTTTATATAAATGGTATTATTTATGCAAACGGTATGTGTTTGTGCATGTGTGTGTGTGTGTGTGTGGGTGTGACTTGTCTTCACAGAGGTTGTATCGCATTCTCTGCTGATCCTGAACATTTGGGCATGTGTGTCAACTCCGCAAGGTAATATCAGACAATTTTCTGATGTGGTGATTCTAATTTACAATGGCAAAATAGCGGTGTGTGAGTTCCTTTTTGATCCACATTCTCACCAATTCTTGTTGTCAAATTTTCAAATGGTTGCCAATATAGGTGTGAAATAGCATCCCACTGTGGATTTTAATTTGCATTTCTTGGTGGAGGTCTTTTCATTTTTATTTGCAATTATTTTTCCTTATTGTGAAATGCCTATTTACATCTTTTGTCCATTTTTCTATTGGGCTATTCTTTTTTTACAAATTGATTTGTGACTCTTTATGTTTCTTTGTTGATAATATAAAATACAAACCCCTTCCATCTTGGAGCTTGTCTTTTTACCATTTTTTTAAATGGGGTCAAATTTATCAATCTGTTCCTTTTTGGTTATCTTTTTGTGTCTAGTTTAAGAAATATTCCCTATACAAGGTCATAAAGACCTTCACCTACATATTCTTCCAAAAGTCCATTTTACTTTAAAACCTTTAATCCACCTAGAACTTATTTTTCTGTTTATGGTGCCAAGTAGGTATTGTTTTTTTCTTTTAGACATCCCACTACCCCAGAACCATTTATTCAACAGTCCATTGTTTCCCCACAAATCTGTATGACTGCTGTGTTATATACAAATGTTACATATATGCATGGGTTTGTATCTGGATTATTGTTCCACTGGTCGATCCCTGGGCCAGCGCCACACTACAGCCCTTCCTCTCCTCCTCCTTCTTCCTCAGGAGTATCTTCTCTAAGTACTTAGCTTCTTACTCCTCTCAAATGGAAACGTATTCTTAAGAAAGGATCAGATATCAGTCATACAGGGAAAAGAGGGGTGCTACATTTTAAACCTCATCTCTAACTGTGGATGGAAAATCTTGATAGTTCCCTGATGGCACTTCAGATACTAATGACTGAGATATTTAAGAACTTCCCTGGGTCCTCTGAAGCCACACTATCACAGAGGAGGGCCTGCCTTAAAGTAGATCTTTCATATTACTTGAGGCAAAAGATCTATTTTAGGTATATTTAGGTATATCTGGAAGTGGTAAAACACACTTTTGGAGTTGGGCCAAAGGACAGAGAAATCAATTAAAAAGCTAAGAAGTAAAGTGTAGGTTTTGGGTGAGTTGACTGGTCAAAGTGACCCTACCTTTTATTTTTTTATACATCAGGTTATTAGTTGTCCATTTTATACACATCAGTGTGTGCATGTCAATCCCAGTCTCCCAATTCATCACACCAACACCAACACCGCCCCGCCACTTTCCCCCCTTGGTGTCCATACGTTTGTTCTCTACATCTGTGTCTCTATTTCTGCCCTGCAAACTGGTTCACCATTTTTCTAGATTACACATATATGCGATATTTGTTTTTCTCTTTCTGACTTACTTCACTCTGTATGACAGTCTCTAGATCCATCCACGTCTCTACAAATGACCCAATTTCGTTCCTTTTTAGGGCTGAGTAATATTCCATTGTATATATGTACCATATCTTCTTTATCCATTCCAGAGTGACCATATCTTGATGTTGCTGTATTCACATGCCATTTGTGCGACCTGAAGCAAGTTTACTTAATGGCCCCAAGTCTAAGTTTCCTTGAATAAATGGGATTAACATGAACTACACCACAGGGTTGGTGTGAAAATATTAAATAAAACTATACAAAAGCACGCATCACATAGAAGATGCTCCCTCAGCATTGAGGCAGTAGACTCAGAGCCAAATCCTATCTGTTAGCTACTAGTTTTATGACCTTAAAACAGTTATTTCTTAGCTACAATTGCCTAGTTATAAAGTGAAAATATGGAATTACTCTTTATATTTTTTTGCATTTCTGAGCTTTCTTATGTATTTAATTTGCATTTTTATTTAATTACTTAAATTGAATATTTTTTCTTGTGTATTGGCCATTTGTTTTACTCTCTCTCTCTTTTTTTTTTTTTTTTAGCCACACAGCTTGCAGGATCTTACTTCCCCAACCGGGGATCGAACCCAGGCCCCCCGCAGTGAAAGTGACGAATCCTAACCACTGGACTGCCAGAGAATTACCTGTTTTACTCTTATTGCCAGAAAAAAGTGTTGTTAAAAATTAAACTCAGAGGGTTGGGGGAAGGCCTTGCTTAGTCTGGGACTGGCTGAGGTGAATGGAGAGGAAGGAGGCGACTCTATCTGAGGGGCACCAGGTGTGCAAAGGCCATAGTAAAAGGGGAGGAGATGGCCTGTGTGGCCTGTGTGGCTGGAAGATTGGTTACTCACAGAGGTATTGAGCAAATAAGTGAATATACTAAGAATTATGAGAGTGAAGCTTCTCATTGTTGGAGAAAGGAGGTAAATATGTAAAAGGTGGAGCTGGATTGGAATTGGTGACATCAGTGTGAATGCATGATTTTTAATATATATATAGAATGATGGATGCAGAAAGAGAGATGTGTATATGTACTATCTACTGATAGGGCCAAGAAGCAATAATACCCCACTAGTAAAGAGCATATTATTGCCCAGGTTTTGGTTTCTGAATACTATTCTCCACTAAAAGGAACCAGGGCTATTTAGACAAACAACTGATTCCAGGGCTGGGACTGGAAAGTATAAGTTGAGGCTTGAATATCTTGTTGTACCAGAGAATATGGAAGTGCTCAAAGAATGATGGAAACATGTCAAAAGGACACAGGATCCAGCTTGAAGGAGCTCCCATTGACCCAAATGGGACACTCTAAATAGCAAAATAAATAATAGTAATAACGGATTATAATCCATAGAATAAAAGATGAATCCATGAGTAATCTATAATAATATATCTGACGAATGAATGAGTGAATGAATGTATAAATGAGGGAGAAGGGAAAGTTCTTCCTTACAGTAGAATGCTGATTATAAATGTAAAAAGAATAATGGAATTAGAAAATCACCATTTGGCAATTATCATAGGAATAACTGATTCAGACAGAAATTATTAAAGAATGCTAAAACTAGTTCATACAAGATTGATGAGGAATAGGATATTTATATACTCTCAAAGTAGCTCCCCCCAAAATACTTATTAACTTTGCTGTGGAGAAACCTGGTAGATACCATTTTAACTGAGTTAACATTGGCTGACTAAAATAAAAAGGATGGACAAAAACAAGCATTGGCAAGGACATGGAGAAAGCAGAACACTTATACATTGCTGGTGGGAATGTAAAATGGTGCAGCCACTTTGGAAAATAGTTGGCAGTCTCTCAAAACATTAAACATAGAGTTACCATATGACCAAGCAGTTCCACTGTTAAGTATATACCCAATAGAACTAAAAATATATGTTCACAAAAAAACCTGTACACGAATGTTCACAGCAGCATTATCCATAATAGCTAAAAAGTGAAAACAATCTAAATGTCTATCATCTGATGAATGGATTAAAAAACTGTAGTATATCCATACAATGGTGTATTAGGGTTCTCCAGGGAAACAGAGACAATAAGATGTGTGTGCGTGTGTGTGTGTGTGTGTGTGTGTGTGTGTTGTGTGTGTGTGTGTGTGTAGAGATTTATTTTAAGGAATTGGCTCATGCAATTATGGAGACTTGAAGAGTCCAAAATCTGCAGGGTAGGCCTGTGGTATAGCAGGAGACCCAGGGAACAGTTGCAGTTTGAGTCCAAAGGCAATCCTTCGGTAGAATTTCTTCTTGCTTGGGGGAGGTCAGTCTTTCTCTATTAAGTCCTTCAACTGATTGGATGAGGCCTTACATTATAGAAGGTAATCTGCTTTACTCAAAGTCCACTGATTTAAATGTCAGTGTCATCCAAAAAACACAGAAACATCCAGAATGTCTGACCAAATATCTGGGCAACATGGCTCAGTCACACTGACAAATAAAATTTTTTTTTAATAAATTTATTTATATTTATTTTTGGCTGCATTGGGTCTTCGTTGCTGCACATGGGCTTTCCCTAGTTTCAGCGAGTGGGGGCTACTCTTGGTTGCGGTGCGCTGGCTTCTCATTGCAGTGTCTTCCCCTGCTGTGGAGCACGGGCTCTAGGCACGTGAGCTTCAGTAGTTGTGGCACACAGGCCCAGTAGTTGTGGCACATGGGCTTAGTTGCTCCACGGCATGTGGGATCCTCCCAGACCAGGGCTCGAACCCGTGTTCCCTGCATTGGCAGGCGGATTCTGAACCACTGAGCCACCAGGGAAGCCCGACAAATAAAATTAACCGTCACAAGTGGGCTATTACTTGACAACAAAAAAGAATGACGTACTGATGCATGCTACAACATGGATGAACCTTGAAAACTTTATGCTAAGTGAAAGAAGCCAGACACAAAAGGCCACATATAATATTCCATTTATATAAAACATCCAGAATAGGCAAATCCACAGACAGAGAGTCATCTGATTAGTGGTTGCCAGGGCTGGGGCATGGGGAGTGACTGTTGAAGTATATGGGGTTTCTTTCTGGGGTGATGAAATGTTCTGGCATTGGTGATGATGGCTGCACGACCTTGTGAATATACTAAAAACCACCAAATTGCGTACTTTAAAAGGGTGAATTTTATGGTTTGTGAATTATATCTCAAAAAACAAAACAAAACAAAACAAAAACAAAACAAAACAAAACAAAAGGTTAACATCACCAGTAATGAGACAAATCGACATTGTGCGGCTCCCAATACCATGCTCTTAGGATGGAGAATCACATCGGGAGTATTCTTGCCCAAATACATAACCTAAATCTAATCATGAGGAAACATCAGACAAACCCAAAGTGGCCTGCATTTCAAAAATATCAGGGTTATAAAAGGAAATACTGAGGAAGTACTCCAGACAGAAGGCAAATAAATGCAACGTATGATCCTGCATTAGACCCTGGACCACAAAGGAAAGAGTGATTGTGAAGGACATTGTTGGGACAACCAGCACAACTTGAATGGGGCTGGCAAACTGGATGATAGTATAGTATCAATGCGGGTTTCCTTGTTTTGACAGATGTACTGTGGTTATGCAGGAGTGTCCTTGATTTCAGCAAATGCATACTGAAGTATTTAAAGGTAAGAGGACATAAAATTTGTGTATTACTCACAAGTGATTCAGAAAAACTATATACAGTATAAAAAATATATCTATATATATATAAAGAAAGAGGGAGAGAGAGGATGATAAAGCAAACATAAGAAGTTAACAACTGGGAGATCTGGGTGGGAATATACTGGAATCCTCTGAACTATTCTTACAGCTTTTCTGCAAGTTTGAAATTATTTCAAAATAAAAAGTAAATTAGAAAAATATATAAAATATATCCACAAAGAGACTTGTTCAAGAAAAATAAACCTTTGCTTTGCAACACTATTGTGAAGACTGTGCCTGGCACACAGTATATGCTCAATAGCTGCTGCCACTGCCAACTTCTCAGGACTGAGAAACAGAGGCACTTCTCACAAGAAGTCACAAGGGGGCATCTGAAAGCCAAGAAACAAGGTCTAGCACAGAGCTTCCCTGGGCCTGCAGTGCTGCAGATGGGGGTTGTCAACCCTTCCTTACCCAGAATGCATTCCTCAACCCAAAAGGAAAACAAAGCTTTGCCTGCTGCAAACTGGGGATTATTCCATTCACAGTAGATAAGGCTTTGGGGTACCTGAGAGCTAGCCTCTGCTCCTTCTGTTTGGGTCTGGACTTCAGGACAGCTGTCAAGGGTTACTGCATCTATCACAATCAGGATGTCAACTCTGGAGACCTGTGAAAAGGGGCTTGTAAATATGATGGCAATGGAGAAGAACGAGTCCTGGAATGGGAACTCAGAGACATACTGTGTGAACTTAGCTATATTCTTCCTTATCCTTTTTTGTTAGTCTGACTTCTTAGAGGTTCCACCTGGACCTCCTAGGATTCAATGTTTCTGAGCTCTGGAATATGTCCGTTTGGGTCTACCTGACCCTATCACAAATCACTCCTTGAATGAAACTGCTCTAGTCCCAGAGGTCTTGTGACCACATGGTATAGTGGAAGGAGCATGGGCCTTGGAGACAGACTGAGCAAGGTCCAAATCAAGGCTCTGGTACTTAATTCCTTGAGCCTCAGTTTTTAATTTAGTTGTGGAGAGCGGGGGCTACTCTTCATTGTGGCGCACAGGCTTCTCATTGCGGTGGCTTCTCTTGTTGTGGAGCACGGGCTCTAGGCACGCAGGCTTCAGTAGTTGTGGCACACGGGCTCAGCAGTGTGGCCCACGGGCTCTAGAGTGCAGGCTCAGTAGTTGTGGCGCATAGGCTTCGTTGCTCCGCAGCATGTGGGATC
The DNA here is from genome assembly GCF_039906515.1 of Pseudorca crassidens. NCBI lineage: Eukaryota > Metazoa > Chordata > Mammalia > Artiodactyla > Delphinidae > Pseudorca > Pseudorca crassidens. The sequence goes on along the minus strand of NC_090304.1, from coordinate 52,578,541 downwards.
TTCCCAGACCAGGGCTCGAACCCGTGTCCCCTGCATTGGCAGGTGGATTCTTAACCACTGTGCCAACAGGAAAGTCCCTCTTTATCCTTTAGACAGGAATAATACCATTTCCTTTTTAAGAGTGTTATGAGGATTAAATATTTACATACAGTACCTAGAACAGAGTAGATACCCAGTAGATACTCAATGAATTATACTATTTTATTTTCAATTTGGTTTAGGCAAAAGCAACCAGAAGGAAAATATGGGATTTAAAGTTAAGATAAACTGTGTTCAATTTCCTACTCTCTATGACCCTTGGCAAATCACTAGATCTCGTTGAGTCTCACCACTAGCCTTTTTTTATTTTTTTGGCTGCGCTGTGTGGCTTAGAGGATCTTAGTTCCCTGACCAGGGACTGAACCTGGGCCACAGCACCAAAGGCCCGGAATCCCAACACTAGGCCACCAGGGAACTCCCTACCACCAGCCTTTAAGAACTCTGTAAACCATAATGTTACCCCAGCTAGGAATTACCTTCTTCTTTTAAATAAATCCTGATCTTAGCCTACATGGCCCAGCACAAGGGTTGCTTTTCTCTAATAATGTAATTGATACGGTATTCATACTCTGGAAATGAATGACCATGCCGCACAGCACGCGGGATCTTAATTCCCCGACCAGGGATTGAACCCATGCCCCCTGCAGTGGAAGTGCAGAGTCTTGACCACTGTACCATGAGAGAAGTCCAAACTCTGGAAATTATTAAAAAGAATGAGGGATTGAGCTCTGCCCACCAGAGCAACAGCTACTCTACCCACCACCAGTCCCTCCCACCAGGAAACTGGCACAAGCCTCTCAGATAGCCTCATCCACCAGAGGGCAGACAGCAGAAGCAAGAAGAACTACAATCCTGCAGCCTGTGGAACAAAAACCACATTCACAGAAAGACAGACAAGATGAAAAGGCAGAGGGCTATGTACCACATGAAGGAACAAGATAAAACCCCAGAAAAACAACTAAATGAAGTGGAGATAGGCAGCCTTCCAGAAAAAGAATTCAGAATAATGATAGTGAAGATGATCCAGGACCTCGGAAAAAGGATGCAGGCAAAGGTCGAGAAGATGCAAGAAATGTTTAACAAACACCTAGAAGAATTAAAGAACAAACAAACAGAGATGACCAATACAATAACTGAAATGAAAACTACACTAGAAGGAATCAATAGCAGAATAACTGAGGCAGAAGAACAGATAAGTGACCTGGAAGACAGAAGGGTGGAATTCACTGCTGTGGAACAGAATAAAGAAAACAGAATGAAAAGAAACGAAGACAGCCTAAGAGACCTATGGGACAACATTAAACGCAACAACATTCGCATTATAGGGGTCCCAGAAGGAGAAGAGAGAGAGAAAGGACCCGAGAAAATATTTGAAGAGATTATAGTCAAAAACTTCCCTAACATGGGAAAGGAAATAGCCACCCAAGTCCAGGAAGCGCAGCGAGTCCCATACAGCATAAACCCAAGGAGAAACATGCCAAGACTCGTAGTAATCAAACTGGCAAAAATTAAAGACAAAGAAAAATTATTGAAAGCAGCCAGGGAAAAACAACAAATAACATACAAGGGAACTCCCATAAGGTCAACAGCTGAGTCCTCAGCAGAAACTCAACAAGCCAGAAGGGAGTGGAATGATATACTTAAAGTGATGAAAGGGAAGAACCTACAACCACGATTACTCTACCCCACAAGGATCTCATTCAGATTCGATGGAGAAATCAAAAGCTTTACAGACAAGCAAAAGCTAAGAGAATTCAGCACCACCAAACCAGCTCTACAACAAATGCTAAAGGAACTTCTCTAAGTGGGAAACACAAGAGAAGAAAAGGACCCACAAAAACAAACCCAAATCAATTAAGAAAATGGTCATAGGAACATACATATCGATAATTACCTTAAACGTGAATGGTTTAAATGCTCCAACCAAAAGACACAGGCTTGCTGAATGGATACAAAAATAAGACTCATATATATGCTGTCTACAAGAGACCCACTTCAGACCTAGGGACACATACAGACTGAAAGTGAGGAGATGGAAAAAGATATTCCACGCAAATGGAAATCAAAAGAAAGCTGGAGTAGCAATACTCACATCAGATAAGATAGACTTTAAAATAAAGAATATTACAAGAGACAAGGAAGGACACTACATAATGATCAAGGGATCAATCCAAAAAGAAGATATAACAATTATAAATATATATGAACCCAACATAGGAGCACCTCAATACATAAGGCAACTGCTAACAGCTATTAAAGAGGAAATTGACAGTAACACAATAATAGTGGGGATTTTAACACCACACTTACACCAACGGACAGATCATCCAAAAAGTAAAGCTTTAAATGACACAATAGACCAGATAGATTTAATTGATATTTATAGGACATTCCATCCAAAAACAGCAGATTACACTTTCTTCTCAAGTGCACACAGAACTTTCTCCAGGATAGATCACATCTTGGGTCACAAATGAAGCCTCAGTAAATTTAAGAAAATTGAAATCATATCAAGCATCTTTTCTGACCACAAAGCTATGAGATTAGAAATGAATTACAGGGAAAAAAAACGTAAAAAACACAAACACATGGAGGCTAAACAATATGTTACTAAATAACCAAGAGATCACTGAAGAAATCAAAGAGGAAATCAAAAAACACCTAAAGACAAATGACAATGAAACCACGATGATCCAAAGCCTGTGGGATGCAGCAAAAGTAGTTCTAAGAGGGAAGTTTATAGCTATACAAGCCTACCTCAAGAAATAAGAAAAATCTCAAATAAACAATCTAACCTTACACCTAAAGGAACTAGAGAAAGAAGAACAAACAAAACCCAAAGTTAGCACAAGGAAAGAAATCATAAAAATCAGAGCAGAAATAAATGCAACAGAAACAAAGAAAACAATAGCAAAGATCAATAAAGCTAAAAGCTGGTTCTTTGAGAACACAAACAAAATTGATAAACCATTAGTCTGACTCATGAAGAAAAAGAGGGAGAGGACTCCAATCAATAAAATCAGAAATGAAAAAGGAGAAGTTACAACAGACATCACAGAAATACAAAGCATCCTAAGAGACTACTACAACCAACTCTATGCCAATAAAATGGACAACCTGGAAGAAATGGACAAATTCTTAGAAAGGTATAAACTTCCAAGAGTGAACCAGGAAGAAATAGAAAATATGAACAGATCAATCACAAGTAATGAAATTGAAACTGTGATTAGAAATCTTTCAACAAACAAAAGTCCAGGACCAGATGGCTTCACAGGTGAATTCTATCAAACATTTAGAGAAAAGCTAACACCCATCGGTCTCAAACTCTACCAAAAAATTGCAGAGGAAGAAACACTCCCAAACTCATTCTATGAGGCCACCATCACCCTGATACCAAAACCAGACAAAGATAGTAGAAAAAAAGAAAATTACAGACCTATATCACTGATGAATATAGATGCAAAAATCCTCAACAAAATACGAGCAAACAGAATCCAACAACACATTAAAAGGATCATACACCATGATCAAGTGGGGTTTATCCCAGGGATGCAAGGACTCTTCAATATACGAAAATCAATCGTGTGATACACTGTATTAACAAATCGAAGAATAAAAACCATATGATCATCTCAATAGATGCAGAAAAAGCTTTTGACAAAATTCAACAGCATTTATGATAAAAACTCTCCAGAAAGTGGGCATAGAGGGAACCTACCTCAACATAATAAAGGCCATATATGACAAACCCACAGCAAACATCATTCTCAATGGTCAAAAACTGAAAGCATTTCCTCTAAGATCAGGAATAAGACAAGGGTGTCCACTCTCACCACTATTATTCAACATAGTTTTGGAAGTCCTAGCCATGGCAATCAGAGAAGAAAAAGGAATACAAATTGGAAAAGAAGAAGTAAGACTGTCACCGTTTGCAGATGACATGATACTATACATAGAGAATCCTAAAGATGCCAACAGAAAACTACTAGAGCTAATCAACAAATTTGGTAAAGTTGCAGGATACAAAATGAATGCACAGAAATCTCTTGCATTCCTATATACTAATGATGAAAACTCTGAAAGAGAAATTAGGGAAACATTCCCATTTACCACTGCAACAAAAAGAATAAAACACCTAGGAATAAACCTACCTAGGGAGACAAAAGACCTGTATGCAGAAAACTATAAGACACTGATGAAAGAAATTAAAGATGACACGAATAGATGGAGAGATATACCATGTTCTTGGATTGGAAGAATCAATATTGTGAAAATGACTATACTACCCAAAGCAAGCTACAAATTCAATGCAATCCCTATCAAATTACCAATGGCATTTTTTAGAGAACCAGAACAAAAAAATCTTAAAATTCGTATGGAGACACAAAAGACCTCGAATAGCCAAAGCAGTCTTGAGGGAAAAAAGCAGAGCTGGAGGAATCGGACTCCCTGACTTCAGACTATACTACAAAGCTACAGTCATCAAGACAATATGGTACTGGCACAAAAACAGAAATATAGATCAATGGAACAAGATAGAAAGCCCAGAGATAAACCCATGCACCTATGGTCAACTAATCTATGACAAAGGAGGCAAGGATATACAATGGAGAAAAGACAGTCTCTTCAATAACTGCTGGGAAAACTGGACAGCTACATGTAAAAGAATGAAATTAGAACACTCCCTAACACCATACACAAAAATAAACTCAAAATGGATTAGAGACCTAAGTATAAGACCGGACACTATAAAACTCTTAGAGGAAAACATAGAAAGAACACTCTTTGACATAAAACACAGCAAGATCTTTTTTGATCCACCTCCTAGAGTAATGGAAATAAAATCAAAAATAAACAAATGGCACTTAATGAAACTTCAAAGCTTTTGCACAGCAAAGGAAACCATAAACAAGATGAAAAGACAACCCTCAGAATGGGAGAAAATATTTGCAAATGAATCAATGGACAAAGGATTAATCTCCAAAATATATAAACAGCTCATGCAGCTCAATATTAAAAAAACAAACAACCCAATCCAAAAATGGGAAGAAGACCTAAATAGACATTTCTCCAAAGAAGACATACAGATGGCCAAGAAGCACATGAAAAGCTGCTCAACATCACTAATTATTAGAGAAATGCAAATCAAAACTACAATGAGGTATCACCTCACACCAGTTAGAATGGGCATCAGCAGAGAATCTACAAACAACAAATGCTGGAGAGGGTGCAGAGAAAAGGGAACCCTCTTGCACTGTTGGTGGGAATGTAAATTGATACAGCCACTATGGAGAACAGTATGGAGGTTCCTTAACAAACTAAAAATAGAATTACCATATGATCCAGCAATCCCACTACTGGGCATATACCCAGAGAAAACCATAATTCAAAAAGACGCATGCACCCAATGTTCATTGCAGCACTATTTAGAATAGCCAGGTCATGGAAGCAACCTAAATGCCCACTGACAGACGAATGGATAAAGAAGATGTGGTACATATATACAATGGAATATTACTCAGCCATTAAAAAGCAACGAAGTCGGGTCATTTGTTGAGACGTGGATGGATCTAGAGACTGCCATACAGAGTGAAGTAAGTCAGAAAGAGAAAAACAAATACCGTATATTAACGCATATATGTGGAACCTAGAAAAATGGTACAGATGAACCGGTTTGCAGGGCAGAAATTGAGACACAGGTAGAGAACAAACATATGGACACCAAGGGGGGAAAGCAGTGGGGGGTGGGCGTGGTGGTCTGCTGAATTGGGCGATTGGGATTGACATGTATTCACTGATGTGTATAAAATTGATGACTAATAAGAACCTGCTGTATAAAAAAATAAATAAAATAAAATTCAAAAAGAAAAAGAATGAGAAAAAAAAAAAAAGAAAAAGAATGAGGAAGGTCTGGACTTCCCTGGTGGTGCAGTGGTTAAGAATCCGCCTGCCAATGCAGGGCACACGGGTTCGAGCCCTGGTCCGGGAAGATCCCACATGCCACGGAGCAACTAAGCCCATGTGCCGCAAGTATGGAGCCTGTGCTCTAGAGCCCATGTTCCACAACTACCGAAGCCCACGTGCCTAGAGCCTGTGCTCTGCAATAAGAGAAGCCACTGCAATGAGAAGTACACACACCGCAATGAAGAGTAGCCCCCGCTCGCTACAACTAGAGAGAGCCCATGCACAGCGGCAAGGACTCAGCGCAGCCAAAAATAAATAAAAAAAAAAAATTGAGGAACGTCTAAATGTACTAAGATGGAAAGAACTCAGAGATACTAAGTGAAAATAAACCATGGAATACATACATTATGATTCCATTTTTATGTTTAAGGAAAAAAAAGAGGTGACCATGTTGTATCCTTACTTAAAACCCTTCTGTGGTTCCCCATAGCCAATCAAGTGAAGTTCAAGCTCCTTACCTGGCATTCAAGGCTGTTCACTATTTGGACCCTGTCAACCTCTCCAGTCTCATCTCCTATAGACCAGCCAGGCCATCCCTTGAGCCCTGAGTTCCATCTATGACGAAATTGCCCTTCACCATTTTTTTCTCTAGGTCTCAAGAATCAGAATCACCTGGGAGTCTTGTTAAAATACTGATTGTGGGCCCCATCCATAGAATTTCTGATTTAAGTCTGAAAGGGTCGGGGGGGGGGCAGTGGTTTCCAAGAATTTCTATTTCTAACAAGTTCCCAGGTGATCGGATACAGCTGTTATGTGGTCCAAAGGGACCACACTTTGACAGCCGCTGCCTTTACAATTATATGATTCAATTTCATCACCTGTATTAAGGGTGACCAATCATATCAGTTTGCCTGGGACAGAAGGCATGTAGCAGAAAACCCCTCAGTCCGAGGAAAACTGGGAAGGTTGGTTACCCTACCTGTCTAAGAATCTTTCCCAGGTTGCGTATGGGATATTTACTGCTACTGTCAAGTAGTCCTACCCTACAGCCAGGATAACAGGAAGTGCCTAAGAAGGGAATCCCATCACCAGTGACTGACATTTTGCTAGAGCAGGAGTATTTAACAAAGATTCTCAAATTCAGACTCCTCCAAACATATTTTCTTTATTTCCTCCAGAGAACCGGCTTCAGTCCTCCGGTCCTTGTAAACATTTAACACAATCAATGTGACAAACTATAAGCATCCATATCCTTGTCCTATGTTGCTGGGGTGAGTTTAAGGGAGAAGCTGGGACAAATGCAGCGAACAATTGTGAGCTTCTTACTCACTTCAAAGTGGGTCCTGTCATGGAATGATAGCTCCACATGGGTCAATGCAGCTGACTTTTTGTTTCTTCCAAAGGGTACCCAATACAATAAAGGGCACCCATGGTCCTTCCATGGTCCTTGATGATGTTTCTGCTCACTGCTGGTCAGAGTCAATCTTTTTCATTAACTGGGACTCCTCTTCCCAAGGGGTCAGAGGTCAGAGAGCTGATAGCGTCGCACAAGACCATCTCGACAACACGTGTAGATCTGCTTCTCCCATGTGGCTACCTGAAACACAAGAGTTCATAGCTCAAAGGAAGCCCGGGATTCTTCCATTTCAAAAAAATAGAGCCTTGTCATTGACCCCTATTAGTACAAATGAGTCTGGGAAGCTTTATTGACTCCAAAGACAAGACTTACATCCATGATATATATTAAAAAAAATTAGCTGGCCAGAATCAAGGGGGCTCATGACTACAGAACAGAGAAACTAAGTGGCCAAGTGGAGAACAAACCCACTAGCATTGTGCATGGTTTAGCGCAGACAGGGTGTACTGGGGGAGCAGATGGTCCATAGAAAGGCCTGGGTATCCTTGAACCTCATAAAATTATATGCAAAGGAGTTCTCAAAATGTGCCTTTTTTTTTTCTGAGGAGGATTTCATCAAATTCTCAAAGTAGTCTGAGACTCAAAGAAGGCTAAGCACCACTAATTTAATGGAAATGGCATGATTTCTGGAGTTAGCTTAATCACAGGTTTGCTAATATGTAGCTGCATGACCTAGAGCAACTTTCTCAACCCCTCTGGGCCCATTTCTTCATTTGTAAAACGAAAATGATATGTTAATTCACAAGACAGAACAATATGCAGGAATTTTAAAAAATGAAATGTATCTATTATATATTCATTTGTCTGGAAAGAGTTCCAAAATGTCATGTAAAATAACCCAAGTCATAGAGCAATACATATAGAATGATCCCAATTATGTACAAAGTAAAGACAAAACTATATTATTTACATAAATACACAAAGATGTAAGTGCAAATTCTCCAAAAACAGTCTTAAAAGATACATGTCAAACTATTAATGCTAGTTACTTCAGGAAAGAGTGGAACCAAAAAAGTCTTAAAGCAGACTTTGAAGTCTGTACCAGTCTGTATTGTTTGAATTTTTATAAGTATGCATTAATTATAAAATTTTTTTAAATTATAAGAAAAAATAGGAATAATAATATTATATCTCAAGGGATGATAACAACTATTAAATAAGATATGTAAAAACATCTAGAACAATGTCTGGTCAACAAATATTCTTTCCCCTTTCATTTTTCTCTTTTCACTCTAACCAAATCAGTCTTGAACTTAAATAATAATAATAACAACAATAGTAATAATAGCTAATGTTTACAGAATATTTAAAATATACAAAGAAATTTCATATGCATTATCTCACTGTTATCCTCATTTTACAGACAAATTGACAGACTGAGGAGGTAAAGTGATTTTTTAAGTTTCCAGAGGCAGTAAGTGATGAAGTCACTTCTGACTCAAAATTATTTCTTCCTATCCCACCCCTTAGTATTGTATTACCCCTAATAACCACAAAGTATCTGGATTCAGTCCCCTCAAAAGCTCTAGGTCCCAGGTGAGAATCACCCAGGCCTGGTCTCCTCTCAGGTCTGTACCTTGTACACAGGGTCACAGTCTGCCCCAGTGAGCTCAATGACATAGTCTAAGTCTTGCTGGACAATGAAACAGCTTCCATCACCTAAAAGGCAGAAAGAAAACTTAAGATAACTGAAGAGAAAGCTGCAGGCAAAGTTAAAAAAAAAACAAACCCCTCAACATTTTAGTTTATTTCTGTACATCACTAGCCTAAAGAAGATTGTCCTAAGACACAGAATGGTAGACAGGACTCATTATGTGGGCCAAATATGAGGACCTACAGTGACTGCCTAAAATGCTGACCTTGAGAGGATCTGAAGGCCAAGTGCAAGCTCAGAGTTGTCTTTGATTAGCAATAACTGCTAAGGGCACAGAGCAAGCAACTGTAGGCTTATACATATATTTGCAAACTTATACTAGACAATGATTTTTAACAGGGAATTTGCCTGTATAAATGTTTTCTTTAAGAAAACTATGCTCCCGGGACTTCCCTGGTGGCTCAGTGGTTAAGAAACCACCTGCCAATGCAAGGGACACGGGTTTGAGCCCTGGTCCGCAAAGATCCCACATGCTGTGGAGCAACTAAGCCCACGCGCCACAACTACTGAGCCTGCGCTCTAGAGCCCACAAGCCACAGATACTGAGTCCGCATGCCATAACTACTGAAGCCTGTGCGCCTAGAGCCCGTGCTTTGCAATGAGAAGCCACTGCAATGAGAAGCCCGTGCACCGCAACAAAGAGTAGGCCCCGCTCGCCACAACTAGAAAAAGCCCACGCATAGCAACAAAGACCCAACACAGCCATACATACATACATACATACATACATACATAAATAAATAAATATATAAAACAACTATGCTCCCAAATTATTCTTCAATCTATAAACTTGACCACATAAATCAGGCAAAGGAGAAAAGTTATACCAAGAAAATAAAAGTATATCTAATTTTTAAACTTAATTTTCTCAGAAGAGTATGGTCAAATGAAACTTGGAATGATCTATAAACTGCTGAATGGGTGACTTTTTTGTTCCTGTTTTATTTAATATAAAAGTAGCATGTGCTCACTGAAGAAAACTTTAAAAATAAAGAAACAGGGACATCCCTGGTGGTCCAGTGGTTAAGACTCCACACTCCCAATGCAGGGGGCACAGGTTCAATACCTGTTTGGGGAACTAATATCCCATATGCTGAACAGTGCAGCCAAAAAGACAAAAAATTAAAAATAAAAGTAAAGAAACAGAAGCAAAAAAATCATCCATATCTACCACTAAATATAATTACTGTTCACATTTTAATGTATTTTTCCAACCTTTTCTGTGTAAATTTTTATTTTACATAGTTGAGAGCATACTGCATAAAAGAATATCTTTATGCATAAGGTTTTTTTCTATATTAAGATTATGACTTTGTATAGAACCCTGGAAAAGAATCAAAAGATATTAATTAACCATTTGAAACTTTTTGGTAATCTGAAAAACTGCTTTCCAAATTACCTGTTAATCAATTTTAATTTATCTGTTAATCTATACTGCAACCAGCAGCATACAGGAGGAATTTATCATTTCTTGCATTATTATTATTAAAAATAATCTTTTCCAAAAGAGAATTCGTATATATTTTAGAGATACATATAGAAATATTGACAGGGGAGATAAGAAAGTCTGATTACCATAGCTCTTATTCTGCACTCAGGTTTCTATACACAAATCTACTTGATAAGCCCCAGCTCTATTCCCAGTCCCTCTAGGAAGCCATTTCTAACCACCCCATATAGTAAAACCTTCCTCCCATCAACCTCTTGTAACACTTATTATTCCTTTGATACTTCCACATATCTTTCCCTATAGCATAATTCTACTTTTTGTGAGTGTGTGCTTTTTCACTGGATCATAATGAGAAGAAATACTTTTTAGGAGGGCTTATAGGGCAAGGGGTAGTTACAGGAGTAAGAAGAAACTGTCACTTATAGAATGTCTACTTTATGTCGAGTACCTATTTTATCTCTAAGTAAACTGAGACTTAGAAAAGTGAAGTGGTTTACAAAGGTCATAGGACTATTAGATTAAACCATACACAACCGCCATTTTTATAAATCAAAAATGGCCATATAGGGCTTCCCTGGTGGTGCAGTGGTTGAGAGTCCGCCTGCCAATGCAGGGGACACGGGTTCGTGCCCCGGTCCGGGAGGATCCCACATGCCGCTGAGCGGCTGGGCCCGTGAGCCATGGCCGTTGAGCCTGCGCTCCACAATGGGAGAGGCCACAACAGTGAGAGGCCCACATACCGCAAAAAAAAAAAAAAAAGGCCATATATTAGGAATTTCATAGAGGTGAATCTTATAGTAAGTGATGGAGTGAGGATATAAATTCATTGATTAGGTTGTCAGTTTGCATCCAAAATCTATGCTTTTTCTATATCATGCAACTGCCCAATAAAATAAAGGCTAAGTAGGAGATCAGGGCTAGAGCTATGGATTCCAATCATTAACAGCTAACACCATGAGAACAGCTGGTCCTGGAGGAAGCATGGAGAAGAAAAGGTGGAAGGACAAAGGCTGAACTCAGGAAGTATCTCTGGTTTAGGGATGGCAACAATACTAGGAAGGGCAAAAGGATTCAACGTCAACAAAAAATTAAGAGAACCTACAGTAAACCATGAATCATGCTAGGCACAATACCAGGGAAATCAGGGAAAGGAGCAGTAACTGGAGAAAGAGAATGATCAGGAGATTAATTAGTATCACCAAAGTCAAAAGACCTCATAGTTTTAAGAAAGAAATAACATAACAGAATCCATTACCACTAAGAATCATGAAAGATGAAACATATGTACTCACTCATTCAACAAACATTTGCTGAGATTCTTCAGTCCTGTGCAAGAGCTGGGGTTACAGAGACGAAGAAGACGTGCCACCTGTCCTCAAGGAAGCTTAGGGACCAGTGGACAAGAGAGGACTGTACACATAAAAGGCCACTGGATCTAGCAAGAGGCTCATGATTGGTGGCCTTCAAGAGGGCAGTTTGAACAGAAGGATGGGGATGGAGGGCACACTGCAGAGATTTCAAGGGAAGAGTGTGGTATGGGAGCAAAAGGAATAAAATAAAATAGGATCATGAGTGCTGGCAGCAGCATCAAGGGAAGCTGTCACAAGCTTATGCCAGCTGTACTCTTTTTAAGGTTTTATATAGAGTACCACTGCATCACTAACTGATGCCCAGACATGTGGGAGAAAGAGATTGAGAGAGAGGGAGCGCAGACAGCTAGAAAACTTAGGTGTACAGATTCCTGATTACTCTTTTTTTTTAACATCTTTATTTGCTTATAATTGCTTTACAATGGTGTGTTAGTTTCTGCTTTATAACAAAGTGAATCAGTTATACATATACATATGTTCCCATATCTCTTCCTGATTACTCTTTGCTATGGTCTGGACATCAAAGGGCTAGGGAAATAAGGCACCAGTTTTGACAGGGATGAAGGGGACCTATATCAGAGAGATGACTATGGAAATCTGGATACTGTCGGTTGCCTATTGTTGTTTTCAATGTCTGTGAGTCTGTTTCTGTTTTGTATATAGATTCATTTGTATTATTTTTTAGATTTCACATGAGTGATGTCATATATTTGTCTTTCTCTGACTTACTTCACTTAGTATAATATTCTCTAGGTCCATCCATGTTGCTGCAAATGGCAATATTTCATTCTTCTTAATGACTGAGCAATATTCCATTGTACATATATACACACCACATCTTCTTAAGCCAATCGTCTGTTGATGGGCACTTGGGTTGTTTCTACGTCTTGGCTATTGTAAATAGTGCTGCTATGAACACTGGGGTGCATGTATCTTTCTGAACTAGAGTTTTTGTCTTGTCTAGATACATGCCCAGGAGTGGGATTGCTGGATAATACAGCAACTCTATTTTGTTTTTTTTTTTTTCAGTACGCGGGCCTCGCACTGTTGTGGCCTCTCCCGTTGCGGAGCACAGGCTCTGGATGCGCAGGCTCAGCGGCCACGGCTCACGGGCCTATCCGCTCCGCGGCATGTGGGATCTTCCCAGACCGGGGCACGAACCCGTGTCCCCCGCATCGGCAGGCGGACTCTCAACCACTGCGCCACCAGGGAAGCCCTATTTTCAGTTTTTTAAGGAACCTCCATACTGTTCTCCATAGTGGCTTTACCAATTTACATTCCCACCAACAGTGTAGGAGGGTTCCCTTTTCTCCACACCCTCTCCAGCATTTATTATTTGTAGACTTTCTGATGATGGCCGTTCTGACTGGTGTGAGGTGATACCTCACTGTGGGTTTGATCTGTATCTCTGATAATTAGTGATGCGGAGCATCTTTCCATGTGCCTGTAGGCCATCTGTAGGTCTTCTTTGGAGAAATGTCTATTTAGGTCTTCTGGGCACGTCATATATTATATAATTCTGGCCAATGACACAGGAGAGTAAGTCTGCTGGGCTGCTCCTGAGGAAATGTTCCTCATTCTTAAAAAGGGTAACAATTTGTATGTTATGGGAAGATAAGACTTGCAGCAGCTATCCTGCGCTGTAACCTGAGGGAAAAAGTCAGCATGCTAGGGAGGAGAGTGCCAAAAGATGAAGCAAAGCTGGGTTCTTGATATTATTTCTTTTTCCCTTGTTAAAGCTTTTATTCATTTTTTTTAATTTAGAATATTTTTAGAATCATTTTACATTTACAGAAAAGTTACAAAGATAGTTCAAAAAGTTCTCATATGCCCCTCGGCCAGTTTTAATTTATAATTTTTTGGATTTCACCAGTCTTTAACGTCCTGGATGCAATCCAGGATACCATACTGAGTTAACTTTTCTTAGTCTCTCTGTTGACTTTGTTTTCAAATCACTAAATTAATCTAATGTGGAGCCATCATAAACCCGAATGTCTTCTTAAGTGAAGTAGTACATTTTCCTAATTACTGAAGCCATTTTAGTTGGGTGTTCTGTTACTAACAGCCAAAAACATCCTAACTGATACACCAAAATACTCACATAAGGTGGTCCCTTCAGGCCTATAGACCAGTCCTCCTCACCTACACATTCCTATGAGGATTCAGTGTCCCTTAATGGACACCTTCTTCCATGTATTTTCCCCAACCCCACTCCCAAACTCCATTCTAAATATTTTGTACTGGCTACACCAAGGTACTCATTTTACCCAGAGTATGCATGTAAAACATCAAACACAGTACCTACTGCATGCTAGGCACCTAATAAATGATAGATCCCTCCTTTCTGCCCCGCTTCACTTATTTATGACTTTGCACACACTATAGCCTTGGCCTTCAATGTGCATCTTTACATCTCCAGTTGGTAAAATATTTATTGGATTACACATCACCCAGTCCATGAAGACATCCCAGCAGCATTCCTACCACTCGAGTTAGCTGTTCCCCATGTTCCCATATAGTCTTCTGCTGCAGTACTTATCAAATGGTATTCAATCACATGTCCACATGTCTGTCTGTCTGTCTTACTAACTGTGAGCTCCTTTAGAGCAGAGACTGTAACTGATTCGTTATTGAATTCTCAATGATTTGCAATAAGGGCCAGTACGTTTACTCTGACAATGTTTATTGAGCACCGACTACATAGTGGGCACTGAACTAAATGCTGGGGATAACACGATGAATAAAGCGCAGTCATTACTCTCAAGGAGCTCAAATTGGAGGGGGCAGAGACAATTACAAGTAGGGTATTAAACACTATGTAAAAAGTACAGTACGCCAAAGAATCGTGTAGGACTATGAGCCTAGCCCTGCCACAGACCAGGAACTTAAACCAATGTTTAGTTGAACTATATAAAATCACCTCCCTCAATTGGCCCCTGGACTCACCTTGACTAGCAATGAATCCGTCTCTGAAACTCAGCAGGGACATAACTGGTGCTCCTGATCTGTGGATGACTTGTACTGGAGCCCTAGGATTCAGAATAAATGGGGCAATTTTACAATTTTTTTCCTTCAGAAGCAATGTTTGACTATATTCAACATACAGCACTAACTGCATAACAGCACAAAGGACAAATGTGGACAGAAATTAAACATTCATATGGTTTCTTTCCTGGCAAAATCCTTGAATGGTAGATCAAGGCAGTCTGTTCAAAACCACCTTGGAGTGAATCTAAACATGTTATTGAGCTGAATTAACTAAGTTACCACCGATATTTCCAGTTTTTAGGGGACGCCTGACAAGGGTTTAAGATAACAATGTTAACAATATGTTAATCGTTTTACTTATAGACAGAATTAAGACAATTGTGAAATATTAAAATTGTCAGGACTCTGTAAAATGAAAAAGGAAGGTGAGAATCAATTACATATATGTGACTTTATAACAATAATCAGGTTCCCTATCTCCATGGAGGCAAAAACAAGTACAAAACTAAAATAACTTAAATTATGGAAGAAAAGGTATAAGCTAGTCATTCTTCAGCTGAAATTTTTTCACTGCTCTTGGAATAAAGTCCAAACTCCTTGGGAGGGTATGTAAGTCCTTTCTAAGCAAATTCCTGTTTTCCTGTCTGGCATCACTTCTCATCATTGCTCCATCGGCAGGGTACATACTTGTCATATTAAACTACACAGAGGTCCCTTAAAGTGTCATACTTTTACATGCCTTCATGCTTCTCTATATGCTATTCTACCTAAGGCAGGTCCTTCTCTTCTTTACTTGGTAACTTTCTACTAGACCAGATCCAATTAAAGCCTCATTTCCTTGGAGAAGCAGTCTCACCTTCTTCCCTCTCCTTCTCGATGTTTCCTCAAATTCTTGTGTATAGCCTTGTCAGACCACTGATCACACTGCGTCATAACAGTCTTTTACTTGTTCTTCTTTACTATTAGACTCCAAATGCCTCAAAGGCACAGTTTTTATTTTTTACTCCTGTTTTTCACTGCCCTGCACAAAGCCCAATGCCTACAGAAGCCATTCAATAAATATCAGTTGAACAAAGGAAGGAAACAGAAGGAGGAAGGGACAGAATTGTAGAAACTGTTAAATCCTGGGACAAATAGGTTGTGGATTCCCTTTGGATATCTTTAAGACCAGGATAAAGCCTATTTTAGATAGGTTATGATCACAGCCAAATAAAGAATCAGAGCTGGCTTACCTGAACTAAAAATGATCAATCTTAGGCCAACCCAGATCTAATACCATGAAGAAAATTACTAAGCTCCTTAAAATGAAAAGTTTTACACAATTATTGTAAGTGAAATGTTAGTTCATTATTTAAGCTTAATTTCCAAAGCAATCATGACAATCATAACAGTATGAATCAAATTACCTTTTAATGTGATTCCAGGAATAATAAGAACAATCAGACAATTCACACTGGCAAACCTTTATAAACGGAAAAACATACTCTTGATTCAATAGCCATCTGTATGCCAGACTAAATCACTGTGAAAGCCAATAAAAATTTCCACTCTGCAGAAGACCTGCATCATGCAAACAAATGGTGACTCACCTTGGACTCCTCACATCCAGCTGATAAATGTTTCCATCCTGTGTCCCAGCCAACAGCAAGAAGCCAGAAAGAAAACTACAGCAGTTGAAGGCATCTGAGCCAATAAAGAGGAACACCTGGAACAAGTAGGAGACAAAGATGCAGGTTTCATACGATTTCCCCTTAACACATTGACTCATGGGATCCTTGAAACCAAAAAGTCTCCTTTACCCTCTTTTCAGCACAACCCTCCATTTGACAAACACTTGCAATTCACACATTTAAGTTTTGCTTCAAGGCACTTGTGACAACCTTTTGAAGGGAAAGAAACAAAGTGGCAATTTAAAGAATCACAAGTCACCCAGGTACCTGAAAAAAAAAAAACCCAAACTATTAGACTTTTATTTATTCCTTAGTGTTAGTTCAAACAGTAAAGTTTGAAAGTTCTAAAAAAAGAAAACAAAACAAACAAAAACCCCTGATTTCCCTTTGGAAGTAAAAGCCAGCATGGAAATTCAGAGTATAAAGGCAATATGATCAAAAATAGTGATGTTCCCAGAACAAACTTTGAAAATGGAAAATCACCAGCACACTGAAGTCATGAGATGAAATGAAAATACAAAGCCTGTGGCCAAACCAAATCATTCAAGCTGTCTGGGTGATGATGACAGGAGCTGGAAAGAAATTTAGAAAATCTCAAGAAACTCAGAGTTTAATTAAGAGCAGAGTCTGCTTGGCAAAACCTCAGCAAATGAAGGAAGAAAATTCAATTCTTCTACGAAAGATATTCTGGTCATTAATTATCTAGAGCCCTGAATGCATGAGTCCTTTACTCAGAAAATCTTCACATTACCTTAGAGGAAGAAGGGAATCTACAGAACCTTATCATTTTACATACAGCACACTAAGGCCCAGAGGGAAAGTGACCTGATAAAGGTCACAAAGCAGTAGGACATTTAATCTCATCACATAACCCTATGTGGTAAATCCTACTATGACAAGTTTAGTGATGAGGAAACTGAGGCTCAGAGAGGTTAAGTAACCTGTCCAATGTCACAGCCATTAGGAAGAACCAGGATTTAAATGTTGCCCTTATTCCATAGCCCATGCTCTTAATCACTATACTGTACTGCCTCTCACTCATGCAGCTTCTTCAAAAGGTGAACATACAGAGAAATCAGAAATGTTTTCAAAACAGCTTTCCAAGAATCAGAGTGACCCAGGTTGCCCCAGAGTTCAAAGGTCTTAGAGGAACCACTTACCGGCTGCCTGCTCTGCAGTCCCAAGCACTGAAGTTTCTTATCTTCTCGGGCCAAAAGCAGCATTTTCGACTCTGTTCCAACCTCCCGTTCGCCTGCATGACAGATGAGCTATGTCAATAATGGGCTAGGCTGATCAGCTGGCAGTACCCAGAAAGCACAACTATTGATGGCTGTTTACTGAGTTATTCTGTTAGTGATTCACTTATTAATATTAAAAAAACATTTATTATGTTCTATATCTTGACTGTGGTATTATTTATATGACTGTACATATTTGTCAAAACTCACAGAACTGTGCAATTAAAAAGGATGACTTTTACTACATGTAAAATATATCTCAATAAACCCAACTTTAAAATATTATTATTAAGTCATCTGTAATATGGAAAGATACCATACTTGGAGCAGGAGTACAAGGCTGAACAAAGTAGACAGTCTCTGCCCTCAAGGCTCTTATGGTCTGAAGGAAATGAGATCTATCCATTCACTAAACAAATATTTACTGAGGGACAAGGTACTTACTCTCAAGGAGTAGTAGATTCTAGATTCTAGTAGAAATAGGAAATAGTAAAATAAGCAAATAAACAAGTAGGATATCTTCAGACAGTGATGAGTTCCACAAAGGAAATAAAACAGGAAAATATGACCAAAAGGGAGTAGATGGTGGGAAAATGAGTGGGGGAAGGTAACTTTAAACTTCAATTTTATTTATTTTTAAATTTATTTTTTATTTTATTTTTGGCTGCGTTGGGTCTTCGTTGCTGCACATGGGCTTTCTCTAGCTGTGGTGAGCGGGGGCTACTCTTCGTTGCAGCGCATGGGCTTCTCATTGTTGTGGCTTCTCTTGTTGCAAAGCACGGGCTCTAGACGGGCAGGCTTCAGTAGTTGTGGCACGCAGCCTCAGTAGTTGTGGCTCACGGGCTTAGTTGCTCTGCAGCATGTGGGATCTTTCCGGACCAGGGCTCAAACCTGTGTCCCCTGCACTGGCAGGCGGATTCTTAACCATTGCACCACCAGGGAAGCCCTAAACTTCAATTTTAAATAGGTTTCATGGAGGTTATTTTTCAACTGAGACATGAATGGTAAACAGAAGCCAGCCATGTGAAAAGTTTTGGGAGGTACATTCTAGGCTAAGGGAAGAACAAGGCAAAAGCCGGGAGGCTGGCAGTCTGTTGTGCTCCAAGAACAGAGACCTAAGGCTGGGACACAGTGGAACTGGCAGAGGGTGGTGTGACTTGAGGCTGGAGAGGACTGCAGGGGTTAGAAAGTGTAAGCATTTGTAATAAGCCATGGTAAGGGGTTAGGATTTTAATACATAGTTGTCCCTCGGTATTTACAGAAGGTTGCTTCCAGGACCCGCCGCAGACACCAAGATTCGCAGATGCTCAAGTCCCCAGAGTTGGCCCTCCATATCGAAAGGTTCCACATCCGCAGATTCAACCAACTGTGGATTGTGTTCTGAATGAGGAACCCATGGATATGGAGGGCCAAACATATGTATAAAAGGAGGCCGCTATGGACTTCCCTGGCAGTCCAGTGGTTAAGACTCCATGCTTCCATGGCAGGGGATGCAGGTTCAATCTCTGGTTGGGGAATTAAGATCCCACATGGCCAAAAAAACCCAACCAAACAAAAAAATACAAAAAGGAGGCTGCTAGAGGAGAGTAGAGACAAAGAAGAGTGATATGACTTATGTTTTTTATTTATTTACTTTTTTTAAATTTTAATTTATTTTGGCGGCACTGGATCATTGTGGCGGCAAGTGGACTCTTAGTTGCGGCATGCAGGCTCTTAGTTGTGGCATGCGTGTGGAATCTAGTTCCCTGACCAGGGATCAAACCCAGGCCCCCTGCATTGGGAGCACGGACTCTTACCCACTGGACCACCAGGGAAGTCCCTTGATTTATGTTTTTTAAATGACCATGATGGTTCCTCTGAGGAGAATAGATTATAGAATAGTGCAGGCAACAGATGATGGTAGAATGGATGAGGATGCTGGCAGGAGGAAGGGAGAGCTGGAGGAAGAACGTGAGGTGGAAAAATGAGCAACATTCTGAAGGTAGAGATGACAGACTTTGCTGATGCGGGACATGAGGAACGGTGGGGGTGGATCTTGAATGAATCTCAGGCTTTGGGCTTGAGCAAGAAGATGGTGGTGCCATTTACTGAGATGGGGAAAAACAGATTTGGGGTGGGAGGAAATCAAACACTCCATGTTATAAGTTCAAGATGTCTATTAGACATCTAAATAGAGTCTGAAATGCAAGTGAAAGATCTATGCTTTAGATATACTTTTGGAAATCACCAGCTTAAATACAACATTTAAAGTCATGGAACTGATGAGATCACCTAAGAGAGAAATTGTAGAGCTGAGGGCCCTCCAATATTTAAAGATAGAATAAAGGAGACATGTAAAAGGAGATTGGGACTTCCCTGGTGGTCCAGTGGCTAAGGCTCCACGCTCCCAGTGCAGGGGGCCCGGGCTCAAAACCTGGTCAGGGAACTAGATCCCACATGCTGCAACTAAAAAAGATCCCACATGCCGCACCTAAGACCCAACGCAGCCAAATAAATAAATAAATGGTTTTTTTTTAAAAGGAGACTAAGAAGCAGCAGCCAATGAGATAGAGAGAAAAGCAGTGTAGTGTGGTATTACAGAAGCCAAGAAAGAAAAGTGTCCTGAAGAGAAGAGTTTACTGTGTTGTATCCTGTTGAGAATTTGGAAGGATAAGCACAGAGAAGTAACACTGGATTATGCAACATGGAGTCACTGGTGACCTCGACAAGAGCTGCTGCTGGTTAAGTAGCTGGGGCACAAACCATCCTAGGCCGGGTTGAATAGTAAGTGGGAAGTGAGGAAATAGAGGAAACAAGAATATTTTCATTTAAATTACTTTAAACCAACAAATTTTAAAAAACTCAACCTTATTTTAAGAAGTATCTGTGAAATCTTAGGTTTGAAGTGAGATATGTGTGCATTAATATGTAACTATTAAAAATGTGTACTGCCTGAAATGATCTTGTTTACCACTCACTGCACATGTGTCACACTTTGGGAAATACTCTTCCTATTAATCGATTAATTCCCAAAGAGGGGCCAGGCAACATGTGGTAGTCACAACCATTTTAATTCCTGGACCACAGTGTATCTATATGGGAAGTTTAAGAGAGTGAGGAGAGTACCTGCAGTGTGTCCACAGTGAGGGGCAAAATTCACCCAAATGAGCTGAAAACATATATCCACACAAAAACCTACACAGGGATATTTATAGCAGCTTTATTTATAATTGTCCAAACTTGGAAACAACCAAGATGTCCTCCAGTAGATGAATAAAACAATGGAATATTGTTCAGTGTTTAAAACAATGAGGTATCAAGGACTTCCTTGGTGGCACAGTGGATAAGAATCCACCTGCCAATGCAGGGGACATGGGTTCGAGCCCTGGTCCGGGAAGATCCCACATGCTGTGGAGCAACTAAGCCCGTGCACCACAACTACTGAGCTCGCACGCCACAACTACTGAAGCCTGCGCACCTAGAGCCCGTGCTCTGCAACAAGAGAAGCCACCGCAATGAGAAGGCCATGCACCGCAATGAGAAGGCCATGCACCGCAACGAAGAGTAGCCCCCACTCGCCACAACTAGAGAAAGCCCCCCTGAAAAAACATTTAAAAATAAATAAATAAATAAATGGAAAAAAAGAAATGAGGTATCAATGCATGAAAAGACATGCAGGAACCTTAAATGCATATTACTAAGTGAAAGAAGCCAATTTGAAAAGGCTACATAGTTTATGATTTCAACTGCAACATTCTAGAAAAGGCAAAGCCATGAAGACAGTAAAAATATCAGTTGCGAAAGGTTATAGGGGATGAAAGGACGAATTGGTGCAGCAAAAGGGATTTTTCAGGCAGTGAAAAATCTGCATGATACTAGAATGATAAATACATGTCATTATACATTTGTCCAAACCCACAGAATATACAACATCAAGAGTGAATCCTAATTTAAACTTTGAACTTTGAGTGATAATGATGTGTCAGTTTAGGTCTATCAATTGTAACAAAAGTACCACTCTGGTGGGGGATGGTGATAACAGGGGAGGGTGTGCAGGTATGTGGGCAAAGGGTATACAAGAACTCTATCTGCTCAATTTCATGTGGACCAAACTGCTCTAAAAAATAAAGCCTCTTAAAAAAAAAAATACAAGAAGCAGAGATGATGGTAGAAAAATAGTCCTATGGAAACAGAGAAGCAAGTATGTTATAATCATAGGAAAATAAGAAAAGAATGCAAGCTGCCTTATTAGGACCTTTATCATTCTGACTCAACCAGAGCTTTCACTCTACTCACCTATTTCCCCCTACTATGCTTACGCCAACTTCTGGCCCAAAGAAGCATATCTCTACCCAACAGTCAATTTTACCTCCACACTATTTTAATGTGAACTGCCCCTACCTCTATCCCTGCCCTAGTTCCCATTCTCCCATCCTTCCCATTCTTGTCTGTTCAACTTGAATCTATCCTTCAAGGTTCAACTTCTTTTGTGACATCTCTCATCTATACTAACCTAAAACACTCTCTTCTTCCAAAAAAACATTATATTTGCATTAAGTGAATCACTAAGTTACTTCAGCCAAAATTTTATTGTTCTGTTTTACACGCATTAGTCTCATCTGCTAAATTAAACTGTACTTACTCAAATGCAATAACTGTGACATATACTTCCTTTGTAGATTCCAAAGCAACAGAAACATAGTAGATATGCAACAAATATTAATCTTATGGTAAAAATGGAAATAACAGCTACAGAGCAGGAGAGAACAAGGAAGAAAAGGAGAAACTAAGGCAAACACTGAAGGAATATAAGGAAACAAAATAAATTCATATACTGTTATCAACTCACTGGGCGTCTGCTCAGGGGAGCCGAGGTTTATAGAGTTGTCAGCAGTACCCACAGCTACTCCGTTGATGGAAGACCCACAGTCTGCAATGACTCCCAAGCAGGCTGAGCGCCCACAGTCCCAAAGTCGTGCTGTCCCATCTCGAGAACCAGATACCACATTCTTCCCCCGATCAACAATGGCTGTATCCAGGATACCTGACAAGAGAAAAAAAAAAAGACCCTAAAATGGAGTAGGTAGTAAAAGAACTACAAGGGCAGAGAAGACATATCTGCATAAATGACTCTATTCCTTCACAAACAAGTACTGGATATGTACTACAGGCTGGTGCCAGAAAAACAGAAATAAACAGAACAGGGTCCCTGTTTCCCAATGACTAGCTGCAAGAGACAGACATGGAAAAGAAGCTTTGGATTTAATTTTTAGTGGCATGTGGTTTTCTAGAGCAGTGGTTTTCAAGTTATTATTTTGGCTTTAGAACCTGTTGTTTTTTAATTTATTTATTTTTTTAAAAAATCGTTACTGGAGTATAATTGCTTTACAATGGTGTGTTAGTTTCTGCTGTATAACAAAGTGAGTCAGCTATACGTATACATACATATATCCCCATATCCCCTCCCACTTGCGTCTCCCTCCCATCATCCCTATCCCACCCCTCTAGGTGGTCACAAAGCACCGAGCTGATCTCCCTATGCTATGTGGCTGCTTTCCACTAGTTATCTATTTTACATTTGGTAGTGTATATATGTCCATGCCACTCTCTCACTTCATCCTGGCTTACCCTTCCCCCTCCCCATGTCCTCAAGTCCATTCTCCACGTCTACATCTTTATTCCTGTCCTGTGTCTAGGTTCTTCAGAATCATGTTTTGTTTTTTTAGATTCCATATGTTACCATACGCTATTTGTTTTTCTCTTTCTGATTTACTTCACTCTGTATGACAGATTCTAGGTCCATCCACCTCATTACAAATAACTCAATTTCACTTCTTTTTTATGGCTGAGTAATATTCCATTGTATATATGTGCCACATCTTCTTTATCCATTCATCTGTCAATGGACACTTAGGTTGCTTCCATGTCCTGACTATTGCAAATAGTGCTGCAATGAACACTGTGGTACATGACTCTTTTTTTTTTTTTTTTAAATTTATGGATGCATTGGGTCTTCATTGCTGCGTGAGGGCTTTTCTCTAGTTGCAGCGCGCTAGGGCTTTTCTCTAGTTGCAGCGAGCAGGGGCTACTCTTTGTTGTGGTACATGGGCTTCTCATTGCGGTGGCTTCTCTTGTTGCAGAGCACGGGCTCTAGGCACATGGACTTCAGTAGTTGTAGCATGCAGACTCATTAGTTTGGCTCCCAGACTCTAGAGCACAGGCTCAGTAGTTGTGGTGCATGGGCTTAGTTGCTCTGCAGCATGTGGGATCTTCCCAGACCAGGGCTTGAACCCGTGTCCCCTGAATTGGCAGGCAGATTCTTAACCACCGCGCCACCAGGGAAGCCCAACATGACTCTTCGTGAATTATCAGTTTCTCAGGGTACATGCCCAGTAGTGGGATTGCTGGGTCGTATAAAAACTGTTTTTTAAACAAAAATTAAGTAGACATCCTAGACAGTTCAGTGTGAAAATCACTGTCTTAAAAGATCCTGCTGCTTCCATTGGGAACTAATCGTAAAAAAGGAGTGACTCCTCATCTGGCCAAGATGGAGTAGTCCCATTGCTCCCAGGTCCTCTCCTTACAACTAAAAAAACCTGGACATAAGACAACAAACAAGCACAAGAAGGTTGAAAGATGTAAAGAAGAAAGCAGTCCACCTAGGGACCTCAAGACTTGAAGAACAACAGGGCAATGAATTCCCTGGATTTCCTTACTGCCTCCCATATATCCTAGACAGGACACCGCAGAAGCCTCTAACATAGAACTAATTTTTAAAAAAAGGCACAAATTAAAGACAAAAAACAACAACCAAACAACTCCAAGAAAAGTCTGTTGCCTCTAGGCAGAAGACTTAGAAAAGGGTGGCCTAACGGTACAGAAAAGCTTTTTGGCAATATCCATCTTACTCAAACAGCAACAGAAAAACTGCTACCTCCCCTCTCCCAAAGAGTCAGTGGGGCTGAACAGGGAGTGATTTCTACCTCAACCCCCATGGAAGCAGGAGACAGCTCTCCAATTCCCCCCACCCAGTGACACTGACCAGGCCCAGCAGGGTACTGTCAGTGGGGAGCTGGGCCTCTACTCTCACCCAGCACCAATGGGGGAAAGAGGTAAAACATAAGGGACAGGGAAGTAGCACTCCACTTTCCCCAACCCATCCCCTAGTGTCAGTCAGCAGGAAACAGAGCTTACAAGCCCACTTTGGAGGAAAAGAAGTAGTGCAAGTTGAGGTGATGCAAGATGGTGACCCACTTCTACCAGGAAGGCGTCAGCAAGGTCAAGGGGAAGCTGAGCTTCTACCTCACCTGTTTGCAGACAGGTAGCGTGAGCCAGTGCTCCACTTTTGCCAGAGCAGTGTTAGAGGAGCCCAGCAGGAAGCTGAGTATACACATCTCCTGGGCCCCTGTACCATACCTCGACAGGGGACCACCTGCTAAAAAAGATCAAGTAAGATGCAGAGTGTTATAATATCCAAAATGTCCACAGATTTTATGACTTTTGAAGCCCTTTGTCACCCCTTATCTGACTATTTTCTATGATCCCTGGCTTCAGGAGCACCCAGTGTAAAAAGGTAGAGACAGTCAAGGACATAAAGAGTTTCAGGGGCATATATGTGACAACATAGGACTGTAGAGTAGAAAGAGAGTCTGGCCCTATGGTGATACAGGCAGGGCTAGTACTTGCTTTATTAAAACCCATTTAATTATCCTATTATAGGTGCCCAATAAACACTTGCAGGCTGAGTAATAAGAGTACCTGATCAAAGGTTACTTAGTAAACCAGTGCCCTGGCTTGCTCCCATTCTGCTCAAGATGAGATGACTTCAGATATATAAACCTTGACAAAAACTCTACAAAAACTCAGTATAAGGTACAAGTGATGGATGAGCCATGCAGTTAACCACATGCCTCAACTCTCAGTGGAAATTTCACTTTGAAAGCCTTTTTCAGAAAAAAGATGAATTCATAAAAATGCCACAAATTTAAAAAGTAGCCAATTTAGGGCCTGTTTGATAAAATATGATTTTCTCAGGTGGGACCTAATTCACAGGGTAAGTTTCCCAATATATCCAATTTAAAATAAAAACTAAATACAATTTATATAGCTGGTTACAGTGGTTGGAAAAATAAAATGTAATCCTTGTACTTATATATCTACTGGATAAAGGCCATACAGATAAGTTTTTATTTATTTATTTTTGGTTATATGTTGGTTTTTTTAATTCATTTTTATTGGAATGTGGTTGCTTTACAATGTTGTGTTAGCCTAGATAAGCTTTTAAAAGTAGGCTTTCCCTCAGAAGCAGATCTAAGGAGGCAACATATCTTGTTGCTATTTTATGTTTCTTATTTACAACATATTTTGTAATCATAAAGTACCCTGAGTTTAGAAAATCCACCTTTCCACTCTATCTCCATAACACACTCAGCATTCTAGCTAGAAAAGGATCTTAGATCTTTCAAGAATCTTAAGGAATCACCAATAGGAACATAAGGAAGGGGCTTCAACTCTTACTAAGCCATCAAAGATCTGTTTATGTCTTTATTGGGAAGTTCCAACCACTATTTAAAAATGCTGAGTTCCATGGAAGTGATGCAAACTTAAAAAAAAAAAAAAGGTTCTGAAAAATATGTATCCAAGACAGGATGCTACAGCTGTGGCTAGGGAGCTATGAATGGTATTAACTGTGTACAAATTTCAACTAATACTCAGTAAAGAGCTGTCATCTAGGAAGTTTTCCTTTTTTATGAAAGTAGAGTGGAAAACTATCACTCCCTCTCTAATAAAATGTCACAACATAGTGGCATCTAGTGTGGGTCTCTTTACTCTTAGGTGACAAGAATAAAAGAAAGAGGAGCCTTACAGGAGCAGGAATCTGTGAGGAATTACCTTAAGAAGAAGCTATAAAGGAGCAGGAATGCCTTTGTAAGAGAAGTAGCCATAGCTAAGACCTAGCAGAGCTGCAAAGGCTTTAGATACCAAATCAAACAGACAGAAATCCTCAACATATAAACCAAGATGAAAAAAAATCTGCATTCAAGAAAAGATTCAGCTGATTTACAGATAAACATCATAGCCAAAGTCTGGGAAATAATAATAATGTTAGATGAAACTATGACTGAAATAAGTATTAGTAAGAAACAGCAAATTTCATATTTCTAGGCAGGTTTTTTAACAAGTTTACTCTATTCAGATCTCAGAAAATAATGAGCCTTGAAGCACCTATTACTTGGAGGCAGCATATCCTATTTCAGAGAAAGTATATAAGAGTTTGAAAAGAATGCAACCTGGTTTCTCAAATGTAAGCATCTTTCCTACCTTGGTGAGCAAAAAACCTCAACCAATCAATTGAAATGGTGTTTCATTTGGTCTCAATGTTTTCACAGATTATGAAAGACCTGGTGCTTATTACAAAGAATTAAGATTATGAATATATATCTCCAAATCCACCAACCTTGATTAAATGGCCTGGTCAATTAAAAATTTTCAAACTGATTAAAGTACACTTTAGAGCTACTTAGTAAACTCATATATTACAAACAGAACACTGCTTTTAGTTTATCTTTTCATTAGACAGATTTACAAAAATCTTATCTCTGCTTAAGAACACACTAATCCTTTAAATAAGTATAAAATATATATCTAGAAGTATTAGAAAAGACCAATTACATATCAACTAAGATCAAAAATGTCTACTGTATTAGAAATAACAATTTCTGCTTTTCACATTTGACAAGTATGTTAAAACATCACAAGGTTCAACTTCCCTGGCAGGGTTTAAAGTATAGTGTCATATTTTTTATGAACAATAATAGCATTCAGTGTGCACTTATTACATACCAGGGATTATACTAAATCTTTCATATGTACCATTTCATTTAATACTATTATCTCCATTTTACATATGAGGAAATTAAGGCTCAGAAAAGTTAAGCAACTTTCCAAGGCTTCCCAGACTTTAAATGGGAGAATTAAGATTTAAACCAAGATTTGTATGTCTCCAAATCCTATGTTTTGCCACTCTACTGTACTGGCTCCCTTACTATCATGTTTCCATATACTAGAAGCAGTAAGCAAGCCAGGGACTTAATTAAGCTAACGAAAGGTTATTCTTTATAACAGATCTTTATACAGAGCTATTCTATTAGTGTCCAGATGATTCTTTGCAATAAGCATCAGGTAATGTTCAATCCAGACTTCCTTTTATGTCTTGCTTGCCAAGACTTACCTAGGCAATAAAAGACCATGTCCACTTCAACACTATCTTCTGCTTCTCTTATTTAGTCACCACTTGTGAAAACACTAAAGATCACAAATGCAAATAATAATTCTTTATTGTTTTTTATGTGGTTCATGACATTTATTAAAATGCTTCAAAATCTCAGAACTAAAGAGATTGTTAAAAAGGAGCCACACAAAGCAACTTGGAAGTCAACTAGGTAAAGACAGTGACCCATATATGCCGCTGTTATTGGAGATTAATCTTGATTTTGGCTCCATACTTCTGAAGAATGGGCAACCCCAAACCCGGGGCTCCTTTATAGAATTAACTAGAGAGAAGCATTTAAGACCTGACAGACATTAACCTGGATCTGACTTCATGCAATTTCCCCTAAAGCTTATCATTTCTGTTCAATCTAATTTATAAAAAAAACAACAAACCCTCTCAAGGAAAAAAAAGTAAGGGTGTTATACTCTGGAGAAGCGCCTACCCCCACCCCAGAACTTTCTCACAAGGCCAAAAGAATGGAACAACTATATGAATAAAAGCTTAAATCAGATCAACAAACACTCTAGAGTTCAACCTAAGCTAAGTGACACACATGGATTCTTACGGAGAACTGAAGAACACTGGGAGACTTAGGATTCATGTGGAGGGCACAGTCAATAACTATAGTAATCCAAAGGTATTCTGAAGTTAAGTGTGCACAGATGTTAAATATGCATCTTCTTAAGTTCAATATGCAGAGCTATGCCTTGTTCACTGGAAAGGTCCCCCATGCCTTGCATCTTCAAGGTGGCCAGATCTAAGGTGAATCCCTCAGTGTTCTTCTAGACTCCTTTGGCTCCTGGATTCCCCAACAGTGCAGGCTGCTTTGACTCCTCAGACCTGTCAGTTCTTTGGACTGAACGTGAAGAAGGCTCTATATATCCCTTCTACTCCCTTTCAATGCATCCATGTACTTAAGTTTCAGAAGAAAACCCATTTATTTGCTAAGGTTAACATGTGTGTTTGCTAGATGATCTGTATGTAATCTGACAAACCATTATAAAGAAATACTAAAACTTAAAAAAATCAACTCTACACACAAGCTATTTATAATATAGTCAGGTAGACAAGGCAAAAACACTGGGTTAAATACCATAAGTATAGGGCAAATACATAATAAATTCCCAAATGAGTGGTGTAGATGATGTGTATCATGGTCCCAAAGGAGTGATCAAGGTAAGAAATAACATCCTTATTTGAGGATGTTATTACATTTTCAAAAATATCCAAACTTGGGGCTTCCCTGGTGGCGCAGTGGTTGAGAGTCCGCCTGCCGGGGAGACGGGTTCGTGCCCAGGTCCAGGAGGATCCCACATGCCGTGGAGCGGCTGGGCCCGTGAGCCATGGCTGCTGAGCCTGCGCGTCTGGAGCCTGTGCTCCGCAACGGGAGAGGTCACAACAGTGAGAGGCCCGCGTACCCGAAAAAAAAAAAAAAAATCCAAACTTGTAAAAATAAGAATGACATATTTACCATTTTTTTAAAACATTCCAAATTAAGGATAAAACATCTCTAAATTAACTTTTTTCCCAACAAACCAACCAATCAGTTACAGAGGGAAGATGTTCTCACTCTGTCTCTACAATCCAATATCAACAGGTTATGTGGTTAATCCATTTTAAAAAACTGAACTGTGATTTAAATCCACAGGAATCGACCATTAATACCAAGGTCTATCTGATGTCTGGTGATGCAGCTGTTTGCAACACAGCTTTTACTGTCACCTCAGCCAAAGGACTAATGTGAAATAGTGGGCACACCTCTCTCTCTTTTTTCCCAGCACACAAGTAGATGATCTCCTATGGAGCCTTTTTTCCCCTTATCAACTGTGGAAAACAATGATCTATGTAAGTTAGTGAATTCTAGATAGCAATAACAAGACTGAGTAGGAAAGGAATTTCTAATCCTTGGGGAAATACCAGTTCATTTAAATGGCCAGTTGGATGAATTACTTGTGTTTTTGTGGATAACTAGATTCTGTTTCTATCTTTTTGGTGATTCATTTCTGGGGATCATTACAGAAACCTTTAGGAGAAATCCCTCTTCATACCTCCTTTGTGACCTTTGAAGGTCACCACACAGTTAGCATCTTCAGCTGACCAGATCTTCAGCTGGGCATCCATTCCCCCACTCAGAACCACAAGGCCTGATGGGAAAAACCTGCAACAATTCACATCAAATACATGTCCTTCCAATACTCTCTGGAAAAACAAAAGAAAATTCCATGCTAGTTCTCTTGTCCGTCCCTTGATGTTCTCTTACCTCCCATATCCTTAGTTCCGTAAATGATATATCTACATGCTGCATTTTAAAACAAAAGAGGTCCAAAGAATCTCTTTAGTTCATCTGTATACCAGGTAATGTTCTTAGAGCTGTTGGCTCCCTTTCCTGGGCTTTGGCTGCAAATGTTGTGAATTTGAATTCCATAGCTCTCATAGCCACCCCTAAGTCTAGTTCTACATATAAGGAGCTGAGGAGGCTTGAGGGCTCTTTTACTTGTCTTTTCTTAAAATCCTCTGTACAGGTTGGGGGGCTCAGCCATACAGTCAGTGTAACAGCCTAGCTACTCTGTCTTAGAAATGGGTCACTGAAGGCAGTTCATACCATCCACTCACAGACATTCACTAGCCTGGCTCTTCCACTGTTCCAGCCCCAATTTGTTCTGGCAAATCACCAAACTTGAGCATGGTTCTCAGATTAACAAATGGAAGAACAAAGATCAATTGAAGTGCAGTGTTCCTACATTTTCAGAATGGGCCACTCTTCTTTCCATGGCCCAGTCTAAGGTTTCTCAGACCACCCTAAAAGTGTACCCAAAGCCTTTACTCTGAGCTCTCCATTGGAAGCCTGCCAGATCTTCATGCTCCCATCGGTACTAGAAGACACACCAAGGCCTCCTCCACTGGAAATGTCCAGGCATGTTATCTGTTTAAACGACAAAACAACCAGAGTTACAAATAACGAAATGCTCTTCTTCCCTTGAAATATGTTACAAAACCTCTCTCATTTCACACTCTCTAAGACTTCTTCAAGCCTGTGCTTCCCAACACAAAGGACATGTGTTTCATATGAAGGCTGAGTTATCATCACCGATCTCCCAACAAGGCTGGAGCCAAAACCCTTTATTTCTCGAAACAAAAAACTATTCTTGTAGTCATCTATAATCTCCTGCTTCAGCTATAAAGTTACTTATTCCCATATCATTTCCATAGTTTCTATCTTTTGCTATTTCATTTTAAAATTAAGATACCTCTCCTAATTCTTAGGAACCCACTTACACAAAAAGACAGATTTCCAAGATGCACCAGGATTCAAGGAAAAGTAAAGATGCTTCCAATTTACTACTTTACATTCCCTCTGTAAAATCGTAACTGCCTGTGTGTGTATTTCAGAATAAGTAATAGAAAAATTCTCAAATTCACTTATGCAATTTCAATATTAGGAATCACTTCATGAATAAGCCATGATCAGAATGTCAAGTCTCTTTCATAAATCAATACATGCATACATAATATCCCCTTTTTATTAAAAAACACCCAGTTACAAATATTCCAGAAATGTAAGACTGAGATATATAATCACAGTCATATTCCCAGCAACTATGATTCCAATATGACCTAAATTATTTTTAAAAAGTAGGAACTTTCAACAACAAAAAAAAATAGGAACTTTGCCTTTAATTATTCAACCTTCCACTTTACATCTCTATGCCAATTAAGCCATAATGAATAGGTCTGGCAAAAACTAAAGGGATATATGGGTCAACTCTAACACTTTCTAAGACTTTTTCTTCTTTATTTTGGTTCCTCAATAAAAGGACCATTAACTTAATTGCAGTTCTTTTAACTTTAAGGATTATGACAACAATTAACATTTATATCATGTTTTATCATTTATAAAACATTTTTAAATACACTGGATCATTTGATCCTCATAATAATCCCATTCTGCTCCTAGCTTCTCATCAGTGGATACTGCTTTCACATTCTAGTGTAGGAGACATTTCTCAGATGTATCTTTCTTCTCCAACACCACTGCTACCACCCTAATCCTGGGCCTTAAATCTGACTACCAGTACTGTCAAGTTCAACTCTATTCTGGCTCCCCAACTACATGATGAGCTTTATAAGTGTCAGAACGATGTCCAGCACTTTCTCACACAAATCACAGGCTATGTACACAGTAACTATTTAACAAATACCTAATAACAGTTTGGGAAGAGGGATGAAGCAGCTCATCAACACTAGATAAGAAAGTAAAGCCATCTGACCTATATCAATGAGACCAGCTACTGTCCCCATTCAAGGGCCCCAGAAACAAAACATATTTAAACACTTTCCTACTCGCTCTGAAATCAATTTAATCCCTAAAGCAATACAGCCCAACCTCTTTCCTGACTCAGGCACCATCTATCCAACTGCCTGCCAGGCATCTATCTTTGGCTTTATAGTGGACACCTGAAACTTAACATGTCCAAAATAGAACCCTTATTTCCCCTGCTCCCTACCAATGCAACTACTTGTCCCCCAAGTAAATGACACCAGAATTTACCCAATTCTCAGGCCAAAATTTTTGGAATTATCCCAACTCCTCATTTACTCACATCTTATATCCAAGTCATTGGCAAATCCTGTCTGGACCCACACCCTAGAATACAGGCTCTATACCACAGTTCTATCCATTACTATATAGCCCCAGTGCCCAGAAGAGTATCTGGAATATAGTAGGTGATTAATAAATGGGTGAATCACCTAATAATGAGCTCAAATAAGAGAAAGGGAGAATAAGAAATAGAATAAATGAACTATTAATGATTTTTTTAAAAATGACCCACTCCTCAAAAGGTAAATGGTTTTCCCAACTCCCCAAGGAGTTCACCACTTCCTCCCCCAGTGGTCTTCAGCTTCTATGTTTATATTGGGTTGGCCAAAAAGTTCGTTTGGATTTTTCTATAACATCTTACAGCAAAACCCAAATGAACTTTTTGGCCAACTCAATATATCATAGTGGTTGTCAACCAGGGGCAATTTGTTTCTGGGGGGACATTTGGTGATGTCTGTAAACATTTTTAGTTGTCACAACTGGGGGCGGTGTCCAATGGACAACTTGTAGCTAGAGGCCAGGGATGCAGCTAAACATCCTACAGTGCATAGAACAGTCCCCTACAAAAAAGAATTATCTAGCTTAAAATATCAATACTGCCAAGGTTGAGAAACTCTGATATATGATTTGGTACCCTCTCAGTTAATATACTCTTCCTGGAAAGGATAGGGATATTGTGTTATTTATCTCAGTTACATATCTTTGGGGCCCTAGTTCCTAGACCTAAAAAGTAATTAAGTCTGAACTATCTATTCTTCCAAAGTGATAGAACACTGAAAAGTAGATTATACATCATACCAGTTGTCTCCTTCCTCCAGATTTTTATTAAAGAGAAAGAGGAAAGAGAACTAACATTTATTGAATAGCTAGCTATTATGTGCCAGACATGTAACAGACACTACTCTCATATAATCCACTCAAAAATCTTTAAGTATTGGTGAGAAATCTGAGGTTTAAGAGGTAGTTTAATTTCCCCAAGGTGAAAGAGCAGAGCCAGGATACAAACCTAGGTCAGAGCCTAAGGCTAAAGATCTAGTCCTTAGTTACAGCAAAAGAACAGACAGATCAATGGAGCATTCCTAAATATTGGATAAAGATGACAATTCAGAGACCTTCAAAATGGTGGAGGAGTAAGATGTGGAGATGACCATCCTCCCCACAAATACATCAGAAATACATCTACATGTGGAACAACTCCTACAGAACACCTACTGAACGCTGGCAGAAGATCTCAGACTTCCCAAAAGATATATATATTTTTTTCCTTTCTCTCTTTTTGTGAGTGTGTATGTGTATGCTTCTTTGTGTGATTTTGTCTGTATAGCTTTGCTTTTACCATTTGTCCTAGGGTTCTGTCTGTCTGGTTTTTTTTGTTTGTTTTTTATTTTTTAGTATAGTTTTTAGTGCTTGTTATCATTGGTGGATTTGTTTTTCGGTTTGCTTGCTCTATTCTTTCTTTCTTTTTTCCCCCTTTTTTATTACTTTTTAATCTTTTTATTTTTAATATTTTTTTTATGTTTTATTTTAATAACTTTATTTTATTTTTTCTTTCTTTCTTTCTTTTTTTCCTTCCTTTTCTTCTAAGCCATGTGGCTGACAGGGTTTTGGTGCTCCGGCCGGGTGTCAGGCCTGTACCTCTGAGGTGGGAGAGCCGAGTTCAGGACATTGGTCAACCAGAGACCTCCCAGCTCCACATAATATCAAATGGCGAAAGCTCTCCCAGAGACCTCCATCTCAACGCTAAGACCCAGCTCCACTCAACGAACAGCAAGCTACAGTGCTGGACACCCTATGCCAAAAAACTAGCAAGACAGGAACACAACCCCACCCATTAGCAGAGAGGCTGCCTATAATCAGAATAAGGCCACAGGCACCCTAAAACATACCACCGGATACGGTCTTGCCCACCAGAAAGACAAGATCTAGCCTCTTCCACCAGAACACAGGCACCAGTCCCCTCCACCAGGAAGCCTACACAATCCACTGAACCAACCTTAGCCACTGGGGGCAGACACCAAAATCAACGGAAGCTATGAACCTGCAGCCTGTGAAAAGGAGACCCCAAACACAGTAAGTTAAGCAAAATGAGAAGACAGAGGAACGCACAGCAGATGAAGGAGCAAGGTAAAAATCCACCAGACCAAACAAATGAAAAGGAAATAGGCAGTCTACCTGAAAAAGAATTCAGAGTAATGATAGTAAAGATGATCCAAAATCTTGGAAATAGAATGGAGAAAATACAAGAAATGTTTAACAAGGACCTAGAAGAACTACAGAGCAAACAAACAATGATGAACAACACAATAAATGAAATAAAAAATTCTCTAGAAGGGGGCTTCCCTGGTGGCGCAGTGGTTAAGAATCCGCCTGCCAATGCAGGGGACATCGGTTCGAGCCCTGGTCCGGAGAAGATCCCACATGCCATGGAGCTACCAAGTCCATGTGCCATAACTACTGAGTCTGTGCTCTATAGCTCACGAATCACAACTACTGAAGCCTGCAAGCCACAACTACTGAAGCCCACACACCTAGAGCCCGTGCTCTGCAACAAGAGAAGCCACCACAATGAGAAGCCAGTGCACCACAATGAAGAGTAGCCCCCACTTGACACAACTAGAGAAAGCCGCGAGCAGCAACAAAGAGCCAACACAGTCAAAAAATAAAAATAAGTAAAATAAATAAATTAAAAAAAAATTCTCTAGAAGGAATCAACAGCAGAATAACTGAAGCAGAAGAACGGATAAGTGACCTGGAAGATAAAATAGTGGAAATAACTACTGCAGAGCAAAATAAAGAAAAATGAAAAGAATTGAGGACAGTCTGAGAGACCTCTGGGACAACATTAAACGCACCAACATTCGAATTACAGGGGTCTCAGAAGAAGAAGAGAAAAAGAAAGGGACTGAGAAAATATTTGAAGAGATTATAGTTGAAAACTTCCCTAATATGGGAAAGGAAATAGTCAATCAGGTCCAGGAAGTGCAGAGAGTCCCATACAGGATAAATCCAAGGAGAAACATGCCAAGACACATATTAACTAAACTATCAAAAATTAAATACAAAGAAAAAATATTAAAAGGAGCAAGGGAAAAACAACAAATAACATACAAGGGAATACCCATAAGGTGAACAGCTGATCTTTCAGCAGAAACTCTGCAAGCCAGAAGGGAGTGGCAGGACATATTTAAAG
The DNA here is from genome assembly GCF_039906515.1 of Pseudorca crassidens. NCBI lineage: Eukaryota > Metazoa > Chordata > Mammalia > Artiodactyla > Delphinidae > Pseudorca > Pseudorca crassidens. The sequence goes on along the minus strand of NC_090304.1, from coordinate 52,542,769 downwards.
TGATGAAAGGGAAAGACCTACAACCAAGATTACTCTACCCAGCAAGGATCTCATTCAGATTCGACAGAGAAATTAAAACCTTTAGAGACAAGCAAAGGCTAAGAGAATTCAGCACCACCAAACCAGCTTTACAACAAATGCTAAAGGAACTTCTCTAGGCAGGAAACACAAGAGAAGGAAAAGACCTACAATAACAAACCCAAAACAATTAAGAAAATAGTAATAGGAACATACATATTGATATCTACCTTAAATGTAAATGGATTAAATGCTCCAACCAAAAGACAGACTGGCTGAATAGATACAAAAACAAGACCTGTATACATGCTGTCTACAAGAGACCCACTTCAGACCTAGGGACACATACAGCCTGAAAGTGAGGGGATGGAAAAAGATATCCCATGCAAATGGAAATCAGAAGAAAGCTGGAGTAGCAATTCTCATATCAGACAAAATGACGTTAAAGACTATTACAAGAGACAAAGAAGGACACTACATAATGATGAAGGGATCAATCCAAGAAGAAGATATAACAATTGTAAATATTTATGCACCCAACATAGGAGCACCTCAATACATAAGGCAAATGCTAACAGCCATAAAAGGGGAAATCGACAGTAACACAATCGTAGTATGGGACTTTAACATCCCACTTTCACCAATGGACAGATCATCCAAAATGAAAATAAATAAGGAAACACAAGCTTTAAATGATACATTAAACAAGATGGACTTAATTGATATTTATAGGACATTCTATCCAAAAACAACAGAATGCACATTTTTCTCAAGTGCTCATGGAACATTCTCCAGGATAGATCATATCTTAGGTCACAAATCAAGCCTTGGTAAATTTAAGAAAATTGAAATCATATCAAGTATCTTTTCTGACTGCAACGCTATGAGACTAGATATCAATTACAGGAAAAAAATCTGTAAAAAATACAAACACATGGAGGCTAAACAATACACTACTTAATAACTAAGAGATCACTGAAGAAATCAAAGAGGAAATCAAAAAATATCTAGAGACAAATGACAATGAAAACATGACGACCCAAAACCTATGGGATGCAGCAAAAGCAGTTCTTAAGACGGAATTTTATAGCAATACAATCCTGCCTCAAGAAACAAGAAACATCTCAAATAAACAGCCTAACCTTACACCTAAAGCAATTAGAGAAAGAAGAATAAAAAAAACCCAAAGTTAGCAGAAGGAAAGAAATCATAAAGATCAGATCAGAAACAAATGAAAAAGAAATGAAGGAAACAATAGCAAAGATCAATAAAACTAAAAGCTGGTTCTTTGAGAAGACAAACAAAATTCATAAACCATTAGCCAGACTCATCAAGAAAAAAAGGGGAAGACTCAAATCAATACAATTAGAAATGAAAAAAGGAGAAGAGAAGTAACAACTGACACTGCAGAAGTACAAAGGATCATGAGAGACTACTACAAGCAACTATGCCAAAAAAATGGACAAATTCTTAGAAAAGCACAACCTTCTGAGACTGAACCAGGAAGAAAGAGAAAATATAAACAGACCAATCACAAGCACTGAAATTGAGACTGTGATTAAAAATCTTCCTACAGGGCTTCCTTCGTGGCGCAGTGGTTGAGAGTCCTCCTGCCGATGCAGGGGACATGGGTTCGTGCCCCGGTCCAGGAAGATCGCACATGCCGCGGAGCGGCTGGGCCCGTGAGCCATGGCCGCTGAGCCTGCGCGTCCGGAGCCTGTGCTCCGCAATGGGAGAGGCCACAACAGTGAGAGGCCCACGTACAGCAAAAAAAAAAAAAAGAATTAAAAAGTAACTTATAAAACAACATGTACTGTAAAAACCTGTTGTGGTAAAATATTTATAAAGAAAAAAGACTGGATCAAGTAAAATAATGATATGTAAAGCTTACCATGTGCTGGCACATAGCAGGTGATCAATAAATGTCAGCTATTACTACTATGATTATTATTTTTTAACTTTTTAAAATCGAGATACATTAATATACAATATTATATAAGTTACAGGTGTACAAAATAGTGATTCACAATTTTTTAAAGGTTATATTCCATTTATAGTTATTATAAAATATTGGCTATATTACCTGTGTTGTACAATATATCCTTGTACCTTATTTATTTTATACATAACAGCTTGTACCTCTTAATCCCCTACCCCTATTTTGCCCCTCCTTATTTCCCCCCCCCACACTGGTAACCACTACTTTATTCTCTATATCTGTGAGTCTGTTTTTGTTATGTTCACTAGTTTGTTTTATTTTTCAGAGTCCACATATAAGTGACATCATACAGTATCTGTCTTTCTCTGACTTATTTCACTTAGCATAATGCCTTCCAAGTCCACCTATGTTGCTGCAAATGGCAAGATTACTATGATTATTATTAAGTGCTACATAACAAAAGCTTACAATAGTTATCTTTAGATTATAGAAATAAGTGATTTTCACTTTTACATTTCCTAAATTTTCATCACTAAATATATATTTGTTTTGCAATAAGGATAAAAACAGCTATTTTTGAAAATGTACCAAACACTAAGAAGAAGTAGGCTTTAATACAATCAGTTTATTCACCTATTTCTCATTTCTGCTTCTAAAAAGCTTATGGTAGTAGAAAGGGCTTTATCACAAAGACCTTTGAAAATTATCCCTCAATATGCTGTACTTGGAATTTTGAGAAAATGCCCCTTCCGTTAGGCAAAGGGACAGAAATATGAGCAGTGGCATATTACTCAAACATCAACTACTATCATCATTATCCAAAAGCTGGTAAGTAGCTCTGGTAAAACATATATAAGGAAATTTCATACAATTCCTTTATTTGAGATTACCAGTGAGTGGATTTGTATATTTATTCTAAGTGGACCCAAGTACCAGTTTTACCAAACCTATCACACTTTATCAGCTGTGTCATCTTATAATGCAAAGTAAATGAAAAACATTAATTATGAATATGTTTATAGCACTAGACAAGCATGAAAAATTAACATGTTATTATATTTTCTCCTCATTTTATCAGAATACTTACACTCTTTGTATGAATTCTGGAAAAAGTAGTATATGGTGCCAAAAACTTCGAAGATGCATTTTCCTTTGGACATGAAATATGAATGCTTTTCTAAACAGAGAAGGAAAAATGAAATCCATCAGTAAAGCTACTCCAAAGGAATTAAAGCTTCTTAAAGAAAACATTAGGACAAAAGAACACTCTTACCTTTTAAGTGTACCCTAATCCTCCTTCCCCAACCCAAGACACTATCACTCCCCTACAGATCAGCAGTCCTTTTACTGCAGAGGGCTACAATGTAATTTGGTACTGCTGAGCCATTATGCTTTTATGTTGAAGAAAACTGTTCCATAGAAGACAAACCAACAATAAGATACAAATGACAAACACGAGAACATTAATTTTCATAAGAAAATCTAATACCAGTACTCTCAGTCAGCAGTGTGGCAAGGAACAGTACCAAGAGTTGTGAAAAAAACAGCACCAGCTCCCGGGCCTAGGGCTGAAAAGACTAGTCTAAAAGTAAACTTGCTGCCTATAAAAGAACTTTCAGAAAAAATGTTAGACTACTGACATGTATAGTTACCAGAGTAAGAAAGTAGGTAAAGTAAATTACAGTATACTCACACAATGTGTAGGCCCTGGTCAGGCTTGTGGTGCTCATTCCCAACTAGGACTTAAACTGACTATACATGTTCATAGACTGGTCATCACCAAATGGCTGTCTTATGATTTCCCACATGTTTTGACTAGTCATTATCACATATATTTCAGCTACTATAGCAAGATAACACTAGTGACGTAGTAGTAAATTACACCTAGAACCAGATGTTAGATTCAAGTGACATGACTTGCTGAAGGCAGACTGCAACCATTTAGGGTAAGTATGTTGGTGTTTCAAGGCAGAGGTATAAAAGGCTTGGTAAACATCGCCTCAAGGATTCTTGCAGTACAAAAATCCCTTACTCTAATTTGCAGAATACTAACACCATCCCCTAAGTGTATATCTCCTACACAGAGCTGAGGAGCTGCTCTCACCAGATGGCCCCTAATCTGTTATCTCTTCTGCAGTAGTACTTGAAAGTTTCTGGAAATTCTGCTGGACAATGAAAATGCCTTCAATAATCAAGATTTTCTGAACCTCTTTAATGAGGCTAATCTATGTACAACAAGCACAGTCCTCATAGTTCATTAGAAAGAACAGTTTCAAAGTTATTCTCATCACTGAAAATCAATATATTCTTATTACAGGTCTTCTCCTTTAAAAAGAGAATTAGATTATCTATACAAACAGTACTTTCTTAGCCAGTGTATCTATGACTGGCTGCCTGCAGGCCTTTCATTAAATGAGTTTTTGTTTCTAACCACATGACAAAGCCCATACAGCTGCAAGAGAGCTGACCCGGATTTGGAATTGTCTCCTGTACCCGAAACTAAAGTGTCAGCTAAACTTTCCTGGCTAAATATTCATACCAAGCAAGGATATGAGGAGCTCTGAAAGCTTAGTGTTCGAGCCTCTGTAAGAACTGTGTTTGCTCTCAGAAGACTATTTCTTTGGGGCTAATTATGTAAAAGATTTCAAGAATCAGTGGTTTTCTCCTGCTTATCGATCCTGCAAATCACCCTTTAACCGTAAACAGACTATGAAGGAAGATAAAAGTTGTTACATCCCAGCAGTAAAGAATCATGCTGTTAATGAAAAGATATTAAAGAAAAGCTACAGGAGATATCAAAACAGACAAAATTCAGTGTCAGGGGGAAGTGTGAATATTCCACATTAAGATAAAATTAAAAGTCAAACTTTTTATCTTTCCAAGTTAGGTTTTTAAGCATAATGACAGATCTGTATAATAGAACACTGTAGCAACATCAAACAGCAAAGTGACTCATGGCAGTTAGGAAACAAATGAACGTTCAACCATAAGCATTTACTGTCTGACTTAGCAAGTACACTGCAGAAATTAGTAATGATATTGGAAAAGGTAAGGTTTGTATCACAGCCTGAGTACAAAGGGAAGAAAGGAAGTCAGTGCCCAGGCTGTGGATGGATACTGGCAAACACCTGGAAAAAATGTAGGCTTGCAAGGTGGTGTCATACTTGAAGTTAATAGAACTGGGTTTTAATTCTGACATAGTCTAACTAGCTTTGATTATTAGGGGTTAATTAACCTCTCTGAATCTGTTTGCTTATCTGCAAAATGTAAATTTAAAATGCCAATCCCACAGGATTGTTATGATAAACAATAACTCACTTTTAATATCTTAGTTTCTTTCATATGCAATTTCACTCCCCACTAATCAGCCTATGAGGTAGAATACTGTCTCTGTTTTATAGATGAGGAAACTGAGGCTCAGGTAACTAAGTTATTTGTCCAAAACCATATTGCTAGTAAGTGTCACAGTAACTAAGACTTGGACTCAGACCTTCTGGTACTTTCTACAATACTGTTCATGAAAAACAAATATAAAATATATAATAACATGTAGCTTATTATTTTGCACAGAGGGTAATGAATGAACATCTGCTAAAGATATGTAAAAAACAAAGTATTCTCTACTCTTGTCAGTACACCTGAAATATTTTACAACTAAAAAAGCTTAATTATACACACACCAAAAAAGGCCGTTTCACCCTTTGGGAATCATCTCACCAGAGCACACTGACTGCTGCCATCAGAAAGAGGAAGGAGGGCTTCCCTGGTGGCGCAGTGGTTAAGAATCCACCTGCCAGTGCAGGGGACATGGGTGCAAGCCCTGGTCCAGGAAGATCCCACATGCCACGGAGCAACTAAGCCCATGTGCCACAACTACTGAGCCTGCGTTCTAGAGCCCACGAGCCACAACTACTGAAGCCTGCATGCCTAGAGCCCTGTGCTCCGCAACAAGAGAGGCCACCACTATGAGAAGCCTGCGCACTGCAACAGAGAGTAGCCCCCGCTCTCTGCAACTAGAGAAAGCCCGCGCGCAGCAACGAAGACCCAACACAGCCAAAAATAAATAAAAATAAAATAAATAATTAATTTAAAAAAAAAAAGAAAGAGGAAGGAAAGTCAGATCATGAGTTCTGCAACTTACATGGCCACCTACTCACCTCAAAGACCAATGAGAAAAACAATTAAGTACTACTAATACAGGTCTTCACCAAGGTGTGCCCAGACACATTATAAAACTACGCTGTACAATATGGTGGGTACTAGCCACATAAAGCTACTGAGCACTTAAAATGTGGCTAATGCAAATGAGTAAATGAATTTTTAATTTTATTTAAAGTTTAGTTTAAAAACATACTTGATTCAGTTACTGGAAAACTTTTTAAGTACATTTGGAACTACTTAGATATGTGAATCTGTTTTCAACTGTAAATTTTTTAAAACCTAAATACATATCAAGTATTTCCAATAAAAATTTAGAGTCTGGGAGTTCCCTCATGGCACAGTGGTTAAGAATCCGCCTGCCAATGCAGGGGACACGGGTTCAAGCCCTGGTCTGGGAAGATCCAACATGCTGCGGAGCAACTCAGCCCATGCACCACAACTACTGGGCCTGTGCTCTAGAGCCCAAGAGCCACACCTACTGAGCCCGCGTGCCACAACTACTGAAGCCCGCGCACCTAGAGCCCGTGCTCTGCAACAAGAGAAGCCACCGCAATGAGAAACCCGCACACCACAACGAAGAGTAGACCCTGCTCGCCGCAACCAGAGAAAGTCTGTGCATGACAACGAAGACCCAACACAGCCAAAAATAAATAAATAAATTTTATATTAAAAAAAATTAGAGTCTGAATTGAGATGTGCTCTAAGTGTAAAATATACAGAGGATCTCAAAGACTTAATAAAAAAAACTATCTCTAATAATTTTTTATATTAATTACAGGTTAAAATAATACTTTAGATATACTGGGTTAAATAAAATACATTATTAAAATTAATTTCACCTGTTTCTTTTTACCTTTTTTAGGTGGCTACTAGAAAATTTTAAATTACACATGTGGATACACACTACTATATATAAAATAGATAAACAAGGACCTACTATATAGCACACGGAACTATATTCAATATCTTGTAATAACTTATAATGGAAAGGAATATGAAAAAGAAAATAAATATGTACATACATAACTGAATCACTTTGCTGTACACCTGAAACACTGTAAATCAACTATACTTCAATAAAAAAAATTACATATGTGGCTCACATTCATCTATTGGACAGCACTGGTATAAGGGAAGTAAGAGGAAGTTTGCATCTAAAAGCATATGTATATATAAAAGAAAAAGAAAACTCTTGACATTCAAAGGCAGTAAAAGCTATGATTATTATACAAATGAAATGGAGACGACACTGATACGCAGATAACAGTATAAATCTTTAAAGTACGTATATAGGTACTACCATAGTTTTGGACACAGTGCTACCTAGAAGACATAAAAACCTACCTTGTTTATTTCGTTCACAATAAATCCTTCCGAAGCTGTAACCTCTGGGATGCCATCAAGGCCAATTCCTTGACAAGTCAGGCTGCCATACAAAGTTGGTTTCCCTATATAGCACAAAAAAGCATGTCTCAAAAAAATAAGAAGAATTAAACATTTTTCTCCTTGAAGACCCAATTCAGGCATCTGTATAAATGCGAGGAAATTGGCTCATGAAAGAAAAGCAGGCACTTGTGTTAAAAGTGAGGTGAAGTAGAAAGATCACTAGTAGTCTAGGCAAACCTAATTTGGAAGAAATATATTCAAGGGCTAAAAGCCAGGAACAAAGATTTTGAGATATAATATAGTATTTGTAGAGAAAACTACTAGAGTAATCTTAACCTCAGTTTTACTGGCTGTGAAATGGAATTCTACCAGGACGAAAGGTGAAGATGAACATGAACATATGCATTTATCCACAGTATATACACATAATACAGAGTAAAGAGTTAAGCTTCAATAACTGGAAAATTTGCTTAAGTAGGACACTGCTTTTGCAGTGATATGGGCTAAATAAGATATTATCCTACACATAAACATATGTAGATTGTAGAATGGAGTTAAAAACATTCTATTCTTCTTCTGCACTTTATACATACACTTCTGCAACAGCCCATAACACGCTGTTTACATTTCTGGCCTCCCCACCAGACTGTGAAGTCCTTGAGCTCAGAAACTAGCAAGGTGCTACAAATTATTCAGTTAAGTAACTTGCACCAAACTGAAATTCTAGGAGTAAGAGGGAAGTAAAAACCATCATGGATTCATGCAGAGTAGGAGAGCTTCTTAGAGAGGGTGGGACTTAAGTAGGATCTTGAAAAAAGATAGGACTAGGCCAAAGATAAGGGAAAGGAAGCCCCAAGTCAGGGAGGGGTGTGTCAAGAATAAGAAAAAGTCACAAAGAACAAGGGGGAAGGAGGCATCAATTAATATACCAGTTTGGTAGTTGAAAGATACTAATGGAGTAACTCACAATCTAGGGTAGAAGTATGGACTAGAGAAGATCTAGTGAAGTAGGTTTTGCAGAGAAATGGCATGAAATTCTAGTTCAGAAAGATGCCACAAAAATAGGATTGAGTGAACTCTGCTTTTTGTCACATTTCATGATTCCCTCCTGACTTCACCAACCATCCTATGAAGTTTAGCCCTTTTGGTACATTATTTCAACCAATCCCCTGTCATCACCCTCAATGACCTCTCTACATTTGTAAAGTCTCTGAAATGATCTCAGTCTCAGTATTTTGTCTATATAACAAAAATGTGAATGATCCAACTACTCACCTTCCACATTTCTACATGTAGGCTGCTGAGTGCAGATACAGAAAAGGACACAACTGTGCAGACTGGCACCACTACAATTTACCAGTTTCCAAACCCTGCACAGTTTTGCAGTCCTTTTGCCCCTTTTGTTCCCCAGAGCAGCCAATTCTTATAACACCTAGCCTGCCATCAAAACCTTCTTCCTTCATAACAGCCAAAAATTGGAAACAATTCAAACGTCCATCAACTGATGAATGGACAAAAAATGTGATATATCCTTATAACAGAACATTACTTGGCCGCAAAAACAAATGAATGCTACAAAATGGGTGAACCTTGAAAATGTTATGTTAAATGAAAGACATAAAAGGCCACATATTATGATTCTATTTATATGAAGTGTCCAGAACAGGCAAATCCATAGAGACAGAAAGTCAATTAGTGGTTGCTAGGAGCTAGGAGGAGGGCAAAATGTGGAGTGACTGCTAAAGAGCACAGGGTTTCTTTTGGGGGTGATGAAAACATATGGAATTAATGGTGAAGACATACAACTCTATGAATATATTAAAATCCATGGCATCGTACACTTTAAAAAGACAAACCTTATCATATGTGAATTATATTTCAATACAGCTATTATCTAAAAAAAATTAGAATGCTAATAGTACCTACCTGATACGGTTGTGAGGAACAGAAATAATGCATGTAAAGCATCTAGAACATAGATAGTGCATATTTTATTTCGAAGAAAAAGCTGACCCTACCTCCAACATCACAAAGAAAACTGAGGCTATAAGATACTCTCACATTTCCATATTCATGTATTTGCATTTATCTACATCTACACTTACCCTCACCTTCTTTCATCTTAGGCTTTTAGACTTAATTCAATCTCCTCTCTCCTCTAAGACAATGGTTTTTCCATTAGTCCTTCTCTTCTCTACCTACAACCTATATTTTAATTGCTCTCCAATTAGTTCCCATCTTTAAAAACAAAACAAAAACGCTTGATTTGTAAACCTTCTAGCTACCCTGTCTTCTTCGATGCAGCATCAATTTCCTCAAAAGAAAATTCTGTTTAAAACCCTAGTTCTCACAGAAATAAAATATCTTATTATAAAAAGATATCAAAGGTCTCTGAAATGACAAATAATCAGTAAAACAAAGGAAAATTTATAAACCTTGGGAATGATAAATGGCAGGGTGAGGTGACCAGGTGTTTTACTCTGATGCCTAGAATGGTGGTAACTTAAGAACTGAGAAAATCAAGGAGAACCTGTTTGACAACAGAAGTGCTCAGCTTCAGGTTTTGGATTTGATAAACTCAAGATGACAGTGAGAGCTTTAAGCAGAAATGCATAGCAGACAACTACTCAATGTCTGCTTGAAACTGAAGAGAGGTCAGAACTAGAGCTATAGATCTAGGAATCATAATCAGGAAGGTCACAACTGAAGCTATAGAACTGCTTAGAATACAATAATATATGGCTAAGAGACTGATTAAGAAGCATCAGCAATGTCTCCATGAATAAGTCTGTGGCTTCCAAATGGAAAACCAATCTGAAGGTCTTCCCCTAGAATGGAGTTGCAGAATCATTACAGCAGAGTGGTCAAGAACATTTGAAGACTCTTAGCACTATGCAAGAACTTTGGGCTAGGAGAAAGGAAGCTCTCTCCTAGGGGTAGTAAATCCTTTTTCTCTAAAGAGAAGGCATATAGATTTAAGGACATTACCTGGGGGGTGACAGCTCAGCCAGGCCTCCCCTTCGTCCTTCCTATGAAGAGAGACAAAAACCTAATTAGGCTCACTCAATGTCAAAAAAGGATGGTACTGATGCAAGGGAGAAAGATCATATAATTTCTAGTTTGGTCACAGCACTTAGACATGATCTAGTCTAACATCTCATCCAGGCACAGACAAATTTTATTTGTTGAAGAAATATTTGTGGATTAAGTGTTTAATGAATAGATCTGCTGGTTAAATGAAGCTCAAGTATTTCATCAAACATTTCATGAAGGGGCTTCCCTGGTGGCACAGTGGTTGAGAGTCCGCCTACCGATGCAGGGGACACGGGTTCATGCCCCAGTATGGGAAGATCCCACATGCTGCGGAGCGGCTGGGCCGGGCCCGTGAGCCATGGCCGCTGAGCCTGCGCGTCGGGAGCCTGTGCTCCGCAACGGGAGAGGCCACAACAGTGAGAGGCCTGCGTACCGCAAAAAAAAAAAAAAAAACACACATTTCAAGAAATACTTATTAGTTGCACAATCTTGGTCAAAGTTACTTCTTGATTCTGGTCTTGCATTCTCTCAAAGGCACTTGGTGTGGACCTCAATAAATGTCACTGGTCTTCCTTTTACACATTGTGTTGTAGTAAGCAATGTGTATTTTATTTCAGCCCACTTAGAAAAGTGTAAGTTTCTTAAATGCAGGAGACTATGTTTTATTCATCGTCACCACTGTTTCAATTTTAAAAACGTATTAATATAATAGTTGCCATTCATGGCACTGCTGTACTCATTCTAGTGCCTAGCATAATAACTTGAACAGTATATGATTAATATATGTTAAATAAATGAATGGTTTGCTGTGCATTCCAATTAAGCTGTTTCCTTTTGGAGGGCAGGAACCACCCCTTAACTTTAGAGTACACATCTGAACTCCGCCGAGCATCTATCTAGGTCAGAGACTGGACATGGTAGGCGTTACACTGTTTCCTGAAAAGAACTGTACAATATGACTAATATACCACTAGGGGTCGAGGAGCATACAAAGACTCCATCACACAGTCAAAGACAATGTGGTGGTGGAGAGTACTGGGACTTTTGCAAATAACTGAGGACCAATAAATATTTGCTAAATGACCATGACTACTTGGCCAAAAGTCTTCCTGCCTCCCAGTTTTTCTGTCTTTCTCCAACTCATTGATCCTATTCTGTCTCTGAAATCACACGGCGCATGTTTCCTCGGCCTCAGCCCAGCTCTTGCGAGAACGAAAAACAATGACCATGTGGGTTTCAGACTTCATTTTCTAGACCCAGGGTTCCCTCAACAATTGATGAGGTAACCCCTACGGATATCTTGGATCGGGCATGGCTCTCCTTAACGTAAAGACAACATCCGCTACCCGCCTCTTCCGTCCCGGTTCTGGACCTGGATTCACCTGAGAGCCTGGGCCCAGTCGCTCTGAATCCTCAAAGGAACCGCCATCTTGATCCCGCCTCCACCAGCCCGCGTCTTCCGCTCTTTCACGGAAGTGGGTCCGCGCTTAGGCGCTGCGTCGAGAACGAAGGGCGGGATCTACACCGAGAGGCCACCAATGAAAATGCGCGGTGGATCCTCTTCCCCTCCCCGCCCCTTTGTGCACCCGCGCTTCCTACAGGAGGCTGGTTCCTGACAGGAGTGTCGGAAGAGTTCCAAGTGCCTGCAAAACCGACGCAGCTGTGCAGGAGCGCGCGTTCGGGTCCTCTTGTCCGCGTGTTCGGTGAGCACTGTGTGCCGCGATCTTGCGCCGTGAAGCCTAGCTGGCACAACTGGGGGTGTGCCAAGCGGCCGCGCACGCGCATGCGTCCTCTTCTGAAGGTGGGAGAGGAGCCAGAGGAGCCATAGGTGACTTAGCCACCTGGGTTTCTCTGCTTTCCCGTCCTTTCCGTGCCTTCCTCTGCCCGGCCGGTTTCCGCGAACCAGCTACCGACCATTTATCCTGTCTTGATCTCTGAGCGAGGGTCTTCCTTTTTTTATTCTAGGGAAGACTGAAGCTAGGTTGTAGTGGGGAAAGAATACGGCAGTATTTACTTGAGTCCTGTTGTAGCCCATGCACTCACTTGTGACTTATTAGGATATTAATCCTTATATATAGTAATTACTATAGTATAGTATAGTAATTATAGTATAGTATAGTATAGTATACTATACTATAGTATATAGTATAGTATATATACTATACTATATAGTATAGTATAGTATAGTAATTATATAGTATTAATTACTATATAATTATATAGTAATTCTAAGAGTTAAATATTACCTTAAGAAGGAAACTAAAAAAGATTGCACGCTAAGGTGTGTGCATAGTAAAGTCAGTAAAGTATTTGAACCCAGATTTCTTGGCTTAGGATCCAAGGCACTGTTCTTTCCACCGCACTGTTCCAAGAGGTTTGCCCTTGTCTTTATTTATTTATTTATTAGATTTTTTTTTTTTTGATGTGGACCATTTTTAAAGTCTTTATTGAATTTGTTACAGTATTGTTTCTGTTTTCTGTTTTAGTTTTTTGGCCACTAGGCATGTGGGATCTTAGCTCCCGGACCAGGGATCGAACCCACACCCCCTGCATTGGTAGGCAAAGTCTTAACCACTGGACCGCCAGGGAAGTCCCTCCCCTTGTCTTTAAAGAGCTCACAGTGTATTTAGGAAGAGAAAAACATAGGAGCTATTACTTATCCAACTCTTTGGACGTGCCAGGCTCCTTACATGCATTATCTTATTTAGTCTTCAACAATCCTGTGAGGTAGCTTTGATCTCTATTTTTCAAGAGAGATTATGAAGTGCTTTGCTCAAAGTCACCCAGTGAGTCAGTGACAAAGTTAAGTTTCCAATCCAAGTCTATTTTCAAAGCCCAGTTTCCCCCTCCTCCCTTAGGTTATACTGCCTCTAAAGCAAATGAGTTTTGTGTAGGTCTATAGAGTTCTTAAATCCTTCTTGTGACTTCCCCATTACCCTCTGGATGCCTTAATATGAGGCCTTCCTATGATCAGATACTTTCTCAACTCATCAATTTCATTAATTTTCCTGTTCTCATACTCTGTTCTCCAGTCATGTAGAACTTTCAGTTCCTCTCATGTCAAATTCTGTCTCAAACCCCCACCTTGCTGTTCCATTGATCAGGAATATTCTTTACATCTCTGGCTTACTCCTTTTCATCCTTCAAGCCTCAGTTTAGAAATCACTTTCTCCAAGAAGCCTTCCCTGCCTGTTCCTGCCCTTGTCTGGATTAGGTATTCCTCCACTGTGTTCCCAATCTTAGCTGTCTGTACACACTGTACACAAGTAAACAGCCTATTTACTTATCTAAATTGTAAACTCTGTGAAGGCAGAAAATGTGTCTGTCTAGGTCACTCCTGTATCTTCAAATCTAGCATAGTGCTTGGTACATGATAGGTACTCAGTGATCATTTGTTGAATGAATCAGAGACCCAGGAAAAGCATTAAGTAGTTTTAGCTCATTTACAGTCTGTCATGGTAAAATTTGTACAAAGGCTGAGGTCATTTATCTTCAAACCTTTCTTAAGTTCCTTCTGTATGCTACCTTGTGCTGGGTGTTCTGAAGCAGATGATTGTAGGAAGGCAGTCTGGGCAGATACACCTCATGTTAAATACTCTCACACCTCACAGACTCATTTCTTGCCCTGGACCCTGTATGCTCTATGTTACAGCCACACAACTCTCTCCATTCTCTCATATGTCAAACTCTACACATATCTGGATACTCTCCCAAGTGGTAAACTTTGTTCTTCTCCAGCCATAGAATAAGGCTAATTGGAGAAAAGAACATAGCTTCTCCAGAAAGGAAACATTTCACTTAATTCAGATTCCATTTGTAGAATCCATTCGAGCTTATTAGTGCTGTGCTAAGCATTCTCATATACTTTATCTCATTCTGTTCAGTTCAGACCATTTTGCAGGCCTGTTCTCTGCCAGGCCTAGTGCTAGGGGTACCAAGGTGAATCAGGCCCAGTATCTGTCCTCAAATAGCTTACAACCTTCAAGGGGAGACATATGCTTCAATAGGCTATAACAGTGCAGTGGTCAATGTTATTTATAACAGAGGAACAGTGTCATATATAATCATGTCTCTACTCTAACCTTGCCTCCTTGATGTTCTAGAGACTCCTAAAGATGTCAGCTCAAGGCCATACCTGGTCCCGACAGGTGAAGAAAGAAGATGAAGAAGAAGACCCACTGGACCAGTTGATCTCCCGCTCTGGCTGTGCTGCTTCCCACTATGCAGTGCAGGAGTGCATGGCCCAGCACCAGGACTGGCGACAGTGCCAGCCACAGGTGCAGGCCTTTAGGGACTGCATGAGTGAACAGCAGGCAAGGCGACGGGAGGAGCTGCAGAGGAAGAAAGAGCAAAGCAGTGCCCACCGCTGAGAGCCCACACCACCTGTCCCCAGAGGATGGCCCTGCAGAAACTAGCACCCAGAGAGATCATGGGAGAAAGAAATCCTTCCACAGTGGAAGTGTGGGCCGAGAAGTGTAAGACTTGGGGATAGTATTTGGGCCTGGGGTTGAGAGCCAGGCAGCCATGGGTTTGGACATGACTGCCATAAAGAGCAGTCATATTGTCATGTTGAGATCCCACACATCCTCACCCATCTTATGTCACCGATATTAAATATTGACCAGTATTTGCCATGTAAAACAAAGAAATGGGTTAAGGGAGGCTCTCTACGCTACATCTTGGGTCAGTGCGCCAAGTACTGCGCTAATTACATGGACATTTAATTTTAAAGTAAATTTACAATCTAAAGGTAAATTGGTTACCTAGTCAGTTCTTCATTTATTCAGGCATTGGTTCAAAAATATCAAGTTTTTCTGAGACCTTCTCATATGCCAGGCACTGTGTAGGAAATTGATATGATGAAAATATGATCTCTGCCTTTATGTTGCCTTAGTCTGGTTTAAGAGAAACAAAACAACACTAGAACAACTAATTAATTCCTGACAATGATGTAAATGACTTTCTCTTTCATCAATTGTTCTGGATGTTTCAGTCAGTCTAATGGAAGGAAGAAGGGAAATGGGAAAACAAATACTGAGTGCCTCTCATATGCCAGACTCTGTTGCATTAACAGGTAAAGATATATATATATATATATATTAGAAGCACAAGTCTGAAATATAGTAGGCCTTAAAACTACTTTGAGCCTTTGTGTTGGTATTCGAGAAGGAAAGAAAGAGAGAAGGGGAGAAGATATGAGGAATGTGAGTTCAAAGAACAATAAAATCCAATTTCAGCCTTCAGGCAGAAGAGGATGATTGTGTGTGTGTGTGTGTGTATATATATATATATAAAAGGATGAGTGAATCTCTGTTGGGCCATGTGTACCCAATGCTGTGGGTCATCAGAGGTAGCAGTGTGGACTGCAGCTGTCAGCAAGAATCTCAAAGAGAAGGGAGGTAGTTGAGTTGACACCATTAAAGATGAAGTAGGCACTACATATTTGTAACATATATAGCAGAAAGGATTACCATCTGCAACAAATAAAAAGTCCCTAGAGGGATTTCTCTGGTGGTCCAGTGGTTAAGACACTGCTTCCATTGCAGGGGGCACGGGTTTGATCCCTGGTCGGGGAACTAAGATCCTGCATGCCGCATGGTGCGGCAAAACAAACAAACAAACAAAAAAACTAGAAATCAGTAAGAAAAAGCAAATAGCCCAACTGAAAAGTGAGCAAAGTTAAATATGCTCCCAAAACATAGGAAAATGTAAATATATTCTACATCACTTATAATCAGAGAAATACAGATCTTAAAAACAAAAGTAGGGCTTCCCTGGTGGCGCAGTGGTTGAGAGTCCGCCTGCCGATGCAGGGGACGCGGGTTCATGCCCCGGTCCGGGAAGATCCCACATGCCGCGGAGCAGCTGGGCCTGTGAGCCATGGCCGCTGAGCCTGCGCGTCTGGAGCCTGTGCTCTGCAATAGGAGAGGCTACAACAGTGAGAGGCCCGAGTACCGCAAAAAAAAACTAAACCAAAACAAAACAAAACAAAAGTACTATTAGATGATCCTGTTGACAAAAATTAAAAGTATTTATAATGACCAGTGTTGGTGGGGATGGAGAGAAACAGACACATTCACACTATTGAAGGGATCATAAATTAGTAAAGCTTTTCAGGGCAATTTGGTGAGATCTACAAATGTTTTAAATATTTAAACAGCAATTCCTCTTTTAGGAATCCGCTTAAACATCTATTATGTTCATTGCAGCATTGTTTATAATAGTGAATAAGTGGTCATAGTGTGAAGTTCCATCAGTGAGGACTGTATTCTTATATATTCAAATATGTTACAACAGAAATGTACCTATATATTAATTTGTATAATTAAAATAGAAATAATAGGTCATGGGGGGCAGGGTATTCTAGCAAAGGGAAAGGGTGGAAGGACCTCAGCAGGAGGAATGGCTTTCAAACCAGCTAAGTGGAGGGAGCAGGATTGGAAGGACTCCAGTTGACAGGAAGCTAACACTGGGACGGTCACAAAATGTGTTTGGGCAAAGAGGGCTCTATTGCCACCCAAGACTGTTTCCTCAAGTATCAATAAATGGGGATAATTCCTATTTAATAGGCACACTAAAAGAATTAAATGAGAGGTAATATATAAATACCTGGTAATAAAAGTTGTATTTATTGAACTACTGTAACTAATATGTATGAAGCATTTAACTCAGGCTATCTGGTTCCAGAATCTGTGCTCTCAATCCCTATGATATGCTGCTTTCAAATTCCACTATGCCACTTATTAGCCATGTGGTTTTGGGCAAACTACTTAACATCTCGATCTGTTTTTTCTTCTGTAAAAATGCAGTTATAATACCTTCCTCAAAGGCATCAAAGCTAATACGTGTAGATCTTCCTCACAGGGTTGCCGAAAGAATGAGTCAATATTGGTAAAGAGCTTAGAAATAGCATCTGGCACATAGTAAGCATTCACTAAATGTTAGCTATTATTATTATTGTGTGCTAGTCACTGTCCTGAGTTACATTATCTCATTTAATCCTCATAACACTATTAACTCTCCTTTACAGAGGAGGAAATAAAGGACAGATTGGGCATCAGACTCCAAGTGTATGTTCTAAAGCCTATGCTATTCTCAGCTCTGTTCTCTCTCACAAGCATCCAGTGCCTAGTACGGTGTTCCCCACAGTGTTCTAGATTAGTATGGTTTTTTAGTCTCTCAGCTCTGTAGCCCACAGCCATGGACCTGGAGTTTAGGGTGGTCCATGCCTATCCCTATACACTCTACATCTACCTCTGCAGAGAGGCCTGGTGCCAGGGATGAGTGGAGAGATCTGTTGGCTGGGTGCCACCGTTGGCTAGGCCTAGGGCAGACTCATGATTTGGCTCTTCCCTGCAAGTTCCTTGGCTGGAGATATGGCCAGTGCTCAGTACAAAGGTGCACTGTAAAGTGTTTTACTAGATGAGTAATGAGATACTCCTCCCACTCTTCCCCCCTCAGGTAAAGTTGCCAGACCAAATCGTGGGCTGCTGACTTTAGAAATCCGAGGAGAACTGGAGGAAGTCCAAGTTGAAACCTTATATACTTTTCCACTGTATGGAATGCTAGGGCTCCGTGCTCTGCTCCAGCAGGGACTTAAAACAGGCAGAGGACGCAGGAGGGATTCTTTCCTTCTCTAGCAGTTATCTTCTGAAGAGTTGTCATTCCTCAGAGCCTGGACATCTTTCAGAGCCTGGCTATTCTGTCTAAACATGGAGCTGATTCTCTAAAACTGAAATGTCTGAGAATAAAAGTTATTCCAGGGGGAGTATAAGAACTAAATGAATCATTTCAGATTCTCCAGGGAGATCAGACATTTGAAGACAAAAATGGCACGAAGATTAAAGTACAGATTAAACAAGCACAAGACACATTGGCTGCTTCTGTCTGTAGTGCCTTGTCAGCAGGTCTAGTTCCAGACATAACCCAATGCATGCTCAGAGAGCTTTCCTTCCCTAAATATACTTTACATCCTAGAACAGTGGGGACTGGGGTCTCTGAGTGTTGCTACATTGTCTGAATGGCCAGAATATCCAGATTCCATTTCTTTCTCTCCAACTAAAAAATACTCTTTCAGAATCCACAGCTGGCAATTTTTAGGCTCGATGGTGGAGGAACAAGGCATCCCCAGCCAGAACAAAGGGACTAACAAGCTGAGAAATCCACTGGCCTTCACTAGGAAAACTGCCCATTTAACCTGGACATTTGGTCCTTCTTGAAAGTTACTGATCCACATAAAAATCCATTTCTAAAAATCTCAGTAATGTGTACTCAACCAGGAATCGAGTGATCTGCAGCTATCCCTGTGAGTGACCTTGGACAAGTTTCTTTCCCTCCTGGGCCAGTTAAGTCATCTGTAAAATGAAGATCAAAATAGATTATTTCAAAGGTTATGCATTGATAGAGCCAAAACTAGAACCCAGCTACCCTGATTCCTAATCCATTGACCTTCCTTTTTTTTCTTCCCTCTTGCCTAGCTCTCATGTTTTTGCAGCGGTACTAGGCATAATTTAACCCTAACTGGGTTCAAAACTAAAAGTATGCTGAAGGAATGAACTATGGCTACATGCAACAATGTGGGTAAAACATCAGGGTAAGTGAATGAAGTCAGACACAAAAGGTTATAACTCTATGATATTTATATGTTGTTCTAGATAGGTGAAACCTATGGCAATAGGAATAAGATTAGTGGTTGTTTCTGGGAAGAATGACTATGAAAGAATGTAGGGGAACTTTCTGGGGAGATGGAAATGTTCTTTAACTTGATATAAGTGTAGGTTTCATAGGTGACTGCATTTTCAAAACTGATCAAATACACACTTAAGATCTGTGTGTTTCACTATAGATAAATTATACCTCAATGAAAAAATAATCTTTTACAAAAGTATAGTGAGGGACTTCACTGGTGGTCTAGTGATTAACAATCCACCTTCCAATGCAGGGGACGTGGGTTCTATCCCTGGTCGGGGAACTAAGATCCCACATGCCACAGGGCAACTAAGCCTGCGTGCTCTAAAGTCTGCATGCCCTGGAACCTGTGCACCACAACTAGAGAGAAGCCTGCACACCACGACCAAAGATCCCACATGCTGCAAGGAAGATCCCGTGTGCTGCAAGTAAGACCCGATGCAGCCTAAATAAATAAACTTTTTAAAAAAAAACTGTATAGTGAAGTTTAGATGGGAAGGCAATCTAACATTTACTGAGCACATGCTTGCCCATTGTGTTCATGATCTCCATCTCAAGCTCCTACAAGGGATTATCCTCACTTTACAGATCAGAAAACTGAGGCTTAATGAGGTTAAAATAACTCACCTGAGGCCTCAAAACTAATAAATGTAGAAATTGGGAATAGCTCAGGTTTGTCTGCCTCTTTTCTTTATAATATCGTAGGTTGTCTCAGGAAGGGAGGGGACGGTATTTTCAACCTAGAGCCCAGAGATTTGCACTCCATTTGATTTCACTGCCATGTGATCCTAGGGAAGTTCATTTCCCTCTGGAAAATCAAATGAAGCTTATAATTGTTTTGTAACTCTGAGGTTCTAGCAATCAGAATATCTGTCCCTCGTACCAGGATAAGGCATTATGAGCAATTTCTATTTGTTTCAGGTCAGACTAATCATGAGCAACAAAAGCCCTTTGGCTCTGGTCAGAGGATAAATCAACTAGGTCAGTGACACAAGAGCTCCAAGGTGACAGAACCCAGCAGCCTCCAGTTTAAGAGATAAGCCTGACTCATCCCTCAGTGATGTAATGGAAAGTGATGCACTGGGAATCAAGAGATCTGAATCCTGCTCCCACCTCTGCCAACGAGGTGCCCTGTCACCTTGAGTAAAGCACTGCCCTTCCTGGGCCCCTAACCTGCACTTGCTTTAGGCTGGCTGGGTTCCAAGGTCCCTTAGCTCTAATATCTTGTCAATTTATGAAACCTTACATCTTGCTTTCACAAATTAATAACAAGGAAATGTGGGCAACTGGAAAATACCACTGTATTCCAGACTCCTAAATGGGGTCCACATGACATTGCCCATTGCCCACATGATATGGAGGCAGCGTGTATCTGTGTGTATACATGCGTTTATTCACCTTTTTATCTTCAAGTCACTACACATCCTCCAACTTTACACTCATCCATTAGCTGCTGCTCTTTCATCTTCCCTAAAGGAGACTCAGCAATGAGCAATTCTGAAACCAAAATATCAGTCCTCACCTGGCAAATTCTGCCCACACTCCCAGTGGGGTTCACGTGTAAGTCCTGGCCTGCTGAGCTTTCAATTTGAATTCAGAAAAGCATTTTAATTGAAGGCACCTGCTATCTTGACAGCCCTCCCTTAGTGTTACACCTTGGGAGGAAATCTGAGTTTCCTCTTGTTGCCTTTGGAAACCAACTCGAAAAAAAAACAAAATAACTTCAGGACTGAAACTGATGAGTTTCAGAAAAGTACACACAATGTTAAGAATGCTCTAAGGTCCCACAGACCTCTATGCATGGGTATCCCAGAAAAGTAGGGGGTGACAGGGTCTGCCACTTAATAACTGTGTGACCCTAGGAAGTCGCTTCATCTCTCCAAACCTCAGTTTCTCCACCTGTAAGACTGAGATAATACCATCAATCTCAAGGATAATCTGTATAAAGTACATAGCAAATTAGGGCTCAATAAATTTGAGTGTGATACACTCAGATACCACACACACTCATATATATACCCTAAAAAACTGGTGTGAGGATTAGAGCTAATGTAGTACCTAGCATAGGGTCTAGCTCAATAAATTATAGCTATTCTGTACAAAAGTAGGAATGCACTAATGCTCAGAATAGGAAAAACATTAGAGGTCAATTTAGACTAATGGTTCTGAAAGAGGTAACTCTGGACCAGCAGCAGCATCACCCTTGCTCAAGATCTCCTAAGTCAGAAAATCTGGGGATGGAGCCTAGTAAGTTGTGTTTTAAAAAGCCGTGCAGGGGCTTCCCTGGTGGCACAGCGGTTAAGAATCCGCCTGGGGTTTCCCTGTTGGCGCAGTGGTTGAGAGTCCGCCTGCCGATGCAAGAGACACGGGTTCGTGCCCCGGTCTGGGAAGATCCCACATGCCACGGAGCGGCTGGGCCCATGCGCCATGGCCGCTGAGCCTGTGCGTCTGGAACCTGTGCTCTGCAACTGGAGAGGCCACAACAGTGAGAGGCCCGCATACCGCAAAAAAAAAAAAAAAAAAATCCGCCTGCCAATGCAGGGGACACGGGTTCCAGCCCTGGTCTGGGAAGATCCCACATGCCACGGAGCAACTGAGCCCGTGTGCCACAACTACTGAGCCTGCTCTCTAAAGCCTGCAAGCCGTAACTACTGAAGCCCACATGCCACAGCTAGTGAAACCCGTGCACCTAGAGCCCATGCTCCGCAACAAGAGAAGCCACTGCAATGAGAAGCCTGCACACCACAATGAAGAGTAGTCCCCATTCAGCACAACTAGAGAAAGCCCGCGCAGCAACGAAGACCCAACACAGCCATAAATAAATAAATTTTTTAAAAAGCCTTGCAGGTGATTCTAATGTATGCTTAAGTTTGAGAACCAATGACTTGGATCAGGGTTTGACAAACTATTTTTATAAAGGACCATGTAAAAATGTTTTTGCATAACAGTCTCTGTCACAGCTACTCAACTCTGCCATTGTAGCATAAAAGCAGCCACAGACAGTGTGTAAATGAATAAGCAGGGCTCTATTCCAATAAGCCTTTATTTACAAAAACAGGCAATGGGGTTTTGGAACTGGATAGAGGTTGCACAACACTGCAAATGCATTAAATACCACTGAATTATTCACTTTAAAATGGTTCGTTTTGTGACATGTGAATTTCGCCTCAATAAATTATTTTTAAAAAGCAAATAGGCGGGCTTCCCTGGTGGCGCAGTGGTTGAGAGTCCGCCTGCCGATGCAGGGGACACGGGTTTGTGCCCCAGTCTGGGAAGATCCCACATGCCGCGGAGCGGCTAGGCCCGTGAGCCATGGCCGCTGAGCCTGCGCATCCGGATCCTGTGCTCCGCAACGGGAGACGCCGCAACAGTGAGAGGCCCACGTACCGCAAAAAAAAAAAAAAAAAAAAATGCAAATAGGCAGTTGTTGGTATTTGGCTCACAAGTAGTAGTTTTCTGACACGTGACCAAGATCAACCTTTAATTCTTTGCTTAAACTCCTTCCAGGCAACCCTAATTTGCAGTTATGTAACATCTACCTGCATACTTATGACAGGTCACTCACTACCCCACAAAGTACTTTTTTTTCACTTATGGACAGACCCTGATCCTATCTGGAGGGTTTTTTCATATACAAAATCTCCCTCCCTATGCCTCCTATCCACAGAGAGTTTACTTATGATTGCGTGCTTCACTAAAGGGACTCCATGCCAGGTTGATTTAAAGGATGAGTTCACTCTAATTGGAGAAATACTGAAGGGGGACATGCTTATGTGCTAAAGCACCCGGCAAAGAGAAATTGAATCCCTTAGTTAAATATACTCGACAGGATGGACTGACTTCTCACATACACACACATCCATCATTAGCAGATTTTTATTAGATGGAAGATACCTAGGGTTGGCTCAAAGGAACGTGGTGACAGTCGGCAAGCACTCCTTCACAGAGGAGAGGAGGCACTCCTGGCTGTGGAGATGGGTACTTATGATATTGAGGGTCAGGGTCTCTTTCTTAACTTTGGCCACCCAGGAAGCTCTTTCCATTGCCACTCAGTATCACCAGTGCTGGCATGAAAGGGTCTACAGTGAGCTAGTTCAACTTGGCTAGCAGTTCTTCCAGTTCTGGCCGAGCTTTGAACCTTCCTTTGAAGTCTTCTTCAGTGTGCTGAGGAGAAGAAAAAGAAGATAAGAGGGAATTACTACAGAGTTACTCAAATATGCCCAGCATCAGAAAAGGATCCATCAGCCAGCTCTGCAGAAAATGATTTAGATTCAACTAACTTTTACTGAGTAGCTACTATGTACCAGACTTATATTAGGTATCAAGGATTCAAAGTTGAATTGGACTTTCTCCCTGCCTTAAGTATATTTCCCTATTTGTGTTCTGTTTAATTACACTGTATGGGATCGTAAATCATGTTCTTTCTGCTATACAACTGCCTCAAGGGAGGGAATTTTTGGGTGTAATGGGCTCACGCCTAATATCAGGATGCTGTGATGGAGTTCAATTTCCATGGTCTATAAAGCATCATCCCTGATGCACTGGGAAAGCCAGAAAAATGATCACGGTAAAGCAGCCTGCACACCTTTCCTTATTATTTTTATCTGGGCTAAATTATTCATATGTCTTTGTTTCTAAAGCCAGCCAGTTCAGATTTTCTATTCCATATTTTGAGCCCACCAGCAGGCCTCTTCTCATATTAGCACATACCTCCTTCACTGACAGTTTGACTCCTTCAGGAAGATTGCTTTGGATTATTTCCAAGAAAATCTCTGCAAATGTAGCACTCAAACCGCTGATCTGCAAAAGGAAAGAAGATGCTCTAAGAGAGGCACTGAAACCTAGGTGATTGGGCAGACATGGCAAGGGCTCAAATGTCAGCTCCAGCAGAGCTAGAGGGCCTTTGGGTGAAGGATTAACATCCAGAGCTGTTTTTGGAGCCCAGACTTTCCAGGATTTCTCTTGCTGATCTGCCAAGTTGTCTGGTTACTAAGATGGTCATGGCCAATATCTGCTCTTGTAGGCAATGAATGTCATAACTGGATCAAGAGGTCAAGTCCAGGATGACTTTCTGAATCAACTCAGGTTTACCCACATAGACTGGGACCTGTTGTTGTCAGACCCTGTGCTGACAATCCAGAGTTAAATCAGATGTGTGGTAGAAGGGCATGCAGTGGGCTGTGGGAACCCACAAGAGAAACACCTACCTAACAATCAGGAGGGTCAGAAAAAGCTTCCAAAAGAGGTAACATCTGGTTAGAGTCTTGAAATACAGGACTAAATTGGGAGAATTCAGCAGTAGTGTGGAGGTTTTTTTAAGGCAGAGGAAGCAATATTCAGTAAAATGTGGAGGAAAAGTACAGTACTAGGGAATTGAAACTAGTGACATGTGTGGCTGGAATGAAAGGGGGTGTGAAGAAGAAAAGCAGGAGGAGTAACATGAAGGCACTTAGGTGCTAATCAAAGAGTTCAAACTTTATCCTGTGAGCCTCAGTGGCAAGTTAGAGCTGTCATAAAAGGTAGCTCAAATAATTTATTCCTGATAATATTTAAAGAACCAAGATTGTAAGTACTTTAATTATTTAAAATTTTAACACAAATTTAGGGTTTTACTACCTTAACATACCTCTGGTTACCTTCCTGATATGTTTCTTGAGTGGATCAAAAAGGGGCGATGTCCATTTGTTGGAATATTACTTGGCAGTAAAAAGGAATGAAATACTGATACATGCTACAACATGGATGAACCTTGAAAACATTATGCTAAGTGAAAGAAGCTAGATATAAAAGGCCATATTTTATATAATTCCATTTGAAGAAATGCCTAGAAGAGATAAAACCATAGAAGTGGAAAGCAGGTTAGTGGTTGCCAGGACCTGGGGGGACGGGGAAAGAGGAGTGACTGCTAATGGGTACAGAGCAAAAGGGAAGCCACTGAGGCGTTCTAGGCAGGACAATAACACGATCACATTGATATGATCGTACAGCAAAGTGGATGGATCTGAAAGATTTTTAGGGGTAGAAGCCACTGAATTTGGAGAATGAATGGATACCCAAGGGCAAAGAAGGGTCAAGCATTAAGCTCAAAGGTGAGGAGGATTACAGGAAAAAAACATCAGTCCCTCTACAATTAGTTTTGTATACACTGAGTGAGGGCACCTGTGGACCATTTTAACGGAGAAACCCAGTAGACAACTGGAGAGCATGTTTGAAGCTCAACCAAGAGATCAGGATAGAGAAAAGAACCAGGAGAGGCAAATACATTTCAAATTTCTGCCAGAGTACCTACCTGAACCACTCGCTCATGGGTGGTAAGAACTGAGTCCAGGAGCATTTTCCTGCCTTGGTCCTGCAACTGCAACACCTCCACGGTTTTGGTGGGCATCGCATAACTGTGGGAAGGAAGAGTCAGCTATTGGGAGGGTTCTCTTAAGCCAGCAGCACCACTTCAGTCAGGGTAGTCCCTGAGTACAGCCACTACTGCATGCAGTAGCTCCTGCAATCTAGGGCTGTTTATCTTCATCCAGGAGCAAAGTAACCAGATCCTCTTATGCCTCCTCCAGAAATCTCTAAACTCCGTGAGGGGACAGACCATGTCTAATACTTTCCTGCATCCCCAGTCATGCCTAATATAACACTCTGAATAAAACCTGGTGATTACTAAGTATTTACTGCTACTAAAGAATAGCCACTTCTGAAAGAATCAAGCTCATCACTAGGTACACTTTGGAGGCTAACCTTGGGTATTTCACCTCTTCTGAAGAAATGAAGCACGAAACCCAATCCTGCACGAAATGAAGCACGAAACCCAAACCCAATCCCAATCCTTTTATTTTATTTTATTTTATTTTTAAATTTTTTGGCCGTGTCGTGCGGCATGTGGGATCTTAGTTCCCAACCAGGCATCAAACCCGTGCCGCCTGCGATGGAACTGTGGAGTCTTAACCACTGGACCGCCAGGGAAGTCCCCTGCTCCAGTTCTAGAGCAGGATTTCTCAACATCAGCACTACTGACCCTTTAGAACAGATAATTCTTGTTGTCGGGGCTGGAGTATGCATCCCTAATCTCTATACCCAGACAGTGCCAGTAGTACCCCCGAAGTGATAACAATCAAAATTATCACCATTGTTAAACGTCCCCAGGTTGAGAACCATTGTTGTAGAGTCTCTGCTCACTACAATCGGCTTCAGCAGATCTACATGCCACAATAAAGAGTGCTGGACTTGGGGTCAAGTCTTGGCCCTGTCACTTATTAGCAATATTTACTTAGGCAAGTCCCTTCCCACTCTGGGCCTCAGTTTCTCCATGTATAAAGGGGATTACAATCTAGGCTTATATCAATAGATTATTGTGAGAATCAGATATGGTGATGAATAGAACTGATGGCTACACAGAAATATGGTATTAGTGTTGTGTTCATCTTATCAAAAATTCCTCAAACTGAAGATAAATGGAATAATAATAACAACAGTAGGATTGCTGAATTTTCATGCCACACAAAGCTTCATCAATTAAGAGTAAGGAGTATGGCCCTCTACAGATGGACTGCTACGAAAAGAAGTTTGGCGCGTAACAGAAAATGGATTAGAAACATGAGAGTCAGTACTGGATTTAAATGTTGGCTTCGCCACTTACTACCTATTTGACCTTGGACAAACTAATTCAGTTCTCTGAGTCTTAGTTTCTTCAGCTATTAAATGAAGATAATACTACCTAGTTCATAGGGTTGTAGCAATAATTAAATAAGATTACATAAGTAATTTGCCAGGTATACTGTGCCTACAAATGCCAATTCCCTTGCCCTTATAAACAGTGAGTAAATGCTAGGTATTGCAAACTTCCAGATAGCCTCCCTAAATAACATCCCCTTCCATTTTATAGCACAATCTCTGATCTCTTCAAATTTACCTTTGGTAATAACTTCCTTATATAAAAAAATTGGGGGGCTTCCCTGGTGGCGCAGTGGTTGAGAGTCCGCCTGCCGATGCAGGGGACACGGGTTCGTGCCCCGGTCCGGGAAGATCCCACATGCCATGGAGCGGCTGGGCCCGTGAGCCATGGCCGCTGAGCCTGCGCGTCCGGAGCTTGTGCTCCGCAATGGGAGAGGCCACAACAGTGAGAGGCCCGTGTACAGTAAAAAACAAACAAACAACAACAAAAAAAATTGGGGACTTCCCTGGCGGTCCGGTGGTTAAAACTCCATGCTTCCACTGCAGGGAGCATGGGTTCGATCCCTGGTCAGGGAACTAAGATCCCGAATGCTACGTGGTGCAGCCAAAACAAAAAAAAAATTGGGATGCATTCATAGACTGGTTATGGAAAATCAAATAAAGTAATTATGTAAAAGCTTTCAGAAAAGTAAACAGCACTCTAAAATGCTCTTTTTCCTTTTTGACATTCCACAGATAAGACTGAATAAAGTGAGAATTGTTCATTGTTGCCACTAAACATGCATTTTATTCCTCAACACTTATAAGATTCCATTGATTTGTTTATTCATTCATTTACTCTTTCAACAAACATTTACTGAGATCCTGTCTGTCCTAGGCAGTCTGGTAGGCACTATGCAGTCTATGCTTTCAAGGAGCTTGCTAAGAGCGTTTTGGAGAGACAGGTATGTACACAAACATCCGCACTACAGGAAGGCAAAGGTAATATAGGTATGTACCAAACATTACAGGGACAAGAGGGAGAGAAGGGGGAGAGCTTGGGGAAGGCTTCATAGGTGAGGTAGTTAATTACAAGATGTAAGGAATGAACATAGATGTTTGCCATTCCAAAAAACGGCATTCTACAAAAGTAAGGAGGCATGAGACCCTCGAAGAGAACCAACAGAAAAACCAGACATAGTTCGATAAAAAAAAATACTGAGAACTCTAGTCATTTCAAAGTATAATAGGCCTTTGAGTAGTAAGAGTATAGGTATCTTTTTCTTTAGTATCTACTCTTTTCTGTATGTCCCAAATTTTCTGCAATAAACATTACTTGGATGATCAGATAGTAAAAACAGAAGGGAAGGGACTTCCCTGGTGGTCCAGCGGGTAAGACTCCACGCTCCCAATGCAGGGGGCCCGGGTTTGATCCCTGGTCAGGGAACTAGATCCCGCAAATGTACTGCAACTAAGAGTTCGCATGCCGCAACTAAGAAGTCCGCACGCTGCAACTAAAAAAAGATCCCACAGGCCGCAATGAAGATCCCACATGCCGCAACTAAGACCCAGCACAGCCAAAATAAATAAATAAATAAATAAATATTAAAAAAAAAAAACAGAAGGGAAGAAATGAAGTAGTTGAATTTCAAAAGTCAACCTAACGTGACAAAATAGTGCTAGCTTTTAAGAGTAGTGCTGGGATAGGACCCAAGGGACCCTGCTGGGATGCTAGGGAACTTAGAATCTGTGGACTCTACTATATATAAGTTATACCTCCATTTTAAAAAATGTAAGTGGACTAAAAAATAAAAAAAAAAGGAAAGAGCAGCCTTACAGAGAATGATGATGAATGATGCTTTTACTCTCCACAGAGAACAGGAGCTGGGTCAGCTTCAGGCTTGGAAACTGCTCCCAGATGAGTAAGATTTCCATCTCTCCAGACACCTGCTCAGCAAGGGATGCAGGCAAATTAAAGGACCCACAGGAGAGGCCCCTTCCTCTCATCTTCTGGGTGAGCTGCAGCTGCAGCAAGGCAGACCATTTATAGAACAAAAGCTAGCGCACAGTTCCCCTGCTCAATTCCATCTCAAGGTCAGAGCCCTACCCCCAACTACTAAAGGAAAAATGGATCAAGATAAAATGAAAATCAGAAGAAAAGAAAATCATTTTATCTCTGAAAAGCTGGGCAGTAAGAATGCCTGACATGATGGTCTGAAAACCTCAATCAGTGCAGAGAAGTGAATTGCTAAAAATGAACATCTCTTTATGCTCTACTATTTGGAGCAAAGAACCAGGAAAGAGGCAAAAAGCAGCACATCATTCATTTTGTTATCCTAGAATTCATGTTCATGCCTACTGAAACTCAATCCAAGTCAACAAATATTCATTCAGTGCCTACTATGTGTCAGGTACTGGGCAAGGTTTTAGTGTGACTGCTGATGCAGACAGAAACAACCCCTGCCTTACATATCTTAGAGTCTAATAATAATCAAGTAATTATGAGAGTAAGGAATGAGCATTTTGAAAGGGAAGTTATATACCCTTTTTAAAAAAAATAAATTTATTTATTTTCCTTATTTATTTTTGGCTGTGTTGGGTCTTCATTGCTGCGTGCGGGCTTTCTCTAGTTGCAGCGAGCAGGGGCTACTCTTCGTTGTGGTGCACGGGCTTCTCATTGCGGTGGCTTCTCTTGTTGCAGAGCACAGGCTCTAGGTGCATGGGCTTGAGTAGCTGTGGCACACAGGCTAAGTAGTTGTGGCTCAAGGGCTCTAGAGCGCAGGCTCAGTAGTTGTGGCGCATGGGCTCAGTTGCTCTGCGGCATGTGGGATCTTCCCGGATCAGGGCTTGAACCCATGTCGCCTGCACTGGCAGGCGGATTCTTAACCACTGTGCCACCAGGGAAGAAGATACCCTTTACTTCTCCTAAATATATAACATAAAGACCTAACTTAATGAGGTTCTCTGAAGAAGTGACATTTAAAATAAAGCCTAAGAAAAAAATAGGGGCTGATTAGCTGAAGGGGAAAGAGTATTCTAGGCTTTAGAGAGCATATGCAAAGGTCCTGAGGTGGGAAAGGACAA
This sequence comes from Pseudorca crassidens, assembly GCF_039906515.1. Classification (NCBI taxonomy): domain Eukaryota; kingdom Metazoa; phylum Chordata; class Mammalia; order Artiodactyla; family Delphinidae; genus Pseudorca; species Pseudorca crassidens. Next base: position 52,512,810 of record NC_090304.1, on the reverse strand, counting down.
AAAACAAAGTCAGTGTAACTGGAGATAGAAGGAGAGGGAGAGAGAAGTGTGAGTTTAGGTGAGAGAGGCAAGCCCAGGCCATGGAGCACCTAGCAAGGTATGTGAGAAACTTTTATTTTGATCCTAAAGGAATGGGAGGCCATGGAAGGAATTTAAGCATGAGAGTGACATGATCATATTTCCATTCTAGAAAGATTACACTAAAAGCAGTGTGGAGAACCAGTTAGAGGGAATTATGAATTTGGAGGAAGAGAAGTGGGTTCAAATCCAGACCTTGCCATTTACGACTATAGGCAAGCTTTTATTATATTATTAATAATAATAACAACAATAATAATAGCAGCCAAAGTTTCTGGACTTAGTTGTAAGCATTTTAAATATATTAACTCCCTTTATTTTCACAATAGCTTTATTAGATAGGTACTTTTATTAACCTCATTTTACAAATGAGGAAACCAAGACACAAAGAGGTTAAGGAAACTGCCCAATGTCACACAGTAAGAATGTAGCAGAACAAGAGCACAACCTAAGCAGTCTGGCTGCAGAATCAATGCTTTGATACACTATGGCAAGGTGCTTGTCTGAATTAAGTAAAGTAATATACAAAAAAAGTATTTAGCAGAGTGGCTGGCTGTTATGATAGTAGGTGCTCAACAAATGTTACTGCCTGCCTGCCTTTACTCAAATGCAGCCAGAGCTTTTCACAGTAGGGTATTAAAAACAAAATATTTTAAAAAGTCCTTCTGAAAATTTAAAACACTATTCCAAGGAGCTGATCCACTGTAGGTATGATAACTTTCTGTAAATGGCATTTAATGCCTCTTTGCCACCACCTAGTCTGAGATGCTGCCCCTAATCCCTGCCAGCTGAAAAACATCTCGTTAATTACTAATAACAATAATATTATTTAGAGTGTTTAAAACGTTCTGTTAAGTGCTATTATATATTTTCTTATTTAATTTTCAGAACTCAAAGAAATAGGAAAATTACCATCCCCATTATGAAGACAAAGAAACTGAGGTTCAGAATTTCTCAAGGTCATATTGCTAATAACTGGTAGAACTAGGATTTAAATGCAGACAGTTTGATTCCAGAGCTTTTACTCTTAACCACTTGTTACTCAAAGTGTGATCCAAAGACAAGCTGCTGGTAAGCAAACTGCTTGTTATCAGTTCAAGACAAGATAAGAAGCATGACACAGTCAGTAAACACACTTTAATTCAATCAACATTTTGTTTTCAATGGCAAGAGTTTCTTGATGAAGGAAGCAAAGCGTTAATGTACATTTTGGCATAAGCTCCTAATATCTTCGCAGAGTGGTACTTTGAGAAGCATTGCTCTAAATTACTATGCTACTCTGCCTTCTTGAACTGATATTAAACTTTATCTTTCACTTATCACTTCCACATTATAATTATTTTTTGAATAATTATAACTCTCCTTGAAATCGGGCATTTACCTTTGTATCCTCCAGTCAGAATGTCTAGTCCAATGCCTACCACAGAGCAAGAAGAGGCTCAACCAGCAGTTCTTTAATTAAGTACTTAAAAGCACTTTCATTAAACTTTAGGAAATGTATACTACACAACTGGATTGTGTAGTCATATTCAAGAACCTGTCATTCTTTCAAGAATGGCTTAATGTTCCCCATGTGGCAGGCTTTATGCTAGGTACTGAAGAAATGAAGAAGAACACAAGTCAGGGGGGAAGGGAGCTGGCAAATGAATAGATGATTACAGCCCAGAGCACTAAGTGACATGACAGAGGTATGTGTCAAGTGCTGAAAGAGCAACCAACTCTCTGGGGCATCAGAAAAAGATAAAGTACATCTTTAGGCCTAAAACAATTGAAGTACTATCAGCTGTGAGAGCTAAAGTCACAGCTGATTATCCAATCTTCTCAGAAGCACATTTAGCACAGTTATACTCTAAGTAATAAAGGTTTAAAAGTTCAAATTTGGCTTAAGGACTTAAAATACTATATAATTAAAAATACTGGAGTCAGGGAGAACTGGGTTAAATCCAGGCAACTTACTGGTTCTGTGAATTTTGGCCTTTCAGAGCCTTGGTTTACTCATCTATAAAATGGGAATATACTAATATCTAGTGAGTAAGAAAGTATAATTTTTGCCATATCCACATATGATGCCACGTATTACCTTGCTACAATGGCAAACCAACCACCCAAACTATTATTTATTAAATATTTTTCTTTAAATCAACTCACTTAAAAATTAATTTTAAAAAGAAACTTGAGATGTGGAACAACTGGAACTCATGTTGCTGGTTAGAGTGAAAAGTGGTATGGCCACTGTGGAAAGCAGCTTGGCAGTTTCTTACAAATTTAAAAGTACAGGACTTCCCTGGTGGTGCAGTGGTTAAGAATCTGACTGTCAATGCAGGGGACATGGGTTCGAGCCCTGGTTCGGGAAGATCCCAAATGCTGCAGAGCAACTGAGCCTGCGCACCACAACTACTGAACCTGCACACCACAACTCCTGAAGCCCGCACACCTACAGCCCATGCTCCGCAGCAAGAGAAGCCACCACAAGGAGAAGCCCACTAACCACAACAAAGAGTAGTCCCCGCTCGCCGCAACTAGAGAAAGCCCGCATGCAGCGACAAAGACCCAACGTGGCCAATAAATAAATAAATAAATATATATTTTAAAACTAAATAAAAATAAAAATACACCACTCTTACCATTTAACCCAGCAATCACACTCCTAGAGAAATGAAAACTTCTGTTCTCACAAACACCTGTACATGTTTATAGTAGCTCTATTTGTAACTGCCCGAAACTGGAAACAACACAAATGTCCTTCAAATGAATAAACAAACTGTGGTACATCCACTCAATGAAATGCTACTCAGCAACAAAAAGGAACAAACTACTTGACACAGGCAACAACATGGATGAATCTCAAATACATTATCCTAAGTGAAAGAAGCCAGACTCAAATGGAAAAATACTGTATGATTCCATTTATATGACATTTTGGAAAAGGCAAAACTACAAGGACATAAAATAAATCAATAGTTGCAGGGACTGGGGGTGGCACAAGGGATTGACTACAAAGGCAGGAGGGGACTTCTTGGGATGATGAAGATGTTCTATATCCTGATTATGATGGTATTTATTCTACTGCATGCATTTGTCAAAACTCACAGAAACTGTTCACTAAAAGGGTGAATTTTACTAACGTAAATTATACCTCAATAAGCCTGACTTTATATCACTATAGTAAATAGAAAAAAGAGTATCAGTTGACATATAAAGAAGTTAAGGGCTTCCCTGGTGGCACAGTGGTTGAGAGTCCGCCTGCCGATGCAGGGGACACGGGTTCGTGCCCCGGTCCGGGAAGATCCCACATGTCGTGGAGCAGCTGGGCCCGTGAGCCATGGCCGCTGAGCCTGCGCGTCCGGAGCCTGTGCTCCGCAACGGGAGAGGCCACAACAGTGAGAGGCCCGAATACCGCAAAAAAAAAAAAAAAAAAAAAGAAGTTAAGCTAAAAATAAATACAGTGAAAACAAAACAATGTTATAAAATTCTAGCTAGATGGTGGTGTTTGCCAAAGACTCTGAGCCTGAGGTCCCCTCTTTCTTATAAAGATTAGGAAGTACTTCAGCGGTGTTAAGGACATACCAGCACAACACTAAGAATTTCTCCTTCACATAATTAGGTTTAAAAAGAATTAAAAAGGGAAGAAATTTCTCACCATGTGATTTAATGTTATTTAAGGCATCCCACACTTTCTCAAACATTGAGATAAGATATGTAAAGTGCCTGGCCTGGCATGGATAGTCAGTAAATGTTAGTTCTCCTCCCCTACAGTTTTCCAGCAAACCCAAAGAGTATGTAAAAAGCAGAGGAGGCGAAGAATATCTATATAAATGGGGAGATATACCATGTTAATGGATGAGAGGACTCAAAATAGATGTCAATTCTCCTCAAATTGATCCTCAGATTCAACACACCCCACCAAAATTCCATCAGGCTCTTTTCTGTAGAAATCAACAAGCTAATTGTAAAATTTTAATGAAAAACCCAGGGACCTAAAATAGCCAAAATAATTTTGAATAAAGAACAAAGTTGCTTTTTCAGTAATCAAGCTACTGTAATCAAGATAGTGTGGTATGGGGAATTCCCTGGCGGTCCAGTGGTTAGGACTCGGCGCTTTCACTGCCGTGGCAGTGGTTCGATCCCTGGTCAGGTAACTAAGATCCCACAATCCGCGCAGTGCAGCCAAAAAAAAAAAAAAAGAAGAAGAAGAAGAAAATAAAGCCACTATGAAATACCACCATATATCTCCTAGAATAACTTTAAAAAAATGTGACAAACCAAGTGTTGACCAGGGTAAGGAGTTATTGAAACTCTCATATACTGATGGTGGGAATACAAAATAGGACAGCCGCTCTGGAAAAAGTTTGACAGTTTCTTATAAGGTGAAACACACATTCACCATAAAACCCAACAATCCCAGGCTTAGGTAGTTGTTGAAGAGGAAGGCAGACACATGCCCCTACAAAACTGGTATGAGAAAGCTTATGGCAGCTTTATTCATAATTACCAATAAACTAGAAACAATCCAAATGTATATCAACTGGTGAATGCCTAAACCAACTAAGGTTCACCATTTAATGCAATACTATTCAGCAACAGAATACTTGCAAAACCCCAGATGAATCTTAAACCCATTATGCTAAGTGAAAGAGGCCAGAAACAAACAGCTACATACTGTATGATTCCATTTATATGATATTCTGGAGAACTTAAAACAATAGGGACAGAAAATCAATCAGTGGTTGCCAGGGACTTGAGAGGAAAGAGAGGAAATTGACTACACCTTGGGCACCCAGGAACTTTTTGTTTTAAGAACTTAATAGACTTGTTCTATATTTTGATGGTGGCAAACTATATACGTAAAAAGAGTGAATTTTACTACATGTAAGTTATATCTCAAAACTTCATTTAACAATAACAAAGCAGAGCATACTACCCACACCAAGAACATCCCATGCAAAGGCATCTTTCATACCTTTCCTCGACTTTAATGGAGAGATGGTTGCAGAGGTTGTGAACATACTGGGCATAACTCTCTGCCAGGGCCATATCATATGCAATCAGGTGAATGTTTAAAACCCCGTATTCATAATCTGTCCCCAAATTAATGGGTCTCACTTCCACTTTTCCCCTCTTCTTCTTGGGCTAAACAGGAAACAAAAGAGAAAGAAACTAAATCAAAGTATTGTACAAGAAATTCTAACCATACCATCTTGATATATATATATACATTAAAAAAATCAATCTTTCAGTTAAACTTGTTTACCATTTTTCTCTCAGGTTACCCTACCTATAAATTGAACTTTTCCTGGGAAGGAATGGGCAGCCTCCCTTGACACTGGGCTGTAGCATCAGTCAATGAAAGGAGAGGGAATATTGCTGGCATTATTTAACATAAATACATGTGACTGTCTTCTGCCATTAACTAGTTTTGAGATTCACCTTCCAAATCTGGCCCTCAGTTTCCCAATTTTTATATTAATGGGGTTATGCTAGATAACAGATTCTTGAGGATTTTTTTGGGGGGGGCCATGCCGCGCAGCTTGTGGAATCTTTTTTTTTTTTTTTTACAGGAAATAAAGAATCCTTTTTTATTTTTTTTGTGTGTGTTAGTTTCTGCTTTATAACAAAGTGAATCAGTTATACATATACATATGTTCCCATATCTCTTCCCTCTTGCGTCTCTCTCCCACCCACCCTCCCTATCCCACCCCTCTAGGTGGTCATAAAGCACTGAGCTGATCTCCCTGTGCTATGCGGCTGCTTCAGCTTGTGGGATCTTAGTTCCCTGACCAGGGATTGAACCTGGGCCCTTGGCAGTGAGAGCACACAGTCCTAACCACTGGACCACCAGGGAATTCCCAACAGATTCTTTTTTTTTTAAATAAATTTATTTATTTACTCATTTATTTTTGGCTGCGTTGGGTCTTCGTTGCTGCGCACGGGCTTTCTCTAGCTCCGGTGAGCGGGGGCTACTCTTTGTTGCGGTGCCTGGGCTCCTTCTCATTGCGGTGGCTTCTCATGTTGCCGAGCACCGGCTCTATGCGCGCAAGCGGGCTCAGTAGTTGCCGCTCACGGGCTCTAGAGTGCAGGCTCAGTAGATATGGCGCTTGGGCTTAGTTGCTCCGTGGTATGTGGGATCTTCCCGGACCAGGGCTTGAACCTGTGTCCCCTGCATTAGCAGGCGGATTCTTAACCTCTGTGCCACTAGGGAAGCCCTCCCAACAGATTCTTAATCTAGAATCCATAAAGGAATTTCAAGGGGTGTGTCAACCCCAAAACTTATATGCAAAATTTTACATGTGTGCACATTTTTTCTAAGGAGAGAATCTTAACTTTCATCGGAATCTTAAAGAAATTAATCACAAGAAAGTGCAGAATTACTTCTCTTCCAGCCCTCCTAGCTTTGAAATTCTGCAGTCCAATTATTTAGACAGCCTTCCTTTTAAAAACTTAGAGGCAGACAAATTATTTTATTTCTACCCTTTTCTTTCATATAAAGTATTGCTTCACTACATAACAACCTGTGCAAACTGCTGTAAAAAGTATGAGCCCTGGGAAAACAGATATGTAACACGACATAGATCAGGATCAAGAAAGCTTCTCAAAAAAAAAAAAAAAAAAAGAAAGCTTCTCAACCAGAAATAATTTAACCTAAATGCCCATCAGGAGGGGAACTTGTTAAATAAAACATGGCACATCCATTCAATAGTACATTATGCAGCTGTAAGAAGACATAAGGAACTTCCTTATGTACTGATACAGAAAGGTTTTTAAGATAAATTAAATGCTAAAAGCAGACTGTAGAATAATGTTTTCAGAATATTGCCATACATATACAAAGGGTGGGTGGGGGAGAATAGATGTGTGTGTTTAATTACTTACATATTTATTTGTTTGCATATCAAAAACTAACTCTGGAAGGATACACAAAAATACTAATACCATTGGCTGCCTATGAGGGAGGGAACTGTATGGCTGGGGCACAGGGATGGGAAGGAGACTTTTTAACTACTTCCCTTCTATATTTTTTGAATTTTTAATAATATGAATCTTTTATCAATTCAAAGTTAGAATCTTAAAATCTACCTTGCTTTTTAAAATTTTTTAGTAAAAATGTTTTTACAGTATTCATACTAAAAATGCATAAATAAGGACACAGCTTAATGAATTTTCGAAGTGAAAATACCTGTTTAAACAGTATCTTGAAAAAGAAACAGACCACTACCAGCACCCGCAAAAGTCTCCTGCCTCCCAAATTGGTGACCACTAGTCTGACTTCTAGAACCATATGCTCATTTTGCCTTTTTTCTAAATTCATGAAAATGGAATAATATACTATGTTCTCTTTTGTGTCCAGCTTCTTTAACTCATTATGTTTGTAAGATTCATCATGTTTTAGGTGAAACAGGAATTCTTTCCTTCTCATTGCCCTAGTAAGTCTATTATATGAATATGTTATAGTTTATTTATCCTTTTTACTGTAGGTGGAAATTAGAGTTGTTTCCGGTGTGGAGCCATTATGAATAGTATTGCTACCAATGTTTTTGCATGTATCTTTCAGTGAACATATGTATGTATTTCTGTTGGGGATATACCCAGAACTTGAACTACTGATTTACAGACAATGTAGAGTTTCATCTTTAATAAGTTCTCTGTTTTTCAAAGTGGTTTCTAATTTAGACTCCCACCAGCAGTACACGAACGTTCTAGTTGCTCTACATTCTTGCCAATACTTACAAAACTTAGTATAGTCAGGTTTTCTGGTTGGTTTCTTTTAGCCATTCTGGTTGGTATGAGGTGGTAATGCATTGAGACTTTAACTTGCATTTTCTTTAAGTTTACTGAACCTGAGCATGTTCCCATATGTCCACTGGCCATTTAGATATTCTCTTTTATAACCTGCCTATTCAAGTATTTTGCCCATTTTTTAGATTGGGTTGCCTTCCTTTCCCTTACTGATTTGCAGAGGTTCCTTCTATATTCTAGACATGATCCTTTGTTAAACGTACATGTTGCAAATATCTTCTTCCTCCCTGTGTCTTCCTTTTTCACTTTTTAATGGTGCATTTTGATAAGCAAAAATTCTTATTTTTAATGTAGTCCAATTTACTCATTTTTTTCTTTTATATTTATAGTGACTTTTGTGTCCTGTTTAAGAAATCTTTGCTTACCTTAAGATCATGAGGATATTCTTGTATGTTATCTTCTAAAGTTTGATTATTTTAATATTTACATTTAGATCTACAATCATTTTAAGTGCTTTTTGTGTACAGTGTGAAATATGAGTCAAGTCAGTTTTTTTCACATGACTATTCAATCCAATTGGCCCAAGTACCCCAGCATCATTGCAATGCAGTGTCACTTATGTCATATAATAAATGTTCAGAGATACTTGGATCTGTTTCTATATTCTTTATCCTGCTCCATTGGGCTATTTGTCTATTCTTGAGCTAATACCACACTGTCCTAATTATTGGAGATTTAGAATAAATCTTGCTATTTGGTAGAAATTTTTTTTAAAGAAAAAAATGAGGTGGGGATCTATTTACATGTCTTAAGTCACCCCTATCTAACAGCCAACAGCCTAGTTACTGCCATAGCAGAGGTGTTCCTGGCAGAGCACCTAGAGTGGTTCTCTCACATCAATGCTCTCCAGGTCAGTCTAAGAGAGCAGGGGCCCAATCTGGGGAAACAGGGGGAGGACCAAGAAATGGTCCTTTCACAAGGCCGGTAAAACTGATACAAACCTGATCTCACAGGGATATTCTGAGAACTGAACAAAACACTGTATATAGTTAATTCAATCTGTGGCACATATTTAAACACTCAATAAACATTAACTTTTATTATTATTTTTTAATTTTCATATTCCTCACATCTAGCACAGGGCCCAGCAGAGAGACAACATGCAGTGGATCACTATTTTAGAATTTTAGAATAGGATGGCATTTAGAGATAACTTTTTCCCAGTTCTTCATCCTTGCAGGGGAAGAATATGAAGCCCAGAGAGATTAAATATGTCCCCCAGAGTCACACAGCCACACCGGACAGATCCTAGGAACTAACCCAGACCTCCTGACTCCCAATGCAGAAATTTTTTCACTGAACCCTCTGCATTATTAAAGTTCTTAACAGTGGTAGTCACCCCAGGGTCCTAGACTTTGCTATGAGTGAGAAGCCAACTTCTATAACCAACCATCAAGGTGCAGGGGTTTGGGTCTCCTGCAGAGCCCACCATACCCGAGGCCAAATGCAGCGATCCAGACTTCTCATCATGACAGCACTGCAGTCAGAGCTGTGAAGAATGCTAAAGTCAGAATGCAAAGGGGAGTGGTTGAAATTTTCCAGCAGGGAAGGGAGGAGCTTCTTTGAAGCCTGCAGGAGGCTTTTCTTAACCAGGGAAAATGCCAGGGCTCTTCAAAAGTGTCGCCTTAGGAGAACAAAAAGAAGAAAGCTGATTCTAGTATCCCTCTTGGCATCTCACTTGCTTTTCCATGTTGGCCTAGATCTGTCTAGACCAATCCACACCATCAGGAGTCCACTGTGATATTATATTTCAGTTCTGAGCCAGGGCACAGCATAGCTAGCAAGAGCTTGAGTGCATGAGATTTCAGACACCAGTTCCTATAATTTTACCTGCTCAGTCTTTCTCATCCCCTCCTTTTTATTCCTACTGCCTAAGTTTAGACCTTCATGACTGCCATGGGGAGCTACTAAAGATATCTGTGCAAGAGATGTACATGACTAGGGCTGTGTTTCGGGAAGGCCACCCTGACTGCCCATGAAGGAGAGCTAGGCAGGAAAGGAATGGAGGCTACGAGAAAGATGGCAGGGAAGATGGACTGCTGTCCACCATCAAACTTTGGTACTCCTGTGACTGACCTGGATTCACTGTGAGTTGGCCCAGGGCGGCCATCCTTGGATCCCCGTAGAAGTACAATATAATGCCCAAAATGGGCCATGGGATAAATCACTAAACCATTTTTGTACAGAAATATCCATATTACTCCTATTTTACAGACAGAAAACTGAGGTCCTCTGAAGGATGTTATTTGGCCAAGGCTACTGGGGAACTTCGCTGGCAAAGAACAGATAGAGAAAGGACTCAGATCAGAATCACAGACTGTTATAGCTGCAAGGTAACTTAGAGATAACTTAGTTTCTCCTTCCTTCCTCCCCTAATTTTATATAAGGGGGAAGTCGAGGTCCAGAAAGGTTAAAATAAAGGTTACAATAGTAAGGAAATGGAAAAGGCAACCACTTTGGGTCTAGCCATGGCTAGAAGCTGAGTCTGTGGCCCCAAACCCAGGCTCTCTCCTCTAGATTCTGCAAAAGTAATGATAGTAGCTGCCTATCACTATAGGTGGCATTCTCTAGGGTGGGAAAGTTGGGAAGAAATTGTATCATCTGAATCCTCAAATGAAAAGCTGACAGGCCTGCAGCATATACAGCTTCCAGAAATTCTGCTGATGGAAATTTTAAAAGCTACACCTGGGGACTTAAATGATTTGGTGATGGTACTCTGAACAGTCCATAATGAGCCGTAGGGTACACAGAAATCAAGTGGTTATGTTTATAACTCAGTGTAGCACACTCAAGAAATGTACACCAGACAGAAGGCCTGACCCTGACTGGGATGGCAGAGAGGCTCAGCCTGGTGCTGCATAAAGAGCCCTAGACTAAGATGGAAGCCAAAGAATATCTGGGGGACTTCCCTGGCAGTCCAGTGGTTAAGACTCCACGGTTCCACTGCAGGGAGCACGGGTTTGATCCCTGGTTGGGGAACTAAGATCCTGCATGCTGTACAGCATGGCTGAAAAAAAAAGAAAATCTGGGCTCAAGTACTGTCTTAGTCACTACATGACATTGAGTGACCTCTCTAGGTGTCAGTGTCTTCATCTGTAATACCTAAGGTTCTTGTGAAGCTCAAAATAGTGAATTTCTGTGAAATGGAAATAGTATGGACATTAGATTGATTCTGACCACTGTCAGTTCAAATAATGGCTCTGGAAATTACTAGCCACTTGGGAAAGTCATTTAATGAGTCTTAGATTCCTTAAACAGCGTCCTTAATAACCACAGCATATCTGAGGATTAAATAAAATATACCATTTATAATACTGTAAAATGAAATAATGCTTTTAAAGCCTGGCACACAGTGGTTACACGTCTGGTATATAGTATTTGCTCAATAAGTGGTATCTTTAAAGAAAGACTGAGTAATGTACACAGATAGGACATTATTTTTACTACAAATTGGAGGTAAGCATGCTCCTAGTATCCTATTGGTGTGCTTTACAGAATGAGACATTTATTAAGCACCTGCTGTGTGCAAAGTGCTGATTCAACCACTCTAAAGAAAGAGTCCAAAGAAAGAGAAAACACAGTCCCAGTTCTAAAGAGGCTTATAGTTCAGAGAAAGAGAGAGAGAGAAGACACACATGAAAGAACCAGTCCTCTCAGGACTTCCCTGGTGGCACAGTGGTGAAGAATCCACCTGCCCATGCCGGGGACACGGGTTCGAGCCCTGGTCCGGGAAGATCCCACATACCGCGGAACAACTAAGCCTGTGCGCCACAACTACTGAGCCCACGCTCCACAACTACTGAAGACCGCCTGCCTAGAGCCTGTGCTCCGCAACAAGAGAAGCCACTGCAATGAGAAGCCCACGCACCACAACGAATAGTAGACCCCGCTCGCCACAACCAGAGAAAGCCCATGCACAGTAACAAAGACCCAATGCAGCCAAAAATAAATTAATTAATTAATTTAAAAAAAAAAGAAGAAAAAGAACCAATCCTCTCAATTTAATCGTAACAAGCAGCCCACCTCCCATGGCAAGTTCAACACAAGCTACCTTGCTGCACCATGTCAATTAAAACCCAAGAGCAATGACCTCAGGTGGTCACAGCTGAAAGTGCAACGAGCAGGTCAGTACTCCTAGGTTTTTTGCATGACATATAAGGGTATATAGTAGTTCCTCAATAAATGGCAACTTTAAAAAAAGTTAATCTAGACCTGTCTACTTCTCAAGTCTCATGTACCATCATCCTCTAGTGCCCACTTGAGATTCCAGGATTAACAAACTGCTAAAAGTTTCCCAACTGCATCTCCAGGATCAATGACTTTCCACCTTTGCCCAGAATGTTTCCCCTCCCTGCAAAGTCTGACTCTTCACCCAACATACTCAATGTAACTCCTAGTAATTTTTTGTTGCTGTTGTTGTTGCTTTTTGCGGCACCCACGCGGCGTGCGGGATCTTAGTTCCCCGATCAGGGGTGGAACCCGTGCCCCCTGCAGTGGAAGCGCGGCATCTTACCACTGGACCGCAAGGGAAGTCCCTCCTAGTCATTTTTTTTTTTTTGCGTACACGGGCCTCTCACTGCTGCGGCCTCTCCCGTTGCAGAGCACAGGCTCCGGACGCGCAGGTTCAGCGGCCACGGCTCACGGGCCCAGCCGCTCCGCGGCATGTGGGATCTTCCCGGACCGGGGCACGAACCCGCGTCCCCCGCATCGGCAGGCGGACCCCCAACCACTGCACCACCAGGGAAGCTCCCCTCCTAGTCATTTTTTAAGGCTCTGTTCATGCTCTTCCAGGAAGACTTCCTTCATTCCTCATGCTGAGTTAGGTACTACGCCTATGTGTTCCCATAGCAACCCCCTCCCCATTATACACCACTATCACTTATCACATGTATCCATTTATTCAACAAATATTTTCTGACCAATAGTGATAAGCCAGACCAGGGTTAGCAATGGGGATATGATAGTAAATAAGACAGCCATAGTCTCTGCTTGCTGAAACTTGCAATCTATTGGGAAAGGCATACAGAGAACGATTATAAGAAGATGCATGTTTTGAGGGAGGGAAATAGAGTGCTATGGGATTGTAAAAAAGAGGGACTAATGCCATCATCAGCATCATCATTATCACCACCAGTAACTACTTATGGGCTCCATGCTTCAGACATTGTGCTAAGTACTTAAAACTTTCTTTTTTAACTTACTTCTCACAAACCATTTAAATAACATGGTTATTTAAAGGCAAGAAAATTGTGGCTTGTAAAAGTTAAGTAACTTACCCAAGGACATACACTAGTAAGCATAAGAACTGAATCTTTAACTTGGGTCTGCCTAATTCTAAAACATTTCTCTTAATCTCCATCTTTCTCTTTAAGGAAGGTATGCAGAGCCTGTCAGTTTCCTCAATATCTATTCTCTCTTTTCTCTTTAATCACGGACCTGCTGAATTTTACCTGGGCACATGACCATTTATAATAAAAATTACATTTCCCAACCAATCTTGCAGCTGGGTATGGTTATGTGACCAAGTTCTGGCCAGTGGGATACAAGCTCACACATACTGCTTTCCCTTTCCCCTTCCTGCTGGTTGGAATGTGGACATGAAGGCTTAAGGGAGGCAGCCATCTCAGACTATGAGATAGAAGCTGTATGATAAGTGTTGCAAAACAAAAGGCGGGACTATCTACCTATACTTTATATGACAGAAAAATAAACTCTATCTTGTTTAAGCCCCTTGACTGAGTGGATCTCCCTCTTGTGGCAGCCAAACCACTACCTCAATAAGAAAGTATTATGTCTCATTCATTTCTCTATTCCTAGAGCCTAGCAATATTAAATGTTGAGTTGAGCTGAATTAAATTCTGGTTCTAATTCTGTTATTTACTAGCCATATGGTCATAGAGAAATCACTTATGCTCCTCAGTTTCCTTTTCTGCCCAGTCTACCTCACAGGATAGTTGGTGAAGCAAAAAGCATGGTTTTCAAATCTGTTGGTTACAAAGGGCCTAAGAAAAAATCACGTTTCCCTTTGTGAAGCACATGAAATACTCATCAATGTGCTTTCACTGTATAAAACAAGAATGACTTAACTAGCAGAACATATGGTTAGATTATATAAATGGAGTTCTCTGCATTTCAAAAAATATGAAAACATATGAGTTTCTCTGTTAACATTTATTTTCATCAAGTAAAACTGATGGGAGAAAAACTTGTAATTTAGAAAGTTCTATCCATTAACTTAATTGTCTTTCTAAAATGTGGAAGATTGCCATTATTAAACCTGAGGAGAGGTTCCATTCTAGGATCACCAGTGTTCCAAGGGCCTATGGTTTGAGAGGCACTGAGATAATGGATGGAAAAACACTTTGAAAATGGAAAGAGATCATTACTTTTACTCATATCAAAAATGAATCTCTCTAAAACTCTGACACTGTTGTAATTTAGCAGAACAGGCAAGGCAGGATGAGAGCCCAGTGGGTTGGAGACCAGGGTGCTCTAATGGCACAGGCTAAAAGTCAGGTCTTCACAGGAATTGTTCTGTGCCTGGAAAAGCTCTGGGAAACCCTTTTATAGTTTTTACAGCCCCAGTGTTTCCAGCTACGCTAAGCAACTGCATACTCCTAGATGAGTGTCAGTTCACTTTACATACTCAGTGTAAGAACACAGGTAGCATTTAATAAATGTTTGTTGAGCTGAACTCTATAACACCTCCACTGACACTTTCACGGAGAACTGCATCTTTAACTTTGCTCTCTTGATATTTAGTTCATTTCCCAAGCAAAGCACTTCCCACGTGTACCTTAGTTACATTTTTGAGCACTATCCTTCCCAGGCCACTTCATACTTTTTGTAGTTAAGAGACTGTGTCCCACTCACCACAGCGTCATCTGTGCAAAGCACAGTGCCTGGCACATAGCAAACACTCAATAACGGTTGTTCTTTTCAATGAGTTACAAGAGGCAGACTTGAGGGAAAACATGGATGCTAGTTTAAAACAACTCTCTGTAAGCCAGTCCTATAATCCATGTCTAGCCCTACAGTCACCAGGCCAGCAAAACCAATCTTTCTGTTTCCAGGAAGCTAGGACTATCACCACAAAGTGATTCTGATCTGCTGATTTTTCTGGGAATGATGTCACAGTCTCCTCACAGACTTGTGGCTGTTAGAGCTGATCAATCTATGAGTGCTACAACAAAATAAGTAGGTGTCAGAAATGACAAACACCTCCTCTATGTCAACAGTCAGAACAGCATGAAGTTTCCAAGAGAAAAGGTATCTTGACTCCTAGTTGCCCTTCTACAAAGAGGAAATAAACTGTCTGAGTTCAAAAACCTTACTCTCTTGCCCCAGAGCCTGAAAAATAGAACATATAACAGCTAAAACTGACAGCAATTTATGTTGTCTCCATTTCATCCTCCCACATCTTCCTCTTGGCAATGCTTTTATTCTTGGGCTGCTATTACCCTAAAATTGGAGGCTGAACAACAGCTGAGGGCAAGTAAGTAAGTGGTCTTGGGAGATATGACCTAGCACTATACAAATGTGAAGGACTATATTCTTTTTATTTTTATCAAATAAAAATCACTCCAAACAATCTGAAGCCTTTTAAATTTAACAGAATGATGCAGGGCCCTTGAAGGAATAATGAGATTACACACTGAGACACAGTGCTATGGCTGCAGATATGCTCTGAAGTGTGAGCCCCCACTGCCATGAGTCAAGGTGGGTCTTACATGATGAGAGAAGAAAAAGGAAGATATCATGTCTTAAAGAAGAAAGAGCATGTACAAAGAACAGAAGCACGAGACAGAATGGGTGTATGAGAAAATGTGCCTGAAGTATAGTGTGCAAAATGGGAAATCACTGAGAAGGAGATTGGGTCTGTGCTGAGAGACCCGAAATCCCACTGAGGATACAGAAAAAATGGTTTGCTATCATCCCCCATGCTGCCACCCAAGAGGAACCTTTGTTTTCACCTCTCTTCTCACTAACTCCTCAGAGAAGCATCAATGACAAGGGCACAGGATGGAGGGATGGAAACCAACCTAGAGTTATAAACCAGGCCATGCAAGATAGAGATAAAACCAGTATTGACAAGGAAAGCTGAGGTGAGGTAGATGTGCCTTTTCCTTCCCAAGGTTCAGGAGTCATAAGGCTGAGTGTGGAACCTTTGGAAGGAGGAGTGAAGAGATTATACCAGCAGAAAAGGGACAAGGGTTGGCCACTTTGTGCATGAGAATTAACTCTTGTCTCAGGGATGTAGGGCTCAAGAGAGTAGAGGAGCTAGCCTGAGAGTCAGAGAAGAAAAAATGGGAAAATGGCTGTTTATTGTTTTTTCTAGGTTCTAAGTTCAGGGAAGAAAGGAAGCCAAAAGATGACTTCTAGCTTTTCCAGTCCAGTTCCCCAGGGGTGCAAAAGAGACAGGGACTTGGGACAGAGCCTCTGTAAGCTGGCGGATGAAAGTTTTCATTGTGCTGTTCCGTGCGGGAAGTGAGGAGCCTCTAGCAGCTTCCATCACCATCCAGCCCTATAGTGCTAGCCACCCTGGAACAATGAATGACATCAGAGAAAAGCCTACAGCCCTAACAAAAGGGAGCATCACTCCCTTCAAGCAACCAAGGTCATCTGGAGGCAGCTGTTTGCAGAGAATGGGTTGTTTGCCAGCTCTGATTTACAAAACCTCGGGGCAGCTCCAATAACCACATTTAGGTTCAGCTCAGTCAATATTTATTGTCCTCTACTTGATGCCAGGCTTTGTGCTGGACACTGGGGATACAGAAAAAATATGAGACATGGCCTCTACCCTGAGTATGCTCATCATCTAGGAGGAGAAACAGTCATCAAAACAGGTGGTTAAAACAGAGCAGCAAGTCCTAGGATAGAGGAAGCACAAGGAACTCCAGCAGCTCATGGTAGGACAAGTAACCCAGTGCAGGGAATCAGAGGTTTCTCAGAAGGAGAGATTTGTTCTTCCCCTCCTCATCCTGCTTCCTCAGTGGGATTTAGATGCTCAGAATGTATTGGCCAAGTGAAGAAGGAGAGCAGGTCTTCCAAGTAGACAGAAGAGCAGGTGAGAGGTCTCAAAACAGTATGATGGGGCTTCCCTGGTGGCGTAGTGGTTGGGAGTCCGCCTGCCGATGCAGGGGATCCAGGTTCGTGCCCCGGTCCGGGAAGATCCCACATGCCGCGGAGCGGCTGTGCCCGTGAGCCATGGCCGCTGAGCCTGCGCGTCCGGAGCCTGTGCTCCGCAACGGGAAGAGGCCACAGCAGTGAGAGGCCCACGTACTGCAAAAAAAAGCACCCCAGTATGATGATTTGAGTATGGTATCCATGAGATGGGAGAGGAGGCTGGAGAGAAAGATGGGACAGATGGCATTAGACATGCCATTAAGCTTCCTTTTATAACAAGCCAAGGAGTGGGCCAGAGCATGGTATATACAGAAAATTATCTATGAGGGAAGATCCCAAGAAATTAAAAAAAACAAAAAACTCACACCCAAACAAAACTAATTTTATTTTCTGCTAATTTATGTGAGACTTTTAGAAGGGGGATATCACAAAATAAAACAACTCCAAGAA
Organism: Pseudorca crassidens; assembly: GCF_039906515.1. Classification (NCBI taxonomy): domain Eukaryota; kingdom Metazoa; phylum Chordata; class Mammalia; order Artiodactyla; family Delphinidae; genus Pseudorca; species Pseudorca crassidens. The sequence continues at coordinate 52,495,362 of NC_090304.1, read as the reverse complement.
CTTACTCTGAGGTGTCACAACTCAGAAAGGGTGTAAATCACTCCTTCTTCTGAATTTTAAATAGCACTTTGTATCTTCCTTTCAGCACTTGTCACTTTCTGCTTGGGAGCATAATTATTTGTGTCTTATCTCTAGTGGTTTATCAGCTCCCTGTGAGCATGAACCAGGTCTTGTTCATTCATACTATAAAATTTTATTGCAACTCAGTCTGAATAGGCAAGGCACCCCCAACAGTACCTAGCACATAATAGATGTTTGAAAAATGTATCATAGCATTATGGAGTTACATGATATCAGAGCTGAAAGACTCTTGAAGATATTCTAATCCAGAGTTTCTCAAACTTTGTGAAGAGTCTGACAAGAGCTATGGACTCTCTTCCCAGAAAAAGTCACACATAGAAAACATTTTACATATAATTTCAGGACCTGCCATGCCCAAAGAGGTTAGGTTAACTTACCCCAAATCACGAAGCTAATAACTGGCAGAACCAAGCCTAGAACACAAGTTTCCTGGTTCCCAATTCAGTACTCTTCTCATCACAAAGGAACAATTTTAGTAGGGCTGTTTCCTGCTGGAAAGGTGCCTGATACAAGCCTCAGGTGTGGCAACATTCCTGTCATGAAATTCCTGGATATAAGGATGTTGCTCAGGAGAACGTGGCAAGTTTAGTGGCTTCTGAGGCCCAAATGCAGTGGTACTGGACTTCTGCCAAGGTGAGAGAGGCAATGGGAGATGTGCGGGGTTGCATGGGAGCATCGAACTAAGCCAAAGAACCAAAAGCGATGTTGAAATCTGCCCAAGTAGAACAGCAAAATCTTCCTAACTATACTGTTTACAGGAAGTGATAGAATCGTGACTCAAAGCTAGACTGTCTGACTTTCAAGCCAGTTTTGTGTCCATCCCACTACAAAATCCTCTGCAAATGCACAAAAAATCCAACCACCACAGAAGCAATCCTTCAGCTGGAGCCAAAGAAATAGGCTAAATAATCTTACAATGCTTAGAAATAACTCCCAGTTATCTGTGATAATGGATTAAAGAAACACATACATATTTTAAATCTGTAAATACTGTAAAAATCAGCTATTTGGCTGAAAATGTGAATCCACCTCTATGTGCCACAAACCATTCATTCAACTGAACTGAACATATCATTTCCATTGTGAGGTCCCTATTGAACTAAGTACTAAGAAGATACTTTCTTTACGTGTCACAAATAATAAAACCAAAGAATTTGCTTTTCACTGTGATAACCTGGCCCAGGAACAAGATTAGGAACTGGGAAAAACATCTCCACTCTGGATCATATCCAAACTAATGAACTGGAGAGGACTGAGGGACAACCCTCTATCCTTTCTAGCTCCAGTATAATCCAACCTATGCACATCTGATCTTCAGGGTCTTTGTAAAAGCTGCACACTATCCTTTTCTAAAGGACCCCTGCCCCTCTTACCTCTTGTGCTTTAACTAGGTGCTTGTATCTTCCAATGCCATGCGTGGGCTGTGACCTGTAGTGCCGACTGATGCTCAGCAGAACGCCACCTAAAAGACAGAAAATAAGACAAACCTGTTTCAAAGCTCCTCCAGGGACAGATAGATCATACATGAGGAGACAAATTCTCCATCGTGAAATGGAATATTTGGGGATAGTGAGCCTCTTGCTGGTTTAAAGAACCAGAGCTATTTCTTGATACTGAGCTGACACTCGGTTTACCCCATTTTTCTCTCCGTTTGGCCCCTGGACTATATCTAATCCCCACCACCCATCTTTCTTTGAGAAATTCTCTCCTGCTAGAGCCACTGCTGGTAGGGGGACAAAATGCATTCTCACAGGGCTCTCATTTTCTCCGTTCCTCAACAGGCAATAATCCTTTTGAAGTTTTCCAATGAAGATTGTTCAGAGAAAGAGACAGGTGGCAAATACAACCAGGAAAAAGGACAATCACAGATTTCCACAGTTTTTTAAACTATCTAATTTGTTTTATTTGTGTTGATATGTAATAATCTCCAACAGACTTTGTTAAGTGAATAACAATAAAAACTAAAAACCTAAGGTACAGAACAGTGTGTATGTAAAAAATAGGATCTGTATACACATATTCACTGTGGTAGACCCAGAGATATGCCACCCAGATTCCCTTCAAAGAAGGACTTGCTGATATATACATAGTCTCCTTTAATCCTCATTATTTTTATCTTCATTTACAAATAAAGAAGCTGCAGCTCAAAAAAATAGGAATTGGCCAAGGTCAACCAGCAAGTAAAAGGCAGAACTGCAATTTAAACCCAGGTCTATGTGACTGAACAGCCTGTTCTCAGATGTGTTATAACATCTGAATTTCTGGAATACAAAATCTAGCTAGGGACTTCCCTGGTGGTCCAGTGGTTAAGAAACCACCTTCCAATGCAGGGGATGTGGCTTTGATCCCTGGTTGGGGAACTAAGATCCCACGTGCCGCGGGGCAACTAAGCCCACGCGCCACAACTACTGAGCCCGTGCACTCTGAAGCCCATGAGCCACAACTAGGGAGCCTGCGTGCCGCAACTAGAGAGCCCACACACCACAACTAGAGAGAAGCCCACGCACCGCAACAAAAGATCTCACATGCCACAGCAAAGATCCCGCATGCCGCAACTAAGATCCGACGCAGCCAAATTAAAAAAAAAAAAATCTAGCTAGACTTGATCGTTTCCATATCTGATATCAGCTCCTTATCTGTACCCTTCACTGGAACCAGCCCTACACAGCTCTGTTATGTCTGTCTGTCTCTCTTGCTTGTTCCCTACCTTCTGGAAAAGTACTAGTCCTAGGTTCTGCTCCCTGCCCTCCCAGCTCCTGTGGTCCTGCATCTCCCCAGGGCCACCACTTTGTGGGGGGCTAAACACAAAATGGTGTGGAAAAGTCTAACGACATCAAGTGAAATGTTTCTTAAGCTTCTCTTTTCTAAAATGTGCTTCCAAGCAGGTCTGCTCTGTGCCAGGCCAATCAAGAATCGTGGCTTCAGAGACTTTCCCTATGTTTACAATCCACAGTATTTCATCAAGACAACCCTGGTATATCATGGATCCCTTCCATGATGTGTATTAGTCCGCATTTACTATTATATGCCAACAACTGAATAGATACTGGGACAGTTACAAAGATGACTAAAATATACTACATTCCCTAGAGACACTCAATGTGTACTGGGGAAGGATGATGGGAAAGCAGATAATTACCTTATAGTGTACAAAATACTTTAATGGAGATGAGAGCAAGGAACTTAGAGGAAAGAACCACTAACTCCACCTTAGGGGTGAGCGGGGCGAAGTGGAAGATGGTACAGAGGAATAGGTTCATGGAGGTAACAGCTGAATTCTTTTTTTTTTTTTAAGTCAGTTTTCTCATCTTTATTATTTATTTGGCTGCATCAGGTCTTAGTTGCGACACGCAGGATTTTCGCCGCAGCACGCGGGATCTTTCGTTGCAGCGCATGGGCTTCTCTCTAGTTGTGGCGCACAGGCTTAGTTGCCCCGAGGCATGTGGGATCTTAGTTCCCTGACCAGGGATCGAACCCGCGTCCCCTGCATTGGAAGGCGGATTCTTAACCACTGGACCACCAGGGAAGTCCCAACAGCTGCATTCTTGAAAGAGGAGTAAGAGTTTAACACGCATGGAAGAAGGAGGTATTTTTGGCAGAGGCTTCCAAAGAGCACTGAACATAACTGACGTATCTTCTTGGCCACAGTCCCAGCTGACTCTTTGAGGCTTTAGGTTCCAGACTCTGCAACCTGGGGCCCCGCCCAAACAGCTGATATCCAAATCCCCTTGATTGGGTACACAACCATCCTCAGATCAGAGCCTTGAAAATTAATCCATCCCAAAAGATTTTATTATGACTTTAAAACATGACCTCCTAAAAAGCACTGAACTCTCCAAAGCATGTTTACTCATTCAACAAATATTTATTACTACCCACTGGGGTAGCCAGAAACAATTATACCCTCACAACCATGTGAATGGCACACACTAGAGTTGTGCAATGTACAAACAACCCAATATCCATGGCAGGCCCGGGTTGGTACCAACCACTGCCCTAGATGCTGGAGCTGTAACAATGGGCAAAGACAAAGTCCCTGCAATACAGAATCTATGATCTAGTGGCGAGACAGTAATATCAATGCAGGTGATAAGGGCTACCTACAATAAGGGCTATATACATGAGAGAGGCACTAAGGCTGGACTTGTGGTGTCAGGAAAGGATTCTTAGAGCAGGTGGCTTTTAAGTAAAACCTGACAGATGACTAGGAGTTAGAGAGAACACAGTATGGGGAGGGGAAGACTCAGAGAGAGAATTTCAAGGCAGAGTATAAGCAGCAGGGTGGCAAGAGATGAGCTTACAGAAACAGGCAAAAAATTTAGGAAGGGCTTAATTATTCAGTACTTATGATGTGCCAGACACTGTGCAATGAGGTGAAGATATAACAGGGGACAAGGCCAACAAAACTCAGCTTATGGAGCTTATAGTCTAGTAGGAGGAGGGAATCATTAATGGAGGAGGGAATAGTCACAAAATAAATATGAGGGCTTCCCTGGTGGCGCAGTGGTTGAGAGTCCGCCTGCCGATGCAGGGGACACGGGTTCGTGCCCCGGTCCAGGAAGATCCCACATGCCGCAGAGCGGCTAGGCCCGTGAGCCATGGCCGTTAAGCCTGCGCGTCCGGAGCCTCTGCTCCGCAACGGGAGAGGCCACAACAGTGAGAGGCCTGTGTACCGCAAAAAAAAATAATAATAATAAATAAATAAATAAATAAATATGAAATTACAAATTGTGATGAATGATAAAAAGCGCTATGGCAATACAATCAGTGGATCTATTTTAGATTGGAATATCAGGAAAGGCCTCTAAAAAAAAATGACATGTGAACTGAAACCAGATTTCAGAGGAAAATAGTAATAGTGGTTATCCCAGGGAGAAGTGGCTAGATGGCAGGGGAGAGAGACCTACTGTTGACTTTATACTCATGTATCTTTTAAAACTTGTTCCATGTACATGCATTATCTACTCAAATAAATAAATTAAATAAATTGAGACCTGAAAGGCAGATAGGAGTTTATTAGGTAAAAAGATAGAGAATGAATATTCCAGGCAGAGGGAATAGCGTGTGCAAGGGCCCCAGAGGGGGACGCAGATTGGCACATTCAAGGGACAAAAAGACTGTCCATGTGGCTGAAGCAAAGTGAGAGGGGCTGAGTGCACCAGAGATTAGGGCAGTGGATTGGAACCCACCACTCTGAGCCATGTTAAGGGTTTGGATTTCATGCTGAACAGCGGAGAAATTATATGTCTAATGTGTTTCTAAAAGATCACTTTGGTTGTTGTGGGTGGAAGGTGGTTGGAGGGGGAGTGTGGATGGAAGTTCAAGCAAAGATTCAAGTAGTATCCTTGGCTGAGTTGTTGTTGTTAGTCTTCCTGTATCCACACCCGCCCCCTCTATTCCATCCTTTAAAGCTGACAAATTAATCCTTCGAAAACACAAACCTAATCATGTTATTCTCTTTCATTAATTCAACAATTTATTCACTGCACACACACAATTTTTAAAAAGGACTTACTCTGTGCCAGGCACTGTATCAGGCACTACAGTAACACCAATAAATGAGACAAGGAAGGTCCTTGCTATATTTCAAAATGTTTGATGATTTTCCACTGCCTGAAGTTCATACTCCTTAGGCAAGCATTTAAGAGTCTCAATTTTATAATCTAGTTCCAACCACTTCACGTCCTCACCCTCCATCCTCCAGGCTTTTAAAACCTTGCTTCTCAGCCACAGAGCTACACTTGCCATTCTGTATAAACCATGCAGTTCTCATGCCTCTGTGTGGTGCTGGGCTGTCCCCCATGCTGGGACTGCACCTCTCTGACTGGTGATATCCTTCACAGCCTCCATGGCCAGCTTAAATGTCGCCTCTGTGCTGCCCTAAACATACAAACATCATCAAGAGTTTACAGTTGCAGCTCTCCCATGCCTCCATTATATAGTAAAATATTTTGTGCAAATTAAAAAACAACAACAACCCAGGCACTCGTCACCATCTTTAAGTACACAGAAATTCAATCACCCACCAGTGGTTTCAAGTAGCAGAACCAAAAGTGATCTTTGAGATGATGACACATCTTAGGTGAAAATGCCACAAATGCTTGCCTCAGCCTCTAATCTACTGGAATTCCTTGGCAAGGAGGCATTTTCAAATTTAGTTTGGGGCAATTTCTATAATAGAGCAGTTGGTTAATTAAGAAGCTGGTTCAAACTACTGTTAAATTAACCCGTTTTGAAAGGTTTTTGGTCAAATCACCAGTGGTTAAACTGCTTAATTAGTTGTTTTAATTATAAAATTTACAAGTTTGAAAGCCTCTGATTTCCATTAAGTTCAACTGAATTTTTTCCCCTGCTTGTGTCATTAAGCTGGTTTCCTGCTGTCATATTAACATTGCAGCCTCCTGAGAGAAAAGGCAACTCTTTTCGTTGAAGAAGATACAAAACCCCATGATTTCAAAAGGAGGCTTTGAAAATCTTTCAGTTAGTACAATTATAGAATGTAATCATGTATTGACTTCTCCCACAACACATCCCTTCCCTTTATATATGCCAGAGCCAATTGTCCTTCAATGTCCTTGTTTACTAAACTGGGAACTAAACCCATCAATCCAGGATGGGGATAAACAACTTCATTTTAATTATTTCTCCTTCAAAATTAGAACAAGCATTTTGGCAGGGCTATGCAGGAGGGAAAGAGGAAAAAGCTGGGGTAACCCCAGCCAAGAGTCTAATTACAGGATATTTTCTCCATCCAATACACATCCCTGAAGGGCAGATACACCCCAGCACGTGGCAAATGGTATGTGCTCAGTAAGTGTTGGGGTGTTTTTGTTTGCTTGTTTTGTTTTGAAATTCTAGAGATATTTTACCAAGACAATCTGCAATGATTTGGCTCTGGCAGCTACCCACTTTTTTCAAAATCTCTTTTCAAACTTTTTTCAGTTTAGAATTTCTAATTACATTGAACTATTTGGACTTGAATGTACCATGTTTTTTTTTTAATAAATTTATTTATTTTTGGCTGTGTTGGGTTTGCGTTGCTGTGTGTGGGCTTTCTCTAGTTGCGGCGAGCAGGGGCTACTCTTCGTTTTGTGATGCGCAGGCTTCATTGCGGTGGCTTCTCTTGTTGCGGAGCATGAGCTCTAGGCACGCGGGCTTCAACAGTTGTAGCGTGCAGGCTCAGTAGTTGTGGCTCGCGGGCTCTAGAGCGCAGGCTCAGTAGTTGTGGCGCACGGGCGTAAGTGCTCTGCGGCATGTGGGATCTTCCCAGACCAGGGCTCGAACCGCGTCACCTGCATTGGCAGGCGGATTCTTACCACTGAGCCACCAGGGAAGTCCCGAATGTACCATGTTTTGATGACTCCACCTTTTTGCTCATGCTATAATAAGAAGAGTCTGAGTTCCCTTCATTTAACCTCTTTAGACCTCTTTATATATTTACTTCTACCTCTCCATGTACGTTTAAATCAGTAAGAAAAAGATGGTTACTACAATGAGGTCCATCCCTTAGAGAGAGCAGCTGGGATGGTACCCAGGGCCCACAGAGAGTATGATGTGTAAAGGTAGGAACAGGACACTGCTTCCTATTCTTCTTTTCCGAACACCATTATAATTCAATTTTGAAATTTCTAACTTTAAAGAAATCTCAAAGACACATGAAAAATGCCAACAAAGCTGTGTCCTTTCAAAGAGAATTACTTTGGCATGCTGATATTGGTGAGTTACCCTGGGCCTTGGAGCCTTCTAGGCACTGAGATTCCACAATTGAAATGGGCAAAGGAAAGGATAAATGGCCAGTAAATGTATGAAAATATGTTCAACCAACTAGTAATCAAAGACATGCAAATTACAAATACAAGGGATGGCATTTTTTAACTTATTAATATTAACAAATATTAAAAAAATAACAATGTTGATGAGTGTATAAAAAGGGATTCTTAAATACCAAAAAAACTATAAAATGGTACAATCTTTCCAAACAGCAATTTGGCAATACACATCAATAGCTTTAAAAATGTGCATTTTGGGACTTCCCTGGTGGCACAGTGGTTAAGAATCCGCCTGCCAATGCAGGGGACATGGGCTCGATCCCTGGTCCGGGAAGATCCCACATGCTGTGGAGCAACTAAGCCTGCACGCTGCAACTACTGAGCCCACGTGCCACAACTACTGAGCCTGTGTGCTGCAACTACTGAAGCTTGCATACCTAGAGCCCGTGCTCGGCAACAAGAGAAGCCACCACAATCAGAAGCTCACGCACCGCAACAAAGAGTAGCCCCCGCTCGCAACAACTAGAGAAAGCCTACGTGCAGCAACAAAGACCCAGTGCAGCCAAAAAAAAAATTAAAATGCGCATTTCCTTTGACCCAACAATTAGACTTTGAGAAATATATCCTATGTAAATAATCATAGAAGGGCAGAAATACTAATGTACAAGGATGTTTATCGTAGTGTTGTTTACATTGCAAGATTTTGGAGACAACTTAAATTTCTCCAAATAGGAAGCTGTTTGAGTAAATTGTTACTGTCCCTACCTCTCTTTTCAAAAGGATCTTTTATTCAATTGGACATTTTTCAACAGCATTTAACATGCCCCATTTAATCCAGTTTCAAAAGCAAAATAAAACAAAAACTACCTCAGAATCAGATACTAAAATATACCTCAAAACTACAGTAACCAGTAGTATTAAAACAGCTTGGTACTGGTATCAAATATACAGACAGATCTATAAAACAATACTAAATTACAATACAGTAGTTCTAGATCCATATGGAAACTTAGTATATGATAAGGTGACATTCTCAAATCTATGGGGAAAAGATGGATGTTTCAATAAATGTTAAAACAACTGGCTATGGGAGTTTCCTGGTGGTGCAGTGGTTAAGAATCCGCCTGCTAATCCAGGGGACATGGGTTCGAGCCCTGGTTGGGGAAGATCCCACATGCCGCAGAGCGACTAAGCCCGTGCGCCACAACTACTGAACCTGCGCTCTACAGCTCGCAAGCCACAACTACTGAGCCCACATGCCACAACTACTGAAGCCCGCGTGCCTAGTGCCCGTGCTCTGCAACAAAGAGAAGCCACGGCAATGAGAAGCCCACGCACCGCAACGAAGAGTAGCCCCCGCATGCCTCAACTAGAGAAAGCCCACGCACAGCAACAAAGACCCAACGCAGCCAAAAATAAATTAATTAATTAATTAAATTTTTAAAAAGAACTTTCATTAAAAAAAGGAACTATATAAAAAGTTCTTACAAATCAAAAATGAAAAAGCAAACAATTCAAAAGAAAAATGGGCAAAAAATATGTGCAGGCAGTTCACAAGAAATACAAATGGCCAAAAAAATATGAAAAGATGACAAACTTTCTCAAGAAATGCAAATTAAAATGAGACATAATTTTCACCAGCAAAAAAGTAAGATGTTTTGTAAAACCCAGTTTGGGCCAGAAAATAGAAATGTAAATTAATACAACTTCTCTGAAGGGCAATCTGACAATACTTAACAAAATTTTCAACTGACAACCCATTGACTCAGCAATTTCAATTCCAGGAATTTAACTTACAAATGTACAGAACAAGTTTATAAAGATGTATAGAAACAGTTGTTGCAGCATTTTTTGAAATAACAAAAACTAAAAACAAGCTAAATGTCCAGCATTATAACATATATGTTAATATACGCATAAAACTTTCCTGAAAAATATACAAGAAACTGCTATCGATGCATACCACTGAGGAGTGAGACTAGGTGGGTAATAGAAAAAAATTCAATCTTTCATCATACATCCTTTTGTCAATTTATATTTATTTTTACCATTTGCATGCTTTTATAATTTTTAACAGTTGATAATTTTAATATATTTTTAAAACCTTCCTCGGAATACATACCAGTTCAAAATGAACTTTTTCTCTGGTTATGGGATAAGGGATGATACCAAGAGTAGGGAATAAATGGGTCTTGAACATAATCCTTATTTTTAATATACAAGAAAAAAAATGAAAGTCTAACAAAATGTTAATAATTGCCAAATCTGGATTTATTTGACATATCACCCTTTTCACTTTTTTATAACTTTTTATATCTTTCAAAATTAAAAGTATAATTAAGAGAAAAATAACCATCAAAAAAGTTTTTCCTTAATCCCACATCCCTCTCCAGCTTCTGCCAATTCTCTCTCCTCCCATTCAAAGACAAACTTCTTAAACGTACTGTCTGTAATAGCTTTCTCTAACTCCTGAACTCCCATTCACCTGTCAATGCAGTTGATTTCCACAACAGACCTCACCACACCTACACAGATACTACTCTCCCTAAGGTCACCTCTATGCTGTCGAAACCAAGGAACATCGTTAGTTCATGTCTTTTGCGATCCCCTCGCAGCAGCACACAGCTGAAACTGTAACGTGATTAACCACTCTTTCCTTCCTGAAACACTCTCCTTTTGGCTGCCATGAAACGATACTAACCTGGTCTTCTCCTACCACGTTGGCCTCCCTTTTCAAGCTCATTAGCCATATTTTGCACCCTCTACTCAATTTTTTAATGTTGGAGTTCCTCAGGGCCTGATCCTTGGGCCTCTTCTCTACTTATTCTCCTCAGGTAGTCTCATTCATTCCCAAGACTTCAATTAAAATCAACAATATGATGACTTCCAAATTCACATTTTCATCCCAGACCTACATTTTGAGCTCAAGATCGGAGTCTCCAATGGACTACTTAGTATATCTTCCTCACAAGCACTCCAACTCAACATGTTCAAAACCAGACTCAGATTCTTACCCTAAAAGTTGTTCCATTTAAGGCAGTATATTCAAAATAATTATGTAGATATTTATTTATTACAGTAGAAACATGTTCACCATAGGTTAAGTAGAAAAAAAAGATTATGAAGCATTATATATAATTTGTTCCCATTACTGCAAGACAAAAAAATACACACACACACACACACACGCACACACACACACAGAAAGAGAGAAAGAAATGCCTAGAAAAAGACCTGGTAGGATATACTCCAGAATGTTAAGCAATAATCTCTGGATGGTAGGATTACAAGTGATTTTTATTTTCTTCAGCTTCTTCGTGTGTGTATTGTGTGTGTGTGTGTGTGTGTGTGTTTATTTTCCATATTCTCTAAAATGGCTGCTTTTCACTTTTATGATCAGATTTTCTTAGGTTTTTTTTTCCTCTCCTGATAGGATGCAATATGAAGTTCAGAGCATCAGTTATTAAGTTTTCTTGCTAAAACTGTGTAACTTGAATCTAGAAAAGCTTTTAGATGTAACTTCTAGTTTGTAGGAAAGGAACAGAAGAACATATTATAAAATACCGCACAGAAATAATCAAATTAAAAAGGGAGGAAATTTTATAAGTCAAATGGTCTAGCCTAATCAAAAAGCAACTGTTGTAGAAATAAAATAGTGAAAGATCTGTTCTGCATTAAAGGTGACATCATAGCAAAATGCAAAGCATGAACCATCATTGGTTCTTGGTTATAAACAACCCCATAAAAGACTTTTGGGGGACAACTGGGGAAATGGATAGAGTATTAGATGACATTGGGGCATTATTATTAATTTTCTTCAGGGAGATAAAGCTATTGTGGTTCTTTAATAGAATGTAGAGAATATCCTTGTTTCTAGAAATGCATGCTTAAGTATTCAGGGGTGAAGTATCATAACATCTGATCAAGAAAGCTAACGTGGGGGCTTCCCTGGTGGCACAGTGGTTGGGAGTCCGCCTGCCGATGCAGGGGACACGGGTTCGTGCCCTGGTACGGGAGGATCCCACATGCCGCGGAGCGGCTGGGCCCGTGAGCCATGGCCGCTGAGCCTGCGCGTCCGGAGCCTTTTCTCCGCAATGGGAGAGGCCACGACAGTGAGAGGCCTGCGTACCGCAAAAAAAAAAAAAAAAAGAAAGAAAGCTAACGTGGGTGCGTGCGCCCTCGGGCCACTGCGCCCGGGCCCTAACTCGCTCTCCGTCCTCCCTGCTCCCCAGGCCAGTCGGCCGCACCCATGGCGCCCAGCCGTAATGATATGATCCTGAAGCCCCACTTCCACAAGAACTGGCAGCGGCGCGTGGCCACGTGGTTCAACCAGCCGGCGAGCAAGATCCGCAGGAAGACCTCAGCCCCCAAGAAAGGAGACAGCTCTGCTGCAAAGCTCAAATGGGCCACCCAGCTGACCGGACCAGTCATGCCCATACGGAACATCTACAAGAAGGAGAAGGCCAGAGTCATCACAGAGGAGGAGAAGAACTTCAAAGTCTTCGCCAGTCTCTGCATGGCCCGCACCGATGCCCGGCACTTTGGCATCTGGGCAAAAAGGGCCAAGGAAGCTGCAGAACAGGATGTTGAAAAGAAAAAATAAAGTGCTGTTGGCAGCTTGTTATTAAAAAAAAAAAAAAAAAAGAAAGCTAACATGACAAAATATTAACAACAGTTGAATCTAAGTAATGGGTACAGAAGTGTTCATTATATTATTCTTTTGGGAAAAAATTATTTCTTATAATACTGTAAGGTTCCAAATGGCAAGGATTATATCATCTTAATTTTGTACCCCCAGCACCTAAAACACAGCCTGGTCCTATAAATGTTTGTTGAGAGAATGAATAAATAAAAAGAAGCACATATTTTGAGAAGCTGGGCTTTAGGCCTGGTAGAAGTGGTGATTCTCTACACATTGCCACCATCTTCTGAAATAATTAATGGATGTAAAACTTCTTATGCACTGCATGGCACATACTAGGCACTCAGTAAATGTTAGTTCCCTTCCTTGCTCCCATTCCTTTACTTCTGATACTTATTATTATTTTTTTTTTGGCCACACCACGCGGCTTGCAGGATCTTAGTTCTCTGACCAGGGATCAAACCCGTGCCCCCTACAGTGGAAGTGCGGAGTCCTAACCACTGGACCACCAGGGAATTCCCTGTTTCTCATACTCTTCAGTCAAAAAACAGATGTCATTACTATCCAATGGCTGCTTTGAAATGTGTCACATAATAGACAAAGCAAAATTGGCAAATAATAGGGTTGAAACAGATTGAAATTCATTGAGTTGACCAGACTGAATGAACATTCATTTTGGATAAAATACTGGAAGAAAAGCCTTAGCCTGGTAGATAATGGACATGAAAGACAGGTCTGAAATAGTAGCAATAATAATAATAATAATAACTTCTTTTTTTTAATATTTATTTGGCTGTGTTGGGTCTTAGTTGTGGCATGTGGGATCGCTTTTTAGTTGTGGCATGTGGGATCTAGTTCCCTGACCAGGGATCGAACGTGGGCCCGCTGCATTGGTAGTGTGGAGTCTTAGCCGCTGGACCATCGGGGAAGTCCCAATACTAACTTTTTTTGAGCACTTTATATGTTTTATCTCACTGAATCTTCAAATAATTCACTGTAGTTTGTACTATAATTCTCATTTTTTAAAGTGAGGAAACCAAGCAATGGAGAGGTACTTAAAAGTCACAGAATAGTATGTGGTAGAGTTGGAATCCAAACTTACTACAGAACTCTTGCTCTTAAACCACTACTTTATGTTCTTGCCCTTTGTCCTGTTCCACGTGAGGGGTAGGATTTGGTCCCAGGCACTCTTCTCAAAGATATGTTAGGTATCTTTTTAGACAAAATTATTAGAGTGTTAGAGGGTCACTTAAAGCAGGAAGACTACATCAGGAAATAACTGTTTACCTGCAGAACAGATGGGATTCTCTCCTGAGGTTCTGAACCTAAAAAGAGGAAGAAAGTATGTTGAATACAATTAGATACCCACATCTATTTGCAAAGCTACCAAAACTTGTATGCTCCTCATTAAGGATATATCAATGCTACATATTTCCTTATTTCCTCCTTCTCTTCTTTCCATAAACATTATTAAGTACTTACTATGGGTCAATCTGTTAGGTCCTGAGGATGCAAAAGTAAGTAAAATGTCTCTATCTATGGTCTAGTTGGGAGAGAGATATGTAAACAGATGCGAGCCACAATACAGTGCTGATCCAGAACAAAATCATGTACAAGATTTGGTGGAATACAAAGGAAAGCATGCTCATGAGGGGTGAAACTATTTGAAATGAGTTTTTAAAAATTAAGAACTATTCTCGATTATTGAGCCCCACAGGAAAAGCATTCTAGGCAGAGGTATGAAAGTAGTATATCTGGGGAACAGCAAGCAGGTGGATGTGAGTGGCACTTAAGCAGCAGGGAAGGGGGCAGGGTAAAAGAGGTAATCAGGGGTCAGGTTATGAAAACCTCAAACACTGTGCTAAGGAGTTTTGTCTGTACTTTGTGTGGGCAGTGGGAAGCTCCTGGCAGTTTAATCACAAAAGTGATTTGATCAAGTTTAAGTTTTAGAAAGTTAACCCTGGCAATAGGTGAGCAAAGAATAGGAAGACATGAAACTGAGGGAAGAGGACCAGTGAAGTCGTTCTTGCAATAGCCTTGCATTATTCGAACATATTTCAAAAGCAAGGCTGACAGGATTTATTTAAGAATTAGATGTAGAGTGAGAGAAACAACAGTGTCAAGGATGATTCCAAGGATTTTGTCCTGAGCAACTAGATGAATGGAGTTGTCATTTACTGAGAATGGGGAAGGAGTAAGTTTGCAGGGGAGTTAATGCTTGAGATGCTTAGTAAACATGTAAGTGGAGATGATGAAAGAAGAATGCTGTGTGAACCACCTAGTGGAATGCAAATATTAACTATATTTTTACTGTTATTAATATCCTTACCTCAAGAGGGAAAAGGCTTGCTTAAAAATGGTGTCATTCCTCAGACACAGCGCCTACAGCAAAATAGCCATGTTAGAACAATTGTAAGCATTCACAGATCTCCAAGTACCTCTTCACAAAGAGGCTAGAAACCCACAGTACACAAAACAAAATGGAACCAAAGTCTCTTGTCTAGCAAAGAAACTGCCCTACAGTTAATACCAAACGTGCAGGCAAACCAAGGCCATCTTCTTTCCTATTCTACCCACTAGAGAAAATGCTCGAAAAACAGAAGCCCAACCCCCCCATACTACTTGGATTGCTTTTTTTTCCACCCTATTTCCCCTTTCTAATTTGATTTATATTTTCTTTTTTTTAATACTTATTTATTTATTTTCTTGGCTGCGTCAAGTCTTAGTTACAGCATGTGGGATCTTTCGTTGCAGCATGCGGACTTCTCTCTAGTTGTGGCATGCAGGTTTTCTCTCTCTAGTTGTGGCACACAGGCTCCAGGGTGCATGGGCTCTGTAGTTTGTGGCACATGAGCTCAGTAGTTGTGGCGCATGGGCTTAGTTGCCCCACAGCACGTGGGATCTTAGTTCCCCGATAAGGGATCGAACCTGCGTCCCCTACATTGGAAGGTGGATTCTTTACCACTGGACAACAGGGAAGTCCCTAATTTATATTTTCTAATATCAGTCAACAACTATTATGTATGTGTCAAGCACAGTCGCCATGCAAGGGACTTTCTGAACTCTTCCCTAATTCTCAAAACACTGCAAGGCAATTTTACAGGTGAGGCAAGTGAGGCCCATAGAATTTATATTCCAAGAAATTATAGCTAATAAGTGGCTAAGAGGACTGTTTTACTCCAAAGACTATGCCTCTATTACACCACACTCTCTTAATAATAATAATGATAATAATAATATAGCAACATGAACAAAACAATAATAATGAGAGAAGGCAGTTGCAGTGGCAGCTTCCCCCACTGTTCACAATCTTACCCCCAACAACCCAGTTATTTTAATCTCACTCTGCCCTGCTGGCACCCACTCAAAAGGTCACTGCTATAGGTTTACTAAGAGAGTGCTTAACATAGAGGAGTTCTTTTTATAAAGTAACTAGATAATAAATAATAAATGCCCTTAAGGTCCCATAACACAAAGAGAAAATCCTGTCCACTATGAGGAACAATTTCAGTTCCTTCAACATTTATGTCTTAAAAGCCTATTATGTGTAAAAGCCTTCAGAAACAAAGGAAAGTCTGAAAAACTGTCATAGACAAGAGGAGCCTAAGCAGACATGATGACTAAATGTAATATAATATACTGGATGGGATCCTACCTAGACCAGAAGAAGGACACTGGATTTTAAAAAATGAAAGAAATATGAATAAAGTATGGACTTAATAATAATATGTCAATATCAGTTCATTAATTATGAAAAATGTACCATACTAATGTAAGATAATAACAGGGAAAACTGGATATGAAGTATATGGGAATTCTTTGTACTATCTTTGCAACTTTTCTGTAATTCTAAAACTGTTCTAAATTTTATTTTTTTAAAGCCTATTATGGGGACTTCCCTGGTGGTCCAGTGGGTAGGACTCTGCACTCCCAGTGCAAGGGGCCTGGGTTCGATCCCTGGCTCGGGAACTAGATCCTGCACGCATGCCGCATCTAAGAGTTCACATGGTGCAACTAAGAGTCCACATAACACAACTAGGAAGGCTGCATGCCACAACTAAGAGCCCGCATGCTGCAACTAAGACCCGGCGCAGCCAAAATAAGTAAATAAATAAATAAATATTTTTTTAAATTAAGAAAAAAAAGCCTGGACTTCCCTGGTGGCGCAGTGGTTAAGAATCCGCCTGCCAATGCACGGGACATGGGTTCGATCCCAGGTCCAGGAAGATCCCACACGCCACAGAGCAACTAAGCCCGTGCACCACAACTACCGAGCCTGCACTCTACAGTCTGCGAGCTACAACCACTAAGCCCGCACACCACCACTACTGAAGCCCGTGTGCTCTAGAGCCCATGCGCTGCAACTACTGAGCCCATGTGCTTAGAGCCTGTGCTCCACAACAAGAGAAGTCACCACAACGAGAAGCACACGCACTGCAACGAAGAGTAGCCCCCACTCGCCGCAACTAGAGAGAGCCCACGCGCAGCAACGAAAACCCAACGACGCCAAAAATAAATAAAGTTTTAAGAAATAAAAATAAATTTTTTAAAAAGCCTATTATGTGTCAACTACTGTGATGAATATGAAAGGGACTGTAAAAACAAAATATTGGAAACATTATGCTAAATAAAAGAAGCCAGTCACAAAGGGCCAATATTGTATGACTCCATTTATATGAAATAGCCAGAATAGGAAAATCTATAGAGAAAGAAAGACTAGTGGTTGCCTAGGGCTGGGGGGGTCTGGGGAGCTGGGGATGACAACTCAGGGATATGGGTTTTTTTTCTGGGGTGATGAAAATGTTCTAAAATTGATTGTAGTAATGGTTGCACAACTCTATAGATATTAAAAGCCATTGAATTGTATACTTTAAATGGACAAATTGTATGGTATATGACTTATATCTCAATAAAGCTGTTTTAAAAATGTAAGCACAACCCCTGTCTTATAGGAATTTGAATGGCTGAAGATATGAATACACATTTGTATTAAACAGCTAAGAAATACCACAGTATTATATGATTAAGTCAAAATAGGTGGCACAAACAACAAGCACCTCTGGCAGGGAATCCAGGTGTTGATGGCCAGGAGAAGTTCTTAGCTTTTGGGGTGTTACAGATCAGATATTGCTGATAATCTGCCCCAAATCATGAACCTTCTCCCCAGACAAATAAATATAGACACGAATATACAAAAATTTGCATACTTAGCACAGGGAACTATATTCTTATAATAACCTATAATGGAAAAGAATATGAAAAAGAATCTATATATATAATATGTGTATATATACATATATATATAACTGAATCACTTTGCTGTACACCTGAAACACTGTAAATCAACTCTACTTCAATTTTTTTAAATGTAGCAGGTGGGGACTTCCCTGGTGGTCCAGTGGTTAAGACTCCACGCTCCCAATGCAAGGGGCACGGGTTCGATCCCTGGTCAGGGAACTAAGATCCCGCATGCCGCATGGCGTGGCCCAAAAAAAAAAAATTAAAATGTAGTATGTAGAATCAAATAAATTAAGTAAGTAAGGGGGAAAAAGTTTGCATACTACTTCAAGAGATTCACTGAAACTCTTAACATCACCCATAGGCCACTATGCTAAACCAAGAGATCCTCAAGGGCAAGAGTCATATCATCTTCCTGTTATTTTAGTAAATAAATAAATGATTAGGAAGAAGTGAATGAGTGACAATCATTGCTACCATTTATTACCACCCGCATCTATTTTGCTGAGCACCTACCATGTGTCTAAATCATAATTCCATTACAGGATAAATATTATTATCCCATTTTACAGTTGGGGAAACTGAGATTAAGTAATTTACCCAAAGTCAAACAGCTACTATCAGAACTAGCATAGGATCTTAGGTTTCTCTGACTCCAAAGCCTATAATTTTTCCACTATTCTACACCCTCTCTCCCATAAATGAATGTGTTAGTGTTTAGGAATTTAGGGGGGAAAATGATCAAATTTAGGAAAAGTCTCCCAGAGAATGTGAGGTCATGAAGATTGGGAAGGATATGACTAACAGAAGGAAGGACAAAGTATGCAGACAATCCTAAAAATGACAATTAAATCAGATACTAAAAGACTTTGTAAACATGTGTACAATATGCTTAACCTTTTCTTGGCCAGCATAAAAGACAGAGCAGGCAACTGGGAGCCCCAGGACACAGGAGCTCTGGCTGGCTCTGCCCCCACTGGTCACCATACTAGTGATTGGCTAGTCATTTTCCCCTCTCTGGACTTAGAACAGATGACTCTAACGTCCCTCCAGGTGCAAGATCTATCAACCACGACAAACAGAATAGAAATCAGAGTGAACAGAATGTATTCTTAAATGGGTCACTTCATACAGAAGAGGTATTGGATGGGAAGACAGATCTAGATGAGACTGATTTTTCCTCACTTTAATTGTTCAGATTTCTGAGTCTCCACAATAGCTATGGATTTAATTATCTAAAAGCCAAACCTTTTTAAGGGTTGACAACTGTCTGGAAGACATTCAAAGTGTGGTGTGAACTCTCCCTTTCAGCTCTGGGAAATGTGCTTCCTCTCCCCTGCAATGCTCGGC
Organism: Pseudorca crassidens; assembly: GCF_039906515.1. Lineage (NCBI taxonomy): Eukaryota > Metazoa > Chordata > Mammalia > Artiodactyla > Delphinidae > Pseudorca > Pseudorca crassidens. Next base: position 52,476,282 of record NC_090304.1, on the reverse strand, counting down.
ATCATTTATCAGGACAAAAGTAATCTATTTTGGGACTGTATCCACAAATACTCTCTCCCCGCAGTCAGCAAATGAAGAGCAGCTCCAGCTCCGGACCAAATGGAAGAGAAGGCCAGTGACTCTACTGAATGAATGAATGAGGACAGAGCTGTTGCAGTGGGTTGCAAAAATACTTGTCCCATGAGCTCGGGAGTCAGGAACCAGAAAAGGACTACACAGCTACTTAAGAACTGAAGTCACGGGGCAAAATCTATGGTGTGTGAGTAACTTCAGACAACAGAGCCCTGGGGTGGATGGTGACAGAAGTGGGTAAGGGGCCCATGAGACAAGCAACTGTCTTATGAATATTAACAGAATATATTTGTATATCAACAAATATTATTTAAAATAGCATTGTTACTATCACTTATTGAGTACATCCTTTGTGCTAAGCACTCTGCTCAATCTTTACACCAATCCTCTAATAGAGGCATTGAAATAATTGCCTCTATTTATAGAGGAAAAAACAGAGGCTTAGGTAAATTGCCTAAAGTTATAGGTTTGGTAAGAGGTGCCAAGAATTCAAACCAAATCTGACTCTAAAACCCATGTTTTCCATTCTGCCATACTACCTCTCAAAAGAACAATACCAATTTAATAGCAGCGAAATTCATATAATAATGATAATAATAATAGCCTAAATAATCCTACCATTTGTTGAGAACCTGCTTTATGCCAAATATTATTGGCATTAACCCTCACAACCATTCTGTGAAGTAGATATTTCTACCCCCATTTCACTGTAAGGAAACCAAAGCTCAGAAATGTTAATTAATATGTCTGATGCACACAGCTAATAAGTGGTATTCAAGCTGACCTTTTCCTAAGTTCTTTCGAAATTGATTGCTTGTAATTTTTTCTTTGGCCATTCTCTTCTGAATGTGTTTAATATGGTGACTATCAAAGCCTGTCTTTGCACTGAGTCTTTACCGCAGTTAGGAACACAGGTTATAGATTCACACAGACCTGGGTTTGAATATCAGCTCCTCCACGTTACTAGCTGTATGATCTTTCGCAAGTCACTTAAGAAATACTTGGGGCTTCCCTGGTGGCGCAGAGGTTGAGAGTCCGCCTGCCAATGCAGGGGACACAGGTTCGTGTCCCGGTCCGGGAAGATCCCACATGCCGCGGAGCGGCTGGGCCCGTGAGCCATGGCTGCTGAGCCTGCGCGTCCAGAGCCGGCGCTCCGCAACGGGAGAGGCCACAACAGTGAGAGGCCCGCGTACCGCAAAAAAAAAAAAAAAAGAAAAAAAGAAAAGAAATACTTGGCCTCACATGCTATATCATTTCATTTATATGAAATGACCAGAACAGACAAATCCATAGAGACATAAAGTAGATGAGTCGTTACCAGGGGGTGGGCAGAGGGGGGAATTGAGGAGTAAATGCTTATGGGTACAACGTTTCTTTTTAGAATGATGAAAATGTTCTGGAATTAGTGATGATGGCTGAACAACTTTATGAATATACTAAAAACCACTAAATTATCCACTTTAAAAGGGTAAATATCATGGTACGTGAATTATATCTCGATTTTAAAAAGAAAGAAAGAGAGAGAGATTGAGAGGAAGGGAGGAAGAAAGGAATATCTGGCCTCACACCATATTGCTGGATGGCACTTCTAGGCCACAGCTGAGCTCTGTTAAGCCCAATTCCCTACCTTCCTCCAGGACTAAAATGTTTCAAAACAACTGTGGTCACTGAAATGTAAGCCCAATCCCCTACCATCTCCCCAACATCCCCATACTTCTCCTCACACTCTCCCTTGATACAAGCTCCCTTGCTTCTCTCCCTTCCAATTTCCTCTGGGCCCTCTGGAACTCCAAACGTGTTCTCATTTCAGGGCCTTCGCACATGCTCTCCCAGTCTAAATTCTATTATTCTTTAAGTCTTAGTCATGTAACATCACCAAGAAAACTTTCTTGACTGCTCAGACTTATTTGAATTCTGCTGTTATACACACCATATAGCACACAGAATCTTTTTTTTGAGGCATTTATCACAATTAGTTAAGTAATTATACTTTTTTATTGAAGTATAGTTGATTTACAATATTGTGCTAGTTTCAGGTATACAGCAAAAGGTAGTTATATGTTTAATTAGTCTATTTTGCTGGAAATATAAGCTCCTTGAAGACAGGAACTACTACATCCCAGCATCTAGCATACTCTCTGGCACATAGCAAGTGCACAATAAATATTTGCTGATCAAATTAGTAAATCTCTCCAAACCTCACTTCCTTATCTCTAAACAGGTTATAAAGCAACTCATATAATAAGAACCTGCTGTATAAAAAAATAAGTTAAATAAAAAAAACTCATAGAGTTGTTGATACTATTAAATTAGATATTATATGAAAAGGACTTAGCAAGTGCAAGGCACATTGTTAACGGTCAAATTGGGAGCAGTGACAATAACTGTGGTGATTGTTCAGTTCCTCATTTATTAAACAATATGTACTTTAGTATGTGACAAGTGCTGAAGATAAAACCATGAACAAAATAGAGAAATGTCCCTGTCCTCCAGAACTTACAGTCTAGTAGCGACCAGGAAATAGCCAACTTCTTAACCATTTTGCTCGGCTTTTGGACTCCCTGCCCTGCTAGGCCCTCTGAAATTTCTGTCCTGTTTCATATCTTCTTATGTCCTCCTAATTCATGTCTGTTGATTTGTCATTTTTTTCAATCCTCACTGCTATTTGTTCATATGAACTCTGCTCCACGTTAGCCTTCAGTGTTTCATTTGAAAACATCTTACTATGTGATCAGTCCCCAAGGTTGCTCCCTCTGGACTGGTAAGGCTAGCATATCTTTTGTGATCACCACCACTCCCCTAATCATATCCTTGTGGTTCAAGGGTATGGTAATCCCCGAAAAGAATGGTAATCTGAGGGTGAGTGACATCCAGACCTGAGCTTGACACTCCAACACCATCCATTTTCTCTGCAAAGTAACTCAGCAGGTGAGTCACTACCAATTTCCTGTGCATGTTGACTTCCACAGGCACCATCCTTCCATCTTGATCAAACAATGTTTTCTGAAGTCTGATGACTATCAGCATTAGTGTCTTAATTGGATCAATGCTGCTTTACTACTTCTGTTAACCTAAAGAGGTATGTGATCCCACCCAGTTTTATTCCAGTAAAGCTGAGCTTCTCACTCATCTAAAATTTGAGATGATTTCTTAGGGTCCCAGGCACTGAGCTAAGAGTTTGAAGTTCTAGTCCCAGCTCTACTGTGTACTTACCACATAATGTCAACATTTTTTCATTCACTTATTCATTCAATATTTATCAGGTCAAGTACACTGTAGGCTGCATATATACAGACATGAAGAAAATACAGTTGCCTACCCTCAATCTTTCTTTTTTCTTTAATTTTTTATTTTATTTTAATTTATTTATTTTTGGTTGCATTGGGTCTTCGTTGCTGCATGCAGGCTTTCTCTAGTTGCGGCGAGTGGGGGCTACTTTTTGTTGTGGTGCGTGGGTTTCTCATTGCGGTGGCTTCTCTTGTTGCAGAGCATGGGCTCTAGGAGCACAGGCTTCAGTAGTTGTGGCATGTGGGCTCAGTAGTTGTGGCTCGCAGGCTCTAGAGCGCAGGCTCAGTAGTTGCGGCGCACAGGCTTAGTCGCTCCACGGCATGTGGGATCTTCCCGGAGCAGGGCTCGAACCCGTGTCCCCTGGATTGGCAGGCGGATTCTAACTACTGGGCCACCAGGGAAGTCCCTACCCTCAATCTTGCTAATGAGGAAAGTAGATGTGCAAATTATTTATTACACTGAAATGAGATCAGTATAATGGGCTGCACAGGTCACAAAGAAGGGAAGGACTGACAACTGGGAAGGTCAAGGAAGGTTTTCATTCCTCATTTCACAGATGAGAGAAACCAAGATTATTATCAAATTAGGGAGATGCAAAATACTCAGAAGAGGAAAGGCAGTGGGGTTTTAGGAGGGGTAGAAAATCTAGGCTCCAGTTCAGCACTACCACAAAAGAGACTGTTGACCTATAAGCAAGGCATTCGTTCATTCAGGCATTTGGTAAAGAATTTGAGAACCTATTATGTACCAGACACTGCACCAGTAGCTTCCACCTCCTTATCTGTTGTGTCTGCCAGGATTATCTCATATCATGAAGCTCAAATAAAATTATGGAAATGAAAGCAGTTTATTAACTATAGAATAATATCAATATTCCTATTTGTATAGTCCTTCACACTTAGAAAATACTCTTACATTATCTTCTATAATCTTTACAACGATTCCATATGATGGGCACCATTATCAGCATTTACAGATAAGAAACTGAAGCACAGCGAGGTCAAATAACCTGCCTAAGGTCACACAGCTAGCAAGAGATAGAACACAGGTCTGATGCAAATCCCATGTGTTTTCCTTATAAATGTAAAGCATTAACTAACACTTCCAGACAGGCTGAGACAAGGATGGTCACAGGACTGCATATGATTAGATGCCAAAAGATAATACCAGCTAAGAGTTCAAAAAATAAACAAGCACTTTGGCTGGAATGGTCTGAAAGCTTTTAAGGAAAAGATGAGACCTGAGCTGGGCCTTGAACCATGGAGCATTTGGATAGGTGGTGAAAAAGGTGAGGGCATTCCAAGTGAGAAAGCTCCACAAGATCAAAGATTAGGAATTCAGTATTTGGTAAGTAAAGAAGAGACTACCTGGCCAAAGCAATAGGGCAGAACGGAAGAGTGAAGTCAGTAACAAAGGAGTCTGGAAGGGAACAGTGGCATCAGACCCAGACGGGCCCTATATGCCCTTGTATCTTTAGGTGATAGCCTATGACAGATTTCCATGGGCTCTTCAGGAGTATAGAATGGCCAAAAACAGTATTCCCTGAACAATGATCCCTCCCTTTCAGCATTTCTCAGAATCAAGGCTCTTAGAGCAGGAGCATGGAGCCACCAATCTGACCATCTTTAACAGTTAAATTTTAAAACTTTGATTTTTTTCTATTATCTTTTCACCAGATGTAGTTAAATTCTCACAATTTGGCTAAAGTGAACAACAGAGAGTTACTTCATTAAGGATGAAGTGAGGTTTGGGATCTTAAGGAAACAAACCTAGAGACATTCAGGGGCTGCCCCAAAGTTAGGACCAGTAGATCCATGAGCAGCAATGATCATGCTGTGTATCATGGAGTACAGTCTCCAAATTAATGCCTTGAATAAAATTTTAACATGAATTGCTAAAAAAAAAAAAGGTCATTATTCTAAGCAGCATGGTACAACTGAAAAAGCACAGCTGAAATCTGTTAAGAGAACAAGGGAAAGTCAAGGAATGCTTTACGTGGTTCACACGGTTTTACTGCAGTCACGTAATTAAGGTTTTGTAAGTAAAAATATTTTTTTATTATTACCCTTCCCTTGTCACCAAGTAGCCTCACATCCCAATCTGTTCAGCGAGTCAAAACGGTATTCTTAGAAAAAAATCTGGAAGCTGATGACCTAAAGCAAAAATAAAATGACCTGCTCAAGGTCGTACATATTATTTGGACCTATTCCGCTGTGATTCCCATTGCGGGGCTCCGGCCAATGCGAGGCGAGGGGGCGTGGCGCGCGGGTTAACGCCCCGGGAGCAGACGACTAAGCGCAACCCTTTGACAAGGCGCCGCACGTGCTTCTGGGAAGAGCCTTGTTCTCTCCCAAGTCTCTTACCCGGATGTCTGCAGCAGCGTGAGAGCCCTGCGGCCACCTCGCAGCTCAGCTCTTTTCACCACCTCCCCCGCGCCCAGCGTGCGTGGAACCTACGTTACCTTTCCCAGAGCTCCATTCATCCTTTGCTGCTGCGCGGCCTGTAATTGTGCCAGCTGAAGATCGGCCCAAGAAGCCGCGACCGCTGGGCGTCCGAAAACACTGACGGAACGGCCTCGATCCGGTCCGGTAACAATATCCGACCGAGACTCACTCAACTCCCGCAGCACCTTGGTTCCGGCAGCTTCTGAGACTCAGTGTCTAGAAATCGCCCACTACAGCTCAAGTGTCACCATCACTGCGAATTCTCCGGACAGAATGAATTGCCTGTGTTGCCCCAATTCTTTACACACAATTCTGCTATTTCATCTGCCATACTATGTATTATTTGTTACTTTCTCTTTCCCGTGTTTGATTGCGAGTTCCTCAGGGACTGAAATTCTGCCTGATTAATTCATTCCAGCGTCTAGCACTGGACGTGGAGATCTGACTTCTAACCTCTATTTAAAAGCTGAGTGACCCTAAGTGAGCCTTTCTGACATTCAGTTGCCTCATAATAATTGATAATAACTATTTTTTATTGAGTGACCACTATGTACAGCGCATTATGCTCAGAGCATCACTTTACTCCTCATAACAAGCCTGTTAGATATTATCACTGGATTTTACATGTAAGGATATTGCAGGAGGTTAAGAGACTTGTCTAGGGCCAACCGACAGAGGCAGAGCTGAGTTTCAAACTGTCTCATTTATACAAAGTGTTTTCCCTCTGACATACCCTTTCTCACATGAGATAATGTCACAGCACACATTCATTTACTTATTTTACACATATCAACCATTTACTTAGCATGACTTTGTGCCAATCCTTTGAAACTTGGGAAGACAGAGATGAATATTTACATGGTCCCTGCCCTTAAGTGGCTCATAGAGGATTGCATCAAACTAAAAGTTTTTCTGTGCAGCAAAGGAAACAATCAGCGAGTGAAGGGACAACCTATGCAATGGGAGAAAATGTTTGCAAATCATTCATCTGTTAAGGAGTTAATATCTAAAATACATAAGGAACTCAACTTGATAGCAAGAAAACAACCTGATTTAAAATTTGGCAAAGGATCTAAACAGACATTTCTCAGAAGACATACAAATGGTCAATAGGTATATGAAGAGACGCTCAACATCACCAATCATCAGGGAAATGCAAATCATAACCACAAAATATCATCTCACACCTGTTAGAATGGCAATTATCAAAAAGACAGAAGATAACAAGTGCTGGTGAGGATGTGGAGAAAAGGGAATCCTTGCACACTGCTGGTGGGAATGTAAATTTATACAGCCACTATCAAAAACAGTATAAACAGTATATGTATAATGGAATATTACAACAGCATTTAAAAAGAAGGAAATCCTACCATTTGTGACAACATGGATGAACGTGGAGAACATGATGCTAAATGAAACAAGCCAGGCACAGAAAGACAAATACTCCACGATCTCACCTATGTGGAACATAAAATAGTCAAACTCATAGAAGCAGAGTATGGAATGGTGGTTACCAGGGGTTGGGGCAGTGGGGGTGAAGGGGAGAGATGAAGAGATGTTAGTCAAAGGTACAAATGTCCAGTTATGCAGGATAAATAAATCTAGAGATCTAATGTACTGCATGATTATAGTTAATAACACCATATTGAACACTGGAAATAGCCTAAGAGAGTAGATTTCAGGTGCTCTCATCACGCAAAAAGCTAACTATGTGAGGAAATGGTATATTAACTAGCTTGACTGTAGTAATCATTTCACTAGGTATATGTATATCAAATCATCATATTTTACACTTTAAATATATACAATTTTTAAGTGGCTCATAGAGATTAGTAAGGAGGCCAAGTTGTAAACAATTATAAAGCAATGAGGAATTCCAGTTACAGAGATATACATATAAACTCTGTATGAAGGGAGTGCATGGTTACAAAGTCAACATCAAGTGAAATAACAAATATGCAGTTATTTTTATTGTTGCTGTTATTATTGCTGCTGCTACTGTTTTTGTTATTATTTTTGTACTTAGCAAGGAAAAGGTGTAAAAACTGGTAAATATGAATAGGTCTTCAGTAACAGGGAGTTTCCTTTGTTGTCAGAAACCCTGCCAAGTTACCTTGTCCTATTGCTTTATCAATCCTTCCTATGATGAAATTCCAAGGAGCTACAAAGGGCTGTGTAGGTAAATCTACGTCCCCCAGAGGTAGCCCTTAACCCCTGTGGAGAAGAGTTGCTAAGAGACCACCTAAAGAGACAAATTCACAGTTAAATGATGCACTGAACATAATGCATTGCACATAGCGGCCACTCAAATAAAAAATAGTTATTATCGGGCTTCCCTGGTGGCGCAGTGGTTGAGAGTCCGCCTGCCGATGCAGAGGACACGAGTTCGTGCCCCGGTCCGGGAAGATCCCACATGCCACGGAGTGGCTAGGCCTGTGAGCCATGGCTGCTGAGCCTGCGCGTCCAGAGCCTGTGCTCCGCAACGGGAGAGGCCACAACAGTGAGAGGCCCGCATACCGCAAAAAGAAAAAAAGTTATTATAAAACATTGGCTATATTCCATGTGCTGTACAATATATCCTTGAAGCTTATTTATTTTACACATAGTAGTTTGTACCTCTTAATCCCCTGCTTCTATTTTGTCTCTCCTCCCTTTCCTCTCCCCATAGTTTTTTCTCTATATCTGTGAGTCTGTTTCTGTTTTGTTATATTCATTAGTTTGTTTTATTTTTTGTATTCCACATATAAGTGATTACATACAGTATTTGTCTTTCTCTGTCTGACTTACTTCACTAAGCACAGTACCCTCCAGGTCCATCCATGTTGTTGCAAATGGCAAAATTTCATTATTTTGGGGACTTTCCTGGTGCAGGAAAGTTAAGAATCCGCCTGCCAATGCAGGGAACATGGGTTCGTGCCCCAGTCCGGGAAGATCCCACATGCCGCGGAGCGGCTGGGTCCGTGAGCCATGGCCGCTGAGCCTGCGCGTCCGGAGCCTGTGCTCCGCAACGGGAGAGGCCACAACAGTGAGAGGCCCGCGTACCTCAAAAAAATTAAAAAAAATTTTTAAATAGTTATTATCAATTTTTATGAGGCAATTGAATGTTGGAAAATTCACTTAGGGTCAATCAGCTTTTACATCGAGGTTAGAAGTCGGGTCTACACATCTTGTGCCAGATGCTGGAATGAATTAATCAGACAGGATGTCAGTCCTTGAGGAACTCACAATCAAACATGGGAAAGAGAAAGTAACAAATAATTAATACATAGTATGGCAGATGAAATAGCAGAATTGTGTGTAAAGTATTGGGGGCAGCACAGAGATGGCAATTCATTCTTCCTGGGGAAATAGCAGACAAGTCATAGCTCCACCACAGGTTATTGTCTGCATTGGTATCTAAAAGCTGTTGGGATTTTTAGAAGTGATTTTTTTTTTAATAAATTTATTTGTTTACTTTTGGCTGCGTTGGGTCTTCATTGCTTGCTGTGTGCGGGCTTTCTCTAGTTGCGGCGAGCGGGGGCTACTCTTCGTTGCGGTGTGCGGGCTTCTCATTGTGGTGGCTTCTCGTTGCGGAGCATGGGCTCTAGGCGCACGGGCTTCAGTAGTTGTGGCACGTGGGCTCAGTAGTTGTGGCGCACGGGCTTTGTTGCTCCGCGGTATGTGGGGTCTTCCCGGACCAGGGATCAAACCAGCGTCCCCTGCATTGGCAGGCGGATTCTTAACCACTGTGCCACCAGGGAAGTCCCAGAAGTGAATTTTTAAATCGAAAAAACAAAACAAAACAAAACACTTCAAGTTCTTAGTGTGTCAGGTCAGATCTTTTCAGGTTATTCTCCCAATAACCCTGTGAAGCTGGGGATCATTATACTTATTTCATAGATGAGGAGCAGAGGCACAAAGAAGTTACCTAGTTAACATAAGGCACACTGTAAGCGATGAGCTGGCTAATTTCAACACCTGTGCTCCTTCGGCTCCATAGGACTGCAAATACAGGTTTCCAAAAGGACAGGTTGGCTAAGCCAGAGAGTTTTTTCCTTGTCTAGTCCAGGTAAATGCTATCTGGTAAGATACAAATCCATCTTTGTGTTGTTCCTACACTCTGAGGAGGGAGGAAGCTGAAGGGAAGAGGTAAAAAGAAGGGGACAATTAGTTCTATGTATCGAAGTAAAAGGCTTCCCTTTTACACTAGAATACTTTAAAAGGTCAGGAATCAAGGACCCAAAAGGGAGGTGAAATCAGCATACATGGATGTAAAGATACCTTAGCAATATCTATTAATGTATTGGAATCTATATTTTTGTTGCCAAGCTTTGTTGATTATGTCATGAGTTATGAAGGTATATGAGCTTACTGAACTTCCCAGAAGGACACTTTCATACAGATATCAGATACCCTTCCCTATCCATTATTTTGTAGCTTCTCTGACTTATTTTGTCTCCAGACTCTAAAAACTAAAACTCTCTTGGGGATACCAGGCATACCTCAACACAGGCTACTTTCCAGGTACTAAGGCTCCTACCTTCTTGCTTCATCCTTCTATAGACTTGTCTTTGTATCTCCAGTATCTACTCCAGGGCCTGAACCATGGTAATATGCATCTGGTGAACAGATTGAAATCTTCCTCTTCTTCTAGCTCTTTTTTCTCCTACCTCTAACCCATCTCTACAATGGCATTTCTGTCTGCACTTTCACAAGTGGCATAGTAGAGACATAAGCAGACATAAGGATGAGAGAATATGTATTGAATCCAATCCTGCTTCTGCCATTTACTCACTATGTGGTTTTGAAAAAGAGGGAGTGATGAATGTCTGGGGAACTTCAAGTTTGGCTGAAATGTAGACATAGAGAAAAAATGGTGAGAGGAAGATCAGAGGAGACTAGAGAGGAAGAACAGAGTCACATCAGTAAATCCTAGGCCAAAGGGTTGGGGAAGCTTTGACCAGTCAGGAGCCAGTGAAGAGTGGAATAGTGGAGGAGAGAATGAAGCCAGCAAGTCCAGCCAGAAGACTAAGGGAGGAATTTTTTAAACTGGATTCCCAGTTTATTATAAAAGGATATGATAAAGACTATAGATGAACACCCAGATGGAAGAGATGCATAGGGCAAAGTATGGGGAAAGGAGGAGGAGGTTCCATACTTTCTCTGAGCATACCACTCTCCCCAAATCTTCAGGTGCTCATCAACCTGCAAGCTCCCTAAGGGAGTAATATAAGAGAGAAGAAGGAAGGCCTAAATTAAGGCACTGATAGAGATGGAGAGGAATTAATATAAGTGATGTTAAGGAGGTATAATGACCAGGAATGGTGCCTGATTAGATGTGGGCAGTAAGGGATATTCTGAGTTATATCCTGGGATGAGTACCGAGTACCCGTCTACAAATAGGTGGCAGAGAAGCCAGTTTCCCATTCTCCCAGGCATATGATATGCTGCTTCCCCTCTCTTTATTTTCTAAAAGCCTCTTGGGCCATCAGCCTAGAGTAGGAAATAGATTGAGGCTCAACAAATCCCTTGTGACCTCCCCATTGGGAGAAATAGAAGAAAAGGGATGAAACATTTGAATGCCACCTGTAAGAGCTGCCTGAAGTAAATCCTTTAGGCCTAAATTCTGGATAGTTTTGCCTTCATGATGCGGGGATACTGGAGGGGAGGCAGCTAAGACAGTAGGGCTAAGGAAGAGGTAACCAAATAGTAAATTATGATCACTTCACTTTTAAAATGATTTGACAAATCCCTCTCTCCCTCTCCTCCAAGCCATTCTTAATGCTGCCATCAGAGTGATATTTCTAATCACAAATATGACCATGTCACTTCACTTCCCTGCCCAAGGACGTTTAATGCTCCCCACACACTACCTGTAGCAGTGCTGCCCAACAGAACTTTCTGCAAATATGTAAATGTTCTATTATCTGCTCTGTCCAGTATGGTAGCTACCAACCACCTATGGCAATTGAGTACTTGAAATGTGACTAGTGCAACCTAGAAATTGGATTTTAATTTAATTTTAATTAAAATGTAAATAGCAACATATGGCTAGTGGCTCCCTAGAGTAGCCTATAGTATTAAGTCCAAACTCCTGGATACAACATACCAAGTCCTTCACTCTGTAGAACTTGTCTACCTATCTAGCCTCATTGCCACCCTTTTCAACACAAATATTACTCCCCAGTCAACATAAATTCCTGTAATTCTTCAACCATGATATACTCTCTCACACCTCCTTACCTTTGTACCTGCAATTTTCTCTGCTGAAATGACCTTTCTTTACTCATCCACCTGGAAAACTCCTACTTCTCTTTAAAAGACACAAGTTGAATGTTACCTTTCCTATTTAGCCTCTTGCATGCATTTCACAGGAAGGTATGGTCCCTCCACTATGCTTCTCTGGCCTATTTTTCATGTCCTCAACACAGCATATTGTAACTATTTGCTCACTTGTATGTCTTTCCCACTAGATTGTGGGCATTATTTATTTGTTTATTTGGCTGTGCCGGGTCGTAGTTGCGGCATGCAGGATCTTCATTGCCGAGTGTGGGATCTTCAGTTGCGGCGTGTGGGTTCTTAGTTGTGGCATGTGGAATCTAGTTCCCTGACCTGGTATCGAACCCGGGCCCCCTGTATTGGGAGCTCAGAGTCTTAGCCACTGGACCACCAGGGAAGTCCCAATTGTGAGCATTTTTTAAAGAGTATTCTTTTTTATTCCACCTCAAAGATTAACACAGATAATCAAACCACGTACATGAACATTATGCAGTTTTACCAAAGGTAGGATGATAGGTATGTTTTCTCACTTTGTAGATGACAAAACTAAGGGAAGAAGATAGGTGGCTTGCCTAAGCTTAAACACCTTGTACATGAGAAAAACAGGGTAATGACAATAGATTTTATTAGCTCTGGAAGTCCATTCTTACGGTCAACAACAGCAAAAAGCAAACTGGAGGCTCTGAGATTCTTCCATTGCCAATCCTAAATCTCAAACCAACACTTGGTGAATTGGCATTTACACAACACACATGAATTTGGGCCCCAAGCAACTTAACTGAGGAACTAACAATGAGGTCAGTCTTTTCCCAGATAAGAATGGAGGCTAAATGCACTGAAGCACCAACTTCTTCAGCTTTGTAAATTTCTCCTCCCCCTGAAGACAGATATCTCCCAATCTTGTTTTTTTTTTTTTTTTTTTTTTGCGGTATGCGGGCCTCTCACTGCTGTGGCCTCTCCGTTGTGGAGCACAGGCTCCAGACGCGCAGGCTCAGCGGCCATGGCTCACGGGCCCAGCTGCTCCGCAGCATGCGGGATTTTCCCGGACCGGGGCGCGAACCCGTGTCCCCTGCATCGGCAGGCGGACTCTCAATCACTGCGCCACCAGGGAAGCCCATGTCTCCCAATCTTTGTCCACTTAATGTTATACTTAGTCCTGTGTAGCGCATTCTTAAAGGAATATTCTTCATTTTTCTTTGTAACCCCAGCATTTGGCACAGTTTGTAAAACACAATGAGGTTCCTAAAATGGTAAAAGGAATAATGAATGAGTGAATATTTATAGGTTCCTAGATATAATTATGAATTTTAGATTTTTTTTCCAGATCTTGCACCACACACACACACACACAAAAGCATGGAGAAACTTTTGCCTTTCTGGCTTTATTTTTACAAGCCAGTTGTCTTTAAAAGCTTTTAAAAATATCTGTTCCAGCCCACAGCACAACCACATCTGAGAAAGCTTTAGGGAACAAGAGAGAATAAAGGGAGACCCTTTAAAAGAATATGTTTGATCTCAGGTTAAACTTCCTTTAAAGTAATAATTCTGTGGTACCTATTATAAAAAGTTTCCCAAGGGTGTCAAATAGCTCTAATTTTTGGCTTAAGTGAAAATATATGCATTAAGCTACCTCCAACTGAAAACTATTTTAGCTTCAAGTAGGACTCTTCTGCTTCTATTTTTTGGTATAGTTTTGGTACAAAGAAAATCATACTTGAAAGGGAAAAAAAAAAAAAAGAAGAAGGCCAGAGACGGAAGAGAGCTGGCTACCTAAAAAAAGCCAGAAAGAAATGGTGCTGACTCCCCAGCCTGTACTTTACCAGGAGTTTTCTGCTTGTGCAGGGCTGGGCCAAGTGAGTGGGGATTACCTAACTCCAGAAAGAGGGAGAAAGGATGATGGAAGAGGCTGCAAGAGGGAAGCTCAAGTGGTTAATGAGATCTTAGAAGCCCATAAGAAGAGGGGGGGAGGGTGCAAAGAACCTCTCACCAAGCAGCTACATGTTCAACTCAGTTGAGAATCTTTCTAGAAGCCCAGAACCTGTGTTCAGGTTGGTCCAGCCTGGGCTCCAGCACAGGGATACCGGGAGAGTACCTGCAGCACGAAGGTTCTCCAGCATAGGGATACTGGGGTACTTGGATACCTGAGAGGCCATCCTCTCCCTCCTCCTCCCATCCCTTTCAGGTTGGCCTGCACTAAACCACCTTTTTAATGTACACCATTACTCGACATATGAAAAACTCTTCTTACGGACTAGGAAGAATCCTTTGTGCTGCTGCTGCTCAAGCCCCAGATATCACGTGTGTACTAAAAAACAGAAACAGAAAAGCTGTAATTTCACTCTAGCAACCTACTCAGAGTTGCTAGTGTAATTTTCCTCCCTGGCAGCTTGGCATAGGAGACACAAGTGCAGATTTTACAAAATCATGATGTGGAGGCTGATTTTGAAATAAATTCCTCAGAAGATGGGAATACTTTCTTGACCTACTGAGATAGGAGCTTCTAACCTTCATCTCCAATTAACCTATCCTCCAGTTATCTGACTTTATTTGAATGCCTCCTCCTCTTTACCTCCACATCTACTTCCCAAGATCCACTTTCACTGTCTCTCACCTGAACTATTGTGCTGGCTTCTAATTGATCTACAGCCTTCAGTCTCATCCCCACTCCAGTTTATTTCCAAAAGTTGCCTTCCTGAAGTATATATCATGGAGATCATGATTTAAAAAACAACATTAAAAAACAAACCAAAACCTTCAATAGCTACTTATAGCCTTCCAATTTAACAACATACTCCTTTCCTTGGAATTCATAACTCTCACAATCTATCTCCAATTTACCATTCCAACCACTCCTATTCATATACCCATTGCTTCTATTACACTGATAACTCTGTTCAACCTATTTTCCTATACCTCCCTTTTGGACTTTACCACTTGTATTATAGTTCTTTACAGATGTGTTTGTCTGACCCCCAGATGATGCTCTTTGATTTTAGAATCCCTGTGTGATTCAGCATTGTGTTTCTCTCAGCATCTTTATTGCACGTACATATTGGAGGCACCAGAAAATATCTGTGGACAAACACTGGGCTTGCTGATGTATACTAACATCTTTGCCCCCAAGTTTCCTAATCAAAATATAAATAGTTCTCATGATATGCTACTCCTATTTGAGTCTCTGAGGACTGTTTCTTAAAAATGGGGGGGAGGGCATACTTACTGCAAAATATTTGGAGAAGATAGAAAATTATAAACAAATAGGGCTTCCCTGGTGGCGCAGTGGTTAAGAATCCGCCTGCCAATGCAAGGGACATGGGTGCAAGCCCTGGTCCAGGAAGATCCCACATGCCGCAGAGCAACTAAGCCCGTGCGCCACAACTACTGAGCCTATGCTCTAGAGCCCGCAAGCCACAGCTACTGGAGCCCACACTCCTAGAGCCTGTGCTCCGCAGCAAGAGAAGCTGCTGCAATGAGAAGCCCGCGCGCTGCAATGAAGAGTAGCCCCCGCTCGCCGCAACTAGAGAAAGCCCGCGCACAGCAACGAAGACCCAACGTAGCCAAAAATAAATATAAATAAAATAAATAAATTTATTTTAAAAAACAAACAAAATCAACACTACCCAAAGACAGCCAGTATGGTAACATTTCATTATATTTCTCTTTTATCCATGTATTTTAAAAATAATTTTAATATGGTCTGCATCCAAGGTAGTTTTGTTTCCAGTATATTATAACATAATCTATACCCTAATTTACTAAAAGAACTCATTGCAAATATCATATTGTAGCTGAATAATATTCTATTACAAAAATGTATCATTGGATCCTAAATTGTCTACTATATTATAGATTATACTAAATTTTCATGTTAAAATTATTTCCTAATGATAGCTATCATGAGAAGCAGAATTACTTCCAGATAGATTCATTTTGAGGCTTTTGATATAGTTTGTCAAATTGCTATCACTTTATTTCTCTGTATTTCCTGTTTTACCACACCTCCAGAAACACTGAATATTAATATATTTGAAAACTTTCCAAATTTTGTTAAGTAAAAAATTTCATATCAAAAATCTTTTCAAATTTGATAGAGTATAAATTGCATAGTTTTCATTTTCTGTTGTTAGTATGATTGAAACTTTCCCATGGTTTGTTATACAATTTTATTTCCTTTGTGAATTGCTGGTTACCCATTTATCCTTTGGAGTCTTAATACTTTTTTTTTTTTTTTTTTTTTTTTGCGGTACGTGGGCCTCTCACTGTTGTGGCCTCTCCCATGGCGGAGCGCAGGCTCAGCGGCCATGGCTCACGGGCCCAGCCGCTTCGCGGCATGTGGGATCTTCCTGGACCGGGGCATGAACCCGCGTCCCCTGCATCGGCAGGCGGACTCTCAATCACTGTGCCACCAGGGAAGCCCATGGAGTCTTAATACTTTTATTCCTGTCAATCTCAGCCTTTTATACATACTCTTATCATGTTTTAGGAAGCAGCTTATATTCAGGGAAAGAAAATCATGCTGGGGTTCAAGAAACCTGTTTTCAAGTCCCAGCACTACCATTATGCGACCCCGAGCAAGTCACTTCTCTCCAGACTTCAATATCCAAAACTGTACAATAAGGATGATACCCTAGAAGCTCTAAGATCAAGGGAAAGGCCAAGTAAATAGGGCTACCCTCCAAAACTCCTGCCTTCTTCTTTAATTAGAACAGCTCCCTTTTAATCCATTATATGTATATACAATTCTGAAGGCCCTCCATCTCTAATGGTCTTGGATTCCATTATTCTGCCATACATAGGCAGTTCGTTATTCTTTCCACTTTATAGATGAGGAAACTAAAACTCAATCCAAGTGAACAGATTATTCTTCAAGTCTGGCTAAGAGGACCTTCCAACTCTATTGTGGGCCCTAGCCCCTTCTCAAATCTAGAACCACCCTCTCTTCCTGAATTCCAACTCTTCCTGAGACTGGACTGCTCAGCATTTCAGGGTCCTCCAGCAAGTGTATCCCTACCATGAAATGCTCAACAAATCTCTACCCTAAATCACTTGAGGTAACCCTGTTCCTTCCAAGCCAAAGAGGTAAATTCTTCTGAGTAAAACAGAAGTCACCCTTTGTTGATAATACTGTCATGATGTAAGAAGTGGTCACTGACCTCATGAAGGACTCCCCTACATGCACAGTCATATAGGCCTAGGGGAGTTACTATGCCACTTGACCTTTGCCATATCTTCTCCCCCAATTTTTCCGGATTATGATTCTTCAAAAGTTTCAAAACTTTCTTTAAAAAATGTTTATGCCATCTAATAATAACAGCAACACAGTGCTTTCTTTTTCCTGAAACACCTTCACAGACATTTTCTCAAATATTCTTCACCACAATCTTATAAAGAAAGTAAAGAGGGACTTACATCCTCATCACAAGATGAGGAAATTAAGACTCAGAGGATTGAAGTGACTTGCTCAACATCACACAGCTAGAAAGTGGACTCAGGTTTTAGCCTCCTAGCCCAATGCTCTTTTCATCCAGCCTCTACATCTCAACATTATCTCATTTGATCATTGTTACTTGGAGACCCACATTCAGGCCAATTTATCATTATTACAGGCCCCCTGAGCAGTCAGTCCCTTTACTCCCATGGAAAGTCCCATGGGAGGGAACAAAAGAGATCAAAACTTATTTCTCTCCTGTCAAGTAAATAAATAAGTGAATAAAATCATGGAAAACTCCCCCTTCTCTATCCTGCTTATCTGCCTAATTAGAAACTGTAGGGCAAGACAACATTTAGATAACTAGGAAAGCTCCTACCAGAAGTTGGGGCTGGAACACCTAACATATTTCTTGACCAGGCTGTGAAGAGTTGTTACAGCCATTTTAACACAGGAGAAAGATTGAGTACATCTAGTAAGAGGTGACATCTTAAATGTAAAGGACCCAACTTTTTTTTTTTTTTAATGTATGTGTTTATTTATTTGGCTGCATTGGGTCTTCGTTGCTGCATGCAGGCTTTCTCTAGTTGTGGCGAGTGGGGGCTACTCTTCGATGCAGTACAAGGGCTTCTCATTGCAGTGGCTTCTCTTGTTGTGGAGCCCGGGCTCTAGACATGAGGACTTCAGTAGTTGTGGCTCGCAGGTTCTAGAGCACAGGCTCAGTAGTTGTGGCGCAGGGGTTTGGTTGCTCTGCAACATGTGGGATCTTCCCGGACCAGGGATCGAATCCGTGTTCCCTGCATTGGCAGGCGGATTCTTAACCACTGCGCCACCAGGGAAGTCCGAAAAGACCCAACTTTTGAGAAGGCTCTGATTATTAGATACTCCTACGTTTGGTGAAAGTTTGGTTTTATTTCTTCAGAGATCCTTACCACCCCAAGATATTATGATTCTGAGTTTCTCAAGAGTGTAATACTCTAGAATCCTAAGACTGTAAAGTGTCTAAAGGCTCTAAAATCTTGTAATTCTTGTGGAACAACTTTACAAAGGGAAGATCAAGTTGTGGAGTAGCCAGTTCTTAGCTGTCTCTCCTTCTCTACCTGCCCCACCCCTAACCTGCTATTCACTTAAAACTCCAAGTATTTAATTGCCCATTGGAGAAATACAAAAATTATGGCACGTTCATCCATGGAATACTTTATACTATATATTCAATTAAAATGACGCAGAAAAATACTTACTTTGTAACAAAGAATACATGACTTTATATAGCATTACCCCAATTGTGTTAAAATAGATACACAGAAAAAAAAAAGGAAGAATGACAAAAATCAGTCATGATTATTTCTGGCCGGTGGGATATCAGCATTTTTCTTTTCATTATGCTTTCCCAAATTTCCTAAATTATGCATATATTTTTATAATCAGAAAAAAAATGTTTTAAGTTCAAATGTGTTAGGCCACACCTGGCGCCGCCAATTTATTGTTGGGATACAGAGATGAGTCATCTCAAAGACGAGGGAGGGGCCAGCTGGGCACTGACAAGGGCTGGCTTTGAAGGGGAGGGACAAGCACTGGATAGGGTGAGGGCTGATCAGCTCAGTTCGAGTTCAACCCGGAAGCGCTGACGGTAGCTCGCGACAGGGCAAAATCCAGCCACAAGAACTGGGAATAACGTGGCAACCACAATATGCGAGCAAGGCCCGTCTCACCCAGGACGCGCCGGCTGCCCGCTGGCCCACGCCCCTGGCGAGTTCCCGCCCCTTGCCTTTCCCCATTGGTCCGCTGAAGCTCATTTGGCTCCTAGTGCCCGCCCCTCTGGGGCGTACGAGAGGTGGTGCATCCCTCCCCCACTTCCGACAGGAGCAGCCATACTGAGTGTGGAGGGACCGAGACGGGCTGGGGGAGCACTTCGCTCTTTGGCCTCCGCTTTTATCCTCCCAGTGTTTCTCTTTAGTCTCGGGTTATCAGGACCCAGAGGAAAGGGCTGTTTGCCAGTTGGTAGCAGGGCGTTCGTGTGAAGTGCAGAGGTTTCCTTCACTGCCTCCAGTTCCCAGGAGGCCGGCGGGTTTTAGTTTTCAAAAGGAGATGTCATCACAAAACCTTTCCAAGGTCCTAATGCCCTGTGGTTAGGATCTCAGAACCACTTAAAATCAGATCCTTAGAGGTAGGGTGACCATATAATTTATTGTTAAAACTGGCACAGATTTGAAAGCCTAAGGTGATACTATTAATTACCATTGGCCCAACAGTCATATATGTGGACTGTTCTGGAATTTAGAGCCACCCTACTCCAGATCAAGTCTTAGGCCCAGGTTTTTGTTTGTGTGTGCGTGTGTGCACGTGCGCGCGCACGCTGAAACGTATGTACGGAACACTTCCATTTTAATCATTTTTATTTTTTTATTTTACTGTAGTTGATTTACAGGGTTATATTGGTTTCAGGTTTACAATGTAGTAATTCTATATTTTTATAGATTATTCTCCGTTTAAAGTTATAACATTGGCTCTACATTAGATGCTTGTATCTTATTCATTTTATATCTTCTACTTCGTGTCTCTTAATCCCCTTAACCTATCTTGTCCCTCCCCCACCCCTCTCCACAACGGTGACCACTAGTTTGTTCTCTATATCTGTGTCTGTTTCTGTTTCTTGTTATATTCATTTGCTTATGTTTTAGTTTCCACATATAAGTGAAAACACAGTATTTGATTTATTTCACTAAGCATAATACCCTCTAGCTCCAGCCATGTTGTTGCAAATCCTTCTTAATCATTTTTAAGTGGCATTAATTACATTCAGAGTGTAGTGCAACTGTCACCATTATCTGTTTCCAAAATTTTTTATCACCTAAAATAGAAACTCTACCATTTGGTAATAACTCCCCATTACCCCATTTCACCAGCCCCTGGTAGTCTCTTTGAATTTGCCTTTACTAGATAATTCACATAAGTGGAATCATGCAATATTTGTCCTTTTATGTCTGACTTACTTCCTCAGTATAATGTTTTCAAGTTTCATCCATATTGTAGCATGTATCAGTACTTCATTCCATTTTATGGCTGAATAAAATTCCATTGTATGGTTATATCACAATTTGTTTTTGCATTTATTAGCTAGCTGATGGACACTTGGGTTGTTTCTACCTTTTGGCTATTGCAAATAATGCTGCTATGAAAACTCCCGTACAAGTATTTTGTTTGATTCCCTGTTTTCAATTCTTTTGAGTATATACTTAGGAGTAGGGTTGTTGGGTCATATGGTAATTCTATGTTTTAACTTTTTGTTTTAACTTTTAACCTGTCATACTGTTTTCCACAGCAGCTGTACCATTTTACACTCCCATCAAAAACAGATAATGGGGGACTTCCATGGTGGTGCGGTGGTTAAGAATCCGCCTGCCAATGCATGGGCATGAGTTCAATCCCTGGTCCAGGAAGATCCCACATGCTTCTGAGCAACTAAGCCCCTGCGCCACAAGTAGTGAGCCCGCGTGCCACAACTACTGAAGCCCGAGCACCTAGAGCCCTGCTCTGCAACAAGAGAAGCCACCGCAACGAGAAACCCGCTTACCACAACGAAGATTGGCTCCCACTCGCTGCAACTAGAGAAAGCCTGCACACAGCAACAAGGACCTAATGCAGGCAAAAAATAAATAAAATTTTTTTTAAAAAATGGATAAGTGTTCCAATTTCTCTACATCCTCACAAAAACTTGTTATTTTCCATTTTTTATTTTATTTATTTATTTAACATAAATAAGCAGGATCAACAAGCAGGACCCTGGCTTACTTCAGGACATAAAGTTTATAGAACGGGTCTGTAATTCATGGCCTGGCATACCAAGATTTTAGAAATCTAAATCTTTACTGGCTGAGTTACATGAAGGGCTCCCTGTTCAGGCTAAGAGCCAAAATGTCAATTTCACTTAAATTTTTTTTCTACCAGTGTACATTAATAGAAATGCCCTTGCAAAATTTGACTTTAAAAAAAATTGGGCACATATGTCTGAAGTTTAAAATCATTTTATTCAACAAATATCTACAGAGAACTTTAGGTCTGTTACCATCTTTATTCTTATTTTGTTCATTAATTTGTAAAGTAAATATTATGAATTTCTCTTTCTCTGAGATTTACATGGTGCTTTCTATTGAGGCTTGAACGAGGCTAGTCCTTCCAGCATGTGTCCAAGTCAAGATGAAATGTGGCGTATATGTAGTGCCAATGCTTCCCCATCACATTCATTTCTGGATATCTTTAAGTAGCATATTTTTTTCCTTCAAGACTATAAGGTTTGGGATAGAGAGCAATTAGAAATCACAAGGATAGGAGTGATTTTTAGACCCTGTGCTAATTGGAGTAGGTGGTAATGTTGGTGGGGTCATATTATGTTCTTTTTTTCTTCAAATCATTTTAATAACCTGGCAGTGATTCAAAGTATAAGAAGATTCAAACGTCTTCCCTTTAAACGGAACATGATTGCCTCACAACATGATTGCCTCACAACAAGCATGATCCAAGGCAATCATGAGACTGGATTCCAAAGAGCAAGGGTCGTAGGAAAGCTTCAAGGCTCACAGATTGAAGAGCTTGGTTTCAGAAAGTCTCTTGAGGGCGAGCAGACAGCAGAAGAGACCTGAAATTTTAAGAGATCCTCAGAGGACGGGGTGCAATTGCTGGGTCATGAGCACCTTAAAGCATGCCTTGATGGTAATATGGTGTCAAGGGTATTTGTCGCCTGGGAGAACTGAGCAGGATGGGCCATGCAGGTCTGTTGTCTCATAGGGTCAAGCTTCTTCAGCGAATAGATCTGGTCTCCCTGCTCATTGAGATAATACTGGAGAAACATGACCACACCAAAGCCAGAGGGTCCAATTCCGTCTGCCCATATTATGTTGTGCTTTAAAAAAAATATGGAAGTTTTTACTTTGCAAATTAAAAAAAAAGAATCTGTCCAAAACAGAAGCTGCATTCACTAAGCAGTCAATTCTATAAGTGAAGAAATTGCCAATTAAAAACATTTTATTGGGCTTCCCTGGTGGTGCAGTGGTTGAGAGTACGCTTGCCGATGCAAGGGACATGGGTTCGTGCCCTGGTCCGGGAAGATCCCACATGCCGCGGAGCGGCTGGGCCCGTGGGCCTTGGCCACTGAGCCTGCGCGTCCGGAGCCTGTGCTCCGCAACGGGAGAGGCCACAACACTGAGAGGCCCACGAACCGCAAAAAAAAAATATATATATATATATATATATATTTATTTATTTATTTTGGCTGCACCATGTCTTAGCTGCAACACGCGGGATCTTCCTTGCAGCATGCAGGATCTTTAGTTGTGGCATACAGGCTATTAGTTCTGGCCTGCGGGCTTCTTTGGTTGCAGCATGAGGACACTTAATTGCGGCATGCATGTGGGATCTATTTTCCCGACAAGGGATCGAACCCAGGTCCCCTGTATTGGGAGCATGGAGTCTTACCCACTTGACCACCAGGGAAGTCCCAGAAATTGCCAATTATAATGTTCTCTCTTTCAAACCTTTCCACAAACCTTCCCACCCCTTGAGCCAATCTTCTACCAGAATTGCCTTTAAAAATAAACAGACCTGGGCTTCCCTGGTGGCGCAATGGTTGAGAGTCCGCCTGCCAATGCAGGGGACACGGGTTCGTGCCCTGGTCTGGGAAGATCCCACATGCCGCGGAGCGGCTGGGCCCATGAGCCATGGCCGCTGAGCCTGCGCGTCCGGAGCCTGCGCTCCGCAACGGGAGAGGCCACAACAGTGAGAGGCCCACGTACGGCAAAAATAAATAAATAAATAAATAAATAAACAGACCTGAAAGAAAAGTGTATCTAAATATGATTTTTGTACCTGCAGAGCATATCTCTTCTCAAGAACATATAAAAGGCATAATAATCTCCTTTGCTCCTTCCCAAATTTTCTGCAACTAGGAATTATAGTGAGTATTTTACTCTATCCTCTATAAAAATCAGAAAATCATAGTATGTGTTTTCTAGTTCAGTCTCTCTGTTGAGCATGTGAGATTGCTTGGTTCTAAACTTTGGATTAGGGCAGTCTCACTGCTAAAGAAAGAAACCCTTAGCCAGTCTGTGGGGCTGCAAGATCTGATTTCTTACTAGAGGTTACTCATAATTAGAGTTGCAAGATTTAGCAAACAAAAATAAGGATGCCCAGTTAAATTTGAATATAGAATTTAAAATTCTAATTTAATTTGGTATCCAGTATTTTATCTGGCAACCCAATCTAATTAATACACCAATATTATGCATTCATTATTTCAACTTAATATGTTTTTATTGAACACCCCTAGAGTAAAACACTGGGCTAGGTTTTGTAGGTCAAACCGAAGGTAAAATGTGTGTCCTCAAAGAATTTATAATATTGGAAGATATAAGGCAGAACACTGAAATTACATGTAAACAAACGAAAACTACATGTATAATAATGTTACTATATAGAGCTGCCTGTCAGTCTCTCTGTAGTTTGTTTCTTTGAATGTTGAGTATTGGTCCCTTTCAGGTATTTGTATTTGGAAGAACAGAGTCCTTCCCCTGTAGTAAAGCTCTGTCTTGGAATTAGCATGACTTTTGCCTGTTCATTACTACCAAAGCATAAATACCTGGTATTGAACAGGACTGTTCAATATTTTAACTGTCTATACAGCAAAGTGAAAAATTAGAAAGCTAGACACTTAAATGCTCTTTTTTCATTATAATTTCAAGCTTGCTTTATCTTAATTTGTGATTGATATTTAATCAGTAGTAGTTTGTTATACTTTGAACTTTTGGGTTTGCCTTCTGTTAAGAATTTAATGGAATTTAATGACTCTAAACAAACACTTAAGAAGATGGTACTTAAAGGAAGCCTATGACCCCTTTGCAATGGATGAATTGTTTTGCAATGTGAGTAATTTCATTCTCTAGTTTATGAGTTTGTAAGTAAAATGGGTTAATAGTTCAGATACTAATGTTAAGTTTTCTATCAAATAATACAAAAGGGATGTTATCCCAAGGGGAAAAGAGTAACATCTCTATATAAACATTTTTTTTGCATCTTTCCCTCCAAATGATAACTATTTATTGAGTTCTTTCTCTGTGCAGGCACTATGCTACATGCTTTACAGACATCATTTAATTTAATTCTGATGGAGAAACCAAGGCTAGAGAGGTTGGAGATGTGACCCAATATTTTTTTAGGATATCTGGTGATCTTGTAAACACTAACAACAGAAAGCACAACTGCATGCAACATTTTTCTTAAATGAAGAGTTTTAAAGCACTCAATTTTTAAAAGAGAGATCCAAGTTAAATACAAGGAAAAACTTCCTGATAATGAAGAACTGGAATGCAGAGAGTGGAGAGATTTTCTTCACTATATAGTATACTAAAGGATCAGTTGATGTTTATATGCTTAGAAGCCGATAGAGATGAATAAGCACTACAGATCTTCTCTGAGCTCAGTAATTATGGGAAAAGGACTTTGCCTGGAGACCAGAGAAGGGACTTGTATCGGAGGTGTATTGTTCCCTTTCCAGCTTCAGTCCTATGTCCACCTACTGTGGAAACTTGCATGGCAATTGCTACTTCTAAAACAATAAATAATAATTATCTACCTCTAGCTATTGGATTCTTACTTCAATGAAATATGTGTAAAACTAAATTCACTATCTTCCTGCCTTTCTTGACCTTGTATGCCCCACTTCTTTATTTGCTACCTTCTTTTTTCTTTCTTCTCTTCAGAACAAAATTCCTTAGATGAAAGAGTCTTCACTTCTTGCCTCCATTTCTTTTTTTTCCCTCCATTTCTTAGTCTCCCATTTCCTCTTAAACCCAAGTGTGGCTTCTCTCCTCCTCTCTCCATTGAAACTTCTTTGACTCAGGACAGTGACATTTTAAAAAAGGAAAACTTTATTGAAATATAATTTACATATGATAAAGTCACTCATTTTAAGTGGCTTAATTATAATTCAGTGATTTTTATTAAATTTACAACATTGTACAATCATCACCACAATCAAATCTGAAAACATTTCTATTGCCTTGAAAAGAGCCCTGTGCCCATTTGCAGTCACTCACCTTTTGAGAACAGATTCAATGAATGATTTTCAGTCCACAACTTACCTAACTGCTCTGAATACATTTGGCCCTACTGACCATACCTTTCCTTTTGAAACTTTCTCTTCCCTTCTTTCTGGCCATCACTTTCTCCTGGTTTCTCTCCTAACTTTTTTTTTTCTCTCCTAACTTTTTGATAATTCTTCACAGATTACTTTCCCTGCCAGGCTTTATTATTTTTAAAAATATTTATTTATTTATTTGGTTGCACCGGGTCTTAGTTGCGGCACGCGGGATCTTCCTTGCCGCGTGTGGGATCTTTGTCACGGTATGAGGGATCTGTTTCCCCGACCAGGGATTGAACCCCAACCCCCTGCATTGAGAGCGTGGAGTCTTAGGCACTGGACCACCTGGGAAGTCCCTGCCTTACTTAAAATTTATTTATTTATTTATTTACTTATTTATTTATATCTGCATTGGGTCTTTGTTGCTGCGTGCGGGCTTTCTCTAGTTGCGGTGAGTGGGGGCTACTCTTCGCTGCGGTGTGCGGGCTTCTCATCGCGGTGGCTTCTCTTGCTGCGGAGCACCAGCTCTAGGCACGCGGGCTTCAGTAGTTGTGGCATGCGGGCTCAGTAGTTGCGGCTCCTGGGCTCTAGAGCGCAGGCTCAGTCGTTGTGGCACACGGGCTTAGCTGCTCCATGGCATGTGGGATCTTCCCGGACCAGGGATCGAACCCGTGTCCCCTGCATTGGCAGGTGGATTCTTAACCACTGCGCCACCAGGGAAGTCCCCGTCCCTTACTTTAACTATTGCTGTTCCATTGAGTTCTGTCCTGGCCTTTCAGCCTACACCTACTTAAGTGATTACATTCATCTTCATGGCTACAACTGCCATCTGTAAGCCGATGACTCCAAAATTTCTATTTCCAGCTCAGACTCGTGCCCTGAGCTCCAGTCTGGTATAGTATAGTATAGTAAAACTACTTATCATCAACAGTGGTTCTTCTCTTGGGCTCTCGCTATAATAAAATGCAAACAGAAAACTCATCAAATTAGCAGTTGAATCCTGTTCCTCTTTGAGGAGGAAATTAAGATTCACCTATATTGTATTAAGTATCAAAGTGCTAGATGAAATATGAAATATACATATGATCGCTGAAGTCTATAGACAATAATATACTCTTCTTGTCAGATCTTGTAAGTAAAATAGAATTTTAATGTACCTGCAACTCTATTACTTCATTCTAGCTTAAATTTTTACATATGTGTCTCACCAGGTGATTGATATAAATTCAAGAGCAGGAACCAAATCTTTTTCTGCTTTGTCTTTCCAGTAAGAAAGCACAGTTCTTGATATAAAGTAGGTAAAAGTATTGTAGAATGAATAAATGAATGTATCAAGGCAGAACATACTTGAAACTGAACTGGTGTGTTAGTGTAGTGTACATTGGTGGTGGACTACCAAATGTCATTTTCCATCTTTTCTTCCTTATTACAAAACTGTAATTTTTTTGTAATAACCCATCTCCCTCCACATAGCAATACACTTTTGTATTTATCATAGAAATCCTATTTCTCATGCCAGTGACAGATATAGGATGGCTATATGAAGAAATTCTTGCCAGTAAGATGTAATGGGCAAAGAAGATATACAGATTGCCAACAAACTCATGAAAGAGTGCTCAACACCATTAATCATTAGAGAAATGCAAATCAAAACTACAATGAGATATCATCTCACACCAGTCAGAATGGCCATCATCAAAACATCTACAAACAGGGCTTCCCTGGTGGCGCAGTGGTTGAGAGTCTGCCTGCTGATGCAGGGGACGCGGGTTCGTGCCCCGGTGCGGGGTGCGGGAAGATCCCACATGCCGCGGAGCGGCTAGGTCCGTGAGCCATGGCCGCTGGGCCTGCGCGTCCGGAGGCTGTGCTCCGCAACGGGAGAGGCCACAACAGCAAGAGGCCCGCGTACCGAAAAAAAAAAAAAAAATCTACAAACAATAAATGCTGGAGAGGGTGTGGAGAAAAGGGAACCCTCTTGCCCTGTTGGTGGGAATGTAAATTGATACAGCCACTATGGAGAACAGTATGGAGGTTCCTTAAAAAACTAAAAATAGAACTACCATACAACCCAACAATCCCACTACTGGGCATATACCCATAGAAAACCATAATTCAAAAAGAGTCATGTACCACAATGTTCATTGCAGCTCTATTTACAATAGCCAGGACATGGAGGCAACCTAAGTGTCCATCAACAGATGAATGGTTAAAGAAGATGTGGCACATATATACAATGGAATATTACTCAGCTATAAAAAGAAATGAAATTGAGTTATTTGTAGTAAGGTGGATGGACCTAGATAGAGTCTGTCATACAGAGTGAAGTAAGTCAGAAAGAGAAAAACAAATACCGTATGCTAACACATATATATGGAATTTAAAAAAAACCAAAAAAATGGTCGTGAAGAACCTAGGGGCAGGACGGGAATAAAGACATAGACCTACCAGGGAATGGACTTGAGGACATGGGGAGGGGGAAGGGTAAGCTGGGACGAAGTGAGAGAGTGGCATGTACATATACACACTACCAAATGTAAAACCGATAGCTCGTGGGAAGCAGCCGCATAGCACAGGGAGATCAGCTCGGTACATTGTGACCATCTAGAGGGGTGGGATAGGGAGGGTGTCAGGGAGGGAGACGCAAGAGGGAAGACATATGGGGATATATCTATGTGTATAGCTGATTCACTTTGTTATAAAGCAGAAACCAACACACCATTGTAAAGCAATTATACTCCAATAAAGATGTTAAAAAAAAAAAGAAAGATGTAATGGAGAGTCTGCTGGGGAGATTCTGGGGAAAGTTTTTCAGTTATAAATAGAGATACATCGGGGAATTCCCTAGCTGTCCAGTGGTTAGGACTCTGCACTCTCACTGCCCAGGGCCCAGGTTCAATTCCTGGTCAGGGAACTAAGATCCCACAAGCCACACAGCAGGGCCAAAAAAGAAAAAAAAGAGTTGCAGCGAGGCATCTTCTTTCTTTGGACTTTATAGTGTCTAGAAGTGTCAACTTGAACTATGACAGCCATCTTGTGAATACTGGGGATGCTAGTATCTAAGGGCAAAGTCAATAAACCGAGGAAAGCAGAACAGAAAGACAGAAGAAGGTGGTCTCTGCTGACATTGCTGGATGGAAATTAACCAACTCTGAAGGTGCCCTAACTTGGGACTTCATTATGTGACTTGCCCTACTATTTAAACTATTTAGAGTTGAGTTTTCTATTTCTTCTAGTTGAAAGAATCTTAACCAATAATTTTAGTAAACAGATAACATAGCAAACAACCTATGTGGATTTTTTTTCCTTATTAGACTACAGTGGAGTGTGGACAAAGAGCACATGTCGACCCTGTTGTCATGTCTGTTGTCTGTGTTTTACTCCAGCTGTAATGTAGATGTTCTTACAAACCTCCTCTGAAAAAGACCCTTTGCACACTAACCTTGATAGTCTCAGATCTAGGCAACAGAAACAATAATAGGCATGTCAGGTGAAGCCAGGAAGACATATTTTAGGGTCAGTGCTATATGGAAACTTCTTGCTTCTACTGATGAAAATAATGAGAATTTTCAGGCTGATTCTACCACTCAATGCTGGCACTATTTAGTCCCAGGGGAGAATTCTAATGGTAATTATATTCAGGAGACTTTAAGATATATATTGATGCTGGTTCTTTGTAGTTATTATGATACTATTTACACAAGTTTCAGTACTTTTACCTTTTTCTCCTCCTTTTCCATCTATTCAAATTCTGCCTGTATGCCAAGATGCAGCTGAGATTTCACACTTCTCATAAATACAATGCACCATGATGTAACTCTGATGTACCAAAATACCTATATTTCTGAGCATCAAATACCTATAAGACCCTGGAGGTACGTTATACACATAAGGTACCTTGCATAGCTTATGATCTAATTGACAAACTAGGACACAAAAGAAGTATGGAGTAGCATACTGATTCTCAAACTTAGGGTGCATAAAAGTCCAGTTGTTACACCTGTTAAAAATCAGTTTCCTGGGCTTCCCTTGTGGTGCAGTGGTTGAGAGTCCGCCTGCCGATGCAGGGGACACGGGTTCATACCCCGGTCTGGGAAGATCCCACATACCGCGGAGCGGCTGGGCCCGTGAGCCATGGCCGCTGAGCCTGCGCATCCGGAGCCTGTGCTCCACAACGGGAGAGGCCACAACAGTGAGAGGCCCGCGTACCGCAAAAAAAAAAAAAAAAAAAAAAAAAAAAAAAAATCAGTTTCCTAGGCCATACCTTCAGAGATTTTGACTCAGTAGTTTCAGCTTGAGGTTCCATAATCTTTATTTTTAATTTTTATTTATTTATTTTTTGGTACGTGGGCCTCTCACTGTTGTGGCGTCTCCCGTTGTGGAGCACAGGCTCCAGACACACAGGCTCAGCGACCATGGCTTACGGGTCCAGCCCCTCTGCGGCATGTGGGATCTTGCCGGACCGGGGCACAAACCCATGTCCCCTGCATCGGCAGGCGGACTCTCAACCACTGAGCCACCAGGGAAGCCCCATAATCTTTATTTTTGACAAATTCCTCAGATTGATTTTGACTGTAGGTGTAATGAGACTCTCTGTTGGAGAACATTGTGGAGTGGAGAGTGTGACAATTTTGTGTTTCTTTGGACTGTGGTGCCATGCTGAAATGGGCCTGTGGTAGGAGTATAAAGGCATATATTCATTCAGGTTATCTTAATAGTGGTAACGGTGAAAATGGAGCTAATTGTAACAGAGAGATGTTAAAGAGATAGCTTTCACAGGGTTTGGTGACTGATTACATATGAATGATACGGAAGAAGAAAAGGTCAAGGATAACAGTAAATATCCTGATTTAAGTGATTCCCATCTCTTGTTGGCTCTATGACTGATTCCCTTATTCCCTATATTTTAAATGAAGATAATAATATCTACTTCATAGCATTATTATGAAGTATAAATAAATTAGGGTGCTTAATAAATACTCAAAAATATTTAGTTTTCTAAAAGAAGTTTAATAACAATAGAAGGTAGCATATGGTTAAGGCTTAATGAAGGACTGGTGCAAACTATAAGAATTAAAGGAGTCATGGAGGAGGAAAGATCATTGTGGTCTGGCATGAAGCATCTCAGTACTTTAAAAAATTCAATTACATTTTTAAATTTTGAGGGTTTTTTAGATTTTTTAAACATTTTATTTATTTATTTATTTTTGGCTGTGTTGGGTCTTTGTTGCTGCGCAGGCTTTTCTAGTTGTGGCCAGCAGGGGCTACTCTTCATTGTGGTGCACGGGTTTCTCATTGTGGTGGCTTCTCTTGCTGCAGAGCATGGGCTCTAGGCATGCAGGCTTCAGTAGTTGTGGCACACGGGCTCAGTAGTTGTGGTTCGCGGGCTCTGGGGCGCAGGCTCAGTAGTTGTGGTGCAAGGGCTTAGGTGCTCTGCGGCATGTGGGATCTTCCCCCACCAGGGCTCGAACCTGTGTCCCCTGCATTGGCAGGTGGATTCTTAACCACTGCGCTACCAGGCCTAGATTTATTTTTTATTGAGGGAACATTGGTTTATAACATTATATAAATTTCAAATCCAAAAAAGAAGGAACGAGGAAATCCAAAAAAGAGGGGATATATGTATACATATAGCTGATTCACTTTGCTGTACAGTAGAAACTAACACAATGGTTGTAAAACAACTATACTCCAATAAAAATTTAAAAATAAATAAATAAATTTCAAGTGTACAGCATTACATTTCTATTTCTGTATACCTCACAGCATGCTCAGAGCACTTCCTTCTGTCACCATAGAAGGTGATTCCCTTTATCCATTTTGCCCTCTGCCCCTTCCCTTTTGGTAACCCCTACTCTGTTCTCTATATCTATGACTTTGTTTTTGTCTGCTTTGGTTTGTTCGTTTATTTTGTTTTGAGTTTTTAAAAAATATTCTATATATGAATGAAATCATACAGTATTTGTCTTTCTCCATGTGACTTATATCACTTAGCATAATACCCTCAAGGTCCATCCATGTTGTCACAAATGGCAAGATTTCATCTTTTTTATGGTTGAGTAGTATTCATATATATACATATATATGAATATATATATCTATTTTACATCTTCTTTATCCATTCATCCATTGATGGGCACTTAGCTTGTTTCCATACCTTGGCTATTGTAAATAATGCTGCAATGAACAAAGAGGTGCATATATCTTTTTGAATTAGTGTTTTCATGTTCTTTGGATAAATACCCAGAGGTGGGATAGTTGGATCATATGGTAGTTGTATTCTTAATTTTTTGAGGAATCTCCATACTCTTTTCCACAGTAGCTGCACCAATTTACATTACCCCCAACTGTGCACAAGGGTTCCCATTTCTCCACATCCTCACCAACACTTGCTATATCTTGCCTTTTTGATAATAGTCATTCTAACAGTTGTGAGGTGATATCTCATTGTAGTCTTCATTTGCATTTCCCTAATAATTAGTACTGTTGAACATCTTTTCCCGTGCCAGTTGGCCATCTGTGTATTCAGCTCCTCTGCCCATTTTTAAATTGGGTTGCTTATTTTTTTTTTGTTGAATTGTATAAGTTCTTTATATATTCTGGGTATAAACCCCTTATCGAATATTTCATTTGCAAATATCTTCTCCTATTCGGTAGGTTGTCATTTTGTGTTTGTTTTGTTTTGTTTTGGCTGAGTTGGGTCTTCGTTGCTGCATGCAGGCTTTCTCTAGTTGCAGCGAGCGGGGACTACTCTTTGTTGCGGTGCATGGGCTTCTCATTGTGGTGGCTTCTCTTGTTGTGGAACACAGGCTCTAGGTGTGCAGATTTCAGTAGTTGCAGCATGCGGGATCAGTAGTTGCAGCACATGGGCACTAGAGTGCGTGGGCTTCTGTAGTTGCAGCACACGGGCTCAGTAGTTGTGGCTCACGGGCTCTAGAGCACAGGCTTAGTAGTTGTGGCGCACGGGCTTAGTTGCTCTGTGACATGTGGGATCTTCCTGGACCAGGGATTGAACCTGTGTCCCCTGCATTAGCAGGCAGATTCTTAACCACTGCGCCACCAGGGAAGTCTCTGTCATTTTGTTTTGTTGATAGTTTCTTTTGCTGTGCAGAAGTTTTTTAGTTTGATGTAGTCCCATTTGTTTATTTTTTTGTTTCCCTTGCCTGAGTAGACTTATCTAGAAAGATATTGCTAAGACAAATGTCAAAGAAAGTACTACCTATGTTTTCTTCTAGGATTTTTATTGTTTCAGGCCTTACATTCAAGTCTTTAATCCATTTTGAGTTGATTTTTGTGTATGGTGTGGGATAGTGGTCTAGTTTCATTTTTTTGCATGTGACTGTCCAGTTTTCCCAACACCATTTATAAAATTCAATTACGTTTAACTCAAGTGTATATATGCATAGTTTTAAAAAGTCTAATAGTGCTAAAATGCTATTTTTCATTTGCTTAGCTTTTTTGCACTTGTTGGCAAGTTTTCCTTCAACTCCATTTTCTGTATGGTTAAATTTAACTACATCCTTCTGCTCTGTCTGGGTTGGTTACTCTTTAGACTTTTTTTGCTTTTCCTAGGAATACCTTTTACTTCTTTCCTGTGTAAGATCTACTATTTCTAGATCTATAACTTCCTTTTCTTTGGTTTAACTCCTTGTTTGGCTTCTTCAATAGCTTTTTGGAAAAGAGTGAATTTTTAAGACCTTGTATATCTGGAAATATTTTACTCTACCTGCACATTTAAATGATAGTTTGCCTGGGAATAGAATTCTAGTTTGAAAATCTTTTCACTTAGAAGTTTCTTTGTTTTTTTCCCCAATTTCCAATGTTATTATTGAGAACATTGATGCCATTTAATTTATTTTATATTTTTGACCGTGCCACGTGTTAGTTGCATCATGTGGGCTCTTCGTTGAAGCATGCAGTTTTCTCTCTCTAGCTGTGTTTCAAGGGCTCCAGAGCATGTGGGCTCTGTAGTTTGCAGCACGTGGGCTCTCTACTTGAGGTGCCCAAGCTCAGCAGTTGTGGCACACAGGTTTAGTTACCCCGAGGCATGGGGGATCCCAGTTCCCCAACCAGGGATTGAACCCTCATCCCCTGCATCGGAAGATGGACTCTTCACCACTGGACCACCAGGGAAGTCTCCCTTTTCTGTTTTTTAATCCTTTTGGTATGTCCTGTTTTAATTTCTGGGAACTTTTAAGATCTTCTTTTGTC
Source organism: Pseudorca crassidens (assembly GCF_039906515.1). Taxonomy (NCBI): domain Eukaryota; kingdom Metazoa; phylum Chordata; class Mammalia; order Artiodactyla; family Delphinidae; genus Pseudorca; species Pseudorca crassidens. Next base: position 52,442,453 of record NC_090304.1, on the reverse strand, counting down.
TCTGATGTGGAATTTCATGATGATGTGAACTGAAGGGATTTTCTTTTATTTTTGCTGGGCCTGTGATATACACTTTCTTCTTTTTTATTTTTTTACAATGGAATCTATGATTTTTTAATTAATTAATTTAATTTATTTATGTTTGGCTGCACAGAGTCTTTGTTGCTGCACGTGGGCTTTCTCTACTTGCAGCGAGTGGGGGCTACTCTTCATTGAGGTGCGTGGGCTTCTCACTGTGGTGGCTTCTCTTGTTGCGGAGCATGGACTCTAGACGCGCGGGCTTCAGTAGTTGTGGCTCGCAGGCTCAGTAGGTGTGCCTCGCGGGCTCTAGAGCACAGGCTCAGTAGTTGCTGTGCACGAGCTTAGTTGTTCTGCGGCATGTGGCATCTCCCCGGACCAGGGCTTGAACCCGTGTCCCCTGCATTGGCAGGTGGATTCTTAACCACTGAGCCACCAGGGAAGTCCTGACATACACTTTCAATTTGGAAACTCATGTCTCCTAGGTGTGGGAACTTATTTTATATAATTTATTTTAAAATATTCTCTGCATTAAAGTTTTCTTCGTTCTCTCTCCATATAATTTCTATTATTTGCATGCTGAGTCTCCTGGATTAATCTTAGATACTCCTCAAATTATCTAGTGTTCATCTCTTAGCTTTTTGCTATGCTTTCTGGAATATTTCCTTAATGTTGTCTTTCAATTATTTTATTTTATTTTTAAACTTTGGCTATCATAATTTTAATTTCCAAGAAAACCTGTTTTGAAACAGTGTTCCCTTTTTAAAAATAGGATCTTGCTCTTCCTTCAAAAATGCAATAGTGGGACTTCCCTGGTGGCACAGTGGTTAAGAATCCGCCTGCCAATGCAGGGGACACAAGTTCAAGCCCTGGTCCAGGAAGATCCCACATGCTGTGGAGCAACTAAGCCATGTGCCACAACTACTGAGCCTGTGCTCTAGAGCCTGCAAGCCACAACTACTGAAGCCCGTGCGCCTAGAACCCATGCTCCACAACAAGAGAAGCCACTGTAATGAGAAGCCCACACACCACAACAAAGAGTAGCCCCTGCTCTCCCCAACTAGAGAAAGCCTGCATGCATCATCAAAGATCTAATACAGCCAAAAATAAATAAATAAATAAATGAAATGAAAAATGCAATAGCTTTTATCATAGACTTTCTTTCCTTTCTATCTATCTTTCTTTCTTTTTGCTGGCTTATTTGTTTTATTTTTCTTTATTTCATATTGGAGATTTTATCAAATATATGGTAAACTTTTACAGTTTGTTCAGATTTAAGAGAAGCATCAAAGTAATTGGAAGCTCAATGTGAGGGGTAGAATTTCTTGATTAGAAGTGTTCATTATAGATGATTTGGTGGTGAACTGGCTTTTTTATTGAAGTTACCTCTATATTCAGAACTTACAGGTCCTTTCTCTGGGATGTTTCAGCTTATATACAGAAGGATCTTTCCATCTCTTTTTCAGTCTTATAAGATGCTGCCAGTGTTATGAAAGGTGCTTGGAGAGAGACCATTGGTTATCAATCCCTGTATCTTCTGACAGCACCTCACCCTAGTAGTCTACTATGCCTGGTTTATGAGCCTAGAGCCTCTTATGTGCCATTCCTCCATAGATGGGGATAGGTTTATAACTACTGTTTATACCGTCTTTGATACAATTCCCTTGTTTTGGGCCCCGTTTCTCTTCCCTACCTTCTGTGCTACCTGGTATTTCACATTCCTGATCCTTTCTGGGGTTCAGCTTGGCTGATTGACTTGCTTCTTGTTGCTTTCCCCTTCAGTAAGCACTTTCTATCCTCTGTTTAGTCAGTTACCGTTGCTCTTTCTTTGTCTCCCAACTTAAAATATTATGGGTCTGGGTTAGAGATGTCACAGCCAGAGTTTGCGTTTTTACTTTTTCTTCTTGTTTTGGAACAATTTCAGAAAAGGAAGGAGGCAGAAACTCCTTTAATCTACCATCCTAAAACTGGAAGTTTGTTCAATTTTTCGGAATGGTGTTGCAGCTTATTGTCTCACTGGATAGTTTCAGCTATAAGCTACCATAATGATTTCAATATCTTTTGATTTTTATTTAAAATTCAAAAATCTGAAGAAATGTTCACTAATAGATGGTTTCTCTTAGCATCTTAGGCAAGTTACAATTTGGCCGTACAGTCTGTTGGCATTTCAGTGCAAACAGTATTGGTCTCATTTTTCTTTCCTAAGATGCTCTGTTCTTTACATAAACAACAGTAGAAGCAGTTGTTCTCTTCTATTGTGAGAGAGATTATCTCTTAGTAGCAAGTGGAGTGATTCATTCTCCGGCACATCTTAGAGGAAACTTTATTATTTGTGGGGGTTAGAGTGTGGGGAGAGGAGAGTTCCAGCAATGTGTCAGATATTACACATTCTGGACCTACATAAAAAGAAGCAACCTCGGGGCTTCCCTGGGGCTTCCCTGGTGGCGCAATGGTTGAGAGTCCGCCTGCCGATGCAGGGGACATGTGTTCGTGCCCTGGTCCGGGAAGATCCCACATGCCGCGGAGCGGCTAGGCCCGTGAGCCATGGCCACTGAGCCTGCGCGTCCGGAGCCTGTGCTCCGCAACGGGAGAGGCCACAACAGTGAGAGGCCCGCGTACTGAAAAAAATAAAAATAAAAAAGATAAAAAAAGAAGCAACCTCTTCTCCCACTGCAATTTCAAAACCTAGAAGTAACACCTCACATCTAAGGCTCTGAGAAATCACATTATTTATAACAAGGACCATGATTCACATGAATGGAACAAAATGGAATTATCAAAAATAGATTTTGTAGATCACTCTGCAGCAAAAATATCTTGTAACATAGCTTATAAATTGGCCATAAACATAGGTAGAACAATTCCATTGAAGTTCTAACCGCCTTCTCCTCCACCTTGACTGAATAACATTTATACTTATACCATGGCACATCCTTGAATGTCAAGGTATTTGGAAAACAGGTTTTGACATGAGGCCTCCTATGTCTTTTTATTTTTTTTAATTGTAGTCCTTTTGAAATGAGACTTGCTTAAACATACCTTGTGTTAATTGTGCTTATTTAACTGGTCACCTTGAATTATTGGGCATTTGTCATTTTTATGCTTTGTATATTGACCCACTATTATTTTTAGTAGCAATGATTCTAATAACTTGTGGAGTAGGTTAGAAGGGCTTCACATTTGATGGAATTTGAATTCCTGCCAGAGCTATTATTTGTTTCAAATATGAGCAATATGATTTCAGTCCTTTTACCTGGGCAGTTTTTCTCCTTTTATTGATTTCCTGCCTCTCCAAGAGTAATAAATCCTTTTTAGGGGGTAGTAAACAGAAAAAGACATTACAGTTTGGTAACCACTACTGTATTTTATATATATATATACACACATATATATATACACACATACACACATGTATGTATACATACACACACACACACACACAAGCACACACACACAGTATTGAGTGCCTAATGTTCAAGGAGTTGTGTGAGGTGTTTTAAGGGATCTAAAGATGAGAATGTCAGATGCTTTCAGCTGCAAGTAACAATGACAAAGACATATTATGAAGACATTAATACATATAAAGACATTTATTATTTTGCTAAAAAAAGTCCAGAGGAAGTCCAGTTCCAAGGTTGGTACAGTGGCCCAATGATGCCTTTTAGCTTTTTGCTTAGCCATCATCAGTGGTTGGCTTTTTTCTTCAGGATTATATATTAATGTTCACAAGATGTCTTTGCCCTAGATATCATGTCCTTATATAACCATATCCAATGGCAGAAAAATGGCAGTTTTTCCTCATCTATCTGTTCTCATCAAGGAAGAAAATTTATCTCAGAAGTCTCTGGCACATTTCCTTTGTATCCCACTGGCTCAGATCAAGTTAGGTGCCTATAGTTTAGCTGAAGGGAAGCTGGAAAAGTATCTGTCATTTCCAATATATATTGTGGAAATGTGTGTGTGCGTGTGTTTGTTGTTGGATAGGCAACAAATACTGTCTGTCATCAGGGAGTAAGATGAAATCTCAGTCCTCCCTCAAGAAGTTTTTTGTCTCTGGGGCAGAAAGTCAAGCTGTAATTATATTACAATTTTTGTGTGCTGGATTCCTGCTCATACTCATGGGCTTCAAATTAACAATCCCTTTTTTTTTTTTTTTTTTGAGGTATGCGGGCCTCTCACTGTTGTGGCCTCTCCCGTTGCGGAGCACAGGCTCAGCGGCCATGGCTCACGGGCTCACGGGTTCACGGGTTCAGCCGCTCCGCGGCATGTGGGATCTTCCCGGACTGGGGCACGAACCCGTGTCCCCTGCATCGGCAGGCGGACTCTTAACCACTGCGCCACCAGGGGAGCCCCAATAATCCCTTTTAAACTGATCAGAAAAACAGCTCTAGGTACTTCCCTTTGGAGTTGCCAAAGCCGTCCTCTCCCATTGTCCCCAGTTTTTGGTTATGAGATCTGATCTGGGCATCTTTTTCATAAGTGTCGTAAAGGAATGCAGTATCAATTTACATCACATGATTTTAAGCGATGTTCTCTTTCCCCAAAACGCTCTTGCCCTTCCATCTCCACATGCTCAAATCCCATTCACCTTTTGAAGAAAACTAAAAATAATCTCTCTCATTTATTTCATTTATTCAGCAAATATCTGTTGCATGCTTGCTGTGGAGCAAGCACTCTGCAAGTGCTGGGGATACAAGACATGAGTTTTGACCTCATGAAGCTTATAGTCAGGTGGGGAAGACTGACAAATAACAAAAACAATTAAGTGATGGGGAAGAATAGGGTACATTGGGAAGACAGGCAGGAGTACTTACACTCTGTTGGAATTCGAGCAGACAGAGAGGTCTTTTTGAGGACTTTTAAAAGATGATACCTAAAGAATGAGTAGGAATGGGGACGAGGGAGGGAGGTGCACGTGTTCAAGATTAAGAGAAATCATTCAAGTGGAAGTGCTGGTGAAAGCACCCTTGAAAAAGGCCTCTTTAATTCCTCCTTCTCCCAAGTAATTTCTCCGTTTGATGAACCCCATAGCACATATGTAACTTTTAGACCATAAGATCTCTAAAGATAAAACATATGACTTACACAGAGCACTTGATAAATATGATTTTGGCTTCAGAGGAGAATGAGGCATTATATGTGTCAACGCAAAATGCTAAGTTAAAACATTAAAAACATCTGAGGTAAGAGGTGGATTATATCATATCGCTCTTCAAAATGATAGGAATAGCCTCACCTACCTAGATGATTACAGAGACCAAAGCAGCAGGGAAGAATTGGTTCATAAAGTTCTGGAGGAAGTACAAAGTAATTATAGTTCCAATCCTCAGATGTTACTTTAAAGGCTATTTCAGGAAACATAATGAAAACCTGGTACCCATCAGAAAGAAAAAATAGCCACTCATTTTTGTTTGCAGAGCTTTTCTTCTTAAATATTGCCTTGGTATTGGCTGCTCTTTGTGTGTACTAGGGTTTTGGGTTACTGGTGGGGCGAGCCTTATCAGACCTGACAAGCTACTTTTAAAATCAAGTATTAAAAAAGAAAAAATCAAACATCCATGTCACAACTCAGGTTTCTACTGTTTCATTTTAGATGCATGATCTAAAATCTTTCTGCTGCTTGGCTGAGGGGAACTAGAAGTTAGTAAATTTTAATAGAGAAGTAGATTTGGGGGTATAGCTGTTGTCTTGATAGGCCAGAATAAATGAATATTTAAGAATCTCTTTTCCTCCCCTTAATTTATTCTAGTTCATTCAGCAATTCATCCTTGGGTTTGAGAAGGCACTTGTTTGATCCTGCCATTTCTACAGCTAAGTAAACAATAACCCTCAAATAATGAGAAAATGTACTTAAGTGTGTTTTGTGAATGGTAAGGCTCTATACACAATTTTAAGGACTTACTTTTTATTATTAACTAGGACCTATTTTTGATACCAATTTTTAAAAGCGTCCTTTTCAAGGCCAAGGATTACTTTTTCCAATGCTGTCCTATCGTATGGTGAGTTGTGGCTGAAGTATGGTAAGGTGTGGATTACAAATTCTCTAATTTGATAATTCTTAACCTTTATTTACCTTTTATTAATAGATCTTATTTTTTTAAAGTTTTAGATTTACAGAAAAATTGAGCAGGCAGTACAGAAAGTCCACATATACTTCTCCCCATCCCCAGTTTCCTTTATTAATATCTTACATTAGTACGATACATTTGTTACAATTAATGTACCAATATTGATACATTGTAATTAACTAAAGTCCATATTTATTCAGATTTCCTTAGTTTTTGCCTAATGTCCTTTTTCTGTTCCAGGATCCCATTCACCTTTAAACTTACCAGTTTAGTTATGTTAGTTATATCCACATTACTCCTAGTTGTCATGTATTCCTGAGCTCCTCTTGAGTGTGACATTAACCTTCATTTTTGGGTCATGAACTGGGTTGAAAATCTGATGAAAGCTATGGATTCTCTCCACAGAAAGATACACATGCTGCAGATGCCTGATTTAAGGGAGGCTCCCCCACAGCAGATTCAGAAGCCCTGCTTTAGAGGGAATGGGTGATCTTTTTTTTAAAATTAGTTTTTATTGGAGTATAGTTGAGTTACAATGTTGTGTTAGTTTCTGCTGTACAGCAAAGTGAATCAGTTATACATATACATATATCCACTTTTTTAGATTCTTTTCTCATATAGGTCATTACAGAGTATTGAGTAGAGTTCCCTGTGCTATACAATAGGTTCTTATTAGTTATCTATTTTATATATAGTAGTCTGTATATACCAATCCCAATCTAACAATTTAATCCTCCCCTCCCATAAACCATGTTTGTTTTCTACATCTGTAGAAAGGTGATCTTTTTATTTTATTTTTTAATATATTTATTTTTGGCTGCATTGGGTCTTCGTTGCTGCACGTAGGCTTTCTCTAATTGTGGCGAGCAGGGGATACTCTTCGTTGCAGTGCGCAGGCTTCTCATTTTGGTGGCTTCTCTTTGTTGTGGAGCACGGGCTCCAGGTGCGCAGGCTTCAGTAGTTATGGCACATGGGCTTCAGTAGTTGTGGCTCACAGGCTCTAGAGCACAGGCTCAGTAGTTGTGGCACATGGGCTTAGTTGCTCCGCGGCATGTGGGATCTTCCCAGACCAGGGCTCGAACCCATGTCCCCTGCATTGGCAGGCAGATTCTTAACCACTACACCACCAGGGAAGTCCCCAGGTGATCTTTCAATGTCCACTTCCCCACATCAGGGCCATGCTCTACCTCTAATTTGTTGTGTGACCTTTTTGCAACCCCATTTTCCTACCTGGGCCTCAGTTTCACCACCTGTGAAATGAAGGGTTTAGTTTACCTGACGTCTAACTCCTTTTCTATCACAGTAGAAGGTGGGGGTCACTTAAAACTGTCCATATCTGAGGAACAAATGTTGGTAAGAGAAGACCAAAGCAGGTCAAGCTAGGGAAGTGGATGGGTTTATCAACGAGGAGGTTGTGGAGGTTCAATTGGGGGAAAAGACAAAACCTGGGTTCCACTTTATGGCTCTGCGAATTTTGTAAATCATTTCCTTCCTGTGACCTTTAGCTTTCTTGTCTACAAAAATGTGGAGGCCCTGCTTCTGTTACGAAACTCCTGGGAGCAACAGTACCTAGTAGGGTATCGTCTGAGGAATTATAAGAAAAAAGATGGAGAAGGTGGGTGCAGAGGTGAAGGGCGTATCTGAGGACTGTGAGGCAGAGCTGAGGGCTCAGGAAAGAGGAACCTTCTGTACACCTTAGGGCCTTCCGACTTCACCCACACTTGGGGTCAATTCCGCCTCCATTCTGGCCCCGTCTCCGCCCCAATGCCCTCCCCTCCCCTCAGGTTGCGACGAGTCACACTTCGCATGGCCGCCACGGTGAGACGCTTTCCACCGCAGGAGGGCAGCGCGCGCGCTCTGGCGCTGCCACCTCACTCGACAGCTCTGCCCGCCCTTAACCTCTTCCGATTGGCTCAGCCCGTAAGTGACATCAGTGCTCCTTATTCTACCCCGTCAGCTCCCCCAGGCTCCACCCCACCATCTCCCGGCTTCTCCCGACGCGAAGGGAAACGTAACCTCCCCACGTCTCCTCTGCCTGGGCGGAGCCGGGAAAGCAGGCTAAACCAGGAAGGCGCTGGCTGTGGCGCGCACGCGCTCGCACGCACGCACGCACGCACGCACGCCGTGGCTGGCTGGGCGGCAGGCTCGCGCCCGGGTTCGCCCCGCGCTGCGCCGCGCCACAGGCTCGCGCACTCAGCAGGTTGGGCTGCGGTGGCTGCAGCTGTGGAGCTGGAACGCTACGTGTGAGAGGTCCCAGACACGTCTGCGGCTTCGGCTCCGCCACCCTCGCCTCAGTCTCGGTGCCGGGTGCTGAGAGGGGAACAGCTCTAGCCTCGGGACTCCCGAGCACACCCCTGGCTGCTTCCGACACCGCCCTCCTTCCTTTCCCAGCTGCGGGCCTCGCTCGGTGCTAGGCGACTCCGAGTAGAGGCGGCGGCGACGGCTGCCTGTCTGTGAGAGGAGCCTTGTTCTCCAGCCTTGCTCCGCTGCCGGGCCCTGCAGGGGCCGAGAGAGCTCGGCGCCGACCCTTCCTCTATCCTCCCCGTGAACCGGTTGGAGCGGCGTCGGTCTGGGAGGTCTCTGGGCTGAGGCGGCGGCAGCTCCTCCGGCTCCATCATGTCCGCGGGCGGAGACTTCGGGAATCCGCTGAGGAAATTCAAGCTGGTGTTCCTGGGGGAGCAGAGCGGTGAGTGCGCGGCTCCCCCACTCCTGGCAGCTGGCAGTGGCTTCCCCGCACCGCCCCCAGTGCGGCCCTTCCGTCCGCGGAGGCTCCCTGCGGGCCTCGCGGTCGCGCTTCCTTCCACCCCCTAGCCCTTGAGCCTGTTTGCCGACCCCTGTTAGCCACGCATTCCTCTTCGCCATGATCCGTCGATCGGATTCTGACCCTTCCGCCCCCCACTCCGCCCGCTCCTTTCCCCGCCGCCCGGCCCTCTCCCGTGGATCTGCCCTCCCCACTCCTCACCCCGCCCAGCCCCAGCCTCCTGTCCATCCCTTTCTTCCTCCGGTCTCCGTCGTCTCACCGAAGCCAGCTCCCTTCCTTGAGCCCCACCCTTGTTCCTTGCTTTGATCCCAGTTGCTCAGCTCGATGAGGCCCACCTGGGAAGCCCCACTCCGGGGAACCGGCCCTCTTCAACCTTGCGCCGGGAGGGTGGGATCTGGGCGTTGTTTTCCCCAGAGGCTTGGCCCCGAGAAGCGCGGATCTTATGGAAGGCGGGGGGGGGGGGGGAGTCCTAGGAAATTCTTGGATTGTTTTCACCTAGGTGGGGAATGGGTCTGGGTTATAGAGGATACATATCTGAATTGGAGGCGACTTGATGGAATGGTTGGGGAGTGAGGGAGTGGCGGCGGCAGTAGCGGTTTTTGCCCCTTGGGTTAGGCTGTGGCCTGTTGGAAAACCTCGTTTTCTTTTCTTGACTTTCATCCCTGGCGATTCTTTTGGCTGTGTTCATGCTTTTCCAATCTCTGCCAGATGCTATGTCATGATCGTTTTACTTGGAATTTTTCACATCTCACCTCTCCTTTTTCTGCTTCAACACGAAGCGCAGTGTCTGATTCTCCTCACGGCGGTGCAAACAGGAATTACTGGAGAAATGTTAATTCCATTTCTTCTTGAGTATTTTCCAATTATATATTCAGGATTCCTTAGGGAGAGAAGGCTTTAGAATAACGAACATCTTTGTTTTGTAGGGTTTCCTTTGCGGATAGGGAGTAACAGAGTAGAGAAGGGATAGATTGATCATCCAGTTATCTAAATTCGATTCGAATATGTAATACCATTTTGGCTAAATGATTCTTTTATGGTTAATATTCCATAGTATCTGATGAGTGAAATTATTATCTCATATACTTGGTCAGGCTCCTGCTGTCATTGTACTTTGTGTTAGGTATAAGCTTCTAATTTTCTGATGGTTGTCTCTAAAAATTACTTCTTGTGGTAATTCCAATTTTATGCTGTATTATGCAAACTTCACACTCTGTAGTTTAGAGATTATCATCCTCCATTATTTTTCTCACACTTTTCCTATCTTTAAAATTGAGACATTGAGAGATTAGTTCCTCCCGAGTCATCAGACATTGAGTTACATGATAGGTGTTTTAGGTTAGGCTATAGAAGACATTTATTTCTTTTGATTGGAAGGAAAATAACTGATATAAATTCAGAGCTCTTATTACTGCTCTTAACTATTTATACTAATTTGTGTGGCATTAAAGTAGGTTAATAATAGTTGCAAAATTGCTTCCAGTTAGACCTGATAAATTGTTTTTCTCCTTTCATACATAATCTTTTCTCCCTGCCCTCTTACCAAGTCTCCTCTTTGCTTTTTTTTGCTATACAGATATAAACTTGTTTCTTCAAGTGACTTAGTAAGACCTATGAGATTGATCCCTGTCCAGGTATTTTATGACAGTTTCAGGACAGTGACATACATAAAATACAGCCTATTGGTCATTATTGATAAATAGGATCTAAAGTGCTTATTGTGCACTCAGGGATGTTAATGCCTGCCTTACATTGTGATGCAGAGCTATTTAGTTTGCATGAAAAATCCATTAATCTCTGTCCTAGAAAGTTTTTAGTATGAATAGAAATCATAATTTAAGTATCTGCAGGTTTCCTTTGAATTTCTTGGGTATTTATATTCTAATTCACATTGCAGAGTTTTATGGCTTCTCATTTCTTAGTTTCTTCAAGTCTTTACTAACTCCCCTTCCTTCCACCATAATTCCTGAAGCCATCTTAGATTTTTTTTTAAGTAGACTTGATTTTTTAGAACAGTTTTAGATTTACAGAAAAATTAAGAAGATCATGCAGAGGTTTCCCATATAGCCCCACCCAATATCGCATATTATTAACATATTAGTAAGGTACATTTGTTACCATTAATGAAACAATATTGATACATTATTAACTAAAGTCTATAGTTTACCCAGATTTCCGTAATTTTTATCTTTTTCTGTTTCAGCATTCAATTCAGGATACCACACTACATTTGTTTGTCCTGTCTCCTTAGGCTCCTCAGTTTTTTTTAGTATTGTGTTTACATGCTTTTTAACTCTGTGGAACTGTGAGCTAAATTATCTTTTGAGGCTACTACATTGCTAAGTAATACCATCCAGTAGCTTTGGAAAGACGGATCTCTGTTTTCACAGGCAGTGTCTGTAGTTTTCTTATGCATTAGCAAAGGTCTGTAGAGTCAATGTCATCTTTTTTTCTTTTTTAAATTAATTTATTGATTTTTGGCTGAGTTGGGTCTTTGTTGCTACGCGGGCTTTCTCTAGTTGCGGCGAGCAGGGGCTACTCTTCATTGCGGTGCGCAGGCTTTCTCATTGCAGTGTCTTCTCTTGATGCGGAGCACCGGCTCTAGGTACACGGGCTTCAGTAGTTGTGGCTCATGGGCTGTAGAGCACAGACTCAGTAGTTGTGGCGCATGGGCTTTGTTGCCCTTTGGCATGTGGGATCTTCCCGGACCAGGGCCTGAACCCGTGTGCCCTGCATTGGCAGGCGGATTCTTAACCACTGTGCCACCAGGGAAGCCCAGTCCATGTCATCTTGATTTAACTCTTAATGAATTTTTTATTTTTAGGTTTTAGAATTCTACAATTCAGCTTTCAAAGACTAATCTGTGGCAAAGCCTTGTTTGTTTCCTTAATGGCATTGACCACATTTCTATTTCTTACTTGTGTTTATGTTTGTCTGTTTCCCACAGCAGAATGCAGGTCCCATGAAGATTAAAAATTATTAATTTTTTTGTTCATTGTATCCCCAGTGCCTAGAATAGTGCCAGGCTTGTAGTGGATACTCAGAATGAATGATGGTTGAATCTAATAGTAACCAAAGCTAGTAGTCATCTTTGTTACGGTGAAGTCTACATTTTTTCCTTGCACATTTAATAGTTTAACAATAACTCTCTTTATTGGCCCCACATGCAGCTTGTGGGATCTTAGTTCCCCCACTAGGGATTGAACCTGGGCCCCGGCAGTGAAAGCGCTGAGTACTAACCACTGGACTGACGGGGAATTCCCAACAATAACATTTTATACTTACATTATTTGATTGTATATAGGGATACTCCAGATGCTCCAGAGCAGGGATTACAATAATTTATATATAACCTTTACGGTGTAACTAAAAAAAACCAAAAAAACAACTGACCAGAATTTTATACTTTTGTTTTTGAGTTGAACAAAATTAGTTTTGTTAAAGTTATTGTTAAATTATTTGCTATTAGTATAACACCTAAAAGTATGTCAAATGATTATTAAAGACATGTTCATGGAACAGATTTGAAGTTAGGTAGACTTTTTTATTTAGCTTTTCAAAAACAAGGTTCTGGGACCTCCCTGGCGGTCCAGTGGTTATGACTCCACGGTTCCACTGCAGTGGGTACCGGTTCGATCCCTGGTCGGGGAAATAAGATCCTGCATGCTGCATGACACAGCCAAAAAAAATAAGGTTCTGTATTCTATAATGAAGATGAAGTGTTTCAGTATATGAAGCCTCATATTGAATTAATGATATCAGTCTTGGTAATCTTCGTGTAAATTCTTAACAGTTTCTTTATATTTTAGTAGTATACATGCTTTAATAAAGAAATGTTGAAATACACAGCTTGAACCTGAAGTTTCTTTGAGCAACCTCTTTTGTTACCACCTTTGGCTATTGTCTTGAAATACAGAGGCAATTTTAGGAATGGTTTAGAGTAGAAGGTAATACTTACAAACAAATGTTATGAGTACAAATTAGGAAATGTAATTTCAAAAAGAAACACATACCTGGCCTGGTACTACTTATTTTTTCACTTTTTATTACCTTTTTTACATCAGTTCTTTTGAATTATAACGTGCTGTGTTGGGAAAAAGTGTCTTAATGTCAGAGACTAGGAACACTGAACAGTTTAGATTGGCTAGATCAGTGATCTTAAACTTTTTCTTCTCAAGAGCCTCTCAAGATGCTCTTACAAATTATTGAGGCTTCTAAAGAGCTGTTTATGTGGTTTATATCACTATTTACTGTGTTAAAAGTTAACTGAGAAAATTGTTTAATATTTAATTCATTTAAAAAGAGTAGTGTTAAATCCATTACATGTTGACATAATTTTAGTGAAAGAGAACTATTTTTCAAACAATAATTTAGTGAGGGAGTGGCATTGTTTTACATATTTGCAAATCTCTGTAATATCTGATGTATTAAAAGTCATCTGCTTCTCACAGCTGCTTCTGCATTCAGTCTCTTGTAATATCACACATCACATAGGCTCTGGAAACTCCACTATACACTCATGAGAGAACAAAAGTGAAAAAAGCCAAATAACATCTTGATATTATGAAAGTGGTTTTGACCCTCAGGAGAGTAGTGGCCCAGCCAAAGGGTCCTGGGGATCCTGGGAGTTGGTGGGCTGCATTTTGAGATCTGCTAGTTTCTAGATGATATTAAGCCATTTGTATCTTGTAGCTTCATATTGCATTTATTTTTTTTTTAACATTTATTATTTTTGGCTGCGTTGGGTTAGTTGCGGTGCTTGGGCTCTTCGTTGTGGTGCATGGGCTTAGTTGCCTCTGGGATCTTAGTTCCCCAACCGGGGTTCGAACCCACGTCCCCGGCATTGGAAGGTGGATTCTTAACCACTGGACTACCAGGGAAGTTGCCATATTGCATTTAGAACAGTCAAAAGGAGTTTATTCCATATCTTGTTTTGAAGTCTTAAAACTAATCAGTACAGCTAGTGATTACGAGCACAGAGTCTGGGTTTTATATTTTAGCCCTGCTCACTGACCTTGGGCAGATTATTGACTTCTTTATGCTTTAACTTCCTTATCTATAAAATAAATAATAGGACCTATCATATAGCGCTATTGTGAAGATTAAATTAGTTAATAAATGTAAAGCATTTAGAAGAGTGCCTGGCACATGTCTACTGAAAACTCCTACTCTGTCAATTATCAATAGTTTGATAGAGCCTACTCTTAAGAAATATACATTTCATCATGGAAGAAACATATAATACCTAATACAATATAGTGCAATGAGTGCAGCTGCTTTGAAAAGTACAGTTAAAAGATACAGAGAAGTGACAGGGGAGCATGGAGTTTCAGGGAAGGTATTGATACATTATAAATATGACTGACTAAAAGTTTAAGGATCTTCTAGTTGAAATTCTTGAATTAGAGCATTCCAAAGTTGGAGGAGACTTGAAGAAGTCACCCAATCCATTTCTCTTAGGGCTTTAAACTGGATTGCTGTTTTTCCCCTGTAACTTTATTTTTAACAGTTAACACAATCACATAGTTCACAAATCAAAATTATGTAAAAAGATATACTTTCAGAAAACTTACTGCTACCCCTGTTCCTGTGACCTCATTCCCCACCCCCTCCTCTATTAGTAATTATATATATATACCATTATGTATATTCTGGGATTTCTTTATGCAGACACAAGCAAATATGAATACAATTTTTATTCTTCCTTACATACGAGGTATCAGATTTTATTCTGCATCTTGCTTTTTTTCGCTTAACAATAATTCCTAGAGATGTTTTCACATTAGTACTTAGAGCACTTTCCCATTCTGTTGTTTTGTTTCTAAATACAATTTTTTTCATTTAGAATAGTTTTAGATACACAGAAAAATTGCAGAGATAATACGGAATTCCTGTATACTCTACACCAGTTTCCTCTGTAATTAACAGCTCATGTGTACATTTTTCACAACTAATGTACCAATATTGATACATTATTATTAACCAAAGTCCATATTTTATTTCGATTTCTTTAGTTTTTTTCCTAATGTCTTTTTTCTGTTCCAGGATCCCATCTAGGATACTACATTTGATTTAGTTGTTAGAGCTCCTTAGGCTGTTCTTGTCTGTGACAGTTAAACTGGACCACTCTTTTTTGTTTGTTTGTTTGTTTGTTTTTTGCGATACGTGGGCCTCTCACTGTTGTGTGGCCTCTCCCATTGCGGAGCACAGGCTCCAGGATGCGCAGGCTCAGCGGCCATAGCTCACGGGCCCCGCCGCTCTGCGGCATGTGGGATCGTCCCGGACCGGGGCACGAACCCGTGTCCCCTGCATTGGCAGGCGGACTCTCAACCGCTGCACCACCAGGGAAGCCCTGGACCACTCTTAAATTACTTCATTCTAAGAGATCTCCAGGAGAACATGTTTTGTAATTTTTAGTATTAAACTTCCCTGTTCTGAAATTCTCAAATCTATTCCCTTACTATTGTAGTTAAGTTTTTTCTTCTTAGGGAGGCAATATATACTGATAAAGACAGCTCTAGAGACAGTTATACTTTGGTTCTAATCTTGAAGCCCGTGTTTACAGTGTGATCTTGGACAGTTTATTTAACCTTTCTAAATTCTTTTCATTTCTGATATGCAGTACTAACCTAGCAGTGTTGTTTTCCCCATTCTCTAAATATAGATATTATACATTTTGGTTAGATCAGTATTTAATCTTCACATTATTGTTATTAGGTAATGGTATTCACAGCTGAGCTGTGTAGTATACTGATTTATTGTACTATATTTCATATATTTTTTTTGTTTTCCTTTGTGTCACTATTTGACTTGCTTTTTTCTTAATTATCCCCAAACTCTTTACCAGTAGTGTAGATCTCAGTTATTTGAATACATTAGGTTTGCCTGGGACATCTCTCCCAGAACCTTCTGACCTTGAGGGTAACTATTGTATAATAGTTACCCTCCAGAATTGATGTACAACTGTCAATGTGTGATCTCCTTTACTTTCATTTTGAGGGTTTCCTTCTCTCTTGTGTTGGATGGATCCCTTGTTTCTCAGATTACTTTTTTCTTCTTTGTTTTACTCATTACGTTGAATGTATCCACCAGTAAGTAGCTTCCTAATAAAGGGAACATGGGAGGAAGTTTTTTGAGACCTTGTATGTCTGAAAATGTGTTTGTACAACCTTTACACTGAAGTTTGGTGGAGTTTAGAGATTTGGGTTGGATATATTCTTCCTTCAGAAATTTGATGACATATATTGCCTTGTAGAGTCTAGTATTGCCATTTATGACTCTTGGTGTTTTGATCTTTCATAATGATGTGTTTATTTTCATTTTATGTGCTGAGTAATAGGTATAAATATTTTCAAACTGGAAACTTAAGTTGTTTATTTTCAGGAAATTTTCTTGACTTAACTAGTATGATATTCACCTCTCCATTTTCAGTTCTCTCTGGAATTCTTATTAGACCTCCTGGATTGATCCTCTAGTTGTATCTTATCTTGCCCCTTTTTCATTTATTTGTTTCTGTTTTAATTCTTAAAAAATTTTCTCAACTTTCTTTTACCCTATTACGTTTTATTTCTGCTATCGTTTTAATTTCAAAGAGCTCTTTGTTTTCTGATTGTTTCTGTCTATAACATCTTTTTGATTCTAGTATCTTCTCTTGTTAAAATTTTTTTTAATTGAAGTATAGTTGATTTTCAACATTGTGATAATTTCTGCTGTATCTCTTGTCATTTTGAGGATATTAAAGAGATATATGGCTTTCTTTTCAATACTCAGTTTTTTGTAAATTGCTTTTCACTTATGTTTATTCTAGTTTCTCTATTTCTTGTTTGATGTGGTCCTCAAAGAACTAGTATTCTTAACTGTCTCCTTTTGTTTAAGAGTTGAGCACTAAAAATTTGATTTTAAGCTCTTTTGTGGGTTTATTGGGCTTCTCTGTAGGACAGTCTGGCTGAGTTCTTTTTGGGGGAAGAAGTCTCTGATGTTAGCTCTTTTAAGTCTTTTTGCCAGTCACATTTCCTTTTTTTTAAAATTAATTTTAATTTTTGGCTGCTTTGGGTCTTCATTGCTGCACGCAGGCTTTCTCTAGTTGCGGAGAGCGGGGGCTACTCTTGTTGCGTTGTGCGGGTTTCTCATTGCGGTGGCTTCTCTTGTTGCACAGCACGGGCTCTAGGCGCATGGGCTTCAGTAGTTGTAGCACGCAGGCTTCAGTAGTTGTAGCTTGCAGGCTCTAGAGCTCAGGCTCAGGAGTTGTGGCGCAGGGGCTTAGTTGCTCTGCGGCATGTAGGATCTTCCCAGACCAGGGCTTGAACCCATGTCCTCTGCATTAGCAGGTGGATTCTTAACCACTGCACCACCAGGGAAGTCCCGCCAGTCACATTTCTTAAAGAAGAGTTGTCCAGTGTCCTGCTGGAGAGGATAATATTGGTTGCCAGCTTTCTTGGAGCTGAATGGAGACAGGGTTTGAAGATAACATTAGAGTATATGAATTTAATTTACTTTGTTTTGTTTTGTTTTTTGTGGTACACGGGCCTCTCACCGTTGCCTCTCCCACTGCGGAGCACAGGCTCAGCGGCCATGGCTCACGGGCCCAGGCGCTCCGCGGCATGTGGGATCCTCCCGGACTGGGGCACGAACCTGTGTCCCCTGCATCGGCAGGCGGACTCTCAACCACTATGCCACCAGGGAAGCCCTACTTTGTTTTTAATACAGTTTGTACTTCAGACTTCGCTTGACTCTTGTATTCACCAGTCCAGAAACCCTCTATTTTCCTTTCTCATAGCATAATCTATAATCTTCTGATGGAGTGGGAGAGGAACCTGGCTGTGTGGAATAGAGGAGGGGATGTGAGGGTGTCAGTCTCCCTTTTAAACAGATTTTCATCCATTCCTTTCATTTTTAGCACCACCTTTACCCTTATTTCTAGATGTACTTGGTGCCTACATTGGGGGGGTTCTCTGGCACAAATCAGATTGTTTCTCAGCTTTCCCCATTGTCAGTTTAAAATTGATCTTTATAGAATCTATTAGGTCAGGTACCACTTTGCATTTGCTTTCTAGCTTCTAACTGATTTTCTGAGAATCAACACATTTCGACATTTAGAATTGCTTAGGGTTTTCAGTTTCTGTTCTTTATTTTTCTCTTTTTTAAAAATAAATTTATTTATTTTATTTATTTTTGTCTGCACTGGGTCTCCGTTGCTGCGTGAGGGCGTTCTCTAGTTGCAGTGAGTGGGAGCTACTCATCGTTGTGGTGCACGTGCTTCTCATTGCAGGGGCTTCTCTTGTTGCAAAGCACGGGCTCTAGGTGCATGGGCTTCAGTAGTTGTGGCACGCGGGCTCAGTAGTTGTGGCTTGCGGGCTCTAGAGCACAGGCTCAGTAGTTGTAGTGCGCGGGCTGAGTTGCTCCACGTGGGATCTTCCTGGACCAGGGCTCGAACCCGTGTCCCCTGCATTGGCAGGCGGATTGTTAACCACTGCACCACCAGGGAAGTCCCTCCTCTTCTTTTTTAAAAGTACATTTTATAAAATTAAAACCAACTCATTTATATCCATGTTTATAGCAGCATTATTCACAGGAGCCAAAAGGTAGAAGCAATCCAAGTGTTCATCCATGGATGAATGGGTAGACGAAACATGGTTCTGTGTATACATACAATGAAAACTGATTCAGCCTTAAAAAGGAAGAAAATTCTGACACATGCTTTAACATGGATGAACCTTGGACATTATGCTAAGTGAAATAAGCCAATCACAAAGGGACAAATACTGTATGATTTTTTAAATTAACTGATAATAAGCATTACTGTTATCTCAACCTGCCATTGTGAGATTGCATAAAACCTTGCCCATACACCCCGCATAGACTTCTCTTTGAGATGAAGTCCAAGCTCTTCTGCCCTAGTCAGACCCTTTCAGAGTCTGGATTCTACCTTCCTATCTCTAACCTTATTGCTAGAACTCATCTTTACCTATTACTGTTAGACAGGTTTTTGTTTTTTTTTTTTAAGTTAAAAAAAATCATCATTAAGGTGTTACGTGCTGTACAGAACACACATCTTTGCATTTTAAGTTTTCTGTTCTAAGAATCATAGAATCTTACAGGTCATTTATGTATTTAATAGATGTCCACTGTGTGCCAAGCATAGAGCTAGGTCCCGGGAAATGTAGTTTTTAACAGATCAGGTATAATCTCTGTTCTCTTCTTGTTTATGGTCTAGCAGGGAGCAGTAAAGTAGATTTAAATCTTTATATTTGTACCTTCCAACCTCTGTTCTTGGACCTCCCGTCCAATCCATCCTCCACATTGATATCAGAGTGAACTTTATAAAAATGTAAATCAGAGTAACTTCTTACTAAAAACAAAAACATCTTGACTGTGCTTAAAGCCACAGAATAGTACACTTAAAAATGGTTAAAATGGTAAATCTTATGGTATAGTTTATCACAATAAAATTTTTTAAAAATTGTAAAAACTCAAAAAAATCCCCACCTTTGCAGTTTTTTGGGTTTTTTTTTTGCTTTTGTTTAAATCACTCTTAGAATAAGATCTTTCCAAATGATCTACATTGCTCACACTGAATTTTTTGGCTCCTCCCCATCCGTCCATTCTTGAGCATATCTCCCACCATCTCTCTCTGTTTCAACCATACTGACCTTTTTTTTTTTTTTTTTTTTTTTTGCTGTACGCGGGCCTTTCACTGTTGGGGCCTCTCCCGTTGCGGAGCACAGGCTCCGGACGCACAGGCTCAGCGGCCATGGCTCACGGGCCTAGCTGCTCCGCGGCATGTGGGATCTTCCCGGACCGGGGCACGAACCCGTGTCCCCTGCATTGGCAGGCAGACTCTCAACCACTGCGCCACCAGGGAAGCCCCATACTGACCTTTTTTAAGTTATAACTCTTAACCAATCTCCATCTTGTTATATATTCCCTCTTCCCCTTTGTCAGATTAACTCCAGCTTATCCTTTAGCTTCAAGAAACTTCTTCAAGGCTTTGCTGACTTCCTCAGAGTGGTTTAGTTTCCCATTCTTTATAGCCCGTCAACACTGTCCTTCTCCTTGCTGCCTTTAATACAGTTGTAATTATTTGTCTGTTAAAATTTCTGTTTTCCATTTGTTCTGTAAGTTCCACAGAGGTAGCATTCATGAATTTATTGTTCATTGCTGTATTCTAAGCACCATTGCATAGTGCTTGGCATATAGCGGGAGCTCACTAAATATTTTCAAATAAGTGAATGATTTCTGATTTTTACCATACTTAGTTTCAGAAAGGCTTTGAGGTAGCTTGCTACCTCAAAAATACGCATAAAAGAGGATAATTAAAAGAAAAACAGAATAAGACAAAAAAACCTAACGTAGGAGAAAGGTTTGATATGCCAAGTATCTGGTATGAATCTGAAGAGTCAGTGGCTCAAGATGAGGAAAATGATAACTCGGAAAAGGCTATTGGATTTATCAAGAACTAATTGCTAATTTTTAAAAAGTGGTCTCAGTAGAGTTTTGGAGAGTCAAGAAGTCAGTCGTTGTAAATGGCATATTTGAAGAGTGAGTGTGATTTAACCAAATATGTTTTTGGGTTCTTAAAGTATTATTTAACCCCTTTATTATGGGAAAATTTAAACATATAAAAAGGTACAGAGAATAGTGTCATGAACCCCCATAAACTCGTACTCAGCTTCAACAATTATCCGCCACATACCAGAGTGAGTTGAAGAAAATCCCGTATATCCTATCATCGCAAATATTTTTGTATGATTGCTAAAAGATGAGAACTTTCTTATTGGTATATTCTTGACATTCATGGATATAGTTGCCCACAGAGGCCTTTATTTTTGGGATACTTTGCATTACATGGTTTGAGACTTAACATTTTAGGATGTCTAAATCTTTGCTATCAAATTGAACTTTCTCTGATGGAGGAACTGTCCGATATTTGTGCTGTTTAATATGGTGATGGCTACAGTGACTGAGAACTGATTTCAAAATTTTATTTCACTTTAATTTCAGTAGTCTCATGTGGCTAATTAACCCTTTATCTGTCTTTAACCATCCTCTTAAAACTGAAGAATATCCCTTTCAGAAATCTGTGCATGTGTACTTTAAATTATCTACATAATCAAGGTGAGTTAAGTTGATTATAATAGGGAAATAGAGCATGTGATGACTCATGAATTTAGACAGATTTTAGGCCACCTCTGGACTAAAGATATTTTGATCTGTAGTACTTAAGGCTGCATAAAATCCATTCTTAGATCTTTTAAATCTCTGTCCTTGGTGTCTAGCATAATGTCCTTCATACAGGCAACCATAAAATATTGAATCTGTCCAGTCATTAGGAATCTGAGTAAACAGGTCTTTCTTCTTTAAGCAGGTGACAGAAGCACTAATATATTGACATTAAGTAAATAGGACAAAACTAGATGGCTATTGAAGTTACTAATTTGCAAACCTTTTATGTTTGTTTATCAAGTTGTTTAATATGGAATGTTTCTTTCCTTTGGCCTGTGAAACTTCTATAGTTAATGTGATATGGGGGAAAAGTTATGGGGCAGGAGTTAGGGATACTGAACTGTGGTCTTTGCTCCGCCACCTTATACATTATGAGCCCTTAAAGCGTTCATTTTAACCTCTCTAGGTAAAATGAGAAGAATCTACCCATATAATATGGCCTGCATAGATGGTCCTCTGTAGGCTCCACCCAGGGACTTACTGTCAGCACCCTCTCATATATTCCTACCTATTTAATGCTCTCAGAGCTTTCAGAAATTGAGAGTAGTTCCTCTTCACAGAAAGACTGAGTACGTTTAGTTTTATTTATTTATTTATTTAAAATTTTATTTATTTATTTTTGGCTGTGTTGGGTCTTCATCGCTGCTCACGGGCTTTCTCTAGTTGCAGCGAGCGGGGGCTGCTCTTCATTGCGGTGCGTGGCCTTCTCATTGCGGTGGCTTCTCTTGTTGCAGAGCACGGGCTCTACACACGTGGGCTTCAGTAGTTGTGGCATGAGGGCTCAGTAGTTGTGGCTCACGGGCTCTAGAGCACAGGCTCAGTAGTTGTGGCTCACGGGCTTAGTTAGTTGCTCCGTGGCATGTGGGATCTTCCCAGACCAGGGATCGAACCCGTGTCCCCTGCATTGGCAGGTAGATTCTTAACCACTGCACCACCAGAGAAGCCCCCCCTTTTTTAAAAAAAAATTATTTATTTATTTTTGGCTGCATTGGGACATTTAGTTTTAAATAAAGCATTCCTTTTGTTCTTTCAAAATTCTTTAGTTGAACTTTCCTCTCCAAAATATTGTACATTTGTTTTCAAAACCTCTGATACTGCAATAATTAGTCTTCTGTGTGAAAACAATCTAAATAGTTATTTCAACCTCAGTCTGATTGATATTATTCTAAATACTGTGATGATTTATTTTTATTTTTCAGAATTTTTTCATTTGTGCCTGGTTATGGCTTGAAGTGTGTTCTTCCCAAATTCGTATGTTGAAGTTTAACCTCTAGTACCTCAGATGCAACTGGTTAAGGTGAGGTCCTCCTGGGGTAGGATGGGCCACTATACAGTATGACTCGTGTCCTTAAAAAAAGGGGAAATTTGGACACAGATATATACAGAGAGAATGCCGTCTGAAGGTGAAGGCAGAGATCAGGGTGATGCTTCTGTACACCAAGGGATGCCAAGGACTGCCAGCAAACCACCAGAAGCTAGGGAAGAGGCTTGGAACAGATTCTTTTCACAGCCCTCAGAAGGAACTAACTCAGCCAACACCTTGATTTTGGATTGTAGCCTCCAGAACTGTGAGACAATAAATTTCTGTTGTTTAAACCAGTTTGTGGTACTTTGTTACAGCAGCTCTAGCAGACTAATACAGTGCTTAATATCACTTTGCAACCAAATATAGAAATATAGCACCTCCTGACAGCTGTAATGGTTAATGTGTATTTCCTGTCAAACTGTCAATACTAGATAATAATTGACATTTGATTACTTAGTACAGATCAGACCCTGTTGTAAGTACTTTACAGTCTTAGCTAGTTTAACCCTTAAAACCAACCCCGTGAGATCTTTGGAGAAGTGGTTGATTTCAGGGCTGGGGCAGGGAAAATACAAAATAAGCTGGAGAGTATTCTGGTGCCAGAAAATAAGGAAGTGTTTATGAAAGGATGGGGGACATGTTGAAAGGGCACAGGAGCCAATGTGAAAGAGCGCCCAACAAGGAAAGTTGGAAATTTTTGAGCAACAAAATAAATAATGGTGATATTGGATTATAACCCACATAATTAAGATATTTATGAATACTTATTTAAATAAGTAAATAGATAAGAAAGGACTGCTCTTATAGTAAATAGAATGAGGGAAATAGAAAATCACCGTTGGAATACCACAGTGCTAATTGCTACAGGCGAGATCCATTTGATGAATGCTAAAATTAGAGGGCAAAATTTTGCGAAGACACAGGATATTTGAATAATCTCAAAGTATATTCCTCAAGATATTTATTATTTACAAGGGGAAAAACAGTAACTTATGGTAAAGAAACTCTGTGGAGATTGCCATAATCAAGTGATCAAGGTTAACATCACTAGGAATAAGACATTAATATGACATCATGTATTTCTTTTATGATGCACTGAGAAAGGCACATCAGTTCTGTGGTGGTCTTGTCAAAAATGTATGACCTCGGGCTTCCCTGGTGGCGCAGCGGTTGAGAGTCCGCCTGCCGATGCAGGGGACACGGGTTCGTGCCCCGGTCCGGGAGGATCCCACATGCCGCGGAGCGGCTGAGCCTGTGCGTCCGGAGCCTGTGCTCCGCAATGGGAGAGGCCACAACAGTGAGAGGCCCGCGTACCGCAAAAAAAAAAAAAAAAAAAAAAAAATGTATGACCTCATTCTAATGAGAAAACATTAGACAAATCTAAATTGAGGGACATTACACAAAATAACTGACCAGTTTTCTTTACAAGTGTCAAGGTCGTAAAAACAGGAAAGACAGGAAATGTCACTGATGAGAGGAGACTAAGGAAGTTTGTAACTTTTCTGTAAAATAAAAAGTTGACATAGAAAACAAACTTATGGTTACCAAGGGGGAAGGTGGGGAGGGATCATTTAGGAGTTTGGGAATAGAAGATACAAACTACTATATATAAAATAGATAAACAGCAAGGTCCTATGGTATAGCACAGGGAACTATATTCAATATCTTGTAATAAGCTATAATGGAAAAGAATATAACAACAACTAAATACATACATACATATATATATATATATATATATATAAAACAATCACTTTGCTGTATACCAGAAACTAACACAACATTGAAATCAAATATATTTCAGTGAAAAAAAGTTGAAATATTCCTATAAGATAGGTACTACTGTTATTCTTATTTTACCATGAGGAAATTCAGGCACAGATAGGTTAAATAACTTGTCTCAGTAGTATATACAGTTAGTAACTGGCTAAACTTGGGTTTCAGCTCAACAGCCTGGTTCTAGAGCTCCACTACTAAGACACTAAACTATACAACCTTTCCTTGATAAATTTTGTATAGGTAGAAGGTGTGCAGGAAGTAAGGATACTTTGGCGTTCCCAAAACCATGAGTGAAAAAACTGTCATCATCTCTGGAAGGTTGAGCTACATGAACTAAATGTTAGATAAGATTAAGTGTTTCTCAGGTATTTTGCTGTATTGGACTTTCGTAATTTATATGACAAAATTCTTAATACATGTAACTTACAGTTAAGTAGAGAGTAAGATAAACAAATTAGTTTTAAAATTCAGTGGCTTTGAGGACTTCCTTGGTGGCTCAGTGGTTAAGAAACCACCTGCCAATGCAGGGGCACAGGTTCGATCCCTGGTCCAGGAAGATCCCACATGCCGTGGAGCAACTAAACCTGTGCGCCACAACTACTGAGCCTGTGCTCTAGAGCCCGTGAGCCACAACAACTGAGCCCATGTGCCACAACTACAGAAGCCCACGCTCCTAGAGCCCGTGCTCTGCAACAAGAGAAGCCACCGCAATGAGAAACCCACACACCACAGCGAAGAGTAGCCCCTGCTCGCCACAACTAGAGAAAAGCTGTGTGCAGCAACAAAGACCCTACGCAGCCAAAAATAAATTAATTAATTACAAAAAAGACAGTTTAAAAATTCAATGGCTTTGATAAAATTTGCTTTGTCAATGATTGTGTTACTGGCTGACACTTAATAAGAAGTAATAAGAATCACTTCATGTTGCTTATACACAAGGAAAATCATAGGTTTGTTTAATCATGGAATTAAAATGTGACATTCAAATGAGAATTGTCCAGTCACATCAAGAAGGCAAAAGTACAACTGAAAAAAGTCTTTGGATTTGTAATATCTTACAGAAAAGATAATAGCTTGTTAATTTGCAATTCTAAGATCTGAACAATAAGAGAGGCTTAAGCTGAAACATAGTGAATTTTTTTTAACATCTTTATTGGAGTATAATTGCTTTACAGTGGTGTGTTAGTTTCTGCTGTATAACAAAATAAATCAGCTATACGTATACATATATCCCCGTATCTCCTCCCTCTTGCATCTCCCTCCCTATCCCACCCCTCTAGATGGACACAAAGCACTGAGCTGATCTCCCTGTGCTATGAAACATAGTGAATTTAAGTCATATATATGGAAGAATTTCCTGACTAAAAAGGTTGTAGAAATATTAAGAGTGGGTTATGAAATCACCTGGAGATATTTCCTTTTTTAAACAGAGAAGTGATTTCTTGGAAGAGCTAGGCATACTCAGAACCAGGAGTATACCTACAATACTTAACAGATTTCTATTTTGTGTTGTATAGAACCATATTTGTTGATAATTAAATATTCTTGTTAGTTTTAGTTGGTCTTCCTTGCCTCAATATATGCTTCCTTTTATCAGAACTTCTTGATGACTGACTGAATAAATTTATATAATACAGAATAAATTATATGGCATGGGTTGGGAGTGGGATAGGAAGAAAAGTATTAGAACATAATGCTGTATGAAGTTTTGTGTGTATGGTGGCACAGGAGTATTAAGGACAAATGTTAAAATATTGTTGGAAGAAAAATGAATAGCCACAGTGTTCAGGATAAGATTAGTTAGGCTTTGATTGAAATGATCATTTAAATTGCCTTTATATAGGAGGATATAAAGAATGTACTATTAGGGATTTTGAAAACTATTTTGGAGAAATAAGCTTAGCTGAAGAGATTTGAATGAATACAGAAGAAATGCAAATACAGAAGGAATGCTGTTTTAAAATTAGATATGTCTAATCTTTCTATGAAAAGGAGCTATTTTAATTTCCGGAAACTAAATAGCTTCCAGAAGCTATTGATCATAAATGGGTAGTAATATATGAAAGGGTGCTAAAATATGTCTTTGGACAATGTAAAAGAGCCACCTAAGTGGACTATAAGTGGACTATACTCTTTCTCTGGAGTTTTGGGTTACCCTCAATACAAGGAAGATACAACAACTTGAATGCTGACCAGATGAGAGAGACATTGAGATCCTGATCTACTATTTGGAGATTCTGTCTTTTTTTTTTTAATTCATTCATGCATGCATGCATGTATGCTGTGGGTCTTAGTTGCGGCCCACGGGATCTTTTTTTTTTAGTTGCGGCATGTGGACTTTGGGGCATGCATGCGGGATCTAGTTCCCCAACCAGGGATCGAACCCCGGCCCCCTGCTTTGGGAGTGCAAAGTCTTACTCACTGGAACACCAGGGAAGTCCCTGGAGATTCTGTCTTCAAAATGAAACAAAACAAAAACTACCTTGAACTAAAATATTAAAGAATTTATCCTCTATACCTAAATGTTATATACTTGTATTGTAAGGTATATGTATTGCCAGTTTTAAACCCCATGAGAGCAAAGACTTTATTTATTGTAATTTTTTAAAAATTGGTATGCTGGGGCTTCCCTGGTGGTGCAGTGGTTGAGAGTCCGCCTGCCGATGCAGGGGACACGGGTTCATGTCCCGGTCTGGGAAGATCCCACATGCCGCGGAGAGGCTGGGCCCGAGAGCCATGGCCGCTGAACCTGCGCGTCCGGAGCTTGTGCTCTGCAGCGGGAGAGGCCACAACAGTGAGAGGCCCGTGTACCGCAAAAAAAAAAAAAAAAAAATTGGTATGCTGGAAAATGTGTTTTACTAGAGTTGAAGGGAGGGTATTTTCGAGCTTTGTTTTTCTTTCTTGGGTTTTTAGTTTTGATTACTTCATTATTGTATTATTGAGAAATGTTTTTCCAAAGTCAAAACTTACTTGCTTAAATTTTGCTGTAGAAAAGTTAAGGTGCATATTAAAGGAACTACACTCACAGTTCAGAGAAAGACTTTTAATCGGTAACACAGACACTATGATAGTCTTAAACTGTTGCTTCGTCCTCCTTCAAAGCATGTGTCCCTTATTCTCCATGAAGAAAAACAAAAGGTGTATTTTGTTTTGAACAGACCAACCTATGATTGCTTGCTTTTTTCACTCTTAATGACAATTTTTAATGAACAGAAAATGTTAGTTTTAATGTAGATAGATGTATCAGTGTATAAAAATCTGATTTTTATGTCCCATTTTAAGTTTTTCCATAGCCTGAGTAATGAAGATAGTCTCCCCTATTATATTTTAGAAATTTTTTGTGTTTTGTTTTGCTTTGTCTTTCACATTTAGGTTTATAATCCAACTGAAATTTATCTTTATGTGTACTATGAAATAGATGTCAGGTTTAATTTTTTTCAGTATGGATATGTAATTATCCGAGCATCATGTATTTAAAAACATTTCTTTTCCTCAGTTCTCTGCCATATCGGTTTTATAATGACCAACTGTCTATAAATTCATTGACCTGGTTCTGGAATTTCTATTCTGCTAATTGCTTAGTCTACCCTTGCAACAATACAAAACTTACTATAACTTAATATAAAAATTACTGATTTACCAGAGAGCAAATCCTCCCACCTTATTGGTTTTTTGTTTGTTTGTTTGTTTTGGGTTTTTTTGCGGTATGTGGGCCTCTCACTGTTGTGTCCTCTTGCGTTGCGGAGCACAGGATCCGGACGCGCAGGCTCAGCGGCCATGGCTCACAGGCCCAGCTGCTCCGCGGCATGTAGGATCCTCCCAGACCGGCGCACGAACCTGTGTCCCCTGCATCGGCAGGCGGACTCTCAACCACTGTGCCACCAGGGAAGCCCAAAGCTTATTTTGATGTTAGTATAGGTATACCACCTTTCTTTTGGCTAATGGTTTCATAGTATTTATATTTTTCTATCCTTTTTAATTAATTTATTTATTTTGGCTGCCGTGCCCGGCATATGGGGATCTTAGTTCCCTGACCTACCAGGGCTCGAACCCGTGTCTCCTGCATTGGCAGACAGATTCTTAACCACTGTGCCACCAGGGAAGTCCCTCTATCTTTTTACTCTCAACATTTTTGTATTCTTATGTTTCAGATGTGGCTTAGTAGTCATCTAGTTAAGTTTTGTGTTTGTCCAGTCTGATAATTGTTTTTAAAATTGGAACATTAGTACATTTACATTTAATATAATTATATATTTGGATTTAAAATAAATCTACCATCTTCTCAATGTGCTTTCTTTTTGTCCTGAGTGTTTCTTTTTCTCTTCTTGTGTTATTTGAATTTGTAGTCTTTTAAAAAAGTATTCCATATTCTTCATTAATTGGGAAGTTATACAATTTTCTTTTCTTTTTCTTTTTGTGATTAGCCCAGAAGTTGTGGCATGCAGCCATGACTTACAAAAGTTTACGGGTAATTGATTCCTTTACCCTTCTGGGCAGTGCAGGGACCCTGGCAGTCTAATTCTACTTACCATTCTTCCTTCTGACTTGACTTACTATGTGTACTTTAAGAGTGTGTGTGTGTGTGTGTGTGTGTGTGTGTGTGTGTGTGTGTGTGTGTAAAACCCCATAAGATGTTATTATTTCAGACAGTGATTATTTAGATTTTATTTTTACAAGGAAAACTTTTTATTGAAGTGTAACATATAGAAAAGCATACGAATCTTAAGTGTACAGCTTGAATGAGAAAAATTGCTAGTTATATTGACCTGAATATTCCCATCGTTACAAAATTATTTCTTACATTAATTAGTAAATTTGGCCTTCTGGTTCTAAAACCTCAGTTCACTGAGTTTTATCATAAGTGTGCCCCTGTGAGCTATATCTACTTTCATTTTTCCAAGAATGCAGACTCTGGACAACCTTAGTGAATACTGTCTACTTGACGGTTTCTTTCATTGATTATTTCATTTAGTGCTAGACAGGGACCAACATTGAGTGTAGCCATGAACAAGATAGATGAGGTTCCTATTCTACAGCTTATCATTTGTATGTTGGGAGAGGTAAACTATTAAATAAATGCACAAACAAGATAATATGAGTTAAGTTCCTTATATTGCCATTTTTTTCTTATTTTTCCCTGTAAGAAGTGGATCATGCTTTTCTACACTTAGACTTAAAAAGGTTTTGAGTAAAGTTAATGCTGGAAAAGCTAGTCTTATGCTAGTACTTATTTTGAACTTCCCACTGAACTGTTCTTTGAGGGTACAGATTATTTTCAAGTTATCTTTTTAAAAACATTTTTTTATTGAAGTATAGTTGATTTTTGTTAGTTTCTGGTGTAGAGCAAAGTGATTCAGTTATATATATGTATGCACGTATGTATGTATATATATTCTTTTCCAGATGGTTTATTATAGGATATTGAATATAGTTCCCTGTGCTATACAATAGGAGCTACTTACTTATTTCTTTACGATTGCATTGGGTGTTCGTTGCTGCACGCGGGCTTTCTCTAGTTGGGGTGAGCGGGGGCTGCTCTTTCTTGCGGGGTGTGGGCTTCGCATTGAGGTGGCTTCTCTTGTTGCGGAGCAGGGGCTCTAGGCGTGCAGGCTTGAGTAGTTGTGGCTTGCAGGCTCAGTAGTTGTGGCTTGTGGGCTCTAGAACACAGGCTCAGTATTTGTGGCGCACGGGCTTAGTTGCTTCGCGGCATGTGGGATCTTCCTGGACCAGGGATCGAACCCATGTCCCCTGCATTGGTAGGCGGATTCTTAACCACTGCGCCACCAGGGAAGTCCCTAGGACCTTTTTGTTTATTTTATATATAGTAATTTGTATCTGCTAATTCCAAACTCCTAATTTATCCCTCCCCCAGCCCCCTTTCCCCTTTGATAACCATAAGCTTGTCTTCTAAGTCTGTGAGTCTGTTTCTGTTTTGTAAGTAAGTTCATTTGTATCATATTTTAGATTCGACATATAAGTGATATCATTTGGTATTTGTCTTTCTCTTTCTGACTTACTTCACTTACTTAGTATGAAAGGTCCATCCATGTTGCTGTAAATGGCATTATTTCATTCTTTTTGATGACTGAGTAGTATTCCATTGTGTATATATACCACATCTTCTTTTTTTTTTTTTTTTTTTTTAAACAACACAGATTGTTCCTTCTGCATTAATAATGAAACAGAAATTCAGGACCTTCAAGTGAATAACCTAAATAATCTGATAGAGGAACAGCTAAAAGTTCTCGATTCCATTTTTTTTTTTTTTAAACATCTTTATTGGAGCATAATTGCTTTACAATGGTATGTTAGTTTCAGCTTCACAACAAAATGAATCAGTTATATATATACATATGTTCCCATATCTCTTCCCGCTTGCGTCACCCTCCCTCCCACCCTCCCTATCCCACCCCTCCAGGCGGTCACAAAGCACCGAGCTGATCTCCCTGTATACCACATCTTCTTTATCCATTCATCTGTTGATGGACATTTAGGTTGCTTCCATGTCTTGGCTAGTGCTGCAATGAACATTGGGATGCATGTATCTTTTTTAATTAGTCCAGCTCGTCATTTTATCCTTAAGATACATTCATAGATGAATGTTAACTTTGTTGTAGGAATAAAATAAAAGCCCTGCTGCTATCTAAAATACTTCTAGAAATACAATCTTAGGCTGAAAGTATTTTATTTTATTTTATTTTATTTTTTTGTCGCTCTGCATGCCTTGCGGGAATCTCAGTTCCCTGAACAGGGATTGAACCCGGGCCATGGCAGTGAAAGCCTAGAATCCTAACCACTAGGCCACCAGGGAGCTTGGCTGAAAGTAGTTTTGAGAGGTAATTTAGTTTTTCTCTCCTCCAGGCAGAACCACATCTGATACTGAATCCATAAGTTCATAATGTAACCAGGAAAGAAAAGTTCCACAAAACTGGTTTACATGAGCAAAATCTCAGGTTCCAAGGAACCTGTTATGCTTGAAGAATAACCAATAGCTTTCCATCATTGTCAGATGGTATTTGTGTTTGGCAAGGTTAGGAGATGAGACTAGAAAGGCTCAGCTCAAGTTTGAATGCCTGCTAAGGATCTTTAGCTTATGGAGACTGGGGAGCCTTGGAATGTTTATAAATTGTTGAAACATACCTCTGGCAGTATAGAGGATGGATACTTTGTTTGCACAGTGCTTTATTCTCTTGTTCACCCTCTTTCAGTGGTTGTAAACTCCTTTGCGTTCAAGGCCTTACTTACATTTGTTTTTCATTCTCATCCTCCAACCTCCTTGTTTCCTAGCGCTTGGAAGTTTTGGAATGAAGTGAGAAATAGTAGCCATCCAAGCATTAATATATTTGTTTATGTTTTATTCATCTTTGGTAAGAGTAGCCAGTGGGTCATTACCTTTATGTGAATATCTTTTCTGTCTTCACGTTTTGTGTAGTCAAATATTTTTTGTTTTTACTTTGGATGTCTCCATTTCATCATCCTGGAAACTCATATCACAGGTCTGATGCCTTTAACGTAAATATTATTATAAAGAAATAAAGCATATTTATTAAAAAAACAACTTTTGAGCCATAGATGTGAAATTACTTATTCAGCAAATATTTTATACAACCAAATTCATTCTCCCCATTTTTGAATGTAATTGTACAAGTGTAGTTGTAGTTCTCTTCTTTTTTTTTTTAATCATCTTTATTGGAGTATGATTGCTTTACAATGGTGTGTTAGTTTCTGCTTTATAACAAAATGAATCAGCTCTACATATACATATATCCCCATATCTTCTCCCTCTTGCATCTCCCTCCCATCCTCCCTTTCCCACTCCTCTCGGTAGTCACAAAGCACCGGGCTGATCTCCTGTGCTATGTGGCTGTTTCCCACTAGCTATCTGTTTTACATTTGGTAGTGTATATATGTCCATGTCACTCTCACTTCATCCCAGCTTACCCTTCCCCCTCCATGTGTCATCAAGTCCATTCTCTACGTCTGCTTCTTTATTTCTGTCCTACCCCTAGGTTCCTCAGAACCTTTTTTTTTTTTTTTTTTTTTAGATTCCATATATATGTGTTAGCATACGATATTTGTTTTTCTCTTTCTGACTTACTTCACTCTGTATGACAGAATCTAGGTCCATCCACCTCACTACAAATAACTCAATTTCATTTCTTTTTATGGCTGAGTAATATTCCATTTCTTTGTTTTTTTTTTTAAGCTTTAGGAAAAATGAAATCTTTATTCAGTTTAGGTCTTTAGAGAAAGGCTACTAGCTTTATGGAACTTCAGTGTTGTTGACTAGGTTCGCTACATTGGAGTAGTGTTAGCTTGGTTTAATTGATTTTCTGTTTTGCTGTAGAATTGCATCACCTAGATGAGATATTGCAGTGAGTTTTGCTTGCAGCCGAGCTTTTTCGC
Source organism: Pseudorca crassidens (assembly GCF_039906515.1). Lineage (NCBI taxonomy): Eukaryota > Metazoa > Chordata > Mammalia > Artiodactyla > Delphinidae > Pseudorca > Pseudorca crassidens. Next base: position 52,409,893 of record NC_090304.1, on the reverse strand, counting down.
TATGGTCCCTAGGTACGTTTTTCAGGTGTCTTCATTACCATGATGGACTACAGGTAGTGTTGTTTTTGTGTGTTTGCTTGTTGTATTTTTATGCTTAACTTCTAACTAAAATCATAGCGTCTGATTTAAGGTACTGTTATTATCATAGCACATTAATCTTTTATAATGGCTTATTTTTGTGGGGGAAAATTAGAATATATAAATATCTTGTTGTCTGTTTCAGTATTATCTGACCAATATAACTGACCAGATTATGAAGCAGTTCATAAATGTTCATTTATATAGGTTGTAGAATAATTGAGACTTCTCCTTTTATGCAAACATTAGTCTTATAATCTTTGAATCCTAAGTATTCTTGAAGAGTATATTATGTGAGGAATTACTTTACCACTTACAGAAGTTATCTCTTAAATTAGTATACCTTGGTCTTCTAGAGGCCCAATAATTAGTTCCTCTAATCTTTAATAATCAGCCCCTTTTTTAGTTATCTTTGGTGCTCCAGTATTAAAATTATTATACATAGTAAAATTTACCATTTTAACTTATTTCTATGTGTACAGTTCAGTGGCATTAAGTATTTCACATTGTACAATAATCACCACAATGGATTTTATTTATCTATCTATTTATTTATTTATGGCTGTGTTGGGTCTTCGTTGTTGTGCGCGGGCTTTCTCTACTTGTGGCGAGCAGGGGTTACTCTTCATTGTGGTGCGCAGGCTTCTCATTGCAGTGGCTTCTGTTGTGGAGCACGGGCTCTAGGCGTCCCTTTCATTGGCAGGAGGATTCGTAACCACTGAGTCACCAGGGAAATCCATGATAGATTTTTAATAACAGCTTTATTGAGATGAAATCATATATCACACAGCCCTTTTTTCCATGGAATCTGAGGGAGCTCTCGCAGATTTTGATTTCCCACTCTAGGACTCGTATCTAGATCACCGTGGTGACTGAACAGAGGTTGATGAGAGCTATTAGAGTTTTTTAATTTGTGGACCAGAAGTGATGAAACTCCAGTCGGATGTTGCCATACCGATTCCAAAAGACCATCAGGTTCTAATCAAAGTCCAAGCATGTAGTGTAAACCCAGTGGACACACAAATTCACTCTGGTACCTACAGTAGAAAACCACTTCCACCTTATACTCCTGGATTAGATGTGGCTGGGATAACAGGAGCTGTTGGAGAAAGTGTATCTGCTTTCAAGAAAGGTGACAGAGTTTTCACTACCAGCATGATCTCTGGGGGCTACGCAGAGTATGCTCTGGCAGCCAATTACCCTGTTTACACACTGCCGGAAAAACTGGACTTTAAACAAGGAGCTGCCATCAGTATCCCGTATTTTACTGCTTATTGAGCTCTGCTCCACAGTGCCTGTGTGAAAGCTGGAGAAAGTGTTCTGGTTCATGGAGCTAGTGGAGGAGTTGGGATAGCAGCATGCCAGACTGCTAGAGTTTATGGCTTAAAAGTTTTGGGCACAGCTGGTACTGAGGAAGGACAAAACACTGTTTTGCAAAATGGGGCCCACGAAGTGTTTAATCACAGAGAAATTAATTATATTGATATAATTAAGAAATCTTTTGGTGAAAAGGAGTTGATGTGATTATTGAAATGTTAACTAATGTAAATCTTAGCAATGATTTGAATCTCTGTCACATGGAGGACGAGTAATAGTTGTTGGCAGCAGAGGTCCTGTTGAAATAAACGCACGGGAGACATCATGGCAAAGGAATCTAGCAAAATAGGAGTTGCTCTCTATATATCCACCAAGGAGGAATTTCAGCAGTTTGCAGCAGCCCTTCAAGCCGGAATGGAAATTGGTTGGTTGAGACCAGTATTAGGTCCTCAGATTCCATTGGAGAAGGTGGCCCATGAAGATGATATGCAAAGCAGTGGGGCTACTGGAAAAATAATTCTTCTCTTAACCACTAATCATTTCATAGATTAATGAATTTCATAGATTAATCATTTAATCTATGAAATGATTAATCATTTCATAGATTTCCTATGGAGTTAGAGGTCTCTTACCTCAGTTTTATGTACACTGCATTTGCTTTAATTAGTATTCATTTGATTCAGTGAGTTTCTTATATTTAAAAAAAAGATTTATAAGGGCTTCCCTGGTGGCGCAGTGGTTGAGAGTCCGCCTGCCGATGCAGGGGACACGGGTTCGTGCCCCGGTCTGGGAAGATCCCACATGCCGCGGAGCGGCTGGGCCCGTGAGCCATGGCCGCTGAGCCTGCGCATCCGGAGCCTGTGCTCCGCAATGGGAGAGGCCACAACAGTGAGAGGCCCGTGTACCGCAAAAAAAAAAAGAAAAAAGAAAAAAACCGTTTCAACAAACAAGCTATTTTGCATTTCTTCACTATATATTTTATTTATAATGAAGCTCCTTTGCTTTTATCCACCACTGTTTCCCCCACCACTATTTTGCCTTTTATCTCTTCAGATTTTTAGATTTACTTTTTAATAGATTCTGATCAGTGTTAAATAATGTAGTATGTGTATTGTTCCTGACTTTACTATGATTGGTTCTAGGGTTTTGCCTTTAAGTACATAGGTATTCTTATATATAAAAAGTATTTTGGAAAAACATATACCAAAGTTGTAATGTTAGTTATGTATAGGTGGTAGGATATATGTAATTTTCACTTTGTTCTTGGTCTTTTCTGTGTTGCCCGCTTTATAACATGCATTTTGCTCTTTTCTATAAAAAAGGAGGGACATTTTTCAAAACAAAGTAAAAACTGTATGTACTATTTACTAATGAAGAAATGCGTAGATCTACTCATTGCTCCAAAAAGAGACTTCTTCCCAAACATCAGTTTGCTTTTGACCAGGGTCTAGGGAAACTAGCTTTAGCTGTTCAACCTGCTATTTTAGATTCTTTAAAATAAGATGTTTGGGAGTAGGTGATTTTATGGGATTCTTCCTTCTTTGGCTCAGTTTTTTCCTCAGGTTTTCATATAGCACATGGATGGAGGACATTTTAAGAGGCCGGGATCAGGTCTCTAAAAATCAAAAGTTGAAATCAGAAGTTACTTAAATTCATACAAAACCATGAGTGACTAGGTATTGTTTTTTTTTCCTCCCCAAAGTATTTACATTTAGGAGAGCATTTGAGATATTTATTTGCTCAGTTCTTTTCCAATTGATATAATTTCTTGTATCATTTAGTATTTATTGAATCTATGCCAAGCTACTGGAGATATAGGAAAATTAGATATGGTTCTTGCCCTTGAACACTGTGCCCATTGGTAAGGATATTGGCAGTATACCACTATTGTTTACCTAGTGGCACTTTCATGTGGATTAACTTAAAAATACCAATACAAAGTAGTATGAATCTTTGGGATTGCCCTGCCAAAGAATAGAGATCTGATCCTGAAATGAGTTTCAAAATAATTTTCCATGTCATTTCATTCTTACTCTTAAACAGTCAAGTTCTTGCAGCCCTCATACCCCTCCTAGAACTCTTCATATTTAGTTTTTATGCTTCCCGAGATTAAGCTTTGATTCACTGAATGAAGTGGACCTGACCCTTATATTCCCCAGGTTACTGTCCGGGAAGTTAACTATAATTTCTTCCCAGTGTAATCCTAGTTCTTTTTGTTAGGGGTCAAGTAAATATCTGCTTACCTTTTGTGAATTAGAGATGTCAGCATAACTGATTGTTTTCCTCCATCTCTTCTCTTCATTTTCCTCACCTCTTAACTAAATAAATATTCTTTTACCTGTGCTCTCAGTTTGAGAGATTATCTTTTGTTTGGTTGGTTTTTTTTTTTTTATAAGGAGGAGGAGAGGAAAAGGAAGGGGGTGGGGAAGAAGAACTTATTTAGTTGTTTTGGCTGGGCTGAGTCTTAGTTGCGGCACACGGGATCTTCGGGATCTTTGTTGCAGCAAGTTTAGTTGCAGCATGCGGGCTTATTAGTTGCAGCCTGTGGGCTTCTTAGTTGCGGCCTGTGGGCTTCTTAGTTGCAGCATGCATGTGGGATCTAGTTCCCCAACCAGGGATCAAACCCAGGCTCCCTACATTGGGAGCGTGGAGTCTTACCCACTGGACCACCAGGAAAGTCCCGAGATTATCTGTTATTAAAGAAAGACATTTCAACAAACTCAGGCCTGTATGGTTTTTTTGTTTGTTTTTTTTTTAGTGGTTATGTAAGTATTCTCTTTTTATTTGTCACATAGGCCTGTATGTTTGTAAATTATTGTTAGTTAAACCATTGCAGATATTTCCCAATGAATTGAATCGCAGTTCTCTGTAAAAAAATTGCTTGAGAACCCAATTTAATGTGTTAACTGAATCAATCTTTTTTTTCCTTTTCATTTCAGTTGGAAAGACATCACTGATTACCAGATTCATGTATGACAGTTTTGACAACACCTATCAGGTATTTTGTTTATGCCAACCTACTAGTTGTCTCTTATGTGTTACAGGTCCTTTTAAAAATTCATTTATTTACATTCAGACATGGATATAAAAGCATTTTCTGTAATCTGTAAAATTCTCTATAAATACAAAGTATAACTGATGATGCTCATAGTCCTCAACTTTTTCATTTGATTTCTTTAGCTTCTCTTCCAAAATCTGTTGGAAGATTATTGCTAATACCATCTGGGATAGAAGTAAGAGTGATTATAGCTATTCTCTTGGAGAGATTTCCTCCAAGTCTAGGATTCTGTGACATTTTCATCTATACTTGAAGTCAAGAATAAGTGAGTACTATAATTAGAAATCATTAACAGAAGGAGATTTGGGAGTTCACACATATATGGAAAATTAAATAACTCATTCGTAAATAACCAGTGGGTCAAAGACAATCACAAGGGAAATTAGAAAATACTTCGAGATAAATTTTAAAAAAAACCCACAGCATACCAAAACTTATGGGATACAGCTAAAGCAGTGTTATAAGGAAAAGAATAGATACATTAAATCAGTAATTTAATCTTCTATCCTAAGAAACTAGAAAAAGAAAAGTAAACCTAAAGCAAGCAGAAGTAAAAACTACTTTAAAATGTAGGTTTTATTATTCAGGTGTGGTGAGGCCAACAGATCAGGAGATGATTGCCATTGTAAAGATAGTTTACTATACTCACAAATTGCAAGAGGAAGGGACACTCCAGGCCATATGAGGGGGGCACATGGAAGAAGTACTGGTATTGGTCAGGAGGTGAAGGGGGGGTGGGCAGGAAATGTAGGCACTAGCCTTTATTGGGATTTCTGTGGGAAGGATGGGTAAGACCAGGTAAGGAAATATAGGATTGCCTACTTTGAGTAATTTCAGTGGTCTCTGGGCTGTAGGGGCTGTTCCTAGTTGTCTGCTACTTGGCCCTAGGGTGATTAGGGCAGGGGAGTAATGACCCTGAGTGTGATAGAGGAGGTGGTTGGGGTATGGGTTTGGATTGGTTGGTTTTCATATTAAAGGCCCTCCACAGGCAAGTTTTACTTCTCTAGGAATTGGCAAACCCTGGGATGGCCAGTCCCTCCAGTATAAGGAAGGCCCCAGGTGTCAGGACAACAAAAATACAGAAAATAAAGACGTGCTTAATTCAGAAGCTGATAAAGATTAGAGCAAAAATATATGGAAGAGAGAACAGAAAAACAAGAAATTCAGTGAAACCAAAAGTGGTTAGAGAAGATCAGCAAAATTGACAAACCTAAAGGTAGACTAATCAAGAAAAAAGAAGGCTCAAACTATTAAAATCAGGAGTGAAGGAGAAGACCTTACAGAAATAAACAGGATTATAAGGGAATACTGTGAACAGTTATATGCCAACAAATTAGATAACCTAGATGAAATGGATAAATTCCAAGAAAGATACAAACTATCGAAACTAACTCAAGAAGAAATAGAAAATTTGAATATACCTATAATAAGTAGATAGAGTTATCAATCAAAAAACTTCTTACAAAGAAAATCGCAGGACTAGATGGCTTCACTGGTCAATTCTATGAAATATTTAAAGAACAACACTAATACTTCGTAAACTTCCAAAAACAGAAGAAGAAATACTTCCCAACTTATCCCATGAGGTCAGTATGACTCTCATACCCAAACCAGGCAAAGACATCAAAAATAAAACTACAGACTAATATCCTTTATGAATATAAACACAATAGTCCTCAGCAAAATACTACCGAACTGAATCTGGTAACTTGTAAAAAGGTTCTATACCATTTACCAAGTAGGATTGGTAGGTTAGTACCAAGATTACAAGGTTGGTTTAACATACAGAAAGTGATGTAATACGCTATATGAATAGAATAAAGGACAAAATCAGGGGAATTCCCTGGCAGTCCAGTGGTTAGGGCTCCACACTGTCACTGCTGAGGGCCCGGGTTCAATCCCTGGTCGGGGAACTAATATCCTACAAGCCACTCAGTGCGGCCAAAAAGAAAAAAAAAAGCCACGCAGTGTGGACAAAATCACACGATTATTTCAACAGACACAGAAAAAGCATTTGACAGAATCCAGTAGCCTTTCATGATAAAAACACTTGGCAAATTAGGAATACGAGGGAACTTTCTAAATGTGATAAGGGGCATCTCTATGAAAGACCCACAGCTAACATCAGACGTAATGTTTAAAGGCTGAATGCGTTCTCTTTAAGATCAAGAACAAGACAAGGATGTCTGCTCTCAGTTGCATATGTATCTAAGTTATATGTTTGTATGTATCTTAGTTTAAAATGCTTAATTGTGAAACGAAAATCAAAGAAAAAGCTAAAACGAATAAATTAGTAATCTTCATACCAGGTACTTTCACTGAGGCCCTAAGCACATTATAAATCTTTTTCTGTATTAACTTTTTTGCTGCACGGCCTGTGGGATCTTAGTTCCCCAATCAGGGGTCAAACTCACGCCCCCTGCAGTGGAAGCGCAGAGTCCTAACCACTGGACCGCCAGGAGAGTCCCTGTATCAACTTTCTGAAATATTCTTATTAAAATTTTTAAAAATCCCTTTTAATTGAAGTATTTTACATCTGTATTACTGTGTAGTTAGTATAAAAACTTGATTTCAATTATTTGTCTTAGGAGTGTATCAAATGTTGATCTGATTAAAGGAATGGTTAATTTCCATAGTAATTAACTGCCTCTGTCTCAATTATTAAACCATTTTTTATTTTTCAGAAAGCTTTTAGGGTAAATATAAAATCTGAATCCTGTCCCTTTTTTAGTATGTATTTTCCCATATTTGAAATATTTATTTTATTTCAGGGATATGCCTTCTGGTTTGAACACTAAGAAAACTGAAAAACTTGGGCATTTGTTTTCTAGGAAAAAGTTTGTCCAAATTTGTACAATTTGTCCAAAACCATCCAACTACTAAATGGTAGAACTAAGATGTAAACAAAGGTTTTTCTAATTGATCTTTGACAAAGGAGCAAAGGCAGTACAATGGAGCAAAGATAGTCTCTTCAACAAATTGTGCTGGGACAGCTGGTCATCCGCATGCAAATGAATGTAGACACAGAGGTTATTCTCAGAATGGACCTAAACACAGACCTAAATGTAAAACTCTGTAATAAGCTACTGGAAGGTAACATTGGAGAGAACCTAGATGATCTTGCATATGGCAGTGACTTTTTAGATACAATACCAAAGGCATGATCCATAAAAGAAGCAGTTGATAAGCTGGACTTCATTAAAATTAGAAACTTCTGCTCTGCCAAAGACAGTGTTAAGAGAATGAGAAGACAAGCCATAGATTTGCAAAAGGCACACATGACAAAAGACTTATCCAAAATATTCAGTGGGATCTTATAATCGATAGTAGTAAAGAATTATTAATTCCTTACATTTTGATAAATTTTGACAGATATGTACACCTATGAAGCTACTACTACAATCAAGATTAAGAACATTTCCATCTCACCCCCAAAGGAATTTGTTTCTAATTAAGCCTTTTATTAAAACCCATAACGATCATGAAACAGGAATGACTAAAACATAAACATGACATTTAAGAAAAGTCACTTCTTAAAAGCCAATGAATATGTATAGTATAAATTTTATTACATTCTTTTGAATATTTCAGAAATGGTTTAGTCACATCTTAAGACACTATAAAAAGAACAAGTTTAGAAATGAAAAAATAGTACAGTTAGCAAGAGTACTTCGGGTTTTTTTGGACCCGTTTATATCGGATATCCTCAATTTTCTAGGTCCCTGCAACTCTACAGCTTATAGCTTCACCTAGATGACCTCTTGCATACCATATTTTGATTCTGAGCAATGGTTCTCTCTCTCTTCAGCAGAGAAACTATAAATACCAGTCTTAGGGACTGAAGAAAGTATTGATGTCATTGAGCCATATGTAGAAAGTTCCTGAGAGTGTTGAGCTCATATCTTTGGGAGTGGAACCAAATACCATACGCTAAAAGATTTGAACTAGAGTCAGAGTCTTAGGCTAAAGAATTATGAGCTAGAGCCTGTAGTTGGAGTCCTCTGAGTATTTCTGAAGTATTTCATTTTACCCAAGTTCTCTGTGAAATTAAGGAGATATTTCCGGCACACCTAAAGTGCTGTTGCTACTTATGCAGTAAGACTATTGCTGCTGTTCATTCAGACATTTATAAGGGCAGTGATGTTGATGGGGTGAGGTTACATAGAATTTGAGAGATAAGGAAAGATTTTGATTCTTTGTGAAGAAGTTGTTGCTAGTGAAGCCAAAATATCATTGTACTTTGGCATTAATAGGAGATACTGATTTACAATGTAAACTACAAGTTTTTGTAAGAATTAGGTACAGTCCGAGGTATTATCTTAGTTTAGCTCTAACAGGAAAATTTGGATAATGTAGCACCCTACATCCTTACCTAGGGAAATCAGCTTGACAGCATATCAAGTATTAACTTGATATATGAAGAATTGACCATATGTCGTTAGCTGCAAACTTAGTTATCAGGTGAAGAGTTGTTCAGTGGATTATTTGAAGATTCCCTACCCCTACCTCCACCATACACACAAGAGAAAGACTTCTGAAATGAATAATTGAAGAGCTAGTCTCATAGCTAGAAATGTATTATTGAGCCGTATGTAATATATATCTGAAACTTAGTGAAGTTTTATTTCACAAAAAAGATAAATTTTATGTAATTCATAATTCATGCCCTATTTATGATTCCTTTGCACTGAATTAATTTCATTTGAAAAAGACTAAACTGGTTGGCCAGAAGAGTCCTTAATTGACCATATTTTGGTCATTATTTCAAAGTAAAGCAAAAAATCTAAGTTATCTGGGAAAATTATTTCTAGTTAGAGAGTCTGGAAGCGTTTCTCTTAAGTTGCTCTAGCATTCACCACTTCTTTTTCTTTTACCGATTATAAACCAACAGATTTTTCTAACAGTTTCAACTATATCAGTTTGAACCATACTACATTGCTATTTTTATCATTCAAAAATGGTATAATATTGGCCATTTTATATAGTCAGCTTAATGTAAATAAGCTCGAGAAAGATTCCCACAGTTGGAGTAGTTTAATTCTTTTATTTGAGGAAGATTATATTGCTCAGAGTAACCTTAGAGATTACTTTGAATTTAGAGAATTTCTTATTCCAAAGGCTGTTACAAATCAACAGTTAAGTTCAGGACAGCATAGATAAAACAGTGAGTTTTATTTATTTATTTTTAAAATTTTATTTACTTTTGGCTGCATTGGGTCTTCGTTGCTGCGCGCAAGCTTTCTCTAGTTGTGGCGAGCTGGGGCTACTCTTTGTTGCGGTGTGCAGGCTTCTTATTGCTGTGGCTTCTGTTGTTGCAGAGCATGGGCTCTAGGTGTGCAGGCTTCAGTAGTTGTGGCACGTGGGCTTAGTAGTTGTGGCTTGCAGGTTCAGTAGTTGTGGTGCACGGGCTTAGTTGCTCTGTGGCATGTGGGATCTTCCCGGACCAGGGATCCAACCTGTGTCCCCTGCATTGGCAGGCGGATTCTTAACCACTGCACCACCAGAGAAGTCCAAGCAGTGGGTTTTAGACACTCTAATGAACTTGTCCAGAAAGATGGTGGTGGTGAATAAATATATCCTTAATCTCTTTAAGTTAAAGCTCTAGATTATTCTATACAGAATTCTAGATTATCAGTAGAAACAAAATCCTTAACTAGATGGACTGTTTTGCTGATTCTGTGTTTGATTTGTCTTTTTATTTTTGTTTAATTTTTAATGACTTTTTTTTTTTCCTTTTCCAGAAGTATTGTCATTTTATTTGGGGTGGGGGTGAGGTTCTTTTTTTTCACTGTGGTAAGAACACTTACATGAGATTTTACCTTCTTATTAGATTTTTAAGTGTATACAGTGCAGTATTGTCATCTACATGCACAATGCTGTGCAGCAGATCTCTAGAACTTGTTCACCTTGCAGAACTAAAATTTTATGTCCATTTTAATGACTCATTTTTAAAATTCACAGACTCTACCTAGTTTCTGTCCTAATTGACAGAAATATAATATGGCACAAAGGTATCTAGGGGGAAAATATATATACATATATTTTTTCCCACATATGTACATATACGTAAACATATTTTTAAATGGGATTCCCTTCTAAACTGGATTCTGTATCAGCATCTTCTTTCTGGGGTCGTTTTCCTTTCCTCATTCTTTTTATTTATCTCTGTTACTCAATTTTAAATTCTTTTAACTTCCCCACTCTTTTCTTCCTTTGGTCATTGCCTCTTTCAACTCATTATTTCTCTATTTTCTCTTGATAGAGAAGGCAGCAACCAGGCAACAGAGCTTTACGTGTTTGGACCACAGAAGGAAACTGATTATCATTGCTTCATACGGAAGAAAACTTGTTTTCCTTACCTAGTTAGTTTTGTATTGGAAAAATCATGTCCCATATGGAAAATCATAATGTTTATGGGTCTCTGGCTTCTGTGGCATCAGGACAGGTGACAAACCACTATTTATGGAGTCAGACAGAATAGTAGCTTACATCTGAATCTTTTATAAAATAGCTGTAGGGGTAAATAAGCACCATTCTAAGTGGAGAGCATCCAAATAAAATAGCTAAACAAGTAAAAGTTACTGTTATCTTGGCTCCAATATATTTGGATAACATTGTTCAATCTTGAATTGTGAGCTCCTTTTATAAGTACTCAGTTTAATTTGTTTTTTTTTCAAAGCAGACCCCTGCCCCCTCAAAACCAATGAATTAGTTAACATTTAAGATAATATGAAGTTGTAAATTAAGATACATGGGAGAATTTTCTCTTTGGTTTCTTCTGCAGTTATTGCCTTTTGCACTTTTTTAAGGAGATGAGCAAGAAGCAGCACTAATGTCTCATCCATCTTTTATGAAAATTTGAATTAGTTCCTCATCAGTAGCATTCAAGATGCTGGAAAAGCTGATAACGATTAGTTTCCCAGCCATCTCCTTTCTTTTCTTCCTGCTGTTGGCTTAATTCTTACAGCTGATCGACTTCTATGCTGTAGTAGCTTAGCTTGGAATAAAATTAACTAAGAAGAAGAGTAACAACAGGATGTTTTTCAGGTTAATCTTGATCTTTATAAGTTCAGTGGTATAACTGATGCCCCAAAACTAGGATAGTACAGTGCAAGGAGGGGACTGTTGTACATTTTATCATAAAGTCTGACTTTGTACTAATTGTAAAAACATTTATGTCTTGACTGTGAGATCTGAAAATGCTTGTTTCTATTTATAGCCATTAAAAATTATTTTGGGCTGTTTATAACAAACACAAAATAACATTGATAAGTGACATGAGAAGTTTTTTTCATGTAAAAGAAGTCTAAAGGTAGTGTGTTTCAGCACTTGCGTGGCAGCTCCATGGTCATCCAGGACCAAGACTCCTTCTAACTTTCTTTTTAACCTGATCTAATACATGACTTCCATATTGAAATTTGCTTCATGGTTACTGAATGGTTCCTGGAGTTCCAGCCTTGGTAGCCACAGTTCAGGAAGAAAGACGGAGGAAAGGGGGGAAAAACCAAGAACGTACCTCCCGACTGAGTTAACCCCATTTATTTAAAGTTCAAAGAAGCCTGGAAAATGTAATTTTTTCTTGGGAAAAGTATGGTTTTAAGTAAATGTTTGATTGTGTTAGTAGGGAGGAAAGGCTAGATGGATATTTGTGTAGGTAACTACCTCTGCCACACTGTCTGAGTAAATGAGGTTCTACTGGTGAGATTTCTTAAATGCAGCTATGCCACTCCTGTACACTCCTGAGGTTTGTCAATTAGATGCTCTTGCAAAGTAATTCAAGTTTATAAGCCCATTGTCCCACCCTATGGCAGATATAATTTTCAGATTGAATGTCATAAGGTGGAATTAGTACTTAGGTTGTGTATTAGTCACATAGTTTGGGATAAAGGAGGAAGCATCTTCTTCTGTTGTTGTTGTTGTTTGTTTTAAAATACAAGTCCATGTGAAAAGGAGATCAACAAAACTACTCAAAAAAAATAAAGGAGACCTAATTAAATGGAGGGACATCCCAGGTAAATAAATCAGAAAACTTAACATTGTTAAGATGTCAGTACCAACCACCCAAAGCAATCTACAAATTCAGTGCAATCCGTATCAAAATTCCTACTGCCATTTTTGTAGAAATGAAAGACCTGATCCTAATTCACCAAGATATTAATAGCCAAGGTATTATTGAAAAAGAAAAATAAAGTTGGAGGACTCACACTTCCCAATTTCAAAATTTCCTACAAAGCTACAGTAATTAAAACAGTGTGGTAATGGCATAAGGGTAGACATACAGACCAATGGAATAGGATTGAGAACCTATAAATAAATATATATATCTCTTGACAATTGATTTGCAGTAGAGGCACCAGGCCCAACCTACAGAATAGGGGGAAATATTTGAAAGTTACATATCTGATAAAGATTTAATATCCAGAATATATAAAGAACTCCTACAAATCAATAACAAAATGACAAACTCAATTTAAAGATAGGCAAAAGACTGAATAGACATTTCTCCAGAGAGGATATACAAATGACCAATAAGCACCTGAAAGCATGAAAAGATGTTTAGCATCATTAGTCATTAGAAAAATGCAAATCAAAACGACAGTAACATTTCACTTCACACCCACTAGGATGGCTATTTATATAGAAAAGGGAAAATAGGAATATATCACTAGTGGGACTTTAAAATAGCACAGCTGCTGCAGAAACTTTCCTCACAAAGTTAAGTAGAATTACCATATGGCCCAGCAATTTTACTCCTAGGTATATACCAAAAAGAATTGAAAACAGGAACTCATAGTAGCCAAAAGTGTCCATCAATAGATGAATGGATAAACAAATTGTCATATATCCATACATTGTAATTTGGTATTGCTTAATGGGTACAAAGTTTCTGTTTGGGGAGGTGAAAAAGTTCTGTAAATAGTGTTGACAGTTGTACAGTTGTGAATGTAATTAATGCCATTAAATTATACACCTAAAATAGTTAAAATGTCAAATTTTATGACAATTTAAAAATAAAACCTATCTTTATTATTTTTTTTTTTAGAAAGTTTTTTTTTTTTAATATTTATTTATTTGGCTGTGCCAGGTCTTTTTTTTTTTTTTTTTTTTTTGCGGTATGCAGGCCTCTCACTGTTGTGGCCTCTCTCGTTGCGGAGCACAGGCTCCAGATGCGCAGGCTCAGCGGCCATGGCTCGTGGGCCCAGCCACTCTGCGGCATGTGGGATCTTCACAGACCGGGGCACGAACCCGTATCCCCTGCATCAGCAGGCGGACTCTCAACCACTGCGCCACCAGGGAAGCCCAGAGTTGGACTTTTATTCCCAACTCCACAGCAGAAGCTTTGTGTCTTTAGACAAGTTATTTAACTTCTCCAAACCCCAATATTGTTATGTATAAAATGAGAAAAATAATGATGCTACTAGCTACTTGTAGAGATGTATTAGCATTAGAGATGATCATGTAAAGGGCTTAAAAGAATCTCTAATACACAGCAAGTGCTCAGTAGGTAGAAGCCATTATCACTGAAAATTTTGTTCATTTTTATTTGACTATGATATGTTCATATGTTTATTCATTATTTCTTCTACAATCATAATTCCCACTTGAACCCTAAACTGCTGACTGCCATTAAACTATTACTATTTTTAACTTCTTTGTTTTGTTTTGTTTTGTTTTGTTTTACAGGCAACAATTGGTATTGACTTTTTATCAAAAACAATGTACTTAGAGGATCGAACAGTGAGTAATGTTTTCAGTGTGCGATTTTCTGCAACACTCCAGGATAGAAAATTATGATCAAAACTATAATCGATGATTGTCACCATAAGAAGTACTTAGCAAAGTTGCCAAAGTTAGTTTACAGGCCTTGAGAAAAACTGTTATTATAGAGTGAGTAGTACTCAGCACTTTGAGTTTTTTATCCCCAAGTAGAATCCAAAGGGGAGAGAAAGCTGTTATTTGTAAAACTCTGATGGCCCTAGACTTGTTAAACAAAATTTTGTCTTGATTTGGAAAATTATAACAAATAGCATTGAGATAAGAATATTTTCAAGAAGAAATTAGAGCTGCTAAAGACCTTTTGAATACCACTCTTGAGGCATTCAAAAAGATTTCATTTGAATATCACACAGTTTGTGAACTTCAAGGTTTTATTTGTCAGAATATGATATGTACCAAAGTGACTATGAATAGAAAAAATTACTGTGCATTTACTTGTTAGATTTTTGTCTTCCATCTTTTGGAATACTCCTTTTAAGTGCAATATAAACCCTGTATTCTAGCCTGCTATCCCTTGAAGAGATTTCTGTCACCTAAACAGTGACTCTCTTAAATGCATTATTTTGGGATCTGTACCCAAAAAAGTTATCTCTAATGCTATTTCTTATAAGTTTGTGAGTTTTTTTCTTTTGTATGTTCTCTTTTATGTTTTAACATATAGCATTCTATTTCTTAAAATTTGAAAACAGAAACGGCTTTATGATGGTAAGAGAACTTAATGCTTGTTTTCAGGCTTTTCTTCCTGGAATGTAGATGTGAAAAAGTAAGAAAGTAAGGATATTTTTACGTAGGGTTGCAAAAAGATATTTCTCCTTTTTGCTAGATTATATACAGTGTTCTAGGAAGAAATGTGTGGGAGAAGCATAAGCACAGTAATCAGAGATCCAATTTCAAAGTGTTCTGAATCCAATAGAGAAAAGAGACATTTTATTTTAGTTTCAGAGAGGCTTGCAGAAAAGGGGATGTTGACAATGATCACTGACATTTACCTTTGTTTTTCCCTTTTATGTTCACTATTTGAACATTAGCAGTCTACTTTTGCTCTCCGGAACATATAGGATTCAAAGAGAGGTTACAGGGAGGGGAAAAAAAAGGAAGCTGTACTTCTGATTCTGTGAAATCTTTCATATTGCCATTTTTTTTGCATTATGTACCTTCAGAGCAAGCCAAATTTAAATATTATTCCCTTTTGAAAAAGGAAAGGAGTTTTGTGTTATTTTCATTCCTCACATCCCTGTAACCTTTTGCATGAGTTTCCTTTTACCTCCTTGCCACCCTCCTCCCTTTAAAAACATTATTTCTTTTTAGTATGAATTTGGTTTTTTTTTTTTTTTTTTTTTTTTCCCCCCATCCCACAGATCAGGCTGCAGCTATGGGATACTGCGGGTCAGGAACGTTTCCGTAGCCTCATTCCCAGTTACATCCGTGATTCTGCTGCAGCCGTAGTAGTTTACGATATCACAAGTAGGTATTTTGCAACGGGTTGACCTTTCTTATTTTTCTTGCTTGTTTGACTGATTTTATTGTTAGGTACGATTGCAATTATGGGACACAGCAGGTCAAGAGCGGTTCAGGAGCTTGATTCCTAGCTACATTCGTGACTCCACTGTGGCAGTTGTTGTTTATGATATCACAAGTGAGTGGGGGGGGATTATGCATTTCTAATCTTTCAACCTTTAGCTTAGTTGCATGCATGTTCTTGTCTTGTGCTTGTTTTCTATACTGGCATGTAAAAATGAGTTTTATCATAGCAAACCTTATCACAGGCCAGCTAGGTCAGAGTATTTGCTTTGGTGTTTGTACCAATATGCCTTATTTCTACTGTGCCAGGTTTTTTTGCCCTGTAATTTTTCCTTTAGATCTAATTATGAATCCTCTCCAAGGCTTTCTTAGTATCCTATTATCCCTACACCATAATTATGGTTGGAAGAATGTCTCCTTTTTTATTTAACTTGATCTCAGATTTCTCTAAAATAAAATAATCTGCATTTAAGTCTCTTGCCAAGTTCTCCAGATCCTTCAAGGCTTCTGTTGAGACTGTTAAAAGCTTCCGCTAGCCAACTTTTCTCTGCTTTCCCCTTCCAGCCATCCTCTCTCTATAGAGGAAGGCAGAGAAAACATAATATGCAGTTTTCTATTAATCATTTTCATTTGAATGAAATCTGGATTCTCTGACTTATTTACTTGGTTGCTAACGAATTATACTTTCATTTCTCTCCAAGAAAAAAATTTAAATGGGAGACTAAAAAAAGTAATGGTCTTTCTTTTTCTTTTCCTTCAAGACTGACTAATAGTGCCTTTAGCTTTTTAAGTGACTGCAAATTTTGAATGGAGCATTGGTGACTGACAGGGAAATGCTATCTGATTAAAATTGTCTTTGTGAATCAGTTTATGATATATTAGGCAATATTAAGCATCATTCCGTATAGTGCTCCATAATTTATAGGAAGACCAGGATAGTACCACATCTTGGACTTATTTAAAAACATCTTACATAAACAATCTACCGATTTGAGCTAGTAATATTATTAGTATACATTTTTGCATATTTGCTCATCCAGAAATCATATCTACTTAACAATAATTGCAATGGCAGAATTATAAGAGGTTTGCATTCAGAGACTTTTTATTTTGGTTAGGTGCCAAATGCAGTCTTTCTTTTCTTGAAGCTTTTCTTTGGGTTGCTACTTGTTTTAAAAATGTATGTTCATTATTGTGCATTCACAAGTTTTGCAGCTTTAAAATGTTTGTGCTTACTTTAACCAAATCAAGTAAAACCTGGTGTATTTTTCTTTGAAATTTGTGCACATGCCATTAAAATATTAGCAAGTTGTTTTCTTTAGCTGCTGTAAGATGTATTGAAGTACTCTACTTAGAATCCAGGGCTAGAAAAGATGGATTTTGTTATAAATGATTCTGGTACATTAAACTAATAAGCTTCAAGTTAAAGTGATCACAAACTGAATAAGCAATGCAAACAGAGTGGTGTTGAAAGCTATTTAAAGGCTTTACAAATTTTGTGGATGTGTTGGGACTTACTGGCTGACATACTTTTGGAGATGCTTTCTTTGTCATGTTTGGTATGTTTAAGTAATCAAAAAAGCATTGTGGCAACATGACACCATACTATCTGCCATAGCTGTCCTTACATTAAAAAAAATTTTTTTTCAATTATATATAGTACATTATACTCACTTGGTCATGTCCAAAAATTTTAAACTATTATAAAAGATACCTTAAGGACTTTACTGCTGTGATTTGTTTAGATCATTGATATTTATACTCAGATAAAATGGAGTTATGTTGCAGGCACATTAAAAGTGGGTACTAATGTGCCAACCCCCTTCCAACTTCCAGTACTTTTTTCTTTTCCTCTTTTTTCTTTGTTTGGTCCTTCACTTGGAGCACTTGGAATAACACTAATCTCTCTATCCACCCTCCTATATACCAGATGTTAACTCATTCCAGCAAACTACAAAGTGGATTGATGATGTCAGAACAGAAAGAGGAAGTGATGTTATCATCATGCTAGTAGGAAATAAAACAGATCTTGCTGACAAGAGGTATGGAATGATTTCATTTGTATGGAATGTTTGATTTCTTTGTTAAGCAGCCTGTTATTTTTGTTAGTGAAAAATTGCTTTAAAAGGAGACATGTTTAATCCTTAATTTTATACCCCTGCCCCTTTTCTTTAGTGTGGGGACCTGAAATAGAAAGGTAAACATTAAACTCAGTCCCGGGAACTCCCTGGCGGTCCAGTGGTTAGGACTCTGTGCTTTCACTGCCGAGGACCCAGGTTCAATCCCTGGTCGGGGAACTAAGATCCTGCAAGCTGAGCAGCACGGCCCACCCACCCTCCCCACACCACACACACACAATAAAACACACATTAGGGCTTCCCTGGTGGCTCAGTGGTTAAGAATCTGCCTGCCAATGCAGGGGACACAGGTTCGAGCCCTGGTCTGGGAATATCCCACATGCCACGGAGCAACTAAGCCCATGTGCCACAACTACTGAGCCTGTACTCTAGAGCCCCACGTGCCACAACTGCTAAAGCCCGCATGCCTAGAGCCCGTGCTCCGCAACAAGAGAGGCCACCGCAGTGAGAAGCCCGCACACCACAACCAAGAGTAAACCCTCGCTCACTGCAACTAGAGAAAGCCTGCGTGCAGCAAGACCCAACGCAGCCAAAAATAAATAGATAAAATAAGTAAATTTATTTAAAAAAAAAGAAAACACACATTAAACTCAGTCCTTAAAGGAAACTAAATTTTTTGGGTTTGTGTAAGCTCCTGTGTAAATAACTCTTGTGTAAGATTGTTTACACGTGAAGCTGGTAACTATTTTGCATTTTTTAGGGCTCATAAATATGAGCAGTGTTCTGTTAAAGAACAAAATGTTTTACAAATCCTATCTTTAAAAAAGTATTCGTAATGATTAAATGCACACTCTTTTGGTAGTCTTCTTATAAATATTCATTATAATTCAGTGGTGTAGTTTTTTCTTTTCTTTTCTTTTTTTAATTGTATGGTTGAGCCAGACTGTGAGGTTGAACTGAATAGCTTGATTGTGATACCTTAGTCAAATGAGCAAAGACATATTCAAGTCACAGGATGCAAAATGTATTAACATTCACTGTAGAATCTGTGGCTTGAATATCTGCCTTTAGCATTCCTAAGTGATCTACTGGATATTCTTTCTGCTTTAAATAGTCTTGACCATTTATTTAATATTCGAAGCTTTTACTATTTATTATTTGTTTATTCATTAGTTGGATACTGAAATTCCAGTAATGAACTTTTGCTATTAATTATTATGTTACAAAGAAACCCAATATGTTCAAAGACTTATGAAATATTAAGCCCATTTCTGTCATGGTACCTCATTTGGAATTGTCAAGAAAGTCTTTGCTAATTTAAAAGTAAATTCAGCGTATGATTTCAACTTTTCTTTATGAAAATCATTTTTTGGACATGAATTGCCATCATAAATTTTCACTATTTTATTTATCTTCAGTATGAGAATTTGAAGATCATATAGGTATATATTCTTCTATATTCTTCTATATATTCTAGTGGAGAGTCGCTAGATATCTTCACTGTTAAATAGAAAAATTGTATATCTGAATTGTTTCCCTTTATAGCCAGAGTTATCTAAAAGGATGCTTACAAGCATCTGTTCTTTTATTGCATAATATTTGAGTATACAAATGCTAGAAACATCTAAATTATGTTTACAATAATTTTTCTTTAAGGTAATATTTGTCCATTGCTTTAGAATTAACATATTTCTCAGTAATTTTTGCCAGACTATCACCCTTCAGTTATTCACATTTAAAAGAATTAAGAGTCTTTAAAAGAAAGGTTTTTTTAATTTTAAAAAATAAAAATTAGAGTTTTGTTCGTTCCACTAAAATAATTGGGGGGGTTCATCTATTTTTATTATTTAAATTTTAATGTAATAGTTGCAGGAATTTTTTTTTAAATTGAAGTGTAGTTGATTTGCAGTGTTTCAGGTGTATAGCAAAGTGATTCAGTTATACATATATATATGTATTTATCCTTTTTCAGATTCTTTTCCATTATAGGCTATCACAAGATATTGAATATAGTTCCCTGTGCTACACAGTAGGTCCTTGGTGTTTTTCTGTTTTACACACAGCAGTATGTATCTATTAATCCCGAATTCCCAATAAAATAATTTTTAAATGAGTAAAAGTTTTAAATTTTTTTAAAATCTTCCGGGGGCTTCCCTGGTGGCGCAGTGGTTGAGAGTCCGCCTGCCGATGCAGGGGACGTGGGTTCGTGCCCCAGTCCAGGAAGATCCCACATGCTGCGGAGCAGCTGGGCCCGTGAGCCATGGCCGCTGAGCCTGCGCGTCCGGAGCCTGTGCTCCACAACGGGAGAGGCCACAACAGTGAGAGGCCCGCGCACCGCAAAAAAAAAAAAAAAAAACAAGAAAAGATAATGAAGGCCAGGTCATGTAGGGCAAAAGTAAAGACTTTCCGAATGAGATTGGAGGGTTTGAGCAGAGAAGTAGCTTTTCATAAGTCACTGTTTGCTCTGTTGAAAATACATAAGGGTAGCAGAGAGGAAGCTAATCTAGACTTCATTCCAAGCAAGAAATGATGACTTGGACCAACATAGTGGTAGCTTTTGTGGTGACCAGTAGTCAAATTCAGATATTATTTTGAAGATAGAACTGTCAGGATATACTGATGCAATTGATGGCATGCATACAGATGGATGGAATATGGGATGTGGGGGAAGGAGGAGTCAAGGATGACACCTAGATTTTTGGCCTGAGTAACTGTCATTAACTGAGATAGGAGAGACTGCATAAAGAGACAGTTTGAGAGGGAATATCATGACTTGAGCTTTTGGTGATTTTAAGTATAGGATGGCTATTAGATATCCTAATAATTAGATGTCAGGTAGGCAGTTGGATATATGAGTCTGGAGTTCAGAGCAGCAGTCCAGGCTAGATATATAAGTTTGAGAGGCATCAGCATATAGGTGGTATTTAAAACCATGAGACTGCATGGGATTGCCAAGAGAGTAATTGTAGATAGAGAAGAGGTCCAAGGAGTAAGTTTTAGGGCATCTGAAATAATTGTTTTTAGGAAATTCACACTCTGAAGTGTTTGTGTTTGGGCCTAAAGGTCTGCTGCTGATTGTCAACTTACTGTCAAATTAAGAAAAAAATGTGTTTTTTAAAAAATTTATACACACATAAATACATAGAGAACGAGTGGCTAAAACAAACAGATGTAGTAAAGCATTAATAGTTGCATTGTTATATATAAGAATAATTTTGGGGCTTTCCTGGTGGCACAGTGGTTAAGAATCTGCCTGCTAATGCAAGGGACATGGGTTCCAGCCCTGGCCCGGGAAGATCCCACGTGCCGTGGAGCAACTAAGCCTGTGCGCCACAACTACTGAGCCTGAGCTCTAGAGCCCGCAAGCCACAACTACTGAGCCCACGTGCCACAACTACTGAAACCTGCACGCCTAGAGCCCATGCTCCGCAACAAGAGAAGCCACGACAATTAGAAACCCGCGCACCGCAACAAATAGTAGCCCCTGCTCACCGCAACTAGAGGAAGCCCGTGCACAGCAACGAAGACCCAACACAGCCAAAAATAAATAAATTAATTACTTTTTTAGAAAAGAGTAATTTTGTTTCTAGAGAGTGGAGAAATTCAAGAATAACATCTTCTTGTAAACAAGAAGACAGTGGAATCTAGTACATAGGTATAAGTTTGGGGAATAAGGACGGTTCCTCCATAGTAGGATTAGACATAGAATATAAAAGGCACACACATAGGTAGATTGGAGGATAGATATGGTGGGAGCTTGTAGAAATTCTCTTTCATTGCTTTGGTGTTCTGTGTTGTAGGAAGCAGGATTTATCAGCTGATGGGTTAGATCCACTTAATTAGAATAGTTGCATATTTATTAAACACCTATGTGATTGCTAGGCACTAGGAATACCAAGATAAACAGGATAGTCCTGCACCTGAAGAGCTCACAGCTTGAGAGACACCGCTAATTATGATGTACTACAAAATTCCCTGTAAAAGAAGTACTAATTTGACTCACTTGTTCCACTTGTAGAAATCCACAAAATCCAACCTAAAGAAATGATCCAAAGTCACAAAGCACAAAGATGTTCATAGCAACATTTTTCACAGTGGTGTATTGGGTTGGCCAAAAAGTTCATTCGGGTTTTTCCATAACATCTTATGGAAAACCCAAATGAACTTTTTGGCCAACCCAATAAAATTTGAAAACAACATACATTTCTAACAGTTTGAGACTGGTTACATAAATTATGGTAGTAAATTGACAAATTGTCTAGCCATAAAAAGTTATTTTACATAAAAGTTTTTAATCGCAAAGCTTAAAGCTAAGAGAAAATAGCATACTATTAAGATTTTTAAGGTTAAAAAAATACAGGATGAGCTCAGCAGGTAAAAGTAAATCATTAAAAAATGCCTTTATAAAAACATTTGGTTAGATATACACACAGAAGTGCACAGATTTTTTTTTTTGAAGTATAGTTAATTTACAATGTGTTAATTTCTGCTGTACAGCAAAGTGATTCAGTTATATATATACTCTTATATATTCTTTTCCATTATGGTCTATCACAGAATATTAAATATAGTTTCCTATGCCGTACAGTAGGACCTTGTTGTTTAATCCATTCTCTATATACTAGTTTGCATCTGCTAACAAACTCCCACTTCATCCCTCCCTCCCCCCAGCAACCACAGGTTTGTTCTCTATGTCTGTGAGTCTGTTTCTGTTTCATAAAAGTTCATTTGTGTCATATTTTAATTCCACATATAAGTGATGTTGTATGGTGTTTGTCTTTTTCTTTCTGACCTAAGTGCACAAATTTCAAGTGTATTGCAGCTTGATAAATTTTCAAACTAGTCTTGCCTGTATAACCAGCACCATATCAAGAAAAGTTTTTTTCAGAACCTTGTTTATAATCTTTATATCATTATCTTTCAAAAAGATGAGTTTATCTTTTTTATTTTCTACAGGCAAGTGTCAATTGAGGAAGGAGAGAGGAAAGCCAAAGAGCTGAATGTTATGTTTATTGAAACTAGTGCAAAAGCAGGATATAATGTAAAGCAGGTAAGTGTCTTTTCAGTATGTGTGAGTTGAGGTTATCAAATTGAAAAAACATATTATAAAATAATTGTGTGAGTTTTCTGTTCTCTAGTGTAAGATTTTCTTCCACTTGACAATAGCAGGCCTCATGAATTAGCGACATATCACAATGAACAGTGAAAAATCTAAATGTGGCATAGTTTTGGAAAAAGAGAAAAGGCTTGCCAAACTTTTCAGATTGTTCATAGGACACGTATTTCATTTTGATTATAAGATTATGATTGTAAGATGATTGCTAGGTTGTAAACTCACCATACACTCACTACATCCCAACTGCATTGTTTCAAGGTAAATTTTCCTTATTTTAGTGTTTGATAGTAAGATTATGGTAAAGCAGGTATTTGCTTTCAGGCACGGTATTTTGCTTGTTGTTGTAAAAATACATTCTCGTTACTTTGTCCTTAATAAACTGCTGGTGTTTTAACAGAGTTTATAACAGGAGTGTTTTGGGGATAGGAAAATATGGGGAGATCTCACATTGTCAAACTGTTTTCTAAAAGATGGGGTAACCAAAAATTTGCCTGCTTAATTCTTCAGGGCTACGTGTCATATAGAGTAGTGGTCCCAGATTTATAGGATTTACCTCCCAATAAATTATTTTTTTAATTCTACATTACCAGTAGAGGGGTAAAGTAAAATCCTTGAAACTGAATAAGTAGAGCTTTATGAAAAATTCTCTATATTGTTTTCATTTTTGGTCGTCCCATCTCTCTTTGCCTTGAAACATATGTAAGTAATACTGAATTGTCACTAATTCCCTCCTCCTAGTATACTGTTCATTGTTATGGCTTCTAATTTAATTCTGTTGTGATCAGAGAATATACTCTGTAACATTTCAGTCATTTGTAATTTATTGAGACTTGTTTTATGGCCTAACATGTGGCCTGTCTTGATGAATGTTCCATGTGCGCTGGAAAAGAATGTCTTTCTGCAGTTGTCAGATACAGCGTTCTATAAATAATATAAATGAGGTCAAATCTTAGATAACACAGTTGATAGCCTTGTTCAAGTCTTAGATAGCCTTAGTAATTTTGGAGGGTAGTTCAATTAGTTACTGAGAAGGGGGTATTAAAATCCACAACAACAATATTTGTATCATGTGTTTTGTATATAGTTCAGTCAGCTTTCTTCTTTTTTTCCTTCGCCATGTGGGATTTTAGTTCCTGGACTAGGGATTGAACCCAGGCCCTTGGCAGTGAGAGCACGGAATCCTAACCACTGGACACCAGGGAATTCCCTAGTTCTGTCAACTTTTACTTCATGTGTTTTGAAGTTCTGTCTTTGGGTGCATACATGTTAGCATTGTTAACTGTCCTCCTAATGTGTTGACTTTTTTAATGTTAAAAAATACTGCTCTTTATCTCTAATAATATTCCTTTTCTTTATCTGATCTTAATATGGCCACAGCAGCTCTCTAATTGCTTATTGTTCATATGGTATATCTTTTTCTTTGTAAAGTGGGTCTCTTGTAGATGGCACATGGTTGGAACTTCCTTTTTTTTCCTCCAGTCTGAAAGTCTCTGCCTTTTAATTGGAGTGTTTGGTTTATTTAGATTTAATGTATTAGGACTTATGTCTACCATTTGTTCTTTGTTTTCTGCTTGTCCCTCTTTCATTTTTGTCTTAATCAGATATTTTTATATTGTGTTTTAATTCCTCTTTTGATCTTTAGCTAAATTTTTTCATAACCTTTTTAGTGGATGCTTAGGGGTTAAACTAGAGTTAATATTATACCATTTCATATGAAATAATGCACACTGTCCTTCGTGTTATTGTCACATTTTATATTTACATATATTATAAACCTCCATAATAAACATTTTAATTTTTCCTTTAAACAGTAATTAAGAGAAGAAAAAAGATAATCTTTTCTCTTTATCCATATATTTATCATTTCCAGTGCTCTTCATTCCTAATTATAGATCTGAGTTTCACCTGGTATTTTTCTTTAGCCAAAATAACTTTCTTTACTGTTTCTTATAGGGGTATCCTGGTGATAAATTCTCTCTGCTTTCACATACTCCAAAAGGCCATTTGAAGAATAATTTTGAAGAACATTTTGCTAGTTTTTGAATTTGGGGTTGACAGATTTTTTTCTTCCAGTACTTTAAAGACGCCTTTCGATTGTCTTCTGGATTCCATTGATTTTAATGAGAAGGGAACTCTAATTTATATCATTCTCTGTTTGTAATGTGTTGTGGTTTTTTGTGTGTTTTTTAAATAAATTTATTTATTTATTTATTTATTTTTGGCTGTGTTGGGTCTTCGTTGCACATGGGCTTTCTCTAGTTGTGGCAGGCGGGGGCTACTCTTCGTTGTGGTGCGCGGACGTCTTATCACGGTGGCTTCTCTTGTTGCAGAGCACAGGCTTTAGGCTCACAGACTTCAGTAGCTGTGGCATGCAGGCTCAGTAGTTGTGGGTCGCGGGCTCTAAAGCGCAAGCTCAGTAGTTGTGGCGCACAGGCTTAGTTGCTCTGCGGCATGTGCGATCTTCCTGGACCAGGGCTCAAACCCCTGTCCCCTGCATTGACAGGCAGATTCTTAACTACTGCGCCACCAGGGAAGTCCCTGTAATGTGTTTTGTTGTTGTTGTTGTTGTTGTGTGTGGTACGCGGGCCTCTCACTGCTGTGGCCTCTCCCACTGCGGAGCACAGGCTCTGGACGCGCAGGCTCAGCGGCCATGGCTCACGGGCCCAGCCGCTCCACGGAATGTGGGATCTTCCCGGACCGGGGCACAAACCCGTGTCCCCTGCATGGGCAGGCGGACTCCCAACCACTACGCCACCAGGGAAGCCCTAATGTGTTGTTTTAAAGTATTTTTTCTGCCTCATTTTCTTCTTTTCTCTTCTGGAATACCAGTGGCACATCTGTTAGATGGCTTGATATTACCCATGCCCCCTGGTCACTGAGGCTTTTGCTCATTGTTTTTGATACTTTTTCCCTCTCTTTTTTTTTTTTCAGATTAGGAATTATTATTGATGTGTCTTCAAGTTCACTGATCCTTTTTCTGCCATATTTAAACTGTTAAGTCCAGCCAGTAAATTTATTATTTCAGATATTGTAATTCAGTCCTAGATTTTTTTCATTTATTTCTTAAAACTTCCATTTCTCTGTCGGAATTCCCCATCTGTTCAATCATTATGGTCATTGTTACCTTCGAGTTCTTGAACATATTTACAGTAATTGCTTTGAAATTCTTGTCTGCTAATTCCAACATCTGGGTCAATTCAGAGTGTATTTCTATTGGCTATTTACTTTTTCTCTTGCCTCTAGGTTAGATTTTTCTGCGGTTTTTGTTTTGTTTTGGTTTGGTTTTTTATGTGTATCTAGTAATTCTTGGTTGTATGGTTGGCATTGTGTATGCGTAGAGACTCTGGTTTCTGTTATTTTTCTCTGCTAAATTCTGGGGTTGTATTATGGCAGGTTGTTATATTGCTGGCTGATCACCATGGACTTGTGGAGTCTTGAAGTTACGCATTGTTTGCGTGGATCTATAGAAAGCCTGAGATGTTTATCAAGCTTTTCTATCTTGGTGGGATTGAAACTCTAAACTGTATACCTGGAGCAGGCAGTAGCTGAAATCTCTGCTCATTTCTTTCAACCTTCTAGCTGTTGCTTTCAGATGGGCTCCTTGGAATCTCTCCTACATATGTACCATTAAAGAGGTAACTGAGGATTTGCAGGAATTTTATGTGTAGATATTAGGGCTCCTACTCTTGGCTCCCTCCTTTTTGTTATTTTCTTCCTTAATACAGCCACTCTGGTAGTCAGTTGACACCTCAAACCTGTAAAACTCTAGTTTTCTGCTTGAGTTCTAACCACCCCATATTGTTCAAACTAGGATTGGCTCTTGGGAAAACCTGTATAAAGGTGACCCTCACCCAGTGAGTGTGGGTTCCCTTCTAGTGTGAATTCCTCCTAGTTTGTACCTGCTTTTTGTTGCTCTTGAGAGCCTTCAAATAGTTGTTGTCCACAGTTAGTAAATGCTATCTGCAAGAGTGTTAGTCCTGTATACGCTACTCTGCTGTTACCAACACTGGAGTCTGTACTGAAATTATGGGGTAAAAATTAAAATATCTGATAAATGAAATAACTGAGACTATTTAGCATGTACATACTTAGTTTTATTTAATATAGAAGACCAGTTTGTTCCACAATTCCATACAGAATTCCTGAATTCTGTATGTTATTGCTTATCTAAGGTTAATGTAAGTAGGTTTTTGAATTAAATTATTTGGTCAGTGAGTAACACATATCAACAGAAGTGATTATGAAGAAATAATCTCAAATTCCTTTTGAGGTTTTTTTTTTTTTTTTTTTTTTTGCGGTACACGGGCCTCTCACTGTTGTGGCCTCTCCCGTTGCGGAGCACAGGCTCCAGACGCGCAGGCTCAGCGGCCATGGCTCACGGGGCCCAGCCGCTCCGCAGCATGTGGGATCTTCCCGGACCGGGGCATGAACCCGTGTCCCCTGCATCGGCAGGCGGACTCCTAACCACTGCGCCACCAGGGAAGCCCCCTTTTGAGTTTTTGTTGTAGGTCAGTCATAATTCAGAAATGGTGCTAGTATTCAAAAATTTACCAGGTAAAATTTACAGTCCAGTCACACTCTTGGAAAACATTGAGAGTCACAGTCTTACGAGCTGTTAAGTAAGCATTGTGTATGTTTGTTCAGCCATGTGTCTGCAAAATGCAGTTACTTTTGATGATTGTGCATTGTACTTATTTTATTTGACAAAATCATGCTGTTCACCAAGAGGTACACAGAAGTCTTTCTGTATATAAGACATATATATCAGTACTGAAGGTACCATCTAGCTGTACTTTACATGTACAGAGATGTCTTTTTAATTTTCTGCTAATTGGATTCCTCCTCCCCACTCCCTCATGTACTAGATTATAATATATATAATAAAAGCTTAAAATGGGCTTTCTCTATTGCTCTTTTTCCTTTTTAAACAATTCTAGGAGAGATTTCACTAATGCATCATTTAATGTCTAACCGTGGTTCAAGTAATTGGACCTTAATGCCTGAGAACTTTGGCTTAAAATAAAACAAATTTATTCCTACCCAATATGGCTACTTTTTCTTATTATTTAAAGATGTTCTTTGATTAAAACCTTTTGCCCTTTAGTCTGCTTTAAGCATTTAACCCTAAAATCTTGTTTCTGTCTTAAAGAATATTTTGTAGTTTTTAAATAAAAGCTATCAGGGTTAGAACTAGAATATATAATAATAATCTAACATGATCACTTGTAGTATATAGGATATTTAAATAATGATTTTTATCCTTTCAATATTTCATTAAAAGACAGCCTAAGAAAAATTTACCCTTTATTTTTCTAAATTTGTTTTTAAAAAAGCAATAATATTGCTTTCTTTATGAAAGTTGTCTGGTGTTTAAATTGCTGAAGGAAATGGTAATGATAAGGTGATTATTTAAGGCTCCAACTCATTTTTCATCTGAGAATTAGTACATTCTTTTAATGAAGTATTTAGTGTGTGGGTGTCACCCTTATTATATTCTCTAATTTTACAGTACTGGAAAATGGAATAGGAACTGAAATGCTCCTTGATCTTTAACTTCTAAAATCATCCGTGCTTATCAGAAGAAAAAGATTCGTTTGAAAGAGAAGGGAGGACTTTGCGAGAAATTAATGGTAGCTGATGGGCATCAGCACTAACAAGTCAGTGAAAACTTGTGTACCATTCACAGTGGAGTCGTGTGTGTATGTGCACGCGCGTGAATGAAAATTATTTTATACCTGCTGAGAAAACATATTTATTTTAAGCATTGGTAGGGATGGTGTCTTTCCTACACCACTGAATCCCATGTCAACCACAGTTCTTGGCTCATAGCAGGTCTTAATCTTATACTTTATCACATACCTTATTCCACCCGTATCAAGTGCCTACAATATGTAAGACCACTGTAGGTTCTTTGGAGAGCATAAAGTTATGTAAAATATGGTTCTTGACTTCAAAAAAACTTATAGTTGAAGAGAAGAATTACATTCTCATGAAAATTATGCAGTGAAAGGTAGATAGTATGTGATAAATGCATAGCAAATGCTACAAGATAGTAAGATCCACAGTAATTATTGAGATGTAAAATGAATGCTGGCACAAGGAGGTATATTTGTTGCAGAAATTAATAAGATCATATACAATTAGGATGATCAGGGAAGGCTTTGTTTAAAAAATGCCACAAAAGGGACTTCCCTGGTGGCGCAGTGGATAAGACTCCCTGCTCCCAGTGCAGGAGGCCTGGGTTCGATCCCTGGTCAGGGAACTAGATCCCACATGTGTGCCACAACTAAGAGTTCACATGCCTCAACTATAAGGAGCTTGCATGCCACAAATAAGGAGCCTGCAAGCCACAAATAAGGAGCTGACCAGCCACAACTAAGGAGCCTGCCTGCCACTACTAAGAGCCCATGCAACCAAATAAATATTTAAAAATAATAATAATAAAGATTATTTATTTTTAAAAAAAGCTACAACAAAAGAGCTAAACCCTTGAGGTGTATATTTGATTTGTATAGATAAGATGATACTCCAAGGAAGAAGAGAAATTAATAATAATACAAATGACCTACTATGCATTGTATAAATATTATGTCATAAATATTAACTTTAAGACATTTCTTTGTTGTCTTCCTACCAGGCAGTTTACATACAATATGTAATGTTTATCTATACCCCTAATTTATCCTTTTGTGCTTTATATCCCTAACACAGTAGGACTTTAATATCACTAAATGTCAGGAAGCCACATACATGGTGAACATGAACTGGTTGAATGAGAAATTATTATATTGACCACGCTCTTTTTTTATTTTATTTTTTAAAGATTATTTATTTATTTATTTTTGGCTGCATCGGGTCTTAGTTGCAGCATGCGGGATCTTCGTTGAGGCATGCAGGATCTTTTGTTGCGGCGCACAGGCTTCTGTCTAGTTGTGGCATGCGGATTTTCTCTTTCTAGTTGTGGCACGCAGGCTCCAGGGTGTGTGGGCTCTGTAGTTTAAGGCACGCAGGCTCTGGTTGAGGCACGTGTGCTCAGTATTTGTGGCACGCAGGCTTTAGTTGCCCCGCGGTATATGGGATCTTAGTTTCCTGACCTGGGATCGAGCCCACTTCCTTTGCATTGTAAGACAGATTCTTTCCCACTGGACCACCAGGGAAGTCCCTGACCATGCTCTTATTAAGTCAATTCACTCATCAGATATTTGTTGATCACCTCCTACATGCCTAGTTCTGTTACGTTATAGGCAGTGGATATACAATGGTGAGCAAAATATCCTAAGTCCATACCATTATGAAGTTTACATTCTAGTATGGAAAGTTAGGCCATAAATGAAAATATAATACTTCATGAGGTTATAAGTGCTGTGGAGAAAAGTAAAAGTAAGGTCAGGGAGATAAAGAGTACTGGTTAAAGGGTTAAGATATTGATGTTTTGTAAAAGGTAATCAGGAAAAGACTGTCTGATAAGGTGATATTTGAACAGAGATCTAAAGGAATTGAGGAAGTAAGTTGTTTATGTATCTAGGGAAGAACATTCCAAGCATCAAGTGCAACAACAAGTTCAAAGGTACTTGGCATGTTTAAGGAATAGTAAGGCTGGTTCAGTTAGAGTGGAGTGAGGGAGGGGGGCAAGTGTTAGGAAATAAGCTTACAGAGGGATAGTTCTAGGGGACAGAGGTCTAAGTCCATGTAGGCTGTAGCAAGGATTTAGGCTCTAGGCTTTTATTCTGAGTAAGATAGGAAGCTATTGGAAGGTTTTAATCAGAGATTTGACATGTTCTGATTTAGGATTTAAAAGAAATCACTGGCTGCTCTGTGAAAAATAGGCTGTAAAAGGGTAAGGGTGGAAGGCAAAAAGATCCATTAAGAGCTGATTGCAAAAAAAAGAGAAAAAAACAGTAATAAAATAATCTTTCATTTAAGAAATGCTAGGCTACCAAAATTAAAATAGAGATCTAGCAAAAAATCAAAGTTAACAAATACTGAGCACTCATCATATGAGAATTGTGGTGTATAAAACACTCCCTGCCCTTACAGTACAAAGACAACTTTCATAATGGAAAATTTTCTGTATGTTGATGGAACTGATTAACTTAGCTTACTCTTTGAAGAATGGAATATCCTCTTGCTTATAAAGTACTTAGTTAATCTTATAATAAAGGTAAGAACTGGTAGCAACAATGATTTTACTTTGAAATCTTCATTTTACCCCTTTAAATTAAATACCTAAAATCATAGCCCAAAATATTCAACTTGAAAGTTTCTATGGAGAGCCAATATTCAGCTTGTCATCATCCCCAGAGCTAATTCCTGTAGCTGTCACTGCAACTTAAATATGCCTATTTCTCCTTAGAAATTACAAGTAAAATACCATACACCTGGAGGTTAGAGTGGAATTGATACCATTTTTCCAGGAAAAGAAAATATTCTGGTAAGCATCCTGAGAAGGATGCCCCAGAATGCCTATAGGAAGTGGATATTCAGTTAATCCAAGTGAGAGGATTTTAAAAAAAACATTACCAAATGTACTGGCCCCATAGTTAGTCCTCTGTCATTTCTAATATAGCAGAAGCCTCTTTTAGCATATCATTGGCATTTAAAATATGGGTTCTCCTTTAATAATTATTTAAAACAACTTAAACCCCTAGAGTTTTTTCCTTCCTGTCTTACATATATTTATGTAAGGATAGAACTTGGCTTTTGTAAAGCATTTTTTGGCCCATTTTGGGATGTCCTAAGTATAGTATAAGTTAGTGAAATTGATTCTTTTATTGGGTTGGCCAAAAGTGCCTTTGGTTGTTAAATAAAAATAAAAGACATTTTTCATTTTCACCAAGAACTTTATTGAACAAAGTATTCACCGTTTTGTTCCACTACCTTCTGCCATTTTTCAGGCAACTTCATAATTCTGTTTTCCTAAAACTTTTTATCTTTTTGAGCAAAGAACTGTTCCCGGTGCCTTTTACAGTCTTCCAAGGATTTTTTTTCCATTAAGAGAATTTTGGAAAGACCAAAATAAATGGAAATCTGAAGGTGCAATGTCTGGTAAATATGGCAGATGAATCAGAACTTCCCAGCCAAGCTGTAAGAGTTTTTGCCTGGTCATTAAAGA
The DNA here is from genome assembly GCF_039906515.1 of Pseudorca crassidens. Lineage (NCBI taxonomy): Eukaryota > Metazoa > Chordata > Mammalia > Artiodactyla > Delphinidae > Pseudorca > Pseudorca crassidens. The sequence continues at coordinate 52,377,836 of NC_090304.1, read as the reverse complement.
AACATGTGGTCTTGCATTATCCTGATGGAAGATTGTGCATTTTCTGTTGACTAATTCTGGACACTTTTCATCGAGTGCTGCTTTCAGTTGGTCTAATTGGGAGCAGTACTCGTTGGAATTAATCGTTTGGTTTTCCAGAAGGAGCTCATAATAGAGGACCCCCAATCCCACCATGTACACAACGTCACCTTCTTTGGATGAAGACCAGCCTTTGGTGTGGTTGGTGGTGGTTTATTTCACTTGCCCCACGATCTCTTCCCTTCCACATTATTGTACAGTATCCACTTTTCATCGCCCGTCACAATTTGTTTTAAAAATGGAATGTTTTCATTACATTTCAATAGAGAATTGCATGGAGAAATATGGTCAAGAAGGTTTTTTTTGCTTAACTTATGTGTAACCCAAACACATAAGCGATGAACGTAACCAAGCTGGTGCAGATGATTTTCAGTGCTTTAATTGGATATTTTCAGTGTGTCATCTCTCTCCTGCATGGTGTAACATTGTTCTCAATTAATGTCTCGATTTGATCGCTATCAACTTAAACTGGTCTACCCGACCATGGAGCATCATCCAGGGAGAAATCTCCGTCACGAAACTTCGCAAACCACTTTTGACATGTTTGATCAGTCACAGCACCTTCTCCATACACTGCACAAATCTTTTTTTGCGTTTCAGTTGCATTTTTACCTTTCTTGAAATAATAAAGCATAATATGCCAAAAATATTGCTCTTTTCCTTCCATCTTCAATATTAAAATGGCTACACAAAAATTCACCAATTTTGATGTCTTTTTTTAAATGCACGCTGATATGACAGCTGTCGTATAAAATCTAACAAAATTATTTCGAATGAAGTTAAAGACAACTGAGTGCTACCAGAGCCATCTTACGGAAGAAAACGAACGAACCTTTGGCCAACCCAATAATTTAATTGAAATATTTTGAGGGAGCACCAAATTTTTCAAATACATTGATTAAATTTTTATGTCTGTGATTTTTGTATATCATAATAGTGTTTCACAAAGCAAATTCCCCTTCCCAAGATTGTTAGCTGTTTCTTCACACAGCCCTTTCCACGGTGCTTTCCATATAGAAAGAATTTCCATTTATACTAGGCAACATAAGGTAGTAGGAAAAATATGAACTTTAGAATCTCGGCTCTGCTATTCATTTGGTGGATGGCAAATACTCTCTTTAGCCTTAGATTTCTATAAAATGGAGATATTAATACCTTCCTCACAAGTTACTGCAAGGATTATGATGAGAAAATATGTAAAGTTAAGCACTCAGTATTACCTTTTTTCTTGCCTACATGATTTGATTGATTACTTCACACTCCTTACAGATTATTCTTACAGCACCCTCACAGCACATTAGAATCATCTGGAGATTTTGGGGGTTTTTGTTGTTTTTGGCCACACCGCGGGTCTTGAGGGATCTTAGTTCCCCGACCAGGGATTAAACCTGTGCCCCCTGCAGTGGAAGCGTGGAATCTTAACCACTGGACCACCAGGGAAGTCCCTCATCTGGAGAATTTTAAATGAAATGTACTAAGGACCTAGCCCCACCCAAACTAGTTGAATCTGTCTTTGGGGGTGGGACCCAAGCATCTGGTGTTTTGCTTGTTTTTAAGTTTCCTGGGTAATTCCAATGCACTATAGGTGTTGAGAACTACTGGTCTTGAAGGAAGGACTTCACACATAACCTTTCAAGAAAGCTTTCCTGAAGTATTTAGTTCTAATTCTCAAAGGTAAAAATAAAAGAGTGGGGGGACCTATGGGGTCATGTTAACCCATTTACTCTTCTGTGTCGAATATATTTAATTTTGTAGATAATGGAGGCTTGTTGCTTTCTTTGAGTGTATAGTTCTCTGGGGAATTCCCTGGCGGTCCAGTGGTTAGGACTCTGCACTTCCACTGCAGGAGGCACAGGTTAGATTCCGTCAGGGAACTAAGATCCCACAAGCCGTGCAGTGTGGCAAAAAAAAAAAGTGTGTATTTCTCAGATCTACCAGTTAATGTTCTGGTCCCTCTTTTTTTTTTTTAATTAATTTATGTATTTATTTTATTTTTTGGCTGCATTGGGTCTTCATTGCTGCACGCAGGCTTTTTCTAGTTGTGGTGAGCAGGGCTACTCTTCTTGTGGTGCACGGGCTTCTCACTGTAGTGGCTTCTCTTGTTGCAGAGCACGGGCTCTAGGTGCGCGGGCTTCAGTAGTTGTGGCACGCGCGCTCAGTAGTTTTTTCTGGCTCACGGGCTCTAGAGCGCAGGCTCAGTAGTTGTGGTGCACGGGCTTAGTTGCTCTTCGGCATGTGGGATCTTCCCCACCAGGTATCGAACCCGCGTGAACTGGCAGGCGGATTCTTAACCACTGCACCAACAGGGAAGTCCCTGTTCTGGTCCCTCTTAATTGTTGTTTCCTCCCATTATATTTGCTTGTGTTAATTGAATCTTTGTTTTTAAAAAATCCTTTTTCATATTTGATTGGAGAGATTCAGTGGCATTTGTTTTTCCATCTAGTTGAAGTTTATCAGCGTTTTCCTTCACTGTCACTCTGCATGTAAATTTAAAATTCCTTTTATAATTCCTTTTTCTACAAGAAACTGAGTACATTGATTTCTTTTGTTTCCTGTTTTCTGGGGTCGGGAGGAGTCAATGGGCATAAGTGTTGCTAATTTTTCTTTTACTTGATTTAAAAAAACAGGCTTGGGCTTCCCTGGTGGCACAGTGGTTGAGAGTCCGCCTGCCGATGCAGGGGACACGGGTTCGTGCCCCGGTCCGGGAGGATCCCACGTGCCGCGGAGCGGCTGGGCTCGTGAGCCATGGCCGCTGGGCCTGCGCGTCCGGAGCCTGTACTCCGCAGCGGGAGAGGCCACAGCAGCGAGAGGCCCGCGTACCGCCAAAAAAAAAAAAAAAAAAAAAGGCTTTCTCAAATCTGTGATCATCTGCTAAATAGTATTATGGATAGTCATGCCTAAAGAATTATCTGAGGGACTTCCCTAGCAGTCCAGTGGTTAAGACTCCATGCTTCCAGTGTAGGGGGTGAGGTTTGATCCCTTGTTGGAGAACTAAGGTCCCATATACTGTGCAGCGCGGCCAAAAAATATTAAGAATTATCTGAGAATTCAGATGGAAGTGAACTCAAAGAAGCCAGTGATTAAAGGTACTAATCAACTATTTGTACTGCACTGTGTGCTTTCTGATGTGTTTTCACGTGCATTAGCCATTGTTACAACTAACATTTTCAAGAATATCTACTGCATGTCAGGTACTAGGATAACAAAGATGAAATATGAGCCTTGTCCTCCAGTGGTTAAAGTCTAGAGGGAAAGACTGGGAGGTAAATAGGCCATTATAATCAGTGTAATAAAAGCTCTGAAAGAAGAAATGCAGGGGACTTCCCTGGTGGCGCAGTGGTTAAGAATCTGCCTGCCAGTGCAGGGGACATTGGTTCGAGCCCTGATCCAGGAAGATCCCACATGCCACAGAGCAACAAAGCCCGTGTGCCACAACTACTGAGCCTGCGCTCTAGAGCCTGTGAGCCACAACTACTGAGCCCACGTGCCACAACTACTGAAGCCCCCGCACCTGGAGCCCGTGCTCCGCTACAAGAGAAGCCACCGCGATGAGAAGCCCATGCACCGCAACGAAGAGTAGCCCCTGCTCACTGCAACTAGAGAAAGCCTGCGCACAGCAACGAAGACCCAATGCAGCCATAAATAAATAAGCAAACAAATAAATATATTAAAAAAGAAATGCAGGATGCTCTTGGAATATATAGAAGTGTTTAATTATATTGGAAGATGATGGGATTGAAGAAATCTGGGAATGGGGTAGGGAGGTTTTTCTCAGAGTTATCAGGGAATGGATCCTGAAGGATCTATCAGCTAGACAGATTGAGCTGGGAGCAGGGGAGGATATTCCTGTGTTATATTATGAGAATAGATAGATGGGTGTAACTCTAACAATACCCTCCCTGAAAGACCTCATTAGTTATGTACTTTTCACTAACTAGAACTTACTTTAATTTTTTAAAAAACCTCAAAACTTGTAAACCTCATTCTATTTTCACAGAAGGTAAACAGACCTTCCCTATGCCTCCCCCATGAAAAAAAAATTTCAATTTCTAAGCTAGCCCATAATAAAATATTCTTAGAAGCCAGAAAGATTATGTATCTTGAACAAGTAGGCAGTTTAATAAATATTTCATGTCCGAGCAAGCTATGAGATCTTGGGGAGGATTTCTGGATTTTCCTAAGTAAGAACATTTCAGTTCTGCTTTAATATTTTCAGATGATCTCTCCCAACCCCCCCACATTTTTCCTGTCAGTTTTACATAGTTTCTTAAAGCAGGATTTTATGCCTATTGGTGCTTTGCTGTAGTCCTACAATTCTTGCAGAATTTCAAAATATTCTGTTCCCTTAGCCCACAGGACCACGGGTTATTGCGACTGATACTCAATTCTGATAGGAAGAGAGCTACTGTGTATGAAAGAGTTTCTATGTAGAAGATCAGCCCTAAGCATTTTACATAATGATTTCTCTTAATTTTCACAGTAATCTAGTCAGTTAAGTGTACTATTATCTTAAGCCCATTTTACAGATGAGAAAATTGAAAAACAGAAAGATGACCTGTCACGTAAGTGGCCTACCCAGAATGTAAACACTTCACCTTTTAGGTTTTAGCCATCTCACCTTAATATCTTTTGCTTTCAATATGTGATTTGTATGTCTTTGTAGTCATAGTAATACACTGGAATTATTGAAAGAAGTCTTTATGCACACTGCTTTTTTTAGTGCCTTCCTTTGCCAGATGAAGTCCATATTCTTTGCAGGTCTTTCTTAGTCTGGCTTTCTATATATATATATATATGTATATAGCTTCATTCTAATCCTTTTAAATATTGTGTGCTCCAGTCGGTCTGGACTACCTAACCATTCCTGAAAATCATTGCGGCCAAAACTGAATGTCACCATTATAGAACGAATTTCTGGGATACAAGATTTGGTTTAGTGCCGCATTGTCAGCTGCTAGATTATTCCAGTAGTCACTATACTTATTTCTGGTTTGCAGTACTAAATAGATGGTTGTTTTCAGTTGATGTTGGAGGGGGAACACATTTTTTTTCAGGCTTTCTTATTGTCTATAAAATGTGTTTTTCCTTCATACTCTATATTCTTTATCTCTGGATGAAAAGTGATTTTTAATGGGTGTTAGACTTTTCCTGATGCATAAAATTTTGAGCTGACAAAGTTGACATTCTGCTTTTAATTCATTATCTAATACTATTATATAAAAACTTCAAAAGATTAGAATTATTGTCCAACTTTGCATGCATTAATTAATTATAAACACTTGCTAGTTTTGAAAGGGCATAATATTCTTCCTAAAGTTATCTAATGCACTATATTAACCTATTTCTGTGTTCATTTTGCCTTTGTAAATTTTAAGTTATTTTTGTTCATAAAATTAACAGCTTTCACAGACATTAATTATTGCAGCATTTATTCTTTTTCTTTTTTTTGCTGTACGCGGGCCTCTCTCTGTTGTGGCCTGTCCCGGTGCGGAGCACAGGCTCCGGACGCGCAGGCTCAGCGGCCATGGCTCACAGGCCCAGCCGCTCCGCGGCATGTGGGATCTTCCCGGACCGGGGCACGAACCCGTGTCCCATGCATCGGCAGGCGGACTCTCAACCACTGCGCCACCAGGGAAGCCCTAGAGTGCTGATCTGTATTTGAAACTGAGTATTCATATATTAATCCAAATGGACCCACCTTTATACAATTAATGTTACATTGATTTGATTGATGGTAATTTACACAACCACATGATCTTTGATCGTGCACAGTTTCTGATGTTCAAGTAAGCATTCTGCAATTTTAAGTCTAAAGCTGATTTTGGTTGAATATTGAGGCTAATGCCTAACTTTGGCACATCTCTAAATGCTACTAAACGTTACAGAACCAAGACAATTATACTTTTATTCAGATCTTCCTTAATCCTACCACATCATACTTATTGCCTACAGATAAAGATTTGTTCCTTTTCTATACTTCTTTCCCTAGACAGATTACTTATAGTTCCATTCTTTCATCTTTGGCCTTCTTTCTGTTTCTTCTCATTTTAATTCAGCAACATTTATGGAGTGCTTAAACTCTGAGTGCTTTGTATGGTATGCTTTTCAACCATGTGAAATCTTTAAAACTGCCTTTAAATCCCAACTCAAATGTCATTGCCTGAGGATCTTTCTCAGCCTCTTGAGTAGGGCCTTCTTACATCTGTATTGCCATATCATTTTCTACTTCCTTAGTTCATAGCACTCATTGCATTGTAACACAAGGAATGGTTTGAGTCTATCTCCTTTGCCAAACTGTGAGCTCCTTGAATCTAAAAAGCACAGCTTGTTCATTTTTGTGTCCCTAGAGAACTTTAGACAGTGCCTCAAGTAAGCAGGTACTTAGTATAAGGTAGTTAACATCATATATGCATTTTAATTTATAGGAATTTTACACTGCATGCCTAACAAAAAGAAATGATTGAAATAATCTGCAGTTTTACCTGCCATTCTTCCCAGTAAGTGGATAGCTAGGATTGGACATGAAGTAGAGAGTATGAATCTGTTGTTCCTTCAGTCAGTTTCTGTTCCCACATGCCTCTCAAAGTGAACATCTCACCAGGATTGAGTGTGGTATGGTGGTTTCTAACATAGTGATTTCCTAAGGATTTATCAAGGGCAATTTTGACTAGATTGACTTTCTCCATATGTACGCTAACTTTAGAACCTAACTCATTATAAAAGATAGGAATGCCACTATACAGTTTAACTAAATGAACATTCTGTCCTTACTCTGAGTTCCTGTAGTAGTTTGTTTTTATGACTCAAATGATATTTTTGCTCCTTAGTTCTTAGCTATTTGTTCATGTCTAATCTCACCCGTTGGAAAGCAAGGATCCTCTTTGTATTTGACATGCTGGTTTTCACATGATATTCATTTTTAGAATAAATAGACATTTTAATGTGCTTTCATTGTGCTAAGGTCTAAGGAATAACCCAGAAGCCATATCCTTTAACTCAACCATCCAGTGGTCATCCCTTTACTTGATACCTTTTGCTAAATTTTCCCTCCCAATTATCACGTCTCTTTTTCCACAGCTCTTCCGACGTGTTGCAGCAGCTCTACCTGGAATGGAAAGCACACAGGACAGAAGCAGAGAAGACAGTATCCTTTTTGTTTCATCAGGAAATTTTATTGTTACTACAAGTCTTTAGAGCCCCACTTGGTTGGCTTAGGAATATTATGCCATTGCCTTTTACAGCCAAGAATTGATGGTTTAGGAGCAAAAAGTTTTTCTATAACGAATGAGATCTGGTTATCCAGTTGCATTCTTTGCAGGCTGCTGCTCACTACGATTAATCAGTGAGAAGGTTTGTGTTTGTTTGCTTGCTTGATTTTTAGTGAGCAGGAAACTCTTAACATCCCACCCTCCTGCTTCTTAATTTTGACATCCCTTGGCTCTGGGCTTTTTCCCCACAATATATATCATATTTCCTTCCCCTGCTTTTTCTATCATTTGAACTGTCTACTTGGCATAGGCAGGAGATAACTAAGTTTGGAGCTTTATCGTGGCCTCTTCTTTCAGAAATGGGACAGAATGAAGCACACGTAATATTAGTTATTTAAAAGAATTTTGAATTTTGATATTTTCCTTGTTTGTCTCATATTTACCTTCTAGTGTTTTTCCATATGCAGACAGTTTTATTAAGCCATAGAATTCATAGCACTTTGTATTCAGCTCTTCCCACTTCTGAATGTTTTATGTTTTCTAAGCCTTTATTTTAGCAGCATAATGTGTTCTATAGAGTTGAAGCCCCATTATTTATTAAATTCTCTCCCTGTAGTAGAACTCTCTTATAGGCTATTTTCAGATTTTTATTATAGATAATTTTTTAAGGAACATCATTATATGATTTTTTACTCCTGTAGAATAATTTCCTTAGGATAGATTTCCATGAGTAGGAATTAACCTTATTCTGAACCTTGCTGCATATAGGAGATATAAGCAAGTTTATTCCATATGAGCACCTTATATGGTGAGTGAGCTATATAGAAAATAGTGGCTGAGTAGTCTCTGAAGCCAAATAGGAATGGAAGGGGATCTTAGCAGAATTGTCGATGTTCAGCAGAATTGGAATTGTACTTTCCCATTTATAGTTCCTTAGCTTTTGTTTCAGTGATTGACATAAAACTGGAAAAGCCTCAGGAGCAACCAGTCAGCGAAGGAGGCTGTTCCTGCTAATCCCCCATGGCATCTTCAACTTTCCTCCAGAAGCTCACTGCTTTGGCCCCCTTACTCTTTCATTGACTGCAGTGTGAATATTGGCTTGAACCTTTTCCCTTCAGTAATAACGTATTGCAATTCAGCATTGCTGCCTGTCTCTTGGAGATGATCTATTAGCTTCACAAGCACAAAAAAGTCAGTGTCTTCATTATTTATATTTTACAAAAAGCCAAACGATTGCAGCATATTCCAGTGGTAACTTTAAAAATTAGATACATTTTCTTAACATTTTTGTTTCCTTTTTAATGTTATGAGAATGTACTTCAAAATGATGGAAATCTCAACAGTATGTGGCTTGGTTAAGGAGCAGTTGTTCACAGCAGCACTTGGCTACCTACTTGATCTCTCCCTGCTTTACTTGCTTGTTCTTTACCCCATTTCCTATTCCAGTCCTTCCTCCATCAAAACAAACAAGAGGGGGCAAAGCAGTAGTCAGACCAAGCCCATTGGAATTATCCTTCAGTTTTAGCAATACCACTTGTCTCAAGATATCCAAAATTATTCTTAAGCACTGATATAAATTAGTTAGACCTTAACTGAGGTCAAAACTCAACTATCATGGTAGGCAGTGCTGGAATAAGGAAAGGGTTCTGGTGTGTCTTCAGAATGAGTCCTAATGAACATACTGAGTACTTACAAGTAAATGAACATAAAATATATTTCTGACCAAAACAAATGATTCTTTCACATGTTAGACTCCGGGAGAGAAAAGTAAAAGTGCTTCAGAACAGGTTTTAAATATTTAATTCTTCTACGATCTGTTTCTTCCAGGATTTTAAATTTGTCAAAATCGAGTTCTTCTGTTTGTTTAAAAAACAAAACTAAACTTTTTTAGGCAATAGATTTCTCTTGGGTTTTCTTTTTCTGTCTTCCTTTTCTTTCTTTCCTTCTTTCTTCCTTCCTTTCTTTCTTCCTTTTTTTTGAAATGCTGTGCAGGCAAGGCACTGTAGTAATCAAATTCCTTTAAGAAGAACCAGTGGAAGAATTTAAATTTGGCACTTTGATCGAAACTACTGTAACTAGTAGAAACAATGATATCTAAACCTTACCAACTAAAGAATCCTCAAGAGAATAGCAAATACTTTGCCCAGGACAATTGAGGTCAAATTGAAAGTGGAAACAGTTTTCTTATAAGCCCTAGAGGCAGATCTGAAAAAGCATACATAGAAGAGGGAAAGGAGAGAATGAAAATAAAACTTAATATGCAGATTTATGCCTTATTTTTCAGCATTTTTTATGTTCTCTCAATCCAGTTTTGCTTTTTATTAGATCTGTATAGTTTGCTTAATTCACTAGTGATTTAATTTTATATTTAAGCTACAATTAATCTTTTTTCTTTGGTGATATTTATTTCTTTGCCTTTTTTAAAACTACTTTCAATTTTTAGATATTTTATTTAGAGCTTCATAACAATGGCAATATGTATTTCCCTTAAAACACTGCAAACAAATATACTAGGAGTGCACCATTTTAATCTTTACTAGTTATTGTGAGATTGCTGTGTAAGTTAATAAATACATTTGTAAATACATTGTTTGCAAGAAGAAAATTTCTGAGTTACAGCTCAGGAAAAGCCTGCTGAATTTATGTTGTAAGCATTACTTAACACAGTATAAGGATGAAAAGGCAACAAAAATATCTTCATACTTCCTCATCCCCTCATTGCAACAAAACCCTTAACTGGGAGAACCTTATTCCTTCCCCTCTTCCTCCTCCACTTCCCACTTATTGTCCAACCTTATAATATTCAGAGAGCACTTGGATTATGGGTCTGAATAGAGAAATGCTTTCAGATAATCATTAGCCCACATACCCCAGTAACTTGTACTCAAAGACGGGATGGAGTTGTAAAGTGCTTTTATAATACAATATTATTGTTAAAGGCAAGGGTTGACTCTTTTGTTTTATTTTGACATGGCATGTCCTGAAATAAATATCAATTCAATATGGCGATGGGTCATATTCTTTATTTGGAAGAAGTTGTGATTTCTGACATGGGGGTGTTTGTGTTCCTACACTGTAGCATTTGATTCTTTTTAATGTATATTTAAGGCAGTAACCAGTTAATGCTGCTTTTAATATTGGTCTTTTTATTTAGCTGGGGTTCTTCAACCAAAGCAGTGAAGTGTGTTCATAGTGCATTCTTTTTTTAATAAACACAGTTTTGCTGCCCAAAAAATGTATAAATAAACACAAAAGAAAACATTTATTGACTTGGTTTCCCATTCCTGCCAAAGTGATGAATTACCATATGCTACTTCCTCCCTAGGACTATAAAGGGAATGTGGAATCCAGAAAAATAGCAAAACAACAACAAAACTGAGAAACCCCTGGGGAGTCACAAGACTCTTTTCAACTGTTGAGGGTGAGGGAAAGTGGCTGCAACTTGAAAGATAGGGCTGGGCTTCCCTGGTGGCGCAGTGGTTGAGAGTCCGCCTGCCGATGCAGGGGACACGGGTTCGTGCCCCGGTCCGGGAAGATCCCACATGCTGCGGAGTGTCTGGGCCCGTGAGCCATGTCCGCTGAGCCTGCACGTACGGAGCCTGTGCTCCGCAATGGGAGAGGTCACAACAGTGAGACGCCCGCGTACCGCAAAAAAAAAAGAAGAAAAAAAGAAAGATAGGGCCACTGGTGGAGGCAATAATAGGATGTGTTAAGAAAAGCAGTTTAAGTTCTGCTTATGCATCCTCACTCCTAACTCCACCTTTGCCTTTGGACAGGGGTGGCAAACTGCCCTCGCACCAAATCCAGCCTGCTACCTGTTCTTAAGTTATGTTAGACCTCAGCCATACTTTCTCACTGCAAAGATGGAGTTGAGTAGTGGAAACAGGCCTTAGGGTAAACTACAGCTCTCCCCTGTACTATAGAAATGGAGGCCACAGCCCAGACTACAGGCTCAGCGGTAATGTCAGGGCAGTATAAAATCCCTGAGAGGGAATTTCCTGGTGGCTTAGTGATTAGGATTCCATGCTTTCACTGCCGTTGCCCCAAATTCAATCCCTGGTTGGGGAACTGAGATCCTGCAAGCCGCGCAGCGCAGAAAAAATATAAAAAATCCCTGAGAAGTGAGGAGCTGATGAAACTAGGTGGGGAATAACCTGCCTGCCTTAGGCCTTTCACTCACTCTTTACCCTTTCAAAGCATCAGTTAGTGGACTGTGATCTAGGGAGACTGCCTCCTGCAAGAGCTGCTTCTTCCTAAACTGGGTTTAAAGGTAAGGCCTTGAAATAAAGTTTGGTGAGATGATACTGAATGGGAACAATACATGTGGTCTTGTGGTACCTAGAACTCTGTCCCAAGGTTTGTCCTTTCCCCATCTTAAAACTTGACATTCTGGTCTTTGACCCTTGCCCAGTATACCATCCCAGAGTTATAACCCATACCCCAGGAGAATTTGGACTCATAAGTCAGAGCAGTTGGATACCTGAAAACTTCCTCAAAAGAAAAAGTGAATACCATTTGAAGCAGAACTACTTGAAAAGACAACCAATAATTTAAAGATGGCATGATAAATATTGAAGAGGTAAAATACTACCAGTATGGAACAAGAATCATAAAATAATCAAATATATTAAGTGAAAAATATAATAGTTGAAATAAAAAACACAGGTTAAGTAGTAGACTGGATTCTATTCATTGAATTAGTGAGAACGTTCAATTGAACTCTTTCATTAGAAAGCAAAGAAACAGAAAAATAAAGATTAGGAGGAGAATAGTATATATAGCAACATTCAGAAATTCCAGGGAGATGAAAATCAGGAAAATTAAAGTACTGAAAACAAAGAATTTTGAAGATAGTATTTGTGACAGGCATATGTGTATCTTCTGAATGCAGTTTCTGAAATGGTATCTGCCTCCTGGTACTCATACATTTGCATTATCCTTTTCCCTTGAATATAGGCTGCACCTGGTGACTTTCATCTAAGAAATAGGACACAGCAAAAGTTACATCACTTTGAAGGTTAGATTATGAAAGACTGTGGCTTTTGTCTTGTTCACACAATCTGACTCATTTGCTTTTATGCAGCAATCTGCCACGTTTGAGCTGCCTGTAGAGAGGCCCAGCAGCAAGGAGCTGAGGGCAGCCTCCAGCCAGTGACGGACTGAGTTTCTTCTTAATAAGACAGCCTGGAAAGAACTGAACAAAAAACAAGCCACAGACAAAATATTTGTCGATTGCATGCTTGATAAAGGACAAGTATTCAGAGTATATGAAGAACTCTCATAACTTGATAGAAAAGACATAGAAATTGCTTGATATCATTAGTCATTATAGAAATGCAAATTAAAACCACAATGAAACACTACTACATACATATCAGAAAGGCTAAAATTTGAAAGATTGGCCGTACGAAGTGTAGGTAAAGATGAGGAGCAACTAGGAATTCTCATACACAGCTACATGAGATTTTGGAAAAACAGTTTGGAAGTTTCTTTAAAAGTTAAATATACATTTATATATAGTAGCTATTCCACACCTAAGTATTTACCCACAAGAAATGAAAGCATGTGTCTATACAAAGACTTGCACACAAATGTTCATAGCAGTTTTACTTGTATTAGCCAAGAACTTGAAATAACCCAAATGTCCATCAGAAGGTGACTATGTAAACAAATCATGGTACATGCTTACTGTGGAATAGTATGCCATAAATCAGAATGAACTGTTGATACCAACAACATACCTGGATATCAGAAAATTACCCTTCGTGAAAAAAGTTGGACAAAAAATGTAAAGTATATATTTTATGTTTTCACTTATATAAAATTCTAAGAAATGCAAACTAAACAATAACCCTCCTTTTCTCCCTTTCTCCAGTCCCTGGTAACCTTTCTGCTATCCGTCTCTATGAATTTGCCTATTCTAGGTACCACATATAACTGGAGTCATACAGTATTTGTCCTTTTGTGTCTGACTTCCTTCACTCAGCATGATGTTTTCAGTGTTCATCCATGTTGTAACAGGTATCAGATTTGATTCCTTTTTGTGGCTGAATGATATTCCATTGTATGTATATACAATATTTTGTTTATTCATTCATCTGTTGATGGACACTTGTGTTGTTTCTATCTTTGGGCTATTTTAAATAATGCTGTTATGAACATTAGTGTACCAGCATCTGAGTCCCTGTTTTCAATTATTAGTGTATAACCTAGGAGTAGAATTGCTGGATCAAGTGATAACTTTTTGAAGAAATGCTAAACTGCTTTCCACAGCATCTGCACCATTTTACATTATCACCAGCAATGCATGAGGGTTCTAACTTCTCAACATCCTCATCAATACTTTTTATGTTCTGATTTTTTTAATAATAGCCATCCTAATGGGCGTGTAGTGATATCTATCTCATTGTGGTTTTGATTTACATTTCCTTAATGACTAATGATGTTGAACATCTTGTTTACTTGGCATTTGTATATATTCTTTGGAGGATGTCTATTTTGTTAAGTTCCTTGCAGGCTGTTTTACTGAGAAACTTTGGAGATATGTCTGTTCAGTCCTTTAACCATTTTTAAATTGGATTGTTTATTTTTTGTTGTTATAGGAGTTCTTCATATAGTCTAGTTATTAATTCTTTGATAGATACATGGATTTACAAATATTTCCTCCATTCTGTGGGTTTTCTTTTCACTCTAAGAGTGTCCTTTGATGCACAAAAGTTTTAAATTTTAATCAAGTCCAATTATCTTTTTCCTTTTTTGCTTATGCTTTTGGTGTCATATTGGAGAAATCATTGCCAAATCCGATGTCGTGAACATTTTTTGCCATGTTATTCTAACAGTTTTATAGTTATAGCTCTTAAGCTTAGGTCTTTGATCCATTTTGAGTTACTTTTGTAAATGGCATAAGGTAGGGGTCCAACTTCTTTTGCATATGGATATTGTTTTCCTAGCAACATTTGTTGAAGACTGTCCTTTCCTCATTGAATGGTCTTAACACTCTTGTTGAAAATCAACTGACCATATACGTGAGGATTTATTTCTGGATTATCTTTTCTGTGCCATCTGTCTATGTGTCTGTCCTTATGCCATTACTACACTGTTTTCATTACTGTAGCTTTGTGGTAAGTTTTGAAGTCGGAAGTGTGAGTCTTGCTGCTTTGTTCTGATCACTTTGGGTAGTTTGTCATCTTAATATTAAGTCTTCCAATCCATAAACACAGGATGTCTTTCTGTATTAGTCTATCCGGGCTGCTATAACAAAATAACACAGACTGGGCAACTTATAAAGAACAGAAAATTTATTGCACAGTTCTGAAGACTTGGAAGTCCAAGATCAAGGCACCAGCACAGTCACCTGGTGAGGGCCCTCTTCCCAGTTTGTTGCGAGCACCTTCTTGCTGTGTCCTCAGAGGGTGGAAGGGCTGAGGGATCTCTCTGGAGCCCCTTTTATAAAGGCACTAATCCCTTTCATGAAGGCTTCACCCTCATGATTTAAGCACCTCCCAAAGCCTACTTACTAACACCATCATCTTTTGGAGGATTCAGTATGTAAATTTTGGGGGGACACAAACATTCAGACCATGCATTCTGCCCCTGCCCACTCAAAATTCATGTCTTTCTCACATGAAAAATACATTCATTCCATCCCAGTAACCCCAAAAGTCTTAAACCTGTTCCAGTGTCAATTCAAAAGTCTAAGTCGAAATTCTCATCTAAATTAGATATGGGTGTTGACCTAAAACAAATAGACTCCAGGTTATTTCTCCAGCAAATAGGGGTTTATTCAGAATCAGTGGAGAATTGCAGTTTGGGGTCTGCAACCATGGCAAGTCCCTGCAAGGCAAGGAAAGGAGAATGCTTTTATAGAGGGGAAAAGGAAGTTGGGAGGACTATGAACAAAGCCCATGATTTTTCATTGGCTGAGTCCTTGCCAGGAAGGAAGACTAGTCTGTCTGCTTGTTGGGCTCTGCTGTCATTGCATGGTTTGAGAGCTCCCTCTTCTGGTCTCCTGACTATTTAATTGAAGCTTCCGTTTATTAATTTTTTTAAAGTCTTTATTGAATTTGTTACAACATTGCTTCTGTTTTATGTGGGGGGGTTTTGGCCACGAGGTATGTGGGATCTTAGCTCCCTGACCAGGGATGGAACCTGCACCCCCCGCATAAGAAGGTGAAGTCTTAACCACTGGACCACCAGGGAAGTCCCTATTAATTTTTTACATGGATGAGATTCAGGGTAGATTCAGCTTATGGCAATTGGTTTCCAGCTATGAATCCATGAAGTCAAACAAGTTATGTGCTTCCAAAATACAATGGTGGGACAGGCGTAGCATAGATGTTCCTATTCCAAAAAGAAGAAATAGAGAAGAAAAAAGGGATAAGAGGTCCCACGCAAGTCCAAAACCTTAAGGCACACTGGGGCAGGGACCTGCACTTTGGACTAATGGGTGGCCCCACCCCAGCCCTCATGGGTTGGAGTCCCGTGCCTGTGGCTCGAGAGGTGGAATCTCATGCCAGTGGCTCTACCAGTTTGGGGGTTTGAGGGTAGTCCCATCCCCACAACTCTGCTGGGCCTTGCTCTAACAGGAGCTCTCTACTGTACCCAAAAGCGGCCCTCTGTGTTGCACATCAGAGGCTCCAAAACAGTCCATCCTTTGGAATCTGGGTGGAGGTAGCCACATCTGGTGCTGAGGACACTGACAAGATTTACTACCTGTGCCCTCTGGAAGGACCATCGCCATGGCCTGCACTACACCTGGGGTAGCTGAGGTGCCAGGTACCAGAATTTGGGGAGGGGGGAGCAGAGCCTGGGATGTGAGAGAGTGCCAGGCAGCAGAAGCTTCTCCTTTGAAATTGTTCTGCCCCACATGCCCTTTCAGTTTGGGACTGTGATGGGAGTGCCTTCGGGGTCATTCTTCTATTGTCTTGGATAATAGGTCCTGTCTTCTTTTAGATGACCAAGCAATCTCCCCATTGTCTTGAATAGCTCCCAGCTTCTGTTGGAGTGGTAGATCCATACCAATCTTCTTATCAGATCCTGCCACACACTTTGCATTCTCTCTCAAATGAGTTTTCTTATTTCTTTCAATATGGATAGGCTGAGAATTTTTCGAGTTTTAAATTTCTGCTTTCCCTTTCATTAAGAATTCTACCTTTAAATGATTTCTTTCTTCTCACATGTTAAAAAAGAAACAACAGACCCAAAATGGAGTCACTTGTGCTAAACCCCATGTCAACAAACCAAGACTTAATACCTAACCTAATTGCAGTTTCAGCCTCTCCCTGGAATGTGACCTTTAACCACTTGACTTTGAATTACCTGGTCAGCACTAGTGAGATAACCCACCCAATAGATCCCATCTGACCCCATAGGAAGGTCACCTTGCCTAAAACATTGTTCTTTGCTAGAAACTTCCTTTTCCCATTCCCTGCTGCCTGTAAAAGCCTTCAATTTTATACAGCTCCTCAGAGTTCCTTTCTATCTGCTAGATGGGATGCTACCCAATTCATGAATCATTGAATAAAACCAATTAGATCTTCAAATTTACTCAGCTGAATTTTGTTTTTTAACAGATGTGGTGGCAGCAATTGGACTGAGGAAGGACGCTTCTGATGGCTTTAGGGACATAAAGAAACACAGGCATACCCACGAACCCTTTTGAGGTCTCCTTCTCGCCATTTCTGAAGATTGGGGGTAAGTTCCCCTCAGTTCTGAGCTCTGCTCTCTTTCCATCGAGCTCTAAAGCCAATCTAATTGGCTTTCCACTGTTCCCCATTTTGAGTGGAAAACCCCAGGATTTGGTTGTATTCCCAGATTCCACATCAGGGACTATTGGTGGTTTCTGGCCAGAGTCACACTGGGTCTGACTTAAAAACCAGACTGGATCCAGGCTTAAACTGGACTGGGTCCATTGTGTTTTGTGTAGGTAAAGGCTATTGCTAATGGAAATCTTGGAAGCAGCCACAAAATTGGTGGGCATGCGTTGAGCATGTAAAAGCTAATAGAGCACTTGCCACCGACCCAAAGACTCCTTTGTTAGGATAAGCTGGTTATGGAACAGGTTAGATTGACACTAGGCCACCTGCCAACCTCAAGAAAATTTCCATGCAACAAGGTACACTGTAAAACATCACACAATTCCCAATTCAGCTGCACATCCCTTTCAAGTATTAGTTTAGGGGACTTCCCGGGTGGTGCAGTGGTTAAGACTCCATGCTTCCAATGCAGGGGGCCCGGGTTCAATCCCTGGTCAGGGAACTAGATCCCACATGCATGCCACAACTAAGAGTTCACATACCACAACTAAGGAGCATATGAGCCACAACTAAGACCCGGCGTAACCAAATTAAAGGAAAAAAAGGTATTAGTTTGGGTCCAAGAGACCCAAAATCTTAGCTAATTAATTATTTAATAAAAATGGTATCTTTAAATTCCAAAGTGTTGAGCACACCACCTTCCAGCCCAACTGCTTAGTTTATGTCTAAGAACTATGGTCCCGCAAGCCATAGATATCTACAAAAAAAGCAAAAATCTTATTGAAAACAACCTAGAATTACAAAGTCCATTATTACAAATGTTCCAATTCAATAAGATCATTTAAGGGACTTCCCTGGAGGTCCAGTGGCTAGAACTCCACACTGCTTCCACTGCGGAGGGCACAGGTTTGATCCCTGGTTGGGGAGCTAAGATCCTGCATGATGCACAGCGCAGCCTTAAAAAAAAAAACAAGCAAGACTGTAAACAAAATCTGCCAAGCTAGTAGCCTTGCTGAAGGCCCCATATCTACCCTCGAAGGAGGGCCCCCAAATGGGCCCCTCCCTGAGTTGACAAGACTCTGAGGGATTTTTCTGATAAACTTCTACATTAATCTCTTAAACAGCAAAAAATTTAAAATTAAATTAATGAAGAATCTTGCCAAATTCTGATAGATACCAGAGCCTACAGAGTGGCTCCTGGGAAAACTGGCAGAAGCCAGCAAAGAGTGAGAATTCTTACCAGATCAGCTCTCCCAAATCTCTGTCTGTGGTACCCGGTTGAGAGAGGAGAAATAAATTTTACACTGTCCCTTGCTTTCCAAATCCAGACCCATTTGTTATTGATTCTTTCTCTTCCAGGGATAGGTTTGTTTTTGTTTTTTTTTTTGGCCGTGCCACACAGCTTGCAAGATCTTAGTTCCCCAACCAGGGATTGAACCCGGGTCCATGGCAGTGAAAGCACTGTGTCCTAACCACTGAACTGCCAGGGAAGTCCCTCCCAGGGATAGTTATTGCCTTCTTGCTTATCTTGTCTTGAGTCTTAAGAACTTGGCCTGGCTTTCTGCCTGCCTCGGACATACAGGTTGTCAGTTCCTTCTTTTGGCTACTTTTTGGGAGTGACTCTGGATCTTGGGAAGGTAGTATCCTTTGTACCCTTTTTGATTCCGCTTACATCCAAGGAGGGGTTGTTCAATACTACCAGAAATATTTACTGTTTGTCCCAGCTAGAAACTAATAAAATATTTAAGAGAGTTTTTTAGGCCTTCTCCCTTAAGCTAAAATAAAACTATGTAAACAGTGGGAAAGAAAAGCCTTAAATTTTAA
Source organism: Pseudorca crassidens (assembly GCF_039906515.1). NCBI lineage: Eukaryota > Metazoa > Chordata > Mammalia > Artiodactyla > Delphinidae > Pseudorca > Pseudorca crassidens. The sequence continues at coordinate 52,358,971 of NC_090304.1, read as the reverse complement.
AGCCTTGTGGAAAGATTTACTAAAACCTTCCAAAGACACAGAGCTCTAATCCAGAACATAGAAATCTTTTGATTTACATCTAAGCTGGAAATCTTCCTGATATATAAAAAAGCAAACAGAATTCCCTGGCAGTACAGTGGTTAGGACTGGGCACTTTCACTGTCGAGGGCCCAAGTTTGATCCCTGGTCAGGGAACTAAGATCCCACAAGCCATGCAGCATGGCCAACAAAAAAAAATAAAAATAAAAAAAGCAAATTGAAGCTAATGTGGTTGTGTGGGTGGACCAACTTATGATGTCATTTAAGTTGCAATGCGATTCCTTAATAAACTAAAAGCACCTGTCCTTATCTTACAGATCTTTACAAAAACAAAAATTTGGCTCCAGAAACAATTCACTGTTTCCTTTTTAACAATTAACCTTGCCTATTCATCTCAAAAGACTTGTAACTATGGTAAAAATTCTGGCCTTAGGGAACAAAAGTCCTTCCTGGAGGAGCTTGCATTTTTTTCCCCCATGCCTTTTATATGTAAATGTTCTACCTGGTCCTCTCGGGGGTTTTGGGGGGGGTTTTTTTGGGTTTTTTTTGTTTTTTGTGTGTGTGTGTGTGGTACACGGGCCTCTCACTGTTGTGACCTCTCCCGTTGCGGAGCACAGGCTCCAGACGCACAGGCTCAGCGGCCATGGCTCACGGGCCCAGCCGCTCCGCGGCATGTGGGATCTTCCTGGACCAGGGCACGAACCCGTGTCCCCTGCATCGGCAGGCGGACTCTCAACCACTGCGCCACCAGGGAAGCCCGGAACTCTTGTTTTTTATCTAGACCTTCTCCTTGAAATGCAAGCTTCAGGGAGTTATTTCTTAACAGAAGGGGGGAAAAAAGGGGGAGGGGGGAGAGGTCTTCTCCAGAAACATTAGTAGAAAAAGCTTTAGCCATCTGAGCAGGTAAACTTAACTTATTCCATAAGCTAGTGAGTTTTGCATTACCATAACCTGTCTCATGGCTAAAAGTTTTAAATGAAAGCTATAAGGTCTCTGTGTCTATCTGTATTTTTATGTCCCCCCCCCATATCTATATCTGTGTGTGTGTGTGTATATGTGTGTGTGTGTGTGTGTTTGATGTATTTTCTACCTCTGGGTGGTATTGCCAAAATTAGTTCATAAAACTCTTATTTGACTGGCTTAAAGAAAATTAAGCACTTATGAATTAAGTATTCCTAAAAATCTCAGAAATATAATAGAGATTTAAATGTTTTTTCAGGTTCATATGATCTAAGATTAATCTTTAGTAAATGAAAGCTAGTTTAAGTTTGTTGGTTTAATTAAAACAGGCATGCCTTTAGAGTTATCAGCATTAAATATAATGTTCTTATTCTACCTAGATGTACTGAAAGTTAAGTGAGCTCATGTTGTCTCTGTTATAAAATTTGTCAACAACAACAAAATAGCTTGGGATGATGGCTGATTTTGTCTAATGTCTCGTGAAGTTTTTATGGGTAATCTAAGCATAGTTGTTAAGCAATAAGAATCTGTTCTCCTTGTAATAGGGCACAGTTGGAAACATTAGCTATATTACCAAGGCTTTGACTGGAACGTCACATTTGAGAGAGATGTGCATAGACTCAAATATGACCAGACAGCTTTAAGAAACTGTTGACTTGGGAATTCCCTCATGGTCCACTGCAGGGGGCATGGGTTCAATCCCTGGTTGAGGTACTACGATCCCACAAGCTGTGTGGCGTGGTGAAAAAAGAGAAAAAAAGGAAACTGTTGACTTTATAAAGCCAATAAAGCCCCTTGGGAAAATTGGCCTGGTATTCTGCTTACAGGGTTCCCAGCAGCCTTAAGAGGTGAATAAGGAAGGTCATTGCTTGGCAGGCCCAGGAACCTCAAGATCTTTGTGGGGACGTTGAGAAGAGAAGAATTCACCCAAACTGATGGTGAGTTCTTGGCTTGGCTTACTGGCCTCAGAGGCTGTAAGAGTGCAATCTGAGATTCCTTATGAAAAGTTTCAGCAAAGCAGGCTTAAAAAGAGCTTATATGGTCAATTAATATTCTTGTTGCATTTATGTAAATAATCAAGACAAGTTTATTGCAAACAAATTAGTTTTACTATGATTATGTTTGGTAAAAAATGGGGATAATTGTAGAGAGAAAAATTATATTTGCATCTTTGTAGATACTCGATTCTAGTCCTGTTAATTGTCTTTAAGGTTTTAGTTTCCTCAAATATCTGGCTATGATTCTCCAAACTACTGTTTCTAATTTTTCCCCACCCTTCTGATTAGGAATCACTAAGAACAGACTGCCCTTAAATTTCCTTGGAAGGGACTATATTAGGTCTTCCTCACTATCCAGATAGCAGTTAAACTTCAGGGACTTGAACCTTGGGTACATATCTCACAGCTAAAGAAGGCACCACCTGACATCTGGTCCTGTGCAGATGCTGGAGACCTCCAAGTCAAGTTGACAGGGAAAAGAAGTAGCTAACATCGATGTAGACTGCTTCCACCTCAGAACGACTTCCTACTTTAACATGAAACCCTTTCTTCTTTTCTCTTTCCTTTACTCTGGCATTGGCCTGGAAAGATAACACCATAACCCGTATCTCCCAGGCCATTGCTAAGGGGAGTAACCTTTCCAACTGCTGAATTTATCATCAAAAAATTCAATCTGTCCACTAACAGTGCCACCTTAGCAGAAATGGTTTGTGCCCTGACAGGCTTTATCCTTATCTGTGATACTTATCATTCTCCTTAGGCCTATGAATGCCTAGATGGCTGGAGCATAACCAGAAAGTGCCTCTTACATTATCTAACTATGCCCTTAACTGTTCACAAGCTGAGATGCCACATTGGTCAGCCCCCTGAATTTATTGTTTGTTTCGTTTTTTTTGCGGTACGTGGGCCTCTCACCACTGTGGCCTCTCCCGCCGCAGAGCACAGGCTCCGGACACGCAGGCTCAGCGGCCATGGCTCACGGGCCCAGCCGCTCTGCGGCATGTGGGATCTTCCCGGACCAGGGCACGAACCCGTGTCCCCTGCATCGGCAGGCGGACTCTCAACCACTGTGCCACCAGGGAAGCCCTGGTTTTTTTTTTTAATGTAAATTTATTTATTTATTTATTTTTGGCTGTGTTGGGTCTTCATTGCTGCACGCAGGCTTTCTCTAGTTGCAGCGAGCGGGGGCTACTCTTTGTTGCGGTGGCTTCTCTTGTTGTGGAACACAGGCTCGAGGCACGCAGGCTTCAGTAGTTGTGGCACGTGGGATCAGTAGTTATGGCTCACGGGCTCTAGAGTATAGGCTCAGTAGTTGTGGCAAATGGGCTTAGTTGCTCTGTGGCATGTGGGATCTTCCCGGACCAGGGCTTGAACCTGTGTCCCCTGCCTTGCCAGGCAGATTATTAACCACTACACCACCAGGGAAGTCCCAGCTCCCCTGAATTTATATCTTCAAGTTAGAAAGGACCTACCAGGAGGCATTCATGATTCAGGATTGATGTCAAAATATTGGCTCCCTGTATACCAATGCCAAAATGAGATACGGAGACAGAGTTTTGGAGGAAAAAGAAAGGGTGGCTTTATTCTTTGCCAGGCAAAAAGGGAACACAGCAGGCTAGCGCCTCAAGAAATGTGCCCCCCCCCCACCCAGGGAATAGGGAGAGGTCTTATAGTCAGGTCTTATGGTCAGGGGTATGGGGTAAGGATCAAGGCAGTAACAGTCTTGCATTCTTCTTCTGCAAAGTTTCAAAAGGGTGGGGTTGCTGATAAGATTAGGGTATGTGCAGGGTCTCAGGTGGTCAAGGTCTCCTAATCTTGATGAGCTTCTCTGGTCCCTTTATTCTTGCCTCAGGTGGTTTCCTGACTGCTCCTCCCGTGATTAGCAACTGTTCCAAATCTGCCCTTTGGAACTCAGGGAAGGTCATGGAAGCCAGAGTCTTGCCTACAAGAAATGGGAGACAAAAAGGCCTCCATGCCCAGGAGCCCCACAGGGCCCCCGCTCGGTTTCAGGATTTGCTTCCTTTGGCAGAGCCCTAATTCCTAATTAAGAGTAAATGCAAATAAGGCTATGATAAGGAACCTCTCCTTAACAATGAACATATTGCAGAATCTGCTGCTAAAACAATAGCTGTCCAACAAAAATCAAACTCTGGCTGAAGTTGTCCTTGATAATAGGATAGACTGATTATTTTTTAGCTGAACAAGGAGGTGTTTGTGCTATGGTTAGCACTACTTGCTGCACCTGGATTAACAATTCTGGGTAAGTTAAAACTCAGCTACGTAAGATTACCAAACAAGCCTCTTGGCTTCAGAAAGTGATTTCTTCAAGTGATCTTTCTTTGACTTTTAAATTTTGATTTGTTTGGGTCTTGGGGACCATGGCTCCAAAGTGTACTCCAAACATTGGGAATTATCCTGAACATAATAATTACAGTAGTCCTCCTGGTGTGCTGTATTCTCTCAAAAGCTTTAAATGCATGTTTGCAGCCACCTACAACCAAGCAAATGATCTCCCTAAGACTGGAATGCCAGAAAAAGTATGAAGAAAATGACTGGCTAAAAATGGAGCCTGGTGACTTCCCTAGTGGTCTAGTGGTCTAGGAAATCTAGTGGTCTAGAGTTCCACTGCAGGGGGCACGGGTTCGATCCCTGGTTGGGGAACTAAGATCCTGAATGCTGTGCAGTGTGGCCAAAAAAAAAAAAAAAAGACCTGTGAATATACACAAAGGCTCAATAAAAGCTACAAGACTACAGAATGGTAGCTAGGAATGATGCTAATACCTTAAATTTTGATCGTATCTCTCAGGCTAAAAGTCTGATCAAAAGGGATGGATTGTTAAAAAAGAAACAACAGACCCAAAATGGAGTCACTTGTGCTAAGCCGTGTGTCAGAAAACCAAGACTTAATACCTAACCTAATTGGAGTTTCAGCCTCTCCCTGGAATATGACCTTTAACCAGTCAATCTGGAATTACCTGGCCAGCACTAGTAAGGTAATCCACCCAATAGACCCTATCTGTCCCCCCTAGGAAGTCACCTTGCCTGAAACAATCCATTTTTTGCTAGAAACTTCTTTTCCTGCCCTCTTCTGTATGTAAAAAAGCCTTCCATTTTGTATAGCTCAGAGGTTCTTTCTATCTGCTAGGTGAGATGCTGCCCAATTTATGAGTTGTTGAATAAAGCCAATTCATTTTTTGTTTTTTTGTGTGGTTTTTTTTTGGCCATGCCATGTGGCTTGCCAGATCTTAGTTCCCTGACCAGGGATTAAACCTGGGCCCTAGCAGTGAAAGTGCCAAGTCCTAACCACTGGACCACCAAGGAATTCCCAAGCCAATTAGATTTTCAAATTTACTCAGTTGAATTTTGTTTCTTAATACACATTTTACCATAAGCATTCAAGAGAAGCCAGGCTGTTCCTTCAACATTTTGCTTTAGAAATTTCTTCAGCCAGACAACAATTTCATCACTTACAAGTTCTACCTTTTACAAAAAACTAGGACACGAACACAGTTCATCCAAGCTCTTTGCCACTTCATAATAAGGATTGCCTTTTCTCCTGTTTCCAGTAACACATTCCTTATTTCCAACTGAGACCTCATTAGAATGGTCTTTCCCATCCATATTTCTACCAATATTCTGGTCACAACCACTTAAGTATCCTCTAAAAAGATTGAGGCCCTCTTTACAGCTCTCCTCTTCTCCTTCTGAGCCCTCATGAGAATTGCCCTTAACAGTCATTCATGACAATATAGGCTTTTTCTAGCATGTACCTCCAAATTCTTCCAACCTCTGCCCATACCCAATTCCAAAGCTGTTTCCATATTTCTAGGTATTTGTTATGACAGCAATCCCACATCTCGGTATTAATTTCTCTTAGTCTGTTTAGGCTGCTATAAAAAGATACCACAGACTGGGTAGCTTATAAACAGCAGAAATTTATTGATCATAGTTCTGGAGACTGGAAGTCTGACAAGATCAGGGTGCCAGCATAGTTTGTTGGATGAGGGCCCTCTTTTGGGTCACAGACTTCTTGTAGTATCTTCACATGGCAGAAGGGGCTAGAGATCTCTCTGGAGCGTCTTTTATCAAGGCACTAATACCATTCATAAGGGTTCTGCCCTCATGATTTAAGTACCTCCCAAAGCCCCATCTATTAATACCATCACCTTTAGGGGATTAGGATTTCTTTATTTTTTTAACTATTAAACAATTTTTATAGTTTACTCTTTTAATTGAAGTATAGTTGATTTTCAATGTTGTGTTAGTTTCTCATGGGATTTTATTTTTTAATTTATTTTTTAAATGATTATTTCTTTTATATATTTATTTATTTATTTTGTTGCACTGGGTCTTAGTTGAAGTAGGCAGGCTCCTTAGTTGCGGCATGTAGGCTCCTTAGTTGTGGCATGCAAACTCTTAGTTGTGGCATGCATGTGGGATCTAGTTCCCCGACCAGGGATTGAACCTGGGCCCCCTGCATTGGGAGCGTGGAGTCTTAACCACTGTGCTACCAGGGAAGTCGCTCGTGGGATTTTAATGTATGAAATTTGGGGAATACAAACATTCAGACCATAGAACTTTGCATTTATTTATATCTTAATTCTTTTCAGCAATGATTGATTGGTTGATTGATTGGCCATGCCATATAGCATGTGGGATCTTAGTTCCCTAACTAGGGATTGAACCCACACCCCCTGCACTGGAAGCACAGAGTCTTAACCACTGGATCACCAGGGAAGTCCCCTCAGCAATGGTTTAGGTCTCAGCATACAAGTGTTTCACCTCCTTGGTTAGGTTTATTCCTAAATATTTTCTTCTTTATATTATTGTAAGTGGAATTTTTCCCCTTAATTTCCTTTTCATATTGGTTAGTGCTAGTGTATAAAATGCAACTGATTTTTGTGTTGACTTTTGTATCCTGAAACTTTGCTAAATTTGTTTATTAACATTTTTGTGTGTGTATGGAATATATAGGGTTTTCTACATTTAAGATCATGTCATCTGTGAATAGAGATGATTTTACTTCTTCCTTTCCAATTTGGATGGCTTTTATTTCTTTTTCTTGTCTAATTGCTCTGGCTAAAACTTCCAGTAGAAGTGACAAAACTGGGCATGCTGTCTCATTTCTGATCTTAGGGGAAAGCTTTTTAGTTCTTTCACTATTGAGTATAATATTTGCTCTTGGTCATCCAATTTGTTGGCATACAACTGTTCATAGTATTCTCTTATAATCCTTTTTATTTCTGTATAATTGGTAGTAATGTCTTCACTTTTATTTCCAATTTTAGTCATTTTAGTCTTCTCTTTTTTTTTTAGTCTTTTTTTTTCCCCTTAGCTGAAGTTTGTCGATTTTATTGATCTTTTCAAAGAACTGACTTTTGGTTTCATTGAATTTCTCTATTTTCTTTTCTTTTCTCTATTTCACTTATCTCTGCTTTAATCTTTGTTATTTCCTTCCCTCTACCAGCTTTGTGTTTAGTTTGTTCTTCTAATTCCTTAAGGTGTCCAGGTAGGTTACTGAGATCTTTCTTCTTTTTAATGTATGCATTTATAGGTATAAATCTCTCTCACAGAACTGCTGTCAATTTCCTGATATACTGACTCTTTATCTTTATAAAATGCCCCTCTTTATTTTTTTTTTATAAATTTATTTTATTTATTTATTTTTGGCTGCATTGGGTCTTTGTTGCTGTGTGCGGGCTTTCTCAAGTTGCGAGTGGGGCCTACTCTTTGTTGTGGTGTGCGAGCTTCTCATTGCAGTGGCTTCTCTTGTTGCAGAGCACAGGCTCTAGGTGCGCACGCTTCAGCAGTTGTGGCTCACAGGCTCTAGAGCACAGGCTCAGTAGTTGTGATGCATGGGCTTAGTTGCTCTGTGGCATGTGGGATCTTCCCAGATCAGGGCTTGAACCCATGTCCCCTGCGTTGGCAGGCAGATTCTTAACCACTGCGCCACCAGGGAAGCCCATCCATTGTATATATGTGCCATATCTTCTTTATCCATTCTTGTATCAATGGACATTTAGGTTGCTTCCATGTCTTGGCTATTGTAAACAGCACTGCAATGAACATTGGGGTCCATGTATTCTTTGGGACCATGTTTTTCTCTGGGTATATGCCCAAGAGTGGGATTGCAGGATCATGTGGTAGCTCTAGTTTTAGTTTCTTAAGGAACGTTCATACTATGTTCCATAGTGGCTGCACCAATTTACATTCCCACCAACAGTGTAGGAGGGTTCCCTTCTTTCCACACCCTCTCCAGCATTTATTGTTTGTGGATCTTTTTTATTTTTTTAAGCCTCACAGCATGTGGGATCCTAGTTCAAACCCATGCCACCTGCATTAGAAGCACGGAGTCTTAACCACTGGACCACCAGGGAAGTACCTGTTTGTGGATTTTTTGATGATAGCCATTCTGACTGGTGTGAGGTAATATCTCATTGTAGTTTTTTTTTAGCTCCATTGGGTCTTTGTTACTCTAGTTGCAGTGAACGGGGGCTACTCTTTGTTGCAGCGCAGGCTTCTCATTGCAGTGGCTTCTCTTGTTGCGGAGCATGGGCTCTGGGCACGTGGGCTTCAGTAGTTGTAGCACGCAGGCCCAGTAGTTGTGGCTTGCGAGCTCTAGAGCACAGGCTCAGTAGTTGTGGCACATGGGCTTAGTTGCTCTGCGGCATGTGGGGTCTTCCTGGACCAGGGCTCGAAACTGTGTCCCCTGCATAGGCAGGCAGGCGGATTCTTAACCACTGTGCCAGGAAAGTCCCTGATGCTTACTCTATGTGGCATATCTTTTTCTTTCTTTTCTTTCGTTCCTTCCTTCCTTCCTTCCTTCCTTCCTCCCTCCCTCCCTCGCTCCCTCCCTCCCTCCCTCCCTCCCTTCCTTCCTTTCTTTTCTTTTCTTTTCTTTTTTCTTTTCTTTCCTCTCTCTTTCTTTCTCTCTTTATTTTTTTCCTGGCCATGCCACACAACTTGCGGGATCTTAATTCCCCGACCAGGGATCAAACCCAGGCCCTGGCAGTGAAAGTGCTGAGTCCTAACCACTGGACTGCCAGGGAATTCCCTGGCATATCTTTTTCTGTTCTTCTACTTTCAACCTACTTGCACATTTTAAAGTGTATCTTTTGTATAAAGTTATATAGTTGGGTCTTGCTTGTTTGTTTATTCTGACAATCTCTGTCTCTTAATTTATGCTTTTTGTCTACTTACCATTAATGTAATAATTAGTATGTTTGGATATAGGTCTGCCATTTTGGTGTTTGTTTTCTTTGCTTCATCTGTTTTTAAATTCCTTTATTGGCTTATTTATTTATTTACTTTTTTAGAAATATTTACTTATTTGGCCGTGCTGGGTCTTAGTTATGGCATGTGGGATCTTTTTACTTGCAGCATGCAGACTCTTAGTTGCGGCATACGGACTCTAGTTGTGGCATGAGGACTCTTATTTGTGGCATGAGAACTCTTAATTGCAGCATGCCTGCGGGATCTAGTTCCCTGACCAGGGATTGAACCCAAGCCCCCTGCATTGGGAGCTTGGAGTCTTACACACTGGACTGCTAGGAAAGTCCCTCCTTTACTGGCTTTTTTAGCTTAACCTCTTTATATTTTCATTGGTTGCTCTAGGAATTCTAATGTGCATCTTTGACTTATCAGCATATACTTAATATTGTACACTTCACATAAGGAAAAGGAAACTTGTCATAGTTTAACTCTGTTTTCCTACTTCCCCCCACTCCCCTTGTCCTCTCAGCAATTTTTTTGATTCACTCATGATTTTGCGTATACTTAATGGATAATTAATTCTCACTGAATAGTATTCCATCTTGTGAATGGAATATATCAATGGATCCACCTAGTCTAGAGTTTGAGCTTTTGCTTTTATTACACTCTTGTACCTATTATTTTTGGGGTGAACATATGTACCCATTTTTGTTGAGGGTACCTAGGAGTAGAATTGATGGGTTAAGAGGTATGCATATGTGTGAGTTAACTGATCAGTTTCCAAAGCAGTTGTACCAGTTTACCCTTAAACAAGATTTCTAATTGTTTCACATCAGTAGTTAATGTTATCTACTTTATCTTTAGCCATTTAGTTGGGTGTGTAGTGATATCACATTTTAATTAAAAACTTTTAAAAACCACTGTGCTGACCAGACAAAACAATATGTGGGCCAGATGTGGTCCATAGGCCACCTCCAGATTAAACTGTGTTGTCTGTGAGAATTAATGTTTGTCTTAATATGTGTGTGAATAATTTAATAATTGTCTAGTGAACAGCTGGAAGATAAAAAATTCATGCTGCAACCATCAGTGGAGAGATTTTGAAGCAAACTGCACCTGGAGCATCGATTTGCATCTTTCTTGCCCTGTTTGGTGGGGTGAGTGGAAATAACCATGGTATCATCAGGACCATGATAAATGTAGCCCTAAGACCATAGATGCCCAGAGAAAAGAGCCCTTAACCCAGCTGTGGGAGGTTCTCTATAAACTGGTCCATCCACTACCACTCCTCACCATGCAACTTGCTGTGACATGAGACTGTTACCTGAACTTCACAGTGCTCTCAAGACCAAAATGTTTTTAGGCCTCTGTTCATGCCATTTCTTCCATCTGTTCTTTCTCCTTTCTCTGTTTGACAAACTCCTACTCATCCTTCAAGGCTCACCCTAAATTTTCACTTCCTGTCCCAAAGCTTTCCTCAGCCCCCTTGGCACAGTTGGATACCTCTTCCTCAGAGCTCCCACTGCACCATGTTCCTATCGAACTTCACTGAATCATTGCTTTTTGTTTATGTATCCCTCTAAGTTGGTGTCTGGGAATGTGGCTGAGGTGGATACCTGATATTTTTGCCACCCAGCTCTCACCTAGTCATCCTACTTCTGGGAACAGTGCCCTTAATTTCTTTTGGGACACTACCCCAACCCTGCTCTAAGCTCTGTTATTTTAGACCATCTTTTCCAGATCACAGTAGATTCAGAGATGGCCACAAGACCCAATTCAGGCTAATGTGCAACAGTTTGAATAAAAGTTCATGCCAGGACTTTTATTCATACTGTTGGAGGAAGAGAGGCTCTCTTGGCTAGACTTGAACCAAGGAGGGCATTAGTCTAGAGCTGCTGAATATCACTGCAACCTCTGAGCCAGCCCAGTGGCTGTAAAGATGGAAACAAAGCAAAGTCTAAGTGATAATATTTGAGTCCCTGGACCAAGCAGTTTCTGGACTTCTCAGGTATGTGGCCCAATATTTTCCCTTCTTGGGATTAAATCAGTTTGAGCATGGGGGTTCCTGTTACTTGCAGCCTCAAAAGGCCTGAAGTAAGATGGTTGTTTCCTTCCCTGGCCACCTTTGTCTCTATGAGTCTAACTCATTGATTCAACTCTAGAAGGATGGGAACCTACTGGAAAAGACCTCACCCAACACCACAGGGCTCTCAGAAAGCAGGCAGGGCATAACCTGGATCATCCATCAGCTCAGATGACAGAGATTCTGATGCAGCCTCTCCTCTCAAGCCCTCAGGAACAGCCAACTTCAACCTGCCAGCTTATGGGTGGGGAAAGCAAGATACAGAAATGTTAAGTGACTTGCCCTAAATTGCTCAGCTAACATTGCTGCCACCAATTCTACCTGACCTCAGAATCCACACTTTTCTCACTATACCAGAGAAGGCGCTAGTAGGTGCTGAGTCATAGAGGTGTTCCAGGGAAACAGGGCCCCCCTGGGGGAACAAACAAAGCCAGAGTCAGGGCTAGAGCCAACCACACCTTTATTAGTCTCTGCAATAGGGCAACTGGAGCCCCTATCTACAAGGGAACCTTAGCAGGCTACTCTGGCTACTGGGCAGGGATGTTAGCATTTCTACTAGTGATTGGAACAGGATGGGGGAGGAGACTAGAAGGGGACCAAATGGGGAGGCTGCGGGGCCACCTGCAGGGAGGCACATGTGGGGCCTTCAGGACTGAGACAAAGGTGGACCAGGTCCCAGAGGTGAGCACTGCCATCTCCCCAAGAGTGAAGGAAGAGACAAAGCCTGAGATGCTGATAGCTACAGCTATGGATAGGGGGCCAAGCTTTTGGGGAACAGAAATGCATTTCTTGATGGAGGCACCAACCTAGGGCGAGTCACAAAGAGAGCTCACCTGCCCCCCAGGAAGAGGACCCCAGGTTCAGCTCAATTGCTGCCCCAGGCACCTTGACATGGAAAACAGGTGCTTTCTGAACACTGAAGGAACAAAGGATCCAGAAATCTGGTAGCTGGGAAGGATGAGGCTAAACTCAGGGAGTGTTTTGGGTTTGGGAATTAAAACAGGCAATATATTCATTATGGTGCAATCATGAAACTTCCCTCCAAAAAGCTCACACCTCCCCCTTAGCCAGCAACCTCCTTAGCCTGAAGGGCCATCATGATCTGACCCCTGCCCACACCCCAGCCCAAATGAACTCCCATTCAATTCTTTGGATGTGCCGTTATGTTCACGGCTCTGCACTCTTGCCAACAACTTTACTCCTAGCCTACCTTCCTCACTTTTTGCCATCATACTGTCAAAAGACTGATAACTCCACCTTGTAAAGTGTTTGTTTACTCCAGTCTGCCGCACCAAGCTTGGAGCTGCCAGGGGAAAGAACCTGATTCCTGTGTCTCCAGTGCCTGGGCAACTTGAAGACCCATGAGTTGCATTTTCTGTGTCCTGGCGTGTTTGGGGGAAACATATGTGTCTATAACGGATTTCTGGGGTGTCTAGCAGTAGATAAAAGAAATTTGAGCTATGTTTGTGCCTGGGATGATAGCTTCTGATGTGCAGGGTGAGGGTGGGGAGTGGGAGGAACGATCCGAGCCCAGAAGGGGCTAATGGAAACTAAGGGGCCAAGTGGGACAGGGTTTGGATGGTGGAGGGTGGGACCAAGCAGGAAAGGGGTCTTTCTGGTCTACGCGCAGGGTCCAGGGCTCAGAACCAGCAGGGCGACCACATGAGCGAGCCGAGTGCTGCACCTGTGGCGGCTCCCGCAAGCATGCTCATGGCCAGGGGGGCGCCCGCGCTGTAGCAAGGATCCTCCCGGACCACTACGTGCGTCACGCCGGGGCCTGCGGAGAGAGAGCCCGTGAGGACCAGGGACTTAAGAGGAGGGAGCAAAGAGATCATCCGCCTCCTTCTGCTAGACTCCAGCCCAAACCAAGATAAGGCACTGAGCCCACTCTCCTGCTCCCCAGTCGGAGAAACTGAGGGCTTGATGCGGGAAGGACGCGCGCTCTGTTCCCACGGCTTCTATGCCCTGGATCTGCTACGGACGTTCTGGGACCGTGGGGCTAGGATGGACTGGCGAGGAAACCCCGGGGTCTCTAAGAAACTCCAGACTGCACCTGATGATGGATGGGCCTTCCTAACCGCCAGACCCTGGAGTGAGAGGAGGTAGCCTTTCCCGAATTAGCCACCAGGGGTCGCTACCAGCTCAAGAATGGGTATTGCTGAGCAGCCAGCGAATAGGGGCCGGCCTAGAGAAGAGGTCAGCTCTGGAGTGGGGAGGGGCTCTGGTTCAAGAACCGTTCTGAGTCATGGGATGGGGAGGGGGCCTTGCGGAGGGTCCCACCTGGGAAAATCCATGGTCACTAAAAGGGTGGGGCCTGGCCCCTACTGATAGACCAGGGGCGGGAATTGAGGCAGGGGGAGGGGTGGGCCGGAGACTTACCATAGGTCGGTCCATAGTAGCTGCGGACATATGTGGCGTCGTGACCGTTGGGGGGCACCACCCCATAGTAGTTCTGGTATGGGCTGTAGATGCGCACCTGGGGAGCCCTGCCTGGTCAGCTGCCGGAGAGCTGGGCCCGGCTTTTGTCCCCTCCCCCCCACACCTGGTTCAGGCCCTTCTGGGCCCACAGAGCCACCACACCAAGTTTACAAATGGGTCCCCAGATACCAGCAAGCTCCTGAAGAAAGACCCTACCTCCCCACAAGGCCCTTGTCCTCTAATACTTCAGCCCCTCCATCCAGCTCCCAGCGATGCCATTTTCCTGCCCTGGCTTCCTACCTAGCACTCCCCTGATCAAAAATTCTCCATGGCTCCCTACTTCCTTTGATAGATAGTCTAATATTTGGTAGCAGCTCTCCAGTGATGACACTTGGAGAAACCCAATGAACTTCTCTACTCTCCTGGTTATGGAGAGGGGGGCCTGGGCTTTGGCCAGGAAATAAAAGGGGGTTGTGGAGGAAGGAAGGGAAAGGAAAGGTAGAGGTGGGAAGTAACTAAAGTATTATTAAGCATCCACCATGTTCCAGGTCCTAAGGGAGATGCTGACATGTGTTATTTCCTCTCATCCTTACAGCAGGCATTATTCACTCTACCACACAGCTGGGGATGGAGGCTCAGAGAAGAATGGTCAGTGTTCTCTCTGGGAGGAAGGAATAGACTGTCCGCCCTCTCCCCTCCCCCATTAGATTTTTACCAACCCCTCAAAGCCTAATTCAAAAGTCACCCACTCCAGGAAGCCCTTCTGGCCTCAGAAAGAATCCTTTCTTCCTGAGTTCTCTGTGGACTATGCTTGTGCCTCTTGTTCCTAGCCTTCCTCCTGGCCTTTCCTGCCTGCACCCTGAATGTGAGCTACCTATTGGCAAGGGCTTTGATTCATTTGTGTTGCCAGCAGGGCCTAGGGAATAGCAAGGACTAATAAATATATGCTGAATTAAATGGAAGCTCTTAATCCAAGACCCTCATTTTATCCATGGGGAACAGACTTGGAACAGACTTCTTGCACCTTATATCTCTAACTGAGCTTAACACCTAAATGGTCCAGGTGGTCCCTTAAAAGTCCAGGTGTCCAAACTTAAACCATCTCAAAGTAATTTCATCATCCTTCGATCCCCCCAAACCTGCTCTTCTGTGAATGCTTTCCTCTAAACACCACCACCATGTACTCAAACCAAGACATCAGGTTGGCACCGCTGTCTTCACACACATCTTCCACATCATATTAGCCACCAGATCTCATGATTTTATCTTCTGAATATGCTCTTCTGTCCATCCTCTTGCCCAGTGCCAAGAGAATAAGCCATTGGTTTATTGGAAATTGTGGGCGACCTTGAAAACACTTTTCAGAGGAGTGGTTGGAGGAAGAAGCCAGACTATGGAGGACTGAAGAATGGTTGAGAGAGGAGGGATGGAATCAGCATGTCATGACATCTCTTTTAAGAAGTCTGGCTGTAAAGGGGAGTCCTCCAACCACACCTGTGATTTCAGGTATCCATGCCATTTCCCTTTGAAAGGGATTCCTTTCTCATCTTTTTAAATTCAACTACCTAACCTGTCTTTTAGACTCAACTCACATATCACTCTCCCTGAACCTCAGGTTCTGTTAGGGTCCCATCTGGGCACCCACGGCCCTTAGACTTCCATCATCACAGCACCAACCACTCTATGGTGTCATTGTTGTATCCCTGTGAGGTGTCTCCTCCATCAGACTTGAAGAAAACACCTCCTGCCCCCAACAAGGGCAGGGACTGGGTCTAATCAGGCCTGACTGGAACATGGTAGGTGCCTAATGTATTGAATTTATCTCAAGTGAGTCAAATACAGGGTCAGACTGGAACTAAGGTCACCCAACTCTAAGTCCAGTTTCAAGTTAGGTACAATGACCAGACCCAGAGCAATGCAAGAGGCTCAGACAAACAATGCTCAGTCTCAAGTGACTTCCCTTACTGTGCTCCTTCCCCAAGGGTGATCCAATAGGGCTTTCTGGTAGGGGTGACCAAGATCTGAGCTCTAAGCCTGGAGGGGCTAGAGAGATCTAAGCACTCAGAGCCCCAGTTTTACTGGTAGGGAAGTTGAGGTCCAGAGCCTACATCTGCCCTGCACTGTAAGCTGGTGGGCCTGTCCAGGCCCTGGAGAAAGTAGAGAGCACCATCTCATGTCTCTGTGGGGCACCTGTTTCTACCCTCCAGGCCTAAGAAGCCCAGAGGCAAGCTCATGTGGGTCACCTGGCAACGGGGCAGGGGATTCCCCAGAGACCTCACAGAATCTAAGGGTTTGATCCAGATCCTCTCCCTCTCCAGGCCCAGCCCCTTTTGTAGGTGGGGACAGGGTCAATCAGGAGGTCACATGCAAATGGACCCCTCACCTCAGAAAAGCTCAAGTTTATAGCTTTTAAATTCAATTTTTAGGCATCCCCACTTTAAACAAACTTTTATCCTAGTTTGGGTATGGGGGATGCCTCAATGCTGGGCTGGGAATCCCAGCCCTGCCACTGATGAATTAAGTGACCCCGGTCATGTTATGTAACCTCTCAGAGCTTTAGTTTTCTCATCTGTAAATGAGGACAGTCTTTCCTACACTGCCCACTCCCAGGGCACAGTGAGAATCCAGCAGAACCATGTCTATGCATCTAGGTGGTCCTAGCACTTCTGGGCTCAGTGGTTCTGCACATCAGAATCGTCAGGAGAAATTTTTTAAACCATAGATTTCCAAGGCCCCACCCAGAACTACAAAATTAGAGCATCCAGAAGTAGGATCTGAACATCTGAATTGTTCTTAAGTCCATAAGCGATTCTAATGCACAGCCACATTGAGCACCACTGTGCTAGCTGACCACAGGTACTCTAACCCAAGCCCCCTACTGTGCCCACCCCAGGTCAGGCTGAGTGCTGGAGACAGAGAGGGGATTCATCCCCAAATCCTGCTTTCCAGAAACACTGGGGAGAGGGGTGTGTGGCAGGGAGACAGACACGGACTAAATTATAATGCGCAGTAGTGAGGCCATAACAAGAGGTTTTTTTACTCCTTCCTTCCTCTCTTTATTCATTCACTCATTTGCCCATTCAGTGACTACTGCTTGAGGCCTACTTGTACCCCACCCTCATGCACCAGGAATAGGAGGGTCAAAATAGACTGTCCCCGGGCTTCCCTGGTGGCACAGTGGTTGAGAGTCCGCCTGCCAATGCAGGGGACACGGGTTCGTGCCCCAGTCCGGGAAGATCCCACATGCCGGGGAGCGGCTGGGCCCGTGAGCCATGGCCGCTAAGCCTGCGCGTCCGGAGCCTGTGCTCCGCAATGGGAGACGCCACAACAGTGAGAGGCCCGCGTACCGCAAAAAAAAAAAGACTGTTCCCATCACTGAGCACTCATTGTGCACCAGCTGTATACCCAGCACTGTGCCAGGTTCCACAGGGGCAGAGCTGACCTAACCTGATCCTTGCCTTGAAGGAAGTTCCAGGTCTCCTGGGAGAATAGAGACAAAAATATAGGAACTAGAAATCAGGCAGAATGAAGACAGGACTAAGCACTAACGCAGTGGGTTGTGGGAGGGAGCAACAATGTGTGGAGGTCTGGGAAGTCCTCCCTGAGGAGGTGGCAGCCTTTGAGGTGCATCTTAGAGGATAAGCATCATTTTGTCAGGAAATTAAGGGTCTTTGCAGCAGATAGAGCAGCACATGCAAAGGCTGGAGAGACAGAAAAGGTTGGGCATAGCTGGGAGCAGGGGGTTGAGCAGAGCAGTTGGAGCGCAGGGGATGAGGGGGATGAGGTGGGCAAGTCTGGCCCAGGCCAGATTCCGAAGGCCTTGAAAGCAGAGCTGTGGTTGGTGTCCTATGAATGATGGGGAGCCATGGAATGTTTGTGAGCAGGGAAGGGATGTGACTGGGCCCACTGCTGGAGGCACATCCTGGTGCCAGAATGGAGGCCGGGAGGGCTGAGCCAGCACTTACCCAGATCCGCCTCTCAACATTACAGGGGCTCCACGAGCAGGTCACACACCTGACCTTGGGGCAAACCCGGCGGCTCCTGGGAGGGACGGTGGCTCCAGCTGGGGCCTGCTTAAGCCACAGAAACCCAAGAAGGGGAGGGAGGCGGGTGTCAGAGGCCCTCTACATCTGGAGAGACTCAGAGCTCTTCACAGGCCCTAGCAGAGCCCTCTGCCAGCTGGGCAAGGGAAGGGGGTATCCTCTTCTTCCCCAGCCCATGGTAATGGTGGGAAGCTCAGAAGGGGTGGTGATTTTGCTGAAGTTACACAGAGAAGACGGATCAGTAGTGTCTCTCCAGAATAGCCCACCTTCGCCTGTTTCAGGCTGCTGAGGCCCCCAGTCTCCAGGGAGGACAGTACAGCTCTGATCTGCCTGCCCACCCACCTGCACCCAGCACTGGCCCCACAGCCTTGCCCCTGACTGTGCCCCCGGCCCTGTGTCAGGGGCTCCTCCTGGAGCCTCCACCCAGAGTGGGGTATAAACCTGCAGGTTGTGGAGGGACAAAGCACAGGTCACTACAGGACAGACAGACACAGGCATGAACACTAAGAGATGGGCAGACACTAGTACAAAGACACAGAGGTACAAACACACCCAGTTCGAGCAAGCCTAGGGACCAGAGGGATGCGCGCGTGTGTGTGCACGTGTGTGCGTGTGTGCATATGTGTGTGTAGAGCAGGGGGAGGTGGAGTGGAGGGTCAGAGTAGAGAGATTTAGGAAGCAGAGCAGCAGGAAGGTGGATAGGCAGAGAAGACACAAGGCAGCTTCATAGAGTCACAGAGTACAGAACGGTCAGCCCTCACCTCCTTCCTCCTGCCCCTCTTGGGTGGGACTGGTCTGCCCTGCGTAAGTGGGTTTGGAGCTCAGAGCCAGGTCCCTCCACCCTGATGACCACTGCCCCAGCCTCCACCCAGAAGCCTGAGTCTGCTCCAAAGCCTGACCACAGCCCCCCTGCTTAATGCCCTTTATTGCTCCCCACAACCCTCAGGATAAAGTTCAGTTCCTTCCCCTGGACTTCAAGGCCGTTTGTGACATGGCTCCTCAGAGGTCATGTCTCCTATTTCTTTCCCTCCACACCTTACCCTCCAGCCAGGCCAGACTCCTGGCCTTTAGACACACATGTGTGCATATACACACTTGCACGTACCACTTCCCCACCTCTGCTCGTGTAGCTCCTACTGCAGTTAGTGCCCTTCCCTCAGAGTCTCACTGACCTAGGTTCCAGTGCAGGCTCTTCCACTGACTAAAGACGATGAGACTTTGGACGAGTCAATTCCCCTCTGAACCTCAGCTCCCCAGCTATAAAATGGGACTAAAAATACCAACCCCTACCCCTTCTTATTGAAGAATAATGATACAACCAATGCCGGGTGGTCAAGCACAACGCCTGGCCCTCAGCAGGTGAACGCCTGAGGGAGTTCCTAAATGCATCCCAGTCTTCCCTGCTACTTCCCAGCGGACTTTTTTTTTCTAGATGAGAAGGAGCTCCACCGTGCCACAGGTAGAAGGAGCAAGCACAGAATCTGGGGTCAGGCAGATGGGGGTTGAGGCCAAGCTTGGCCACCCGAGCTCCTCAAAACCACGCCTTTGGGCAGCTCCTCAAAACCATACCTCCATCAATCACTAAGTTCTGTTGATTCTACCTCTTAAGTGTGTCTTATCCTCATCAGCTTGTCTCTGCCAGCAAGGCCTTAGTCCAGACCCACAGGCAGTCACCTGCACACTGTCCCAGCCTTCTAACAGGTCTCTGGGCATCCACTCTTAGCCTCTACAATCCATTCCCTACCTACCAGCCAGACTATCTTTTTAAAACTACAAGTCTGGTCTGATCTGCTCATGCCGTTCCTCTGCTTAAAAACTTTCAGTGACTTCCCAGTATTCTTAGCGGAAACCACTATCCTTAACAGAGCTTTTAATGCCTGGCTTTGCTAACCCTCCTTCCCCCACGGCTCTCTCTCTCCCTGAGATCCAGCCACCCCAGCCTTCCTTCTGTTCTTCAACTTGCCAGCATCATAACCCCTCTCAGGGCCTTTGCACCTGCAGTTCCCTCTGCCTGGAAAGCTCTTCCCTTCACCCCACCCCAGCCCTTTCACCCAGTTGATTTCTGTTATCCTTCAGGTCTCATCTTAAGCCTTGTCTGGACTCCCACCTGGATCAGGCCATCAAGGTGGATGCACATTGAATGCACTGCAATGGAATCACTAACTCTGTAATTTGTGACTTCACGTCTAGCTCCCCATTAGGCTGAGTCCAGGAAGGCAGGGCCCACATCTCCTTAGCTACCCTCTGATCCCTGGTCCTTGGCACAGTGCCTGGCACATAGTAGGAACTCAGTAAATATTTGTTGTGTGGATGAATAAAACTCAATCTTATCATCTGCAGAGAGAGAACAATAATCCCAACCTCACAGGACGGTTGAGGGGAGTAGCTGGTACTGTAACTATATCACACCTGACACATAATACTTGCTGGACAAAAGATAGTTCCTTTCCCCCTGCTCACATGCCACCCCCTTCAACAAGCCTTCTTGGAGGCCTCTCTCTCCCTCTTCCAAGCACCAGTTGGATGTCTTCTGTCCTTTTCCACTCGGGACTCAGTCACTCAGATATATGGAAATTGAGAACTGCTGGCTGGCAGAGACCGAATCTGAGTCACCCATGATTCCATGGCAGGTAGGGGTGGGGAGGAGACAGGGAGGGAAGGGGGCTCACCGGGGTGGAGTTCGCCTCCAGCAGTGCCGTCTTCCATGCTCTGCAATGCAAACCCACCAGACCATGAGGAGGGAGTTCAGGAGAAAGGAGATTGGGCCCCACATTTTAGACTTTCCTCCCCAACCCAGCCTCTAGCCCTAGTCTCTTGTGAAGGGGGAGATCCTCTTGACTCCCTCGGGTAGACAAAGGTGACCCCCTCTGCTGCTCCAGTCACATAGACGAGCCCTCAGTTGAGCTGCAGCCTCCTAATGCATTCTTAGTCCATCGTCTCTTTCCCTCTAGAAATTCCGGTTCCCCCATCTGGACAAAAGACAGCTGGGCTTGGGTGGTCCCTTAGGAGTTCAGATTCTGACATGCCTAGGCTGCTGATTCTCTGGCTGCAACCCACCTCCACATCCCAAACCTACAAACTCAGTTCCCCAATGCTCTGACCCCAGAGCCCCGGGAACACCCAGTGGACACCGGACAATTGAGCCTTTGTTGGTTGCCATGGCACCTGGCTGGGGTGGACAAGGCGGCTCTGTGCTTTGTCTACCCCGAGCTCAGCCTCCCCGACTCCCACACATCCCATCTCTTTCACTCTCCTGTAGCACAAAGGCCAACTGACCCTCCGCCAGAGAGTGGGAAGGGCAAGAATGTGAGTGAGGAAGACACGCCCCGTCTCTCAGTGTGGATCTGCATCTCACATGGGGGGCCCCCCCGCGGGCTGCCTCTGTTAGGCAGGGTAGGGTCTATCCCTCAGATCAGAGTACCCCCTGCCCCAGGCCATCTTCTAGGAAGGGAGTGAGAAGGAGGGCCTCTGAGGATGCCATGGGGCTGTCTGTTCCTTTGTATCACCCCCAAGCGAGGGCTCACCTCAGAGGCTGCTAGATGCCCAACTCTGAGTGACCAGGGACCACACACCTGAGGTAGGTATGCACACCCCTCCCCCAACAGTCCTGAATTCATCCCTAACCATATCAGTTTCCTGGATACCATACCGATCACCATGAGCCGTTCAAATCCACTCTGCCCAGACTCCACTGAGACTACCATGCTCACTGGTCTTTGTCCCCTTTTCCTACCTTTAGGGAACTAGAGGCCCAATGAGGAGGAGGCGTCTGGTCATATTCCTCAAGATCCCACCCCATCTTCTCCTGGGAACCACTCACATGGCATCATCCTGGGTCTCTGCACACAGGTACAGGCGGCCACCCTCTCGTAGGTTCACGATCAGCAGGCCATCTCGGCTTCTTCCCTCTGGGGGCTGCACATCTAAAGGCAGACACACATATATGGGGTTTCCACAGGGCACAGGCCCCAGGTTTCCCCAGTAAACCAGAAACAAGCATAGGAATTGACTTCTCTGAGTCCTTTTTATTGGCCACTGCCAACATCATCTGATCCCACACACTTTCCTTGGGATTCTGCTCAACTCTTTAGACCCTTCCACCTTTCCACATTGCCTGCTTCTCTAGTTAGGTATATCTATCTCCCAGTTTCCCTGTATAATTATGGCCTGAGCCTTGATCAAGGAGATTTGCTGTGTGACTTTGGGCCAGTCACTTAATTTCTCTGAGCCTCCTTATTTCATTTCATCTTTTTCCATTCCTAGCACGGGAGAGGGTAAGAACTGTGTCTGACTCACCTCTGTGAACCCGGCATAGGGCCCAGGTCCAGCACAGAGTAGGAACTCAATAAGGAACTGATTTCTTAATTCACACCCACATGAATTGGAGGTGATAGAGGCCCAGAAGCAATGTCTATGGAAGGCCTCTGAAAGCCGCAAAGAGCCTTCCACCTGAGAAGAGCAGGTGTTCTCAGGCAGACACAGTGTGGGGGCCGTGGCCATAGTCACAGTGCCAGAGAGAAAGGGGCTCTGCTTACCGTGGCACTCTTGGCCTATCTTTATGTCTCGGACATTGAAGCGGATGAGCACGCGGTCCTCCTCATCCTGCGCAGTCTCATCTTGGTAGTAGCCCAGGGTTCCATCCAGCCACAGGGCAAACCAATTCCGCTTCCAGCGGCGGAGGATGGAGCCTGTGCGATATTCCAGACCCACCAGGCAGGCTGATCACAGAGCCTGCTGGGGGGCAGGAGCCCTGGGTGGGTTCCCAGAGTCCCCTTACCCCCGGCCCCCAGTGTTATAACCACCCCGTCCTTGCCCGTCTACTCCCTGAAATGATGGCAGGGCCTCTGTCTTGCTCACCCATTGCCTCCCACTGGGCCTAACACATAGTCAGGGCTCCATAAATGTGCTGAATGGTAAATGAATGATCAGATTCTTTCCTTGGGGGAAGCTGGAAATCTTTTTTTTTCTTTTTTTAAGTGTCACAAGACATGGAGCACCTCCACAAATTTAAGTTCATGTCCAATTGAACATTTGTTTCTATATGTACAGTTTGTCAGAGAAAAAGCGTTAAGTTGTTTTTGTATGAATGCAGAATATGATTTATGCAAGAATTAACAAAACAACTAGTCATCAAGTGCTTGCCTTAAGGAAACCCTTAGTTTCCATTGCATCCATTCTGCTGAGGGGTGTACAATTATTGCTTATAATTGTGAGCATACTTGAAAAAAAAGGCCAAGCCCCAGGTGACAGTCATTTGTGTAGTGTCTGCCTCTTCCACCAAATGGGGAGCAGAGGGATTGGCCATAGCTCACCTCACCTGTCCCGGCACCCAGCAGGACCTGGACTCAGTGTTTGCTGAACTGAATGAAGTGAGTACGGGTCATAGGGTGTGGGGAGCTCCTAGCCCGGGACAGCTCTGATTCAGATCATGACTCTGGTCAGAGGTGGGTCTGAGCCCTAGCTTTAGACATTCTGTGACTGGAAAACTTTACAGAAAAGGGTAAAGACATAAGAGATCTTCCTAGAGCTTTACAAATTCCAAAGCACAGAGGCATTTTTCATTTTGTTCTGCACCTTGTTCTGTGGCCAGCCCTGGGTATGCGTGCTGTGGACACACAGAGAATTAAACCCAGTCCCTGCAGTTGAGGTGCTCACAGTCTGGAGCCAGTATGAGGTGGGGGAGTGGTGAGGCCCACAGGTAAAGACGGTTATATATTTATCAGGGCTATAACAGGGGCATGTATGAGGCACTGGGAACACACGAACCCAGCTTGGTGCTACAGCAGGGGCTGGGGTGGTGAGGAGAGAAAAGGCAGAGAAGGCTCCTCACAGAAGGGGACATCTGAGCTGGGTTTTGAAGAATAAGTAGTTTACCAAGCAGTCAGGAATGTGAAGGACATTCCGGGCAGAGACAAGAGTATGGACAAAGGAGGGGAGGATAAAAAGGGCATGATTTCTTGGGAGAAGGGTTCACTGTGCAGGTCCAACAGGCCACTTTCCTCATCCCTGCCCCTGGACAAGGTGCAGGACAGATGAGGGCTTGGCCCAGGGTCACTCACTCTGTCTCCACAGCCAGCCGCCCCTCACCAGGGCCATTTCCTCAAAAGGACTTTCCAGGGCAGAGTCAGGCGAAACCTGTCAGAGGAGCCAAAGGACACACGGGCCTCATCAGCTGCTCCACAGCAGCTCCTCAGAGAAAAGCCCCCACCCCTGTCGTCCCTGGGGGAGCCACCGAGGAAACGTTTAAAGGAGTGTGAGTAAACAAAGAGGGCAAGCCTGTCTGTCTCCTTCCCATTCTCTGCTCCAGGCACATAATCGGAGCCCTGTGCTTGTAGGGTCAGCAGGGTAGCCACCCACTGCGCTGGGGTGGGGCTGGGGGTCAGAAGCCTGGATTCCAATCTCAGCCCCATAACCTTGACCAAGTCCCTTCTCCCTGGCCTCCACTTCCAGATCTGTAAAAGCATGTCCATCGGGCAGGTAGAGACTGAAGTGACGAACTCTTAAAATGTTAGAAACCCTGGAATTTTGAAACGCTGGCAGCAGAGAATATTAGAATCATGGCAATGAATGAGGGACTTTCATGATAAGAGAAGCCTCCCTCACATTTGAACCCCACCAGAGCCATTTACAAAGTGCATAAAATAATAGTTCAACAGCAACTATGATTGATCGAGCACTATGTGCCAGGTATACTTCTCAAGTGCTTTCATCTAGTATCTCGTTGAAGCCCTACAATAATCCTTGTTATTCTCAGGAAACTGGGGCCTGGAGAGGTCCAGGCACTTGCGCAGATTTGCTTGGTTATTAAGCAGTGGAGCCAGGATTCACACCCAGCAGTCCTGGCTTCTAACCATTATTCTGGTAGGAGCTTTTAAAACTCCCGATACACAGGTCATACCCACTAATAATTAAATCAGAATATCTGGGGGCAGGAGGTAAGCACTGATAGTCTTCCAAGATACCCAGGTGATTCAGTGTACAGCAAAGTTTGGGCCCCACTGCAACTCTATTGAGTACTTTACTAGATGGGTAGGATCTTTCCTCCTATTTTACAGATGGACAAACTAAGCTATAGCATGTGACTTGTCCATGTGTGTGACGGAGCTTGGATTGGAATCCAGGTGCCCTCTGTTCTTGAGCGCGGCTTACTTTTGAGCTGGTGCCTTCGCCCCTCCCCCCACTAGCTCACACCTGTTGCTGCGCAGCAAGGGCTGGCTGGAACACCTGGGTTGGAAGGCCCGGGCTTGTCCCTGCTTCTCTTGCTGCTCCCTCCCATCTTCAGGCTCAGACACAGGTCAGATAAGACGGCCAGGTGCAAACTCCCTCTCCAACCCCCCTTGATGCACCCACCTGTCTACACCTGTTGCGACGCTGCTGCCAAAACGGCCGCTACTTGGTGCTGCGGCCTCCCAACCCGCTGCGCCTGCGCTTTGTGCGCCCCAGAGCGCCCGGGGCTGTTCACTCCCCAGGCTGCGCCCGGGGTCTAGCTGCCTCGGGGCCCCGCCCTCCGGTCCCGCCCCGCCACCGGGGAGGGGGCGGGGCGTGTAGAGATGTGCGACAGGAGGCCTTCTGGGACTTGTAGTCTGCAGGCCTAGATATGGGTAATCAATATACAGCCTCTCGTGGGTGGTAGCCCTGTGCCCAACTGGAGCACAGGTGAGAGGCCGCACCTGCGATTTTATTTTGCTATTAGTCATTATTTTGTTCATTCATTTATCATGAAATACTTTTTTCCCAAGAATCTTGACCTCTGATTTTCTAGAAAAATGTAAATTACGAGGAGAAACCAGGCTCCTAGCTTTGCCATGTTTTCTTGATACTTAGTTTGTGCCTGGCACCGGGCGTTAGTGGAGGGCATAAAAAAGCATCCGACAAGGCCCTTCCTCTTCTTTTCCCAGCTTCCCGTCTGGTGGAGGAGACAACATAAACACACAATTAAAGCACAGGGCATGGTTTGACAATGGGAAAGAAGACTCTGACTTTGACCAAGAGGTTCAGGAAGGCTTCCCAGAGCAGGCTGGAAGAGGTCTTGAAGGATGAGTATGAGTGTCCAGTATTTCACCGTGTTTGGAAGGTAGAGTGCAGGGGTGGGAGTGGGGAGGGCATGGGGATCAGCAGGTGATGAAGCTGCAGGGGTTGCAAGGATATAACATGAAAGTCTTGGATGACAGGCTCAGGAGCTTGGGCATTATGACATAGTGACTGGAGCTTGGGCTTGCGGGTTTCAAGGTGAGGAGTTAGGTGATTCAATTTATGGGTTGGAAAGGTATTTCTAGGACAGTCAAAAATGGATTGAAAGGGGCCCAACTAGAGAAAGAAGACTGTTTCTCTATCTACCACCACAGTCTGTTCCTCCAGGATCATTTCCTTGAATAGCTCAGCCCTACAAACCCCCACCTAGGAGCAGACCCAGGATGTCATTCAGAGGATAGAGCTTGTCAGGGCCTGAAAGATCCCTTGAGAATGGAACCCACCCTGCCCTGGGCCCTTTATCCTGTCCCAGAGATCTCTTTCTTACCGGAGTTGCAGGGCTCATGGTTCCAGGGCGGCCAGAGCAGCATGTCTCAGAAGGCTCCTGCAGGGGGACATTTCCCTAAGCGCCTTGGAGATAAGGGGATCAGGAAGGTGCTACCAAGTGGAAACCGGAAGGGGGTGTCAAAGAGAGGGGGCACATAGATCCTAGAGAAAGTCGTCCTTTCTCTCCAGTTCCAGGCCCACCTACTGATCCCCTATTTGACCTTCAGTTCACTGGATAACAAGTCATCTGTGATTCTGAGGTGGTCTTGGACTAGCATCGCTCAGATTCCCGGTGGGGGGCGAAGCCAGCCCTCCTCCCTCGGTTGGGGGCGGGGCTCAATCCTCCTCCAGCCGGGCTTGACCTGCCATCACCCCAGTCCTGGATGCACAGCTTGGCTCTTTAAGCTTCCCTGTCTTGCTCCTGGTTTTCTGTAATCCTGACCTCAGGCTAACCCGGTGCCTCGGACCTCCATGCAGTGCGTGCCTTGCTGGGGGATCCGCCAGGGCTGATCCTATCTGCCTCTGAGCTCATCCCCTCCATGCCGCCCCAGGAATCAGTTCTCCTAAACCACGCTGTTTTCCATCCTTGTGTCTCTCTGGAATGTCCCACCCCTACCTTCTCCAGACTACAGTTGCAGCTGCTACTGCAGCAAGATGGAAAGGAGGGAGGGTAGGGTGGAGCTGGCCTCAGGGAATCTGGGTGCTGCCCCTCTTCCCTGCTCTCCCTGCTCCCCTTGGTGGCTCCTTCAAAGAGGGATGGGTCAGGGGAACAGTGCAGAGAGCTCCCAGATGACATTCTCTGGATTTAGTAACAGATGGAAAGAGAAGATTTTCCAGCATCAGTGTGGAATTCAGGGAAAGGTCTCCCCACTCCCCAACCAAAGATGGGGGCGCTATGACGAGAAAAAAGGGAAAGGGGAAAGGATGTTTGGCAAACTAAAACCACAGATGCCACTACGGAATCTAAACGCAGCATGACCTGACATAAATCTCTAAAATGTTGGTCAATGACCCTCTTTGAGAAGCTGATAAATGTTGTAGACGCTGCCCAGGAAAAAATACACACACATCATATTTTGCATATAATTCCTGGGGCTTCATAGACTCCTGAAGCTATGACGATTACTACTGAGATTGTTTTTAATCTTCGCAGCTGTGCAGATGGGTGGGAAGAGTGTGGATTGACAAGTGAGAAGTGCTGAGAGCATAGTAGGAAACAGCTTCAGCAGTACTGGCTTTGAGAGGCTGTTTAATTAACTACAATGTATTGAGACCAACAAGCCAACAAGTTAACTTTTACATTTCTGTTGTAACTGTAGTACATAGAGCCATTAGCAGAGAGAAGAGTATTTTGCTATTTCAAATGTCTCTGGTGGATGAACAGCTCATGGATAATATATTGGTTAGAGAATAGTGGGCTGGCTTATCAAATTAAAATTTACTGCTTACATTTTCTAGAGAGTATAATATAATGAGAATAACTTATATTATCTCCATTTATCAAAAAATTCTGAAATTTATATCAAAATGCAACTGGAGCAAAACCTTATGTAAAAGTTTAAAAATAATTTTAGTGAGATATAATGTACATACTACGAAATTCACTCTTTTAAAGTATACAATTCACTGTTCTGATATATTCACAAAGTTGTGCAACCATCACCACTATCTAGTTTCAGATCATTTTCATCACCCCAAAAAGAAACTTGTATGGCCAGGCCACTCAAGATGGCTCTTCTCTTACTCTGTGAATCCCCTGCAGGACCGGTGCCTGCTTCACCTAAACCCTACGCAAATGACTGACCTTCCTACATACTTGCCCCAGGCCCCAGCTGGTAGTTGTTCTTATCAAAGAGGCAGTGATACTGGTTTCCCTGGTAACTAATGAACCCACCTGACATCAATTCCCCTATAACTGGTAATCTTCCCTTACCTCGGGAGCGAAGACTGCCACCATATCCTGCCCGCCATCTGCCGTGCATAGTGGGGTGCCACTCCAGGACCTTGCTTCGGACGTGTAAGCCCCCCCATCCATTAAACCATCGATGTCTCTGTTGATGACTTCGGGCTCTTTCTTCAGTCTTGAAGCTGGGCAAGCACAGGCCATGTAGGCCTGTGGGGCGCAGCCCAACAAAACTCTGTATCCTGGGACTTACCTGGCAGTGCAGTGGTTAAGACTCTGCGCTTCCACTGCAGGGCGTGTGGGTTCGATCCCTGGTTGGGGAAATAAGATCTCACATGCCATGCAGCCCAGCAAAAAAAAACACAACAAAACAAAACTCTATATCCTCTAGCAGTCACTCTCAATCCCCTTTCTCCCCAGCCCCTGCCGACCACTACTTTGTATGAATTTGCCTATTCTGAACATTACATATGTAACCTTTCATAATTTGCTTCTTTCACTTAATGTTTTCTAGTTTCATCCATGTTGTAGCAGGTATCAGTACAGCTGACCCTCTGTATCTGCGGGGAATTGGTTCCAGGACTCCCCAAAACACACACACCAAAATCCTCGGGTCCTCAAGTCCCTTATATAAAATGACATAATATTTGCATATAACCTACACACATCCACATCCTATACTTTATTTTTTTTAATTTATTTCATTTTATTATTATTTTTTTTTTGGCTGTGTTGGGTCTTTGTTGCTCTGCGTGGGCTTTCTCTACCTGCGGTGCGGGGGCTACTCTTCGTTGAGGTGAGCGAGCTTCTCATTGTGGTGACTTCTCTTGTTGTGGAGCACGGGCTCTAGATGCGTGGGCTTCATTAGTTGCAGCACGGGGGCTCGCTAGTTGTGGCTCACGGGCTCTAGAGCGCAGGCTCAGTAGTTGTGGCGCACGGGCTTAGTTGCTCTGTGGCATGTGGGATCTTCCTAGACCAGGGCTTGAACCCGTGTCCCCTGCATTGGCAGGTGGATTCTTAACCACTGTGCCACCAGGGAAGCCCCACACATCCTATACTTTAAAATATCTCTAGATTACTTATAATACCTAAAACAATATAAATACTGTGTAAATAGTTGCAAATACAATGTGTTTTTACAACTACGTAAATTTGCCTTCCCTAGGCAAATTCAAATTTTGCTTTTTGGCACTTACTGGAATTTTTTTTTTTTTTTTTTTTTTTGCAGTACCCGGGCCTCTCACTGTTGTGGCTTCTCCCGTTGCGGAGCACAGGCTCCGGATGCGCAGGCTTAGTGGCCGTGGCTCACGGGCCCAGCCGCTCCGCAGCATGTGGGATCTTCCCAGACTGGGGCACGAACCTGTATCCGCTGCATTGGCAGGGGGACTCTCAACCACTGCGCCACCAGGGAAGCCCTGGAATTTTTTAAAATATATTTTTGATCTGTAGTTGATTGAATTCACAGGTGCAGAACCTGCTGGTATGGAGGGTTGACTGTACTTCATTTCTTTTTATTGATGAATAACATTCTATACCATGTTTTATTTATCCATTCATTAGTTAATAGACATTTTCGGTTTCTACCTTTTAGCTATTATCAACAATACTGCTATGAATATTTGTGTACAAGTATTTGGGTGGACATATGTTTTTATTCCTCTTGGGTATGATATTGCTGCATCATATGGTAACTGTTTCACATTTTGAGGAACTGTCAAACTATTTTCCAAAGTGGCTGCACCATTTTACAATCCCACCAGCAACCCATGAGCATTCCAGTTTTTCTCATCCTCATCAACCCTTGTTATTGTCTCTCTTTTTGATTACAGCCATCCTAGCAGGTGAAAAGTATTGTCTTGTGGTTTTGATTTGCATTTCCCTAGTGATCAGTGATGTTGAGCATCTTTTCATGTGTTTATTATCCATTTGCATATTTTCTTTGGAGAAATGTTTCTTCTCCATTTTTCAGTTGGATTGTTCTTTATTGTTGTAAAAATTTTTTTAACTTAAAAAATGTAGAAAATTTTCATATAACTTTGAAAAAAAAAATGAAATGGTCTTGCAGTGTTTCAGAGGTTTGAGTAGAAAGAAGGGTTACTTTCAGGCTCAAAGAACCTGGAAGGTAAAGTACTTCCATTTCATGGACAGGAATGTCCAGAGAAAAACCCAGCCCATGAGGGAAGATAAGAAGGACAGCAATCTCTTAGTGGAAAGCCATCCCTGAGGGCTTCATCCAGGCTTGTGGCTTGGGAGGCAGTTAGCTTTGTTTTATGTCTAGGCTATAATACCCATTATTCAATCAAAATGCTAATCTAGGCGTTACTGTGAAGGTATTTTGTAGATGTGGTTAATCTCTACAATCAGTTGACTTTAAGTAAAGGAGATTATCCTTGATGATCACCCAATTAGTCAAAGGGCCTTAAGAGCAAAATGGAGATTTCCCTGAGGAAGAAAACTATATAGTCTGTGGACTATAGTCTCAGCCCCTGACTGAGAGTTTCCAGTCTGCTGGCCTGCACTACAGGTTTCAGGTTTGCCAGCCCTCACAACTGCATAAGCCAATTCCTTGAGATGAATCTCTTTATATATGTATGTATAGCCTACTGGTTCTGTTTCTCTAGAGATCCCTGACTAATACAGGGAGGAAGATGTCTTCTTGTCAGGAACTTCCTGTTTGAATGTATTGGAAACACCAGATTTGGGAATGGAGGAAGAAAGCCTGGCAGCCAAGGAGAGGGTCTGAGGGGAAGGGTGTTGAGACCCTCCTATCTCAGAAGAAACAGCACCCCATGCCCAGAGATGAGGGCTTGCAAACGCTCCCTGGAAAATTCTCCATCTGGATCATCAGATGCATGAGGAACCACTTCTAGAAGCTCACTGTTTCCACTGTTGTTTGTCTCATATCTGCAATGTTTTGTCTTGAGATGAAGAGGTTTCTTTCAGCCTCCTGTGGTCTTGTCCAGTGATCAGGACCTTTTGGTTCCAGGGAGATAATTTGGTTTTGAGAACAAATGATGCTTTCCAGCTTTTCGTAAAGGTCTTTGATTTGCTCTCTGAAGGTCTTCAGCTCTTCATTTGCATGCTCATCTTGTCATTTGCTTCAGAACTTTCCTCTTCTTGTTCCAAGTAATGATCTTCCTGGACAGATAATTTCTCAAGAGACTCCATTTCTTTCTCTTGACAATGTTCAGTCACTTCATTTCCTCTTCCCTGAAGACTTTGATATGCACTTTTTCAAAAGTCAAGATTTGCTCAGCCTGAATACTTCTAAGATGATTAGTCATGTCGGCTTTTTTGTTTCCTTCTTTAGCAATGTTGATGTAGAATTGATTTCTCCCTCCATCTTGGATGTTTAAATGCACACTCAACTTTTCAACATCAGTCAGTTTCCTCCTGGCTCCTCTAGTCTGGTCATAAATACTGTCTCCACTTCCCAAGTCCAAGTCATTATCTGTGTTCTCTTCTCCAAGGGGAGCTGTCAGGTCTTTCATCTTTAGCCAACATTCCTCCAGAGACTTGACCTGACTCTTCACACATGCCCTGGAATTCTGTATGAAGGTCCTGAGTCTTTCTTTTGTTGCCCACATAGCATCAAGTTTGCTTTTTCCACTTGTATTTTTGATGGATTTGGTTTCTGCTTCCAGAGACAGGATCTTTCTCATGTTATAAGAGATTGGCTTATCTTGATATGAATATTGAAGTTTTTCTTTTCCTAGCTGGTTTGCTATTAAGCATAAGATGGACTAAATCACGTGGTTAGGCATTTCCAGGGTGTCAGGCACTTCTTTCATTGCAGTGTGAAACTGACAAGGCCTTTTATTTTATTACAGCTATTGCTGAATTGTTAATAGTGTGTTCCTTGACTCTTTGTACAAAAAAATTCTGCCTAAAACCAAGAGAACTGTTAACACATATACTGTCATGGCACATGGAACCAACTCCCATTGATGCCCAGGAGAGTGAGACGTGGTCTCACATTGTCAGGTACTCCCTCATAGAACTCTGCAGCGGCTCCCAAGTTTGCCAACAGTGCAGCTCCGTGTCAGGACAAAGCCCCTCCACAATATCTAGGCTACACAGAGCCCCCTCTGCTGTTACCAAGTCCCTCTGGGAGTGGAGAACACTGAGCAAGCCTGCATCTGGCAACTGGGCAGACTGTGAATGAGAGGGTCAAGGCGGGACAAGAAGAATACAACAGCCCTGTGTCAGATACCCTGAATACAACAGACCTGTGTCAGATACCCTGATACACTCAACCTTGTCCAGGGCTCCTTCTTTTCTCTACTTAAACCTCTCCTTCTGTGGCCCTGGCGGCCTCATCCTATTCCCTCTGCCCAGAAAATGCTGTCCAGCTGTGGGCAAGGCCCATCCTGTGGTTACTTGGCCTCACCGCTGTCTCTGTGTCCCCTGTGCCCAAGGCAGAGCTTGGCACAGAATAGGTGCTCAGTGCTCCATGAATATTCTTGGAGAGAATGAATGAATGAGTGAACAGATGAAGGAGGGACAAAGCCATCATTCGCCATCCCTGCAGATTCACACGTAACACTAGCTCTGTTGCCTCAGGAGATGGTTCCCTTAGGAGAGCTTAAAACTCCTTTCCAATCCAGTGTAAGATGGTGGAGAGAAAGGGGCAGTGGGAACTCTGCCCTGGGCTCCTCATTCCTGGGCCACTCCCACCCGGCCATCATGTGTAAATTGGGACAACAATGTTGTGAGGAGTAACACAAGTTGTGAGGAGTAACACAAGAGTAGACATAGAGCCTGGCAGGTAATGGGTTCAAAAGAGTTTAGTAAAATTCCGTCATCCAAGGCATTAGCAACTCCTTCCATTAATCAAGTATTCTGTTATTCCACCTAGGTTTAGCAAGAGCATTGAGATAAGAAAACAAAATAGCAGTTATAAACTTAAGAAAAAAAGAGATAAAACTCTTTTTACTGTTAACAGTATATGCCTGGTAAACATTAAGAGACTCTAGTAAAAACTGCTAGAATTAATAAAAGAATTGGGCAAGGTGACTGTATATAAAATAAACAAAAAGTGCAAATGCTTTTTTTTTTTTTTGAGAAAACTTCGTATCGAGGTATAAAAAGCAACCGTAGACTGTTAGCTCCTCTCTCCTTCGATTCCCTCCTCTGGAACCTGGCGTCCCCAGGCCTGGTTGGTTCCGCAGCTCGCCAATGCTGAACATATTTCTGGGGGCAGAGCGGTGGGTAGGGAGAACTATTTTATCTGGCTTTTGTAGTTGTTCTCAGCAGAAGCACTCACTGCCAAAAGCTGCTCTATCGCACTTGGAAGCAAAAGTGTCAATCTGTTTTTTTAGCTCTTAGAATGAATACTTACAATGAAAATTGGAGGGAAAATTACATTTGTAGCAACCAAAACTATGGAATACTTCAGAAAACACTTAACAAGAGAAATATAGAACCTATAAAGAGAAACCACCAAATCTTATTAAAAGGTATAAAACTAGGCTTGAATGAGTGAAAAGACATGCTGCATTTTTTTTTTTTTTTTTGCGGTACGCGGGCCTCTCACTGTTGTGGCCTCTCCTGTTGTGGAGCACAGGCTCCGGACGCGCAGGCTCAGTGGCCATGGCTCATGGGCCCAGCTGCTCCGCGGCATGTGGGATCTTCCTGGACCGGGGCACAAACCTGTGTCCCCTGCATCGGCAGGTGGACTCTCAACTACTGCGCCACCAGGGAAGCCCTATGCTGCATTCTTGAATGGAAAGATATAAATTCATAGAAGTGTTAATTCTCCAAAATTACTATATACATTCAATTAATTCCAGTTAGAATACTAACAAATTTACTTCATCTTTTTTTTTTAGGAATTGACAAAAGAAAGTATGAAGAATAAAAGCAGAGGAGATATTGCCTAAACTTGACCTCTGTTCACTGGTGTCGAGTAGAAACAAGGAGACAGAGTTTTGGGTGAAGTAGAAAAGAATAGATTTATTGCTTTGCCAGGCAAAGGGGGCCACAGTGGGCTAATGCCCTCAAAATTGTGTGTTCCACCCTGGAGGGGGTAGTGACGAGTCTTATAGTGTTCAAGGAGCAGTGCGTGAACAGCTCATGGGCATTCTTCTGATTGGTTGGTGGTGAGGTAATTGGGAGTCAACATCATCAACCTTCTGATTCTAACCTGCCTGGGAGTCTACGAGCTTGTGGGCAGCATACGGATATCTTCCACCTGGTAGGGGTTTCAGTATCTGCAAAAGAGCTCAAAGGACATGGCTCAGAATATTATCTGTAGCCCTTGAGGAAGAACTAAATGTCCTTGACTTTGTTTAATGGCTAAACTATTATTATTTTGTCCTGCTTGACTGCTTTCCTTTCTTTCTGCATCTTCTCATTTCTCTGATTAAATTTATTCTTTTTTTTTTTTTTTTTTTTCAGTACTTGGGCCTCTCACTGTTGTGGCCTCTCCCGTTGCGGAGCACAGGCTCCGGACGCGCAGGCTCAGCGGCCATGGCTCACGGCCCCAGCCGCTCCGCGGCATGTGGGATCTTCCCGGACTGGGGCATGAACCCGTGTCCCCTGCATTGGCAGGCGGACTCTCAACCACTGCGCCACCAGGGAAGCCCTATTAACTTTTCTTGAAACATAACATACCTACAGAAAAGTACACAAATCATAATGGTGCAGCTTGATGAAGTTTCACAAAGTAAACATGCCTGTGTAACTAGCACCCAGATCAAGAAACAACACCAGCCTCCTTCACGCTCCCTCCTAGCTGCTGACCACAAGGAATATATTTATATTTACATATATGTATTTGTAGTTATTTTTATTTACATATATTGTATTTATTAACAGAAAAGTAGTTTGTTTTCCTCCCCACTAAATGCATTTAAACACGTATTTAAAGAAAGTCATTTTAAAGGCACATCAAGTTATTTGCCTTCACCAGGGCACCCACAAATCTCCATCTGGCTCTTCTGCTGCAGCGGGGTAAAAGCATCTTGAGGTGTTCCTGGTTGTAGCCAAACCCCTGCAGTTGGGAAGGTGTGCTACTGCCCCCTTGGGGCCATACTTGGTTTCTGCATCCAAGCTGGGCACCCAGATCAGTATAGGACTTTACGATGCTTTAGCCAAGGTGAAGAATTAGATAAACTGAGCTCCATTCTGGACTGGCATTTTATTTATTATTATTATTATGTTTTGGCTGCACCATACAGCTTGCAGGATCTTAGTTCCCTGACCAGGGATTGAAACTGGGCCCCACCAGTGAAAGTGCCGAGTCCTAACCACTGGAGCATCAGGGATTGCATTTTAGAGCAACCCTTCTAGTTGACAGTCCCCCGCTTGAGTAGCACCTGTAAAGGTACTCCAGGGGCTAGTAGATGATGGCCACCAGCAGTGGTGATTGTCCTTCATGGGGAGAAGATGGGTTAAGATGGGGAGTAGGGAAGGGCAGCTGAAGGTTCCTCCTGAAAGAGCAGCCAGCTTCGACTAGAGACTGGCTTTGACATTCTCAGAACATGGTATTTGGGAGGACCCTGCGTGGGCCCAAATGGCTGAAGCCCTGAAGCCCCACTTTTCTGGAGCTTCTCCCTGACTCAGGTCCTGTGGGAGAGGTGTGGGAAGCTTCAGTAAAAACCGGGGGGCATGGCCACGGAAGCCCTGGACTTCACAGGCTAGGACCCACCAGTGTGAGCAGGCACAGAGAGGAAGATAGGGGCGAACACACAGTGCGATGGAAAGCAGTGGAGGGTTTTCGACAAAGAAATGACATCACGAGGGCTTCCCTGGTGGCGCAGTGGTTGAGAATATGCCTGCTAATGCAGGGGACATGGGTTTGAGCCCTGGTCTGGGAAGATCCCACATGCTGCGGAACAACTAGGCCCATGAGCCACAACTACTGAACCTGCACATCTGGAGCCTGTGCTCCGCAACAAGAGAGGCCGCGATAGTGAGAGGCCCGTGCACCGGCGATGAAGAGTGGCCCCCGCTTGCCACAACTAGAGAAAGCCCTCGCACAGAAACGAAGACCCAACACAGCCAAAAATAAATAAATAAACAAATGTGGGTTTAAAAAAAAAAAAAACACTTCTCTAATAATAAAAAAAAGAGAAATGACATCACGTGATTTATGTTTTTAAAAGCTCACTCTTTTTTTATTCTTTTTAAAATATTTATTTATTTTGTTGCGCCAGGTCTTAGTTGCGGCTCACAGGATCTTCATTGCCACACGTGGGCTCTTTGTTGCAGCATGTGGGATCTAGGATCGAACCTGGGCCCCCTGCTTTGGGAGTGCAGCGTCTTAACTACTGGACCACCAGGGAAGTCCCTCAAAGCTCACACTTGGGAGGTGAAAGGAACTGGTGATTTCTTGAGGTGAGACCTGGTAGATGAAGGGCCACGGAAAGTGGATCCGCTGGGGGGGTCTCTATGAATAGATAGTGCTGCTGGAGGCCTTGTCTCCTGCCTCTCACAGCTGGGGCTTTACCCTGCAGCTTGAGGAGCGGGTCTGGTTGAGAGGACAGAGCTAGTTGCAATCAGTTGATGTTGACAGTGGTCAATTCTAGTTTATGGCTACTTTACTGTCCCTATCTTACAGTTTCCTCTTTGCCTGTCATGCAAACAAGTTATGGGACACACACCACTAGCCCTACTCAGCAGGGCAGTTATAAAAGAGGGTAAAATAGGGGAAGCTAACAAGCAGAGAAGTCAGGCACAGGCAATCCTTGGAATTCTCATTACCCACTGCACTGTGGCCCAGTAGAAAGGGACTGTTCCAGCAATGCTGAAATGGAGAAGGAACATATTTTGCTGACATGAATGATTTTTACTTGTTTTTTGACTTTTTTTTTTTTTTTGGCCACACCCCGCAGCTTGTGGGATCTTAGTTCCCCGACCAGGGGTTGAATCCGCACCCTCAGCAGTGAAAGTACAGAGTCCTAACCACTGGACCACCAGGGAACCCCAGGAATGATTTTTAAAAAGTAACTTAAATAGAGTGGATATGGGGAAGAGAACAGCTATGTGTCTATGTCACATTGGAAGCTCCCCTGTCAAGGAAGTAAACTCATTAGAAAGGGGGCGCTCCTAGAACGCAACAGCTGACACCACTGGGCTCATAGAGACATGCTGAGCTGACTGTCTGGGGGGTGAAATGAGCCTCCATTTAAGGCCATCCAGATAGATCTCTTTGTAGACTTAAAAAGATATTTCGTATCAATTACGATGTTTTTGGCTGTAATTAATTCTTCCCAACGGAAAGTGACTAAAGCCATAGAAGTTTTATAATCTTGTTTCACAGGAAGTCAGCTGCACAGCCCCTGGTTTGACTCAGTGGCTCAATCTGTCACTCAGGACCTTGCTGTCTCTCCCCTCAGCCACCCTCCCTGGCAACATCTTCCTTCAGGGTTGTAAGACGGCTGCTGCAGATGCAAATATCACAGCATTACACAACAACCTACAAAATCCCCCCACGCCACCCTGCCCTTGTCTCTCTCTCTTTACTCTTCTTTTTTATCAGGAAGTGAAATCTTTCTTAAAATTCTGCTTCCAACCTCCCACCAGGAGACCTCCCCTTTCATCTCACTGGTCAGAAGAGGGGCACACAGACTCCACTAAACCAACTGCAGGGGACAGAGGCTGGTTTGGACAAGTCATGATTCATCCTATCAATGGGGAGAAAGAGAGAAAGCCTGTTGGGAAGTGACTGCCTGTGTCGGCCATTATGTTTTTTGTTCTCGTCTCTCATTACAAAAGTCGTATATAATCATTGCAGAAAATTTGGGAAATCCAGAGAAGGATAAGAAGAAAATCTCCTAATATTCTACCACCCAAATCCAACCACTGCCTTATCCATTTTGCACTGGTTTTATCCTTCTCTGCACTCCTCTCCTCCCAGCTGCCTCCATCCTCATTTTGCACCAGCCCAGAAATCTGCCCGCCCACTCTCAGGCACACAAAATGTTGTTGTAAGCCATGGCCCTGAACTTGTTGCTCACTTTTTTTTTTTTTACTTAAAAAAAAAAACCGAGGGCTACCCTGGTGGCACAGTGGTTGAGAGTCCGCCTGCCGATGCAGGGGACAAGGGTTCATGCCCCGGTCCGGGAGGATCCCACATGCCGCGGAGCGGCTGGGCCCGTGAGCCATGGCTGCTGAGCCTGCACGTCTGGAGCCTGTGCTCCGCAACGGGAGAGGCCACAACAGTGAGAGGCCCGCGTACTGCAAAAAAAAACAAAACAAAAGAAACCCCCAGGTTATGTATAATGGATGTGTATGGTTTAAAGAATAATGATGTAATGAGCACTTGTGAACCCACCATTTGGCTTGAAAACTAAAGCATCACTAATACCTTAAAGTCCTGATCATCCCCTCCTCTCCCTTCCTGAATTTACCTATATTGGTCGACTATTGACACAAAATGCCAAGTGTTGCCTCAAAATTCAATGAGCATTTGTCTCACTCTCATGGTCCACAGGTTAACTGCTTTGCACTAATCTAGGCTGGGTGGTTCTGCTTCAGGTTGTGGGTCAGCTGGATTTGGATCCAGTCTGCTCTACGTGTCTCATCTTACTTGGATCAGAGTCTACCTGGGGCCTATACTTTCGGCAGCTCACTGAAGCATGAGAGCCACGTCCAACGGCACAAGCACAAGGCACTGCTCATGTTATATCTACTAACAGCCCACTGGCCAAAGCAAGTCACATGGCTAAGCCCAACCTCAGTGGGGCGGGGAAGTGCAGTCCTTCACAGCAGAGGGAGGTACAGTGAACATTTGCTAAACCATAATCTAGACTGTCACAAGCATGCCTTTTGTTTTCTTCAAGGCTTTACCAAATAGGGATGTATCTCTAAATTATATTATTTATAATACAATATATATAATATTACATAATATATAATACATTTATATCAGTTGTTTTCTTCTGTTTTTGAACTTTGTACAAGTGGATTCAGGGTGGATATGTTTTTTCTGAGCTACTTTTCTCCTGCTTCCTCCTAACTTGCTCTCTCCCTGTTTTATCTGTGAGGATGTTGGTTATGAACACAGACACCATTCCCAGCTCACTTAAAGGAAGGGAATTTATTGGAAGGGTGTTAGGTAGTTCATAGAATTGGTGGGAAAGCTGGAGAACCAGGCTCAGGAAGCAGACAAGATGCAGATCAGGTAGTGGCCTGAGGCTGGAGATGGAGGAGGAATTCCCTGTAAAGGGGTGCAAGGAAACTTTGGGCAGTGATGGAAATATTTTGTATCTTGATTATGGCAATGGTTACACAGGATATATGCATTTGTCAAAGTTCATCAAACTACATGTTTTATTTTAATTTATTTTTTTAAATATATTTATTTTTGCCTGTGTTGGGTCTTTGTTGCTGAGTGCAGGCTTTCGCGGCGAGCGGGGGCTGCTCTTCGTTGCGGTGCGTGGGCTTCTTATTGCGGTGGCTTCTCTTGTTGTGGAGCACGGGCTCTAGGTGCGTGGGCTTCAGTAGTTGCAGCACGTGAGCTCAGTAGTTGTGGCTCGCAGGCTCTAGAGCACAGGCTCAGTAGTTGTGGTGCACGGGCTTAGCCACTCTGCAGCATGTGGGATCTTCCCGGACGAGGGCTCGAACCCATGTCCCCTGCATTGGCAGGCAGATTCTTAACCACTGCACCACCAGGGAAGCCCAAACTATGTCTTTTAAATGGGTGTAGTTTATTGTATGTGAATTAGACATTAAGTTGATAATTTTAAAAAAAGGACCTGCTTCATTTAATAATCATTTTTAAAAGTCTGTAGTGGCTAGGGTTTGAGAAAGCAACTGTGGGGTTCTCCCCAGACCAGTGTTATATGATTTGGGGTGATATTTCTGTCTCCATACCTGGTTCTGTAGGCCTCTTGTTGATTCTGTGAGATCCCTGATAGCATTTTTTGTTTTTTGAATATAACAGGTTTATTGAGATATGTCTCAATAAACAATTCAGTGCTTTTCAGTATATTCACAGAGTTGTTCAGCCACCACCACAATCAATTTTAGAACTGTCACCACCCCAAAAAGAAAGCCTGGATTCTTTAGCAGTCCCTCATCATTTCCCTCTAGTCCCCTGTATTAGTTTGCTAAGGCTGCCATAACAAAGTACCATAAACTGGGTGGCTTAAAGCACCAGAAATTTATTCTCTTGCAGTTCTGGAGGCTAGGAGTCCAAAATCAAGGTACTGGCAGCACCACGTGCTCTCTGCAGGCTCTAGGTGAGCGTCTGTTTCATGCTTTTCTCATAGTTTCTCATGTTGTCGGCAATCCTTGGTGTTCCTTGGCTTGTAGGTGCATGGCTCCAACTGCTGCCTCCATTGTCACATGACATTCTCCCTGTGTCTTGTGTTTTCACATGGCATTCTTTCTCTGTGTGTCTCTTTGTGTGTCTATTCTCTTCTTATAAAGACATCAGTCATAATAGATTAAGAACCCACCCTACTCTAGTGTGACCTTATCTTAATTTACATCTTAATTACATCTGCAAAGACCCTGTTTCCAAATAAGGTCACATTCACAGGTACAGTAAGTCCCCTACATACGTACGAATGAGTTCCGTTCGAGAGTGCATTCCTAAGTCCAATATGTTCATAAGTCCGACAAAGTTAGACTAGGTACCCAGCTAACACAACCGGCTATATAGTACTGTACTGTAATAGGTTTATAATACTTTCCACACAAATAATACATAAAAAACAAACAAACACAAAAAGAAAAACATTTTTAATCTTACAGTACAGTACCTTGAAAAGTACAGTAGTACAGTAATACAGTACACAGCTGGCATACAGGGGCACGTTTGCATCTTTGAAAGTTCGCAACTTGAAGGTTCATAGGTAGGGGACTTCCTGTACTAGGGGTTAAAACTTTAACATATCTCTGTGGGGTACAATTCAACTACAAACTCTCATCCCTAGGCAACCACTAATCCACTGTCTGTATTTATGGATTTACTTACTCTGGACATTTCATATTGATCTTGGGTGGCCTCAACCTGCAGTGGCTTGAAGCAGGATCTGAGTTCCCTGACAAGAGACTGAAGCCAGGCCACGGCAGAGCAAGTGCTGAATCCTAACCACTAGACCACAAGGGCCAGTGGCTAGTGACAAGGCCCTGGCTTGTCTGCTTTGGAGAAATGAATTTCAACAAAGAGATGGAAAGTAGTGAAACAAGTAAAGTGTTTATTAGAAGGAAAAAAAGGTACATGTGGATAGACACACATGGGTGGGCTCAGAGAGAGAGAATCACATCTTTGTGGTAGTTTAAATCATTTATATGGGGCAGTTCTTCTGGGTTTCCTCTGGCCAATCATCTTACTTTGCGTGGCTCTGAGTCCACATTTGGTTTAACTCAGGGTCCTCCCCTGTGCATGTGCACATCTCTTAGCCAAGATGGATTTCAGTGCAGAGACCTATGGGAAGGTTGATACCACCTATTATGGGGTTGTGCCCCCTCCCTTTTTGACCCCTAAGGAGGCTTTCTGAACATGTGTAGTCAAGGAGGTCTCCTTGCCCTCAAGAATGAGAAATACATGGTCTCTTTATCTCTTATCTGAGCAGGACTCAGCTCCTCCTTGCTCCTGCCATTATCTTTATCTTGGAGTATCTGTCCACAGGGGACAGATTCCAGCTGCTCAGCCTGGGGCCCATCTATCTCCTGCCTCAATATAGGTGTTATTATACAATGTATAGTCTTTTGTGACTAGTTTCCCTCACATAGCATAATATTTTCAAGGTACATCCATGTTGTGGCATGTTGGATCACTACTCCATTACTTTTTATTCCAAATAACATTCCACTGTATGGATATATCACATTTTGTTTATTCATTCATTAATTGATGGACATTTGGGTTGTTTCCACTCTTTGGCTATTATGAATAGCACTCTCTGAATATTCATGTACACATTTTTGCATGGACATATGTTTTAATTTCTCTTGGGTATATACCTAGGAGTGAAATTGTTGGGTCATATGGTAACTCTATGTTTAATCTTACGAAGACCTGCCTGATTGTTTTCCAACGCAGCTACACCATTTTCATTCCTACCAACAATGTATGGGGTTTCCAATTTCTTCACATCCTTGCCAACACTTGTTGTTATCTGTCTTTTTACTTATTAGCCATCCTAGTGAGTTTAATGAATATCTCATTGTGGTTTTGACTTGCATTTCTCTAATGACTAATGATGTTGAGCATCTTTTCATGTGCTTATTCCCATATTTTTAGATAAATCTCCTCTCTTAAGGGCCAGAAATTTTTGTCATGTTTTTGTTGCTTACAATTGTGAATCCCAGAAATGTTCCTGAAGGTCTCCTTGAGAGGTGTCTGTCTTCTGAGTTGGTTGTGGGCCTAAGAAAGGGGTTCTCTAAGGGTTTTTTGAGTCCTCACTAAGGTCCCTGAAGATCCCATGGGTACAGAAGTTTCATTCCATGGAGACACTCCAAATTCACCAAGGCCTTCAGGGATGAGAAGCTGTTTCCTAACTCATTCAATCATTCAGTAAACACTCACTGACTCTCCCTACCTGTCCCTTGTCTGGCTCTGTGCCTGGGGTTCCGCCTTCAAGGAGATCATCATCTGCTACAGAAGGCAGATGTGGACATAGCTGGTCACTGCTCAGAGTGACCAGTGCTACTGCAGAGGAGAAGGCAGGGGCTCTCTGTCCCTGGGAATAGGAGGCTTCTTAGAGATGGAGACAGCTGAGGTATGAATGGGAGATAGCCAGGTGTCAGGGCAGGGAGTGTGGTGGTGATCAAGGAAGGACTCAGTCAGAGGGACAGCTTTGTATTAGTGGTGATATACGTTCAACTGCTGTAACAGTGATCCTAAGGGACATAAACAGATCATCTTTAACAGTTCAAGGTAAGCAGTCCAAGTAGGAGTATAAATTACCTATTTCTTCATAAGAAATTACCCCAAAACTTAGTGGCTTAAAACAGTAGAGATTTGTTGTCTCATGTATTTTCTGTGGTCAAGAATTTGGAAGTGGCTTACCTAGGTGATTCTGGCTCAAGGTTCTCATGAGGTTGCAGTCAAGACATCAGACAGGGCTGTAGCATCTGAAGCTTAACAAGAAGCTTGGGTGTTGGTGGGAGGTCTCAGTTCCTCATAATGTGTATCTGCTCTCATGATACAGCAGCTGGCTTCTGCCAGAGCAAGTGATCCAAGAAAAAGTGAGACAGAAGCCACAAAGCTTTTTTTTTAGTCTCAGAAGTCATACTCTGCAGGGATGTGAATACCTGGAGGTAAGGATTATTGGAGGCCATCTTGGAGGCTGGTTTATGTAATCTGCCTTCTTAACTCCAGTGATTTATTTGTTTGTTTGTTTGTTTATTTTTGGCCATACCATGCAGTTTGTGGGCTCTTAGGTCCCCAGCCAGGGATTGAACCCGGGCCCTCGGCAGTGAAAGCGCAGAGTCCTAACCACTGGACCGCCTGGGAATTCCCCTTAACCCCAGTGATTTATAGCTCTCCTACATGTAACACACTCTCACCCTCCTCCAGCTCCCTCAAAAGACTCATCCCATTACAGCATCAACGTGGAATCCAGAATTTTTTAATTTTAGTCCAGTTCAGCTGCAGATGAGGCTCCTTGGGAGTAATTCCTTAAGTATTCTTATCAAGTACAGTTCTGCTTTATTCGAACACTAGCAAGAGAGAGACAAGTTATCTGCTCTCTACCCACCCAACATACAATGATGGGACAGGCCTAGGACAACTGCTATGGACTCTCCTACTCGAAAAGGGAGGAAATAGGAGGCACAAAGGAGCCACTGCTCCATAGCAATTCTGAAATCAAGCAAGGCACATTGATTCTGAAATCAAGAAGTTCCATGATTCAGACCCAACCTGCGAATACACTGTGGGTCTCTGAGTCATCTTTTTTTTTTTTTTCCCATGAACGTTAGCCTGTTTTTGTAGCTAAGTAGTTTTTTCAGCCAATTTCTTATTTGTACAAGTTTAGGAGTCTAAAGCCTTCTTTTCATCTTATATCATCTCTGTCTCTTTCAAATGTAGGCATTTGAATTTGTGACACATGGTATAGACAAAGGTCTTATATGAAAAAATAAAATCTGCATTCAGGAAACTAGGAGTTCAGCGTGGCCAAAACGTTTGGTGTTCCCTGGGTTTCTTTCTGCTAGAATGTCTAAATATACTCACAATTATTGTCTAGTTATACATCAGCCCTCACACCCAACTGTGAGAGCCTCTAGGACAGGGCCTCTTTCTCAAAGAGAAATGACAAATCCATAAATATGGTAGATTTTCACACAACTCTCTCAGCAACTGTTAGAATATGCAAATTGAAAAATCAATAAGGATAAATAAGATTTGAATAAGATGTTTAAAAATTTTGACCTAATTGACATATATAGAGAACACTGGATCCAATAACTATAGAATACAAATTCCTTTCAAGTGTATATGGAATATTTATTGATACGCTAGGCCATTACATAAGTTTAACCAAATTTCAAAGAACTGAAATCATGTAGAGTATGCTC
The DNA here is from genome assembly GCF_039906515.1 of Pseudorca crassidens. Taxonomy (NCBI): domain Eukaryota; kingdom Metazoa; phylum Chordata; class Mammalia; order Artiodactyla; family Delphinidae; genus Pseudorca; species Pseudorca crassidens. The sequence continues at coordinate 52,314,319 of NC_090304.1, read as the reverse complement.
CATGATCAGTGTTGGATTACAGTAGTAATAAATTTTTTTTTAATTAAAAAAAAAGGAAAAGAAAAATGTTTGGAAATTGAACAGTATACTACCAAATAATCTATAGGTCAGCAAATAAACCACAATAGAAATTACAAAATATTTAAAAACTTGTGGAATGCAGCCAAAGCAGTACTTAAAGTGAAATTTATGTTTTAAATGTATGTAGTAGAAAGAAAAAAAATTGCTGAAAATTAATTATCTATATATCTACCTCAAATAGGTAGGAAAATCACCCAGAAATTAAAACCAAATAAAGTAGGAAGAAAATAATAAAGATGAGAGAAGAGTTAATAAAATAGAAAACATGAAAGAGAGCATCAAAAGAACCAAATGTTAATTCTCTGATAAGACTCCTAAAACTGATACATTTCTGGCAAGACTGATGAATGAAAAATAGAGGATACCCAACTATCACTTTAGAAATGAAAAGAGTGTGTCATCATTACCAATTCTACATTCATCAAAAAGATAACAAGAGGGGAATTCCCTAGTGGTCCAGTGGTTAGTACTCAGCGCTTTCATTGCCGAGTGCCCGGGTTCAATCCCTGGTCAGAGAAGTAAGATCCCACAAGCCGTGCAGCGAAGGTATTATGAATAACTATATCCCAACAAACTTGAAAATTCAGATGAAATGGACAAATTCCTAGAAAAACAAAGCCTATTAAAATTGACACAAGAAGAAATAGGAGGGCTTCCCTGGTGGCGCAGTGGTTGAGAGTCTGCCTGCTAATGCAGGGAACACGGGTTCGAGCCCTGGTCTGGGAGGATCCAACATGCCACGAAGCAGCTAGGCCCGTGAGCCACAACTACTGAGCCTGCGCGTCTGGAGCCTGTGCTCCACAACAAGAGATTCCGCGATAGTGAGAGGCCCGCACACCGCAATGAAGAGTGGCCCCCGTTTGCCACAACTAGAGAAAGCCCTCACACAGAAACGAAGACCCAATACAACAAAAATAAAATTAATTAATTAATAAACTCCTACCCCCAACATCTTCTTTAAAAAAAAAAAAAAAAGAAATAGGAAAACTGAGCAGTCCTGTTTCTAATAAAGAAATTGAATTAAAAAAAAAATCTTCCCACAAAGAAAACTCCAGGTCCAGATATTTCCAGAGAATAGGAAAAGTGGAAGTACTTTTTGACATATTTTATGTGATCAGCATTACCTAGGTACAAAAACCTAACAAGAACATTGTGAGGAAGGAAAATTACAGGTCAAACAGAGATGCAAAAATTCTAAACAAAATATCAACAAAACTAAACCAAGATCTATAAATAAGATAATATGGGACTTCCCTGGTGGCACAGTGGTTAAGAATCTGCCTGCCAATGCAGAGAACACGGATTTAGTCCCTGGTCTGGGAAGATCCCACATGCGAGGAGCAACTAAGCCCAAGAGCCACAACTACAGAGCCCGCATGCCACAACTACTGAAGCCCGCTAGCCTAGAGTCTGTGCTCCGCAATGAGAAGCCCCTGCTCGCCTCAACTAGAGAAAGCCCGAGTGAAGCAACGAAGACCCAACGCAGCCAAAAATAAATAAATAAATAAATTTATATATTTTAAAAAAGATAATATTACACAACGAAATTTTGTTTATTCCAGGAATACAAAGTTGGTTTGACATTTGAAAATTAATATAGTTCACCCCATTAACAGAATAAAGTTTTAAAAAATCGCAGATCATCTCAAGAGATGTAGAAAAATAACATTTGATAAAAGTCACTGCCCATTTATGGTAAAATTCTTTTCAAACTACGCATGGAAGGGAACTTCCTTTATCTGATAAAGAGTAGGCACAAACAACCTACAGCAAACATCATGCTTTCTGGGAATATATAAAAATCTTTCCCCCTGAGATGGGGATGAGAACAGGGTGCCCACTATCACAATTTCTATTCAACATTGTAGTAGAGGTTCTCCCAATAGAATAAAAAGAAAACTTAAAAGATTAGGGGCAATAAAAGGTAAAACTGTCATCATTTGAGGGCTTGGTCTGATTCTTCTGCCAGGGCCTGGCACAGAGTAGGTGTTTGGTGAATAACTGCTGAGTGGACAGATGGAGCAATAGATGGACCATGAGAATGTTAAGTAATGGGCCCCAAGGCAGGGGCCTTCACTATGGACACTGGCCACTACACAATCAGTAGAAAAAATAAAACAACAGTGAAATCCCATACAGTGAGAATTTTTATTGATGAAAAGTTGTTGGAAGAATCACAGAAATCTTGATAAAATGCAGACCAGCCAAGTCCTGTCTCCATTTCTATTTTCTCTCTAGGAGCTTCAGCAGAGAGGTCAGGAATTTGGCCCACTGTTTTGACCCTAAGGATGTTTTTGTCTTGTGTTTATAAATGCAGATTTTTAGATGGAATTATATCATATTGATTACTTTTGTCTGAGATAATATTCCCCAGAACAAATGCCATTAGGTCAGTTCAATACTTTTGATTTTTCTACACAGCCTATTAAATCTATTTCCAACCTATCCATATTCACTTAAACTGAGCTACAATTATCTTCATCTGAAAAACAGTTTTTTATATAAATTTTATAATGATGATATGAGTTAGTCAATTAAAAAGATCTATATCACACTTTAATAATTATAGCTTCTGCCATCGTAAGGTATCATCTGTGGTCATTATTTCTATGTTTTATCAGGTCTACTTTTCCTGGGACAAATTTGCCAATCTACATTTTGTCAAGAAGATTTATTTGATTTTTCCATCAAGTTTTAGTCAATACGTAATTTCTCTGTGTGCAATTTACTACTGTCAGTGTTATTTTTTTTCTCTTGATTATGTAGTGGGTACAAATCTTACTCCACAAACTTAGGGGAGTAAGAAATGACATTATTTTATTCAATTTAAATCAGATTAAGTCCTGGTCATTATTTGGGTTCCTTCCCTTCCAAAGATCTGGGGTGTTAGGCAAGAAAAATATTTGGGGAGTCTCCTTCCCATGCTTAGTGGATACCAATAGACTTCTGTCTACCATGCCACCTCCAGAGAACAGGCCACACACATGTCCAAGCCCCAGACCTTCCTGGTTCTAGGAATCTCATCTCTTTCACTGCCTTCAAAGGCACTGGCCTTCTTTCCTCCACCCCTTAACACCCCCCGCCCCCAGCATAATCATTTCATGGCCTTTCCAGAAAACAGCCTCCCAGACTGTCTTGGGTGAGAAACAGACAAATTTCTCTTCCCCTTAATTTATCTATTTAAGGACTGGAGTATTTCAAGGGAAGTTTAGGAGAAAGCAAAATGCCTAGAAGAAAATATGAGAGCTGGAAAGGATCGAGTTGGTCTGGGAGCACAGATTTCTCATTCTCTTTGAAATCAGTCTTGATGGACAAAGGAGGTCATCCACAATATATAAAGACTTTCTAAAATTAGAGAAAAAAAGAACCGCCTCCCCCTTAAGACCACAATGAGAGCAGACTGGTGGGTACACAGGTGGTTGCTATTCTGTCCTCAGACCTTTTCCATCTCTTGGACTTCATTAACGTAGCAGGCCCTACATATTTGGGCCAAGCCCCAGCCTTTGAGGGGTATCCTGGTTTCCAGGCTTTTCCCTCCTGGAGGTTGTCCTGTCTCCATCCTGCTCTCTCTGCACTGTTTTGTTTAGCTAAAGTGTATTCTCTGAGAAGTGCTAAGATTGCTCCATCCTGAGACAACTTCTCCTTGCCTGAACTTGCCACTCTGCTCCATGCATCCGGTCATCCACAAGTGCCTTTTGTGAATCTTTCTGGAGCTTTCCTCCTTCATAAAGAACAAAAAAAATACAGTTGTAAGCAAACAAAACAGAAGGCAAAATACTTGTCTCTGTACAGAGCTTAAGGGTTAAAGAGAAATTTACATTAGACTCTCAGAACAGCCTTGTGAGGTGTATGTGAGTAAACTTTCCCAAGGGACCTCAATCCAGAATGGAATTTGATGACTAGAGTGCCAGTGACCCCTGTCTTGCCCCCTTCCCATTCCCATCCTTGCGCAGCCATTGCAGGAGTGTCTGTGCAGGGCAGCCTATTTCTCTGGCAATGCAAGGAGCTTGCTTTGCTGGTGATCTTTGATGGAATAGGTTAGCAAGGCCAAGTCAGAAGCTGGAAGGAGGCCTGCTGAAGCTCCAGGTACAAGAGCCCTGACTGCCTTGGGGCCCAGGTGACTGCACAGCACAGAGCTGGGGAGAGGACCCATCTCTCCTCTTCTGAATGGAATCTGGTGCTCTCCTGAACCTGAGGCTGAGCTAAGGGGATGTCAGCACAGGGCACAGGGGAGCTGGGCCAGGGTTGAAGGAGCATGGGATTTACACAGGGAATTTTTTGTTTCCCTAGACCTTGAAGTTCATGAAATCTTGTTTGTTTTGGCTCACAACTCAGAACCCAGAATCCAATATGGTATCTGGCAAATGGTAGATATTCAGGAAAAGCTTGATGAATGAATAAATGCATGGACATTATACCTGTGGGAGTGGGGGTTGGAGGGGCTTTGTAGGGGCACAAAGTCCTGTGCAATGTGACTTAGTTTATATTCATTCACTTGACAAATATTACTAAGTGATTAATACAGGCCTGGCACTGTTACTGTGTTGGGGATACAGTAGTAAACAAAATAGACAAACATCCTGGCCCTCATGAAACTTATAGTGTCTTGAAAAGAATCTGCAGGTGGCAACACTATCCTTATACTTGACCTCTTGGCCTGGGTTAGGTGTTCCCTCTGGGCTCCCACAGTCCCTCACTTTCTTCCACCATGACACTGATCACATTGGGATATAACTGTCTGTCAGCAGATTCCCCTAGACTGTGAGCTCCTTGGGGACAAGGCCATGTTCAATTAACCCTGGGGCCCTAGCACCAGCAAAGGATCTGGGGTCAGTACCTTAAGCTGAATGAATGATGAATAAATATCAAACATGGTCCATCTTCTTCCACAGGGGTCCACAGACCCCAGCTGGAGGAACCTCAGCTCTTCTGGGAATAGAAGCCCTTTGTTCTTACCCTTTTTATGGAAGGCTTACCCACCTTCTAGTTGAAATGAAAATTGGTGGCTCCCTCCCTCCCCCTTCCCCATCATCCATACATAACTCAGAAAAAAAAGGAAAAAAAGGAAGGAAGGAACAAGGGGAAAGAAAAAAGAAAGGAAGAAAGAAAGAAAGGACGGAAGGAAGAAAGAAGGAAGAGAGGGAGGAAGGATCTCTCCTGCTCTCTGGACAAAGCAAAGTTATGAAACTCCTAGGGGTCAGGCACTGAGTTTTCCGTGAATTAACTCATTTCACCCTATAGGGAGATAATTTTAGCCACATCTTACAAGTGAGGACTTGGAGGTCCCGTAAGGAGAAATGATTTTCCCAATGTCATAGCCTCTAAGTGACTGAGCTGGGTTATGAACCCAGGTCTGGCCTCCTCATATCTGTACATTTTGTATGACACCAGAGTTCTTCACACTGATTTGAAGTATGAGCCATCCCAGGAGGCAGGGAAAGAACTAAGAGTGCAAGAAGGATTAAGAACAGAAAGGGCACAGATTCAAAGACAACGGATGTTAACACCAGTTTTCCATAGCTGCTGTTAGAGATGACAGATTAAGTGAAACTGAGAAACATTTCCCAAAATAGGTTCCTCTGAATCTATTTGGGGGACTTAAGATATTTGCTAATTACTTGATTATGTGGGTTTCCAGTTTAATTGGTGTATTAGTTTCCTCCCTGCTGTCTTAGCAAATTGCTACAAACTGGGTGGCTTAAAACAACAGAAATTTAGGGCTTCCCTGGTGGCGCAGTGGTTGAGCGTCCGCCTGCCAATGCAGGGACCACGGGTTCGTGCCCCGGTCTGGGAAGATCCCACATGCCAGGGAGCGGGTGGGCACGTGAGCCATGGCCGCTGAGCCTGCGCGTCCGGAGCCTGTGCCCCGCAACGGGAGAGGCCACAACAGTGAGAGGCCCGCGTACTGCAAAAAAAAACAACAGAAATTTATTCTCTTACAGTTGTGGAGGCCAGAAGTCTGAAATCAAGGTGTTGGCAGCGCTGGTTCCATCTGGAGGCTCTGAAGGAGAATCCCTCCATGCCTTTCTCCTAGCCTCTGGTGGCTGCCAGCAAGCCTCAGTGTGCCTTGCTTGGGGCCACATGCCTAATCTCTGCCTCTGTCCTCACATAGCCTTCCCCTTGGTGTTTCTGTGTTTCAGATCTCTCCTTTCTCTTATAAAGACATCACGCATTGGGTTTAGGGTCCACCTAAATCCAGAACTGATTTCATCCTGCCTTCTTTACTGCCAAGACCTTCCTACCAAATGAGGCCACATTCACAAGTCTGCAGGTATGGGGGTTAGGACTTGGACATATCATTTTTGGGAGATGCAATTCACGACTCAACGCACTATAATTGGTATGCTTTTTGGGGGGTTAAGTTTATCAACATGAGCAGCTTTATGTAAAAGATTCTCCTAAGTGTAAACTTTCCTCCAAATTCTCTTCTAACCTTTATCACTAACAACCCTCACCTTGGTCAGCTCTTCATAGCTTGTAAAGCATCTGGTGCCTTAATTAACTATTTTATCTACCCTGGGAGTTCTGCAAGGTCAGCCATTTTCCAGATATGGAAATAGGTGCAGGAGGGGAGGGAATGTGAGGACACCCAATCCTGGCTGAAGCGGCATTTGAACCCAGGATGTCAAGGCTCTTTCTTCACTGCTGCTGCTGCGCTGGAGCTTTGGTAGCTGTAATCAGTTTTTGCCGATTCATTTGTAATTTACTTGTGCCCTAAATTTTATTTAATGTGCTCTTTTCCATTGTCAGTAATTTTTTTCAGCTTTATCGAGATATTTCCCTTGTCATTTTAATTGATTATCTATAGCGTCTATATACATCATGTTAATTGATTGATTCATTCATTAATTCAACCACCATTTACAGAAGCCTTACCCTGTGAGAAGCTTCAGGCTGAACTGAGCTCTATGCCACAGAGATGAATGGGACTACCTTGGTCCTTGTCCTTGAGGGCAGTAAATTGACAATGAACATCCAGTGTGAGCTGGCTGTGGGAGCTGAGTGGCTCCTAACCTAACTGGGGGGTCAGAAGAGGCTTCCTGATGTCTGAATTAGGTCTTAAAGGATAGGCAGGATGCAATGTTATTCCTTTACTATTGGCTATTAGAATTAAATATTAGGGTGGGCATTTGACATTCATCTACTGAATGTCAGGAGTGTGCTATTAGTTTTCTAGCACTCTTCCAAGCTGGCATAACAGGTTTATATATTAGCCTTCATCACAAATGGCAGAAACATCCATTTGCCCAATGTTGGGTCATTTACAAAACATTTTCACACTCCTGGTCTCATTTGCTGTCACAAAAAGCTCTTTGAGAATGCTTTGTTTATACCCACATATTCCTCTTGCTTTGTATCCTAGTCAAACTCAAAAATTTTAATTTTCCAAAAAGATAAAGTGCAGGGACTTCCCAGGCGGTCCAGGGGTTAAGACTGCACTCCCAATGCAAGGGGCACAGATTTGATCCCTAGTTGGGGAACTAAGATCCCAAATGCCATGTGGCTCAGCCAGAAAACAAACAACAGGATGAAGTGCAAAAGTTTTAAAATTAAATCAGATAATTTTGGAAATTATAATCATTCAAATTGCACTGAGAATTAAACCAGGGCCTGGTTTCTGTTCCTAACATGGCCAATATCTCCTTCTCTGGGTCTTAGTTTCCTCTACTATAAAATGGCCATGTGAAGGAAATTTAGGCTGTAGGATTAAATGAGATAATGGATCTTAGACCCCAGCACAGTCCCTGGCTCATTAAAGATTGGTTCTCCTAACATGGTCTCTAACATCCATTTTCCTGCAATTCTGAGGCATTCTTAAAGTAATACTCCAGCCCACACTTGTGTGCCAAGGCTCCTTCCTAAAGAGGTGCTTTGAGAGAGAGAGCTCAAAGCCGGCTCATTAACATAGCTGGGACAAAACCATTTCACAGTCTGAGTCAATCAGATAGTAACAGGCAAAGGATAATGTTTTGACACTGTCATTTTGTCCCTGAGTTTGTTTTTGTTGGGTTGCAGAAAAAAAATTGGACGGGTAGAAATAACACAAAATAAAAATGACAATGGCTAAAACTACACGTGGTAAAAATTTCTTATGGATGGAAAAGCAAACTGAATGATCCCATCTTTGTTGGTAACATTGAACATTGCAAAGTTGACCCCTGGGAAAATTCCACTTGGTAGAAATAATCAACACAAAATAAAACTGCCAATGGCTCAAATTGCTTCCAAGAAAAGGTGGACTTTGTGGAAATAATGACTAGAAATTTCATGACAGCTGAAGCAATAATCAGTAAAAATCGATAAAGATAAAAGATAACAGATGAATCAAATCTTATAAAACTGATAGAGAAAAGGATATATCTTATGAAATTTCAATTTAGAAAAAAGTCTAGGAAAGTCAGAAATTGTTTAACTGTGCTATATAGAAAATTTATCAAGAAATTAAATTGGCTTAATAGAGCAAATTCCTTAAATACTTTAATAAATTCATTAATAATAATATAATTCTGAGTAAAAAGTTTACATGCCAAGGATTAGATGCAGGGATTTGGAGAGAGAGTTCTCAAATTAGATGAAGGGTTGGATTGTAAGTGGCAATTTACAGTCTTCAAAGCACTTTCATACCCACTGTTTTATTGGACTCTCCTAATAACGTTATGAGGTGACACGCCAGGAATCATCCTTTCATTTTACAGATGTAAACATGAGGTTCAGAAAAAAAAAAATTAAGGGACTTACTAAAGGTCACCCAGCATGCTCACGGCAAGGTCTAATTTAGGATCTGATTACCAGATTCCTAGTCTGGTAACCTTCCTCATACTTATTCCCGTAGCTCAGATACGCTTTCCTCGCTGGACAGATCCGTCCCTTTTAATTTTGATTGCCCATCTCCCACTGTCTGCCAGTTGGAGAAGTGGAGAAGAGGAGAAGGAATGAAGTGGGTTTAGAAGATGGGATGGTCAGTGCAACACTCAGAGAGGGGAAGGGACTTAGCCCACACTTCATAGGCACATTTCTTATTATTCTCAGAGAAGGGAGCAGAGGATATAGGAATTTTGGGGGGGAGGGGACCTGGAATTTTAAGGCTGGGAGAATAGGATGAAAAATGAGGTAGTTTGAAAAAGACAGTGCCTGACGTATTTGGGGAAAATGAGTCATAAGGCATAGGAGTGTAATTAGATTTAGGTGGGGTGAGGCTGCTGAAGAGATTGCAGCAGGACTATGGACTAAATTAACCTTTGATTCAGGCAACCTGGGCTTTCTCTGATAGGCCTGTGCTTCTCCAGCGGGCTGGCTAGCGGAGCTCGAATGTTCTGGTGTTTTCTTGCAGAACGGTGAGGAATAATTACACAAAATCTAAAATACTGTAATTGAATACTGGATTTATGTTAAGTCACAGATCATCTGATACTATATTCCATATTCTAGAAGAGCTGGACACAGAAGGAAACAATTTTTTTTTTTTTCACGTGCCATGTGGGATTTTAGTTCCCCCACCAGGGATGGAACCCGTGCCTTGTGCAGTGGAAGTGCGGCGTCTTAACCACTGGACCTCCAGGGAAGTCCCAGAAGGAAACAATTTTTAAGTGTAAGACTTATTTCTTCAGTCTATAGACAATGCTTTGTTTAAATATTGCTTTGTAGGCCCTTTACAATAACTTTATTTCTCTCTCTTCATTCCTCTTCCCCACAGTGATCTCTGGCTCACAGATTAGAAACCATCGCTAGAAGAATTCAGACACAAGGAAAATCAGTATGCCTAAAATATATGTTCTAGGGAAGGTAGGACTTTGGCTTTAGTTTCAAGAATGAGTAGGAGAAAAGGAGGAAATTGGTGTGGAAAGACCAGAAGAAGGAAAAATTTGAGAAGAGACAATGAAAATTGAGAAAATCCTCCCTACTAACTTAATGTTCTTTTGTGATTGTAAGTGACCACCATTATTTGTTTTACTTATTTTTATTTATTTATTTATTTATTTATTTATTTATTTATTTATTTATTTATTTATTTATTTATTTGCGGTACGCGGGCCTCTCACCGTCGCAGCCCCTCCCGCTGCGGAGCACAGGCTCCGGACGCGCTGGCTCAGCGGCCATGGCTCACGGGCCCAGCCGCTCCGCGGCATGTGGGATCTTCCCGGACAAGGGCACGAACCTGTGTCCCCTGCATCGGCAGGCGGACTCGCAACCACTGTGCCACCAGGGAAGCCCTACTTATTTATTTTTAAAATATTTGGCTGCACTGGGTCTTAGCTGTGGCACGTGGGATCTTTGTTGCTGAGCGCAGGACTTTTAGTTGCAGCATGCAGGATCTTTTAGTTTCACCATGCGGGCTCTAGTTCCCTGACCAGAGATTGAACCCAGGCACCCTGCATTGGGAGCTTGGAGTCTTGGCCACTGGACCACCCGGGAAGTCCCCACCATTATTTGTTTTAATTAGTGGAAATGTTGAGCTCCCAGAAAAACCAGACAGACCTCGTTTTGGAGCACCACTGAGAGCAATAGAAAGCCATGAAAAGCTTTTAGGTAGCAAAGACAGGTTGTTGTTGGATTTGAAAATTATATTTTTTGAAAATAGTTTTATAGCTCAAAAAGTTATGTGCTCTTTTTAAACAATTCAGGCAATATGAAAATGAAAATTACTTGAAATCTGACACTCTTTACTCCAAGATAATCACAGATGTTATTCTGGGGAACCTCTTTCCTGAAATCTTTCTATGCTTATAGAACATTGTCTCAAGCTTCATATAAATTAGATCATTCTAAACTTGCTATTCTCTTATCAATTTTTTTCTCTCCAGAATAAATTGTGAATAGCTTTTGATGTCAAGAAAAAGATCCATATCATTATTTTAAACAGCTGCTTAGTAATGCATTGTTTGTATATATAATTTAACCAGCTCCTGTTGAAGGACATTTACGTTTACCTCACTGTAATCAACAATCTCAGATAACAACCTTATCCATTCTTTTCCAAATTGTTTGATTATCTTTCTAAGGTAAATTCTTAAAAGTAGCGGAGCTGGGTCAAGAAGTACGCTCTTTTTATATTTGGGTTCAAGCTGCCAAATCGTCTACAGTTTTGCAGGGAGAGCAGAAGGAGGCTGCTGCATTAGCTCTGGTGCGAGACAGTGGCAACGGGTATTGCGAAGAAAGTACAGACTTCCAAGTGATCTAGCCAATGTAGGCCTGTTCTCGGTGGGTTGACATATTTCCTTCCTTTTTTCCTCTCTTTCACTTCTTTTTCGTAACATGGAGGAAGAACTGAGAACTGCATCTCCCAGCATTTCGCAAGGACCACACTCCCTGGGAACTGTAGTACCGGGTCTGAGAAGGGTCCGGAAGGAGGGCGAGAGTCTGTGGGCATGCTGGGAAATGTAGTCCAGCGGGAGGTGGTGGTGGGGCTCCGTGTGGTGAGGTGTGCGCGCGCGTAAAGAAGGCGGAGACGCCGCTAAAAGCGTCCCTTGGGGGATGGGGCCGCTGTGGTGCCTAACTTGCCTCCTTTGTGGTCTTTGAGTCTACAAAAGCCACCCGCGGATGGTTGGCTTTATTCCACTGTCCGAGACCAAGGAGGGACTAGTCCCTCCGCATCGGGCGCGCGCCGGGAGGCGCCGGCTGCGCGCGGACCGGAGTGGGGCATGCCGGGAGTTGTGGTCCCGGCGGGCTGAGGCTGTGGGACGTGTCGCGGCACTGCGCTGGCTCCTCCTTCCCAGCCCTTCTCAGCGGTCCCCCGCCCCTTCCCTCAGCCTCCTCCTCCCTAGCCCGCAGCCCAGCGTCCCCTCCCCCCACCCGTCGGGCTCCTCGGCGGCTACTGCAGAGGATTCAGAGCCGAGTCGCTGAGAAGGAGGAGGCTCCCAGTCCCTGCGCGCCATCCGCCACCTTACTGGACACGGGCGAGGGAGCGAGAGCGTCGCCTCTGTAGCCTTCAGAGAAGACAAGGGCATCGCCGCTTCAGCTGCCGCCGCCGCCGTTTTCGCCTGCAGCAGCTCGCCGGTGAGGAGATCACCCCCCCCCCCCTACCCCGGTCCGCTCTCCCTGAGCCTGGGCCGGTGGTACTGGGGAGAATGAGAGTGGGGACTGCGGAGCCCCTTCGCGGGTTGGGGGAAGGGGGTTGAGGTCGCGATGGAACGGCGGGCTGGCTGGGGAGACTTGTCCAGGCGCGGGCTGGGGGTGGGGTGAGGGTGGGACACAAGCAGGTTGGAGGGGGAGAGACAAGGGAAGGGGACTTTTAATGGGAACGATCTGGGACAGGAGCGTGGGGTTGTAGGGTTGGGGTGGAATTTGGATGGTTTTGGGCGAAATGGATGTTGAGACTGGAGTGGGATGGCTTTTAATGGGGGAGGGGACTGACTGAGGGTGGTGGATTTGGGGTTGGCCTGGAGCAATTGACAGCTTGGGATCTGGGCCGGGTTGCGGGGTAAGGGGTTGATTGTAATAGAGAGTGCGACTGCAGAGTTGGATAGGACCCTGGGGGGTGACTAATTCAGGAGGGTGGAATTTGGGGTGGACCTAGGGCAGGCTGATAGAGGTGGTAGGAGCCGTGGGTGAGGAGGGGCTTGGCATGGGCTGAGACCTGAGCTTGAAGTGGGCGCTTGCCATCTGGGGGTGGTGGAATTTGTTGAGATTTTATGGAATAGCGTGGGTTAGGAGAGCAGAGGAGGTAGAATTCGGGGTTTTCCTGGGGAGTGCTTATGGAGGTTGGAATAGGAGCTGGTGGGGGGTGGGACTTTGAATGAGGGGAGTGTGAAGGTGAGCTGGCAGGAGGGGGTAAAGTAGAAGTTAGGCCCAAAATGGGCGAACAAGGATTGGAATTGGGCGGGGAGGGGAAGGGGGGGAGCACAGTGGGATGGGATTTAGAGTGATCTTAGAACCACTGGTGGCTTCCTGGGTACAGGGTGAAGGCAGAGGGCACAGAAGATGCTTCTGGGCTGGACTTACTGAAAGAATAGTGGCAGGTGGTGAGCAAGGTTGGGGGATGGTATCTTGAAGAAAATGTCCCTTGGCCAAGGTGGCAGAGGGAGTTTTGGAGCAAGAATGTCTGAGATGAACTGGTAGGACTGGAGAGGTGGTTGCTGATAGTGAGGTAGCAGATGTGGCTAATTAAGGAGTGGGAAACCTGGGGTTGTTCATATGGAGGGGGCAGGGAGGATGGAGAGGGGCAGTGAGCAGTGCTGGGAAGAGGTGGATTGGATGATTCTGAAGAAGGATTGAGATGGCCTCCAAGAGACACAAGAGGGTTGGGGGTTGGACTTAAATGGACAGCTTTGGAGGCTGTGGTTGGGGAGAGAGAAGGTACATAAAAGACTTTTCTAGAGGACTTCTTAAGCTGTTAGTTTTTGTTTGTTTCACTTGTATTAGTATCATATTTGGAAGTAAACCAACACAAAGGGTAAAGTTGAGAGGGGCTTCAGTTAAGGTAGAATTGAGGAGGGGAAAGTATCTTCTTTCTTTTTTTTTGAGGAGGGAAAAGTATCTTCTATTATTCATGTATTATAAAAAGAAAGTTGGAGGAGAAAACCCCACTCCAGTAACTAAAGATGAAGAAGATGAAACTGGAATGTGATAGATGTCTTTCTATTTGACGTCTCTGCCTTCTCCTTTCCTCTCTCCTCCAGGTGCATTTAAAAATTAGTCCTGGAATTTGGTATTAAATAGATTTGATGAGCTTGAGGTGGTTAAGGGAGCATTCCTTGCTTGAGAACTGATGAATGAGACTGAAAAATACAAGGCTGAATTTATTTCCCAGTCAGGCAACGTGCATGTATTCAGAAAGAGCTTAGGCCTTTTTTTTCGCCTCCTCTTAAAATTGATTGCTTGAAGACTCCATTTATTGGTGTCCTGGTTTGCAAGGCAATTAGGCCCATCATTGTATTGCAGGCTAATAATCCAGAGATGAATCTTCGTACCACCGTTTTATGTAAACAGAGAGAAGACAGAAAATATGGAAATGTCATAAATATTCATTGGTGAGATAGTTTGGTATTTTCATTTGATTCTCTTTTGACATTACCTGATAAGATTTAAAATAATTGGACTATATTTCTGTAGATTGAATTTTCTTCTAAAGGAATTCAGGTGGTTAGAATTCTGTCAGATGTGGATAAAAACATAAAGAATCATTTTTATTTTATTTTATTTAGGAGATGTAAGCGTATTCCATTAACTGCAAAAACAATACTTCCATCTATTCATCAGAAATTTTATTTAAAGCTTAATGATATGCTCATTCTCATGGCAGAAGAGTGATGCTGGAAAGTAGAGAAGGGTGTTAATGGAGGAAACATCTTTAGGAAAATAGTTTTCTGGACTTAATTGCATTAACTGTGATATGTTAAACCTGAAATGGCTGTTGATTAGAGCTTAGATTGGGGAAAAATGGGGAGGGATGTAAGGCACCAACGGGATCAAAATAATTCTTTTTTTGTTCAAGCTTCAGGGTTCAGCTTGTAAACAAACCATTTTCCTTGGCCTTCGCAATTGAACACATGAAAATACCCAATATTAAGAATCTTTTTTTTTTTTTCGGTACGCGGGCCTCTTACTGTTGTGGCCTCTCCCGTTACGGAGCACAGGCTCTGGACACGCAAGCCCAGCGGCCATGGCTCACGGGCCCAGCCGCTCCGCGGCATGTGGGATCTTCCCGGACCGGGGCACGAACCCGTGTCCCCTGCATCGGCAGGCGGACCCTCAACCACTGCGCCACCAGGGAAGTCCCAAGAATCTTTTTTTTTTTATTGTAGCTCCAAAATGGGTAGAATGATTGAAGGTTGGACTTATCCTTGGAATTGAAAGTGTTTTGTTATGAGGAAGCTTTCCGTATTGCAATAAAAATCAGGTTTGAGCAGTTACCCATAATTTGATGAGAGAGTAATCTAACTAATGCAAGCATTTCTCCTCATAACTTTACTCTGGGGTCCAGACGTTGCTTTTGTGGATCTGCAGGCTTGATCTAGAGGTGGGATATTTATATGAAAGCCCTAGCTTTTGAGAGCTCAAAATGGAAAGTAATCGCTTGGGAGAATTGTCTTGGTGGATTTTCTTTTTCCCCCTCACAGCTGTGTTCACCTGTGCAGTAGAAATGTATATAAAGTGTTTTAGTAACTTCACCTCATTTGATTCTTCCAGTATTCTGGTGAGAAGGGGAGAGCAGTGGAGGTATTGGTAGACAGGTACCTTGGTAGAATGAATAGCTTGTTAATTTAGAGGTTGAGAGTCCTGAGTTCAAATCCCTTTTCTACCACTTGATAACCTAGTGATTTTAGTAGTCATTAAAAACCTTTCATACTTAGTGGTAATGGTTGCATAACATTGTGAATGTACTTACTTCCACTAAATTGTACAATTAAATACAGTTAAAATTGTTAAAAAGTGAACAAAAAACAGTTGTCAAGGAGCTTTCAGTGTCATGGGAGAGATAGATGATTTAAATGTCGTGAGAAAAGTGAGGCAAAACTAACGTAGTGGTCAAGAGTGTGGGTTCTGAAGTTTGTCCACCATTTACTACTACCTATGTGACCTTGGGCACAGTGGTCTCATCTGTAAAATGGGCATAAGAGAACTAATCTCATAGGGTTGTTTTGAGGATTAAACAAAAGAATCCATGGTAAGCATTTAATACAATGTGTTACATTGTACACATTAAAAATATTAGATGTTATTATTATTAGATAGAAGAGACTAGAATGTGAATAGCCTTGTGTGTCCTACCGTTGAGTTCTTAGTATTATGATCTATTATTTAGTAAGGAGGTATTACTTTGTATTATTATCTCACAGTTTATCTGCATATTAGTATGTTGGTACTATAGTCTAGGAACTTAAAAAAAAATATATTTATTTATTTGGTTCCGCCGGGTCTTTGTTGCAGCTCGCAACTAAGCCCATGAGCCTTTATTGAGGCATGCGAACTCTTAGTTTTGGCATGCATGTGGGATCTAGTTCCCTGACCAGGGACCAACCCAGGCCCCCTGCATTGGGAACGCAGAGTCTTAACCACTGTGCCACCAGGGAAGTCCCTAGTCTAGGAACTTTAAACAGTAAAGTACTAAACATATATTAGTTGTTAGTTTCCTCATCTATCAAATAAGAAGAAAAACTGCTGAGAGGTAAAATGACTTGCTTAAGATTACACAGTGAGTGGAAGAGTTTGGGTTACAGCCCTGAAATTCTGATTCTTCAACCCTGTTTATATCTTCTTTTTAAATTGTGAGATAAACCATATGTATAAAAGTGCATATAGTATAAATCTTTAATTTAAAGAATGATAGCAAATTGAAGACCTATGTTTTTGCTACCCAGTTTAACAAAAAGGAGATTTTTAGTACCTTTAAAGCTTCTTGTGATTCCCTGCCTGATTGAATCTCTGTCCTTCTCCCTCAGAAGTAACCACTTTCCTGAATTTTGTGTGAATCATTCCCTTGCTTTTAAAAATAGTTTTACCAAACAAGTATGTATCCTAAACAATATATTTTGTACCTTTATAACTTTATATAAATAGAATCATAGTGTTAAGTATTTTTCTGTGACTTGCTTTTTTCTTATTTATTATCCTTATTTTTTAATTTTAAAAGAGCTTTATTTCTTCCACCATTAATTAAAATAACATGCTCATAGCAGAAATTGAAAATTACAGAAAAAGTAAAAGAAGCAATATTATTGTCTATAGTCCCATTACTCAGCAGCACTTCTTATTTGTATGTATATTATATATACACATATAAAAATATATTCTTTATTATATGTCTGTAAGTATGCGTGTACATACATATATGGGTAGTCTAGATGGCAAGAGGAAGCCAGTTTGCATTTATGGATGATCAGATTATCCAGATGTGTATCAATCATACTTGGAAGTAGGAATGGGAGAGGGTAGTAGCAGCCTTTGTGAGCTGTGAAAGAACAGCATCTTAAGAGTTTTTTCTTATTGGCGGATTTTTTATTTACTAGATACTGATTCTTTTAATACCAGCTTAGAGCTTCATGTCATGTTTTGGCAAGTCACGTAACTCTTCTGATCAGAATTTCTGTGCATGTTTCTTTTTGCAGAAAGGCAGCCTGGTACATTGGTCCTCACCTGATTGTACAGGAGGGTCTGTCCTCTGATGTACAGAGTGGACCATGAATAGGAAGTCGTTAGTTATGCATATCAGAAGCTTAGCAACCTAAACCCCAAGAATTTTTTGTCTAAGAGATGTGAAATCCAAATGCATTAATAATCTGTTAGAGTTTCAGTTTACTCTCCTGTAAAGTGGGGCTCAAATGAGGTAATAAATGTGAAAATACTCTTTAAACTGTAAAGCACTATATAAATGTTAGTTGGGTTTTTTTTTTCCCCCTCTCTAGTTTACAAAAATGAAATCAGGGCACCCCACACAGAGGTGAAAAGCTTGTCATATTTGGTTTATTGCCTTTCCAAAGGGTTCTTCTCCCAGTGGAGGAGGAATACGTGAAGATCAGTTCACAGTTTCTCCCTTAAAACTTGAAGATTGTTGGATATAGTGGGACAGAGAGGGTGCTAGAGGACTTTCTCCTAGTGAATTTATGGGACCTGGTTCTACATTAACTGTGCTGGCTTGCTCAAAATGAAACAATTGATGCTTTTTGAAGTGGAGAATGCAGTATACAACGTTTGCTCTTCACTATCCTGACAAATACAGTCATTTCCCTCTTAGTTTTCTACCTGTAACTTATTACAAGGTAGAGTAGTACAGTGAGATGGATTATTTATGCATATGTAAAAGAGAGATAATACTCAGTTATTGGGTTGTTAATGGATTATATGAGATAAGAAGGGCAAAGAACCCAGAACACTGAATGGCACATAAGTAGTTGATGCTTAATATGGTAAATACTACTGTTGTTATTTTTATTTTACTTATGAATTGTTTACAGCTAACTTTTCCTCCAGGCTATTATTTTATTATTCAGTGTTTTCCTGCTGCTATATCTCCCCTTACTCATTTTACATTTGGAATATAAATTTATTTTAAAATTATCATAAGTAAAGCAAAACAAAGAATGTAAATCCTCAACGCATTCCAAGACCAAGGAGCTAGTAGTCGGTGTGTGACAGATATGTTTAAGACATCTGTTCAACAAGTATCTATTGAGTGGTTATTAGATGACAGTCAGGGAGTGCTGGGAGTATGGGATACAAAAATTAAAATTCCCTACTCTTAAGGAGCTTATAGTTAATCTAGTGTGGAGTCAGACATGTCACACATAACTGTAGCATAATGGAATAATTGCTATGGTGGGGACCTGGGCAAGGGCCATGGGGAGGATGGAGGTTGACATGGCCTGACCTGCCTGAGAGAGCAAGGAAGAGAGAGATGCTTGGGGGAGTTAATGCTTGAGCTGAGACCTGAAGGATATGTGGATGTACTGGGGAAGTAGAGGTTACGAATGTTTCATGACGTCAACAGCACAATCTTCCTTGATTTTTCCCTCCCAGTGTTCTTGTAGGCCTTACTTTGTACCTCTTTTTAAGGGCTTTCTAGCATATATGCCTACTGTAAAACCAAATAAACCGGGGCTTAACCACTGATGGCGCAGTGGTTAAGAATCCACCTGCCAATGCAGGGGACACGGGTTCGAGTCCTGGTCTGGGAAGATCCCACATGTTGCGGAGCAGCTAAGCCTGTGCGCCACAACTACTGAGCCTGCGCTCTAGAGCCCGCGAGCCACAACTACTGAGCTGTGTGCCACAACTACTGAAGCCCGCACGCCTAGAGCCCGTGCTCTGCAACAAAGAGAAGCCACTGCGATGAGAAGCCCGTGCACCACAACAAAGAGTAGTCCCTTGTTCGCCGCAACTAGAGAAAGCCCACGCATAGCAACAAAGACCCAAAACAGCCAAAAATAAATAAAATAAATGAATTAAAAAGAAAAAAATAAGGGGAGAGATTCTCCCCTCCCTTTTAAAAAAAGACATGCTGTACTATTATGCCCTTATTCTTTCCATATGTTGTGCCTTCCACCTGGAAAGCCCTCCACCTACTGAGTTCCTTAATCTTTACTTTGTCCATTAGATGAGCTGTACTAGTGAATGTATTTCATGGTTGTTCTTTCCAGTCTGTTGTTTAGCAGGAAGAGATTTTTGAAGCTTTTGAAACTACCTGATATTTAAGAAGAGATCTTTATTGTTTCTGCTTTCTCAGTAAATGTTGATATTACTTAGTGTTGGCTCTTTGACTCACTGGACTTTTTAAGTTTCTTTCTTTGAGTAGTGTTGCCCACTCTATTGGCTTTAACTGCTGCTGTGTGGTGATGACTCTCAAAATCCCTATCTCCAGCTCAGACCTCTTTCCTGAGCTCTAGACTTGTATATCTCACTGTCTACTGGCAACCTGCATACATCCATTTTGATGGTCCTTAAATTCAGTAGGTCCAGAACAACTCATTTTCCCCATCTCCTTCTTCTGGCCTCTCCCCTTTTGTATCTCCCTCAAAAGCTAAAGTCATCTCTTCCTGTAGTTTTGTCCTAACTTAAAGGCACTGCTGTTCATCCAGTCATTCAAGATATGAATCTGTGCTATTAGTCTTTTCTTCTCCCTTATCTCTATAGCCAAAAATAAATCCTTCTAAATATTTCTGAAACTCATCTCCCCTTTCCTACGGTTATCCCCTTAGTTCAGGCCCTAATCTTACCTGGACAAGGGCAGTAGCCTCCTAAGTAGTTTGTATATCACCCATGTAGTAAACCTGTCTTCCACCCAGCAGCCGGAACATCTACCCAGTGGTGTATATGTCCACATCACTCCCTTGCTTAAATCCCTTCATTGGCTATACAGTCTTAAGCTCCTTAGCATGACATATTAGGCCTTCTATGACCTGTCGTTATGTACTCCTTCTGCCTGATCTCCCATCACTGGTAATACTGAGTAGCATGTAGTTTCTACAGATATTTTACAGTTTCACACCTTTGCTCATGCTGTTTCTCCTTTTATTCATCCCTCTGGGTTAAGTGCATCTCCCCTAAGGAACCTTACGGAATCCTTAAGGTTGTCATAAGTGCCCCCATTTTGTTCACAAGGAGTATCCAGTGTGTGCCTCTGTCATAATATTGATATTGCCCTGTTTTAGGAAAATTGACTGTTTCTGTCTGCTCCTTCACTTAACTGTAAGTTTCTTGGGGGCAGGGGCTGTGTTCTAGTCATCTTATACAGTCCTAGGTCCTGGAGGGTGCCTTGCAGGTAGTGAATGATTAATTTTTGAAGTGAACATAGTAAGGAGAGATGACAAAGTATGTCATGTTCTAACAAGGAGTAAGGTGATAGGTGTTTTTCCAGATGTAGGTTTTTATTTATTTAGAATGGAATTTAGAATTTAATTGGATTGATAAAGGCTTTGATGATGATGGTGTATAGCACAAGGCTCAAAAGTAGAAGACAGCAAGATGGTGTGCTCAGGGATTGGCAAATGCTTTCTGTAGAAAAATATTTTAGGCTTTGTGGGTCACATACAGTCTCTATTATTCTTTTTTGCTTCTCTTTCCCCTCCCCATCTTCTCCCTTCCCCCCCTCCTATGTTTTATTCTTAGCTCACAAGCCATACAGAAACAGGCCATGGGTGTGCCATAGCTTGACAATCCCTGGTACGTTATCAGAAATCAGACTTAAAGTTGTAGACTCCCCACCCCCAACCCCGCCACCGCGAGGCTTGCGGGGTTCCCCGAACCGAGCCCCCTGCAGTGGAAGCACGGCATCTTAACCACTGAACTGCCAGGGAAGTCCCTTAAAGTTGTAGCCTAGTGAAGAGCAAAGAGACTAAAGCAAGTTCATTTTTCTTGTTTTATTTATTATGAAATTAATTCCTTAGGAAATTATGCATATCTTTAGTACTGAAAATAATTGTACAGAATCTTTTTTGTCAAACTACTGTTTATCTAAAAGTTTATTTTGTTAAATAGGCCATTGATTTTTTTTAAAAAAATTTATTTATTTATTTATTTGCTTGTGCTGGGTCTTAGTTGCAGCAGGCAGGCTCCTCAGTTGTGGCTCGTTGAGTCCTCTGTTGTGGCATGCGTGTGGGATCTAGTTCCTTGACTAGGGATCGAACCCGGGCCCCCTGCATTGGGAGCGTGGAGTCTTAACCACTGCACCACCAGGGAAGTCCCTAGGCCATCGATTTCTGTATAAAGATGCTATGAAAACATCTTGGTTTATAAAGCTCCAATACAGCTCCCCCACCTTCTTCCTTTTAGGCAGGTGTCTGGGTACTTTCAGAATATGCCTATTTTTATGATATTATAGATTGTGCTTTCTCTTAGATACAGACATTTTGAAGGAACCCTGGGCTGATATATTTTTCACAGTAAGCTTCAATCCCTGGCTGACTAGAGATTATAATCTCGATTTGGCTTCTGATCATGTCCTTCAGGCTTGATAGTTTCTGCTGATGCTCATATTTTCTAGCTTCTGTTTTATAGCCTTATATACATATCCTAGTTCTCTTTTCTTTTTTTTTTTTTTAAGTATTGTGTTTTTGTTTTAGTTTTTTTTGGCTGCACCACGAGGTTTGTGGGATCTCAGCTCCCTGACCAGGGATTGAACCCAGACCATGGGAGTGAAAGCCCGGAATCCTAACCACTAGGCCACGAGGGAACTCCCTATCTTAGTTTTCTAATGTGTTGTCCTCTCTCTTTTATTTTGAGTTGGTAGCAGAAATCCCTGTCTGTAAATATAGTTACACTATTTATACTTCTGCAAATATAATTATACTGTTTTATTTGATCTACAGTGTATAGGTTGGTCATGTAGCATTATTTTCATTTTAAGGATGAAGAAATCAAGAGTCAAGAGGGTAATTTATTTTTGGCCTTAGGAGTAGTAGGAGATGAAGGTGGAAAGACAGAAAGAACTTAATATTTGAATATCTGTGGTAGGCAATATGCTGGCTGCTTTCTTTCCCTTATATAATTTAATCCTCACATTTACCCTGTTTAGAGTATTGTGCCCATTTTACAGAAGAGGAAGCTGAAGCAACTGAGGCCTATAGGGATTAAGTAGCTTGCTTGCATTTGGTTACATAGTAAAAGAAGAGAAGCTTGTATTAAAAACCTGATCTGCCTTGCTCCAAAGTCCTTGTTCTTTTTACTGTGTTGTATATAAAAGTTCCCTGGTTTTAAATTCTTAGATCAGTATTTTTCAACCTACTTAGGTGAGCAGTAGCTTGGCTACACATTAGAATCACCTGAAAATCTGTCTTAAAAAAAAAAAAATGCCCTACTTCTACCCTGACCAGTGTTAACAAAATTTCTTCACGTGAGCCTAAAGAAATTGTATTGAGGTATATATACAAGAAAAAGTGCACAGAAAGTGTAACCAGCACTCAGATCAAGAAAGGGAACGTTGGGAATTCCCTGGCAGTCCAGTGGTTGGGACTCGATGCTTTCACTGCTGTGGCCCGGATTCAGTCCCTGGTTGGGTAACGAATATGCTGACTTCCAATACCATAGATTATTTTTGCCTACTTATGAACTTTTATAAGGTATGACTGACTTTTGCACTCAGCTTTGTTTGTGAGGTTCATTTATGTTCTTGTATGTAGCAATAGTTTATCCTTCTCATTGCTATATAGCAATAGTTCTCAAAAATTTTGGTGTCTTCACTCTTCCTATTAAAGACCCCAAAGAGCTTTTGTTTGTGGGTTGTGTGTACCAGTATTTACTGTGTTAAAAATTAAAACTGTGCATTTAAAAATAATAAACTTATTAAATGTTAGCATATTTTAATGAAAATAACTATATTCCACAAAATAGAAGAATATTTAAAATTTTTCCAAATCTCTTCACTGTCTGACTGGATACATATCTGCTTCTACATTCAGTCTGCTGCAACTGGTTGTTTTGTTGGTGGTATATTAAAAAAATCCAGTCCCACATATATGTGGCTAGAAAAGGGAGGAATTTTTTTTTTTAAATAAATAAATCTATTTATCTATTTATTTATTTATTTATGGCTGTGTTGGGTCTTCGTTACTGTGCGCAGGCTTTCTCTAGTTGCGGCGAGCAGAGGTTACTCTTTGTTGCTCTTCTCATTGCAGTGGCTTCTCTGCTGCAGAGCACCGGCTCTAGGCACGCAGGCTTTAGTATTTGTGGCACGAGGGCTCTAGAGCGCAGGCTCAGTAGTTGTGGCACACGAGCTTAGTTGCTCTGCAGCATGTGGGATCTTCCCGGATCAGGGCTCGAACCCGTGTCCCTTACATTGGCAGGCGGATTCTTAACCACTGTGCCACCAGGGAAGCCCTGACAGGCGGATTCTTAACCACTTCGCCACCAGGAAAGTCCCAGGAGGAATGTTTTAATTGACTTCTTTTTTTTTGGCTGCACCGAGAGGCTTGTGGGATCCTAGTTCCCCTACCAGGGATTGAACCCAGGTCCCCGGCAGTGGAAGCGCAGAGTCCTAACCACTGGGCTGCCAGGGAATTCCCTTGATTGACTTTTTAGATAACTATGGATATTCTTTTTTTATATACTACACCAAAACTTGTCAGTTGGTAGTTTCTTTAGAGGTCCATTATTTTGTGGAATCTGAAACCATATCAGTGAGCCTTTCATACTCTGTTACACTAAAGTCCATTGGTCTGTTTTGTACATTGAATGGATTTTCTACTCATGCATAATTTTGCGTCATCATGCTTTGGTCATTTTGAAAACATTGGTTCATTGAGTTACGCAGATCTTCTAAAATGTTGACATATTTTATTATACCGTATCAAAAAATCACATTTGTTAATATCTCTACCCATTTCATCAGACAAGTCTTCTCTAGTTTTTGCTTGAAAGCCCAAATTCTATCATTGGCAACAAATACTGACAGTTGTTTTCCTTGAAGTGACAGTCTCACATTGTTCATTTTTGAAAGAATGTCTGCCAAACATCCAAGTCTGAATTGTCTGGCAGTTGTTCTTTCAAGTAAAAATGGTGTTTCATGAAAAAAAGCAGGTAGTTCAGCTTGCAACTTAATTGCACAAGTGCCTAAGTGCTTTTCCTTGAGATAACTCTTGTACTTTGCTATGCAGAAAGATGTGTAGTTAAGGACTGAGACTTTTGTGGCTTCAGCAAGACCTCAGAATAGTTCTTTTTTTTTTTTCTGGCATGGCTATGTAGAATTCAATGACACTATTACAGTTTGATGTCACTGCCTTAATTCAATACAATATGATATAGTTTTATTTATTAGTATAATTATGTTTCCAGGCTTTACTGATTGCTTATTGAAGGAATAGGTGGATTTGTTAAACCTTTACTAAAAATACTGCTTTGAAAGCTAGCATGAATGCAGTTGGTCTTTCACTTAGTAGAACTTTAGAGTTGAGCAGTTTTACAGCTTTGTCAGGATGTTAGAAAATCATTGGGCTTGGGACTTCCCTGGCGGTCCAGTGGTTAAGACTTCGCCTTCCAGTGCAGGGTGTGCGGTTTCGATCCCTGGTTGGGGAACTAAGATCCCACATGCCTTGTGGCCGAAAAACCAAAACATAAAACAGAAGCAGTGTTGTAACAAATTCAATAAAGACTTTAAAAATGGTCCACATCAAAAAAAAAAAAAAAAGAAAAACATTGGGTTTGATGCTTATTCTTTATCACTTGTGCACGTGTGTGTGCACGCGCGCGCGTGTGTGTGTTTTAATATTTATTTATTTATTTTGGCTGTGCCGGGTCTTAGTTGCAGCATGTGGGATCCTTTGTTATGGCGTGAGGAATCTTTAGTTGCGGCATGCATGCAGGATCTAGTGCCCCTACCAGGGATCGAATCCGGGCCCCCTGCCTTGGGAGCGTGGAGTCTTACCCACTGGACCACCAGGGAAGTCCCACCACTTGTGTGGAAAGAAAGGCATGAAGTAGTCTTTAGAGAACTGTGCATAGCTATGTATAAAAGTGATTCTGTGTCTTCCTACCCTTAACCTGGAGCATTTGCTGCAGAAAAAGAAAAAGATGCAGATGAAGCCACAGCCAAGTGATCTTGTTGTGTAATGACTTTGGTTTTTCACTATGATTGGGCAGAGGGGGATGGAGGAGGTTGTCTAAATAAGTCATAATAATGAGCATTGTTTTACCTTTCAGCCAGCACCCCTATACAGCCTGGATCCTTAGTTATGGGGGGAGGAGAATTAACATTCATTGTGTGCCTGCATTGTGCTAGGCCCTTTATGTGTGGTAACTTATTTATACTCACAATTAGACTGTAGGGTGGCCATAATTATTTTATTTTACACATGAGAAAGCTTAGGCTCAGAGATGTAGCGCCTACTCAGGCCCACCAGCCAGTAAGTGACTAGGGTGGGATTTATTCTCAGACTTTGCTACCTCCATAGCCTGTGAATGGTCTTTCCTATATTCTGTGCTATCTTCCAAGGACAGTGTGTCACTGATTATTTCTGTATCCTTGATACCTGGAACCTAGTAGGGTTTAGTACTATTTTTTTTTTTTTTGCGGTACGCGGGCCTCTCACTGTTGTGGTCTCTCCCGTTGCAGAGCACAGGCTCCGGACGCGCAGGCTCAGTGGCCATGGCTCACGGGCCCAGCTGCTCCGCGGCATGTGGGATCTTCCTGGACTGGGGCACAAACCCGTGTCCCCTGCATCGGCAGGCGGACTCTCAACCACTGCGCCACCAGGGAAGCCTGGTTTAGTACATTTTTGTTGAATAATTGAGTTGGTGCTAAATGAGTGAACCAGTTTTTACAGAGTAGGATACAACCTAACACCCCTGGGCTACTGTGTAGATTGGTGCATGGTAGGGTCTGGTCACCATTTGTTGTTGTGGGGAAAGGGTCAATCTTCTTAATGATAGACTCTTTGAAACTATTTAAATAATTTGGATATTTAGGAATTGAAGAGATCTAATAGGATGAATTTTCCTTAGATTGTCAATAATCTCTTCAGAAATAGGTAATATATCTATGCTGCCCTTGTTTTCCCCCATACTAGCTGTGAGACGTTGGGCAAGTTACTTTACTGTACCTCATTTTTTTAATCTTTAAAAAGGGAAGGACAGCAATAATAGTACATAATTCCTAGGTAGTTGTGAGGATTGAATGAGATAATTCATATAAAGAACTTAGCACAGTGCTTGGCATATATTACTATCAATGAATGGGAGCTGTTATTCATATTATCCTTCTAGAATGAAGCATGGATTTAATGTGACTTTTAGCATGTGAAGAAGGAACAGTATTTTGGCTTTTAAAGCATTTTTATTAGAGAAATAAAGCACTGAATTTATTGGGGTTTTCTTTTTTTTGAATTTGTTTTCTGAGTGTACTTTACTTGGTCTTCCTGGCAGGGAAGGTCTATAATTTTGGCTGTTTGCCTGGGTTTGTTGGTGAACCAATGCAGGTATAGTATGGCTTTTGGCTCTCCATCAACTTTTTAAACTTTTTAGTCTAGTTGAAACAGTTTGAATTGTTCTGGAGAGTTCACTGATGTTGATAGTTCTTTCTAGATGAAAAATGTCAGTGAATGTGAGAAATGCCCCTTTCTAAATTTTTTTTCTAACTATACCACTCATTACTGAGGGGATCAAATATTTCTCCATAGTACTCTGCCCCAGAACCAAAGGAGGAGGGTGTTTGAATTTTTCTGCATTTATTTTTGTTGGTGGTAATTTTATCCATACTTTTGAGGTTTATGGCTTTGACAGAACTTTTTTTTTTTTTTTTGAAGTATAGTTGACAGTACATTTTGATCAGGCTGTGGAGTTACGGAGGAGAAAACCAACTATCCATTCTAAATGAGCATATCTGAAAGCCTGCCTGCCCTTCAGTCAAGTGTCAGTGTAGGTACACTGTCTCCTAGATGGGGTTCCCTAGTATGTTTTTTTTTCTTTTTTCGGTACGTGGGCCTCTCACTGTTGTGGCCTCTCCCGTTGCTGAGCACAGGCTCCAGACACACAGGCTCAGCAGCCATGGCTCACGGGCCCAGCCGCTCCGCGGCATGTGGGATCCCCCCAGACCGGGGCACGAACCCGTGTCCCCTGCATCGGCAGGTGGGCTCTCAACCACTGCGCCACCAGGGAAGCCCCCCTAGTATGGTTTTTAGTAAGAGAGTTAGCTCAGTGTTCTCTCCCTAACTCTCTCCAGTGTCATTCATTGTTCGCCTCTCCTCCCAGCTTACATGTTTTACCTTTAGTACTAATGATGTGTATATTGTTTGGTGTTTGCAGTTCTCCAGACTTGCCAAGCTTCTTGCTTTAATGTCTTTGCACATGCTCCTCTCTGGGCCTGGACATCTCCTTTTAACTTTTAACTTGTCTAACTCCTACTCAGCCTTTAAGACTCAGCCTAGGAGTTAACCTTTTCCAGAAAGCTTTCCTTGACTTTTCCGGGTTGGGATTGGGTGCCCTGTCTCTGGGTTGCCCTATCTCTGGGTTGTAATTATCCATTTATTATTTATTGGTCTCCTCTACTTGCAGTGAGCAGGGATTGCATCTAATCATCCTTTTATTCTCAAGAGCTCATTTTTGGACCTTACACGGAATAGGCACCAGTAAGGTCTTGTTGAGTGAATCCATAGTTTCAGCCTGGTCTGTTAGCAGTGTAACTTCCCAACCATGTTGTTCTAGGCTGAGTTTTAGTAGAATGACTTTTCTTTTGTGGCCATTGCACCTTCCCCTGCCTCCCCTTGTGTTGTGTCCACTATACTTCAGCTCACACTCATCCTCTATTCTTTGCCCATAGCTGGGTCAGTGGAATGGTATACACACTAGACATGTATATCTTCATAAAGAACTTGATTTGTGACAGATCCTGGAATCTCACTTGGAATGAATGAAGTCACATTGGTAAATGGAGAAGTTGGGACCTTATGATTGCTTTTCTAACTCTTAGCTCTTTTCTCCGCTTCCAAGTTTCCTCTTTATTAATTTTTTTGTCAATTTTAACTTTTAGGTAACATAAAATGAATGCTACAAAACCAAACCACGAGTACTCTGCTTATGCATTTGATTTTTTTGAGCCTAAGTATAGGATTTGACCTCTCTGTTATGGTGGTGGGATGACTGAGACTTTAAGAAATGTAGGGTTTTTAAGGCTTATTAAGCCCTTCATAGTTCCTGACACGTGATTTAAATTATGGCTTCCAAAAAAAATTTTATTGATTAGAGTCTTAGTAGCAGGCAAAAATAATCATTTATGCTTGCATTCATTTAGTTAACATGGATATCAGGTTCTTTGCTAGGTAGGTTCTGATGATACACAGAGGTGAGTGAGATGTGGTCTCTGTCTCCAAGGAACTCCCAGGTGCAAGGGAGACGCTATAAATAAATACATTACAGTTCAGTGTTTGGTACATGCTGTAGAATAAGTAGCAGAGAGGGAGGTGTTAATGACTTTTTCAGGGAAGAGTTCTTGGAGGAATAGACACCTGAGCTTATTTCTGAAAGAACATTAGGTCTTGTGTGTGGAAGATTCTGGATATATGGTCATAAAATCTGGATTTGAACCCCAGCTCTGCCACTTACTAGCTGTCTGACTTGGGGCAAGTTGTGTAAGCACTCTGAATCTCAGTTTTTTTCCCCTGTAAAGTGAGGATGACCATGTCTGTATCTGCTTTTGAAAGTTGTGAGGATTTAATATACGTGAAAGAATTTCATAAATGTGCTAAACAAATATTATATCCTATTTGTTTTTCTTTTTTAATAAATTTATTTATTTTTTGGCTGCGTTGGGTCTTCATTGCCGCGCGTGGGCTTTCTCTAGTTGTGGCGAGCGGGGGATACTCTTCGTTGTGGTGCTTGGGTTTCTCATTGCGGTGGCTTCTCTTTGTTGCAGAGCACGGGCTCTAGGTGCATGGGCTTCAGTAGTTGTGGCACAGAGGCTCCGTAGTTGTGGCTTGCAGGCTCTAGAGTGCAGGCTCAGTAGTTGTGGCATACAGGCTTAGTTGCTCCGCTGCATGTAGGATCTTCCCAGACCAGGGCTCGAACCTGTGTCCCCTGCATTGGCAGGTGGATTCTTAACCACTGAGCCACCAGGGAAGTCCCTATATCCTGGTTTTTGTGTTTTATTTATTCATTGATAATAGTATTTTGACAGATTGGAGCATAAGTTTTCTTACTCAAACCAGAAATGAGAAAAAGAAAAGGATTGGGTATGTTAGTATATAGATGTCGTTTATAAAGCATTAACACTGTATAAACATCACGATTTAGAGCAAAGAGTTTCTAAGTCCAGAATCCATGAAACTTTGGTTCTGTGCTTCTATGGAAGATACTGCTTAAGATGCTTAAGGAGTGGTCTCTGAAAAAGTACTGAGTGTGGTTCTGAGTGACTTGGATGGCAATAAGCCAGACTGGAAAGAGCTCCATTTCTTGTCAGGAGACTTATATCTGTGCCACTATTAAAGGTTATTTAACATTTCAGAATTGCATTTTCCCCATCAATAAAACAGAGAAAAATAATAGTAATTTGCAGACTGAGAATTAGGGATAAAATGGGTAAAGTGCATACTATTAGCCATAATCAGTTAAAAGTTTAATTTGTAGAATATTAAAACAAATTTTCTCCTCTTTCAATACAAGAGACTTCTTTTAGAGAAACTTGCTTAAAGAATAGAGGGGACTTTCTATCATTTGTACTATACTAAGACATAGTATTTTACTTCTTTCTTCAAGTTCATTCCTCAAAAATTTTGCAAGGTGAGTTTAAATCCCAGCTCTTGCACTCATTGGCTGTATGACCTCAAAGTTACTTAATCTTTCTGTAACTTATTTTATGCATCTATGAGATGGGGATATAGTGGTATTTACAATGTATAGTTGTTGGGAGGATTAAATGAGATAATTACATAAAGTGCTTAGATTGGTGTTTGGCACATGGTACGATTTCAGTAAATGGTAGCATTGTTATTATCACTTTCATTTTATAAATGAGGAACTGGATACAGATTTAGCAACCTGAATAGATTCGCTTGAAACCTGGGATTCAATCCAGGTTTGTGCAATGCCATTACTCTTTATCCTTTTACCAGGCTGCATTTTGTAATTAACATTTTATTTGTTTGGATACTATTCTGAAGTGCTGTAGAGTGTGTTTGGAAATAATCTATTACTCTTAGGTATTTAAAACTTCCTTTCTGTGATGTTTTACTAATAGTTTATATAAACTCAGAACTAAATTGGTTAGGGAAAGAACTCTTTGGCCTGGTTTTCCTGTGATTAGACACAATTTAAGGGCAGATATTCTGGGGTCATGGTCAGTGATTAGTAAAAAGAACAATGTGTTTTTTCCTTCCTGAACAGGTTTATTGAGGTAAAACTGACAAACAGTAAATGACACAAATTTAATGTAGTTTGCTAAATTTTAGCATGTGTGTACATCTGTGAAACCATCACTGCAATTCAAATAGTGAATATATCTATCACCTCCCAAAAGTTTCCTGGTACCCCTATGCAATCCCTTCTTCCTGCTCTCTCTGATCCCTCATCCAAGCAAACATTGGTCTGCCTTCTATAACTTTTTACTTCTATTATTATTATAGATTAAACAATGGTTTTGAAGTCAGAGCAATCAGGACTGAGATCCCCAGTCTGCCACTGTGTTAGTTGGGTGACTTTGGAGAAGTCATTTTATCTCTCAGCCTAGTTTACTCACATGTAAAATAGGGATTCTATCACCGGCCCAGAGGACGATGAGGAAGAGAGGAACAGTGTGTAGAAAGAGCCTAGCGTGGTGCCTGACTCATAGCTGGCCTTCAGTCCCTGGAAGTCGCCGGCCCAGAGTACATTTAGGAGTCAGAGCTCCAAAATGCTTTTCTATCACCTAGACCTTGTGTTCCCTCTAGTGAATGAGCTTTCTTGAAATAGGAAAGTTTAGATTAGGCAGCTTAAGGACCTAAAGGGCTTTCTGGTACTCCTTCCTTCCCTCCTCCATGCCCAATGTTCCACGTGCTATTAATTATGAACAGATGTTCTTCATAAATAAGTAAAGAACTCCACCACAGATTTTTGAGTTCTTTATGCCTATGTTTAAGTCTGGCATTGTGATAAAGCTGCATGAGCAATGAGGTTGTCAAAGTTCTGGGTTTTAGTTTCCATGCTGCCTTGGGCAAATTGTAAAATCTTTCTGAGCCTCAGTTTTCTCAGATATAAGGCTGGGACTCAGCTTCCCTGGTGGCACAGTGGTTAAGAATCCGCCTGCCAGTGCAGGGGACACGGGTTTGAGCCCTGGTCCGGGAAGATCCCACATGCCACGGAGCAGCTAAGCCCGTGCACCATAACTACTGAGCCTGCGCTCTAGAGCCCGTGCTCTGCAACAAGAGAAGCTACCGCAATGAGAAGCCTGCACACCACAACAAAGGGTAGCCCCTGCTCGCCCCAACTAGAGAAAGCCCGCGTGCAGCAGCAAAGACCTAACACAGACAAAAAATAAATAAATAAATAAAAGTAAAGCTGGGGCGGATCATACCACACAAATTTGTTGGGAGGATTAAAGGAGAATTTTGAAAATGAATTGTATGATGATGTCATAGTTCATCTGCATTGTCCCGTGATTGCCTTGCAGTGTTAGAACTCTGTGAAAGGTTCAGGTAGCATTTAAATTTGTTATCCTAGAGGTTTGTTTGTTTGTTTTTAAAAGTATATTTTATTAGGTTTTACTAATAGGTAGCACAAAAAAGCAAAAACCAAAGGTTAAAAGTGCTTAGAATTTAAAGTCAGAGAAATGTTAATTCAAATTTTAGTTTAGTAGCTGTGTGACCTTGGGCAAGTTATTTTCTCTGAGCCTTAAATTCTCACTGTCAATAAGGGATATCTGGTCTTCCTCTGAGGGTTCTTGTGAGGATTAGAAATAATGTGTGTACAGTGGTTGGCAAATAGCAGATAGCCAGTGATGCTAGTTTCTTTCCTTCCATTTCCAAAATCGGTAGATTTGTGGAGTTCAGTGAACTATTACTGAAGGGATTACTTTTGTGTTCCCTATTCCATGATACAGTTTGGCCCAGGATAGCCATTAGGTGGTGTCTCAGATTTCCCATTTAAGTCTGAAAATGCAGCTCGAGGTTTATGATGCCAGCAGTTATTGTAAAGGGATTTTCTTTTTCCTAATGGAGGAACTGATGCCATGTTTTTGTACTTTGTGATTAATTCTCATTGCTGTAGCTGGAGGTACTTTGTATTGTGGGAGCCAGGGAAACCGGTATCCATTTTCCTTGTCTCTTCTGTTTGTGTTTATTTGGGTTGGAGAATTGTCTAAAGGCTTCTTAGTGAATAAAGTAGATTTGCTAAGTTCAGATTCTTCCTTCCTGGGTGAGCCCAGGAACGACCTAGTGGGGGGAAAAACAAATAGGAGAACGTGGGGGTGATTGGTGAGTTCTGCTTGTAAAGTTGTCAGCAACTTTGAGTTTGGGGGCAGCGGAGAAGAGTTGTTCCTCCGTTCCCCTCTTCCCCTCCAGAGCGTTTACAGCCCAACACAAAGGGAGCTTTAAGATGGAGGTCTGCATTGTAATTTCCTAGAAATTGCAGCTTCTGGTAACCGCTCATTCAGTTTGCACCTCTTTGCTGCAGTAGATGAAACAATGGGGACAATAAAGCCATTTATCTGATAGCTGTAGCCTCAATGGCATGTTTGTTTTAATAATGGTATAATTTGCAGGGCTCATAAATTGTGATTTTATTCTCATGGAAATACTGCCCGGTGGTATTTGGATTCTCAGGTCTCCTGTTGTGGATAATTTCACTAACATTCTGGCTGACAATTCTCTTTATTCCACACTTCATTTTAGATTGTTCAGGCTGGTTGGGTAATTAGACCAGTGCAGAGCCAATTTTCTTTAGTTTGGGGCTGGCAGGTGGTTACTAGGTAACTAGAGGATCTTCTGAACAGGCAAGAAATTCTGCTTAGGGATTCAAGCCATAAAAGCCGAGTTTGTTTTTGATTGTCATATGGAATTTTTTTTTTTTTTTTGTGGTACGCGGGCCTCTCACTGTTGTGGCCTCTCCCATTGCGGAGCACAGGCTCTGGATGCGCAGGCTCGCGGCCATGGCTCACGGGCCCAGCTGCTCCGCGGCATGTGGGATCTTCCTGGACCGGGGCTCGAACCCGTGTCCCCTGCATCGGCAGGCGGACTCTCAACCACTGCGCCACCGGGGAAGCCCCTGGAATTTTTTTTTTAAGGGTTTGTCTATCCAATGCCAAAATACCTGAAAGAAAAAGAAAATTTTTTTTTCAATCATCTGAATATTTACTTTCCATGGTACCAAACATCCCATTCTATTTGGAAAATCATATAGTTGAGTTTTTAATTTTCATCTACATGTTTTTTTCTGGGAGTATTCACAGAGGGCAAAGGATGAAACTAGCTACCATGTGCTAGACATTGTCCTAGGTGAGGCACACATTATCTCTAAATCTTAATTAGAACCCTGAGAGGTAGGTATTGTTTCTTCCATTTACATATGCAGAAACCTAAATTCAGAGAATTTAAGTAACCAAATTAAGGTATCTTGGTTAATAAGTGGTGGGCAGTTTACGGACTCAAACCTCATGTTAGGTTTTCAATTATAGCATAAGATATTCTGAAGATACATTAAAGTTTCTCTTCAGCTCTTAGATATTTACAGTGATTGGCTCAGTAATATATTGTACATGAATTAGTACCTGTCATCAGATGTATATCTGATTGTTCTTCCTGTCATCTAATTTTTTTAAATCTAATTTTTATTTTATATTGGAGTATGGTTGATTTACAATGTTGTGTTAGTTTCAGGTGTACAGCAAAGTAATTCAGTTGTACATACACATACATCCATTCTTTTTCAGATTCTTTTCCCATATAGGTTATTACAGAATATTGAGTAAAGTTCTCTGTGCTATACAGTAGGTCCTTGTTGGTTATCTATTTTATATATAGTAGTGTTATATGTGTCATCTAATCTTATATTATTACAGCAGTTAAGGTTCATGGAGTATTTTGATTATCTTACCAAAATTAAAGGCCTTCCAGACATACTCTGTTTTAGGAATTCTTTAAAAGTTTGGCACTATATCATGTGCCAAAACATGATAGAGTCGCTGGAAATAACCTCAGACTTGTAGTTTGGGAACTGGGTTTTAAAATCTGGGCACTGCCACTTATTGGATGGTTTTGGATAAACCTTTTAACCCTCATTGGCTAACCATTACTCCTTGCATAAGCCTCATTTTGCTCATCTGATAAGAATAGGGATATGATACCCACATTAAGGGATTTTAGGGTTAGTGCCTAGTATATGCCTGTAACATAGTAGGGGCTCAATAAGTGCTGGCTTCCTTCCTTCTTGACTTACTCTATTACTGAACTATTGGGATAATTCGATGCTTCTTTCATCATGGCCACAGGATTTATTAAAAGATGGCCAACTTCTAGTGCTATTTTGTTACATTTCATGTTGATGCTGTTAAACTGATAAGTGTTCATTTTTCTCTAGGAACTTGCTGCCCAAACTAGGTAATTTGTTTAAGGGACATTTAGACATCTGGTTCATTGTTTATACTCTCTTAGTCAGGAGAGTGAGTGCATATATGGAAAGGGCATTGGATTTGTGATTATACAAACTTGGTTAAAGTTCTAGCTTTGCTTCTTACTAGCTGAATTGCTTGGGACAACTGACTTTCTCTAGCTGAGACTTGGAGGAGGAATAATAATAACTGACCTGTTTTGTTGTGAGGATCAAATGAGAATGGATGTGAAGATGCCTTTTAAATTGAAAAATGCTAGGTGAGATAGTAATCATTACGTGACTTTCATAGTTAGACCAGGTGGGGCTTAGTGAGAATCCACTGCTGTTTTAAGAGAGAAATTTTAAATTTGACTTGAACTGTGTAAAGGAAACATTTTGATGAGTTTTATGTTAGCTCTTGGGGACAGCTGAAGAGAACAGGCCAGAATGAGGTCCTGTGTAGAGAAAGTATTGAGTGACTATAATTGGATGGTAGAGGTGAGAATGGGGTGGGGTGGGAGTACAGCTGTGAGGCAGGCCAGGGGAACTTAGAGAATGGTTAAGACATGAAGTTTGGATCTTGGTCTAGTCTTCATCCATAGAGCAAAAAGAGGGAGGCTCCTTGATTAGAAAATCTTAGAACACTGAGCAGTGTGTGGAGAACTGGTTGAAAGAGTAGGGATGGTTGAAAGAGTAGGGATGGTTGAAAGAGTAGGGATGGTTGAAAGAGTAGGGATGAGAGAAGCTAACAGTTTTAGCTTCTCTCATGAGGACACTCAAGTTGAAATCCCAGTTTTAAGTCTTCTAGGAATACGTACAGAAGTAAAATAGATTTTGTTTCATTCCCAGCCCCTCCTACCCCACAACAGCTGTGTGTCCATCTGAGGGGGGGGACGTTCCAAGTAAAGCTTGTGCTTATTGTGCATCATCACTTGGTGGCTCTCAGGTGGGCACATCGGCATATTTTCATTTAAAGAGGTGCAGGTGGCTGGCAAGTGGGGGATCTGCTTTTACAGACTAGAAAGCTTAATTTTATGCAATCATATTCAGGTTATCTCTTCCCTGAAAATTGGTTCTGTTTACAGCATTTCAGTAATGCAGATGGTATTTTTCCTAAGTGGAACATCAACCAAAAAAAATTTTTTTTAAAATAAATTTATTTTATTTTATTTTTTAATTTTGGCTGTGTTGAGTCTTCGTTGCTGCACATGGGCTTTCTCTAGTTGCAGAGAGCGGGGGCTCTTTGTTGCATTGCACAGGCTTCTCATTATGGTGGCTTCTCTTGTTGCGGAGCACTGGCTCTAGGCTCATGGGCTTCAGTAGTTGTGGCGCACGGGCTTAGTTGCTCCGCAGCATGTGGGATCTTCCCAGACCAGGGCAGGGCTCAAACCTGTGTCCCCTGCATTGGCAGGCGGATTCTCAACCACTGTGCCACCAGGGAAGCCCAACCAAAATTTTTAATGTGTTTAATTATTGATGTGTCTGAATGGTGCAGTGTATTGGTTAAGATAAAGATTTTTTCATATGAAGAAAGCCTTCTGGCTCTGAAGTTTGGTACTACACCAGTTTTTTCATTTTTCTCTCAGGAGGATGTTGTTTTTTTCTTTACTACGAGTGCCTGCATTATGCTTTCTGCATCATTGCCTTCTCTTTTGAGTATTGAGGTAGAATAGTTGTTGTATAGGATAGTTTCAAAGTCTCCATTTTATTTGATTATCAGAACACATTTAGGCTTCTGTTTTCTCCCTCCTTTGTCTATTAGTTTGAAGGTGTTGCAGTGATTAGGTAGGAGATGGATTTCTATAGGCTCCACTCAGAATCAGTCTGAGTTATTTTATATTAACTTCTTATATAGTAATGTCAACTGATATTTGCATAATTTTTTTAGGTAGGTATTTTGTTATTAAAATTTTTTCTTCTGACCTGTTTCTTGCACTAAATTGGTAGCTCTTTTGGGGCAGGACCATGTATTTCTTCATCTTTGTATTCACTGTATTCAGCACAGATCTAATAATGATGATGCTAGCTGCACTGTGCTATATGTCTGACATTGTTCCAAAGGAAATATTTGTTTCAATCCTCATTATCCCCATTTTATAGAAGAAAAAACTGAGACTTGGAGAGAGGAAGTAACTTGCTCAGTCTCACATATAATGAAGGGATGCAGCTGTGATTAGAACCCAAGTAATCTGGGACTTCCCTGGCGGTCCGGTGGTTGAGACTCCAAGCTTCCCACTGCAGGGGGCACGGGTTCGATCCCTGATAAGGGAACTAGGATCCCACATGCCGCGAGGCATGGGGCACCCCCCCCCAAAAAAAAGAACCCAAGCAGTCTGACTTCAGAGCCTATGTACTTAACCTCTACCCTATAATTTTTCAGAAACTGCTTGTAAGCATATATAGGTATATATAAAATGTATCTTATTTGCACCTTAAAACTCTGTGAAGCAGATATGCTGTATCCACTTTATAGATGAGGAAAAGTGAAGTAAATTAATTATACAAAGTTATGCATTTGTTAAGTGGCAGAATTTGGAGTCCAACTCCCTGGTTTCCTGACTCCAACTCCCATATTTTTTCCCCTCTATCATTACTATAGCCATTGGTTAGAGCTATACATCTATTTTAGGAATAATCTTTTTAGGTATGGAAATAAATTTCTTTATCTAGACTATCTGGAGATAAGAGGCAGGTTTAAAGAATCTTTCTGTACTCCCTTCTTTTTCAAATCCAAGGGGCAAAATTCCCCAGTAGATAGACTATGAAAGCTCCTTGAGAGTAGATAGGACAGCTGTGTGAGAGAGAGAGAGTGTGTGTGTGTGTGTGTGTGTGTGTGTGTGTGTGTGTGTGAGAGAGAGAGAGAGAAAGAGAGAGAGAGAGATTGGAGGGAGGGAGAGAGAGTGAGTGAGAGAGAGAGAGAGAGATTGGAGGGGGGGAGAGAGAGTGAGTGAGTGAGAGAGAGAGAGAGAGAGAGAGAGAGAGAGGATCTCTATTTTCCTAGTACCTGACATGGAGTATGTTTTCTGTAAAGAAAGGTTGCTGACAGACTGCATGATTGAAAGAGTTCATGCTAAGTCTAGTACTATTAAAGAGTGATGATGCTAAAATTGCTAGATTACTTTTATATCCTTTGCTTTCTCCTGATTGCTTCATTCTTGGTCACTGATTATGTTTGAAAATTACAGTAACACTAATTATAATGGCATTTAATATATATTTGAGCCAATATATGGTCACTGTCTATAACAGAGGCTTCATATGAGAGAGGGATTGCAGTTATGCATTTGTAATACTTGAAGAAGCAATTTTTCTATGTCTAGGGGAACTTAATTGTACTGAACTCTTTCTGATTGCCTTGTCAGATTTTCTTTTTGTATTTCTATGAAGAAGATATGACAGTGGCAAATTAGTTTTCCAGTTTTTTTTGCTTAAATATGCATTTTAAATAAATTGAAGTAATGCTCTATTGTGACTTCCTTTTTTTACATTGAAATATTAACATTAAAATAATAGAAGGCTAACTCAGTAGTATATCATTAGAATATTTATGAACTTTGGAACTTCATAGAGCTGGGTGAGATCATCATCTGCTCCACCCTCACACTGTCCTACATTTCAAATGAGGACTGGAAGCCCAGGAAAATCAGTTAATTTGTCCAAGTTAATTTGTCCAAGTTTGAAAACGGATAACCTGGGACTAGAACCTAAGTTTCTCTGTTTTTTCCACGCCTTTTCTCCTTTGAAAACTATTTTCTTACTTTGGCAGTTTTGAAGCCAAATATTGCCTTTAAGTTGACATCATACGGCCGAAATCACAAGCTCAAGAGTTTTGGCTCATCTGTCCTGTAAATAAATAAATAGATAAATATAGATAGATTGTGTGGCTTTTGATAGGAACATCCTAATAGCAACAAACATCAAGGAGCAAGTTCCATTAACAGCCTTCTTCCAGGTCTTTGAGAAGAAGCTGGTTTTGTTTCATTTAGCTTCTAGGCAATATCACATTCAAATATGGTCATGACATAGCGTAGCTACTTGATTTTCTGGGTACGTTGCCCTGAATTATTTTTTGCGTATGATTATAGTGCAACACGTTTGAGAATTCCTAAGCCCCTCTTATTGTAGTCTGACATGGTTGTTATGTTCATGTAAATTACCCCTTACCTAGGAATGTCATAATTGATTCCTTTGTTCCAGATTGTAGATTTGAGTGTCAGGTAGTATTCTACATATTACTTTATCTTTTAAGAGTTAGTTATTTTATTGTGGGAACTGTATGAGATCAAAAAATTTGAATTTTCAATCTTGATTACTTGGCTACAGTCCTGGTCCTACTCTGTCACTTGGCATACGTCAATCCAGCTGTTTTCTCATTTTATGTCTGTGAGTGCACATGTGCATACATCATGAATGTTCCCCTCAAATCTTAAAGGTATTACCAATATATGGTAGGGCCCTGAGATTTGTCTTGCATAGTTCCTTGCAGGTTTTACAAGTTTAGAGGGTATATAATTAGAGTACAGGGTAGCTGCTGAAACAGATACTCAAAAAGTCAGTGGCTCAAACAGAGACATTTATCTCTTACAGCGGGGTTGCATGTGCCTCAGTTAAATCTTGGCAGAGAGTGCGGGTAAGGTAGTGTCTATACTAAGAGGAAGAAAGGGAAAATGGATACTCTTAGCAGCTTCTTCCACAGAGTCATAGGTAGAGCCCTTAATGTAGTCATAGGTAGAGCTCATAATGTAGCCCTTCCCACATCCATTATTCTCTTCAGTACTCACCACAGCCTTTGAGGTAAGGGTATTATAACCATTTTGCTAACTAGGAAACTGATTTTGAGGTATTAAGTGACTGATTTAAAGTCACATGGTTGGCTCAAAACCTGAAACCATTATCTTCTTCCCCAAACCTTCTTCTCTAGTGTTTCTTGTCTTAACTAATGCCACCACCATTCTCTCAGTCACTCAAGCTGGAAATTTGGGATTTCCTTATCTTCCCATACTCCTGCAGTCACTAAGCTATATGGATATTATTATTAGTTTAAGTTTATTTTATTTATTTATTTTTGGCTGCATTGGGTCTTCATTGCTGCGCCCGGGCTTTCTCTAGTCTCTGCGAGTGGCACCTACTCTTCGTTGCGGTTTGCAGGCTTCTCATTTGGTGGCTTCTCTTGTTGCGGAGCAGAGGCTCTAGGCGCAGACTTCAGTAGTTGTGGCTCGCGGGCTCTAGAGCGCAGGCTTAGGAGTTGTGGCGCATGGGCTTAGTTGCTCCGCGGCATGTAGGATCTTCCTGGACCAGGGCTCGAACCCGTGTCCCCTGCATTGGCAGGCGGATTCTTAACCACTGTGCCACCAGGGAAGCCCTAAACTGTGTGGATATTGTAACCTTAATATTTCCCAAATCTATGCCTTTCTCTCCTCCCCATAGCTGTTGCCTCAGCTCAGACTCTCAGTATCTCTTGTCCAGACAGTAGCTTCCATTCTTCCCTTTGCTGCCAGGGTCACCTCCAGTGACCCCCCCCCCCCGACCCTTCTCAGCCTGACCTTGCCAAACTACTTGCAATCCCTGGGATTTACCATATGCTGTTATACTGTCAAACCATTACTCATGTTGTTACTTCTGTTCAAGTGGTCCTTCTCTTCTTACCCTGGCAACACACAGCCTTATTGTATTTTAAAAAATCTAGCACCAATATCACTTCCTGTATAAAGCTGTTGCTTTCTTTTCCAGGTAGAATTGACTGTTTTTCTTCATGTTTCTCCTGTGTTGATGCCTGTCATAGAACCTGTAATACTTTGTTGTATTCATTTATGTGTCTTCCTTGAACCACCAACACTTACTAATTACTTGAATGAATGGAGTATATGACAGGTACTTAAATCCAAATTCTGTGTTTTTCTTATCATAATGACTCATCTTATGTGAGTGTGTACATATTTCTCGGGAATTGCTTCCCAGCACCGAATCTGGAGTTCTGACCTTCTGGGAGCGCTTTTCTTTGGCAGTCAGGAGCAAACTCTGCTTGAACAGGGCTATTTCAACAAATAGGTGCCATTGTGGTATCATCATTGCCCTGTCACATGTTTAGAGTTCACATAAACAGTTTAATTTGTAAGAGTCCATCTCTCCGAAAGGACTTTAGAATAATCAAGCTTGTGGGAAAATTATTTTTCCATTTTTGGGTTTTGTTTATTTGGCTTTTAATGCAGGTGCTGCTAATACGATTGTCCGTGACCTGCAAAATAAATGTTGGATGTTTGGACTTAATTTTTATTGATTAAATCAAGGGACAAAAGAGGTTTGCTATACATTTTGGAGGAAAAGTAGACAAGTTAGAAAAAAATGCATCCCCTTAAATGTGGTTTTATTCTTGAGGTTATTTACAAAGTAAATGAAAATGAAAAATAAATAACTTCAATTTACTATAGGCACAATTTAGGGAAACGTAACATCTTAGCCATGAGTGTAACTTCAACTTGGTCATTATCATTTCTGATCACTGAAGCTTACTTATTGTGGATTGAAACCATCTGTTTTGGTGTTAATCCTTTAAAACTCAATTGGTGGATGTTAACATGATAAAGGGTAATAAAGCTTGAAAGATGGTAGTCATTTGGTCTGGTTTACTTTTCAACTAATTGCATGCAAACTTAAGTGTCTTTGGGAAAAAGGAAAGGGAGGAATTAATGCTGTAATCAACTATTTTGATCTCAGCTTGAGCCCTGCACACCTGTCACTGGCTTGTGGAAGTTTTCCTCTGTAATTAAAGCTCCTCTCCCATATTATTACTTAATTGGATGCCACTAGAGCCTGGTGAAACAGTGGAATCCTCTTAATTGCATACCAGCTCTTAAAACAAATCACCAACGTTTAATGTGGTATTGTTTTTATAAGCCTTTCCTGGAAACAGTTTTGATCTTCCAAGTCCAGAAGGAAATGTAGTCCCTGTATTTTGAAGCATTGAGGATTCTGGTCTTTATAGAAGTCATATACTACTTTGAAACATCTTTCCACAAAGAGTTAAAAAACAGTAATGTTGGGCTTCCCTGGTGGCGCAGTGGTTGAGAGTCCGCCTGCCGATGCAGGGGACACGGGTTCGTGCCCCGGTCCGGGAAGATCCCACATGCCGCGGAGCGGCTGGGCCCGTGAGCCATGGCCGCTGAGCCTGCGCGTCCGGAGCCTGTGCTCCGCAACGGGAGAGGCCACAACAGTGAGAGGCCCGCGTACCACCAAAAACAAAAAACAAAAAACAAAAAAAAAAACAGTAATGTTTACACGATGGTTTACAATTTGATCATGTGCTTTCCCTTGCTCTGTGTTGTTTTTTTCCTATAACAGCTTCATGAAGAAAGAATATACTCATGTTTCCCATTTTACGGGTGAGGAGACTGAAGGTCAGAAAAGTGACTTGCCTGGTGTTACACAATTAGTAACTGGTGGGGACTGATGTAGACCCCAAATCCTACCTCCTTTTTGGTACCTCATGCTGTCTCAATGAGCATAAAGTGCATGTGTGGAAATGTCATTTTTGTGGGTTTTAATTTTAATTCTGTTTTGTCATATGATAATGTGGTCTCAGCTTAGTGTGTTTGGTTCTTTTCTCTTTGAACTTTCAACCCTTATACATGTAGTGGAAAGAGGCAGCGTGGTAGTAGGTAAAGAAGCTAAAATGCTGGGAAATGATGGATTGTTTAGTTCCATGTTTGGACCATGACTGTATCTAGCGGAAACATCTTTCTGTAGGGTTGGCATGGTCTTTGCAGTCCTGCTGCTTATGTGGACAAGGCCTTTGCAGTATATTTAAGTGCTGAGCAGTTTT
This sequence comes from Pseudorca crassidens, assembly GCF_039906515.1. Lineage (NCBI taxonomy): Eukaryota > Metazoa > Chordata > Mammalia > Artiodactyla > Delphinidae > Pseudorca > Pseudorca crassidens. Next base: position 52,272,006 of record NC_090304.1, on the reverse strand, counting down.
GACAGCTAATTTAAGTGAGCTTCTGTGGCAGTCACCTCCATTGATGCCCCAGTACCGATCTTCCTCTCCTACCATTAGGACCTAGTAGTGGAAGGAGCTCTTGACAGGGAATCAGGAAACCTTTGTTCTACTGTTGTAGCTGAGTGATTTGCTATCTGACCTGGAGTAAGTTTGGTTAGTACCACCTCTATGAAGACTTCCCCGAGTCCCCTGGTGGCCTTAATGCCTTTTGTTTCTGGATCCTGTGACACTTAGCCGCTGTAGCACTTATTGCTTTGTACTGCAGTTATGTTTCTTTCTTTTCCATTGGAACCATAACTCTAACCCTTTTTTCTACCAGACATTTGCACTTATGAATCATTGCCCTAAATTCTAAATTCCTTGAGAGCGCAGTCACAGGGTTCCTTGTGGTGGACGTTTGTAATTTGCTTCTTTAGCTTCATAATGGCCTCAGATGTTGGTTTTAGCAACCCGACCTCCCCATTATTTTGTGGTTTGGGTAGGAACTTCTTAGCCCTGGTGTACCTGAACTAGGCCCAAGCTAACCAGCACATCACATTCCTCTAGCCACAGTGATTGATTTAGGGGTAAAAATATGTTCTAAGCCTCTCTAAACTGGATGTTCAAGACTTTTGTGGGAGCTACTATAGAAAACCCTCTCTCAATCCTGCTGGACTAGAAGGGTGCTAGCTTCTAGAAGGACTAGAAGGTGCTAAGCTGTTTGGCCGCCATAAGAGGGGACTCTGGCTCATGATAGAACCAACATTGAGGAAGCAAGGCTAAAGAGATGGAGATGATGACTTGAGCTCTGAATTAGAGGCTCTTACCTAGGCTTCCCTAATCCTGGGCTTCATTTAATTAAGCCAGTAATTAGACCTTTTGCTTAAACTAGTTTTGATTAAGTTTTCTGTCATTTACAATGGAAAGAGTTTTAACTGATCTATTTCTCTTCTGCACCTAGCATAGTTCATGGCCTAGAATTTGTTACATGCGTAAATGATCTCTATGAACGTGAACAGGAATTTTTTCTCTTTTTTTTTTAAATGTTGAGCCTTCTTTTTTAATTAATTTATTTTATTTTATTTTTTTTTATTTTTGGCTGTGTTGGGTCTTCGTTTCTATGCGAGGGCTTTCTCTAGTTGTGGCAAGTGGGGTCCACTCTTCATTGCGATGCGCAGGCCTCTCACTGTCGTGGCCTCTCTTGTTGCGGAGCACAGGCTCCAGACGCGCAGGCTCAGTAGTTGTGGTTCATGGGCCCAGTTGCTCCGCGGCATGTGGGATCCTCCCAGACCAGGGCTTGAACCCGTGTCCCCTACATTGGCAGGCAGATTCTCAACCGCTGCGCCACCAGGGAAGCCCTCTCTTTTTTTTTATAAAATGAGAATAATAATTTCTGCCTGTGTGATTCAAAGAGTTTTTGTGAATTTCTAGTCTCCTTCAGCACTTAGTCTATGCCAAACAATTTACCGTTTAATTATATAATTATATATAATGGTTAACTTGTTTTCTCTCAACTAGATTGTTGAGAGACCCTCTAAAAGTGGGACTGCAGCTATACCTATTGTTTCACTCTAGTGCTCAGCACAATGTTGGGAGAATAGTGGGCATTCATGAATGCTTATTAATGATGGCAATAACAGCTATAATTTATTGTATACTTTCTTTTAAAAAATATTTATTTGATTGTGCTGGGTCTTAGTTGCGGCAGGCAGGCTCCTTAGTTGTGGCTCTCTTGCTCCTTAGTTGCAGCACATGGGCTCCTTAGTTGTGGCATGTGAACTCTTAGTTGCAGCATACATGTGGGATCTAGTTCCCTGACCAGGGATGGAACCCGGGCCCCCCGCGTTGGGAGTACGGAGTCTTAACCACTGCGCCACCAAGGAAGTCCCTGCACACTTTCTTTAGGCCAGACATTATGTAGAGATTCTACGTAAATTACCTTTAAAAGTTACTTAGCTAATAGCACTACCTGTTAGGTAGCTATTAGGTAAGTAGTGTTGTCTTCAGAATTTAGGTCATATAGTTAACAAGTGAGAAAGCTGAAATTGTTGGTTGAGTTATGATGGGAAATAAATGTGACTGAGCCTTCCAGAGCATATACTAGAAATGTTTGAGGGGTCTGGCTTAGGTGAACGATAGAGGTGAACATCAAGTAAATACCTGACAGGCCTGGAATTGCTTCAGAAGCCACCGTCGAGTCTCTTCTTGGCATAATTTCATTGATTTCCCCAATTTTATCAGTATTAAATAATGAAAGATATAGAGAGTAGAGACTTTGGCAGTTCCGGTTGTGAGTGTAGTGTATAGTATGGTGGTGATGCCCCATTGAATAGCCCAGTAAATGCCCGCTTCCTGGGTCCTTCATGAATTAATGCCTTAGCAAATGGGCTTGACTGGTGCCCAGAGAATATTTTGCTCAGGTTCTGGCAGAACTACCTTGCTAGTAGGTAACCTTTAGTTTTTTTTGGTTTTGTTTTTTAAAAATATTTATCTATTTGGCTGCATTGGGTCTTAATTGCGAAACCTTTAGTGTTTTTTAAATTATTTATTTATTTAATTTGGTTGTACCAGCTCTTAGTTGTGACAGGCGGGCTCCTTAGTTGTGGCATGTGAACTCTTAGTTGCGGCATGCGTGTGGGATCTAGTTCCCTGACCAGGGATTGAACCCGGGCCCCCTGCATTGGGAGCGCGGAGTCTTATCCACTGCACCACCAGGGAAGTCCTGAAACCTTTAGTTGTTTTTTGTTCTTTTTTAAATTTATTTATTATTTTATTATTTATTTTTGGCCACATTGGGTCTTCGTTGCTGCTTGTGGTCTTTCTCTAGTTGCGGCGAGTAGGGGCTACTCTTCGTTGCGGTGCTCAGGCTTTTCATTACAGCGGCTTCTCTTGTTGCGGAGCATGGGCTCTAGGCGAGTGGCCTTCAGTAGTTGTGGCACACGGGCTCAGTAGTTGTGGTCCACGAGCTCAGTAGTTGTGGCTCATGGGCTCTAGAGCACAGACTCAGTAGTTGTGGCACACAGGCTTAGTTGCTCTGTGGCATGTGGGATCTTCCCGCACCGGGACTTGAACCCATGTCCCCCGCATTGGCAGGTGGATTCCTTTTTTTTAAAATAAACTTATTTATTTATTTATTTTTGGCTGCATTGAGTCTTAATTGCTGTGTGCAGGCTTTTCACTATTTGCGTTGAGCGGGGGCCACTCTTTGTTGCAGTGTGCAGGCTTCTCATTGTGGTGGCTTCTCTTGTTGTGGAGCATGGGCTCTAGGAGTGCAGGCTTCAGTAGTTGTGGCATGTGGACTCAGTAGTTGTGGCTCATAGGCTCTAGAGCGCAGGCTCAGTAGTTGTGGCGCCCGGGCTTAGTTGCTCCGTGGCATGTGGGATCTTCCTGGACCAGGGCTCAAACCCCAGTCCCCTGCATTGGCAGGCGGATTCTTAACCAATGCACCACCAGGGAAGCCCAGTAAATGTTTGTTTAATTGTATTACTTAAAAAAAAAACAACAAAAAAAACCTTTTTATTTTGAAATAAATGTAGACTAGCAGGAAGTTACAGAACTAGACATAGAGTCCTGTGTAACCTTCCAACTTACCCCAGTGGTGACAGCTTATATAATGAAGAGAATGTCAAAACCAGGTAATTGGGCTTCCCTGGTGGCGCAGTGGTTAAGAGTCCGCCTGCTGATGCTGGGGACACGGGTTCGTGCCCTGGTCCGGGAGGATCCCACATGCCGCGGAGCGGCTGGGCCCGTGAGCCATGGCTGCTGAGCCTGCGCGTCCGGAGCCTGTGCTCCGCAGCGGGAGAGGCCACAACAGTGAGAGGCCTGCGTACTGCAAAAAAAACCAAACAAACCGGTAATTGACATTGATACAGTATATTTACTAGACTGCAGACCTCATTCATTCATTTTACCATTTTTTTAAAATGCATCGCTTTGTGTGTTTGTGTGTGTGTGTATAGGTCTATCCCATGTATAGACTTGTGTAACAGCTGCCGCAGTCAAGATACAGAGCTGTTCTATCACCACAAAGGAACTCCTCGTACTGCCCCCTTTATATTTGCACATAAACCTCCTTCTCTCCCCTAGCCTATTCCTGTTGCCGTCCTCTGACAATCACTAATGTGTTCTTCATCTGTAAACTAGTTTTGTAATTTTGAGAATGATATATAAATGGAATCATATAGTGTATAACCTTATGAGATTGACATCACTAATCATAATGCCCTTGAGAGTTATCCAGATTGTTGTGTGTATCATATCATATTGTCCTTTTTTGCTGAATAGAATTCCATTGTATGGATGTACCGGCATTTATTTAACCATTCACCTGTTGAAGGACATTTGGGTTGTTTCCAGGCTTTTGCTATTACAAATAAAGCTGCTATGAGCATCTGTATACAGGCTTTTGTGTTTTTATTTCTCTGGGATAAATGCTGAAGAGTGCGATTGCTGGGTTGCATAGTAAGTGCATGTTTTGTTTTATAAGAAACTGCCAAACTGTTTTCTAGGGTGGCTGTACAATTTTACATTCCCACCAGTAGTGTATGAGAAACCCAATTTCTCTGCATCCTTGCCAGCATTTAGTATTATCATTGTGTTTTATTTCAGCTATTTTAATAGATATGTAGTACTTGTTTCAGTTTTTCTTTGATTAAAGATACATTTGTCTTTAGCATATGGTGGGTTGATAGCTTTTCAGATTTGTTGTTTGTACCCATTGCACTTAATTTTTTTTTTTTTTAATGTACTTTACTTTTTTTTTTGGCCACGTGTTGCGGCTTGCGGCATCCAGGGATTGAACCCAGGCCCCCTGCAGTGGAAGCTTGGAGTCCTAACCACTGGACAGCCAGGGAATTCCCAGTGTACTTTACATTTTTTGAAAAATGTAGGCCTACAAGGCTATTTAAAACTTTTCCCAGTATTTTAGTTTTCTCTTTGTCTCTACCTGTATCCTGGATCCCAGCAACAGGAGTATTAGCAAAAGTGCCTTCACTGGGCTTTCCTGAGTGAGACTAATTCTATGGATACAGCCATCTGGACTTATTTAATGTTAGTGTAGTGCAATTGAGAATTTTGTTTATATTCTCATTTGTGGCAGCTCCCTAGAGATCTTGTTTTCTTTCCTGATGAGAATCAAGAAATGCCTTCTGTCTGTTGCTATAATTTGGGCCATGGGAAGAAAAGGCAATAACTCAGTTTTGGGGATGTGTTTGTAAGGGGAGTATTCTCTTATTGACTGACTGAAGTGAAATTCACATAACATGAAATTAACCAATTTAAAGTGAACAATCCAGTGGCATTTAGTACATTCACAATGTTGACAACTGTATCTGTCTAGTTCCAAAACATTTTCATCACCTCAAACAGAATTCCTGTACTCATTAAGTAGTCATTCCCCATCCTTCCCTTCCCCCAGCCGCTGACAGCCACCAGTCCAATTCTGTCTCAGTGGATTTACCTGTTCTGTATATTTCATGTAAATGAAATCATACCATATGTGGCCTTTTGTGTCTGGCTTCTTTCACTTAAGATAGTGTTTTTGGGGTTCATCTACACTGTAGCATGTATCAGTGCTTCATTCCTTTTTATAGTTGAATAACGTTACATTGAATGGATATGTCACAATTTGTTTATCCATTCTCCTGTTGATGGACATTTAGGTTGGTTTTACCTTTTGATTATTGTGAGTAGTACTGCTGTGAACATGTGGGTACATGTATTGTTTGAGTACCTATTTTCAATTCTTTGGGGTCTATATCTAGGAGTAGAATTTCTGGGTCATACAATAATTGCTTAAGTTGTTGAGCTGCCAAACTGTTTTTCGTAACAGTTGCACCATTTAACATTCCCACCAGCAATGTATGAGGGTTCAGATTTTTCCGCATCCTTGCCAACTTGTTATATTCTCCTTTTTTTTAATGACCATTTTAGTGGATGTGACGTGGTATCTCATGGTTTTAATTTGTATTTTCTTATTAGGTTTTTTTTTTCTTTTTTTTTGGCCGGGCTATGCAGCATGCGGGATCTTAGTTCCCCAACCAGGGATCGAATCTGTGCCCCATACAGTGGAAGCATGGAGTCTTAACCACTGGACTGCCAGGGAAGTCCTGCATTTTCTTTTTTTTTTTTTTTTTTGCGGTACGCGGGCCTCTCACTGTTATGGCCTCTCCCGTTGCGGAGCACAGGCTCCGGACGCACAGGCTCAGCGGCCATGGCTCACGGGCCCAGCTGCTCCGCGGCATGTGGGATCCTCCCGGACCGGGGCACGAACCCATGTCCCCTGCATTGGCAGGCGGACTCTCCACCACTGCACCACCAGGGAAGCCCCCCTGCATTTTCTTATTGACTAATGATGTTAAGCATCTTTTCATGTGCTTGTTGGCCATTTATATATCTTTAGAGAAATAACTATTCAAGTTCTTAATCCATTTTTAAATTGGGTTGTTTGCATTTTGATTGTTGAATTGTAAACATTCTTTATATATTCTGGATACCAGATCTTTGTCAGATATGTGATTTCCAAATATTTTCTCCCATTCTGTAGGTTGTCATTTCACTTTCTTGATCATGTCCTTTTTTGCCCAAAAGTTTTTAAATTTAATCAAGTCTAGTTTATCCATTTCTTTTGTTGCTTATGCTTTTGGTGTCATATCTAAGATCCATTGCCAAATCTAGGGTCATGAAGATTTACCCCTGTGTTTTCTTCTAGGAGTTTTATGGTTTTGGCTCTTATATTACGTCACTGATCTATTTTGAATTAATTTTTATATATGGTATGAGGTAAGGGTCTAGCTTTATTTATTTGCATGTAAATATGCAGTTGTCCTGGCACCATTTATTGAAGACACTAGTCTTTCCCCATTGATTGATCCTGACACACTTGCCAAAAATCAGGTGGCCATAGATGTATGGGTTTACTTCTGGACTCAGTTCTATTCCATCGATCTATATGTTTCGCCTTACACCAGTACCATGCTGTTTTGCTTACTGTAGTTTTATAGTCAATTTTGAAATTGAGACTTAGAGTTCTCCAACTTTCTTCTTCCTTTTCAAGATTGTTTTGGCTATTTGGAGCTCCTTGTAATTCCTTATGAATTTGAGCATTGGCTCTTCCATTTCTACAAAAAAAGGCTGTTGAAATTTTGTTTTTAATTTTTTTTTTTTAATAATTAAAAAGAAAGTGTTTGGCTGCACTGCACAGCATGTGGGATCTTAGTTCCCTGACCAGGGATAGAACCCACGTCCCCTGCATTGGAAGTGTGGAGTCTTAACCACTGGATTGCCAGGGAAGTCCCAAGGCTTTTGGAATTTTGATAGAGATTGTATTGAATTTGTAAATCTCTTTGGGTAATATTGACATCTTAACAGCGTTAAGTCTTCCAGTCCGTGAACATGGGATGTCTTTTCAGTAATAATTCAATTTTAAGGTCTTCACTTTTCCAGCCTCCCCTGTGAATCACGTTTTGAAAGAAGAATCCACCTTCTTTAATAAAGTGAAAAATCCACTTTTTGGAGTCTTGGAGATTCACAGACATTCATGAAGCATCAAGTTCATCCCCCTTCTTAGTTTTTAGTTAAAACTGCCTAATCTAATAATCTTAGTGGTTCACTATCCTCAGTGACATATACTGGAAATACCTTGAATTTTGTAATCAGATAGATCTGGGCTCCAATCTTGGCTCAGATTGTATAACATTGTGCAGTACAGGTACTGTGCTGAGCAAAAATAGATATAGTTCCCATAAACTTATGGAGCTTACAGTCTAGTGGATGAGACATTGATCAAATGATCATACACACACAATGTATAAAATTATAACTGAGTTAAGTACTACCAATTAGTGCTTCGTGTTGCTCTGGGTAAATATCATATGGGAATCTGACCTAGTCTGGAAGTTCTGTGAAGGCTTCTCTAAGGAAGTGATATTGGATGTGAAGTCTGAAGGATGAATTGGAGATTTTTAGGCAAAGGCAAGGTGGGGATGGTGAGTAGAGTCTTCTAGGTAAAGGGAACAGCATATATAAAGCCTCTGTGACAGAAAAGAGCTTGGTATATTTGAGAAAATGAAATAAGGATTGCTTATCTACAAAGTATAGAGCTAGAGGAGGGACATAAATAAAAAACATAGGGGACCTGATGTTTTTCTTTGTTTTTTCGTGTTTGTTTGGTTTTTGGTTTTGGCTGCGCCACGCAGCATGCAGGATCTTAGTTCCCTGACCAGGGATTGAACCCATGCCCCTGCAGTAGAAGTGCAGCCTCTTAACCACTGGACTGCCAGGGAAGTCCCTGATGTTTTTCTTTATACTAAGAATAAGTGGAAGCCATTAAAGGGTATTTTTTTAAAGTTCTTATAAAATATTTGCTATATTCCATGTGCTGTACAATGCATCCTTGTAGCTTATTTATTTTATACATACTAGTTTGTACCTCTTAATCCCCTACTCTTATCTTACCCCTCCCCGTTTCTGTCTCCCCACTGGTAACCACTAGTTTGTTCTCTATATCTGTGAGTCTGTTTCTGTTTTGTTATATTCATTTGTTTGTTTTATTTTTTAGATCCCACATATAAGTGATAACATTCAGTATTTGTCTTTCTCTGTCTGACTTATTTCACTAAGCATAATGCCTTTCACGTCCATCCATGTTGCTGCAAATGGCAAAATTCTTTTTTATGGCTGAGTAGTATTCCATTGTATATATCTATCGCATCTTCTTTATCCATTCCTCTGTTGATGGACACTTAGGTTGCTTCCATATTTTGGCAGTTGTAAATAATGCTGCTGTGAACGTTGGAGTGCAGAAATCTTATCAAATTAGTGTTTTTGTTTTTCTCAGATATATACCGAGGAGTGGAATTGCTGGATCACATGGTACTTCTATTTTTAGTTTTTGGAGGAACCTCCATACTGTTTTACACAGTGGCTGCACCAGTTTACATTCCCACGAACAGTGTACAAGCGTTCTCCTTTCTCCACATCCTTGCCAATGTTTGTTGTTTGTGGTCTTTTTATGATAGCTATTCTGATAGATGTGAGGTGATATCTCACTGTGGTTTTGATTGCATTTCTCTAATGATTAGTGATGTTGAGCATCTTTTCATGTCTATTCAGTTCTTTTGCCCATTTTTAAGTCAGGTGTTTTTTCTGATATTGAATTGTGTCAGCTGTTTATGTGTTTTGGATATTAACCCCTTATTGTTTATATCATTTGCAAGTATTTTCTCCCATTCAGTAAGTTGTCTTTTCATTTTGTTGATGGTTCCCTTTGCTGTGCAAAAGCTTTTAAGTTTAATTAGGTCACATTAAGGTTTTTTTGCTTTTGTTTCCTTTGCCTTAGTAGGCAGATCCAAAAAAAAATTTCTCCAATTTATGTCAAAGAGTGTTCTGCCTATGTTTTCTTCTAGGAGTCTTCTGGCCTTACATTTAGGTCTTTAATCCATTTTGAGTTTATTTTTGTAAATACATAGTGTGAAAAAATGTTCTAATTTTATTCTTTTACATGTAGCTGTCAATTTTCCCAGCACCACTTATTGAAGAGACTGTCTTTCCCCCATTGTATATTCTTGCCTCCTTTGTCATAGATTAGTTGACCATAGTGTGTTGGTTTATTTCTGGGTTCTCTATTCTGTTCCTTTGAGCTATGTGTCTTTTTTTGTACCAGTACTGTACTCTTTTGATGACTGTAGCTTTATAGTATAGTCTGAAGCTAGGGAGTGTGATACTTCCACTTCTCTTCTTCTTTCTCAAGATTGCTTTGGCTATTCGGGATCTTATGTTTCCATATGAATTTTAGAATTATTTTTTCTAGTTCTGTGAATAATGCCATTGGTATTTTGATAGGGATTTCATTGAATCTGTAGAGTGCCTTCGATAGTATGGTCATTTTAACAATATTAATTCTTCCAATCCATGAACACAGTTTCTTTCTTTGTGTTGTCTTCAGTTTCTTTCATCTGTGTCTTATAGTTTTCCGAGTACAGGTCTTTTATCTCCTTAGTGAGATTTATTTATAAGTATTTTATTCTTTTTGATGTGAAGGTAAATGGGATTGTTTCTTTAATTTCTCTTTCTGATAATTCATTGTTGTATATTAGTTTTGTATCCTGCAACTTTACCAGATTTGTTGATGCACTCTAGTAGTTTTTTCGTGCTGTCTTTAGGATATTTTCTATGTATAGTATCATGTCATCTGCAGACAGTGACAGTTTTACTCCTTCCTTTCCAATTTGGATTCCTTTTATTATTTTTCTTGTCTGATGGCTGTGTCTAGGGCTTCCCATTAAAGGGTTTTATGCAAGGGAGAATTGCAAGATCTGAATTTGGAAAACAGTACTATGACTGAGATGTAGAGAAAAGATTATAGAGGAGTATCAGTCAGTGCAGGGATGCTCTTGCACAGATATGGTCCATGTAAGAGATCAGATGGTAGGTTGGATGAGGAGGATGGTAGGCAGAGACGAGGAGAAATGTAAGAGATGTATTTAGTAGGTTGAATTGCTAGAACTGTGTGATGGATTATATATTGGGGATAAAGGAGAAGGAAGTGATAAGGATGGCTCCCAGTGCCTGGCTTAATCACTAGGAGGTAGATGGTAGTACCTTTCACTGAAATGAGGACACTGGAAAGGGACTGGCTTGGGAATGGAGTATTATGAATTCAGTTTTGGACATGTTGAATTTGAGGTGACTTTAAGACATCCAAGGGATGATGTTGAGAAGGCAGTTAGATAAATGTGCCTGGAACTTAGAGAAAGGTAAGGGCCAGAGGAAAATTGGTTGTATGTTTGGCAGTTAGATGGTAAGTAAAGTCATGGATGTGGATTAGATTGTCTAGGGAGAGAGAATAGAGTGAGAAAAGAATAGAGAATAGTATAGTCTTTAACATTTAACCACTGGGCAGAAGAGAATAACCTTGGAAAGCAGGCAGAGAAGGGGCAGATAGAGAGGTAGGAGGAAAATTAGGAGAATGTAATGTTCAGAAGCCAAGGGTTTCAATTAGGAGGAAATGAACAACAGTGCTAAATGATGCTGAGAGATCAAATAAAAATAAGCACTGTTCATTGGATTTATCAGTGTGAAGGTCATTCATAACTTTAGTGAAATATGGTGAAGTGAATAATGGGGGATTGTTTAGCTGATAACCTGTTTCATTGAAAAATAGAATGTTAACCTAGAAGGAAGGTCATCTAGTTTAGTGAATTAAAAAAAAATTTTTTTTTGAGCGCTAGAACCCTTTTTCTACCAATTATTACGAGGCTCAATACAAAGAGATCGAATGAGAGCTATTCTAGTTTAAGTGGGATTTAAAACACTACTCCTTTGTGTCCCCCTTCTATTTACTTCTGGTCCTGGATACCTTTTCATAACCCTTAATTCTCTGAAGACCAGTTTGAAAACACTTATCTAGGTGGTCTCTTATTACTAAAGGGGAAACTGAGGGTTGGGGAGAGGTAGTCCCTTAGCAAAGCCTACACAGCAGGATTTAAGTTTAGAACTAATATTAGTATAGTACTTTTACTAAAACTAAAGACTCTAGATCCTCTTCTAGAGCACGCTCCACAGACTCTGGACTCTAGTGGAATGTCTGTTCTCTTTTCCCCAGGCCAGCAGTTCTGACCTCTTGAGTCTTCAGGGTCCCTGTGACATGAAGAAAGCGTACTAAGAGGGGTCTGGAGGCAGCCTGCTTCCCTCATTGTTTCATATTTGTGTCCTTGAGGTGATGGGCACTGTGGTGGTTGTGTGTTTGCCAACTTTCATTACAACTCAAAGAATTAATTTGTCAAGTGGTCATGGTAATCCCTTGCCTCTTGCCAGTGAATGACTTAGGAACGAGTATGTGCCCAAAGTCTGGCCAGGGAGACATGACAGGAATGCTACTAGAAACTTTTGAGAAAGGTTCTTGGCTTAAAAAAAAACAAACAGAAAAAGATACCCGAAAAGGTGGCCTTTTTTTCTGGTGGATATTTTCTGCTACTTAATTTTTTAGAATAAACTGAGTCAGTTTGGTCAAATGGAGATTTTTTTTTAAGTGAATTAAAAAAAAATTTTATTTATTTTGGTTGCGCCGGATCTTAGTTGCAGCTCATGGACTCCTTAGTTGCGGCTCGCCGGCTCCTTAGTTGCAGCTTGTGGGCTCCTTAGTTGTGGCATGCAAACTGTTAGTCACGGCATGCATGTGGGATCTAGTTCCCTGATGAGGGATGGAACCCATGTCCCCTGCATTGGAAGGCAGATTCTTAACCACTGTGCCACCAGGGAAGTCCTGGTCAAATGGAGATATTAATACTTATCTCTCAGAGTTGCTGTAGGAGTAAATTATTTAATGCATTTGGAAATCTCTGAGAACTCTTCGTTCATTGGATAGTATTGTAGATCACCCAGTAGAGCTAGGTAGAGGAATGGGCCACAGGATTGGAATGTTTTTAAAGTATATGGAGGAATAAAAGATCTTATTTAAATTACCCTTGAACTTGGTGGTGCTGGGAGTGGGAGAGGATGAGGTAAACCGGCCAGAAGGAGACTGGAGCTGGTAATGATTTCTAGGGGTGGTCTGGGGGAGGAAAGGGAGTGAGGGTTATTAATCAGTGAAGCATTGTTAAGCAGTAGCAATATCTTGGGCAGTGCCAGTGGAGTGTTTTTGTGCTCCTGGAGGAAACATTGTAAACAATTGTCCTAAGTGTCTTTGTCCTGCTTGGTCAATTTGGGGTCTGAAAGACCTGTGGTGAGCCACTCCTCTTTTCTCCTATAGTGGCTCAGTGTTGAGAGCATCCGCATCTCTGGCCACTGGGGATTACCTAGAAAAGTACTTGGTAATGACTCAATCTAGGTACTCCTAGCTGGTAACTTCTAGCAGAGCTGGAGGGGAGGACAGGTCAGGGGCCTAGGCCCCGGTTCTAACACAGGAGAGGTACCTGCTTGGGAAGAAGGTAGCATTTCTGTTGTTGTTGTTTGGTTTTTTTTTTTTTTTGAGACAACAGTTGATCATTCCTCAAGGGTTTTGGAATCAGATTGACCTAGATTCACATTGCATCTTTACCATTTATATCATCCTAGATAAGTCAGTATGAAAACAAAATTGTAACATTTACCTTTCAGGGTTACTGTTATGATTAGAGATAATGTTTATAAAGCTCCAACCATAGGGCCCCATGCATATTAGCTGTTCAAGTAAATGATAGTTGTTTTGCTGTTACTAACAATTAACAAGGTTAAGTCAATGAGACCACTTTCATAACACATCTCTCAGGTTACCCATGGATTTGCTTGTTTGTGGCCCTTTGGGGGTTCTATGCTTAGTATTTGTTTTAATTAGGACTCAGTTGCATGTAAAATTACTAAATTGGATGTGGATGGAAATGGCAATTGAAGGGAGGGATGGGGGAGACATTGCTGTTTTCCTTTGGCTCCAAGCTCCTAAGGGTTGGCCTTAGTCTTCAGAGTTTTACTTCTTTATCCTTTTTTCCATTTCTTTTATTTTCCCCATTTTTTTATCCTTAAGTAACTCTGTTTTGCATTTTGTAATTTTTGAAAAATTGTGGTGAAATATTTATATACACATGTTAAAATTTACCGTTTTAACCATTTTAAAGTGTACAATTCAGTGACATTTAAGTACTTTCACATTGTTATGCAACCATCCTACCATCTATCTCCAGAACATTTTTCCTGTTGCACAATTGAAACTCATTAAACAGTAACTCCCCATTTTCCTCTCCTTCCAGCCCTCAGCAACAACTATTCTACTTTCTGTCACTGTGGAATCATACAGTTTTTGTCATTTTATGAGTGGCTTTCACTTAGCATAATGTCTTCAAGGTTCATCCATGTTGTAGCATGTGTCAGAATTTCCTTCCTTTTTAGGGCTGAATAATATTCCATTATATGTATATACCATTAAAAAAATCTGTTCATCTGTCAGTGAACACTTAGATTGCCACTACCTTTTGACTATTGTGAATTTCCCATTGCTTACTTGCTTATTTATCTATCTATCTATCTATCTATTTATTTATTTTTGGCTGCATGGGGTCTTTGTTGCTGTGCATGGGCTTTCTCTAGTTGCAGCGAGTGGGGACTCCTCTTCAGTGTGGTGTGTGGGCTTCTCATTGCAGTGGCTTCTTTTGTTGTGGAGCATGGGCTCTAGGAGTGCAGGGTTCAGTAGTTGTGGCATGTGGACTCAGTAGTTGTGGCACACGGGCTTAGTTGCTCCGTAGCATGTGGGATCTTCCTAGACCAGGGATTGAACCCGTGTGCCCTGCATTGGCAGGCGGATTCTTAACCATTGCGTCACCAGGGAAGTCCCCTCATTGCTTTTTATTTTTGCTTTTTTTTTTTTTTTTTGCGTTACGAGGGCCTCTCACTGCTGTGGCCTCTCCCATTGCGGAGCACAGGCTCTGGACGCGCAGGCTCAGCGGCCATGGCTCACGGGCCCAGCCGCTTCGCGGCATGTGGGATCCTCCCATACTGGGGCACGAACCCACGTCCCATGCATCAGCAGGCGGACTCTCAACCTCTGCGCCACGAGGGAAGCCCCCTCATTGCTTTTTAATATAACAGCAAGTCCCCCTGTCTCTTTTTCTTTTTCTTTACAAATATTTATAGAGCACCTTTTTCATGTTCACTGATTTTAGTATTGGAGACATGGCAGTGAACAAGACAAAGCGTTTGGAGCTTACATTCTGCTGATGAGAATGGGTCCCCCTTTGGAAGTCTTGTGGGGGCTGGTGCTCTGATTTGTAGAGTTTGTGTCAGGCCAGAGTTTGTATCAGTAGTGTGCTACCATCTTGAATGTTGCTGTCCTTAGACCCATTTTTCCTTTGTGTCTTAACTTTGACACCTTCTCTCAGAGGCCTTATATGAGCCCCCAGGCTGAATTGTTTGCTCCTACTCTGTGCTAACCACCTTTCACTTATCTTTACCATAATGCTACCTAACTGTCTCTTCTGCTGGAGTTATCTCCTACTGGACTGGCACCCTTGTTGATTGGTTCATGTGCAGCTGCTTGCCTATAGTACATCAGGCATTCAGGTCCTTTGGGACAGGCCCCTGATGACTTCTGCAACCATGTCTTTCACCACTGCCCACCTTGCACTTTGTACTCTAGCAACACTGAAATGAATATAATTTCCCCAGATAAATTGTTAAATTGTTCCTATTCTCTAGACTGTGCCTTTTTCCTAGAATGCCCTTCTGCCCTTCTCCAGGTTCGTACCTTTTTCCTTTAAATGAGTCGTCTTTCAGAAAGCCTTTGTGGACCCTCTCTAGACTATTTTGCCACATTCTTGTTGCTGGCTTCTGTCATGGTCTTTAAAACACTGTATGGTAATTGACTGGTTTCATGCCATCAAGGAACTCACAGATTTTAGCACTAGGTATTAGCTGGATTTCTGCCATCTTCTTCCAGTCATCAAGCTTCAGTCCTCACCTCACTCATTGAACTTGACTTTGCTGTTGACAGACATTCTGCAGATGAAAGTGACCTCCTGGGAATCTGATTGGATTTCCTTCTTATTGCTCTCCCATTGTGTTTCACCCTTGTAGTTTTGTCAGTTCTCACTAGGATTAACGTAATCCTTCTGTATAGAAATAATATGCCTTTTATATTCTTCTCACTTGGCAGAGAGTCCAAAGATCTTGATCAATCCTGATGGTATTTAATATTCTGACTTTTCTTCTGTAAATCTCCTCCACCCTGTGGTTTTTTGAAAAATGCCTATTATGGAAAATTGGAAAACTTGGCAGCATCTCCCTATAGCCTATTCTTCCTACGTCCTACCATGCAGAAATAAACTTTAAAAGTTTTCAGCATTTAAAAAAGTTTTTTTCCTATTTTATATAAAGATCATTATATATACTGTTTGTGGAGTGCTTTTTAATTTAATATTAGGTTATAAGCATTTTTCAGTGTCAAATTTTTTTGTTCAGTATCTATGACTATGCATTGCATGATGTGATTTATTTACTCATAACCTTATTGTTGGACATGTAAGTTACTTTCCATTTTTGGATATTATAATACTGGGATAAGCATCTTTATAAATTTTGGTCTGTATTTTTTGTTAACTTTATTCAGATAAAAATTTAGGAATACAGTAATTGGGATAAAGGTATACTATTTTTAAGGCTCTTGCTATATACTGTCAAGTTGTTCTCCTAGTTCATTGCAGGGACTCAATAAATATAATATTTGTTAAAGGAAAGAATAACTACTCCCCCAAAAGACTGTACCTAGTCATGCTTTCAACAGGAGGGAATGAGTACCTGTAATCCTCATACTGCCTTTCATATTTGACCCTATAAGCACCCTCTGTCCTTATTTGTTCATAGTTAGGGCTTTATTCTCTTGTTAGTTTCAGATTTAGTTGCTTTGTCTATTTTCAGGTCATGTAAAATCAGGTCTTTGCTCCTTCTCTCTCAAAGAAGAGAGACTTTCTCCTTATTTGGTCATGTTCCTTCTTCACCCTTCCATCATTCGTTGGTAGTATCTTCGGACTCAGCGGTCTCTTCCTGTAACCACAGAGTATGGAAAAACTTGACCAGTCTCATAGGTAATGTTTAAAATATGGAAAGAGAGTAAGCCCTAGTAGAAGAAAATCTAGTACTAGTTTCTGAGAGACCAAAGGGGATTCTTGTTTCTGTCCTAGCTGAGTGATCTTAACCTTTATTCACTCTGGGACTGTTTCTTATCTGTGAGACAGACCTACAAGAATACTTTCCCTATTTACCACATAGGCTTGGTTGGATTAATCAGTTCTTGGTGTGATTAATCAATTCAAAATACATTCTTTTTTTATTTTTTTAAAGGAATGTATCAGTGTTGATTTTTATTTCTACACTTATTTACTGGACAGAAGAAAATCATCTCTCTTGATTTGTTTTATACAAGTTAACTTCTAATTTTTTTTTTCACAATACATTCTTATTGAATGGCTGCTGTGTGAAGATTGTATGATAAATTCAGGGAGGTGTTCCTCTTGTCACAGAACTATGATATCTTCAGTTCATTCATTCAACCAGTCATCCATTATTTATTCAGCTGGTCAGCAGATGTTTATTGAGGTTTTATGCTAAATATTAATGGGGAGGAAGACAGCAGATAAGTTGTAATTCAGTGTTGATAGTAACAACAACAGCAACTAACAGTTAATGATTGCCTACTATGTGCCGGGCACTATTCTAAGCCCTTTACCTGTATTAATTCATTTAATTATCACAATAAACTTTTAGGTACATGCATAATTACTGTTCTGTACAAATTACAGTAAGGTACAAAGGAGAATGTAAAAATAGTTAACCGTTTAGTGAATGCCCACATGAGCCAAATATTCTTTAGATAGTTTACGTACATTTTCTTTCATCCTCACCACAACTCTGTAGGTTTAGGTATTATCATTTTACACCTGAGAAAGTAGAGTCTCAGGAAGATTAAGAAATGTGTTAATTTCATACAGTGTGTAAGAGGTAGAGTTGGAATTGAACCCACTTTTAGTCCAGTTCCAAAGCCTTGGTTCTTAAGATTTTATTGGTTCAAGGCAGGAGGGTAGGTAAAGCTCTCTAGACTAAGGAATTATGGGATCAAAGATATCAGAGTCCATTGCCTTTTAAGAGAATTGGAGGTAAACTGAAAGCTACTTTCTTAAAATTGTGAGATTGTGCCTTCCATTTCCCCATATATCCCCACCTTTCCAGGACAGGCTAAGTAATCCTCTCATACCAGTGTGAGCATGTAGGTAGTTTTTTTTTTTTTTTTTTTTTGCGGTACGCGGGCCTCTCACTGTTGTGGCCTCTCCCGTTGCGGAGCACAGGCTCCGGATGCGCAGGCTCAGCGGCCATGGCTCACGGGCCCAGCTGCTCGGCGGCATGTGGGATCTTCCCAGACCGGGGCACGAACCCGTGTCCCCTGCATCAGCAGGCGGACTCTCAACCACTGCGCCACCAGGGAAGCCCATGTAGGTAGTTTTTAAGTACTGTACTTGTGGCTCTTGCTGTTTGTTGATGGCACGTGGCAGTTCTGAATGCTTTAGCCAAGTGCCTAATAACTGAAAATGTTATATTCATTCAGGACAGCTGCACCATGTAACCAGATGGGATTTTAAATTGACATGTTCATATTTTTAAAGCTAATAAAAAAATGTCAATTTGCAACCTGATGTTGCCATGTTAGAATTAATTTTTTTCTCCAATAAATAGGCAGTGTTTCGTTAAACTCCTGTTAAATTGTTCACACTTGTTGCACACTGCACAGATGTGCTCAGCTGGCTGAAGTGGTTTTCCAAGATTGTGTGCGGTGAAAAAGAGAAAGATGTATAGTTTTAGTCTGAAGTCCAGAATGGCTATTGAATAAAAAGAGTGAGTATAATTTTTTAGAGTTTATGTAACTGACTTTAATAGTTGCTTTTGTAGTTGTGCTATATAATTGAATCATGGTGTTACAGCTTTGGGTGGCATAGACTAATGGAGAGAGACCCATTTAAAATGGTTGTGTTTAAAACTATTTGCATCAGATGGGCCCTGTCTCATCACTTTTTTTTTTTTTTCCATTTTTGAAAAAAATTGTGGTAAAATATACTGTCTCTTCACTTTTTGCAGCAACTTCCTGACTGGTCTCCCTGCTTCTGTCTCACCTCCCCCAAATCATCCTCCATACTGCTGCTCTGTGAGTTTTAATGTAGCTTTCACTCCTCTTTCCTGCTTTAAAACTTTCGGAGGTTTCCCATAGCTTTGAGGATAAAATTCAAACTCCTTAGTTTAGCTTGCAGATTTTTTTCATGATTCGGCCTCTGCTTGCCTCATTAGCCTCAAATTGTCTTTCTCATGTTGTTCCAGCCAACCTGAACTACTTGACATTTACTGTCAAGTCAAATTCCTATACCTTCATCAATGACGTTGTCTCTATTTGTGACACCCTCTCGCCCTTTCTTCATCTCCCAACCTTTTAATTTCCTTTCAAAATATAGCTTGGGTTCATTTCTAAGCAGCCTCCCTTGTGGTTCCCCCACCCTTTGCCACATCACACCACTGGATTCTGAGCCTGTCCTTTGTTTTCTTCATAGTTTCTGGTATTTCCCCTTATCATAGAGCACTTTGCGCTTTGTATTATTCCAATTTAAATTTCTATCTGCCTAAACTAGAACTTATTTATTTCTCTTTCTTTAGCCTCTAGCCCTTATAGATGTTCAGAAAATGTGCCAAATGACTATTTTTTAATATTAAGAGCATACTTTATATTT
Source organism: Pseudorca crassidens (assembly GCF_039906515.1). NCBI lineage: Eukaryota > Metazoa > Chordata > Mammalia > Artiodactyla > Delphinidae > Pseudorca > Pseudorca crassidens. Next base: position 52,252,777 of record NC_090304.1, on the reverse strand, counting down.
TTTATATAGAGAGGATATATTAATTTGAGTGCCCAAAAGTGTGATAAATTTTGAACAGTGTCTCTCTGTTTTTATTTCTGCCGAGTTGTAAGATTGTTCCAGTATTTGAAAGAAATTCCTTTTAGAATCAACTGCAGTTTAATTACATGCCAAACTTGAAACAAGAAATAAGCTTCTTCTTTATCAAGTCTTACATTAAATAGTGGAGCCTTGGTTTGGGGAGAGGGACTGAACAAAGGCTTTCTCATTACCTCTAGCTATCGTGGTTCCTACCTCTTTCCACAAGTTGGGATGATGGTGGGTAATTATACTGATTCTAGCCTATAAAGAACATTGAACTTATGGAGCAGAGACTCTGGTGGGCTGTGATAATACGAAAGGTGGGACAAGCTCTCTGTTACCCAGTGTCATTCCTAAGAGACATTTACTGGGAGTTTAGTAAGTGCTAGGTGCTGCGATAGAGAAATGAATTAGGCATAGCTCCTGCCAAACTGCCCGCTAGACTGTGTTCCTCAGAAAACATACACAATCTAGACACAGCCCTGTCCAATTGAACTTTCTGCAGTGATGGAAATATTCTATATCTGGGTTATCCAGTGTGGTAGTCACCAGCCATATGTGGCTGTTGAGTGCTTGAAATATAGCTAGTGAGGCTGAGGAACTGAATTTTAAATTTTATTTAGTGTTAGTTAACATAAATTTGAATTTAAGAAGGTATGTGTGGCTAATGTATGGGAAAGCAAACATCCAGAAGGGCAAATTGGTAGGTAGACAGACATGTAAGTAAGGAAGTATAATTAAGTGTATGTAATAGGTGCTATGATAGAAATATATCTAGGGTTCGGTTAGATAATATCTGGGGTAAAGTGGAACCCAAAGGAAGAAGTAGATTAGTCAATTCTGGCAGTGGGGAGAGGGATTTAAGAAAAGTTTCATACCTTTATGAGTCTTAAAAGATGAATGGGTATACCTGATTGTCACATGCTAGCTTAAACAGTTACCACTGTCTTAGAGCATTCAGAGGTTACTAGTTTTCCAAGAATCAAGACATAGTAAAACATAGTTACTCTTGAAACGTCGCTGTACACAGTGTAATCTTATCTTTGATTCAAAAAGAAATTTGGAGATAGGAACTTGTAAAAGTTTGGAGATAGATCATTATTTTTTTTTGATCATTATTATTAGAGCACTTATTGTATAAAATTGATGAGAAAGCTGGTAAATTGGTAATCCCTTTATTATATAATAATATAATAACTTATATTAGTTGGCACTTGCACTTTAAAATGGAAAAAAATGTTCAATTTTTGCATGAACAAACAGCATTTACTAGAGATAGGCTAGTTTTCTAGCCACTGGCAATAGAGTAACACAGGTATGTTCTTGCTATTATGAGAGTTACTGGTTGGAGGAGCACACCATACATACCCTTGTATTTTTTTTAATTAATTTTTTTTTTTTTTGGCTGTGTAGGATCTTAGCTGCGGCACACGGGATCTTCATTGAGGCATGTGGGATCTTTTGTTGTGGTGCACAGGCATCTCTCTAGTTGTGGCGTGTGGGTTTTCTCTCTCTAGTTGTGACACACCGGCTCCAGGGCACATGAGCTCTGTAGTTGTGGTGCGTGGGTTCCAGAGTGTGTGGGCTCTGTAGTTTGTGGCATGTGGGCTCTGTATTTGAGGCACACGAGCTCAGTAGTTGTGGCGCGCGGGCTTAATTGCCCCATGGCATGTGGGATCTTAGTTCCCTGACCAGGGATTGAACCCGCGTCCCCTGCATTGTAAGGTGGATTCTTTACCACTGGACCACCAGGGAAATCCCCATACCCTTGTATTGATCTGTGTGTGGATATATGCCCTCTATGTAAAGATAACAACATGGTACTGTTGAATATGGGATGAGAGCTATGGATAGTACTGCCTTAAGTCAGGAAAGGAGATGAACGCTATGGTCTGGGTGAATTATAACAGATTTTGTAAAAATGGATGGGACCTGAGTTATTTCATGAAAGGTGAATTGAACTTAGGTAAACCAAATTTTGGTGGTGATGAGTCTCATGGGAACGGCAGCAACAAAGGTGCTGAAGCAGGTTTTCAGGGCATACTTAAGGGGCAGAGGGCTTCATGTTTGGCAGGCGCTCAGAGTTCTTGAAAAGGTGTATCTGGAAAGAAAGGCAAGAGCCAGTTTACAGAAGGACCTTACATGCTAATTAAGGTGTATAGAGTTTATTCTGAAGGTAGTGGGGAGCTGCTGATAGGTTTTATTAGGGATTTGCTGTCATTTTTTTTTTTTTTCCAGAAGCAGTTGTGGGTTATCTAGAACTCTTGGGGAGATGGCCTGCAGATGCACCATACTTTTGTGTGTGTGGGTATTTATGAGGAATTATGGATTGCATCATGGTGCTTATAGGAACCCTCCTTGTGTAGTACTAGTACACTGAAAAAGATGGGTAAGCTCTTTCTTTTAATCTGACTTTATTCATTTATGCAATTATTTATATATTCAAATATGAGTGCTTCTCTGTGCCAGGTTCTGTGCCTGGGGATCTAGATGTAAGTTATAATTTCTGCCCTTCAGGAGCTCATAATCACGTTTTCGTCTGGCGTGAGTTTTTGTTTGATAAATCAGGGGCACCTGACCCATCCTGAGGACTAAGGATGAGGGCCCCAGTGGGTGGTGCTGACCATCCATTTTAGATATTCCCTAGTTCCCACCACATGGCGGTGACTCCTTTTCCTCCCCAGTATATGCTTATTTCTCCTCTCACTTTGCCAGCCAGAGAATTCTTGCTTCCCCTGCAGCCTGCTGCCTGGCTAGAACACTGTGGCTTTTTCTATTTCTGTCACTTTATGTTAATTAAGCTAATTGTGGCTTAAAAAAATTTTCCACCTGCGTATGTGTCTGTTTGTCTAAGGGAGAATAGAGGAGAGGAAGTAGTCTCTATGCAAGTTTCTGAGCAAAAAGAGCTCTGCTGCAAGCATCCCAGCTGCTAGGTGAGCCAGAAGTGCTCCCAAGATATCCCAGGATTATGAACGTCCTTGTGAGGACCAAGACAAAACCAGTTAATAAGATAGCTAAGAAAAACAAAGTGTAAACTTTAAAAACTTGCCATTTGTTTGGAATAAGCCAACAAACCAGACATTTCAAGCGTGAAGGGAAAAAGGAATAAAGCTAACATTTATTGAGGAGCAGCCCCTGATCTAAGTGCTTTGCATATAATTCCTACATCAACTCTTCTTTTTTTTTAAACAATTTTATTGATTTATTGATTGATTGGCTGCGTTAGGTCTTTGTTGCAATGCACGGACTTCTCATTGTGGTGGTTTCTCGTTGCGGAGCACGGGCTCTAGAGTGCGCAGGCTTCAGTAGATGTGGCGCATGGGCTCAGTAGTTGTGGCTCGTGGGCTCTAGAGTGCAGGCTCGGTAGTTGTGGCTCATGGGCCTAGTTGCTCCGTGGCATGTGGGATCTTCCCAGACCAGGGCTTGAACCCGTGTCCTCTGAATTGGCAGGCAGATTCTTAACCACTGTGCCACCAGGGAAGCCCCCCTATATCAACTCTTGAAGATAGGTGATATTTCTTGCTGATGAGGAAATTAAAGTTTAGAGAGGTGAAATAGAAGGTCAGAGTTTGAATCCTGGCTCCTTTACTTCTTTCCCTTTGCTTTTTAGCTGTGAGATCTTTGCAAGTTACTTAACTGCCTGATTCTCACTTTACTTGGTGGTTAAAAAATAAATAAATAAATAAAAAAAGGAAGGGTGGCAGCCAATAATACTTAAGTCAAAGGATTCTTTTTTAGGATTAAATGAAAAACCTCCTGTGAAAAAATCTAATTCAGAAACATAGTAGGTGCTCAGTTAAGTTTGGTTGAATGTGAACCTTTTGACACTTTGTTTAATCAGTGATTCCTTTTAAGGAACAGATTAAAATTCCTAGAAAGACTAAGATGTTTTTACAAAGAAACATGGAGAATTAAATGCAGTCTAGGGTTAAATAAATACGGCTAACAGGTATATTTATTATTTGGTGTATTATGTTTATTTGATAGAAGCAACAGGAGAGAAAGGAACTTATGTGCTGAGGAGGCTTCACTGACCTTCCTTGAATAATAAGGTCTGATTATGCAGAAAGTTAGAAAGTTAGTTCCACGTACCCTCTCTTCCATCATCAAGCTCCTCCTTAGGTCCCCGTTCATGCTGTTGGCACTTTAGTTTGGCTTATTGTGCTGCTTTTTTTTTTCTTTTTTAAAGTTTCTGCTTTTCAGATAAATAAGCACTGATACATAAGTCATAAACTATGAGGTATGAGGGAATAAAGAACTTAAGTAGAAACAAGGGATATTTGCTTAGTGTTGGGCATGGAGTTAAGTTATAGCATCCATTTGTGGGATGGGGATACAGAGTGTGATGTTTGTTCTGCAGAGCCTTGGGCTAAAGGGGACAGTCCTTTGCCCAGAGCAAATATGAAAACTACTCAAAAGTACAAAGTGCCACAAAGTAGGATGGTGGCACTTTGAATCTGACAGTATTGGAGGGCAGTATTAAAATTGGGATGCTGGAGTCTCGGGCAGAGGGGGTCTTAGTAGATTGTGTGTGTGTGTGTTTCCTGCCTGTGATGATCTAGAACTGTCATTATTTTGCTTTTTCTTTTATGGGCTGCATTGGGGCATGGTTCGGAAGGGAGTGGCTGTGGAACCAGCTACATTTAATTATGTACTTTTTTTACAAGAATGCTCTTGATGTTTCCACAGTGCTTTTAATCTGCTATATTGGTTGTATAGTATGTCTGCTTCTAATGTGGTTCTGTTCAGTTGAAATCTTAGGTCGTCAGGACTAGCCTGAGTAGTTATCTTTGTCAACTTCTATCTGCAATATTTAATATAGTATTTTATGCTGTGGTATAGTGGTTAAGGGCCTGGGCTATAGAGTCAGACTGCCTGAGTTTGAATTCAGTCTGAGTTAACTAGCTATGTGATCTTGAGCAAGTGGGTTGGCCTTACTAGGCTTAGCCTTCTCATTTGTGAAAGAGAGGTCTAATAGTTGGGGTTATGGTCACGGTTAAGTGAAATAATGTGCTCGCTCATAGTAAACACTCATAAACATTAGCTATTATTATAATTTTACTTGAAGTAACATTACCACATATGCCTAGCTTATTTATTTATTCATAAATAAATAAATTGTGGTTCATAAAATTTACCGTTTTTTAAACTATACAGTTCAGTGATATTAAGCACATTAATATTCTTGTGCAACCTTCCCACCATCCATCTCCAGAACTCTCTCCATCTTGCAAAAGTAAAACTCTACACCCATTGAACAACCACCCCCCATTGTCCCCTCCCCCAACTCCTGGCAACCACCATTCTACTTCCTGTCCCTGTGATTTTGACTACTCGAAGTGCCTCATATAAGTGGAAGCATACAGTATTTTTCTTTTGTGACTGGCTTATTTCACTTAGCATAATGTCCTCAAGGTTCATCCATGTTGTAGCATATGACAGAATTTACTTCCTTTTTAAGGCTGAATAATTGTATATATACACCAGATTTTGCTTATCCTTTAACAGTTAATGGATACTTAGGTTGCTTACACATTTTAGCTATTGTGAATAATGCTGCTATGAACACAGGTGTACAAACATCTCTTTGAGACCCTGCTTTTAGTTTTTTTGAGTATATACCCAGAAATGAAACTGCTAGATCATATGGTTATTCTTTGTTTAATTTTTTGAGGAAACATTATAGTGTTTTCCACAGCAGCAATACCATTTTACATTTCCACCGATGGTGCACAAGGATTCCAATTTCTCCACATCCTCACCAACACTTGTTATTTTCTTTTTTTTTTTTTTTTTTTTGGTAATAGCCATCCTAATGAGTGTGAGGTGGTATCTCATTGTGGTTTTGATTTGTGTTTCTTTAATGATTAGTGATATTGAGCATCATTTCAGTGCTTATTGAACATTTATATATCTTCTTTGGAGAAATGTCTGTTCAGGTCCTTTGCCCATTTTTGAATCAGGTTTTTGTTGTTGTTATTGTGAGTTTTAGGAGTTATCTATATATTCTGTATATTAATCCTTTATCAATATATGATTTGCAAATATTTTCTTCCATTCTATGGGTTGCCTTTTTACTCTGTTGATAATGTCTTTTGATGCACAACAGCTTACTTTTTAATATGTATGCAGGTTTTCTTAAATTTTACTTTTATTTTTTATAAATTTATTTATTTTTGGCTGTGTAGGGTCTTTGTTGCTGCGTGCGGGCTTTCTCTAGTTGCAGCGAGTGGGGGCTACTCTTCGTTGTGCTGCACGTGCTTCTCATTGCAGTGGCTTCTCTTGTTGCAGAGCATGGGCTATAGGTGTGCGGACTTCAGTAATTGTGGCAGCCGGGCTCAGTAGTTGTGGCTCACAGGTTCTAGAGCGCAGGCTCAGTAGTTGATGGCGCAAGGGCTTAGTTGCTCCGCGGCACGTGGGATCTTCCCGGACCAGGGTTTGAACCCTGTCCCCTGCATTGGCAGGCAGATTCTTAACCCCTGCACCACCAGGGAAGCCCCTTAAATTTTACTTTTAAGTTAACAGTAGAGTTGACCTTTCTGTGTCAGAATTTAATAACACTTAGATTTGTGTAATCACTACCACAGTCAAGGTACAGAATAGTTCCATCACCCCAAAAAACTTCCTTTTCACAGCCTAGCTTTTTAATAAGTGCTTTTGGTGGTATCATTAAGATGTCTTGTTTCAGGAATTACCAAGGTCAGTTACAAACCCGTCTGAAGTGTGTATGGTTCTTTATTGGTTTACTGGGGAATGCTGTGAACTTTTTTTGTCTTTCTCTCTTTCTTTTTTTCCCCCACATAGGTGACCTTGGGAATCAGATCCAGCCAACTCTGTTTTCATGTAGCATAGCACTGCTGACCCAGTAGTTAAACGCAGGGATATTGGATTTTGTGTTATACAGTTTTGATCATCATTCTGTTAATCTGTGATTATAAATCTGTGTTCTTATGACCTCTTAGTTCTTAGTACTTACTTTTATGAGTAAGTGCTACAGCTAGGTCTTAATTATGCTTACTAGCAAGAAGTTGGGGATGAGCGGTGAGAAAGAGCCCTAGATTTGGAGATAGTGAATGCAGGACCAACTCCTGGCTCTGATAATTTACTATAGGTCTGAAATCATTTATTTATTTGGCTGCACCATGCGGCATGAGGGATCTTAGTTCCCCAACCAGGGATTGAACCTGAGCCCCCTGCATTGGGAGCGTGGAGTCTTCACCACTGGACCATCAGGGAAGTCCCTAAATCATTTAACTTTTATGAGCTATGGATTTCTTACCTGCAAAATGGATGAGTTGATAACTCCTGTCTCACAGCCTTTTTGGTTGTATTGAGTAAAATAAAGTGAGAGTTATCTAGCCTTCAATAAATGTTAACTTTTCTTTTTCCTTAAAAATTTTTTTTTATTTACTGTTTTACAAAAACTATTTTAATTTTTAGAAATTCCATATATTTGGCAACCACAGCCAAGGCCAGTCTCATCTGTGCTTGGCTTTTATAAGCTCTTATTTTATCTCCTAATGCCAAGGACTTGTTCAAAGTCTGTCTGAAGATGAGCTCTGGTGAGCAATTTGATAGCTGCTGCTGTGAGATGAAAATCCTACCCTGAATAAATGTTAATTTGAATGTGAATGGTAAGAATGTTGACAAATGGAACCTGAAATAAACACCAGATTATATTTTTAAAGTTTTTTTTACTTTATTGAGCTATAATCCATGTACCATACAATTTGCCCATTAGTGTACAGTTCAGTGCTTTTTTATTCACAGAATTGTGCAGCCATTGTCACAGTCAATTTTAGATCATTTTCATTACCCGCAAAAGAAACATGTACCCTTTAGCAGCCACCCATACTTCTCCCATCTCCACCAGCCCTAGGCAACCAGTAATCTATCTTCTTTTTTTAAAAAATTCCTTCCTTCCTTCCTTCCTTCCTTCCTTCCTTCTTTCCTTCCTTCCTTCCTTCCGTCTTTGTTGCTGCGCGCAGGCTCTCTCTAGTTGCGGCGAGTGCGGGCTATTCTTCGTTGTGGTGTGTGGGCTTCTCATTGTGGTGGCGTCTCTTGTGGAGCACGGGCTCTGGGCACACGGGCTTCAGCAGTTGTGTCACGTGGGCTCAGTAGTTGTGGCTTGCGGAATTTAGAGCGCAGGCTCAGTAGATGTGGCGCACGGGCCGAGTTGCTCCGCAGCATGTGGGATCTTCCTGGACCAGGGTTCAAACCTGTGTCCCCTGCGTTGGCAGGGGGATTCTTAACCACTGTGCCACCAGGGAAGTCCACTAATCTGTCTTCTACAGTAGGTTTGCCTATTCTGGATATTTCATATAAAAGTTATCATATAGTAGTTGGCTTTTTATGACCAGACTTCTTTCATTTAGTATAATGTTTTCAAGGTTCATCCATGTTGTAGCATGTATCAATACTTCATTCCTTTTTACTGCAAAATATTCCATTGTATGGATATACCACATTTATTTATCTATTCATCAGTTAATAGACGTTTGGGTAGTTTCTGCTTTTTAGCTATTATGAATAATGCTGCTGTGACCATTTGTATATGAAGTTTTTGTGTGGATATTTGTTATATGTTTTCATTTCCCTTAGGTAGAAGAAATGAATTCTAGGAGTGAAATTGCTGGATCACCGGGTAATTTTATGTTTAACCCTTTGAGGAACTTCAGACTGTTTTGTGAAGTGGCTGCACCATTTTATTCCCCCCAGCAGTGTATGAGGGTTCCGGTTTCTCCACATCCTCTCCACCACTTGTCTTTTTTGTTTTGGTCATCCTAGTGAATGTGAATTGAATGGTATTTCACTGTGATTTGGTTTGTATTTCCTTGATGGCTAATGATGCTCAGTATCTTTTCATGTGTTTATTATCCATCTTATTACTATTTTTATGTACCTCTCTATGTTTTACTACCTAGCTAGGTAATATCCTTCTTTAATCAGATGGTGCTCTGTACCTAAAGGTGCTTATTAATACTTACTGATTTGTTAGCTGATTATAAGAGGATCCCAGAAGAAGAAAAATATGGCTTCATTTTACCATTCTCTCCTTTTTAAATTACTTCTACATTATCACTAGTTGAATTGAAAGTTCTCAGAGAGGATATCCAGAATTGAGAGATTTTCATTTGAAAATAATATTTAGTCTGTTTAGGGGAAGACTAGATTGAGGACATAAGATATTAATTACAAAATAATTAATGGCTAAATTGATTGCTGGTATGGATTATAGAGCACATACAATCTTGGCACTGGGGATATAGCAGTGAATAAATTAAAGTCCCTGATTTCAGTGGCACTCTAGTGGGCAGAGATATGAAAAATTAGGCAATGTATGGGGAAAGGGAGTTATTGAAAAGGAGTCTGTTTTACTTTTATTATTTTATTTTATTTTTGGCTGTGCCGCACAGCTTGCAGGATCTTAGTTCCCCAACCAGGATTGAACCTGGGCCTCTGGCAATAAGAGTGCCAAGTCCTAACCACTGAACCGCCAGGGAATTCCCAGGAGGGGTCTCTTTTAGATATGATTGGTTGACCTAGGCCTTTTTGGTGAGGTGAAATTTGAGAAGAGATGTTATGAAATAAAGGAACACGTCATATTAATAGTTTGAGGGAAGAATGCTTTAGGCAGAGAGAACTGTAAGCATTAAAGCCCTGAGGTGGGGTTGTGCTCAGTTTATCAATGAACAACAAGGAGGGAAAGAATGTTCCTGCTGTTCACATTAAGGAGTCCAATGCTTGCATATTCTTGGTCTTTGCTTTTGGCCACTTCAGAGTGGTTCCCAAACAACATGAATGTTGGTGTTAAAATTTAATTTTACTGCAGTGTGGCTGAAGTGTAATGAGCAAAGAGGACAGTGGTAGTGGGTAAGATCAGATAGGTAGAGTGGATCCAGATTACATGGTGTCTTGTAGCCCATGGTAATAGCATTTATTTTATTCTGGTTGAGATGAGAAACCACTGCAGGATTTTGAACAGAGTAGAGTGACATGCTCTAATTGAATTTAAAAGGATCATTTTGGCTTCTGAGGAGAGAGGGATAGGGGATGGATAGGGCAAGGGCAGAAGCAGGGGAATCAGATAGGAAGCTGTAACAAGAGTTAGGGAATGAGATAAAGGAAGCTTGAGACAGTGTGGTAGCAGTAGAGGTGGTAAGAAATTGTTGGAATCAGGATATGTTTTGAAAGTAGAGCTGACAGAATTTGCTGATAGATTGAGGATTATGAGATTAAGAAAATAGTCAATGGAAGGTTTTTGACTTGAGTGACTATAAGATTGGAGTTGCTGTTTTCAGAGATGGGAAAGACTGGCAGGTGCAGGTTTGTAGAGGGGGGTCAAGTGTTTGATTTTAGACATATTACATTTCAGATGGCTGTAAGACAACCAAAAGGAGATGTTGGGTAGGCAGTTGGATAAACAAGTCTGGAATTCAGAGAAGTCCAGGTTAGAAATGGAAATCATTAGTATATGTAAAGTCATGGAGTAGATGTGATCACCCAAGAAATGTGTATAGATAGAGCAGAGAAGAGATCTGACATTTGAGCTCTGGACATGCTGACCTAGGTGGTGGTGGGGCGGGGGTAGGGTTGAGAAGATCAAAGGATCAGCCAGTGAAGTACAAGAAGAATCAAGAGAAAGTGGAGTACCAGAGGTCAACTAGTTTGGGGGGTAATGGCAGGTGTCCCAGCTTGGTTGCCTGGAGACCTAGAGTCTAGTTATTTTTCGGTTCTAAGTAACTGTGGGACATTGGACAGTTCACTTACCTTTTTGGGCCTTAGAGTGATCTCTGAAGTGAAAGCCTTGACTAGATTGTCTCTAAACTTTTTCTCATTGTCATAATTTCTCATCATATATTTATATAACACATTATAGTTTGCATAAAACATTTTCATGTGTTTATTGGATTTAATCATCATAATAGATCTATGGGCCTTATTTTTTTATACCCACTTTACAGATAAAATTAAACAAGTTTAGAGACTTGTCCAAAGTCACACAGTCATAGTCAGTTAGAGACTTGAACCCACGTCTGCCTGATTGCAAAGCCAGTGCTCCTTATGCTATGTAACAAGTACTTTTTTTTTTTTTTTTTGCGGTACGCGGGCCTCTCACTTTTGTGGCCTCTCCCGTTGCGGAGCACAGGCTCCAGACGCGCAGGCCCAGCAGCCATGGCTCACAGGCCCAGCCGCTCCGCGCCATGTGGGATCTTCCCGGACCGGGGCACGAACCCATGTCCCCTGCATCGGCAGGCGGACTCTCAACCACTGCGCCACCAGGGAAGCCCTATAACAAGTACTTTTTTACACTAATATTCTAGAGCTCTGTGATTTTGATCACAGAATTCATTCATTGATTCACTGAATATTTGTTGAGCACCTGCAATGTACTAGTCACTGTTCTAAGCACAGGGGATACAGTTGTGACCAAGAAAAAGTCCTTGTCCTCAAAAATCTTTCATTCTAGGGGCTTTCCTGGTGGCGCAGTGGTTGAGAGTCCGCCTGCTGATGCAGGGGACACGGGTTCGTGCCCCGGTCCGGGAAGATCCCACATGCCACGGAGCGGCTGGGCCCGTGAGCCATGGCCGCTGAGCCTGCACGTCCGGAGCCTGTGCTCCGCAATGGGAGAGGCCACAACAGTGAGAGGCCTGCGTACCGCAAACAAACAAACAAACAAACAAAAAAACCAAAAAACTTTCATTCTAGTGGGAGAGACTGACAGTAAACAAACAAATAAACTAATAAATAATACAATTTTAGTGTCATAATAAAAAAATAAAGCAAAGTAAGGGAACAGTGTATGTTGGGAGGGATGATCAAGAAAAGCTTCTCTGAAGAGATGGCGTTTGAGCAGAGCCCTGAATGATCTAGAGTAGAAAACGTTGAGAAGATGTGAAGGTAGAGGAAATAGCAAGCAGAAAGGTCCAGAGGTAGGAATTTGCTAGCTGTGTTTGAGGAACCGCAAGAAGGCCATTATTGGTTGGACAGGAGGTTGACAAACAATGCATAGAGCTTTGGAATCATTTAGCCCTGGGGGGTCATTTCTGACTCCTGTCACTTAATTTGCTGTGTGACTGGGCAGAGTACCTGACTTTTCTGAGTTTTAATTTCCTTATATACAAAATGGAGATAAAAGAAAGGCTGTCTTGAGAATTAAAAGACAATATATGTACAACACCTAGAATGTTGCCTGGCACATTACTTTATTAAATATATGCTTACTGCACATCTACTATTATCAGCTGTGTCATTAGACACTCATTCCACTATCATCTGGTAAATTCAGTTCGTTTTTCTCTGTTTTTTCAAGTTATTTTACTCTGTTTTTTCAAGTTGTTCTAGTCAGCAGATCTTAAAGTTCTATTCTTGTGCCTGGGCTCTGCTAGGCATTCTCCCTGAACTCACCTTTGTATTGAAAAATCAAGGAAGAAAGTGTTGGACTGAAAAGAAAATGATTTAGAAGTTGATGAGTAGGTACAAAAGTAAGGGCTTGGGATTCTGGTAATTGCAGCCTCTGATATATTCATTTATTATGGAAAGAAACTACCTGTGCATTTCTGTCATCTTTCCTCATCACTGAATGCTAGCTCTACTCCGGCACTTCCCAGCCAGGCTTCCTGCTGACCCAAACCTGCTTGCCTTAGGAAAATCAGATAGGAGCCAAGTCCTCCATCCTTATAAGACCATCTGTTTTCAGAGCCACAGCTGCTATCCTTACAATTGCAACCCAACACAACTGGAATGATTTATTCATCTCCAGGTAACATTTGTGCACCAGCCTTCCAGCAAACTATAGTATCAGCTTTACACTTAATGAAGCATCCAGCACAGGTGGGGAGCTGTACTGTAAAGGATGCTTCTGGCTTACGAATGGCTGATGGACAGGTAGAGGTAAGCTGTTAATCCTGAACGTGTGACCAGGGAGAGTAGAGTAAATACTGGGCAATAAGGGAGCATTTCTTGTCCAGTAAAGAGTCTCGATTGTATATACAATATTCCTGGAATTTCAAGATAATATAACTCATCTTTAAGTTAAATGTTGTACCGCTGTTGAGTTAGGTGAGAAAATTAAAATCCAGAAAGAGGAAGAAAGAGACTTCATTTAAGCTGCATACCAGTTTGGCACAGTTAAGTCTAGAACTCAGGTATTCCATTTCCCAGCCCACTGTTTACCTCCACATGTTTCATTGTGCAGTGAAAAACTTTAAAGCAAATATGAGATGGCATTATTATTTTTTGGCTCAGTTTATAACTTTCTGATACTGTGAACAAATCACAACTTTTGTCCCTCAACTAAATGACCGAGTTGCTAATTTTTTTGAACCTCTCTTCTTATATATAAAATGAGGATAATTAACACTTGTTCTGAATTATTTTATGGATTAAGCAAGGTAAAGTATACAAAAGCTGTTTAGGTTATTTTTATTAATCAGCAGATACTAAACAAATGCTAATTTGTCTTTTTCAGTTCACTTGAGCAGACACTGGTTAAACGTCTACTTTGTGCCAGCTCAGTTTCTAGACTCTTTACTTACATTATCTTTTTCTTTTTTTAAAAAAATAAATTTATTTATTTATTTATGTTTGGCTGCGTGGGGTCTTCTTTGCTGAGCGCAGGCTTTCTCTAGCTGCGGCAAGCGGGGGCTGCTCTTCGTTGCAGTGCACGCACGGGCTTCTCATTGCTGTGGCTTCTCTTGTTGCGGAGAACAGGCTGTAGGCGTGTGGGCTTCAGTAGGCGTGCGGGCTTCAGTAGTTGTGGCACGGGGCTCAATAGCTGTGGCTTAAGGGCTCTAGAGTGTAGTTGTGGCGCATGGGCCTAGTTGCTGTGTGGCATGTGGGATCCTCCTGGACCAGGGCTTGAACCCTTGTCCCCTGCCTTGGCAGGCAGATTCTTAACCACTGCTCCACCAGGGAAGTCCCTCATTATCTTATTTAACCTTTAGGTTCCTTTCTTTCTCCCCTTATTATATTTAGGATCTAATTGATACAATAGTACTTTTTCCGTAACAAAATACTTCTATAGTGAAATCTCCGTAACCGAGCACAGTTGTTGCAAACAAGTGATTCTTGCTTTAGAAAAATCTATAGTGTTAGTATGAACCTGTGCTGATATCTGTGGACCAGTGCAGGTAGAGCTAGTCTATGAGCCTTAGCTTCTGCCCTTCCTACAAGGTGCTTTGGGGACCCTGTGTTTAGAGGGCAAGTCATAACTATGACAGCACTCTTTGTCACCTCAGAGAAAGTTTCTGCTTCGGAATGCTTGGTTTTAGTGAATTGCTTCCTTTTCCACCTTAGGTTTTAGGCTCTTTGACAAGCCATCTTCTTCTCAAATCCAATTTCCCTTTACCACCAAGGGCTTGTAGACAGTAGTTCAGATGGAGAACAAAAGCTTTCTCCAGTTCCTGGTGGTTCTGTAAGAGTGGGAAGGCCTCAGGGAGAGGTTGCATCTGCTTAATGGAATTCAATTGTGATGTGTGCCTGACTAGGCTGTATTTTACCAGGCACTCTGCTGGGGCTGGCTGAGGAGACGAGATTTAGAAATGGAGATCTGTCAACACGAGTTTTGGCTATTTCTGTACTTGCCAGTATCAGCTAGGGCTCCAAAGAGCTTGTTGGAATCGATGTTGCTGCTGCTGCTTATTTTCTTTTTCCTTTTCCTTTTCCTCTTCTCGTCTTTTCTTCTTTCTTTTCTGTCTTTTTCCTACCTGTGTCTATTGTCCAAGTTTTCCATTTGCACCTGGTTCTTCTGTTTGGTTGTTTTTCTAGGTTGTTGATCTGTTCAGTGAGTGGCTCAGTATAATGCAATTCAACGACTAAGTGGAGATTTAGTAATGACTAATATAAGGTACAGGGAAACCTAGTGTGAGGTGTAGTAGAAAAGCACTGGTAAACCCATAGACATGTGGCTTCAAATCTCAGCTTTGCCTTATACCTGCTCTGTGATCTTGGGTAAATCATTTGTTCTCTTTGAGACATAGTTTCTTCATCTCTAAAAATGGGAATATAAATATCTGCTTTGTTCAAAGTTGTGGTGAGGATTAAATGAGAGATTAAATGAGAGAAATGAGGAAAGAATCAAGCATTAAGTTAGTGCTTGTTAAATATTCCTTTCCATCTTTCCTCCTGTCTCCTTGAGGGAGTGTACATGGGAAAATCAGACATGTATACAAATGAGAGTGTATGAGTGTGTGTGTGTTCTCATGTATCTATGTGTTAGTTTAATATAGCTCTGAGAAATGGCAGAAAATTGCCCTAGTCATTGGGAATTGGGAGGTGAGGGCTTGGGAATTGGGAGGTGAGGGCTTGGGGTTGATGCATATCTTCCTTAAACCAGGCTGAGAGACATACTCTGATACAAGGTAACATAACACAATCTTTGTGCCTTTAAAGAAGACCTTAGGGGAGAAAAAGAAAGAACCTGGTGGTGGAGGCCTTGGGATGCTACATTCCTCAGGGGGATCATTAGAGTGTCTCTGGTAGCTACTGGTCTCTTAGAGGTAGAATAATCTGCTTCACAGTAAGCTGAGCGTTTGTAAGCGTGAGAGTTGCCTTTTAGGAACAGTTAGTACATAGCTTGGAAGGTTGTAGCCACCAACCTTCCCTTTCCCACCCCCAAAATCTGTTATATCATCATCAGAATGATCTTTTCCTAGATTCAAATCTAATCATCTTAATTTGCTGTTAAAACTCTTCATTGGCTCCAAGTTGCCTTCAGGTTAGAGTCTAAATTCCTTGTATAACATACAAGGTCTTCCTTGATCTGATTTCTGCTCATCTCCTACTGCTCTTGCCTGTGCTCTAGTGACACTGCATTATTTGCAGCTTCTTAATCTCTCCATCCTCAGGTATGTTGTGGCCCATGATAGTCTTTCTGCTGTGCTGTACTCTTTCCTGTTCCTCTGTTTTACTTGACAATCTCTACGCTTTCTTTAAAACTCTTCTCAACTACTGTGTTTTCTGTGAAGTCTTCCCTGACTTCTGAAGGTGAGGTGCCATGGGATGAGAGACTTCCCTTCTCTAGGTTCATCTAGAATTTTGTACATACAGATGTCTAACTACATGTAGCATCAGTGATTAGTAGGCACAGTGATGTTTCTTAATGCTTTTATGACCCATTGGTTTCTTTATTTTAGTGCCTTCATTGGGACACTCAGTCCATCCTTATGTAGATCTATACACAACAGATATCTTTAGAATTAGAAAAATAAGTGCAGATACAATATAGCTCCTTGCCAGACTTAGCAAACTCTATTTTACTATATGCCTCTTATCCCTGATGCAGTGAATAGCCATCAGTAAAATGAACCATTAAGTTTGGAGGAGCTATTTATTATCAGGTTGATGGCATAAGTCCATCTGATCTGATTTTTTTTTTTTTTTTTGGCCATGCTGCGCGGCTTGTGGGATCTTAGTTCCCCGACCAGGGATCAAATCCGGGCCCCCTGCAGTAGAAGTGCAGAGTCCTAACCACTGGACCGCCAGGGAATTCCCTGATCTGATTTTTTTTTTAAATAGACTATTGTATATTTTATTTTATTTTTCTTGATTGCTCCACCTTTTTATTTTTATTTTTTTAACATCTTTATTGGAGTATAATTGCTGTACAATGGTGTGTTAGTTTCTGCTTTATAACAAAGTGAATGAGCTGTACATATACATATATCCCCATATCTCCTCCCTCTTGCATCTCCCTCCCACCCTCCTTATCCCACCTCTCTAGGTGGTCACAAAGCACCGAGCTGATCTCCCTGTGCTATGCGGCTGCTTCCCACTAGCTATCGATTTTACATTTGGTAGTATATATAAGTCCATGCCACTCTCTCACTTCATCCCAGCTTACCCTTCCCCCTCCCTGTGTCCTCAAGTCCATTCTTTATGTCTGCATCTTTGTTCCTGTCCTGCCCCTAGGTTCTTCAGAACCTTTTTTTTTTTTTAGATTCCATATATATGTGTTAGCATATGGTATTTATTTTTCTCTTTCTGACTTACTTCATTCTGTATGACAGTCTCTAGGTCCATCCACCTCACTACAAATAACTCAATTTCATTTCTTTTTATGGCTGAGTAATATTCCATTGTATATATGTGCCATTTCTTTATCCATTCATCTGTTGATGGACACTTAGGTTGCTTCCATGTCCTGGCTATTGTAAATAGACCTGCAGTGAACACTGTGGTACATGACTCTTTCTGAATTATGGTTTTCTCAGGGTATATGCCTAGTAGTGGGATTGCTGGGTTGTATGGTAGTTCTATTTTTAGTTTTTTAAGGAACCTCCATACTATTCTCCATAGTGGCTGTATCCCACCAACCCACCAACAATGCAAGAGGGTTCCCTTTTCTCCATACCCTCTCCAGCATTTATTGTTTGTAGATTTTTTGATGATGGCCATTCTGACTGGTGTGAGGTGTTACCTCATTGTAGTTTTGATTTGCATTTCTCTAATGATTGATGATGTTGAACATTCTTTCATGTGTTTGTTGGCAATCTGTATATCTTCTTTGGAGAAATGTCTATTTAGGTCTTCTGCCCATTTTTGGATTGGGTTGTTTGTTTTTTTGATATTGAGCTGTATGAGCTGCTTGTAAATTTTGGAGATTAATCCTTTGTCAGTTGCTTCATTTGCAAATATTTTCTCCCATTTGAGGGTTGTCTTTTCATCTTGTTTATGGTTTCCTTTGCTGTGCAAAAGCTTTTAAGTTTCTTTAGGTCCCATTTGTTTATTTTTGTTTCCATTTCTCTAGGAGTTGGGTCAAAAAGGATCTTGCTGTGATTTATGTCATAGAGTGTTCTGCCTATGTTTTCCTCTAAGAGTTTTATAGTGTCTGGCCTTACATTTAGGTCTTTAATCCATTTGGAGTTTATTTTTGTGTATGGTGTTAGGGAGTGTTCTGATTTTGTTCTTTTACATGTATGTCCAGTTTTCCCAGCACGACTTATTGAAGAGGCTGTCTTTTCTCCATTGTATATTATTGCTTCCGTTATCAAAAATAAGGTGACCATATGTGCGTGGGTTTATCTCTGGGCTTTCTGTCCTGTTCCGTTCCTGATCTGATTTTTTAATCATTGGTAAACTTTGGCCAAGATAAGCATAATTGTTATGCTTTCTTTCAAATAACTTTTCACTTGCATCCTCAAATTTCTTCTGATATAAATAGGATCTGAATTCTGCTTTTCATGCTGGAGTTTTCCCCAGATGTCTGGTAATCCTTGATTGTTTGTATTTTAAAATGGGATACTAAAAAGCTGATTGGAAATTTTAAATACTTGGGTGGAGCTTACTGATTATGGACCTCAACTATAATGGTGATCTGCCTGGGCTATTTGTGGGGCAACTGCAATGTCAGTATCTTTAGATCTTTTTACTAGGGCTGGTCAGATTCTCTTGAAGGATCTTCTAGTCTCCTTCCTAGAGGTTATGGCCTGGCTGCCAGTGGTCTGGAAGCTGGGGGGTGGGGGGCGCTGCAGGGGAAGGCTGTAGGAAGGCCCTCAATGTTCAGTTCGCTTAACACTATTATTTTCAGTATAGTAACCCTGCCTTCAACTGTGGTGCTCCCACATTATGAGTTTATTAGATATGTTTTTTTTTTTTTTTTTTTTTTTGCGGTACGTGGCCTCTCACTGTTGTGGCCTCTCCCGTTGCGGAGCACAGGCTCCAGACGCGCAGGCTCAGCGGCCGTGGCTCACAGGCCCAGCTGCTCTGCGGCATGTGGGATCTTCCCGGACCGGGGCACAAACCTGTGTCCCCTGCATCGGCAGACAGACTCTCAACCACTGCGCCACCAGGGAAGCCCTATTAGATATGTTTTTAAAGGAAGAGTGAGGCCCCAGGGACTCTACTGGTAGTCAAGTGTGAAGAATTAGAGGCAGTTATTTTGGTTTTGAAGATGCTTTTTTTTTACTTACTTCCTAGTTCTCTGTGTGTTCCAGAAAGACAAGGTTAATTCCTAAGATGAGAATTCAGTGCAATAAGGAATAGTCCTCATTTGATCCTTATGGTAGCCCAGTGGGACAGGTAATATTTTTCCTATTTCCCCCCCAGGGAAATTGAAGGTCACTGAGATTAAATGACTTGTCCAAGGTCACTTGGCAAAATAAAGAGTGGCAGAGCTGGGACTCATTCTCTTCCTTTGACTCCAAATCCTACTCTCTGATTGCAGTGCATGATACTTCCTCCCTCAATATGAATGGGCTGCCAAAAGAGAAAATATGCCGGCCACATGGGTATTAGCAGTAGTTTGAACTGTTAGTAAACAGCCAAGTCCTCTTCCCTGGGAAGATTTCAGCTGATTAGAGTTCTCAGTCTATTTTTCCAATTTATGTAAAGGAGGAGGATAAAGAACTGTTGTGTTCGGACTTGCAACAAACTTTAATTCCTTTAGTGGAAGCACTAAAGATACACAGTTGCATTGCCAGTTTGGCACAAGGAAATACTTAAGCTCTCAAGTAGAAAGAACTGAGTTTCTAGTACAGCTTAAATGTTCTGGACTCCAGGAGGGATTCATCATGAATCCGGGAACGTTAAGGCTCTAAGATACATTCATTCTTGGGCTTGAAGGTTGAGTTTGTCTACACAATTCAGTAGAATAATTCTGTATACCTTTTTGAGCTCCTGCTTACTAGGAACAATAATAGACACTGGGAAATATCTTGCTTAGGAATCTCATGGTCCAGTTGGGAAGGGACACACAAACAAATAATTACATTATTTGTAAGAAATTAAGTGTAAGAAAGTACTATAATTGAGAGATATACAACAAGTGCTGAACAGGGGATGATTCATTCTGCCCAGATCAAGGGTACAGGGAATGACTGGAGAAAACTTTACAGTGAAGATGATGATTGATTTGTGCTTTACAAGAAGGGTCAGATCTTTAGATAGATAGGAAATGAAGGGCATTGTAGGCAGAGGGAACAGTATGTGCAAAATCCCAGAAAGAAGAAAGAGCTTGTTGTTTTGAGGGAAGCAGTGGGCAGCTTGATTCAGCTAGAACTAGAGAGTAAGGTAAACCAGGCCTCTTCTCTGGTCTAGGGCTCCAGGGTCCCTTCCTATCATGCTGTGCCAGCATCTGCTCACCATAGGCATATCCTTCCTAATATGCAAGTGTTCTCTGAAGCAGCCTGCATCTCCTCTCTATTCTTGCTTGCCTTTCTTCAGAGCTTATTTAGTATAATTACCTCTCTTCTCCAAACCTTTGTTGCCCTTTGAAAGCCAATGCAATTCCCTCCTAAGTTAATAACGACAAGGGTTCATCCATAATTTGTTTCTGTGTCGCTTCCTATTCTAGAAGGATTTTCCATTAGTGATATTTCTGATTATGCCCAGGGTGGAGGTTTATTGTTTGGTTACTTGCATTTCTTGAGCTTTTGTTATAGATTTATTTTCAAGTTAACCTTCTATTCAGCTCAGGAATCCTTCAGCTAAGAGAGTAAAGTGTGGTAAAATGAGACCACCTAGGAAGCATCTCTTACTAGCCTCGAAGAGCTAGTAATTTCTTTTTATCTTGGTGTTTGTCACCCCTCCCTAGAACTTTCTCTTTTTTTAGTGTCTGTCTTCTCGTCTAGATAGTGGACCATCTGAGAGCAGGGATTTATTATAGTTCATCTCTTGTGTTTTCAACAGCCAACATAGAGCCTGGACACAGAAGAAGTGTTTGATACATGTTTATTATTTATTGAGAGGATATAGGAGTTCTAGTTTCAGTTCTACAAGTGTGTGACCTTGAGCAGATTACTTTCAATATTTGAAACTGCAGTTTTCTTATCTGTAAAATACGGAGGCTGGACTCTGTGGGCAGTATCATAGCATTTATCCTACTTATAGCAGTCAGGGTCCGGTTGAAGTGATAGAAGTCACACCATTAATTTGAAACAGGTAAAATTTAATATAAAGAATTGTTAACTAGGTAAAAAGTAGTTAACTACTAAGAGAGATAAAAAGAGAACTCTGAGGTATAATAGAGGTGGTGACTGCAGAAAATGACTACCATCCCTAAGGCTGAGGGAAAAGCAAACAAGGAAGGAACTTACAAGCTTAAGAAAAGAGAGCTCCACAAGGCCAAGATTCTGAGGAGAGTGCATGGAATACACTCATAAGAATGTGCTGCTTATTGCTGTGGTGAAGAAACTGCCTAGAGGGCGCTCGCCTCAACCTGGAGAGCCCCTGTCTTCAAATTTACCATGTCCCCCTGTATGCTGATCTGCTTGCTGCCTTACAGAAAAACCAAACACTGGAAAAAGTCCTTTCTTTCTCCCTTAGCCTTGTAGTCTCCTTCCAGTACCTTCTATTGGCATAACCTGATGTGAACCAGCTGGGGAAGGATAAATGTAGTCTGCAGAATCCAGTCAGAGTAGGGCAATGAAGAATTGGTTTGGAGCTGTAAGGCAAAAATTAACAATTTCTATATTGTAATAATCTGTTTCGATATTTGTCTTCCTCATTGCATCATGAGCTCGGTAGTGGCTGGAGCGTTGTCATATTTGTCTCTGCATTGACTCAGAATGGGCCTGGCACCTCAGAGTTGCTCAGTAAATACTGTTTGAATGAAGGAAAGTCTCTGTAAGATAGGGAAAATTAGGTGTTTCTCTAGGTTGGCTTAAGTCTTATTATCTTGAAAGGGATTGGGGCTAGGCATCCTCCTCAGCAGTTAAAACCTTATTGAATGCTATTGTCTTGGGCCTATCGTGTGCATAGTTGCATTAGATGCTAGAGTAAGGACAGGGAAAACATCCTGCAGTTAATATTCGTATATTCTATGAAATTAAACATATTCCCTTTTCTAAAGGGTAACAATCTGAAATCTATGTTAGGTACTTTGTAACCAAGGGTATTCCTCAGAAGGGCAAGGAGACTAAGAGAGTCATGTGCAATTTAGTCCATTTCATCCCTACAGCCCATTGTATTATGCCCATTTTACAGATACAGGGCTTTCCCTGGTGGTCTGGTGGTTAAGACTCTGCGCTTCCACTGCAGGGGGTGCAGGTTCGATCCCTAGTCTGGGAACTAAGATCCCATGTGCCGTGAGGCCAAAAAAAAAAAAAAAAAAAAAAAATCCTCATAAACAGAGAGAGAAACTAATGCTGGGCTTCCCTGGTGGCGCAGTGGTTAAGAATCTGCCTGCCAATGCAAGGGACATGGGTTCAAGCCCTGACCCAGGAAGATCCCTCATGCCGTGGAGCAACTAAGCCCATGCATCACAACTACTGAGCCTTAGTTCTAGAGCTCGCAAGCCACAACTCCTGAGCTCACGTGCCACAACTACTGAAGCCTGCATGCCTTGAGCCCATGCTCCGCAACAAGAGAAGCCACGACAATGAGAAGCCCACGCACCACTATGAAGAGTAGCCCCCGCTCACCACAACTAGAGAAAGCCTGCACACAGCAACGAAGACCCAACACAGCCAAAAATAAATAAAATAATTAATTAAAAAAAAAAAAAGAAACTGATGCTGAGGGATTTGACCAAAGTTATACAGCTAGTAAGTGGCAAAGCTAGTCCAGGCTTGACTGTTTTAAAATTTGAACAGGGTGGTATTCTCTCTCTTTTCCCCAGCTTATGAGGGCAAGCAGAGTTTTTCTTAGCTGATGGCAATAGAAACTTGTGGAACTGATTTCTGTTTCTGGATGTTTGGGGCTGAGCAAGTAACAACAGAACGAAATAGCAGCACTTGCAAGGCTGCAATCATAGTGTTTGCTAGTAATTGGCGTTTTGAATAAGCCAGTTTGAGCCTGTGCTTCAGACACCTGATTTGTGAAGCAGTTGCTATCTGGCAACAGGGTATTCTTCTTCTTCCTCTTTTTTTTTTTTTTTTAAATCCCACACTAGCAGCTCACAAAAGAGTTCTGATGCATTCCTTGCAACATTAAGTTTCTTTTCTCTTGCTCTTCCAGGTTTCTTCCCTTTTCTGGGCCTGAAACTAGATAGACTGCTTAATTATTATTAGGAAGCAAAATTTATGAGGCTGGTAGTGTTTCTTACTTCTGGGCCAGCACACACAAAGCCTTTAAGTAAGTTATTTAGGGTTGAGTGTCAGTTGTTCCTTTCTCAGGTCATCAGCCAGGCAGAGTTGGGGACCCTGATGCCTGTCTCATTGCTTAAAGGGTCAGAATATTGCAGATGGCCTGGGAGAGATACTCTTACAGGAAAAGCTTTCCATTGAAAGCACTGGAAGAGGCTGGTGATGTCAGGATTTGCTAATCAAATTATTCATCTGGTTATTTTGTGATTATCCATTGGGATGCCCACTGCGATTGGCTAATGTGGGAGTATGATTTCATCATGACAGTGAAAAGCCCTTGGACCAATGTCATCTATCCTTGGTTTCTTTTGTACTACCATTGACTAGGGAATCTTAGGATAGTCACCTTCCCCTTTGACTTTCCTGGGAGTAAATGCTGCTGCTTTACTGCTTTTCAGAAATGATAACATTTATATTTTGGAAGGAGCTGAAGAAGGAGTCTATACATGTCATTTATTTTTAACTGCATACTCATTGGAGTTGAAGTCTTACTTTCATTTTGTGGTTTAGTATCAAACAAGAAAGGGGATGTAGTAGAACTAGTATGGGCTTTAATAGCAGAACCACCTGGCAAAACCCTATTTTGCTACTTAATAACTTAATAGTTATTTATACTGTCTGAGCCTCAGTTTCCTTATCATTAAAATGAGAATAGTAATACATAATAACAACAATAATAGGGATCCACAATTTTGGGTAAGTGAATTTCTGTGAACCTCAATTTATTTATCTGTAAAATGGAGGCAGTAATTCCTCAGTAATAGGTTTGGTTTGAGAAAGAAACTGGCTAACCTAAATGGAAGTGTCTAGTGGAGTGACTGGCACATAGTATTTGTGAAAGCAAAGTGCTAAATAAATGGCTATGACTGTTCTTAGGAGATCTGAAGGAAAAGATTCCTGAGGGTAGCATAGTTCCTGTGGGATGGGTCAGGGCTTAATAAATATTCGTTGATTAATTCTTTCAGTAGGGAGCTCTTGTCATTTCCTTTAAGGACAGTTTTACTTGATCTGCTGGTGTTCTTTCTCCTACCATCATTTCTCCAGACAGAGCTATGGAGTTGTTTCCCCTGAGAGTTTCCTTCCTAAGCTATAGTTCTGATTTTGTTGTTCCAAGTTGCTCTCTATAGAGAAAGTGGGGTACGAAGTCTGAGTTGTGGTTCAAAACCTAGTAGGTGTATTTCTGGGTCAGTGTTTTGTATATAAGATCAAGGCGGGTTTGTCAGAGGTCTTTAAGGAGATGTGATCATGATGTTATTTTGCTATTTCTTTGGTATATACCAAGAAGGAGGGCTGGGCAGTAAAAAAATGTTTTATGGACCAGTAAACTAGATATCTCCGTAAAGCTGGCCCGTGATCTACTTAACCTCTTCAGGCAAGAGACTCTGGCGAGTGTAAATTCCAACTGTTTTAGTACAGGGTTTCATTTCTCTTTTTGTCACAGAATTATAGAATCCTTAGAGATCTTCAGAAGCTGAAACACAGAGATTAGAGGGCTTAAGTCATGTGGTAAAAACAGAACCTAGGACTTCCCTGGTGGCGCAGTGGTTGAGAGTCTGCCTGCCGATGCAGGGGACACGGGTTCGTGCCCGGGTCTGGGAAGATCCCACATGCTGCGGAGCGGCTGGGCCCGTGAGCCATGGACGCTGAGCCTGCGCGTCCGGAGCTTGTGCTCCGCAATGGGAGAGGCCACAACAGTGAGAGGCCCGCATACCGCAAAAAAAAAAAAAAAAAAAAACAGAACCTATATTTCTTCCTTTTAACTCTCTTCCTGTAGTTTTTTGGAAAATTAGCGGTTTATTTCATAGAATGTCTAGCCAACAATAAGCAGTTTATTTTTGAGAATACTCTGATTTTCCTTCTTACGAATGCTACAGGATTGTATTGAGCTGTGAAGTTTACAGGGTTCTTTCATGGCCAGTGTTGCCCTTCTCTTCACACCTTTGGGCCATAAGCAAGTCAAATACTCTTTAATGATTTGAGTTTTTCTTCTTTATTTTTTTAAAAAAACTGATGAGAAAATTGAGGCCCAGAGAGGGGAGATGACTTGTTCAGAGTCACATAGTGAGTGAATGGTAGGGTTAGTATTAGCAAGAAGGCCATTTTATTTTTAGGTTTTTGATTATCCCTGGGAATATTGTCATACCTTGTCATCACTGGATATTATTACTCTCTAAAATTTTTGCATGTCTGTTGAGAGAAAAATACCTTATTGTTTTAATTTTCATCTCCC
The DNA here is from genome assembly GCF_039906515.1 of Pseudorca crassidens. Classification (NCBI taxonomy): domain Eukaryota; kingdom Metazoa; phylum Chordata; class Mammalia; order Artiodactyla; family Delphinidae; genus Pseudorca; species Pseudorca crassidens. The sequence continues at coordinate 52,227,463 of NC_090304.1, read as the reverse complement.
TAGTGAAGTTAAATATTTTTTCATGTTTATTGGCCATTTGTAGTTGTTCTGTGAATTTTATGTAATTTATTGCACATTTTCTGCTGGTTTCTTTTCTTTTTTTTTTTTACATCTTTATTGGAGTATAACTGCTTTACAATGGTATGTTAGTTTCTGCTTTTTAACAAAGTGAATCAGTTCTACATATACATATGTTCCCATATCTCTTCCCTCTTGCGTCTCCCTCCCTCCCACCCTCCCTATCCCACCCCTCTAGGTGGTCACAAAGCACCGAGCTGATCTCCCTGTGCTATGTGGCTGCTTCCCACTAGCCAACTATTTTACATTTGGTAGTGTATATATGTCCATGCCACTCTCTCACTTTGTCCCAGCTTACCCTTCCCCCTCCCCATATCCTCAAGTCCATTCTCTAGTAGGTCGGCGTCTTTATTCCCATCTTGCCCCTAGGTTCTTCATGACCATTTTTTTTTTTTTTTTAGATTCCATATATATGTGTTAGCATATGGTATTTGTTTTTCTCTTTCTGACTTACTTCACTCTGTGTGACAGACTTTAGGTCCATCCACCTCACTACAAATAACTCAATTTCGTTTCTTTTTATGGCTGAGTAATATTCCATTGTATATATGTGCCACTTCTTTATCCATTCATCTGTTGATGGACACTTAGGTTGCTTCCATGTCCTGGCTATTGTAAATAGAGCTACAATGAACACTGTGGTACATGACTCTTTCTGAATTATGGTTTTCTCAGGGTATATGCCCAGTAGTGGGATTGCTGGGTCGTATGGTAGTTCTATCTTTAGCTTTTTAAGGAACCTCCATACTGTTCTCCATAGTGGCTGTATCAACTTATATTCCCACCAACAATGAAAGAGGGTTCCCTTTTCTCCAGACCCTCTCCAGCATTTATTGTTTGTAGAGTTTTTTGGGGTTTTTTTTGCGGTACGTGGGCCTCTCACTGTTGTGGCCTCTCCTGTTGTGGAGCACAGGCTCCGGACACGCAGGCTCAGTGGCCATGGCTCACGGGCCTAGCTGCTCCGCGGCATGTGGGATCTTCCCGGGCTGGGGCACGAACCCGTGTCCCCTGCGTTGGCAGGCGGACTCTCAACCACTGTGCCACTGGGGAAGCTCTGTTTGTAGAGTTTTTGATGAAGGCCATTCTGACTGGTGTGAGATGATATCTCATTATAGTTTTTGTGGTTTTTTGCGGTACGTGGGCCTCTCACTGTTGTGGCCTCTCCTGTTGCGGAGCACAGGTTCCGGACGCGCAGATTCAGCGGCCATGGCTCACGGGCACAGCCGCTCTGCGGCATGTGGGATCTTCCTGGACCGGGTCACGAACCCATGTCCCCTGCATCGGCAGGCGGACTCTCTACCACTGTGCCACCAGGGAAGCCCCTCATTGTAGTTTTGATTTACATTTCTCTAATGATTAATGATGTTGAGCATTCTTTCATGTGTTTGTTGGCAGTCTGTATATCTTCTTTGGAGAAATGTCTATTTAGGTCTTCTGCCCATTTTTGGATTGCGTTGTTTGTTTTTTTTATATTGAGCTGCATGAGCTGCTTGTAAATTTTGGAGATTAATCCTTTGTCAGTTGCTTCATTTGCAAATATTTTCTCCCATTCTGAGGGTAGTCTTTTCGTCTTGTTTATGGTTTCCTTTGCTGTGCAAAAGCTTTTAAGTTTCATTAGGTCCCATTTGTTTATTTTTGTTTCCATTTCTCTAGGAGTTGGGTCAAAAAGGATCTTGCTGTGATTTATGTCATAGAGTGTTCTGCCTATGTTTTCCTCTAAGAGTTTGATAGTGTCTGGCTTTATATTTAGGTCTTTAATCCATTTTGAGTTTATTTTTGTGTATGGTGTTAGGGAGTGTTCTAATTTCATTCTTTTACATGTAGCTGTCCAGTTTTCCCATCACGACTTGTTGAAGAGTCTGTCTTTTCTCCAATATATATTCTTGCCTCCTTTATCAAAGGTAAGGTGACCATATGTGCGTGGGTTTATCTCTGGGCTTTCTATCCTGTTCCATTGTTCTGTACTTCTGTTTTTGTGCCAGTACGATACTGTCTTGATTACTGTAGCTTTGTAGTATAGTCTGAAGTCAGGGTGCCTGATTCCTCCAGCTCCGTTTTTCTTTCTCAAGATTGCTTTGGCTATTTGGGGTCTTTTGTGCTTCCATACAAATTGTGAAATTTTTTGTTCTAGTTCTGTGAAAAATGCCAGTGGTAGTTTGATAGGGATTGCATTGAATCTGTAGATTGCTTTGGGTAGTAGAGTCATTTTCACAATGTTGATTCTTCCAATCCAAGACCCTGGTATATCTCTTCATCTGTTTGTATCATATTTAACTTCTTTCATCAGTGTCTTATAATCTTCTGTATACAGGCCTTTTGTCTCCTTAGGTAGGTTTATTCCTAGGTATTTTATTCTTTTTGTTGCAATGGTAAATGGGAGTGTTTTCTTTCTAATTAATTTTATTTATTTTTGGCTGCGTTGGGTCTTTGTTGCTGCATGCGGGCTTTCTCTAGTTGTGGTGAGCGGGGGCCACTCTTCTTTGTGGTGTGCGGACTTTCATTGTGGTGGCTTCTCTTGTTGCGGAGCATGGGCTTTAGGCGCACAGGATTCAGTAGTTGTGGCACATGGGCTTAGTTGCTCCGCGGTATGTGGGATCTTCCCAGACCAGTGCTTGAACCCTTGTCCCTTGCATTGGCAGGCGGATTCTTAACCACTGCGTGACAAGGGAAGTCCTGGGAGTGTTTTCTTAATTTCACTTTCAGATTTTTCATTATTAGTGTATAGGAATGCAAGAGATTTCTGTGCATTAATTTTGTATCCTGCTACTTTACCAAATGCATTGATTAGCTCTAGTAGTTTTGTGGTAACATCTTTAGGATTTTCTATGTATACTATCATGTCATCTGCAAACAGTGACAGCTTTACTTCTTCTTTTCCAATTTGGATTCCTTTTTATTTCTTTTTCATCTCTGATTGCAATGGCTAAACCCTCCAAAACTATGTTGAATAATAGTGGTGAGAGTGGGCAACCTTGTCTTGTTCCTGATCGTAGTAGAAATGGTTTCAGTTTTTCACCATTGAGGACGATGTTGGCTGTGGGTTTGTCATGTATGGCCTTTATTATGTTGAGGTAAGTTCCCTCTATGCCTACTTTCTGGAGGGTTTTTATCATAAATGGGTGTTGAATTTTGTCGAAAGCCTTCTCTGCATCTATTGAGATGATCATATAGTTTTTATTGTTCAATTTGCCAGTATGGCGTATCACATTGATTGATTTGCATATACTGAAGAATCCTTGCATTCCTGGGATAAACTCCACTAGATCATGGTGTATGATCCTTTTAATTTGCTGTTGGATTCTGTTTACTAGTATGTTGTTGAGGACTTTTGCATCTGTGTTCATCAGTGATATTGGCCTGTAGTTTTCTTTTTTGGTGACATCTTTGTCTGGTTTCGGTATCAGGGTGATGGTGGCCTTGTAGAATGAGTTTGGGAGTGTTCCTCCATCTGCTATATTTTGGAAGAGTTTGAGAAGGATAGGTGTTAGCTCTTCTCTAATGTTTTTTTGTTTTTTTTGTTTTTTTTTGCGGTTCGTGGGCATCTCACTGTTGTGGCCTCTCCCGTTGCGGAGCACAGGCTCCGGATGCGCAGGCTCAGCGGCCATGGCTCACGGGCCCAGCCACTCCACGGCATGTGGGATCTTCCTGGACCGGGGCACGAACCCGCATCCCCTGCATCAGCAGGTGGACTCCCAACCACTGCGCCACCAGGGAAGCCCTTCTCTAACTGTTTGATGGAATTCGCCTGTGAAGCCATTTGGTCCTGGGCTGTTGTTTGTTGGAAGATTTTTAATCACAGTTTCAATTTCAGTGCTTGTGATTGGTCTGTTCATATTTTCTGTTTCTTCCTGGTTCAGTTTCAGACAGTTGTGCATTTCTAAGAATTTGTCCATTTCTTCCAGGTTGTCTATTTTATTGGCATATAGTTGCTTGTAGTAATTTCTCATGATCCTTTGCATTTCTGCAGTGTCAGTTGTTACTTCTCCTTTTTCATTTCTAATTCTATTGATTTGAGTCTTCTCCCTTTTTTTCTTGATGAGTCTGGCTAATGGTTTATCATTTTTGTTTATCTTCTCAAAGAACCAGTTTTGGTTTTATTGATCTTTGCTATTGTTTCCTTCATTTCTTTTTCATTTATTTCTGATCTGATCTTTATGATTTCTTTCCTTCTGCTAACTTTGGGGGATTTTTGTTCTTCTTTCTCTAATTACTTTAGATGTAAGGTTAGGTTGCTTATTTGAGATGTTTTTTGTTTCTTAAGGTAGGATTGTATTGCTATAAACTTCCCTCTTAGAACTGCTTTTGCTGCATCCCATAGGTTTTGGGTTGTTGTGTTTTCATTGTCATTTGTTTCTAGCTATTTTTTTATTTCCTCTTTGATTTCTTCAGTGATCTCTTGGTTATTAAATTGTGTATTGTTTAGCCTCCATGTATTTGTATTTTTTACAGTTTTTCCTGTAATTGATATCTAGTCTTATAGCATTGAGGTCAGAAAAGATACTTCATACGATTTTAATTTTCTTAAATTTACCAAGGCTTGATTTGTGACCCAAGATATGATCTATCCTGGAGAATGTTCCATGAGCACTTGAGAAGAAGTGTATTCTGTTGTCTTTGGATGGAATGTTCTATAAATATCAATTAAGTCCATCTGTTCTAATGTGTCATTTAAAGCTTGTGTTTCCTTAATTATTTTCATTTTGGATGATCTGTCCATTTATGAAAGTGGGGTGTTAAAGTCCCCAACTATGATTGTGTTACTCTCGATTACCCCTTTTATGGCTGTTAGTATTTGCCTTATATATTGAGGTGCTCCTATGTTGGGTGCATAAATATTTACAATTGTTATATCTTCTTTTTGGATTGATCCCTTGATCATTATGTAGTGTCCTTCTTTGTCTCTTGTAATAGTGTTTATTTTAAAGTCTATTTTGTCTGATATGAGAATTTCTAGTCCAGCTTTCTTTTGATTTCCATTTGCATGGGATATCTTTTTCCATCCCCTAACTTTCAGTCTGTATGTGTCCCTATGTCTGAAGTGGGTCTCTTGTAGACAGCATATATATGGGTTTTGTTTTTGTATCCATTCAGCCAGTCTGTGTCTTTTGGTTAGAGCATTTAATCCATTTACATTTAAGGTAATTATTGATATGTATGTTCCTTTTACCATTTTCTTAATTGTTTTGGGTTTGTTATTGTAGGTCTTTTCCTTCTCTTGTGTTTCTTTCCTAGAGAAGTTCCTTTAGCATTTGTTGTAAAGCTGGTTTCGTGGTGCTGAAGTCTTAGCTTTTGCTTGTCTGTAAAAAGGACTTTAAATATGTCCTGCCAGTCCCTTCTGGGTTGCAGAGTTTCTGCTGAAAGATCAGCTGTTAACCTTGTGGGGATTCCCTTGTGTGTAATTTGTTGTTTTTCCCTTGCTGCTTTTAATATGTTTTCTTTGTATTTAATTTTTGACAGTTTGATTAATATGTGTCTTGGCGTGTTTCTCCTTGGATTTATCCTGTATGGGACTCTCTGTGCTTCCTGGACTTGATTTACTATTTCCTTTCCCATATTAGGGAAGTTTTCAACTATAATGTCTTCAAATATTTTCTCAGTCTCTTTCTTTTTCTCTTCTCTGGGACCCCTATAATTCAAATGTTGGTGCATTTAATGTTGTCCCATAGGTCTCTGAGACTGTCCTCAATTCTTTTCAATCTTTTTTCTTTCTTCTGCTCTGCAGTAGTTATTTCCACGATTTTATCTTCCAGGTCTCTTATCTGTTCTTCTGCCTCAGTTTTTCTGCTATTGATCCCTTCTAGAGAATTTTTAATTTCATTTATTGTGTTATTCTTCACTGTTTGTTTGCTCTTTAGTTCTTCTAGGTTCTTGTTAAACGTTTCTTGTGTTTTCTGCGTTTTATTTCCAAGATTTTGGGTCATCTTTACTATCATTATTCTGAATTCTTTTTCAGGTAGACTGCCTATTTCCCCTTCATTTGTTAGGTCTGGTGGGTTTTTACCTTGCTCCTTCATCTGCTGTGTGTTTCTCTGTCTTCTCATTTTGCTTAACTTACTGTGTTTGAGGTCTCCTTTTCACAGGCTGCAGGTTCATAGTTCCCATTGTTTTTGGTGTCTGCCCCCAGTGGCTAAGGTTGGTTCAGTGGATTGTGGAGGGGACTAGTGCCTGTGTTCTGGTGGATGAGGCTGGATCTTGTCCTTTTGGTGGGCAGGTCCATGTCTGGTGGTGTGTTTTGGGGTGTCTGTGGCCTTATTTTGATTTTAGGCAGCATCTCTGCTAATGGGTGGGGTTGTGTTCTTGTCTTGCTAGTTGTTTGGCATAGGGTGTCCAGCCCTGTAGCTTTCTGGTCATTGAGTGGAGCTGGGTCTTGGCGTTGAGATGGAGATCTCTGGGAGATTTTCGCCATTTGATACTACATGGAGCTGGGAGGTCTCTTGTGGACCAGTGTCCTGAACTTGGCTCTCCCACCTTAGAGGCACAGCCCTAACCAGCTGGCTGGAGCACCAAGAGCCTGTCATTCACATGGGTCAGAATAAAAGGGAGAAAAGAAAGAAAGAAAGAAAGAGAGAGAGAGAGAGAGAGAGAAAGAAAAGAAAGAAGATAAAATAGTTATTAGAATAAGAAGTAAAAAATAATTTAAAAAAAAATTTTTAAGTAATTAAAAAAAGAAAGAAGAGAGCAACCAAACCAGAAGACAAATCCACCAATGATAATGAGCACTAAAAACTATCCAAAAAAAAAACCAAACAAAAAAAAAACGGACAGACAAAACCCTAGGACAAATTGTAAAAGCAAAGCTATACACACAAAATCACACACAGAAGCATACAAATACACACTCACAAAAAGAGAAAAAGGAAAAAATATATATCATTGCTCCCAAAGTCCACCTCCTCAATTTGGGATGATTCGTTGTCTATTCAGGTATTCCACAGGTGCAGGGTACTTCAAGTTGATTGTGGAGATTTAATCTGCTGCTCCTGAGGCTGCTGGGAGAGATTTCCCTTTCTCTTCTTTGTTCGAATAGCTCCTGGAGTTCAGCTTTGGATTTGGCCCCGCCTCTGCCTGTAGGTCATCTGAGGACATCTGTCCTTTGCTCAGACAGGACGTGGTTAAAGGAGCAGCTGCTTCGGGGGCTCTGGCTCACTCAGGCTGGGGGGAGGGAGGGGTACGGAGTGCAGGGCGAGCCTGTGGCGGCAGAGCCTAGCGTGACATTGCAATAGCCTGAGGTGCGCCGTGTGTTCTCCCGGGGATGTTGTCCCTGGATCACGGGACCCTGGCAGTGGCGGGATGCACAGTTCCCAGGAGGGGAGGTGTGGATAGTGACCTGTGCTTGCACGCAGGCTTCTTGGTGGCTGCAGCAGCAGCAGCCTTAGTGTCTCATGCCCGTCTCTGGGGTCCGCGCTGATAGCCGCGGCTCGCGCCCGTCTCAGGAGCTCCTTTAAGCAGTGCTCTTAATCCCCTCTCCTCGCGCACCAGGAAACAAAGAGGCAAGAAAAAGTCTCTTGCCTCTTCGGTAGCTCCAGACTTTTTCCCGGACTTCCTCCCGGCTAGCTGTGGTGCGCTAGCCCCCTTCAGGCTGCGTTCATGCAGCCAACCCCAGTCCTCTCCCTGGGATCCGACCGAAGCCCGAGCCTCAGCTCCCAGCCCCCACCTGTCCCGGCGTGTGAGCAGACAAGCCTCTCGGGCTGGTGAGTGCTGGTCAGCACCGATCCTCTGTGCGGGAATCTCTCTGCCCGAGAAGGGCCTTTCTAGAGTGTGGAGACGTTTCCTCCTTCACAGCTCTCTCCCACTGATGCAGGTCCTGTCCCTATTCTTTTGTCTCTGTCTTTTGCCCTACCCAGGTACATGGGGAGTTTCTTGCCTTTTGGGAGGTCTGAGGTCTTCTGCCAGCGTTCAGTAGGTGTTCTGTAGGAGTTGTTTAACATGTAGATGTATTTCTCATGTATTTGTGGGGAGGAAGGTGTTCTCCACGTCTTACTCTTCCACCATCTTGAAGCTCCCTCTCTGCTAGGTTCTTTGCCTCATCAATTTTGCAGGGTTGGGGGGCTTTTTGTATATTAAGGGTATTCACCTTTTGATATATATGCTGTAAATATTTTTCATGTTTTATTTATGAAACTTGGTGCTTCCCTAGAGCACCCAAAGAGAAGAATTCTTTATTTTGGAATAGCTATTAAAAAAAAAATAGCATACCAAAATAAAAACAAACAAATAAAAAAGATAAAAAAAAGAAAAACATAGAATACTACTGCTACCACTAACACTATTATTGAACTTTTACTTTATAAGTTTCCCAAAAACTTTCATATTCTGTATTTTGTCCTTTCAGTAACTTCATGAGGGGGCTTATGATTAAAATAAATTGGATTGAACATGTATGTCTTACTTTATCTCCTTTTACAAACTCCGTTGAAATGGCATAAAACTAGTATTAACTCACAAAGACTAAGAGAATAGACAAGATGGGAAAGGCACAGATGGTGAATGATTTAGTGGATCAGGGAAAGCAGAAAGCTAAAGCTACAGAGGGGATGTGAATCTGTATAAAGGCATTTTGTCATACAAAACTCTAGAAAGCCCTAGGTATTGGAGGTTCTTCGCATCTTGAATATTAGGATGAGAGGTGGAGCTGAAAACAGGAGTTTCAGAGGTATATAAGGAACAATTAAACCGTCACATCTTTTCTCTATTTTAGCAGAACATTGGAGGTTTATCCTCTAGAGAAATAAAATCAGAGAGGCCCTGGCTTTGGGAATACCAAATTTAGCTGAGAGTAAAAGAGAGGTGCCATTCTAAAAACAGGGATTAAGTGAAGGGCTCCATCTAGTTCTTATCTCCCAGAAATAGGTAGTCAGGTTTATTTTCCTCAGGTGGGAGATTAGAGGATTCCTTGCTGAGAAACTGACTCACAGACATCTGGGAACCTCCCCAGTAAAAAACCGGCTTGACATTTTCTCTTGTTACATTGAAGCCTAGAAGTTAACATGCCCTGCTGCTCATACAATGTTTCTCTGTGTGCCTTACTCTTAAATATGAAAGAAAAGGCAAAGATCACCTGATGTTTGAGAGAAACCTCTAACATGAATAACAAATGAAAACAGATATAAAGACCCCCATCCCTCCAAAAGAGAGCATTGGGTAGAGATAGAGCACAAGAGACAATGTAGGAGCAAAAGAAAATTTGAAGAAAACTCAGATCAGAGAAGATAATGCCTCAGTGAAACAAGAATAGGGTTCTGTTAAAAAAAAGGAATAGTCAGAGAACAAAAAAGAAGTTTTGGACACTTAAAAAATATATCAGAGTAAAGAATTTAAAACAAAGAAGTAGAAAATAAATAAGAGGATCAGTTTTAAGATTTATTTAAATATAAAAGTTATTTAAATTTAAGAGAATTGATATAATTATTTTTGATGATTTTATTCCCTCCAATTCCTGTAGTTTTTCTCCTTTAGATCTTTGGATCTCCTAATAGTCAGATGTTGGGTCATAGAGTGACAGAAATCATCAAAGAAATAATATAGCAATTTCCCAGAACTTAAGTACACATATGTTTATATTGAAAAAAACCCATCAAGCACTCAGTACAATGAATTTTTAAAAAGAAACACATCATTATGAAATTTCAGAACACTGAGTAGAGTGAGAATATCATAAAAGCTGCCAGAGAGAATTAACAAGTCGCATACAAAGGTATTGGACTTCTCAAAAGCAATATTGGAAGCTAGAAGAAAGTGGAGGAATTGCCTTACATTCTGAGAAGAAATCATTTCCAACCTAGCATTCTATACCCAGTCAAAACTAACAATCAAATATGAAAGTAGGGGGAAAAAAGACATTTTCAGACATCTCAAAAAGATTTATTTCCCATGTATGCTATCTCAGGCAACTTGGTAGTTTGATATACCATAATGAGATAGGAAAGAAATAGGAAGGCATGGACCCAGGAATCAAGGGAATCTAACATAGAAAAGTGAGTATAAGTCCCAGAATGATGATTAAGGGGTATTCCAGGACCACAGCTATGCAGGAGACCTACGGACTAGAGAGAGTTATCAGATTTGAACGAGAGGTTGGAGATTCCAAGAGAGATGCTTTAAAGCAGCGGTCCCCAACCTTTTTGGCACCAGGGACTAGTTTCCTGGAAGACAGTTTTTCCACACATGGGGTGGGGGTGGGGGGAGAGGATGGTTCAGGCGGTAATGCAAGCAATGGGGAGCGGCAGATGAAGCTTCCCTCGCTCGCCGCTTACCTCCTGCTGTGCGGTCCAGGGCCTGGGGGTTGGGGACCCCACTTTAAAGAAAATACAAAACGACATCAGTAAATTATCTGACATGTTTGACCATATTACAAAGAACCTTAAAGTTATTTTGGAGAATTTGGAGATGAATTGGGGAAAAGGACATTAAAACCAAGCAAATTAAAAACGAGACAACTATTAATTCTAGGAAAGACCAGAATTCTAGTTGTCCAAGGAAGACAATGTAGTCATAATACACTATGTGGTTTAGCTGTGAAAATCATTGTATAGATCCTGAGTATTCTTGAGAAAAACAAGAAAGTGTTGGAATACTGTTCCTCCAGCTAACAAAACATTAAAAATCTTTGGTAATCACGCCTTGGTGTATTCCCAAGAGAAATGAAAGCAGATAGCCACATAAAGGCTTTTGTATAAATTTTCATAAAAACAATATTTATAATAGCTAAAATTTGAAATCAACCTGTTGTAGGTTGAATTGTATTCCCTCTGAATAAATATGTTGTGATTCCCCCTGAAAATAATATAGACCTTGATATTAATGTTTTATTTAATTTTTATTGGGGTATAGTTGATTTATGAATATTAATTTTGAAAACAGTTTATTTTGAAATAATTATAGATTGACAGGAAGTTGCAAAGATAAACAGAGAGGCCCTATATATCTTTTACCCAGTTTCCTCCAATGGTTAGATCTTGTGTAACTGTAGTACAGTATCAAAACCATGAGAATGACATTAGTGCAATGTGTATATGGTTCTGTGCCATTTAATCACATGTGTAGATTTGTGTAACCACCACTGCAATCATGATACAGAATATTCCATTACTATAAAGATTTCCCTCACTCTACCCCTTTATATTCACAGCACAACACCCCCTACCCCCATCCCTAACTCCTGGAAACCACTAGTTATTTAACATTTGTATAATTTTGTTATTTCAAGATAAATATATAAATGGAATCATACAGTATGTGACCTTTGTTTCACTCAGCATAATGCACTTGAGACCCATACAAGTGGTTGTATATCAATAGTTCATTCTTTTTGATTGCTGAGTAGTATTCCATGGAATGGGCATATCCTAAATATTAATTTAACTAAAAATTGTGATGTGACTGTGTTGGTGGAAGGAGAAGTGTGTGTACATGTGTATATATGGGTGGTCATGGGGGTGATGATCATGATATGAAAGAGCAGACCTTCAAGACAGAAAGATGATAAATAATGACTAAAATTGACCCCAAAAGTGCCAATATAAGCATGTTTTTTTGAAATAAACAGATAAATACTAAGAGAAAGAGCTAAAAGTTGAAAGTGATTGCCTTTGAGAAGCAGAAATTCAGAGTGAGGTGGGGGACTGCTGCTTTTTGTTATACAACTGAAGTCAACTATTACCATACTTAAAAATAAGGCCCAGAGACTTAGGGGCCCAAAGTTTTAGAATGAATAACTAGAGAAGCTGAGCCTACAGCTCAGGCTCTCTGACTCTCACCAGGGACCTTTCTGCCTCTCCCTGCCTTGGAATGTTTGCTGATGTTTATATGAGTGAAAACTTGTGCTCCCAACAGAGCTCTTTCAATATTTTTTATATTGGTTGTTACAGCCTCTGCATTTGGGACACTGCAAAGTACCTGACATAGCAAACAAGAGTCCTAATGACTCAGTTCCTAAGTAGCTGATGCTGGGGTAATAAATTACCATAAAACTGCTTTTTGAAGTGCCAACTTGACAGCCATGTCCGTTTTCATTTCTTTTGATGAACTAGGGATGGCTCTTTTATAGGAATTGTACGGACCCATTTTTCGGTTTGTTTTGTTTTTTGTTTGAAAATCTGTTGCTGGCCCCTGACAAAAATACCCCTGTCATGAAAGAGGGAAGTCACAGCCTAGGCTTAGGAGTCAGAGAACTTGAATGCAATCTACTGCTCCACTACTCTCTTTGCATTTTTTGGTGGGGTGTGTGTGTGTGTGGAGGGGGGGTGTTTGTTTCTCCTTTAGCAAGGTTGGATTCCTTCCTTTCTAAGCTACAATTTCAGCTTCCTTGAGAACTCCTTCCTTGACATCTTTGTTTAACTCTAGTGTTCCCAGATTTCCTGTGCCCCTGATAGTTCTTTGGGTCACTTCTGCAAATGATTTATTGCTCATCCATCATGCGTGAGAATTTTATTTTCAGTGAGGAACCCCATTGTCTAGTGCTGGAGAATCATTCTGGGCTCTTCGCTCGCATGTGCCAACTATAAGATTCAAGCCCAGAGGGAAGGCTTCAGAATGAGCCAGCGCCCTAGTGGTTTACTTCAAATATTAGGTTATCCCCTTCCCAACTGTTGTTACCATTATAGCATTCTTGTCCACAGGCATTAGCCGCAAGCTCCCTTGGTTTTGCTTACTGATGAGGCTGCTCTGTGGTTGTTTTATCCAGCTGAAGACTAATTTCCTAATTGTGAAGATGAAAATAAGAGCTGTTATTCACCACCAGAGCAAAATGTCATGACCAGGTATGAGCACAACTGAGAACAGAGCTTCATTTTTATCACCTGCCACCCCTGGGCTCAGTGGAGAGGAGGGGGGGGCCCTTAGCCTGGTCAAGTGCTCTTGACCAGAAGGTGGGTAGGGGTAGGTGTGTCTCAGCTCTCTTATCCCAAAGAGCGATCCCTTTGGAGGGTTCCACAGGTGTTGCAATAACAGTACAGACAAGAGTATAGAGTGCTGTTATTCAGACTGCCCTGGAGAGTGGGCCAAAGGGCTCCTTTTATGGCTCTTACTTGAGAGGCACAATAAACATTCATAGGCTAGGTTGCACATGCAGAAAAAAGCCATCAGTCCTTTCAAATTATAACTCTAAAATCAATCTCATTATTAAAATAATAGCACATATATTTCCTGAAACTACTGTTCTATAATAAAATTTTATCTCATTTATAACTTGGTACTTGCTGGTTTTAACTAATGTTAGAGATAGGCTCCTAGACCAAAGGATCTTGCCATAAAGTAGCGTTTGCTGGGAGGTCCCAGGCCCCTGAATTGGTTTTCTGGGAACAATTGCCAGTAATATTTTTTCAGCTGATGATTTCAGTTGTCTTTGGGTGCAGGGATAGATGTTTGATAGTAGTGTCAAATAATGTGTAAACCCATCTTTTTTTTTTCTCCTGTGGGCTTGACACGTGATAAGAGGACAAAGGCTTTGGGTGGAGTAAGCCTTTGGGCAGGTTATTAGGGAGCTGCTTTGATGTTCTGAATTCTATAAAGGAGCTGTTTCTTTTTAGACAGGGCATCCTTTGGTGACAGGCTTGATCATCCTCCCCATTAGAGGATTGTGGTTTCAGTGAAACATTTTGAGATGACTGCTGAAGAAAACTAGGTCAAATCAGGTATGATTTATGAAATGTACCATTAAGGAGGCAATGAGAAAGTCAATTTTGTCTTTCTGTGCCCTCAAATTCTAAAGAGGTTAATTATAGGAAGTCCTTCAAACCATATGGTCTTTTGTCTTGGAAACATTCCCATTTTTGAATAATGTGCTTGTTATGTGACTACAGCTAGTCTTACAGTATCAGTATCAGCACTTACTACTTGAGTTCTTTTGTTTTACATCTGAACTTATATAAACCTGGCTTTAAAATAATATTTAAATTAGAATTTTGAGAGGTGAATCTACTGATATGCCACACTCACTGATCTATGATTAACCCAACAGTGTTGCTTCAAAAATTTCTTCTCAGGTCCTTTTGCTACTCTCCACCTTGTTCACTCTGTTCTGCCCATATTCATTGTCTCTTAGTTCCTCCGAAAGCATGTCGAGTTCTTTTCTGCTTCAGTGCCTTTGCCCATGCTGTTCCTTTCCCTGAAATGTTTCCCTGCTCCTCCCTCCAACATGACTAACTACTCATCTGTTATGGCTTATTTAAATGTTACCACCTTGGAGTGTTCTTTCTTGACTTGTCATTCTTGAGAAAATCTCTGTTTCCTTCTTTATGAGCACCTCTTACATGTTATAATTATAGAATATATTAGATTTTCCCACTTGCTCTTCATCTTTTTCCTCCTCTAGAGTGTAAACTCTGTGAGGACAGGGACAGTGGCTGAGTGGTTCACTATTGCATTCTCAGTGCTTAAGACAATGTCTAGGGCCTGACACATAGTAGGAATTTGTAACAAATGTTTGTTGAAAGCTTGAATGAATGAAGGAGCCCTTTCTTTTGGGGGAGCATCCAAAAGAGCCAGGCAAAAACTGAATGGCCTATAGTTGACTATATTTATGGCTCATTTTTGACTTAGCTTTGAAAGTCACACAGCATTACTTCCTGTGCATCCTATTGATCGGGCTAGTCCAGCTCAGATTCACTGGGAGGAGAGTTAGGCTCTACCTCTTCATGGGATTGTGGCAATCTTTGGAAAATACAATCTGTCACAAGAGATTATTCCAAGCTGGGTACTGGATATCACCTCTAAGAAATGATGTAGCTCTATTCTAGGCATTTATACTACTCTGATATCCCTAGATAGACACTCCTGGAGTATAGAGAGGCAGAAGTTCAGATCATGATTCTGTCACTTACTAGTGATAGAGAAAGAAAAACTTATCAAAAAATTTAAGTGGTTCCTTCATTCATTCAGGCTTTCAATAAATGTATTTTGAGTACTGTGTGCCAAGACTCGGACATTGTGTTAGACACTGAGAATGCAGTAGTGAGCCAGGCAGCCTTTACTACTATCCTCAAAGCACACAGTCAATAAATGGAATCACTGGGACTCCCCCCTCTTTCTGCTAAACTCCACTTCCTCTTTTTAAAAAAAGACTCATTAAAATAAATAAATAAATAATAAAAGACTCCATTTTCTTAGAGCAGTTTTAGGTTTACAACAAAATTGAGAGGGAGGTACAGAGATTTCCCATATACCTCTCCCCCCCACATGTGCATAGTCTCCCCCTTTATTTAGTTATTATAAATATTGATATTTATCAATATTACTCATCAGAATGATATATTTTTTACCAAGGATTAGCTTACATTGACACATCAAGATTACCTAAAGTTCGTAGTTTACCTCAGGGTTCACTCATGTTATACATCCTATGGATTTGGACAAATATGTAATGACATATATACATCATTATAATATCATACAGAATATTTCACTGCCGTGAAAATCTTCTGTCTATTCATCCTACTCTCCCCTCCCCACCCCCACCAACCACTGATCTTTTTATTGTCTCCATAGTTTTTTTAAACTTTTTAAATTGAAGTATAGTTAATTTACAACGTTGTGTTAGTTTCAAGTGTATAGCAGAGTGATTCAGTTTTACATATATATATTTTTTTCAGATTCTTTTCCATTATAGGTTATTATAAGATATTGAGTATAGTTCCCTGTGCTATACAGTAGGTCCTTGTTTTTTACCTATTTTATATATAGCAGTGTGTATATGTTAATCCTAACCTCCTAATTTATCTTCCTTCCTGCCTGCCCCCACTATCCCCTTTGGTAACCGTAAATTTGTTTTCTATCTCTGTGAGTCTATTTCTGTTTTGTAAATAAGTTCATTTATATTATTTTTAAAGATTCCATCTCCATAGTTTTTGCCTTTTCCAGAGTGTCATGTAGTTGGAATCATACAGTATGTAGCCTTTTAAGATTATATATTTAGTAATATACATTTAAGTTTTCTCCATGTATTTTCATGGCTTGATAGCTTATTTCTTTTTAGAACTGAATAATATTCCATTGGGTGTACTACAGTTTATTTATCCTTTCACCTGCTGAAGGACATCTTGGTTGCTTCAAAGTTTTCACAATTATGAATAAAGCTATTATAAATATCTTTGTGCTGGTTTTTGTGTGGACATGAATAACAAGGAGTGTGATTGCTGGTTCATGTGGTAAGAATACGTTTAGTTTTGTAAGAAACCGACAGACTCTTCCAGAGTGATTGTACCATTTTGCATTCCCACCAGCAATGTACGAGTGTTCCTGTTGCTCCACATCCTCGCTAGCATTTGGTGTTGTCAGTATTCCAGATTTTGGTCATTCTAATAGATGTGTAGTGGCATCTTCTGTTGTTTTAATTTGCATCTCCCTGATGACATGTGATATGGAGCATCTTTTTATATGCTGTTTTCCATCTGTATATCTTCTTTAGTCACATGTCTGTTAAGGTCTTTGGTCTTGATTGCTGTAAGTCTTGAAGTTGGTAGCATCAGTCCTCCAACTTTGTTCTTTTCCTTCAATATTGTGTTGGCTATTCTGGGTCTTTTTCCTCTCCATATAAGCTTTAGAATCAGCTTGTCAATATCCATAAAATAATTTGTTGGGATTTTTATTGGGATTGCATTGAATCCATAGATCAAGTTGGGAACAACTGCCATCTTAACAATATTGAGTCTTTCTATCCCTAAACATGGAATATCTTTCCATTTTATTTAGTTCTTCTTTTATTTCATTCATCAGAGTTTTGTACTTTTCCTTATATAGATCTTATAATATTTCATTAGATTTATACCTAAGTATTTAATTTTCTTTGATGCTATTGTAAATGGTATTGTGTTTTTAATTTCACATTAACCTGTTCATTGTTAATATATAGAAAAGCAATTGACTTTTGTAATTAACCTTTTAGCCTGCAACCTTGCTATAATCGCTTATTAATTCTAGGAGTTTTTTGTCAATTCTTTTGAATTTTCTATGTGGATGATTATTTCATTTGTGAACAAATACAGTTTTATGTCTTCCTTCCCAACCTGTGTACCTTTCATTTCCTTTTCTTGCCTTACTGCATTAGCAAAGACTTCCAGTATGGTGTTGAAAGGAGTGGTAAGAGGGGACCTCCTTGCTTTGTATGGGATCTTAGTGGGAAAAGTTTGAGTTTCTCACCATTAAGTATGATGCTAGCTGTAGGTTTCTTGTAGTCATTATCAAGTTAAGAAAGTTCTCCTCTTTCTAGTGTACTGAGAATTTTTATCATGAGTGCATGTTAGATTTTGTCAAATGCTTTTTCCTGCATCTATTAATATGATTATGTGATTTTTCTTTTTTTTTAGTCTATTAATGTGATGGATTACATTAATTGATTTTGAATGTTGAACCAGCCTTGCATAGCTGGGATAAATTCCGCTTGGTCACGGTATATAATTCTTTATATATTTTTTTAGATTCAATATGCTAATATTTTGTTGAGGCTTTTTGCATCTATGCTCATGAGAGATATTGGCCAATAGTTTTCTTTTCTTGTAATGTCTTTGTCTGGTTTTGGTATTAGGGTAATGCTGGACTCATAGAATGAGTTAGGAAATATTCCCTCTGCTTCTGTACTCTGAAAGAAATTGTAGAGAATTGGTATAATTTCTTCCTTAAATATTTGGTAGAATTTACCTGTGAACACACCTGGGCCTGGTGCTTTCTCTTTTAGAAGATTATTAATTATTGATTCAATTTCTTTAATAGATATTGGTCTATTCAGATTGTTTCTTTTTGTGTGTTTTGGCAGATAGTCTTTCAGTGAATTGGTCTATATCATGTAGAGTTGTTCATAATATTCCTTCATTATCCTTTTAATTTCCAAGGGGTCCGTAGTGATGTCCCTTTTTCATTTCTGATATAAGTTATTTGTGTCTTCTCTCTTTTTTTCTTAGCCTAGTTAGAGGCTTACTGATTTTATTGATCTTTTGGTTTTGTTGATTTTTCTCTATTGATTTTCTGTTTTCAGTTTTAGTGATTTCTACTCTAATTCTTACTGTTTTTTTTCTTCTGCTTATTTTAGATTTAATTTGCTCTTCTTTTTCTAGTTTCCTAAGGCCCACTGCCTTTTTCATAGGCATTTACTATCAAGTTGCGACCCATGCTGAAAGGAATGGTTCCAAATCTTCTGCTTGTGTAATTGACCCCAACTTGAATGGCTTATGCTTCCCATCTTATGTTGAAAAGGTACAGTATCTGCCTTCATGTTAAAAAAAAATACCCAGGGTCATATCGGGTATTTCAAAAAGTGATTGGTATCCCTGAGTCAAGACCAAGGTTTGCAGTATAAAAGACACTTAATGAGATGTTTTCCCCTGATCTCCTTGAGGGACAGAAATATTTATTTTTACATTTAGGAGTGTACTTTCAGAGAACTAATGGCAACAAGTTCAGAGCTCTTGTTATTATAGGCTCATTTTCTAGAGTTCTGTAATGTTCCCTCAAAGGGCTAGAGTTCCTAGTGCTTTTGAGGAGTTTTCTAAGATTCTGATTCTTAGAACTCAGCCAAAATGCCATCTTTCATGATGCCTTTCCTGTGAGAAGTGATTTCTTCAGCCTCATTTCTCATTTATTAATATTCTGTGGCATTTTTACTTTTTAACTTTAGCTATGTGTGCCCAGTTTTTATCATTTCTCCTACTTATAGTCCTCTTGAGGGCAAGACAGTTGTTCTGGATATTTTTGTATTAATCAGCACATGTTCATTGAGCCCCTGTATTAGTTCATGGGCTTTTATAATTCGTATATCATGAATGGTTATAGTTTTAAATACCTTCACTAGAATTCTTTTGTTATTTAAATAGATTGAGAGTGGCACTTTTCCTTTTCCTTCTTTTATTTATTAGATAGTTGTTTGGTTTGTAAGAAGTAACATAACTGTTGAAGTGTTACCCCTTCCTGGAATAAATGTCTTATAGAAGACACTATAATTGGCCAGAGGAAGCTCTTTTGAGGCAGAGTGAATTACGGTACCTTTCCTTCACACCTGGAGGTAGTGATGAGGAAGCTGCTGACAGGGAAGTACTTTTTCTTTCTGTTACTTTAAAAGGACACTTGTCTTTTCCTACTGATCCTTAGATAGGTGTAGATTAAGCTCTGGGGGCTTGTATTAATTTTTCTTTAATAAGAATCTTTACCGGATTCTCGTGAAGATCAAATTTAGCAGTGTATAGGAGGTCATTTGAACATATAAAGTACCATACAGACAGGAGTATGGTTTTTTACCCCCCTCGAAAATTAATAACTGCTCTTTCTGAACTAGTTAAAGCACAGTTCTTCTCCCAAACAGTATGTTTTTTCTTGCTTTTGTCAGCATAGACTCCTATTAGAATTTCTCAGTCAACCATCAGGTTCAATGTCACATTTTTGATGGTTCAATGTGGCAATTTTTCCCCCAAAGGCAATTGCATTATGACACCTGTTTTTGTATATTTCACTTAATTATCATAACAACTCTGAGAGGATGGTGTTAACTACCTCCATTTAAAGTTGAGTAAATCAAGGACCAGTGAGTTTAAATAACTTAGCCAAAATAGTAAGAGGTAGAGTATAGATCTGAATTCATATATACTGGGTTTGTTTCTTGTTAACATTTATATTAGTCAGGACATGCAGAATTATGCTGTGGTATCAAATTGGCCACAAGATCTCAGTGGCTTAACATGACAAAGATTTGTTGAATTCTTGCTCATATGAATTCCATTGCAGGCCAGGTGACTCTGGAGGGCAGTTGTCCTCCAGGAAGTGATGACTAGCGCATTTATGTTGCTTTTGTCTTATGATGCCACCATCTCAACATAAGACTTCTAATATGTCTTTGCAGAATGGAGAGAAAGGGAGGGAGGGAGGACGTGCATGTCAGAGCTGTAGGGTCATATACCAGATTTTGAATACTTCTTCCTGAAAGTGAGACATGTCACCTTCGTTCACAGATCATTAGCGCTAACTAACTGCAAGAGGTCTGGGAACTGTGGGGGCCGGCCAGACCACTTCACCCAGATGTTTCCCAAGGGAAATTATTTTTACATAGAACATGTTTCCTTCTAGCTTGCAAGTTAGGGATAGTTTAACATGTCTGAGCCTCATTTTATACTGTGAATGCCTCAAGATCAGGAATTAAATTAATAAATTCGATAATTTTTAAGTTCAATTCAGTTAAACATTAT
Organism: Pseudorca crassidens; assembly: GCF_039906515.1. Classification (NCBI taxonomy): domain Eukaryota; kingdom Metazoa; phylum Chordata; class Mammalia; order Artiodactyla; family Delphinidae; genus Pseudorca; species Pseudorca crassidens. The sequence goes on along the minus strand of NC_090304.1, from coordinate 52,207,223 downwards.
TGAGCAGTTTCAGGCCTTGTTTTCTTGCCAAAATCTATAGCCTATATCTATCTGTCTATCTATATTATAGGTAAGTAATAGTAACTAGATAGTTCTAGATTTTAAGTTCCTTGAGGACACTATAGAATAACGGTTAAAAGCACTGATTTTGAGAATTAGAATTCTGGGTCTGTCACTTCCTAACTCTCTGATCCTCGGCAAGTTGTTTGTTTGTTTTGGCCGCATTGCATGGCTTGTGGGATTTTAGTTCCTTAACCAGGGGTTGAACCCGGGCCCTTGGCAGTGAAAGCGTGGAGCCCTAACCGCCAGACCGCCAGGGAATTCCCGTGGTTTTTTTTGGTTTGTTTTGTTTTTAAACAGCTTTATTAAGATATAATATACCATAAAATCTACTCTTTTTTTTAAATAAGTTTATTTTATTTTATAAATATATTTATTTATTTAATTTTTGGCTGCATTGTGTCTCTGTTGCTGTGCGCGGGCTTTCTCTAGTTGTGGCGAGCAGGGGCTACTCTTCGTTGCTGCGCGTGGGCTTTTTCTAGTGGTGAGCAGGGGCTACTCTTCGTTGCTGCGCACGGGCTTTCTCTAGTTGTGGCGAGCAGGGGCTACTCTTCGTTGCAGTGTGCGGCCTTCTCATTGCGGTGGCTTCTCGTTGCAGAGCATGGGCTTTAGGCACACAGGCTTCAGTAGTTGTGGTGTGCGGTCTCTAGAGCACAGGCTCAGTATTGTGGCACACAGGCTTAGTTGCTCTACGGCATATGGGATCTTCCCGGACCAGGGCTCGAACCCGTGTCCCCTGCATTGGCAGGCGGATTCTTAACCACTGCACCACCAGGGAAGTCCCATCAGCACATGTTTTAAAAAAATTCAAAAATTCAACTATTCCTCCCTTTACCTGCTCTGGCAAGAAAAAAAACAAAAACAAAACACAAAAAAACTAAGGACCAAGAAGGCCCAAGATGTGGCCTCAGCTCTGGGCAGGATGGGCTATGTTTCATTTGGCTTTGTCCTTTGTCTCTCCTGCCAGGCTCCTGACTGGTCCCTCTCCTTCTCTGGTCAGCGAGACTTCTTTGTATGGGCAGGGACTTTGGGACCTCAGTGGAGTGTTTCTGCAGAGCTTCCTGTGAGAAGTATTCCTGTGATTAGCGGTGACCTCCTAGCAGCAGATGCATTCATCATTTGGCTTCAACTTTCCCATCCCCCATTTGAAGTTCCATTGGATCTGCCTGTCACAGAGCAGCTTCCATGGAATTCAGCAGCCTGTTTCTGGTTACATTAGGCATTATCTGTATTGCACTTTTGGCTCACCTCATGAATGGTCTAGTACTATGGTTATTTTCCACAGAATATCAAAGTTGGCAGGGCCCTTAAAAATCCCTGACCTAGGAAATTCCCTGTTGGTCCAGTGGCTAGGACTCAGTGCATTCAATGCCAGGGGCCCAAGTTTAATCCCTGGTCGGGGAACTAAGATCCTGCAAACTGCATGGTGCGCCCCCCGCCCACCAAAAAATCCCTGACCTAACCCCTGCTCATTTCACAGAGGAAGAAAACTGAGACCTAATAAAGGGAAGGTATTTATCCAGTCCCACAGTTTCTGTGATAGAGGTAAGACCAGGACGGTGATACCTTGACTCTAGCCAATTTTCCCTTTACCAGGCTCTGCTACCTCCTTCTCGCCAACTTACATAACATCATAAGCTCTTAGAGGGCAGAGATCATTCCTTATGTACCTTTATATCCCTCAGAGAGCCTAAGTTATTGGGTGTGCCTAATAACCTCTGAGATTTATTATCTAATTTTACATATGGTGAATATGTTGCCTAGTCGAAGAAGCAAGGTAGTTGTGGGTGGGGATCTTGGCTAGGAATTAATGGAGCTGGGGTTCCAACTCACATATTCCAAGTCCAGGTTGTCCAGTTTTCTTTCTAGTAAATTGTAACTGGGTTTGTGTGATTTTGACAGTGGAAGGACAGTCCAGCCAAGCTCCAGAGACAGTAAGTGTTCATTTAATTTGGAGAGAAGCATTTAAACTGATGTGGCCAGGGCACAGGTTGAATTAAGTGGAGGGAGATGGAGGGAAGGCAATGAGAAATGAGGTGAAAAAGATTCAGAGCCAAAGAGGACAGATCCCTTTAATGTGGGCTTTTCAGAGGAAGCCTCCTGGAGTTGGGAGCCTTGAGCTGGGCCTGAAGGATGGTTAGGATTTGAATTTACAGGGATGGTGCAAGGTTTGAGAGCATACATTTCGATTCCTCTGTAAACAAAGTTTAAAAGCCAAGCACTGGTCTAATTTGCATAGAGCATTGTTGACAAGTGAAGGATGCTGGAGAGTAGACGTTGGGGCTAGGTATTTAAAAGCCTAGAATTTTAGGTGTGCGGATTTTACTTTTATTTCCATTAATATCACTGTATGTGCTTACTCGTTCTTCAAAGATGAGTTGTGGGAACACTGGATGGCAGCTGAGTAATGAACTCTCTGCCTTTTTACTCTGTACAGATCAGGACTTTGTTTTAGGCATTTCTCTTTGATGAACTTACCATATGTAGCTCTGGCTATTCTCGAGCGGCCTCAGGGGTCCATGACATGTCATAATTTACCACTTTCCTGAGGTGAGCATTTGAAAAGTATTTGATGAGGCAGTGGTGGATGAGAGTGATTTACTTAGCTAAGGAATGGCTCCCGCTTACAGTTAATGGCATTTCTAAATTCGCAGATTCTTAAGCCATCTCTGGGGATTTGTTCACAAATGATAAGGTTTTTAATATATTCCCTTCCTACATACTTTATACTCAAGTCCACAATTGGCCTAGTCCTGGGTTCTGATCTCAGCTCTACTCCTTGTCTGTGTGACCATTGATAAGCCTCTTTCCCTTAGTTCTTATATCCAGAATAACAATGATGCTGTGCTGGATAATCTCTAAAGGCTCTTCTGGTTCTGATATTTTAGGACTCTGTATATGGGATGCAGATCAGCCTTTTCTTTGGCATTCTTCATGTACACAGACCATAATGCATTAAAACGTATTTGTATCACAGTGACTACACACATATTGGCTTATTCATCACATGCTTATGAAACAGTTCCCATTGGTGATCATGCTACACTGACTTTTTGGGTATTTTTATTGTGTCCTCTCCTTTTTATGTCCTCTGCTGCCTTCATGTTCTGGCTGTACCTTCTGTCATCCCTCAGAGCAGGCCAGACCCAGACACCACTGTGTTCTAATAGTATCAGAAAAGCAAACAACAGAGAAACACAACCAGCTGCTTCAATTTAAACTGGCCTTCCTGGCAGCTACAGATTATCAATTCCTGCACAAGCAGTCTACAGGGCTAGAAGGAGGAGATGACAGTTTTGTCCCAACTTGGTGGTAAAACCCCAAGCCTTACCTTTCATGTTAGTTGCAATTACATTTGCAATTTACATAGCTTGCATTTCCACTCTTGCTTTACTGCAGTTTTAAAGATGTTTGGAAGGAGGCCAGAAATGCAAAAGAGGGAGCTAGCTATAAGGAACTATATTTAGAAAAATGTTTAAGACAACTGTCTTTGGACATGTTTTTTCCTCATTTTTATTCATTTCCTGCATAGTTTTGAATACGAGTAATAGTAATAAGTATTCCAAACATTTCATGGCACTTTAAACTTCAGAACCTTTTTTCTCCTTATCTAACACATCTTTATAAACAACCGGGAGATGATGCATACACACTATAGTTACTATAGTATGAGTATAAGTAACTATAGTTACTTTTTATTGAGTGCTTATTATGTGCCTGACACTGTGCTGAGTGCTTAACATGTACTATTTAATTTAACTTTTATATCAGCTGTAAAAGTGGTATTATCACCATTGAAACAGATGAAGACACTAGGAACCAAAGGGGTTAAGTAAGGTGCCCAAATTCACACAGTTAATATGTGATGGAGTTAAGATTTGAATCCAGCCAACAGTGCCTGGCTTCACAGCTGCTGGTTCTGTTAACTTCTGAGTTTTACAGACTCTCTGTGAAGTGTGGCATTTTATCTTGCTCACTAGAGAGGTTATAGCTTGCTAATAATCGTGGCATGTATATGGTAGGTATAGGACCTGAATTTTGATCACTTGATTTAAATCTATGCCCCTGGTTTTTATTTGTTTTCATTTTTAACTGTCTTATTTTTATATCTTAGGTGAACTACTTAACATCCTTTTGGATTAGTCTTGGTATGGATTATAAATAAATTATAAAAAGGTCTTACTTGGGATGCAAAGAAAAATAAGATGTTTTCAAGGAACTAATAGTTGGTTGTAAGAAAAAGAAATGCACAAAAATAAGTAAATAAATATTTAAAAAATATATATATGTATACATACACACACACAATGGAATATTACTCAGCCATTAAAAAGAATTAAGTAATGCCATTTGCAGCAACAAGGATGGACCTAGAGATTGTCATACTGAGTGAAGTAAGTCAGACAGAGAAAGAGAAATATAAATGATACAAATGAACCTATTTACAAAACAGACTCACAGACTTAGAGAAAGAACTTATGGTTACAGAGTTGTGGGAGAAGGATGGGGGGAGGGATAGTCAGGGAGTTTGGGATTGATATGTACACACTACTATATTTAAAATGGATAACCAACAAGGACCTACTATATAGCACAGGGAACTCTGCTCAGTGTTACTTGGCAGCCTGGATGGGAGGGGCGTTTGGGGGAGAATGGATACATGCCTATGTATGGCTGAGTCCCTTTGCTGTGCACCTGAAACTATCACAGTTGTTAATCGGCTATACTCTAATGTAAAATAAAAATTTTTATTTTTTTTTAAGAAGATGTTGGCGGTAGGAGTTTATTAATTAATTTATTTATTTTTGCTGTGTTGCGTCTTCGTTTCTGTGCGAGGGCTTTCTCTAGTTTTGCCAAGCGGGGGCCACTCTTCATCGCCGGTGCACAGGCCTCTCACTATGGCGGCCTCTCTTGTTGCGGAGCACAGGCTCCAGATGTGCAGGCTCAGTAGTTGTGGCTCACGGGCCTAGTTGCTCCGTGGCATGTGGGATCCTCCCAGACCAGGGCTCGAACCTGTGTGCCCTGCATTAGCAGGCAGATTCTCAACCACTGCACCACCAGGGAAGCCCTAAAATAAAAAATTTTTTAAAATGAGGTTGTATGAGTAGAGGATGTAGCAGGGAGCTTGGCATATAGTAATAATAATAACTAATTAAAGTGACTTTTTTAGTTCTAGCTATTTGGATTGTTGTATTTAGTACTCAAGGAATCCTATTAGGTGGGTACTATTTTTGTACCCATTTTATGTATGAGGAAATTAAATTATGTATAAGGAAATTAAATTAGGTATGAGGAAGTTAAATCTCAGAAATGAACTCTGCTGGGCTCATAAAAAAAAAGTAAAAAAAAAATTTAAGAAAAAAAATAAAGAAAAATTAAAAGAGAAAAAGAAACAAAAAAAAAACATTAAAAAAGAAAGAAAAAGACAGGTACAGAATTAGAGGTGCTCCCACTATATATTAAGTGGGGAAAAAACCCTAACTGAGTAGTTTGGACTATGAGTGATTTAAAGAAGGGAAATACAAGTGTGAGCTGTGATTTAATAGGGAGAGGATTTTTTTTGGGGGGGAGGGGGTTAAGTATAGTATATAATAATAAAAGACCCAAAACTCTCTTAAGTGTGATTAGGGAAAAAAAAAAAAAATTGGAGCCACATTTTGTTTTTAGTAGGAACACAACTCTGAAATGTTTCTGTGAATAGGAAAGGCAATATATGTGAAACTTTCATGAATTCATCATTTAGTATATTTGTGTTTTCAGTGCCTAGCTTACACAAATGTTTATTGAATGAATGAATTTTGGGTTTGACTCTGAAGGTGCGGGGGTGCTGTGCCATTATTGTAATACAATGTGCTATAAAGGGTTGAAGATGGAACCTTTAAAGAATACCTAGTCTAGCTTCTACTTCTAACTGATGAGAGAAGTGGGACCCAGGAAGTGGAAGTGACTTTTCTAATTTGTAAAGGAGGACTAGAATCCATTGCTCCTGGCAGCACTAATGGTTTTCTGGAGTAGATTGCCAGTATTTTCACAGAGATTTCATGAACACAGATAAAATGTATAGAGTAAATATTGTTGAAAGTATTTTGATTCGCTGACTTCTTTACAGATAAAGTGAGGATATAGCGATTTGTTCTTTTCTTCTTATTTCTGTAGATCTTGTGTACCAAGTTTAGATTAGAAAGTTTCAGTAGGTTGAACCTAACTTGATCATAGTTCTCTGGCAGTGCAAATATAGCAGAACTTTTCCCCTCAAAGGCCTGGTTGGAAGCAGTGGCCTTTATTTCTGATGTATAATTTACCTCTCCTTCCTGGTGTTTGAGTCTTGTTGGTCTTGATAAATGCCTGTTTTCTATGCACAGCATTCAGTTAACATGGGGTCCTGGTGTGGATCTGCTTAGGAAGTGGTGGGTGAGAGTGGGCAGTTAAAGGCAGCCTGGGTCTTTAACTCCTTTGGTTAATCCATTAATCCAGAGAATTTGTCTAATCATAGTGAATCTGTAAATCTCAGTGCCAGAATGGGAAACTGATGTGAAAAGGATTCATTGGTCTTGTTTCACTGCAGAAAGGAATGGAGGTCAAACAGGGTTCAGAAGTGGAGAAGAAATTGGAGTCAGTAGTCCCAGATTTGACTCTAAGCTCAGTCATTTATAAGCTATGTGACCTTGGACAGGTTCCTTAGTCTGAACTTCAGGTCTCCCATCAAAATGGTGTTAGTAATATCAAGTACCACAGAGAGGATTCAGTTCTTCCCCAGATATCTGTGTGGCTTGCTCCTTTACTACTCTTTTCGGACCTTTTCTCAAGTATCACCTTCTCAGTGAAGGTTTCTCTAACTATCCTCTTAAAAATTGCAGTCCCTGTCCTGGCACTCCCTGTTCCCTTACCCTGCTTTATTTTTCTGCCATATCACTAAATGGCCATATTTTTTGTTACTATTTGTTGATTGTCTTTGCTCCCACTAATAACAATAACAAAATACAGCAATAATAGAACAGCTACTTCTTATATTTGGGGCACTGTTTAACTAATTTAATCCTTATAGAAACCCTATTAGGCAGTACTATTTTTTTTTTATATATCTTTATTGGAGTATAATTGCTTTACCATGGTGTGTTAGTTTCTGCTTTATAACAAAGTGACTCAGTTATACATATACATATATTCCCATATCTCTTCCCTCTTACGTCTCCCTCCCTCCCACCCTCCCTATCCCACCCCTCTAGGTGGTCACAAAGCACCGAGCTGATGTCGCTGTGCTATGTGGCTGCTTCCCACTAGCTATCTGTTTTACATTTGGTAGTGTATATATGTCCATGCCACTCTCTCACTTTGTCCCAGCTTACCCTTCCCCCTCCCCATATCCTCAAGTCCATTCTCTAGTAGGTCGGTGTCTTTATTGCTGTCTTACCCCTAGGTTCTTCATGACATTTTTTTTTCTTAGATTCCATATATATGTGTTAGCATACGGTATTTGTCTTTCTCTTTCTGACTTACTTCACTCTGTATGACAGACTCTAGGTCCATCCACCTCACTACAAATAACTCAATTTCGTTTCTTTCTTTCTTTCTTTTTTAAGATGTTGGGGGTAGGAGTTTATTAATTAATTTATTTTTGCTGTGTTGGGTCTTCGTTTCTGTGCGACGGCTTTCTCTAGTTGTGGCAAGCGGGGGGCACTCTTCATCGCGGTGAGCGGGCCTCTCACTATCATGGCCTCTCTTGTTGCGGAGCACAGGCTCCAGACGCGCAGGATCGGTAGTTGTGGCTCACGGGCCCAGCCACTCCGCGGCATGTGAGATCTTCCCGGACCGGGGCATGAACCCGCATCCCCTGCATCGACAGGCGGACTCTCAACCACTGCGCCACCAGGGAAGCCCTCGTTTCTTTTTATGGCTGAGTAATATTCAGTTGTATATATGTGCCACATCTTCTTTATCCATTCATCCGATAATGGACACTTAGGTTGCTTCCATCTCCTGGCTATTGTAAATAGAGCTGCAGTGAACATTTTGGTACATGACTCTTTTTGAATTATGGTTTTCACAGGGTTTATGCCCAGTAGTGGGATTGCTGGGTCATATGGTAGTTCTATTTGTAGTTTTTTAAGGAACCTCCATACTGTTCTCCATAGTGGCTGTACCAATCACATTCCCACCAGCAGTGCAAGAGTGTTCCCTTTTCTCCACACCCTCTCCAGCATTTATTGTTTCTAGATTTTTTGATGATGGCCATTCTGACCGGTGTGAGATGATACCTCATTGTAGTTTTGATTTGCATTTCTCTGATGATTAATGATGTTGAGCATTCTTTCATGTGTTTGCTGGCAATCTGTATATCTTCTTTGCAGAAATGTCTATTTAGGTCTTCTGCCCATTTTTGGATTGCGTTGTTTGTTTTTTTTATATTGAGCTGCATGAGCTGTTTGTAAATTTTGGAGTTTAGTCCTCTGTCAGTTGCTTCATTTGCAAATATTTTCTCCCATTCTGAGGCTTGTCTTTTGGTCTTGTTCATGGTTTCCTTTGCTGTGCAAAAGCTTTTAAGTTTCATTAGGTCCCATTTGTTTATTTTTGTTTTTATTTCCATTTCTCTAGGAGTTGGGTCAAAAAGGATGTTGCTGTGATTTATGTCATAGTGTTCTGCCTATGTTTTCCTCTAAGAGTTTTATAGTGTCTGTCCTTACATTTAGGTCTTTAATCCATTTTGAGCTTATTTTTGTGTATGGTGTTAGGGAGTGTTCTAATCTCATACTTTTACATGTACCTGTCCAGTTTTCCCAGCGCCACTTATTGAAGAGACTGTCCTTTCTCCACTGTACATTCCTGCCTCCTTTATCAAAGATAAGGTGGCCATATGTGCGTGGGTTTATCTCTGGGCTTTCTGTCCTGTTCCATTGATCTGTCTTTCTGTTTTTGTGCCAGTACCATACTGTCTTGATGACTGTAGCTTTGTAGTATAGTCTGAAGTCAGGGCGCCTGATTCCTCCAGCTCTGTTTTTCGTCCTCAAGATTGCTTTGGCTATTCGGGGTCTTTTGTGTTTCCATACAAATTGTGAAACTTTTTGTTCTAGTTCTGTGAAAAATGCCAGTGGTAGTTTGATAGGGATTGCATTGAATCTGTAGATTACTTTGGGGAGTAGAGTCATTTTCACAGTGTTGATTCTTCCAATCCAAGAACATGGTATATCTCTCCATCTATTTGTATCATCTTTAATTTCTTCCATTAGTGTCTTATAATTTTCTGCATACAGGTCTTTTGTCTTCTTAGGTAGGTTTATTCCTAGATATTTTATTCTTTTTGTTGCAGTGGTAAATGGCAGTGTTTTCTTGATTTCACTTTCAGATTTTTCATCATTAGTGTATAGGAATGCCAGAGATTTCTGTGCATCAATTTTGTATCCTGCTACTTTACCAAATTCATTGATTAGCTCTAGTAGTTTTCTGGTAGCATCTTTAGGATTCTCTATGTATAGTAGCATGTCATCTGCAAACAGTGACAGCTTTACTTCTTCTTTTCCGATTTGGATTCCTTTTATTTCCTTTTCTTCCCTGATTGCTGTGGCTAAAACTTCCAAAACTATGTTGAATAAGGTGAGAGTGGGCAACCTTGTCTTGTTCCTGATCTTAGTGGAAATGCTTTCAGTTTTTCACCATTGAGGACGATGTTGGCTGTGGGTTTGTCATATATGGACTGTATTATGTTGAGGAAAGTTCCCTCTATGCCTACTTTCTGCAGGGTTTTTATGATAAATCGGTGTTGAATTTTGTCGAAAGCCTTCTCTGCATCTATTGAGATGATCATATGGTTTTTCTCCTTCAATTCGTTAATATGGTGTATCACGTTGATTGATTTGCATATATTGAAGAATCCTTGCATTCCTGGAATAAACCCCACTTGATTATGGTGTATGATCCTTCTAATATGCTGTTGGATTCTGTTTGCTAGTATTTTGTTGAGGATTTTTGCATCTATGTTCAGTGTTTTTGGCCTGTAGTTTTCTTTCTTTGTGACATCCTTGTCTGGTTTTGGTATCAGGGTGATGGTGGTCTCGTAGAATGAGTTTGGGAGTGTTCCTCCCTCTGCTATATTTTGGAAGAGTTTGAGAAGGATAGGTGATAGCTCTTCTCTAAATGTTTGATAGAATTCGCCTGTGAAGCCATCTGGTCCTGTGCTTTTGTTTGTTGGAAGATTTTTAATCACAGTTTCAATTTCAGTGCTTGTGATTGGTCTGTTCATATTTTCTATTTCTTCCTGATTCAGTCTTGGCAGGTTGTGCATTTCTAAGAATTTGTCCATTTCTTCCAGGTTGTCCATTTTATTGGCATAGAGTTTCTTGTAGTAATCTCTCATGATCTTTTGTATTTCTGCAGTGTCAGTTGTTACTTCCCCTTTTTCATTTCTAATTCTATTGATTTGAGTCTTCTCCCTTTTTTTCTTGATGAGTCTGACTAATGGTTTATCTATTTTGTTTATCTTCTCAAAGAACCAGCTTTTAGTTTTATTGATCTTTGCTATTGTTTCCTTCAGTTCTTTTTCATTTATTTCTGATCTGATCTTTATGATTTCTTTCCTTCTGCTAACTTTGGGGTTTTTTTGTTCTTCTTTCTCTGATTGCTTTAGGTACAAGTTTAGGTTGTTTATTTGAGATGTTTCCTGTTTCTTAAGGTAGGATTGTATTGCTATAAACTTCCCTCCTAGAACTGCTTTTGCTGCATCCCATAGGTTTTGGGTCATCATGTCTCCATTGTCATTTGTTTCTAGGTATTTTTTGATTTCCTCTTTGATTTCTTCGGTGATCACTTCATTATTAAGTAGTGTATTGTTAGCCTCCATGTTTTTGTATTTTTTACACATCTTTTCCTGTAATTGATATCTAGTCTCATAGTGTTGTGGTCGGAAAAGATACTTGATACAATTTCAGTTTTCTTAAATTTACCAGGGCTTGATTTGTGACCCATGATATGATCTATCCTGGAGAATGTTCCATGAGCACTTGAGAAAAATGTGTATTCTGTTGTTTTTGGATGGAATGTCCTATAAATATCAATTAAGTCCATCTTGTTTAATGTATCATTTAAAGCTTGTGTTTCCTTATTTATTTTCATTTTGGATGATCTGTCCATTGGTGAAAGTGGCATGTTAAAGTCCCCTACTATGAATGTGTTATGGTCAATTTCCCCTTTTATGGCTGTTAGTATTTGCCTTATGTATTGAGGTGCTCCTATGTTGGGTGCATAAATATTTACAATTGTTATATCTTCTTCTTGGATCGATCCCTTGATCATTATGTAGTGTCCTTCTTTGTCTCTTGTAATAGTCTTTATTTTAAAGTCTTTTTTGTCTTACATGAGAATTGCTACTCCAGCTTTCTTTTGGTTTCCATTTGCATGGAATATCTTTTTCCATCCCCTCACTTTCAGTCTGTATATGTCCCTAGGTCTGAAGTAGGTCTCTTGTAGAGAGCATATATATGGGTCTTGTTTTTGTATCCATTCAGCCAGTCTGTGTCTTTCAGTTGGAGCATTTAATCCATTTACATTTAAAGTAATTATCGTATGTATGTTCCTATTCCCATTTTCTTAATTGTTTTGGGTTTGTTATTGTAGGTCTTTTCCTTCTCTTGTGTTTCTTGCCTAGAGAAGTTCCTTTAGCATTTGTTGTAAAGCTGGTTTGGTGGTGCTAAACTCTCTCAGCTTTTGCTTGTCTGTAAAGGTTTTAATTTCTCCATCAAATCTGAATGAGATCCTTGCTGGGTAGAGTAATCTTGGTTGTAGGTTTTTCTCCTTCATCACTTTAAATATGTCCTGCCAGTCCCTTCTGGCTTGCAGAGTTTCTGCTGAAAGATCAGCTGTTAACCTTATGGGGATTCCCTTGTGTGTCATTTGTTGTTTTTCCCTTGCTGCTTTTAATATGTTTTCTTTGTATTTAATTTTTGACAGTTTGATTAATATGTGTCTTGGCATGTTTCTCCTTGGTTTTATCCTGTATGGGACTCTCTGTGCTTCCTGGACTTGATTAACTATTTCCTTTCCCATATTAGGGAAGTTTTCAACTATAATCTCTTCAAATATTTTCTCAGTCCCTTTCTTTTCTCTTCTTCTTCTGGAACCCCTATAATTCAAATGTTGGTGCGTTTAATGTTGTCCCAGAGGTCTCTGAGACTGTCCTCAGTTCTTTTCATTCTGTTTTCTTTATTCTGCTGTGCCGTAGTTATTTCCACTATTTTATCTTCCAGGTCACTTATCCATTCTTCTGCCTCAGTTATTCTGCTCTTGATCCCTTCTAGAGTTTTTTGGGTTTTTTTTTTTTTGTGGTATGCGGGCCTCTCACTGTTGTGGCCTCTCCCATTGCAGAGCACAGGCTCTGGACGCACAGGCTCATTGGCCATGGCTCATGGGTTCAGCCGCTCTGCGGCATGTGGGATCCTCCCGGACCGGGGCACGAACCCGTGTCTCCTACATCGGCAGGCGGACTCTCAACCACTGCGCCACCAGGGAAGCCCCTTCTAGAGTATTTTTAATTTCATTTATTGTGTTTTTCATCGTTGCTTGTTTCCTCTTTAGTTCTTCTAGGTCCTTGTTAAATGTTTCTTGCATTGTCTCTATTCTATTTCCAAGATTTTGGATCATCTTTACTATCATTATTGTGAATTCTTTTTCAGATAGACTGCGTATTTCCTCTTCATTTGTTACGTCGGTGGGTTTTTATCTTGCTCCTTCATCTGCTGTGTGTTTTTCTGTCTTCTAATTTTGCTTATCTTACTGTGTTTGGGGTCTCCTTTTAGCAGGCTGCAGGTTCGTAGTTCCCGTTGTTTTTGGTGTCTGTCCCCAGTGGCTAAAGTTGGTTCAGTGTGTTATGTAGGCTTCCTGGTGGAGGGGACTAGTGCCTGTGTTCTGGTGGATGATGCTGGATCTTGTCTTTCTGGTGGGCAGGTCCACGTCTGGTGGTGTGTTTTGGGGTATCTGTGGCCTTATTATGATTTTAGGCAGCCTCTCTACTAATGGGTGGGGTTGTGTTCCTGTCTTCCTAGTTGTTTGGCATAGGGTGTCCAGCACTGAAGCTTGCTAGTCGTTGAGTGAAGCTGGATGTTGGTGTTGAGATGGAGATCTCTGGGAGATTTTCGCCGTTTGATATTACGTGGAGCTGGGTGGTCTCTTGTGGACCAGTGTCCTGAACTTGCCTCTCCCACCTCAGAGGCACAGCACTGACTCCTGGTTGCAGCACCAAGAGCCTTTCATCCACACAGCTGCTAGTGTTCGAGGGTCTTCTGCAGAGGTAGGGGGCAGCTGTGGCTCACTGTGGGGACAAGGACACTGGCAGCAGAAGTTATGGGAAGTACTCCATGGCATAAGCCCTCCCGGAGTCTGCCATTAGCCCCACCAAAGATCCTGTCAGTACTATTATTATCCCCTTTGATAGATTGAAAAACTGAGGCATGGAGAAGTTAAGTAATTTTCAGAGAGAACATAGGTAGTTAGCAGTGGAGCCAGGCTCTGAACCTAAGCTCTCTGGCTCCAAAGTCCTTGCTTTGATCACTATCCTATACTGCCTCATTAGAACATAAGCTTCTTTTTCTTTTCTTTTTTTAATAAATTTATTTATTTATCTATTTATTTATTTATGGCTGTGTTGGGTCTTTGTTGCTGTGCGCAGGCTTTCTCTAGTTGCAGTGAGCGGGGGCTACTCTTCGTTGCGGTGTGCGGGCCTCTCATTGTTGTGGCTTCTGTTGTTGCTGAGCACGGGCTCTAGGCATGCAGGCTTCAGTAGTTGTGGCACGTGGGCTCAGTAGTTGTGGCTTGCGGGGTCTAGAGCTCAGGCTCAGTAGTTGTGGCACATGGGCTCAGTAGTTGTGGCACACGGGCTTAGTTGCTTCGCAGCATGTGGAATCTTCAGGGCTGGAACCTGTGTCCCCTTCATTGGCAGGCGGATTCTTAACCACTGCGCCACCAGGGAAGTCCGAGAGCAGGGATGTTTGTCTTTTGGTTTACTGTTGTTTTCCCAGGACCTAGAATAGTACCTGGCACATAGTAAGCAATGAATATTTGTTGAATGAATGAATGTGTAGTGAGTATATGTGAGGGAAAAAATGTTAAATGGCATTGTTTTTACCTTGACCCCTCTTAATCTTCTGGGGTCCTAACTATTGCTTTAGTCCTGTTCTGTTCAATACAGTAGCCAGTAGCCACATTTCAGGTGCTCAGTAGCCACATGTGGCTAACAGCTTCTATATTGAACAGCACAGATGTAGAACGTTTCTATCACTGTAGAAAGTTCTCTTTGGATCAGGCAGAGGGCAGGTAAAGCGAGGCCTGAGGAGGAGCAAGTGGTGAGAATGGAGAGATAGAGAGGGATGGGCTCATGGAGGGCTTTGGATGCTAACAAAGTTTGGACTTTATTTTGAAGCCCATGGTTCCTGAATTTGGCCACATAGTTGAAAAACCTGGGGAAGCTTGTCTAAAATTCTGACTCCCAGGTGGTCTTTTTTTTTTTATTTGGCTGCATTGGGTCTTAGTTGTGACATGTGGGATCTTTTGTTGCAGCGTGCAGGCTCTCTAGTTGTGGCACACAGGCTCTAGAGTGTGCAGGCTCAGTAGTTGTGGTGTGTGGGCTTAGTTGCCCCGCAGTATGTGGGATCTTGGTTCCCTGACCAGGGATCGAACCAGCGTCCCCTGCATTGGAAGGCAGATTCTTAACCACTGGACCACGAGGGAAGTCCCCATCCTAACCATTTTTAAGTGTGCAGTACAGTAGTATTAACTATATGCAACTTGTTGTTCAGCAGATCTCTAGTACTTTCCTCTGGCAAAACTGAAACTGTACCCATTAAATAATTCCGCATCCCCCAACAGCCCCTGGCAACCACCATTTTTTTCTGTTTCTCAGGGTTTGTCTGCTTTAGATACTTCTTATAAGTGTAGTCATGTAGTATTTGTCTTTTTGTGACTGGTTTATTTCACCTATCATACACTTATTCACACTGTAGCATATGACAGGATTTTCTTCTTTGTTAAGGCTTAATAACATTATTTTGTATATATACACCACATTTTCTTTATCCATTCATCTGTCAGTAGACATTTAATTTTCTTCCACCTCTTGGATATTGTGAATAATCCTGCAGTGAACATGGGTGTGCACATATCTCTTCAAGATCCTATTTTCAATTCTTTTGGATCTAGACCCAGAAGTGGGATTGCTGGATCATATACTAATTATATTTTTACTTTTTTGGAGGAACCTCCATACTGTTTTCCATAGCGGCTGCACCATTTTACATTCCCACAGATAGTCCACAAGTTTCCAATTTTCCTGCATCCTTGCTAACACTTGTTATTTTCTGGGGGTTTTTTTTTTTGTTTTCTTTTTGTAATAGTGGCTATCCTCACAGATTTGAGATGGTATTTGATTTGCATTTCCCTGATGATTAGTGATGTTGAACATCTTTTCATATGTGTGTTGGCCATTCGCATGTCTTCTCTGGAGAAATGTCTGTTCATATTCTTTGCCCATTTTAAATCAAGTTATTTGTAAAACTCTGTTGTAAATAAGAACCCCAGGTGATTCTGATGGAGGGTGGTGGTGAGTGGGCCAGCAGCTGTGTCGGAGAGTGAGGAGGCTTGGATCACTGAAGCTGCATTATTCTTGACTAGGTTATTCTTGGCATCACATGTGGTCTCCAGTTTGATTTTTTGTGTGTGATGTATATACCATTAAGGTTCAAATTAGACAGGTGCTTCCCTGGGGAGTCTTTACCATGTCATGAAATTACCCTCTCTTCCATTTTCTGAGCTTTTAGCCTCTTCTAATACAATCTCTTTCCTTTTCATCAAGAGTGCTTTCTTAGTGTTGGTGCTTTGGGGCAGGAATCTAACTCTCCTTTGCTCCCATCCCCCCCCTTTTTTTTTTTTTCAGTTTTTCTTCAGCTTCATCACAGTAAAACTCTTCCTGATCCTGTGCCCAGGCCTGTAGCCCAGAGCATCCTGGGGTCTTTGCATCTAACAAGGGTGGTTCTGCCAGGTTTTTCTGAGCCTTTTTGTCCTGAGACAAAAGATTTGGCCTCATATTTAGAGTCCCAACTGTTTGGAATGCAGAAGCTCCTGATCAGTCTTAGACCTCCCATTGCAAGGGCCCAGTAGGCTTTGAACTAACCAGTAAGCAGAGGAGATCTCTTGTGCTTTGGGTAGAAAAGTGGCCTCATTGCCACTCTTCTGGCTGGGAGTCTGGAGGCCTGAGGTCCAGTCCTGGATCTGTTACTGACTTGCTCTGTGACTGAGCAAGTTACTGGGTCTCTGTTTTCTCTGTTGCAAAATGAAAGGCTTGAATTAAATGATCTTTGAGATCCTGCCAAGCTCTAACTTCTCTGGTTCATTTCAGTTACTTAATAGTGTCCTTGGCTCTGTATTAGCCAGGGAGGAACTCCATAGGTTAACAAGATAGCCTCTGCTTTCACAGAGCTCATAGCCCAGGAGAGAAGTAGTCATGTAAACAACCTGGTCTGACTTGAAGCAAGTCTAGAATGGGGCTATCACCAAGTGTGTTTGGAACAGAGTGATTAGTTCCAGTTGGAAGAATATGTGAAGCTTTATGTAGGTTGGAGTGTTTGAGTCTTTGGTCCTGTCTTCATCTCTTCTGTTTTTCTTTCTTCTCCCATCTCATATGAATAGCCAAGCCCATTCCCTTCCTAAACTGTCACAGTTTTCATGGTAAATCATGTTCCTCCTTAAAAAACAAAAACTAACAAAAAACCTAAAACAAAACAAAAAACCTAAAAACTAAAGACACACAGTCACAGAAATCCTCTCCTCCTTTCTCCAAACTCCTGCAATAGTTTATAGGTTACCTGTAAAATTCCTTTAACTATTATTGTCTTGCCTTTCTTTTCTTATTTGGAACTCTGAGTTCAAGCTGCTTCTCTCATTTTGTCTGCTACCAGGAGTTTCAGCTCTGAGTAATTGGGTCTCATTTTTGCTACTAGATTGTGAGCTCCATAAGGGCAAACAGTATATCTTAATCTCTCATCATCTATGCCTCTTCCAAGTGATTTACATAGTAGAGTGTCATTAAATGTGGGTTTGTTTATTTTAAACCAAGTCTCTTCGCTCTGATATGGATGTCATATTTGCATATTTATTCAGCATGTGCTTTTTATGTTGTTAAGTGATTAATTTATAACATGTAACAGTCTTTTTGTCACTCTTGATCCTTCTTTCTTGCTTTAACCATCTTCTTGGCTCTAAGAAGTATAGTGAACATCATGACATGTTGGAAGGAACACTGGGCTTGGAGTGTGAAGAGTCAGGGTAAAATCTGGGCAAGTTGCTTTTCTTCTTTGAGGCTTTTCTCATCTGTAAAGTAGATCTCAGCCCTGATTCCCCATTGAGTTGTTGGATGGCCACAGAAATGCTTTGGAAAGTCAAAAATCAATCTTTTTATTTCTTTGGCTTTTTGGGCATTTTTAATTTAACAGACATTCACAAAGTACATATTATGTGCTAAGTCCTGTGCTAGAGGGGCAGAAGGAAGAATCAGCTATGGCCTTTGCCCTCCAAGGACTTTACACACTAATTGGACAGGTAGGTATGAACACAAAGGAATCAAGGGAGTGAACAAAGAGGAAAATAATTGGGGAAATGCTTGAATGTGGGACTTGCCAGCTTATGGGGTTCAGTTTGGGCACTTGGCTTGCCTTGTGAAGATCCCATCTATGATATCTTTTCTCAGAGTATAGCTGAAGTTGGAGAGAGGGTCAGTGTTCAATCAGTTAGTTTTATATAACAATAACAGTGTGGCACAGGAAAAAGAACAGGGAACTTGAGTTTAAATCTCTCGTCTGTTACCTAGAGGATATGCATCCTTGAGTGTGTCATGTAATGTTGCTGAAAGCTCAGCTTCATCATGAGTAAAACTGGAGAATAAATGCCTCAAATTTAACAGACATTTATAGGAGTCTACTCTGCTAGCTGGATTCTGAAGTTGCAAGAGTGAAAGGATAGTCTCCCAGGAACTCTGTGGGAAGAATTGTGCCATTTAGAGTGTGAAACAGAAACCACGTGAGAGCATCCTTTGACTGTAAATGCTATATAAACATGAAGACTTCCACCACGGATGGCTGTTCATAGGGCTGCTTCCCACTGGAATGGTGTTACCATAAGTAATGTCCCATCATATCTCCTTTCTGTTTGTGATCCTCTCTCTCAGCCTAGCTGTGTGTGTGTGTGTGTGTGTGTGTGTGTGTGTGTGTGTTTTCTTTATGATCAGCTGGCCCCTGAAAGCTCTGGATTATTATAAGGACTAAATATAATAATATCCCAGTGAGGTCAACTGGGATTATCATTTGATACACAGTAGGCAGTGACTAATGGGAGCTTTCATTATCCATGATCTGTGTGTCATCCAAGTCACAGAACAAGGGCAGCCTCTCAAATTACTGCCATGTTCTGGGTTTTGATCTAGGTACTGAGGGTACAATAGTGAACAAAATAGTTGAAAATCCCTACCATCATGGGACTTATAATTTTGAGGAAGACACATAATTAACAAAATAAAAAGTAAAATATTAAGTATGGTGGATAAGTGGGAAAGAAGAAAAATAAAACAAGGAAGGGAGAACCACGGGGTGATAGGGGGGTGGTGAAGATTTAACTTTTAAATAGGGAGCCAAGGAAGGCCTCACTTGAGAAGGTGACTTTTGATTAAGACTTGAAGAAGGTGAGAGAATGTACTAGAGGAGGAACATTCCAGGCAGAGGGAACAGCAAGTGCCAAGGCTCTGAAGCCAGACCTGGTATGTTTCAAGGAATGGCAGAAGACAAGGATGGCTGAAGTGAAGTGGTCAGAGGGGAGATCAATAGAAGAGGGCAGAAGATTGTGATGGGAGCACGTCTTTTTGGGTCTTCTAGATTCTAGTAACGAATTGGCTTTTCTGTTGAGTGAGATGGGAAGTCACTGAGGATTTTGGTCAGAAGAGTGACTTTTCCATACGTTTTCATAGAATCATTCTGACTGCTGTGTTGAGAATAGAAGAAGTGGTAAATGCAAAAGCAGGAGACTAGTTAGGAAGCAATTGCATTAATCCTGGTAAGAGATGATGGTGGCTTAGGTTAAGATGGTGGAATTGGGGGTAATGACAATTGATTTTAAAGATAGAACTGAAAAAGATTTGTTGATGGACTAGTTGTGAGGTATAAGAAAAAGAGAAGTCAAGACTGACACCAAAATTTTGACCTGTGCAATTGAAAGGATGGAGTTGTCATTGGCTGAACTGGGAGAAGACAGGAGAAACAGATTTCAGGGGAGGGGATGAGTGAATATAAAAATATGGTGGTATTTAGATCATGAGATTAGATGAGGTGACCTTGGGAGTGCATAACGATAGAAAAGAGACTCAAGATTTGAGCCTAGGTCACCATAAAGTTTAGAAATTGAGAATAAGCTGTCAGAATAATGGGGGGAAAACAAAACACTCCCCCCTCCCCAAACTCAGTATAGTGTCTGGAAACCAAATGAAAGAAGTATCTAGGGCTTCCCTGGTGGCACAGTGGTTGAGAGTCCGCCTGCCGATGCAGGGAACGCGGGTTCGTGCCCCGGTCCGGGAGGATCCCACATGCCACGGAGTGGCTGGGCCTGTGAGCCATGGCTGCTGAGCCTGCACGTCCGGAGCCTGTGCTCCGCGATGGGAGAGGCCACAGCGGTGAGAGGCCCCCATACCGCAAAAAAAAAAAAAAAAAAAAGTATCTAAAAGAAGGAGAGAGTGGTCAACTGGGTGACATGCTGCTGTGACATATCCAGGAAAATGAGAGCTGAAAATAGGTCACTAATTGTAGCATGGTGGAAAGGTCATTGGTGACTTTGATAAGAACAGTTGTGGTGGTATAGTGGGAATGAAAGTCTGGTTGGAGTGAGTTCAGAAGAATGGGAGGAAAGATGAGAGAAAGCAAATATATATATAGCTCTTTCTAGAAGCTTTGATGTGAAGGGAAGGAGAGAAATGGATTGGTAGCTGGTGTGTTGGATGGAATAAAGAAAGAAGTTTTTATTTGTTTATCTTATTTAGTTTTTAGACAAGACAAGTAGCAGTATGTTAATAGGAATAATTCTGAAGAAAAGGAAAATCCTGATGACGTGGGAGAAAGAGGGAGGGAAATGCCTCTCGTTTGATGAAGGGATATAATCTAGTGTATCAGTGGAGGGTTGGACATGGACTGTTATCCATAGTAATAGGAGAGAAGTTAGTTAATGTGCTCAGATGCAGTTTGATAGGTAAAAGGAAGGGGTCTTGTGAAACTGCTCTTCTGGATGATTGATTTTATGTAGACAAATAAGCTAAATCACTGGGTGAAAGTGAGATTAGGAGCAGAGAAAGCATGAAATTGTCTAGGAAAGTAAATTGTCTTCGCTAATATAGAATGACTGTCAGGTTGCATTTAGAGTCCACATGAAAATAGTGATCATGAATTTAAAGTTTAACTATAGTGAGTATAGTTGTATATGTTTTCCTCCTCCCAAGACCTGTGCCAGTATAAGCAGAGAGTAGATGGTGAATTGGATTTAACCAGCGTTGTTGGTTTAATCAAACTAGTGTTAATATAAGTGATAGAGGGCCAAGGGAGTGATTTTAAAAATCGATTGAGGGACTTCCCTGGTGGCGCAGTGGTTAAGAATCTGCCTGCCAATGCAGGGGACATGGGTTCGAGCCCTGGTCCGGGAAGATCCCACATGCAGCGGAGCAACTAAGCCCGTGCGCCACAACTACTGAGCCCGCGCTCTAGAGCCCGCGACCCACAACTGCTGAAGCCCACATGCTGCAACTACTGAAGCCTGTGCACCTAGAGCCTGTGCTGTGCAACAAGAGAAGCCACTGCAATGAGAAACCCGTGCACCACAATGAAGAGTAACCCCTGCTCGCCACAACTAGAGAAAGCCCACTTGCAGCAACGAAGACCCAATGCAGCCAAAAATAAATAAATAAATTTATATTTTAAAAAAAAATCGACTGAGGAATTTAAACCTGCCAGGGTTAGGAGTAAGGAAGCTGATGGATAGGTAGGTAGGATCAATAGATTAAATGTCCTGATAGGCTAAAGGATTATTAGAGGTGGGGTACTACAGTGAGAAAACTGGAAAAATAAGAGATAGTGGTTGGAGAATGAAATCTTTGGGATTATGATTATAGAAGATGGGTAGTTATTGGTAACGACAAAGTCAAGAGTATAACCAGAGGAATGGGAGGCTGAAGTAGAATGGAAGTCAAGATCAACAGAGGAGAGGCAGTCAAGTAACTGGGAGGGCAGTATGTTGTAACCATTATTTATATAGTTATTAAAATTACCAAGAATTATGGCAAGAATGGTGTTGGAGTGGATTTCTGGGAGCCACAATCTTTAAGCATTAAAAGGGAGTGACTTGGGGGTGGTAAATGGCTGCAAGGAAGAGTGATGTTGAATCTGATAATGTCAGATTCAAAACTGGTTGTTTGCATACAGGAGAGTCTGGAAAGAACAACGAGGTTGAAGGCCCACTGGTAGATAGGGAGTGAGAGAAAACCAGCCACCCTTTGAGAGGGGTGCAGAGGAAATATTATAACGGACTGCCAGATTTTACTTAGAGCAGGAAGGTGAAGGGGGCATTCACAGAAGAGGTTGAAGATACATACAGAAATTTAGCTAACCTTGAGGTCCAGAGGTTACAGTGGGAAAAAAATGTCAGGAGTTGAAGAGGGGAGAGAGATGAGAATCAGAACATGTAATGTATAGAGGCACATAGGATTAAAGTCTGGGAAATGAGGGATGACCTGGGTGTCCTGGGGGCAGGGGCAGGGGGCAGGTGGGGTGCGGAACAAATGACACTCCCAACGGAGAAGGAGGAGGTCTTTTCTAATTGCCTGTAGTAAGATTATCCACATTGGTCTTCCAGTGCCATTTGGAAAGATATGATTTGCTGGTTAAAAAATAATCCATGTGGATAATATAAATCAGTGTGGATAATAGAAATTTGTTTGAAAATGTTAAAAACATGCTACTTTGGAATAGGAAACATTTATAGATGTATTATGAAAACCAGACAGATACATACTTGTCCTCCTCCAAGAAAATGTTTGGTAATATCAAAGCAGATCAGTATCTTGTTCTAAACATTAATCTTCTTTATTCAAACATTGATACCATATTGTCTTTTTATTGAGGGTTATTTTGCTTCCTAATGAACACGTTGGAATTTATTTTCAGAGTAGCAGTTTACTCCATCTGAATGATCTATAGTTGGAAATAGATGTGCAAGGTTGCAAATCAATTTGGTAATCTCAGTAGAACCAGAAGGAAAAAAATCCTACAGTGAGCTTTTGATTTTATCTTGAAAAGCTAAGTAAATGGTGGTCAGCTTTATAGTTTGTGATCAACTTTATCTGAAATTGAAAGTCTGGAATTTTTGTTTGTTTGTTTTTTGCTGTGCCATGTCTTGCAGAATCTTAGTTCCCCAACCAGGGATTGAACCCAGGCCTTGGCAGTGAAAGCACTGAGTCCTAACCACTGGGCCGCCAGGGAGTTCCCTGGAATGTTTTAAGAACTAATGTTTTCATGCTACAATATGGATAAACCTTGAAAACATTATGCTAACTGAAATGGAAAGTAGCATGATGGTTGCTAGGGAGAGGAAAGAATGAGGAGTTAGTGTTTAATGGGTACAGAGTTTCAGATGGGAAGGATGGAAATGTTCTGGAAATAGATGGTGGTGATTTGCACACCAGTGTAAAGGTACTTAATGCCACAACATTGTATACTTAAAAATGGTTAAAATGGTAAATTTTATGGTATATATTTACCACCACAAACCAAAAAAAACTTCCAGTGTTTTAAGTGTCCAATGCCTACAAGACTACTTGTCAAATTTTGGTCAACTGTACTTGCATCATATTACAAATAATGAACCCTTTTGTCTTCAACACCTTATGTTAGTGTAGTACTCTACAGTTTAGCAACTGTCTTCTTATCTGCTTTCCCTTTGGATCTTCAGAACAGCCACAAGAAGTACATAGATAGGAATAGATAAGGGATTCTAAGAGATTTGTAGGTCAGGGACAGAGATAAGTGTCTAGACCAATATGGTCTGTCTAGTTCCAGAACCTCCCTATCCATAAATGCGGGGGCTGAAAACTTAAAATGGGAGCTTTTCAAGAGTAGAGCCTTGGCATCTTTGAAGCAATATAGTTCCTCCAGCAAAAGCTTCCTTTATTAGAGCTCAGAGGCAGTTGAGCTCTACACTGCTGACTTGCACATGGGGCCTGGTTTGTCTCCAGACCTTCAGCAAAGCATCTGGGCAAAGGAGAATGATCATATCACATCATCACATCAAAGTCTGATTGACTAAATACTATATACCCAACTTTTTTTTTCCCTAGAGGAAATTAGTTTTTAAAATATGCATAATGTAGTAGGATCAAAAGTAAATAAAGAGTTTCACAGTGAAGGAGGAAATAAGGAAAACAGAGTAAGTGAATCCAGAAGTTCTAGTTTATTGCTAAGGTTTGGTTCAACCCTGAGCTTCCTAGTGGCCAGAGCAAGGCCTGGTCCAAGGTTCACAGGATCCAGCATTTATTCATTTATTCTTTCAACTGATAGTTTATTCCTTTTAAGTGTTTGAATAGTCAGAAGACACACACACTGATCTCTGGGTGTAATATCTGAAGAAAATAGAGCTCATCTTAAACAATAGACGACATTAGTGGTTGCCACAATAAACTTGACGGTAGAGTCTATGTCTGGTTTATTTC
This sequence comes from Pseudorca crassidens, assembly GCF_039906515.1. Classification (NCBI taxonomy): domain Eukaryota; kingdom Metazoa; phylum Chordata; class Mammalia; order Artiodactyla; family Delphinidae; genus Pseudorca; species Pseudorca crassidens. The sequence continues at coordinate 52,183,402 of NC_090304.1, read as the reverse complement.
TGTTTAGCCTATACCTGGCACCAGTAATTGGCTTAGACTGAATACTTACTATGGATCTACTGAATGAATAAGAAATGGTTGCTTTTTAAGGATCTGATGTAAAACTTGGACAAAGAAATGACTTCATAACAGTCATTTTGATGTTCAGCAAATACTGAATACCTTTGGTGTATACTTGGTCCTGTAGGAGATGAAGACATGAATAAATTACGGCTTTATCCTCAAGGGGTATTTTTAAAAAACCAAGGATACAAAGTGTAGTGTGTGATGATATAAAATGCTTTGGGAGGACAATGAGAGCTCAGAGGAGAGTTCTTTGTAGGCCAACTGTCCAGTTTTCCCATTGGTAAGTTGGGAATAATAAATAGTACTTCATAAGGTAGATGTGAAAATTAAAGGAGGTAACATAATGTAAATATCTAAGAAAAATTCCTCTCCTAGCTAAACATTTCATAAATGTTAGCTAATATAATATTCAGGGAAGACATCCTGGAGAAGGAGTGCACGGAGTTAGGTTCTCTAGACCTCCATGCTCATCTCTACCGCAGCACATGGGTGTCCTTGTTTGACTCTTTACCTGTTTCCTTTCTTTGCTAGCACCAAGGTCCTTAAGGGCATGTTCCATAACTTATTCATCTTCATATCCCTAATGCTGGTACTGGGCCTGGTATAAAATAAAGACCTAGTGAGGTTTATTGACTGAAAGAAGGAAGCAAGCAAGCATATTGGGAACCAAGCAGGCTTGCTTCTTTAGTGACTGAGAAAGTTCTAAAGATATGCTTTAAGGGAGCCCTACTCGGCTCTGAGTTACATCTGACAGCATATTCTCCTGTGCTGTTATTCTTCTTCCATGTTTCTTCATTCCTTACTGCTTTTATACGCTTACTGGACTACTACTATTTTTTTTCAGCCGTGCAATGCGACTTGTGGGATCTTAGTTCCCTGACCAGGGATTGAACCCGGGCTATGGCAGTGAAAGCGCCGAGTCCTAACCATTGGACAGCCAGAGAATTCCCTGGACCACTTCGGCTAACCTCTAAGCAAATGAACATAATGGTTGGTGGGTAGTTAGTTCGCAACAGTCATAGTCTCTCAGATCAGTATTTCCAGATACCCAACTGTTCATTGGACATCTCTGCCTCTGCTTGTTCAAAAATGAACACTATCTTTCAGTGCTTACCCTAGAAACCCCTTACTTTCCCCTCATCAAGCCCTGCATATAGAGAGTTTCTAAATCCTGTCAGTTCTGACTGCAAAATATTTCCTATATTCTTTCCTTCTTTTCTGTTTCGCCTTTTTTTTAGTTAAGACCTTCTGTTTCTCTTCTGCCAGTCCATCCTCCATCTTCTCATGAAATATTGTTCTAAAACACAGATGTTTATGGCACTTTGTTACTTTAATCCTTCATGGCTCCCTGTTCATCTTCATAGCAATTCTTTGGATTAAATTGTAGTGTTTCCATATTATAGATGAGGAGATAATTGCCTTCCTGTAGCAGACAGCCTCAAGGTGACTAGTACCCCTCTTACTCTTTTGAGGCTTTCTAATTACCCTTCTAAAGCCATAGACCTGGGAAGAGGATAGTCCACAGTCCTGGATGTCACTATGGACATTGTGGGTCCCAGGCCATTGAAATCACATGTGATGGATGAGGATGTTTCCCCAGATGAAATAATGATAAAACCACCATTTGTTGTGTTTACATGTCCTCTGGCAAAACAAACATTGTCTCATTTAATCCTCTCAACAATCCTAGGATGTAGTTATCCCTGGTATTTCCACTATACAGAAGAGGAAACTGACATTAAGTAAGCTCTCCAAGGCCTCACAGCTTGTGGTGACTTAAAAACCTATGTTCTTGGGCTCCCCTAGTGGTGCAGTGGTTAAGAATCCACCTGCCAATGGAGGGGACACAGGTTCAAGCCCTGGTCCGGGAAGATCCCACATGCCGCGGAACAACTAAGCCCGCGTGCCACAACTACTGAAGCCCATGTGCCTAGAGCCTGTGCTCTGCAACAAGAGAAGCCACTGCAGTGTGAAGCCTGTGCACTGCAATGAAGAGTAGCCCCCACTAGCCGCAACTAGAGAAAGCCCGCGTGCAGCAACGAAGACCGAACGAAGCCAAAAATAAATATAAATAAAAACCTATGTTCTTAACCATTCATTATATGAAATTGCTAGGCAGCAGTTTGCACATGTTACTTCCCCAGGAAAGGTGATGACTTTGGGTGCTATAAACTTACTGTTGAGAATTCCCAATATAGTGGGCTTCATGGGTTTGCTTCAGAGAACTAACATATTTTGGTTACACTTTGACTGAATGGGTTCTTCAAACAAATACCTGCATTTCTTTATATTCCCTTAGTATCCTATGTCTCATGACAGATGGATCTAAAATGCCAAGAAAGGGACTTCACTGGTGGTCCAGTGGTTAAGACTCCGCGCTCCCAATGCAGGGGGCCCGGATTCGATCCCTGGTCAGGGAACTAGATCCCACACGCCTCAACTAAGACGCATTGCAGCCAAATAAATAAATAAATATTTAAAAAATGAAATGCCAAGAAAGACACAGGGCCAGCAAAAGGGCAGAGGGGCATTCCTGGAACTGTATAGTCATACAGCTTATTTGTTCATTTCTCTTTCCACTTAATTGTTTGATCATCTGTCCACCCAGAGGATGGTAGCAAGGTGATACAGTGGAAAGCCTCCAGTCTAAGGGCAGGAGACCTGGGTTTTGTTCAGGGCACTGTCCACAACCCTGACTTGCCATGTATTTCTAGGGTAGTCCTTTCCCTTCTCTGTGCCTCAGTTTTCGCTTCTAAATAAAAATAAATAAAGCTATTGGGTGTCATGACCATAGTCCTCTTCCAACTAGCTCTCTGCAACTAGAAGGTGATGGAGATAATATGGCACTCGTACTTTTCAAAAGGAGCACCATTATTTTTATACTGTGTCACAGGCCTATATAAAATATGGTTTATATCTTTGCATTGCAAATCTAGCCTCTTGTGTGAAACCATTAAAGAGGGACTCTCAGGATTGCTGATTCATAGTCTCTAGAAATGCCTGATCACTCACTGTTTCTTGTAGTTTGGGATGTTATAGCAAGTGTGGCTGCAGCAACCCATTTCCAGCAAATTATAACTTTGCTTTAGAGTTGTGTGATAATTTACAGTCATTGTATTATGTGGTTGTGAAACTGTGTTTATTCAGCAAATATTTTCAAAGCACGTACTTTGTGCCTGACTTTGTTCTAGGTGTCAGGGATCCCTGCTCTCATGTGCTTTACAAGCAGGAGTGTGATACAATTACATTACAGTTGCCTCTTTTTAATTAATTAATTAATCAATTAATTAATCTTTGGCTGCCTTAGGTCTTCATTGCTGCCCGCGGACTTTTTTCTAGTTGCGGCGAGCAGGGGCTGCTCTTCATTGAGGTGTGCAGGCTTCTCATTGCAGTGGCTTCTCTTGTTGCAGAGCACGGGCTCTAGGCGTGCGGGCTTTGGTTGTTGTGGGTCGCGGGCTCCAGAGCACAGGCTCAGTAGTTGTGGTGCACAGGCCTAGTTGCCCTGCAGCCTGTGGGATCTTCCCGAACCAGGGCTCGAACCTGTGTCCCCTGCATTGGCAGGCGGATTCTTAACCCCGGCGCCACCGGGGAAGTCCCTACAGTTGATTCTTGAACAACACAGATTGAGCTGCGTGGTTCCACTTACACATGGAATTTTTGCAATAAATACGTACTACAGTACTACACAGTCCATGGGAGGTTGAATCCACAGATGCTGAACCATGGATACGGAGGGCTGACTATAAAAGTTATACTTGGATTTTCGACTGCCTGGTTGGATTGCACCCCTAATCCCTGCATTGTTTGAGAGTCAACTGTGTAATGTGGTAAATACTACAGAAGCTTCTCAATGAAAGTAGCATTTAATTGAGCCCTGAAAAGAAGAGTAGGAATTGTCCAGACTAAAAGATAGGGAGACTGAGGAGGAAACCCCTGTGATTCAGAAGGGTGGTATTTCAGACAGGGAGAATAGCATGTGTAAAGACTCAGAGGCAAGAGAGTATAGTATGTTCAGGGGAACTCAGAGAAGATCAAATCTGCTGGATTCTAAAGTGTGAAGGCAAGAAAATGTTATTTTGAAATTACAGCCGTTTTAGGTATCATGCCTGGATTGTGAAACAGCATGATGTCATGGAAGGGCACAGGACTTGGAATCTAAAGACCTAGGTTATAGTCCCTGGCTTTCAACTAACCACCTCTGGAATCTTGAACTAAATCATTTAACTTTTCGGATTCTGTTTCTTTATCTGTGAAGTGGTAATTGTTAACTCTTGCACCATCCTTATAAGCTATAAAAGTGCTGCACTATGAAAGCTTTCCTTGACCCTTCTGCCAAACAAAATAACTTCTCTCGTTTTAAGCACATTATTTTAAAATATAACACTTTTATTGTAGTCATTCTTTTACAAAACTGTTTCCCCACTAAAAGCTTAATTATTTTAAGGACAGAGAAATGACACATAGTAAATCCCAAGTACTTGTGAGGTTTAATGAATAATTGGATTCTATATTAAGGGAGATTTGTTTGCCCTTAAACACAAAATTTGTTTGCCCTTAAACACAAAACAAAACAAAAACCTTGAGAAGAAATTTTGTATTATTTGCAAGCATTTGGCTTTAAAGACAATTTTGTTGTGTTTTTGACTAGGAAAAAGCCATTTTCTTAAAGCTGTTTCAATGGGCTGAACGCTTTAGTCGTTAGAGTGTGACATTTTGCAGATAAGCATTTCATTAACAGGTAGGCACAAGAGGTGGTATTGAGCCTTTAGATGGAAAGATCTGTTAACTGTGGGAGCCTTTTTGATATTGAGATCCTCTTGGCAGATTCCTAGAAATCAGAGTTCTCCTCCATTTCATCTTTAAATTGAAATATTTTCTGAGACGAAATGATATATACAGAACTGCAAAACGCAGAAATATAATGTGCAGTCTGATTACATTTGGCAGACAGTATGAAGAAGTAGATAGCTGCTATAAGAACCGGGCTTCCTTCAGCTGCATAGCACAGGGAGATCAGCACGGTGCTTTGCGACCACCTAGAGGGGTGGGATAGGGAGGGTAGGAGGGAGGCTCAAGAGGGAGGGGATATGGGGACATATGTATGCATATGGCTGATTCGCTTTGTTGTGCAACAGAAAATAACAGTATTGTGAAGCAATTATACTCCAATAAAGATCTATTAAAAAAAACAACTGGGCTTCCTTGTGTATAGAATTAAGGGGAAAAAATGCCGAAACTGTGTTTTCTTAAATTTGGTAAGAAGTTAATGTGATATTAAACTATTGAATTCCAGTAAAGCTTTCTTTTAACTTACTCATTAGTTACTTCATTGATCTAGTCAAAAATATTTACTGAACACCCTGCTTTACTAGAAATTCAGGCCCTTTACTAGAAATTCAGTAGTGAATAAAACAGATATGGTCCCTTGACCTTATGTTGCTTAAAATGTAGCAGGAAGAAAAGAATTGGGCAAGCAAGTTACAGCTGCAACAAGTATTTATAACAGACAAGTTCAGAGAGCTCTGGGATCATAAAATGGCCTGTAGCCATGCCCAGTCTGGCTTTCTGAGATCCTTTTGTTTTTTTTAGCTGTGCTGCACGGCTTGCTGGATCTTAGTTCCCTGACCAGGGATTGAACCTGCACCCTTGGCAGTGAAAGTGCAGAGTTCTAACCACTGGACCGCCAGGGAATTCTCTGAGATCCTTCATAAGAGTTGAGAGGACACAATTGAGAAATGGGGACAGGATGATAATATTCCTGCCATGTTTTCCCTCAGATTCTGTGTCCCAGCCTTTCAGAACTATTCAGTATTCTCTGAATGTGCCTTGCTCTCTCATGGTATAATTTCATGAATGGCTTTTCCTTCCCCTTCTCCCTGTAGAATTCCTATTATCCTTCAAAACATAGATCAAATGACACATTCTTTTGAAATCTTATATATCTCTCTCCCCAATTAAATACGATTAGGTTCAGCTACATATAACAAATCTAAAATAACAGTGGTTTAAAAACACAGGGTTTTATTTTCTCATGTAAAAGAGTACAGAGGTAGTCCAGGGCTGAAATGATCAAGGATCCAGGCTCCTTCTGCCGTCCTTGGTTTGAGACTTCCATTCTCAAGGTCGCTTCACGGAAAAGGCTGATGAGCTCCAGTCATTATGTCCTAATTCTAGATAGCAGGAACGAGTAAGGGGAGAAGGAAGGGCACCTCCCCCAGCTAACACTGTTCCCTTTAAGCAGGCTTTAAGCATAAGTTCTATACTATATTTCAGTTATATCTCATTGAGCAGAACTAACCACATAGCCGCACTTAACTACGAGAGTGGGAAATAGAATCCTTTAACTGAGCATATTGCCATCTAGTGGCAGTTAGAGCATTTCTTCCCCCCCCCACCCCCCCCCCCCGCTTAAATTAGTTGTTCTTTCTTTAAATTCTAGCACTCAGTATAATAACAGTACAATTTTGCTATTAATTCTCAGTCCATGTCTGTCTCCCTCATATAAACACCCCAGGGACAGAAATTATGTCCTGTTATATCTGACCTAGTAACACTTTGCTCAGAGCTTGGCACAAGAGATTTCAGTTCACGTGTATAAAATGAGGGTATTGAATTAAATAACTTAATTCCTTTCAGCTTATTTTTAAAAATCTGTATTTTTTCTTTGCTGATTCAAAAATTACCAATTTGTATTATTTTAAATAGCTTTATTAAGGTATAACTTATATATGATAAAACTCAACCATTTTAAGTGTACAATTCAGTGCTTTTTAGTGAATTTACAGAGTTGTGCAACTATCACCAAAATCCAGTTTTAGACATTTTTAGTTACCCCAAAGAGATCTCTTGCTCTCATGTGATGTCAATCCCCATTCCCTCTCCAGGTCCCAGGTAACCAAATATCTATCTGCTCCTTTTTTTTTTGCCTTTATTTATTTAATTTATTTAGTTTTTATACAGTAGGTTCTTATTAGTTATCTGTTTTATACATATTAGTGTATACATGTCAATCCCAATCTCCCAATTCATCCCCCCACACACTTTCCCCCCTTGGTGTCCATAACGTTTGTTCTCTACATCTGTGTTTCTATTTCTGCCTTGCAAACTGGTTCATCTGTACTATTTTTCTAGATTCCATATATATGCGTTAATATACAATATTTGTTTTTCTCTTTCTGACTTACTTCACTCTGTATGAAAGTCTCTAGGTCCATCTACGTCTCTGCAAATGACCCAATTTTGTTCCTTTTTATGGCTGAGTAGTATTTCATTGTATGTATGTACCACAGCTTCTTTGTCCATTCCTCTGTTGATGGGCATTTAGGTTGCTTCCATGACCTGGCTGTTGTACGAATAGTGCTGCAATGAACATGCATCACTTTTTGAATTATGGTTTTCTCTGGGTATATGCCCAGTAGTGGATTGCTGGATCATATGGTAATTCTATTTTTAGTCTTTTAAGGAACCTCCATACTGTTCTCCATAGTGGCTGTATCAGTTTACATTGCCACCAACAGTGCAAGAGGGTTCCCTTTTCTCCACACCCTCTCCAGCATTTGTTGTTTGTAGATTTTCTGATGATGCCCATTCTAACTGGTGTGAGGTGAATGAACTACCTCATTGTACTTTTGATTTGCATTTCTCTAATGATTAGTGATGTTGAGCAGCTTTTCATGTGCTTCCTGGCCATCTGTATGTCTTCTTTGGAGAGATGTCTATTTAGGTCTTCTGCCCATTTTTTGATTGGGTTGTTTATTTTTCTAATATTGAGCTGCATGAGTAGTTCATATATTTTGGAGATTAATCTTTTGTCCATTGATTCATTTGAAAATATTTTCTCCCATTCTGAGGGTTATCTTTTCGTTTTGCTTATAGTTTCCTTTGCTGTGCAACAGCTTTTAAGTTCGATTAGGCCCCATTTGTTTATTTTTCTTTTTATTTCCATTACTCTAGGAGGTGGGTCAAAAAGGATCTTGCTGTGATTTATGTCAAAGAGTATTCTTCCTATGTTTTCATCTAAGAGTTTTGTAGTGTCCAGTCTTTCATTTAGGTCTTTAATCCATTTTAAGTTTATTTTTGTATATGGTGTTAGGGAGTGTTATAATTCCATTCTTTTACATGTAGCTGTCCAGTTTTCCCAGCATCAGTAATTGAAGAGACTGTCTTTTCTCCATTGTATATCCTTGCCTCCCTTGTCATAGATTAGTTGACCATAGGTGCATGGGTTTATCTCTGGGCTTTCTGTCCTGTTCTATTGATCTATATTTCTGTTTCTGTGCCAGTACCATATTGTCTTGATTACTGTAGCTTTGTAGTATGATCTGAAGTCAGGGAGTCTGATGCTCCAGCTCCATTTTTTTCCCTCAAGACTGCTTTGTCTATTTGGGGTCTTGTGTCTCCATACAAAATTTTTTTTTTTTTTTAAAGATTATTTATTTATTTATCTTTGGCTGTGCTGGGTCCTCGTTTCTGTGCGAGGGCCCTCTCCAGCTGCGACGAGCGGGGGCCACTCTTCATCGCGGTGTGCAGGCCTCTCACCGTCACGGCCTCTCTTGTTGCAGAGCACAGGCCCCAGATGCGCAGGCTCAGCAGCTGTGGCTCACGAGCCCAGCTGCTCCGTGGCATGTGAGATCCTCCCAGACCAGGGCTCGAACCTGTGTCCCCTGCATTGGCAGGCAGACTCTCAACCACTGTGCCACCAGGGAAGCCCCATCCATACAAATTTTAAGATTTTTTGTTCTAGTTCTGTAAAAAATGCCACTGATAATTTGATAGGGATTGTATTGAATCTGTAGATTGCTTTGGGTTGTATAGTCATTTTCACAATGTTGATTCTTCCAATCCAAGAACATGGTCTATCTCTCCATCTGTTTGTATCATCTTTGATTTCTTTCAACAGTGTCTTATAGTTTTCTGAGTACAGGTCTTTTACCTCCTTAGGTAGGTTTATTCCTAGGTATTTTAATATTTTTCTTGCAGTGGTAAATGGGAGTGTTTTCTTAATTTCTCTTTCTGATCTTTCATTGTTAGTGTACAGGAATACAAGAGATTTCTGTGCATTAATTTTGTATGCTGCAGCTTTACCAAATTCGTTGATTAGCTCTAGTAGTTTTCTGGCGGCATCTTTAGGATTTTCTATGTATAGTAGCATGTCACCTGCAAACAGTGACAGTTTTACTTCTTGTTTTCCAATTTGTATTCCTTTTATTTCTTTTTTTTTTCTCTGATTGCCGTGGCTAGGACTTCCAAAACTATGTTGAATAATAGTGGTGAGAGTGGACATTCTTGTCTTGTTCTTGATCTTAGAGGAAATGCTTTCAGTTTTTCCCCATTGAGAATGATGTTTGCTGTGGGTTTGTCATATATGGCCTTTATTATGTTGTGGTAGGTTCCTTCTGTGCCCACTTTCTGGAGAGTTTTTACCATAAATGGGTGTTGAATTTTGTCAAAAGCTTTCTCTGCATCTATTGAGATGGTCATATGGTTTTTATTCTTCAGTTTAATATGGTGTATCACATTGATTTGCGTATATTGAAGAATCCTTGCATCCCTGGGATAAATCCCAGTTGTTCATGGTGTATGATCCTTTTAACGTGTTGTTGGATTCTGTTTGCTAGTTATTTTGTTGAGGATTTTTGCATCTGTATTCATCAGTGATTTTGGTCTGTAATTTTCTTTTTTTGTAGTATCTCTGTCTGGTTTTGGTATCAGGGTGATGGTGGCCTCGTATAGTAAGTTTGGGAGTGTTCCTTCCTCTGCAATTTTTTGGAAGAGTTTGGGAAGGGTGAGTGTTAGCTCTTCTCTAAATGTTTAATAGAATTCACCTGTGAAGCCATTTGGTCCGGGACTTTTGTTTGTTGGAAGATTTTTAATCACAGTTTCAATTTCATTACTTGTGATTGGTCTGTTCATATTTTCTATTTCTTCCTGTTTCGGTCTTGGAAGGTTATACCTTTCTAAGAATTTGTCTGTTTCTTCCAGGTTGTCCATTTTATTGGCATAGAGTTGCTCGTAGTAGCCTTTTAGGATGCTTTGTATTTCTGTGGTGTCCATTGTAACTTCTCCTTTTTCATTTCTAATTTTATTGATTTGAGCCCTCTCCCTCTTTTTTTTTTTTTTTTTTTTGTGGTACGTGGGCCTCTCACTGTTGTGGCCTCTCCCGTTGTGGAGCACAGGCTCCGGACGTGCAGGCTCAGTGGCCATGGCTCACGGGCCCAGCTGCTCCGTGGCATGTGGGATCTTCCCGGACCGGCGCATGAACCCGTGTCCCCTGCACCAGCAGGTGGACTCTCAACCACTGTGCCACCAGGGAAGCCCTCCCTCTTTTTCTTGATGAGTCTGGCTAAAGGTTTATCAATTTTGTTGATCTTCTCAAAGAACCAGCTTTTAGTTTTATTGATCTTTGCTATTGTTTTCTTTATTTCTATTTCATTTATTTCTGCTCTGATCTTTATGATTTCTTTCCTTCTACTAACTTTGAGTTTTGTTTGTTCTTTCTCTAGTTCCTTTAGGTGTAAGGTTAGATTGTTTATTTGAGATTTTTCTTGTTTCTTGAGGTAGGATTGTATTGCTATAAACTTCCCTCTTAGAACTGCTTTTGCTGTATTCCATAGGTTTTGGATCGTTGTGTTTTCATTGTCATTTGTCTCTAGGTATTTTTTGATTTCCTCTTTGATTTCTTCAGTGATCTCTTGGTTATTTAGTAACATATTGTTTAGCCTCCATGTGTTTTTTTCCTTGTAGTTGACTTCTAATCTCATAGCGTTGTGGTCGGAAAACATTCCTGATATCAGTTTTCTTCAGTTTCCTGAGGCTTGATTTGTGACCCAAGATGTGATCTATCCTGGAGAATGTTCCGTGCTCACCTGAGAAGAAAGTATAATCTGCTGTTTTTGGATGGAATGTCCTATAAATATCAATTAAATCTATCTGGTCTGTTGCGGCATTTAAAGCTTGTGTTTCCTTATTAGTTTTCTGTCTGTATGATCTGTCCATTGGTGTTAGTGAGGTGTTAAAGTCCCCCACTATTATTGTGTTACTGTCAATTTCCTCTTTATAGCTGTTAGCAGTTTCCTTATGTATTGAAGTGCTTCTATGTTGGGTGCATATATATTTATAATTGTTATATGTTCTTCTTGGATTGATCCCTTGATCATTATGTAGTGTCTTTCCTTGTTTCTTGTAACATTCTTTATTTTAAAGTTTATTTTATCTGATATGAGTATTGCTACTCCACCTTTCTTTTGATTTCCATTTGCGTGGAATATCTTTTTTCATGCCCTCACTTTCAGTCTGTATGTGTCCCTAGGTCTGAAGTAGGTCTCTTGTAGACAGCATATATATTTGTCTTGTTTTTTGTATCCATTCAGCAAGCTTGTATCTTTTGGTTGGAGCATTTAATCCATTCACGTTTCAGGTAATTATCGATATGTATGTTCCTATGACCATTTTCTTAATTGTTTTGGGTTTGTTTTTGTAGGTCCTTTTCTTCTCTTGTGTTTCCCACTTAGAGAAATTCCTTTAGCATTTGTTGTAGAGCTGGTTTGGTGGTGCTGAATTCTCTTAGCTTTTGCTTGTCTGTAAAGCTTTTGATTTCTCCATCGAATCTGAATGAGATCCTTGCTGGGTAGAGTAACCTTGGTTGTAGTTTCTTCCCTTTCATCACTTTAAATATATTGTGCCACTCCCTTCTGGCTTGTAGAGTTTCTGCTGAAAAATCAGCTGTTAACCTTATGGTAGATCCCTTGTAGGTTATTTGTCATTTTTCCCTTGCTGCTTTCAATAATTTTTCTTTGTCTTTAATTTTTGCCAATTTGATTACTATGTGTCTTGGTGTGTTTCTCCTTGGGTTTATCCTGCCTGGGACTCTCTGCGCTTCCTGGACTTGGGTGCCCATTTCTTTTCCCATGTTAGGGAAGTTTTCGACTATAATCTCTTCAGATATTTTCTTGGGTTCTTCCTCTCTCTGTTCTCCTTCTGGGACCCCTATAATGCGAATGTTGGTGTATTTAATGTTGTCCCAGAGGTCTCTTAGGCTGTCTTCATTTCTTTTCATTCTTTTTTCTTTATTCTTTTCTGTGGCAGTGAATTCCATCATTCTGTTTTCCAGGTCACTTATCCATTCTTCTGCCTCAGTTATTCTGCTATTGATTCCTTCTAGTGTATTTTTCTTTTCAGTTATTGTATTGTTCATCTCTGTTTGTTTGTTCTCTAATTCTTCTAGGTCTTTGTTAAACATTTGTTGTATCTTCTTGATCTTTGCCTCCATTCTTTTTCCGAGGTCCTGGATCATCTCACTATCATTATTCTAAATTCTTTTTCTGGAAGATTGCCCATCTCCACTTCATTTAGTTGTTTTTCTGGGGTTTTATCTTGTTCTGTCATGTGGTACATAGTCCTCTGCCTTTTCATTTTGCTGTCTGTGAATGTGGTTTTCATTCCAGAGGCTGCAGGATTGTAGTTCTTCTTGCTTCTTATCTATCTGCTTCTATAGATTTGCCCTTTCTGAACATTTTGTATAAATGGAATCACACCATGTGTTGTCTTTTGCTCTGGCTTCTTAAACTTAGCCCAGTATTTTCGAGGTTAATTCATGCTGTGATATGTATCAGTGGTTTGTTCCTTTTTATTGTTGATATCATTGATATTTTTATTAAATTTTAAAAATTGTTTTCTTAGTGGTTGCTTTGGGGATTAAATATATATCTTCATTTTTTACAAATTACATATTGATTATAATCTACTTCATATACAATCTACTTCAAATATAAACTAACTTAATTTCAATAAAATTTAGAAACTTTGTTCAGGTGTAGCTCCATTTTCCCTGTCTTTTACTTTGCGCCCTTGTATTTCTGTAAATTAAATCTTTATATGTTCATATACCCAACAATATAGTTTTAAAGTTATTGTATAGAACTGTCTTTTAAGTGTATTAAGAGAAAAATATTTATACTATCTTTATATTTACCTATGTAATCGCCTTTACTGGTGCTCTTTATCTTTTCACGTGGATTTGAATTGCTCTGTAGTGCCATTTCCTTTCATCCAGAAGGCTTTAGTATGTCTTTAGGGTTTTTGAAAGGCAGGTTGCTAGCAGTGAATCATCTCAGTTGTTATCTATTTGGGAATGTCTTTATGCCTTTAATTTTGGATTTAAAAAAAAAATTATTTATTTATTTAAATTTTTGGCTGCGTTGGGTCTTTATTGCTGCCCACGGTCTTTCTCTAGTTGAGGAGAGCGGCGGCTACTCTTCGTTGTGGTGCGTGGGCTTCTCATTGCAGTGGCTTCTCTTGTTGCAGAGCATAGGCTCTAGGCACGCAGGCTTCAGTAGTTGTGGCATGTGGGCTCAGTAGTTGTGACTTGTGGGCTCTAGAGCACAGGCTCAATAGTTGTGGCTCACGGGCTTAGTTGCTCCTTGGCATGTGGGATCTTCCCATACCAGGGCTTGAACCCGTGTCCCCTGCACTGGCAGGCAGATTCTTAACCACTATGCCACCAGGGAAGTCCCTTACGTTTAATTTTGAATGATAGTTTTACTGGGATCAGAAATCATGGTTGGTACTTTTTTTTCTTTCTTTCAGCACATTTATTATTCCACTGCTGCTGGCCTCCATTGTTTCTAATGAGAATTGAGCTGTTAATCTTATTGTTGATCCCTTTTATCTGATAAGCTTTTTCTCTTGCCACTTTTTCTCTTTGGCTTTCAACAGTTAATGATGTGTACAGGTGTGGCTCTTTTTGTGTTTAGCCCACTTGGAGTTCACTGTCTGTCTTGGGTGTAGTTTAATGTTTGTTTGTTTGTTTATAAAATCAAATTTGGGAAGCTTTTGATGATTATATCTTCAGATATTTTTCTACTCCTTTCTTTCTTCTTGCTAGAACTCCCATTACTTGTAATGTTGGTTTGCTCCAGAGTTTCCCACAGGTCTCTGACTTCATTTTTCATTTTTTCTTTTTGTTTTTTAGATTGCATTATCTATGTTGATCTCTCTTTGAGTTCGATGATTCTTTGTTCTGCCAGCTCAGATTTGTTTTTGAGTCCTCTTGAATGTTTCATTTCAGAATACAACTTCCAGGGACTTCCCTGGTGGTCCAGCGTTTAAGACTCTGCACTTCCACTACAGGGGGTATGGGTTCGATCCCTAGTCGGGGAACTAAGTTCCAACATGCCGTGCAGCACGGCCAAAAGTGAAAAAACAAAACAAAACAAACAATTTCCATTTGGTTCTTTTTATAATTTCTATTTATTGTCATTCTCTATTTGATGAGTAATTATCATCATACTTTCATTTAATTCTTTAAATATGGCTTCCTTTAGTTCTTTAAAGTACTTATAATAGCTGCTTTGAAATATTTATCTGCTGATTCCAACATCTGGGCCCCCATAGAGGCAATATCTATACGTAGTCTCCTGTTTCTTTCCCCCCTGGTAAGTGGGTCACACTTCCCTCTTTCTTTGCATGTTTTATGATTTTTTTTTGTTGAAAAACTATGTTTTAGATAATATAGCAACTCTTGATTCAGATTTTTCCACCACTAGCAGATGGGAGGGTTGTTGCTGGGTTTTTTTGTGTTTTTTTTTTTTTCTTTTTGGTTTATTCAGTGACTTGTTCAGACAGTTCTGTATCTGTCTCCTTTGTAGTGTGTAACTGCTGATGTCTCTCTCTCTTTTTAACCATACATATTTATTTAATTATTTATTTAACATGCAAGTAGTTTATTCTGGTCATATTTTTTAAATTATTGTTTTAATTTTTATACTTGGCTTCTTAAAGGTCACCCCTGGGTCAGTATAGATTAGTGATCAACAATGACTGGCTTCAATCCTAGGCCAAGAAATCTTCTACCCTTTGTTGATGGATTTGTTTGTTGAAATGCATTCAAATGCATTTGTTTGTTGGAATGCATTCTAAGTCCAGGCAATTTGCAGTTCTGCTCCAACCTTTACTTTCAGTGTGTTCAAGACCTTACATTCACATAGGATCAGTAGATAGCTAGGGCCTCTCCAGTTTCTCCTTAGCAGGTATGAAACCTTATAGGTCACCAGGGATCCCATAGTGGGTCTTATGTTTTGTTCCCCAGCACTCCCTTTAAAATTTGTGGCTTATCTGCAGGCCTGTTGCCTGCCCTAACTAGCATTATGACCTTAGGCCAGCTGTAGTAGTAGCCTTCCTGGATAACTTACTATTGTTCCCCAGATTGTCCCTCTATTGTTTTTGACAATGACCCTGGGCAATATCCAGAGCAAATTTTCTACACTCAGCTTCAAATTAAATCAGCCCACTCTGGCAAGAGCCATCCTCTTGTCCTGGCCTGATGGAATTACCCCCAGGGAGCTGGGGGTTGTGGAGTAGGAGCAGCTTCAGGCTAAAATGCCACAGATTCTCACTGTTCTTAATATAGTTCAGTAATTCTTCTTGAATAAACATTTCTCAACTTGATGTCTGCCTTTGGTTAATTTTCAGAGGCCTGAAATGGTTGTTTTTGACAATCTTGTTCAGTTTTATTGTTGCTTTTAGGGAAGAGTTTGCTAAGCAGTTTAGGTATTCCAGAAGTTCCACCTCCTTGTATTACTTATGGCATCTTTATTTAACTTTTAAAATTCCCTAGCTAGACCATAACCTCCTTTGGGCAGACACTATCTATATCTTTTCCCTACAGTGTCCATCCTAATATGCATTAAAACTTTAAGCTTTAATTTCTTTATCTGTCTGATGAAATTAATAAACCTTGTGTTGCTTACTTCAAAGGATCAAGTGAAATAATGGCTAAAATCTCATTGTAAACTACAGATCTTCCTCAACTTACAATGGGGTTACATCCCAATAAACCCATTGTGAATTGAAAATGCATTTAATACACCTAACCTACCAAACATCATGGTTTAGCCTAGCCTACTTTAAATATGCTCAGAACACAGCAGCCTACAGTTGGACAAAATCGTCTAACACAAAGTCTATTTTGTAATGTTGAATATCTCATGTAATTTATTGAATACTATATTTTAAGTGAAAAACAGGATGGTTATATTTTTACAGAATGGTTGCAAGTGTAAATCGGTTCTTTACCCTCGATCACATGGCTGACTTGGAGCTGCAGCTCACTGCTGCTGCTGCTGCCCAGCATCACAAGAGAGTTTTGTGCTACATACGACTAGCTCAGGAAAAGAACAAAATTCAGAATTCAAAGTATGTTCCTACTGAATGCGTATTGCTTTGATACCATTGTAAAGTTGAAAAATCTTAAGCGAACCATCCTGATTTGGGGACCATCTGTATAAGCTTTGTAAATGGTAAAGTTCTTTAAAAAGTTTTAAGGAGTTTGTAAACTACAACACTGCAACCTGTTGTGCATGTGGTACTTCCAAGTGTTCATCCTTCAACCCTGTAACCTTTTTCTTGTCATTTTGTTCTCATAGATTTTGCTGTTGATTTGAAAGAAATAGTTCAGGTGGTTTTGAGGACAGCAGCAGGCTATTTGCAAAACGGTCTGGGAATGAATGCCAGATCCACTAGGAGGGAGGTCTTTAGCACCTCTGTCTGTTTTCCTCAGTCGTCATGCCACCACCTGGCTCACCATTGCTTGTTCTGCCCAAGATGAGCTATCGGTAGAGACTTCTCTGAATATTGGAAGTAAATGCTGTAGAGATGTGAAGCCAAGTAGTTGACTGAGATATGCCAAGAAGTGCCAAGCACCTTGAAACTTTTTCCAGAGTTGTTTTTTGGAGTAGCATGAAGGATGGTTCGTTATTTATTCGACTATGCATTGAGTGCCCATTATATGCTGGTAATATTCTGAGTATTGGGGATACGAGACAAAATAAACAGAATCCTTGTTCTCATGGAACTTATAACTCTAATTGGGGAAAGAATAAACAAATACGCAAGAAAATATATCAGTTAGTGATTGGTGTCAATAGGAAAAGTAAAGCAGGAATTGGGGACAGAGAATAACAGTAGGAGTTATTTTTAGATAGGTTGGTTAAAGAAGTAATTTCTGGCAAGGTGAAATTTATGCAGAAACCTGAAGGAAGTAAGGGAGTATGCCATTTGAATATCTGGGGGAAGGGCATTTTAGGTGTGGGAAAGTGCAAGTGCAAAGACCCTGAGGCATAAGCATACATGTGTGTTCAGGGAACAAGGAGGTCATTGTGAGTGGAGTGGAGAAAGCAAGGGATAGTGGTAGGAGTTGCAACTAGAGAGGTGGGCATGTGAGACCAGATCATATAAGGTCCTATAGACCTTTATAAGAACTTTGGATTTTATTCTGAATAAGATGGGAAGCTATTGCAGAGTTGTGTTTGCTGACACAAGTAATGTAGACTTACTGTGGTTCAACCCCAGGGAACAGGGGAAATTCCATACTTGGCTCTGGAGAGGGAGCTAGACAGGACTTGCACAGCAGGCACTTATCTTACTTGACTTACTTAAGAAGTAAAATCAGGGCTTCCGTGGTGGCGCAGTGGTTGAGAGTCCGCCTGCCGATGCAGGGGACACGGGTTCGTGCCCCGGCCCGGGAAGATCCCACATGCCGCCGAGTGGCTGAGCCTGTGCGTCCGGAGTCTGTGCTCCGCAATGGAAGAGGCCACAACAGTGAGAGGCCCGCGTACAGCACAAAAAAAAAAAAAAAAAAAAAAAAAGAAGTAAAATCAGGTTGGATCGGGAGCATATCGCAGCTAAGATCCTAGACAGCTGGCAGTAATAGAAGTCAGGCAGACAGTGCTTTTATTCTCTCATAACTGCCTGTGTGTGTCCAGCAGCGACCCAGTAGGTAGATTTGAACTGCCTCCATGGTGGGATCTATCAGGGTCCAAAAAGAGCACAAAGGGCCCCGAGTTAAAGGAGGGTTAGGGAGGGGCCTGCTATTCCAGAGGAGAAACCAGTGCTGGGTTGGGAGACTAGGGAGACTGGGAAACTCAAACTCATCTAGCACAGTGGAATTAGCTTGGACATTGGAATCAGAAGACCTGGTTATTCTCTCAATTCTTAGTTATGAGACTTTGGGCAAGTTGCTTCATTTCTCTGGACTTAAGTTTATCCACCTATAGTACAGTGAAAATAATACCTATTTTGCAAGATCATTGTGATCTTATAAGACTTATAGGGACTAATAAGGTAAGTCGGTAGCACAGTACTTGTCACCTGGTAGATCTTCAATAAATAGTAGCTGCTGGTAGTAGAGGTAATATTTATAATAGTAGTAATGGTTGTTTACCTTTACAGAATGCTCATTGTATACCAACCATTGTTTTAAGCAGAATTCTTAGGCATCTCAAATTTAAGTCCAAATCCAAATTTCTGTCCTTCACACCAAAACATGCTCCTTTCATAGTTCTCATCCCAGTAAATGGCATTTTTATTATTCCAGTTTCTCAAGTTAACTTTGGAGTCATCCTTGATGTCTTTCTTCCTCTCATACTCTATAGTCAATCTGTTAGTAATTCCCATCAGCTTGATCTTCAGATTATACCCAAAATATGACTACTTCCCACCACCACCACTGCTACCACCCTATTTCAAGCCACCATTACCTTTCATGTGGATCATTTTAATAGCATCCTAACTCATCTCCCTGATTCTCGTCTTGCCTTCCTGCTTTCTGATCTCAGCTCAACAGTCAAAGTAATGTTCTTAAAATGAAGTCAAATCAAGTCACTCTTCTGCTTGAAACACTCCTAATCTCATTTAGAATAAAAAACAACATCCTTATACTGGCCTACAAGGCTGTACATGATTTGGCCTTCATCACCTGTCTGATCTCACTGCCTACTCTTTTCTCTTTCATTCACTGTGTGTGCTCCAGCTAAACTGGCCTTCATGCTATTTCTCAGACATGGTTCCACTTCAGGGCATTTGTCTTTGCTGTTTTCTCTACTTGGACAGTTTCCCCTCAAGAGACCTGCATGGCTTGCTCCTTCAGCTTTTTCAGGTCTCTGCTTAGATGTCACTCAATAACATTTTCTCTAACTATCTTATTTAAAATTGTACCTTCTCCCCTTGGTACTCCCTATCCACCTTCAGAGGATTTCTCTAGCATTTACTGCCATCTGATATACAGTATATTTTACTTTTTAAAAAAATTTTGTGTCTTCCTCCCCCCTCCCAACTGGAATGTAAGCAGGAATTTTTATTAGTCTCGTTCACTGCTGTATCTCAATTCCTCTATCAAGCTTATGTAAGACAAATGGCATTTGACATAGAAAGTCTCAGGCAGTGTCTTCAAACTGGGCATCAAAATATCCTTGGAAACACAAATACATAGATTTCTGAGCCCCATGCCAGATAGAGCATAGAGGATCTTCTGTACCATGTGAAGGAGTAGGGATTTTATTCTCAAGGCTTTTGAGGGGAGTAATGCCCTTATCCAACCTGTGCTTCAATAAAGAATATCAAGGATTAATTAGAGTTGGTTAGAATGGGGGAAAAGAGTCCTGTTAGGACTGTTTAATATTTCAGACAAGAGATATTGAAATTTGAACTAGAGAGCAGTAGCAATGAGAAAGGTAAGTTTATGAGGACTTGGTGATTGATTGGGTGTGAAAGAGTGGGAGGAATTTAGGATGACTTTCAGGGTTTCTGGCTTAAAGTGCCAGATGGATAGATTGTCAATAACTGTGAGACGGCCAATACTGGATGGAAGAATGGGCTTGGGGAAGAATGTTGAGTTTAGTTTTGAATGTTGTGAGTTTGAATTGCTTATGGAGTTATCAGGAAGAAACGTTCAGGAAGTAGGTATGTGTGAAAGTAGGTGTAGGTGAGTACTGCATTATAATAATTATTTTAAGAGAGATGTGAATTTCATATATCATGAACTAATCTAGACATCTACAAATCTATTTTCTGTCTCTGTAGATTTGCCTATTCTGGACATTTCAGAAAAATGGAATCACAGAATATGTGGCCTTTTGTGATGGTTTTTTTTCACTTCATATGCTTTCAAGGTTCATCCATGTTGTAGTATGTATCAATACTTCATTCCTTTTTATTTCCAAATATTCCATTGTATGGATATACCACATTTCATTTATCCATTCATAAGTTGAACATTTGGATTGTTTCCATATTTTGACTATTATGGATAATGCTGCTATGAACATTTGTGTTCATACATTTTCATTTCTTTTGGTATATATCTAGAAGTGGCATTGCTGGGTCATGTGGTAACTCTGTGTTTAACTATTTGAGGAACTGTCAGATGTTTTCCCAAAGTGGCCATATCGTTTTACATTCCCACCAGCATTGTATAAGGGTCTAGATTTCTCCACATCCTTGCCAACACATTTTATTATCTTTTTGATTATAGCCATCCTAGTGTATGTGAAGTGGTATCTCGTGGTTTCGATTTGCATCTTTTCATGTGCTTATTGGCCATGTATATAACTTCTTTGAAGAAATGTATGTTGAGATTCTTTTCCAATTTTTTAAATTGGGTTATTGGCCTTTTTATTATTGAGCTAAGAGTTCCTTATATATTTTAAATACAAATCCCTTATGTAAATAATCTGCAAAAATCTTCTGTCATTCTGTGGGTTGTCTTTCACTTTCTCAATGGTGTCCTTTAGCACACGAAAGCTTTTAGTTTTCCTTGCCTTTTTTTTTTAATACATTTATCTATTTATGTATTTATTTTTGGCTGCGTTGGGTCTTCGTTGCTGCACGCAGGTTTCTCTAGTTGCAGAGAACAGGGGCTATTCTTTGTTGCGGTGCATTTCTCTTGTTGCGGAGCATGGGCTCTAGGTGCGTGGTTTCAGTAGTTGTGGCTCTTGGGCTCAGTAGTTGGGGCTTACAGGCTCTAGAGTGCAGGATCAGTAGTTGTCACGCACAGGCTTAGTTGCTCAACGGCATGTGGGATCTTCCCGGACCAGGGCTCGAACCCATATTCTCTGCATTGGTAGGTGGATTCTTAACCACTGCGCCACCAGGGAAGTCCCAAAAGTTTTTAGTTTTTTGGGTTTTTTTTAACATCTTTATTGGGGTATAATTGCTTTACAATGGTGTGTTAGTTTCTGCTTTATAACAAAGTGTATCAGTTATACATACACATATGTTCCCGTATCTCTTCCCTCTTGCGTCTCCCTCCCTCCCACCCTCCCTATCCCACCCCTCCAGGCGGTCACAAAGCACCGAGCTGATCTCCCTGTGCTATGCGGCTGCTTCCCACTAGCTATCTACCTTACGTTTGGTAGTGTATATATGTCCATGCCTCTCTCTCGCTTTGTCACAGCTACCCTTCCCCCTCCCCATATCCTCAAGTCCGTTCTCTAGTAGGTCTGTGTCTTTATTCCTGTCTTACGCCTAGGTTCTTCATGACATTTTTTTTTCTTAAATACCATATATATGTGTTAGCATACGGTATTTGTCTTTCTCTTTCTGATTTACTTCACTCTGTATGACAGACTCTAGGTCTATCCATCTCATTACAAACAGCTCAATTTCGTTTCTTTTTGTGGCTGAGTAATATTCCATTGTATGTATGTGCCACATCTTCTTTATCCATTCATCTGATGATGGACACTTAGGTTGTTTCCATCTCTGGGCTATTGTAAATAGAGCTGCAATGAACATTTTGGTACATAACTCTTTTTGAATTATGGTTTTCACAGGGTATATACCCAGTAGTGGGATTGCTGGGTCATATGGTAGTTCTTTTTGTAGTTTTTTAAGGCACATCCATACTGTTCTCCATAGTGGCTGTACCAATTCACGTTCCCACCAGCAGTGCAAGAGTGTTCCCTTTTCTTCACACCCTCTCCAGCATTTATTGTTTCTAGATTTTTTGATGATGGCCATTCTGACTGGTGTGAGATGATATCTCATTGTAGTTTTGATTTGCCTTTCTCTAATGATTAATGATCTTGAGCATTATTTCATGTGTTCGTTGGCAGTCTGTATATCTTCTTTGGATAAATGTCTATTTAGGTCTTCTGCCCATTATTGGATTGGGTTGTTTGTTTTTTTGTTATTGAGCTGCATGAGCGCTTGTAAATTTTGGAAATTAATCCTTTGTCGGTTGCTTCATTTGCAACTATTTTCTCCCATTCTGAGGCTTGTCTTTTGGTCTTGTTTATGGTTTCCTTTGCTATGCAAAAGCTTTGAAGTTTCATTAGGTCCCATTTGTTTATTTTTGTTTTTATTTCCATTTCTCTAGGAGGTGGGTCAAAAAGGATCTTGTTGTGATTTATGTCATAGAGTGTCCTGCCTATGTTTTCCTCTAAGAGTTTGATAGTTTCTGGCCTTACATTTAGGTCTTTAATCCATTTTGAGTTTATTTTTGTGTATGGTGTTAGGGAGTGATCTAATCTCATACTTTTACATGTACCTGTCCAGTTTTCCCAGCACCACTTATTGAAGAGACTGTCCTTTCTCCACTGTACATTCCTGCCTCCTTTATCAAAGATAAGGTGACCATATGTGCGTGGGTTTATCTTTGGGCTTTCTATCCTGTTCCATTGATCTATCTTTCTGTTTTTGTGCCAGTGCCATACTGTCTTGATTATTGTAGCTTTGTAGTATAGTCTGAAGTCAGGGAGCCTGATTCCTCCAGCTCCGTTTTTTGTTCTCAAGATTGCTTTGGCTATTCGGGGTCTTTTGTGTTTCCATACAAATTGTGAAATTTTTTGTTCTAGTTCTGTGAAAAATGCCAGTGGTAGTTTGATAGGGATTGCATTGAATCTGTAGATTGCTTTGGGTAGTAGAGTCATTTTCACAATGGTGATTCTTCCAATCCAAGAACATGGTATATCTCTCCATCTGTTTGTATCATCTTTAATTTCTTTCATCAGTGTCTTATAATTTTCTGCATACAGGTCTTTTGTCTCCTTATGTAGGTTTATTCCTAGATACTTTATTCTTTTTGTTGCAGTGGTAAATGGGAGTGTTTTCTTGATTTCACTTTCAGATTTTTCAACATTAGTGTATAGGAATGCCAGAGATTTCTGTGCATCAATTTTGTATCCTGCTACTTTACCAAATTCATTGATTAGCTCTAGTAGTTTTCTGGTAGCATCTTTAGGATTCTCTATGTATAGTAGCATGTCATCTGCAAACAGTGACAGCTTTACTTCTTCTTTTCCGATTTGGATTCCTTTTATTTCCTTTTCTTCTCTGATTGCTGTGGCTAAAACTTCCAAAACTATGTTGAATAAGAGTAGTGAGAGTGGGCAACCTTGTCTTGTTCCTGATCTTAGTGGAAATGCTTTCAGTTTTTCACCATTGAGGACGATGTTGGCTGTGGGTTTGTCATATATGGCCTTTTTTATGTTTGGGAAAGTTCCCTCTATGCCTACTTTCTGCAGGGTTTTTATCATAAATGGGTGTTGAATTTTGTCGAAAGCTTTCTCTGCATCTATCGAGATGATCATATGGTTTTTCTCCTTCAGTTTGTTAATATGGTGTATCACATTGACTGATTTGTGTATATTGAAGAATCCTTGCATTCCTGGAATAAACCCCACTTGATCATGGTATATGATCCTTTTAATGTGCTGTTGAATTCTGTTTGCTAGTATTTTGTTGAGGATATTTGCATCTATGTTCATCAGTGATATGGGCCTGTAGTTTTCTTTCTTTGTGACATCCTTGTCTGGTTTTGGTATCAAGGTGATGGTGGCCTCGTAGAATGAATTTGGGAGTGTTCCTCCCTCTGCTGTATTTTGGAAGAGTTTGAGAAGGATAGGTGTTAGCTCTTCTCTAAATGTTTGATAGAATTCGCCTGTGAAGCCATCTGGTCCTGTGCTTTTGTTTGTTGGAAGATTTTTAATCACAGTTTCAATTTCAGTGCTTGTGATTGGTCTGTTCATATTTTCTATTTCTTCCTGATTCAGTCTTGGCAGGTTGTGCATTTCTAAGAATTTGTCCATTTCTTCCAGGTTGTCCATTTTATTGGTATAGAGTTGCTTGTAGTAATCTCTCATGATCTTTTGTATTTCTGCAGTGTCAGTTGTTACTTCCCCTTTTTCATTTCTAATTCTATTGATTTGAGTCTTCTCCCTTTTTTTCTTGATGAGTCTGGCTAATGGTTTATCTATTTTGTTGATCTTCTCAAAGAACCAGCTTTTAGTTTTATTGATCTTTGCTATTGTTTCCTTCATTTCTTTTTCATTTATTTCTGATCTGATTTTTATGATTTTTTTCCTTCTGCTGACTTTGGGGTTTTTTTGTTCTTCATTCTCTAATTGATTTAGGTGCAAGGTTAGGTTGTTTATTCGAGATGTTTCCTGTTACTTCAGGTGGGCTTGTATTGCTATAAACTTCCCTCTTAGAACTGCTTTTGCTGCATCCCATAGGTTTTGGGTTGTCGTGTCTCCATGGTCATTTGTTTCTAGGTATTTATTGATTTCCTCTTTGATTTCTTCAGTGATCACTTCGTTATTAAGTAGTGTATTGTTTAGCCTCCATGTGTTTGTATTTTTTACACATCTTTTCCCTTAATTGATATCTAGTCTCATAGCGTTGTGGTCGGAAAAGATAGTTGATACAATTTCAATTTTCTTAAATTTACCAAGGCTTGATTTGTGACCCAAGATATGATTTATCCTGGAGAATGTTCCATGAGCAGTTGAGAAAAATGTGTATTCTGTTGTTTTTGGATGGAGTGTCCTATAAATATCAATTAAGTCCATCTTGTTTAATGTATCATTTAAAGCTTGTGTTTCCTTGTTTATTTTCATTTTGGATGATCTGTCCATTGGTGAAAGTGGCGTGTTAAAGTCCCCTACTATGAATGTGTTACGGTCAGTTCCCCTTTTATGGCTGTTAGTATTTGCCTTATGTATTGAGGTGCTCCTATGTTGGGTGCATAAATATTTACAATTGTTATATCTTCTTCTTGGATCGATCCCTTGATCATTATGTAGTGTCCTTCTTTGTCTCTTCTAATAGTCTTTATTTTAAAGTCTATTTTGTCTTATATGAGAATTGCTACTCCAGCTTTCTCTTGGTTTCCATTTGCATGGAATATCTTTTTCCATCCCCTTACTTTCAGTCTGTATGTGTCTCTAGGTCTGAAGTGGGTCTCTTGCAGAGAGCATATATATGGGTCTTGTTTTTGTATCCATTCAGCCAATCTGTGTCTTTTGGTGGGAGCATTTAGTCCATTTACATTTAAGGTAATTATCGATATGTATGTTCCTATTCCCATTTTCTAAATTGTTTTGGGTTTGTTATTGTAGGTCTTTTCCTTCTCTCGTGTTTCTTGCCTAGAGAAGTTCCTTTAGCAGTTGTTGTAAAGCTGATTTGGTAGTGCTGAACTCTCTCAGCTTTTGCTTGTCTGTAAAGGTTTTAATTTCTCCATCAAATCTGAATGAGATCCTTGCTGGGTAGAGTAATCTTGGTTGCACGTTTTTCTCCTTCATCACTTTAAATATGTCCTGCCAGTCCCTTCTGGCTTGCAGAGTTTCTGCTGAAAGATCAGCTGTTAACCTTATGGGGATTCCCTTGTGTGTTATTTGTTGTTTTTCCCTTTCTGCTTTTAATATGTTTTCTTTGTATTTAATTTTTGACAGTTTGATTAATATGTGTCTTGGCGTATTTCTCCTTGGATTTATCCTGTATGGGACTCTCTGTGCTTCCTGGACTTGATTAACTATTTCCTTTCCCATATTAGGGAAGTTTTCAACTATAATCTCTTCAAATATTTTCTCAGTCCCTTTCTTTTTCTTCTCCTTCTTCTGGAACCCGTATTATTTGAATGTTGGTGCATTTAATGTTGTCCCAGAGGTCTCTGAGACTGTCCTCAGTTCTTTTCATTCTTTTTTCTTTATTCTGCTTTCCAGTAGTTATTTCTACTATTTTATCTTCCAGGTCACTTATCAGTTCTTCCACCTCAGTTATTCTGCTATTGATCCCATCTAGAGTATTGTTCATTTCATTTATTGTGTTTTTCATCGTTGTTTGTTTCATCTTTAGTTCTTCTAGGTCCTTGTTTAATGTTTCTTGCATTTTGTCTATTCTATTTCCAAGATTTTGGATCATCTTTCCTATCATTATTCTGAATTCTTTTTCAGGTAGACTGCCTATTTCCTCTTCATTTGTTAGGTCTGGTGGGTTTTTATCTTGCTCCTTCATCTGCTGTGTGTTTTCCTGTCTTCCCATTTTGCTTATCTTATTGTGTTTGGGGTCTCCTTTTTGCAGGCTACAGGTTCGCAGTTCCCGTTGTTTTTGGTGTCTGTCCCCAGTGGTTAACGTTTGTTTAGTGGGTTGTGTAGGCTTCCTGGTGGAGGGGACTAGTGCCTGTGTTCTGGTGGATGAGGCTGGATCTTGTCTTTCTGGTGGGTAGGTCCACGTCTGGTGGTGTGTTTTGGGGTGTCTGTGGACTTGTTATGATTTTAGGCAGCCTCTCTGCTAATGGGTGGGGGGTTGTGTTCCTGTTTTGCTAGTTGTTTGGCATAGGGTGTCCAGCACTGTAGCTTGCTGGTCATTGAGTGAAGCTGGGTGCTGGTGTTGAGATGGAGATCTCTGGGAGATTTTCGCCGTTTGATATTATGTGGAGCTGGGAGGTCTCTTGTTGACCAGTGTCCTGAAGTTGGCTTTCCCACCTCAGAGGCATAGCACTGACTCCTGGCTGCAGCACCAAGAGCCTTTCATCCACACAGCTCAGAAAAAAAGAGAGAAAAAGTAGAGAGAAAGAATTAGTAGAAGTAGGAAGAAAGGAAGGAAGGAAGAAGAAAAGAAGGAGAGAAAGAAAAGGAAGAAAGGAAGTAAGGAAGAAGAAAAGAAGGAAAGAAGGAAAGAAAGAAAAGAAAGAAAGGAAAGAAAGAAAAGAAAGAAAGGAGGGGGGGAGGGACGGTGGGAGGAAGGAAGGAAGGAGGGAAGGAAGGAAAAAAAGAAAGAAGATAAAGTAAAATAAAATAAAATATAATAAAGTTATTAAATTAAAAAATAATTATTAAGAAAAAAATAATGGACGGATAGAACCTTAGGACAAATGGTGGAAGCAAAGCTATACAGACAAAATCTCATACAGAAGCATACACATACACACTCACAAAAAGAGGAGAAGGGGAAAAAATCATAAATCTTGCTCTCAAAGTCCACCTCCTCAATTTGGAATGATTTGTTGTCTAAAGGAGGGAGGGAGGGAAGGAAGGAAGGAAGGAAGGAAGGAAGATAAAGTAAAATAAAATAGTTATTAAAATAAAAAATAATTAAGAAAAAAAATTAAAAAAGAACAAAAAAAACCACCGGACAGATAGAACCCTAGGACAAATGGTGGAAGCAAAGCTATACAGACAAAATCTCACATAGAAGCATACACATACACACTCACAAAAAGAGGAAAAGGGGAAAAAAATCATAAATCTTGCTCTCAAGTCCACCTCCTCAATTTGGGATGATTCGTTGTCTATTCATGTATTCCACAGATTCAGGGTACATCAAGTTGATTGTGGAGCTTTAATCCGCTTCTTCTGAGGCTGCTGGGAGAGATTTCCCCTTCTCTTCTTTGTTCTCACAGCTCCCAGGGGCTCAGCTTTGGATTTGGCCCCGCCTCTGCGTGTAGGTCGCAGGAGGGCGTCTGTTTTTCGCTCAGACAGGACGGGGTTAAAGGAGCCGCTGATTTGGGGGCTCTGGCTCACTCAGGCTGGGGGGAGGGAGGGGCACAGAGTGCCGGACGAGCCTGCGGCGGCAGAGGCCAGCATAACGTTGCACCAGGGTGAGGCGCGCCGTACGTTCTCCCGGGGAAGTTGTCCCTGGATCCCGGGAGCCTGGCAGTGGCGGGCTGCACAGGCTCCCCGGAAGGGCGGTGTGGAGAGTGACCTGTGCTCGCACACAGTCTTCTTGGTGGCGGCAGCAGCAGCCTTAGCGTCTCATGCCCGTCTGTGGGGTCCGCGCTTTTACCTGCGGCTCGCGCCCGTCTCAGGAGCTCCTTTAAGCAGTGCTCTTAATCCCCTCTCCTCACGCACCAGGAAACAAAGAGGGAAGAAAAAGTCTCTTGCCTCTTCGGCAGCTCCAGACTTTTCCCCGGACTCCCTCCCGGCTAGCCGTGGCGCATTAGCCCCCTGCAGGGTGTGTTCACGCCGCCAACCCCAGTCCTCTCCCTGCTCCAACCGAAGCCCGAGCCTCAGCTCGCAGTCCCGCCCGCCCCAGCCAGTGAGCAGACAAGCCTCTCGGGCTGGTGAGTGCCGGTCGGCACCGATTCTCTGTGTGGGAATCTCTCCGCTTTTCCCTCCGCACCCCTGTTGCTGCGCTCTCCTCCGCAGCTCCGAAGCTCCCCCGCTTCGCCACCCCCGGTCTCCGCCCGCGAAGGGGCTTCCTAGTGTGTGGATACCTTTCCTCCTTCACGGCTCCCTCCCACTGGTGCAGGTCCCGTCCCTATTCTTTTGTCTCTGTTTTTTCTTTTCTTCTTTTGCCCTACCCAGGTACGTGGGGAGTTTCTTGCCTTTTGGGAGGTCTGAGGTCTTCTGCCAGTGTTCAGTAGGTGTTCTGTAGGAGTTGTGCCACGTGTAGATGTATTTCTGGTGTATCTGTGGGGAGGAAGGTGATCTCCGCGTCTTACTCTTTCGCCTTATTCCGCTCGTCCCGTCCGCACCGTGCAGTCCACGTCGCATTGGCAACGTCAGCCGGCTGCTCCGTCTAAACCCCGTCTGGCTTCCCCGAGGCCTTGGTGGAAGGTGTGATGACCCCAGCAGGTCTATCCTAGGCCAAGAGGTGGAGGCGGCCTTCCCCTCACCCCGCCGCTCTCTGCTGGGCTCCGCAGAGCCGCGTGTACCTGGGGCAGCACGCCCTCCCCCGTGGTCGCCAGTTTTTAGTTTTGATGAATCCATTTAATCTATTTTTTTCCTTTCGTTGTTTGTGCTATTGGTATCATAATTACCATTGCCAAATCCGAGGTCACAAAGGTTTAGGCTATCTTTTCTTCTTTCTTCTAAGAGTTTTATGTTTTTAGCTCTCTCATTTAGGTCTTTGATCCATTTGGGGTGCTAATCTTGACCTTGTCCCTTACTTTGTGACCTCAGACTGTTCATTTGCCTTTTTTAAGCCTCACTTTTTTCATCTGTTAAAATAAAAGTCGATATGTGAGTGCACAAAACAGCAACAGAAAACAGATCAGTGGTTGCCACAGCTGGGAGTTGTGAGCAGGGTATTGACCACAAAGATGAGAGAACTTTTGGGGGTGATGAAAATACTTTGTATCTTAATTGTGGTGATGTTTGTACAACTATATACATTTTTCAGGGCTCATAGAACTGTATACCTAAAAGGAGTAAATTTTACTGTATGTATATTATACTTCAGTAAACCTAGCCTTAAAAAAAAAACACAAAAGCCTTACGACAACTCTACAAAGTATGTGTTATTCTTTTCCATTTTGAGGCTAGAGGAAACTGATACTTAGGAAAGTTAGTGGACTTGCCTATGGTCCCACATTTTGTATGTGGCAGTTCTAGGATTTTAACCTAAATCTGCCTGATTGTAGAGCTTGTGATCTTCCTACTCATTTTTAGCCTGTCCCTGACAGTGTGTGGATTCTATTGTAAAAGGCTAACCTTGTGAAAGCCAGGAACCCTGTCTGCCTGTGAGCCACTCACCAGAAGTAGCTGTCTTATTCCAAATTCTGAACCCCTGGCAGATCTCATTTCTGCCAGTCATTAATTGAGATTGGAATCCATGCTGTTGTGGAGTGCTACTCAGACATGGTCTCCTGAGACTGTGGCCCTCATTTTGGAGCAGCAGGAGATCAGTTTCAAAACTGATGAGTTTCTTTGGTTATGAAAAGCAATTTCTAACTTTGTCCAATCAGCAGCACAGAGTACCTTCTCCGTAGGAGAGTGCTCAGATGTTTACAGGGCCTGTTGTGCTGCTTAGCACAGTCTTCCTTACTCTGCTTATTTAGCAGGGAACCGGTCGGGTGGAAGAGAGATCCAAGGCAATCACCGTCATCATTTACATCTGCATGCCACTTTATAGTTTGCAGTGTATTTTAACATCTGTGAACTCTCTTAATTTTCTTAGCACCTTGCCAGGAGAGTGCTTATATTTAGAGAGAGTGTATTCTTGGATAACTCTGGCTGTGTGTCTTTTCCTTAAATTGTGCTGGAATGTGTATATCTCCTGTAACTTTTATCCTGGAATTGTTCTAGTTTCAGTTTGTCAACTGGTGGTAGTTTAATCTAGCCTCTTGCCCTGGGGTGATTTGGCAGCACTGCGCATTGGGTACATTTCAAGTTCTATCCTCTGAATTTGACCAACATCATTTCCTTTTTTGCCTGTTTGCCCCACCTTAGTCTCTTTCGGAACCCATCTTTCCTCCACCTCTCATTCCAGAACCCTGGACAGAGTAATTAATCTCAGAGCAATCGTCATCAAGCCAGCTGTTGACTTTAACAGCCTGTCTTCAATGTTTGACTTGTTTCCTATCCTGAGGTGCTATGGGAGAAGTTAATGACCTAAAAAATTGCCCATCTATCATGTGAGCCTAGTTAGGAGGGAATTGTTTGATTTTTTATGACGTGTAAATAATATGTTTGGAGACATTTTCAAACATGTGTTGGCCTGTGTGTCAGAGCTGGTTCCCTAAACAAGGTGGGACAAATTGGCTGGGTAATAGAGCTTAATGACAGATTTTCCATTAATCAGAATGGAGAACGTGCTTTATTAAGATAATTAACAGATCACTTGTGCAGGTGATACTTATTGCACAGAAATGTCCAAGTTTCTTTCCCTTGAATAAGCTTTGAAAGAGATCTTGGCTATGTTTCCTTGTTTGCATTAAAATGATCAATGGCAGTAAATTCCCGTTTTCCTCCAAAACTGCTAGTAACTAGTATCCTGTCCTCTGTAAGTGCAAAAGGTGGGTGACACACTTGCTGCTCTTCCAGCAGTCTGTGTGTTTATCACCAGGTACTCGGGCTCCCCTGGTGAGGAGTAGAATTGCATCCTTTCCCAGCTCCTAGACTAGCATCCTTAGAATTAGAAAGGGCCTCAGAGAGGCTAAAGTAATTGATTTTACATCAGGGCACTGAAGCCCAGAGAGGGGATGGGACTTGGCCAATGCCACACAGTACACTCATGGTAGAGGCATCTGTGGGTTAGTGGGACTAGTACTGAACTGAGAATCAAAAGGCCGGGGTTGACATTAGGCAAATTGTGTCACCTCTCTGCCTCTCAGTATCTTCATGTGTACAATGGGAAAAGTGTCTAGCATAGGGCCAAATACAAACAAATGGCTTTTTTGTAGTCCTCTTTCTACTGTACCGTGTTGCTTCTCTATGAGTGTAACCTGAAGATTATAGATGAGAAGTTGATGTCAGGGAGAATGAGCAATCGTTAATCAATGCTGTTTTTTTGTTTGTTTGTTTGTGTCTCCGTAGGATTCTCAGTTGTCCACAATGAACCCTGTTTATAGCCCCGTGCAGCCTGGGGCTCCTTATGGCAACCCTAAGAACATGGCCTACACAGGTGAGTGGTGTGGGAATGGCTCTCATTTTGAGAAGTGGTGGTTAAGGATGTTATCTCATAACATTTTGAATGACTTTTGGTATACTGTGCCTCCAAAAGCCCTAGTAAAGCTTGGGAACTTATAGAAGGGAGACATGTCTGGGGTCTAGTGCAGATGGAAATGACATTCTTAAGACCATGTCTATTGAATTGCCAACTAGGAGAAAGGAAGGGAGGTAACATTTATTTATTACTGAGTACCTACCATGGGCCTAGCCCTGCGCTGGGCACTTCTGC
Source organism: Pseudorca crassidens (assembly GCF_039906515.1). Lineage (NCBI taxonomy): Eukaryota > Metazoa > Chordata > Mammalia > Artiodactyla > Delphinidae > Pseudorca > Pseudorca crassidens. Next base: position 52,151,662 of record NC_090304.1, on the reverse strand, counting down.
ATATCATGTTTAACTTTAATCTTAGAAGTAGTTGTACAGGGTGTGGTTTATTATCACCATTGCACAGATGAGAAACTACAGTTTCAGTAAGAGGCCACAAACAAAAATAGATATTTGAACCCAGGTCTGCTGATTCTGAAGGCTGATCTTTTTCCTGACTGCATACCATGCTGTTTCCTACTGCACTGCCTTTGTGTATGTTGTCCCTCTGTCTAGAATGCCATTGTCCCCTGACAACTTCACCTTATCCTTTAAGATCTCGGCTCTGAGCTCAGACAGCACTTTTCCAGGGAGAATTCTCTCCCTTACTTGGCCTTGGGCAAGCTTTTTTTTTTTTAATTAATTAATTTATTTATTGATTTTGGGCTGCGTTGGGTCTTTGTTGCTGCGTGTGGGCTTTCTCTAGGTGCGGTGAGCGGGGGCTACTCTTTGTTGCGGTGTGCAGGCTTCTTATTCGGTGGCTTTCTCTTGTTGCGGAGCACAGGCTCTAGGCACGCGGGCTTCACTAGTTGTGGCTTGCGGGCTCTAGAGCACAGGCTCAGTAGTTGTGGCACACGGACTTAGTTGCTATGGGGCATGTGGGATCTTCCCGGACCAGGGCTCAATCCTGTGTCACCTGCATTGACAGGCGGATTCTTAAAGCTCTTTCAGATAATAGCTAGATGACTTTGGACAAGTTGCTTAGCCTCCCTGAATTTAAATTTATTTTATAAATTGAGATCATATTATCTATTTCACAGGATAGTTATGAGAATTAAATGAGATAATTAGTACTCCATAGGGAGAGAGGGAAGATTGTCTTTGTTTCTACTAATCAGTGAAGATCAGTATCAGCCTGGAACTATGGGGTTTTTTGGCTGAGTTGGGTCTTCGTTTCTACGCTCAGGCTTTCTCTAGTTGCGGCGAGCAGGAACTACTCTTCGTTGTGGTGCATGGGCTTCTCATTGCGGTGGCTTCTCTTCTTGTGGAGCATGGGCTCTAGGTGCGCGGCTTTCAGTAGTTGCAGCATGTGGGCTCAGTAGTGGTGGCTCGCGGGCTTAGTTGCTCTGCTGCATGTGGGATCTTCCCAGACCAGGGATCAAACCTGCGTCCCCTGCATTGGCAGGCGCATTTTTAACCACTGTGCCACCAGGAAAGTCCCTGGAACTATGTTTTCAGTTAATTTTTCTGCTGGGATTCTAAGACTACACAGATAGTATAAACTCCACATAAGTAGAATACATTCAAACTTCACACAGGCCAAGGTTTCAAATTCTTCAGGAAACTTTCTTTTTTACCCTTAGCTTCCTGTTGTCTCTGTACTTTTCAGACAAATTTTTTTTCTTTTAAACTGACTTATGACTTCTCTAAATTCTCAGCTTTATGCAGGGGAATTTGAGTTCCAGCTCTTGGCTTCTCCAAGGCCCAGAGGCTCATCTCCCATCCCCTCCATAGCTATGAAAAGCAAGCCCTTTGATTGCCCAGACTGAAAAACCTTCCCAGAGCATCCCAATATCAGTTCACTGTGAGAGTTCCTGATTTTTCATTTCATTTTTTGACCCTGGAGATTTTTTTCTTTCCTAAAATCTCAAGTCTGCCTGTGTTTGTTATATAACATAAACTGTTTGTTATACTTTTTATCCAGCTTTTCTAAGTGTTACGGAGTAGGCAGATTTTCAGTTTATCTTTTCCTCCACATTGCAAGAAATAAAGATCCAAGTGAGATAATCTGTAAGCAAATGCCAAATACAATGCTTTAGAGTAAACATTTGTTATTATTGTTAGTAACAATAATGGTTATGTTAAAGAGTGTTAATTACCATTTGGCAAGCACATACTAGGTACTTTATATATATTAATTATAATCTTATTAATCATAAACCCCATAGTACTCTTCTTTTAGCTAAGTAACTGGTAGTTTAATTCAGGTTGTATTACTTGGCCAGTATATGTAGCTTCTGAAGGAGGAGGAGAGATTTGAACTCGGATCTTTATGATATCAAAGTGATATGCTTTCTGTTATAGCAAGCTGATTTGTCTTAAAATATGTGCTTCTTTCACTGCTTCCGGTGATAAGCTAGGGGAGAGGGTTTTCTTTTCAGTTTCTAGGACTAGGGAGCCTCACCTTTGAGGAGCTAGGAGCCTGCTCCTGGCCAGCAATTTGGGGTAGACTGGGAAGGGGGCAGTAGAAGTGGAGGGTCAAGTCCATTGTGCTGTCATCTGCTTCAGGGGTAATGGGGTGGTGGACACAGGGAATAGAGAAGTTGGGAAAATTCCTGATTTTAAATTCTCTCTGAAATGTAAGAGGGAAATAAAATACAGCTTTGCAGTTATAATTCTGACACTAATTCCAATGTGCGGGTTCTTTCCGCACACGAAGCTGTTCTCTGACACCAGCTGGGTGTCCTACAGTTCAACTCAATTCTGACACTGTCTACCTGGAGATAACGTCATTTCAGAGGTTGAGAGCTCAGCCCCGCAAAACTGTCCTCATTTCGGATGCCAATCACAAGTCCAGGTTGTGACCTGTGCTTCTGACTGATTGGCTATAAATCAGAGGTTCCCATAACCCCCCTCCTTGGGTTTAATTAATTTGCCAGAGCAGCTCATAGAACTTAGGAAACCAGTTTACTCACTAGATTATTGGTTTATTATAAAAGGATGTAGCTCAAGAACAGGCAGATGGAAGAGATGCATAGGGCAATGTATGCAGAAAGGAATGCGGATCCTCTAGAGCAGGGGTCTCCAACCCCCGGGCCATGGACAACTACAGGTCCAGGCCTGTTAGGAACCGGGCCTCACAGCAGGAGGTGAGTTGCAGGCCAGCGAGCAAAAGCTTCGTCTGTCACTCCCCATAGCTCGCATTACCGCCTGAACCATCCCCCACATTGCTCTCATTACCGCCTGAACACCCCACCCCACCGTCCGTGGAAAAATTGTCTTCCATGAAACTTGTCCCTCATGCTGAAAAGGTTGGGGACCGCTGCTCTAGAGGGTGCCAGCACTCTCCCAGCACCTCCACATGTTCACCAACCTAGAAGCTCTCGTCCTTTTTGGTTTTTATGTTGGCTTCAGTACATAGGTATGATTGGCCATTGCTGATTGATTCAACTTTAGCCCCTCTCCTCTCCCCAGAGGTCAAGAGGAGGGGTGGGACTGAAAGTTTCAAATCTTCAATAACATGCTTGGTCTCCTTGGCAACTAGCCCCCATCCTTAGGTGCTTTCCAAAAGTTACCTTATTAACATAAACTCGGGTGTGGTTGAAAGGGGTTTGTCATGAATATCAAGACACCCTTTGGGAATTCCCTGGCAGTCTAGTGGTTAGGACTCTGCACTTCCAATGCAGGGGCAGGGGTTTGATCCCTGGTCAGGCCATAGGATCCTGCATACCATGCAGCGTGGACAAAACAACAACAACAACAAAAAGACATCCTATTGCTCTTACCACTTAGGAAATTTCAAGGGTTTTTAGGACCCCTGTGCCAGGAACAGAGATGAAGACCAAATATATACTTATTATGTCACAATATCACAGCAATACAATGTATTCCAGTGAACAGTTGTCTTCTAGCCAGTTGACAGCATTCTCTCTCTCTCCTTTTAAAAGCTCTTTTACTGAGCACTTATTGTGTGCCAAAAATTGAGCTCAGTGTTTTACAGACTATTTATTATTTATTTATTTATTTATTTTTTGTGGTATGCGGGCCTCTCACTGCTGTGGCCTCTCCCATTGCGGAGCACAGGCTCCGGACGCTCAGGCTCAGCGGCCATGGCTCATGGGCCTAGCTGCTCCGCGGCATGTGGGATCTTCCCGGACTGGGGCACAAACCCTTGTCCCCTGCATCGGCAGGCAGACTCTCAACCACTGCGCCACCAGGGAAGCCCCAGACTATTTATTTTTATACTTGCAGTAATCCTATGAAGTGGTTATAACTAGCTCCTTGAACACCTTGGAAAAGTGAGTTTAGAGAATATAATCTGTTCATATACTTTCAAATAACTGAATGTGTAGATAGAGTTGTAGAATGAATGTTTATGTCCCCCCAGATTCATATGTTGAAGCTCTAACCCGCAATGTCATAGTATTTGGAGATGGGGCCTTTGGGAGATAATTAGGTTTAGATGAGGTCATGAGGGTGGGGCCTTCATAGTGGGATTAGTATGCTTATAAGAAGAGGAGGAGACACCAAGTTTTCTCTCTGCCGTGGGAGGACACAGCAAGAAGGCTGCCATCAGCAAACCAGGAAGAGAGAGCCCTCACTATAACTCAGCCAGGCTGGCACCCTGATCACATACTTCCAGCCTCCAGAATTGTGAGAAAGAAATTTCTGTTGTTTAAGCCACCCAGTCTATGGTATTTTGTTGTGGCAGCTCCAGCTGACAATAAAGATAGTACAGTGAACACTTGAATATGCTTCACATAGATTCACCATGACAATGGGCTTTTTACAGACTGGACATTTCTTTTTCTGAAAGACCTCAGAAATGTTTCTCTGCTAGAAGTTTGAAATGAAGTCAAGACCAAAACATTCTCTATTTTTCTTTTCTTTCTTTTTCTCTTCTTTTCTTAAAATATTCTAATAGTGAGAGTGTCCAAGGATCACCAGAGGTCTGGTATATGTGCTGAAGAGAGGACAGGTTTTGGAACCTATCAGATCTGGAGTAGAATCTAGGCTCTGCCACTAATTAGCTGCGTGAGCTTGAGTGAGTTATTTAACCTTTCTGAATCTCAGTTTCCTCAACTGTGAAATGGGATAATGATCTATACAGATGGTTGGTTCATGGGTCCATGTTTATAAAGCCTCTGGCACCAGACTTATAGTTGACACTCAGTTAATGGTTATCACAATGCACAGCAATGAGTATACCTCTGTAGGGGAAAGAATATGGGATATGGAGTTAGTGACCTAGATTATAGACCTGATTCTGCCACTTAAAAACTATGTGACATCAGATAAATTATTAAACTTTCTGGGCCTCAGTGTATCCTTTGCAAAAAGAAAAAGGACTAGGAATGCCTTCTTTACAAGACAGCTGAGAGTAATAAATGTAACAGGGCCAACCATTGACTTGTGAAATTTCAAAAACCCAATTAGAAAAGAATTCTGAAATGTGAGAACAGATGGACTCCCTTATACTAACCCATCATTTTATAGGTGAGAAGATAGAGGAGTGTTTGAGGAAAGTGTTGGAGCTAGGTCTTGTACCTAGGTCTTCCCACAAAGTAACAACCAAGGTTTTATCCTTGAAAACCTTGCTTGTCAACATCCTGTCCTGGCCACTTCCCAATCTTCTGCTGGCCCAGACCAGCTCACATGCTCTCCCCACTCCTGTTCTGAACCCTAAATGCATTTCCTAGCTTCAGCATGCAGCAAACATGTTAAATACTTCATATACCTCCCACAAAAGACATGACCTTCAAGGTTGCAAAGCTAGGAAATTGATCTGTTCACATACTTCACTAGCGTTTTTCATCAGTTCGTTTTCCCCTAGAATGCTTTCTTTACTTAAAAAAATAAAGTCAATTTAAGAAGCAGATCTGGGGGCTTCCCTGGTGGCACAGTGGTTAAGAATCCACCTGCCAATGCAGGGGACACAGTTTTCATCCCTGACCCGGGAAGACGCCACGTGCTGTGGAGCAGCTAAGCCCATGCACCACAACTACAGAGCCTGCGAGCCACAACTGCCAAGCCTGCGCACCACAACTACTGAAGCCCATGTGCTCTAGGGCCCACATGCCACAACTACTGAGCCTGTGTGCCACAACTACTGAAGCCTGTGCACCACAACAAGAGAAGCCACCGCAATGAGAAGCCCACGCACCACAACAAAGAGTAGCCCCCACTTGCCATAACTAGAGAAAGCCCTTGTGCAGCAACGAAGACCCAATGCAGCCAAAAATAAATTTAAATAAAAAAAGTTTAAAAAAAGCAGATTTGTATTTGACACGGCAGTTTATCAGCTAGAGGACCTCAATAATTAAGCTGACAGCCTGCAAATACAATGAATAATCTGATATACCAGTAAAGTTTAAAAAAAAAAAAAATCTTTCTCTGCAGTGACCCAGGCCCTGTACCTTTCACCCTTCTCTGTTAAGGATCACCTGGTGGAGGTTTTAAGACTAACTGACATTTGTACTTTGTTCTTTGCAAAGAACTTTTGTGGGTTTTTCCCCTATATATTTCTTATAACAAGTCTGGGGAGATAGCCCTTATTTTCCAAATAAAATGACTGGGGATGAGCTTTCCCAAGGTCATGCTACTACTGAGCCCGTGTGCCACAACTGCTGAAGCCCACGTGCCTAGAACCTGTGCTCCCCAACAAGAGAAGCCACCACAATGAGAAGCCTGCGAACCACAACGAAGAGTAGCCCCCACTCACTGCAACTAGAGAAAGCTCATGCGCAGCAACGAAGACCCAATGCAGCCAAAAAAAAAAAAAAAAAAAAACTACTAAATAGTCAAGTTTTCCCTTTTAAAATAAATAAGTAAATAAATAAATACCTTTATGTTTCTCAGATTACATCTTTCTTCCCCATCCTTCCCACCCTTTATCATTCAGGCCATTCTTACTCTTTCTTGGATTATTTACACTGCCCCCTAACTGGTCTTTCTGACTCCTATCACATACCTTCTCCCCAATGCATTCTTTACAAATCAACTAAAATCATTTTTCTAACTTGAAAATTTGACCACATCACTCAAGTGCTTAAAACCCTTTAATGATTCTTCACTGTCCTTTGGATGAAGTCGAAACTTCTTAGCTTGCAATAGGAGATTTTTATGACCTGACCATTCAGATCTCTCCAGCCCATCTTCTGCTCATCTTATCTATCTATATTCTCAGTCCAGATGGTGGCTGTCATTATGTTTTAGAGCTATAATTTCATTAGAGGTCATCAAATACAATCTTATTCTCAGATGAAGAATCTGAGGTCTTATAAGTGCCTAAGGAAAGAACTTATTACAGTTCACAGTGAATTCAGTATCTGATTTACTAGTACCCAGCTTGCCCCTGGCATACCATGAATATTGTCTAAATATTTTTTGGGTAAATAGATGGATGGACAAATATCAAAATTGGAAGTAGAAACCAAAACTTTGGCAGCCAATCTAGTTCTCTTTCTGCTTCTTTATTTCCAAGAATGAATATGTATATATAAACACCTGGTATGTAGTTAGGCTCTCATTAGGTACTAAAACATTAGTAGCCATTGTTTTATTAGTCATCATTATATCCCCAGAGCCTAGCACAAAGATGGGTACAGAGTAGATTCTCAGTAAATTTCAAAGGGAGAAGTGAAGGAGAAGAGAAAGGAAGGAAGGAAAGGAGAGAGGGAGGGAGGGAGAGAGAAGAGGAGGGGAGGGGACGGGGTCACATCAGAGAATTATGAGATGGGGTTGAGGGAAAGACTCCTTTGATCTGGCTGCCCTTTCTAATGAGTAGCTCTCTGTCATGGCAGGAAGAGTCTGGGACAGGTTGCCAGTGTGGGAGAGATTGTTCTTGCTTTGTAGGTGAATGAACTGAGGCTCAGAGAATTTAATTTGGATGATCTGTTGTGACTGGTCAACCCTTTGGATGGACCAGATGGAACAGGGTGATTTTTCTCCTTATGAGTTATGAAGAGACAGCAGAGATCCTCAGAGAAAACAAAAGGGATCTTCTCCCCTTGCCTACTTGGTTTATAGCAAATTTTCTTTTTTAGAACAATGATAGTTGAAGTCTAACAATTCCTTCGAGCTTCTTAGAAAGGAAGAGGTATCCTCAAACCTCCTACATTACCTATGTAGTCAGCTTTGGACTGGCTTACTTTGGGTCTCAGCTTCTTTGCTAACAAAGCCAGATTTGACTTCTAAAAACAAAATTAACTTTCAGTTATAAGATAAATAAGTACTAGGAATGTAATGTACAACATGATAAATATAATTAACACTGCTGTATTTTATATATGAAATTTACTAAGAGCAAATCCTGCGTCCTCATCACAAATAAAAAATATATTTTTCTATTTAGTTTTATATCTACATGAGATTATGGATGTTCACTAAACTTATCGTGATAACCATTTCATGATGTATGTAAGTCAAATCATTATGCTGTACACCTTAAACTTATTATTATAAGTTATTATAAGTCAGTTATATAAGTCAATAACTTATTATTATAAGTCAATTATATCTCAATAAAACTGGAAGAAAAAAATTGGACTCACCTTTACCAAATTTTCTCTGAAGCTTTAGAAAACAAGGGTCCGCAGAACCCCATGTAATAATAGATAAGAAGTAAAATACTTTACAACTTTACCATTTGTAATTTCATTGAATCCTTATAACAGTTGTATGAGGTAGAAATTTTTATTAAAAAATTGATTTTACAGATGAAGAAAGACTAAGAAAAGTCAATAAGTGTGTACAAGTTTTTACTGCTTGTAAGTGGCAAAGCTAAGACTAGAGCTTAGGTTTACTGGAATCTAAATCCAATTCCAGTGTACTTCCCACTCCACCAGGCTGTCAGGCAAGGCCTCTCTGGGTTTTAAAGGGAACACAAGTAGTGTGTCTGCCTCTGATACATTATATGTGGTGTCGGTACAAAAAGCAAATGGATTAAATCTTGTCTGGGCAAGAATCATGCACATTAAACTGATTTGCTCTTTGCTTGTGGCTGATTTACTTGCCTGGATCACAAAATTATTTCCCACTTTGGTAGGAAAGAAAGCAGTATTTTCCCCCAAAGAAAGAAGTGTTGGCCTTGAGTTATTATTCCTCTGCTCCTTTTGGCTTCCTGTTCTCTGAAGAAGTTGTTCATTAATTTCATGTCTTTCTAGACTGTGAGCTCTTTAAGTATAAAAGTCAAGAACCTCCTGTGCCTGGAAGAGAGCAGGCAGTTAGTTACTCATTAAATATTCATTGAATTAAGTTATTATCATTATGTTTATATTAATTATAAATTACTATTGCTGTAGGTAATTATTTTATAGTAATAACTACCATTAATGTTAAGAAAGCTAGGGTGGCTATGCTATTATCAGACAGAACAGACTTTAAAACAACAACAAAAAATGTTACTAGAGTTAGAGAGGGACATTTTATAATAATAATAAAAGAGTCAATCATTCATGAAGGTATAACAATTATAAACATATATACACCTAACAATAGAATCCCAAAATATGTGAAACAAACTATACCTAACAGATATCTGTAGGACACGCCAACAACAGAATTTAGTTGTCTCCAGTACACATGAAACATTCTCCAGGATAGTCAGTATGCTGGGCCGTAAAACAACTCTCAGTACATTTAGAGGATTGAACTCATACAGAGTATGTTCTCCAGTCACAATGGAATGAAGTTATAAATTAGTAATAAAAAGAAATTTGAGAAATTTACAATTTAGTGAAAAATAACACACTCCTGAATAATCAATGGGTCAAAGAAGAAATCACAAGGGAAATTAGAAAATACTTGGAGATGAGTAAAACACACCATACCAAAATTTATGGGATGTAGCTAAAGTATACTTAGAAGGAAATTTATAGCTATAAATGCCAACATTAAAAATGAAGAAAAGGGGCTTCCCTGGTGGTGCAGTGGTTGAGAGTCCGCCTGCTGATGCAGGGGACGCGGATTTGTGCCCCAGTCCGGGAGGATCCCACATGCCGTGGAGCGGCTGGGCCCGTGAGTCATGGCCATTGAGCCTGCGCGTCCGGAGCCTGTGCTCCACAGTGGGAGAGGCCACAACAGTGAGAGGCCCACATACCGCAAAAAAAAAAAGAAGAGTGATCTCAACTCAGTAACCTAACCTTCCACCTTAACACACTGGGGGGAATAAAAGAGTAAACTAAACCTAAAGCAAGTAAAGGGAAGGGAATAATAAGGATTAGAGTAGAAATCAATGAAATTAAAAAACAGAAGAACAATAGAGAAAATCAATAAATCAAAAGTTGGTTCTTTGAAAAGAGCAACAAAATTAACAAACTTTTATCTAGACTGATTAAGAATAAAAGAGAGAAGACTTAAATTAGTAAAATCAGGAATGATACAGGGGGCATTATTACTGATTTTACAGAAATAAAAAGGATTATAAGGGCATATTATGAACAATTATATGCCAACAAATGAGATATCTAGGAGAAATGGAAGAACTACAGATGGTACCTGACTTATGATGATTCAATTTAGGATTTTTCAACTTTGCAATGGTGTGAAAGTAGAAAATCTGAACAGACCTATAACATAATTAGTAAAAAAACAAACAAACTTTCTACAAAGAAAAGCCCAGGACAAACATCTTCATTGGTGAGTTCTAACAAATATTTAAATAAGAATTAACATTCACCTTCCACAGACTCTTCCAAAAAATAGAGGAGGGGGGAATACTCTCGGCAAGTATTGTCCTGATACCAAAATCAGACAAAGACATCATAAGAAAACTATAGACTAATATCCCACTTGAATATAAATGCAAAAGGCCTCAACAAAATAGTAGCAAAACGAGCAATAACGTATAGAAAGGGTTATATTACACACTATGACCAAGTGGGATTTATCCCAGGGGGGAAGATCCATTCAACATAGGAAAATCAATCAGTGCAACACACCATATTAAAACATTAAAGGACAGAACTCACATAATCATCTCAATAGATACAGAAAAAGCTTTTGACAAACTCTAATACCCTTTCATGATTTAAAGAAACAAAGAAATGAACAAAAACTCCAACAAACTAGGAATAGAAGGAACTTCCTCAACCTGATACAGGACATTTATGAAAAACCCATGGCTGTCATCGTACTTAATAGAAAAAGACTGAATGCTTTTCCCATAACATTGTGAATAGGCAAGGATTTCAGGTCTCACCACTTCTGTTGAACATTGTGCTGGAGGTTCTAACCAGGGCAGTTGGGCAAGAAAATGAAATAAAAGTCATCCAGATTGGAATGGAAGAAGTAAACTAGCTGTCTTTGCAGATGACACGATCTTGCATAGAGAAAATTCTGAGGAATCCATGCAGAAACTATTAGAACTAGTAAATGAGTTCAGCAAGGTTGCAGGATATAAGATCAATATATAAAAATCAATCATATTTCTGTACAGTTGTAATAAATAATCCAAAAATGAAATTATGAGAACAATTCTGTTTACAATAGCATCAAAACAAAAAAAATAGGAATCAATTTAACAAAAGAAGCATAAAACATAAACTCTGAAAACTACAAAACATTCTTGAAAGAAATTAACGATCTAAATAATTAGAAAAATATCCCATGTTCATGGATTGAAAGATTTAATATTTTTAAGATGGTAATACTCCCCAAATTGATCTACAGATTCAACACAGTCCCTATCAGAATCCCAGCTGACTTGTTTGCATATTTTGACAAGCTATTCCTAAACTTCACATGGAAATTCAAAGGACCCATATTAGCCAAAACAATCTTGAACAGGAACAGATTCAGAGGACCCACACTTCCCAATTTCCCAGAACTTATTAGAAAGCTACAGGTAATCAAGACTGTGTTTTTGGCATAGGGGTAGACATATGGATCACTGGAATAGTATTGAGTGTCCAGAAATAAACCCTCGTATTTACAGTCAGTGATTTTCAACAAGGGTACCAAAAACAATTCAGTAGGGGAAAGAACAGTCTTTTCAACATATGGTGCTGGGACAACTAGATATCTACATGTGAAAGAATGAAATAGGACCCCTCTTTCACATCATATACAAAAATTAACTCAGAATGGTTCAAAGACCTAAATATAAGAGCTAGAACTATAAAACTCTTATAAGAAAACTTGGAGGTAAATCTTTGTGACCTTAGGTTTGGCAAGGGTTTCTTACATATGATACCAGTAGCACAAGAAGCCAAAGAAAAAATAGGTAAATTGGACTTAATCAAAATTTAAAACTTTTGTACTTCAAAGGACACCATCAGTAAAACAAAAAGACAACCCACATATTTGGGATAAAATATTTGCAAATCATCTGACAGATAAGGGACTTGTACCAATGTTTATATGTCAAGAACTCTTACAAGTCGATAATAAAGACAACCCAATTAAGAAATTTGCAAAGAATCTGAATAGATAGTTCTCCAAAGAAGATATAAAGATGGCTAATAAACACATGAGAAGGTGTTCAACATAATTAGTCATCAGGGAAATGCAAATCAAAACCACAGTAAGGTTCTATTTAACACCCTTAGAATGGCTATAATTAAAAAGGCAGATAATAACAAGTGTTGGCAAGGATATGGAGAAATTAAAACTCTTATATACTGATGCTAGGAGTGTAAAAATGGTATAGCCACTTTGGAAAAGAGTCTGGCTATTCCTCAAATGGTTTCCTGTCTCTATGACCTTGCTTATACAGTTTTTATTTGGGAATGCCAGTTCTTTTATCTTTGCCTGTCAGAATCCTGCCTATTCCACAAGGCCCAGCTCCAATTCCAGTTCCCCAAGCTTATATACTTAGAAACAGATTCTGCTAGGTTGTATGTCTTTATTTGGTAATACAAAATTGCCTTTCAGAATGCTTTTATTAATTCCCATTGTTTCAGATCCTTCCTAACACTTGATATTGTCAGACTTCAAAATATTTGTCAGTCTGATAGGTGTGAAATGATATTGTATTCCATCTACTTGCATTTTGCTGATTACTAGTGTCGTTGAACATCTTTTTCTTTTCTCCTCCATCTCCCGACTCATTTGAGTGATTTCTTCCATGAATTGCATGATTAGATTCTCTTGCCTTATTTTCATTTTCTTACTGATTAATATGAGTTCTTTATTCTGGATACTAGTTCTTTTTAAATGTGTGATAAATATCTTTTCTTACTCTGTGCTTGCTATTTTTTTTTTTTTTTTTCGGTATGTGGGCCTCTCACTGTTGTGGCCTCTCCCGTTGCGGAGCACAGGCTCCAGACGCGCAGGCTCAGCAGCCATGGCTCACAGGCCCAGCCACTCCGCGGCATGTGGGATCTTCCCAGACCGGGGCACGAACTCGTGTCCCCTGCATCGGTAGGCCGACTCTCAACCACTGCGCCACCAGGGAAGCCCTCTGTGCTTGCTTTTTCACTCTGTTTATAGCATCTTGTCATACAGATTTAAATTTTGATAAGTTAAATTTATCAACCTTTTGGTCTCATCTAAGAAATATTGATACTTTCTAATCCCAAGGTCAAACTGATATTCTCCTTTTTTTTTTTTTCTAATAGTTTTAAAGTTTTTGTTTCTTTGTTTAATTTAGGTCTTTGGTCTTTCTGGAATTGGAGAAGTGAGAGGGGGGGATCTAATTATTTTTTCTTCACATGAAAAACCAAGTATCCCAATATATTTTATTGAATCTGAGCAAGATTCTTTCCTTTACCAAATCTTGTTAAACAGAATAATGAAATGAAAGAGTGAATTGATCTGGGAGGAAAAGGGATTCATGGACCAAATCATCAGTTTGCAAGATTTCATCTTGCTTTTTTATCTCTTTTAAAAGATAAATGCAGGGAGGGCAGGAATCATTCACGAACAGTCTGTAAAGTGCTGAGCACCTCCCATCTGTCTTATAGATGGTGGCGGGGCGGGGGGAGCAGCAGCATACTCCTGGAGTGGTGGTTGAGACAGAATAGGCCATCTGCTTTCCATTAAAATTTCTCCCATACTGGCAGATAGGGAACTTCGGTGATATTTTTAGATTTGTAAAAGAATGTTTCCCGTGAGGAGTAGGAACACACTTACCTATGTGCTTACTTAGTAGCAATTTTATTACTAGCTTGAACCTAGCCTATTTTCTTATCTTTTTTTGTTATGATATTGTTTTTACACTGAAGACATACCAAGCTAGGCCTGCTCTGGTTTCAGCAGCCTTTCTCTTCTAGGGCCCAGCCAAGGTGAATGACCCGCAGGTTGGTGGCCTTTCACCTGATGGATGAGTTCTCCCTGAAGATGCAACAACGTAACTCAGAGCACAGTTGATTACAGGATAGTGCCCCCTTTCTTGTTACCTCACGGGGGAGTTGCCTTGCCCCAACTAAGAACAATGCCTCACTTACACCCTTATATTTCCCTGGGGCTCACTAGTGGGAGGCCGGGTGGGTGGGCCTTGAATCCAGTGAACAGGCTTCCTCAGATTCAGGTCTGATGGGCTGCTCCAGAGCCAGCACTGCAGAACTGCTGCCTGCCTCCCTGACCTACATTCCCACCAGTATAGCACTCTTAGCAGCCAGGCCTCCCAACTAGTAAGAGGAATTCAGATTTAGGCTTTTTATCTGGAGCGAACACATTCAAGGGTCCATTTAATTTATTTTCTTTCCTTCTGCCTATTTAAAGAAAAGGGGGAAAAAAGCCCACAAACCCTGCAGTTAGAATGTTTCCTATCTTTACTTTTAGACTTTCAGCTCAGTGCAATAAAAATGATTTTGCTGTCAGGATGAAGTTTCGTGAGCTCTGTCTCCTAAACATCTTTGTAATTCCACTCTCTTTATCCCATTGTTAATGTTTTAGCTTTGCCTTTGGGCTGTTGCACCAACTTCCCATCTGGTCCCTCTTTCTCTGATCTCACCCACTCTGAACCCCTTTCTACATTGCTACTGTAGTTGTTTTTATAAAACACAAATTTGAAACTCTCCAATTTAAAATCCTCCAATGGATTCTTAAATTCCATGTCTTAGCCTGACATTCAGATCTCTTCACAATCTGTCCCCAGTGTTGTTTTTTTTTTGCGGTACGTGGGCCTCTCACTGTTGTGGCCTCTCCCGTTGCGGAGCACAGGCTTCAGACGCACAGGCTCAGCGGCCATGGCTCATGGGCCCAGCCGCTCCGCGGCATGTGGGATCTTCCCGGACTGGGGCACGAACCCGTGTCCCCTGCATCGGCAGGCGGACTCTCAACCACTGCACCACCAGGGAAGCCCCCCCAGCGTATTTTTTAAACCTTCATTTCCTGCCACTCTTCCCCACTCACTGTAACCTCCAACCACACTGAACTATTTGCCATTTGCCTGATATGGGATACATTTTCATGCCTTCATGCATGAAACGAATATATATTTCTTTGTCCGCACCCTCACACACCTCTGACAAACTCCTCTTATTCATTGTTCAAGGCCAGCTAAAATCTTTCTTCATCTGAAAAGCTATTCCCAACTGTCCCAGACCTGTTCTTCACTCCTTCCTCAGCATTTCTAGAATACCCCAACATTCTCTGATTATATGTCATATATATTGCCTATAGATTAATATAAATAATCTATGTTACTTCCCTGTTAGACTGTAAGCTCTATGTAGAGAACCTAGCACCATGCTTGGCACGGTAAGCATCTGCTAGGTGCTAACTATGCTGATGGATAATGATGAAGAAATCTGGATTAAGTCACTTTAGGCCTTCATTGACCACTTATTACCAGTCTTGTTGTGTCAATTCAGTTCTTTTTTTTTTTTTTTTTAAATCAAGGGAAAAAAAGTAGAGTGAGCGAGGCAGGAAGAAAATGGAATTATTTTAAGGGAAGATGATTTGTAAATTGAAGTCTGACCAAAGGTGGACAATCAGGATGGGGAAGAGTTGAAGGAATTGAGTCTGGATTTGAGCAAGAGAAAATTCAGGAAGAATAACAGATATCTTCATATCTGTGGACAGTTGTGCTGGAGCAGAGGAAACAGACATGTTCTGTGAAGGTGGAACTAGGACCAGTAGTTTAGAAGCTGTTCAGGGTTAGAGTCCTTACAAGGTTGATTTTTAGCACAGAGTAAAGAATTTCTTAACCTCCAGAGCTCTCCAACAGGAGCTTTGACTGCCTCAAGAGATTCTGAACACACCATCATTAGAAGGTGTCCTGGCAGAGGCCATGTGGCCAGCCATGTGGGCCACTATAGAAGATATTACAGTGCTGAGTGTCAAATTAGACTCAATCATCTCTAATACCTCTTTTAACTGTGTAATTCAGTGCCTGTGTGATGCTTTTCAGTAACGTGAGCATGACCTATATTAGGATACTGAGTGGGAACAGAATAGCTTTTTTTTTTTTTTAAATAACTGCACCATCTTTGACCAAATCGATTCTCCTGAGTAATTTCCTGTTTTCTCAGGTTTTGAATCTGAAGTAAAAGAATGTTGGCAAAGAAAACGGCAGCCAAATCCAGAGGTTTATGCAAAGTAGACTCATGTTTTGAGGGAGGTTGTTAGAATGGACTTTGTCTCATTCAACAGGCCCAGTTCTGTCTCCACTCTCTTTTTAGTAGTTGTGTAAGATAAGTCTAAGCTTCAATATCCTCATCTATAAAATGGGACTAATAATGTATTTCATAGAGTTAGGGTAAAAATTAAGTCAGATAAAGAAGTGCCTGGCACAGTGCTCAGAACGTGTTACAGATTCAAAACTGTATCCTTCCTCTTGCCCTCTTCTTTTTTATTTTGAGAGAATTAAAGATTTTTGTTTTGCTTGTATGGTTTTTTTGGTCGCCCCTAGGGTTGGGGGACAGTTTTCTTCATTTTAATTGTGAGCTTCAGAGCTAAAGCTCTGTCTTCATTGCATAAGTGTTCCCCCTGCTCACAAAGGAGTAATCCTCTTTGTCTTCCTGACCCAAGGAGTTAGTCTTCCACTATCTTTTTGATACTCTGCTATTTTTACTTCCTAAAGATCAAGTAGTTTCAGAAATAGTTTCTGATTTCTCTTGAAAGTAATTTCTAATTTCCATATTAATCAAGAAAATAGCTTTACATTTCTTCAGTCCTAATCCTAGTAACAAGTAAAAGGGATTAGATTGTATTAACATCTGTAAAGCAGTTAAAATGTACGCATCAGAATCCTAGGAAACCTGATCACTACTGTAGCCTTTGAGGTACAGAGGAGAAAAGCTCACTTGTGTCCATTTATTCTCTTCACTCTTGACCTCCAAAGAATATAAATACAGGAGGGGCACACTTGTTCCCAAGGAGCAAGTCATAGTTATTTGGTAAGTGTGGAAAAGGCCAGTTTCTACCACTGATTTACTGAATAATCAAAGCCAAAATACCACTTTACCTCTTTGAGCCTTGATTTCCTTATCTACAAAATGGGGAAAGTAACATTAGTGTTGTTTTGAGGCTTGAATGACTTAGCATGTATGAAAATATCTTTTGTCTGAGTGGTGGGTGAAATATCCATGGTATATTATTTGAATTCCATGTCTTTACCCCCAATGCACTTTAACAGATCCAGGCAGTCTTGGGGAACTGGGACTTGGAGTGCGCTCCACTCGCTTTGGTGGGGCAGAACCTATCCAGAGTCTTGGGAGTGTGCTGAGAGGAGACTTCAGCAGGTAATAGCCAGTCTAGCAAGTGTTACTATGACCTGAAACTTACATTCTAGTAGTGGGAGATCGGCAGTCTCCCATAAATACGTAAACATATAGTATATCAGGTTGTTAACTGCTGTGAAGGAAAACAAAGCATGATAAGGAGCACAGAGAGTAATGAAAGTTGAAGGTGGTATTTTAGAATGTAAGGTGACCTTTGAACAGAGTTCCAGAAGGGAAGAAAGGGTCAGGGTAAAGGCTCTGAGATGGGAAAGTGCTTGACACATTTGAAGAACAGCAAGGAGGCCATTGTGGCTGGAGTAGATTAGCATGTGGGCAAGGAGAGGAGGTTAGAGAGGTAGCTGATGGGTCATTGAAAGGATTTCACCATAATTGTCTTGGGAAGCTACTGTGGGGCTTAAAGAGAGGAGTGTCATGATCTGATTTAATGTTTTAATGGATCTGTTCTGGCTGCTGTGGTAAAGAGACTGCATAGGATCAAAGGTAGAAGCAGGGAGACCCCTTAAGAAGCTATTGCAATAATCTAGGTGAGAAATAACAATGACTTGGACTAGGATAGAAAGTATGTAGGCAATGAGATGTGGTCAGATTTTAAATATATTCTAAAGGTGGAACTGAAAGGATTTGCTGATGGATTAGATGTGGATAGGAGAAGAAGAGTAGAGTCAAGGATGACTCTAAGATTTTTGGCCTGAGGAGCTAGAAGAATGAGTTGTCATTTACTGGTGTGGAGAAGAAGCTTAGAGAACAGATTTGGAAGGGAATGGGAAGATAAAAGTAAATATTTAGTTTTTGAATGTCATAAGTTTAAAATAATAATAGCTAACTTTTTGAAGTCTTAACTGTTTGCCTGGCTCCTAGTACTTTGAGGTCTTACTAATTTAATACTTATAGCAACCTATTAAGTAAATAATATTATTATTCCCACTTTACAAATGAGAAAACTAAAGCACAGAGAGGTTAAGTAAGTGGCCCAAGGTCACACAAATAATTAGTGGTGTTGCTGGAATTCAAACCTAAGCTTAGATCTAGCTCCAGAGACCATACTCTTAGCCACTCTACCCATATAGCCTTGATGTCTAGCAAACATCCAAGTGGAGATGTTAAGTAGGTAGTTAGATACTGTGAGTCTGGAGTTCAGGACAGCAGTCCAGTCTAGCAATATGAAACTTGGGCATAGGTAGTGGACAGATGAAACTGAAAAGGTAAGTTAGGGTCAGTGACTGTAAAGGGAGATATGGTCACAAGAAGACAAAATGATGAGATCAAGACCTAAAAGGCAACCTACCCTTTTAGGTGTGGTTAACCCATCAGTCCTGCTTCATAGAGCCAAGGAAGGTACAAGGCAAGCCACTTATGGATGTCCCCAAAATGCTACCCTTCATCCTTCTGCCTGGAATGTTCTTCCTCCCCTTTTTTTGTCCACATCAAGGGACACCTAGTGCCCAGTATAATCCCTGGCAGACAATAGGTACTAAATAAATGTTGGTAGATAAAGGCCCCTTTTCTGCTCACTTTACGTCCTTGTCATGGCACTTTTCGGGCTGCATTCTAACTGTCACTTCGCTTCCCAAATTAAACCCTTGACTTTCTCCTTGAGAAGTGGCAGACCTCCATATTGCTAATTAAGTGACAAGTTGGCTGCCTTGGTTCTGAAATCAGAAAATGATTGGGAGTAAAGAGAGATGAATTTTCTTTGGAATTGGAAAGGATTTAGGGAAAGGTATATTAACAAAGATACATTATTAAAGCTCAATATTTATAAATCCCAAAGAAGCTTTTAGGGATTTGGGGATTTAATCTTTGACTTTTAAAATCAGCTTTCCAGGGCTTCCCTGGTGGCGCAGTGGTTGAGAGTCCGCCTGCTGATGCAGGGGATGCGGGTTCGTGCCCCGGTCTGGGAGGATCCCACATGCCACGGAGCGGCTGGGCCCGTGAGCCATGGCCGCTGAGCCTGCGCGTCCGGAGCCTGTGCTCTGCAACGGGAGAGGCCACAACAGTGAGAGGCCCGCGTACTGCAAAAAAAAAAATAATAATAATAATAAAAAAAAAAATCAGCTTTCCATTGTCGGTCAAAATACCAATGAACATTTAAAAACTGCAGGGAGCAATGAGACAGGCACTTACACACTGCTAGTGTGAGTACAAATTGATAGTCTTTCTAGAAAGCAGTGTGGCAAAGTATGTGAAGATTCTTAGCATGTCACTTCTCATCATTTCTGCTGCTACTTCCCTGATCTGAGCCCCATCATCTATTGCAAGGAGTTTGCAGTAGCCTCCTAACTGGTCTCTCTGCTTCTCTACTCTCCCCCCATTATAGTCTGTTTTCCACACAGCAATCAGAGTGACTCTTTTCAAACATAAGTCAGACCATGTTATTATTCTGCTCAAGACCCCATCATGGCTTCTCATTTCACTCAGAGTAAAAGTTGAAGTCCTTACAGTAGCCTGAAGGCCCTACACGAACTGACCAGCCTTCTATCTCTCTGACTCCTCTACAACTACTTTCCCCCTCGCTTGTTCCACTTTAGCTACACTGGCCTCTTTGCTATTCCTCAGACATATCCCATATCATATACTCCCAACTTAGGGCCTTTGAACTGACTCTTTCCTTCCTGTGAAATGCTCTTCCTTCAGCCATCTTGCTTGGTTAACTCTATTTCCTTCAAGTCTGTGTGGAAACCTTACTTTCTCAGTGTGTCTTGTACTGGTTACCCTATTTAATAGTGCAGTCCCAACACCGTGGCACATCTGATGCCCTTTACCCTGCCCTTTTTCTCTTTTCCATAGCACTTAAGACTGTTTTTTTAATATTTACTATTTATCCACTGCCTTCTCCAACCCTCTTAAAATATAAGCTCCACAAGGGCAGGGATCACAGTGTCTGGCACAGAGTAGATACTGAAATATTTGTTGAATGAATGGGCTTTAAAAATAGCACTATCTTTTGACCTAGAAAGCTCACTTCTAGAACTCATTCCTGAAAAAATAATCAGAAATGCAGCCAAAGATTTATTTGGGTTGTTCTCATACCTTTATTTATAATAATGAAAATTTGAAAACAACCTAAACCTATAAAAACAGAGTTATGGTTAAATAATTTGCTATATCTACATAATGGAATATTATCAAGATATTAAAAAGTGTTTTGAAGAGAATTACGTGGGAAAATGCTTATAATGTTAAAGTGAAAAAATAGAATTTAAAACAACATTTACCCTTATCTCACACCATATACAAAAATGAATTAATGATGGGAATTCCCTGGCAGTCCAGTGGCTAGGACTCCATGCTTTCACTGCCGAGGGCCCGGGTTCAGTCCCTGGTCAGGGAACTAAGATCCCCACAAGCCATGCAGCACAGCCAAAAAAAAAGGATCAATGATATAAATATAAGGGTCAAAGCCTTAAAACTCTTAGAAGAAAATATAGGGTAAATCTTCATGACCTTGGATTTAGCAAGTGTATTCTTAGATATGACACCAAAAACATGAGCAACAAAGGAAAAATAGATAAATTGGATTTCATCAAAATTAAATCTGATAAAGTGTTTTTGTTTTCTTAGTTTTTAATGGAGTATAGTTGATTTACAATGTTATTAGTTTCTGCTGAACAGCAAAGTGAATCAGTTATACATATGCATATATCCACTCATTTTTAGATTCTTCTTCCATATAGTTCATTACAGAGAACTGACCTATGCTATACAGTAGGTCCTTATTAGTTATCTATTTTATATATAGTAGTGTTGTATATGTCAATCCCAATCTCCCAATTTATCCCCCTCACCCCACTTTCCCCCCCAGTAACCATAAGTTTGTTTTCTACATCTGTGACTCTATTTCTGTTTTGTAAATAAGTTCATTTGTACCATTTTTTTTTTAGATTCCACATATAAGCGATATCATATATTTGTCTTTCTCTGTCTGGCTTACTTCACTCAGTATGACAAATCTGATAAAGGTTTAATATCCAGAATACATTAAAAAGTCCTACAACTCAACAACAAAACAACCCGACTTTTTAAATTGGCACATGTTTTGAATAGACATTTCTCCAAACAAATGTACAAATGACCAGTAAGCACATGAAAAGATGTTCAGCATCATTAATCATTAGGGAAATGCACATCAAAACCACAAAGAGATACCAATTCACACCTGCTAGGATGGCTATAATTTAAAAAAAATAGAAAATAACAAGTGTTGGTGAGGATGTGTAAAAATTGGAACCCTCGTGCATTGCTGGTGGGAGTGTAAAATGGTATAGCCACTGTGAAAAACAGTTTGGTGGTTCCTCAAAAAGCTAAAGATAAAATTACCATATAACCCAGCAATTCTGCTCCTCAGTATATACCCCCAAAAATTGAAAACAGGGACTCAAACTGATACTTGTATATCAGTGTTCACAGCAGCATTATTCACAATATCCAAAAGGTGGAAACAACCCAAGTGTCCATCAACAGGTGAATGGATAAACAAAATGTGGTATATATATACAGTGGAATATTACTCAGCCATAAAAAGGAATGAAGTTCTGATACATGCTAAAACATGAATGAACTCTGAAAAAATTATGCTAAGAAGCCAGGCACAAAAGGATAAATAGTGTTTGATTCCATGTGTTAGAATACATAAAGTATCTAGAATAGGCAAATTCATAGAGACAGAAAGTAGATTAGAAGTTAATCATGAAGAACCTAGGGGCAGGACAGGAATAAAGATGCAGACCTACTAGAGAATGGACTTGAGGATACGGGGAGGGGGAAGGGTAAGCTGGGACAAAATGAGAGTGGCATGGACATATATACACTACCAAATGCAAAACAGATAGCTAGTGGGAAGCAGCCGCATAGCACAGGGAGATCAGCTCGGTGCTTTGTGACCACCTAGAGGGGTGGGATAGGGAGGGTGGGAGGGAGAGAGACGCAAGAGGGAGGAGAAATGGGAATATATGTATATGTATAACTGATTCACTTTGTTATAAAGCAGAAACTAACATACCATTGTAAAGCAATTATACTCCAATAAACATATTAAAAAAAAAGAAGTTAAGATGGGTTATGGGAAGAGGGAATGGAGTGTTATTGCTTAACGGGTACAGAGTTCTGTTTGGGGTGGTTAAAAACTTTTAGAAATACATAGTGGGGATGGTTGCACAACATTGTGAATGTAATTAGTGCCACTGAATTGTACACTTAAATGGTTAAAATCACAAATTTTATATATATTTTGTCACAATTAAAAAACGTTTTTTTAATCCTTATATATAATATGCAGTGGTGGACTGGATCAGGCTTGTGTGGGCTCTCTAGACCCAATTGTGAGCTTCTCAGCTACTTATACTTATTCAGTGATGTTGGTAGCTTGAAATTGGCCATGGTTGGGAGTGCTTACACCATGGAACTTAGCAAATGCTACAAATAGGGCTCCGCCCCAATCCCCTTGAGCCAGTTGTTAAATATTTACTAGCTCACCACTGAATATATGTGTATAAAAATGCATGGAAAACTGTCTGGAGACATAGATGCCAAACTGCTATTATCTCTGGGGAGGAGAGTAGTATTATGGCAGGAATGTGAAAGTAAACTTACACTTTCTACCATACATACTTCCATAGTGTTTCAGGGTTTTTTACAGTGAGCATATAGACATATATCTCTTGTACTGCTTTGAAAAAACAGACAGAAAAATGTGTATATGTTGGGACTGTGGTATTGGTGATTTTTCTTGAGAGGCTAAAAGCAGTCACATATACTACCTGAAATGGCCCATGAAGAGGCTGAAGGCCAAGCTTGGGACTTGGATTCCATTTCCTCAGAAATCTGCTTTCTTCTTGCCCAACTAAATGACACTTTTTTGTCTCTTCATAGGTTACCCTACAGCCTATCCAGCTGCAGCCCCTGCCTACAATCCCAGCCTGTACCCCACCAATAGCCCCAGTTATGCTCCAGGTAAGGAAAAAGTGAAGCCAGCAGTGGTGAGTGGGGTGGGAGGTGAGGCTCTATTTGGGAAAAAAAAGCCCGAAACACTTGCTGGCCTTTCCATGTCCTAAATTGCTCTGGGCTCAGCCTGTCCACGCTTGATTGTTCAGGGAGTCCCCTCTGGGAACTGGGGCAGTTCAGCCTCCGGGAATAGAATTTCTTCCATTCTCCTTGGGACTTAAAGTTGGCCCATCTCTCTTCTGCTGGAATATCTGAGATGTGTATCCTCCTCACAGAACCTTTTCTGCTCTGCCAGTATCCACACCCAGTTTTTGCTCGGTTTCCCCTGAGGCTGCCGTTGACACACACACACACACACACACACACACACACACACACACACACACACACACACACACACACACACACACACACACACACACACACACACACACACACACACACACACACACACCCTCACCCTCGGTTTCCCCTGAGGCTGCCGTTGACACACACACACGCACACACACACACACATCCTCAGTTTCCCCTGAGGCTGCCGTTGACACATACACGCGCGCACACACACACACACCCTCGGTTTCCCCTGAGGCTGCCGTTGACACATACACACACACCACCCACCCACCCACCCACCCCTTCCTGGACGTGGATTTGGAAGAGAGTGAGAGACTTGCCACATTTTCAAGCTGCAGCGAGGAACTTGTTTTTCAAAAATAATAAAGGCCCAACACTCCTTGGATAGAGGTTGAAATAGATTTGAAAGTATAGAAGTTTGTTTCAGTTTGGGAGCAATGCAGAGGTTTTACCACCATCTTGACCCCCACGCTCAAAAAAACAAGCCACTCTCAGCTGGTGCTTTAATACTCAAGGAGCAGGAGAAAGAATGTGGGCTCTGCAGTTAGTAAGTCCTGGGTTTGAATCCTGATTACTCAACTCACTAGTTGTGAGTCCTTAGACAAGTTACCTCACCTCTCTGAGAAATGTGCTACACCTACCTCATGGTTGTAGATGGTTTTATGTAAGTTCCTCTTCATTTACTCAACAAGTATTTATTTGCTGAATGTCCTCCCCACTAGAATAGAAAAAAGGAAGGATGCTGTCTTTGCCTGAAGTAGCTTACAGTCCATTTGGAAGCTGACGTGTGAACAGATTCGTGGCTGTACAGTGTGGTGAATATTGTAAAAGGAATATGTACAAGAGGAGAGGAAGTGGAGGAGGGAACAACCTCTGCCTGGGGTTGAGGGTGTAAGGGGAGGCTTCACAGAGGACCTAGCAGTGGAGACTTGAGGGAGAAGTAAGAGGCATTCTTTTTTGTTTGTTTGGTTGTTTTTTTGTTGTTGCTGTTAAGAGGCATTCTTTTAAACATACAGAGGAAGAGTTGGGCATTCTAGGCAGAGTAGAGCCTGGGCAAAGACATGGAGGTGTGAGGAGTGACACTGAAGAACCTTGAAGTAGTGAGAATGGTTGAAGCATAGGCTCTAGGGTGGCGGCGTAACAGATGAATCTGGACTACAGATGTGCAAGGGCCAGATTTGGAAAGGCCTGGAATGTCATGATAATACCCTCATTTTCTTGTTTAGTAATTATTTTTTTTTAATACCATTTGTTTCATTTGGCAATTGTGACTTTTTAAAATAATTTATTTATATCTTATTTATTTTGGGCTGCTTTGGGTCTTCATTGCTGCGCAGGCTTTCTCTAGTTGTGGCGAGCGGGGGCTACTCTTTGTTGCCGTGCACGTGCTTCTCATTGCGGTGGCTTCTCTAGTTGTGGAGCACGGGCTCTAGGTGCGCAGGCTACAGTAGTTGTGGCACGTGGGCTCAGTAGTTGTGGCTCGCGGGCTCTAGAGCACAGGCTCAGTAGTTGTGGTGCATGGGCTTAGTTGCTCCACGGCATGTGGGATCTTCCCGGACCAGGTATCGAACCTGTGTCCCCTGCATCAGCAGGTGGATTCTTAACCACTTCGCCAACAGGGAAGTCCCTGCATGCATTCTTTTTTTCATTTTTTAATTAATTTATTTATTTACTTATTTGTTTATTTTTGGCTACATTGGGTCTTTTTTTAAAATTTATTTTTATTTTTGGCTGTGTTGGGTCTTCGTTGCTGCGCGCGGGCTTTCTCTAGTTGCAGTGAGCGGGGGCTACTCTTCATTGCAGTGTGCGGGCTTCCCATTGAGGTGGCTTCTCTTGTTGCAGAGCATGGGCTCTAGGCGCGCGGGCTTCAGTAGTTGTGTCTCATGGCCTCTAGAGCACAGACAGGCTCAGTAGTTGTGGCTCACGGGCTTAGTTGATCCACGGCATGTGGGATCTTCCCGGACCAGGGCTTGAACCTGTGTCCCCTTCATTGGCAGACGGATTCTTAACCACTGCGTCACCAGGGAAGCCCCCCACATGCATTCTTAACCACAACATTATAGTTGCAGTCGGCTAGAGAGAAATTGAGGTGTTAGACTAGAGCAGTCAGATTAGAGAGGAAAGGGAGAGCAGACAGGAAGAGCCTGAGATTGTGGGGACGTGGGGAAGGGAGAGATTGGAAAGCTCCTGGCATGTGTAAAGTACTGATTAAGTTTTAATTTTAAAGCACACAAAATATCAACCCACGTCTAACTTGATTTTCCCCAATTTTACTTTTGAAAAGTCAACATATTTCTAAGCTGTGACTAAACCAACCCAGACCATTTTCTCACACAGTCCACTAGACAGGGTGGTATTAGCACATTGTGTCAGAAAGCCCCAAACTGGGAGTTGGAAGACTGGAGTTATAGCACTAACTCTGCTACTGATTTTGGTGTGACTTTGGGCAGATCCTTTTCCCTTTGGAGTTACACATACACACAGCTGGTCCGTGTCATATGTTGGGAGGCTGGCCTCTGCTTCTACCAGGTCTCCTGACTGCAGTGGAGGAGCTGACTCAAGGTCAGAGAGGACAGTGTACGTACTCTCAGCTTCCTTCCAGAGCTGGCCGTTTGTGATGCTGAGAGATGCCTGCGGGATAGAAGCCTGCAAAGGAGCCAGGCTCTCAGGTTTAAATTCCTCTCAGCTTTTTCAAGAAGACCAAGAAGTTGCTTCAGAAAGAGCTATTTTTAGCAGCTCTAAATACCCAAAGATGTCCTCTATCCAGGATGCAGGGAAATATTTCACTCCTTCATTGGTTCTGAAAGCAATGTGGGTACTTGAAGCTTTCTTCCAAGCTCTTAGTGACTTCAGGGATCTTACTTAAGAACTGTTTGGCCCTGCAGAAGGCAGAGCCAATAGAGACTTGTTTTCAAAATCTGGAGACCAAAAGATGGGTCATATTAATGGTAATCTGACTTGAAAATGAAGGGAAAGGATAAACAGGATAACTAATATAGGTAAAAATGAAATACCTCCTCACAAAAAAATCTGTTTATCAGTCATTGTCATCTGTTGTCTCACTTGATTCCATAGCAGCATTGTAAAGTACAGTTACTCCCATTTTGCATATGATGAACCTGGGGAAGGGGAGGGAAAAGGAATTTGAGTTTTCTGAACACCTGCCATGTTCCAGACACCATGCAAGTCTTGTCACAAATCTTAATTTTTTTTCCGTAATCTTGTGAGTTAGAGCTTCTTGCCTTCAGTTTTGCTCAGAGAGGTTAAATAACGTGTCCAAAGTTGCACAGCTAAAAAGCAGTGGAGCTCAGATTCAAAGCCAAGCTGTCTGCCCACAGTCTGTGCCCCTTGTACAGCACCACGCTCTCCCAGAGGTCTCAGGGAATTAAGTGCCTCTGCATTGGTCCTGGCCCTCTAGGACTTTAAACAGAGCTCTTCAGAGGCCAAAGATGATTGGTTTTGTCCCTGAACCTTTACCTCCTCTAGCACATAAAGCCTCTGTCATGTGTGAAGTCCCTTTGCAATGCTTGGGAGACTTGAAATTTATTCTTAGCATGGACAAGCAAAGAGCAGGAACTTGGACTTACATACTTCCAGGCAGCTTCTGGGTCAGCTGCCTGGAGGATGTCATGGCATCCAAGGACATACCCTTCCTCAATGAATGGGCTTTCCTGGATGGCAAGTCTGTCACCCTCTCCAGGGTAGAGGTACTTTGCACCCTCTGCGTTCACTGTTTCTTGCGTAGCCTGGGGGAAACTGCTTTTTTAAGACAAAGTTTGTTTTTGTAACTGCAATATGTACTACTTTGCACAGATTCTTAGTGGTAATTTCAACTAACATTTCTATCCAACAGAGTTTCAGTTCCTGCATTCAGCTTATGGTAGGAGAGCTATTTTTCCTCATCTGTATTATGGCCTATGAATGTGTTATCTCGTAACAAAAGTAGATCCCCTCTCCTTCCCTCCCCAAATCCCATCCCCTAGGCTTGGGCTCCCCCAGGTGGCTCAGCAGCAGTTCCTGAAGCATGCAGGAACATGTCTGATGGTGCAAAATCATGGGTTGGAGACACACACGAACCGTCCCCTAGGGCAGCAGTGAAGGATCATGGCACTAAAAGGCGTCTCTCCCCTTCCTCACCTCTGGGGTCCCATCTGACCTAGGTCGGAAACCTTTACCCTCACATGGCTGCTGAATTCAAACAAACAAGTGAACAAAAATTCCTGGGTCTCTATGGCTCCTCTGTTGGCTTTATGGCAGCCCCTGCGGAGGAGTACCTGGATTATGCCTGTAAGAATGCAAAACACCAGTCTGCCCCACGATCAGACTTTCCATCTCCATTGGCAGTCTCACATGTTTGAAGACCTGGTTAACTTTAGATACAATCTATTCCCTTAGCCCAGATCTTGAGCTCTGGCTCATTTGGGGGGCATTTTCCTGGATGGTGAGAGGTGAGGGTTAAGTGTGCTAATAAGCCAGGGACCAGAGCTGGATTCTCTGGGCAGTGTGGACTCCAGGCCCAAGGCACCACGGGAACTTCTGGGCACCTGTGAGGGTCCCAGCAGTGTAACTTGACTAGGTCCTTTTTTGTCATAGACAGGAAGGGACCATAGGAGGGACTTGCTGCTTTCACCACCCTCACCTGGGCTGCTCAGGACAATGTTTTCGTAAAGTCTCTGCACACTTTCTCGACTTTTAACCTTGAATTATTTGGATGTTGAAAATTGAATTTGTGTGTGGCACATCTTTTAGGAGATGAGCTGTGAAAATCTCTTCTTGCTGCTGCTGTGGGCTGCGTGATCTTGGGCAATTTGCTAATGTCTCCAGGCCATAGATAAAATGTTTTATTCCAGATGATCTCTGAGGTCCCTTTAAATGCTAACAGGTTGCCCTCTTATAATCTTATTCTTTCAGTTTTGCTAGTCACAGACCCGTTTCTCTTATTGTTTATGAGGAGTCGTGTTTGTTTGCCTCAGGATATATGAACTTGAACAGAAGACTCCATATGAAGTGAGAGAAGCTCTCCTGCCTCCTCACCTCTCCTGTTATAGCATCTGAAATAGAAATACTAAAGTGTATGTATGGAGCTCTTCTCTTCACAAAATGTTCTGTCCCAGACCCTAAGCTGGCCCTTTGAAGATACAAAGTTCAGTAAGACAGGGTTCCTGTTTTCAAGGAGCTCAAAGTTTAGCGGGGGAGATGGACAAACTAGCAAGTACAGGGGCTTCTAAGAATCACAGGAACTGGGATAGTGAACCAAGTGGGATACATGAGGGGGCTGTGATCAAGAAGTGGGGAAAAGAAAGGACTTCACAGTAGAGGTGAGTCTTCAGCTCCTGGTTGATGGATTAATAAATGTCTACCAGGCGGTATTTGGGGAAGGACATGCCAGGAAGAGTGAGCAGTGTGAGCAAAAATACAGAGAAGTGATGCTTCTTGGCATCGTCTGGGAATGGTGAACAGTTTGTGTGGCTGTCATGTAGGGTTTGAGAGTGAGAACAGTGAGTCTAGAGAGATCATAGGACTAGATCACGAGGGGCCTTGAGTGCCACACAAGGAGTTAGGTAATGGAGAACCATGGAATGTTTTTAAGAAAGAAGTTTTTGTGATTAGGTCTAGGTCTTAGAAATATCACTCTGACTGCAGCTTGGAGATTGGAGTTGGCAGGTTTAAAAACAAACAGAACAGTGAGGAAGCAGTTGCAATAATTCAGGTAAGAGGTGATGAGAGCTTCCATTGGAGCTGTCCACACCTGTGGGGATGGAAGAGTAGACAGACACCACAATTAGAAACTGTAAGACTGGCTGACACTTGATCTTTGATCCTCACAATCAATACTATGAAGCAATCATGGAGTGGTTATTATTGCCATTTTATGAGACAACAGACCTGAAGTTTAGAAAGGTATAGTGACTTGCCCAAGGTCCCACAGCTAATAAGTGGCACAGCCCAGGCTAGAACTCAGATTTCCTGACTTACTACATTGTTCAGGATGATGGTCCCTTGCTGCCTCTCCTCCTTGTAAGTGTGCTTAACAGATTGTTCAAGTGTCAGAGGGCGTGAGGGCCCCGTGTCCAGGAATGTGAACAACCCAGCACTTGGACGTGGGCCGCATGCTGTGACTGGGCCGTGGCCCTTCACTGCCATGGGTTCTCGCTCTCTCTTTTTTTAAATTGAGGAATAGTACATATATAGTACTACATAAAGTGCAAAAGTACGTAGTCTCAAACGTACACCTCAATAATATTTGACGTATATACACTTGTATTTATTCAAAATATAGACCATTTCTAGGAGTTGGTACCTTTCATGGCACCCAAGAACAGGCATACCTGTCAGAGCAGCGTCCTCTATTACCACGCCTCTAAAAGCTTCAGTTGGATTGTCTTCATCCCACAGCTGAGCTCTGAATCACTACCAGCAGCAGAATGGGTTTCTTTAGAATTGTATGTGGACGTATAGCTAACTAATGAGGAAGTCAAGTCGACAGCTGTTATTTGTTGTTTTTTGTTTTCAGCCTTCATATTTATCCAGTTATTTAAATTATTATGTATTCATATATACAGAAAAATATAGAAGATATTAGTATTTGTTTTCTTTATAATGAAACCAGAAGAAAATACCCACTTCTTCAGGAACATGTATAGGTTAGCTCACTTGCTCAGTTGGGAAACACATAATCAAAGGCACAGTCACACTTGCTTCTTTCCTGGTTAATCTGGAACATTGTTTTACTGTGTGTAATGCTGTCTTGTTCACTCTCTGGTTGGCGTGTGGCTGTGTTGCATCCCCAGCTAGACCATAAATACCTGGTGTGCGGTGACCATGACCCACGTGTGTTCCTGTCCACCGTGGCGCTCCCCTCAGTGCTGAGTGCAGTGTAGGCCTCAGTCACTCTTTGGTTAATTTTGATTTACTTACTTTAATTGTCACACAGTCCTTTAGGCTAATGTCAGACTTTTGGCTTATGATTCAAATTATGGTAAAGATGCACCACTTGGGTTAAAAACTGGACCAGAACAGGTCCTCCAAATTCTCAGCAGCCAAATTTAGGCCTCCTGCTCCCTGGTGGATTCCTGTGGGGTCTTGAGGGCCTGGGCTTGCTCTATCTGACTTCTCAGAGCTACATGTTTCACTTTTTAGGGAGTTGTTTTAGGTGGCCAGGGCTTTCCAGCCACGTGAAGTGGCAGATTCTAAATCTGAAGCTATCTTAATAAGATTTTTCAACACTAATTGGGTCCTTTATTAATTCCCACCACTCCACCCATCCCTGCCCCCCAGGAAAAGAAACCCATGATAATTGTTTAAATTGACTGCCCTCCTCCTGTGTTGTCTGCAGAGTCATGTTGTAATGTCCAGCAAAGGCCCTGGACTCTGCATTGGAATTCTGCTGGATCTCCATTTTCTTCTACCAGAATTCTCCTTTTAGTGTCACTTCCCTGCCCATGATTTCCTTCTCATTTCTCAGCATCCGCTGTATATATTGCGGGCCATTGATGCAAGCGCAGAGTCAGCCCAGAACAGCTGTACTTCTATCCTTGGTTCAGCAAAAACAGTAGAGTCTTTGACCTCCTCCTCTGACCCCAGTACTTCCATGACTGAAGGAACCAGAGGCATTTCCTGTTACCTGGACAGGCAGAGGAGTTTATGGAGATCTCTCTGGAGGTGGATTATCCTTGTCCTGATGGAATGAGAGGGTATAGGCAAACTTGCTTCTCATACCACCCTGTCTTACCTAGCCCCTTGTTAAAATGTTTCACGTATATCCAACTGTTGCCAATACTAATATACTTTAAAACACCCCATATCCATGTCTCCCAAGACCTCATCTGAGTGGAAAAGATACTGTTAAAATCATTCTTCAGCCACAAGTAGAAATTTGGGTCAAGAATATTTCTCCTCGGGAATTCCCTGGCGGTCCTGTGGTTAGGACTCCCCGCTTTCACTGCCAAGGGCCCGTGTTCAGTCCCTGGTCGGGGAACTTGGATCCCAAAAGCCGCGCGGTGTGGCCAAAAAAAAAAAAATTTTTTTCCCCTCTATTGTTTGAAAATATATCAAGGGAGATACGTAAAATGTTAGGCAATCCCTCCCCCCACCCCCTTTGAAACCCTATTTCCTCTCTCCTTCCCTACAGGACACATGAAGGTAAGTTTTTTGAGTCACTCCCCACTTCTATTCCATAGGAAACATCATCTTTAAATTTCTCAAGCTGAGCTTTGAGTCAGCCTGGGAAGTCTCTGCAGATTTCTTTCAAACTGAGCCTCATCTCTATTTCACACCTACCCCAAGTTTGACATTTGCTTTCTTAGTGGCCCAAAAGATCATCTCTAATTCATGAGGCGATATCTCAGGTGGAGCACCAGTAGCACCTCAGCAGGAGACATAAAAGGTGCAAGAGGTTTGTCTGGCCCTGGCTAGGTCTACAGGAGAAGAGGTTTGCAGGTAGTGTCCCGCTGGACAGCCTTGCCTTGTAAGCCACCGAAGCTCAGTCCCTTTAGAGGAGATGGCAGTCCAGCAAGGTTCATGTCATGTGGTTATTAGTATTTTGGGGTCGCTCTTTGAAAACAATTTGTTAAGTACACCTCCAGATGAGATTTCAGGCATAAAAAGGGGTACTCAGTTGATCTGGCCCAGTACATAGTCAAAGGCTCCGAGCTGCTACACGTTAACGAGCAGGTGGCTAAGGAGTATCCCAGAGTCTTAGGCTAGAATGTCAGGCAGTAGAAGGCAGTATTCATAAGCATTTTCATGGGTTTGGTAGTGGGTAGAAAATCCTGACTCCCCTACTTAGTATAAGCTTAGGTCTCCTCAGTTTCAAATCATTTAGAAGGTCACTTCAGCACTCCTCCCAACCACTCACCCATCTCAGAAAGCTGAACCATCCTGTGTGTCTGAACAGGGCCCCTTGGGTTATATGTTTCCGTCCAGCTCAAGATCCTTGCTTTTGTGTCTGTGATTGGTGGTGCCCACTTCTTATTTCTGCCTAATGCCATTCTTGTGTCTTCCCTTAAGCAACTCTGCTGATGAAACAGGCCTGGCCACAGAACTCGTCTTCCTGTGGCACTGAAGGCACCTTCCACCTCCCAGTGGACACCGGGACCGAGAACCGAACTTACCAAGCATCCTCTGCGGCTTTCAGTAAATACAGCCTGTCTCCTCCTTTCCTTGTTCCCCTTGGTTGGGACTGATTTGCCTCTTAGGAAGAAAGGAAAGGGAACTTTTAAAACTGACATTTATAGGACACTGTTTTAAGAGGTTCTCTCTCCTACCCACCAAAAAATTGGCCCTCCTCATATAGAAACGGTCATCCTCTTTGATCACACACCCTGCTTTGAGGAGACACAAAGCAGTGAGGGAGAGAGAAGGAAGTACTCACTTGGCCAATGAGTTTGATGAGGGAAGGACTGTTACTGCATTTCAAGGGAAGGACAGAGGGCACTTTAAAGTCTTGTGGACTTTTGGACAGAGGGGGTTCCTCCAACTAGCACAGGGTTTTTCAACCTCAGCACTGTGGACATGGGGAGCAGATAATTCTTGGTTGGGGGGGGGCTGTCCTGTGCATATCCCCGGGGGCAAAATTGCCCCCTGCTTGAGAAACACTGCCCTCGTGGAGGCTATACTGTGAGAGCAAGGTATGTGCAGGAAGTCCTCGTGAAGGTCGGAAACCATCTGGCCTGTCAGATTGGTCACTTCACTTGAGGCTCAGTAGAGTGACTGATGGTTTCACCTTCACATCTGATTTTTAACACAAAATGGCTCCACTGGGTGAAATGAGGACGAGTGTTTAGAAATGACTGAGTGGCATTTTGACTCTGTATGAGGAAAAGCTTCGTGCCTTGTTGCAGTTGTCCGAAAGAGGAGTGGCTGGCTTTGGATGTGGTGAGTGCCAGTCTCTTAAGTTGTGCCAGCAAGGGCTGCACAAGCCCTCGGAGGGATGTTGCAGACTAGGCCCGATGGTCTGGGGTTCAGTGAAGTGTTAACCTATTAAGTGAGTAAATTAGAAGAATACATTGTATTTTAAATTTTTCTTTAAAATGTTATTTTCTCCTTAGCTATCATCGCCCCTTCAGGTCAACATCAACTTACGTTTATACAACATAACTCTCACCTTTTGCAGAATATGTTTTCATGATCACCCTCTCATTTAATCTACACTATAGTCCTATTTGGGTGGATTTTTATTCCAGTTTGAAAGCTGAGGCTCAGAAAGGTAACATGCCCAATGCCATCCAACTGGTAAGCAGCGCGACTAGAAAAGTGTATCACCCAAGTTAAGTTTCTATTACTGACTTTTTTCCTTGAGATTAATTTTACTCTTATTTAAGAGAGGGATGATAGCAGTAGGGAATTTTTCCAGGTACCTATGCTATTATATATGTAAATGGGCATATACATGCATATTCTGTCTTATATCTGCACATATGGAGGTAGATGCATATAGACACACCTGCTGTAGTGTAGCAGAAAGAAGCCTGGAGTGGAAGACCAAAAGAGTTGGATTCTAGACTTGGTTCTGTGTAACCTTGGATAATTCATGTCTGTGCTTTGGACCTTGCTTTTTCCAAATGTAACATGAGTGGGTTGGACTAGGTCATCTTTAAGGTTCTCTCTAGCTATTAGGCTCCTGATTCTATCACCTTGGTGCTGTATACCCAATATCTTCCACTCTTTCAGGGGCCTCCTCTCTAGCTGCCCAGACCAGTAGTTGGCCAACTAGCCTTTGTTCACACATCTCCAGGTATGGAGTATTCATTCCCTCCAGAAGCAACCCTTTCCACAATAAGAAAGTCTGAGTATTAGAAGGCCTTGCCTTCCACTATGTTGACATCTTCCTAAAGTTCCACTGAAAAGTCCAGTAGCTATATCCCACTGTCCTCTCACAGGCTATCACAGTCCCTAGAAAGGGCCAAGATGTGCTCTCTTTCTTATAATCCGTAAATAGAGGTGGGATTGACTGGTCCTCCCATGTCCCACCAGAGTTCCTCCCAGCACACAGATTTTGTGGCTTCTAATACCACAGAAAACTCAGGGCACTTTGACAAATTCAATGTAATTTCACTAACACTTGCTAAGCCTGTTTGTAGTTAGGTCTTCCTTCTACTTATTCAGCACTCTTGTTCAGCTGCCAACAAGGAGACTGGGGGGTCAAGGCAAGAATCATACATAGAGCTTTGTCCAGACATATAAATCTGATAGTCAATAAACTGATCAGTCTAAAAGGCATCCTTCATGTGAGGATCAATGTGTTTGAAGGTGGTAGGGGCTCTACAACTGAAAAAGATTTATGACAGTGGAGAAGGATTGAAGAGAGGGCTGAAAAAGTTTTATCTTGCTAATGTATACACTCTCTTTATTACCCTATTTGATGGAGTCTAAAATTATGGTTAGCAACCTGAGAGAAAGAACAGGGTACCATAAACAAAGCCTCTTTCATAAGTCAGGGCTGGGACTGCTAGTGATCAAATTCCTTTTTCCTCTCACAATATTGCCTTTAATGAAATGAAGACACAGAGGCCAATATACCAAATGTCCAAGATTGGACTACAGAGACGTATAATTTCAGAAATGAGCTCTGCCCAGGGCATGGTAAGCCCTGAACTCTGGGCCCAGCCCCGCACTGATTTGCTGTGCAGTTTTGGGAAAGTTGGTGCTCCCTGGGGCTCTAGGTTCTTCATCTGAATTGCAGAGGATTGAATTCAAGTCTCTAATGTCCTTAAGGTATAGCATTCCAAAGTCCTAATTCTGTAACCTTCAGACGGAGGTAGAACTCTTTTCAGGAGACCCAGGCCCTGAGTGAGTGAGTTGAATCTAAGTTCATTTGAGCAAAATCAGTGAGTTTCTGTTTTGACTTGGTTTTGTTTCATTTTTGTTTGCATCAAATCCAACGGCTTTTTTTTTTTTAAACTTAGGTGCATAAAGTAATAAACCCTGAATTTTGTGATACCCAAGGTAGCCCAGGCTACAGCCCCAGGGGAATTTCCAGTGATCCTCAGGGGTATGGACAGGACCATCAGTCAGTTGTGGAATGTCCTTTGCAATGATTTTCTAATAGAAGTCCCACTGAAATGCTCAGAACGTAGAATATCAGCACTAGAAAGTTCCTCTGATATTATCTAGTCCAGTGAAGGTATTCCTTGAGAGAAGAATTGACGTGAATTGCTGACAGAGCCCAGGACTGGGACCACTGTAGTCAGAGGAGGGAACATTGAGTCCTGGGTCCTCGTGAGCCTTCGCTCATTTGCTCGCGTCTCATCTGTGAAACGTTTGCATTGATCTTGATGATCTCTAAGGTCTTTTCTAGCTCTGCAGTTCTGCTTCTCCCTTCTCAACCTGTCTGGACAAATAGGCAAGGCCTTCTTCTCCAGCATCATCTTTTCGGCCACCCAGTGTGTTTTGGCTACTGATTTGTATTTTGAGTTTGTGTGTGTCTCATTTCATAACATGAAGAAAGGATACATTTGTAGACAAGGTTATTCTTGGATGTGGAAACCAAATTCTACTGCAGTCTCTTGGAACCTTTTGATTTTCCTCAGAGGGATAATCTCAACACTTTGTAAGATGGTTGTCCTTGTGACAGAGAGGGTTAGTGCAGGCTTCCTCAGAGGATAAAACTTCAGCACACATTCTCTGGCAGCATAAAGGAAAGTCACCAGCACTGTTGGCCTGTTATCTTTAAAGAATCTTAAAATCATGGCATTTTAAACCATCAAATTTTAGAATCTTAGAATCCTGGAGTCTGTGTTCCAAGCTGGATCACACCATAAAAGTCATACTAGTTTAACCTCCTATGTACTGTCATCTTTCAGACCAGTCTCTGCTTGTATACCCCCTAGAACAGGAAGCTTACTATCTCTCTATACAGTGAAAGAGAAAAGAATAATAGCTAATCTTTATGAACTGCTTTTAATGTGTCAGGCATTCTTTTAAGGGCTTTGCACTTATTAGTTAATGTATTCATCACAGTAACCGTATGAAGTAAGTGCTATTATTATCCCCATTTTATAGATGAGGAGACAGATGTATTCTACAGCTGTTAAGTAGGAGGGCTGGGGTTTGGACCCAGGCAGTCAGTCTGGCTCCAGACTACTTATAATCACAAGCCTGTGCTGTGTAGCTTTCAGAGACAGGCATCTTAGGATTCAGGGGTGTCCTGCCCTCCTGCATGGAAGAGAGGTGCTCTCCACTCTGGCAGGACTCCCCATAACCTGTTTTATTCCTTTAAATCAGAAGGTATCAGGCTTTTCCTGTAAAGGCCAGATAATAAATATCTTAGGCTTTTGGGGCCTTATGCTGTCTGCCATAACTACCATTCTACCAGTAAAGCAGCCATAGTCAGTATGTAAATGAACGGGCATGGCTGTGTTACAGTAAAATTTGATTTACCAAAACAAGCTACAGTCACACACAAAATTGTAGTTTGCATGTTTTAAATGTGAATAGGATGAATAAAAGATCCTGTGGTAAACAAATTTGGAAATAGTATCCTGCATATCCCTATCTTGGAGATTCACAGTTCATCCTGTCATTTTAAAACTTCTCAGTGTCATGGAATAAAACCTATTTTCTCTCTTAAAAACCTATTTTCTCTCAGTGTCATGGAATAAAACCTATTTTCTCTCTCCCCCCCCCCTTCCCCCTTCCCTCCCACCTTCTCCTTGTCCTTTTTTTTTTGGCGGGGGGCAGGGGTGGCAAAATAACACTTAGGATCCCTTGTATACTCTTGGGACACACCCATCTTGAGAATCCCCTTTGTTTTACAGACAAGTAAACTGTGTCTCCAAGGTGAAGTACACCTCAAATAGCTCCTTCTAGATGTCTGCAAACCTAGACTCCCTGTCTTCCCCACAGTATCTGTTTCTCCTCCTGTGACCACATTTCATGATTAGCTGCACAATCTAGAAACTTGGAGGAACCTGCTCTAGACTTTTTCCTCAACTGACTCGTACCTCCACTTCCAGTTAGTTTCTAGTTCTTATCAGTGCTATCTTCTCATTAATGTATTTTTCCAGCCCCATTGCTACTTATTTCCCAAGCATATTTGACCACAAAATCAGTTTCTCCAGTTTCTCATGGAACAAACTGTGGGTCTGCAGGTGGAAAGATAAATGACATGATTCCAGGGGAGAGGGCAGGACAGCTTTTCGGTGGTGCCTTGGGTGGTGACTAAATAACAGCTCTCATACCCTCCTGAGTAGCTCATCAGGGGCAGGGGGTCACCATGCCAAAGCTGTGGTGTGACTTGAGAGAGATTTGTGACTGTGTGGCAGCTTGCTTTAACTTGGGGTTAGGGTAGAAGAGACCCAGGGTCTTCAGAAAAATGGGATTTTAGTTCAGGAAGAGGTCTTCATTCTTAGCCTTCTAATTTTACAAAATAGGAAACTAAGGCCCAGAGACTTGCCAGTAGTCACAGCAGATTGGAGGAAATCCTGGCCTGAAGCCTGGACCTCTTCTCTTCCAGTAAAGCACCCTTTTCACTCTGGCCCCAGTCCCTTCTTGTAAAAACAGCCCCATGTTACTGAAAGGGTCCTTGGTGAGCATCTTGTAGGAGAAAGACCTGAGGCCAAGAGAGGTTCAGTGATGTGTCAGCCAGACCAAGCCAGGACAGGGACAGGGAAGAAGCCCCAGCAGCACCCCATTGGACATCCAGAGCCAGGATCCCTTGGCACTGTCCCTTCAACTCAGAAAGAAGGTGGTGTTCCTAAAAAGACTTGCTCTTTCTGAACCCCAGGATCCCCTAGTACAGAGTAAGAGAGTGGGGGCTACTTGATGATCACTTGGGTTCCAAAGAATCATTCCATTTTGTGATTCTCTAAGGACACAGTCTTGTTCCTGAGTGATTCATGTTTCAGGTTTTTCCTGCGAACTTAGGATCTGACTCTCTTTTCCAGAAAATTCAAAGGCAGCACAATTTGTTTGAATGGCTGATTGTGAGCTTCCTGGGGCCTGACTTCTCAGCCCCTACCCAGCTTCAGTCCACCCTGCTGACCCCACATGGCCTGGGTTCCAGGTCGATGTGAACCTTTTTGATCCTTGACTTCAGTCTTTCAGACAGTGGTGGCCCTCCCCCAAACCCCAGGAGGGGAGGAAAGGCCAGCTGTGTAGAGCAAAGTTTTTCAGCATCCCAGAAGATGAGGGTCTCTGAATGGGGTTTTCAGTGGGGTTTCCACCTTAAAACTTGGCAGGGAAGAAGGGGAACATGGTGGAGGGCAGTCCAAAAAGGGAGAGAGATAAAAGGAGAAAAAGAGAGAATACAGGAGAAAGCAAGACAGAAGCAGCAGCAGAGGATGCCCTGAGGTGCTGAGTACGGAGACAGAAAAGCAAGAAGAGAGAGTGCAGTATAGAGCGAGCAGGTTGAGGGTCTCCCGTCCATGCACACCTGCCTGTCTCATGGCACATGGCTCAGAGTCCCAGACTGTTTGAGCTGCAAGGGTCCCTTAAGAGATCATCTGGTCCCAGCCTCTTATTTTATAGATCAGAGCCCTGAGACAGAGAAATAAAAGATGCCACACATGCAGCCACTGAGGGAGCTGCCTCTGGGGCCCGGGCTCTCTGGGTGGAGCCCTGTTCTCTGTCTGTTCTCATCTGTGTTTCCAGCCTGGATTCAGCCCATGTTTGTCTGGGGAGTCGTTGACTGGGACCTGCTGCCTTCCAGCGATGCTGTTCTGCCAACTAATTGAAAGTCTCTCTTATTGCCTTGGTACAGGATATACTGCGGGGACACCATACAAGGTCCCACCGACCCAGAGTAATACTGCTCCACCCCCCTACTCCCCATCACCCAACCCCTATCAGACGGCCATGTATCCCATCAGAAGTGCCTACCCCCAGCAGAATCTGTATGCCCAGGTAGGTACATGTAGAAGCCCGGGACCACTTCTTCTGCAGGTAGAGGAGCCACCAGCCTGGGTAGGGTGGAGGGGGGTGAAGAAGAGAGTTCGTGGCTCTGATGAGCTGTCGCTGTTGTGTCATTAAAACAATAACCTTGCAGTCTACACACTCCCCCAGTCTACCTCAGTCCACAGTCTGAGGCTCTTGTTACTATTTAGCAAAAACATTTGAGAAGCTCTGGATTAAGATGATCCAGGACGCCCTGTCTACTCTGCCCAAAGGTCAGCAGATCTGTGGGGCTGTGACAGCACAAAGCAGTCATGTGATCCAGGCAGTGGGATGTCACCTCAGACCATTGTCTCCATCTTCAACCTTTTTTGCCTCCAGGGAAATAGATAGTAAGAGACATTTGGAGAAGTGCTCTGCATTTATGACATTTTTCCAGTACGTAGAATGGCAGCATTCACACCAGTATGATACTCCCACCAGTACTCCCTCATGTGTGCACATGCACAGTGCTCTGAAGTTCACCAGCCTCGTCCACAGCCCTCTTCACTCACTGATCGTGGTCCCTACCTTTGTATTTTAAGCAGTCTAAGAAGAAGCACATTGCAATAAGATAAACATAGTAGATCATCATAGCAGCCCTAGGAGCGAGGCAGGACAGGGTTCAAGCCTTATTTTTCAGACCAGAAGCTGAGCCCAGCACTGAACTGTCCACAGCCACGTAGAAGACAGAAGCAGAGCCCCAGACCTTGTGTCCCTGGGCCAGAGCTTCTCTGACCCC
Source organism: Pseudorca crassidens (assembly GCF_039906515.1). Taxonomy (NCBI): domain Eukaryota; kingdom Metazoa; phylum Chordata; class Mammalia; order Artiodactyla; family Delphinidae; genus Pseudorca; species Pseudorca crassidens. The sequence goes on along the minus strand of NC_090304.1, from coordinate 52,111,483 downwards.
ATCCCTTAGGGTTTGGGACAGGCTCCCCTCCTCTCCAGAAGCCTGTGTGACCTCAGCCTTTTTTCCCCCAGGGAGCCTACTACACACAGCCGGTGTATGCTGCCCAGCCCCATGTCATCCACCACACCACGGTCGTCCAGCCCAACAGCATTCCCTCTGCCATCTACCCGGCGCCTGTCGCTGCTCCCAGGACCAATGGTGTGGCCATGGGCATGGTGGCCGGCACCACCATGGCGATGTCAGCAGGTAAGGGCAACATCTGTGTTGGTGTCCATCCCCTTCCTCCAAGAACTCATGACAGTGGAGAACACAGTCATGGAATCGATTGTAGCAAAGCATGAAGAATTCTATGCCTGGGGGTTCTAGGAACACAGAGGAGGACCCTCTAACTCTGTCCACAGGGATGGGGAAGATTTCACCAAGGAGGACTTATTGAGCTAGGCCTTAAAGGGTGAACAGAGGCTAACCAGAGAGACGAAAAAGGGAAGGGCAGTCCAGGGGTAAAAAACATGGGTAAAGCACATTCACAGAATGGAAATGGTCTAAATCACTTAGAAAATAGGGGCATGGAGTTGGAAGGGTGGCTGGAATAGTTGTCAGAGATAAAGTGGTGGAGAGTCTTGAATACCTTTAGGTAACGGGGAGATAGAAAGGGGTTTAAGCAGAGGAGAGATGGAGTTTGGTTTAATCATTCTCTCTGGCTGCAAGGTGGAGGCAGGCTTAGCCAGGGCGAAGCTCTGGTTTAGAGGAGACATGATGATGCTAGGACTCTGGTAGCAGCAGGGTTCCACAAAGGAGGGCATAGGGCAATGTTATTTAGCAGGCAGGAGCTTAAGGACCTGTCCAATAATTAATTGTGAGGCTTAGGAGAAGCAGGAGTCCAAGAGGACCCCTTCTCCATTTCTGGCTTACTCCAGAAACCCTGCCCTTTTGGAACCTTGAGAATGGGGGCAGGGAGAGATGCCAGAGGAAGAGCAGGTTTAGGGAAGTCTTTGGATGAACTGGCATTAAAAAGAAAGGCATGAGAAGAAAAGAGGGCTCTGAATAACCTTTAGAGACCCAACTTTCAAAGAATCAGCTAGGTCACCTTCTGGGGGAAGAGAGTATGAGGGGTTGAGTGGACAGGAGGTGGGAGTTGGGATTTTATTCTGCCCCCTAATGTAGGCGTTGTTGAGGCCTCTTACTCCCCAGATCAGGTCAGCAAGCTATTGAATGTCTGCTGGGTGCCAGCCTTGTTGGTTGGGTCCTGGGGACCACATACTGATAGATCAGACCAGAACCCTACCCGTAGGAACAACTAGGTTAGTGGGAACACAACGATGTGAACCAGCGATCACCACTCAGTGTGATGTTGGTGCAGTGAGGGGAGCATACAAAGAAGGGTGAAAGGAGGCCACTGAAGATGAGTGAGTGACTGTCCTGGAGCATGAGGAACGCTTCCCCTGGCAAGATGCGGAAGGGTGGGCAGCAGCTGTGTGAAAGGCTGTGGCTTCATCCTTTTCATCCCAGCGCTCTGGGACGGCCTCATCAGGTTTCCTCTTCTCTCTCTGGATGCTCAGGTACCCTGCTGACTGCACCCCAGCACACCGCGATTGGGGCACACCCTGTCTCCATGCCAGCATACAGGGCCCAAGGGACCCCTGCGTACAGCTATGTGCCCCCGCACTGGTAAAGCCTGCATCCCATCCAAGTGAGTGGGGCCCAGGGTGGGAGAGGTAGGAGGGTGACAAAACAGAATTGTTTCAAAGCCCCTGTCTTGGTCTGAAGCACAGGTGTCGGCAAGGGGCAGGTGACAGTTACCAGTTACTTTCCTGCTCCAGGTTCAGTAATATCACTCTTAATAATAGCTGTAACTTTATATATATTCTAGATACTTAACGTATGCTCTCTCATGATCATCACAGTAGCTCTGTGAAATAAGGATCATTAGCTCTATTTTACAGATAAATACATAGTTCAACGTCACTTAACCAGTAAAAACTGGGACTTGAACTCCAATCCTCTAGTACTAAATTCTGTGCTCTTTACCATACCGTCTTCAGGCGTCTTCTACCTGTGGGCCCCAGTCTTCCAATGGACTTTTACCTCAGTCAGATGTTGGCTCTGACTGGGGCCAGGCAGAAACCCTGGGCCATCCCCACCACCAGATTCCTTGCTGCCCTCTGCAGCTGCTGAGGCAGTGCCAGTGAACTGCAGGGCTCCAGGGATTCGAAAATCCTCTGCCCTACTTCCTCATCTCCCCCGCCCTCCTCCTCCAGGAGCTCTTGGCACTGGACGGGAAACAGGCAGCTCCACTGGGAAGGCACAGAGGGCTCCATTTAGGGCTCCCAGCATGAGGGGAGGGGGTCCAGTAGCTTCCTGAAGTGGCCTCAGGGATATCACTGTCACTAACGGTCTTCCCCTTCCTCCCCCAGATCTGGAGTCACACATTGTATGCAACTACTCAAGTCTTACACAGGTGCTGGAGCAGCTCCCTAGCAGCACCACCTCTATTTGCAAGAAGAGACAACGGAAGTGCAAGGGTCACTTTATGCATCTTTAACGGTTTTGGTTTTTATTTTCGGTTTTTGTAAAAGCTGCTTTTTCTAATCTCCTGCCTCTCCCCACTGTCCCCCTTTTAGCCAGTGCCCTTCCAGCTCTAGCCCTCCTCCTACCTGACTAGGCACATCCTCTCTGCTCTTCTTTTCTTCCCCAAGAATCCAGTCCCGGGAGCCTAGTCTAGCAGCAGTCAGAGAGTGGGGTCTGTTGCAGTGGTTCAGCTGAAGGCGCAATTTCCTTTGAAGAGCATGAGACATGTGATCCTCAGGTCCAGGGTAGGAACTCAGAGCTGTTGAGCAGGCCACATCTCTGGGGGATTGTTTCTTCTTTGATTTTCCTCAAGCAGGATTAGTTTAAGACATTACCATGTCCTGACACAAATGAAATCTCTTCTGAGAACCATCGCAACAGACCAAGAACAAAACCACCTGATTAGGTAGGAGTGTTCATAGCAGCTTAATAATACCCCAGATCAGAACCTGGGAAAACCAGATTCTTTCTTTGGGAGAACTTGGGGGAGGGTGGGGGGAGGGAGGGCACTATGGAAAGGAAGAGGGAAGAGGGTCGAGAGGCGCTTGCCTGCTGGCTTTGGTTGGTAAGGTCTCTGGCCAAGTTGTCTGGGCCTGGACCCTCTAACTTGCACAGTGATGTTAACTGACTTGGCACTTCCTCAGAAGGTGATTTTGACCTCAGACCTACCAAGCAGCTGCAGGGTGGTGGGATCCCAGCCTCCCAAAGCCTTGGAAGGCCAGGTGCCCTGTGTAATCCAGACCTTGGCCCCTGGGCCCTCATGGATCCACTCTGATGAGGAGCTTGCTCCTGATTAGAGTGGAAACCTATGGCATTTCTCTCCCTTCCCTTTGCCCTTCCCACTGCCAGGGCTCACCTGTCTGTCCATGGCGCTGGCAGACAGGCCAAGTTCTTGGTTACCTTGTGCCATTCATGGCCACAGTGAAGGAACCACATTCCAGGCGGGTGCTGGCAGCTCTGAAGGTCAGGATAGTGAAGGAAAAGCAATAGCAATAAACACTTCATAGACTCATGGAACTGAAGGGACCTTAGCAACCATCTCATCCATTCCCCTGTTTGACAGATGAGGAAGCTGAGGCCCAGAGAAGCGGAAAGGACTTCCCTAGACCTTGCAGTAAATCAGCATTAAATGCAGCCTTCCTGCCTGGGGCATGTTGCCCATGAAAATTTACCTAGGGATGGATTGGCTTGGTTTTGTAAAAATGAAGTCAGCAGTGCCCACACTTGGTGAGCTCGGGAACAGTCTCTGGGCTTTTGTTTCTGCTCTTTCCCTCCATGGATTCCAAAGGCGGGGATTGAAGACTGGGCAGAGGTGACATGGGGGCAGATGGCAGGAACAGAAATTGCAAATGAAGAAATAGCATTTGGAAATTCTGTGAAGACATCTGGAACTCTCATCCTATACCTGACTCCAGCCCTAGGGATGGCTGAAAAGGAGTCCATGCTTTTAAGACAGTAGCCCCTCATCCTGAGAGGAGAGGAGGAGGAGACGCGGGCTCTCCTGGGAGAAGAGGGACGCACTGGTCTCAGCCAGGAGCCCGGTGGTCTAGCACTGTCCCCCTGCTCCCAGCACTTGGCTGGGCCAGCAGCCCCTTTGGGGATGCGGGGAGAGGAACATTTTACTGTACAGAATGGAATCATTGATAACATTTATAACTTTTAAATAACTCTCTTCATTTTAAATTCATGCATACTTGGACATAATCCCTACCCCTACCTGCCGTGTCTCCCTAAAGGAGGAGAAAATCAGGAAGCCCTTGGGCCAGAAGGACCTCAGAGGCTATCTGGCTGTTCCCAGGAGGGCAAAGCCCAGCAGCATCCTCAACCCAGAGCCAGGAGTTGAGGGCCCACCTTCTTGGCTTTCCAGGGAAATGCAGCACTGGTAAGGAGAAGCCCAGCTGTCTGAAATTAAATGGTCTGTTCTGGGGTGCTGAAGAGGTTTCATTTTAAAACAATAGGAAGTTTTCCAGTGTTAATCCATTTTTTGCAAATACCTCCTCCTACTCTCTGGTTTTCTAAGGGTGGGTGAAGGTTGTTTTAGATTATGTCATACATGTTTAGAAAATGCCAAAATAATAATAATGATTATAATAATAATAGGAAACCTTTGCATTTGTCAGGTGCCTCATAGACTTCAGAGCACTTCGCAGCCTTTAATTTACTGGCCCTGAGAGCAAGGGTCAGAGTTATTACACCCATTTGACAAATGAGAAAACTGGTTCTAAAAGGAAAGGGAACTTGCCCAAAGTGAGCAGAATGCTGGTATCCTGACAAGCTTCCCTGAACCCTGCTGCCTCCAGATGGGCTAGGGTAGGACCACAGAGAGAAGGAAAAAGGGAGGAGATCTAGGAATGACCTTTTTACTTTTGTTCATTCTATACCAGTAAGTAAAAACTAACATCTAGTACCTCGCAGTTCACAAAGCAGCTTCATATCCATCATCTGGTTTAACCCTGTGAAATAGATTATTCTCTCATTTGATCCATGAGGAAACTGAGACTTGGAAAAGCAAAGTGACTTGCTCATAAGTGGCAGAGCCATTTGAATCCCAGCCTGCTGCCTCTGTCCCTGCAGTCTGAATCCACACACGGCTCATGGACAGAAACATCAATGCTCAGTACCCTCTCTTAGCCCTAGTATGTAATTCAAGATCAAAGACAGGCCCCAAGGCAAAAACAAGGTGTGAAAATGCTGTGGTCTGGAAGAGCCCAGGCCCAGTGCCCCTTTTTCAGCCTGAGCCACTGGAGTCCCAGTTCAGCTGGCCTCACCCTTTTGCTTTGACAGAGATCCACAAGCCTGGCCAAGCTTGGGGAGTCATTGCAGAGGGACTGAGCCCAGGAGAACAGGGGCAGTAGTGTGCCTGTGGTAGGATGAGAGCACACCTGGTAGGATCACAGGCGTCTGTTGGGAGGTACCATGGGTGTTATCCAAAGATACTGGATGGCCCAGTGGTCAAGCTGGACAGAGGTCAGAGCTGGAAGGGCCCTGCCATTGTAGGAAGGCCAGCGAGCCAGAAAGGACAAGGGGTGTGCCTACATACATAGCAAGCTGCAGCGTGGCACCAGCAAAGCCCTCTCCACCCCGCTCCACTGCCTCTCCCTAGTACCACAGGCTTGGTGGCCAGGGTCAGGGGTACAGGTGGTTCCAGTCACCAGCCAACCCTCTTGGCTTCTGCCACTTCTACCTGGCTCCTCCTCATTAGGCTGGGGTCTAGGAAGCTGGAGTCTGGAGTGCCCCCAAGTGGTTAAGAGCCTGGAATTTATTTTTCTGCCACGTTTTGGAAAAATGTATTTAATTTCTTCCCCATGAGACAGGGCAGTTGCTGCTGTTCCTCTTTCTCTCCTGGCAGTGACCCAAAAGTACGTATCCCATTCCTATATCTTGAAAAAGGACACTCGCACCTGTCCAGAGTTTTCTGTCTGTGTACAAAGTACTTCAACATTGATTGCCAAAAATCCCCATTTTGTAGATGGAAAAACTAAGTCTCAGAAGGCTTAAGAGACTTGCCAAAGGTCACACAGCTCATAAGAGAAAGAGCCAAGATTTGAACTGTTTAAATCCTCTGCTTTCTGCTGGCACCTGCTGGGTCTGGGTGGCAGGCATGCAGAAGGGATGGGCTACCTATCTGCCCCCAAACAGAGGAAGACCCCACGGAAACCTGGGGAGCTCAATCCTGCCAACTGAGCAGATTTTTATGAGGAGCCCTGGGAACCCAGAGGCATATCCAGATGGTAGCACCCAGAGGATGAGAATTTGCAAGAAAAGGCTTAACTTGAGCAAAACATTTTGGGGTCATGAGGTTTAGGACTGAAGACATGTTCAAGGGCAGCCCCAGGCACCTGTCCGTTGAAAGACCCATGTCCCTGGGAAGCCTGCGTACCCTTAACTTTCTGACCCTGGAGAGCCTGCCCACTGTCCAGACCTGGCGAGTTGGCACTTCCAGGGGACCTGGTGTAGCCCTGAATGGCCAAAAGCACATCTGACTTAAGTCTCTGGGCCTGTTTTTCCCCTGGGTGAGGACCAGGATCTAGAGAGACACTGTGCAGTCCTTTCTCCTTATCCCAACTCTGACCCTTGGGCACCCAAAGTGTTCCAAGTTTGAGGTATCCCACTCCCAGAGATCTGGGAGTGCTTCTTCGGAGAGGCTGGCTTTGTTCTGAGTAGGCTTCAGAAATGAATCACATGGAGCATAAAAGTAGTGCAGATCCTCTGATCACCAAGTTCTGGTGTCCTCACTGTACAGACAGGACTCTGGCTGAGTCAGGCCTGGAGCCCTGCATATCAGATCCTCAGCTCTGCTCTGTGGCCAGAGAGGGAGGGCCTAGATGGCATGGGTCTTGGAGCGCTCTTGGCCCCAGCACTGTGGTTGAAGCAGTCATTTAGATGTCACCATGGCATTTTCTCCTCAATTGCTGTTGAGTGAAAGTATGTGGAAGCTCTGCTTTTCCATCCTGTACTCCACATCACTATAGGATATGTGGTCCCCAGCTGCTTGCCAAGCTTGGGAATGCGGAGGGGGCAGGTGAGGAGGCTCCATACTCGTGTCCAGCCCCAGGGGAATCCAAAAGCAGGATCACAGCAGAGGAGACCCAGCCAGGCTAACATCTAATTCCACACCTGAGCCTCTGAGAGCTCAGCCTACTATGGGTGTGCCAGGCTGGTGGCAGGATTTGTCCTTTACTTGTCCATGTTCCCTTCTCCTAGACAACTTGTTTCTGAAATTAGGCATTACGTGGTTCTAGGGCCCGGCCTTTAAAATTCCTGACAGGCCAGTTTCAACATTCCATAACCAACCTCGCCTGAGCCAGACTTGGGTCTCACTCCCTCACTTTCTCCAATGGGTATTTTCTATCTTGCATGCTGTTGAGTCCAGCCCAGTGGCTAGGTGATTGGGGTTGGTTGTCACAGAGCCAGACAGGGAAACTAGAACTCTTGCTTCCCTGTGGCTGCATGCGTAGTCCCTGGGTATTCTTGCTGTGGCAGTGAGGCCCTGTACCCAGTCCAGCTCCTGGTAGAGGGGGTATTTTCCTTTCTGAGGAGAACAGATATAACAGCCTTGCTGATAAGTACCAGCCCATAGGACTCAAATGGGTGAAGTCATCTTTGGGCCTGACCCCAGCAAGACCAGCATCTCCAGGCTCCAGCCTTCCTCCTCATGCCTGAGAGTCAGGGAAAGAGTGGGACTGCCCAAAGACCACCTTCTTGGGTCAGCCAGAGTATCTGGATCTGTGGTGGGACTCCAGCTCTTCCTTACCCAAGGGGATGTAAGGCCAGGCCTCTAGCAATGTGGAGTTGTCTGTAGTGACCTTTAAAGGCCCAAGGGCCTGTTCCCATCTCCTGACTAAAAGGTATCTTCATCCCTGTTCATGTCACACGACAGAGAAAACTTGTTCTCGTGACATGTACCATCCCTGTGAGAGAGCGTTGTATATGATTTTGTATTTTTTAATTCATTTTAACCTACAGGTTGGAATCTAATTTTTAAATTTTATTGGAACTCACATTTTAAAAAGAAAAACATTTAAAATAATAATAATAAACCTTTGACCAGTGTCTTCCAAGTAGTTTGATCAAAGAACTTATAGGTGTTTTCAAAACACAGCCTGGAGTGTAAAGATTGGAAAGCCCCATGGCCTCGCTTGTGTGTATGAAGTGTAAATCTGGTTTCGTTTTGTTGTTTTGGATTCTTTTGGGTTTTTGTTTCGTTTTGTTTTGAAGATCAGATAGTGATCACTCTGAAAGATTGAAGCCAAGAATTTGTAACTATGATATTTACTGTAAGCTGTAGAACATTCAATAACTATTAAAAAAATTTCCAAAAAAAGTCTGGGGTGACCAGACTGGTGGTTCTTGGGGGAGGGGGACACAGACACCTCCTGGGCCAGTGAGAGTCCCCTGGGTTTCTTCCCAAGTTGATCCTAAACTTGTTTTCACCAGTCAGGTAACACCTACGCTGCATCTCCGGGGAGGCCCTGGGACTCACAGTTGGGCCTGGGAAGTGGCCGTCGGCACCTGGACTAAGGTGTGTGATACCGAGTGCCCACCATGTGGCCAGCACTGTGCTTTATGCTTCGCAACTCATAATCCTCACAGCAGGATGGGAGGTGAGCCCTGTTGTTAGCCCTGTCCTTGGTAGTGGGCAGCTAAGGAGGGTTAAGTAAGTACCTCGGCCAAGGTTACAGAGCTAGTGAGGGGCGGAGTTGGAACTTACACTTGGTCTGGCTCCAAAGCCCAGGCACCAAGCCCCAAGCCCCACATTCTCCTGCCCACCCTGGAGGAGGCAATGCCTGTACTCACTCCAAGGGTAAATTGGTCAGGTGGGAAACCAAGGGAAGGGCTTAGTGTGGTTTGTAGTCCCAGAAGGACAGTTGAAGGCAGTCATATGGTCTCCATCCAAATGGTCATCAAGTGCTGTCAGTTTTATTTACATCCTAAACATCTCTCTCTTGTCCAGGCCTGGGCTCCTCTCCCTGGTTATCACAGCCACCATCCCATCCTAGGGCCTGGCCCCTGCAGTCCACGCTCTCCCAGCCTCCAGGTATTCAGCTTCCTCAAATGGAGAGAATACTTGAGGCCCAAAGAGGCTAAGTGACCTGGCTGTAACTAACACTCAGGACTCCTGACTCTCGAGCCCTTTGCACCAAACCGTACCCTGGGCCTCCATAATGCCTTCCCCAGTTTCCTCTCCTGTCCCCACCTGACATGAAACTTATTCTTCCTCCCTTGTGATGGCAGAAAGTGCTGTCGGGTGTGGTAGGGGAGGGCCTTGCTGGGCTCTCTTCCCCTGCACAGGAAGGGGATTTTTCCCAAGGACTCAGCTCCAGGTCAGTGGCAGGGCTGGGGGCCAGGAGCAGGTGGAAGGCAGAGACCGGGGCCCCAGCACCCACCATTCTGGCCCATGGAGGAGGGGTTATGGAGTGAGAGAGGGCAGTCTCAGAACTGTCCTCAGTGGTTGGCCCAGGGCCCCACCGTGTCCTCCAGCTCCCAGCCCTGCCAACAGCCTGGGCCTACCTTGCTCAAGAGCAGGATTTAGAGCCAAGAAAGCTTCCACATGAGGGTGGGGGCCCTAAAAGCCAAGGGTATCAGACACACCCCTACCTGATCCCTCAGCAACTCATCCCACTCTTTTGGGAGCTGGCCTCAGTATCCTCCAGGGACAAGAGACTGGGGCCAGGGCTAGTCTTTCTCTTACCTTCCAGCAAGCAGGAAATTGGGGTGGTGGGAGTGGTCTGGAGGGGAGCAGTGCTTATTACCCCAGAGCCCAGCACTGAGATGGGGTATGCGTTACCTAACCCGGGAAGCCCAGACCCAGCTTCAGCCTCCACCGTCGCTGGCATCTGTATGTGCCTCACCCCAGGCAAGAGGGCATCCAGAGACCAGAGTCCAACTTCCCCCTGGGAAAGGAGGCCAGAGAGTGGGAGGGCTCAGCCTCCCACCCCTTTCCCCCAGGGCACTGTCTCGTCCTCATCTCAATGTGTCACACAAGTCCTCGGTGAAGTGGGGTTGGTTGGCTGAGGGGACAGCCAAGTTTGAGAAGCCACACCCTGAGGTGCAGCTGAACAGCTGGTGAGTAGGGACACCAGTCGCACCACGGCGGCCCCAGGGAACATTCCCCGGGGTGCACTCGTGATGCCCACTGGTCCCCTACAACAGACAGCCTGTTCTAGACTTTGGCAACCTTTGTTGCTCCGGAAAATTCCTCCTGATGTCCAGCCTGTCTCCTTCCCTCCCCTCTCCTAGAGCAGGTGATGCTTTGCCTCCTGGGTCCTCAGAGGTGCCCTCCCTTTCCTGCCCACCTGAGAAACCCCAGAGAGAGAAGCCTGTGCCCTAAGAGAGGTGAGAGAAAGGGAGAGGTCGAATCTCAAAGCTCAGCCTCCCCTCAGGTGGGGATTTTTCTCTGAAGCTGCTAGGCCGGCCCCTTGTCATGGCTTCTGCCCTGTGTGAAGCCTGGGCCTCCCACAGGGTGTCCCTTTCCACACCTCCCCAGGTTCCATGAACTGTCACTTTTTGGTTCTTCAGCCTCTCCTTGGGCCTCTTTCCCATTAGTGTTGAAATATGTCCTTTTCTTCCTTTTTTTTTTTCTTTTCTTTTTTGGCCACACCACTCAGCACGCGGGGATCCTTAGTTCCTCGACCAGGGATTGAACCCGCTCCCCCTGCAGTGGATGTGCGGAGTCTTAACCACTGGACTGCCAGGGAAGACCCTCTGTCTTTTAAAACCATACCAAACACCAAAAGAACCTGGAATTAACTAAAAACCCTCTCTCCCCGGAGCCTGAGGGCCTACCAGCTATTACCTGGCACAGTCAGGCTTCTGCAGAAAGCTCAGCCCACTGGGACCTGGCTCTGGTCTCGCCACATCCCTGTGCCGGCTAGCCAGGGGATGCTAGTCCTGACCTTGCAGCAGCGCCTGGCTTTGTGACCCACCCTGCTCCCCACACTCTCGTCCTTCCCTGGCTTCCAGGACGCTGCACTCTCCTGCTTGCTTTCCTTCCCACCTTTCTGGGCCTTCCCTGAGCTCTCTCCCTGGAACGTGCTCCCTCCCAGTCCAGTCCTGGTGCAAATGCCCATCTGAGTGCTTCCAGGTATCATCATAGGCCAGGTCTGTCCCTCGAGCGCCGCGGGCCTGCACATGCAGGTGCCTCAGGACATCCCGTGGGTCTGCATCACTGCTCCCCACCCAGCTGGCCCTAATCCCGTGAGCCACATCCCAGCACCAAGGCCTAGCAGTTCAGTCCTCTGTCCCAGGAGTCTTTCCATCGCCCCCGCAAACCCCTGCTCCTCCGTCTCTTGTCTGGATGGCTGCAACAGCCTCCTGTGGATCCCTGCTCCCACAGCTCCTGCACCCTCCACAGTGGTCAGGAATGAGCTGGCTAGTCATACTTTTTAGCCTTCCTGAATGCTCTAGAGGCTCCTTGGGCATCCCCTGGCATAGGGCCAGTGGCTTCCAAGAGCCCATGTGGCTGCCTTCTGCTGCCACCCCCAGCCCAGCCTTCACACCTGAGTCACTCTGTACTTGAAAGCTTTTCCGGCTCCTCCTATTTTCATTGCCGTCCGGCCTTTGTACATGCTGTTCCCCCTCTGTGGAACACAGCTCCCCTTCCCACATTCTCCAGCCCTCAATATGCCTTACTTACCCCATCCATTTGCCAGGCTCCACTTCCTCTAGAGCTGTGCTGTCCAGTACAGGAGCCACTAGCCACATGAGGTTATCAAGCCCTTAAAATATGCTACTTCATATTAAGACGTGCTTTAAGTGTATTTTACATATCACATTTCAAAGCAAAAAAATGGTTAATTCATAATTTTTATACTGATTTCATATTGAAATGAAATTATTTTAGATATACTGGTTTAAGTAAAATACATTGTTGATATCATTTAAAATAAGTTCACTTGGTTCTTTTTACTTTTTAAAATGTGGCTATTAGAAAAATTTTAATTACATACGTGGCGCACACTCTATTTCCGTTGGACAGCACTGCTTCTAGGGCCTTCAGTGAGAACCAGGTGACCTGAGAGGCCACCTCCGGCCCCACTTCAGCTGCTGCCTGGTGTCCACCTGCCAAACAGCAGGCGCTGCCAGGGGAGGGATGGCCTGTCCCACACACGGAGCCCGACACACAACTATTCACTGAATGGGCAGACCTGAGAAGAGACACAGGGAAAAAGAAGCGCCTCATGACACTACTTTCCCACCTTTTATTATTCAACAAATGGATGGGTGTGGAGACACAAGGGTGGGACAACAGCAAAGTTTCAATAAATAAGAGAAACGGTGACAGCAGTGGGCCCATGCCTGCACAGCCCCACATAAATAACGAGGTTGCTGAGCCAGAGTGGAGACGCGGGCTAGGCAGTCGCCCGCACTGCCCAGGCCAGGGGACGGACACACCAATACCACAGGGACACAGAAACCACCGAGGCCAGAGGCCTCACCCCTTACCCTCCAAAGCGCCTGAGATCTTGTGGGTGGCTGGGCAGGTTGGGGCTCTGTACCACAGCCCTGCCCAGGTCAAGTCTGTTTTTTCAATTTCAATAAAAACAGCAGGGTCAGGGGCAGGCACGTGCATTATGCCCCTTCTGTAGGCAGAGCCATGAATGGGCAGCCCCTTGGGAGCCTTGAAGGTGGTGGCCCTGAAGCAGCAAAAAACGGGGCCAGATAAAACTAGTGGGAGGGGTGGCAAGGGGTCAAGTTCTCCATCTACACGACCCAGCCCAGAGCCTGCAAGATGCAGGAAGGCCCTGGGCACCGAGACGCCACTCTCTCCCCGCTTCACAGTCAGAAGAATTGGGACCCAGTAATGGCCAGGGGCTTGCCCAGGATTAGAACCCAGGAACCCGGTTCCTAGCTCATGGCTTTTTGTTGACCCCTCCCTTTGCAGGACCTGTCAGGAAGGAGGGGGAGGTCCCCTCTACAGAGGTAAGGGGTGGCTCATCACTAAGGCATGGGGCCAGGGGTGCCAGGTAGAGGGCCCCTCCCCACGACTGAGGCCTAGCCACCTGGCGGTGCAGAGGACCCTGTGGGCTCCTAGGATCCAGCCAGGGCAGGGCACGGCATCAGGGACATCCTGCAGGGAAGGAAATGGGCGGCAGGGATGGGAGGGGCTCTCAACCTGCTCCTGCACACAGCACCCGCCGGCACGCTGGCCTGCCTCCTCACTGGGGTGGACGCTCCCACCTCCAGGCCTTCGCCTTGGCTGTTCTGTCTGCTGGGCCATTCTGGATCCTCACTGGCTCAGCTGCAGCTCTACCTCCTCCAGGAAGCCTTCGGAGCCTCCCAGGGCAAGGCTGCAGTATCCTCAGACGAGACAGCCCCTCAGATGACCAGGTTGCTCTCACTCAGCCGGACCACATAGCGGTTCTCCTGGGGGACAGGGGTGAGGGGTCAGAGCTGTCAGGGGGCTTCTAGACTCCAAGGAGTATCACAGCAAACAGCTGGCGCAGACCAGCCACAGGCCTCTGCCCAGGTGAGTGGGCAGGTGGACAAGGAGGGCCCCAAACCAGGGCCCAGGAGACCCCAGGAGGTAGTGAAGGGGAAGCGGGGTGACAGGAGGGGCAACATACCAAGTGGTGAGTCCCCAGGAGGCAGTAGCCCTCTGTACCTCCACCCCTGCCCCATCTGCAGTCGGGGTTGGCACAGGTGCCAACAGACACCTTTCCCCTCTGGTCCTTACCTCGGCCTTGTTCTCTGCTGGGGACTTCAGCCATTTAGGGTGGCTTCCACCACTTCCCAGCAGTGTCCACTGCTCACTGGAGAGGCCACGTCGTGGGGAGTCAGGGAGATCACCCCCTGAGGGCCCGGCCTCCGTGATGGTCTTCACCTCTGAGGCCACCGAACTCATCCGCTGCTCAGGAATTCGGGCCACACGGAACCTGTGGGGAGAGGTAGTGCGATCATCCTCCATTAGAGGAAGGACCCCAGGTGTGGAGGGCGCAGCACCCACCAGGGTCACACAGCAAGTTCATGGGTCAGAGCCTGAGCCCTCCCCACGTCTTCCCACCCACTGACAAGCTCCCAACACCTCCCGACACTAGGCTGCAGGTGGACAGGCTCTTAGCCTGAGGTGGCGCAGGTGTGATGGGGGCTATGACCCTGCCCTGGGGGCCCAGGGACTCCATGTGAGAGAGCGTAGCTGGGAAGACCTGGCTTTTCCCTGGCCGCCCCCACTGCAAAGAGGCCCACTGAGGCCAGGAAGGGTGAGGCCACCACTGAACCCACTGTTCATGGATCAGGCTAGGGCCCTGCCACCCCCAGAGCTGTCATGTCATGTTGTGGCACCCTGCTGTGTCTATGCCCTCCTCACCTGCCCACAGACAAGATGGTGATCTCGCCCTGGCGTCCTGCCTTGGCCCCGACCTTGGGCACCCTGGCCGGGTTGGGCAGGAGTCTGGGAGTAGGAGTGGTGGCAGCTGCAGCCTCGGGGGACAGCAGCACCTCGGGCCACTTCTGGCTACAACGGGAGCAGCAGGGGCCAGAGAGGGAGGCCAGGCCCTGCACAGTGTGGAGGTGGTGGCGATGCGGGCAGACGTGTGGCATGCTGGGTGGGCCCGGCGGCAGCCTGTGGAAGACACAGGTGGGAGCGGTCACTGGGGCAGGGCAGGCCCAGGAGACCCCAGGAGGTAGGTGAAGGGGAAGCGGGGTGACAGGAGGGGCAACATACCCAAGTGGTGAGTCCCCAGGAGGCAGGCTGATTACCTGTGGTTTGGGTCCCTCCTTGCCCACCTGCCCACTTACCTGGGTAGAGGCCTGTGGCTGGTCTGCACCAGCTGTTTGCTGTGATACTCCTTCAGCAGCTCCTCCAGGGCCGCCGCATTCTCTGTGGGCAGCTGTAGTCAGAACCCGGCTCTGGGCCGTGAGGGGCACTCCCCCCAACCTCCTGCCCCAGCACAAATCCCCCTACCTACCCGCCACCCCCTCCCTGGCCCAGGCTGTGTGCCTTTTCCTCCACCTCTCACCAGGCAAGAGCAGGCAGAGAGGCGGGAGCACCATGAGCCACAGTGGTCAGAGAGGGGGCACGCTGGCCTGAGGTATCCCGGCGGGAGGGGCAGAGCAGAGCTCTGGGAGGGATGGGGTCAGACCTCCCCCCTCACCTTTCTTCTCTGTGATCAGGCGCACCAGGACCCCAATGGTGTCCTCATTGGCGTCATCAGTATGGTAGGCAGGGTTGACCCCTGGGGAAGAACAGAGAACCATGATCCTAGGGAAGGAGGCAGTGGGACACCCTGGGCTCACAGGCTACACCAGGACATGGCAGCAGAGGGCGCCCCTGGCCTGGCTGTATGCGTACCTAAGGGCCTCAGCTCTGATTCTGAGCCCATTATCACCTTCACTACTTACTCAGCATCACTGCTCCCTGCACCCAGCAGCACCAGGGGCTTAGTGGTTTCAGGGCCATCAGAACTCCACCGTCCCTGCAGATGTGTGGGATGAGGGAACCAGCCTCTCCCAGGGCCTGCCCTCTCCTCTCTTTAGCCTCAGGGAGCTGTGGGCTGCCTCTCTGCCCATGACCTCCGACAGCCCCAGCAAACTCTGCCATCCCAGGCCTATCACCTCCCTGCACACCGCCCTGTCGGTATAACTAACTGAGGACCCGAACCTCAAGAGCATGAGAATGGGCCATGCAATCATTCCTGGGCCAGCAGCAAACAGAACTCCTAGGACTTGCACCCAGGCAGCAGCCAACAGTTAAAGGGAGTCCTAGGCCAGGAAAACAAGTGCAGTTCCAGGCAAAATGGCCTGAGTTGCCACTTTCCTGCCTGCCTAAAGCGCCTGTCCCCCTCCTGACCCCTGCAGACCGCAGTGTCGGAAGTTGAAAAGGGCGCTGGCATGGCAGGCGCCATTCTATCTTGACTTGGCCCCCAATTTCTGTGAGCAGTGTATGTGCATGTGGGATCCCGGCCCTACTAGCCCTCAGGGGACAGCGCAGAGGGGTAAGGGGAAGAAGAAAAGGGACCCAGGGCCCTGGGGTAGGGGCAGGAGGAACATGTCTCTCCCTCTGGGTCCAGGGCTCGTAACTCAAACCACAGCCTGGAGCTGAAACCTGAGCCTCGCATGGTCCCTGTCCAAGACAGCTGCCCTGCCAGCCCTTCAGGCCAGAGGTCGGAGGTCACCCTGAGTACCCAGAAAGCAGTCCAACCCTTGAACCACACACACAACTGCAGTCCCTGAGGAGTCCAGGCCCTTACAGCTGGGTAGGGCCTCACACAGGGAGGGAATCCCACTGAAGCCACTTGACCTCTGCTCTGCCTCTGCTCTGCCCCAGTTGCCACGTCGGGCCGCCTCACCCTTCCTTCTACTTTGCCAGTCCGCAGTGTCTCCTCTGCGGCCCACGTGCGGCACACCTCCGGGAAACTCTCCTGATTAGCCCTCTGCAGGCCTCTCCATGTCAGACCCTCCAGACCAAGTAGGTTCTCAGCCGCGCCCTCTGGCCTCCCCACCCAGCCCCAGGCTGGGCCTCACCGCTGCCTCCGCCTCCAGGACCAGGCCCGACCTCCTTGTGGGCCGTGCAGTGGTAGCCCTTCCGCTTGAGCAGGTTACACACCAGGATGCCTAGCAGCCCCATGAGGCAGAAGATGGGCACAATGGCAATAACCGCGTACTGGGCAGCTGTCTCCTCGGGGCTGCCTGCCCGCGTGCTGTTCCCAGGCTGCCGCGTCTCCCCCGCGCCGCTCACCCTTGCTGCCACCTCCATGCCACGTCGGGCCCGTCGCCCCCGCTCTGAGCACCACGGAGGATGGAGGCATGGAGGAAAGACAGAGGCAGAGAGAAACACACTCAGAGAGGCCCAGGGCCCGGGTTACTGTGGGCAGGGGTCGGGGCGGTGGGTGGTACTGGCATGTCCAGAGCACCCACTCTCCACTATGGTGGGGAAGTAAAGGGCAACTCACACCCTTCTTTTTGGCCATCTGACCAGTCAGCCAGCCTGAGCAAGGCCTCCTCAGCCCTCAGGACGGCCAGACCCTGAGGCCCCTGTCCACCCCTCATGATGGGTCACAGGGGTGAACAAAAGGCAACGGTGCACATGCCTGGGCACAGCAACACCGGATCCTGCCTCCCCACAGCCTGACCCATGAGTTAGTTGCCTCGGAAGGTGACCAACTCAACAGGTGAGAGGAGGTGCACGTATGTAAGCGTATGTGCTCACACTCAGCTACGTGGGTTATTTCGAGGGGATAAGGACAGGAGACTGGTTGGGATGTGAAACCCAAGCTGTGGCAGCCACCTGCTGGACAGTCTCTGCCACTCAAAGACGGGGTGAGAAGACACAGCCAGTGGACCTGCTAGACACCCTGTGGCTGCACACCCTCCCCTGGGCTAGGGGAGTGAGGACCCCACTGCCCCAGACGGACACTGCGGGGCCCTTGGGCTCAAGCTCGCCAGACCCCTCCCCACACATACCCCGCCAGTCCTAGCCATCACCTGCCACTCACCGTAACAGCCGCGAGTACCCAGGGGTGTCCAGGAGCACGGCCGACAGGGAACATGGGGGACCTCTGACGGGGCAAACCACCTGCAGGGAGGGAAGATGTTACTGAAGCCCAAAAACTATCCTTAAGAGAGGCTGGACCTTCCTACTGGGCACCCTCACTGGTCCTGACCCACCCCATTTCACAGATGGGAAGACTGTGGCCCACTCAAGAGGTGAGTGAGGCTGGGACCCCAGGATCTCAAGTCCTGGTCACCTGGTCATGAACACCCACACCCCACCCCATGGCTCACCCAGGCTGGCAGTTTCCACATAGTGTGTCTCGAGTTGCCGTGCCCACCTGGGCCTCCAGCCTCCCTTGAGGGCTGCAGCGCGAGTGCGGCTGGCAAGGGCTAGAGCCCCAGGAAGCTGAGAAGGTGCCTGGGGGGCAGGACCTGCATAATGTGCCCCGCCCTGGTTCCTGCAGGAGGGGAAGAGTGAGAACAAAGCCAGGAGCCAGGCCTGAGGTCCCTGCCCCTGGCCCTCAACAGTCTTCCCAGGAGAGGTGGATGGGCAGGGCGAGCTCACCAGGTTGGGCTCCTCGCCGGGTGGGCATGGCCAAGGGGTTGTTGATGTTGCAGTGGCCAGAGGCCAGGGCAACAGCTGGAAGAAAAGAGGGCAGGACACACTGAGGGAGCGGAAAGCACCGGGACATGGCATCTCTGGGGCCACCTACCCCCCCACCCACTTACAGTCACCCCAAGCACAAGGACCACCAATATACAGGGCCACCCCCAGGCTTTGGGGACACTCTCTAACCTCAGTCCCTTGTGCTACAAGTAAAATCTGCCTGTCCCAGACCGGCTGCATTGCCATTGCCTAGGCAAGGGGAGAACCACATCTGCTTCTGGAAAGTGCTGAAACGCCTCAGACAGGGCCAGATCAGGATCTTGAGCCCCTGGGTCTGTGAGTCACGCCCTTGTAGCTAACCAGGATGATGAGGAGGAAATTCCTCCGAATTCCTCTCTCAGGTTCCGCCCCCCTTCCTGCTGCCTTGGTCCACACACCACAGCTGAAAATGTCATTAACCAGCCTCCGTTCATCATCCCTGGGGCCGAGACTGCAGATGGGGCCTCGGGGCCTCGGCTGAGTCTCTGGGACCACATCCTCCTCCGTGACCTTCCCACAACACAAGGCCAGCCCGTTCACACCCTGGGACCCACACAGAGCATGACAGGCCCCAAAGGAAGGATCTTCTCCATTCACGTCCTCCCCCTATTCCTCTCGGAGCTCCCTCTCTTCCCTCTCACAGTTAGTGTGAACTATCTGCCCCGAATCCTGCCCGCAGGGGAGATCCCCCCAGTCCTCCAGTTGGGCCCCAGTTTGGGGCAGGCACAGCGTATAGCCAGCTACCCTGAAGGGCAGAGGGAATGTCACACGGGAGGTGCCAGAGACCTCCTCAGGCCCTAGACGCGGCTCCAGCACGTGCCAAACACTGGGAGGCCGACGGCACCAGGAGCACGTGGGGCAGGAGGCGCTTCCTAGGGTCAGACTGCCTCGATTCTTCAAAACAGCCATGTAACCAGCCCCAGTACCCGCCGCAGCACGAGGTTCCTGAGCGCAGGGCTCAGGACTCACCTTCCCCACGGTCCCATCCCCAACTCACCACAAGGAGGCAGGATAGGGGCCAGTGCGGTGGGCTCAGCTTCATCCTCAAGCCCCAGTGGGTCGCCAGCCTCAGGCAGATGGAGGGGAGGCTCAGACGGGGATGGGACAGGCAGGCAGGCAGGCAGCTGCAGTCCTCCTTCCAGGACGGGGCTGGACGGGAACATCGAGAGGTGTCACCGGGCAGGCAGAATGCTGGGGTGGCTTGGCCTACGCTCACCGGCCCTGCCCTCTGGTCCACTGCAGGCCCTAGCAGAGGTGGGGGCACCCTATCTGGGGCCAGCCTCCCAGGGCAGCTTCCCAGTGGAGGAAGGGCTTCCTGCCTCTTCCATAAACAGCCAGCTGCCCTAGGCCCGGGCAGGGGAGCAGGGGAGGAAGGAAGCCTACAGCCTACAGCCTCAGCCCCGGGAGGTGGGAGGAACGAGAGCGCTGACAGCGACCCCACGCCCGGCCTCCCCGCTTGCATCCCCAGCTCTCAGGCTCCTGCCTCTCAGAACTCCTTGGGGCACACAAGCATGCCCGCCTCTCCTACTTCTCTGCCTTCACTCTTGCTGTTTCTGCTCCAAGAAAGGCCTTTTCTGTCACATTTCAAAGCCCAGCACAAAGGCCTCTTGTTATGGAAGCCTCTCTAGACTTCCATTTCCCCAAAGCTCCCCCACCCCAACCCCATCACTGTGCTGGTCCTCCCACGGGTCCCACGGTCCCGCCTGGCAGACTTCTCCAGAGATCTGGGATGTGTCTGACTGCATCTCTTGAGCCGCGGGCAGACCTGCAGGGGTGGGGAGTGGCAGCCAGCATTCAAGCCTTCTGTCTTCTCTTGGGCACCTGCTGTGTGCTGGGCACTGCCCTCAGCACGGGAAAAGGTATGAACAAGACAGGCGCTGTCCCTGTCCTCAGGGAACTCACACCCCAGGGGAGACCAACGACCAACAGATAAACAGTGAGCGTCCCCGTGCCAGAGCGAAGGAAGTGCCAAGAAACCAAATAAGGCATGTGAGGGCACAGAGGGTGATGGGCACAGGCCTGAGGCTGAGCCCCCAGGCTCAAGGGTGTGGCCTCCTCTGTAGAAAAGTCTCCAGCAGAGGACGAGGTTGGAAGAGCAGGAAGAAGAATTTGGATTGCACAAAAGGGATAGTGGCAGAATAAGGGAGTTCAATGACCTCTTTCCAGGAGGCCTGTCTCCAGGCTCAGGAGGGTGAAGGAGGAGTGTACGTGGAGGGCCTCAGGCACAGGCCACAGGCAGCCTCTGACCCCCCAAGGGGCAGCCTCGAGCAGCCAAGCCCAGCATGTTGAGGGGGCCCTGCCTGGAACCCCGGGGCTGTCTGATGCCCAGCCTGGCAGGAGAAGCACTGCCTGCAGTAAACCCCAGGTCACGGAAGAGCCGAGAGCCCCTTGGCCTACAGGCGGCCCGGACTTCCCACCAGGAAAAGGAGCCGGAGGAAACTGATCCGGCTGCGCTGTGGGCCTGGCCTGGCACAGACCTTGGCGGGCCAGGGGTTTGAATTACACCCAGGGGAGGGGCTGGGGCAGTGGTCACACTATCCTCGGGACTCTCCAGGTCACTAGCAGTGGCTCTCGGCCCAAGGCCAGCTCAGGGGAAAACCTGGGACAGAAGGTCCGGCCACAGAGTAGAGTGAAGGCTGCACCCTGGCAGTCAGCACCCAACAGGTGGCATCCTCTGGCCCATCCTCCACCGGTCCCTCCTCCAACATGGTCACAAGTGTCCCCCTGCCCAGGCCCAGTTCCTACTCAAGCCCATCTCTCCATGGCCCCCTCCTTGGTTTTTCATGGGAGCTCACCCACAGACTTGACCACGAGCCCCAAGACCTCAGGCTGGCCCCGTGGCCCTGTCCAGCCCCCAGACCCAGCACCCGTCCATATCCCCAGGGTGGGCCAGAGAGCTGGGGCAGGGGTGGAAAGTAAGAGACCCAACGTCCACCGAGGAGAGACTCCCCCCTAGTCCCACCTCTGGCCGTGACTGGCACCTGCTGGGTGACCTGAGCTCACAGGGAGGGGCTGTGCAGCTGCCCACCTCCAGACAGACGGGGAGCTATGGTCTCAAGACTTCGAGGAGGAAAGTGGGGTCCAAAGGCCCAGACTTAAAGCCAGCGAGGGCCCACTCAGGCACAGACGCTCGCGGCCTAGCGCCCTGACGCCTTCTAATTACCCCAAACCAGCACTTACTCCAGTCTGGCTGCCCGAGTCTCTGCTTACAGCAGCTCCCCCTGCCCCCACAATCAGCCTGAGCCCCCAGAGGACCTGCCCAGTCAGGCAGCCGCTGGCCTCCACCCAGAATCCCCCTGCACGCACGTGGACCCCTGCTGCTCTGACTCCCCTCTACGCCTTCTCCCCACCCAGCCTCCAGCACCTATGCTCTGAGCCCTGGAGCCCTGACTGAACAGCAAGTTCAGATCAAGCCCCTTGGCTGGGGGAGGGGAGACTGAGAAGGCTCCATCCCCAGCCCTCTGCCTTCCAGAAGGCAGGGCAATCAGTGACCTTCCAAAGCCCTGCACCTCGGGGCACCTCCTGAGGGCTTCCTGGGGGAGGGCTGTCAAAGATGGGCAGTGGTGGTGGTCTTCTCCGGCCTCAGGGCTCCTGGCAGAGGAGAACCACCCTTCAAGGCCCCAGGGGCAGAGAAGGAAGTTAGCTTAGAGGCCACTCCTCCCTGAAATCTCAGCCTGGGGCCTGTTCCCACTGTCACCAGCTCCCTGGGGGACCAGAGCCCCTGCTTCACCTTGCTGGGTCTCAGTTTCCTCACCTGCAAGATGGGGATGTTTATGTCCCAGAGCAAGGCTGTCATGAGGTTTAAATGAGGTAACGAGCCTGATGTAGGTCATGTGACTTCCTCCCTGTCACCCCTTCTTTCTCTCAGCACCTCCCACCAAGGCTTATAACCGTTTGCTTACTTGTTTATTGCTTGCCCACGCCCCCCTCCACCAGACAGCAGCGAGGGCAGGGATGTCTGTCTCACTCACCACAAAACCCTGCCCCAGTGTCTGGAGCAGGAGGCCTCCAGAAAACAGGTTCACGGGGGCGTGGGGCAGGGGGAGGGGCTCCTCACACTCAGCCCATCCCCACCCTCCAAAAAAATGCCCAAACCATTAGAACCAGAAATTCCCTGGAAGAAAGCCAACTAGCAAAGCTGAGACCAGGGCCCCAAGCGGGAGATGCCAGAGCCCCAGGGAGGCGCAGCCCCAGAGTCCTCAGAGAAAGAGGAAGCTGTGTCACCACCCGGGCCTCCTCAGGCCTCAGCAGCTTCCCCTTTCCCAGAACTGAAGCTCATGGGGTCACCCGGCCCCAGCCTGGGGCCCCATCTCCGCGCATTCCCTCTCCAGCCTCACCCGCCTCCGCGGTGGCCTCCTCCGAGGGTCTCCCACAGCTCCATGCTCACCCCACCCCTCGCCTGCCCCCGGCCTCCTCCCTGGCCTCCACTTCAGCCCCCCGCAGCTTAGGCGTCTCAACACCCAGATCTGACCCCTGTCCCTCCCCGCAACTCCAGCCACTGAGAGCTGCTTTCTGTCCCCCACACTTGCCTCTCTCACCTGGCACTGGTACCTGCTGTTTCCTCTGCCCAGAAACCCCTCCCATCACCCTACTGACAGCTACCCTTCCTTCAGAGCTCAGCTCAAAGTCACTTCCTCCTGGCCCCCAACCACCACCTCACTTGTGCAGTCCTTGCCCTGGGTGTGACCAGGCTACGCACCCACCCCTTCCCCGCTGACGTGCTGCCCCCGTACCGGGTGCCCAGCACGTGAATAGGTATGTGCTGAACCAGGGGGATCAGAAAAGGCACTCAGGAGAGGGTCCACCTTCTCCCAAGGTCAAGAGGGCCAGGGAGCAGGCTGACGATTAAGAAGCCTAGAGGCTGGGCTCGGGGTGGGGGACTGAACCCGGATCTGAAGCCCTTGCCTGACTTGAGGAGAACCAGCCTTCCTTGCTCTGCTCTTCACTGGCTCGGTGGCTGTGGACCCCACCCCCATTCCCCATCCCTCAGAGGGCTGTTGTGAGGCCGAGAGAACGCACATCAAATGCTCAGCACAGAGCCCGACACAGAGCAGGCCCTCAGTAAGCATTCACCGTGCCTCAGGTTCCCCACGTGTAAATCGTGGAGGGGGTTATGGCACATACTCGATGGGAGGTACGAGGTACAAACAAGATTCTCTTATATTTACGTACAATGCTTGGCGCAGAGCCTGGTACACGGGAGGTGCCCGAAGATACACACTGACAATCTGGGGGATTGGGAGGGTGTAGGAAGGGAGAGGAAAGGTTGGTGGGCAGATCCCAGGTCACACCAAGCTTAGGCCGCAAGCTGAGAAGGCTGCATTTCCCCCAGGGCCTTGAAGGGTTAGCGGGGGAGGGAGAGGTGTGGAACAACTTGCGTCTCAGAGGGCTTGCCGGGCAGCCTGCCAAGTGAGGCAGGGCTGGGGAGATGGAGGTGGGAAGCAGGTAGCCACCTGGAGCAGGGGGTGCGGGGCAGGTATTTCTGTTTCCCAGCCAGTGGCTTGACGGCCTGGGGACCTCCCTGCAGCCTCCAGGGGCTAGGGTTGCCTGGAAACACAGCTGGACACAGGCCTTTCTCGGCAGTGGCTGCACCCTAGGCAGGAAGACAAAGGCCGCCCATCAATAGAGAAATCCAGGTTAGCAAGGAAGCCAGTGGTTCCTTGGCAACTGGGGCTGAAGTAGGGCAGTGCCCACAGTGGGGGTAGTGAGGACAGCTAGGCATTGCCTCCCTTTCATCCTCTGCCCTCACAGGGAAGGGAACAGACTCCCATCGCCTCGGGCCAGGCCCTCATCCTGGGTTGCCTCCACTCCTCACAGGAGAGGTGAGCGTCCCTGCTTCACCCCTGGGTAACTGAGGTCACCCAGCCAGGGGGAGGTAAAGCAGGGGTGGAGCCCAGGCCTACCTGACAGCTTCCCACCTCACTCTGGCCCCTCCTACCCAGAAGCCTGGCCCAGGGCCTGGCGCAAAACAGATGTTCTGAGCGTTTGCCAACCTGACGGCAGAGACTAGGGAGCTGGCGGCACACAGGAAGCGGCTCACCTGAAAGACTATTACAAAGCGCGCGGGCAGGCGCCAGGGAAGGAGGTACTGCCGCCATGGGGGTCTCTGGGGCCTCTGAGGTTTCCTGCATGCATAGTGCCCTAGTCTACCACAGCTCCAGTAGGAAAAGGCACTGGGACCTGTGAGAAGCAGGAAGCCCAGGAAAGGAGGGGGAAGAGGAAGATCCCAGGGTAGAGCCCAGCTCCCTAGGACTAATGAGGGGCTGGGAGCCCAGAGATGTGCAGAGGCTGCCTCAGGGCCACTCAGTGAGAAGGGCTCCCCCATTCCCACCCCCAGCCCAGCCTCAGGCAGCCAAGATCTCCCAGGTCACAACCCTGGGGTGAGGACTCCAGGCACACCAAGCAGCAGCTGCTCCCTGGCCCCCCACCAGGCCTGGGCTTAGAAGGCTCAGGGGTGTGAGGTGGGGCCGAGGGGGCTAATTGGCCCTTGAGGCTAAGAAAAGGGCTGAGGCAGCCAGACAGGGCCCACTCAGCCCCTCCCAGTCTGGGTGCAGATGCAACCCCTGCCCCCTCCCTGGCCTAAGCCTGGGGCTGGGAGGTGTGGCAGGGGCCCAAACTAGACAGTCGTCTCTGAGGCAGAGCTGGGGGTCCCCAACACCCCTCACTAAGAACGTACTACATGCCCATTCCCTTACCAGGCCTCAAAGACAGGGTTCCAGGCTTCACAAATGAGGAAACTGAGACTCAGAGTAGTACCCTGTAACCACTTAGTCTGAAAGGAGACAAGGTTTCCCATGTGGAGTGGGGACAGGCAGCTGGCAGTCCCTGCTCTTGCCACCCCAGACCTGGCATTCCCGCTGCTCCCACACGCCCTGCTCCAGCCCACACCCAAGCACTCAGAACCAGAGCCTTCCTGCAGGGAGGCCGCGCCAGTGCCCAGGACAGGACGGCAAAGCACTAGGAGGGCTGGAGGACACCCCACTGCCCACCAGCTGTCGCCACTGCTACCTTCTCCTCCGAGAAGCCACCTTTGCCTCCTGCCCCGGCCGCGAATCTGTACCGATCACTACTGTGCCAGGGTGCCCAGAGTTGCTCAGCCCCGACCAGGCTGACCTGGGGAGGCTTTGAGAGAGACTGAGGGGAGATCACAGGCCCAGCCTGCCCCGTCCTCCGACTCCTCCTCCAGATTCAAGGTGCTGGGGGAAAGAGATTCCCCTGACCCCAGCAATTCCAGGTCAGGCCCTAACGAATAGAGCCTGAGGGGAAGCCTGGACCCGGAGCAGTCACACCTGGGTTCAAGCTCTAGGTCATCACTTCGGAGCTCTGTGACCTTGGGCAAGTTACTTACCCACCCTGAGCTTCAGGGTCCGCCCCTGCAAACAGGGGTTCTGGTCCCTGTCTCCAGGGATGCTGAGGGGATAAATGGAGCCCACTGTAAGTAATACTGGTCAGGGCCTGGCCTGACCAGGCCTCTCCTGAGCACCAGTCCTCAACAGCCCACAAGGGCCAGAGGAGGAGCCAAGCTCAGAACCAAGCAGCATCCAACGAAGGTCACCCAGTGGCTCAGGAGCAGGCAAGAGTGCTTGGGGAACCCAACATCAGTCCCAGCAGCAGGGGTGGATGAGTCTTGGACTCGCCAGGTGGACCCTGGGTGCCCATTTCCCAGCCCTTACACAGGCCTGTGTCCACCTGCTCCCACGCCAACTGAAGCCACAGTCAGGAAGGCGAGGGGTGCTGAGCAGTCAGGACCCAGCCCTACATCCCCGAACTTGTTTCCGCCTCTGTGATTTGGGACAACTGTGCCTGTCCAGCTGACCTCTTGGCATGGCTGGAGGTTCCATGGTTCATCAGGGAACAGCGACTCTTCTTACAATCAGGCCTCAGCCCAGGTGCCACCTCCTGCAGGAAGCCTTCCCAGCCTCCCTGTCAGGGTGGACCCGCCCCTCTCCTGGCCCCTTCAGCCATCATTGTTCGAGGTCCCCTTCAGGGAGGGAGGCAAGCAAGTGCACGCAGGAGGCGGGGCACAGCTCCATCCCTGTGCTCACTGCTCCTTCTTACCGTGAGGGTGTACAGGTCCAAGTTAGGCTCCTCCTTCTGGAAGCCCTCCTTCCTTCTCCCTCCAACCACACACTCAGACCCTGCCTCTAATTGGCCGCAGAGGCCCCTCCATCCCTCTCCTGTGTCAAGTAGCCAGGGCACACGCTCATAGCCACATGGGCAGTTTATTTATAGAGCACTCATCTTTCCCAGGGTGGCCTCGGAAAAAGCTCTGGCCTTCCAGGCAAACATACCTGGGTTAGGATCCCAGTGACGCTGGAGTCCTGCAAGTCCCTTCCCGTCTCTGGGCCCTCTTCTCAATGCCTGTACCTGGACGGGGCTGCTGATGACCTGGGCATGAGGCTGCGGATGAGAGCCTCATGGTCCTACCCAGGGCTGACCACACAGCAGGGGTGCAGCATCGGCACCTCAGTCTTCCCTGCCACCCCAACTGGGTGCTAAGGTCTGCCAGAGGTCATGTCCCAATCCTGAGTTGGGGTTGGGCGGGGGGGGGGGGGGCCTGCTGGCTGATCTCAGGCAAAATGCCTCCCCCTCTGGTCCAGCCCTCCTGCCTAACCTGGCAGAAGGGCTGGCCCTATAACGGAGGGAGTGGGCCTGAGCAGCCCTACCACTTCCTCCTCCCCCTGCAGGTAGCCAGCCTGGTCCTTCTTTGAAAACTGACACCAGAGTTGTCAGACAACCCTCGCCTCCCACCTGGCGCCTGTGGGAGATGGGGCTGGGGGCTGGGGGCTGGGCACGAGCTTGAGTGCCAGACTCCAGCACCAGTGACTGTGTGACTCAGACTAGGACCGGACCCTTCTGCCCTCTGAGTCTGGGCTCCCCACTGAGCAGCTTTGGAAGGAAAGGGATGCCCTGCCAGTGCTGCTGCATGGAGCCCTGCACCCAGGACCTAACACACATTAGGGCCTCAGGGGGGAGCGTCCTCTGCTGGCCCAGAATGAGAGCCTTGCCTGAGGAGTCCAGGGCAAGCACCAAACTGGCCCCTACGCACAGGAGTGGCCTTGAGTTTTCGCCCCTAACCCCCAGCACACACTCGGGAGCACTGGAGACCCTGGGTACCAACCTCCCTGTGCATCCTAACACACAGTAGGCCCTCAGCCTACGATGGCTGCCCTTCCTCAGGAAGAGGCCTGGCCAACACAGATATGGCAGCGGGAGAGGAGAGGCTGTTGGCCAGGCCGGCCCCACCCAACTGGGCATGTGGTGCCCATGAGGACCCCACCCCTGTGCCTATTCCCAGAGGTGAAGGGGGACATGTGGCACATGGACCACACAATGAAGAAGGACTAACGTTGGGCTGGGAGGGCTTCCTGGGGGAGGCAGTGGGGCTGGGGCTGTACCCTGAATGGTCAGGAGGGTTCTAGAAAGGGGAGACAGCAAATGCAAAGGCAGAGTACAACCAAGGCATCTGGTAGGGAAGGAAGAGGGTGAAAATGTAAAGTTCAAAAGGGTCCTGGAAGGAAAACCTCGATGCTAGGATGAGGAGTCTGGACTATATTTTGCAGGCAAACAGTACAAGTTACCTTAGGGAGGCCACTCTGGCGCCATGTGTGAGGGAACTGGAAACGGAGGCAGAGAGACCAATACAGGAGTTTGGGCAAGGACAGCAAGGCCCAAGCTGGAACATAAGAGACGCCCTGATTTTGCAAAGGCATGTCTCAGGCCTGCTTCCAGTTCTGGGCCACGTCCAGTCTTCTGGGGGACGTGTGGCAGGACAGAAGGTAGGTTCCCTGTCTGGAGGGTGAGAGCCAGAATATCAGGGTTGTGCGGGGCCTTGGTAAGTCCCAGCACTTCTCAGAACCTCGTCTCTCCCTCTGTAAAATGAGGCTGACCCTATGAGCAGGGGAAGGGGGCTGAAAGCTTCCCCTCCTTGACCAGAAATGGGCACCTGCCTCCAGCAACTGTCACATGAGTCCCAACTGGGGCCACACTGGAAACCCAGCTGGGCCCCACCACCATCCCTGTGGTCCAGGCAGCACAAGTTCCCAAAAAGGTTTGGCTTGGGCAGGGCACAGGGTGGGGCTGGGACCAGAAGAGGAGGTTAACCCTTGGTTAACCCTTCCCCTCTCCCTCCCCTTCCAGGGCCCTGAGCTATTTCCACCTCTTTGCTGGGGATGGAAATAACTCAGGCTCAGCCCCAGGAGACCAAGACAGCTATTCTGATCAGCCCCAAGAAGCACAACTCTAGTCATTCCAGAGAGGACAGAGGGACACCCGGATCCCCAGCTCCAGCTCTCGGCAAAGTAGCAGCAGTGGGCAGAGCTAGCAGGGGCCTCAGGGAAGAATGGGGACACTGAGGCCCTGAGCGGGTAGGCACAAGCTCAAGCTCACTACTAGCCTGTCCCTCAACCCCCGCAGGGTGTGGGTGGACTGGGGAAAGTGCCCCTAGAACAACTCTGAGCAGGGGCACAGGGCCTCTCAGGTATGGTGAAGGTCAAGTGGGACTCTCAATTCTCCTGCCACTCTTGGAGCCTGGGCTATGCTGCTGACTCCCAACATTCTTCAGAGCCACATGGACGCTCCCCAAACCAGTTACAGGCTCTAGAAGGCAGGAGACAGGACTTTCTGGTGACCTCTGGCTAGGAGGTGAGAGTTAGGGGGAGAGAGGAGGAATAGGAAGACCATGAAACCCAGCCACCCCTAATGTTCTAGACACGTGTACACCACACTCAGAACTCACAGTGGCACACCCTGCCGAGGCCATGTTGCCAGCCTGCGTTTGAGAGAAGGAAGCCCAGAGAAGCCATGAGCAGATATTAGGAAGGGGAGTGGCCCTCTCCAAGCATCTTACAGGGCTTCAGGCACAGGAGACCTGAATTCCAGTCCTGGCACTGTCCTGACTCTGTGTGACCTTGGGCAAGTCACTTCGCTTCTCTGAGGTTCTGTTTCCTTCTCTGAAAAACAGTCATCACATCTCAGAGCCACTGTGAGGATTCAACAAGAGCACACCATAAAGCATTCAGCATAGCACCTGGCACTGTTTCCCCAAACTATCTCCCCGACCCAGAATGCAATCAACATTTTCAGAGGATGACAGCAGAGGAGAGAACGTGCAGATCCTTCAGCAGGTGTCTCCTCACCTCTCCTGGGCTAGGGAGCCTAATTTCCATTCCACTTTGCACGAACCCAACAGACCCTCTTGTGTGGGTGGGGGCCTCAGGAGGGTCTAGCCCAGATGGTGAAGAGGCCCTGCTCCAGCTCTCCAAAGCAGAGACGACTCATGCCCCCCAGGAACATGCCCCCTCTCCCCGCAAGAAGGGAACTGAAGAAAGGAGATGGGCACCAGAGAAGTCAATGTCTATGGGTTAGAATTTTCGGCGTGATCTGAGGAGCTGTGCTTCCAACCCTGTCACCAGCGCCTGGGCGCAGCCCTGGGCCACTCTGTCCCCAGCAGACAGCCTGCTCCCACCCCCTACTGCAGTCTTTCTGCCTGAAGGGAGGTAGGGGAGAACAGAGACAGTTGACAGTTGACCCCAAAACAATAGAGGATCCCGAAGTGATGATTCACAGTCCATTCACAGCCCAACACCTCAGTGTGCAGACAGGGAAACTGAGGCCCAGCAAGGGTGAGCGGGATCTGAGGGCAAGATTATGCCTGGGCCCAGTAAGAATACAGGTTACCAGGGACAGAGCTTAGCCAGGCCTCTTGGACCTCACGTGTGTGTGTGTGTGTGTGTGTGTGACAGAGACAGAAAGATGGAGCCTGAGGCTACCTCAGAGGCCCTCAGCTGCTGCCAGACCTATCACCCCACCAGATGCCCCTCAGCCTTGGCCCCTCTGCCTCTGCCAGGGCAAGTCACTCAGGGTCCACCCCCCTCACTCAACTGAGCTCCTGAGGGACGCCCTCTTGGGGACAGTCCTGGAGAGACCCTTGTCCCCTCCCTGGCTCCTCTCCCTCCAGCCCCCATCTGCTAGTAGGTGTTTGAGGTCCCTCCTCTTTCCGCCTTCTACTCATGTCCCTGAGGTGCAGACGCGGACACGGGCGGGCGGACACACACACACACACACACACACACACACACACACACACACACACTGCACTACTTCACCCCACAGCACACTATGACCCCAGTGCTTCAGGGGCTGGTTCTCAGTCACTTGGGGTTCCTCCCTCTCTATACCATGTTCACTCACGTTCATGAGGGCCCTGGTGTCCTGGTCACACCCCAGGCCACACACACACTCAGTGACCCCAGTAACCCGGGGTCGCACTCACAGTGGGCTGGGGTCACGGTCACCCGTAGTGACCCGGGGTGTCTCTCTCACACAGTCACACGCACACACTCTGCCTGTCACAGACACACAAAGCCCCTCGGTGTCTCCCCCTCGGCCCAACGTCACCGCCCAGTGTCCGGGCCACACGTTCGCCCCGGCTGGGCCGCCTCACGCGCCGTGTCACCCACAGTCACGGGCTGACACCGTTCAGAACCCCCCCTCCGGCCGCCCCGCGCCGCAGCCACACTGAGGAGCCGCCGTCCCGCCCCGCACCCCGTCCTGGTCTCAGTCCCAGTATCCCAGGCCGGGGCGTCTCCGAGGCCCGCCGGCTCCTCAAACTGCAAGTTCCGCCGCCGCCTCCCCATCACGCACGGTCGGGCCAGGAGCCGCGGCCGGAGGACACACAGGTCCCCGGGCAGGGAGCTCAGAGACGGGCGGGGGTCCGTGCGCGGAAGGCGCCGGGACAGGACGCGGGGGCGGGGGGCCGCGGGGCCTGGGCTGCGGCATCCGCCGCGCCGGCGAACTTCCTCAGAGACGCTAGGAGGCAGGGGGCGCCGCTCGGGCCCGCATCCCTCTGGCCCCGGCCTCCGGGCTGGGGCTCCGCGCGTCCTCCTTACCTGGCCGCCCCGCAGCAGCTCCAGCAGCCCAGCTCCCAGGCCGACGCGGTGCCGGAGCCCGGCTCGGCGTGCGCACGGGCGGCCACGCAGCCTGCGCGCCTTTTGAATGAATCGCCGCCCGGTCCGGGAAGGCGCGCAGCCCCGCCCCCGCGCGTCACGGCCGCCGGCCCCGCCTCCGACGTCAGAGCCCAGGTTCGCGACCCCCGCCCCCCGCCCCTGGAGACTGCCATGGGGCTCGCGCTCTGCAGCCCGGCCGTGCTGTTCTGTGTCGCCATCTCTCGCGCTCCCCGGGAACTGCAGGGGGCTGCGCCGGACAAGGCCTCTCGGATCAGCCGCTTCTGGGCTCCAAACCAATAAAGAAGGGGTTGCAAGATGCAAGATAGACTGGAGACTTGGATGCTTCTCTGAGACCTGTCACCATTGCCAGTGCAAACGGGGCCACCGCTGTCCCTCCCTGGGTCTCGTTTTCCTCCTGGAAATTGGCAGTCAGGGACAACGACCTCACTTTGCCTTGTTGAAGAGGCCGAGGTCCACCCCCAGAAACCCCACCTAGTTGTTGAGAAAGGCCTGGTGAAAGTGAATCTATAATGGAGGCCCACTTGGTGGTCTCCTGCCCATTCTTCAGGGCCCAGCCCAAACCTCCTTCCTCCAGGAGGTCTTTCCTGTCTCCATTCCCCACCCCTTCCCTCTCTGCAAGGATAGTCCCTCCTTCCAGCAGGACAGATGATACACTGCTGTCCCTTCCCTACCACCAGCTGTCCCACCCTGCTGATTCCCAATGCCAGCCATCAGGGTGCCCAGCAGGGGGTGACTAAGGACCCCAGGGCACTATTCATATTGTATTACCAGCTCTGTGAATCGTGCCCCTTGGAGTTGTGCCATATGGTGGGCCAGAACTGGAGGCAGCAGCTCAAGAGCCAGGGTTTCCCCAACTCAGTACCATTCAGGGGATCCCAGGTGGCCCTCCCAGGACAGCAGGGCTGGGGGGAGATGCAGACAGTAGGGAGGGCCTTGTGCTGGGGAGGCAGAGGCCTGTCTGGGATCAAGATAATCACAGCTCTTGGCAGAGGTGGAGGAAGGTAAATAAGTTGTTAGGGATACATTGTGAGGGGAGGTGGAGAATTCTAAATAAACTGTCATAGCATCTGAGCCATGGGGTGAGGGGGTGGGAAAGGTAAGGTCTCCAGGGTCCAGGAGATCCCAGGAGGAGAACTAGACACCTGCAGGGGGAGGGGGAAAGGGGAAGAGTTTCCATTTCCTTGGGCCAGGCCCAGGTTGTGAGGGAAGGGCAGAAAGAGCTCCAGGTCACTGATGTTGGGATCATAGCACCAGCCAGGCCCCTTGTATGTCAACGGACACCCCCAGAGCTCGGTCAGGGGTGATCCCACATCCGAGCCCACAGAAGGAGTCCAGAGAAGATCCATGCTGGGAACCTGCTGAGGGGGCTAGAGCAGCCCAGGACGCCCTCTATCCCTGCAAATGTTTTCTTTGTAAGGGGACCTTCTATGCCCCAGTTCCAAGTACGGGAGTTCAAATGGTGGCATTTCACAGGCACCCGGTAGGCCAAATGGGGATATGCTTTTTGGTCAAGGAGCACACTGGCTATTAATCAGACATCCTATAGAGGGTCCAGGCCTGTCTCTACTACCAGCTCTCAAATCCTTCCCCAACTCAGTTTCCCCATCTGAAAATTAGGCTGCCAAACTCATTGCCTGGAGGTCATTCCAGTTCTCTGTGGGAGGAGGCGATCTGCCTGACGTGGCCGAGTGGGAAGGGTGAGCAGCCACCAGAGACAGAAGAAATGACCAGGGATGGAGGGGCCAAGGCAGTCCCTCCTGTCCTCTGAACCACAGCAAGCTGCAGCTGGGACCCTGCCCAAGAGTCTGGGAACATTTAGCCGCTACAGTGAGGAGACAGGGAAGGAGTTGTGGAGGCCGAGAGAGAGATTTAGATCGGCTTTTTATGGAGGTTGGAGAACCACAGGCTCGAGAACAAAGGACTCTCAGAATCACAGGCTTTTAAAACTCCTGGCATCTCAGATGGATCCACGGAATCTTAGCATTACAAGCGCTGAGCCCAAGGACCTCAGAGACGATCTCGTTGAACCTCTAATAGTGCAGCCAGAAAAGTGAGCCCAGAGAAGGCTCACACCTCATCCTAGGTGGCACAGCACAATAAGCTGGGATGAGCTGTGGTGATCCAGAGGCAGGGACATGGACTCCATGTCCCACTGAGACTCTCCCTGAGGTGGGGTGGGGATCCTGGGCCACAGGATTAGAGGAAGGGGGGTGTTTGCAGGGGATCTGAGCAGATGGCAGCCCCTGGAGTTATGGACCAGAAATGGTGGTACCCTCTGCTGGCTACCCTTAAATTCCAACGTGGACGTCCAAAGCAAGAGGAAATGTCCCAGCTCAGATTTAAATTTCAAAACTCTGCACTTGGCTAACCCCCCAACTGGCCAAGTTCTACCTCAGAAGGTGGGCTGTCCTCCTGTGTTTGTGCCTTAGCTCCAGGGGGAGGGTGGGCTTGGTTTAAGGAAAAAATGGGGTTGGGAGGCCAGGGTGGGGCTCAGCTTGGGGCAGGAGCTGAGCTGGGGCTGCTAGGCCTGAGAGCTGGGTTCTGTCCACCATTTAGGTCCAGACCCTGGCTTGGGTTTGGAATCCCACTGGGGTTGGGCTTTGGTGTCACACAGTTAGGGGTCAAGTCCTAGTTCTGCCATTGTCAGGTTGTATGGCCTTAAACTAGTGACCTCACCTCTCTGAGTGCAAGCTCACCTGCCCAGGGTGTTGTGAGGATCTGCTGAGACTCCATTTGGGGGATACCAGCTTATTCTAGGCTGCTGGGCTCAGAAACCCCATCTGCTCCCTCTGGTCCCCCACCCTCAGTGTTTGCCCTGTGTCTCTCCACAGCCCAGCATCTGGGCTCTGCCCCCATTTCTCCCTGAGGCCTGCACATTGCCCCCTCCCCGTTCAGACCTGCATCCTGCCCCTGACCCAGCCCCTTCACTTGCCTTTGCCAGGCAGGGCTCCTCATTGGCCATAATGGGCCCAAAATAGCACTTCCCCTTGCCGCTTCCTGCAACCTGGCCTGTGGCTTAAGGTCTGTGAGGACAGAAGAGAGACTTGGCGTTTGGCAGGCATGCAAAAGATGTGAAGAGCTCTCAGAGGTCACCTGGGTAAACTTTCTTCCTTTTCTGACCACAGGAAATCTTCCTGCCTGGTTCTCCTGTACACCCACCCCAGCCTCAATGCTGCCTTGCTGTGTGATGTTAGGTAAGTCTCTATCCCTTTCTGTGCCTCATCTTCCTTGTGAGGTAGATGTCTACCTAAACCCTGCTGCTTGTCCCTAGCCCAAGGAAACACCTGGAGAACCCCCTTGGAGAGATGGCTTTTGGCCCTGACTCTCTCTTCTGAAGTCAGGACATCCTTCCCAAGGCTGGTCTGAGGAACATGCGTCAGATACCTCAAGAGTGACTGGATGTGTCTCTAGCTGCTCAGACTCTGTGTCCTGTCCTCCAGCCACCCCATGTGGCTGCCCTTCCTCTCTTCCATGAGGCACAGAGACCTGAGCAGACAGATCACGTGTGAATCCAGGCTCTACTGCTTAGTAGGCAGGTGACCTTGAGGAAGGCTTTTAATCTCTCTGTACCTCAGTTTCCTCACCTGAAAAAGATGATAATAATGGTATCAACCTCCCAGGACCACTGAGGATTAAACCGGATGATTCATGCTCCTGGCTTGCAGCAAACAATAAATGGCAGCTGGGGCTATTGTTCTGTGACATTCAAGACCTAGAAGGGGATCCCAACTGAATTCTCTCGATTTAATTAAACAGATACTTATTGAGCACCTGCTGTGTATCAGGCACTGCAGGTGGCCTGGGGATGGAGCAATGAACAAAACGTCCCTCCCCCCTCCTGGAACTCACATTCTGGCTTCCCTGCCTTTTCCTCTTTCCCCTCTGCTCCAGCTGGGCCTATACCTCGGACCCCTCGCTCCAGGCTCCCCCACCCCTCCTTGCCTTGATTCAAGCTGTTCCTTCCCTCTCACATCAAACCCAGCGGGATCTTAGTTCCCCATCAGGGACTGAACCCAGGCCCGCAGCTGTGAAAGCGCAGAGCCCTAACCACTGGACCGCTGGCAAAGTCCCTGGCCGTGCCCTTTAAAGCCGTGGTTCTCCACCTCACTAGCAAAACTAAACCATGGTGTCAGAAGCCAGGGTGGTTGTTACCCTAGAAGGGGAGACTGGGAGGGGGCATGTGGGGAGCTTTTGCATGGTGGAACGTTCTCTTTTTTGGCCGCACCACGCAGCATGTGGGATTTTAGTTCCCTGACCAGGGGTTGCAGAGGCTACCCCTCCTGCAAAGGAGGCGCGGAGTCTTAACTGCTCGACTGCCAGGGAAGTTTCTTGATCTGGGTGCATTTATGAAAACTTACCTAGCTGCCCACTAATGACTTGAGTACCTTTCTGTACAGACGTTATACTTCAACTGTTTTCCTGAAAAAAATTACTGATACCTGGGTCCTACTCTCAGCATTCTCATTTAATTGGTCTGGAATGTGGCCTGGCCCCCTCAGGTGATTAGAATGTACAGCCAAGATTGAGAAGGACTGCTTTAGAGGAGCTAGTTCTTCCAGGCTCTCTCCTGGGCTGGGTGCCTAACAACTGTGCATCCCAGGACCTCCCTGCCCACAGTTGACCTGCTCAGGGCTGTGCACCTCTCTCTCCACAGGCTGCCCAATGCCCTGGGATGTGACCTGCTAAGAACAGTGGGCTGGGCCGGGCCCATTCCTACCAAGGCACTTGAGGAAAAATGATGAGGATTCAGCCTTGGGTAACCAGTGCTGAAAGTGAAGTCTATCCAGAGGCGGAAGAGGGCCTGAGGCAGCAGAAGCTGGGAAGCAGAGAGAACGGCAGCTGGCTGGCGGCGAGGCAGAGACCAAAGACTCAAGGTGGAGAGGCCAGGGGTCTTGAGATGGACCAGCAATAGCCGGGCCTGTGTACTGAGAGCTATTTGCTTCCAGTTCATGTCTCCACTAATTAGCTCCCCTTTTATTTCTGGGCAGAATGAATCTCTT
Source organism: Pseudorca crassidens (assembly GCF_039906515.1). Classification (NCBI taxonomy): domain Eukaryota; kingdom Metazoa; phylum Chordata; class Mammalia; order Artiodactyla; family Delphinidae; genus Pseudorca; species Pseudorca crassidens. Next base: position 52,075,370 of record NC_090304.1, on the reverse strand, counting down.
CCTTGCAATCCAAAGACCTGTGCACACCAAGCAAGAGTCCCGTGGGGGAAAGGATCGTCAGCCCCGATTTACAGATGAGGAAATGGAGACTCAGAGGGGCTATAGCGCATCCAGAGTCCCATGGCTAGTTAGTGGCAAAACTGAGGTTTCTGTTCAGCTTCAAAGCCTGTGCTCCTTCTATGCTTTCATAAATTCCACATGAATGTGGCTTTCTACTCTGTATCTGTGTTTTCTGTAATCCCCTCCTCCAGACTGTCCCAGTAGTGATGCTGCAAGGACATGTTTCACGCATGTCCCATGGCATCAGGGGCCTGGCAGACCCGAGATATGTGTATACCAGTGTGCAAAGCATAAGCCTGCACTCCCCTTTAGCAACTGATTTCTCTAAAGTCTTAATCATTTAGGTTGGAAAATGTTGAAACGTGTTCAGGAGAGCTGAAGCACAATTTGTCCTTTTCTAGAAGTCACCCCCTTGCGCCTTGCCAGTGTACCCTGGTGGGAAGGGCTCTCTGCCCCTGCAAAGAATGGCCCCATGTTGTTGGCCTTTACATCCTTGTGTCTGATTTAATGACCAGAAATCAGACAGACTTGGATTCTACCCCTGCTCACCTTGGCCTCTGTCAGATTCCGAGCCTCATGAGGCTTTGGAGAGCACCGATTCCTGGAGTTGCAGACAGGCTCACATTCGCCTCGTTTTTCCCTTACAGCATGTGTCAGCTTCAGATTTCCAAGCCTTATCCAAGACCCACTGACTCAGGAGCTAGGGGGAGCCTGGAAATGTGTATTTAGATATAAGTATAATTTATGTATTATGCTCTGTGCTTACAATGTAACCTGTAAGGGATTCTAACATGCAGCCCTGGTTATAGAGCATCTGACTAGCACAACTCTTGGTTTTCCTGACGAGGAAGCTGCAGCCCAGACAGAGGCAGTGACCTGCCTGGGAAAGCACAGCACATCAGTGGCTGCCCTGCCATCTCAGCGCTCTTCTGGGTCTCTGAGTCCCACTTCTGCCCAAGTGGGTGGCTGTTGGGAGGCCCACGCAGCTAGGGAGCCCTGAGGTTGCTGGCAGGAGGCCTCCACGGCTGCCGATGGGGACCAGTCATTTGGTGTTTCTATTTATTGACTCTTTAAACTTCATCATCGAAGGGAAGTTAATACATGACTGTTTGGTAGCAAGAGAAACATAGTCTAAGACCGCAATGACCCGCCCACCCCAAACAAAAACTGAACCAAACAGAACAAAAACAAACCCCAACTGACACCAGACCTTTGGAGCTGCAGCTGAAGAAGCACGGGGGCTGGGGTCAGACTGGCTCCTGCAGTCGGGGGGCAGGGGAGAGGCTGCCCTCCATGGTAGCCTTCCCAGCCGAAGAGGCCATGTCCAGCCCCTCAGCTTTGGGCATCCTTCCTGGAAGGGCTGCCCCTGGCAGGAGAGGGTGTGAAGAGAGGGAGTCAGTGGTCAGAGTGAGGGGGCTCCTAGGTCCACCCTCCCAAGGTGACCATATGTGCCAGTGCATGAGACACAGGGGCTGGGGGGCAACTGTGAGGAGAGCGAGGGCCCTTTCCCTGCTCAGGCCAGGAGAGCGCCCTGGCCAAGGCCCAGTCAGTGTTCCCAAATTCAGAAACCACTAAGGCACTGCCAACAAGCAAGGAAATGCCAAGGCCTGGGGAAGCCCCCCCACCCCGGATGGGAGTCACTGCCTCCTGTAGTCATCACCTCGTTCCGGATGACTGAGGGGACTTGGCCCTTTTCTCTGGATACTGGAGGGCAGCCCAGTCAGGACGAGGCTGTGGAACGTGTATGTTAAGAGGCAGCGTTTTAGTGCCCCAACCATGCAGTGTGTGTGTGTGCGTACATAATGAGAGGGGGACTGGTCCCTCCAGGAAGGCTAGTTAGGGTCCCAGGGTGGTTCCTAGGGCAAGAATAGCGTTTTTTTTTTTTTCTTCTTCTGTCATTTTCTCACATCACTCCCTGCCCCAGGTCATTGCATAAATAAGTGCTTGGGAAGATACACATCTAAAAAGAAACATAAATACTGTACATGGGAAAGGATTCCATCCCCTAGCCCTCCCACTGCCCCCAGAAAACCCTCCAAATATTGCACATGGCCCTCCCCAGCCCTGTGGGGTCCAGGCCCGGCCGTGTCTTTGGTAGAAGCTCCAGGGACAGAGGTCCTGGGCAGCCCACGTGCCCCCCTCCCCACCCCCATCATGACTGGGAGCCCCGGAGCAGCCAGAGAGAGGGCCGGGAAAGGCCCTGGCCCGGCTGGCCCACAGGTGCTCCGTCAGGAATGCTTCCACGAGGATGGGAGGCGGCCCGTGCAGGCAGGGGTGCGGCCCTGGTCAGACACTCCTGGTCGGGGTCTGCCTGTGGGCTTGGAAGAGGCAAGCAGGCTGAGGGCAGGTGGGCGGGCGAGTCCTGGGCCACCATGGACAAGGTCACACCCTCCATAGGAGGAGGTGGTTTGTGCTGTCGTCTCGGCCCACAGTCTCACTGCTGCCGCCGCCCCCACTGCTGAGTCGGAAGTCCTCGTAGCCGTCGCCTCCACTGATAACCAGCATTTTAGGCCTGGCCGAGGCAGGGCCTCGGTGCCGAGGGGAGTCCCGATGCTCCAGTGAGGGCAGCTTCTCGGGGCCTGGGGGGCGGAGGGGAGGATCCATTAGCCTGGAGGTGACTGGGGGTGGCACCATCTCAACCTGGCTCTCTTCATACTCATTTCCCACTTCCAACAGCCCTTTCCCAGTTAGGCAACTTAAGTCTTCTCTGGACCCAGACAACTCCTGACCGAGGCTTCCCTGCTTCCTGATGCCACAGCTACTACCTCTTGGGAGTACGATTTCCTGTCCTGCCAAACAAGACTTTGCTAACTGGGACCTCCTTCATGTACATTTCCTAATATGTTTCACTTTCTAATCCTCAGGGTCCCTTTCCTATCCTATCTGCCACTCTATTTCTATTTCCTGCTCTGCACGTCACTTCCTGACTCTACTTCCTGCCCTATACATCATTTCCAGTCCTGTTTTATTTCCTGTTGTATATATCCCTTCCTGCGCCATATTCTAATTCTTAGCTTGTAGTTCACTCCCTCATTCTCATGACATTGTCTGGACAGAATTTTACACACACACACACACACACACACACACACACACAGAGTATCCTAATAGATTTTATTTTGGGGTTTCTATAGCCTATTTCCTGTAATATATGCCACTTCCAGCTCTGTATGACATTTTTCCTCCCTCTTAACCTTCTTCTGGCAGGACAGTGCGGAGTCCTAAACCCAAAGCCGAGGTCCCTGGGTTTGAGTAGGATGTGTAGACACACCTGTGTCTGGGGGAGATGGTGGGGTTGAGCAAAGCAGGTTGAAGCCATCTGGAAGCTGGACTGCGGCCAAGAAGCGGACGTGGCCAGTGTGTCCCTGGCCTAGGCCAGCAGGGCTGAGAGGCGCCCGAGGGCAGCTGACGGTACTGGGTGAGGTGGGCATGGTGAGCACGACGCCGGCACTGGTGCCCACCCACAGCAGCTCTTCACACACCAGCAGTGCTGTGATCCTCAGGCAGGCAGCCTTGTGCTGCCGGATGATGGCGTCTGAGCCTGGGGTGGGAGACAGACCAGTGCTGGGGCCGAGTCCTGGCCCTGGCTCAGCCTCAATACCAGGGACAGCAAGGCTCCAAGGGAAGGGGCAGTGGTAGACTGAGGTCAGTACCTGCCAGCATCCTGTGCACGGGAGGTGTGACATCTACCTCTGCCAGCTGCTCAAAGGTGTCTGGATGGTAGAGACACACATGGGCACTACCTTTCAGTGTCACCCACACGCCCAGGCTGGAGTCCACCATGCAAGCCACGCTGCGGCTGGAATCCTGCCCCACGGAGAATGTATGCTGGGGGGCGGGGGTAGAGAGCAGATGGGTGACTGACAGGCCTGCCTTCGCTGGCCCCTCCCTGCCTTGTGCTTCACCAGTGCCCATCCCTCCCTCCTGACAACTGACACCAAACCTCCCCAGAAAGCCCACCGGACTGACAGCAAAGGCAGCCTCGCTCCTTGGTCTGGAGGATTAACCTTTCAAACCTTGGTTTCACTGAAACCTCAGGAATTAAAATGGAAGTGCCTTTTCCCCATGAAATTTGAGTGAGTTAATGATCAGAGAAGTTCAAATCTTGAAGAGTTTTAAGAGCAATCAATGGCTTCACCCTGTACAGCTGGGGAACTGAAGTCTAGAAGGGAAAGGAACCTGCCCAAGAACACCAGCAAGTCAGTCACAAACCTGGGCCTGAACCCGGCTCTACACCTCTACACTCCCAGCCCAGCCCACGATGGGGTAAGTGAAAGGGAAATCAAGGGAACTGTAGTTACCCCTGGATACTACCAGGCTGACAATCTCTAATGTATATATAAATCAAATCAGGACTAAAGGCCAGAGTAATGCTAAGGGATACTGACATCAGGAAGGACCTTTGTCCACCCCCCAAAGACGCCAATGCCTGAGTTGAGAAATGGGGTTGGGGGCAGGGAGGAGGAATAAAGAATTCTAAGGTACATGGGGCGCTTGCTGCAGTCCTCATCAGCTAGAAAGGAAATAAGGATTTGAGAAGGACAGGGGCTGGCCCAGATTCATACAGGGGTCAGGGGAAAGCCCTGACCTCTCAGCCGGATGCTTTTTTACGGCCCCGTGGTCCCATCTCCTCTCTCGTGGGCCTGGCTCACCCCAAGCACCAATTCCCCAACCCCACGGCCATCCCCGATACCTCCAGCTGCAGCGTGTCAGGACTCAGGACAAGGACTCGGTTCTGGCAGCCACACCACAGCCGCCCACCCACAGACACCATCTTGGTGATGGGGCTCCCCTGAGCACCCAGGGTCACCGATTTGAAGTTCTGGGGGTCCCAGAAATGGCCTGGGGTGGGAGTGGGGTAAAAAGAACAGCAAATTCAATCTAGTATTGCACTGAGCCTCACCCTCCCCTGAAATAAGGTGCTGATAACCTCATTTATCAATGAGCACACCAAAACCCCGAGAAGACCTGGGAGTCACCCAAAGTCACACCTGTAGACTTGTGGCCCCAAGGCCCCAGCTTGCTCAAGAGGGAAATCCAACACCAGCAAAGGGGCTCCAAGGGGGCGGGGGAGGGGTGGGCACTCACCTACTTCTCTTTGGTAGACCACGAGCTCTCCATTGGCCAGAGACACAAACACCTGGTTATTCAGATACCTAGGCAAGGAAAAGGAGTCATCAAGGGTTTCAAGAAGCCGAAGGAGATCACCTGGGTCCAGGGAATTGCAGATGGAACGGCTACGGTTCCTGAGAGACCACCTCCTCCCACCCCCCGTTCTCTAGGTGGTGGGCACCTGAGTCTAAGAAGAGGTAGTGACTTGCACAAGGACACGGTGTGTGAGAGGCACGGTTAGCCTAGGGCAGGCCTCTGGCCACTGAAAGGAGGGGCCAGTAGGGAAGGGGACCCGGGGGTGCAGAAGGAGGTCTGCATGTGTAGCTGAGAAGGGTCTGAACCAGAAGAGCCATCCAGGGGCCTTACAGGATGCAGGTCACAGAGGCCGCGTGCTGGAGCTTCAAGCTGTTTCTGCGATCACGGATGCTGTCAGAGGACTGGTACACGTGGACGCTGTGGGTCAGTGGTGCGCACCTGTGACAAGTGCTCGGGCATACCAATCCCTGCAGTCACCCCTATTTGCCTACTTGCCTCCACCAGGATCTCCTCCTGGCAGGTGCCCGCCCAAGGTACCCAAATCCCACGGCCTCCCTGTAGGTTTCAGACCCTCCGGCAGCCCCGGCTGGCAGTGCCCTTGAGGTCTGAACCAAAACCCTCCCACTTCTGCTTCAGGACACCATACAAGTTCTAAAACAGGGACCTCAGGTTCTGGTACCATGACCCCAGCACCTCCCCTATCCCTACCAGCCATCCTCAGTGCCCAGCCACACAGAGCTCTGGTAGGCCTCAGGCTCGACGCTCAGCAGGTCCTCCAGGCTGCCACGGGTGAAGGAGCCACGGCTGGACCGGCGAAGGGCTCTCCCATCCATTGGGCTGGTGCCGCAGGGACTGCCAGGCCCGAAGGAGCCGGACAGTGGTGGGAAGCCAGGCTCCTGCTCCTCCTCCGAACTGGTAGCCTCTGCTGTGGCCTCCTTGGAGCTCGGGGCCTCCTCGTCTGAGGAAGACAAAGGTCTCCTTCTCCATTCCCCTCTGCCAGGCCCAAGACCTGGTATCTTTCCAGACCTTAATCTTCCCTCAATGCACCCTTCTGGGCCATGCCCCGCCTCAGGGCCTCCCACCATTGTTCTCCCCACACCCCCAGACCTCTGCATCAGCTCAGCCCTTGTTACCTTGTGGACTGACAGCTCCGTGCTACAGGCTCCTAGTCCTAGCCAGGCCCCCTCCAAGCCACCACCAGGGACAGAGGGACCAAGCACTCCACCCCTTCTGCTCCATCCTCCTCAACTGGTCCTCAGGATCCAGCCGGACTATCCCATGCTCTCTGGATCCTTGCTGTCATAGCCGCTGCCCCCAGTGCTCTCTGTGCTAACATCCTGAGGCTTGATTCCATGCCTTTGCCTATGCCCATCCCTACTCACCCATCACTAACAGCTGGGCTGCCCCCTGCTCTGGGCAGTCCACCCTGCCAGCAGCCCCAGCTGGATACTCACTGCCAAAGCTAGAGGAGATGGTGGACCGGCTGGCCTGGCTCTGCAGGGTCCCTGAGGGGCTGGGCGAAGACTCATCGTCAGAGTCACTGTCAAAGGGCACCAACTCCGGGCGGGGGTCACCCTCTGGGGGGCCTGGTGCCATCTCCAGGCCCGAGCCCGCAATGGAAATGTGCAGGCAGGGCTGGGGCCCCGGCTCAGCCAGCGTCGCCGCTTCCTCGTCTGCCGCCTCGACGTCCAGTTCCGGCCCGGTGGGCTCGGGTGCCCTCTCTGGGGGGTTCCTCAGAGACGCAGTCCGCTCCCTGCGAGACGAAGCGGTGGGGACGAGGGCCGCTAGTAGCCAGGTTCTGCCGCACTCGCCGGCACGCCCTCCAGGCCCCGCCCACATCCCCAGGACACGCCCACACCACGTCGGAGCGGCCGCAGTGTGTGTTGGGGGCGGGGACCCCGTCTCCGGCCGGCGCCTCACCTGTGGCACAGGCGCTGCAGGCCTGGCACGGCCCCGATGCAGAGGATGCGGGCGGAGCAGACGGCGATGCAGGCCTCCACGTCAGGCTCGGCGCGCAGGCTCAGCAGGCACACCTGGCCCACGTAGCCGTCGCTGTTGCACACCCACACCTCGGGCGTGGGCTCTGGGCAGCTGCTCAGGGTCGGGGCTGCGCATGAGAACTGCGGAAAGCGCCAAAGGACAGGGGAAGATGAATGGAGGAACTGCTGCCAACTCCACACTGCTCTCCAGGCCCTCGTGGGTGTGTTTGGATTCTCAACACACCCTATGCATACACGTGCACACATACAGCACACGTGACACTCTTTACACATCAAATGCACACATCCCTCTGTGATATAGGCATCATATATTCATATATGTGTGTACACATATATCTACTCCAAATATGATCACACATACATGTACGTGTAACAAATGCGAAAAATGGTAACTTTTGTCCATATGTATGCAGACTTATACAAGCACATAAATGAGACACTTTCACATCAATGGTATAGTTCTGTTCACATGCACAGATACATACATGCACAAATGTACCCATATACATGGGACACACATGCACTGTCCATGTGCTTGTGCAGAGAGCTGTACAAAGACCTAGGGAGCCACTGCAATGTGCAAGACATGTACATGATGCTGTACACAGAACAAAAACACACGAACACATGCTGGCTTAGACTACATGCCCCCACCTACCCAGGTGCATACACACACCTGCATGCCGCTGCGGGTTTTCATGATGGGAATGGCCTTCAGGAACTCAGGGTCTAGACAGCTTTTGCTGGAGGCTGTAGTGGAGATGGACAGACAGACACTACTTAGCACCCACCTCACCCTGGTCCTGACCTCGCCTGTCTCCCTTCCTCTCCTGCCTCTCAGGGTCTCTCCAGGGAGAATGAGGTGGCTGTGGGTTATGTCCTACTTGTCCTTGCCCTCAATTTTCCCATCTGTACAATGAAAGAGGTAGACCCAGAGGTCTCTAAGGATTTTCTATGGACCTCAATCAACAGCTTTCCCTGATCCAGGCCTGCTCAGTGTGTGTGTGGGCGGGGGGGGGGGGGGGGCGCTGGGGGGGAGGTCCCGGCCATCCACTCCCGCGATAGGGCCCCTGCCCTAAGCTGACCTTATCCACAGAATCCCTGCCAAGGAGGACGTCCTGGGGAAGTCCTATATTTCTCTGCAGAAGTCTAAGTCCACCCTCCCACCAGCAGGGACTGGAACATAGGACATAGCAGTCTCGGGATTTCTGGCTCCTGATGTCACAGACAGCTGCAAGGTGCTGCCCACTTCCTGGAGGTTCTGGGAGGAGGGCACTGGCCCGGGCCCTGGCTTACCCAGTTTCCTCTTGGCCTCATCAAAGGCCTGCTCGAAGCCAAGGCGGGCATCAGGGTGAGGGAACTCAAAGATGAAGGAGTCGGTGCCCTCAGGCCTTGTGGTGCACAGCTCCAGCTTGGTAGGAGGGAAGGAAAGCGCATAGCACAGTGCCTGCTTCTCCGACAAGTCCCGGTGCATGGCAGCCGAGAGGTCCCGTAGTGCATCATCTAGGCTCTGCAGGGATGAGGGCCCAGGCTTCAGGGCCTCACTTCTCCCCACAGCCTGATCCTGCCCTGGGGATGGGACTGGGGGTCTGCCTTTTCCCTCAGACAGAAAATGGGACTCTGTTTCCCCCCTGAGACCACGAGGTAGCCTGGATCGCTCCCATAGACATGATGGGCCCTCTCTCCTCCCTCAGCTGCGGATGGAGCTGTGTCTCCATCCTCAGGCCTGGAACACATGACTTCCTTCAGATGGGGTGAGGCTGTATTTTCCCCCTCAGGTAACTGACAGCGATGTCCTCTCCCTCAGGCAAATGACAAGGCTGTTATTTCTCCTTCAGACTGGGTTAGGGAATCTCAGGCAGAAGGCGCAGACCTGGTGGGGGAAACCGAGGCTCTCAGAGAGCTTGCTCATCTGGCCCAGGGTGGTCAGGTCCTCGTCCAGGCGGCTGATGGCTTTCTGGATGTTCTCTCGATTGGCGGCTTGGGATGCCCCTAGTGGGGACAGAGGAAGGCCATGGGCAGATCCAGACACAGACAAGGTCAGGCTTGGACAGACACTCCTCCCCTCCCCTCCCCTCCCAACTTGCAGTTGGGTGCTGGGAACAGCCTGACTAACTGACAGCTTGTAAACCACAAGACCTCAGGTTAACATTAACCCCAAAGTTAATGGGCAGCTTGGACAGAACCTCCAGGCTCAAGAGCAGGGGACTGGGCCTGATTCACAGCCACCTGGCACAGGGTGTCGGTCCCTTGGAGAACTCCCTGGAAGAGCACAAAGAATAAACGGCAGACGGCTCTGCAGGTTATGCAGTCTCCAGCTGACACTGGAGTGTTGGGTGGTACAGCCTCCCACAGGGGAGTCAGCTGGGCAGGCAGAGCCTCCGGCAGTCAAATTTGCTGACCAGGGACTCAATTCCCCCACACAGGAGGGAGCAATGAGCTGACGACCTAGATCCTCTGGTCCTATCCCGTACCTGACCACTGCCAAGTAGCTGGCCCTACAGGCCTGGCTGGGGGCGAACGCCCTGGACCAGTGGCCCACCAATGGGCTGAGTAGACAGCAGCGGAGTGTACTAGACAAGCCAGGGCTGAGGCTATCTCCTGCTCCTTCTGAGGGGAAACTGTTCCCCCAGAACCCTCCCCCACCTGGGCAGCCACGCTTTCTTCCCTATGACCCTGGCCCTCTCTGGCCACAGCTGACTGGACCAGGTGTGGACACCTAACCTAAAGGTAGTCATTTTCTCCACCGGCCTGTTCTCTGGTGAGAAGAGATGAGCTGGACCAATAATCAGCTTGTCTTCCTACATAGAGGCCCGTGTGGGGCAGGCCTGGGTTCACCTAGGGGCTGAGTGAGCCTCTCCCTCACCCCGAGGGCCACCTCAAGTGAGCTCAGGGACAGAGTCTGGGCCTGACCTGCCTGCCAGTCCAGAGGTGCCTTCACCACCATCCCAGAACCACCACCCCACTCAGGAAGGTGAACTGCGCATCCTGGAGCAGCTGGGGCTAACAGCTGAGCGAGAAAGGCCACAATGCAGAAAAGGCCATGATGGATCACAGGAGTTCGGAGGAGGCAGAGAAAGCTGACAGCAGTGAGAACCGGCCCAGAGGGGAGTGGGGGAGGAGGGGGGAGGGACAGACACACACAGCCGGAGGAGCCGTTCTTTGAAGCCACTGCCTCAGCTCCCAACAGTCTCAGCCCCAAACAAAAGGCTCATTCCAACCAGCCTTTTGACTGGACTGACTTGAGTGAGTCTGTTCCCCAGGCACAAAACTGGTGGCCCAGAACAGTGCGCCACCATCTACTATGAGGCGCCTACGTGCGCTTGTGCACGGAATCAAGGCTACAGGTATGTCTGCGCTCCCTGCACCACCGCAGCCTAGTCCACCTGCTAGCCCATGGCAGGCCCCTGCCCAGTCAGAAGGTGGTCTGCACGGACAGGCGCTGGTCCGGCTCTGCAGGGCACAAACTGGATCCCGCACGTCAGCCCCCTTGGACAGGATGGGAAAGTGAGGCCAGAAAGCAGAAAAGCAGATAGATGGCCAGCCAACCTGACCACAGCGCAAACCCTCCAGGCAGGTTTCTCAGAGGAAGACCCCCAAAGCCCAGAAGCCCGGGCAGGCCTGAGCCAGCCCCACCTTTGATGATGTCTGCGTCTTCCAGTGGCAGCTTCCACAGCAGCTTGTATTTGCTGGCCGTGTCAATGACGCTGGCTGCCGTGTACCTGTGGGGAGCCGAGGGGGTGCTCTGGCCAGGGCTGGGGAGTGGGCCCACGGAGGGACAACCGCTCCCGCTGCCCGAGCTCCCCAACCGTATCCCGGCCACTCACAGGCTCATGGAGCTGCGCCGCAGGGAGCCTGACTTCCGCTTCAGGGTGGTGCAGATGATGAGGTCCGTGAACAGGAAGAGGGACCGGTCCTTCTTGCCACCGACTGCCTTCTGTGGGGACCGATGCAGGATTCAGGCCCAGAGGCCCACCCTCCTGCCCACCGTGCCCAAGGGGACAGCCAGGCCCAGGGAGGGGGAGGGCTCTCCTGCATGCCCAGAGGCAAAGGCAGAGTTGGGACATGCCCCAGGGCTCCTGCTGGGGTGGAAGAGCAGGAGGCCGGTGGGCAGAAGCTGTGAGCAGAAGTGTGGAGAAAGCAGGGAGGTAGCGACGGGTGGGCAGATAACGGGACACTTCTTACCACTTCAATGACCATCTCCTGCCTCAGGAACCGCCGCAGAGGGGCCTGGAGCTGTGGGGCAGGAGGGACAAGGGATCTTGAAGGCTCATTATGACTCCCTCCCCTCCCCAGACCCCGGTGACCCCTTGGCCCCGCTCCACGGGCCAGGTCAGTGGAAGCAACATCTTGTCCACCCTCTTGATGCTGTGTTGTCAGGCCACGGGATACGTGGCCAGAAACAGACACGGGAGAGGACACAGATGTAGACAGAGATGGACGCAAACACAATGCAGACGCTGCTATGGACGTGGACATGGCCACAGTTCCAGGTTGGAACCAGGCATGGGTGGAGTGGGGCGGGACGGCACTCACATCCTCCATGCCCTCGATGTGGGCCTCGATCTCCTGCAGCACACGGGCGTGACGCTCTGCCTCCTCGGCACTCCGCACGCCCTTGTTGATGCGTTCAGCCACCTGCTTGATGCTGCGCTGCGCATCCAGCAGGAGCGGGTGGTCCGGGTGGTCCTCAGGCGTGTGCTTCAGGAGGTCCTGGGGTGGGAGTGGGCACCAGACCTCTGCTTAGCTGCCCCTGTCAGGCCCTGGGGCCCCACAGTGACTGCTGGAAGAGGAGGGACTGGGGGTAGACTCCAGAGAGGACTTCCTTTCCTACCTGACCCCTGTGTCTCCACCAAGTGGGGGCCACAGAGCCCCCTGCATCCCCACATGCCTCCAGGCTTTGCCCACCTGCCCACCCAGCCCCATGCCCACCTTCACCAGAAGCTCATAGCGTGGGATCCGCTGCACGGGCTTGATCATGAGGTCGGACAGTGCCTGCTTCTCCTTGTTCTCACGCATGCTTTGCTGAAACCCAAAACAGGGTGGATGGGCACCCAAGTGAGGAATGACATGCAAAGATGGAAATGTCCTGGGACAGGTCCCCAGCAAGCCCCCCCCCCAGCTCAGCCCGAGGGCAGACGATGGTCTACAGGGTAGGGCTCCTGGGGCCCCCAAAGCTGGCCCACAGAGGGTGGCCTCCATCCCCCTGCCCGGCCCCAGTACCTCCAGGAACTTGAGAAAGGCAGGCCTCGCCTCCTTAGCCACACGCACGGCGTCCTTTGCATTGAGAAAGTTATCGACATAGGCAGAGTAGATGTTGACCAGGACGTCCTTGGAGAACTGTGGTTGAAGAGGCAGGTTGGGGACCCTCAAGGTGTCCCCTACCCCACCTCACCCTGTCCTGGTTTCCACTGATTCGCGAGCCAACATCTTTTCTCTCCATCTGGAAATGATATGGTCTCTAAGGGATTGGGCATGTGCTCCTGTGTCATGTGTACATGTCATATGTGTGCCTATGTGATTAAGCGTGTGCACGCACACACGTTTCTTATCTGTGTGTGTTCGTATGCACATGTACATATGTGTGCCTGGATATGTTCTGTGAGCACAGACCAGGTTCTCTCTCTTCAGGCTGGGCTTTGCCATCCTCTGGTCTCCAACCCCACCAAGTCCAGCCAGCCAGGTCTCCCTCCTCTGAGTGACACAGGCTCTTTCCCGCTGCGTGGCTTTTGCTCATGTAATTCCCTCCACCAGGAAGGTCCTTGCCCACATCCAAATCTCACCCACCCTAAGGCTGAGCTCCAGTTCTGCCGCCTCCAGGAAGTACTCCCTGCCCTGACAAGGGCTCTGCCTGGAACTATACCTGGCCTCCGGCCTCCCTGATCCCCCAAGACAAGTCTTCCCTCTCCAAGGAGACAGGTGCTCCCATCCCTCCTAGTAAAGCCCTGCTCAGGGCTGGCACACACTGCCTGGTGGCTAATACCTGCTGGCTGGCTGATGGCTGGGCTAAATGTGGATATTCTCGGTCAGAAGCCCTGGCTGCAAGTTCTGACACCCCAGTTCCTGTCTCAGCTGCACCATGGATGGACCAGGTGACCTGTGGTGCTGTTTCTGGCCCCCTCTGGGCCTCCAAATCCATGGTTCTAGGTTATAGAGGCCACTTGTTCCCCTACCCCAGATGTGCTGCAGAGCAGAGGCTGAAGCAGCTCAGGGAGGAAGACAGCCCCTCAAACCACCCCGCCCCCGATCCTGGGACAGGGCACCCTATGCTGAGCCCTCCGTCAGCATAGACTTCCACTGCTGTCCTTGGTCAGCATCAAGGTCCAGGCAGGGGGATGAACCCAGTGACAGTGAGGGTTGTGATGGGCTGGAGATGTCAGCACTCAAGCTGGGGTCCCACCACCACCGGGCCAAGGTTCTCGTCACATCGATTTGCAGGTCAGCAGGGACCTTCTTGGGCCCAAGGTCCACCCCACAACATCACAAACACATGCAAACACACCCACATCACATAAAAATAGATAAGGTGTTTTTTTGCTAGTAGAATGTTTTGGAAGGAGTTTTACAATTTTACTTTTGAATTATTTGGCTCTGAGTAAACATTCAGTTTGTGCTTCGCTAGGATTTCTCATCCATCATCATGCTTTTTTGGGAATTCTGGCAAAATAACAAAATGTAACTGAAGTTTTTTCAAATGGAATTAAATTCATGTAAATGAATACTAAATTTAACAATTAAAGAAAATGGCTTGTTATGTTTGACAAACATTTAGTTGAATGTTCATTAGTTTTGCTTTTGCAGTCCTTTTTGAACTCTGAAGCCAACACCTTTCCTAAGGTCCCAATCACTACTGCAGGATCTTGAAAAACTCACAGGCAGAAGGAAGTCCTGTCCGTGGTGAAAGGGCGGATGGGGTAGGGTAGAGCGTGGGCGCTGGAACCAGGTTTCTTGAGGGTGAATCCTCCACCACTTACTAACTGACTTTGATCAGGTTACTTTTTCTCTCTCTACATGGCAGAGTCATAAACTTTATTTTTAGTTTGTTTGTCTTTTGTGGGTTTTCTTTGGCCATGCCCCGCAGAGCTCGCAGGATCTTACTTCCCCGACTAGGGATCAAACCTGGGCCCTAGGCAGTGAAAGTGCAGAGTCCTAACCACTGGACTGCCAGGGAATTCCCAGAGTCATCAACTTTAAACTTGGGAATAATCATACCTTTCTCCTTAGTGCTGTTGACATGTACAATGTATTTAGAATGCCTAGCACATAATAAGTGCCAAATAGCCATTATTATTAAAATGCCTGATAGAGAAAAGAGCTAGAAGACTAGGCCAGTGTCAACATCAAGCCCGAGTCCAGGGTCAGGATCAGGGCAACTGTTTACATTCAGGTTAAGGTAGGTCAGGAAGAGCATCCATTTGAGGTCTGGGTCACGGTCAGTGGCAGCTCAGGGTCAGGAGTAGGGTCAGGTCAGTGCCGGCAACTGGGATTGGGTCCAAGGTCAGGGTCAGTGTCTGGTTGGGGGTGGGATCCATGCCAGAGTCCAGCCAAGCTCTAGGGCTGGGCAGTGTCCAGGTTCAGGTCAATCCAGGATCTGGGGTCACTACCAGTGTCTGGTCAAGTTCTGGGGTTGGATCAGGGATCAGAGTCAGTCTCCAGGAGGGGTGGAGGGGTCCATGGCAGCACCCAGCCCCTCCTAGGAGAGGCCAGAGCTTGTGGGGGCTATAGCAGTAGACAGCAGGGCCACTCACCGACTGGACAAGGAGGTCTCCCACCTTCTGCTGGGCATGCCAGGTCTGCACGCAGTGCCGCACTTGCTCCAGGAACTGTTCATGGTGCGCCAGGAGCTCCGGGATCTGGTCAAAAATCTCATCCACCAGCGACGGGTCACATAGCAAGGAGTTCTCTGGCTGCTTCAGTGGCTGCATATAGCCCTGGGGGACCCACAGGGTCAGTACAGGTTCCCTCAGAGAGATGGTACCCCAACCCACCAGCATAGGCACACACAAAATCAACTGGGCCTGCAGCTCACTGGCCCTGCCTCCCGGATCTCCCTCATTAGACTCGGAGCTCTGGGAGGGAAATGGGAAGATCTATTCCTATGCCCCTCACTCTGCCGCCTAGGGCCTGGCACAGGATGGGGGTGAGGGGTCTTGGGAAAGATCCGCTGGATGCATGAGCTTGGAGTGAGGAAAGCATGAAGACTGGGCTCCTGGGAGACCCCACACATATAATTCGGCAATTATTTTTCTGAGCACTTACTATGTGCCAGGCACTGTTCTAAGAACTGGGAGACAGCAGTGAACAAGAAAGATCAAAATCCCTGCCCTGATAGAGCATACAATCTAGTCAGATTAAACACACGAATAAAATAAATAAATAAAACCACATTTCATCAAATTTAAGATGTATCATTAATCTCTTTTTTGAAAAACAATTTTATTGAACTATAATTCACATTCCACACAAGTCACTCTTTTAGAATATACAATGCAATGGTTTTTAGTATGTTCGCAGTTATGCAACTATCACCACAATCAATTTTAGAACATTTTCATTATCTTCCCAAAAGAAATCCCATCCCCATTAACAGTCACTCACTCCCCACTCCCTACAACCCTTCCAGCCCTTGGCAACCACTAATCTACTTTCTCTATGGATTTGCCTTTTCTGGGTGGTTCATATAAATGAAATCAGACAATACATGGTCCTATGTAACTGACTTTTTTTTAAATTAAATTTTTTTATACAGCAGATTCTTATTAGTTATCCATTTTAGAGGCATCATTAATCTTATTTATCTCAGAAAAATTTGCCAATTAAGTTATTATAGGCCATCAATTATAGAATGAACCTGAATTTCAGAGATGGTATAATGTGAAGAATGTGTCTTAGAATTGACAACACGTGGAAGTTCTGTGGTAAATTAAAAGGCGTTAATTGCTGTGGGGAAAATAAAGCGGGGGGGTGTATGGGGGGGCATATGGAAAGTTACTGAAGGCTTAGTTGACACTATCTGAACACTGTTTTCACAGTCTTCAGATCTTCTGGTCAATCAGTGACTAAAACTCCCATTTTTCACCTCAAATCTGCATTTCCTGAGCATGAATAGCCCTGCTCAGTGGCTGCTGTCTCATTTAGATGTCGCCCTCTACTGGCCTAAACTGTAACTACAAGCCAAAGAAACAAGGCGGTTTGAAAAAGTATACGGAATGCTGCAAAAAAATTTATATCAAACATTTAAAAAACCTAGCTTCTTGTAAAACAAGCTTGAGAAAGTAAAGCTCAACAGTATCCTCTCGCCTGATTTGGGATTCTGAAAAGGTTGGTGAGGAGACAGGCGGCCTCCCTCTCACAGCTCCTAGGCTAGTCTGAACCAGGGCCGGATCTGTGCCAAGGTCTGCTGCCCAAGCAGCAGGAGCTAAACCGCTCACTTCCAGGTCCCAGCGCCTCACATAGAAGCCTGCACACAGTGGCAGGAAAGAATAAACAGTGACTGGGAACCCGATGCAGAACCTGCTAGGAGCCAGCACCTGCATTTCACTCACCACATACTCGTTGAGCAACTACTGTGTGTCCAGCCTTCTAAGCGCAGGCTGCATCTGTGGGCAAACAAAAGTCCCTGTGCTTGTGCAGTTGACAATTTAGTGGAAGGAGGTGGAAAATAAGCACCATAAATAACAAAATTATCACACAGTATATCAGAAGGTAGTAAGTGCAGTGGGAAATAAGACAGGGGGTTGGTCAGGGAAAAGGGGTTGTTAGCTAGGAAGTGTGAGTTGAAGAAAGACTCCAAGGTTGAGGGTGACACTGAGGAATGGGTGCAGCCTTGGGACCTGGGTTCAAATCCCACCTCTTTCTGGCTGTTAACCTTGGCATTTAACTTCTTTCTTCATTTTAAACTCCTGGTCTGCAGGAACAATACCAATCAATTTGGGTGGCAGTGGTCACTACGAAGGGAACACCGGGGCTCTAGAGTCCAATCTCAGTTTGAATATCACCTACGCTTAGGGAGCACCGTGGAGTGAGACTGACAGGGATTCAACCCAGGCTATGGCACGTCCTAGCTCTGTGAACCTGAGCAAGTTGCCTTACTTCTCTGTGCTTAGTTTTATCATCTGTAAAATGGGGGTTTATAGTGAGGTTTATATGAATTAACTTATGTAACACACACATATTAAGCACTCAATAAATGTCAGCTCTTAGTACTACTTGCTACGGTCTGAATGTGTCCCCCCAAAATTCGTATGTTGAAACCTAATCCCTGATGCGGTGGTTATTTGGAGGTGGGGCCTTTGGGAGGTAAGAAGGTCATGACGGTCAAGCTCTTGTGAATGGGATTCGCGCCCTTTAAAAGAGGCTCCAGAGAGCTCCCTCAGCCCTTTCACCACGGAAGAAGACACAGTGAAAAGAGCCGTCCATAGACCAGGAAGCTAGTCCTCACCAGCAATGAATCTGCCAGCACTTTGACCTTGGACTTCCCAGCCTCCAAAACTATGAGAAATAAATTTCAATTTGTTTAAGCCACCCAGTCTAGGGAATTTTTATTACAGCAGCCCAAAGAGACTTAACAGTCTGTTACCACTTAATAGATGGATGACCCTGGGCAGGTTTCTTAACCTCTTTGAGCCTTCATTTCCTCAGATGAAGCAGAGCATTATAATATCTGCCTCACAAGGTTAATACAAGGATTAAAGGTGATGTTACATACACACACTCACACACACATGCATGTATGCAGGCAGAATTGCCAGGCAGTATGCTAAGTTATTCACGCATCTCATAATCTGCACCTGAGACATGTACTATTATTATTCCCACTCAACAGACAAGGAAACAGAGGCAAGAGACTGGATATGTAACTTGTTCCACGTCACATGGCTGGTCAAGAGGTAGTGCCAAGTTTGAACACTGGAGGCCTGGCTCCAGAGCTGTGCTCCGCACCCCTGGGCTGGACCTCAGTCCCTCCAACACACCAGGGCTGCCTCGAGTGACAGCTGGCTTCAGCTGACACTGTCTTGGCTCACCTCCACCCTTCCCCACCCAGCTCTCAGTCTGGTGTCCTCAGCACCATCCTCCCTTAGCTCTTCCACCCGCAGGCCCTGCAAGCCTCCACGTGTGCAGCCCTGCAGCCTGGAGACTCGGAGGCAGAGAGGCACGCCCAGCCCCATCACCTTTTAATCTTCGCGCTGAGAGAAGGGGAAGATTAGTTACATCTTGCAGACAAAACCACGGAGGCTCAGAGGGGTGAGGTGATCAGGCTAGCATCACCCAGAAGGGAGGCAAGTGACTCAATCCCTGGACTGTCTGACTCCCATGCCTTTGACTCCCACCTAGGGGACGACAAAGGACCCCTCAGACCCCTGCATGTCTACTCCTGCCTGGCAGGCAGGGGCACCTCTTAAAGATGGAATTCCAGTTATGGCCCTCCTGTGACTTCCTTGTACTCGCAGTAAAGGCCAGCTCCTTGCCCAGCAGCCACACTGGCCACCTCCCCATCCCTAGCTACTCTAGGTTTCCTCTGGCCTCCCAGCCATTGTTCCCGCGGTGCTCTCCGCCTGGAACAACTCCCTCCGGGCTCCCCCTTTACTTAACTCCTACCCACCCTTCAGGTCTCAGCTAAACACCCAACACTCTGGCCCCCGACCCCAGGGCAGACCCCCAGTCTGTGTTCTCATCTCTCTATGCATTTAAAAAATATATACGCATAAAAGCAATGTATTTTTGTGGTAAAATATACATAGCATAAAATTTGCCATTTTAAACATTTTTAAGTGAACAGTTCAGTATGCCCACATTAAAGTACATTCATGTCGGGATTTCCCTGGTGGCACATTGGTTAAGAATCCGCCTGCCAATGCAGGGGACACGGGTTTGAGCCCTGGCCCAGGAAGATCCCACATGCCACAGAGCAACTAAGCCCATGTGCCACAACTACTGAGCCTGCGTGCCACAACTACTGAACCCCATGGGCCTAGAGCCCATGCTCCGCAACAAGAGAAGCCACCACAATGAGAAGCCCGCGCACCGCAACGAAGAGTAGCCCCCGCTCGCCGCAACTAGAGAAAGCCCACACAGCAACGAAGACCCAACACAGGAAAGAGAGAGAGAGAGAAAAAAAGAAGGAAGGAAGGAAAGAAAGGAAAGAAAGAAAATTCATGTTATGGAACCATCACCACCATTCATCTCCAGAACTTTTTTTCATCTTCCCCAACTGAAACTCTGTACCCATTAAACACCAACTCCCCATTTTCCCTTCCCCCCGCCACTGGCAACCCCATTCTACTTTCTGTCTTTATGAATTTGGCCATTCTAGGTACCCCATATAAGTGGAATCATTCAGTATTTGTCCTTTTGTGACTGGCTTAGTTCACTTAGCATAATGTCAAAGAACTTGTTGTAGCATGTGTCAGAATTTCCTTCCTTTTTAAGGTTGAAAGATACACTAAGTATACTCTCCGTGCACTTTTGCATCACCATTTGTCCTCATGCATGGTCTGCCTGGTTACTGTCAGTCTCTGCCACAGACTGTGAGCTCCAGGAGACAGGACCTTACCCCTCACGCTCACTGCTGAACCCCCCAGAGAACGCTGCCTGCTACGCAGAAGGCGCTCGTTGCGGATTTGTGCAGTGAATGAATGAACACTCTGAATGTTTCCAGGGCTCTCCCTTCCACCCTTTGCTCTTGCTCTGCCCAGGCGGCTTGAACAAACCTGTCCTCAACTGTGACTGCCAGGCCTCACTTCAGCACAGACCCACGCTTTCTATCCTGGGCCCCAGACCCACAAGTGCATCCCAGATCCTGGGCTTTCCCAGACCCACGCATCTGAACCTGAACTCACCCTCTTGCCCCACATGTTCTAGGTAGTGCTCCTCTAGTGCCTTCATCACCCAGGCCAGAGCCCAGGCATCACCCCGGGCTTCCCCACCTTGCCCCACACAGCCAACCAGTTACCATGCCTGGCCCGCCCAGTCCACTTCCTAAATGTCTGTCCCCAACTCTCCCTCCCTGCAGCCTCTGGCCTGGTCGTGGCTTCTCCTCCCTTGCCTGACCTCAGTGGCCTCGGCCTCCTCTTCTGCTACCCCCCTTCCCAGCAGTCAGACAGATTTTGTAAAGCATGAGGGAGGCTACACATCACCCCTGCTCAAAGCCTCTCGGTAGTCTCCAGGGCGCTTGGTAGAGTCCAAACCCTCCTCCTGGGATCGAGGGCCCCCACCACGTGAGCTCTGCTGGCTCCCTCAGTGTCACCACAGGACTGACCCTTTGTGCTCTGTGCCGGCCACATGGACCCCTGAAAGTGCCAGGCCTCTCCTTACTCGACTTTGCACATGCTGTTCCTGCTGTTGAGAGGCAGGGTAGGAGGAAGCCCGCACCTCCTCCAGGGAAAATTCCCTGAGCCCACACCTCCCCGGCGCCCCCTGATGCCTTGAGAGCCCATATACTCAACCGTGTCCCAGCAGGACTGCCAGCTCCTGTGGCAGAGGCTTATCTCTTATTCATCCCTGTTTCCTGCACCTGGAACAGGGCCTGGCACAAAGCAGGTGCTAACATTTAATTCCATTCAACCAATATTCTTCCAGTCAATGAATAAAGTGAAGGCGGGGGGTGGGGAACCAGAGGGGATTCACAGATCCAAGCTCAGACCCAGGGCTGCCAAGGTGGGTGGAAGGACGGTAGGAGGAGGGAGCATCTGCCCTGGGGTGCCCCGGTCACACCAGCATTAAGGCCCCTCCCGCATTCTCTCCTGCCTTGGAGGGGGCTTCCTCCCATGGAGGAATGGGATGCCCCAGGGTCATTCCTCTCTAACTTCAGTCCCCTGTCCACAAAATGGGTTTGTTCCCACATGTCTGACAGCCACCTAGACTCAGAATGGTTGCTCTCAGGGACCCAGGCCAGGGCAGCCTCAAGCCTCACCTGCATCAGGGTGCGCAGTGACTCCACATACGACTGCTCTGTGTCCAGCAGGGTCATGGTCACATGCTTCCGCATGTCCTGGGGGGACAGAAGGCAGAGGATGAGCAGTGCCTTGTTCCTCTCACGCCCCCCACCTTCAGTCACACGGGCCCAGAGAGCCCATCCATGCCCTCTCCCCGGTCTTCAAGGCCTGTCCTCCCCGCAAAGCACCCTGGACCCCCACTCTGCAAGTCTGTGCTCATGTGCTCCCCCTGCAGGCAGTGCCTCCTCCTGCAACTCAAATGCCTGCCTCCCCGGACTGTGCCCCTCAACCCTTGCCCCTCTGCTCCCATCCCCACGGCTACTGGCCGATCTGGAGATCTCCTGTTTACTTCTTGGCTCCCCTGTTGGGCTCCTGAAAAGAACTAAAAAAAAACCCAATAACTTCTCACATCTGTGAAAGTCAATGCCTCCAGGCCACCCCCCAGTCCAGCTGCCAACTCTGAAAACCCCACCTTCAGGCTCAGCACTGTGGGGTCAGTCCCTACCTTGGGCTTCACACCATTCCAGAAAGTCAAAAATGTCACCTCCTGCTACATATGAAGAAAAGGTGGCCCAGAGAGGTAAAGTCAGTGCTGAATGTCACGCAGCAAGGTGGGGGCAGGGCTCAGCCTCTCTCAGACAAGCCTGGATCCCAGTTCACTCAGTAAAAGAGGCTAACTGAGCCTTACTCCACACCAGGCACTATTCTAAGCATTGTGCATTATTTTACCCTTTTGACCACTCTGTGAGGTATATGTGATTATTCTTTCCATTTTAAGGATGAGGAAAAGGAGATCCAGGCATCAACACCTCCATCCTGAGGCTCTGATGATCTGCCTTATGGAGTCCCTAAGGGGTCACCCAGACTCTGCACCCACACACCCAGGGACAAGGTGCATATCCCTGACAGGGCAGCCCATATCCTGGGGGAAGGTTTTGCTGGAAGTCAGTCTAAGGATGCCCTCTCTGTGTTCCACCCCCTGGGACTCAGCTTACCTACTGCCCCCTGCCACCAGTTACTATGCCTCTGGCCCGCTCCTCCTCCAGGAAGCCTTCCCAGGTGGCGCACCTCCAACAGATGCCCTTCCCAGGAAAGGACTCCACTCTAGGTCTCCTCCAAGCCCCGGAGTGGTTCTGAGCAAGGTCCCAAACTCCCCAGGGCCCAGACCTCTGGGGCTTATCCTTCCCTCTCCACTCTCCCTCCCAGTCCCCTCAGCTTGGCCTCAGCTGGAGTCTGGGCTCCAGTCAACAAGGCCTGCTAGTCTGTGTGGATGCTCTTTGCACGTGGCAATGCCATAGTGGGCTGTCCATGTCTGTGGCATCCTTCTAGTCCCCACCCTTGGGAGCCCCTCAGGGCAGGGACTCAACCAGTGGAGCTGCCTTGGTCACTACTGCACCCAGGGTATGTCTGCTGAGTGTGCCCAAGTGCCGGGCCGGTCCAGCCTGCCCGATCCAGCCACTGCTCGTCCCTCTGCTCGCGGACACCTTAGGTCCCCCCACCCCCCGACCCAGGGACTCAGGGATCATGCCTGTCCCCAAGCCTGTACTATGACGAGGCATACTTAGAAAAGTGGTCTCCTCTGCTAGGAACTCAGGGGTGGGGGTGTGAATGACACCCCCTTGGGGGAGGGGAAGAGGCTGCCTTGCCCCACCCCCCAGCCCTGTGCTCTGATGGGTGAGAAGGCACTGAACCCTGCCTCAGAGCCCCAGCTACAGCCAGACCATCTATCCTCAGTGCTTCTGAGGCCTTTAAAAAACCGGGGCAGCTTCCAGTAGGAGGCAGCACCAGTTAGGCCCACCCTAGGATGGAGAGCTTGGGAGAGCATCAAGGGCCAGAAGGGCCTCCCAAGGAAAGGCCCAGATGCCCCATCTCCTGCAGGGACACCTCAGCACTTCACAGATATGGCCTCATTTCAGCCTCACCCTCATAGCTCTGTGACAGGACTTGTCATCTCCACTTCACAGGTGAGGAAGTCAAGTCAGAGAAGTGACCTGACCTGTCTGGGGTCACACAGCCAGTGGCTGGCAGAGCAGGGACCTGAGTCTCTTCAGCCCCCTCAAGCTGAGCCTTCGGGCCCAAGAATCTGGAGTTCACACTCTGACCAGCCAGCCGTGGGCCACAGGGTCCTCAGCCTGGCCCTTACCAGCTGTGTCACCTTGGGTGGTCACTTAACCATCTGGGCTTCCACATTCTCCTCTATGAAATGGAACAAATAATACCTCCCTCCTAGGGCTGGGAAAGCAAGGAGCTGGGGAGCGGGGCAGCTCTCTCCACACACCGGGCCTTTCAGGTCCATTCTTTCTGTGCCTCAGCGAGCCTGTTTCTCGACATCGGTCTCCCTGCTGGACAGGGAGCCCCCTGACGGTAGGACCAGGCCAGGCTCAGCCCTGGGTGGTACAGCCAGCACCCTCCACCTCACTTCCCCAGCCCAGCCCTGCCAGGCCCAGCAGTGAGGGTCATGGGCAGGGAGGCCTCCTAAGGGAGGCAGGGCTGCTGCTGGGCCTCACGGCCCGGGGCTGGGGTAACTCATGCAGGGAGGCTGACGCCGCAACAGCCGCCTTTCCCAGCCTCCTCCCTGCTTGAAAGCTCAGTGGGTTGTCACTCAGCTGTCAGGTAGGGGTACGGAAAACAAGGCCATCTCCCTGTCACTGCATCCAGCACCCCTTCCACACGTGCCCCGACACGGGTGTGAGTGTGAGTGGGGGTGGGGCTGGGGGCCAGGGCAAGCGGGAGGCAGGCAATGCAGCTGTCAGCCAGGTCAGCAGGCCCACCTGTTCTGGGCGGGACAGCCCGGGCGGCCCAGCCTCCCCCAGAGCCTCTCACCCCTCAACAGCCCCATCTGCAGACCTTCGCTGCATGGGGCACTGAAGGGGGAGAGGGATACGGGGCCAAAGGGATCCAGCAGGAAGACAGAGGAGGGCCTCTCCTACAAGTATAATTGGGACATCATGACCCAAAGCCCGAGACTCCTATACACATGGCGTGAAGGCAGAGATACGTGTACACGGAGAGAAGCCGTAAAGGCCAGACACCCCGCAAAGAGAAAAAAAATGCAGCCAAGTCACCCGGCTGAGAACCAGGTCCTTCAGTCCAGAGACTTGAGGCAGTGGAGAGAGATACACACAACACAGCACGGGGAGGAGGACAAAACCACAGTCCTCACTGGAGCCCAGGAGAGTGGAACAATCAGAGTCCAGCTCCAGAGAGACACACAAAGGCATAGAGACAGCCTGTGGAGCCTCCCCCTCCCCCGCAGGGGAACACACCACCGAGCCAGGAATGGGGACACCACCACTGCCACCCCAGCATGACACCACCCAGGCCCAGCGAGCCCAGTGGCAGGGTTAGGATGGCAAGGGGGAGGGGCGCAAAACTGACTACCTCCTACCCCCCAGCACATACATTCATCTGGGGATTGCCTCAGGCCTGAGATGGAGGCTGGAAAAAACCTCTCCCCGAGCCTATGGGCCCAGGATACCTACCCCTGGTGACAGCCCCTGCCTCCACGCAGACCTATATCGCATGCTTAGTGCCACTAGGCCTTGCCAAGGCTGGGTCTCAGGGTGCAGGCCTCCCACCCCCGCTGAGCTGGCCAGCCCTTCTGCCATCCCAAGTTTGCATTCTGCTGGCACCAAACCTCAGCGTCCTGCCAGCCACACCACCCCTGCCAGGGCTCCTCACAAACCTTCAATCTCCCTGCCCCCATCACTGGTCATTGAGCCCCCAGCCCCACGGCCAGGCGGCTGGTGTGCTGGATCGAAGTTTCCCCAGCATCTGCCGGTGCCTCCCCCAGTCCAGGGTCACCTGAGCTCTAGGCCTTGGCCCTGGTCCCTCGCTGCCCCTCCCCCTCCCCGTACCTGGGCCTCCCCGGGCTCAGCAGCGTCAGCGCTGCTGCTCCCTCCGGCGGGCTCCCCGGAGGCGGAGGCGGAGGCGGCGGCTGGGCCCAGATCACGCATGTCTTCCAGCGCGATGGTGAACTGGGCCAGGGTCTTCACCATCTGTAGCATGCGGCCGGCCTGCCGCCGGGGCAGGGGCGCCGGGGCGGCGGGGGTCTACGGGCCCCCTCCCTCCCACCGACGCTCTCTCCGGGGGCTCAGCCGGGCCGCAGCGGCGGTCGCGCGGTGTCAGTTCCAGCGTCGATCTGATGGCGGCGGCCGGGCCCGCGGCGGCGCTGTTTCCTCCTCCGCTCGAGTGCGCCCGGCGAGCCCCGCGCGCGGCGCCGCTGGCGGCGCGGAGGAGGGGGAGGGAGTCGCCCGCTCCCGGGCCACCCCCCTGCTTCACGCGGCCCCATCTCCCCCAACACGCAAAGGACGCCCGACCTCGACCCCGCCGCTCCGCCATACAGCGGTGTCAGCTCTTGGGCCCACCTCCCTCTGAGGACACAAGTCCGCGCACATCCGTGGACAAAGGCGAGTGCACTCGAAAACACGCACTTTTTGTCCACACCTGTATGCACGGAGGCACACGCAGTGGCATGCAAATACCTACACAGAACAGGCCCACATACATGGATACCTGCCCTCGGTCCTCGATTAGGAAACACGCCTGGGTCAGAGCCAAGGGCACACACAACAATATAGTTCCATACAGACCTGAACCCTGACACACAAGAAACCCACCCAGGGCTGCACACAGTGACATGGGCTTCTGTGTTCACACAACTATAACGAGGCAAAAATAGGCACACAGATTTAGGGACGTGCACACACACACATCCCTGGGAATTGCTGCTGTCCTCCCGTCCAGGGGCAGAGCACTGGGACCATGGAGGGGGGGCTACCAGGGAATGGGGCCCACCATGAGTCATCCCTACTCCCACCCCACCCAGCTGACCTGTGTCCTGTGCTTGAGACACTCCCAGAGGGTTCCAGTCCTATCCCTCTCCACCCCATCCCACGTGGAGCGGCTCAGGCATTTACACCCTCTGCCCCACACCACCACCAGACTGTGCTCCAGGATGTCTCCTGGCAGGGTCCTCAGGACCTGTTGCTCAAATCCCAGGTGATGCCTGAACCTATTCCAGACTCACTTAATCATGAGGGCGGCAGGGTGAGCTTAGTTTTGCACCAGCTTCTACCCTCACCAAGGGACTCTGATGCACCCTGAAGCTGACCCGGGAACTCATACTCCCCTAGTGTACTGAGGGCTCCCACACTCACCAAACCCCCAACTGACACCCTCCCCCAAAGCTGCTTCCCCCAGGGTTTTCTGTGCAGTGGAGACCTTCTGAACCTATCAACAAGCCAGTCCCAGCTCCACCTTGCTTGATATCCCCCTCCCCTGCCACTTCTGTTCTAACGCCTAGAAACAGACCGGGCTCTCTCCTGCCCCAGGGCCTTGGCCCATGTCTTTTCCCTCTCCTACAAGTGCTTTTTCTTTTCCTTTAAGACTAGTCTTAGCACAAATGTCACCTCAGGGAAGCCCTCCCTGATCCTCAGATTAGGTCAGGTGCACCTGCTCATGCTTTCAAAGAGCCTCAGTTTTTCTTAACCAGGTATCATAGTTTGTAATTATACATCTGAGCAATTGCTAGATTGATGCTCATCTCTTCCCAGGGGACAGCAGGTTCCCCGAAGGCAGGGTCCACGTCCCTTTTGCAAGCCATAGGACTCTGCACATAGATGCCGGCTCATGACAATTAACTCCAATAACACTTCCTCCTCCCTTCTCCCCACACACCAAGCAGTCACCACCGAAAGGCAAACCAGCCCATGCAGGTCCCTGCTTATAAAACTTCCCTGGCATCCCATGACACAGGATCAGCCCTTCCTGCTGGCCCTTGCAGCCTCTTATCCTGTTCTGCCCCACTGCCCACCCCATCCCCCTGTTCAGCCCTCAACCAAGGTGAGTCCACACGCCACACCCCTGGCTAGCAGTGGCATCTTCAGAGAGTCCCAAATAACCAACACTAAAATTTTAACTCCCTAACAGACAATCCACAAGTAGCCAACAATGAAAACAGGCACAGGGAATTCCAAGAGAGTAGCAAGAGAAAACCGGTGTGACCTGCACCTGGCAGGGGCTCCCAGAGCAGTGAGCACTACACAGATGGGGGGGGGGGGGGGCTGCTCCCAGAGCCTGCATTGGGGGGCGGAGCCCGACACCAGATGGGTGCTCCCTAAGTTTGTGCTGCATAATGAGAGAACAATTGGTGAACCCATTTGTCTCTCCTGGGTCACATGAGGGCCCCGCCCAGAGTAACTCTAGAGCCAGTCGGCTGAGAAAGAATGATGCAGGCAAGAGTGTGTACTCTGCGCAAACTCCCTTCCTGGTCCCTCTATAGCAGTGGTTCTCAAAGTGCGTCCCTGTGGAACTCACGGGAACCGTGTTAGAAACGCACATTCTCAGCTTCCCTGACACCACCCTACTGGGATGGAGCCCAGCAATCTGTGTACGGGCAGCACAGAGCCTTCAAGGCCAAGAGCCTGCCTGGCCATCACATCCCCAGAGCGGGTACTTGCCCAGCCGCTTCTGCCCCACAGATGCGGAAGTGAGGGTCTTCCAGGAGGGCCCCAAGCCCTCTTCTGCCTCTGGTCTGTACCGAGGAATCCCGTGAGAACCCCACCTCTCACCCTCCAAATGGGGTGGATTGTGGAGTTCCCTGGGGGTGGGACCTGCTCCCCTTCCTCCTCCTCTTGGGCTCATCACATTGCGGAGGGCTTGGAACAGCCAGACCAGTTGACTGAGTGATGATACGAGCAAGGAGGATGGACACCAGTCCAAATAGCCAGGTCCCAAAGATAATCCCACACTAGCACAAGGGCCTGTGGTCTGAAGGCCTCACCCCAGGCCCATTGCTTGATACTGTAGCTACTTAACCCACATTTGGCTTTCTCTCAGAACACCTCCCCCCCATCTGACCCTCTCTCCAGCTATATGACCTGGGCCTTATTTCCTCTAAATTGTTGGGAGGTAGTGCACAGCTTGGACTTGTTAGTGAGGTACACTCATTCCCTCACTCACTCCAGCGGGACCAGGCCCTGCAGAGATGAATCCATTCTGGCCGGCACCCAGGAGCTCCCAGACGACACATAGGGTTCAGCAGAGGGAGTCGCCTCTGCCTGGGGGACTGGAGAGGAGGGGTATCCAGGGAGGGCTTCCTGGAGGAGGCAGGGTTTGAACAAGGTCCCAGGGTCAGGAGATTCAGAGGCATGTGGGTGCCCAGAAGGCAGAGTTCACCAGAGGCCCCTGCCCTGGAGAAAGGGGCAGGGCCTGGTGCTGAAGGCTTTGCTTGCTGCCGCTGCTTCATTAATGACAGCTAATTAGATCCAAGCCCATCGCCGTGGCAACACAGGGGCTGGTTGGAGTAGGGAAATGAAAGGAAGCTGAGAGAAGGAACAGGAATGCACAGCTGCTGAATCAGGGTGTCCAGGGATCACCCCCACAACACCACAGGTATCAGAGCCCCTCAGGGTGAGGTCAGCTGGGGTGGAGGCTGGAGACACCCCTGGGCAGGTCTGGTTCTGCTGTTGTTCCTCTGAGCTCCCATTTCAGACACTGATTTCTTTTCCTTTTGGGTATCGGCAGTCGTTTCGAGTGAATCTGGCTCAGAATAGTTTTTGTTAAGTGTGTAAGGTAGTTGGTAAAGGCCCATCTAGCCCTCCTCTTCATACCCCAAACCCCACCCACACCCCATGTACCTCCCTCCTCACCAAACAGCTCCCCTCCTCCTCCTCAGTCAGGGGAAGGCAAGAGGCAGGGATAGGAAAGGGCTCTGCTCCGCAAGGCCACCACCCCACTCCAGGAGCCAGCTGGGCACCCCCTGCCAGCCCTGGGGAACACGAATCCTCCCGACCCCCACCTAGTCTGCTGACAACGTCCCCATCTCTGAGGGAAGCCTAACAACCTGCTTGCCTACCTCTAGACACACTCCCACCCTGAGCCCCACCAAGATCACCTGCAAGACCTCTTGCCCACTTGGGGCCACTTGTGCTGGACCAGCTGGGGGACCAGTGATGAAAAAGGACATATGGATGGACAAATGGATGGATAATGAGTAATGGCTGAATAAATGAAAGGGTGGATTGATGATGGATGAATAAATAAATGGATGGAAGAACAGAATGATGAATCAACAACAAATGAACATAAATGGATACACAGACACATGGTCCAATGGATGAGAAGTTAATTGAGTTCTTATTTCATTCATTTGTTGATTAGTTTAACAAATATTTATTGAGTACCTTCCAGGTACCAAGCACTGTGCTGGGGACTTAAAGGTAAGAAAACAAGTCTGCGCCCTGCTGGGCACCACAGTCTATGTGGGAAGACAAGAGCTGAAAAAGAAATGACAAGTACAATGCTGGTTCAGGGGCAGCAGGTCTCATCAGGCTCCTGCAGGATGGGGAGGGGTCTCCAGCCTTTCACAAGTGCATAGCTCTAACATATTTGCCAGAAGAGTGTCTGGGCCCCAGAGCTGCCCAAATCAGAACACTGGGAACGCCATAATCTTAGAATCCTCACCATCACTAATGCAAATTGAACACTTTTCAGGTGTGAAAGCACCCCGCCATTGCTTTCCAAGCCCTGGCTCCTTTAATCCCCACAGGAGCCCTATGTCAAGGGCTTTGATATTGTTACTCCCCCATTTTACAAACAAGGAGACTGAGGCTCAGGGAGTCACCTAATTGGTAAGGGGTGGAGCCCAGGTGGCTGCCTCCAGGTCCCATGCTCTTAAAACCACCACCTGCCCTGGAGAGAGCCCCTCTCCACCTCCCCTCAAGCTCCCCTGCCTCCCTGGTGCCGTGGTTGCCTGAATTCCCTTTCTCCAGCCTCATCTGTATTGAGACAGTGAGGCAAACATATTCTCCTGACCCAGGACGGATTTGGTAGAAAACAAAATGCTGTCCACAGGCAATGCTGGGATCATGGAGGATCCTCTTCCCTGGGAACTGCACCCTGGCTAACGGCCCAGATGGACTGTCTGAGCTCCTGACCTCACTGATGTCCACGGGCATTAAATTAGTACTGAATGTTCCCAACCTAACGTGCTATCCATTTTGCTGATGGCTGCTGCCCTCCTCAGGTCCTCAGGTTCATCAATGAAATGAAAGTTCTAAAAGAGGGACTTCTGGGTATAGCCATTAAAAGGGCAGACTGTGGAGCCAGACAGCTTGGGCTCAAATCCTGGCTCTACCACTTACTGGTGGTGTGACCTCGAGCAAGACACTTCCCCTCTTGGGGCCTCAGTCTCTCCATCTGTTCTTGTCTGAGACCCCTTCCCTCTTCTTCCCATCATCCATCACTTCCCACGTCATGGCCTGTCCCTTACAGACCCTCCCTTCTAGGAGGCGGAGACTTCTCAAGGCTCCACAGAGTTCCCAGGCCTCAGGCAGCTGCAAGGACAGCGTCCAAGCCACAGGACTCCCTTGGGACTGGCTGTTCCGGTGGGCCCCAGAATTCTGGGGAATGTGCTTTGAGAACGGGAAGGAGAGATCAAGGGCCTAAGGAGTCCTTCCTGCCACAGGGCCACTGCCCTACTTAGGTTGGACCGTGTGCACCTGGAGGTGGGACTATGAGAGACACGACGCGTGTCCCAACTGTTCGGATTCATCCACGTGTCTGTGTATGCCCCTGCCAGTGGTCTTCTGTGGCCATGTGATACACAGCCCCTCTGTGGGTGACGGTCTGTGTGGTTCTGTGGCAGAGGTGGAAAGGGGCCACTTCAGTAAAAACCAAAACCAGCTATAGCTGAGCATTCACCATGTGCCAGGCACAGGTGAAGTACTTTACATCACTGTCTCAATTATCCTCATGAGCACCCCAGGAAGGTGTGGTAGACTGCATTTTTAGGTAGCTACCACAATACTTTCCATGCCACATGGTCTTCTTACAATGTGGCGTTGACACTCTTCCTACAGAGTGACGAGGTTTACGTTCCCTCTCCTTGAAACTGGGCGGACCTTTGTGACTACCTTGACCAACAGAGTACAGCAGAAGGGATACCGTGCGACATCCAAAGCTAGGCCATACACATGCCACGTACCTTCACCTTGCTCTCTTGGGTCACTCATTCTTAAAGGCCAGCGCCATGTTGTGAGGAAGCTCAGCCCACATGCAGAGGCCATGTGTAGGGTACTCCAGCCAACAGCCCAGATGAGGTTCTACTCAAATGCCAGCAGAAGCTGCCAGATTTGTGAGCGAGCACGCCTTCAAGATGAGTCCAGCCCAGCTACTGTCTGATTGCAATCGCACGAAAGACTCTGAGTAAGAACCACCTAGCTGAGAAAGCAGGCCCAGAGAGGTGAAGAAGCCACAGTTATGTAGCCAGTAAGTGGCAGAGCTGGGCTAAGAACCCAGGGTCTTTAATGTCCTGATGGGATGAATGAGGCAAGAGGATGCTTTCTGCACAGACCCAGATTTCATCTGTTGGCCCAGTGGGGTCCATCTGGGACCCCAACCTCTGTAGCACTAGAAAATCTCACCATCCTTCCAAAAACTATCTCTGATGGCTGAAAGGAGGACTGAGGGGGCAGCTGTCACTCCCTATGCTGGGGCTCAGGCCCAGCTTCTGGCAGCTCAATGATGCTGGCCTCCTTTCAGCCCAGAAGAGACACCCTACCCACTGTACTCCTGACCCCCTCACCTCAGGGAATGACATACATTCCCTATACCCTTGGTGGGGCCTTAATTTTACTGCCAGCTCATGTTTAGCGAGGTGCTGTTTCTTATGTATTATCTCATTTAATCCTCACACCAATCCTCTGAGTTATATATCACTATTATCACCACTTTACAGATAAGGAATCAAAGGCTCTGAGAAGTGAAGTAACTTGCCTGAAGTAATGAAGTTGGATGTGGCAAAGCTGGGATTTGACCCCCAGTAATCAGCATATCAGAGAAGTTGAGTGACTTCACCAGGGTCACAAAACACATAAATGAGGAGTTAAGCCAAGCCAGAGCACCTAGAATTAGACGGCAATGGGCTACATCCTCTTCTCCGGATGACTGGAAATAGAGATGAAAGTAGGCAAATAGGAGGAAGGTCTCTGTGTCTGTCTCCCCCACCCCCCGCCTCGCCACTATAATGCTCATAAAAGCAGAGACCAGGTCTCTCCATGTTCACAGCTGTGTGCCTGACATACAGGAGGTGCACCATACATATCTGACTGACTGACTTGCCCTGTGACTTTAGCCAAGTTGCTCCCCCCTCTGGGATTCAGTTTCCCCTCTGTAAACAAATGAGGGAGGAAGGAAGGTGCAGGTGGACTCTAAATTCCCCACCAGGCTCCCTGAGGGAGGTGGGTAGGTGAGGTCATGCTCAGAGATGGGGCATGGACAGCCTGACCTTCCTCCCTGATGGCAGGCGCCAGGATCCAGCCTTCTGGCCTAAGTGAGGAAGCTGGAGCTCCAGAAACTGCACTTCCTCTAGACACCCACAGGTGGCAACAGAGGCCCACATGGCAGGGGCTGCGGCGCATGTGGTTTGAATTTAACTCCAGTCTTGTTTCATGTGGGTTTTTTCCCCTTCTTCTCTGCCCTCCAACAACCACGCCTCCCCTTCCTTAATTTCAAGAAGATACAGCTGGATCTTCCAGCCTGGGAAGGAAGAGTTTCTTAACATTACGGATAATGGCCAGAAGCAGGAGGCGGGGGTTAGGGGGTAGGTGGATAGACAGACCCCAACAGATGTGAAAAACATCTCTTGAAGAGCTAGTAAGCTCTGAATTTACTCACCTCCAGGGCCGAAGAGGTTGGGACTGTCATCCCCATTTTACAGGCAGAGAAACCAAGACCCAGATCTGGGTTCCACATCTGGGTGGCGATGTGGGGTGGGGTGGAGGATGGGCAGGAATACCATTGGGAATCTGATGAAGCCTTCAAGTAGGATCTGCTAAATCTGGCAACCCTGGCTCCCAGGAAAAGCACCCACCCACCGCTGTGCACACTGCTGCTCACAATAGTGGTCTGGCCCCTGGTCCCAGCCCTGGCTCAGAACTTGTGGATGAGGTCTGCTTCCAGAGCCCTCCCATACGAGCTCTAAAAATTACTTCCTTCAAAATGTCTAAACCTTGCTCAGCATAGAACACTGTACAGGGAATCGAGACCATATGGGCAGGGCCCAGCACCACCATCTTCCAGCTGTTTCAAACATCCCTTTCCCTCAGCCTTGGTTTTCTCACTTCAAAAATGAGGATGAGCACCTACTGCACAGCAGGTGCTCTGCAAAGGAAGGCTCCCTTCCTTCACCTCCACCCACTCTCCAGCATACAGGGAGGCTGGGGTGAAGGATCGTGGGAACGGAAGTTATCCACTGCCTGTTTCCAGCCCCTCCTGTTCCCTCCCTCCTTCCCTCGAACCCAGGCACAGTAGGGGGGGGGTTCCATTTGTGTGTGTTGTTCGGGTGGGATGGGGTGTCCTGCCTCTGGAGCGGAAAATGATTCACTGGGCTGTGGGCCAGGCACCCTGGGAAAGGCCAGGCCAGCCTCAGGCCAGAGCCCTAGGGAGCCAGGAGGCAGGGAGGAGGGGGCAGGGCTTGCCTGAGCTGGAGATATAATCCTGGGGGCTCTCAAAGCTCCGCAGCCAGAAGAGGCCATCTTCCCCACGTACCACAGTGCCAGAAATTCTACTCAGACCAACAAAGGCCCAGAGAAGCTTGAGGTGTTATCAGCTCCTACAAACCTACTAATCTGACCTCTGTTCTAAGCACGGACGCTGCTGGAACAAGGCAGAGGTGCTCCCTTCCCTTTGGAGCTCACAGATGCATGCCTAGAACAGAGCCCACCAATAGTAAGTAAAATACATCTTTGTGTATCAGTGGATGAATGAAGCAAGCATCAGTGTAATGAATGTGCACAGCAAGTTTAGAATGTCCATGTTCAATCCTCCCTTGAAGGAGGGAGCCAGAGAAGGGACTGTTCTTTCCCATTTTACATATGGGCACTGAGGCCTGGAGAGGAAAGTGTCTCCTGACTCCAAGGGTAGCAGGCGGTCAGCTGAGGCTAGAACCAGGCCCTTGGGGCTCTGCTACCACAGCTTGTCCAAAGGGACCCAACCAGCTGGAAGGCATTATGGTCTCCACCTCCCTTGCCCCTACCCTATTCTAGGACCCAGGGGACACTCCCAGGAAGGGAGCAAGCTCTATCCATCAGTCACTCTGGCCCTAGAGTGAGCTCTGGTGACCCCTGCCCAACTCAGAGGCCAGGGAAGCCCCTCCCATCACACCAGACAAGTGTAGGGTGGTTGAGATGCGCAAGGAGAGTGACCATGCCCTGCTCAACGATCCCTCCATCCCAGCTTCGAGGGGGCTGTCACTGGGCTGGGGCCATGCTGGCAGAAGTGACAAGAGGCAGCCTCGGCTTCTAAGCCTTGCTGCACTGTATCAGCAACTAGTGACCAGCCGTAATGCCTGGGCAGTGTGTGTGTGTGTGTGTGTGTGTGTGTGTGTGTGTGTGTGTGTGTGTGTGTGTGTGTGTGTGTGTGTCGGGGTGTGTGTGTGTGTGTTGGGGGGGGTGGTACACAACAAGATTCATATCTAAAGGTCAGCCTGAGCCAGATCTAGGTTCCACTCTCGCAAGGCATCGGGGCTGGGACCACCACTGCCAGGAAGCTGCCCTGACAGCCCAGACCTGCCAACTCCCCTCCTTTTCTGAGCATCTTGGGCTTCTGGAAGGGCAGCCTTGAAACCTCAGACTTTCTCTAGGCTTACTATCGTCATATTGACAATAAGGGGCACCACTCAGAACTTCACAGTTTACAAAATGCCTGCAGGGCCTAATTTCATCCGATCCTCACAGCAACTCAGTGGGGAACCAAGGCTCAGGGAGGAGCCATAAGTTGCTCAGGTTCTCAAGACTGGGAGGTGGTGGGGCTGGGGCTCAAAGCACGCCCCCTCTTCCACTGACCTGCTGTGGGACTCTGGGTAAATCACTTAACCTAGCTGTGCCTGCAAACAGGAAGACAGCAATGGCATACAAATAGGAGTTGATCTCTCTCGAGGGGTTCCTATGTGCTGCTTACAGGTACTTATTTTAACCTCAAGATAAGCCTCCTGGGTGGGCCCTATCATTACCCTGCTTTACACAACAGGACTATGGGCACAGGGAAGTTAAGGGCCTGGCCCCAGGTCTCACAGCAGACAGGATTTGTGCACCCGGCGGGCCAAGGGGTCAGGATATCCACATCTATTCCACAGAGCAGGAGAGGGGACCCCTTCCAGCCCAAGGGAGTAACCCAGATAGCAGCCCAGGCCCCCAGCACAAGGAAGACACTCCTACTGCCTTCTTCACAACAGTGGGAACTGACCACAGGGTGAAGTGAATCGTGCACTCATGCAGCTGTTTCAAATGCCATGGAGAAACGTTCAGTGTAATATGAAATGAAAGCAGCAAGGAGTATATATACCACGCCATCTCAGCATCATGAAATACATATGTGTATATGCAAAGAGAAAAGCCTGCACTGATGGCTGCCCTGACCTCTGGGAAGCCCACATCTGTGCCCCAGTTTCTTCATCTGAATAATAGAGAACATAAAGGGCTTACTTAGACAGTGTCTGGAACAAAGATCTCTCAATAAACATTGGCTGTTATGAATAACCAGAGAACCTTAGAAGGCAGGTCCTCTCAGAGGTAATCTGGACCAGCCCCCTCCCAGGGCAGGCCTCCCTTGGCAGCTCTTTCTTGCATACCCCCAGGACCAAGGAGCTCACCCCTTACAATGGTACCCTGGTAGCTCCTGCTATTATGGGCAGGTCTGCTTGGGAGAAAGCCCAAGCTGGGCTGGGCCCCTCAGTCCCTGAGTGGCCTTAGCATTGGATGGTGGTGACCTTGGGAAGGACCATCCATCTCCCATTCTAAATCCTCTGTCTTAGACCTTCCTATGGGGCAGTTCTCCAGGTGCAAGGTTGGGAGGGGCTTTCTGGGTGGCTCTCTTGTCCCCAGCCCAGGAGACCACTTCTGTCCTTCCCACTGTCTCTGGGATAACTGAGAAGCATTTGCTGCAACACTTTGTGCCTTTTCCCTTTTCTCCTTTGGAAAACAAAGAGAAGCCGGCTGGGTCTGACCTCCTCCCTGCCCCACCCCCAACCCCTCCATCCCCCAGGGGAGGGAGGCCCTCTCTGCCTCCTCCCTTGACTAGTGGAGAACCCCAAGAGGAGGGGCCCTGTGAGCTGGCTGTTGCCATGGCAACGGCAGCCCTGGAATTTGACCACTGGGGCCCAGGAGTGGGGGGTGGGGAGTTGGTACAGGCCATGCTGGGGGCAGGGAGGAGGGTCCAGAGGCCCAGGAAAGCCAAAAAAAGCAAAGGCAGAGCAGGGGTCCGGCTCCTTCCATGGCCTCAGTTTCCTCATCTGTAAATGGGAAGAGGCTTGGACCTCAAGATCTCTCTTTCCAGCTCTAATCTAAACTGGAATCTGGGTGAGGGCTAGGGGTGGGGGAAGTAACCAGAGCAAGGTCAGTTGCCCCTTTGATGGACAGAGACCCCAGGGGACAGAGACTCGTCCCAGGTCACATAGCAAGTCCAGAGCAGTACCAAGACTAGACCCTGGGGGGGTGGTCTGTCCACTGTGGCTTCCCTATTTCTCCACTGGAGAGGACGAAGGATGCCTGCTTCGTGTCTGGGGGAAGAGGCCCTCCAGGAATGGCTATGGCTGGGCTGGGCCCACAGTCCTGAGACAACAGTGTGCCTACCCCAACAACCCCCTGCATTCCTGGACCCCGCAGGCTGGCAGAGGGCCTGCCCCCCACACCCCCTGCTTGCAGTGCCAGGCTGCAGTGGGTATTTTTATTTTTTTTAATTTTTTTGTGGTACGCGGGCCTCTCACTATTGTGGCCTCTCCCGTTGCGGAGCACAGGCTCCGGACGCGCAGGCTCAGTGGCCATGGCTCACGGGCCCAGCCGCTCCGCGGCATGTGGGATCTTCCCGGACCGGGGCACGAACCCGTGTCCCCTGCATCGGCAGGCAGACTCTCAACCACTGCGCCACCGGGGAAGCCCTGCAGTGGGTATTTTTAAATGGGTGCCCGCCCCTCTCCGCCTTCCCGCCTGACCAGTCCAGGAACACAGTGAATTCTGCTGCCAGCCCCACTCCCTTTCAGCCAGGCCTGAGTAGGGGCTAGACCCACGGCCATCCTCTGTGTCCCTGCCTTCAGACAGCCCTCTCTTGCTGCCTCCTTCCTCACAGTCAATCCTGGGATCAGGGTGATCTCCAGGGCCCCTTCAGCCATGATAGTTTAGGCCCAGAGAGGGATGGGACTTGTCCAAAGTCACACAGCACAGATGAGGATTTGGGAATGCTATGCCACCAGCCTGTGCCCCATCTCTAACTGTCCATCAAGTTATACTGGTGCTGCCCCAAGGCTTCCTCACCCTCACCTCTCTGACATTGATCCTCAACAGCCACAGCCTTGCTCCCCCAGGGGGTCCTCACACCTACCTCAGAAAGATGCTCCCATTCTGACCAAGTCACTCCTGAGCTTAAAATGCCAGCCGTCTGGGAGAAAAATAGAGTTGGAACCGTAACTCACACTGCACACCAGGGTAAATTCCAACTGGATCAAAGATTTAAATGTAAAACAAAACAAGAAAACATAAAATACCAGAAGAAAGCATGGGAAAATCGCTTTATAAGCTTGGAGAGGGACAGGCCTTCCTAACCATGACTCCCAATCCAGAAGCCATAAAATAGAAACTTGATAAATTAGACCACATAAAAATAAAAACTTATGCATGGCAAAAATACACTATAAACAAAGTCAAAAGTCAAGTGACAAGTCAGGAAAAAATATTTGCAATTCATAACCCAGACAAAGAACTAACCTCCTTACTATTTTAAATGTTCTTAGAAATTGGTAAAACAAAAGGCCAACAACCAAACAGAAAAATGGGCAAAGGATGCAAACAGTTCACAGAAAAGAGAATCCAAATGTCTCTTGGATATGCGAAAAGATGCTCAGCCTTACTCATGATAAAATAAATGCAAATTAAATACACTGAGATACCATTTCACCCATCAGATTGGGAAAACACCCAAAGGTCTGACTTGGTGAGGCTGTGGGGAAGAGGTCTCTTTCTCAGGTGGTGGACCCCCGTGGAGAGCATCAAAATTAGAATCACACATACCCTCTGTCCCAGCAATTCCATTACCAAGAAACTGCCCTAAACGTACACCAGCCCCCATACAAAATAACCTATGAAAAAGCTCATTCACTGCAGCACTATTTGTAACAGCAAAAGACTGAAAATGACCGAAATATCTTTTAAAATGTGGTTAAATACAGTTCGGTAATCTGTGCCATGAGACACCACGCAGTACAAGAAGGAATATGGAAGTTCTCAGGACACTGAAAAGGCAGATCTGCAAGCGATACTCAGTGGAGGGCAGTGTGGACCGTGTGCCATCATCTGTGTGGCAAGTGGGGAAAGATGGTGCATTTGCTGGTGTTTACACATAAAAGGATTCACAAGAACTAATAACCAAGTGTCCCGAGGTACGGCAGGGTGGCTACTGGCGGAAAGGAGACCTTTTACCCATTCTAATTTTTCCTAACCATGTGAATAAATTATCTATTCAAAATTTTATGTCTATAGACTGAATTTTTTAAAAACTTCACCTCACAGTCTGGCCTTTAAGCTTGCTCCAGGCTCACATCTCAGCTTTGAACAGCCTTTGCAGCCCTCATCCTCCTTCTCTCCCATCAAAGGCTTTGCTGCAGCCTCTTCCTCAGGAACCATCCCTTCTGTATGCCCCCTCCTGGGTAGGAACCCTCTGGGCTCCCCCGGCCACCGCGCATCTCTGTCCCAGCCCTGATCACCCCTGGGATACCTATCTGTTTACGTGTCTGCACACTGCCCTGTGTCCCTGCCTATATACAGGACCGAGTCCTGAGGGGCTCTGCGTGAATGAAGACCGAATGGAAGAATGGGGGCTGCTCTGGAACCCTGAGTTTAAAGCCTTTGTTTCTGCTTTCTCTCTCCGTTCTAACTGGTCTCCTCTTGGACAATTCCAGTCCCATCTGTGAGCTCCTCCAAGACGCTCTCCCTGCCCACCCTGCAGTCACAGAAGGGCTCGGCACTCCAGCCCTTTCTGCAGAGAATTGCTAAAGTCCTCCTTCACAGGCCACCTCCCCACCCACCCACTCCTTAGGTTGAGCGACCTCAGGGCTGGGCTTTGACTCAACCAGAGTGTGGACATGAGTCCCCAGCCTGGATGAAGGCCCAGAGGCTAGAACTCGCTGGGCAACCCTGGCAATCCTGCTCCTCTCTGGGCCACAGATACCGTCTGTAAAGTGAGGTGGGCAACAGGCAGCTTTACAGCAGGGTGAGGATTTCTGCCAGTGAGAATCCAGCAGAGCCCCAAGCCCACAGAATCCCACCCCATATCTGTGTATCTCCTTAGCTCTGTTCCTAGGGCAGTTGCCTGGTGGGGCGGGGAGAATTTTGAGCCTCCCCTGGGAAACTCAGCTTATCCCTCCTCCCACAAAGATGACTATCTAGGCTATTCTTGGTAATTCCATCCACTCTCTCCACCCCTGGGACCCCAACTCAGCCAGGCCAGGCCACCACCCTCCTTTCTACTTCCAACTTGCTGTATGATTTCCCACTGATCCCCACTGGTCAGTGGTCCAGCCCAGCTACCAGAGGCATTATCATGTTTGATTCTCACCCAAACCCTGTAATAGGTGCCATCACAATTATCCCCATTTTACAGGTGCATAAACTGAGCCACAGAAGGACTAAGTACTTGCTCATGGTCACACAGCTAAGAGGAAGAGCAGGATTTGAACCTCAGCCACCTGGGTCCCATCTGTTCTAATCATTACACCGGCACAGCTGGATACAGGATCAAGTGCAAGCACTCAGGCTGACCCCGACCCCCTGGCTGACCTGGCCCTTGCTGACCCACCAGTATCAAATTTCCCCACCTGTATCCTACTCTGGCTGCATCGTGCTCTGGCCATAGTAGTTCCTCCAACCCATCACACTCTTTTTCTTTTTTTTTTTTTTTGCGGTATGCGGGCCTCTCACTGTTGTGGCCTCAGGGAAGCCCCCATCACACTCTCTTACACCCTAGGCTTTGGCACGTTGCTGGTCTCTGCCAGGTGCACCCTCCGCTATCTTTATGCTCGGCAACTTCCTACTCATCCCACTTTTTTTAACATCTTTATTGGAGTATAATCGCTTTACAAATGGTGTGTTAGTTTCTGCTTTTTAACAAAGTGAATCAGCTATACATATACATATATCCCCATCATCCCATGTTTTTGGTGGCCAAAGAAGTGGGAGCATAGGCTGCGTGGTGGGCCAGGTTAGGCTAGTGCCCAAGGTGGGCAAAGCCTGGTTCCTGAGGCCTTGGACTTACCAGGCTCAGAGCTCAGGCTTTCTCCTGCCAACACCTGTTCACACTTCCTTTTACTCACTCTCAATTCTGGGCAAGTCTTCCTGATTCTAACCTAAATTACCTCACCCCAGAGGAGCCAGTGGGTCTCCTGGACCTCTAGAGAATTTGCCTCCACCTGTCTCCCGGTGACTGAGTGAGCTGTGCCGGACAGCATGCCCTCTGGGAGCATGCCTGGCTACTAGCTCCTACCTTCCACAAAGGGCCTGCACTTGCCCAGGCATCAGCACTTGGCAATCAGGGTCTTCCCACCATTCTGACAGGTCATCCTCCTAGTCACGTGGGGCCCAGCCCAGCGCTAGAGGCCCCTGGTGGGGACACTGCTTGCTCATAGGAGCCCCAAGGTAGGGTGCTCCATCAGCCTGGCTCCCTCTGGAGACCTGGTCCCCAACAGAGTCTGTCCCTGCCCAGGGAGGCTGGCTGGGCGGAACTTCTTTTTTTTTCCTTTTTGGCTGAACTTCTGAGCCTGCAGAGAAACTGAAGGGAGAGGCTTATCCAGCTCTAAACCCTCCACCAGAGCCCCTCTGCCCCAAACAGAAATTCTCTGCCTGAGTCTCAGGTGGCTTCATGGAAGTACATGGTGGGGAGATGTGGTCAAGGGGGCAGACACGCTCCCCCACCTTCACTTAAATCAACGAGGTTCCAAGTTGACCTAGTTTATAGCTCAATGTCAAGATTCCTCTACAAGAAAGGGTTCTACTATTTTTAAAAGCTTGGAAATTACTGCCCTGGGATCAAATCCAGACTTTCAGTGCTGGCCTTCCAGACTCCCCAGGAACCACCCAACTTCTTCAGAACCAGGGAGCTTTCATGGTAACCTAGACGCACCAGAGCTTTTCCATCATAGGCCTCTGCCTTCCTGGTTCTTTCTGCCTGAAGGCCCTTGGCCCCATTCCTGTCTGCCAGGGCCTTGCTCGTTCTCCAAGGCTCTAGCCACTGCCCCACATTAGCCTCCCTCACCCTCCTTCTGATTCTCAGTTCTCAGATGGGGCTTCCTAGGGCAGGAACCCCTTCCTGTTTCTCCCATAGCCCACGTGCTCACCCTGCACGTACAGGCACTAGCGGATGGCAGTGGAATTGAATTTTATAGGTTACCCTGAGCTCTCCAAATGCATTACCAGGCTGATCCCAGAGTTAATTACCCAGGGCTAACTATAAAAGCTAGAGGCAGCTGTGCAGTCAGCTCAGTTATTCCACCAGCGACAATGAGCACCCCGGTCCTCAGACAAATTGCCAGGCTTACCCCTGGCAGTGAGGTCCTGCTCCAGGCAGAAAGCAGGCTGAGGCCCTCTCCCCCGTCACCTGGTTCTGGTGTCCGCTGCCCAGCCCAGCCCCATGTTGGACACGCGGGGGTTTCAGTGCAGGGGGGAACTGCTCTGTTCACATCTCCCCAGATGGATAACGCCACTTATATCACCCGTTGACATCTGGCCGCCCATATCTACTACCACTTCATTGTCATTAAACCTTGCTCCAGGCCAGGTATGAGGGGTTCTCAGGCTAGGTCCTCACTTTTGATTATCTGCCCAGATGTCTTTGTCAGTACAGAAGTCTGCTGGAGAGTGTGTGTGTGTGCGTGTGTGTGTGTGCGCGCGCGCCTACCTGTTGTGGACCTCAGGCATTGCTCTTGTTGGGGTGTATGGGAGTCTACAGTCAACTTGCCCCACAGCACGGGAATTGGTTTTGCCGTGTCCCTCCTCCAGTCTGCAGGCTCTGCCGGGGCTCCTGTGCATCTCCAGCTGGAGCTCAGAGACCAACACTGGCTGTTTCTTCCTCAGCGCCCATGGCCCAGGTCTGGCCACACAGAAGGTGACCTGATGACTGAGGGGAGGGGGCCACAGTGCTGCCTGACGACCAAGAATTAAACTCGTGCAACAGGGCTCAGGGCTAGGGGCCCAGAAGGAGACAGGGCAGGAGGCCGGGGATGGGGGAGGCAGTCTGGGCTGGCTGTGGGTCCGGGCCTCTCTGGGCTCTTTGTCCAAATATGGAAGGATTTTTTGTCTCCATTTGAGTCACGCCGGCCATGGCCCAAGAGATCTGCTTTCCAGATACTGCAGGCGGGACTGCGCCAGCACTGCCTGGCCTGCACCCCCGCCCCCAACCCTCCTTTTCCTGCCTGTGGCTCAGCTCAGCACCCTTCCAACCTCCTGGGCCAGAGCTTTCTCCACCGGCCGAGAGCGCAACACCTACCTCAGCAGCTCTCCAGCACCAAGAGAAAGGTCCCTGGGTCCACAACGGGAGGAAACATTCCCTCTGTCTGCTCATCACCTACTCTCACTCCCCAAGGGCACCTCCTATTCAACTGAGCCACTCAACTAATATTTACTGAGCAACTACTATGTGCTAGTTCCAGGGACTAGGACTGTGGACTGTGAATCCTGCGGGCTCCCCATGTCCACTCTCTCCTCCTACGTGCCCACCTTGGTGATGGCACCACCCCTCACCCCGGCAGTCCTGAAATCCAGGAGCCTGAGTAACATTCATGGATTCTGGAACCAGACTGTCTGCACTTGGATTCCAACTCTTGGTTAGCTTTCCTAACCTGTGCAAACTACTTCACCATGCTGTGCCTCGGGTTCCTCATCTGTGAAACAGGGAAATGGTCCCTCCCCAAGGCTGGTTGCGAGGATTAAATGAGTGAACATGTGCACAGGGCTCAGACTAGTGCCAGGCACACAGGAAGGGCTTTACAAGCTTTGCTACCGTGACTGGTGACTCTCCACCCCCTGCGCTATATTCACGCAGGTGCTGTGGACTTTCCATCAGCTCCCTCCCTGTTCTCTCTGCATTAGACAAGGTTCTCTCCTGCAACCCTGGAGGGAGGCCGGCCTTGGTTCCAATACCACCTCACTCCTCCTGAGCTCAGTTGTCTGAACTTGGCACCTCACCCTCTCTGGGCCTCAGTGTCTAGGTCCCACCCCCACCCTCAATTGCTACTGGCTTGGAAAGTACCCTTTGTTCATCTGCCTGGTTGCTCGGGCCTGTGATTGCCCAGGGCAGAGCCCACAAAGGGCTGGGCACGGGTGGTGGGAAGAGCTCAGAGTAGCCTGGGAACTCCCCAGGGCCACTGCCCGTGTGCCAGGAACAAGAGGGCTTGGCACAGGTGACGTCATCTGACCAGAACCAAGCACTGGGTCACCGGGTAAACTGCAGGCCACACCCACATCTCCACACCCCAGACTTCTTGAGATCTGTCCACCTCCACAAGCAGAGAGGAGCTGAAATAGCTGTTGAGTCCTGCGTAGCGGAGGGGTCCTGACACTCAGGCGAGGATGCCGAGGAGACACCGCCCTATACAGGGCCCTCTTCCTGAGGCCTGGTTCTGGCCAGGGGCCTCCGTCGGCCTCTGTAGGAGTCCGAAAGATATAGGAGGTCAGAGGAGACAAGAGACAGAAGGAGCGAGACAGGGAGGAGGACAGGGTGAACAACAGAGGAAGGAGGAGAAAAGAAAGCAAGGCGCCCCCAGTGATGGAAAGGTCTGCTATGAGTAGAGGAAAGAGGTGGAGGAGGGAGGAGGCCCTCCCAGCCCAGGGCCGGGGTCCAGGTGACGAGGTGGGGCAGGCAGAGGAACGGCTCACCCTGCCCTCCTGCCCTCGTCCTCTTCCAGCCGCTGGGCCAGGCCAGGCCCAGGACTATTTTTAGCCGGGGCTGAATTTAGCTGTTCCCTCGGAAATTCCTCACCCGCCCCAGGCAACGCCCCCGCTGGCCTTGGGGAGAAGCCTGGAAGCTCTGGTCCAGGCAGGAGGGGAGAGGAGGGCCCAGAAGCAGCAAGAAGCTAGAAGGATACTTAGGCCTCTGAGGAGAAAACCAAAGCTCAGGAGCAGGCCCCAAATCTGAATCACTCCTCTCCCTACAACCTCTGCCTCACTCTCCTCCAGGAAGGCCTCCAAGATTGCAGGGCCACACAACAGCACTTGTCTTGGGGTCTATGGTACAAATATTATGAGGATACTTTGTCTTCAATTACAAACTACTCTGAGCACTGCTAGCAAGG
Organism: Pseudorca crassidens; assembly: GCF_039906515.1. Taxonomy (NCBI): domain Eukaryota; kingdom Metazoa; phylum Chordata; class Mammalia; order Artiodactyla; family Delphinidae; genus Pseudorca; species Pseudorca crassidens. The sequence continues at coordinate 52,030,896 of NC_090304.1, read as the reverse complement.
CTCCCTCCCTGTCCACCTACCACTCTTCCCCCAATTCCTGAGAACCTGCAGAATCCAGAGCTCTCCTGGGCTCTGCCACATCTGGGACTCCCCCTGTACAGATGTGGAAACTGAGGCCAAGTGCCGTGCCTTGGGTCATAGCCAGCCAGGCAGGATGGGCCTGCTCCTTCTCTCTCCCACATGCTCCCTACCCAGGCTGGTCCCAGAAAGGCTGGATTGGGGGTGCAGCCTGGAGCTCTGCTGTTCTCTGGTGACCCCTGACCCCACTGAGAAGCAGGGCACTTCCGCTGGAGCAGAAGGAAATGGAAGTTAGACAAAAAGCATATGGGGCACAGAGACAGGGTCCTGAGCTGGCTCAGAGGTCCCTCATCCTTCCAGAAATGCAGAGGAAAGTTCTGCCCGGAGGCAGGGGGATGACTCAGATGACCCTGCATCTTGTCCACTGCCTCATTCTCTAACTCCAATAAGAGAGGTCAGCCCTACTCCCCCTACCCCCGTTTTGAATAGGGCCTCTGAGCCTAAATTTTACCTACAAATTATCTCCCTAGGAAGTTCTTTTCCCTCCATCCCTCCATCACGTGGCTCCCCTAAGCTCAGGCTGCTTCTCTTCATGTGCCCACCGCGCACTGTTCCTCCTCAGCTCTTTATCTTCCACGGCTCCCCACCGCCCACAGCACAAAGCCTCGGCAGTTTAACTAGGACTTGAGCCAGTTTAACCTGGCTCCTGTACACACAGTCCCTCCCTGTGTTGTCTGGTCCAACAAGAGACCTCCTGTCCTCTTGGCCCCAGACATACATCGAGGCTTCTCTTTCCTGGCTGGCTCAGCCCAATTCTCTAAAATGCCGAGTGACCCATGTCCCCTCCCCTCTCAAGAACTCCCAGTGGCCCCTTAAACCCAGCTCTGAGGTGCATGGGCAGACTGCTGGGCCTGGCCCACTACTGCGCGGCCTCGGGCGAGACCTCTTCCCTCCCTGGGCCTTCATCTCCCCTCTGAATAATGAAGGGGTGAGGGGTGGTTAGAAGACACACTGGTTTCTAAGGGTCTTTTCGGGTGGACCATCCCGGCATTCAAGGCCCTGCCCCTCTTCTTCCTTCTCCTGCCTCCTGGCCTGCCAAGAAGTTGGACGTCTCACCACCAGGACCCACCCCAGGGAGACAAGGAGAGACAGAGGTGGGCAGTGAGGAACCAGGAGCAAGACCTCAGTGACACAGGCAGCCAAGAAAGATGGAGCCAGTAGGATTTTTGGGGGGGGAGGGGGGGTCCCTTCCCATCCTTCTGCCCCTTCCCTTCACATCTGCTCCTCGACCTCCAATGCCCTGTCCTGGGAAAGGACTGGATGTTTGTCCAAGGGGGCTTGGGGGAGGGGTCTCAGCAGTCCCAGGAGGCCAGGCTATGGGGCTGGCTGGCAGCCAGGACCCCAGTCCTCCCTCCCTCTGCTCCATGCTGCTAGGGAGCAGGGCCTGCTCACCCCCTGGGAACCAATAAACAGGAAACAGACACCAACCTGGTGCTTGCTCCCTCTGCCTGGCCCCCACCATCACAGTTCCCCAACTGCCCTCCCATTGGCCCAGGACCTGCCCCGCCCCTCCCCAGCCCCAGAATCTCAGAACCAAGAAGTAATGATCTCAAGTGAACGATCAAAATCAAGTTAAGAGGAAGCCTTCTGGGAAAAAACTCAAACTCCTTCATCTTGAAGCCATGAGATTCTACACTCTGAACCAGTAATCTCAGAAGCGCACACTTTAAAGTGGCCACAATTCTGAGAGCTTCCAGACCTGAGGTCATGGGCTGAGGGTTCCGTAAGTATTCTCTTCGGCCCTCACGGTAACTCCATATCATCCTCACTTTGCAGAGCAGGAAACTGAGGCTCAGGGCTGAGATGCAATGACTTGTCAGATACCACCCAGCTGTGAGTCAGTCAGGTCAGAGAGGTCAACCCTTATCAGTCTGACCCCAAAGCCCAGGGCACACAGACGGCAGACTCCCTGCCTTAGAGGCGCTCTCAGCCCAGAATGGTAAGCGGAGGGGACTGAGACCCACTTCACAGGCTGGTTCCAGCGGGTCTGGGGCTTTGACTCTGCTCTGCTCGCAGGATGGGGCTGGTGGTAACAAAACGGGAGGGGGAGCTGGAGAGAGGAACAAGGTCAGTGGGCATTTGGCTCCACTTCACTGTCTAGTCCCTCTCCCTCCGCCCACCTCCAAAGGCCCAGGCTGCTGGGCCACTAACCCTACAGATGTAGCCAGGACCCCACCAGCCCTCCTGTCCAGAGCTTTGTCCTGCTTCATGGCTGGAAAGAGATAACGAGAATCTGAGCAACTTGGAATCAATTTCTCTTAGAATCTTAGAATCCTAACATCTTAGCATCTTTTTTTTTTTTTTTTTTTGGCGGTACGCGGGCCTCTCACTGTTGTGGCCTCTCCCGCTGCGGAGCACAGGCTCCGGACGCGCAGGCTCAGCGGCCATGGTTCACGGGCCCAGCCGCTCCGCGGCACGTGGGATCCTCCTGGACCGGGGCACGAACCCGCATCCCCTGCATCGGCAGGCGCACCCCCAACCACTGCGCCACCAGGGAAGCCCACATCTTAGCATCTTAGTCATGGGGGAGGAACTAACATTTCTTGAGGAAACCCTCTTGGCATTATTTCATTTAATCTTGATAGTAATCCTTGGCGGAGTAAAGGGGTAATGCACCCATTTTATGGATTCAGAGGGGTCCATAAATGGTTGCCCTGGGTCTCAAAGCCAGCCTGAGAAGAGAAAGAACGCGGACCATGCTCCTCACCCTCCACGCGCCATCCTTCAGGTGCCACTTCCTGGGCAGCACCTCGGCCCCTCAGGGCGTGAAGGGACCTGACAGGCCCTCTGGTCCAACCCAGCACCAGGGTCGCCGATCCCCAACATGGAGCTCCCAGCACATGGGAATAGGGAGTTCCTCGCCATCCGCCCCGAGTCAGCCCGGGCCAGCCCAGCAGAGATGTGATTCCCACCCCCATCCTAGATCCCCCTCTTTGCCCTGGCTCTAAACTCTCCTGCCAACTGCTCTTCTTGGGAGCTGCTTTATCCCAATTTTTAGCCAGCCACCCTAGAAGCCAAGCCCATCCACAGGGGACCCATTGGCTCTTCTGTCCCTCTCCCACCAGAGCAGGGCTCGGCCACCCTCTGGACCCCATCCACATCGAGGGCTAAGACCCTTGCTGAGAACTCCTGACAAGCAGGGATGATGTCCAAGCTTTCCCTGTGTGTCCCTATTGCCCATCAAGGGGCTCAACAATTGCTGAATGAATGAAAAAATGACAAATGATCAGGGAAAGAAATGAATGCAGGATAAAAGCAGTGGGCCTGCGTCCACCAGCTCTACCCTGTGCCAGCATCTACCCTGGGCTCTGGCTTCCAGGAGCCGACAGCCTGACCCCTCTGCTCACCTGTCACAGGCAGAATAATGGCCCCCAAAGACGTCCACATCCTAATACACCTATGAATATGTTATCCTACGTGGCAAAAAGGACTTTGCAGATGTGAGTAAAGATTTTGAGATGGGAAGATTATCCTGGATGATTCAAGTGGGCCTAGAGTAATCACAAGGGTCCTTATAAAAGAGAGGCAGGAGGTTTGGTTTAGAGTGAGAGAGAGATCTGAAGATGCTATACTGTCGGCTTTGAGACTGGAGGAAGGGGCCAGGGGCCAAGAAGTGCCGGCAGCCACCGGACCTGGAAAAGGCAAGGAAACAGGTTTTCCCCTAAAACCTCCAGAAGGAACGCAGCCCTGCTAACACCTTAATTTTATCCCAGTGAAACCCATTTTTTCTGACCTCCAGCACTGTAAGATGACATTTGTATTAAGTCACTAAGCATTACAATTTGCTACAGCAGCAATAGGAAACTAATACACCACCTATCTGCCAGCCTAGACCCTGGTATTAGCTCGTGTGCCTCCCACCTCAGGTACCTCTGGAGACTCCCCTCTTCCTCTCTCCCTGCCCAGGGAGTGTCTCAGAGCCCTGTGACTTCCCCAAGCCCCAGAGGAAGTGTTAACGTCCCAGCAGTGGCAGCATCAACACTTCTGTGCACAGGCTCCAGAGTGAGCCCCACAGCTCACAAGTGCGGGGAGAGGCCCCCCGCTATGTGTGTGGAGGGGTGCAGAGCAGCAGCTGGTCGTAGGCAAAAGGGCCCTGGGGGCCAGGCCTGGGTGAGTCCCAGCCCCACTCTGAGCCTCGGTCTCCTCAGTGGCCTAAGGGGGCTGCGAGCCCCACACCGGCACTTCAGTCTACAAGTTGGGATCCTACTAAGGACAGCTGTTGCCTCTCCTAGCAGGAGAGGAGGTTTTTCCTGGTGCCCAAGAACATGGAGGAATCCATGGCTCTGAGAGGGGAAGGGTCTTACTTAAGGCCACACAGCAGGAAAATGGTGAGGCTAAGGCTGGAACCGACATCTCCTGACCCCTAGTGCAGACCTCCATGTGTCATACCAAGTCATCCCTTGTGAGCCCCATAGCTACTGGAGCGGGGCTCAGATATCCTGGCTGGGGCCCTAGGCCCCTGCATGTCATGGGCTGGGGCCCACTCACAGCTCAGAGTGTGGCAGCCTGGCAGTCTTCCTCTGCCTCTGTCCACCCCTGGAATGCCTCAGAGGCCTGGGGGTGGGTAATGGCGGGGGAGTTGCATGAAGTATCAACTCCCATGGGGGGGGGCATGTCTCTAATAAGCTTCTGCTTCCCAAGGGACCCAGGGCCCCCATTTCAGGGCCTGCCAGCAAGGCGCCAGGCCGCCTGGGCACATTTCCCAATAAGTACGCCAGAGCTGTGAGCCTTTCTGGGAAACATAGGCTCCCCCTTCCCCCGCCCTACTACCAGCAACCCTGCCAACTCTGCTCAGTGGGAACTCTGCGGGGACAATGTATGGCCTAGGAGTCAGGACACCTTGGGCCAAATTCCATACTTGAGACATAGGGCCTTGGGTAAGCCTCTGTCCGCTCTGGGCCTGCTTCATCCGTGTACTGGGATGCCCACCTAGCTAGAGGACGAGATGGGAGGGACAGGGCTGCCTTTGGGTGGTGTGAGCTCCCTGTCTCAGCTAACATGCAAGCTGCAGCTGACAGGTGTCATAGTGGCTGTGGAGAAGACACCAGTGGGATAAGGCACTGTCACTTGCCTCACTGGGGCCCTGGGAACCTCCATCCTCCTAGCCTTTGAGTCACACCAACAGAGGTCTACAGGGGGCAGCTAGTGCAGCGTAAAGCTCCAGTCTACCCTGGGGGTTTTGTCAATCTCCCCTCCTCACTCTCAGTGACCCACCACACACTGCCCAGGCATAGGAGCTGGAGTAGCTCTTTGTTCACCTTGAATGCTGGAGTCCAGGCCCTCACAAAGCCCTCTGGGCTGCAGCAGAAACCCACCACCCTACTGCCTCTGCCCCAGCCCAAGCCACCATCATCTCTTGTCCAGATTATTCCAGTGGCCTCCTGATCAGCCTCCCTGATCCACCCGCCCCCCCCCCCACGGCCTCTGCAATCTACCCCCACAGAGTAGCCCGAGCAGACTTGTGAAAGCCTAAGTCAGATTAGGTCACTGCTCTACTCAGAACCTTGCAACAGTGCCTGCCCCAACTCACCTCAAGTAAACACGGAAGACCTCCTATTGGTCTGCGAAATCTACCTCATCTGGCCCCAACCCACTTCCACCCTCCCTTAATTCTGACCTCATCGCCTACTTAACTCCATCCACAGAGTCCTCTTGACTTCTACCTCAAGGCCTTTGCACTTGCTGTTCCTCTCTTCACCTCACAGATAGCCACCTGTCTTGCTCCCTCCAGGCCTCTGGTCCAATCTCATGTCCTCAGAGAGACTTTCTCAGATCTCTTAATCTAACAGAGTACCCCTCCCTGTCCTTCTCTAGTCCCTTATCCTGGTTTCTTTTGTTCCCCAGCCCCCATCTCTCCCTGTAGCGCAATGTATCCATTTACAGATAGGTCTCCTCACTAGTCTGGAAGCTCCATGAGGTCAGGCCTTTGTTTTGCTTGCTGTTGTATCCCAGGGTCTCGGAGAGTGCCTGAGTGTCTAGGGGTTCAGTAAGTATTTGCTAAATGGACGAATGCATTGCCTTATCAAGGCTCACCCAAGTCTCTGAAACAAACTCCTAGGGCACACAACTTAACATATTCTTTCCCACCTACCAGCCTCTGCCCATGCTATGCCCTCCTCCTAGAACCCCTCCCTCTCTTCTCTGGATGTTCAAATTCTCCCAGTTTTCAAAGCCAAGCTCCAGACAGAGGCTCCTTCAGGAAGCCTCTCCTGCCAGCCCCCAGGCCACTCCCTCAACATCCTAAAGCCCCTTCCAGGCTGCTACTAGATCCTGAATTCTCTTGAGTGTTTCGGCGCCCCAGGCAGCCTGGGGATGCCTCCACCCCACTGCGGGGCAGCATGTGTAGCCTGAAAGATCACAGATGGGCGGGGAAGGAAGCAGGAGGGGCAAGTTCCTACACTGGGAGCCCCCTGGGGACAGGATTAGCAGCAGCCTCCCAGCCTCCCAAACCCAGCTGGTCCTGGAAATGTGGGGCTGGAAAATGTCAGACTCAACTCTGGTCCATCCCCCAACTCTTCCCTGTGGTGAGGGGAGGACAACCCATTCCTGGGCCACACTCCCCCAGTAGCCCAGGGCGCTTAGGAAGGAGTGGGTGGGGGCAGGGAATAAACAGAGGAAAGGGACAGCCCTGTGCCTGTCCTCCCCCTCCCACCCTCCTCCTGCTGGGTGACAAGACATTTAATTATAGATATTTGGTACCACTCATAATTCCAAATGTCCTAATCGCCTCCTCTCCCAGAACCAGTTTCCATGGAAAAATCATAGCAAAGAGCCAAGGAGGGAAAGGAGAGAATCCCCACCCCTGTGGGTTCCCTGCCAAGGAGACAGAGTGAAGAAAGGTGACAAAGAGCTGCAGCCTGGCGTTCCTCTGCAAGGCAGGGAGCTGGCTGGGCAAGCTGGGGATGGGAGCCATGTCTGCTGGGGGCAGGGGGCGGGGACAAGGTCAGGGTGGTGCACGGACCTCGCTGTGCCCTGCCATACTGTGGGACCTTAAAGTCGGCATTCTCCTTTCTGAGTCTTGAAGTTCTTCCCACCGCAAACATGGGCTCCAGTGAATTAAATAACTACCATGAAAGTGTTCAGACATGGGTGTGCAGGTGATGCCCCCAATGCCCCCTGACCCTGCCCCATTACTCAGATGCTAGGCCAATTCCACCAAGAAACAGGGACCCTTCGGGCCTCTTCGCCTCTAAGACAATGACATTCTAGGATTCAGTGGGAATCTGAGTCTGCAGTTCTAAGAATTCAGCCTTGTGAGATTCTCACAGCTTTCTTTTTTTTTTGCAGTACACAGGCCTCTCACTGTTGTGGCCTCTCCCGTTGCAGAGCACAGGCTCCGGACGTGCAGGCTCAGCGGCCATGGCTCACAGGCTTAGCCGCTCCGCGGCATGTGGGATCTTCCCAGACCGGGGCACGAACCCGTGTCCCCTGCATCGGCAGGCGGACTCTCAACCACTGCGCCACCAGGGAAGCCCACAGCTTTCATTTTTGAAGAATGAAACATTCAGAGTGTCTGGCATATAGTAAGCACTTAATAAATGTTAGCCACTCTTACTGCTATTTCAATATGCTAAAGTTCTCTGAGTCCATCCATCTGATTCTGAGACTTAAGTCACTTCCTATTTCTGGACTAGAGTTGTCACTTCTGTCAAACGGGTATCAGGTACCTGAGGGCAGAAGGTTAGATCACGAGACTGTACTTTAGGGCAGGATGGGAAGCCTTGGGATGAAGAGTCGCTGATCATCCAGGCCACCGTGGGCCTAAGTGGAAATGACAAGGGCTGTGGGAGGGAGCAGGGCAGGGAGGCTCCACAACTGGGCCTCCTCCCCCTAGCACATCCGTTCATGGAAAGCGACCATGAGTTATCCCTCATTCCCTGGGCTCCTAGGTTCTTACAGCTGATGCATAGAGCTGCCTTTCTCTCCCTTCCGGCCATACCCCGACTCCTCCTGTTTCCCTTGACCACCCTGCAGGCTGAGTCTCTGCTACAGAGCTTCAATGACCAGGCAAAGACCACCCACTGTACAGATGGGAAAACCGAGGCCCAAGATGACTCTGTCCAGATCTCAGGGCAAGTCAGAGGCTAAGCCAGGTCTGGAACCAGGCTTCCTGCTCCCAACAGAGAGGCAGCACCACACAGAGTGCAAATACAGATTTTGGGGTGGGAGAGACCTGACTTTGAGGGACTTCCTGCAGCCCAGGGGTGGGTCAGGGACTCCCTCTGTCCCCGAGGCCTTTCCTGCCAGCCCCCTGGCTGGGCTCACACTGGCTTCTGCCTCATCAGCAAAGCGTGACAGACTCTTCCCTTCTTATTCTGAAGCCCACACCACACCATCTCCACCCACAGGCCAGGGAGCGTGACTGGAGCCCTGGGCCCGAAACAAGGGAACACTGTCTCCTCCGTGAAGGCCAGAAGGAGGGCTGGACAGCTGCTCCCCATCCTCCTGGAGCCAGAAAGAAAGGGACAGACAGCAGGAGGGATTCAGGCTAGCAGAAGGAGGAACTTCCAGGCTTTATGAGTGGGTGGGGAATTAGGGGATGGGGAATCTCTTCTGAGCTGACTGAAGTCCACCAGGTTATACTGAGGCCCAGAATGCCCAGCCCTGTGCTCAGAAATCAGTAGGGGGCAGGGAGGAGGGGCCAAGGCTGCTCCCTGAGAAGCAGCTGAGGCAGTGGACCCTGTTTTTTTCCCTCTCCTGCCCCCAGGGAGGGCATGATCACACCACCCACTCACAGTACACAAGCCTGCCAGGCAGAGACCATTAACCTCATTTTGCAGAAGGGGAAGGTGAGGCATAAAGCAGGGATGTGACTGACCCTAGGCCACACAAGGATCTGGAGCCAGGGCTCAAACCCTGTTCTTCCAATGACAGACTCACCAGTTCTCTCCCCTAAGGGGTAAGAGGGGATAGCGAGCTGGGCCTGGACAGATACGAGGACTGGAGCGAGCAAAGGCTTGGAGGCTGGAGAGAGCCTCCACTGAGGGCAGGGAGAAACCTGTGTTATGGGCAGGTATGTCCCACCTCACAACCCCTAGGGGCAGCTGGGGTGGCAGGGCTGAGATCCCTGTTCCACATGATCCCTGAGGATCACGTGGGACGTGGAGACAATATGATGAGTAGACCAGGAGCCAATTCTGCAAAAACTCCCACCTCCTCTCTGGGTCTCAATGCCTCTTCTTAGGAACAGTCCCCCTCCCCCCAGTCTCCCCGAGTCCCTTGGTTCACCCCTGCTCTCTCCCAGAGGAGATAATTATAAGGGAAAAGCACCTGGGGATGGGGCCCCTGGCAGGAGCTGCCCCTGCTGTCACCCTCCCCCACCCTGACATTCCAAAGACAACTGGCACTGGAGTTAGGGGCACCTGAGCCGCCCTACCAGGCTCTCAGAAAGAAGGACAGGTCCAAAATGTCCCCTCTCCCCACTCCCTGCCTACTGACTCTGCAGCCTCTGTGAGAGACACCAGAGCCAGGACCGGGGAACTAGAGACAGCAGAGAGAAACAAAGAGAGAGAGAGTTTAGAGGGGCCGTGAGGGCACTGAGAACCGGCAGTAACCAAAGTAGTCCAGGGTTTAGGGTTTCCAGGCACCTCACTCTGGCAGGGAACACAGTGGGAGCACAGGCCACGGCTGAAATAACCCCAGGCCATCTCCACTCTAAGCCCAAAATCCAGAGCCTCGAATCTAGCTTCCAGCTGGGATGCCACGGCACCACACTGCCGAGAACCCATCTGAACCCACAGCCCAAACTCCAGGGACAGTTGAAGCCAGAAGGAAGAAGTGGAGGCCGAGAGCCTCTCCCCGAGAGCGAGTCCCCCGGGGCCTGGGGTCTGACAGGGGAAGGAGGAAGCATCTCAGAGTCACCAGGAAAGGGGTGGGGTGGGGAGAAGATGCAAGCCGGCAGGATGGGGGACCAGCGCCCCCATCCTGACCCAGAGAGGCAGCCTTGCCTGTGGGGGCCAGAACCACTCCCAACCTCTCTCAAGGCCCCTCTTTGCTGAACTTCAGCAGCTCCTCCCTGACCCTGCCCTCCCTCAGAGGTACCCATTCTAACTGGAGGAGGCTTTAGCAGATTTCAGGCCCAAAGAGTGTCCCAATTCCAACCCATGGACTCCCCACAAATCTGTACAGCACAGCTGGAAGGAGATAGAGGCACCACCTTGTCCACAATCCCTCTGATTTTACAGATGGGGAGACTGAGTCACACAGAATAGCCAGGGCTGCCAATGTACTTTATGGAGCCCTCTCCACTACTGCATAAAGTAACGCCTTGTACCTCTCCAATTCTCCCAGGCCCAGGCTCAGACCCATATTTTCATCTGACATGGGAAAGCCACATTAGTAATGGCAAACCCATGTCAACTGTGGGCCCCTGAGCCAAACATCCTACAAGGGGTTTGGCCAATAAGGCAGCAAGGTTTTTGAGAAAGTTCCATCACCCTCACATCTCCTTATGTATTGATAACAAAGAACCAGATAGGAATCTTTAAAACCAGCCCCTGAAAAACATCTAAAGGACCTGATTAGAACCCTTTGTAATTATCACCCAGAATACCTTAGAGCAGATAAGAACCTCTGACATTAGTACCAGCAGAAGCCTGAAGCCTCTGGGGCCTGAGAAGACAGGAGCCTTGTGTCAGTAACACTCTTAAAACTGCCTGGGCACTTCCAGAACCAGAGAATCTCCCTCAGACCTGGGCACCTGCCCAGTGAGCACACTCAAGAGACTCCTGCATAAGTCACTGTCCCTGGCCCTCCTTCGTCCCCACCCCAAAGGCCCCCCACAAAGACTCACCACTTGTGGCTTGCTGCAGCACTTGCTGGCTGGAGCAGGCTCATCTGGAGCCCGGACCGTCTCAGGGGGCTTGGCCTCGGCAGAGGGCGGTGCAATCGGAGTCAAGCAGGGCATATCCACTGGCACTGGGGCAGGGACCTCACTGGAGTGGAGGGTCAGCACGTACTGCTTAGTGGCGTCCTCAAGAGATGGTGCCTGCAACGTGGGGTGGGCTTGGGCAGGGAAGCCCATGGGCTCTGGTACAGCCACGGGGGGGCCAACGGAAGTCGGTGGCTCAGGCACCATGATAGGCGTGAAGGTGGAGGGCACACTGGCATGACGAACATGTTTGGAGGAGGGTCGGGCCCGAGACAGGCTGCCAGCCTGGTCCTGAATGCCCTCCTCTCTCGGTAGCTCCTGATGACTGCTCCGAGCTGGGCGCTTCTTGGAACCACGGCGGATGAGCCGTGGGGACAGAACATCAGCCAGTTTGGGGTCAAGGTGGAAGTCACGGTGGGCAGTGGAGGAAGCAGGCGGGGCCTCAGGTAGGGCCATCTCAGACTGTGCCCGGCCCCTGGCAGGACTGGGCTCTTCTGGTTCTGCCCGCCGCTCTGTGAGGATGGGCTCACTGCTGGACGGAGGCAGCATGGGCTCGACCTCTCTGATGGGCTCCCCTCCAGGGCCCTCGAATCCAGGCCCAGCCAGCTCCCCACGGCGGCTGGGGTCACTCAGAGATTTCTTCTTGGGGGCTTTGCCAGCAGCCCTGTCATCGACCACACACCCTAAGGCACCAGGGCCCTGAACAATGCTCTGAATAACCTCTTGATATCCCTTGCTCTCTTCACTGCCCACAGACCAGTCACTGTGGCCGCTGGTCAAGCCCTCGTCCACAGCTGGGGCTGCCGGAAGCCCTGTCTTGGGGCTCAGCGAGCCCAGGAGGTTGCTATCCACGGAGAACCCAGAGGGCTCCTCAGAGGGGGCAGCCCGGTGGCGCTGTGGAATTGGGTCACTCAGAGATCGGTAGGCCTCACCTGCCTCCCCATTGCTCAGTTCAGTCCCACCAGGGCCCGAAGGCGGGGCTTTGCGTCTCCGGCGGAGGGCACCTGGTGTGGGAGGGGTATCAGAGGACACCAGGGCCCACCCTCCCAGACTGTCTTCAGCCCCAGGGCCATGGTGGTTGGTCTGGGCTGAGGATGAGGAAAGGGGTCGCCACACCCCTGCGGTATCCAGGCTGCAAAATGCTGAAACAGGAGGCTCAGGGTCTGCCCCAATGCCCTCATCTGTCAGACTAGACTCAGGGCCGGAGAGCTCTTCCTGGGACCGCTGCCCTCGGATCACGTCTCCTGCCCAGTCAGGACTTCCAGGGAGGACATCACTTCCATCATCCTCCTGGGCACCCATGCGCTGGATCTTCTCAAAAACCTGACGGGCCTCTTGAACATACTGATCCTGGACGACGAGGGGCAGTGGATCCTCCTCGGCACCTGGGCCTGCCAGCAGGAGTTCAGATGAGCTGGGCTTCAGGGCACTGGTGCGGAGTAGGCGGCGGGCCATAGGCTTCTCAGAGCAGGTAAATGACTTTGCCCTTCGAAGGGTGGCCGTCAAGTCCTTCAGTGTGGGGCGGGTGCCAGATGATGCTGGGGCTGGGGAGGGCATGGGCTCAAGTTGCCCTACAGAGCCACCTGCTGATGGCGAATCTCTGCCATCTAAAGGGCCGCTCCCAAGGTCCTCATGTCGCCCACCAGGCTTTCGGACCCTCAGCTCTGAAAGGTCTGAACGCAGGAAACTGAGTAGCGTCAGGGTCTCTGAGGCAATATCTGGATTCGACAAGGACTTCCGTTGCCGGCTCTTGTCCAGCTCCAATCCTCCATCCCTCAACGCTCTCGTGGTGCCCACAGGTCCCTTGGTGCGGGTTCGAGCCTGGGGCCTTAGAAGCCCTTCCCCAGCTCCAAAGCTAGGGGAGCGATACACGCCCCAGCTCCCAGAGCTCCGGCTAGCCCACAGGTCCTCTTCTTTGAGAGTTTCTGTGCTGGAATAACGGCTGCTACCACGGGAGCCTGCTGGGCTGGCCAGGTACGTGGGAAAGCTCACCTTGGCCACGCGGAAAGTTCCCCCCACAGTGTCTGACAAGGACCGAAGTCCTTCTTGGGGACCTGGTCCACAAGGAGGAGAGCCAGTACCCCACTCCTGGGGTCCTTCCTCCCTAGGGGCTCTTGGAGATGTTGGGGGATCGGGGCTCCTGGCTCCCCTTGCCGAGTCCATGCTGCCCAGATTTAACCCATAACTGTCTGGGCTACAGTCCTTATCCAAGAGGGAGCTTCTAGGCCTGGGCCCCGGCCTCCCTCCCCAGCAGTGGCCGCCCTCACCGTCTTGGTCCTCGTCACTACCTGAGGAGTGGCCGCCGCGGTAGGCCGGACTCTGCGCCCCGGGCTGCGGCGGCGGCGGGCCCTCCTCTTCCTCCTCGCTGGAGCTGGCAGTCCGACTGCTGCTGACACGATAGGAGGAAACGATGGAGGAGGAGGAGGAGCGGGAGGCCCGGGCCCAGGCCTGCGGTTGGGAGAAGCTATGCCAAGAATGTAAACCATCCGCCGGACGCTGCGCTCTCTCCTGTTGCTGCTGCTGCTGCTGCCGCCGCCTCCTCCCCTCGGTCCCTGGGCCCGGCAGCGGCCGCGCCGAACGCAGGCCCGCCAGGGGGAAGCACGTCCGAGGAGGTGGCGTCGGTGGCTGCCGGGGTTCCCGGGTCGTGGGCTCCCACGCGGCACCGTCGGGGCTGGGCGTCCCCGAAGCCTCAGAGTCGGCACTGGGCCGCCTGGATCCAGGGCCACCAAAGAGCTTGCGCATCTCGGTGACGCTGGGCCAGGCCCCGCGCGCGGCTCCCTCCGCCGCTTCTTCCGCGGCCCCGGGGGAAACGCCCCCGTCTCGGGCCCCAGTGGCGTTGTCGTCCAGATGCTGCGCGTCGAAGCGCCTGGAGAGCTGGCGCACCGACGGCGAGAGGCTACGGAGCGGGCGCGGCTGCGCGGGGGCGGCCGGGGGCCCAGACGCCAGCTTGGACACGCGCCGGGAGGGCTGGCCCGCGACGTCCGAGACCGGCCGGCACGAGGCGCGGCGCCGCAGCCCGGAGGCGTCCGTTGCCTCCTCCCTCGGCCCTGGCCCGCCGCTCCAGCGCTCCAGCAGCTTGAACGAGACGCTGCGATAAAGCTGGGGCCGGGGCGCCCCGTCCGCCATGGTGGCGGCACTCACTCTGGGGGGGCTGGCCTCGGGGAGCCGCGGCCAACCCCCCCTGCGCCCCCGCCCCAAAGGAGCGCAGCGGCCGGCGTCCGAAGGCCTGGGTCCCGCAGCCGCAGTGCGAGGCGGTTAGCGGGGAAAGGGTGCAGGGATCGGAGCACAGGTTTATCTGCTGCGGCTCAAGTTTCTGCGCCAGCGGGCCGCATCGGCTCCATCCCGCGCGACCCCTCCCGCCTCAGAGTCGACTCCCGGGCCCAGCCCCCGCCTCGCCCGGTGCGACCCGGAGCATCGCGGCCCGACCCGGTACTGGCTGGATCCCAGCGCTCCGTTCCTCCGCTCTGCGCCCGCCCGCCAGCCGGCCTGCCTGCCTCCCCTCGCGCTCCCGCTCCGGCTCCCGCTTCCTCCCTCTAGGCTGCCTGCTCCTCGCTCCCTTTTGTTGCAAATAAACTTTCTGGCGGAGGAAAGGGGGTGGGGGGCGGGGCCTCGAGCCCAAAAGAGGGGGTGGGCTCCCGGCGCTCTCTAGTCTGGGAATCGGGAGTGAGGGAGAGGGGAGGGAATCGGGGAGGAGCGGAAGGAGAAATAAGACTGCTTGAGCACAGGCTGACTGAAGCGACCCTCCAGATGAGCCCCTCGGGAGCTCAGCGGGCAGAGCTGACCCCCATCCCCCCAGCACTCGCTGCAACACGCAAACTCTGAGTGTGGTCGGCTCCGCAGGCGTATAGTCGGGGTGGCGCACCCTCTGCATTCGGGCGGAAACGCCTCCTGCCCAAGGGACCCCAACATGGCAACCTCGGACCCACAAACTCTCGTACACAACACCGACACTCAGGTAAAAGCAGAAACACTCTCCCAGCCGAGAGACTCGCCTCCAGGGGGAGCGGTGCGCGCCGCAGACCAACCCGTGCGCTTGCAGCTCCCTGTCCCGCCCCTTCACCCCGCCCAGGCCACGCCTCCTACCAGGTCCTTCGCTGCGAATCCCGCTGTAACTGCGACCGGGTCCAGCCCCTGGCGCCCCCAAACGCCCCGCCCCTCCCACCTCTGCGGCCAGTCCAGCTCTGACTGTCCCCCCACCCTCCCCAAGCCGCTCCAGGGGCCCCCACCCTTTGTGACCACGCCCCCACGTTTCCAGCCGCGCGCCTTGTACCCCGCCCCCTCCTTCTCCAGCTCTCTGGGGTACGCGGCTCTAGCGCCGTCTACCGGCCGGATTCGCCCACCCCCGTGGAGCCTTGGACGACTAAAGCTGCACCCGCCACCAAAAAAAAAAACAAAAAAAAACCCGGAGAGTTGGGAAGACTTCACTTCCTTTACTTCCTTCTAGTCGTTAACTAGTCCCTTCAGGAGCCGTTTCAAACCTATTCCCTTCACAAAGTGCACTGCCCTTCCTTCGACTTCACACACAAAAGGCGCTTTGATGGGAACGCCCTCGATTTACCACTGCCGAACCTACACTCCTACCTGACTCCCATCCGCCCTCCTGTCAGGCAAGGTGTGGGTGGCTTCTACTGCTTCACACCACCCTTGGAGGTAGATCTTACTGCCCCTTCTCTGTGGGTCATGAAGAAGAACTTTGACCAGTGTCAAAGTCAGGAAATGGCAGCTCCTGGTATGACTCAAATTCAGATTTCAGGAGCTTCAAACACCATGCTTCTCCAGACAGCCTGTGCTGGTTCCATATCCCTGATGAGCCCCCAGCAGTATCCTCCTCCTCCCTGGGCCTGGGATCAGCCTCCCCAGGAACAGCGGACACTCATGTTACCCTTAGCCCAAGAGGACTGTGGCTGAGCCCCATTAGCTAGGAGGCCCTGGAAGCAGGAGGCCCCGGTCCAGATGAACAGGCAGGGCTGGGCGTAGGGCAGGAAGGCAGACACTCAGGGATTGCCTGACTACCGCATGAGACACGGAGGACTCAGCGAGAACCCCAGGGCCCTGCTTGCTGCTCCCCTTGGGTTGTGGGAAATAACTAGGGAGAAAGCTCTTCCTCTTTGAGTTGAGACCAGCCTCCAATAAGTCCCTCAACTCAACCTTACTTCCTCTCTGTCTCAAAGGGGCCAGCGTATCGCTCACTCTTCAATGGGAAATTGATAGCAAGGAAGAAAGCTCTGTCTGGCCTATTGTCTCTCTGCCCTTTCCTTGCTGTGTGACCTTGGGTAAATACCTGCACTTCCCTGGGCCTCAGCTGCCTCATCTGAAAAGTATGGAGTGGATTTAGGTTTCCCCAAGGGTGCCTCTCTCTGACTCTATTTGCAATCAGACTCTTGTCTCTTCTAGGTTGTTTTGGTATGGTGGGGGGGACCCTCATCCTGGAAGTCACTGCCCCCCTCCAATAATAGTGATGGCCCTTGCCATCTGAAATTGGTAATTTTCCAAGCTCTGTCACACCTGGTCATTTTCTGTCTTCACGTCACTGCTGGGATAGAGGATAGAGGTTTTTATTCCCAAATCACAGATGGGGAAGCTGGTGGAGAGGAGCAGAGACAGGTCACAGGCTCCCAGCGCCCTGCAGTTTGGCCTTGAGGTGGGCTCCTCAGGGCCTTTGGACCAGGAATCCCCTTGGTGGGGAGGGAGGGTGTTTAAGGAGCTACGCTGGGCCTCCACCCAATGGGAAGCTCACCCAATCAGAGATCGGCCTGGCTGCTTACAGATGTCATGAGTGCTCCCCGCACCAGCCCCTTCTGATTCAGGATGAGACAAAGTCATCTTCCAGGCACAGAGAGGGCCTGGGTGTTTTTAACCCTCAGAATATTCATCTAGAAGGGGTCTGGAAGCACTGGGTGCCAGGGCGGACAGCAACACTAAGCCGGGCCCAGTGCAGGCACCCTCACAGATGTGACAGGTGGCCCTCAGCATGTTGCTCTTTCCCTTTGGGCCTCAGGCTCCTCACCTGTGAAAGGGGAATGAAAACAATAACCCATCTACCCAGTGAGTTGTGGTGACCCAGCAATATCAGGGCTGTAGAATCCCTTGGGGAAATGAAGATAGGAAGATTGTGATGGTCACAGTCAATGCCAATGATGGGCCTCAGGCACTTACCAGGGAGAAAGATGAGGAGTGAGGGGACTCCAAGAAGCAATGAGCTCTGGACAGGAGCTGTCTTAGGGGGAGTCTGGCTCCTAACTCCGTTCCAAAGTCAAACAGAATTGACCCGAGATGGTCCCCTTTCCTGTATAATTAGGCCTCAAGTGCACAGAATTGGATTATTTGTAACCTTTTATTCATGACACATTCTTACCAGTTATTTAATTGATTCCCATCAAAAAACAAAACAACTAGGGCCTTTACAATGTTCTATATCTCATTATATAGTTCTCCCACCACTCATTCTCCTGCTGCTTTCCCGCCACCCACGGTTACCGTCACCTCCTGTGTTCAGCATTCCCTTGCTTTCCTTTTCATATAGTTTTAGTGCATCTGTGTATTCCTTCAAAGTATATATTTTCATTCTAGTTATTTAAAACTTTATAAAAAGGGCATCTTGCTGTGTATAATTTTTTGGGATTTCTTTGTACTTAATATACTGCTAAGATTTATCCACTTTGCATGTCGGTATAGTACATTCTGGCTGTGTGTTAACATTCCAATGTGTGAATATAGCACAGTGTATTCATCCACTCTCTCATGGATGGGCATTTGGGCAGTTCCAGCTGTTCGTGCCTGTGAACAGTGCAGCTCAGTGTTGTGCGTGACTTCACGTGCACATGCGCAGAAGTGCTGGAGCAACAGCTATGCTGTTGTTCAACGTTGGAGAGGCATTGTCAAGCTGGGGTCGAATACCTCTTCTATGTTTTTTGATGATGTGTTTCCTTTTCAGTGAAGTGCCTGTTTGTGTCTCCTGCCCATTCTTCTCTTGGGTTATAATACTCTTTTGTACTTTATGAAAATTATGCCCTAACTTTTCCACACTCCATACCTCTGGGGGCATAGGGAGGGCTGGTAGTATTAACGTTATTTTACAGGTAAGGAAACAGAGGCTCAGAGAAGTGAAGGGGGCTTGTTCAAAGTCAGAGTCAGAAACAGCCCTTCTGCACTGAGGCCCAAAGTCCTCAGCTAAGAAACCTTCTCTTCACCTCAAGCTGGGTCAAGGCTCCCCTGGTCCTCAGCCTCTATTGGTCCCTGACCATTCCAGGAGCTTTTTGTCTCCTTAGTGACACCTTCCTTGTCCCCTGGCCCTCTTTATGTTCTTCTGAGCTCTCCTTCCTGGTTGTAATGATCCAGATATGTATGTGTTTATTTCATTATTGCCATCCTCCATCAGGCTAGGAGCTCACTGAGGGCAGGGACCCAATGCTCAGCATGATGCTTGGCATACAGTAGGTGCTCAATAAATGTTGTTTGCTGGATGAACTGTTTCCTTGTCTGCACCCCCAGCCCTTGGATTCTGAGGGTTGGCCTGGGTCTGAGCTGGAGGGAGGAGCCAGCAGCATCCTCGCTAGGACAGATCCAGTGCCCCTGGGCTTTTCCTGCTTGGCATGGAAGTCTCCTGAGACAAACCCTGGTTCCTGACTCTCTGGCTCCCCCATCTTGGCCCTGCCCCTCTGACTCCCTGTCATCAACTTCCAGCAGCCAACACTCACGGGTTTCCTGTCTTGGAAGCTCCTTCCCTGGGCCTGGCCTCCTTTGGAATCTTCCTCTCTTCTTCCCCACCCAGCATCTCCACTTCTTCCCCTCCAACTGCTCCTTGACTCACCTACCTCCACTGCGCCATCATGCCACCATCATTCCGAAACCCCAGGCTTTGACCCTCTACCTCTCCGGCTCCTCCTCCTTCCCAGCGCCCTGATGCTAGAGTTCCCAGGACTCTATCCAGGCCCTCTCTTCTTACTCTCTTCCTCAGGAAGCCCATCCACTCCCTCAGCTTCAAGCCAAAAGTGGGATGAGCACTCCCCAGGCTTTGCCACTCTTCTAAGAAGCCTTCCTGGTGTCTCCAGACCCTGTTGACTCCTAGCTCCTACTTAGGTGGAGGCCTCAGCCCTCCACACCAGGCTGGACCTTGTCCCCCTTCCAGTCCATGACACTGCCTGGCCTCCACCGAGGTCCACCATCTCAGTAGGCATACTGAGTAAAGGGATTAGTTCTGGCTGTGGGTAACAAAGGCCTGAAAAACTGGTGGCTTAAAAAAGGTAGACATTTATTTCTCTCTCATGCAAAAGTCTGGATTCAGGTGACCCCAAACTGGAATGGTCAGAAACGCAAGCTGCTTTTCATGTTCCAAGATGGTGCTCCAGCTGTGATGTCACAATGTAAGCAACAAGAAGGGAAGGGAGGCCGGACACCACCTGTCTCTTAAAGACATTCCCTCCTCCCATATTAAACTGCCTTAGGGCATTTGGCTTATATCCCATGGACCAGGAGTAATTTATCTGGCCAC
This sequence comes from Pseudorca crassidens, assembly GCF_039906515.1. Classification (NCBI taxonomy): domain Eukaryota; kingdom Metazoa; phylum Chordata; class Mammalia; order Artiodactyla; family Delphinidae; genus Pseudorca; species Pseudorca crassidens. Next base: position 52,011,457 of record NC_090304.1, on the reverse strand, counting down.
ACCTAGCTGCAAGAGAGGCTAGGAAATGAAGTTTTCATCCTAGGAGACTGTGCCTAACTAAAAGAGAATTGACATTGTGGTTGGCACAACTTCCTAGGGGTCCCCAGTTACTAGGACTGGGTGGGGCAGGTGGGCACTTGGAAGTCAGGTGAAGAAAGGAAAGGGGAGGGAAGGGAGGGTGAAGCAGGGGAGGATCTAGTATTTGGGTTAGAGAAAGGCTGTGTGACCTTGGTAAGTCAGTTCCCACATCCGGGTCTCAGCTTCCCCATTATAAGGTATTACAAGGATTAAATGAGAAAATGAGTATACCACACGTTGCATGGTTCCCAGAATGCACAGAGCCCGGCCTATGGCCACTACTGTCCTTGTGGCTCCCCAGTGCTTCCCTGGCCGGCAGCCTTTTCCTCTCTAGCCCTGCTAACCCTCCAGCTTTATATCAGGCCACAGCCCCGCCTATCCTTCCTCCGGCAGCCTCCATGCCTTTGTTTGTGCTGTTCCCTGCACCAGGGAACACCCTTACCCTTTTTCCTTCAGTGTAATTACATCTATCCTTTAAGACCCAGCTGCACCGCTCCTTCCCCCAGGAAGTCTTCCGCAACCGCTTTGGTCCCTCCTGCCCCTCACTGCACTCCACCCATGTCTGTGTCGTCTCTGTCCCCATGCCAGCAAGCAGACCTTCCCAGAGTAAGCCCCTGCCCTGCCCCTCCATCACTGAGAGTGCTCTGGGTTAAAGTGAGAAGGGAGAAGGGCGGTGAGGAAGAGGAAAAGAACAAAAGGAGGGGAAAGGGAAAGAGGAATTCGAGCCCCTCAAATGGTGCTTGGAATCCCTCCCTGGTCCTGGCATGTAATAAATGATTTTTTCCTTCTTATAGGAACAGATGGGGCTCATGGATTATGGCTCTTATTCTCAAAAAAGTGTGCTGAATTTTTTTTTCTTAAAAGACTAGCTGCCTCCTAGCTAAAGGAGGAAGAAAAACCCTTGCAACCTCCCCTGCTTAAAGCTCCTTGTTTAGAAACCTCCTATGCCTATTCCTAGAGACAGACCCTAGAGGAACTTGTGTGAGCAAAAGGCGAAACCATTATAACAGTAACATTCATTGCATGCCTACTATGTTCCAGGCGTTGTTCTAAGTGCTTTGCACATATTAGTTAATTTAATCCTCACAACTTTACAAAATAGGTACCATTATTACTCCCACTTTACAGTTATGGAAGTTAAGGTATGAAGAGGTTAAATAACTTCCCCAGAGTAACACAGCTAGAAATGATAGACCCAGGATACACACCCAGGTGAACTGGCTCTGGGGTCTGAACCCTTTATGCTATTCTGCCTTGCAAGGGAAGCTGGGAATGGAATTTACCTGCGGCCCACAATTTCCACTCTTGGAAAAGTAACTAAGGGGTCGCAGTTCTTGGCATCCTGCTGGGACAGTCATCTGGGACTGGCTGCCGCGCTCAGCCTGGGCTGTTGGCGGAGGCCCTCTGCCTTCTGCTCCCCCATCTCTTACTCCCCCGTGACAGGCAGCTGAAGAGCCTGGTCTCAGATGCAAGATGGGTAACACCTGGACTGCTTGGCACAGCATTGCACTGTATGGGGACTAAGAACTAGTCTGTCTTCTGATGTCCCCACACATCTACCTCGCTGTGACCCAAAGAATCAAACTGCCTTCTGTCCAAATTGTCAGCCTCTCCAGCAAGGACACTTTCAATGGATTCCCAGGATGGGCCGGGGCCTGGTTTGCCCCCTTCCTCTACCAGCGGCAAGCACACCTCAGACATTACTGTGGAGTTGAACTCCTGCAGAGCCCTCCTTGGCTGAAGAGCCTTGGAGATTAGGCAGGGCTAAAAGAAAAATGCTGAAGAAGTTGTACAGTCCTTCCCCTCCCTGCCTTGTCCCTCTGCCCTTTCCTCTCTCCGCTCTAACCTTCTAAGGTGGAACGCTCCCTTTGCCATGGCTGGCTCTGCCAGTACTGGGTCTGTGTGGCATACTAGCAGCCATGGGCTGGCCACATTGTTCCACAGGAGGAAAACTGAGATCTGGGAGGAGGGAATAAGGAATGGAGGAGTAGTGAGCGGGGGTGGGGCGGGAGTGTGTGGAGATGAGGACAAGGAGCAGAGAGGACCAAATGAATGAATGGAACACAGCACATTCCCCAGAGATCTCATATTCATCCCTCAAAACCCAGCTCAAATGGCCCTTCCCAGAAGCTCTCACTTACCCCTCCCATCTTCTCTTATTCCCTTTATTGGTGACTCCAAAGTATGCAGCATACTCCTCAGTTACAGTACATGCCGTACTATATTTTTGTGAGCAGCTTAACTCTCTCCCCAACTCTCCACGGCTTCTTGAGACCTTCTGGAGAACCAGGCCCAGGCTTGTCTCTCTCTGTACCCACAGGGCCTGGTTCAGAAAAAGGGCTTAATAAATAGTTGCTGGTGAAGTTTTGGGGTCGGGGGGGGTCTCTATGCCCAGCTGAGCTAAGCTCTAATTCTCTGCATGGTTTGGGGCTGGTGGAGCTTTTGATGCCCCAGCCACAGTGGCAAACACAATGGTTGCCCAGACTCCACGTGTCCTGCCCCAGTGGACTCAGCGACCCTGTCGCTGCCACTTGGCTGTGAGTTTCTGTAGCAGCTCATGTGGCCGCTGGCGGAACTTCTTCTGGGTAAAGTAGAAGAGGATGGGGTCCAGCACACTGTTGGCACTGGCGAAGGGCCGTGTGCCCTTGTAGGCAGCCGCGAAGGCCTCCAGCACAGGGCAGGGGAGGCCAGGCGTAGAGCGCACCGCCAGGTAGGCTGTCTTGGTGATGTGGAAAGGCAGGAAGCTGATGGCAAAGGCAGCTGCCACCACCACAGCCATGCGGGCTGCCTTGCTGCGCCGCTCCCGGGCCACAGGCCCTGCTGGGCCGTCCTGGCGGCACAGACGACGGGCCAGGCAGCAGTAGCAGGCCAGCAGGGCAACAAAGGGCAGCAGGAAGCCGATGACTGTGAGGGCCATGCCATAGGGCATGTAGTGGGTGGCCAGGGCAGGTGGGCTCAGGTCATAGCAGACCGTGCGGTTACGCTGGATGCCTGTGGCAGCAAAGAGGGCTGTGGGCAGGCACTGGGTCGTCACGGCCAGCCATACAGCCCCACACACTAGCCAGGCAGCCCGGCGGCCCCCACGCTTGTGCCAGGGGGCCAGAGGGTGGCAGATGCCTAGGTAACGCTGGAAGCTGATGCAGGTAAGAAAGAGGATGCTGCCGTGTAGGTTGGCGTAGAAGAGGAAGCGGACCAGGCGGCAGGCGAGGTCTCCGAAGGGCCAGTGGTCGCCTTGGGCATAGTTGTAGATGAGCAGGGGCAGGGAGCAGGCATACAGCAGGTCCGCCAGGGCCAAGTTCAGGGTGTACACGGCCGTGCGGGTCAGGGCCCGGCGGGATGTGCAAATCTGGGCAATGACGCAGGCGTTCAGTGGCAGGCCGGCTGCCAGCACCACCGAGTACACGGGCGGCAGCAGTAACCGCTTGAAGTTCTCTTGGTAGACGCAGGTGGTGGGCGGCAAGCCCAGGGCCTGGCCTGTGTCATTGTCCCATTCCATGGCTGTTCAACTGGACTTCCTACATTCAGAGATGCTGGGGAAGCAACATACAATCTGTCAGTGGCCACACTCATTGACCACCCAGTAGGCCCCTGTCCCTCTCTGGGCCTTGATCTCCCCACCTGAACCATCTCTGATACTCACCACCCCACGGAAGCCCTCCACAGCCCTCACTTTAAGGAAACCTGGAATACTATAAAGCTCAAGCTTGGGAGAAATCCAATCCACTTTCTTGCTGTAATATTCACTTCCTACCAACCTTCTTGGTGAACTTCTATTCATCCTTCAAAACCCTAGTCAAATGTCTCCTCTGTAAGTGAAGATTGACAGACTTTGGTTTGAATCCCAACTCTGCTACTTACTAGCTGTGTGAACTTGAGCGAGTGATATGATGTACCTTATCTGAGTCTCAGTTTTCCCATCTGAAAAATGGGGGATTGATGTACCCACCTCAGGATGTCATAAGGTTATATGTCATATGTCAGGATGCCATAAGGTTAGAGGCACTAAATCATGCTATGCAGGGCTTCCCTGGGCTCCCTGGAGTTTGGAGATTGTGGTCATGGTGGGCCTGCTTGTCTATCTCTTCCCCACAGACTGCGAAGCTCCTGAGGAGAAGTGCCGGGTCTGGTGCCTCTCTGTATCTGAGAGCCCAAAATTGGGGCCCAGGGCAGGGAAGGCCCTGGTAATTAATTAATCAGCATGAGTAGAATGTCCACACTTCTGAGCTAAGGACAGTGCCCACCTCCTCAGCCTGGATTCCACCTTCCAAAGCCATGGTCATTCTTTTGGCTGCAGTCTTCCTATCTGTAGAATGGGGGAAGGAGGTGATTTAGGAGTTCCCTAAATCCTTCCACTGGACTTTTGGCTACAAAGGCGTGTCTGGCTGAGCCACTAGGGCCACAACGCCCCCTGGTGGCAAGAGTGAAAACCGCTTCCCCCGAAGGCAAATGGCTGAGGGACCAACCAACTCCACAGCTACTTTACAGAGAGGGAAATCCAGGCACAGTGAGGGGCACTGACCGCTCAATCTTAGTGAGTTAGAAGCAGAGCCAGAACCAGAACCCAACTGACTAAGAGGAGGCAACTTAGTGTGACCCATGGACATGAAGTATAGAGGTTATAAATCTAGCTTCAGAGCTAGGCAGGCCAGGTTCAAATGCTGGCTCCCCTACTTCTATGCTGTTCTACAAAGGGGAGGTTGCTTGCCTTTTCTGGGCCTGTGTCCTTATCAGTAAAACTGTCATAGACCTGATATTCAGTAGGTGCTTAATAAATGCCATGCCATGCCATTGTATCCTACACCTCATCTGTCCACTCATCCCTTCAAGCTAGGTTTTGGGGAAGCCAGCAGCACAAATGCCTCAAGAGTTTCCCTGGTGGGATCAGTCTGACTTATTGATACTCACCTCCCAACTTGCATTTCCATATTTACTGGTGTCCAGAGAGAATTCACAACTTAAATCCAATGGTCCTGGAAGCCTTTGGGATAGTGAGTCAAATCACCCCCTCTCCCTATTTTACAGATGGGAAAAACTGAGGCCCAGAAAAAAACATGAAGTCCTGCAAATGCACTCAGAAGGTGACAGAGGGTTGAAGCTGAGTATAAGGGCTCTGGTCCAGACGCCCATGTTCAAATCCCAGCTCTGCCACATGTAAGCTTACCGGCCTTAGGCCCGTTATCGAACCCCTATGCTCGGCTTCCACACCTATAAAAGGGGATAATATAGTACCTGCCTCATAGGGTTGTTGTGAGGATCAGTGCCTAGCACAGGGTAAGGTGAGCTATTCGTTTTTTCTTTTTTTAAATTGGAGTATAGTTGATTTACAATGTTGTGTTAGTTTCAGGGGTACAGCAAAGCGAATCAGTTGTACATATACATATATCCACTCTTTTTTTTTAGATTCTATTCCCATATAGGCCATTACAGAGTATTAAGTAGAGTTCCCTGTGCTATACAGTAGGTTCTTATTAGTTATCTATTTTACATGTAGTAGTGTGTATATGTCAATCCCAGTCTCCCAACTTATTCCTCCCGCACCCCTTACCCCCGGTACAAGGTGAGCTATTCTTAATGTGAATATACCTGCTAAATAAAGTTATGAGATTTTAAAAAGTTAATTAGAGCAAAACATAACTCCTCAAACTAATTTCTCCCAACTTAAAATTTGATTTTGATGAAAATAGTTTACCCAGATTCGGGGCAACTGCAAAATGATGATGTTTGGATTCTCTAGTCTGTAACCCACATGCTACAACACCTTTAATTATCAAAGATTCTTCCTGTCCATGTGCAGGAGTGCTGGGCACCCAGCTAAGCAGTTAAGCATGAGGTAGAGGCCAGAAGAGGAGGCAGCAGTCCCCCCATTGTCACCAAGAAGCCAAGATTAGTACAGGCAAGAGAAAGTTCATTCATCTCTTCATTTGTTTGTTCCAGCCATTCTTTCATTCATGCATTCATTCTTCGTTTTCACACGCCAAACATTTAATGGGTCCACACTACTTGCTCATTGCATGTGGCATAGTGTACAGATGTAGATGTAGATAGACACATATACAGATATATGCACACACATACACACATTCATATACACATACATATGCTAGTCTGAGGGGGGAGACCAGTGTGAGCCACGGGATGGAAGAAACTTTTCAGAGGAGGATGAAAGACGGAGCAAGTCCCTGGTGGTTGAGGAAGATTTCCATGGATGGAGAGAGGTGTGAGGCCCCCAGGGGGGGGCCCAGGTGAGGAGGAAGAGGGCGCAGGCAGGGCCTGAGAGGAGAGCAGCGTGCTAGGATAGAAGGTTATGGTGAGGATGGAGAGCAGGTGGAAGGAACTGTGCTGCGCCCACCCCCCCTTTGGGGAGGTCTGTCGCCCTTGGACACCACCCTGAGAGAGAGCCCTCTGCCTCAGGCGACTGCAGTTTCCAGGTGTTTTCTGCCTCGCACTCCCTGGCGAGACTGGCCCTCCCGGAAGGAGGCAGGGGCTGCTCTAGGGGATCCAGGCAAGCCTTCAGGTCTGCTCCAGGAAAGGTCACACTGGCTTCCCGATCCACTCGCCTTCTGAGGACCTAGGAGTGGTGAGCTGTTCTCCCACTTCCCGGCAAGAGCTGGTCCCAGGGAGGGCTCGTGTCGTCCCTGCCTCTGGGCAGCAGCTGACACTCCTTCGAGTTCCCACACCTGTCACTCACTCTTGGGCCCTGTGCCCTGGACCAGCTCAGACCCCAGCCTCTTCCTGGGCTCCAGCTGCTCTGCCTGCGGTGGAGGGCTTTCTAGCTGGTGGCTCTGACTACATCCTTCCCTGTATCCCTCTGCCCTTTGAAGAAAAGCTCAAACTCTTGTCCTGACAGTCAAGCTCCCTGCCGAGCCCTCCAGCCTCATCTGAAGTACCCCAGATGACGTACTTCACTCTGCCCCTTCCTCTCTTGCCACACTGTTCTCAAGACACACGGCCATTCATGGCCAGAGATCCAGACTTCCTCTCGGGTTTCCCCATTTTTGCTGTTCCCGTCACACAAAATGCCATTTAACCCATCTCTGTTTGTCAAAACCCTAAGTGTCCACCAAGCTCCAGATCTAATCTTACTTCTGTCTTTTCTGATCCCCCAGTTGGGTGGAGTCCCTTCCTCTCTGCCCACCTCCCAAATCTGTGGACCTCCTTTAGGTCAGCGCTGGACCCAGCCTGCCTGCCCCCCTCCCCCACCCACCCTGGCCCACGGCCCCGAGATGTGCCAACACTTACATGCAGCCTCCTGTCCCTGGGTCAAGGGGAGGCCAGACATGCCCTGAGCCCAGGCTGTAACACCTCCGACAGGGCAGCTTCCTCTGTTTCCTGGCAGGGCTGTCTCCGATTGAAATAGCCCCTGCGGGGGCCTCCCCCCACCGCATCACCCTCAACACCAATGCCTAGCGGAAACTGAATCTAAGGAGTGAGGAGGCAGAGGAAAGATCTTCTTCCTGGAAACATCCCCACCCCAGCAGACGAAAGCGGGTGATGAAGAGGCAGACAGAGGTGGGGGAGGACCAGAGGCTGCTGCTCTAAGGCCAGCCCCACAGACCCAGCAGCTTCCTTTCTCCTCAGCCCTCTCTCAGTCTATCCATCTATCAGATGGGTAGTTTGGTGATTAAAGAACTGTTGGTCTCTCTTTAGCTATAATACCCAGAGCCGTTTTCCTAGTCACTCCTCCATCCATCCCTCCTTTCTTCATCCACTCAGTAGCTCATTCACCGACCTGTCCATTCTTCTCTGTGGCAATCCACTTATGCACTCACTTATTCAGCCACCTTCTCCCTCCCTCCTTCCCTCTCTCCTTTTTTCCACAAGCGTGATCTTCCCACATTTCCCCACTTAGCAGTCACTGTTTCCTTGGACACTGCAGGCCCAGAGCTCCCTGGGAGTGAGGGGCGTGGGTTGTGGGGATAGAGCTGATGCCTGAGAACTCACCTGGGTGCATTCTCCCTGCCTGTGCCAAGCCCCTCCCAGGCCCCTCCGCACTACTGCACCAGGACTCAGAGCTGTTAGGACAACCAGAGGAGGAGATGTGGCTCCTTGCTGTCCCAAGGGGGGCAGCTCCAGTGGTGGAGAGAGTACTCAGGGGCTGACCTGGAGGAGGTGGGCTTTCATTTGGAGTAGCTGAGGCAAATAGGGACAGAATGGTACAGGAAAAGATCACTGCCCAGGGAGTTCGAGGCCCAGGTTCTTGTTCTACCTTGGTACCTACTTACTTTGTGACTCTGGACAAGCCCCTCCCCCTCTCTGACCCCCCTCAGTACAATGTGGTCATACTGGCCACCAGTATGTTGTGAGGGTGACCTGCCAAAGGGAGGGAGGACTCTTTCTACCTTCTAAGGTATAAGCACCGATCTCACTCCCAAACCCATTTTACAGGCAAGGGGATTGAGGAACCGAGGTGGGGCCAAAAGTTTGGAACAAACTGAGAAAATTCAGGTTTGAACTGCTGGTAAGCACTTGGTCAGTTGTGCATGGATTGGCCACCTACTGCTTATTCAAGTCTGTGCTAGGAGGTCGCTTGTGCCTGCTGAGAGTGTGGACCTCCTGGTCTGATTTGCGCTGTGCTAGGGCTCAGGAGGGCAAGGAGGCCTGGCCTTCATCCCAGCAGCCAGTTCTCTGCTGGGTTCCCAGGACAACCTCCTGTGGTCACCCCCACCGGGGTGTCTGTCCCAAGCATGGGAGCAGGTCCGAGGACTTGCTGAAGAGGTCAGCCCCAGCGTAGGGCTTGGGTCTCAGTTCCTGCCATCTGGATGGGGCCCTGAAGGGAGAGCTCAGGTCTTAGGGGACATGGGTACACCTGGAAGGGCTCCTGGAGAAGGCATGTCTACTGCTGGGCTTTACTGGGCTGGGGTGACTTGGACACATAAAAAGAATGAAAAGGGCATCCCAGGCAGGAGGCACAGAGGTAGGAAACGAGTCTACCCTGTGCGAGAAATGAAGAATAAATATTGCAGCCAGAGCATGGGATGAGTTGTGCGAAGAGGGGACAAGATGGGAAGCCTGACGGGGGTGGCCTGTCATAAAACCTCAAGCAGAGCCCAGGTGCCACTGCTTTGCTCCCAAGCCTGCCAGGGCTCCCAGCCCAGCCTCAGCCTTCCCCACCAGGCTTTCCAGCCCTTGGACCTATCACATGCTGTTTCCTCTGCCTGGGATGCTCTCACTCACCTTCTCTAAATAATCTCACTTATCCTTCCTTGTAGTTTTCTAATCTGTAAAATGAGAGTGATCATTGGTACCCTACTACATAGGCTGTTGTAAGAATTAACTGAAACCATGTATGTGAGCGGCCCTGGTACACCATAAATACTCAATAAATGGTTTTTTGTTTTTTGCCGCACCGCGCGGCTTGCAGGATCAGGGATTGAACTTGGGCCCTTAGGCAGTCAAAGTGCAGAGTCCTAACCACTAGACAACCAGGGAATTCCCAGACATTTGTTAACTGAATGAATCAATTCCAGGCCCAGCTTTGGGCTCCCTCAGTCCACCCCAGCCTCCACTGATTTCCAAGTCCTCAGCGCCAGGTGTCCTTCACTTAAGTGCCTTCCCTGTGCCGGATGTTTTATCTGCAGTTCTGGGCTGGTAGTGGTTGAGATTATTCTCTCCATTTTATCGAGGAAGGAAGGCTAGTGAGTTTCCCAAGGTGTGCGAGACTGGTGGCATTTCAACAAGGTCCTTCTCACTCTACAGCCACCTTCCCCATTGTTGCCCCCAAACCCATGCTTAGATGGTCAAGCCAGAGAATTCCCCGGGGAGTGTCTTCCCTGAACTCAGGGCCTTTGGCCATGAGATGGCGCCAGGAGATTGCTCAGGATGGCCAGCCTCGCGCCTTCCGACAGCAGCCCTAAGATGAGGGCTGGGGGCAGGTCTCCAGACCGCAGGGTCCTCCCCTCTGCGGCTGGCACTGAGCAACCTCAGTTCCTCCTGACCCACTCCCCAGCCTTTCTCCCATTTATGCCTGGATAAGCTCAAGCCTTGTTCTCAGATCCCTCACCTGGGCTCTCAGGAGCCACTGGGGACATGGGCAGGGCGTAGCGCCAGTGCTGAGCCCTATCTGGCTGAGGGAGAGGCCTGGGGAGCGTCTCCCTGACACCAAGCTTTCACCGTCCATCTCCACTCCAGGCACACCTTCAGCGGAAACACTGAAATCCCTCACCCCACCTCTGCCATTTCCTTTTTTCAATTCAGGCAACAGCGCATAGGGTTTGTTTCTGCCTATAGCAGAAGCAATTAAGTTTAGACATGAGGAAGAACTGATAGGGGTTGAAGCTCCTTGGGCTGCTTGGATCCTGTGGTCTCAGGATACCCCTTTAGATGACTTGGCAGCCTCACTCCATCCCAAACCCCACCCCAAGGCCCTCTTATCTGGAAGGGATGAAGAGGCCTGACTACCAGAGGCAGCAGCTGGAAGTCTGAGCCATCGCCTGCCAGCTGGCCAAGAACCAACTCAGACCAGGCTGGACGTGGGAAGAGACCTCCTAACTTTGGCCTGACTGCCTTCTGGGTAACGAGATCTGGAAACCCCCTTGTCTGCCCCTTGCTTCTAAGCTTAGCAGCAAGGGCACAGGATGACAGAGACCAAGACCAGGCTTCCTTCCTCTGAGGAGTCAGACAGGCCGGGATGCATCACCGACTTGCTGTGTGACCCAGGGTGAGCCACCTACCCTCTCGGTGCCTGAGGTGCCACCAGATAAACGGCTAGATTCCTGAGACCAGTGCCTCCCAGGCACCCAGGGAACAGGGTGCCCCAGGGAGGCACCCAGGGAACTCCTGGAGGAGTTTCGGTCTCACCTGTGGTGTCAGGCTGGCCACTAAGGCAGGCAAACTTGGCAGTAGGAGGGCACAGGGAGACTTGATTTCTCTTTTCTTTTTCCACTTCCCCTTCTTGCCTCCTGCTCAACAGGAAGGAGTTCAAGCTGGAACTGAAACAGTCATTTTGAGTACAAGGAAGGGGAAGCTGCAGCCTTGGGGAATTTGGGGGTTGAGGCTGCAGAGCCCCCAGCCTCCAAGCCTGCACGCCATCACTCCCTTTTTTTGAAAACTTTTTGGCCATGCTGCATGGCATATGGGATCTTAGTTCCCCGACCTGACCAGGGGTCGAACCTGCCAGTTTTTCTCTGGCCTCCACAGGTTGAGCAAAGAGGAAACTTGCATCTCCTGCGGCTCTACTATGCACAGGCCCCAGTTGCCCATCCGTGAGCTCATGTAATCCCCATCACAATCTGGACAGATGTTTTTATTGTGCAAAAATACTTCATATGGGGACTTCCCTGGTGGCGCAGTGGTTAAGCATCCACCTGCCAATGCAGGGGACACGGGTTCGAGCCCTGGTCCGGGAAGATCTCACATGCTGCGGAGCAACTAAGCCCGTGCACCACAACAACTGAGCCTGCGCTCTAGAGCCCGCAAGCCACAACTACTAAGTCCACGTGCCACAACTACTGAAGCCCACATGCCTAGAGCCCATGCTCTGCAACAAGAGAAGCAACCACAATGAGAAGCCCACGCACCGCAATGAAGAGCAGCCCCCACTTGCTGCAACTAGAGAAAGCCCGCGCACAGTGACAAAGACCCAGTGCAGCCAAAAATAAAAATAAAAAATAAATAAATTTATTAAAAAAATATACTTCACATGCCATATCTCATTTACTCTTCACAGTTACAATTCCCACTTTGCAGATGAGGAAGCTGAGGCCTGGCAAAGTTAGCAAGAGGTTCTCTCTTAGGCATGTGTATAAGGAGGTCTGAGATCACGGTGACCTGGTGGGCCCAGGGCTGAGAAGTCACAGGTCAGCCTCGGGGTGAGGAACTGTGGGACAGAGCACAGGGCCCCAGAGAACAGCTGTGACAGGGCAGCCCCTGTCAGCAGGAGAGTCCATAATGGCCAGCTTTCCAAGTCCATGCCCATGGGGCTGTAGCAGCTCCCACCCAGGGTCCTGGGAGATCCCAGGACCTTCCAATAAACCCCCTTCCCTGGAGCTAGTGTGAGAGGGTTCCTTGCCTGGAGCCCCAGGCTGCCCCATTTTTTAAATCTCCCCATGGAGGTGTGCCATTTGGATCCCCCTTCAAGAAAGACCCTGCTGTTTAGCTGCAAGGAGTACAGTTGGCTGACAGCCTCCATTGGTGCCTTCAAAACCCGCCCATCCTCCCAGATAACCAGGCTCCAGTCCGCTGGGGAAGAGATGGCCTGGGTCCAGTTCTCTGTCCTGTCCTGCAGGCCATCATTGTTCCTCTGTCATTTCTCCCACCCACTTCCCAGACCCCCTTCATGATGATGGCCTCCCTTCCTTCCTCTCCTGGAGTCTTTTTTTTTTTTTTTTTTTTAACTTTTTGGCCATGCTGCATGGCATATGGGATCTTAGTTCCCCGACCTGACCAGGGGTCGAACCTTCTCCCCCTGCAGTGGAAGCACGGAGTCTTAACCACCTGACCGCCAGGGAAGTTCCTCTCCTGGAGTCTTGAGGATCTGGGAGAGGTAGGCCTGTGGTGACCTAGGTCTGCCAATGAGACAAGAGTGGGCTCCTCAAGCCCTGTAACTAGCTCAGGGGTGGATGGGCAACCTTCACTGGGCGCCTCAAATTCTGGAGCTTCTGTTGGAACACTGGGAAGGAGACAGGTTTCCCACTGAGTTTGCAAAGCTGGTAGGACGTAAGCTGGTAGGCTGCTGCAGCCAGGCTAACTGTCCTACGAACTGAAGATACTACCACCAGGGAGGAGACTGTCCAAAATAAAGCCAAGGGATGGCAGAGTTGAGAGGTGGGAACACGCAGGTTCCTGAGAACACCATTGAGCACCTGCTTCCGGCTGTACCTGAAGCTTTACCTTTCACTGGACTTTTTGAAGGCATGAGCTAACAAATTCCCTTTTTGCCTCAATCTGTTTGGCCTAGGATTGTCACTTGAAATCAGGAGTCCTGCCTATAGTCCTGTGTCCCCATTCCTCCCCTTTCCGCTTTCAACAGCCCATCTTTACAGCTTTGGCCTCAGAACCCTAATATCCATGCAGTGGAGGCTGGAACTGGCAATGAACCTGGAGGTCACCAGCAGAGGGGCAGGTAGGGACTGAGGGACTGTCAGGTCAAGCCTGGCTTCCACGGGGCAGCCAGGGAAGCTCCCCAATTCACTTTCCATGGGGAGAGCCCCTCTTCCATCAGCTTCCAGGGTAACCACTGTGTCATCCCAGTAGCTCCTGAGAAGGCAACTAGAAAGCTAGAAATCCAGGGTCTAGTCCTAGATCCATCACCCACTTGCTGTGTGATCCTGGGGCAGTCATTTCACCTCCACAAGCCTCATTTTTCTGAACAACTTCACTGCTACAGTTCCTTGGCTACCCAGCAAGTGCCATCCACTGAGCTAAGTGCTTTTGCGGCAGGATCTCTTTCACTCCTAGCCCTGTGTGGTGGCCTGTTTATCCCCATTTCACAGACAAGGAACTGGGCTTCGAGAAGGCTGGTGTCTTGCCCAAGGCGACACAGTGAGTCAGTGGTGAGCCAGGACTAAGACACGGCTCTGAATAATGATAAAGTTCATGCTCAGGAAGAGAGATGACATTTCCCTACAGGAAAATTGAGGCCAGAGAGATCAGGAGCTTCCCCAAAGTACACAGTAAATCCACCATGCCACCCTGTGTCTCGGGAACACAGTGTCCTGAGACAGGACAAAGGAATGGGGACTGGGCATCAGGGCAGAAAAGAACAGCCCAAGGGGCGATGTCAGCCAGACTCCCTCCCTTCTCTTTGTCAGGAATTTGGGACAAGGTCTGCTTTCCCTTTGTGGTCCCAGAGACCAGCACAGGCTGCAGCTCCCAAGAGACACTGGGAAATGTAGAATGAGTGGACCTCGTCTGTAAAGATGAGCCTCAGGGCTCTGTCCTTGGTGCTGCCTGGCAAAATAAAACAAAATAAAGCAAAGCAAATTTTTGGCTTGGCTGACGACATAGAATACGCGTCAGGGGGAATGAAGGTCACGGCTACAGGAATAGCACCTCTGAGACTTCTCGTGACCCCCAGCCCCTGACCCTCAGGAAGGGCAGGCCACCAACACTGCCTGAGTGTTCACTGTGGATCATGGTCCTACCCATTTCACAGACAGATACTGAAGCCCCCAAGGTAGGCAACCATGTCCACAGCTCTCACAGGCAAGGTTTAGGTGCAGAGAAAATCTCAGAAGACCCCTCACTGCCCACAGAAGGCAGCCCTCTGCCTTCACCCTGCTCTGACCATCTCTGGTAGCGGAGCCCACCTGGCAGACACAAGAGACTCAACTGGACCCCAGAGCCCCGGGTCAATGACAAGGCTCTGAGATCTGGATCCTCGGGCCGGAGAGGCCTTAAGAGCACCTGACCCAGAGCTCTCCACAACCCCTCAGAGAAGGGAGGCTCCCTGAAGCCTCTTCGATAGGCTTGTCTGGCCCCTGCTCACATATGTCCCATGACAGGGAGCTCACCCCTTCTCTCCCAGGCCACTGAATTCCACCTTGAGAAAGCTCAGTGAGACATATGCTTTGCCATTCCAAGTCCTGAGAGCTGCCCCATCACTGCTTCTGTTCTGTAGTCCAACCTGCCTCTGGGGCCCCAGAACTTGGCTGCCCTCAACCCCCTAGGACATCCTGCAGAGACTGTCCCATTCATCAGCTGGTCTTCATTCCCATGAGCAAGTCCAGTCACGTCCAGGCCCAGGGAACCTAGTAGCGGAGCCCAGAAACCAGGCATGAGGCCAGGAGGCCATAACCATTTCCAAACCTGAGGACAGAGCCCTTTTCCTCCGTCCTGTCTCATTCCCTGCCTGGGGGCTGTGAGGGGGGCATGGTCTCTTCCCTCACCTTCAGATGTCAGCCATGTGGCACTGGGGCCCCCATGTGTGGCCAACCCAGTGTGGGAGGAGCAGCACATTGTGGGCATCTGAGAGGTGGCCTGGGGGGAATAGATCAAAGTCAGGGCAGCTGCCAGGCTCAGGGTGTCATGTGGAGGGGTCAGCGGGTGGCACAGGGGGTCCTGCCACGGAGCACGTTTTTGTGTGTGGAGTGTGTATGAAAAACACAGGACAGACCTCATCCCCTTCAGGTGGTCACTCAAACAACATCTTCAGGGTGAGGCCCTCCCCCTCCACTCTAGTGAAAATTGCAACCTCCCACTAGCACACACACGCCTCCGCCTCTGCTGTATTTTTCTCCTTAGCATGTACCATCTTTTTCTTTTTTTTCTTTCTTTTTTTTTTCTGAGACATCAATGGTTTATTGGACAGGGAAGCATGTACCAGATTTAAATGTATTATTTTATTTGTTTGCTTATTGTCTGCCTCCTCCCACCAGAACATAAACTCCACCAGGGCAGGGGTTTTCATGTTTTCTTCACTACTGCAACCCCAATGCCTAGGATGGTGCCTGACACATAGTAGGTACTCTATAAAGTATTTGTTGGATGGATGGATGGATGGATGGATGGATGGATGGATGGATGGATGGGTGGATAGATGAATTTCTAGGGGTAGCTCAAGAACAGAGAAGATATAGGGACAGAAATCTGACTGGGGGCATAGGGGACTTGGCTCAAGGCTGTGTTTTATCGCAAGCTGCAGTTGGTACTTGCAACATGTGTTTATTGGAGATTAGGGGCCGATAGAGACCTGTGGGGCTGCCTCTAACTGGTTGTGTGTGTGAGATTCAGGCTGTGAGCAGTCCCAGCGGAGAAGGGTGAACAGGACATGGCCTGGTGGGCCTGGACTGCCTGCCTCTCCCTCCTGCCCTGTCCAAGGTCTCCATCTCCCCAAACCCCTACACTGGCCCTGCTTTCCCCCAAGAGCCTCCAGCCTCCAAGCCTGCACACCATCACTCCCTGTGCACCAGGGCCTCTGATTTGGAGGCCTCCAGCACCCTGGGCCAGCACCTTCTTGGCCCCTCTCCCTTCCTTTGCCAGCCTGGACCTCCACCCCAGGACCCCAGACTCCTGAGAACACAGCCCATCCATTTGTATCCCTCATTCCTGGTACCAGCAGCCTGCTCAGCCCTGCACTACAGAGCTGAGTGTGGATGGAGGAATGTGACTCAGCCCAGGGCCCTGAGGCCCCACAAACTGGTTGCCACCCCACTTGGCTGGGCTCCCAAACTTTCACCTGTCCCAGAGCGGCCCCTCTCCCTTCTTGTCCAAGACTTTGCCCTATCTTTCTTGTCAGGCCTACCCTCAATCCCAATAGCCCTCAACTCATACTTCAGAGCAAAGGCAGGCCTTTCCGAGGGGCCCCCCTTCAACTTCCTGGCCATCTAAATAAATCCAAGCCTGCTTCCCTCTCTCCTCATTCTTCCTATGCCTCAGGCCACCTCCTCCTGTGTGGATGCCCACCCCCTGCCAGCTCCACCCCTCAGCCCACAACACTTTCCATCCTCACCTCTCACCTTAGCAGCACCTCTTCCTTGACCCTGTGCCTCTCCAGCTGTGTCTTCTTCCTCCCTTCACAATCAAGCTTCTGAAAGAGTCCTTGCTGCTCTGCCTCTACTTCCTCCCTCCTTGCCCCCATTTCTCACACCCCTACCCGAGGGCAGGGTAGAGCAGGGAGTCTTTGGGCCCAGCTCAGGGGAGAGCGTTGGGCACCCTGTCCTTCTAGGTGAGGCTGGGAGCCTGTGACTGTCTGAGCTCCATCATAAGCAAATCTCAATCTCAGAAGTGACCTTGATGCAATAGACGTTTGGAAAAAAACAAGCCACTTCTGTTTGACGTCGCCCCTGCTGAGGCTGGTGCAGGACTGGGGGAGGGGAGCCACCTCTGTGGCTTCCAGAAAAAGGCCTGGACTCTGCTGAGAATTTGGGGTGGAGCTCGGGATAGGCATGGCACCTCCAGAACATCTGTTTAGGTGGGAACTGGGTGATTCTGGAGGGGGTAGGTGAGAGGACTGATACCTCTGCATAGCCCATGATATGGGTTTGAGAAAACATCAATTGTCTGTATCACAGAATAGGATGGGCTGTCGATCATGGGGCAGGTGTGGGTGGGAGGCACAAAGCTCGCCCAGCTATCCCCCGGCATCACTCCTGATCATACAAAATACGAGGGTCCACTCCCGAATGGGTCTCTCCTCAGAGCTCCCTGGAAAACCCAGAATTCTTCAAGCCCATTAATTCCAATTCTCCAAGTCAGTCCCATACACTCTCCGCAACCTACCCCTACCCCTGGGTGGGGTCCAGGTCAGTGAGAGCCCAATGTCCATTCCTGGCATCCGCACCCCTCTGCCACCCATCACTGCTCCCTCTGCAGATCTTGGTACTTGGCAGACCTGGTTTCCACCCTGGCTCTGCAGCTTATAAACAGTGACTCTAGCTCTCTGAGCTTTAGTGCCCTTCATTATAAAATAGAGATAACCATACCCATCTCACAGTACTGTTGGGGCTCAAATGCAGGAATGATCTAGAACGCCCAGCCCAGAATCTGGTGCAAGCAGGTATTCACTCAGTGGGGCTTTTATTATCACTCAAAATTTTATCACAGACCAGCTTAGAAATGGCCTCACTTTCAGTCTTTGCTTATTTACCCACTCACTCACTCATTCACTCATTCGTTCATTTCCCATGCGTTTGCAGGGAGCCTTAAAATGTGCAGGGACTTCACTGGGCTTTGGACCTCGTCCTTGAAAAGCCTCAGCGGGTGGGAAAGACAGATGAGGGGGTCTCTGGGAAGACAAAGGAGGCCCCTATTCTTGCCTGGGTTATCAAGGAAGGCTCCCTGGAGGAAGTGATTCTTTGATGGACTGTGGACAAAGAAGCGGAGGGTGTTGTTCCCCACAGACAGACCTGCTAGAGATAGGAGGGCACGGGTATCTGCAAGTGTTCGTGTTTGCAGGAGGTGAGGCAGAGAGGTCAACAGAGCTAGGTCCCAACAGGCCTCACCCAAATGCCAGGCTACAAATTTGGCCTCTGCATGGTGGGCGTCAGCCAAGGAGCCCTCGATGGTTTGTAAAGCAGGGCAGGGGGGTGAGCAGAGTTGAGATTTAGGAGGTTCCTTGTGCTGCTGGATGGAGGATGGATTGGATGTGGTTAGAGTTCAGGTCAGAGACAGTAGCCTGAAGTGGCTGGGACAGGGAGGCTGCAGGGCCAGCTGGTGGTAGGGCCAAATCAGGGGCCTTGGATGCCTGGCTCACAGCAGCCTCTCACCCCTCCTCTGCACACCCCTCCACCAGCCTTGACGGCCATCATGCTAGAAAGACAGATTGGAGGGGTCAGGTTCTCAGAACACAGATGAAAATCCAAGGCCCAGAGCAGCTGAAAGGCTGGTCTACAGCCTTGTAGAGTCTACAGGGGTCTTCTACCCCTGAACCTGTTCCCAAGCCTGCCTCATTAGTCTGACCCTCCGCTCCAGGGGAAGCAAGGGTGTGGCTTTGGTAGATGGAGACTCAGAGGAGTCTGGAAGGATGAGTTGTTCCAACTGCCTGGGCTGCGTAGGCCCTCCCATCTCAGAATGGGGAGGGGGGCCTTAGAGCTTCCCGAGTTCTCTCCTCTCCTCCTTCACACCCATTTAGCAGCTGAGGAAACTGAGGCCCAGAGAAGAGAGGCATCCGGCTCCCGAGATAAACACAGCTCTCTGGGTCTTGGGATGGATGTCAGGTGTGGGAGACAGAATCTTTGGGTCCTAGCCTCAGCCCTGCTGCTGCGCAGCTGGATTCATGATTCCTAAGGACACTCAGCTGGTGAGGGTGGAATGCCTGCGGCACCAGCATCTGGCCCTGGGCCTGCCCTTGTGCCCAGCACCGTTCCCAAGGCGCTTCTCTTCCATTCCAGCCGCTGGAAGGCATGGCTGAGGAGGACAAAACAGGGAGGAACCATCTGCTCCCAGGAACTGAGGGTCTGGGCTGGTCCCTCCTTTGCCAGAGGAGCCCAGGCCCCACCCTGCCTGAGGGGACAAACGATCCCATCAGCACAGCTCAGCCGAGCTGTGCCTCAGCCCCACAAGCTCTCCCAGGGCGGGCTTGGTAAGGATGCCCAGCTCTGGTCCCTGGCGCTTGCAGACTTGACCAAGCCCCCTCAGCGTCTGGCCTTGCACTTGACCTGGACCCTACCCAGGGGAGGGGATGGACTGTGGGGAGGGTATGGGATTGCACGACAGAGACGGGGTTACTAACTGGTTAAAGTGGTCAGTGCTCATCGCATTTCCCCGATGGGAAACCTGAGGCCCCACTTCAAATTAATTACCAAGCCCTGTTCGTTCTCCATCTTTACACCTGTCAGACTGTCCCTTCCTCTCATCCTGTGGTCCCTGCCTCAACCCAGTCAGCAGCCACTTCATGCTCTGTGTCTTCTATGCAGGCAATGCATCCCCTTTCTGCAGTTAGAGAGGTCCTTGCTCAGCAAAAATCTAACTTCTTCACTCCCCTGCCTAAGCATTTTATGGCTTAGGGCAAGCCGGGGCCCTGACGACCCCTCTGTTCTCAGCACTAAGGCCTGCCCCTCACACACAACCCACTAGGCCCTGAGCTACTTTCACTTCCTGAGACCAGCTGCGCTCTCCTTTGCAGCCCAGTCAGTGCTGTTTTTGCCCCTGGATTGCCCTCTCCCCACACTGCAGCTGGCAGGCTCCTGCTGGGAACTCAATGGCACAGGAGACCCAGGTCCTGCCCTCAGGAGCTCAGCCTAGACAAGGGACATGTATCTGAAGACCCACAATCTGAGGCAGACATCCTGCTCCAGAGCCCTGTGGGAGCCTAGACAGGGAGCGATGGTCCTGCAGGCCGGAAAGGCTCGGTAGAGGAGGTGGCAATGAAATGGCCAAGTGCGCACAGAGGCAAAGGTCATTTCAGGCAGAGAAAACAGCAAGGGCAGAGGCTGGGTGAGGCACACTGAAGGATGGTGAACACAGCTGGAGCAGCCAGTATACCAGCAAATGTGGTCAGAAAAGAGGCTCCAGCTTATAATAATAATGATACAAGCACTGAACCCTTACTGGGTGCCAGATATACAATACTCCATTTAATCCTCATAATGACCCTGTGAGATTAGACTGGTATTATCTTCATTTTATACCTCAAGTGGGGAAACCAAGGCACAGAGAGGTTAGCTGACTTGCCTGAGGTAGCACAGGTAGAAGGAGTGGCTACTGGGCTATGAACCCAGGCAGTGCGGCTACAGAGTCTATATTCTTAGCTCCTACAGTAAGGGCTGGGGTAGGGAGGTTCTCAGGTGGCAGGGAGATCCAGCCCCTCCATTGCTCTGCTCAACCTGCCTGGGACCCAGCTTGCTTAGGCTCACCTGCTCACTAATCACAGGGTCTCATAAACATTGCCTCCTCCAGGAAGTCTTCAGGAACCAACTAAAAGGATTCTCTCTACTTCCAGTAGCCCCCATGGGAAATCTGAGATGAGGCATGTCCTTTCAAACACAGCCTCCCAACCCCAGCTGTCTATCAGATTCCTAGACCCCTTCTGGGGAGGAGTTTGCCTGTCAAGCATCTCTGCCTATAGGGAGCCCTGTCCTCCATTCCATGGTAATCTTGTTCATTCAAGGTGGACACCTGAGCCAGAGCTGATCAATCAGAGCATCCATCCAGACCCCTTACCAGTGACTGGTTCAGGGGGAACCAATTAGCGTCTACCCCAGGATTTGGGTGGAACCAGCGTGAAAGTTTCTCTCCCAGGATTATTAGCCATGAGGGCCATGGAAGCCTGGTGCTTCTGGAAAGAACTTGGATGAGACTGTAGGACGCCAGTAGAAAATCAGGAGAAATGATACAAAAAGAGAGACTGCTGATGGCATCACTGTAATTGCTGAATCTAACCATGTCTGATCTAGGTCTACTTTTGAATTTTCCTTTACATTCACTAACACTGTTCTTGCCCAAATTAGTTGCATTTGTTGTGTGCAATCAAAACAGACCTGACCAATATGACACCGAAAGCACAGGCAACAAAAGAAAAAATAAATTGGATTCCATCAAAACTAAAAACTTTTGAGTATCAAAGGATACCATCAACAGAGTAAAAAGGCAACCCACAGAATGGGAGAAAAATATTTGTAAATCACACATGTGATATGGGATTAGTATCCAGAATATATAAAGAACTCTTACAACTCAACAACAACAAAGAAACCAATTCAAAAATTGGCAAAAGACTTGAACAGACACTCTCCAAAGAATATATCCAAATGGCTAATAAGCACAGGAAAAGATGCTCAACATCACTAATCGGTAGGGAAATGCAAACCAAAACTACCATGAGATACCACCTCACACTCATCAGGATGGCTATTATAAGAAAAAACATTAAATAACAAGTGTTGGTAAGGATGTGGAGATATTGGAACCTTTGTGCGTTGCTGCTGGGAATGTAAAACGGTGCAGTTGCTATGAAAAACAGTATGGCAGTTCCTCACAAACAAAACAAACATAGAAATACTAAAAGATCCAGCAGCTTCACTTCTAGGTGAAAAGAATTGAAAGCAGAGACTCAAACAGATATTTATATAAATGCCAATGTTCCTAACAGCATTATTTACAATAGCTTAAAGGTAGAAACAACCTAAGTGTCCACGCATGGAAGAATGGATAAACAAATGGTGGTATATATATACAATGGAATATTATTCAGCCTCAAAAAAGGAAGGAAATTCTGACACATGCTATAACATGGATGAATCTTGAAAACATTATGCTAAGTGAAATAAGCCAGATACAGAAGGACAAATATTGTATGATGCCACTTATATGAGGTACCTGAAATAGTCAAATTCATAGAGACAGAAAGCAGAATAGTGGTCACCTGGGGTTGGGGAGAGAGAAATGGGGAGTTATTGTTTAATGGGTAGAGTGTTTCATTTGGAGATAAAATAGTTCTGGATTTGGATAGTGGTGATGGTTATATAAAAATGTGAATGTGCTTAATGCCACTGAATTGTACATTCAAAAAAGGTTAAAATGTTTTATGTATGGCATAAGAAATATACATTTTATCTTTGCCCCTGGTTCCTCACACAGAGCTCCTAAATCCCTTGGAATTTCCTGAGTGATAGGAGCAACTTTTGTTAACAAGTTCACTCTTGGCAGGCACCTAGAGAATAGAGAACTTCAGGATGGGGGCGGGTTGCCAGAAAGAACAAACCTTGATTAGAAGCTTAGAACTTTCAGCTCCACCCCCTAAACTCCAGGGAGGGGGGAGGGACTAGAGATTGCATTCAATCACCAATGGCCAATGATGTAATCAATCATGCCTCCAAAATGAAGCCTCCATAAAAAAATACCCTAAACAACAGTGTTCTGAGAGCTTCTAGGTTGGTGAACACATCAAGGTGCTGGGAGGATGACCCACCCAGAGAGGGATGGATGTTTCTCGCCTCTTACCTTGCCCTATGCATCTCTTCCATTGGCTGTTCCTGAGTTGTATCCTTTATAATAATCTCGTTATAGTTAAAGTGCTTTCCTGGGTCCTGTGGGCCATTCTAGTGAACTATGGAACCTTAGGAGGGGGTCATGGGAACTCCTGATTTATAGCCCGTTGGAAGTACAGGAGGCCTGGGACGAGTGACTGACATCTGAATTGGGGCAGTGGGTGGGGGAGACAACTGAGCCCTTAACCTAACGGGTCCAGGCTTACTGTCAGAGTTGGTGTCAGAATTGGTTGGTGTTACTAATACTACATATAAAACAGATAACTAATAAGGACCTACTGTATTACACAGGGAACTCTACTCAATACTCTGTAATGACCTATATGGGAAAAAAATCTAAAAAAGAGTAGATATATGTATAACTGATTCACTTTGCTGTACAGCAGAAACTAACACAACACTGTAAATCAACTATACTTCAATTTAAAAAAAAAGAATTGGTTGGTGTTAGGAGGAGAAAACTGCACACATTTGGTGTCAGAAGTGTTGTGAGTAAAAACAGTTCATATTATGTTATATATATTTTCCCACTAAAAAATGATTAAAGGGACTTCCCTGGTGGCGCAGTGGTTAAGAATCCGCCTGACAGTGCAGGGGACGTGGGTTCGAGCCCTTGTCCTGCCACGGAGCAACTAAGCCCGTGCGCCACAACTACCGAGCCTGCGCTCTAGAGCCCGCAAACCACAACTACTGAGTCCACGTGCCACAACTACTGAAGCCCGCGCGCCTAGAGCCCGTGCTCTGCAGCAAAGAGAAGCCCGCGCACCCCAAAGAGAAGCCCGCGCACCCCAATGAAGAGTAGCTCCAGCTCGTGGCAACTAGACAAAGCCCGCAAGCAGCAACGAAGACCCGACACAGCCAAAAATAAATAAATAAATGAAAATAAGTAAGTAAACAAATAAAATGATTAAAAGGGTAAATTTTATGTTATGTATATTGTACCACAATAAAACACAAACAAAAACAGCCCTGACCATTACACCTATGTGTCGGGAGTTAATTCTCCATGGGTCTCTCAGATTTTGGCAAGTCTATTAAGCAGAGACAGCCTTTGTTCTAGACCATCTTTTCAACGGTGTTTGCATAGCAAACAGACTTGGAAGAGAGTGACAGTGTCTCCCTTTGGAGCACAAGGCAGTTTTGTTGGCTGTCTGGTATGACAAAAATAATGTCTTCCTTTAGGGCAAAGGTCAAGTAGGCTCACTGCCCATTATAAAGGATGTGAGTTGCCTCAGGTCTAGGTTCTTCCCTTGTAATGAAAGGCATTGCATGGGCAGGTATTATCTGGCCTTTACATTACCCTGTGGGAATTGGGGCTTGAGGAACCAGTGCTAACACTGGTATTCTCCCTGCTACTACTGATGTGAGGAACAGAGTTCTTTGTCTCTAACCAGGAGTCTTAGGTCTTCTGCCAGCCTCCATGAAACTGTACTAGGCTAATTTAGTAGCCTGTAAGTGTGGTACAATCTCATGCCCTTCACAGTTCTTGATGCTATCTGCATCAGAATCTCAGGTAGGAGATAAAGGAAATTCGTGTTTTTGACAATTCATTATGATAGCCAACTCAGGCTTGTGGGAATCTTGCCCTAGAGCTACACCCTGGAAGAGCTGGTTTCCCTAAGGTGCTGCACTTTCCTCCTCTTGGAGGCTGCTCCTCCCTGTTCGCTCCAGCTGCCAGGAAGCACACAGTTGAGTTTCTCTGACCTCCTACTGTAGGACCCATGTTAGTTTCAACTTCTTTTTAACTGTATATTCCTGCTCCTGTTGTTTTTTAAATTAAGATGTAATTCAACTACCATAAAATTCACCCTTTCAAAGTGTACAGTTCAAAGGTTTTTAGTATACTTTTTTTTTTTTTTTTTTGTGATACGCGGGCCTCTCACTGCTGTGGCCTCTCCCGTCACGGAGCACAGGCTCCAGACGCGCAGGCTCAGCGGCCATGGCTCACGGGCCCAGCCGCTCCGCAGCATGTGGGATCCTCCCAGACCAGGGCACGAACCCGTGTCCCCTGAGTCAGCAGGTGGACTCTCAACCACTGCGCCATCAGGGAAGCCCCGTTTTTAGTATACTTTTAAGATCGTGCAACATTAACCCCAACTATATAATTTCAGAACATTTTCATTACCACGAAAGAAATCCTGTACCCATTAGTAGTTACTCCTCATTCCTCTCTCCTTCCATCTTGTGGAAGTTACTTATCTACTTTCTGTATATATAGATTTGCCCATTCTGGATGTTTCACATAAATGAAATCATATAATAAGCATGATTTTGTTACTGGCTTATTTCACTTAGCATAATGTCTTCAAGGTTCATTCAGGTTGTAGCATGGACCAGCATTTCATTTATGTGGCTGAATACTATCCCATTGTAGGGATATACCATATTTTGTTTAACCATTCATCAACTGATGAACATTTAGGTAGTTTCCAGTTTTTGGCTATTATGAATAACATGGCTATGAACATCTGCATACAAGTTTTCATGTGGATGTGTGGGACTCGAGGGACATTGTTCCAGCTAATGATTAAGAACTCTCCAGACAATAGGGGCTTCTTAGACAATGGGTGAATTTCCAGGATGTCCGGCCCCCTTCCGAGAAGGAGGGAGATAACAAAATGTAAAAAAGGTGTCTGTCAAAGACCAATCAGGCAGCTGGGGAGGAGGGAGATAACAAAATGTAAAAAAGGTGTCTGTCAAAGACCAATCAGGCAGCTGGGGACAAGCTCCCTCTCTGGTCCGAGCCTAAGCCGGGACCAATCAGCAGGAGAACACAACCAAATCTATAATTTACATACGGGGAAGTGGGAACCTATAAAACTGACATATTCGCGCCCAAAAGGGTTCCTTCTTCGACCTCCTACGTGAGGACCAAGGAACCCCGGTGCACCGGCCTTCAATAAACCTCTTGCGTTTTGCATCGGCTTCCGACTCTTGTTGTTTCCTGGGCGAGTCGAAACTCCTAGGAGACCGCGCAGGTCTAACAGATGTATGCTTTCAATTTTCTTGGGTACATACCTAAGAATAGAACTGCTGAGTCATGTGGTCACTCTATGTTCAACTTTCTGAGGAACTGACAAAGTCTTCCAAAGTGGCTGCACTAATTTACATTCCCACCAACAACATATGAGAGTTCCAACTTCTCCAAATCCTCACCAACACTTGTTATTGTCCGTCTTTTTCCTTACTGCCATCCTAATGGGTATAAAGTGGTATCATATTGTGATTTTGATTTACATTTCCCTAATTACTCCTTTTTTATGTTGTCATTTATATTTTACCTTTTTGGTATATGTATTTCTGATCGGAGGCCTGACGTCTTTTGTGGACCAAGTACCCCATGGAGTAGGACAGCCATGGGTTTCAGGGCCAGACTGTCCTGGTTTTGAATCCTCCCTCAGCTTCTATTAGCTGTATGACCTTGAGCAAGTTATGCAAAACTCTGAGTCTCAGTTTCCCCACTTACTAAATGTGGCTTACAGTATTAACCTTTCATGGCTGTTGCTGTTATTATAAAGATAAATCTGTAATAAAGCCATGGTGTGGGCCTGGCATAAAGTAGGTCCTCGGTGAATCTTAATAAGTTTGAGAGTCTGACAGGGAGGTTTCCAGCTTGGTCAGGAGACCTAGGCTGGGGACTGTTCAGATTTTAATCTATTATCTCTTTTATTGAAGCAACTTTCTACAGCAGAGGTGTTTTAGGCTGCCTCAAACATCAGCCTCTCTGTGTCTCTATTTCCCTTTTGTGACAATGAGAAATGAGGCTGTGCACCATAATGTGAATGTTGCTCAGCCTGGAGGGTTCACTGTGACCCCTTACAAGTTTCGTCTCTTGCCTCAATCATCATACTAGCTGCTGCCTAAAGGAATATCTCCTCCCTCATGAAGGGCTCTCCAGGGTGAGGAGGGAAGTGAACTAAACCTTCCTAAGAACCTACAAGTAATGCGCACTATCTTATTTTATCCGCTCCATGAGCTGGCCAGGCAGGTTCTAGTACCCCATTTCACAAATGGGGAAATTGAGATTCCAAGAAGTTAAATAACTTTTCTGAAATCACACAGCCAGCAAATGCTGGCGCCTGGGTTCAAACGCAGCTCTGATTTTAACATCTGATTCCTTTTCCCTGTGCCCTCCACCCCCACCCTGTCCCCCAACGGAAGGCCCTCCGGAAACTTCTGAATGAATGAGTGGCTGATTCTCCTCCTCCGGGCTCGACAGAGACAATGTCATCCCTTTGAGCTGAGATCTGCCCCTCAGACGCCACAGGTAGGCTCTCTCCTGGGGCCACAGAACAACCCCCAGTCTGTTCCAGGCCACAAAATTGAGCACTGCCCTGGGAGTCAGGATGCCAGGCTCTGCCCCCACTACTACAGACTTAACCCACCCAGGCTTCAGTACTCTGCCCATGAGTTCTCTAAGCGAAGGACTGGATCTACTCGCCTCTAGGTCCCTGGCATCCAGCACAGGGCTGGGCACAGATGCCACTGACCCAGCCTAGGCCATCTCCACAGACCCACAGCTGCATCTCGCACAGGCCTGCCCTCGCATGGGAGCTGTTAATGACAGGGCTGGCCCTGGGGCAGGGGGAACAGGAAGACACCTCCACATGTCCAGGCCAAGGCACTGGCCCTCACCAGATGTGCCAACAGTCAGAAAGGAACAGTCAGAGCTGGGCCGGCAAATCCCCACCCCAGACTGAAATAGAAACCCATTTCAGAGACAAATGGGGAAATGGCCCCGGGACAAGAGGGGTGGGGTGTGGGTGTCATTGGGGAGGGCCCTGGAGACACAGTTTCCTGAGAGCCTTGACGTGTCTCTGCTGCAATGGGTGGGCACTGTCGCCAGGCTCTGCTAACCCACGCCTCCTCTAGGGAGGACAAGTTAGAATTCCGGGTCCCATCCTGGATAATATGCTTTAACCTCTCTGAACTTCATCTTCCTCAACTGCAAAATGGGGATAATGATAATCTTGGCTGCATTTGCTTTTATGTGAAGCACTTAACACACAGTAGGTGCTCAATAAGTGACAGCCATTGTTATTATCGCTTAACCTTCTCTTTCAGCTCAATAGTGACTGAGTGATTTATTCATTTGTTTTTTCATTCATTTACACATTCAGCCAGCCAGTCAGCACACCCTCGCTAGGTAGGCCGCAAGAGTTAAGGATAAAGATTTTGGAGTTAGGTAGGAGTTGAAACCCCAGCACTGCCACAAGTTGGGCTGGGTAACGTTGGGAAAGCCATTTCCCCTCACTGAGATTTCACTTCCTTGCCTGTAAAATGGGATTAATAAGAGCACCCGGAGGGTGGGGGTACTGGGATGTTGTGAGGAGCCAGTGGAACAATGATGTGAGAGTGGCTGGCACAGAGCCTTGGAGGGAAAAATGGGTGGCAGGTGGGCTGCGCAGGGGAGCCAAGCAAGCTGCCAGCCCTGCAGACTGGGCAGCCAGGCCTCCAGGGGCCGGATGAGGTGAGGGCGAGCTGGAGGGGAGAAGAGTGGGCGGGCTCAGAGACAATTGCTAGGTTTCTGGACCACAGGTTGCTCCCTTCTGATAAACTAAGGAGCAGTGAGGAAACACGGAAAAAAGACTGGAAGAAGTTTAGAGAAGAGTCCCAGCCAAACAGGGAGCTTTGGACAGCATGGAGTTACTGCCCCAGCCAGGCCAGGGAACGTGAGCATGCACACCACGTGTACACACGCTCACAATCTGCATATTCTCACTCATGCATACACACCTGAGGGCTTGTACACACACACACAGATGCGCCATCAGAGGCACAGCACTTTATAGTTTACAAAGAGCCTTCTCTTTCATCTTCTCATTTGATACTGAGGGATGGAGAGACTGTCCCTGAATTGGTGTAGGACCCATTCTAGAGCTGGCAAGAGATGTGCATCCCTAGTATCTTCCAGAGGCCAGGGCCCATACCACGGGCTGTGCTGCTCAGTTTTTCCCTTGTGGTGGTGTCGTGGGAGTTCAATGGCAACAGAAATGCCAGAAAAGTTTTAACACAGCTCCCTCAGATATACTCGTTCACCCTGCCGCACTCCCCTTTAGCAGATTGCACCAGGACTCAGGGACTCACTTTCCCCACCAGCCACGTGAAGGCAAGAGCTTTCCTAAGGGCCTCCTCTGTGGACTCCTATCTGGTCCTGATCCTTCCCAGCCTCTTCCCATCACAGGCTCCTGGGGGCATAGCCTCCTCTCTGAGGGGCACTCACTAGCATAGAACACTTAACAGTTTTTCAAAACTCAGGGGGAGATCGTTGTTACCCCCATGTTACAAATTGAGGCCCAGAGAGGGAAAGTGACTCAAACCCAGGCCTGTGTGGCTCCCAGGCCCGCCTGCCCTGTTCCCCTCCTCTACCGTGGCCCAGCCTGGTCCCCAGGTCGCTGTCTCCTCTGCCCTATGCGCTGCACAGGCTGCAGCTCTAGGTACAACCAGGCCAAGGAAGGGAGGAGGACCCCAAGTCTGCTCCCACTCTCTCTCCAGCTTGCAGCGAGCCAAAGTGGCTGCAAGCGGTCCATCTGTCAAGATCGCTGAGCTCTGAGGGGAGGTGGGGTCTTAGCACTCTCAGGGCACGGACCCAGAACACTCACCCAGGAGGGAGTGAGCGCCACGCAGCTCTGTCAAGCGCTGGGGGAAATTCTGACTCCTGGAGCAGCCCCTATTCTAACCAGTTCTGGTGCCACAAACTGTCACATGCACATCTCAGAGTCGTCCCGGGAGACAGCCAATGAGGAAACCGAGAAATCCGAGGAGGGGAAGTAACTTGCCTCAGCCCAGAGCTGGCAAGCTGGCAAGCAAGGGCTGAGACCCAAATCCAGAACATTCCAGCTCAAGTCCCTAACACCAAGGCTGACCAGCCACTTCCCAGTCACTTTGCCGTCTGAGTGTGCTCACCCCCAGAATGGGTATCGTCAATTCAGCCCCAAGGGCTGTTGGGAGGATTGAGTGAGGTGGCATTGAAAGACCAGGGCTTGGGCTTCCCTGGTGGTGCAGTGGTTAAGAATCCGCCTGCCAATGCAGGGGACACGGGTTCAAGCCCTGGTCCGGGAAGATCCCACATGCCGCGCAGCAACTAAGCTTGTGTGCCACAACTACTGAGCCTGCGCTCTAGAGCCTGCAAGCCACAACTACTGAGCCCGTGTGCCACAACTACCGAAGCCCGCGCGCCTAGAGCCTGTGCTCCGCAACAAGAGAAGCCACTGCAACGAGAAGCCTGCGCACCACAACGAAGAGTAGCCCTCGCTCTCCGCAACTAGAGAAAGCCCGCGTGCAGCAACACAGCCAAAAAAAGTCCCAATGCAGCCAAAAAAATAAAATTAATTAAAAAAAAAAAAAAAACACAGACAGACCAGGGCTTGGCCCAGGGCCTTGGCACCCAGCGGATGACCGCTTTCTTCCTCATCTCCACCCCACCCCTCAGCCCTCTCCTGGCTTTTCTCAAGTCTGAAGAGAGTCCTGGCACTGCTCATTGCTGCTGCAGGGAATGACTAACCTGGTTTTCTCAGCAGTGCCTGGAAGGTCCATTAAAGGATGCTGAGACTCTGAGATTAATGGTTCTGTTGTCTGGCTCTTGCCCCACGGATCCAGATGCCTTGCCTTCCACCTGTGGACTGAGTATGGCTCCTGAGATTGAGGGTGATTTTGGGGGAAAAGTCTGAGCCCAGGCCACCATCGCCTTCCCCAGCTCCAATCCATCCTTGAGCTTGGGCTTGATGAGAAGGCAGCCAGGGTGGCTCTGCCTCTGGCCAGTGGTGGGTCTGGGCCAGCCACTCCCCATCCGTGAGGTTAGTCCTCTTCCTCTTCCTCCTTTTTCTTTTTTTACAAGTACTTATTGGGCACCTGTTCTGTGCAGGTAATGTTCAATGCACTTGAGAGCACAAAACTCCCTGCCCATGTAGCACCTACATTCTAGCAGGGGAGACTAGTTTATTTTAGTTCATGAGTAAATATATAGCAGGTCAGGTAGTGATAAGAACTATAGAGAAACATAAGGGAGGTTAAGGGGCAGAGATCCACAGGGCTTGGGGGCACTGTCTGGATTTTCTGGGTCCTCTTCTCACAACACCACCTCCCGCCTAGCCTGGAGGAGACCCCAGACCCTGAGCCCCAACGCTGTGCCTGGCCCTGCCTTGGTGGGTCTCAGCAGCAGGCCAGGGGCCAAGGCGAGGGCTCCCTGGGCACAGGCCACAGCTCAGGACCACTAAGGCTGCAGCGCGGAGCATCCTGAGCCTGCCTTCCACTCGCAGCCTGCAGAAGCTTTCCCCAGGCTCGGAGAGGGAGTGCGTCCTCCAACCAACCCCGATGTTTCATTGTAGAGACAGGGTGCTGGGCCCAGAGAGGGGCAGGGACTTGCCTGGATCACACAGCAAGGCAAAGGTGTCTTGTCCCCCTCCTGCCCTCTCCTCTGGCATGTCCACAATGGTGCACTAAGGGCAGAGCACTGGCCTGTGAGGGACTGCCTGTGTCCTCAGCCGGCCCCATCCTCCCAGCTCTGACAGGCCAAACTCGTCTTCTCTCAGCCCCAGGAGGTTGAAGCCACTTCCCCTCAGCCCAACCTCAAGAGGTTAGGATTTTGGTTGACTGCCTAATCTTGCTCAGATGTGATTTCAGGTGGGTCCTACCCCTCTCTGGGCCTCAGTTCCCTCATCTGCCAAATGGAGGAAATGAAGGCACCTGCATCTCGGGTCTGTCAATGAAGAATGAGCACAACACTGGCAAGAGGGCAGTTTGCAGACTTTTAGGTACCACTCCAACGACACAGGTTGTTATATGTTCAACACTCCTGTTTATCTGAAAACCAGCCTCCTCATGCTTGTGGGGCCCTGAGGCAACCCCCAGAGCAGGGCAATAAGTGAAAATTCCACAGAACCAGTTCTACAGAAAAGACAAAAACACCCCGGCTCCCAACCAGCGGGCCAGCAGCGGACAGGAAAAGCCCTTTCTCTGTCCTTGTGGTGAGAAGGTGAGCAGGGAGACACGGAAAGGGATAGGCCTGGGAGGACTGGGAAAGCTTATTCCGGGAGAAGGTGTAAGCCCGAGGTAACTGTAAGCCTCAAGTCCCAGGCTGGGAGAGGACGTACCTACACGAATGGCAGGTACATGCATGTCTACGTGGCGGGGGTGGTGTCAGCTATGAGTGGGTCTGACCTGGAAGAGGCACATGTATTCATAGGGGTGCATGTGTTTGGAATTGCACCCATGTGTATACGGTACACGTGTGTGTCCGTGAGAGTGGCCCTGGAGTGTGTACATTCACACGTGTGTTTGCCTGTGCTTGTGTCTCTGCATGTAATGCACACATGGGCCCACTCCTGGGGTGCCCACAAACCCCCAGTTTAGAGGCCTTGTTTTCCCAGGCTCAGCAATCCTTGCCACAATCCCAGGCAGGCCCAGATGCCGTGGAAGATTTGTGGGGTTCCCGGTCACAGCAGGCTCTCAATTTCCCTGGGGAACAAAAGCCGTTACACAAGAGGAGGAGGAAGGTTTAGAGGATTAACTTGGCCTGCTCAGCCCTGGATATAGGCTTCTCATAGTGGCGGAGGGGTGTGCCCAAGGCCGAAGCCCTCCTCCTGGGGTCCTCAGCTGCCTGTGGGCACTGACCCCTTCACAGCTATCCTCCTGCCCTCAGTCACTGGCAGGAACCCCTGTCCAGGTACAACAGTCAAGCACTTTACAGTTTACAAGGATTCTATCCACAGTCACGTCCTCACAGAGTAGACTGAAGCATGGACTTTGCACAAAAGCTTTAGCATCCTCTGAGAGCAGGTCAGGAATGTGCCTGGAGGCCTCACCTTGACCAAGTGAATCAGATCCTTAAGGGTTTCAGGCAGACATTGACTTTTGAGAAGCACTGATATAGAAACTCCATACAGAGCCAGCCCCTCATCCCCCAGGTTCTCCCAGGATGGCTAAGACCCATTCAAGCAATCTATACTGACAAACACAGTGCTTACCACAGTGCTTATACTATCTCATTTAATCCTCATAAACCCACGCAAAGTAGGTACCATTATTATCTTCATATTACAGATGGGAAAGGGAGGCACACTGAGTGGTTAGGTAACTTGCCCAAGGTTCCTGTAGCTAGTAGTAGCAGAGCCAGGATTTGAACACTGCTTCATTCAGCTGCAATGTCTCCATGTCTGGGTGGGAGTCAGTCTGGTGGGAGAGGCAAGAAAAAAAAAGCGAAAAATCCAAGAAGCCAGTGGATGTTCTCATAAGAATCTAGGGAATAGCAGATTTTACTTATGGATTGCTTTAAAATTTCCAAGCCCATAAAAGGCTGGAAGCAGCTCAGACAAAAGCCACATATGCCACATGATCCCATTAGAGGCAGAGCAGTGAAACAGCAGCAGAAACCTAGACTAAGATGGTGATTGAGCTTCCTGGCAGCCAAAGTAAGAGGCGGGAGGTGGGGAGGCTGTGAGGATTCCAGAGCTGGGCCAGAGTCACAGGACTGGAGACAAGGGGACCACTAGAGAGATATTCGGGAGGCAGGTTCAGTGGGGCTTGATAACTGAATGGTGGAAATGGGGAATAAGGAGAAATGAGGAAGAAGCCCAGGATACACCCAAACCCCTCCTTCCTGCCAGGGTGGCTGGAGGACAGAGAGCACACAGGCAAGAACTGGGCACAGTGCCTCACACAGCAGGTGCCTGGTGAGTGTGTGCTACCGGCCCCCCGTTTTCATTCATGCCAACACCTGCTCAGACCTGGGCCACTCCCCCCCTCACCCTGCCTCACATGGCCTGGGGGCTCAGGACCCTTCTGGCTCTACTCTTCCACCAATCTCTTGGGGGCTCCTGCTTACCATCCCAGCCTCCAGAGCCACTGCCCCTGAAGCTACAGTTCCTTCCTTCAATCATCAGCTCGGGAGCTGAGGGGTGATCATGGGGAAATAATCAGGGAGAGCATCGTGAATCAGCAGGCCTGCTGCCCAAGGCTCAGGGCAGGGCTGGCAGTGGAAATGCTGCAGGGCAAACGGTGACACCCAAGGAGTTCCCACCGCCCAATCTCTTAAACTCTCCACCAATCCAGGTCTGTGCCACAGGAAACCGCCCCCACCCCTCCACCGCACCCCCCAGTTCTTTAAGTTCTGAGACCAGTTTCTCAGATGTGGGCTGAGGCTGAGTGGGGAGGAGGGAAGGGGTTCATAATCATGGTGCCTTAGGCTATATTTTCACATCTTTTCATCTGATCATTCATTTGTTCATTCCCTCCTCCCTCATTCGACTCATGTTTATAGACTTGTCCAAGGACCGGGTCTCCATGACAGTGATGATGTCCCCATTGGTCAGAGAGAGAGGTCAGGGAGTTGTAGTCCTGTGCGCTAGATTGCCAGAGGAGGAAAGTGAGGCCTGGAAAGGGAAAGGGACTTGTCCAAAGTCACACAGCTGAAGCGGGGACTGGCCCTCAGTTCTCCAATTGCCAGCCCATGCCGAGTTCGAACACGACTGTGCATTAACGGCGCTGTTCTTACTAACACCACAGGAATCTTTTCTACAACCTAAGGTGCCTGGAGAGTCTCTCAGACAGAACGAGGTTTGCCTTTGGGGTCTCCTCAGCCCCATTTCTTGTTCTTTCCCTTCTTCCTCTTCGTGTCCCCTCCAAGAGCCCAGTGATCCCACAATTCCTTCATCCTGTGGGGAATGATGACAACTCGGTATCTGAACCATTTCCTCTCCTGAGACGCCTTCCCCTGAACCCAGAGCTACTCCAAACACCTCCATTGCCCCGATGAGAAGGAACCTCTGGGTTCACTGTCAGCCTTCCCAGGCAGCATATGGCCATGGACCAAGGACATTCCCTCAACACATAGGAGCAGCTCCAGTGCTTGTGGCTGGCTGTGGAGGGCCCTTTCCTGGGGGTTTCTCAAATAGCTGCAGAAGTGACCTCTAGTATACCTTTCCTGGTAGTTTATACACTTGAAAGTGTCAGACTGCCAGACTGGTCAGAATCCTTGAACACTTGAGCTAGAATCAGGGAATGTTATAGCTGGAGAATAGAAAGTTGGAGTTTGGATTATAGACTCTTAGAATGTTTCAGTTGAGATTACAGACTCTTAGGGCTAGGGCTGTAGAATCATAAATAATTATAGCTGGAATTATGGATCAAAGGAAACCAGGGACAGAAATGATGCCAACATTACTCCATCCCCCCCCCCCCCGACAGCTGAGAAGAGAGAACTGGCCTTGTCACCCAGCCAGTGGTGGCTGGGCCAGGCCTTCTGCTGCCCAACAGGGCTCTGTCCTCCAGATCTCCTGGAGAAGCATCCAGGGCCGAAGCACTCCTTGCCTGGGGACAGTGGGGACAGTGGTCTGCCACTCCTCTAGCCCAAGCCTCACTGCCAGCCCATCACAGCACCCCGCCACCAAGGCGGATATATTTAGGTGTCCTCCCTGAATATGTTTCCACAGCTCTGGACACTGCCTTCTATGTCCCCTCCTTCTCCAAGGCCTCTGGGCACTTTCTCTAAACTGACCCAATGAAGTCACCAGGAACAAGGGCTCTTGCTCTGCCAATGCAAATATTTCTCCCCCAAAATGAAGCCCAGCCTGAGGGGTCTCCTGGTTCGCTTTGGTCTGGAGCTCAGACCCACCTGCTCTAACCCTGATGTTGCAGCATTCCTCTAACTTCCAGGGCCTGCTTTGGCCCAAGGACCACACATCCCTAATCCTACTCTTCTTAACTTTCCTCATTCCAGGCAGAGGGCACTCCTGCCCCTGCCCCTGCCAGTCTCCAAACACACACACACACAAACACACGTGTACACACTCGAGGGCACAGGCCAGCATTTTTCTGTTCCTCCCATGTTTGTCAGGAAAGAGGCCTCCATCCAAGCTCCATGCCTGCACTGGCAGCTCTCCCTTCAGCCTCTCTCCCACGCCCCATCCCAGACCTTGCCAGAGACTCAACATCTTCCCCTTTCAGACTGTATCTTCCCAGGAGCCAGAGAGTCTCTGAGAGTTCAACAGCGATAGAGGTTGGGGACAGGAAGGGATCCTTCAGACATACTTAAGTGGGAGACTCTCAGATTCCCACCTGCCCAGCTCATGGGAAATCACTGGCTCTGTGGAAACGGAGAGTTCTTAGAGCAGGAAGGGACCACTTATACGGCAGCTCCATCACTGTCATTATAGTTTTACAACCTGTTAAGGGTTGTTATATGCCAAGCACTTTACAGCCAGGAACTCAGTCAATCCTCACAATAACCCTACAAGGCAAATACTATTAATGTCTCCATTTTACAAAGGAAGAAACTGAGGCACAGAAAGGTTTTGCCCTAAGTCCTACATGTAGAGAGTGCCACAGGTGGGATTTAAACCAGGCTTGGATGTCCCAGGTGGTGGCTTGCTATAGGAACCCCCTTCACCTTGGTCCCCTGGGGTCCTGCAGCCTCTTCCTGCCCAGTCAGTGCAGAAAAGGTGAGAACCTCATTGATGGTCACAGCTCCTCCTGAGAAGCCCAGCTTCCCTGCCCCTGCATTAGAAATGACAGACAGACCCCACCACAGTTCCCCCATGCAGGACACATCCCCACGCCCCTGTGACCCCTTCCTTCACATACAGTGCACATGGCCATACACAACTCCAGCTTCCCACCACACAACTCGGCTGCACGTCTGCACACACAGCACACACCAGACATGCTGCCACACTCCCCCAGGAGGTCTAAGTCCTGCTATCTCAGTTTGGAGGACAGGCAGCGGAGTCCTCCTACTTTACAGGTGCCGAAGGGCCCCCAGCAGGATAAACCCAGCTCATCACCAAGCCTTGAGTCAACTCTCTGGATGGGAACTTACCAGAACAATATTTTTACATTAAAACAAATGCAAAAATATTACAGAGAGGAATGCAAAATCCACATGAATTTTGAAGATTAAACAATGAGACTTCAAAGAATCTTCGTGTGTGTGTGCCTGTGCGCACACCCACATGTGCCTGTGGGAGGGTGAGCGTGGGACTAGCTGTACTTCCTCCACCCAGGTCCAGGGTGAGCTTTCACTCTCCCAAGCCCTTAGGAGTGCTGGGTGGAAAAGTCAGAACCACCCTAGGGAACATTTCATGGAAAATGTTCTGTCATAGTAAGAGCTGCACAAATGCTTCTCGTCTTCCAGCACACTGCACAGAGCCATGGATGTGCCACACACACAACACACATCTCACAACAGGCACCACATGCATGCATGCACCATCGTGTGATTGCTCCCACCACACAGTGGGCACACACCCTGGGCACACACGTGGAACCCCCGGGTTACCCTGGTACAGTCAGTCATGGCTATAGGTAGGTAGGTACCACACTTCTTGCACGCAGACAACACCACAATTCATTGGTCACACTCGACACACCTAGCACACACCACACACTAACTGCATACAACCCAGTACACACACATTGCCCACACTAATCTCTTACATACTGCCCACGACATACCCACCACACTCCTTCCCTCACATACACACTCACTCCCCCTGGGGAACCCCACCTGGGGCCCGCAACGCAAGCCTGGCGTGGGCAGAGCTGCCCTCTACCCACTCACCCTGGCACTGCCTGCCCCTCGGTCCCCACCCCACCCCCACAGTCCTCATCTGGACCGCGAAACCCCCGGGCCGGGGACTTCATTTGCTCCGGCGCTGGCACGAGGCGAATCCGCGAACCGAAGCTCCGCACAGGCAGAAGGCAGCGGCTGCAGCTCAAACCCCGGGCATCCCCGCTCCTCGCGCCGCAAGAGCAAAGAGGTGGGGAGGTGGTGTGGCCGGGCGGCCTCCAAGCCGGAGCTGGACTGCCGCTCCTGCCCAGGCAGGACCCGGCTGGACTAACAGCCGCTGGGGAACCCGGGGGAGGTGATAGTTCTGGAAGAGGCCGCAGGTGTCAGGAACCGGTGCTCTGGACCGGGACCCAGGAGCCCTGGACTCCAGCCCAGATTCCCTCACCTTTTCTACCTTCTCTAGGCCTCAGTTTCCCCCATTGTATTGGGGGCCTGGGGTGGGGTGGGGGGCCTAAGTGGTGATTCCAACTTTCCAGCTCTGACATTCTGCAAT
Organism: Pseudorca crassidens; assembly: GCF_039906515.1. Classification (NCBI taxonomy): domain Eukaryota; kingdom Metazoa; phylum Chordata; class Mammalia; order Artiodactyla; family Delphinidae; genus Pseudorca; species Pseudorca crassidens. The sequence goes on along the minus strand of NC_090304.1, from coordinate 51,973,959 downwards.
TCTGGAATGGTGGTGGGGAGGGAGGGATAAAAATAAATGCTATTTCTTGAGCACCTACTATGTGCCAGGCATCATACTAGGTGTTTTAATACATTACCTCATTTAATCCTCATAGCAATTCCAGAAGTATTATTATCCCTATTTTACAGGAGGCAAAACCCAAGCACAGAGATGAAGTGACTTGTCCAAGGTCACACAGCTGGTAAGTGGCAGACCTGAGGTTTGAACTCAGACAGTCTGACTCCAGAGCTCAAGTACCCCTAAAGCATGGATTGGTGGCACTTTCTATACTGTACACTGCTCCCTGATTCTCATAACAACGCCAGGATCTTGGTGTCACAAATCCATTTTACAGATTAAGAAACTGAGGTTCAGGGGGATTATTTTACCCCAGGACACCCAGCTAGCTGGACATCCTACTAAAGATGGGGGGTGGGGGTGGGAGTGATACTGGGATGGTATAATGAGACAGCGCCTGTCACATAATTGGTGCTCATCAATGTCAGCATTCCTCCTGTCACTCCTCTTCCTTCTCTTCTTTTATCTCCTAAGCTCTCTTATGGACAGTGGCCTCTAATTCCCTCATCTCTGAAACCTCCCCTGACCAGTAGCCCTCAGACAAGCCAGCCCCTCCTCTTGGCTACCGCTGCAGCTTTTAATCAACAGTTGTTGAGTTCCTGTTCTGTGGCAGGTTCTGTGCTAGGACTGCAGATCCAAGTCAATAGGACAGTCCAGATAGCGCTGGCCTCATGGAGTTTATAATCTGGTGGAGGCCCCAGATGTTAAATAAATAGTCACATAAATTAATACAGAATTACACATTGTGGTAAGTGCTAAGAAGGAAAAGTGAAGGGTTAGAGGAGAGATTATAATGGGGGTGGGAGGGGGAAGGAATCTAGTCTAAATTGTAAGATTTGGGAGAATTCCCTGGCGGTCCAGTGGTTAGGACTCCATGCTTCCACTGCAGGGGGCACGGGTTCAATCCTCAGTCGAGGAACTAGGATCCCGCCTGCCGCGGGATATTCAGCCAAATAAATAAATAAATAGTAACATTTGGGAACATTTCCCAGAGGAAGTGCCCTTTAAGCTGAGACCAGAGTGAGGAGTTGGCCTCAGCCAGGTGACGGTGAGGGAGAAGAGAGTCCCAGGCAGGGGAAACTTAAAGAGGGTGAGACAGGAAAGGGCTTGGCATGTTCCGGGAAATGAAGCACAGCCAGAGTGGGAGGTGCCCCACGAGCCAGGAGGCATGGTGGGAGATGGGCCTGAAGGAGCGGCAGCAGCCAGCCCACACAGCCCAAAGTCAGGACCTTGGCTTTTGTCCAAAGAGCCGTGGGAGTCACAAAACATTTAGAGCAGTGGAGTGACATAAGCAAATATCTTTTTTTAAATTGGGGTATATGGGGCTTCCCTGGTGGCGCAGTGGTTGAGAGTCCGCCTGCCGATGCAGGGGACGCGGGTTCGTGCCCCGGTCCGGGAAGATCCCACATGCCGTGGAGCGGCTGGGCCCGTGAGCCATGGCCACTGAGCCTGCGCTTCCAGAGCCTGTGCTCCGCAACGGGAGAGGCCGCAACAGTGACAGGCTCGCGTACCGCAAAAAAAATAATAAATTAATAAAATAAAATAAAATAAAATTGGGGTATAGTTGACATATAATGTTATATCAGTTTCGGGTGTACAGCATAATGATTCGATATTTGTATATCAAATATCATTTTAATCAAACTCTCCAGCTGCTGGATGGAGAATAAGGAATGGGTAGGAGGGGCAAGGTAGCAGCAGGTGCCCAGCTAGGAGGCTGTTCTACAGTCTGGGAAAAGATGATGGCCGCTGGCCCAGGGAGGATGTGGGAGGTGGAGACTGGAGGACAGAGCCAGGGATATGTGGTGTCATGGGCTGTTGTCATACCCACTTCGCCTGAACCAAGGGGCCTTGAGGCCTTGGCTGGCTCAAGGGGAAATGGTTGCTGCCAGTCCTTTGAGGGGAGAAGTGTTTGCCTGTGACTCAACGGACTTGGGCCCCTAGAAACCCTCACCTAGGGAAGCTCTTCTCTCCCTTCATGGTAGCTCTTCCAAATCTTCCCTCTCCACAAGCTCTAACTCACTGACACCCCAGCCCCACCTGCTACCTGACTGACCAAGAAAATTCACTCACCAAAGGCTCACTGGTTCTCACCTGTGCTAGGTAGACATTAGGACTGAGGCCAGGCTCAGTGGAGGGGGCTCACGTAAGTTCCTGCCCCCGACCTCTCTGCTCAGCACCCCCCTCCCCAAGAGGTGGCTCTTCTTTTATCGGAGGTGAAGGCCCCAGCAGTGCCCAGAGCTGCTCTCTGCTTCTGCAGCCAGGTCCCCACGCCCTTGGGAGTCCTCGTCTCCACCCCTGCCAGCCTGTGAACATGCTCCAGTGTCTTCTTAAGCCTTGGAGCCCCCCTCTCCAGGCACTGCCCCCTCTCTTCCCTTCACTGCTGGTGGCCTCAGAAAAGTTGCCTCCTCTGCAGTCCTCAGCCCATTTATCTAGTCTCTGCTCCCAGAGCATCCCCAAAATGGCTCCTCTAAGGACCCAGTGACCTCCGTGCCCCTGAAGGACTGCCCAGGAAGTCACTCGATGGATACTGTCAAGAACTCCCTGTGTGGCCTCCATAGCACCCTTCTCCTCCTGCTTCCCAGACTCCTCTCAGGGCTCTGTCCCACCCTCATCTTCTCTGCACATTCTCCCTGGGGGAGGGCAATGGCTCTCCTTAAATTACCCCTGTGTGCTGGACACTCACAGTTCCCACCTCCAGCCCAGCTTTTCTCCTGCACCTCAGACCTATTGCTCCCTGGACTTCTCCCCTCTGAGGACTGAAGTGCCCTCTTCTCTACAGTAATCTCCCCCATGCCCTCATCTTCACGACAACACCGTCAGCCCCTGTCACCTTAGCCCAACACCTGCAACACTCAGACAACCAGCCTCTCCTTTCAGCTCCCATCGCAGCCTGTATTCAACAATCATTTATTGAATTCCTACTATGTGCCAGGATTAAGGAGGCTTTCTTAAACAAAAACATAAACAAGAAAAAAGAAAACATCATAAAGGAAAAAAAGTGATAAACTCAAGTATAATAAAAATTTAAAAGTTCTATTAATCCAAAATACTAAAAGGGACTTCCCTGGTGGTCCAGTGGCTAAGACGCCATGCTCCCAATGCAGGGGGCCCAGGTTCGATCCCTGGTCAGGGAACTAGATCCCACAGGCATGCTGCAACTAAGAGTTCGCAAGCCGCAACTGAAAGATCCCACATGCCGCAATGAAGATCCTTCACGTGGCAACGAAGATCCCGCATGCCTCGACTAAGACCCTGTGCAGCCTAAATAGATAGATATTTAAAAACAAAAACCAAAATACTAAAAAAAAAGACCACAAACTGAGAGGAGGTATTACAACATGTTAACAGACAAGGATTATTATTCAGCATATATAAATAACTCCTATATACCAATAAGAAAAAAACCAAACAACCTAATAGAAAAATGAGCAAAAAACGTGAGTAGGCATTTCACAGAAGAGAAAGCAAGCACGGCCAATACACATACGAAAATATGTTCAACCTCACAATCAATCAGGGAAATTTCAAGTAAACCCACAAATTTCAAGTAAATACCATTTCACACACATCGGATTAGCAAAAATTAAAGAGTTTGATAACACCAACTTTGTTGAGGGTGTGGAGAGATGGGAACTTTTATGCACTGTGGGTAGGACTCGAAATTGAACATACCAAGTTGAAGAACAATTTGTCAATATCTAGTAGTTGAAGATGCACATCATCTGAAAGAGTTATTCCACCCCAACATAAATAACCCGGATAAACTTTAGCAGGTGTAGAAAAATGTACATCACAGCATTTTCTCTAAAGCAAAACATTGGGAACAATCTAAATACCCATCAATAAGAGAATGGAAAAATACATTTTCATTCAGGTGTTCCTTTCTATCTGAACGCTCACTCTCCCGATAATTGTTACAATGACTTTCAAAACTTTTTACTAGTAGAAAACCTGACATAACAAACCTGCAGGTGCTCCCCAGCACAAGTCTGGGTGAGAGGATGTGGGGTAAGCTGTGGTGATAACTCCTCTGTTCTCCCAATAGGATAGGCTCGCACCTCATGCTTGTGTTCCTTAAACTTATTTGGTACGTAATTGTTACCATCTTCCCCTCATTGTTAAGCAAAAATGTCTTCTAAGAAAGTGGGAAAACCTGAGCCTGAGAGGCTTAAGAAAGCCCACGCATTAGAAGAAAATGTGGAAGTAATAAAGCTCATTGAGAGGGCTGGACACGTGAAAGATGTAAGCTTGGCCAGGCACGTATCCTCCTCCATCACACACAGGAGCTGTGCTACATGTGAGAAAACAAACAAACAAACAAAAAGAGCCCATTCAGGGGACTTCCCCGGTGGCACAGTGGATAAGACTCTGAGCTCCCAATGCAGGGGGCCCGGGTTTGATCCCTAGTCAGGGAACTAGATCCCACGTGCATGCCGCAACTAAGGAGCCCACAAGCTGCAACTAAGACCTGGTGCAACCAAATAAATAAATATTAAAAAATATTTTTTAAAACAGAGCTCATTCAGTGTTAGATAATGAAGCAATCAGTGTTTTAAATGCTTTAGAGCTTTATGCAATGATGGAAACATCCTATATCGGCTGTCCAATGTGATATGATAGCCTTCAGCCGTATGTGTCTACTGAGCACTTGAAATGCGTCTAGTGCAACTGAGGACCTGAAATTTTTAACTTTAAATTCATTTACGTTTAAACTTAAATAGCCTCGTGTGGCTAGCAGATACCATATTGGACAACACAGCTTTATATTGTGCAGAAATCCTTGGTGATCATTAATAGTTTTAAAGAATTTCAATGATATTGGGGTGAAATTAGCGGAAGTTTTTGGATGAGCTGGCAACATATTATTATTTTTCCCAGATAAAATTCTGTAATATGAGCTTTTACTATCTACAGATTTACTATCAGGAATGGGTTATGTTAAGGGATGACCGTATAAGCATGTAATGGAATACTATACAACAGACAAAAATGAATGAACCAGAGCAGCACACGGACAAAGCTAAATCTCACAACTATAATGGAACTGAATAAAGAAGTATATGGGAGGATACACACAGTATGATACTATGAACATAACGTTTTAAAACATGCAAAATAATACTATACTTATGTATGAAGACATGAATGGGAATGACCAACCGGGTAAAGGTCAGCTTTGATGGGAAGGAGGAGGTGAGATTATAGGGGACACAGTAATAGACCCTGCTTCTCCCCTGACTCCCCAGCCCCCCACATGCTTTGCAAAGACAAAGGGTGATCAGGGCCAGCACAGAGAGGACGCACCTCCTCTCAGAAGGCTTCTCTGTCCCCCTCCCCATCAGACAGTGCCCAGGGCCTCCTCGGGGCTCCCAAGGCCCCAGTGTTGGCCTCTGATGCACCGGATCGCTCTGGCCTGATGTAGTCTCTCTCCACATCGCTCCCTCACCAGCAGAGGTGAGACACTGTTCCAGAACAGTGTCTGGAACACTGCCTACGAACACAGGCACTGTGTCTGTGGTTCACCAGCCCTGTTTTCTCCACACTTGGCACAGGGCTCTATAATAACTAAATGAGGGAATGAATATAGGTCTCTTTGGGGATTTAGAGTCATCATTATCATTCATCTCTTCTCTGACCCTCTCTATGTGCCCAAGCATGGTCAGGGCACCGGGGATACAAAGATGAATTGTCCACGGCTAGTGCCCTCAAGAAGTGTCTGGCTTGGAGAGGGGATAAGCCAGGATGTTGTGGGCAGAGGGATGCAGTGATGTGCACTGAGGCATAGGAACCCAGAGGGGCCCCTGGCCCAGCCTGGAGACATGGGTACAGGGGAAGTCAGGGTACAAGTCCTAAGCTGGTGTTTAAGAACAACTAGGGTCATCTGGGTGAAATCAGGGGAGGGGGCAGCATGAAAAGACCTGGAAGTGAGAGAGAACGTGGCAAATTCTGGGAACCTTATGTGTCTCAGTTCAGTTGGAGAGTCCAGTGGAAGGGAGGAGTGGGACAGACAAGGCTGAAGAGGCGGGAGGGACCAGGTCTTGCAGGGCCTTGAACGTCAGGCTGGGAAGCTTAGTTTATCCTCAGGGCGATGGGAGCCATGGAAGGGTATACGCAGGGGAGAGGCATAATCAGAGTAATGTCTTAGAAAGTTTGCTCGTCCCAGCTGCTGTGCGGACAGGCAGAAGAGGAGGCAGGGGACCAGTAAGGGCCAGTAGTCCAGGCAGGTGGCCAAGCTGGTAGGGATGGAGGAGGGGTGATAAGTGAGGAACTGATTAGAAGGGGGATTGTGGGGACTTTTTAGGAAGTAGAATCAGCAGGATTTAGGCAGATTAGATGTGAATGTGAGGGAGACAGAGGGTTATCTTGGTTTGGGTTCGCCCAGAAGCCAACACCGGGGCAAGGAATCAAGTGCAAGTAGTTAATTTCTGAGATGATCCTGAAAGCATCACTAAGGGCCTGGGGAAGTAAGACAGGGAAAGAAAGGAAGCCAATTCAGGGTGGTTGTATGTTCAGGCCACTCAAGGTGGCTGTTCTCTTGCTGTCTTTACATCCCCTGCCCGACCAGTGCCTGCTTCACCTACACCCTACTCACATAACTGATCTTCCTACCTACTTGCCCCAGGCCCCAGCTGGTAATTGTTCTTATCAAAGGGGCAGTGAGGGGTGTGCCCCTCTGTTAGTTTCCCTGGTAACCAATGAGCCAACCTGATGTCAATCCCCTTCTACCCCCTGGGAGTGAAGACCGCTGCCATGTCCTGCTCCACGGTTGCTCCAGGACCTTGCTTCAGACGTGTAAGCTCCCCCATCCATTAAACCATTGATGTCTTTGTCGCTGACTCCGGCTCTTTCTTCGGTCTTGAAGCTGGGCAAGCACAGGCCTTTGTAGGCCTGTGAGGTACAGCCCAACAGCGGTCAGTCAACAGATTATCCCTGGGGGTCAATCCCATTGGGAACCTCTAGGAGGCAGCACAGAACATGCCTCAGAGATTTCCCACATGAGTGACAAGGAATCTGGAGCATTTATCTATCAACTCTAGTTGTCACTGGTTAAAAGCTGGTCCCCAAATTTTCTGGCCCTTCTGGCCAACTGTGCTCCCGACGGCCAGAGAAAGCTCCCAGGCAGAGTCCCAGGTACCGTCAGTGAGAAGGTGTCGGGGCATAGGGAATAGTGAGCGCTGAGGGTCATGATCAGGAACCTGCTCCAACATCTGCTACAGGGGAAGAGGAGGCCCATTTGCTCCCAACAGGCTGAGGCCTGGTTCTCCAAGGTGGGCAGAGGAGAGGAATCTGTGTTGAAGTTGGGGAGTGGGGGTTGTCTTGATGGCCCTGACTTCTCCCCAGCGTCCTCTCCCCAGTCCTCAGCCTTCTTGCCTGGTCCATCCACTGCCCCCAGATGGTATGCAGAGCCTCATCTGATTTCCGTGGAGACTCTGCTCCAGCCCCTGGAAACGCCTACTCCGATTAGCTTTGCCAAGTGGTTTGATCATTGCACCCACGTCAAGTCAGAGAAAATTGGTGGCTCTTTATTAAAATAATATCCCATCACCAGGGGTTGAGAGCAGGCTGGAGACACAGATTTGGGGAACTTACCAACTTAATGTTCGTTTTTCTAGGCCATAGGGCAGTGAGTTTGCTTAATGGAAGAGAGAAGATAGAGAAGAGGGTTTGGGCTGGAGCCATCAGTTAAAGGAGGGAAGAAGAGATGCCCAGGGACAAGACTGAAGAGAAGCAGCCAGAGCAGTAAGATGTGCGGCAGAGCAGTGTGGTGTCACTGAGGGCGAGGGAAGACAGGTTTGGGAGAAGGAAGGAGAGGGCTGCAGGCTCAGAGCTGGGCCCAGGAGCCAGGCGCCATCTACCGGGCTCCAGGAGAGGTCAAAGAGCCCTGCATTAGAGTGTGTCAGGAAGAACACTTGCTTCCTCCTCTTCCTCTCCCTCCTCCTCCCCCCTCTCCCAGCCTCTGCCTGTGGCCTCAGAAGCCTTAGCAGCTGGCAGACGTCCAGTGAGACCCAGAGTTGACGAGCTATGTCTGACATTTCCAAAGACTTCTGAGACTTCCCTTGCTCCTGTCAGCCCCCAGCCTTGATGTACCGGCAGCCTCCTCTCCAGACCAGTGCTTCTCTTTTAGCCCCAACCATGGTCCCAAGACCCCCCCAACCCCTTTCCTGAGGTCCAGGAGCCCCATGCCGCACCTGTTTGCTCTGTCAGTCCAGCATCCGTGGGCAGCTTATGTCCTGAAAAGGGCCACCACTTCCGGAAGTTCCCCCTTTCACATTCCTACCACATTCCAGCTGCCCAACCAAGTATTAACCCACAAATTCATAACCCAGGAATTTTAGCCCTGGCAGCTGCTCCTCAGGGCTTTGAATTCCTCCCCTGCCTCCATGTACATTGATGGGAGATGGGGGTGAGTCATTGCCCCTTTCCGGGTCTTAGTTTCCTCAGCTACAAAATCGGGTCGACAATCCTTGCTCTGCCTCCTCCCATGGCTGGCTCTGAGGGTTCACACTTTGTAAATTCTGCTAGTTGTACGTGCTGTTCCCCCTCTTGGAATGCTGTTCCTTTCCTTTCTTCTTTGTGAGTCCTGATCACCCTTCCAAGCTCTACTAATAAAACATGCTACCATTTTTTTCATGTGTGCTATGAGCCAGCATTGTGCTAAGGGCTTTACATATGTTATCATGCTTCATTTGTACATGGAGTCTGAACAGATACTCTGATTATTCCCATTTTACAGATGAGGAAACAGGCTCAGAGAGACTATATGACTTGCTTTAGGTTACACAGCTAGGAAATGTTGGTCAGAACTAGAACTCAGGACTTCTGAGGTAAGACTGAGGCCTTTCTCACTTCAGTCTGGCTCCTTCCTATCATGCCCACCAGATCTGCCCCTGATTCAGAAGTTAGCTTGTGTTAAAAGGAACACAGTGCATGTAGTAAAGAGGCGATAGTCCACAGAGGTCTGCTGGAGCCTCATTGGCCTCTGCAACACTGCCTGCTGCAGGGGGTCGGAGAGGGTAACAAAATCAATACGAGGAGCAAGAAGCCAAATTACATGAGAGTTGAACCCTGAGATCAGGGGGGAAATCTTTCACTGGGTACCAACAGGTCCCTGTCCCTTTACTTTATTTATTTATTTTTATTTTTTTTTGCGGTACGCGGGCCTCTCACTGTTGTGGCCTCTCCCGTTGCGGAGCACAGGCTCCGGATGCGCAGGCTCAGCGGCCATGGCTCACGGGCCCAGCCGCTCCACAGCATGTGGGATCTTCCCGGAACGGAGCACGAACCCGTGTCCCCTGCATCGGCAGGCGGACTCTCAACCACTGCGCCACAAGGGAAGCCCCCCCATCCCTTTTAAATCAGACTAGTTGAATCTGAGGTACAGTCAGACATTCTTGTTTTGTTAAATAGTTTAAACCCCATAATGAAGAAAGAATTGATGTTTTCATTCATTTCAGCTCTTTAAAAATCAACAAATCAATATTCAAAGATTGGAAATGACCTAAATGTTATTCATAGGGAACTGGTTAAATAAATTATGGCTGTGAACAGAACTAGTAAGCTTTTTGTGTATTGGTGTGAAAAGACTTTCAGGAAATCTGCAGAAGAAAGCTAGAAATATATGTACAAGTATGTAGCCTTTTGTGTATAGAGAAAGAAAAAAGAGCACACGGCTTTTAGGGCTTGTATATGCATAGTTATTTGGAAAGATGAAGAAACCATGAATGGTGGTTGTTTAATAGAGTTAATGAGACTCTTCACTGTTTACCTTTCAATATTTGTTTTGTTTGAACTGAGTGAATGCATTCTTTAGTTGAAAATTAAATAAAGAAACATATCACTTTCTTAAATCAAGATGTCACATTCAATAAAGTTGCTGCAGGGACTTCCCTGGTGGCGCAGTGGTTAAGAATCTGCCTGCCAATGCAGGGGACACAGGTTCGATCCGTGGTCCGGGAAGATCCCACATGCTGCGGAGCAACTAAGCCGGTGCGCCACAACTACCGAGCCTGCCCTCTAGAGCCCGCGACACAACTACTGATCCCACGCACCGCAATGAAGCCCATGCGTTCTAGGGCCCGTGCTCCGCAACAAGAGAAGCCACTGCAATGAGAAGCCCATGCACTGCAATGGAGACCCAATGCAGCCAAAAAATAAATAAATAAATTTTAGAAAAAGAAAAAAATTAAAAACAAAACAAACAAACCCACAAAGGAGTGTGCTAAGAAAGCATTCTTGAAAAAAAAAGTTGCTGCAAATGAAGGGGTTTGACAGAAAGATAGATCAATGGAACAGGATAGAAAGCCCAGAGATAAACCCACGCACATATGGTCACCTTATCTTTGATAAAGGAGGCAGGAATGTACAGTGGAGAAAGGACAGCCTCTTCAATAAGTGGTGCTGGGAAAACTGGACAGGTACATGTAAAAGTATGAGATTAGATCACTCCCTAACACCATACACAAAAATAAGCTCAAAATGGATTAAAGACCTAAATGTAAGGCCAGAAACTATCAAACTCTTCGAGGAAAACATAGGCAGGACACTCTATGACATAAATCACAGCAAGATCCTTTTTGACCCACCTCCTAGAGAAATGGAAATAAAAACAAAAATAAACAAATGGGACCTAATGAAACTTCAAAGCTTTTGCACAGCAAAGGAAACCATAAACAAGACCAAAAGACAACCCTCAGAATGGGAGAAAATATTTGCAAATGAAGCAACTGACAAAGGATTAATCTCCAAAATTTATAAGCAGCTCATGCAGCTTAATAACAATAAAACAAACAACCCAATCCAAAAATGGGCAGAAGACCTAAATAGACATTTCTCCAAAGAAGATATACAGATTGCCAACAAACACATGAAAGAATGCTCAACTTCATTAATCATTAGAGAAATGCAAATCAAAACTACAATGAGATATCATCTCACACCAGTCAGAATGGCCATCATCAAAAAATCTAGAAACAATAAATGCTGGAGAGGGTGTGGAGAAAACGGAACCCTCTTGCACTGTTGGTGGGAATGTAAATTGATACAGCCACTGTGGAGAACAGTATGGAGGTTCCTTAAAAAACTACAAATAGAACTACCATATGACCCAGCAATCCCACTACTGGGCATATACCCTGAGAAAACCATAATTCAAAAAGAGTCATGTACCAAAATTTTCATTGCAGCTCTATTTACAATAGCCCGGAGATGGAAACAACCTAAGCGTCCATCATCGAATGAATGGATAAAGATGTGGCACATATATACAATGGAATATTACTCAGCCATAGAAAGAAACGAAAGTGAGCTATTTGTAATGAGGTGGATAGACCTAGAGTCTGTCATACAGAGAGAAGTAAGTCAGAAAGAGAGAGACAAATACCGTATGCTAACACATATATATGGAATTTAAGAAAATAAAAATGTCGTGAAGAACCTAGGGGTAAGACAGGAATAAAGACACAGAACTACTAGAGAACGGACTTGAGGATATGGGGAGGGGGAAGGGTAAGCTGTGACAAAGCGAGAGAGAGGCATGGACATATATACACTACCAAACGTAAGGTAGATAGCTAGTGGGAAGCAGCCGCATAGCACAGGGAGATCAGCTCGGTGCTTTGTGATCGCCTGGAGGGGTGGGATAGGGAGGGTGGGAGGGAGGGAGATGCAAGAGGGAAGAGATATGGGAACATATGTATATATATAACTGATTCATTTTGTTGTAAAGCAGAAACTAACATACCATTGTAAAGCAATTATACTCCAATAAAGATGTTAAAAAAAAATGAAGGGGTTTGATAGTGTCTCATTATTAAGAAAAATTGAAAAATTTTATAAACAAAATTTTATATAGGGATTTACCATTTTTCTAAGTAGTTTTGCATAAATTAACATATTAATCTTCTTAAGACTTACTTAGAACAGATGACTACTCTCATTTCTTAGAGGAGGAAACTGAGGCTCAGAGAAGGCAATGGTCTTGTCCAATGTCACCCAATCTGTAAGGAAAGGAACTGGAACTGGAGCCCCGGGGCCTGATAACAGGAACCACAGAAAATGCAGAACAAAGCCACACCTTTGCTTCTCAGAGTGCTGGTGACTCATAAAAAGGGGGATAAAATAATTCTGTCCTCTTGAGTGGTTTGAAGATTAACTGAGGTAACGTATGTAAAACTCTTAGCACTGTGCCTACCACAGAGCAAATAATCAAAAACTTTCTTTAACTGTTGTTTTATTTAAATTTTATTTAAATAACAGAAGAGGATGTTCCAATTCAGTTGGCATTTCTTGAAATGCCATGAAATGTTCATGAAATATGAACACCCCATATTTCAGTCATACGAACTAAGAAGGGGAGAAGCATCAGAGAACTGAAGGAGGTCTAGGAAGTGATCTTTGCCCTAACGATGCTTATGGACTTATTGGTGAGACAAAGTTTAAGTAGACTCACATAACTTTTCTGTAGTTATTATTGTCAGCGTTCAGGTAATTTTTTCCATACTAAGCCTCATTGTAAAATTAAAAAGGAATTGTCTAATTTTATGTGCAGTGCTTTTAAATGACAAATGACAGAGTTTGCAGGGAGAACTAAATGTTTTTTTCAGAATATTTTATTCTATTTTAGATAATATTGTGCACAACGTTTATACTCTCAACCACCCTCCACCATAACTGAGGTCCTGGGTACATATCTAGTCCCCTAATCATCCTGCATTAGTGAGGGTTTTGGCATTAATGGCGCCAAAATGGCAGTGTTGTCGTGTGTTCTCTGCTTTATCTAATGTTTATTGTATTGACATACACGACGCTCACCTTGGCTTCTGGCAATTCCCAGATTAGAAAAATACTAACAGAGTAATGCTGTACTTATTGAAAACCGTCATATAAAAAAAACAACGGAATTGTTTTTTCCAGTTAATTTTTTTCCCCAAAGTTTGAGAATAAGGGGATTAATTTGCATCTCAGAGGAGAAAGCCCTTATTTCCTGGAGAGAGAAGTGTGAGGAGGGCCGCAAATGTCCTTACTCACCAGGGAGCTTGGTTCATGTGGAAACACTTCCATTTGCCACCACTTGAAGATGTGACTGGCAGAAGCTCTTAGATGTTGCCACTCTCAGAAGTGGCCAAGAAAGGCCAGAAGAACAAAAGGCAGGATAACAAGAGGGCAAGATCAGGAGGGTTTGTGTCCACCTTGAGCTGCTTATGCAGGTTGGAAGGGAGGCATTTCATTGGAATCCTGCTGCCTCTTTCAGTAACCGAACTGACAAGAAAGAGAACCCTTCCAAAGGATTTGGCACTTCTGGGTTTAGGGAAGCAATCCACAGTGTTCACCTTTTCTCCAGGTGGCTTATGGACTGATGGTGTATGTCCAGGATTTAGAAAACAGCAGGAGACAAAGGGTTCCAAGCAGTAATGTCTAGTGTATAAACAACTACACTGGTCAAATCTGTATACAAGATGTGCAGGAGAGGAGAAAGCAAAGCACAAGCCAAGATTACCTATGAGGGAAGTGATGAAAAGAGTCTCTCAGAAGAAAGATCGGACAATCCTCCATCTATAGAATGGACATAGGGACAACATCCCTCTGTGAAAAAACACCAATAAAATAAAAACCTGGATCTCCTTACGTGATCACTGCTCTTCCTGGATTTTAACCAGCATTTTTCTTGTTCCTCAGGCTTTAAATAGGGAGTTCAGCATGGAGCCCCGCACTGGAATAGAAAACTCACCAGTTTGCTGACCCTGGTTCATAGACCCTGGAGAATGTTTGATACAGGAATACTACTAGCCAAAGAAAAGAGAAATGGCATTGATGTGAAAGAGGCAGGTGCCACATGGTTTTCATTTGCCTTGAGCAAACTGGATGCAAATGAAAAGAAATGAAGACTAGGTACTGTGATAGCAATGCCCACTTCAATGAAAACCGCCACCTCACTGACATAGGTGCTGGTACAAGGTGTTTGGAGGACGAGGAATCTGTCATATAGATAATGGTTGATGACATTGACATTGCAGAAGGTTGGCCTAAGCTTCTGTCCTGTGTGGGCAGTGGCTCCAGCAGATCCCATCTCATACATGCACACACACACACCACACACACACATGCTTGCACAAACCCAAACCTCAACACCGAACACATCTGATGAGATGTGGTGCTTTATACAATCATGGATTATAAATAGCTACAAAGCAGTCACAGGCCATTAATGTCAACACATAGTATTTAGGAGACGGTAATGAAGAGAAAGAAAGTCAGCTGAGTCACGCACCCAACACAGGAGATGATGTTCTTTGATACAAAAGTCAACGTCAACAGCAACAGAAATCCATGAAGCATTTGCTGAAGAGGAAACATAGCATTCGGGTGTAAAGGTAAGAACTTAGGCCAGTTAGAGTGATTAGGGCCAGGTTCCCCACCATGGTGACAACTTGTTAACCCAGAAATGGTGAGTTCAGGCCCTAAGAAGTAGTTTCCGCCAGGCATTCCCATATGGGGAGACATGTGCAAAGAAAATGCACCTCCCTTTCAAACTATAAAAGATGGGATGATTCTCATGAGTACCATACACACTAAGTGGTCTGCTAGGGCTGCTGTAACAGAGTACCACAGACTGGGTGGCTTAAACAACAGAAATTAATTTTCTTACCGTTCTGGAGGCTAGAAGTCCAAGATCCAGGTGACAGCAGGACTGGTTCCTTCTGAGGGCCTCTCTCCTTGGCTTGTAGATGGCCATCTTCTCCCTGTGCCTTCATACCACCTTCCCTCTGTTGTGTCTGTATCCAAATAGCCTCTTCTTGTAAGGACACCAGTCCTACTAGATTAGGGCCCACCCCAGTGACCTCATTTTAACTTAATTGCCTCTTTAAAGATCCTTTCTCCAAAAAGGTTACATTCTGAGGTACTGGGTGTTAGGACTTCGGCATCTTTTGGGGGAGGGATTCAGCATAGAAGAGTGGAGAAAAGCAAAATGTAGTCCAGTCTCTTCTCTGTTTCTGATTTCCTCCCCGTTTCCCTTCGAGACAAATGGCTTCTGATCATTTGGGGATTTGGGACTTACACCTTTGTAGCAGTGTGTAGAGATGGGACCCTGGCTTCTACTTCCATTCCTATATTTACTCCTCTGCCATTTTTTCCCCGTATTTTGTTTTGTTTTGTTGTTGGTTGGTTGGTTTTTGTTGTTGTTGTTGTGGCAGGTATCCTGCTGGCTCTTCCTTCAAAATACATCTGGCATCCGTCCGTTTCTCACCACCTCCATTGCCTCCACCTGGTCCTAATCTTCATGATCTCTCGCCTGGATTTCTTCACTGGCTCCTTCCTGCTCTGGCTGCTCCCATCCTCAGCCCACTGTGGTTTATTCACCACACTGAAGCCAGATTCAGCCTTCTAAAATGTAAGGCACGCTGTATCTCTGCAATGGCTTTCCACCTCACTCACTGTCCTGCAAGATTCCACCGACCTCTGGCCTCCACTTCTTCCGTCTTCACCCCGGGCACCAGCCTCCTTCCTCTGGAAGCCAGAACTTTGCACTTACTGGTCCCTCCGGCTGGAAGGCTCTCCTTCAAGTCTGTTCAAATGCCCTCTTTTTAGCCTCTCCTGAGGCTTCACCTGACCACCCTACTTAAAAATCAGGGTTTCTGGGCTTCCCGGGTGGCGCAGTGGTTGAGAGTCCGCCTGCTGATGCAGGGGACGCAGATTCGTGCCGCGGAGCGGCTGGGCCCGTGAGCCATGGCCGCTGAGCCTGCGCGTCCGGAGCCTGTGCTCCGCAGCGGGAGAGGCCATGGCAGTGAGAGGCCCGCTTACCACACACACACACAAAAAACAAAAACAAAAATCAGGGTTTCCCTGGTGGCGCAGTGGTTGAGAGTCCGCCTGCCGATGCAGGGGACACGGGTTCGTGCTCCGATCCGGGAGGATCCCACGTGCCGCGGAGCGGCTGGGCCCGTGAGCCATGGCTGCTGCGCCTGCGCATCCGGAGCCTGTGCTCCGCAGCGGGAGAGGCCACGGCAGTGAGAGGCCCGTGTACCGCAAAAAAAACCCCACAAAAATAAATAAAAATAAATTAAAAAAAAATCACATCCTCCTTCTCCTCCTAATCCCTCTTCCCTCTCTGCTGTTTTCCCCACAGCACTTGTCACCTCCTAACACAGCACGGAATTTACACTTTATGATATCTGTTCGTTTTTGTCTCTCTCACCCTACTAGGCTATAAGCTCCAAGGGAAGGATCTTTCTTTTTCATTTACTGATGATTTCCAAATACCTACAACAATGCCTACAACATAGTAGGCTCTTGGTAAATATTTGTTGAATAAATAACGAATGAATCAATAATAATAAGGTTCCTGCCTCAAAGGGCCCTTGTGAAACTTACACGAAATAATTAATTTGGCTTGCTTTGCAAAGGAAAGGAATTATATAATGAGTACCCACTGGTACTAGATGTTCTGCAAAACAGTTACATGGTTTATCTTGTTTATTCCTCACTATGAATCTCATTCATTCATTCAGTGAGTAATTGTTGTGCACCTACTATGCACTAGGCACCGTTCTCGGCACTGGGGTAAAGCAGTGACAAAACTAGACAAAAACCCCTGTCCTCTGAGAGCTTTCAAGAAGAGACAGACAATACAAATAAAACATAAGGGATTTCCCTGGTGGCGCAGTGGTTGAGTCCGCCTGCCAATGCAGGGGACACAGGTTCGATCCCTGGTCTGGGAGCAACTAAGCCCATGCGCCACAACTACTGAGCCTGCGTGCCACAACTACTGAAGCTTGTGCGCCTAGAGCCTGTGCTCCGCAGTAAAAGAAGCCACCGCAATGAGAAGCCCGCACACCACAACGAAGAGTAGCCCCCGCTCACTGCAACTAGAGAAAGCCCACGCGCAGCAACGAAGACCCAATGCAGCCAAAAAATAAATAAATAAATAAATAAACAAACAAACAAGCAAATAGAATGTAAAGTGTATGTGATTATCCCTCTTTTTTATGACGAGGAAACTGAGGTGCCCAAGGTCATCTGATTAATGAGTGGCAGAGCCAAGATTCAAATGTAAGTCTTCAAGGTTTATGTGCTCTGTACCTCGTGGACGAAGGCATCCGGGTTTAGGTGGAGTGAAAGCTTGTGGACAAGGCGTGTGGGTCTGGGGTGAGGATGCGGGGTGGTGTCTGGAGGGCTGGCTGAGACTCCCCCCCTTAATTTTTGCTTCCCACTCTATCCCAAGGGCCTCCCCTTCCTCATGATTGAGAGTCAAATGCATTTTACTTACTGCCATGCTGGTGGGATCCAAATCACAGGCATCTCGTGGATGGTGGGTAAACTCTTACTTCTTCCCAGGTGGTGTCACAGGGGACTCTGGGAGGAGCAGCTGAGCTCAGTCACACCTCCCAGGGGATGGAGTCCTGTTGTAGAGGCTGCCATTCGAGGTGGCAAGGACTTCTGGGGGCATACAGAGGGCAGAGCTTCTGGTAGGGGTGGAGGCCCTGGACTGGGGCAGGGTAGCCCTGGAGGGGGGTAAGGTAGGGAGCTGGGGGTGCCAACCTGGAGAAGAGCCAACTCGGGGTCATGGTGACACCTTCCCGTGGCTGCCCTGGGCTGAGGGCAGGTGTGCCGTGTGCCCCTAAGGCCAAGCTGGGGAGACAGGGCTCCTGTGAGGAGGGCTCTCCCACAGGGACAGGGGTTGCCTAGGAGGGAGTGATCTCTCCATTTCTGGATGTGGGGGGAAGATGCAAGTGATGCCAGGGTGTTAGGGAGGTACAGAGAGGACCCTTGTTGGCAGGATAAACCCTTTCAGAGACCCCAGCTTCAGAGAAGGGAGAAGATTCTGACTTCCCTTCAGAAGAGCTCCCAGACCAGATGGAGAGGCTGGTCCTCAAGGCCTAGAGCCCAGCCCCAGATCTGCAAGTCCTTTGGGAGGGCCTCTCTAGCCCCACTCCCCAGCACTCAGCTGTGTCCTCAGACCCAGGGTTTGGGTGTCTTCCTGGCAGCCAGTGAAGGTGGGGGACACCATCTGGGGCCTCTGGAAGGTAAGCAGGAGGTTAAAGTAATACCTATGGCCAG
The DNA here is from genome assembly GCF_039906515.1 of Pseudorca crassidens. NCBI lineage: Eukaryota > Metazoa > Chordata > Mammalia > Artiodactyla > Delphinidae > Pseudorca > Pseudorca crassidens. Next base: position 51,955,824 of record NC_090304.1, on the reverse strand, counting down.
AGGACATCATAGAGCTGTCCTTGGGGACCACTCCTGGCAGAACAAATGAGGGTCAAGTCAGTGCCTTTGAAACCCCAAGCTGGGACATTGGGCCTCAGAGGGTCAGCATCCTGAGGATGGAGCAGCTGTATCTGCCCCTCAGTCTTGCCCTCACCAAACCAGCAGTCCGACACATGCTCCTCTGAGGGAATAAAATACCCCACAGTGCTGGTGCAGAGTGCATGGATCATCAGCTAGGGGCTCTAGGGCGCTAGATGGGGAGTCCTTGCAAGCCCACAGGGGCAGGTTGGCTGGAATGGAGATCTGAAACGTCACCTGCTCTCACCCAGGAAGAGGCAGCAACCTCTTTTCAATGCTGATCAGCCCCCACCATCAGGAACACACCTGTAGCCAACAAGGTCGGGCTTATCACTTGCTGCAGCAAAGACTTCCCATCAGGGGATTCCCTGGGGTGTCTCCAAAGGGAGGAGTTAAGGAAGGGGTGCTTATAGGGTTGTGGGGCTGGAGTGAGTCAAAGGATGGTCTCTGGTAGAGATTGGTCAGGATTTGCAAAGCAGGAAGTTGCTGGAAGAGTCAGAGATCTTATGTTGAGAACACAGGAGCCCTCGTGGAGAATTACTATTAAAACAGTTTGCCTGTGGTTTTCTCTTGGAACATGTGGGTCTAAATACATGGGTGTTTTCAAGTGTGAGCTTAGTCTGAGATGGACATCACGGCTTGGTCAGGCACTGTTAACTGTTTTGTAAATCAGGTATGTTTTGCAAATTGTGTTCCCAGTTTCAATTCTCAGTCCTACCCCTATCTCACACTCTCCAACAACCTGGCTGCCAGCAGGATCATTTTCTTCTCATCACTCCACGGGAGAGAGTCTGGACCCCAGCCCCCATTCCTGCCTCTGCTGCCAGCTCTGGGCAGCAGGGGGCAGCAGGGCAGCATCCATGAACCAAGGACCCACAGTAGCCTAAGCACAGCCCGGCAAGGGAGCTGAGCCAGCACTCAGATTGAAGGGATATGTCTGAAGCTCTGAACTGCCCCTTTTGATTTCCTTTGTTCCCAGGAATTCTGGGGACAGGGGACAAAAGGGTGAGGGAAATGGGAAGTAAGGAGGGAGGGAAACTGAAGGAAAGGGAGGAAGAATGGCGAGGGAGAGAAGGAAAGGGGGTCTACAGAGCTGGCAGCTGGATCCCCTCCCCACTCCAATCTCTTCCTGTCATCCCCAACCCTGTCTACTTCTATCTCCTGGTTTTAGTCTGACTCCATGGGAGCCCCTCCTGGTCCCTCTCTTTCTCCCACAGTCTAGGCACCCACCTGTGGCCCTTCTGTCTCCAGGTATCTATGTGGTACCTGCCGGGACAGCCCCTACCCCTCAGACTTCTCCCTCACACACAGATGTGACCACTGTGTGTGACATAAACACAGACATAAACACACACACACACACTACCACAGGCTGGGTGACGACTTTTAATTTCCTCCCCCACATTTTGCAATTGCTTTGGTCACAAAGGCTGGTCTGACAGTTTAATCCCACAGTGAGGTAGGACTTTTCATGTGGCTGCTGATTTGGAATTTGGCTCCAGGACATAAATCTGAGGACACAGAGGGGTAAAATACCCACCTACTAAAGTAACCTGAAAACAATTGGGGTTAGATACCTTCTCTGAGTTTATTAGCCCAGCTCTCTACCACCCTTCACTCTTTTTAAACAATTATTATTTATTTAGGTGCACCAGGTCTTAGTTGTGGCAGGTGGGCTCCTTAGTTGCAGCTCACTGTCTCCTTAGTTGTGGCAGGTGGGCTCCTTAAGTTGAGGCATGCATGTGGGATCTAGTTCCCTGACCAGGGATCGAACCTGGGCCCCCTGCATTGGGAGCACAGAGTCTTATCCACTGTGCCACCAGGGAAGTCCCCCACCCATCACTCTTGACTCTACAAGCAGAACACCTGACATCTCTGCAGCTGTGAGTTCACAACCTAGTGGGAGGGGGGGAGGGGGCCGGACAAGGGCTTTCCCACTCCCAAGCCAGGTGAGGGAAGCTCTAGGAAAATCACTCAGGGAGGAAAGATGGGTCACACTCAAATCGGTGACTTTGGGATTGTTTAATGAAGAGACTTTTACAAAAGTGTGGTCTGGTGTTTGGGGGATTCCATGCAGAGGGGCACTGATGACAGGTTGTCAGGATCAGAGAAGCAAGGACAGCAAGAGGGGGCTGTGGCAGTTGTGGGGATGATCCACTGGTCCCTTTCCTCCTCACCTTGCCCCACATCCAGAGGAGAGGGGCACGCAAAGGAGAGGGAGCAGGGTCCTCCCAGCACAGGGGAAGAGGAGGAGGGAGCAGTAAATTAAGTAGGCGATTGGAATTTTAAACTGGACTGAACTTCAGTTGTTATCCAAAAGTGACTCAAAGTTGTGGAGTTTACCAAATATGCAGTTGTGGATGGAAAAGGGACATTAGACGTCATCAAGCAGAGAGAGTCGATGGGAGAAAAATAAAACAGTTGCACATTTGTGCCTTACTGCATGCTCACCGTTCAGTAAACTGGAAAAGGAGGTACTATCAGTTCCGTTTTACAGATGAAGAAACTGAGTTTGCAATCACAGGGCTAGTGGTGGCTAAACTGGGCCAGAACCCTGATCTTCCTGCCTCAGCTTCCCTGTGTCCCCAGACCTCCTCCTTTCCCTGAAGCTGCTACTTGGTGACTCTGAGTTCAGCACACACTAAAGTCACAGTTGGTACAAACAGGACTGAATCGGGAGCTCCAAGGTCAGAACCCAAGGTACACCCCCTCTCACCCACATCACTTAGGCTTCTCCCCAGGATGTCCACCCCAGGCCTTCCAAGATGAGCTGTCACTCCCAGGAGGTACAGACCAGTGCTGATGGAGGAAACGGAAGAAGCCAGAGAGCCCTGGCCTCACATTTCGTCTCTATGCTGACCGCTGCATGACCCTGGGTGAGGCACAGGCCTCTCTGGTCTCCCGTCTCTCAATGCAGCCAAATAATCCCTGGGGTCCCTGCCAAGAGGGAAAACTGATTCCAGTTGGTCAGGTCTCCCAGGGGGCTCACATGCTGTTTCACAGTGGCTTTTAGGAGTAACAGGCCCAGGAAGTGATGTCAAGTTTGGGAAGTGAGGAGTAGGGCAGGGAGGCCCAGAGGGTAGAAGCAGGGGCGATACTTTGGGGCAGGCAGATGCCTGCTGGACAATGGTGCAGGGCAGCCATTGTGCTGGGAGTGGAAAATCCTTTTCTGACTTCATCTCCAAGGGCTGAAAATAGTCTCAGGTGAGCCCCTGGGGGCTGGCTCGGTCTGGCCCATTGTTCCTGGCTGGGACAGGGCTGAGACTGGACACCTGGCTGAGCTGGAGCCAAGAGAGAGGCGAGCCCTGCTGAAGAGGCTGGAGTGGCCAGGCAGAGCCAGGGCCCGCTGCATATGGGGAAATTGGAAACTGAGGCCCAGAAAGAAAAAATTCACCATGTCACATGGTGCATCAGGACAGAGGAGGATGAGTTCATTTCCCTCACCCTTCACCCCACACCTCAAGCACATACCGCTGGGGAAGGTAAATGCATCCTTCATCCTGCAGCCCAGTGACTCCTGGCCAAGTTCCAGCCTCCACCCCACAGGAGGCAGAAGCATCAGACATTCAACTGGCTCCACTCCAAGGCAATGTGTGGTGCCAGTGGAGTCACTTCACCTTTCTGGTCACTTGATACTAGGGGAGACCCACTGCCCCACTCTAGTCCTCAGAACTGAGGGCTCATGGGGTCTTGGGAGTGCCTGGGGGAGTAGTTGTTAGTTGTGTCTTTGATGAAAAATCTGGGTGGCTCCTGCCCTAAGGTAGGGAGAACTGGAATGTGGGAAGCAAGGTCTTCAGGTTCTATAGAGTGACACAGAGAGGGCAAGCAGTTGGCCTCAGGTCACACAGCAAAAACTGCCCATCCATTGCCTGCTCTGGCCCAGCTCCAGGCCAGTCCTCCAGCCCTGGGTCTCTGACTCTTGGATAAACCAAGGAGAGGCTGCAGCACCCTGTGGTGGGCACCACCAGTCTGGGAGAAATGGTTAAGCCTGCTACCATGGGTGGGTGGGAGCCCTCAAGCCCATAGGGGAGGGCTCTGGAAGATCAGAGGCATCCTCGTCTTCCTCCTCCTGCCATCACTTCTCCTTACTGCCCTTCCACAGCCCATCGCCTGGACAAGGTTCTGTAAACACACACAAGCTCATGAGCCTGAGAGCCACCCAGTGCCAAGCAGGGCAGAGGGTGGTCCCACACCTCACCCCAGGATGGACCTGCTCTTTCCCGCCACACCCTGGGGAAGCCTCACCCACAGGGGACACTCTCTTGCTCACTGGCCGGACACACTGTCCTTTCCTTCAACTCACTTATCCCAATGTGGTTACTTATTAAGTTATGTCAACTCCCTGAGGGCAGGGTCCAGCTGGCTCGCCTCTGTATCCCCTTGGCACAGTGCCTGGTGTGTAAACGCTTATCATGTGCCAGGTCCTGTTCTAAGTGCTTCATGTGTATTCATTCAGGTAAGCCTCCCAATGCCCTACGTGGGAGGTAGCATCTCCTTCTAGAAATGAGAAAATGGAGGTGCTGCAAGATTGATTTGCCCAAGGTGCCACAGCTGGAAGAAGTGGAGACAACCCTCAAACGCAGGTGGTCTGGGCAGAGAAAGGGTGCTCTTAACTCCATCCTCACTAGACTGCCTCTCTCATCTTGAATCACACAAAGGGTCGCTTACAAACTCTCCTGCCCCGCAGGGGTTGCAAGTGGCATGTGATACTGGAAAGGGAACTAATCTGGGCATCAGATGGACCTGAACTCAATCTTGACTCACCCATTTACTGCCTGTATAACCTGGAGCAAGTCCTCACCTCTCAGAGCCTGTCCTCTCATCTGCTAAATGGGGGTAATAATGTCTATTTTACACGGTGGTGGTAAAGAATAAATAATAATGGATGTGACAGGGCGCTGCCTGGTGCCTGGGACATGGGTTAGTACCTTAGCTCCCTTCCTCAGGGGCCTGGCTCTAAACAGATCAGCCCAAATCTGCCTTGACAAGGGTGGTGGCAGAGGGGTAGCTTTGGTGGCCTGACTTGGACCAAGATAGGAGTAACTGTGTCTGGAGGGCATGTTGGCCAGGGCCTTTCCTAGCCTTTGGAGGGTAAGAGTGTCCTTCCTGGGACAAATGCCACCCGGGGCAGAGACCCCTATGTGCCAGGGCCCCTGCCCCCGTTGCACGGAGCTCCCTGAGAAGAGCTGCTGTAGGCCAGTCAGCAGGCATTTACTCCTCCCAGCTGCTCTCCCCGCCCCCCTCCGCCCCAGGTCCCTGGCCTCAGCTCCCCAGCTCCATCAGAGGTGGGAAGAGCTGGGGTGGTGGGGGTGATGGCAGGATTCCCACAAAGGCACTGACCTGCACTAAATGGAGCAGAGCTGCAGGGGCAGCCCGAGCCCCTGGCGCACGACCAGGCACCACGCCGACCTGCTGAGTGACCTTGGACAAGGCCCTGCCCCTCTCTGGCCTTGAGTCTGCAGCTGGGCTGGATAATCCCTGGGGTCCCTGGCAGGGGCTGTGACCTTTCACAGCGTCCTTCAGGAGTCAACAGCCCCAGGAAGTGATGTCAGGGCGACGAGGTGGAGAAAGGGCAGCAAGGCCCAGAGAGTAAGAGGAGATATTTTGAGAGCAGGCAGGTCCCTCCACGTCACTGCTGGACAATGGTCTGGGGCTGGGAGTGGAAAATCCTGTTCTTACTTGGGCTGAAAATAGTATACGGCAACAGAGTAAAGAACCTCACCCACCAGGCAGGGGGCCTGGGCACTGAGAACAAGGCCAGATGTCCACACCGTAGAGCCAGACGGTTTGACTAGGGTCCGCAGGAGGGGCCCTGGGCCTGTCCCTGGTTCCCTTAGGGTCTTCATTCCCCACCCCCACCAGTGCCTGCCACAGGATTAGATGGTGAGTCAGGCCCTCCTGTCCCCTAGCTCCTGTGTCCTTAGAAATCTGTAGGCAGTTGCTTTAAGGAAGGCATCCTGGCACTAGGCCATAGTGTGGTCTCTATGTGCTGTGGGGCTCTCAGTTCTTGGGGTCTCCAGGACAGCTGCTGGAGGGGTAACTGGGCAGGACATGAAAGGAATGGGGACTATAGGGGAACTTGGGCCTGTGGTGGACACAGCCCCATCCCCAACCACAGACAGACACTAGGCAGCCCCCAAAGTCACAATGTATAACTCCCTGCCTCTGAGTCTGAGCAGGGCTGAGGGGGTCAGAGCTCAGCATTAACACTCCTGGCCAGTAGAGTATCTCACCTGGGTAGAGGCACCTTATAAACTGGGATTGGGTTCAGCCTGAGCAGCAGCTGGTAAGAAAGAGATAGGCTCAGGCCTGCAAGAAATGTTCAAGGACAGACTGTAAGACATCATCACAAAAATGCTCATAAGGACACGGGCTACATTAACAGGAGTATAGAACCTAGAATGTGGGAGGTGAGCATTTCACACTACTTTGGGCAAGTCACCCACATTGCACAGTGCAGAGGAATCATTTGGGTCATGGCTTATGACAGGTCCCTGTCTATGGGGGAGCCCATGTGAGCAACCTCTGGGGGGTGCCGTTTTGAAGAGGCAGAGTGGGAAGGGTGGAGAAGTCATAGGAGGTAGGTGTAGGTGGGGTGGGGAGAGAAGGACCTTCTCTCAGGCAGAGTGGGCCCATCGGGCAAGGGCTCTCCCACAGGGAGAGGGAGAGAGGGAGAGAGAGAGAGAGAGAGAGAGAGAGAGAGAGAGAGAGAGAGAGAGTCCTTATCCTTGAGGTTCAAAGTGAGGTCTGTCAGTTTTGCCCTATTCCTGCCCAAAGGCTAGGGCTGGGCCCTGTCCAGATGAACTCCACACATCTCCAGAGTGGTCCTGGCTAGACCCAGAACCTGTCCCAGGTGACACTTATCTCCCCCACACTAAGCTCTGACCCAGCCTGAGCACCAGACATTATGCCAGGTAGCTGGATTTTCCCAAGAGGCAAAGGACTGGACAGGAAGAGTGAATCTCTCCCACGCTTATCCCCAGTGCAAAAGAAACCTCATGGTCAGGGCAAGGAGGGAGCCCTGACTTGGCCTCCTTGTGACCCGCCCACCCTCCCCATTCCTGCCTTGAACCTGGGTACCAACTGCCCAGCCAGCTTCCAGTTCCTGCAGGCCCTGCTCTCCTGCCCCCATGTCTTTGCCTAGAACGCACCTGCACCTGGATGTTCTTCTCTGATGAAGTGCTTTTCTCAGAAGTCCACCCACTCCAGGAAGCCTTCCCTGATGCCCTGGTCCACTGCCTCAACCACTCAGCATTATCCAGTGGTGTGCTAGAGAAACTTGTACCTGCTCTCAAGAGCCCTCTGTTAATTTTTCAGGAATTTTGCAAGGAGGCTGGTATCACATTGGTAGTCTGAAACTGGCTGTGGCAGGAGTATTTGTACCACAGAAACTGGCAATGCTGCAAATAATGGGTTCCCCTCACCCCCGCACCCCCCGCCGAGAGTCAGCTAAATGGTTGAACTTTTACCAGCGCATGACTGGTCATCGCCATTAAATCCTAAACTGGGGGATCCTGAGGACTGGGACCCCACCTGACTCCCCTCTGTACCCAGCAAAACCAGGCATAAAAGCCAGTTAACTTTAAAGTGGAGGATGACCTGGGGTCTGGAGAGTACATTTATATTCCTCGTACGAGGCCACCACTGAGGCAGCTACTGGGGAGGCGGAAGAGAACAGGTTGGAGAAAGGACCCTGGTGTGGATGGTGAGAGCTCCCCAGGCTGTATCCCCAACCTCCAACTGCACAGCGGGGTCCGGCTCAGCAGGTAACAACACCTTTAGTACAAGTCCCAGCCTCCAACTGGCTCCCAGCCTCCAGATGGGTTCATGACATCAGTTCCCAGACGTTCATCCCTTGGGCTGGGCGTCCCCCTCAGAGCTGAGCCCACAGTGGCACTCAGACCACTCCGACTCATCGTGGGAACCTCTGGCTCAGCCCTGACTCCTTACCAGCGTCCTCTGGTCAACATGCGACCCTGTCCCTCCCAGGCAGCTCAGGCACAGGCTTGGCTGTGTGACCTTGGTTAAGTCACTTTCCTCTCTGGGCCTGTTTCTCCACTTGACTTGATTAGGCTGGAGCCCAGCCTAGGTACCTTGGCAGGCACAGCCAGGTATTTATGTGGGATTCAGGCCAGGGGCAGTGCTGGCCCCAAACACTTGCCTTTCTTAAAACCTTACTCCCCACATCTCACATACAAATGGTGACTCAGGATGTGGGGACTGCTGAGCTCTCTGGACCACAGAGAACAAACTGCGCCCCTGTCAAATGACAGAGCGCTGGGGTCACGGCCCCCTTGACCATCCGGCCTGATTCACTGATGGCCCATATCTGGGGAGACTGTCCCATTTGGACAAGTCTACAGTCCCACCCGACACAAACTGGCACAGGCCCAAGGGGTTCCGGTCCTACAGCCGGATGTCCTTAGTGTTTTCACTACCAGGCGGTGTGGACTCTATCTGTCTAGAGTCCTCACTGCTGGCCGAGTCTTCTGTCCTCTTAGTGTCAGTTCTGTTGAACCTATGCAGGCCCAGCCTGCGGCGAAGCTGGGTGGTAGGGGTGGGGTCTGTGGGTGGCTTGGCGTCCCGAGCAAAGCGCACGAGCCTCTGCCCAGCCAGGAAGTAGAGCACGGGGTCAAGGCAACTGTTGGCGCTGGCCAGCGGCCGGGTGATCTTGTAAGCCATGTTGATGGCGTTGAGGGTGTGGCAGCTGAGGTCCAGCGAGCGGAAGGAGTAGTAGAGGGTGCGGGTAACGTGGAAAGGCAGGAAGCAGAGGGCGAAGACAGCTAGCACCACGGCAATGGTGCGCACCGACTTGCGCTTGGCCCGCGGCAGGCCTCCCGAGGTCCCGTGGGTCGGCTTTAGCAGCCGCCGAGCCATGAGCACGTAACAGACCAGGATGATGGCGAAGGGCACCGCGAAGAGCAGGCTCAGCATGACGGAGCTGTAGGCCACGAAGTGGCTGAAGAGCTCGGGTGCCGAGGTGTCGTGGCAGGTAATGCGGCCACCACGTGCACTGGTGGTGACGAAGTAAAGCACGGGTGCCTGGCAGGCCAGCACCAGCACCCACACGGCGACGGCCACCCTGCGGGCGTAGCGGGCCCGGCCCCAGCGCAGCGAGCGCAGTGGACGCAGGACACCCAGGCATCGGTGCACGCTGATGCACGTGAGGAAGAGGATGCTGCAGTAAAGGTTGGTGTAGAAGAGGAAGCGCACCAGCTTGCAGAGCACTGTGCTGAAGGGCCAGTGGTCACCGCGGGCGTAGTAATAGACCAGCAGGGGCAGGGAGGCCGCGTACAGCGCGTCCGACATGGCCAAGTGGAACATGTATGTGGTGGAGGCGTTCCAGGTCTTGAGGCGGCACAGGAAGATGTAGAGAGCCACGGCGTTCAGACACAGCGCGAGCACGCACACCACGCCGTAGGACACAGGCAGTAGCACGTACTTGAAGTTCTCATTGAAGCGGCACTTGTAGCCCAGCTCATCCCCATCCCAGGTGCCATTGATGGTGCCATTCCAGAGGCCCGGGCCTGTGGCCATCGCCCTGAAGGGAAGGGGGTGGTGGGGAGAACGGCCATCAGGACCCAGCAGGGAAGCCTGACACCCCCACCTGACCAGGGCCATGAGGGACCCCAAGTGCCCACAGACTCCCTCGGTTAAGATCTGCCCAACTACGTTCGAGGCTTTTATTGCATCTGATCTGCCTCTCTCCCTGGACCCAGGGGGCCCAGAACCTTGGAACCCTGGAACCTTAAGGATGCATGAGATCCATGACTGTCAGGATCATATAATTCTAACACTTTGGAACAGGGAGAGGCAAAATACCCCCTGAGGGCCAAATCCAGCCTACCAGTCTGTTTTTGTAAATAAAGCTTTATTGGAACACAGCCATGCCCATCTCTTTACATAGAGTTGAATAGTTGTGACAAAGACCATATGTTCCTCAAAGCCCAAAATACTTACCAGCTTGCCTTAAAAAAAAAAATCAGTCACCCTGTTTGAGAACCTCAGGAACACAGAGTTCTAGATCTAGGATTCTGAGCTCTAGAACCTGAGGATCTGGTGGTCCCAAAGGGGTACCATCTGAGATTCACGGAAAGGGGCCTTTGAGGCTGACTGGGTCCACCTCACACCCAGTGCCCACTGCCTGTTTGTGGCCAGTGGGAAGCCCACACCTTCCTGGTGGCATCAGGAAGTTCTTTCCTTTAGCTCAGCTTTCTTCTCTCTGAGGAGGCTCTGGCCCTGTGCCTGGTATTTTGGTATTTGAGGGAGTATTTCCAAGGGTCTCCCTCTTCAGTCATTCATTCACCTCTCAGCAAATATTTTTAGGCACTCCTATTCTGGTACTTTCTGCATCTGTAAACAGAAGTCCTGCTCCCTGGCCTATGAGGCTACCAGATGGGGCTGTGACCCTCCTGAAGATTCCAGGGAAGTCTGGGGTGCAGGTGGTAGTGGGGGCATTGGGGGACTTCTGCTGGGGGGCAAATTCAGCTTCCTCCAGGCTTGCCCAGCTTCTCTTCACACATCATCACTACCTTGACCTTCTCCTACCTTGTCCCCAGTGAGCATATAACACAGCCCTGATGCCTGACCGCCCAGACAGTGAGCACCTGGAGATCAGGATGCCACCTTCCTCCTCTCCCCACCCCTCCAACGTGACCAAGAGCTCTCTCAGACTATCCCAGTCTGGAAGGCAAAGGTGTGCCCAAAGGTCTCAGAAGGTAGGCTGGAAATCATAACGGGAGTGCCAGAGGGGCAGGTTTGGGACAAACACAAAGAATAACTTTCTAATAGTGTGAAGGGGCAGGGGGAGCTGACATTATTCAAGCCCCACTACTACTATGTGTGCTTTATTCATGTGACTTCATTCTATCCTTACAACACGGTTCAGGGAGCCAGGTTATCATGCCCAGGTTTCCGATAAAGAGGCTGAGACACAGATCATTCAAGTAAGTTGGCCCAGGTCACAGGCTGAGGATAGGCTGCAGTTCCTATCTGGGTCCATCCCACAATGGAAGGGGCTGTAGGAGGAGGTAGTGAACTCTCTGCTTACGGGGGTGTGCAAGCATCTCTCTAGCAGAGTCTGCAGAAGGGCTTGTGCCCTATGTGTGGGTGTGTCTGGGATGACAGAGAGGACAGATGTCATGTGTGTCCTCCCCACCCTGAGAATCTGGGGCTGTAAAACCCCTTTCATTTTGGAACCTGGGGTCCTGAGAGGCTGGGGCTTAGAGATTCTGCGGGGCCGGTGACCTCCGCTCCCTTAGACACCGAGCTTCTTGCCCAGCCTGGTCTCCCAGAAGCAGCCTGAGGCCCATGAAGTTAAGATTAAGGGGTGCTGAAGGACACACTGCTCCCTCAGCCTCCTTCTTTCCCCATAACCCTCCCCTTCCCCCATCTTCCCTGCCTCCTATTGTCAGCAAAGATGCTACCAGGAGGCAGGGAGCTTGCACTTGTGACCTCCCTCCCACGGACACAGGCTCCTCCCCAAGGAGCCGGGGCAGATCCAGGGTGAGGAGGTAAGTATGGGGTTGGGGTGGGGGGCGCTGGCAGGGCCAAACTGCTGGGACCCCTCTGTCCTGGGGCCAGGACTCAGGACCCAGCATGAAAGCACTTCCTGTATCCCACTCCACTCCTTGCAGCCCAGTGTCACCTCCACCCTTGCTGCTGGAGCCACTGCATCGGCCTCCCTGTCTCCAGCCTCAGTCCCCCCAGTCCAGAGGGGTCTCTGGAAAAGACAAAGTCATTCTCCTGCTTGAAACCTCCTGTGGCTCCTGTCTGCTCTCAGGAGAAAACCCAGCTCTTCGGTCTGGTACCAGAGGTTTTCATAATCCAGCCTCTGTCACCAGCCGCACCCCCTGTGACCTGCAGTTTCCTGAATGCACCCAATGCTTTTTGCCTCCCAGCCTTATGTTGCTCCTTCAATCTGGGATCCATTCACACCCGTCGCCTCCACCTGTTGAAATTACAACTCTGTCCATCAGCGCAGCAAACTCCAGTGATTAAGAAGAACCCGGCCTCTGGACACAGACTGCCTTTGTTCCCTCATCTGTAAAATGAGGTGATTAACAGAACCTATATCACAGGGCTGCTGTGAGGATTAGGTAATTCGTGTAACACGTTTGGAGCCATGCCTGGCACACAGCAGGTACACTGTGTGTTACGAGCTTCGAGGCTCAGCTCACCTGCAGCTTTTTCCTGAAATCTTTGGGGAGCTCTCTCAGGCCAGGGGTGGAAGAGAGAGATAGAAGGTCCTGGAGGCTGTGAAGCAGGTGAGTGTGGTGGACCAGGGGAATGACTCCAAGGCCCAAGCTGGGGTCAGGCCTGGGGACCTCGTGAGGGAAGAGGTCTGAGAGCTGTTTGAGAGGGTGGCTGGAGAGACTGGTCCAGAGGGAGTTTGCATGGAGGAGGGGCCAGGATGCCTCAGGCTCAGGGGTCGGGAGGAGGGGGAACTCAGTGTCGGGCATGGTAAGTGTGAGATGCCACATCATGGACTGTGGGGAAGGGCGAAGGCTGGGACCAGCAGGTCTGGTGCACTGGGAGATGAGCAGGAGTTGCTGGCTCACAGGAGCTGTAGGAGGAGCCTGGAAGCCCGGGTGTGAGACTAAGAATCTGTGGAGGAGCCATTCCCCCTGGGGACACCGGCTTGGGGTGTGCAGCTCTACCACAGAGCCCCAGAGGACATCAGGTATTTCCTGCCCTCCTGAGGTTCAGACCTCTCATGGGCTGAATCCCCTGGCCTGGTAGAACTGTGATTCTCAAACTTCCCCCATGAGGTGCTCTGCCCCGCTGGAGACAGGGTGGGTGGCCCCTCTGTACTCCCTGCTCAGGGAGCACCACCCCCAGCCCCACCTCCCCACTGCTGCTCTGCTCCTGCCCAGGTGCTGAGGCCTGCTGGGTCTCTCCTCAGAGTCGGGGTCAGGGCCCTCATCTTCCCTTCATGGTCAACATCTCATTGCTCTACACAGTTTCTTGCTAATTACTTATGATGGAATCTCTGACACTGATGAGAGGGGCAGAAACTTCCCTAAGTCTCTCATGAACCAAGGGAGCTGCCCTTTCCACCTATTTTAAGACATCCTGACCTCCACCCTCACAGGCCAGCTGGGGACTCTATCATTGTGGCCCCTGTCCAGACTGACCCTGCCTGTCCTACCCCTCCACAGGCTGGCCCACCAACCTGTGAGAACATCTTTCCTGCCCCACCCGCTCTGACCAGCCCCTGCTTATGGAGACAGCCAAGTGCCCAGCCCTCTCCATCAACCCTCTCCACTGCCTCTCCTGACCCCTGATGCCCTTGGGGCCTCACTCCCAGCTCCCCAGGACCAGCTCCCGCCTACCTTTGTCCAACACCACTCACCAGCCCCTCTGTGTCCAGTTCTGGCTGGCCCTGCGCTCAAGAGCTCCTAGTGTGGAGGGAGATGTGAGCCATGTAAGTGCCTGCCAGGCTTTCCTGCCTTTGTGTATAGCTGTTCTTTCTGTCTAGAAAGCCTTTCCAGACCCACACACACTGCACTCTATCCTGCCCATCCCTCAAGGCTCTTCTCAAATGTCACCTCATCTCTGAAACTCTCCCCCTCCATCACTGATCCCCCAGGGCATTCCTCACACCCTGCTGGAAATTTGTCCTTCCACTCTCTACCCCAACACATTCCAGGTGCTCCTGGAGGGCTGGGTCCATCTGATTCCTTTCTCTGGTCCTATCATCCAGCAAGAGGCCTGATCCAAAGCGGGTATGACATGAATGAGAGAATGAACGAATGAGTGAGTGAATGAATGAATGAAGCAAGCACAAGAGCTATGGGAGGCCAGAGGAGGCTAAGCTTTATGATGGTGGCTCTCCTTTCCCTTATTCCTCTGAGGACCTTTCACAGGACAATGACATTGAAGGATTTCTCAGCAGCTGATCCTAGGTGGCCAGGGGTCACAACAGCCCTCCAGGGGCCCAGCTCACCTGAGGCCTGCTCCTGCCCTAGGCAGGCTCCTGGACTGTCTCTCTTTCAAGAGCCCTGCTCTACTCCGGACACATCAGAGAAATGCCAGAGGGAGGGGAACCGGACCCAGGCATTCTGGAGACGGGTCAGCTCTCTGATCCACATTCCTTTACCTCACCCATCTCTGGCTCAGGAGCTCCTGATCCTAGATCACCACCCCCTTCACTTTGTAGGGGTCAAGTCTGGGCAGAGCGACTTCCCTGCAGCATTCTCATTTCATCCCTCACCTCATTCCTTGGCAGATGCCGCCATAGAGGTTAAGCTATTTGTTCAAGGTCACACTGCCAGGAATTGGAAAGATTGGGTTTGATACCCAGGGCTGTCTGGCTCTGAAGCCTGAATTCATCACAGCCTGGGAACGAGGGAGCAGGGCACAGATCCCCTTGATTTACCCCCAGTTCAGTGTATACACATGCACGAGTGCACCGGCCCCAGCCCCCCAGCCTCCCAGCCTCCCAGCCTCCCAGCCTCCCAGCCAGTAGACCCTGCCCTTGCACACCCATACCTGACCAGCCCCTGCTCTCACTGTCAGGATGCTCAGCGCAGGCTCAGATTCCTCACTCATGAATGCACCCGCCTGGACCCCTGGACTGAGCTGCAGGGAACTCTGTGGGAAAAAGGAAAAACAGGTCCCCTGGCCTGGGGCCTCGCCCAGCTTCCAGCATTTCTCAGGGCAGGCAGTGCCTGGGCTCCTGAGACAGGGAGGTGGAGACAGCTTGGGCTCTGGGTCACGGGAAGTCAGCCAGGCTGAGCCTTCCCCGGGCTGCCTCCTCTGCTCCAATCTTGGTCTGAAAGAGGCAAAGAGGTGAGCTGGTGTGCTTGTCCCGGTAGACAGGAGTGTCCTCTGCCCACCCTCAACCCCTAGCCGTCCACCCTTAGCTCACATGTTCTAGGGACGGTTGTTCCCAACCTTCAGGCCCAGGTCCCCTTTCACGGGAGGGTGGCTCTGCCAGGCAGAGTCTCCCCCATACCCTGCAGAGTTGAGCTGAGCCTCCAGTGTCCCCTCCCTTGGTCCTGGTCTGGAAACAGTCAATACCCTCCTTGTCCAGTGTACACTCGACAGTACTCTGGCCAATCTAGTTTAGCTCAAGCTGGGTCTCTATCTGGAATACCCTTCCCCCCTCATCCCACCTCTAACCATTCCTCCACAGGTGTTGTAAACACACAAGGACACACACAGGCATGGATACACCTAGATACACAGATACACAGAGATGTACATAGTCATACTCAGATGTATACACACACACTCTCTCCCAGAGTCTTAAACAGTCAGGGCCTGGAACAGCCTTTAGAAATCACCTCTGCCAACCTCCCATTTGACAGAGGAGGAAACTAAGGCCCAAGGCCTCACAATAAGCCAGGGACAGAGCCAAGAGCAGAACCCAGGTCTGGATTCTGGCCCTAGTTTTATGTCTTGCCTGAAGCCCCTCCCACAGAGCAGGCACAGTGCTTCAGTGAGGGGATGGTGACCTGGTGGAGGAACGCCTCTGTGTGGTCAGGTCCCAGCAGAACCTCAGACCCATCTCGGAGAAGAACATCCCCCTCCTTTTTCTCCCGATTTCATTTCCCTGCAATGGGGGAGTGGGGTCTGAGACAGCTGAGCCAGGTCCCCAAGCTGGAAGTACAATGCAAGCATGGAGGAAAGTGGGGAGAGGAGATGGGTGGCTGCAGGAATAGAGCAGGGGGAGGGGGCACTGGAAAGGCCCTGGACCACCGTTTTCCCAGTGCACCTTGCCCCAGGAGTCTCAGGCTGACATTGGCCAGTGGGCTGGTAGCTGTTTGCCAGTCTGTTCTGGAGTCTAGTGACAAGGTGAAAGAAAGAGCTTCACCTTTTCACCCACTCCACCAGGGTCACACCCAGTGTTCTCCTCCTAGGGAGATATCTTCACTCAAAAGACTAAGGTAGAACAACACATGTTCTCAAAGCCACTCTCCCATTTCTGAGAAGGGTCTCTACCATCCATCCTTCCAGGCTTCAAAGCTCCAGTATACCCTTGACAACCTCTCTCTTTCCCACCCATGTGAAACCATCACTCACCAAGCCCTGTCACTTCGACCAATGCAGTGGCTTAGACGTGCCACTCTTCCCGACCCCGTGGTTTTGAGCCTGCATTTCTCCTCCAGACCATTGCACTAGCCTACTTACTCCCTGCCTCCACTCCTGCCCCTCCTGTCCATCTTTCATACTGCAGTTATGGGTCTTCCTAAACCACACATCTGACCACATACTATGGAGCTCAAAATCCTTCCATGGCTCCCCATTGCCCTCAGGTTGACATCTAAGTTCCTGAGCCTGGCACTCAAAGCCCTGCTGATCTGGTGCCTGCCATCCTCCACACCACTCTCCCTCTCCGCCTCCACCCTCATCTTTCTGTCTCCAACACAGCAAAAGCAGTCCCATGGTCATATCTTTGCTTAGGGATACCCTCCCTTATCTTCTAACAGCTATGTCATAACAAGAGTTGAATGCTTTCTCTGTGCCAAGTTCCATGTTAGATGGCTCCATCAACCTCTTCTCGTTTAGTCCTGAGAATTTCAGAGAGGTTGAATGACCTCTCCAGGGTCACAGAGCTAGCAAATGGCAGAGCAGCCCCCATCTGTCTGACTTTAGGAGCTATGCCCCTGACCGTAAGCAGATAAGGTAGGGGTTCCCCAGAGAAAGAAAACCAGGCATGGCTTTCTTGGCATAAGAGAAGCCATATTAGGCCTAGGATTTAAGCCTGGCCAAAAATGCTTGCCCTTGAACAGGTCTCAGTAATTAATGATCTTAAGGGCAAGAGAGGTAGCAATAGCAAATACAATAAATCAGTTGTAAAGATTCCCAGCGCTGTTTCAATGGTAAAGATTAGCCTGAAGCACTTTCTTGAGCAGTTCTGCACAATTTAAACCCCCCTTGAGGGCTCAACCACCAGATCAACTGGAACCTAAGGAATGATGATGATGACCTTTTCTGACTTGAGTCCTCAGTCAACTAAAGCTTAGACCCTGTCAACCTTTGCCCCAATTATATGCTGAGTTCTCTGCTCATATCCCTTGCAAGTGAATATTCATGTACCCTTAGCTTAAAACTCCCCCAATTTTGCTGTTCGGTGAGACACTGCTTTGGGAAAGGTCCCCGGTGTTCTCCTTACTTGCTGCAAGTAGTGAGTACTTCCCTGTTCCGCTCTTTGTCTGGGTTATGCCTTTTGGCTTGATGCCCATGAAGAGGCGAACCCAGTTTTGGGGTAACTACCTCATACCCTCCAAAGCCCGGATCCTCTCTTCCAGGAAGCTCCCTGACCAGCCCTCTTTGAGCCCCACAGTTTTGCCTGTCTGATTAATTCTCCACCGGAGGGAACATCTTACGGGCAGGGCCCAAGATCTACTCTTCCTGGTAGTTCCCCATTGTGAAGCAGCCATGATGGTTACTGTACCCATCTTACAGTTAAAAAAGAAAAACCATCAAGGCCAGAAAGGGTAGCCCAAGATCTCACCCAAGGTCACCAATAAGGCAAGGGCAGAGCCAAGCCTAGCATGCAGACGGACTACCCTCTCCCTTAACCTGGCTCTGTCTCTATCCCACACTGGGTCTTTCTCCCTGTGGTCCCAGGCTAGTGACCCCAAAGCCAGGAGGAGTGACTGGGGCAGTTCCCAGGCTGGTTGCAGAATTTCCAAGGTGGTTGGACAACATTCCAGCTTCCACTAGGGTGGCTCTGGAATGTACTGCCTGCTCCATACCCACCTGGCTGGCCCTGTCCAGTTTGACAGGGGAAAGTGACCCATCACCATTCTGGAAACTCCTGCTGCCTGCCTCTGCTGGGGGTGGAGTGCTGTGAAGGGAAAACAGAGGCTCTGGATCCAGAACACCACTGAGGGGCAGGGGAGGGCACTGGGTGGGTGAGAGATCCCAGTTCTGCCATTCCCAGCTATAGGATCTGGACAAGCCTCAGCTCCACAACTTAACTCTCAATTTCCTTGCAATCTAAGAACAGTACCTGCCTCGTAAGTTTGTCGAGATAACTAAAGGAGATGATTTAGACTCATTTTGTGAAATAATTAAAAGAGATATGATTTTAGCACGTGAAGAAGGCAGGGAGGATGGGGGTATCCCAGGAAGATAAGAGGGGCAGGAAACCCACAGGTATTATGGGCAGAGAAGCAAGGTCACAGCCAGACTGACCACAGATCAAGGTTCCCACACTGAAGGCTATCCTCAGAAGGGAGGGCAGCTTAGGGATCCCCCGCAGGACTTACACCCCACCATACCCCATCACTCACTCACCCTTTACAGGGGCTGCCATACCTACACCTGTCCCTGTGCGGGGCACTTAGGGACTCTGAGGTGGGTCAGACCCTTCCGTGATCTTGAGGAGCTCACTGTCAAGGCTGAGGGTGGAGGGAAGAGGACAGGGGAAGAACCAGAAACAGTCAGCAACAACTTAAGGTGATGAGAGCTGTAGGAACCAAGAGGGACGCTAATGGGAATGGGGGGCGGGCAGTGATCAGGGAAGGCTTCCTGGAGGAGAGGACACCTGCCTTTGGAAGATGGGTAGGAGTCAAGAGCGTGGAGAGAGAAGAGGAGCAGAGTGAGCGAAAACTGGGGCAATATGTTTGGGAAACTGTCAGTCATCCCTGTGGCTTGAGGGGAGTAGAGAGGACAAGCCTGGGTTGGAGGATAGGAAGAATCTTGGAAGTCATCCTCTGCCGCCTCCCAAATGTCCTCCATGGGGCTGAAGGCCAATAGGCCCCCAGCATTTTCTGGTGTGCTTTCTGCACCATGAACACAGGGGCTTGTCTGGGGAAATAGCTGAGGGCTAACCTCAGATGTCATCAGCAGGTGCTGTTGTCGTGTGAAGCCTCTGCAGCCTCCGCTGGAGGCCCTGGGTCTCTGTAGCCCCTTCTGGAATCTCTCTCCCCCTTGGGAGCCCTCAGGATCCTGACCGTAGGAGCCACCCATTGGGGTTGAGCTCAGAGCATCTGAGTGTGTGGGTCTCAGGTCAGCTAGGCTGGTCCTCCCACCTTACAGATCAGGAAACTGAGACTCCTGAAGAGGAAGGGCCTTATCAAGGTCTGGTCTTCTAATTTTCAGTGTGGGGTTGAGCACCCCCAAACCCACTCCAGGGCAGGACTCCAAGCCATCTGATCCACCTCTGACACAGCACAGCCCCACGCAGTTGCTAACCTGAACAAGTTCAGAACCACAATGCCCTGGACCCCACCCCAACCCATCACACTCGAACGTCTCCAGCCATACTCAAGAGGCAAGAACCCTGGGTTCAGGCTCCAACTTGGAACCATCCATGCTGTGCAATCTTGGTCAAGTCAGTTCCACTCTCTGAGCCTCAGGTTCCTCACTGGTCAGACAGGGAGAATCACTGCTACGTAAGACAGCTCATGAGGAATGAGCAAGACAAGGGGGGCAGGTGGGTGCTCCGTGGGGCTAGCAGATCATGTGCTGTCCTAATGTGGAGGCTGCATCTGCCCATCTTGGCAAAGAGACCCCGAACACTTCTCAGCAGGGGGACTTACCAGGTGACCTAGCAGAGGAGGAGGGGTCATGGTCAGAGGAGTCAGGGAAGCCTCCTAGAAGGGGCCGTGATCAGGTCTGTGGAGAAGCAGGAAGGGTCCAGTTTCGGCGGAAAGAGGGAGAATGGAGACCCCAAGGTAGAAAAAGGGACAAAAGTGTTGGCCAGGATATACGTGAGCCTGTGATTCTGATTGTCTCACTCAGAGTGCTTCCAGGATTTGGAGTTCATTGGTTCTTACAGTCCAGTTCCAGGAGTCTCTGGTTCCAGGAGTGAATGCTAAATGTTTCTTCGCTTCTGTTATTCATTGCTTCTGACAGCTTTGGTTTTGAGATTTTCAGAACCACGGGAGTCTAGACTCTCAGAGTAACACAATCATAAATCGCTTTCCCAGGAGTCACAGTGTCTTAACAAACATTTGCTAATACCCCCATATGCCCAACCTCAGAAAGACCCTGCAAACCCAGACTCAGATCAGACTCTGTCAGGCCCTTGTGGAGCTCCAGTCCAGATGGGGAGAAAGACACAGACATGGACCAAGTCCGCTTGAGTGATTAAGCCATGACTAAGGGAAGTCCTGGGGATATGGAATCCAGAGTAACCTCTAACTGGCGTGGGGATGTAGTCAGGGAGAGCTTCCCTGAGGAGGGGTCATTTGAGCTGGGACTTGAAGGATGATATGGAGTTTGTCAGGTAGACAAAAATGTAGGAGAGCACTGAAGGCAGAGGGAGGAGCACGTGCAAAGACGCCGTGGTGTGACAGCGTGGCCTGTCGGGGGAAGACTGGGGGGTC
The DNA here is from genome assembly GCF_039906515.1 of Pseudorca crassidens. NCBI lineage: Eukaryota > Metazoa > Chordata > Mammalia > Artiodactyla > Delphinidae > Pseudorca > Pseudorca crassidens. The sequence goes on along the minus strand of NC_090304.1, from coordinate 51,935,458 downwards.
ATGTGAAGTTGGAGTGGAGGGTTAGGTGGCACAGAATGTGGGAGGGCCTGAGGTCTCACACGGAAAGGCTTGAAGGCCAGGCTGAGGCCTCAATCCTGAGGAAAATGAGGAGCCCTGGCAGGGCTTAAGCAGGGAAGGACATGGTAGGAGGTGATCTTTGCAAAGATGGTGCCACATGGAAGTTGGATAGGAAAGGGGGGGTCAGAAAGGAGGGATCGGGGGCTTCCCTGGTGGCGCAGTGGTTGAGAGTCCGCCTGCCGATGCAGGGGACACAGGTTCATGCCCCGGTCCGGGAAGATCCCCCATGCCGCGGAGCGGCTGGGCCCGTGAGCCATGGCCGCTGAGCCTGCGCGTCCGGAGCCTGTGCTCCGCAACAGGAGAGGCCACAACGGTGAGAGGCCCGCGTATCGCAAAAAAAAAAAAAAAAAAAAAAAAGAAAGAAAGGAGGGATCAAGAAGGAGACTACACACATAATGGTCCAGTGAGGGGAGCTGATCCCTTGGCCCTGGATTTCCTTGTGAGATGGAAAGCATCCTTGCTGGCCCACAGCCCAGCCACAGCAAGACTCCTCCCACAAGTTGAGGCTGGGGAGGTTGCGCGCTCACCAGGAAGCTGTAGCAACACCAGGATCCTCCCCAAGGCAGGGGGAGGGGAGAGGAGAGGAGAGGGCCCCAGGAAGTCTGAGGGAGGCCCTCCTCCCATGCTCCAGTGCCCAGGCAGTGTCATTGTCACTGTGATGACAGGGCACCAGGGTGGAGCACCAAGGAGGAAGCAGCTGCCCAGAAGGGCCTAGGTTGCCCATCTTCCCAGCAGGGACTCCAGCTACTCACTGGACCAGACACAACTCAGTCCTTGGAGATGGCATGACAGAGGAGTAGAGGAACCCCTCTGCTCAAGAACCAACTGTATCTCTCCATGGAGCAAGATCTTTCTCTTCTATTATACACCTAATTTCACCTGGTCATTCATTTCCCAAACACTCACTGGCACCTTCTCTGTACCCAGCCTGTGCTGGGTGATGTGGACAGAGAGGGACAGTGGGCCCGGCCTGACCTAGTCCTGCAACTGACCTCTAGGATGAGTACAGAGGTCAGGGAAGGCCCCCATAGCCAGTCTCCCAACGGCTGGGAGAGGCCAGACCTGAGGACACAAAGGCAGGCCTAAGAGGAAGGTGTGGGTCAAAAGGTACACCAGACAGACCCACAGAAGGAAGCTGGGGAGAGGAAAGATTTCACCGGGGTGACTGCACCCCCTCTCACCCAGATCAGCAAGGCTTCTCCAGCCCTGTGGGCAGCCTGAGCAGATACTATCTTACCAGCAGCTGGGTAATCAGGCCACAAGCAAGAACTGAAGACGTGTTTTCAGGATGGAATTCAAACTTCCTTCAGCCTGAAAACTAGAGGACCTGGCCTCACCCAGATGGGGCTTCTGTCTTGAATGCGGAGGGATAAGCTAGGTAGGGCAGGTAGGCAGGAATCCCAGCTTTCACCAGCTTTGTGACTTTGGTCAAGGTGCTCTCTGAGCCTTTATTTCCTTATCTGCAAAATGCGAGTAATAATTCCTCCCTTACGGGGCTGGTGGAAGATAAAATGAAGTACATTTATAAAATGTTACTAGTAAGCTGTCTCTGCAGAGAGGGCAGGGAGAGGAAGGCTGTCAATAGTTAAAATTCCAATAACCAGCACGATCCCTCACTATTGCATTTGTGTTCTTGTATCGTCTTCAAAACGCATTTAGGTCTGTAAGTATCACGCGCCTCCCCTGTGCCTTGCATTTTACAGCTTACAAGGCCCTTTCCTAGACACTGTCTTAAGAATCCTCATAGCAACCTGCATCCGAAGATACAAGGACCATCATGCCCAATTTACAGATGGCAAAACTGACACCTAAAGGGGCACAGTGGCTCCTCACAGCCAGGAAAGAAGCCAAATCAAAGCCTTCACGGGGTCACCTATGAGGACTTGGTGATGTTCTCACACTCTTTTAGCTGGTCCTTGGAGGATCCAGAAACCTCAAAGCTCTGTGCACCCTGGGCAGGAGGAGGACAAAAAAGGAGGGGCCATAGTCTCACTTTGCAGTCCAAGCTTGGCAACCACGTGTGAGTGTCACCCACCGTGACACTCCAACCCCTCCAAACAGACCCCAGGACAGCCCAAGGTAAGACGAAGTGGAAAGTGATAAGCCTTTCATGCCAGCTGTCCCCTCCCCCCAGCCCCACATACTCTCAATTCAAGACTTCACTGGTTCTGGCCTCCTTTTAGAGGCTGGCAGGGCAAGAACTGTCCCAAGGTCACCCAGCGTGTTGGGGGCAAAGCTGGGATGAGATCAATTTCAAGTCTCCTGGCTCCTACTAGGGGAGGGAGAGTCCTAACTCTCCCCAAATTCCTCAGCAAGAGCATCTGAGGACTCAGAGAAGTGTTTGGCCACAGGGACAAGGGCTCCAACTTTAAATAATGCCTGGATGGGTCTGGTGTCAATCTCACAAATGCCCTAAGCTTCTCGTACTCAACACTACTCAATCCATTCTCCACGCTGCAACCAGAGAGATCTTTCTGAAATGCTGTTCTGACCATGCCCTGCTCACAAAACTTCCAAGGCTCCCTATTGCCTTCTGGATGAAATCCACGTTTTCAGCTTGTGCACCCTGAGTCCTGTAGTGCCCCAGGACACACTGTTCTGACAATCTGTGCACCCATTCTGGTGACCTGATTCTGGTTTCCCCTTCTTTGTAATGACGTGGAGCTCCACTGTAGACAGGCTTTCACTGGGGAAGCTGGGGACAGGGGGCAGGGGTTAGGGGCTGCTGCTGCTCTCCCAGTTTAGCTCAGCATTGTGCAGGGTCCTGGCAACACAAAAATGAGTGAGACCCAGTTCCTGCCCTCCAGGGGTCCCCAGACCTTGGGAGAGGGAAGGAGGAGACAGACAGAGACCGTAACAGTCCAAGGTGGGACCAGGACTGCAAGAGCCCAGAAGAGGCTCCAACCCAGCTGGGGGAATCAAGGAAGGCTTCCCAGAGGAGGGGGCATCTGAACTGGCCTCCAAGGCTGGGTAGTTCTCCAACTGAAGAAGATGAGAGTAGGAGGGCAGTTCAGGCAGTGAGTATAGAATATGCAATGGTCCAGAAGCAAGAAACTGACTACTGCGCAGATTACATGCATTTACTAGAGGGTGAAGAGTCAGGCAGGAGAGGTGGCTGGAGAAGGTGGCAAGGACCAGTTCTCAGGGGCCTTGAGTCCCAGGCCAAGGGGCTCAGGCTTAGTCCAGTGGAAGTCCTGTGAAAGTTTAGCCCAAGGAGGAGAATGATTGGGATTTGGGTTTCAGGAAGTTCCCTCCAGGAACTGATCCCCCCACCCCCAAGCATTGAGCCTGCCCAGGAGGATATTTGTGTTGAACATGACCCACACACCAGCTCTACAACTGTCCTCATGTTCCACATCATTATTACTCCCCCTTTACAGACGAGGCCACTGAGGCTCAGAGAAGGGACATGCCTTGCCCACGGTCATACAGTGTACAAGGCACGGTGGAGTATAGCTCTCTGGGTCTCCAGAGAGCTTTCAGGGGGCTCTGTCTGCTCAAAGACTCTCTTTCCCAGCCGCTCCCACCAATAGTTAGCTGAGACTTTATCTGGGCCCCACCCTGACCCTCAAAAGCTCCCCATTATTCCAGCCTAGATCCCAAACAAAGTGGGCACTTCAGGCTGTGGGCCCAGGGAAGCTGGGGATGCATGATGAAAGGAACAGCTGCCATCAGTCCCACAGACTCCAAACTGGCAGTTCTGGTTCACAGCAGGGCCTGGCCCTTGGGTCTGGCTCCTGGCGACCCCAAGCCTGACACCTGCAGCCCTAGTTGGGGTGGGGAGAGAGAGAACTGTCTTTCTCCAGACTCATCCTTCGTACCGCAGCCTGCCAGATTAAAACTGCCCTGACAGAGGGTTAACTGTCCTTCTAGGCCTCTGCTCTGGCCCCCCCAAGTCTTGCCGATGCCCAGGCGAGGTTGCCCCCCAGAGCGCCCCTGGAGGGAGGGGGCTCAGCGGGCCTCCAAGGCTGGCCTGTCTCTGGCCCTGGTCCCACGCTGCCGGGGCGCCCACACCAGAGCACAAACACAAACAAGTTCCACAGGTTCAGCAACTCGACCCCGCAGGGGCGCACTCACTCACCCAGTGACAAAGACTTTCCCAAATACGCGGACGCATATTTACCCGGGTATCCGTGCACGTTCACCCGGGTATCCGTGCGGGTATCCGTCCACATTCCCCAAGATCGAAGCTCCAGTGGAGACCCAGCTCTACCACGGACCTGCCGGAGCGCTCACACCGGCTGGGAACCGCGCCTCCTCGGCCAGCCCCGCGCGCTCCGCTCTGCCTGCCCGGTGCCGGCTGAGCCGCCACCGGCCGCGTATCCGGGCCCGCCCGCCGCCGTCTCCTCGTCTCCGGGCCCTGCAGGCGGCCCGCTCTCACCTCGCAGGGCGCTCGTCAGCCCGCAGTGCCCCGGCCGCGACTCCCCGTTGCCAGCGCCAGCGTCCAGTCGCCGCGGCGGGGACCCACGTGCCTGAGAGCCCCGCCCGGCTTCCTACCCTGCCGGGTCAGGCCGGGGGCGGGACGGACTCTGGACAGACCCAGGCACAGCCATCACCACCTCCCGTCCCGACAGACACTCCGCCAACCACTTGGGGACGCTGCCGGGCGATAGGGCCGCGGGGTCAGGGCGTCCGCTTCGGGTGCTGCCCGGGGAGGGGCTGGCGGCGACTGTCCTACCGCCTGGGGACCGAGGCTCCCTGGGCTTCCTCATACGGGATGATGAGTGGTTTTCAGAGACGCTAAAGTTTTGCAAAGTTTGGCATTCTTGTGGCCCCTGTCGCTGCCCACCGCGAGACCTTCCCCGAACCTGTGTCCACTCTTCCCAGGCACCTTGCTCAGAGCACTCGCCTTCTATTTCCAGGAGGAAATCCGGGCATTCAGGGTTCTGACTCTCCACCTCTGGGGAGGAGGGTGGGGGGAGCCTCCCCTGTGCTCTCTGTGCTTAATCTCAGCCAAAAAGAGTCACTAGAAATTTCCTGAACACTCGGCTTTTCTTGGTCCATCATCTTCAGCTGCTTCCCTTGAGCTGCCTTCTCAGACGACTCCAGACACAGACATCACTCCCTTCTCTACCCTCAACCCCACTCCCGTGGCTCCTGTGGCCAGGGACCCTATGTCTGTCCCTTTCCTGGACTGTGAGCTCCAGGAGAGCAGGGACCAGGTCTGTCTGCCTTCTTCTCACCGGTCCCAGAGGTCCCAGGAGTTGTTCAATACTTGTTGGATGTTTGAATGGATGAATGAATGAACGCCCCCCTCTCTCTCATTCTGGTCTAGGCGTCAGGAGTGCATGTTCTGGCTCAGCTTCAGCACTGACTCTGGGAGACCTTGACCCAGTTCCAGCCCCTTTCAGGGCCTCCTTTTCTGTGAATTAGAGGCAATTACACTCACCCTCCCAACAACCAGTGACCTTCCATGTATGGCTTTAGACAGTCAGTCTCTGGACCAGTGCACAGGAGGTCTGTTTCTGTGGCCAAGGAGCTTGCCCAGGGCCCTGGGACCTTGAGTCCTGCTGGGCTCCACATCAGCTGACTGCGGCCTGGCTGCAGCCTTGCCAGGAGCGGGAGCAGGGTGGACACACAGTCCTGTGTGGCTCAGCCGCCTCGGCAGTGCCCCAGGGACCTTCACCCGGGAGACACAAAGGCCTCTTGTCCAGCCTCCTCCACATATTGTCCAAGCTGGTCCATGCAGCTTCTAGGGGGCTAGGAATCTCTGTGGCCCCTACTTACAGAGTCCGGGCCTTGGGGTCTCAGTGTGCGGAAGGCCCCCTGGACACTGGAGGCCTCAGCCACGCCCCTTCTTGCCCCTCCCATCAGCCCTCTACTGTAACTGCTGTTTAGGTCCAGAGAAAAAATTCCTTTGTTACCATTATGAGGAGCCAGGGCTCTGCCGCAGCCTCCAGTCAACAGGAAGGTGGGCAGCCCAGGTTCTGCTCCTGCTCTGGTCAAGTCCCGTACTTTACAGCAGAAGAAACTGCATCCCTGAGAAACACAGGGTCTGAGCTACCACAACAGGTGACTTAGGCCTGAGGCACAGAGGCAAGGGATTTGCCCTTGAACACCACAGCCTTGAGTCCCATCTTGCCTCACCTCCTTTGATACTTCTCTGAGCCTCAGTTTCTTCTTCTGCAAAATGGCAATAATGATCCCTTTTTCAGTGGCCCATCTGGTGTCCTTTTTCCAGGGTTTTGCCCATCATCCCCAGTGACCTTGGTTCAAAGGGTTGGGATTCCCCTCTAATAAGGGGCTGGAAGTCTAGGTCTCCTGACATCTTTCCCTGGGCTTTGGAGATCATCTGGTCCAGCAGGCTCCAAATCCCCCAGCTGAGTCTCCTCTACTTAGGGCAGCCTGAGGAGCCCCCATCCCACTTCAACCTGAACTCCTTTGCTTTTATCTTTGTATTTACTTACATTTTCTTGTAAGAGTTTGATGAACCATGATCCGGCTGGGAACTGAGGCCCAGCGAGTCCCATAGCAAGCCCCACACAAGGCTCCGTGACAGCTGGGTGGAAGAGCATGCAACCAAGCCAGGTCGCCGCGGCGGGGACCGAGGCGGGCTAGTGGCGAAGGCCCAGACACGTCATGGTCCCCACGAGGAGGGGGGACCACGAGAGGAAGCAGGGAGCAAGGCTCCATTAGCAGCAGCGGGTCAGGATGGGGAGGGCAAGCCCAGGAGTGCTTCTCGCCAGGCATTAGGAGGCTTCCTGCCTCTCCAACCCTGAGGAGGCATTTGGCTCTCTCAAGACTTCTCATCTTCCCTCTCTGACTGCTCTCATCTCCCCTGAGAAAACCCACTCTGAGAATTTGTGCTGGGGGTGGAGCCCCGGCCCCGGCTCAGGTCTTGTTGCTCAGCTGGGACATGACACCTCCAAGCCCTCCTTCACAGGTGCCATTACCCCCCTTAGCCATTGCCTGCCTTACACCCTCTGGTGGCCACCACCACCCTCAAGATAAATCCTGGCTCTGCAGGCGACCACACCAGGCCTTCCCCCCCCACCACCACCTCCCCTCCTGCCTCTGCTCCAGTCACACTGCAGTGCTGAGCCCTCACTCGCCTCCTGCCTGGCACTTGCAGCTCCCCCTGCCTGTGCCCCTTGATGCTTCTCCACCCTTGGCCCTTTCCCCTAACTCCCCACCATGGCTCCTCTAAGTCCCAGCCCAGGAGCCCCATCAGGTACCTCCCTCTGTCACATCACTTACCACAGTCTTATCACCGTCGATATCTATCTCCTTCTCTAATGGGGATCTGCTTGAGGGTAGGGCTAGGGTCCCTCCTGTTCACAGTTAAATGTCCAGTACACAGCACTGTCTGTCACCCGGGCAACCTCAATGAATATTTATTGTATGAGTAAATGAGTAAGAACTCTACTGATCACCTTCTTTGTGCTTGTCATTGTCTCTTTTTTTATATAAATTTATTTATTTATTTATTTTTGGCTGTGTTGGGTCTTCACTGCTGTGCGCAGGCTTTCTCTAGTTGTGACGAGTGGGGGTTACTCCTCGTTGCGGTGCGTGGGCTTCTCATTGCTGTGGCTTCTCTTGTCGCAGAGCATGGGCTCTAGGCGCGCGGCCTTCAGTAGTTGTGAGTCGCGGGCTCTAGGGCGCGGGCTCTAGGTCGCAGGCTCAGTAGTTGTGGCGCACGGGCTTAGATGCTCCACGGCATGTGGGATCTTCCTAGACCAGGGATCGGACCCATGTCCCCTGCATTGGCAGGCGGATTCTCAACCACTGCGCCACCAGGGAAGCCCTAGTCATTGTCTTAAAGTATCTAATTTAATCTTCACCAGAACCCTAAGAGGTAAGTGTTATCTTTATCATTTTACATATAGGGAAACTGAAGTGCAGAAAGTGGAAGTGAATGTCCAAATCACACAGTGAGTCTGTGGTAGGTCTCCTGGCCCTGAAACTGCAGTGGGCTGGGAAGGAAGGCCCTGCTGAGTTCCCGGAGTGATGACTGAGCCATGGCACTGGGACCCACGCTGCAGCTCTGGTTACACAGGGCTGGGCTGGCTCCAGCAGCCTTGTCTTGCTAGCTCTCTGGACTGCTGCATCGGCCTGGACCATCCCTGCCTCCCTCACCGACCGGGAACTGTGCTTCTCAGATTTCCAGGGCAGGGGCCAGGCCTCTGATGTCAAATGCGGCCTGGAAGCTCTGGCTCTTGGCATGCCAAGATGCTGGCACCCAGGGGAGGCAGCCCCAGAGGCAGGAAGCCTGGTCCAGGCCTAGGCAAGCCTCTGTTCTACCTTTCTACGAGCAGGACCAGCTACATAATTTGAGGGACCCAGGGCAAAATGAAAATGCAGGCCCCTTATTCAAAAATTAGTATGAATCTCAAGATGGGACAGTAGAGCATTAAATCAAGTACAGGGACCTTCAAAGCATGGGTCAACGCCTGTGAAGCCAGTCCTATCCTCAGAACTTGGTTTCTTCATCTGTCAAATGATGGCCACCTGGCCAGGCAGTGATAAGGATGAGGTGGGAGATGTAATCAGGAGTTTCAGTGGACAGCGTGAGGTTGGGTAGGGGTCCGTGTGGCCATCATTTGTTGTTTACCTCCCAGCACTAACTAGCAGACCAATTCTTGTCAGGAGTTTGATTCCTCACACAGCTCCTTTTCATGAACTAAAAACTAAGGCTCAGGCAAAATGGCTTGGTCAGGGTCACACAGAGACTCAGTGGGGGAAGCCAAGATCAGAGCCCTGGCCAGTCTCTCTGCAAAATTGGTGCTTTTTGTAACACAGGCAGAGAGAGAAGGGCAAGAGGGAGGGGGTTGCTGCTCAGGACAAAGAAGGCCACTGTGCAGACACAAAGACCTGACCACAGAGGCCCCTGCAGGGGCTGGGCCAGATGGGTGGATAGAAAAGCCCCTTGATGACTGGGGGAGGTGCCAGGAGCTGCCTCCCTGGCTGTGATGGGGGTGGGGAGGAGGTGGCAAGCAGAAGCTGGGAAATGGGTCAAGGAGGAGAAACAGACTCAGGGCCAGGCCCCTTATCCCAACCCCAGGCCCAGGCCACCAGAGCCAGAGCTCCCCACTCTGCCTCTCCCCAGCTTCTCCTGGGCAGCCTGCCAGCTGAAGGGATCCGCCCCCCCCCCCCCCCCCCCCGCACACCACCCACCACCTTGCTTTCCCCCACCTCAGTGAGAGTGGGGCTCGTCAGGGAGCTGACCATCTGACAGCTCCAACCTTACAATCCTGCTCAGAAACTTCTGGCTACTCTCCATCCCCCACAGCGGGAGGAAGCATAAGTACCTCAGTGTGTCATTCAAGGTCCTTCGTGACCTGCCCTGTTGACCTTTCCACACCCCCCCGTCCCCACTCCCTAGCAGCCTTCCACAACCTAGTCACATGAGGCATCCCACAGTTTTCCAAATCACTCAGTCCGTTCACACAAAACCCTGCGTTTGCTCATGCTTTTCCTTCCTCCTGGAGAGATCTTTCCCCCTGCTCATTGCTGACTGGAATCCTTTCTCCTTCACTAACCAGTTCAAGGCCCCCTCTACCAGACAGCTTTCCGCTACCCCCACGGTTGGATGTAACCTCCGCTCTGCCCCCAATGTTGGATTCACCCATTCTTTTGCAGAGCTTACCCCAGTCTGGCTTGAGTAGTTTGGATCCATAAAGCCTGCCTGGAGGAGGGGGCATTTGAGCTGGGCCTTAAAGAGTAGGTGGACTTGACTGGTGGATGACAGTGGTAAGCAACCAACAAGAGCTCACAGAACCAGCTCTCTCTCAAACAGTTTATTTAAATCAATCTCTTTGGTTCAGATAGCAAGGGGTCCATAGTTCAGAATGGCAGGAGGTGAGTGTGGGGGGCCGGGTCAAGGGATAGATAAACTGCAAGGGCCAAGTCATGACAGGTTTTATATGACATACCATGGACATTTTTTTGTTTGCTTGTTTAAAACACACCTGAATTTATTTCTCAGCTCTATGGTTTACTAAGTAATTCTGCTTTTATCTTTATTATTTTCTTCCCTTTAATTACCTTGGGGTAGCTTTTCTGTTCTTTTTCTACAATCTTATTAAAGTGAATGCCTATTTTGTTTCTTGGCATTTTTTTAAATAACATAAGTATTTAAAGCTATGTTTTCCCTCTGAATTTAGCTTTGGCTGCACATTGTACGTTTTGATATGTAAAGTTTTCTTTATCATTATTTTATAAATAGTTGGTCATTGAATTTTTTATTTCTCTTTGACCCAGTAAAAGTCTTTTTAGGGGAATATTTAGGCTTAGGAGTTGTTTGTTTTGTTTAAAAGGAATATTGTGTTATGAATTTCTAGTTTTATTTCAGGTGTATAGTGGGACGTTGGTTTAATTAAAGTCTGTAGTTTATGTATATTTTATTTTTTAGGATTTACTTTTTATGTGTTCTATGGAATTTTTAAAAGGAGATGTGTGTTCACTTTTTATAGGATCCATCTTTTGATATTTTATTAGTTTAGTTGAACCATACACATACACACACATACATTTTAAAATAATGTATATCCATATTTATTTTTAGCCTATGTAACCTATCAGACTGATAATGATGTATCTCTTAATACTTTTTTATTTACATTAACTTCTCCTTCTATTTGTACTTCATCTATTTTGATGCTCTATGATTCAATATATAAAAGCCTTCCTCATTATGGATTTTTTTTTTTTTTTTTGGCTGCGGGCAGGCTTTCTTTAGTTGCAGTGAAGGGGGGCTACTCTTTGTTACGGTGCACGGGCTTCTCATCGCGGTGGCTTCTCTTGCTGTGGAGCACGGGCTCTAGGCTCAGGCTTCAGTAGTTGCAGCGCGCAGGCTCAGTACTTGTGACATGCAGGCCCTAGAGGGCACAGGCTTCAGTAGTTGTGGGGCATAGGCTCAGTAGTTGTGGCACAAGGGCTTAGTTGCTCCACGGCATGTGAGATCTTCCCGGACCAGGGATCGAACCTGTGTCCCCTGCATTTGCAGGTGGATTCTCAACCACTGCACCACCAGGGAAGTCCATGGATTGTATTTTTTAAATGAATAAAAGTATCCCCCTTTTAGCCCATTTAATGCTTTTAGTCACAATTTTTATTATTTCTTATATCACTCTTACCATCCCCTACTATGCACTTACCTAACATAGCTTTGTTTGTGGTTTTTAATGTAAATTTTCTTTGTCTTTTAATTTTTTTACTTAAAATTTTGAATGAATAATGTATCTACGTTTCAACAATTAAAAATACAAGAAAAAAAGATATACAGAGAAAAGCCTGCCTCCATTCTCCATTATTCATCTACCCACTTCCCACTTCTCCCTTCACCCATAAGCTGGAAAGTGGTTTCATTATTTTCTTGTGTATCCTTGAGTTTCTCTGTGCAAATACAAATATTTCTACTTATTTTCCTTTTTTTTTAATCGCAATCCATTTTATTTTTTTATTTTTTTTATTTTTGTGTTTTTGCGGTACACGGGCCTCTCACTGTTGTGGCCTCTCCCGTTGTGGAGCACAGGCTCCGGACACGCAGGCTCAGCGGCCATGGCTCACAGGCCCAGCCGCTCCGCGGCATGTGGGATCTACCCAGACCAGGGCACGAACCTGTGTCCCCTGCATCGGCAGGTGGACTCTCTACCACTGCGCCACCAGGGAAGCCCTAATTTATTTTTATTTATTTATTTTTGGCTGCATTGGGTCTTCGTTGCTGTGTGCGGGCTCTCTCTAGTTATGGTGAGCAGGGGTTGCTCAGCAGTTGTGGTGCAGGGGCTTAGCCGCTCCGCAGCATGTGGGATCCTCCTGGACCAGGACTCGAACCCACATCCCCCACATTGACCCTCAACCACTGCGCCACCAGGGAAGTCCCTATTTTCCTTTTTTCAAAACACAAACATAACATACACAATACACAGAATCTTGCATTTTATCACTCAATTGTACCTCTGGGATTTTTCTTAATCTTCCTTCTTCAACTTGCACATTGCAACTTTCCTCATTCTTTCTAGGGGCTGCAGAGTATCCCATCGTATAGAGGTTCCAGAATGTAGGCCTGCCTTTGTGTCCTCAGGTCTGGCCTCTCCCAGCCGTTGGGAGACTGGCTATGGGGGCCTTCCCTGACCTCTGTACTCATCCTAGAGGTCAGTTGCAGGACTAGGTCAGGCCGGGCCCACTGTCCCTCTCTGTCCACATCACCCAGCACAGGCTGGGTACAGAGAAGGTGCCAGTGAGTGTTTGGGAAATGAATGACCAGGTGAAATTAGGTGTATAATAGAAGAGAAAGATCTTGCTCCATGGAGAGATACAGTTGGTTCTTGAGCAGAGGGGTTCCTCTACTCCTCTGTCATGCCATCTCCAAGGACTGAGTTGTGTCTGGTCCAGTGAGTAGCTGGAGTCCCTGCTGGGAAGATGGGCAACCTAGGCCCTTCTGGGCAGCTGCTTCCTCCTTGGTGCTCCACCCTGGTGCCCTGTCATCACAGTGACAATGACACTGCCTGGGCACTGGAGCATGGGAGGAGGGCCTCCCTCAGACTTCCTGGGGCCCTCTCCTCTCCTCTCCCCTCCCCCTGCCTTGGGGAGGATCCTGGTGTTGCTACAGCTTCCTGGTGAGCGCGCAACCTCCCCAGCCTCAACTTGTGGGAGGAGTCTTGCTGTGGCTGGGCTGTGGGCCAGCAAGGATGCTTTCCATCTCACAAGGAAATCCAGGGCCAAGGGATCAGCTCCCCTCACTGGACCATTATGTGTGTAGTCTCCTTCTTGATCCCTCCTTTCTTTCTTTTTTTTTTTTTTTTTTTTTTTTTGCGATACGCGGGCCTCTCACCGTTGTGGCCTCTCCTGTTGCGGAGCACAGGCTCCGGACGCGCAGGCTCAGCGGCCATGGCTCACGGGCCCAGCCGCTCCGCGGCATGGGGGATCTTCCCGGACCGGGGCATGAACCTGTGTCCCCTGCATCGGCAGGCGGACTCTCAACCACTGCGCCACCAGGGAAGCCCTAATTTATTTTTATTTATTTATTTTTGGCTGCATTGGGTCTTCGTTGCTGTGTGCGGGCTCTCTCTAGTTATGGTGAGCAGGGGTTGCTCAGCAGTTGTGGTGCAGGGGCTTAGCCGCTCCGCAGCATGTGGGATCCTCCTGGACCAGGACTCGAACCCACATCCCCCACATTGACCCTCAACCACTGCGCCACCAGGGAAGTCCCTATTTTCCTTTTTTCAAAACACAAACATAACATACACAATACACAGAATCTTGCATTTTATCACTCAATTGTACCTCTGGGATTTTTCTTAATCTTCCTTCTTCAACTTGCACATTGCAACTTTCCTCATTCTTTCTAGGGGCTGCAGAGTATCCCATCGTATAGAGGTTCCAGAATGTATTTAACCAATTCTGTGTTGGTAGACATTTGGATTGTTTCCAATTTTTGCTAGTACAAACAATGTTGCATTGAATAGCTGTGTGCATACTTTTTGTCCATGTAGGAAAATTTCACAGAAATATTATTACTAAATCAAAAGTATTATGCATTTGTAAATTTGATAACTACTGCTGAATTGCATGTCATTGGGTTGTACCAATTTACCCTCCCATCGGCACTGTGAGAGAACTTATTTCTCCATAGCTTCACCAACACCGTGATAGCAAACTAGCAATTTTGCCAATCTGATAGGTGAAAAATCTTGTCTCGGGTGTATTTGGATTTGCATTTCTCTTATTTTGAGCACATCTTTCCATAACAAAAGAGGCACTTAAGATCTATGTGCATTTCTTTTTCTATTATATCCTTTAACCATTTTTCTATTAGGTTGTTGGGCTTATTGATTCCTATTAGCTTTTTATATTTTAGGAAGATTATCTATCCCTCTGTTATCTGAATTAAAAATGGTTCTTCCCAACTTATCATTTGTCTTTTGAATTTACTTAGGTTTTTCTTTTTTAATTGTAGAAGTTTTTATTTTTCTGCTATTGAATTGATCAATCTTTTCTCTTATGGTTTCTCGATTTTGAGCCATAATTAGAAAATCCTTTCCTACTCTAAGATGTTTTCCCCATGTTTTCTTTTAACACTCATATCCTATTTTTTACTTATATATCTTTACTACACTTGGACATTATGTGTATTTGAAGTATTTCCGATGAGCAGAATATAGTCTAGTTGAATTTTATTTTTAAACATGAGGCTGAGAATCTTTGCCTAGCATAGCATAATTTATTTATATCTATTTCATAACTGACGTAGTCTCATTTTACTTCTTTATTTTCGTGTTTCCTTATTGCTTTGTTTTTTCTTCTCTGCTATACATTCTAGGTTTTTCTTGTTTTTATCTTCTATAATGGTTTAGAAAGTAGAGCTCCAGTTTGTAATTCTATAAGCCTTCAGATTGTCAAGCACATATATTTAAACTCCTATGTACCCAGTTACTAAAGTCAATAAAATGTGTCACTTATTGATTATGTGCTAGACACGGTGCTGGCTGCTTTCCCTGAGTCTCTACTGCTGTCTGCATTTTACAGACAAGGAAACAAAGCTCAGAGTGCCTAAGTAGCCTCCCCAATTTTCGATGATCTCCTCTGGATGATACGAAATTTAGTAGGCTTCAGGCCATCAGGGCCACCCCTGGAGCTGGAATGGAAGAAATCTCACTTAAACAACATGGCTGAAAAGGAAGGAGGAGTGAATTCTTTGAAGTCAAATCCCCAAAGGATTCAAAAATCCCCACAGTGGATTTCACAAGGGCCTCACAACCCTGTGATATCAAACTGTTGGATTCCTGCCAGTCTGATAGGTGAAAAATCACATTTCCTGTAGTTTGGGTTTGCATTTCTCTTATCAGGGAAACAAGCATCCTTTCATGTTTGCAAGTCATTTGCATTTCCATTTCTATAAACTGCTTGTTCACATCCTTTGCCCACTTGGGAAGCATCCAGCAAATAACCACTATATCAAAGCTTCCTGGGGCATGTGTTTGTTTTGAGAATACCAAGCAGATGACTTTTAGAGGTTTATTCTGTTTCTCACAGAAAATCATTTCAGACATAATAAACTCTTCATCTGAATTTTCAGAACAGTTTTCTTCCTCCTGTGTGTAGGATCTTTTCACAGGTCCCGTGTCGATTGTTTTTGTTCACTCTTGCTCCACCAGGCAGAGGAAAAGCCAGGCCATGCACCGCCTCCTGCCCCTCTCAGCTTTACGTTGCATTGCTTAATAATGGTGGAAGTCTCAGTCCCACCGTGAAACAGATGTTGTAGACACAAAAAAAGAGAAGCTGATGGGGTTTATTAGGGAATTATCACCAACATCATCAATAATAGCTGGAACTTAAATATCACTATCTATCTATATTTATATCTATATCTAGTGTATATTATATGTAGTATATAGCATATATAGTATAATATATACAGGTACACTTATTTATATATATGTATGTGTATATGTATATATACTAAATATATACACACTAAATTTACACACATGCACGTAAATTTAGTTCTCACAACAATGCTCTAAATTGGTATTACTACTATCCCCATTTTACAGGTGACAAAGGTGAGGCACAGAGAGGTTAGGTTACTTGCCCAAGCTCACACAGTTAATAACTGATGGAGCCAGGACTCTACCATGACTTTCTGGCACTGGAATCCATGCCCTCAACAACCCTGACGGTTGGGGTATGGCCAAAAGTCCATTTAGTCATTGCTGTCCCTGTGTCCCTGAGAGAAGAGTAAGCAGTGGGAGTTAGTCTGTTTTATTTACTTTGGAACCATTGGTTCTTCATTCATTAATTCATTTAATCCTATGATTCACTCATTCAACAAATATGTATTGAGTGCCTATTATGTGCCAAGGCATGTGCTAGGTGCCAGAGGCATCAAGATAAATTTTAGACACGGTTCTTGTCCTTAAGGAGCTTGCAGTAAAGGAGAAGGGAGGCACGTGTTCAGTTAATGACACAGTATGACACATGCTATTCTGTTTCAGAGGGAGAAGCAAGTGGTGTGTCATCCAAGAATGTGTTTCTCAATCTGTCCCTGTCTACCATCTAGTTAGTGAAATTTCTCCCTCACACTTTGCCTTATGATCCTCTCTTATCTTTAGTTTATATAGTATCATGGCAAGTTTTTGTAGTATTGCTTATCTTCCTGATCATATCACAGGGAAAATGATAGTGGAATGATCAGTCATGTCTACCCTAATTTTTTTTTTTCATCCAAGAAACGTGGCCTTGTTCCTGAGAGTGATGGAGAGCCAGGAAGGGTTCTGAGTAGGACAGACGGGCACTTTAGAATGAGGTCTCTGGATGTAGTGTGGAAAATAAATTGGATGGGGGAGGTGAGGCAGGCAGTGCAATGAGAAGGCTGCTCAATAGTTCAGGTGGAGGAGGAGATCTGAGCAAATTCTGTGGCTGGGGGAAAGGGGAAGGGTATGGATCCAAGGAATATTAAGGGAATGGAATTCAAGGGATTTACTAATTCATCCAATAATGTTTAATGCGCATCTACTAAGCACTGGCACTGTGCCAGGTGCCAGGACTACAGCAGAAAACAAGATAGACACAGTCCCTGCTTTCATTCAGTCTAGAAGGAAAAGATAGACAATTGAAGCTTTTACAATAAAAGATAATAAATGATGTGACAGGACACTACAGAATAACAGAAGGGAGACATGGAGGGTGTGAGGGAGGAGTCCAGACTGATGCCTGGATTTCTACCTTGGCTGTAGAAGTAGATGGTGGTATCATTATCTGAGCCAGGGAACTCAGGAGGGCAGAACCCCATGGATGTCTCTTGGAGTCCCCCAAGCCCAGGACACGCAGGAGAAGGGGAGGTGGTGAGCAAATGACCATTGAATGAATAAATAAATGGATGAGGGCTTGTGGATACTCCCCAGCCCCCAGCCTGACTCTGAAAGAGGAAGATGGGGAGTGGTCCAGAAAGAAACTTGAAGTTTCAGGAATCCCAGTGGTTACTCAATACCTGCAAACCACTAACCTCTTTTCAGTTACCCAACGGGCCACATGCGGCAGCTGTCACTTTCTTCTGATGTCCAGCAACCAGAGCTGGGCTGCCATGACTCAATATATTTGGGGCCTGGGCAGCAAGCAGACTCAGCATAGCCCTTGGTTATTCAGAGGCCATCAGCCTGGGCCCCACAGAGTGTTGGAGGAACTGAGGGAGGAGAGAACCAGCCTTGCAAAGTCCCTGGGTACATGTCCCCCGAGTTAGGGACCCTTCCTCTGGCTCCCACATCCCCCATGGGCCCTCTGTCTCGGCATTGAGACCCCATCTCTGGGTCTATCTGCCTCCATCCAAGGGCAGGGACTGGGTGATCACTCTTTGTATCCCCAGCCCCCAGCCCAAACAACCATTTCTCCCCAGCACATGATAGAAATTGTTTCTTGAGTTAGTTCGTAGTGCTATGCCTTCACCCCCAGGGCTTAGTCTCCTCGACCCTCAGGAGAAGCCCCGCTAGCAGCCACACAAACACCAGTCCCATTCTTGGCATGTGGCAAGGATACCCATGGTGGGACTTCCTGATGGTGCCGTGGTTAAGACTCTGCGCTCCCAATGCACGGGGCCTGGGTGCGATCCCTGGTCAGGGAACTAGATCTCACATGCATGCCGCAACTAAGAGTTCACATGCCACAACTAAGGAGCCCACGTGCTGCAACTAAGGTGCCCGCCTGCCACAACTAAGACACAACGCAACCAAATAAATAAGTAAATAAATATTAAAAAATAAACCAGAATATATTTTAAAATTCATTTCAAAACAAAAGGATGCCTATGGTTATGTCCCTGAGTGGGCAGGCTGAGGCTCTGAAAGCATCTGAGCAGGTAGGAAAATACACCAACCCACTGCCCCACCACTCCCCCCCGAGCCTGTCAATATCTGAGAGTCTTAGAATTGTAGAATCTTAGAATCTGAAGGACAGAAAGGCCCTCTGTGGTCATGACCTCCAATTGCCCTTTTGTGAAATTCCAACTGTCCTGTGCAGGCCCTGATCACAGTGCCCTTGGCAACAGGAACTCACCGCAACCTGGGATCTGGGACCTGCCTTATGTGATTTCCCTGAGGGTATCCTTTCTGTCTTCAAGCCCACACAAACCCCAGCTGCCCCCAGGGACCAGAACGGGCCACCAGAGCCAGGGCTGGGGATGGGAGTGGGGTCCCTGCAACTGTTACCTCCAGCTCTCTGCCGTCCCCAAGAGATGAGGAAGTAAGCAGGAGATCCTTTCTCCAAGGCCACAGTTAAATTGTCATCACATGCAATAACCAATCGATCAATGGGGCTGCATCAAGGTCAAGTAGGGCAAGAGACAGGCCACTTTACCAAGCAGGAAGCTGAAGTGTTGTAGACTATTTTAAGGTCATGTGCAATCGTGGTTAAAAGCACCGGTTACGTATGAGCTGTATGACCTGGTGCTTAATCTTTCTGGCCTTAGTTTTCTTGTAGGTAAAATGGGACACTGACCCGGTGGGCTTGCTGTGTGGATTAAATGAATGTACACAAAGGGTCAGCCCAGTATAACACTAAGGAGGCACTCAGTGAATCCGGGCTCTCACATGGAGATGTCTGGAGGCCACGTGAGCCGAACAACGCCCCTGGCTCCTCAGGACCCAGAGTCCGTCCAGGCTGATGGCCAACTGCAGTGCCATTGGGAAGAGAGAGGCCTGCTCCATCCTGGCAATTGCCCAGTGCTGTTGGCTGTGCCCGTCTTGCGGTCTCCCCACCCCTCGGGGCTTTTCTACCTGAAAGTGGGCTAGGGCTCTCCTTCCAACTCTTGAGTCACTTATTTGTGTGGCTCTTCAAGCAAAATGTCATGTGTTTACTGAAGTTTCCCAAGTGCCTGCTGGGAACAGAGCCCTGTGTGGGAGGTCCAGGGGACCAGAAGAACCGCTGAGAGTGGGTCCAGGGAGGTGGGGAGTGCCACACAGCCAGCCCCGGGCAAGGCAGGAAGTGGCCAGGCGAAAACTGCAGGCAGCTTCCATGGAACCCCACAGCTATCCCAGTTAAATTCATTCTCAAGTACGTATTAGACAAAGTTTTTTTTTAATGGCTATAGAAATTATGTCTCTTCATTAAAAAACATCTGAAAAATACAGAAAAATATAAAACAAAATAAAAGTTCTGACAGTCCTAATCCACACAGATAACTGATGTTAAGATTGTGGTGTGTTTTGTATCAGAGTTTTCTATGCATTGTAACCTAGTCATAATGCACATACAATTGTATCCTCTGCTTTTTTTTCACTCACCATCATGGCACAAATAAACATTTTCCTGGGATTTTACAACCTAGTCATTTTATTTTATTTTATTTTATTTTATTTTGGGCCGCGCTACACGGCTTGTGGGATCTTAGCTCCCCAACCAGGGACTGAACCCGTGCCCTCAGCAGTGAGAGTGCAGAGTCCTAAACACCGGACTGCCAGGGAATTCCCTATAACCTAGCCAGTAAAATTCTACCCTGTTGATTTCAGCTCATCATTCTTACAAAAATCCTTAACTTGTGTTGAGATTTAGCTGCCTCTTCCCAGGATAGAAGGGTGCTGGGTGCCAGCCTGGAGGAGAAGGGAGAAAGAGGAGGAGAGGAAGGAGAGTGGAGGTGAAGAGAAAAAACCAACCCCACTGGAGGTTCATTCTCTTTTCCCCTCTCTCCCCGTCAGGCTAAATCTGTTTCTCAGTATTGAAAAACACAAGGGAGTCATCTGACCCCCAGAGTCACCTGGGCATACCTGATGTCCTTCTGAATCTTTCCCCTGCTCATTCCATACACCCTTCCCTAAAAGGAAGGGAGCTCACTCCCTGGTGGGTCAAAAGCCTTCTTTCCTGGGCACCAGTCCTGCAGACCCTGGACAACAAAGACCCTGCTCCAGCCTCCCTGCCTACACTTGGATCCTGTGCCCACTTGTCACGTGACCTGGTTTCCAGGCCTCTGTAGTCTGGTCACCTTCTCCTGACCCACAGCATACCCCAACATGTCAGAGAGGCCTGAGAGCTCAGGTGGGTCTGGCTGAGTGTGCAGCAGAGCAGGGCAGTCACCTCTCTTCTGAATGCTATGTCTCTGTTAATGCCTCCTTCATTTGCTTGTTTGGTAGCTGTTGTCTTGGCTCACATAGAGTTGTGCTCAGCTCAAACTCTGAGCTCGTTTTTGCATTATTTTTGGTAAATCAGTTCACCCACATCCTGTGCTTGGACAATCATTTGAAGAAATCTACTGCAAGACTTGATTCTTTGCTCTCTTTATGTATTTGAATTGTGATTCAACTCTTTCTCTTGGCTTCTTGTAGGAGAATTTGATACATGTGTGCTGTCTTTATCCAACCTATTGATAAGATGATAACTTGACAGGCCCAAGACAGAAATCCCCTTCCCACAGGCCCTAGTCCATAACCAGAGCTGCTACATAAGTTTGACCAGCTTCCTAAAAACCTGTGAAGATATATCACCTTCTTTAAAAATCTAATCATGCAGAGGTATACACAAAAGAATTGAAAACAGGTACTAAAACAGATATTTATATGTGAATGTTTATAACAGCACTATTCACAATAGCCAAAAGGTGGAAACAACCCAAATGTCCAGGAATGGATGAATGGATGAACAAAATGTGGTAGATTCATACGATGGAATATTACTCAGCCATAAAAAGAATGAAGTTCTGACACATTCTACAGTGCAGATGAACCTTGAAAACATTACTCCACGTGAAAGAAGCCAAACACAAAAGGTCACATATTATGATTCCATTTATATGAAATATCCAGAATAGGTGTGGGGGCTGAGGAGAGAGGGAAATGAGGAGTGACTGCTTAACGGCTATGGGGTTTCCTTTTGGGGTGATGAAAACATTTGGAACTAGATAGAGGGGGTGGTTGTACAACACTATGAATGTATAAATGGCACTGAATCATGCAGTTTAAAACGGTTAATTTTATGTTAAGTGAATTTCACCTCAACTTAAAAAATGCAACTGCAGGGCTTCCCTGGTGGCACAGTGGTTGAGAATCTGCCTGCTAATGCAGGGGACACGGGTTCGAGCCCTGGTCGGGGAAGATCCCACATGCCGCAGAGCAGCTAGGCCCATGAGCCACAACTACTGAGCCTGCGCGTCTGGAGCCTGTGCTCCGCAACAAGAGAGGCCGCGATAGTCAGAGGCCCGCGCACCGCGATGAAGAGTGGCCTCCATTTGCCACAACTAGAGAAAGCCCTGGCACAGAAACGAAGATCCAACACAGCAAAAATAAATTAATTAATTAATAAACTCCTACCCCCAACATCTTCTTTAAAAATAAAAAATGCAACAGCAAAACGAAAACAAATGCATCTGCAAAAGAAAAAAATCCAATGCATTCACCAGACAACCTTGTGCCAAGTACCGGGGACACTGAGATGAAGGAGACCAGCTCCCTGTTTTGGCCTGGTAGAGCCCAAAGCCTTTGACACTAACAGGGCGCTACCCTCTGAGATTCACCATCCTTTTTGTGGCTTCCCTCATTGGTTACTATTAACACCACCATGGCGTTCCAGGGGTGCTGCCCCTCCCATCTTAGTGACTGGGCTGTTAGAACACAGAATGCATCCTCTTAGTAACTTTGCAGTGGAGAAACCTGACAGACATAACCTTGGCCATGTGATCAAGGTTAACATCCACAGTAATGAGTCATGTTGATCGAATGTACCCTCGATCTGACGTGATGAGAATAGCACTTTACCTGTGAGGTCTTACTCCTAAGGACTCTTAACTCTAGTCTAATCACGAGAAAAACATCAGGAAAACCCAAATTGAGAGACAGTCTACAAAATATCTGACCAATACACCTCAAAACTGTCAAGGTCATCAAAAACAAGTAAAGTCTAAGCAACTGTCCAGACCAGAAAGAGGGTAGGAAGGCATTATAACTAAATGTGAGGAAGTATCCTGAGATGGAGAAAGGACATTAGGTAAAAGTTAAGGAAATACAAATAAAGTATGGACTCTAGTTAGTTGACAATAGTGTACCAATACTGGTTCGTTAGTTGTGACAAATACAAGATGTTACAATAGAGGAAACTGGGTGGGGGAGTATATGAGAATCCTCTGAACAATCTTTGCAACTTTTCTGTAAATATAAAACTATTCTTGGGACTTCCCTGGTGGTCCAGTGGTTAAGACTCCGCACTTCCACTGCAGAGGGCACAGGTTCGATCCCTCATCAGAGAACTAAGATCCTGCATGCTGTGCAGCATGGCAAAAAAACAAAAACAAACCAAAAAAAAAGCTATTCTTTTAAAAATTTTATTTATTTTAAAAGATTATCTTAAAAATGTATCCTTCTAGGGGCTTCCCTGGTGACGCAGTGGTTGAGAGTCTGCCTGCCAATGCAGGGGACACGGGTTCGTGCCCCGGTCCGGGAAGATCCCACATACCGCGGAGCGGCTGGGCCCGTGAGCCATGGCTGCTGAGCCTGCGCGTCCGGAGCCTGTGCTCCACAACGGGAGAGGCCACAACAGTGAGAGGCCCACGTACCGCAAAAAAAAAAAAAAAAGTATCCTTCTAAAATCTTTACAAGGGCTATAACAAGGCTGTTCAGATAGAGGTGACAATGGAGAAATGAACAGAGTGGAGTGTGACCTGCTAAACAGTTTGGTGTAACAGGTGTCATTTGTTCTCGGGTGCTAAGTGACCCCAGGGAGAAAAATAAGGGCTTGCCTGATTGCGACCCTACTTTCCAAGTTCCTCAGCAGCCTCTTCCTGACTTGGGAGCCCCCTTGTAGACACCAATACCTTTAAAAATCCAGACTAAGAGTCAGGGTTTCTCTTCCATAGCCAAGGACCCCATAGCAGTTCTGCTTTCCAGACCCTGGACCACACATCTTCCCCAGAGGACTTACATGGGGAAGAAATTTAGGTGAGATGCCTCATTGCCTTTTCACAGGTATAGTTTCGAGGCCTGATGGTTGTGTTCTAAATCAAAAGTAGAATGATATTTTAGTCCTACATAATATCCATATATGCTCCCACCCATTAATCAGGGATTATTTCCTTCTCTACTGAGCAAATATTCCTCCATTTGGTACGTGATATCATGGATGCCTTTGAACGAGGCCTTTCTCAAATACAAATGCAGGGCAGGGCACCGTAGAAGTTAAGAGGAATGGTTTAGAATAAACAACCCTAGATTCAAACCCTGATTCCATCACTTGTTAATTTACTTAAACCCTATGACCCTGTTTCCCCCACTGTAAAATAAGGATGATAATAATAATGTCTATTTTATAGGATTGTTGGAGGAAGAGATAATTCATGCAATGTGTTTAGCACAGAACCTGATATAAGGTCTCAGGTTCCTGTCAAGTTTCTTGGATGGAGCTGATGAGAAATCCACAGGCTCCAGGGAAGTGGCACCTGCCACCAAGGCCACTAGTCCCTGAGTGAAACAGAAGCCAGAATAGAGAGAGAGGACTGGCTGGATCCTGGAACAAATAGGAGGAAAGGAAGGGGTAGCAAAGGATCTATCCACAGCCAAACTTGACTCTGAGGGTTGCTGGTGAGGAGACTGGCACAGAGTGGCTCTCAAGGTCTCAGGCATGTCTGTATCCAACAGTACGCTATATTCTCCGAGGCAATCGTAAGATGAATCATCGTGAAAACTGCCCCACACCCACTCCTGTGAGGACTTGCCCTGTACCGGGTACGTACCTGGAGAGGCCAGCGAAGTCCAGGAGGTCCAAGACGTGGGTTTTGATGTGGCCTGAGCTCCTGGAGCCCTCTAGCTGAAGGACCGTGAGGAGGCTTGTGTGGTACACCCAGGGGCAGCCAAGGTGGCAGAACAGTCGGAAGCCTCTGGGCGTTTCACCCCCAATTGCACCCTGGTGCCCAGCACTGTACCTGGCACACAGTAGGTGCTTACTGAGCACACAGATGAGAGAATGAAAGGTACCTGTCCTCAAGTCCTTCACAGTCTAGCAGAGGAGACATGGCATACTGCAGACCCATGAAGCATCTTGCCCAGAAGGAAGCCAGGATTGTGGCCATTGAATACCTTGAGGGAGCGAAGCACTTGCAGGGTGATGCGTGGTAGGATGGTGTGAGCCTGGGCCACGGAGGAGGAAGGCTGTGTCTGCACAAGGGGACCAGCTACCCCAAGAGTACTGAAGAGTGCATGACTCAGGGTAGGGCAGGGCTGTGGGCTGGAGGAAGGGTGGAGTACCCTGGGAAAGTGCCAGTGAACCCCAGGAGGAGCCAGCCTCATCTCTGCCTTCCTGATTCCTTCCCTCCTTTATTGTTTCTGTGCAAAGGCTGCTGCACAGTTCAGAAACAAGCAACAGCTTTGCTGGCATCTGCAGCATGAGTAGCAAAGTTCAGAATGGGATAAAGCTGGAGTTGAGTTTCTCAGGGCCGAAAATAGGCAACATCTCAGAGATTACTTTAAAAATAAGGGCGGGGACTTCCCTGATGGTCCAGTGGGTAAGACTCCACGCTCCCCAATGCAGGGGGCCCAGGTTTGATCCCTCGGTCGGGCAACTACATCCCGCATGCCCTAACAAAGATCCCACATGCCCCGACAAAGATCCCACATACCGCAACTAAAACCCGGTGCAGCCAAAATAAATAAATTTTTAAAATAATAATAAAAATAAAGATAAGGGCGGCTCAGGCTGACAAAAGCTTGAGCCTCAACATTGGATAAAGCTGGGTTAAAATCCTGGTTTAGCCTAAACTCCTAGCACCTGAATTCCCTGCTTCTTTAATCTGGGTATTGGAAATGGTGTTGGTAGGGGCCTGGCTCTTTGAGTTGGGGCTCAGTGTCTGGTATGTGGACATCACCTGTCACTGTCACTGCACTGCCCCAGACCATGGCTGTGAGCAGCCTGGGCAAGCAGATGCTGAAAGCAGCAGGGGCCTCCACGTAGGGCAGAAAGCCACTCGCCTTACCTGATATTGCTGAGTGACTGTTTTCGTCTACAAAAATTGCCCCAGCAACACCTGATGCCCTGAGTATGACTGGTCCTCTCAGCCAGCCGGGAGCAGCCGTACCCTCCCTCAGCTCTCTATCATTTCATCTTCCGTTCTGGGTTCTCAGCCCAGTGCTAGAGAGCATGAGAGAAGAGAAAAACCCTGCCCCTGCCCTCTGGAAATGTAGGATCTCGCAGGACAGGTCACCCTCCAAGCAATGGCACGTCATGACGCTAAGCCTCCCCAGGCCACAGGGCCACAGCACTGGAGCTCTTGGCTCTCAGCCTCCTCTGCACTGATCCTCTACGCCATCCACACCCCTCCCCCACTTAGTTCATTGCACACACCTGGCCTTCACCTGCCCTCTTCCCTCCGTCTGGAAGGCCCTTCTTCCAACTCCAATGGGGAAGGTCTCCTGGGAGGCCCTTCCTCCACTGTTCGCCCCCAGCACTTTCATTTTTTCCACTGATTGAAGCCTGCTCTGTGGTAGGGCCCGAATAAAACAGAACAGGTAGGGCCCCACTGGCACAAAGCCTCTAGTCACGTGGACCGGTCAGTCCTGTGAAAGCACGATCATCCTGCTGTTTTGTGATCGTTTGTGTGCCTGTCTCCCCACTAGACTGTGAGCTCCAGGGAGGCAGGGGCTGTGTCTGTCCTGATCACTGTTGCGTGTCCAGCACCTGCTACCTAGAGGGCACTTGGCTGGTTGAATGGCTCTGTGACAGTGAGTCTGACAACACTCTGGGAACTCAGAGGAAGCGGTCCTGATGCTAAAGAACAGCTGAGGGAGCTTCCTGCAGTGGGTAGAGTTTGTATAGGAGGGAAAGGGGCAGGAATAGAGCAAGGGTGTGGAGGTAGGTCTGAGTCTGGGCTGTGCCAGAGATGGTGGGGAGACCTGCCTGCCTTATTGGGAGGAGGGGTGGTGACGTCAGCTGGATACGGGGCAGGAGGAGTTCAAAACAGCTCTTGGTTTCCCCCAACTCCTGGTTCTCCCTCCCTCATCCCCCTACCTTCTAACAAGGCATCAAGACGTCCATGGATAAGGGACTCAGAGAGCAGCAAGGTAGGTGGCCAGAACTCTGGTCATCTGAGCGTCTGGGACCTTCCTCTGTTGAAGTCCCGGCTCTAGTCACCTTTCCCACCTGGAGTTGCCAGGTAAAATACAAGACACCCAGTTAAATTCAGACAAACAATGAGTAATTATTTAGCATAAATAACACTGGGGACATGCTTATACTAAAAAGTTATTCATTGCTGACCTGAAATTCAAATTTTTATTTGCTAAGCCTGGCAACCCTTTCCCCACCCCACTCACCCCTGCCTTGGGCCTCCGGGAAGCCATCAGAGAGATCCTGGGCCTCCTGCGATATACTCAACAGAGGCAGAATTTAGATGGAAGAGATACTGAAGATTATTTAGTCTCATCCCTTGCCCCATGGACTGGGAGACTGAGGCCCAGAGGGGACAGGCACTGGCAAGTCCTTGGGCCCCTCCCAACTTCCTAGCTGTAACTTGGGCCTCCTGGAGAGCAGAAGGACCCTTGAGGGTAGGGGTTTAGGAAAGGCCAGGGCCCTCCTGGGTAAGGCAGGGCAGGGAGCCTCCAGGTTAACCTACCCCCAGGCAGTTTCCTGGATCCTGACACCCCAGGTGAGTCACCACCTGCCAAACTACACCTAGAGCAGTTCCAAGGCCCTGCTGGGCTTGCTGCCCGAGGAGTTGGATGGGGGGGGATGGGGGGGGAAGGGATAGGGGGGCTGGGTGGGAGGGGGTTCTCTTGGGCTGGAGCAAGTGGGTGGGGCTGGACTTCACGGGAGAGGCCTGGCTAGCCCCCTCAGGCACTTCAGAGATGACTCAGTTTCACTCCCAATGAAGAAAATAGGTGGGGGGGCAGGGGAGCGTGGTAGAGGCAGGAACTTGATCAAAATCATCCAGGCGGGCTTCCCTGGTGGCGCAGTGGTTGAGAGTCCGCCTGCCGCTGCAGGGGACACGGGTTCGTGCCCTGGTCCAGGAAGATCCCACATGCCGTGGAGCGGCTGGGCCCATGAGCCATGGCCGCTGAGCCTGCGCGTCCACAACGGGAGAGGCCACAACAGTGAGAGGCCCGCGTACCGCGCAAAAAAAAAAATCACCCCAGGCAAGTCAGACCCACAGGCCAGGGTTTTTCTATCAAATTGTTATTCCATGCTCCCTGCTGAACCTGCTCACTCCCCTCCCTGCTCTGTGTTTCTTCATCTCACTTTTCCCTCCTTGATATTATATTATGTGTTAGTTTGTTTATTATCCGTCTCCAGTTAAAACATAAATCCTGTTCACTCTCTGGAGATCCCAGAACAGTGCCCGGCACTGAGTAGGTGCTGAATAAGCCTTTGTTGAAGGAAAGCGCCGCTATTACATCTCACCTTGTGTGGAGCACGTGGCATGATGCTGCAGTCCCCCCAGCCCCAGGCGTGCCACACAGCCTCTGCCAGGAGCGCAGCTCTGTATGGGTCTGTGAGCCCCGGGTCTGTGAGCCCCCCGGCCTGGGTCAGTGGCTCCTTCCTCCACTTGCAGCCCAGCCTGGGTCCGGAGAAGGAGAAAGTAACAGCACAGGGCTGGGATGGCTTAGGGGTTGGGCTCTCACCTGTCTGTCCTAGTGTACCCTGTGAACCAGACACCACCCGGACATGGCTGGGAGGCTCAATCCCAGAGTTACACTGAGCTGACCTTCCCAGCCAGTGTGGCCCAGGGGATGGCACTGAGCCAAGAGCTGATGACGTGTCTGCCTTGCCACATTACCCAGCCTTTCCCCTCCCCTTACTAGTCCTCTTTCTCCTTCTTTGTACAATGGCAGCTTTGGGATGACTGATCGCTAAGGCCCACCAGCTCCGCCTGTCTTTGGTTTCTTCTTATTCCCTGTCCACCCCAGACCTCTGCACCAGCCACTCTAAGCCACTTGGTAGAGGTACCCAGTTCCAGCTAACAGCTATGTTCTCACGGCAGGTTTGCACAACAGACTTCCCTTTTTTTTTTTTTTTTTTTTTTGCGGTACGCGGGCCTCTCACTTTTGTGGCCTCTCCCGTTGCGGAGCACAGGCTCCGGACGCACAGGCTCAGCGGCCATGGCTCACGGGCCTAGCCGCTCCGCGGCATGTGGGATCTTCCCGGACCGGGGCACAAACCCGTGTCCCCTGCATCGGCAGGTGGACTCTCAACCACTGCGCCACCAGGGAAGCCCCAGACTTCCCTTTTAACATATGAATAAATAGTAACCTCTCAGTAAAATCTTGGAGTCCTCTCATGGCAGTAATTGTGCACGTACTGATGGGAAGGAACTCGCCACAGTGAGTAACATGCTCTGTTCCCCTCTCTTTGATTATCACTTTGACATCTGTCACAAACATACCTTCTGTTCCTCTAATAATATCTATGGGTCTATTTTGCTGTCAGCAGCAAAGCTTCCCTGAGTAATCTCAAAACCCTAAAGAAACAATACCTTGGTGTCACATTCTTCTCAAGGTTTATTTTGTAGGCAACTTTGCCAACAACAACCTCTGTTTATGTATTATACCCTGGGGGTGTCCACTGCTCCAGCCACTACCCTAAGGGTGTCCCTTATCTTTAGGTCCAAGACCCTCCCCTCTATCCTGGTCAGGCCCTTTGCTGACCCTATTCCCTGTCCTTCCCTGGGGCTCAAATCCAGGCCTTATCTGTCTTAGAGACCATGGATGGTTGGGGCCTCAGGTACTGTCTTA
Organism: Pseudorca crassidens; assembly: GCF_039906515.1. Classification (NCBI taxonomy): domain Eukaryota; kingdom Metazoa; phylum Chordata; class Mammalia; order Artiodactyla; family Delphinidae; genus Pseudorca; species Pseudorca crassidens. The sequence continues at coordinate 51,906,752 of NC_090304.1, read as the reverse complement.
AGGGCACTTGGAACACTTCAATGTCAACCAGAGAATGTTACTCAGAGAGGTCTGTCCAGACTTGTCTGGCCCCAGCCCTCTGGCAAGTCTAGACATCTCCACCTCTAGTCAAACGATCTCCCTGGTATGTCCAAAGGTGAGCTTTGCATCTCTCCTGCACCTGCTGCTATCTCAACCTCAGCGAGGGCACCTCCAGCCAGCTGGTCACCTGTGCCAGGAACCTGAGAATCATGGAGCCTCCTCTCCCTCCCTCCCTGCCCTCCTCCAATCACTCAGTCCTGGCCATCCCTCAGTGATATCCTGGGGATTGTCCACTTCTCACCTTCAGTAGCCTCATCTGTGTTCTTATTTCATCTTCTCTCATCTGAACCTTGAGCAGTGGACTCCTTCAGTCTCTGCCCTCAATCCGTGCTCCATGCAGCAGCAGGGAGGAAGCCTACTGGCAGCACATCCACCCTCATCATTCTCCTGCTCAAAACCTTTCCATGACTCCCCGTTGCCCTCAGGATAAAATTAGCTCCTTGTCCTGATATTTGAGGCTCTTCACGATCTGGACCCTGCCAGCCTCACCAGCTCACCTCCCACTGCTGTTCCACTGACTGCTGAGCATTCTCCTGCTCCCAGCCTTGGTTCAAGGTGATCCCTCCACCTGGAATGCTCCCTCCTTCCTAATCCTTAGATTCCTTCACCTTCAATCATCTGGAGAGTCCACAGCGGCGGGAATCAACTGGTTATCCAGGGAGGATGGATAAACAAGGCTTTTCTCAGGGCACATGTGTATGTTTAGCATCAGTCAACGTTTATCTGTTTATTCATGTATATATAGGCTTGTTTCAAAAAGGATTTGAGGGCTTCCCTGGTGGCGCAGTGGTTGAGAGTCCGCCTGCCGATGCAGGGGACACGGGTTCGTGCCCTGGTCCGGGAGGATCCCACGTGCCGCGGAGCGGCTGCGCCCGTGAGCCATGGCTGCTGAGCCTACGCGTCCGGAGCCTGTGCTCCACAACGGGAGAGGCCACAACAGTGAGAGGCCCGCGTACCGCAAAACAAACAAACAAACAAACAAACAAAAAACGGATGTGAGGTGGACCATTACACATTTACTGAGTTGTAGCCAACTGCCGCAAAATCCATGTGCGCATGTGCATCCACACTCCCTCTGGCAGACATGAGACCCAGGAACCGCAAGGGCCAGGGCACAGGGCTCCAAGGTGAGGGAAGTCGGGGGAGTTGGGAAAGAGGAAGGAGGGTGGCTAGAGAGGTGGGGGGGCTTGGAAGGAGGGAACAGTGAAAAGGGCATGACAGGAGGTGGGAACAGAGGGAACAGAAGGAGCAAAGGCTGCAGGTGGGGGGAGGGAGGAGAACCGCAGCTTCCTTCTCTGACCCTTGCTTGCATTTCCTTTCCCTTTTGCACATGTTGGCTTCAAGATCTCTTCCCCTTTCCTCTTGCAACATTGCCCAGTGGGGGACAGGGTGGCGATGGAGGTAGTGGGGGCTGAAACTGCGGGAGCCACTCAGGCTCCAGATTCCCCTCAGGAAGGAGCCCTGGTCCCCAGCCAATGAGCAGCCCTGTGGTCACAGCACACTCCGGAGTTCCCAGCACGCTTTCCATCCTCCGTTCATCTCCCAACCAGCCTGTGCCTATGTGTCACTGTATCCATTTCATCAGAGAGGAAACCAAAGACCTGAATGTTGGTGACAGAGCAAGGACTCCATCCCTCCGTCCTCAGAGGCTAAAATCCTTCTTCTGTCAACTATTCCAGGTGCCATCTGCTCCTGAATCCTCTGGGCACAGCACAGGGAGCTCAAGAAGTAGGTTGGGAGCTTCCCTGGTGGCCCAGTGGTTAAGAATCCGCCTGCCAATGCAGGCAACACGGGTTCGAGCCCTGGTCCGGGAAGATCCCCCATGCCGCGGAGCAACTAAGCCCGTGTGCCACAGCTACTGAGCCTGCGCTCTAGAGCCTGTGAGCCACAGCTACTGAGCCCGCGTGCCTAGAGCCTGTGCTCGGCAACAAGAGAAGCCACCACAATGAGAAGCCTGTGCACCGCAATGAAGAGTAGCCTCCGTTCGTCGCAACTCGAGAAAGCCCGCGCACAGCAACGAAGACCCAATGCAGCCATAAATAAATAAATAAATAAAAATTAAAAAAAAAAAAAAAGAAGTAGGTTGGCATCGGGGAGGGTCCCTGAGAAGGGTCTCCCCTCACTGCACCCTCCAGGCCAGGGGGCACCAATACCTGGGCTTAACCTTCATGGGCTACTTTAGTCACTGGGCCCCTCTGCATTTCTACCTAGCCCTGGTGCACAGGGCATAGAACCCGGCCAGGCACCAGGAAGCCCAGGCTCCAGCCCCAATGCTGCCATCACTAGCTATGTGGCTCTGGCCAAGACCTCAGCTCCTCTGCCCTTTGCCTTCTGCAGGCAAGTTGCTGAGCTAGAGGGTCTTCAAAGTCCTGAGCTCTCTGAGCTCCCTGACTCAGATTTCCCTGGATTTGGTTTCTCTGTCTGCAGAGTGTGTGCCAGGCTGAGAGCAGGACCAGTTCCCACCCCATCCCGCGGGTCATCCCTGAGGGGGCACTCCAGGCAGTGGGGATGGTGGCCAGGGGGTACAGATTCTAGTTTCATCTGTTGCAACCAAAGATGGCCTGGCCCACTCCCCAACCGTCCCCAACTGACCCCAACACTGAGCGGCTGGTAATTGACCCAGGTTGAGCTGAGGCAGCTGTCAAGGCAGCCCTAAAATTAGCCCCAACAGGGATAGGGAGAGAGCCCTGACCCGGGCTTCTGGCTCCAACAGCCCCAAGGGACTGAGCCCACACTTCACTGAAGGCGGGAGAGGTCAGCCAGAGTTCTGGCAGTGTCCCTACCATGATGTTGGGTGGGGAGAGTCACAAATGAGTATGGACACATTTCAGGAGAGGGGATGAAGGGCGGGCACCCTCTGCCAGTTGCTTGGGCCCTGATGGAGTTCCCATTCCCCAGCCCATCAGAACCCTGGGAGGGTCCAGGGAAGGATCTTGCTATTTATATTCTTCCAGAACAAGGTTGAGGCAGCCAACCTCTCTTCCCAAGGCTGAGTTGGACAGCCTCACACCTTAGCATCAATTCCCAAGCACAGAGGAGCCAGGAGGTCTGTCAGCCTGCTGTGAGAGTAGGTTGGAGATACCAGGGACAGGCCCAAAGCCAGCCCCTCCCACTTAGAAATAGCAGCTCCGCCCACTTCCTTCCTCTCTGCCTTGTGCTCTGAGGATCTTGTTAAAATGCAGATTTTAATTCAGAATGTCTAGGGTGGCATGTGAGATTCTTCAGGATTCTAACAAGGTCCCGGGGTTGGTCTGCAGACTACTTTGATCACAGATCTTAGTTCCCAGCCAGCCTGGGTGGACCCCAAGGCCAGGCTCCTTGTCTTCTGTTTCATAGGCATTCCCCAACCAACCCCAGTAGAGCATGTGGGCACATGATATAGTAGGTGGCTGACTGTTTAATTGTGGGTTCCTGTGTGGGTGTGTAGACGTTCATGGCAATCCTTGTGCCCCTGTGCATCCAGCTTGTGACTTGTTACATGTATAGAGAGTGTTCAAAAATGCAAGCAATAAAACAAAAAAACAATAAAAACAAAAGTTGCTAACATTAAAAAAAAAATAGCCAAGGGACTTCCCTGGCAGTCCAACAGTTAAGACGTGGTGCTTCCACTGCAGGGGGCATGGGTTCGATCCCTGGTTGGGGAACGAAGATCCCACATGCCACATGGTGTGGCCAAAAAATTAAAATTAAAAAATTGAAAAATAGCCAACTTCTATTGAGCACTGTGCCCAGGCCAAGTACTAACAAGTTTACATACAATGTCTTATTTAAGTCTCATAACAACTCTGATGAGATGAGAAAATTGAGGCTCACAGAGGTTAGGTGACTTGTTCAAGGTCACACGACTGTTAAGTAGCAGTCAGGGTTGCTGTCAGGGCTGGGCTACACATGTGCACCAGTGTCGACCGGGGCACCCACCTTGGTGCCTGTGAGCTGCGGGGCATGTGTGCAGTTGGGTGGACATGGGCGAGTGCAGGAGCGAAGCCGCAGCAAGGATGAGTAGGGGAGGTAGGAGTCAGTGCATAACGATCAGAGCATGTGCAGAAGGCAGGTGGGGAGGAGGAAGGAGACACAGGCAGGAGTCAGACCAGCCTGGGCTTGATCCCTCCCCCTGCCAAGCCGAGTTTCCACTTTCTCCTCTGTGAAATGAATGTATAAGAGTTGCCTCATGAGGCTGCTGCTGTGAGAAAGGAATGTGATAACATGCACAAAGCGGCTCACCCAGGGCCAGCCTGACACACAGTAGGTGCTCAGGATGTGTGAGTTGGCCTTTCCTTCCCCCATCCCCCCATGACTGAACTGCTTGGCAATCTGGGGAGTGGATTCTCGCCTGGCTGGTTGCCGCCAGTTCATTGGATTAAAAGGAGGCATCCTGGGAAGGGCCAAGGACAAGCAGGGACAAGGCCAATAGGGTGGTGTTGGGGTCACAGCTGAGAGAGCCCCCCAGAGAGAGACAGACATCCAGACAGAGCTTAGAGCCTGGCCCACTGCCTCTTGCACTGGCTGAGACAGGAGAGCTGCAAGGCTGGAGACCACCTCCTCCCACAACTCAGGGGAAGCCCTCAGGAAAGTAAACACCCTGTATCTTGACTCAGCCCTCAGCTATGCCAGGCACATCAGTCCTCATGGTACAGACCTTGGTCCCCAGTGGGGGCCAAGTCTCCTCTGGGCTGGGCCGGGCCGGATGTCTGTTAGGTCAGGCTTTTGTAAGTCCCTGATGACTCATTTTCTCTTCCTCCACCCACACCCTAACCTTGCTCCCAGAGCTGTGGTGTCCCTGATACTGCCCACACCTGGATAGCTCACAGCATGGGCAGTTGTGAGGCATCAGTAGGCAGACCCCTTACCCACCGACCATGCATTGCCAGCAAGTTTGCTGCCTGAGTCACTCCAAGAGTAATAAGCTGCCTCCTGTAGGCCTCTGTAAAGAATGGGAAGTCGCCTGGGTGGGCATTAGTCTCTCCTGGGACTCAGGTGAATGGAGAAGGGGAATGGAGTCTAGGACACACTGCTGATGAGAGATGCCTAAAGCTCATCAGGGAGACTGAAACAGCACTGGTGAGTCCAGATGGCTCACAGCCATCACCTCCTAAATTTCCCACGTGAGGATCCTAAGGCCAAGAGAGGGCCACCACCAGGCCAGGGTCGCCAGGAAAAGGTGCGCAGAGCCCACCCCACCCACTTTGCTGATGGGAAAGCGCGGGGATGAGGCTGCGAAAGACGCTGGCTTTGGCGCCCCCATGTGGCAGAAGAGAAGAAAGACAGGGCTGGGCTGAGATTTGGGAAACAGGTTCCCCGGGTGGAGTGACCCCACTGCGTGGGGAGTACCCTTCCTGGATACAGGGCGAGGACTCTCTCCAGTTACACAGCCCCTGCCCCAGCTGGTCACTCCAATCCAATATCTACCTCCCCCACCAGACTGGGAGCCCCCCAGGAGCAGGGTGGGGTCTGATCCATCACATCCCTCAGATATGCTGGGAGGGCATTGTGAAGCTTTGAGGAAGTGGTTTGAACTGAATTGAATTCAGTATACATGGAAGGAAACAGGGTGGAATGTGGACAAAGATTTATGCACAAGAATGTTCACCAAATCCATGTCTGTAAAAGCAAAAATTGTGTTGATTATTGTTGAAGTGGGTGATGGGTACAGTGGTCCATTATACTATTCAATTCATTTTAGTGTGTGTTTGAAATGTTTTGAAACAAAGGAATTAATACAAAACATAAAATTCTAACAATATAAATCTAAATAAATTATGATGCAGCTGTGTAAAGGAATAGTGTCTAGAGGCATTAAAAATGCTGCCATGGAGTTCTTTTGTTTTTAATTATAATAGCTTTATTGATCTATAATTCACATAACATACAATTTACCCACTTAAAGTGTACAGTGCAATGTTTTTTAGCATATTCACAACGTTTTGCAGCCATCACTGTAATCAATTTCAGAGCATTTTCGTCACCCCCAACAAAACCCCAAACCCGTTAGCAGTCGCTTTTCATATGCTCCCAAACCTCCCCCTCCCCTCAACCCAGCCCACAAATCTACTTCTTCTCTCTGCAGATTTGCCTATTCTGGACATTTAATGAAAATGGAATCACATAATATGCGGTCCTCTGTGTCTGACTTTTTTTTACATAGCATAATGTTTTTAAGGTTCGTCCATGTTGTAGCATGTATTGGTACTTAATTCTTTTTGTGGATACACCACATTTTATTTATCCATTCATTAGCTGATGGACATTTAAGTTGTTTCCACTTTGGGCTATTACGAATAATGCTGCTAATAACATTCATGTACAAGTTTTTGTGTGGATATATGTTTTCATTTCTCTTGAATATATACCTAGGAGTGAAACTGCTGAATGATATATTAACTCTATGTTTCATTATCTGAGGAACTGCCAGACTATTTTCCAAAGGGACTGCATCATTTTACATTCCCACCAGCATTGTATGCGTGGTCAAATCTCTCCACATCCTTGCCACATGTGTTATTATCTGTCCTTTTAATATTCTAGCCATCCTAGTGAGTGTGACCCATGTAATTTTTAATGACATAGAAAGTGTCCTTGGTGTAATGTTAGATTTTTTAAAAGTAGACTTTAGAACTGTTATACAGTGTGATCTCAACTCTATATAATATAAATTTCTACAGAAATCAGACTAAAAGATAATCTACCAAAATGTTAATTTAGTTATCTGCAGACAATTTTGCGTGATTTTTATTCTTTCCTAAATTTTTGACAATTTGAACATGCTTTCATAGGGAAAAAAGCCAATATTATAAAAGAAGTTTAAAAAATCAGTAGGGGCTTCCCTGGTGGCGCAGTGGTTGGGAGTCTGCCTGCCAGTGCAAGGGACGCGGGTTCACGCCCCGGTCCGGGAGGATCCCGCATGCCGCGGAGCGGCTAGGCCCATGGGCCATGGCCGCCGGGCCTGCGTGTCCGGAGCCTGTGCTCTGCAACGGGAGAGGCTGCAGCGGTGAGAGGCCCGCGTACCGCAAAAACAAAAACAATTTAAAAAAATCAGTAAATATTAGAAAGAGATAATGCAAATAAATTAAAATAAAATATCAAAAATGTATCGAATGAAACTGATTAAATGTCAGTATGCAGGACCTTGGGCACTTGGAGATGGGGTCTGAGTGGGGATGGAAGAGGAAGAAGAGTCAGGCCACAGATTTTAGGGTGTAGGGGTGTCCAGAAAAGGAACATTACTTTCAGTAGGAATCAGGGAAAGCTTCATGGAGGAGGCAGCCTGCAGCTATATGGACTCTGAAGCAAGAGGCAGATTTAGACTCATGGAGATGAAGTGGGGGGATAGATTACAGATCCCAGCTATCAGACATAGGCCTGACCTCTGCGTGCACAGACTGCTGGGGTTGCAGACAAGGACTCCAGTGTCTCTATAGGAGAGACGGTGACCTGAGCAAATCTGGCTCTGCCCTAATTCGGGGTGACTGACCTTGCCCAGTATGCTGAGGATGAGTTTCCTACTCTCTGAAATGGCCATGATAACCTTCCTTGAGAGTTGTCATGAGCACTGAATGAGATAGGAGTGTGAAGCAGTCTCCGGCACAGGCCTGACCCACAGCAAGTGAGTGATTTACTGCAAGGAAATAGGGAGATGCAAGGTTGACTCTAAGGATGGGATGTTATAGGGGGAAGTCTGAGGTGAGGGACACTTAACTGGACCTTGAAGGATGGAGGATTGGTTGAGGAGGGGGCTGACATTACAGGCAAAAGCAGCTGGAATCCTGAGTCCCCAGCAAGAGGCAAAGGGTTAAAGGACAGGCCAACTGTGGGTGGGATACTGGAGGGAGGAGCACCTAGCTTTCTGACAGTAGAGAAGTTACCACAGTAAAGCTACAAATACTCCCCTGGGAGGGTTGCCAAGCAGTCAACTTATCTACTTTTACCAGCCAGCCCAGAGAGGCTCAAGGTCACACAGGGAGATTGGGGTCTCCCAGGCGAGGGCTCTTCTGCAGGAAGTGGCCCCAGGACTGTGGACTGCAGTGGGAATCAGGGATTTGCTCCTGAGCCCTGTGTGTCCTCCCCACCCACCTCTCAGACAAGTGGCCCCCCTGGGATTACGGATGGAACTGGAATAAAGAGAGGAGGCAGTTTCATTTTCTTCTTCTTTTTTTTTTTTTGTGGTACGCGGGCCTCTCACTGCTGTGGCCTCTCCCATCGTGGAGCACAGGCTCCAGACGCGCAGGCTCAGCGGCCATGGCTCACGGGCCCAGCCGCTCCGCGGCACGTGGGATCTTCCCGGACTGGGGCACGAACCCGTGTCCCCTGCATCGGCAGGCCAACTCTCAACCACTGCGCCACCAGGGAAGCCCTCATTTTCTTCTTTATTTCTGTTTTGTTTCGGTTTTTTTTTTTGCCCTCCACACTGGGCTAGTGCTGCCTTTGTCCCTGTAATAAATGACACAAGTGGCTGTTGCCACTTTTTTTTTTAAAAAAAATTTATTTATTTATTTTGGCTGCGCTGGGTCTTAGTAGCGGCACACAGGATCTTCACTGCGGTGTGTGGACTCTTAGTTGCGGCATGCATGCAGGATCTAGTTCCCTGACCAGGGATCGAACCCGGTCCACCTGCATTGGGAGCACAGAGTCTTACCTGCTGGACCACCAGGGAAGTCCCTGGTGCTGCTTTTTAAAGAATATTTCCAGAACAGCTTGCTTAGACTTTGTAAAAAGTCAATGGTACAAGATTTTGCAACTTATTATCAAATGTTTCTTGGGTGGGGGGAACCATATCCAGGGAGATAAAGCAAACATGGCAAAATGTTAACAATGAACGCACTGTAGATGCAGGGTATGTGGGTGGACATAGTACTACTCTTTAAACTTTTCCATAGCTTAGAAAAGAATTGTTTTAAGTTTTGGGGAAAAAATGCAACATATAAAACCATACATAAAATGTGAACCAAAAATTAGAAGGAAGGAACACCAAAGAAACAGAATCTTTCTGACCTTGAGTTAAGCAAAGGATTCATAGAAACAATACCAGAAACATGAACTGTAAATGAAAAATATTGATAAATTGCGCTTCATCAAAATGAAGAATTTCTGCTCTTTGAAAGACACAGTTAGGAGAATGAAAAGACAAGCCACTGTCTGGCAGAAGCTATTGCAAGTCACTATCCATAAACGGAGTTGTATCCAGAACAACTATAAAAGACAAAAACAAACAAACAAAAAACTATAAAAAATATGAAGAACCCTGAAAACTCAGTAATAAGAAAACAAACCACCCAATAAAAAATGGGCAAAAGATATGAACAGTTACTTCACCAAGAAGGTGTATGGATGGCAAATAAGCACATGGAAAGATGCTCAAAAGGCAAAAATTAGTAGAAGTACACAGAGGAATAGAAGAATCTGCTATCATAGTTGGAGACTTCAGCACCCCTATTAGAAACGGGTCTAGCAGACTTCCCTGGTGGTCCAGTGGTTAAGAATCCGCCTTCCAATGCAGAAGACACAGGTTTGATCCCTGGTCGGGGAACTAAGATCCCACATGTCGCTGGGCAACTAAGCCTGCATGCCACAACTAGAGAAGCCCGTGAGCCACAAAAAAGAGCCCCCGCGCCACAACAAAGAGCCAGCGCAGCCAAAAAAGATGGATCTAGCAGGCATAAAATCAGTAAAGACATAGCTGAACTTAACAACACCATCAATCAACTGTGTATAATTGATATCTATAGACTACTTCATCCAACAACAGCAGAATATACATTATTTTCAAGCTCACATGGAACATTCAGCAAGATAGACCACATTGTGGGCCATAAAACACCTAACCAAATTTAAAAGAATAGAAATCAGACAACTTCTGCTCTCAGACCAAAACAAAAATAAATTAGACATCAGTAACAGAAAGATAATTGGAAAATCCCCAGATACATGGAGATTAAATAAGGCACTTCCAAATAACACGTGGGTCAAAGGAGAACTCTCAAGAGAAATTTTTTTAATATTTTGAACTAAATAAAAATTAGGAACTTCCCTGGTGGCACAGTGGTTAAGAATCCACCTGCCAATGTGGGGGACACGGGATCGAGTCCTAGTCAAGGAAGATCCCACATGCCGCAGAGCAACTAAGCCTGTGCACCATAACTACTGAGCCTGCGCTCCAGAGCCTGTGAGCCATTACTACTGAGCCCATGTGCCACAACTACTGAAGCCTGCGCACCTAGAGCCCATGCTCCACAACAAGAGAAGCCACCTCAATGAGAAGCCCCCGCACCACAACGAAGAGTAGCTCCTGCTTGCTGCAACTAGAGAAAGCCTGCGTGCAGCAATGAAGACCCAGTGCAACCAAAAATAAATAAATAAATGTATTAAAAAAGAAAAAATTAAAATACAACATCAAAATTTGTGGAATGCAGTGAAAGAATTGCTTAGAGGGAAATTTATAGCATTGAATGCATATAATAGAAAAGAAGAAAGATCTGAAATCAATAATCTGTTTCACTTTAGGAAACTAGAATAAGAAGAGCAAATTAAATCCAAAGGAAGAAGAATAAAAGAAACAGTAAGATTTAGAGATGAAATTGAAAACAGAAAATCAACAGTGAAAAATCAATGAAACCAAAGCTGGTTCTTTGAAAAGACTGATAAAATTGATATACCTCTAGCCAGGCTAACTGATAAAAAAAGAGAGGATATAAATTACTGATATCAGAAATGAAAGGGGGGACATCACTACAAATCCTATGGACACTAAAAGAATAATAAATGAATATCATGAGGAACTATGCCCACAAATTTGATAACCTAGATGAAATGGACCAATTCCTTGAAAGACACAGTCTGCAAAAACTCATACAAGAAGAAATAGACAATCTGAATAGGCCTATATCTAGTAAAGAAATTGAATCAATAATTAATAACCTTTCAAAACAGAAAGCACCAGGCCCAGATGGGTTCACTTGTGAATTCTACCAAATATTTAAGGAGAAATTATACCAATTCTCTATAATGTCTTTCAGAGGCTAGAAGCAGAGGGAATACTTCCTATCTCATTCTATGAGGCCAGCATTACCCTAATACCAAATCCAGACAAAGACATTACAAGAAAAGAAAACTACAGACCAATATCTTTCAATAACATAGATGCAAGATGCTCAAATGCGTTATTAGTCATTAGGGAAATGCAAATTAAAACCACGAGATGCCATTACACACCTATTAGAATGGCTAAAATTAAAAAGACTGACCATATCAACTGCTGATGAGGATATGGAGCAACTAGAACTCTCATGCACTGTTGGTGGGAATGTAACATGGTACAACCAGTTTGGGAAAAAGTTTAGTAATTTCTTAAAAATTTTAACATAAGCCTCCTATATAACCCAGCCATTCCATTTCTAGGTATTTACTCAAGAGAAATGAAACCATATGTCAAAACCAAGTCCTGTACCCAAATAATCAAAGCATCTTTATTTGTAATAGCCCCAAACTGGAAACAACCAAAATGTTCATCAATGAATAAGTGGATAAACTAATTGTGGTACATACATACAATGGAATAATACTCAGCAATAAAAAGGAATGAGCTTATGGACACCATCTGGAATGGTGGTATGAGGATCCCTGCAGACCGTCTCCCCAGTGGAAAAATCGTAACTGTGAAAAATTACATATATATATATATATATATATATATACGTAATTTTATATATATATATATATGTATATACACCATTCTCTGGAAATTGCTGTAACAGCACACAGCAAAGGACAGAATGTTTACTCAAGAAAATCTATTAAATCTTGGTAAAGACAGTAAGAGTCTGGACCATCTGAGCCATGACCATTTCTCTGCCCCCACCAGCTAGCTCAGTGTGATGGAAACCCCACTGTAGACAGATGAAGCTAAGAACACAGGGCTCCTTCTTCTCCAGCTTTCAGTTGAGGGCTATGGTATCTTCCTAGGAGGAGCAGGCTGCCAGCATTTCTCATTGTCTCAGCTCTGTGTTGCTGGGACAATTGGTGCCACAAGAAAAAGGATTCAGTCAGTTGCTTCCTTCACACCATATACAAAAATTAATTTAAAATGGATCAAATACAGAAACTTAAGAGCTAAAAGCATAAAACGCTTAGAAGAAAACATAAGAGTAAATATTCAGCACCTTGGGTTTGGCAGTGGAATCTTAGATATGACAACAAAAGCACAATCGACAAAAGAAAAAAATACTTTACAAATTGAACTCTGTCAAAATTAAAAATACTTTTGCTTCAAAGGATACCATCAAGAAAGTGAAAAGACAATCCACAGAATGGCGAGAAATATTTGTAAATCATGTATCAGATAAAGGACTTGAATCTAGACTATATAAAACTATTACAATTTAATAGTAAAAAAACAAATAACTCAATTTTAAAATGGGCAAAGATCTAACTAGGCATTTTTCCAAATAAGATGGACAATTAAACAAATAGAAAAATAGGCCATAAACACAAGAAAAGATTCTTAACATCATCAGTGAACAAGGAAATGCAAATCAAAACCACAATGGGGGGCTTCCCTGGTGGCGCAGTGGTTGAGAGTCCGCCTGCCGATGCAGGGGACACGGGTTCGTGCCCCGGTCCGGGAAGATCCCACATGACACGGAGCGGCTGGCCCTGTGAGCCATGGCCGCTGAGCCTGAGCGTCTGGAGCCTATGCTCCGCAACGGGAGAGGCCACAGCAGTGAGAGGCACGCGTACAGCAAAAAAACAAACAAACAAACAAAAAACCCACAATGGGATATCACATCATACCCACAAGGATGGCCATAATTTAAAAAATCATAGAATAACAAAAGTTGGTGAGGATGTGTAGAAATCAGAATCCTCATAGATTGCTGGTTGGAATGTGAAATGGTGCAATTACTATGTAAAAAAGCTTAGCAGAGCTAAGGCTGGGGGTGGGCAACCTGGAGGGCCAGGATCTGAAGCCCTCTAGCTTCCTCTTCTGGAAAGGATGTGCCCAGAGGGATGGGCAATGGGGAAAAACCTCTTTTTCTGGCATCAACTCATGCCAGCAAGGTACTAATGAGTGACTTTATATGCATTTTCTTATTTAATCCTCACCACATCGCCATGAAATAGGCACTATGATTATGCCCATTTTACAGTTGAAGAACCCGAGGCCAGAGTTCAGTAACTGCTTGGAGATTCTTCTCCTGATCCAAGGGTTGTGCCCGGGCTCCCTGGAGGCCAGAGAAGTCACATGATTGTATCCCCTAGGATCAGCCTGTGAGAAGCTTGAACTAGCCCCTGGCCTTGGGGAAGAGGGGAGGCTCCAGGAATCAGGGCCTTTGATGCTGGGTAACCTGAACCAGAGGGGATAGGGTTGCAGTTCAAGGTAGGGACTGTGTACCTGCCAGTATCAGGGGTCAAAGCAGGAGGTGATCATGGGGGGCAGGGAATTGCGGGGAAGCTCTGATGACTACAGGTACCAAGGGCTGTGACCTTTCTGACCTCATATCCTGACACTTCCTCTTCCCCCTCAGTCCTGTCACCCTCAAGCTTACACACATAAACTCTCTCCTCTGTGCCTTTGCACAGGCTGCTCCCTGAGCCCAGAATGCCCTTTGTTCACAAGGCAAATTACTATCATTCTCTAAGCCCCAGCTCCAAGTGTCTAGCCCTGGGCTCCTACCTCTTTCTCATCCTCTGTGAGATCATAATTGACTCCTTGAGAAGGTCCCGAGGACCTGGCCCAGAGGAGAGTCAATGGGAGTTGGGATGACAGTAATTCCTCTTCTCCAGCCCTGGACTTTCTGCTGTTGCAGACCCTTATCCCCAGTGGCGGCTCTCAGCAGGCCTCCTCCTCCCATGGCTGGGGCCAGAATTCCTTCAGCACCTACCACAGAGCAGCACAGAGGTCCTTCAGTGAGTGAAGGTTGGAGGTGGCATCCCCAGTTGGACTCAGGTCCCACCGATTGGGCCCCAGGTGGCGCTGTCAGCCCAGGCAAGAGCTGAGAACCCTCAAGCCCCGGAGCCTCTGGCCCTGGTGCAACCTGGCACACGGAGATGGTGCAGGGTTGTCAAACCCTCAAATTCCAGAGCTGCTTCTCATCCTATCCAGTGCATCCATATCTGATTTAAAAGCTCAGGATGGGGCTTCCCTAGTGGCGCAGTGGTTGAGGGTCCGCCTGCCGATGCAGGGGACACGGGTTCGTGCCCCGGTCCGGGAAGATCCCACGTGCCGCGGAGCGGCTGGGCCCGTGAGCCATGGCCGCTGAGAGTGCGCGTCCGGAGCCTGTGCTCCGCAACAGGAGAGGCCACAACAGTGAGAGGCCCACGTACCGCAAAAAAAAAAAAAAAAAAGCTCAGGCTGTCAGGCCTAGATTGACAGCGGTGATCCTTCTAGCGCCCAGATACAGAGGAACATCAGTCTTTGCAAGGCCACACAGCTGAACCAAGAATGCCCAGATCTCCTGAGTGGTCTAGGGTAGGCAAGCAGCTGCCTAGGTACAGTCATTTCACCCAGACTCTACCACAATCAACTATATGATGGGACAGCCCCTTCCCCTCTCTGAGTCCAAGTTCTACTGCCTCCTGTGGGCCAATGAGAGCTTAAAAATGGCCAGAGTGCTGGGTTCTGGTCCTGGAGTGCTGACTGGCCAGTGCCCAACCCCTGAGCCTCAGGGACACTGGCTGTGAAATGCGAGCTGCACCCAAGAGCTCTGAGCTGCTGGAGTCCAGGATCTCACTGGGTGAGAGAAGCCTGGGTGTGGGGCCAGTGCCTTGGCCAAGGACAGACGGCTCCAGGAGCTGCCAGACGGGAAGCATTTTCCACGAGCCGGAAGGGCTGGCAGAGCCCAGGGCCAGGCTGAGCAACCACAATGGACCCTTGTGTGGAGGTTTAGCTTGGACCCACCTGCATGCCTGGCCCCTGGGCTGGGGTGGGACCTGCTTTCTGATCTGCAGCTAGACCCAGCTCCCAGACAACTCATCCTAGGCCCAGACACTGGGATCCCAGTCCAGCTCCAGAGTGATGCCCACAGGCTTGTTGCCTGTGCCTGAATTTCTGCCATCAGCCTTCCTGGAATCTGCTTGCCTAAATGACCTCACACAAAATGAGAAAGCCCATCTCCCCAACCAGATGGGAGCCCCAAGAGGGCAGGGGCAAGTCTTCTCCTCCTCAAGCCAACTAAGGGAGCTCAGGACAGACTGTTGGGCCAGCCTTCTTCAGGTCTGACAAAGATTGCTGGCTAGGGAGCCCATCTGGGAGACCTTGGCTCTAGTCCTGGCTGAGCATTTCCTCCTCTGCCAGTGAGAGGGAAGGAGGGGTGGTAATACTCATTTGAGGGGACCCAAATGCTGGTGGGGAGGACCTTCAATGCATCTGGCTCCCCGTCTGCCTTAGGAAGGACTCCACCTAAACCGGACAGTCTCCACTCATTCTCCCCTCCTGCAGGCTCCCAATCACACTTGCCCCTGGAGCCCTGCCTGAGGCTCTGAGCTGCTTCCGAGACAGCCCTCAGGAAGCCCTTCTGGACGCTCATGTAGGCTGCACACAGCCTCCCCTTCTCTGGGCTCCCATGGTCTTATATCCATCACTGCTTGGAGCACAGGATCCTGCCCACCTAATGCTCATGGTCATCTCAGCAGCTGCTGCTGGGACCCCTGCCATGACCAGGTTCCCCACGGGACACTTCACATCAGCCATCTTTGTGAGGTCCAGTAAACTGCCCTAAGCATGAAAGGAGATGATGCAGGAGAAGAGGCTGTACATAAACTGTATATACCACCATGAGTTGCTAATATTTATAAGATGGAAAATTTAGAAAGACCTAGTACCTGGATCAAATTTATCAAGGCTTGAGGTCTGAGATGAGAGGAACACAGTGGAACGTGAGTAGCACAAAGGTGGATTTGATGTCTGGCTGCATTAGCAGAGGCATAAAGCCTAGAACGTGGGAGGTGACCAACCAGCTCTTCTATGTAGCCTTGTGCCCATTTCTCAGGAAAGGCTTCGGCACTGATGCCCCTGCCCAGGTAGTTTTACACCCAGAGCAGAGAAGATGCAGACTCACTGTCCTCCCAGTTTAATAGGGCCATTCGGGGCCATAGGGCACTGACTTTGGGTCCCAAAGAAGATCTGGGGTGGTCCTGGGAGGCTGGTCTCAGCTCAGAATGAGAAAGGCAGCCCCACAGCAGAAGGAGCTGCTTCTAGAGATAGGCAGTGAGGGTGCGAGACCAGGCTTGGATGAGCCCACATGGGAAGTCTGTGTAGAGGATTCCTCTCTTGGTGGGGTGGACTGAAAACGTAAGTGGCCCCTCCATAGGAGGGCTTTGAGAGAGTCTAAGTTCCTGAATCACTCTAAGAATCTGAGTTTCTGAGGTCAGTGGTTCCTTGGCCTAAAGCCACTTGGTAGTGAATATCTCAGCAACACAAGAAACCATGCCATCACCTCTGTTTGTTTTGCAGGGTGTGGATCAATATACCTATAAAAAAAACACAAAAAACAAAAACCTGTCAGCAGGAGGCAAGTTCCTGCTGTCCCAAGGTCATTTCTGTTGATTTTGTCACTGGTACAACCGGGCAGCTGGGAGCCGGGACAGTGCCTGCAGTTGGCCCCTGGCTTTCCCCCTCCCGCTACTTCCTTGTATTGTCAGCCCTGGGTATCAAACACAACGTAGCCTGGGTAAGGTCAAGAGCACAGGCTTTGGAAGTAAACAAACCTGGGCTTGAGTTTCTGCACTACCATCTACCAGCTGTGTGGCCTTAGGCAAGTAGCTTTGCCTCTCTGAACCTCTGTTCTGTGATTTGTTAAACATGGTCAAGAATGTCTGCTTCCAAGGTTGTGGGGATTAGAAAGAATATGTGCTAAGGACCTGGTACATAACAAATGCTCAGCAAATGTGGGCTCCTTTCTCTTCACCCTTTCTTCTCCTTGGGAGACATTGGTACAGTGAGAGACCCTGGACTGGGGGTCAGGACATTCTGGGTCTAGTGAGTGGGTTTTGTTGTTCACTGGCTGCCTGACCTCAGACAAGACCCTGGCCCTCTCTGACACTCGTTCATTACCTGAGGAATAAGGCAGGGGCATCAGACCATCTCTCTAGGGGCCCTTCTTTTTCCCCAGACCCAGAGAGAGCACTGACTTTCCTGAGCATGGATAGGAAATGCTCTGGCTGGGAGGCAGGACTCTGGTTTGAGGCTGGACCCTGCCCTGGCATACCAGGTAATCTAGGACATGCCCTTTTCTCCTCTGAACCTTGGTCTTCCCTGTAGTGTAATGGATTGGATGCCATGAGCTCTGTAGCCCCTTTGGCTCTGTTGATCCAGGATCCAGTGATCCCCGTGGGTCAGGCAGGTCCCCTGTCCATGGGCACTGCCACCTGCCTCCCCACCTATAGCAAAAATCTCAAGTCCCGCATTCTCCGTGGCAGAATCCACCCTGTATCCAACCTCATGGTCTTTCCTTCTACATCTCCTCTAAGACCCTGAGAGCTACTGGGACTCCTGCCCCACTGCTTCCTTCTCAGTGTTCAGTGTCCCATGAGCCACCGGGCCTCTCTGGGCCCTTCTTCCCTGAAATCATGAGATTTCCTCCAATAGGGAATCCTCTTGATGCCTTCCTACTCATCTCACAAGAATAGAAGGAATGCTTGCTTGCAGAAAAGCCCCCAAGTAATGATGGCTGCACTTTGGAGCACGCAAGCACACCGCTTGAATTCCCACCATCACAGAGGCATCCCTTTTCCTGCAGCTCTGCAGAAACGCATGTTTCAGGTTGGCTTACAGGTCCAGAGGACTTTACACTTTGCATCTCCTTGGAGAAGTAGGCAGAGCACTTGAGAGAGCCCTGCGCTTTGGCTTCATGAGCCCTAGCACGTGAGGTGAGAGGCAGTGACTATGTTGGTCTCGTTCCAGACAGCTGGCAAGTGGCAAGTTCACAGCCTCACAACCAATGGCTCTAGAGGGCATCTGGAACAGTGAGAGGCCATCACTCTGCTGGGAGCCAAGCTCCTGCTCAGCATCGCCATGGGGCTGTGCCCAGATACTGCCCCCCTGCAGGAAGATGGCTGCCCAGGTGCGGAGGCCTGGTTCACCCTGCATCTGATTTCCTCCTGGAGAGGCAGCCAGAGGTAGAACTTGG
This sequence comes from Pseudorca crassidens, assembly GCF_039906515.1. NCBI lineage: Eukaryota > Metazoa > Chordata > Mammalia > Artiodactyla > Delphinidae > Pseudorca > Pseudorca crassidens. Next base: position 51,888,555 of record NC_090304.1, on the reverse strand, counting down.
GGTTCTCCTTCCCACTGAGCCTGCTGGCCGTGTTGGCTACTGCTACCAGGTTGGTGAGGTCTGGCCAGGAATTCCACACACACCTGCCCCCCCACCCCGAGGCTGGGGGCCTCCTCTGGGCATCCACAGTCCTGAGCCCTGTTTCTCATGGACTAGCTGACCACACTGTGCATGGCAGTCAGCATACTCCCCAGCTCAAGTGCTCTGGGGAAAGGGGATTGAGTCATTTTGATCCCCATGGCCCATGTTAGGGCTGGCAAAAAATAGATACTAAATCATTTCTCCCATCTATGCCCTGTTTTGAGTCCTACCAGCACTGACCCATAAAGGTCCTAGCAGGGACCTCCTTCAAAGAGAAACAAAGAGGCCTTGGAGTGGGCAGTCCTTAGCTACAAATGATGGAAAGCCAACATTAGCCTCAGGGCAGATCCTGAAGGGGAAGTAGGGACTGTGGAGTGGGATATAAAGAGCACTATGGGGTCCCAACAGTCTCTCTGCTTTGGTCTCAACCCACTCTCTGCTTGCGTCCTGGGCTCCAGCCCACCCAGACACACTGCCTGTGAACTGCCAGATTTCTAGGTGTACCATCTCAGTGCCAGGCCTCTCACTATTTCCTCCTCTTGAACGCTTTCTTCATCCCCTTTTCTCTGCAACCCCTCCTGGCTCCAAAGTCTACTGACTGTGGGACACAGAGGTGACCTGTCCTCTCCATGTTCTCCCAGTTTTTCTGCTTATCAGCTCACCTGCTCCCAGAGCTATTAGTGCTCTTTGTCTTATCCGTCTCAGGAGGCTGTTCTGAGAGAAAGCAAATACCAGCCTCTGCAGCCTCAGCTTCCCCATCTGTGAAATGGGGACAGCAATCCCTACCATTCCAGGTTGATATGAGAGTTAAATGAAATTAGTCAGGTCAGAACCCAGCACCGAGTCATTGCACTTGTCCACACACGTGGCAGGAGGTAAGGCATAGCCAACCTGCACCAAAGATGCAGGGGCCTCTGGGCTGGGGTTCTCAGCCCTGTGGAAAAGCTCCACTAAGCAACTGAACACCTCACCTCACCTCCCAGGCACAGGGAGGAGTGGCCCAGGGATGTGGGAGGCCAAGGAGAGAGGGCAGGCACATTATAACATCTCCAGGTACGGGCGGAATGAAGACTGCTAACCTCCTCTGGGCACAACTTGTGTGCCCAGCCCTCTGCCAAGTGCAACATGGGCTCCATCTGATCCACCCATGCCTGGCTTACGGGATCCTAGAGGACTCATGGCGCCACTTGGCTCTTTCCACTGTCCCCACACTGTACCAGTGATGTCATGATACCTAGAGGCAGACTAGTGTTTACTTATAATCATAAATGTAGTACTCCTCCACATAGTGAAAGTGAATTTACACCATGAGGAACTAACTCTTTTAAAAATAAACTTTGTTTTGGAATAATTTTAGATTTATGTAAAAGTTGCAGAGATAATACAGAGAGGTCCCATATACCCCTTACCCAGTTTCTCCCATTAACATCTTACATTCCTATGGGACAGACACAACTAAGAAAATGACATTGGTAGTAACTATTAACTACACTCCAGACTTTAATTGGATCTCACCATTTTTTCCAGCAATGTGCTCTTTTGTTCCAGGATCCAATCCAGGCAGGAGAGACTGACTTTTTAACTGATGATTTCACATGGGAAACAGAGGAGAGGACTTTTTCGTGGCTTCCTTCACTTTCACTTTCACAAGTTCACTTCAGAAAATCCCCGTTAGAGGTGACTTTTCTCACCGGAGCAGCCCACTCCTGTTCTCCCTTCACCATGATGCCTCTCCCAGACTTCAGGCCGCTGGATGCCCCAAGGAGTTCCCGCCCATCTCATGTCTCCCCTTCCCTCCTTTTTCTTACTGCAGGGATATTTAATTCTGCCCTGCCACTCCAACCCACCATTTTAACACCATCTTTAAGCATGTCAATGACTATTATTCTGGGAATTATAAAACACCTGAAATTTTAGTTTTAGTTCCACTCTCTTCCTGGGGCAAAAAAGTTATGCTCTCAGAGGAGAGAATGTGGAAAATACCCAACACAAAATTCCCCCAAATTCATCCTCCCTTCCTTCTTTCCTGCAGTTACCACATCCCTTTTGGGAACCCTGTGGTCCCAGGGAAGCCAACTCCAGGGGTGGAAATGTGACCTAAGGGACTTCCCTGGTGGCGCAGTGGTTGGGAGTCCGCCTGCCAACGCAGGGGACACTGGTTTGAGCCCTGGTCTGGGAAGATCCCACATGCCGTGGAGCAACTAAGCCCGTGAGCCACAACTATCGAGGCTGAGCTCTAGAGCCCGTGAGCCAAACTACAGAGCCCGCGTGCCACAACTACTGAAGCCCACATGCCTAGAGCCCGTGCTCCACAACAAGAGAAGCCACCGCAATGAGAAGCCCGCGCACCACAACGAAGAGTAGCCCTCACTCACCACAACTAGAGAAAGCCTGCGCACAGCAACGAAGACCCAACACAGCCAAAAATAAATAAATAAATTTATAAAAAGAAATGTGACCTAAGCTTGACCAATCAGCACCTTCCATCTCTTGGCCACAGTGATTGGTTCAAGAGAGGCTTGTCGCCCAAGGTGGTCCAGTCAGAGTGAAGCTCAGGACTTTTGCAGGTGCTCTGGTTCACGGGTGCTTTGTTTTCTCAGGGGGGTGGAAGGCATCCCAATGGAGATTGGAGGCCTGTGGCCATTTTTTTACCGCAACTGGTTGTCGAGGAGTTTCATTCAATCTGTTGAGGTAGACACATGAGCAATTATGGGTCTTTTTTTCTTCCTAATTACTCCTTTTACTTTTTCTTCTTCTTCTTTTTTTCTTTTTTTAACATCATGGGTAGACTTTTATAACTTTCTGGTCTCATTTATTTATTTAAACTTAGACCAGCCCAGTTTAAAACTTCAATCTCCTATCCAATTCATAGAGATTCTTCTACACCACCCAGGCTAGAATTGTGACTAGAGGGGCTTGGCATGGGAATGAACCATGATATATGCCAATGACACACTCTGCTCTTTTCTGGTCACTAGCTCCTGGGGTTGGGGAGGAAGCTTGATGAGATCTCCTGCCAGCCCAAATTCACTCTGCAGTGGAGAGGGGTTCCTGGTCTTTCTCTGGTTCTGAGTGCCCTTGGTGGCCTCTGTGATATGGTGGTCTCCACAGAGGGGATATGTGTGGTTTCTTGGGTGCTGTTCAGCTCTACATTGGCCCCCTCATTGCCAAGGACTCCTACAGATAGGGGCCACCTGGCCTTCCTTTGTCCCTACCACTGGTCTGTCCCCAGCCCCTCTCCCAGATCAGGAGTCCTACTGCTTGGCCTAGTGGCTGCTGGTTGGCCCTCTGGTTCCTGCACCACCTCTAACCCTCACGCTCTTTCACATGGAGCCATGGGAAGTATGAGGAACTGGGAGGGGTGGCCCTATTTTCCTCCCAGGCCCTCCACATCCTGGTCCTGACAAGCTTGCTGACACAGGCCCTTCCATGAGCTTCTTATCTTCAGAACTCTCTAAGCCACTGTGTTCACAAACAACCCCAGTCTCATGGTAACATGGCCCAGGCACTCCCTGCCCACAGCCCAACTTTCTCACTATACTTTATTCCAGCAGCAGTGCCAGGATGAGCCTGTAGGGTTCTAGCTCAGCGAGTATCCAGGGGGAGAAGCCCCTCTCCCCCTCTGCAGGCACCCCAGTCTCTTCAATGGAGCCTCTTGGATGCCTCCATTCTCCCTCTTCTGCCCCCTATACACACACGCTTAGCTTTGATGGGGAAGAGAAATTCTGGAGATTTGGAGCCACTGTTGGTTGAAATGTGCAAGCATTAGTATTAAAAGGGGCCTGGAGAGACAGTGGGATTTCAGCCTGGATCTTCTCTCTCACTTCAGAGAAGAGCCCTGTGCCCACATCTTTGACCCCCCTCCCAACTCCCCAGCACTAGGTAAGCCCCTGCCTGCCTCAGCTCCAAGCCCCCCATCTCCTGTAAAAGGAAAAGAATAGTGCATTTACTGAGCTTCCTCAGAGGTACATCTACCACAAGATGGCTTTCCTGGTCACAGTGAAAATAAGTGCAGAAGTGTTTCAAGTTCATGAGTCCTTGGCATTCATTAGTTTGCCCCTCAATCTGATTAGCAAGCGCAGGGACCAGCTAGATGCCCCCAAGTGCCAATCCTCCTGGGTACCCCCAAGTGCCAATCCTCCTGGGTACCAGACTCTCCTCAGTGGAAGACAGGATGCCCAGGGCTTTAGCCTGAGCTTCAGACTGGCTCTGCAGAACTTTCTATTGGTTGCTAGCCTTCTGCCTGCATCAGCCCATGTCTCCTGCCAGGAATGCAGACTCAGGAGGCTGGGTATATCTGCATCCCTTCTGCCTCCCCAGTTGGTACTGGCTCCTCCAGCCAGAACTCTGCTGTTCGTTCTTATTCTCTGAGGACTGCCCAACTCACCTCTCCCTCTTCTTCTTCCCACTTAGTTAACAGGGAGAATTTCAGGGACAGCATCATTCACGGTCCCAACAAGATACAGATGGCCCACTCAGTGGAAAATGGAAGGAGGTTTATTTATAAAGGGCCTATTCACAAAGTGTAGGGGAACTTCAATTGCAATATCCTGGAACTAGTAACAGCAGAATGGCCTGAATGGCCAAGGCGGGTGGGAAGCAGTTACTGGAACCTGGAATGAGAAAGACTCATGTGGAGTCAGCCTCTTCGAGAGGAGCAGTGACTTTAGTTGAGGGACAGAGCCAACCCAAGGCACTGCCACTAAAAGGGAGCCGAGGGAATAAATACCCTGACCTCACTCTCCTCCCTTCCTGGGATCTCCATTGGCCTAGTCCAGCCTGAAGCCAGAAACACAGGACTCCTGTTAATTGAGTCCCCACAGATCAGCCTCCTGGGGCAGAGAGCAGAGTGGAGAAGGCTAGAGAATGGAAAATATCCAGCATAGGGAATCCAGCGTCTGGGGAGTTTCTGCCTTTTTCTGTAAGGCTTCCCTATCACTTGTACCCATGATTATCTGTTCTAGCAGGGCCAGATTCTCCAAGCTGTGGTCAAGCACATCTTGTCCTATAGCTCATGGCTCACAGCACAAGTTTTCAGTCTTAACGCATGTGGGGAGCACTTGTCTCTTTCCTGTTGTCTTTAAGACATATGAATCCTGGCACCTCCCCTTGGCACTGCATATTCCTTTAAGTGGCACTGGTCAGTCTTGCACGGAGATGGAGGCATTGATTTGTAGCTTTGAATCCATGTTTGGTCCCTACTGCCTGAGCCTAAAACCTCTTAATTTTTGCCAATTCTCTCCCTCTTTCCACCACCATTCTGTAACGTTTCGTTGGGAAGCTCTAACCACAACTCAGCATCCTCCTCTCTTTTCCCTGGGACTGCACTCCCTGCAAATGTCTCTCCTTTCTGGTAGCACATAACCTTGACCAGAGGTTTCAGTGCTTGTCTGGTAGCCAGCTCTATAGCAGCAGCTCCAGCTCCAGGAAATCCTGTCTCTGAACCTTAGGCTAAAAGGGGAGGGAGTGGGGGCCCAAATCAGCCAAGGGTATCTGCCCCAGTCCACCTCGCCCCTTCCTGGAGATACTCTGGTTTCTTAATAAGTCATGTGTCCTTCAAGGTTGGATTAAACATCAATTTCCAGCCTGGGGTCACACAAGGATGTCTGGTGGGGAGGGGTGTTGACATCAGTCTGTTGAGCTCATTTTGTAGGGTGCATGTCTCCATTTTTCACTGACTGTTATTTTCCTATTCCCATTTCTGGTATCAGCACCTTGATTTCCTCTGGGAGATATTCCTGCCTGTGCTCTCAGTTCAAGGAGTTCCTGTGTGGCTCACCCCATTCTCCTAGCTCCAGGGTTGGGGAAGTACCCCAGCCAGTCTCATAGGACTCCACCCTGGTACTTTCCTCAGAACTATTAGGAAATTAAGCTCTTTCCCATAGGGCTGATGGTGTCCTGATGGTACTTTTGAGGGCCATCTTGCCACCACATGGGGGACATAAACTGAGAGAGAAGCCAACACAAAAGAAGGCAGAGTGGTGAGATGGAGACAAATTCCTGGTGACTTGACTTGTATGCCTGGATCTAGCCATTCCTGAAGCTAGACCTACTCCTGGCTTTCACATTTATGTGAGTCAATAATTCCACCCTCCCCTTTTATGTTTTTACGTTTTGTTTATTTGATTAATCCATTAGAGATGAACTTCCATAATTTGCAACCCAAAGGATCCTGATTAATATACCTCTGGAAAAATCCATTCTTTTTTTTTATTGGAGTATAGTTAATTTACAATGTTGTGTTATTTTCAAGTATGCAAAGTGATTCAGTTATACATATATATATTCTTTTTCAGATTATTTTCCATTATAGATTATTACAAGATGTTGGGTATAATTCCCTGAGCTATACAGTAGGTCCTTTTTGTTTACCTTTTTTATATATAGTAGTGTGTGTATGTTAATCCCAAACTCCTAATTTATCTCCCCCTGCCCCTGCTATCCCCTTTGGTAATCATAAGTTTGTTTTCTATGCCTGTGAGTCTATTTCTGCTTTGTAAATCAGTTCGTTTGTATCATTTTTTTTAGATTCCGTATATAAGTGATATCACGTGGTATTTGTCTTTCTCTGTCAGACTTACTTCACTTAATATGATAATCTCTAGGTCCATTCATGTTGCTGCAGATGGCATTGTTTCATTCTTTTTATGGCTGAGTAATGTTCCATTACATATATATACCACATCTTCTTTATCCATTCATCTGTTGATGGACATTTAGGTTGCTTCCATGTCTTTATTTTAAATAGTGTTGCTATGAACATTGAAGTGCATGTATCCTTTTGAATTAGAGTTTTCTCTGGGTATATGCCCAGGAGTGGGATTGCAGGATCATATGGTAGCTCTGTTTTTAGTTTTTTAAGGAACCTGCATATTGTTCTCCATAGTGGTTGCACCGATTCACCTTCCCACCAACAGTGTAGGAGGGTTCCTTCATTTCAACACCCTCTTGAAAAATCCATTCGTGATCAGGCCAGAATGCTGATCTCACAGCCATAACTTCCCTCTGGTACTGAGGTAATATTCCAGGGTTATCTCTACTTGGGCTGAATCAGCCTGTATTGGCACTTTTGCAGCAATGGGGAGGGAGGAGCATGTTGGCTTTTAATTTTTATATTGGTAAGAACATTCAACATGAGATTTACCCTCTTAACAAAATTTTAAGTCCACAGTAGAGTAATATTAACTATAGGTACAGTGTTGTATGTTTGGCTCTTTGTTTAGGGTAATGATTAAAACCCAGATTCAGCTGAGAATTTAAATTCCCATCAAAAGCCCTGGGCTGGGACTTCCCTGGTAGCACAGTGGTTGAGAATCCACCTGCTAATGCAGGGGACACGGGTCCAATCCCTGGTCTGGGAAGATCCCACATGCTGTGGAGCAACAAAGCCCGTGTACCACAACTACTGAGCCTGCGAGCCACAACTACCAAAGCCCACATGCCACAACTACTGAAGCCCACATGCCTAGAGCCCGTACACCGCAACAAGAGAAGCCACCGCAATGAGAAGCCCGCGCTCCACAGTGAAGAGTAGCCCCCACTCGCTGCAACTAGAGAAAGCCGGCACGCAGCAACGAAGACTCCATGAAGCCAAAAAAAAAAAAGCCCCAGGCAGGGTCCCAAATGTGGTGTCAGCCCTCCTACCACAGCCTCCTCTCACGCCCCTCACCAAGAAGCAAGACTCAGAACTCCTCTCAATTACCCCAAAGTAAATCTTCACCACAAGGCCTTAGTGAGAAATGGATGTCATATTGAAGATTTCTATTTAGAGATGGAGTAGGGTTTACATCAAACGGGCTTCTCTCCCGTCAAGCGATCCCAAGCCTCTCTCTTCTCCAGCGTCTCCCCTACCCCCACCTTTCTTGCCTCTCTTTTTTGCAGCACAGTTAGTTCTGGGCTACTCTTCCTTATCCATGATGTAAGGCTGTGATCTAGTGTAGGAAAGGCCATCACCCTGACCAAGACTTCGTTCTCAGCAAACCAGAAACCCTCGAGCTACCTGGATATAGCTTCCTGAGAAGGCATGGGGGGGAAGAGAAATTTTAAAATTTCTGAAACACATATATATTTTTCCCTGCCATGGGTTTTAATTCTTTAGAATCAAATATATACCCCACTACTAAATCATCCTCTACTGAAGATCAGGTTCTGCAAGTTACCTGGAGTCTTTTTCAGAAATTATTTTTCTGCTTAAATTGGTCAGTTTGTTTCTGTCACTTGTTCCCACAAGCTGACTGATGTAGTGGATCCCCTCTTTCCCTCAGTCTCTGCTTCCTCCCAGCCTATACTGACTCAAGCCCTTCTCTCTGTCTTCCTGCCTCATCTCCTGCTTCTAATGGCTTAGCTCCTTCCTCAGAATGAAGAGGAGGAATGGCTGGCCCACCTAACCCCTGTTGCCCCCACTTGGGAAGAGCATTGGGCCAGGCCATCTCTGAGGTCTCCAGCAAGTCTATAAACTAGCTGTCCTTGGGATGCTCAGCTGTAGCTAAGGAAGGTGGGTGGGAGGCATGCGGAACAGGAGGAGGGGAGACCCCTTCACAAAATGGCAGGCATGACAAACACTCTGGGGCTTGGTCTGTTCAGAACTGGAGGTGACTGTCCCCTTACCTCAGAACTGGTCACATCACACCTGGAAAGTAGCCTCTGAATCCAATCCCCAGATCAGGAGAGAGCCCTGGACTGAGTGAGCCCTGCCTGACCAGAAGAGAGAGACTGGAGCAAGGAGGGAACATCACCCACAAGGGCCAGGTGAGGGAAGTAGGGAGCCCAGAGGACATCATCTCCATCTATACCTGCTGACAGGCTCTCCTAGCATGGGAGCTGAATTGTTCTAGGTGGCCTGGAAGGCAGCACCCAAAGAAGATATGAATATTGCAAGGGGCTGAGAAATATTTTCCTACAGCCAGAGCTGTCCCACAACAGTCCAGGCAGCCTATGAAGACAGTGCACTCTCCATTGTTAGAGGAACTCAATAAAGCCTGGGTGACTATCTGGCAAGGTTACAATGGAGAGGATTCCTAGAAGATTAAATTGGCTGAACTAGATGCTCTCTGAGGTCTCTTCCAGCCCTGAGCTTTGATATTTGGAATACTGACTTGGAATGAATAAAGACCGAAATGACTACTTAGTCCTTTGCTGAATGCAGGCTGATTTGTCAAAGAAAGTGTCTGCTGAATGCATGTTGATTTGTCAAAGAAAGTGAATGAATGAAATTAACTGGTTGCTCCAATAAATACAGGATGCTTGAATAAAGACTGGTTCATTCATTGATTAGCTGAATGAAGATTGATTGCTTCGTTGCAAGCATGAATTAGCAAATGTAGGGCATAGATGAGCAGGCTGGTTAAATGAAGGTTTGATGGCTGATAGGATTCAGTTCCTTGGTTCCTGCTCTCTTATCACGACCTATATCCTGCTTGTCTTTCTTTTCCTTCCTCATATAGTCCTAAGGAAATGTTTTCATTTGTGTGCTGGGTGTGGAAAACATTGCAGGCTAAAGATTCCTTACGTATAATCAGGATTTCATTGTAGGCAAATCTGGTTGCCCAGGCACGTGCCTGTGGTGACTGGTCTAACCTGCTTCAGGACTGTTGGGAGATCTGAAATTAGTATCTTGACCAGGGGAACTGAAGGTCACAGCTGGGGCTGGGCCTCATCTGGGCTCACTCATGTGTAGGCAGAAAATGCTATGTTCTCTGTGGGTTAGCAGAGGGTGCCTATTTGGCAAGAAAATATCTTCCCAGACATTTTTTTCAAGGTGTCTAAAATTCCACCAACAGAATCATACCTTCTTTGCACAACAGAGCTGAAAGACTGTTGAGGCAGTACCTTCCACCACCTGTTCAGATTTTTGCATTTTGGAATAAGTAAGATCCCTGGTAAAATGTGAATGGAATCAGGGAAGGAATGTATGTGAAGCTCTAGTGGCTAGATTAACCAACCAGTGCCATCAATTCCTTAGGTCAACTTGGTCTGTCACCTGAACTCAGTGTCCCCAGTGAGGTTCAGAGAGATCTGGGCACAGGCTGGTTAAGTTTGATAGAGGGAATGAACAGGAGATAACCTGAACACTTGAGTACTATCCTGGGCTGTAGACCAGGAAGACAGTCCAAAGCCGTAGAGTTGAGCCTGGACACCAGTGCAAGGCCCCTTTCCCACACCACTGAGTTCCCCTTGGGGATCCAGGGGTCCTTCCCCACTGACCAGTGGAGCTTACTGGGGATGGCTATCTTGGGAGAGAGTTGAATAATTTTGAACCTCACAGGGGAAGGGGCTGGGCCTTCTTCCACCAGCACCCTGGAAGCTCCTTTTCTCTCTGCAAATGTATTGCCTTCCTCCCCAGCTCTGCATCCCACTGGATCTTGAGCGAGGCAGCCTTTGTCGGGCCACAAAGTATTTTGTTTTGTTCTGCCAGGGCCTATTTACATCTGATAACCTCAAGTGACTGCCAAAACAGAAAGCCTCCTCCAAGGTGACTGGCTAAGTCCTCCCCCAAGGACAAAGAACGAAAAGCTTCCTGCTGCTGTTACACTTGGCCTCCTCCATTTAGTACTCTAGAAGGGAGGTGGCCACGAGTCAGGGACATTTTGAAACTGTGGAACCCACATTGGGACTTGAACCCATGGTCTTTTAACTGAGATCACACACCTGGTCTCAGGACTTAATGAAGCTCAGGTTCTTGATGTCTCATCGTAGAAAGAATTCAGTGAGAGACAAAGTGAAAGGTAAGAAGTGGATTTATTTAGAGGGAAACACACTCCACAGACAGAGCTGGGCCATCTCAGAAGGTGAGAGCAGCCCCAGGGTATGGGGTTGTCAGTTTTTATAGGGGTGGGTAATTGCATAGGCTAATGAGTGGGAGGGGTATTCCAGCTATTTGGGGGGAGGGGTGGGGATTTCCAGAAATTGGGCCACTGCCCACTTTTTGATCTTTATGGTCAGCCTCGGAACTGTCATGGCGCCTGTGGGTGTGTCATTTAGCTTGCTGATGTGTCACAGTGAGAGTGTCCTGAGGCTCAAGGTCTAGTGGAAGTTGACTTGTCCGCCATCTTGGACCTATTTGGTTCTAACCAGTTTCTGTCATGTCCTCGGGCTATGTCATTCTTTTAAAGGTTGTGCCCTGTCCCCTTCCCTCCTGTTTCAATTTTACACTGTGCCATCAAGTTCCTCAGAAAGACTTCAGGGACCTCTGGGTGGGGCAGGACAGGGAAGGGGAGACCCAAAGAAAGTAAACTCACACATGAGCCCCCGACCCCAACACCTCTCCAGCCCTCCTTGTCTCCAGCCACTGCCAGCCACTGCCAGCTCCTCACCCAGACTTCATGGAGCCTTTGGGTAACTTCCACAGCTTAAATATGTTAAAAACAAAACAACAACAACAACAACAACAACACAGTCCAACCGCAGTGAGATACCGCTTCACACTCATTAGAATGGCTAATGTTATAAAATAACGAAAAGGAAAATAACAAGTGTCTCTAACCTGTGTCCTCAGGAGAAACTGGAACCTTTGTGCGTTCCTGGTGGGAATGTAAAATGGTGCAGCCACTGCGAAAAATGGCTTGGTGGTTCCTCAAAAAGTTAAACATGGAATTACCAGAGGATCCAGCAGTTTCACTTCTAGGTATATACCTCAAAGAATTGAAGGCAGAGACTCAAACAGGTAATTGTACACCCATGTTCAGAGCGGCATTATTCACCACATCTGATAGGTGGAAACAACCCAAAAGTCCATCAACAGATGAATGAATAAACAAAATGTGGGATATCTGTATAATGGAATACTATTCAACCTTAAAAAAGAATGAAGTTCTGACACATGCTACAACATGGATGAAATCTGAAAACACTGTGCTAAGTGAAATAAGCCAGACAAAAAGGGGCAAATGTTGGATGATTCCATGTACGTGAGGTACCTAGAATAGGCAAATTCATAGAGACATAATGTAGAATTAGAGGGTACCAGGGGCTGGGGGGAGGGAGGATGGGGAATTATTGTTTGATGGGTACAGAGTTTCTGTTTGGGATGATGGAGAAGTTCTGGAAATAGCGGTGATGGTTACACAACATTGTGAATGTACTTTATGCCATCTGAAAATGGTTAAAAATGGTAAATTTTATGTTGTATATATATGTTGTATATATATATATTTTACTACAAAACAAAACCTATCCAGGCCACGCTTCTTTGCCTAGAGCCAAAATTTGGTAGCTCCATCTTGGCTCAAATGCTCTTCCTGCCCAAAGCTGCAGTTTCCGAAGGGGCCCGCAAACTGTGCCCTCAGTTCCATCAGCTATACTTGAGCAGAAATATTCTTTCTTACTCCATGGCTGTGAGATTAGACGGGATGAGGGATATTGGAACACCCAGTTAGCACACTGCACACAGGAGCAATTTCTTCTGCTTCATCCTGCCTACATACTGTCCCGAGTGGAGGGGCCCTTAGGGTTTAGAGTCCATTTCTTCATTGTACATGTAGGGAAACTTCATAATACAGATGAGGCCCAGAGAGGAGGCATGACCTGCCCAAAGCCACACACTCTTCCTGACTCACTGCCCAGTATCCTCTCCTGGGCTGGGGTGCTGAGAACAGATCACCTTGGCGCTGGCAGTGTTTCTCTGAGAGGTGATGATCTGTGACTTCTAGGCTCTGAAGCCTCTTCAGCTGGACCAGTGTGGGGACCAAGTCACTAGGATGAAAACTAGGATGGTCCCACACCTAGGTGGAGAAGCAGCCACTTCCATCTAGGTGTGGTAGGGATGCCCCACCTACCCCCAAGCATTTCCCTACCCCTACTCCCTCCCTCCTCCTGCCTTCTCCTCCCAACTCACAGTGTCCCTAATTACTTCACTAGCATGTGTCCTCAAGAGACCCCTTCAGACACAGGGTGACAGGCAGGACAAATTGATGGGTCAGGCAGTAGGGTGCCCAGATGAGTTTATCCAGTCAGCAAACTGTCACGTGCAGGCAAAGCCTGCCCGAGGTGCTGGGGAGCACTGATTTGGAGGGTAGGCATGTCTGGGGCCCAAGGTCGGGGGTCTAGAGGACAGACATTTCTTCCTACTCCAGCTGTTCTTCCAGGTCTAAAATTCCCTGATCTCATTTTCCCAGCAAAGTGAGAAAGGTTTAATGGAAACCCATTCCCAGCCCCAGAGGGCAAACAGCAAGGTCCTGACCTTGTGTGGGGTGGGGGAATCTGGGAGGGCTTTCTTGCATAGGGGATCCCTAATTTGAAATCCGGGCAATCTATGGGAGTTGGGCAGGTCCAAGGAGTAGGAGTTAGAGGGAGGTGGTCTAGTCGTAAGGGGGTAGCTCTGACCCTGTCTGGGGGCCCCTGTGTCCTGGTCCCAGTGTGAGCTGGGATGGGGGGAGGGTATAGGAGAGGATGGCTCTAGGTCCCTGGAGGGAGGGAGGGATGGGGGAGGGGGGTGGGAGATTGCCTGCCCAGGAACCTTAGAGGGGGACCTTACACAGGTGAGGGCAAGGTATCCTGACCTTGCAGGAGCCCAGGATATGGAATCCCACCACCCTGGGAGGAGCCTGCAGACTTTCCAGGGTGGGTCTTAGCAGACAGCCTGGCTGGTTGTAAGAGCTCTCTTTGGCCTGGTGGCTTTCTTCCTGATAACCTCCAAACCCCCTCAGGATGTCTCCTTTATCTCTACAGGACACGCCACCTCTGCTTCTCTGCCGTGGTTTCCACCTACCAGCCTGGTGCAGCACTGACCTCAGAGATGGGGTTGGAATGGTGTGTGGGGGGTGGGGGGTTGGGGATGGGTGGGGATGAGAGTGTAGTTCATCATAATTTGGAATCCCGTCATGTGAGCCAGAAGGGACCATGGGGATTGTCTAACCCAAACTATTTTACAAACGAAGAAACCTAGACCCAGACCCAGACTTGGGTAGGGAGTTGTCCAAGGCTATTCAGTGAGCTAGGAACAGAGATAAAATTAGAACCCAGGTCTTCTGATCCCAACTGAGGGCCTTCTTGCTCTGCCCAGAATCCTGCAGGAAGGAAATAAGCATTTTAGCTAGAGCAGTGGGTCTCAAATTTATGTCAGCTTGAGACACTGCACTGAAGTTCAATATAGGGGTTCTTTGGAATCAGTTTGCTGATAAACCCAGACATGGGCACCGACACCTGTTTTATAAGATGTTCTGCATTCCAGCCAAGCCAGAATATTCTCCTGTCAATTTGTTTAGATTATTATTAAAGTGAAGGTACAACATTTTGAAATTCAGGTAGAGATTTTGCAGACTCTTATGACTAAGGCTAGAAACCTGGTCTGAGAAATGGGCTGGAAGGACAGACAATCCTGGGGAGGTGAGCAGACAGGACTACACTGCAGAGTCCATTATGATGGGGCACAGGGAGGGGCTGGACTCCTGCCCCCTGCCCACCCCATGCCCCAGCCCCCCAGCCCTCTCACTGTGACAGGCAGGCCTGGGAGCGTCCTTCCCATGGTTTTGATCACATGGGAATCTTCAGGTTCCAGACAGAAGTCAAAGTCCTTCCTTGATGAGGCCTTGATGAGGGATCCTGGACTGGACATGCCCCATTATGATGGGGCACAGGGAGGGGCTGGACTCCTGCCCCCTGCCCACCCCATGCCCCAGCCCCCCAGCCCTCTCACTGTGACAGGCAGGCCTGGGAGCGTCCTTCCCATGGTTTTGATCACATGGGAATCTTCAGGTTCCAGACAGAAGTCAAAGTCCTTCCTTGATGAGGCCTTGATGAGGGATCCTGGACTGGACATGCCCCATTATGATGGGGCACAGGGAGGGGCTGGACTCCTGCCCCCTGCCCACCCCATGCCCCAGCCCCCCAGCCCTCTCACTGTGACAGGCAGGCCTGGGAGCGTCCTTCCCATGGTTTTGATCACATGGGGAATCTTCAGGTTCCAGACAGAAGTCAAAGTCCTTCCTTGATGAGGCCTTGATGAGGGATCCTGGACTGGACATACCCTTTTCTGGGCTTTGGTCTTCATCTGAAATACAATGAAGTGGAGAGATTGGTGGGGATAGGGTAGGGGGAAGGGGGCAGGAGCATCTGTTTGTTAGAGCTGCCACTACAAACTGGGCAGTTTTTCTGGTAG
Source organism: Pseudorca crassidens (assembly GCF_039906515.1). Taxonomy (NCBI): domain Eukaryota; kingdom Metazoa; phylum Chordata; class Mammalia; order Artiodactyla; family Delphinidae; genus Pseudorca; species Pseudorca crassidens. The sequence goes on along the minus strand of NC_090304.1, from coordinate 51,873,380 downwards.
TTGAGATAGGTGGGAAGCTAAAAAGATCATCTTACCCTTTACTCCAATGCTGAGACATCATCTTTCAGAAATAATGCAAGAGGAAAAGGCATGGCTCTAGAAAGGACTGATAATCGCCCTTTAGTTATAATCCGGAGTTTGTTCCTTGGCTGGCAGCTTACATTTTTGTCCACAGATAATCATTTGGTCCTGTGGCAGCCCTGGGAAACCAGCAGACCGCCCCCACCCCTCCCCGAGCTCCCCCAAAGTGATCTCAGTGTGTTATTGCTGTCTGTGTTCCCATCACCTCCAGCCTCCCGCTCCACCCCAATGGAGCTGAGCCGCTCCAGAGTTGCCTCCTTTCTATTCTATATCCCTAGGGCCCAGCAGCTCACCTGGACCAGAGAAAGCACCAAAAGAGATAGCTGAAGGAATCAATTGAGACCAAGTAAGTGTTCCACATACATTCTCCCCCTAAGGACCTGCAACAGCTCTGTACCTGGCTATCCAGAAGGAGGCAGATCAGTGACAAGTCAGGGGACCCAGAGCTTGAGCACAATAGGCCTGAGCCCGCGCCTCTGGGAAAACGGATGGCCAGCTGACCTTGGTGACGTAAGAGCCAGGACTGGGGCCACATCTTTTGGTTCACCCTCTGCTGGCCTCCCAGCTTCTTCGGCTCAGGAACGCCCAGGATTCCGGGCATGTCTGCCTGTAGCCTTCTAAAAATATCCCGGCTGCCCAGTGCCTCCCAGATGTCTGAGCACTGACTCTGTGATTTCCCTGCTGGTAATGGGTCAGCCCTGACATGAGCAACCAGTCTGGCTCAAGCCACTTCCTCTGCCTCCCACCACACAGCCTACCGGAAGCTTGGCCCAGCCCCACTTCCCAACCCTTGAAAGGCAAGGAGGGGTAGAGGCCTGACTGAGAGACCTCAGAGATTGTTGACTCCAGTGCCTTCTGGTAACAGACCAGAGAACTGAGGTCCAAGGACTTGCCCAGGGCTCTTGGGACATTAAGGTCCTCCCCAACCCACTCCCCAGCACTCTGTTCATGCCTGCTGCTGCCCCACTTCCCACATGCTGCCTGGAGTCCAGGTCTGTAAGCTGGATCTGACTTCCCCACTCCAGCTGTAAACTCCTGACAGCAGTGATGGGGAAGATCCCTGTGATGCCCATGGTGCCCGGAAGAGTGTCCAATCTGCAGTGCATGTCAGTAAATGTAGATTGGATTAAACAATGTAGTGGCAGCCAGGGCTGTGCACAGAGCCCTGGGCCAGGGACTAGGGCCTCTGGGTTCTAATCCAGGGTCAGCCTCTGTGATACCATATGTCCTCATTAATTGCTCTGGATGAGCCTCAGATGAACGGAGTCTGGATGAGATAGTGTCCAAGGACTAAGCCAGCTCTGCTGTCCCAAAGCCATGAACTGATGACCTGTTGGGTATTCCTGTCCTCCCCTTTGCTCCACTGTGTATGGGGAGACGGCATATCCGGCTGGTTCCACCCAGCTCCAGGCTCTCAGCTCCTACTCCCCCCTGTGTACCTCTGAACGTCCCGCCTCTGGTCCAACCCCTGCAGACCGAGCTCTTCCAGTGGTGCCACCCTCTGACTCTGCAACTGGGGGCCCAGGAGTGAACACACCCGCCCCACCCCTCACTTACTAACCGTGTGATCTTAGGTAAGGCATTGACCTTTTCTGGGCCTGAGTTTTATCACTTGTACAATAGGGATAAGAAGACCCACCTTAGAGGAGTGTTAGGAGAGTCAAAGGAGATTCCACATCTCAGATTTGAGGGCATACATCTCCTGCAGAATGTCTTCCCTGACCTCCCAGAATGGCTCAGGTGCCTTTGCTGGCTCTCCAGTTCTGCCTTCCCTCTCTCACGCTACGTCCATGCTGTGTGGCTCTCCATGCATCCATCCCCCACCAGGCTGGTGGCTCCTCAAGGCCATAAGTCCCCAGGGCCCAATACAGAGTCTTCACAGATGAAGGCCATGGGAAGTTTTTTGGCCAACAAAGTGAGTGAATAAAGCCTGGGGGAAACACAAAGTGTTGTGTAGAAGTCTGGGAGTCTGACTTAGGAGGGGTCTGCTTGAGAGTGGGCACTAGTGGTATGAATACAGAAAGCTGCTTGGAGCCCTTCCCTCATATCTCTGATTGGTGAATTCATCTGTGACGATCCCTGAGAAGCATCTTCTTCCCTGAGAAAGCTGTTCACCTGGGCACATGATTCACTCCACTGCAGGATTCTTTACAGGTCTGTCTCTCCCCTCACGATGTGGTGAGTTCCTTGAAGACAAGATTCTGTTGGATCTCATATACCAAGCACTGTATCCGGTGTGAGTCCAAAAAGGGCTGTGGAGAGAAAAAATGTAGATGAAGACAATGATTTCTGAATGTGACATGGGGTTGAATTGCCTCATCTTTAATGCCCCTCCCAGCCTTGGGGAGGAGGTTAAGTTACCAAGCTGTTGTCTTCCTTCTGGAGTCACATGTGGGTTAAGTGTAAGCTGGTGAAGATTGATAAAGAGCTGTGACTTTCCTCTGCTAAGGGAAGGCTGCAGAAACCAGACTCTAGACATAAAAGGCCCCTGGATATCCCAAAGATGTTTCTCAAGCCCTTGATCTGAGTCTATTTGCTCGTATTTTACACATTAATTTTACACCCTTGGCGATCTGGTTGTCAACAGTTTAAAGGTTAATTGGCAGCTATGGTGGGGTGAGGTTGCTGTTACAGGCAGGTGTCAGGCAGGCTGGCACTCACCAAGGCAGCAGAGAGAAGCGGCAGGGAGATAGAAAAACAAAACAATATTACACAGGCAAAAGCACTTAAGAGCAACACAGGTTGGGACCATTTAGTTAAGGTCAGGCCTCCCTAAAATAAATGCCCCTTGGTACATCACTGCTTCTGTTCTGGGAAAATCCCTTTTTGGACCTCAGTCTCCCCCACCTGTAAAATGAACAGGTTTCATGAAGGGCTCTGTGTGTTTATGATCCTGCAGGAGTTCCCTCATGTGAAGCCTTTCACTTCACAACTATACAGGTCAAATGAGGTCAAGACTCCAGTCTCCAGGGGTTTTGGGTAATCAGGTTTTCCTGCCACAAATCTCCAAGGGTGGAGACTGTCCTTAGGGGGAGTCCACCACCAAAGCTGTCTGGGCTGAACTCCCAAGAAGAAATGACACTCCCCAGGTACTGGCACAGAGCCTGTGCCCCATCGTCAGCTTGCTGCCTACGGAAGGGGTGAAAAGGAAGCCTGGCTCTGAGTGAAACGGAAGTGCCTAAGGTCTGACAGTTGCTCTCAGCATTCTGCAGCCAGGAGGGAAGTAAAACTGTCCGGGCATCTGGCAGCTTCCATCCTGAAAGCCCATGGGACAGCAACAGGTGAGGCCTGGTGTAGGCGTGTTCTCTGGTCCAGAGCCCTGGCCCACGCCGGCTAGCGGGGGAGGTGGGAGGGGGAGGTCCCTGGAGAACAGAGAGATATTCACAGCCTAGTGGGAGATAGTTACAAAATCATGGGTTAATCGTGATTATCAATGTACATATGGGTGCTGAAAAACTGTCAACAGACCTAATCCAGCCTGGGGCTCAGGGAGAGCTCCAGAGCAGGTTAAATAACCTGCCCAAGGTCATATAGCTAAAAAGCTGTCCAGCTGGGCCAGAGACTTGAAAGGAAGGGGAGTTCAGAAAAAGGCATAACTAAATAGTAGTCTAGTCAGCTTGTGCTTAGTGCTGTCATCAAGAACTGAACAAGGCTATGGAGACCAGAGGCATAAGGACTAATTCTGACCTGGGGGAAGAAGGAAGGTTTTCTAGAAGCAGGGGTTTTGAGCTGGGGTTTGAAGGATGAATATGAGCTTGTCAGGCAGAGAAGAGGAGGAAAGGCTGAAGGCAAAGGGAAGTTGTGTTTGGAACAAAGACACCTAAAATGGTGAGGTTGAGAGATGAGGTCAAGTGGTCCAGCAGGAGTCATGTGGTGAAGGGCCTAGAAGGTCATGTTAAGAAGGCTGGGCTTCATTTGGAGGGCAGGGGGAGCCATAGAAGCGTCTTGAGCAGAGGAGTGCATGGTCAAAGTAGCATATTAGAAGGCTCGCTCTAGCTGCTTAGGAGGGCAGAGGGTAGGAGAGAGCTGGGTTGGGGGAGAGGCAGGAATGTTGGCAGGGAGGCAGCGACAGAGGATTGAGGGTAACTAGATCAGTGTCAGGCCCAACCCCTGGTGAGGAATTGAAACTTTTTAGGAGCCTATAGAGGTGTGGAGGAAATGAGAATTGAAACCTGGGCCCTGCTATGGCTGCGGTCTGGGCAGGTGCAGTTAGCAAGGGAAGTGAAAGAGTTGGGGTGACTGGCCATCCAATCCTGAGGGAGGTGAGAGAGCTTGGGAGGGAATGTAGGAGGCCTGTCCTCAGGTGCGAACCCTGTTCCAGGCTAGGGCAGCGTCAGGCACCATGTCCAGGGAGGCCGAGGGGCACCTGCCACTGACCACTGTGTGGCCCACCAAGTCCCTGCCCCTCAGGGATCTCACTTCCTTCTGCCAAGCCTTTGCTCAAATCTCTCTTGAGATAAGCTTTTCCTCCCTCTCCTCCCTGCCTTTCCAGCACCCTGTGATTCCGGATGAGGCCCTGCCCAGCCCTCCAGGGAGCCTCCTCTGAGCAGAGCAGGTTCCTGACTTCCCACCCTGCCTGAGTGGTGGCATGGCCATGCCCTGCCTTGAGGCATGTCTTGTTCTGTGGTCTTGGTCCACCGTTCTAGTCACTGTTGCCTTGCTGCAGGTGCCCCTGTCCCATCTGACCCTTCCCACAAGAGTACATTTAGGACTGATGGTCAGAATCAGACCCTGGGGCCCTCAAAGAAGCCACATTGCACATGTCTGCCCTAGAGCAGGTGAATGGGAGGGCTGTTCCTGGGTCAGGCTGGTTGGGTCTTTGTTCTGGGGAAAGTCTTGGCATGACTGAGCCAAGTAGGCAGATCTAGGTGGAGGGTCCTGTATTTTTTTTTGGTAGTCTATTTCATTTTTTTTAAACTGAAGTATAGCTGATGTACAATATTATATGTTACAGGTATACAATATAGTGATTCCCAATTTTTAAAGGTTATAATCCATTTATAGTTATTATAAAATATTGGCTATATTCCACCCTTGTAGCTTATTTTATACATAACAGTTTGTATCTCTTACTCCTTATCCCTATATAGCTCCTCCCCATGCCCTCTCCCCACTGGTAACCACTAGTTTGTTCTCTACGTATGTGAGTGCGTTCCTTTTTTGTTATTTTTACCAGTTTGTTATACTTTTTAGATTCCACGTATAAGTGATATCATACAGTATTTGTCTTTCTCTGTACGACTTATTTCACTTAGCATAATACTGGAGGGTCCTGTATTAGTCAGGAGGCCAGCAGGAAGCAATTCACCTGTAACGGTTCAAACGAAGAGACTTAATGGAGGGACTGCTGTACTGAGGTGTGGGCAGGTTAAGGGAACAAATAAAAGATGGTGAGGCACCCACCCAGAGACTAGGGCTGAAAGGAGGGGCAGGAATCACATCACCAGAGCCCGATGAGAGGTAGGGCTGCCTGGCAGAAATGGGATCAAGGAGGGAGTGGGGAAGGAGCAGAGGGAGAAATAGCCCAACCACTTTCTCCTGTCATCCTCCAGTCTCCTGTCATTTCTCATTGTCCAAACCCAAGTGGAAGCCAGTTGGCAAGGGGGTCTTGTGATGCAGCCCACAGGGATCAACCTCCTGCAGGGCTGAGGGTCTGGGTTGAGGTGCAAATAGAGAATATCAATCCCCAGATATGCCTGAAAAATTGTCACCCAGATAGAATATCTGGAAGAGAGATATTCATTGGCCTTGACCCAGTCATTTCTCTGTGATCAGTGCTGGGTTGGAGGTTTTTCTTACTGCCCCAGAGAGAAAAGACCAAACTTCACCTTTACATTCATATTGCCACCATCTAGAAAGCACTGTCTGGTGACCTAGAGAATGACAGAGCCACAGGGGTCTCAAGGGTAACCATCCCAGCCTACACAGTGCCTGAGACTCAGAGAAAGTGAGAGCTGCACCTGGGGTCACAGGGCCAATATGAGAAAAGCAGTATCCAGATTATGTAGTTAAGACCACATAGCTAGAAAGCAGCAGAGCCAAAATTCAAACTGGTTAGTCTGACTTAGAGCTTGACCCAGGCTCTTAACAGAGACCCCAAGCTGAGTGCCCAATATACAGGGAGGAAAGGCACTGGAGTTAATGTGACCCAGCCCAAGGTGCCTTGTCCTTCAGACCCACCCAGCCTCTCTTTGTGGTCCATGCACTCATAAGCCTCCTCCTGGGAGGAACAGCAGTGAAGTCACTAGCCCAGTGCAACGTATGAGAACAGAGGGCTCAACATAAACAGACGATAGGCCTGAGTAGGCCCTCAGACACACCCTCCCTTAGGGTGCTGTACTGGGCCTTCTCTTCTGTTACCTGGCTGCCCATACTTAATGTTTCACTTCTGGTAAACCTCGCGGTCTTCAGGCCTTCAAATCCATCCATCTAGGATGCCTTGTCCTAGGTGCTGGGGATACAGTGACAAATAAGATCTTCTCCCAGAGATCTATGGGAATGGGGAGCACTGATAGGAAGGGTGAGACAGGCAATACACATGCCTATTATAGAGTGTGTCAAGCACCATAAAGGGGTATCAGTTTTCAAAATTTGAAGCAAACATCAAAGTGGGACGCCCACGAAAGGCCACAGTTCACCTTCGCAGGCTCATTTCCCAGAATTCACTATTCAAGCTCTTCCTAAACATGGCTCAGGCCCATCCAGCCTGCAGTTTTTGCTCTCTCTCACTGTTCCTTTCCTGGGAGTGTCCACCTCCCATGCTTCAAGGCCCACTTCCGGTGCAGCCTTCCAGTTCCCCTCTTTTAGACAGAGGCAGCTTCTGCACCTGGAACTACCATAGCACTTTGATTCTGTGCTTTGGAATTTCTTACTCAGGCTCAAACAATAGTGAAGCAATTCTAGATCTTTTTTCTCCATCTATAGCTCCTGGTTTTTTTGGGTTGTTTTTTTTTTAGCATCTTTATTGGAGTATAATTGCTTTATAATGGTGTGTTAGTTTCTGCTTTATAACAAAGTGAATCAGTTATACATATGTTCCCATATCTCTTCCCCCTTGCGTCTCCCTCCCTCCCACCCTCCCTATCCCACCCCTCTAGGTGGTCACAATATAGCTCCTGTTTTTTTAAAAAAATTATTTTTTTATTTTTTGGCTGCACAGGCTTTCTCTAGTTGCAGTGAGCGGAGGCTACTCTTCATTGCAGTGCACGGGCTTCTCATTGCGGTGGCTTCTCTTTGTGGCAGAGAATGGGCTCTAGGCTCACGGGCTTCAGTAGTTGTGGCACGTGGGCTCAGTAGGTGTGGCTCACCAGCTCCAGAGCGCAGGCTCAGTAGTTGTGGTGCATGGGCTTAGTTGCTCTGCGGCACGTGGGATCTTCCCGGACCAGGGCTTGAACCCATGTCCCCTGCATTGGCAGGTGGATTCTTAACCGCTGCACCACTAGGGAACTCCTATAGCTCCTATTCAATTTTTCATTCTCCCCTCCTTGAATACTACAGGTGCAGCAACCATTTGCTCAATGAAAGTTTGGCAGCCCAGTTCTCAAGAGGAGGGGCTGGGTGAGTCCAGAAACTATGGCAGAGTGGTTAACCATCTGGACACTGGAGTTCCAATCCTGTTTCTAATTGTGTGATCATGGGGAAGTTACTTAACCTCTCTAAGCCTCAGTTTCCCCATCCTGAAAGTCAGGATAATTGGTGTTGTGAGAATCAATGCGTTAACATAGTCAAAGCCCTCAGAGCTGTGCCTGGTACTCCATAAGCATGTAAGAAATGTTAGCTATTATTATTACAGCTGTCATCAGGAGCCAGGGGTGTGAGCTTGTAAATAACTCCTCACACCTAAGCAAAGCTTGTGCAGATACACACAGTGACTCAGCACACAGCCACATTTGGAGATCAGACTGAGTGGGTAACTGTGACCCCATTTTAGAGATGAGCAGAGGCTCAGAGAAGGTAGGGGCATTCATTCATTTGACAAATATTTATGGGAAATTTCCACATGTCAGGCACTGCCTCTCTTCCCACATGAAGATTACTGAATCCTCAGAGGAGGGGATGAAGGTACTGTGTTTTAAACAGGTACCCCTAGGTGATTCTCAGCTCAGGCAAGTCTCGGAAAATGCTTGGATTCTAGGATACTAGGACAAGCATCTTGCCACATTCCAAATTTGGAACTGAGTTTTATAGGAAATAACATTTTCTGGTGGCATATTTGCATATCAGATAACAGCACAGACCCTGGAGCCTGATTAATTGGGTACAAATCTTAGTTTGCTTTACCCTTAGCAAGCGTAGGGTAAAATGGGGCTAATAATATTACCTACTCCGAAGTTGTTGTGAGAATTAAATTAATTATTTATGTGAAGCGTTGACACATAGTAGCTATTATAAAGTACAAGCTATTATTATTACTGTACCCAGTGTAGACAAGCATCAGAGAGAAGGCGGGGGTGGTGGATTTAATGCTTCTCACCCCAGGATTGGCTCTGCCTACAGTGTTGGCAGTGTCTGTCTCTTCAAGGAGACTCACCACCTGCTCCCTTCCGCTGGAAGAGCTTTCCTGAGCCAGGGAATTTCCTCCCATAGCAGCTGATAGCAGCTCCCAGCGTTCTGATGCCACACGCTCTGCCTGCAGCAGCATGGCAAGAATTAGATCCCATGTTGGGGCCAAGGCTACTGTGAAGACAGGTGGGTTTAGGGGTTGGATGTGTCCATTTAGGAGGGCTGAAAACCAGAGGGGGGAGTACAGGTCCTGGGGAAGCTTCCCTCCTTACACTGGGTCAACTTCTGTTGAGAGTGGTGCTGAGCTCGCCCAGGCCACAGGATGTGGTATGTGGATGGATGTGTTGCAGACAGCGGAAGGGTGGGTGCCCAGGGAGGAGGCAGAATGCCAGGGCATCTGCCAGCCCTCCAGGACACTCATTTTGGCCTACTGCCCTCCAGCAGGGAGCAGGCAAGCATGTTTTGTTTTGGCATTAACTGGGCAGGCTGTGGGAAAATAAGCAACAGGCTTTCTAAGCTGAGCAGGGCCTGCTCCCTCCACAGGTCAGCGCACAGTGGTTACAGAGCTGCCACCTTCCCATCCTGCTGGCCCTCCCCGACAACTCCAACTCCCTCCCCTGGTCTCTGCCTGACCCCCATCCCCCAGCTTAGCCTGGAGGGTCTTCTCCATGGAAGAGGCTCACAGATGGGTAGCGTCCCATGCCTTCCAGGCTGGGAAGCCCCAGTGCTACAGACGAGGAAATGAAGGCTGAGGGAGGGCAGGGACTTCCCGGGTCCTCACGGTGAGTCAGGATAAAACCAGGACTGTAGCTGAGCTTAACCTCCTCCCATGGGAATTCCTCTTTTTGTGTTTTATTATTATTTTTTTAATTTGCAAACAAAACCAGAACAAAATGAAGGGAAGCTGAAGGAAAACACGTGTACGCACAGAGGAAACTCACATTTGTAGGCAGTATGATTGCAGGCATTTTATATAAACATTCCCATTTAATTCCCATCACAGCCCTGCAAAGAATCATTATTCCCCTTTTATGGACAAGGAAACTTGGTTTAAAAGAGGTTTCAGGACTTGGTCAAGAACCCAAAGCTTGGCAGGGGAGGAGGTGGACATCTAACCCAGGTGTGCCTGACCCCAAATCCCTGTGATGTTACCCCTGCACCCAAACCTGACTGTTTTACCCATTGGTCCTAGCTTCACAGAACTGTAATCGCAGTGCAGCTCCCGGTGGGAAGCCTCGGTCAGCATCCCACGTGGCAGTCATTCAGCCTTCCTTAATGTATCCCAGGATGAGTAGTCACTTGCTTACATAGCTCCCCAGCCTTTTGCAGATCATGTACCCGTTATTTCATTTAAACTGCACCCACCCCCCTAGGAGGAACACAGGCCAGAATTTGCAATGTGCCAAAGGTCACACTCGGCAAGTGCCTGGCAAAGATAGCACTAGACCCGTGGTTTCCTGCCCCCTGATGTCAAAATCATGTGACTCTTAGCTCCTACTGTAGCCCTGGAACTGTCCCCTGACCCCCCATCCAAGCTGTAACACTCCCTGACAGGGGCACCAGCTGACCACGTAATTCCCTGCCCCAGTGCCTGCCTCTCGGGAACTCACCTCTGGCCTTAGATCCCTGCTACCCGGCTCTCCTGGGCCGCCTTGCATGACCTGGACTCACTGTTATACCTTTGGTCCATGTGTTGAGATTGGGAGTTGCTGGAGTACAGGGCCTGGGTCTCACCCTAAAGACCTGCTTACAACTGAGCCCAGAATGAGGGGCTTGTTGACGCTGGATGGAATCCAAGGTCTAGTTCTGCCACAAAGTGACTTTGTGGCATAGGGAGAGCCTCTGCCCTCTTCTTGTGGCCACAGATCTTGAAGCCTCACTCCAGTGGGCTGTGATTCTCTGTCTGCAGAGCTGACCAGTGGAGGAGACAGGCACATTCCTACAACAGGCTGACCAGAGGCCTGTGTTGAGAGATCACCTCAGGCAGAAGCAAAGGCCAGTATGTGTGTGGGGGACGGAGGTGGAGGGTGAAAGATGACTAGGGTAGAAAGGAAGTGAATGGGGGTGGGGTTCACAGGCTGCATGGTCTGCAGCATCATCCCCAGGTCGGGGTGGTGGGGCTCAGGCAGGGGACAGCTGGCATCTGGATGGGCTGACAGGTATTCCCGAGCAGCCCATGACAATGTGAGTGGGGGATAATGACAGAGCACGAAAGGGAGTAGAGGGGGCTTTGAATCCCAGCTGCAGGAAGGGTAAGGGGTGCCTTGGTGCAGAATGGGCAGATGGGATGGTGGCCATCTTCTCTGGAGAAAGCCTTGGATGGAGTGCCAACCTGTTGCGGGTGTCCATTCTGGACCAGGGTAGGGTGGGGTGCTGTTCACATTCTAGCCACGCTCAAGTGCTGCTGCATATTTTGCCTCCCTGAGGTTTCTCCCAGGAGCCCTGTGGAATTTTGGAATAGCTCGTCTTCCAGTGCCCACTCTTGTATCTGCTCCAGGCCAACTTTCAGTCCTGGCTCTGACTTAAACTTAGAATCACATTACTTCCAGGAGACTTCATAGCAGCATGCATGCTGGAGGGAGAGCATAGCTTCAGAGCCAGAGGTAGCCAGGGGCCAGGCCTGGCTCTCCTGGCCCAGCTGTGTGACCTTGGGTAGGTCATTTCACTTCTGGGCCTCAGTTTGTGAAATCTGTGAAATGGGTCATATGTATCATTAGGGGTTGTTGTGAGGGTGTAGAAACAGTGTAAATAACACGTCTAGTTCAACGCTTGAAACGTGGAAGAGGCGAAATAAATGGTAGCTGTTATCAATTCCTTCCCAGGGTGAGAATCCCATCTGTGGCCTCCTTGATGGAAGGGAGCCAGCACCTGCCTGCACAGACCCAGGGATGGGGGAGCTCACCCCCTCCAGGGGCAGCTCTGCCTGGAAAACCTCCTTCCTTAGATGCAGCTGAGACCTGTTTCAGTTTGGTCTCTGGGGCCACAGTGCATGCTGCTCTGTGGTCACAGGAAAGCTTTGTGGCATTTCCTCCAAAGAATCTGAAGAGATCTTACTGGTAACACAGTGCTTGCCTGCATTGAAGGAGCAAGACTCTGGAAGTCCCCAGCCTGGTTCAAAGGGTACACTTTCATCAGGCTTACATGTCACAGAAATCTCCTTCCCCATCCCTGTGGAGTTTGGAACATACAGATTGTCTCCTCCTGAGTCTCCTTTTTTCCTGGGTGAACTCTCCCAATTCCTTTGAACATTCCTCATAGAGGCGAACAGGAGAACTAGGTTCTCGTCCCAAATCCATCACTTCGGGGCAAGTCACTTATTTTCACTGAGCCTCTGGTTCCTCATTTGTAAAATGAAGAAAACAATACTCTCTCATAGGATTACAGTGAAGATTAGCTTGGAAAAGTAATATAAAAGTTTGGGGTTTGGAAAAGGCACTTGGTAAATATTAGACACATTTTAAAAGAAACCACATTTAAAACAAATTTATTTATTTATTTGGTTGCACTGGGTCACCTTCCTTTTTTTTTTTTTTTTTTTTTTTGTCTGCATGGGGTCTCAGCTGTGGCGCGCAGGATCTTTGTTGAGGCATGCGAGATCTGTCCTTGGAGTGTGGGCTCTTCGTTGTGGCATGCGGGCTTCTCTCTAGCTGCAGCGTGCGGGTTTTCTTTCTCTAGTTGTGGCGCATGGGCTCTGTCATTGGCGGCATGCGGGCTCTCGTTGAGGCACTCGAGCTCAGTAGTTGTGGCGCACGGGCTTTGTTGCCCTGTGGCAATGTGGGATCTCAGTTCCCTGACCAGGGATCGAACCCATGTCCCCTGCATTGGATGGTGGATTCTTTACCACTGGACCACCAGGTAAGTCCCGGCACTGCGTCTTAGTTGCAGCTCCAGGGCTCCTTACTTGCGGCACGTGGGCTTCTCAGTTATGGCATGCAAACTCTTAGTTGTGGCATGCATGTGGGATTTAGTTCCCTACCAGGGATCGAACCGAGGCCTCTTGAATTGGGAGTATGGAGTCTTATCCACTGCCAGGGAAGTCCCAGAAACCACATTTTTTGAGAAAGCAGTTAACAGGTAAGCCCATTTGGTGTTGCCCATTAGCTTTCTTTTTTAAATAAATTTTATTTAATTTATTATTTTTGGCTGCATTGGGTCTTCGTTGCTGCGCATGGGCTTTCTCTAGTTGCGGTGAGCGGGGGCTACTCTTCGTTGTGGTGTGTGGGCTTCTCATTGTGGTGGCTTATCTTGTTGTGGAGCACAGGCTCTAGGCATGTGGGCTTCAGTAGTTGTGGCTCGCAGGCTCTAGAGCGCAGGCTCAGTAGTTGTGGCGCATGGGCTTAGGTGCTCTGCAGCATGTGGGATCTTCCTGGACCAGTGATCGAACCCATGTCCCCTGCATTGGCAGGCGGATTCTTAACCACTGCGCCACCAGGGAAGTCCCGCCCATTAGCTTTTTATAACACCTGCATAATCATTCCAGAAATCATTCCAGAAAGTCAATGCCATTCCTGGTTTCAGAATAATGGCAAATCAGGTGGAGGGTACCCTCCTAAATCCATAAAATAAAGCCCCAGGGTTTGACTTTAGCTGTGAAGAGCCTACTAAGTTCCAGGCTCATTCACTTACCTTACCCTGCAATTGGGGACCAAGGCCCAGAGAAGGCCCAGCAGACCAGTGATAGAGGCTGGATCCCAAGTCTCCCAACAACCAGCACCTTTATACCCCCAGTGCTCACTTCCAGTAAAGGGAGCTGAAGGGAGGATAATTTCTGGGCCAGACTAGCTGCACCCAGGACTAGGATTCAGCAAATCTTTGTTAAGCACCTTTTGTGTGCAGGACACATCTGGGCAAGCACTGTTACCCCTTCCTGCCACTAGCCCGGTGTCATTCATGGAATGGTTAGTCTGGAACTCAGCTATGGTGAAGGCCCAGGCTGATTCTTTCTTGCTCATCCTTGTGTCCCCAGTGTCTGGCCCAAGTCTTGGCACAAAGCAGGACCTTAGCAAATATTTTTTGAATAAAGGATGAATCAGAAAGCATTTATTGAGCACTATGTGCCAGGCCACATGGTAGGAGAAATTCTATTTAATACAAGACTGTGAGGCTGGTATTAGATTCCATTTTTACAAGTGAGGTAATAAAGGTTGAAAGAGGTGAACTGACTAGGTCAACACTTCACAGTGAATTGGTGGTGGAACTGAGACTGGAGCCCAGCCTGGCTACCTCCAGCTGGCAGTCCCACATCTATCAGGGAGCTGGGCCTCCAGCCACCTGCTCCCTTGCCTCAGGCCTTCCCTGATAGTAATTGAGGACTCTGATAAAGGGTGCACTTTTGAATGGCTTCAAGGAAACCAGGAATAGCAAGCCTGGTCTCCTAATTCCTATACAGATTAATCTGACTCAAGCATAGCTCTGATTCTACCGCCTTCCTATACAAGAATCTAGGCTAACAATGTAAACAACCTAGGTTGTTCCATCTTCCCAGTTTCTGGCCAAGTGGCATTGGACAACTTATTTGGGTCTCTCCAAGCTTCACTCACCTTCCTCTTTTGCCTGACCATACTTCTGAGAATAGGTGTTTGAGACCCCAACTTCTGATAAAACTTGGTTGATCTAATTCACCCTTCACACAGCTCACACAGCCCTATGGCTCTGGAAGAGGTATTTTCATTCTAAGGACCTCAAGCGAGGCTGATATCCCTACCCCAAGATGGTCTGGATAGAGGAGGAAGTGGGGGTGGGGAGAGCCGCCCAGAACATCCTCACAGGGAGATGAGGAAGCCTGAGCTCACCCAGCCAGCCAAGGGCAGGCAGAGTGAACTGGCACCAAGAGGTCCTGACTCCCATTCAAGAGCTTTCCTCTATTGCCCCTGCTGCCTCCTTTATTTTTCCTCATGATTGTCATCGGCACCTGTTTCTCTATAACCCAGAGAACACTTGGTTACCCAGAGATTCTAGTCCTGCTGTGTAACCTTCATAAGGTCTCCACTCCTCTGCCTCCCATTTGTGAAATGGGGATCCTGGCCTTAACAACCTCATGGTCCTGTAGCACGCAGTCCACACTCTTTGACTTGGACGCCCTGTAGCAGGGAACCGATTTTTTCTTTGCAGGGCAACTAGACGCCCTCCCTCAAGCCAGGCACCCTCGGCCGCCGCGAAAGGACTAGTCCACGCTCGCTCCTTGGTGCCTAGATCGGCCAGGCTCATCCGCCCGAAGGGAGAGGGGTGTTGGAGGACAGAGAAGCAAAAAACGGGACTCTCCTACTGTCCCCCCATTATCACACACACACACACACACACACACACACACACACACACACACACACACACACACACACACACACACACACACACACACACACACACACACACACACACACACACACACACACACACACACACCCCGCAGGAGCGCCTTATGCGCGTGCGTCGGGGCAAAGCCCTCTCCCGCCCACGTGCGCGCCCCCAACCGGGGGCGCGCGCCGCGGCTGGCGGGAAAGCGCGCGGGAAGCCCCCAGCTGGCTCCCGCTGTGGGGGAGGGACAACAGGAGGCGTTTGGAACGTGCCATTCTCGGAGAGAACGGGGGGATTTTCGTGCTGCGGTAGCATTTTTACCCCTTTCATTCGCCGACCGATCCGTTAGCTCCCCCCGTCCCCCGCCGCGATACGGAGCTCCGCGCCGCGGCCACGCTCCCTCCCTGCAGCCAGGCCCGGCCCCTCGAACCCAGCTCTGGCCTAAGCTATTCCCTCCGCCGCCGGAGCGGGGCGCTGCGCCACGCGCTGGGGCCGGAAATTCCCGCGGCCTGAGTGGAGGAACCCAAGCGGAGAGTGCGGCGCCGCCTTCCACCTCCCCCGGCCGGGCGGGGGTGTTGGGCCCAGCGAGGGCCAGGCTGCCTGAGTGGGGGCGGGGGGGGGGGGCCGCGTCTGAGGAGCCGCGGAATCAGCGGCGGGTGGATAGCCGCGGCGAGCAGGGAACCGGACGACTGGGGTGCTCCTCAAGAGCCGCTCGGCGAGCTGGGAGAGCCTGCGCCCCCGCACCCGGGCCCCCGCCCCCTCGCGGTCTCCGCCTCCTTGCCTCACACACCCCCAGGGCCGCCGGAGCCCAGGCCTTCTCGGCGCTTCTCCTCCTTCTCTTCACACTCACCCTCGGACCCGGTTGTCCTGCTATCCGCCGGCCTTGCTCCCTCCGGGGCGAGTCCTCGTTCTCAGGCTCTCCTTAAACACACAAGCACACCCCGCTCGCTGGGCGGCCTTCTCCTCTTGGCTCTCCTCCTCCCCTCCTCACTTACGCCGCCGTCGGAGGAAGATTGATGTCCCTTCAGCATCATGCAGCCGCCGCCGAGGAAGGTGAGAATGCAGCTGGGGGTCTTTGAGGTTTTGGGGGGGATGCGTACAAGGAACGCGGCTGGGGCGACCACTGCGTCCCCTCCCCCTTTGCGCAAGGGGCCGTGACCGCCGTCGTCTCGGGCTTGTCACTGAGTTGCCGCCGGCTCCTGGCGGGGGGCGCGCGTTTGGTGCCTTCGCGTCGGAGGGGCGGCCAGGGCTCGTCCCCTCCACCGCTCGGTAGACCCCCTGATCCCCAGACATTTCACAAGAGTTTCGGGTGTGCGTGTGTGTATGTGTTATGTGTGTGTGAGAGAGAGAGCGAGCGCGCATGGCAGTGCTGCTCTCTGCAAAGTGCTTTCTCGGGGCTGCACCGAGGGGAGGCGGGGGAGCCCCTGCAGCTTGCAGAGCCTTTTGCTTGTGTGATTGTTTAGTCTGCACCAGGTTTGAGCCCTCCGCCCGCTTGTCGCCACCCTCCCCCATTGGCAAATTTACAGGGAATTTGTTTCCAGCCTAGCCTTAATGTTTGGCTCGCTTTTCCCACGGGGCAACCGAAGAGAAGTCGCAATAGTCACCCCCACCCCAAGGGAAAACAAGAAATTAAGCATTGAGCGGTTCTGTCTTTCTCTTCCCCATTCCTGCCCCGCCCCTCCGACTAGGGGGCGAGGAAGGTGGTGGTTCTGTCCCCAGGAGAGAGAGAACCGGGCCGTGCTTGGCGTGTGAGCCGTGATCTAGGCTTCGGGTGGGAGTGACGGAGTGACGGGTGCTCCGGGCTTGTCAGCAGCTTCCCCGCTTCGCCTTTCCAGAACTGTTTCAATGTCCCCCTCCCAGTTTTCCCAGGGACTGAGGCTGTGTCCTTGTCTTTTCAATCCTGCAGATGGTTACTGAGTGTCTCCTCTGGGTGGAGGAGGCTGTTCTATCCTCCCCTTGTGGGCAAACATTTGCTGAATGCCTAACTCATTCGTGTCTGCTCCCTCTTTTTTCTCTTTCTTAACCCGGGTTCTCCGGTTAAGTGAGTCTTTTTCTTTCACACACGTACCCTTACCCCTCCAGTGGCCCTGCTTCGGCCATGGGGGTTCCAGGCCCACTGTAACCTGGATCCCGGCCTGGCGGGCGAGGCACTGGCCGGTTTGCATATACTGTTCTAGCTGTTTGAAGTGGAAACGCCACGGGGACCGCCTTGCTGTGGTGGCTTAAAAGCACTGCATATGCTGGAAGGTCACTTTTGCTTTCTCCTTTGTGAGAAAGAGATTGTGATTTGATGTGCTGTCCAGCAAGTCGAGGGCATCATCCTGAGAGTGTGCTTCTCGTAGCCATTATGGAATAATTTAAGTAGTTGATTCATGCATATAATTTCATGATTGTGTAAGTTTCGGTCATGAGATATCTAGGCATTCTTATGCCCACTTCTCCCATCTACACTCTGCTCACCTCTCCTGATGTTTTAATGTCTTTGTATCCTTTTTGGAAGAAATAGAAGACAGACTCTTTTAAAGACCTGGATATGTATTGAGCTTGTACATGAAATGAAATGACTGGCAGTTTATTTTGCACCTCTTTAATCTGTAATTTTTATACTCGTGTACTTTCATTTAGCCTCTGCTTCAGGTTGTTTTAGCTAGTTTTTTCATTAATTATCTGCAGTAAACAAAATTATGTGGCTAATAATGGGTTTATGGTCCTCAGGGGAAAGGCAAGTAAGAGTTATATATTCTGACAAGTATTTCGTATTTTCAAGTAATTTTTTTTATTGTTGAAGTTGTAATAAGGCCTCATAAATATATGGTATATTTTAGGTGAAAGTTACACAAGAACTGAAAAACATTCAAGTTGAGCAGATGACAAAACTTCAAGCCAAACATCAAGCAGAATGTGATTTGCTTGAAGATATGAGGTAAGGTTATAGTAAATAGTTCGAGAATTTCTGTATCTCTATTTCAAACAACCTTTGCATTACCAAGCCCCAGGAACTGATGATGGAATTTCCTTTTGGATTTCCTGCTTTAAGGCTGTTAGAGCTTTGACTCAGCTAGAAATTATAACTGGAATTAACACAATACAAACTTTTTTCCTTTAGTGGAGAAACCTATAACCTACACATACTATTATGAAAAAACAAGGTTCTTACAAATTTATCAGTCAGATTATAATCACTGAAATAGAAATTCTTATTTAAATAATTTTTCTGCTAAATTTCTTTCTACATTTATTGACCTTAACGATTTCACGTGGAATTTTAAACTGACACATGGTTAATGGTTAATATCTGGGGGTGAGCCAGTCAATCTCAGATGATTATTAGAACATGATAAATATAACTTTGTCTTTGAACATTAAATTTAGTGGGAAATGTGTTTATCATATTTTATCATTAAAGTGACTTGTATCCCTATTCAAGATAACTTCTAATTAAAAAGATAAGACATCTTGCCAGCCTTGTGAAAGTCAATGTCTTTCTTTATAGAAGTAATCATGACTCATTTTATTGAAAGAAACACCACTGTTTTAACAATCCTATAGTACAAACTGACAGTTTAACAAACACTTTTGTAAAGGAAAATGATTTGCATGTTGAAACAGAGTCGCTGCAATTATTTCCCTTTATTAATACATTTATTAAATTGGAATTGGGTCTGTAAGCCTCATCAGTTACTTATTTTTTCCTGTGGTGCACAACCTCATGTTGGTTTCATGAAAAATATTAACTATATGTTATTATAATAAAACTATATGTGTTTGGATAGCTGAATTGTTCGTAGCCCAAAGATTTTTACTTAGAGTTCCTTTTTCCCCCCCATATTTAATTTAGATACTAAATTAATATTTCTACTATTTACATATCTTTTCAGGGTTTCTAAGGCATATTAATTTAGACTCATCCAAACTTGGATATACCAAGATCATTGTTTTCTGACTGAAAACTACTCTATTTTTTTTTTAACTTTTAATTTTATATTGGCGTATAGGTGATTAACAATGTTGTGTTAGTTTCAGGTGAAAACTACTCTATTTTAATTCTGCATTTGTTTCTTTGTTTTTCTTGTGGACACAGGGAAATTTTTAGACTTAAATAATTCCTGTGCAAGACACCTGAAACTTTTCATATGGTTACAAATTAAGCTTTTAATATTTATTAAGTGAATGAAGGTATTTTATATTTTAGCAGTTTAGGAAGGCAAAATTCGTTTGTAAGTAAAGATCCTCTGTGGGGTATGGATAGTCAGTAGTCATTAAGTCCTTTTGATTATGTTCAAAAGACCTCTTGTTTGCATATTCTCTATTTCCCCTGTTGCTTGTACCTTGACTTACGGTCAGCCACATGGACACGTCACTGCTAAGTTGATGTAGATTGCTGCTCCTGTTGCTACTGTTTAGTTGTTTGTATTATTTCTGACTTCATCACATTTCACTAGCGTTGTTGCGGTAATATCCTAATTATTACTGTAGTGTTCTCATATCTTCCACCTCCCAATCTCTCCTTTTAAATCTGTTTTCCACGTTGTTACCAGTTAACTTTCTAATAATTGTTTATTTATTTATTTTATTTTTTTAAAAAATTAATTAATTAATTATTATTATTTTTGGCTGCGTTGAGTCTTCGTTGCTGTGCATGGGCTTTCTTTAGTTGTGGTGAGCAGGGGCTACTCTTTGCAGTGCCCGGGCTTCTCATTGTGGTGGCTTCTCTTGTTGCGGAGCATGGGCTCTAGGCTCGTGGGCTTCAGTAGTTGTGGCATGTGGGCTCCGTAGTTGTGGCTCACGGGCTTTAGAGCGCAGGCTCAGTAGTTGTGGTGCACGGGCTTAGTTGCTCTGTGGCATGTGGGATCTTCCTGGACCAGAGCTTAAACGTGTCCCCTGCACTGGCAGGCAGATTCTTTTTTTTTTTTTAACATCTTTATTAGAGTATAATTGCTTTACAATGGTGTGCCAGTTTCTGCTTTATAACAAAGTGAATCAGTTGTACATGTACATATGTCCCCATATCGCTTCCCTCTTGCATCTCTCTCCCTCCCACCCGGCAGGCAGATTCTTAACCACTGCACCACCAGGGAAGTCCCTCTAATAACCGTTTATTACGTATCAGGTTCTCTGTGATCTTCAGGATAAAGACCAAACACTTTGTCATAGCACATGTGGCCCTTTGCAACCTAGGTACAAGCTACAAGCTTCATTTCCTGGCTTAGTTATTACCATTTCATGCCCATGCATATCCTTTCTCCTTATTCCCCCTGCCCTGGCCACTTAGGACTTCTGGTTATCTAATTGTATTCTCGACATTCATGCTTTTGTGCCCTCCTAATTTTCATCTGACAAATTCTGGTTACCACTAAGTTTGCAAGTTTGATCTTCTCTGTGATCTCAAAGAATTTTGATTTTGTGCATGCTTCTGGCTTCCCCCCTCATGTGAATTCCTTGAAGTCAGAGGCTAAGTCTTATTCATTTTTGTATATTTGTACCCTTTGTAAACAGCTGGCAGAATTGTTAAATGAATGTAACTGGTTATATTTACATGCAGCTTATTTGTGTTTAAGTGAGATATTTTATAAGCTCTGTTTGTAGGTGGCTGTAGTGGTGTCTGTTGAGCTTGTGTTTTAATTTGATTCATGTAGGCACTTTAAAATGTACTGTGGCTATTTGATGTAGAGTATATCTGTATTTATATATAATATGTAAATACAGAGACTGTTGGTGCTCCAAGGATTCATGGATTCTTTATTATTTTAAAGGAGTCAGTGTGTTTTTCTTTGTATTAAATAAATGGGATGAATCCCTTTATTCCTATATAGTTGTGAGCAGAATACTGTATTACCTCCTAAAACATGAGTTTAGGTTTCTGATTTGCTCCCCCCCAATGGTAATACTGAATTGGAAATTGAAAATTTTTACTCTCAATATTCATAACTTTAATTCCTTGAGGAGGAAGTGGTCTGGCTTTGTTGATTTGTCTTAGCAAGTGGAATGACCTTATAAAAAAATTCATTAGAAATCTCTGAACTTGGATTTTTATATGTATTATGTTGTAAAGCATCTTGCCTGCTTTTCCTTTTTTGAGGCTCTCACCACCTTCCTTCCCAAAATCCCACAAATAGCTCTCCTTCTCACTGATGCACCCCCCACCAGTGTTATGCTCAATTTCAATTAGTATGAATTCACCCCTCAAAGTGCAAATACCTTTAATTCTTGACATAAAGAAGTAAGTAAGCAGAGAGAAATTTTTTGACTTTAAAAAAAGTTAAAAAAAAAAAAAAGACCACAACACATTAAGCTGTAAATAGGAAAATTTTATTCTGGGTTATGGCTAGTTCCCACTCCCCTCCCCCCTTCTCATCTTCTGGAATTTTGAAAGGAGATCAATTATGATATAGTTTTTTTCCTTTGCTCTCTTCCCTTTCTTCAGTTCATTTGAGTTCCAGGGGTGCATGTAGAAGCTGGTGTGTTGGAGTAAAGTATGAGAAGGAAAGATAACTTATTTGTTGTTAATCAGGGACATTCCATGCTTTGGGGAGATTTTTATACTGAAGTGTTTCCTGTTGACTTTTGCTATCAGCAGTAGACTAGCATACTTTACTTTCTTTTTCGTTTATTATTTTTTATTCTCTCTTTGCTTTCTAGGGCCACTTATAAATAAGTTTCTAAATACTAGAGCCTATGTGTTGTGTATTAATATAATGTATTTCTTGTTTATTCTTATGATGTGCTAACTCGAGTCAGTAAAGAAAGTTCTTTGCAGGGATGCAGAATATAAAGAATTACCTTCTTAGCAGACATTTTTAGGTCATTATATAATATTGAAAAGTCATAGAATTTTAGAGTCAGGTGGATACTGTGATGTTTGCTGATTTTATAGATGAAAATGGAAACCGAGACAGTTGATAGGAAGTGAATCATATTGAGGTGGACTCTTCAGTTATTTCTCCTAATTTCTAGGCTAGTGTACTTTCCCCTGTATCTGTATTTCCCAAGCTTCTAACCAAGGAACTCATCATGGCTCCCATTTTTGGAAACATTTTGCATATCAAAAAGTACATTTTTGTTTTATTTTTCACTTTTCATATACTGAGCTGTCAGTCAGCTTTGAGTCAGTATTTTAAAACTAGTAACATGAGTCCAGCCAAAAGCAAAGATACTTAAACTTTACCTCAGAGCAGGTTGAGGGTATGTGTGGTTTCTCACAGTTGTTCTGAAAAATTTAACCTGGCTCAAGAAGCATTTGTCCTTTCTTTGCAGACATCTGGAGGTCTAGTGACCTCAAGTGAGGAATTGCTATACTATATGTTGCCTTCTCTAAACTGTAGGTTCATGGGAGTCACTGGGGATTGGATTCTGAAGTCTGTTGATGGAAGCTCTGAGACTTTTTTTCATTGTCTCAGAGACCTTTATGTCTAAAAGGGAAACTTAGAGGTAATCTGGTCTAGAGGGTTTTTTTAAAAACAGGTTTATTGAGATCTAATTCACTTGCCATCCAATTAACCCATTTAAAGTTTTTTTGTATATTCATAGGGTTTTACAACCATCACGATACTTTAACTTTAGAACATTTTTGTCCCTCCTACAGGAAACTACCTATTAACAGTCACTTCCCATCACCTTATCCAGCCTTAAGCAATTATTACTTTCGCTCTCTGTAGAAGCAGAATCTATATAAATGGAATCATACAATTCCATTTATGGAATACAAAGCCAGTCTTTGGTGACTGGCTTTTACTTAGCATAATGTTTTCAACTTTCATCCATGTTATAGCATCAATACTTCATTCCTTTTTTATTGCAGAATAATATTCCACTGTATGGATATACCACATTTTATTAATCTGTTCCTCAGTTGATGGACTTTTTTGCTATTATGAATAATGTTCCTTTGAGCAAATTTTTCTGTGGACTTATGTTTTCATTTATCTTAGGTATATACCTAGTAGTGGAATTGTTGGGTCATATGGTAACGGTATGTTTGACTTTCTGAGGAACTTTTCAAACTGTTTTCCAAAGTGGCTGTACCATTTTATATTCCCGCTAGCTATAATGTATGAAGGTTCCAGTTTCTAAACATTTTTACCAGTGTTTGTTATTGTCCGTCTTTTGATTATAGCCATTCTAGTAGGTGTGAAGTGGTATCATATTGTGGCTTTGATTTGCATTTCCCTAATAGCTTATGAAGTTGAGCATTTTTTTGTGTGCTTAATGGCTATTTGCATATCTTCTTTGGAGAAATGTCTATTCAAATCCTTTGCCCATTTTTTAATTGGGTTATTTGTCTTTTTCTTATTGAGTTGTAAAAGTTCTTTAAATATTTATCTTATCAGCTATATGATTTGCAAATATATGCAGTATTTGCAATATTTTTCCCACTCTGTGGAAGAATCACCTGAGGTAATTCTTATGTGCCCTAAATTTTGAGAACCAATGAAGTGGTGAAAAGAATAAGGACTTTGAAGATAGACCAGAGATTGAAACTCAGCTCTGTCACTAATGCTGGATAATCTAGGACAAGTTACTAAGGTTCTCTGAGCCTCATATTTCATGTATGTAAAACAAGGTTAATGCTTACCTTTTTGCTTTTCTGTAAAAGTTAAATGAGATAGGTGAAATGCCAAGCATGGTAGATATTCACCATTGGTAGCTATAGGATGTTGTCTTATACAAGGTAACAAAATAAGTTATTGTGTTTTATTAATTCTAAGAAGCACATTTTTTTTTACATTCTTATATTTCTGAAATCCGGTTACATCTTACAGTTGCTTTTGGTTGTGATGTGTTTGTCCTTGTCTCTTCGTGCACAGAACTTGCAGAGTAGTTAGCAGCAGGCTTGGAAGAAAATCCCAGAGATAATGGTTTGAATACAAATGTTGGATCACCCAGGCTTTTGTAAAATAAATAAATTTATTTATTTATTTATTATTTTTGGCTGCGTTGGGTCTTCATTGCTGCGCACAGCTTTCTCTAGTTGCGGCGAGCGGGGCTACTCTTCGTTGCGGTGCATGGGCTTCTCATTGCAGTGGCTTCTCTTATTGCAGAGCTCGGGCTCTAGGCACGAGGGCTTCAGTAGTTGTGGCATGTGGGCTCAGTAGTTGTGGCTCGTGGGCCCTAGAACACAGGCTCAGTAGCTGTGGCAGAAGGTTTAGTTGTTCTGCGGCATGTGGGATCTTCCTGGACCAGGGCTTGGACCTGTGTCCCCTGCATTGGCAGGTGGATTCTTAACCACTGTGCCACCGGGGAAGCCCCCCACCCAGGCTTTTGATGGCACAGAGGATGATACTGTGTGGAAAAACAGTAATGACTGATTCAAAAGTGATTCAGAAGAGTTTGAGCCTGAGTGTGACCAGTTTATGCACCAATTTATTCATTTACCTTTTAAAAATTGTGCACAAGAGTAATACATGCTAAAAATCTAATTAATGGGGACTTCCCTGATGGTCCAGTGGCTCTATGCTCCCAATGCAGGGGGCCCGGGTTTGATCCCTGGTCAGGGAACTAGATCCCACATGCCACAGCTAAAGATCTCGCACACTACAACTAAAAGATCCAGCATGTCGCAACGAAGACCCGGCGCAGCCAAATAAATAAATAAATAAATATTTTAAAAAAATCTAACAAAGTTTAAAAGAGCTCTTTTAATAAGTATAAATAAAAATTGTATCAATAAGTGATAGGGTATTGTATCAATTTAAATGGCAGCATTTTTTCTTAGTGGAACATAATGTGACTTGCAATCAGTGGAGTTTTAGATATGATGAAAGTTGGAAGTAGCAGGTCAGGTGCTGTACCCTGGTCTTCTTCATTCATTCAGCAATCATTGTTTCTCAATCCAGTATTCTTTCAAATTAGAACTTGATGTAAATCATGAGAGGGAGAATTTTTTAAACAGAGTCATATGGAATTAAACTAAGGAGTAATAATGAAAGTTACCCACCACTTGGGTTAAGAACAGAAGTATTGAAGAATTTTTATGTGCCCTTTTCTTTGATTTGGTCTTTTTAGCCACACCCAAGTATATACGTATGAGAGGTGGTGAAGATGATGAGTGGTAAGGTAGCTGATCACAGCTACTGGAATGAGTACCAGCTTAGAGATATACAACCTGGGTACAAATCCTAGTTGTTAATCTTTATTAATTATGTGAATTTGGCCACAAGTAACCACAAGTTACTTAAACTTTAGTGAGCCTCATATTTCTTATCTGTAAAATAATGATAATTATAATACCTTATGGGGCTATTTTGATAATTAAAGTAATGCACATAAAAGCTTTCTTGCATAGTGTGTGGAACATAGTAGATGCTCAACAGATGCATGTGGACTGTAATTTTGTTAAGTAATTGAGAATATCTGTTCAGAAATTATGGTCTTTGACTTACTCATCCTGTAAAGAGTTAACCTGTGGGTTAAAAAATGTAATGAACCTCGAAGATAAACTGTTCAAGTAATACCAAAGAATTTTCTTCACTAAGTTCAGCAGCCTTAGGTACCTTCCATCTTTCTGTGTGTTGATAATGATTCTCCTTATGATTGCTGGATGGCATACACAGTTCCAAGCATGCTATTCTCGTACAACATGAGGTGGAAAAAAAGAAAGGTTTGCAGTTTCTCCTCACGCAAAATTTCCCTCTTTACCTTCCCTCCTTTCCTTCTACTAGGGAAGACAGTTTCTACCAGAAATTATCCCAGAAGACTTTCCCTTGTATCTCATTGGCTGAGTTTGCTTCATATGCCCCTGCAGCCTAGCTGCAAAGGAGGCTGGGAATGTGATTACCTTCTTGGAGAGGTGGTCTTTGCCAGTAAGAAATAGGTATTGGTTGCAGTAATATGGCTTTTCCACGTTACTGTTTGCCCTGTTTGCCACAGGGACCCATTTCTAATTTATTCCTAGTGTTTCCCATAAAAGTGTAAAAAGTGTGTTGACTTTAGATTATGAAAGATATAGCTAGAATTTCACTTGTCCCAAGCAGATTGGGAATAAGAGACTCCTTAGAAACCATTTGTATCCCCTCCTTTCAACTGCTTTTAAGTTCAGTGTCTTAGGTTGGGAGTAGGTTTTTGTATTTACCGTAGGTAATGGGCCAGTAGGCCAATGGCCTCTTAGGATTCTCCTGTTAAGAATACTTAAGAGTGTTTAAATATCTTGCCACTTCTGGTTTTCTGATAATTTGGGGAAATCGTGGTCTAAGGGCCCTCCAGGTAGTTTCATTTTTGCTGAACTCCTTTTACTTCTCAGGTGAAAGTGTTAATAAGTAGTAAAGCGGCTAAACTGAAAGCAGGGAAGGACAAATAAGAGCTAGAATTACTCCTAGAAATTGAGGATTGGCAATTCTGTCATGAAAGTGTAGAGAATGAAGCCTTTTACCTGAGGAGGCCTGTGGTGATAAGTTGATGTTTTTCTTTGTAAATTCTTCGAATGTTCATTTGAATCCCACAGATGCTGTCTGTTTTGTTGGTGTCAATCTTCAGGAATGATCTGATGCATAAGCAGGAGTTAGAAAGTCCGGTTTGTGCTGTTGGCTCTTCAGTGACTAATTTGGGAACTAGGCACAGAAATGCAACCCTCTAGTTTGTTCCATTGCTGCAGATTTCCTGTCATGTGTTGGTCAGGACTAACTTAATAGAATCTTAGCTGATATTTTTATTTCATTTTATTGTTTCCTCACAGTATTCCTTGGTCATGCTTTAACATTCCATTTGATCTCCTTTTTGGCATTCATGTATGAGTGTCTTGTCATCCAGATGTTTTCTGTTTTGTGAACTTTGAAATAATCCCAATTCAAAAAGAAAATGTTATTTCTGGTGTTATGTAAAGTGTTACCATGTCTGTGGTCCCACAGGAAACAACTGGGAATATATATCCCTTGATTATATTTTAGTGTTATTTGTTTTCCCCCCATTGGTGGCTGGAGAAGGGGGCGAGAGGCAGAGACTTTTTATTGTATACCCTTTTTGGTAAGTTTTGAATTTGGAACTATGTGAATATTATCTACTCTTAAAACTAAAATTAAATGATTCAGTATTGGTGAATATTTTATTGCTTGTCTGTTAAAGATAACATACTATAAGAATTTATATTAGTTGATGCTAAAATGTCATTTTTGGCTTTTAGTTAGTTTTTAGTGAAGTTATTTTCATCATTAATAGACTTTACAGTTTATTTCTAATATATACCAAGTATTAAGAATACTTAATTCACAAACTTCATAAAATGATTGGTCTCAAGCTGGTTGTTGTTCAGAGTTGGGGAAACAGGCTCTGTGTATTACTATGTTCTTTTCTTTGTGTGTTGTGGAATTGTTTTGTCTCCAAACAAGCAAACATATTGGGTGGTTAGATTGATGTCCAGCTCAAATTTTATTTTAGTTAACTTTATTCAAAGGTTTTATATCAAAGTCATCATTTAACATATTGTTTCTATGGTAAAATGTATTTTGCATTATTAGCCAACTTTCTCCATGGGGAATTCTTTCATCTGTTTTACTCTAGAGGTATTTTATATACTAGTTTTCTCAGCTATATTGACCTAATTGAATATTTTTGGTATTCCATTTGCTTCCCTTGCATTTTTAGCTATATCTTTCTATTTTTCAAGTGGTGTTTTAGGTGTTACACCATGCATCTTTAATCACTCATTGTACACCTTGAGTTAATATTATACCATGCCACATAAGACACTTACAACAGTCCAGTTCTAATTACTCCATCCCAGACTTTGTGCTGCATACTTTATAAACCTCATAGTACAATGTTAGTTTTGCTTTAAACACAGTCATCTTTTAAACAGATTAAGAGAAGGAAAAAAACTTTTATATTTACCAGTTTTGACTCTCTTCCCTTCTTGAGACCAATACATAGGTTTGAGTTTCCATCTGGTGTCATTTCCGTTTCAGTTGAAGAACTTTCTTCAGCATTTCTAGTGCAATTCTGCTGGTGGCAGTTCTCTTAGCTTTCACTTATCTGAAAGTGTCTTTATTTCACCCTCAGTTTTGGAAGATAATTTTTGCTGGATATAGAATTCTGGATTGACAATTGGTCACTCCATTATCCTCTGGCTTCATTGTTTCCGATGAGAAGTTAGTTATTATTTATATACTTGTCTTGTCCTCTTGTATCTAATGTGCTCCTCCCCCCCCCTTTCTGATGGCTTTTTTCCTCCTTTTTATTGTTTTTCTGCAGTTTGAATGTGATGTGACTAATGTAAGTACCTTTGTAATTATTTTTCTTGGGGGTTCATTTAACTTTTTGGATCCATAGGTGATGTTTTTCAACAAACCTGGGAAATTTGGGGCTATTATTTCTTCAACTATTTTTTTCTGCCCCACTCTCTCTTCTTTCCTTTTTGGACTCTAGTTACACGTGTGTTAAACTGTTTGATAATAATCTGTGTTCTTCAGATTGGATAATTTTTTAAAAATTAATTAATTTATGGCTGCATTGGGTCTTTGTTGCTGTGCACGAGCTTTTCTTTAGTTGCGGCGAGCGGGGGCTACTCTTTGTTGTGGTGCTTTCCCCCCTGATTATGAGTCACGTTTCCTGCTTATTTGCATATCTAATAATTTTTGATTATTTGGACATTGTGGATGACACAGTATAGGATGTTTCGATTGCGTCATCTTTCTTTAAGGAGTATTGAGTTTTGGGGTTCCACTGAAAGCCTGTGTGTCCAAGGTGTGCAGCATTATCTCCACTCTGGCTGAATTGGAATTCCAGTGTGTCCCAGCAGTGTGCAGTTTCTGGTATCTGTTCGGCTCTCAGGCCTGCAGTAGTGACTCTCCTAGGCCTCATGGAGTCTCACCCTGGCTTATGTGTGGCCTAATACTCAGGCAAGGATGCTCAGGGAACCCCCATGCAGATTGCTGGGGCCACCCCTTCTCATTGTTGTCTCCTCTCTAGTACCCTGTCCTACAAATTCTAGCTTCTTCAGTAGCCCAGAACTGTGATCTCTGCATCTCAATTCAGTGAGACCATCATGCTTGGCTTAGGCTCCACTTCCCTGTGATGGAGTTGGGAAAGTGTCTCGGGCAGAAAGCTGGAGCAGATGTGGTACACACTTCCTTTGCTGCCAGTTTCATACCTAAAAATAGTAGAGTCATATATTTTGTCTAGTTCTATAGATGTTACTTGAGGAGGGCTAGTCTGGTACCAGTTACTTCGTCATGGCTAGAAATGGAAGTCTACTTCTCAGATGTATTGGAAGAAGATATTTAACTGATTATGAATTTATATATATTTAATATCTACCTAATCTAAATTAATCCTTTGCTTTTGGATATATGAATTTGGATATTACCTATAAAAATGTATGTATTCTGTAGCACAAACATTTTTTAACAGCTTCATTAAGATATAATTTTTATAAAAAGGACACGCTATGTAAAAAAAAAAAGATATAATTGATATATTATGTAATGCACTTATATAAACTGTATAATTCATTGGCTTTTGGTATATTCACAGAGTTGTGCATCTATTACGACAGTCAATTTTAGAACATTTTCATTACGCTAAGAAGAACCCTGCACCCCTTAGCCATTACCCTTCCCTTTTCCCCCCATTTGCCCAGCCCTAGGCAGCCACTAATCTACTTTCTGTAGGTTTATTTGTTCTGGACATTTCATATAAATGGAATCATACAATATGTGGTCTGTTGAGACTGTCTTCTTTCACTTGGCATAAGGTTTTCAAGGTTCATCAGCATTTTAGCATCTATCAGTACTTTATTCCTTTTTATTGTTTGGATATACACTTTTTTTTTTTTTTTGCTTTTTACTGTAACATTTTAAAATTGAGATATAATTGACATATAACATTCTTTTCAATTTAGGTGTAGAACATAAAAATTTGATATATGCATATATTGCAAGTGATTGCAGTAAGTCTAGTTAACATCTATCACCACACAGTTACAAATTTTTTCTTGTGATGAGAACTTTTAAGAACTTTTACTCTCTTAGCAACTATCAAATATACAATACAGTCTTGCTAACTATAGTCACCATGCTGTACATTATATTCCCAGGACTGACTTATCTTATAACTGGAAGTATGTACCTTTTGACCCCCTTTACCCATTTCACCCACTCTCTGCCTCTGGCAACCACCAATCTGTTCACTGTATCTATGAGTTCAATTTTTTTTTTTTTCTTAAAGATTCTACATGTGAGTAAGATCTTGTCTTTCTCTGTCTGAATTATTTCACTAAGCAAAATGTCCTCAAGGTCCATCCATATTGTCACAAATGGCAGGATTTCCCTCTTTTTTTATGGCTGAATAATTTTCCTTTCTGTGTATTTTTGTGTATACATGTGCATATATCGATATACATATCACATTTTCTTTATCTGTTCATCCATCCATGGTCACTTAAATTGTTTCCATGTTTTGGCTATTGTAAACAATGCTGAGATGAACACAGGGATGCATATATCTCTTCAAGAGAGTGATTTTATTCCTTTTAGATACATACCTAGAAGTGGAATTGCTGGATTATGTGGTAATTCTATCTTTAATTATTTGAGGAAACTTCATACTGTTTTCCATAGTGGGTGTACCAGTTTGCATTCCCACCAACAGTGTACAAGGGTCCCCTTTCCTCCACACTCTCACCAAACACTTGTAATTTTTTTCCTTTTTGATAATAGGTATTCTAACAGGTGTGAAGTGGTATCTCATTGTGGTTTTGATTTACATTTCCCTGATGATTGGTGATGTTGAGGACCTTTCGCTTATCTGGCCATCTGTATGTCTTCTTTGGAAAATGTCTATTCAGATTCTCTACCCAGTTTTTGTTTTTTTTTAATGTTTATTTATTTATTTGGTTGTGCCAGGTCTTAGTTGTGGCTCACGGGCTTCTTAGTTGTGTCAGGCAGGCTCCTTAGTTGCGGCCCAAGGGCTCCTTAGTTGTGCATGCAAACTCTTAGTTGTGGCACACGTGTGGGATCTAGTTCCCTGACCAGGGATCGAACCCGGACCTCCTGCATTGGGAGCTCACAGTTTTATCCACTGCGCCACCAGGGAAGTCCCTCTGCCCATTTTTTAATTGAATTGTTTTCCTCTATTGAATTGTATGAGATCTTTATATATTTTGGATAATAGTCCCTTATCAGATATGATTTGCAAATATTTTCTATCATTCTGTAGGTTGCCTTTTCATTTTGTTGATGACTTCCTTTACTGTGCAGAAGATTGATGTAGTCTCACTTGTTTATTTTTGCTTTTTTGGCCTTTGCTTGTGCCATCTATAATGTAAAATATTAAAGATGATAGAAGGAGGGTGCCATTTTCTGGTCATTCCTTGAGTCAGGCTTTACTCATTATTATCATTAATAATAATAATAATAATAATCTAATTCAAGGAATGACCAGAGGGTGTCACTCAAGAATGACAGTTCTTGGGCTTCCCTGGTGGCGCAGCGGTTGAGAGTCCGCCTGCGATGCAGGGGACACGGGTTCGTGCCCCGGTCTGGGAAGATCCCACATGCTGCGGAGCGACTGGGCCCGTGAGCCATGGCCACTGAGCCTGCACTTCCGGAGCCTGTGCTCCGCAATGGGAGAGGCCACAACAGGGAGAGGCCCGCGTACGGCAAAAAAAAAAAAAAAAAAAAAAAAAAAGAATGACAGTTCTCATGTTTTCCTAACATATGTATCTGGATCTGTTGGCTTTTTAGCTATATTTCTTTGCATTATTATTTTTTGTGGCTGCCCTGGTGATTACAATATACATCCTTAATTATTTACTGTCTATGTGCAGTTAATATTTTACCACTTCAGATAAATTGTATAAGTGTTATATCCATCTAGGTCCATATCTACCCTTCTTTCCTTTATGCTAAAGTGATTATTTGTAGTATATCTACACACATTATAAACCCCACAAGACAATGTTACAATTTTTGCTTTAAACTGATACATGGTTTGTAAGTAAATTAAGAGGGAAAAGGCAAAAGTTCTAGAAGTCTTTTGTATTTACCCGGATATTTACCATTTTCAGTGCTTTCCATTCTTTTCTGGGGATTTGAGTTTCTATCTTGAATCATTTCCTTTCATCCTGGAGAACTTCCTTTAGCATACCTTTTTTTTTTTTCCTCCTTATAATTTTTTCAGCTTTACTGAGATATAATTGACATGTAACATTGTGTAAGTTTAAGGTGTAGATGTGTTAATTTGATACACATGTATTGTGAAATGATCACCACAGTAGCTTACTTAATACCTCCATCACCTCACATAATTACCATTTCTTTTTTGTGGTGAGAACATTTAAGATCTGCTCTCTTAGAAACTTTCAAGTATCCAATGCAGTATTGTTAACTATAATCACCAGGCTGTACATTAGGATCCCAGAACATTTCCTATAATGAAAGTTTGTATACTTTGACGAACATCTCCCCATTTCCCCCACCCCCCAGCCCCTGGCAACTACCATTCTACACTCTGTTTCTGTGCGTTTGGCTTTTTTAGATTCCACATATAAGTGAGATCATATACAGTATTTGTCTTTCTCTGTCTGACTTATTTCACTTAGCATAATGCTCTCAACGTCCATCCATGTTCTTGCAAATGGCAGGATTTCCTTCTTTCTCATGGCTCAATAATATTCCATTGTATATGTGTCATTCACATATATACATATGTATATATAATTCATATGTCATTCGTGTGTGTGTGTGTGTGTGTGTGTATATATATATATATATATATATATATATATACCGTGATTCTTTATCCATTAATTTGTTGACAGACACTTAGGTTGTTTCCATATCTTGGCTATTGTCAGTAATTCTCAGTGAACATGAAGTTGCAGATATCTCTTCGAGATAGTGATTTTGTTTGCTTCAGATATATATCCAGAAGTAGAATTGCTGGATCATTTGGTAGTTCTACTTTTAATTTTTTGAGGAACCTCCACACTGTTTTCCACAGTAACTATACAAATTTATATTCCCACCAACAGTCTACAAGGGTTCCCTTTTCTCCACATCCTTACCAACACTTGTTATCTCTTGTCTTTTTGGTGACAGCCATTCTAACAAGTGTGAAGTGGTATCTCATTGTGGTTTTGATTTGAATTTCCATTTAGTGTATCTTGAAGTTCAGGTCTGCTGATGACAGTTTTGTTTTATGTGAAAATTTCATTATTTAGTCTTCATTTTGAGGGTATAATTGCTGGGTAATGATTTCTGGCTTGACAATTTTCTTTTTTTTAATCTAAGTGTAGTTGGTTTTTACAATGTTATGTTAGTTTCTGGTGTACAGCAAAGTGATTCAGTTATATATATGCACACACACACGTGTGTGTGTGTGTATTCTTTTCAGATTATTTTCCATTACAGGTTATTCAGGATATTGAATATAGTTCCCTGTGCTATACAATAGGACCTTATTGTTTATGTATCTTATATGTAGTAGTGTGTATCTGTTACACTCCTATTTTATCCCTCCCACTGCCCCCCCCTTCCCCTTTGGTAACTCTGTTTTCTATGTCTGTGAATCTGTTTCTGTTTTGTAAATAAGTTCATTCATATCATTTTTTAGAATCTACATATAAGTGATATCATATGATATTTGTCTTTGTCTGACTTACTTCACTTAGTATGATAATCTCTAGGTCCATCCATTTTGCTGCAAATGACATTATTTCATACTTTTTAATGGCTGAGTAATATTCCATTGTATTTATATACTTCATCTTCTACATCCATTCGTCTGCTGATGGACATTTAGGTTGTTTTCATGACTTGGCTATTGTAGATAGTGCTGCTGTGAACACTGAGGTGCATGTACCTTTTCGAATTAAGAGTGTTCTCTGTATATATGCCCAGGAGTGGGATTGCTGGATCATATGGTAGCTTTATTTTTTGTTTTTTTTTGGAACCTCCATATAGTTTTCCATAGTGGCTGCACCAATTTACATTCCCACCAATAGTGTAGGAGGGTTCCCTTTTCTCCACACCTTCTCCAGCATTTATTATTTGTAGACTTTTTGGTGATGGCCATTCTGACCAGTGTGAGGTGATACCTTGTAGTTTTGATTTGCATTTCTCTAATAATTAGTGTTGTTGAGCATCTTTCCATGTGCCTGTTGGCCATCTGTATGTCTTCTTTGGAGAAATGTCTATTCAGCTCTTCTGCCCATTTTTTGATTGGGTTGTTTGTTTTTTTGATGTTGAGCTGTATGAGCTCTTTGTATATTTTGGAAGTTAAGCCCTTGCCGGTCACATCATTTGCAAATATTTTGTCCCATTCTATAGGTGGTCTTTTTATTTTGTTTTTGATTTCCTTTGCTGTGAGAAGCTTATAAATTTGTTTAGGCCCCACTTTTTTGGGTTTTTAAAAATATAATTCTGAATATACTCTATTTTTTAATAAATTTATTTATTTATTTGTATTTTTGGCTGTGTTGCATCTTCGTTGTGGTGTGCAGGCTTCTCATTGCAGTGGCTTCTCTTGCTGTGGACTATAGGCTCTAGGCACGCGGGCTTCAGTAGTTGTGGCATGCAGGCTCAGTAGTTGTGGCTCGTGGGCTCTAGAGTGCAGTCTCAGTAGTTGTGGCACACGGGTTTAGTTGCTCTGTGGCATGTGGGATCTTCCCAGACCAGGGCTCAAACCTGTGTCCCCTGCATTGGCAGGCGGATTCTTAACCACTGAGCCACCAGGGAAGTCCCCACTTGTTTATTTTTGCTTTTATTTCTGGGATATACCACGTTTCATTTATCCATTTATCAGTTGATGGACATTTGGGTTGTTTCACTTTTGGCTATTATGAATAATGCTTCTGTGAACATTCACGTACACATTTTTTTCCACGTACATGTGTTTTCCTTTCTTTTGGGTGATGCCTACATGTGGAATTGCTGGGGAATGTCTTAGCTCTATCTTTATTTTTGTTTGTTTACTATTTATTTACTGATTTGGCCACACAGCATGCGGGATCTTAGTTTCCTGACCAGGGATTGAACCTGTGCCCCCTGCAGTGGAAGTGTGGAGTCTTAACCACTGGACTGCCAGGGAAGTCCCTCTTTACTCTGTCTTTAAATGTTTAAGGAACTGCCAGACTGTTTACCAAAGGGACTGCACCATTTTATATTCCCACAAGCAATGTATTGTTCTGATTTCTCCATATTCTTGCCAACACTTGTTGTTGAACATTAATTATATCTCAGAGCCTCCCAGTACCTATGCATTCTGTCATCATCACCATCATCATCCCCGTTTTGTACATGAGGAGACCGAGGCTCAGATTGGTTAAGTGACTTGCCCAAGATCAGAGTACTAAGCAATTAAACATCTGGGTTTGAACATAGGTGTATGCCTGACTTTAAAGTTTAAGTTCTTTGTCCATTGAAAACTATTGGTATATGATATATATATCATTTGAAATCAAGGGAAATTTCATCGTATCTCCAAGCAGTGAGAGCACCTATGTAGATAGATATTTTCTCAGCCTTTATTAGCTTTTGGCAGGGATCCATTGAATATAGGAACATCTTTTCCCTGGTTTTGATAGCTGTACTGAGTTTTCTTGAAAATAGAAGACAGATGTCTTTCAGGATTATTTTAAATAACTGGGGCACAGCATTTTCAGTGCCCAGCATGTCTAGATATTTGGGAGGGAGTGTCTTGTTTCAAGAGTTACTACTTAGAATAGATACCAAAGAAGAGGTGTAAGATTCAGTGCCTTGCAGATCTTTCAGTCTGGCTGATTAGTACAGGATGGAAGAAGATCCACTGCCTGGAGTTTCATGTTTTTTCAGATGCAGGATTGTTGAAGGACTGTGTGAAAACTGGACTTTTAGAGATCTTTTGGCTCTTCCAATAATTATATCTGGGGTTTAGGTTGTATTTTGAGATGTTTCCATAGTCAAAAATGCCTTATCTATTTTTTTTTTTTTTTTTGGTTGTCGTTATAAGTTAAGACCAGGAAGTTTTGTGGTCTCAGGGCGAAGGATACATTTCTGAATAGAACTAAAGTCTTGCTATGCAGCAAGGTTTTTTCTGGCCACCTAATTATGTTTATTTTTAACCTTTTGGCAATGTACCTAAAATAAAGTATACTCCACAAATAGCTTAGAATCAGCTCATACTGGGTGGTAGAAATGTATATAATCTCATGATACTTTATATTAGTAAACTCACTTTAATAAAAAAAATTATTCTTTACATGTTTGAAACTAATAGGTTGCAGAAGTTATTGAAATTGCTTTTTATGTAGAAAATAGGTGCCTATTAGCTAATTATGTTGTTTCATTTTGTATAGCTGTGTGCATGAGGACAAATATTTTTCTGAGGAGAAAAGAATAATCGTAAATTTACTTACAGGAAAATAATTAGATTTTCAAAGTTTCATTAGTTTATAATAAATATGGAAGAATAATAGTAGCAAATTGTAAAACTTAAAATTTTTTAAATGACTTTGACAGTGGCCTATTTTGTTAATATAGCATCTTTTGACATTGATTTAGGTCTAGTCTTGATATATTAGTACACATGTATTAAAATTAAGTCTTCACACCTCCTATATGTTATACATCAGTATCGTTTTAAGGAAGGAGAAAGCAAGGAAAAAGATCTCAGAGATTAATTTTATGTAACTGGCAGACAGAAAACTGAAAGATTTATGATGTACTATCTTTTAAATGTACAGTGTAATTCAAGTATGAGGAATAAAATGTATCTTGCACTCATGATGTTTAAAGACAATGTAGTAAAAAATTATGTTAGCTTTTATTTGCATCCTATAGAAATAGCAAAAGTTTTCATTTGATTAAAATGTTTGATATTTGTTCCTTGCCATGATCTCAAAAGAATGTGTGTTCCATTTTAGTAAAAGATTATCTGACTAATGAATGTCTCCCACTCTTCCTGGCAAAGGAAGCTTGACATCTTAAATTGAGTCTTAAGCATGATATATCATAGATGAAAACATTTAGAGTCATGGTATTCAAAGGTGAACTTGATTATGGATCTCCCAACAAAATGATTCTGGCAACTTTGTTAATATTGATAAATCCTACTGGAAGATTATTTTTTTTTACTTAAAAATGCAGCTTTAGGTGGGTTTTTTTTTTTTAGCTTTTTTAAAAAAAGTTAATATTTATTTTTGGCTGCTTTGGGTCTTTGTTGCTGTGCGCAGGCTTTCTCTAGTTGCAGCGAGCAGGGGCTACTCTTTGTTGAGGTGTGTGGCCTTCTCATTGCGGGGGCTTCTCTTGTTGCAGAGCATGGGCTCTAGGCACGTGGGCTTCATTAGTTGCGGTGCGTGGGCTCAGTAGTCGCGGTGCATGGGCTCAGTAGTCGCGGTGCATGGGCTCAGTAGTTGTGGCGCACGGACTTATTTGCTCCGCGACATGTGGGATCTTCCCGGACCAGAGATCGAACCTGTGTCCCCCGCATTGGCAGGCGGATTCTTTTCTTTTTTTTTTTTTGTGGTATGCGGTCCTCTCACTGCTGTGGCCTCTCCCGCCGCGGAAAACAGGCTCCGGACGCGCAGGCTCAGCGGCCATGGCCCACGGGCCCAGCCACTCCGCGGCACGTGGGATCCTCCCGGACCGGGGCACGAACCCGTGTCCCCCGCATTGGCAGGCGGACTCTCAACCACTGCGCCGCCAGGGAAGTCCCTAGGTGGGATTTTTTAACCCTTTCTTTCCCAGGTCTTTTGTGTGTGTGTGTGTGCCATGAGATCAACACTTTTGAAAAATGAGAGGACATAGTAATCTTCTATCGTCATGCAGTTTTTACTGAATTGACCTAATACTGCTTAAAGGATGTTATGATAAAATGCATTAGAAGGTTTCTTGTGACTGTCTTCATCTTAGGGCCTATCCATGACAAACTTGGACTTCAGTTTCTTTGTGATAAAATTATCTGTTTTCAGGTAACTCATTTTGACAGCATTATTTCTCTTTATTTATAGTACATCAAGAGCTGAAAGGTAAAGGAGTTTAAAGATGCCCAATTAAAATAAGACAGTTGGAGCTTCCCTGGTGGCGCAGTGGTTGAGAGTCCGCCTGCCGATGCAGGGGACATGGGTTCGTGCCCCGGTCTGGGAGGATCCCACATGCTGCAGAGCGGCTGGGCCCGTGAGCCATGGCTGCTGAGCCTGCGCGTCTGGAGCCTGTGCTCCTCAACGGGAGAGGCCACAACAGTGAGAGGCTCGCGTACCGCAAAAAAAAATAAAATAAAATAAGTCAGTTGGTCAACACATGTAACTAGGGAAAAAGCAGCTGTATTTTAGACTGAGTTTAATCAGTCTGAGAGGTGGTGCTCCCCAACTCCTGTGGTGTTGGGAAGTAGGAGGAGGAAAGATAGTTATGTGATGAGGAAGATCATAGAGTTTTTCCAAATTTCTGAATGTTTCCATCACAATGTGATGATATTGCCTTTGAAATATTTTGAAT
This sequence comes from Pseudorca crassidens, assembly GCF_039906515.1. NCBI lineage: Eukaryota > Metazoa > Chordata > Mammalia > Artiodactyla > Delphinidae > Pseudorca > Pseudorca crassidens. Next base: position 51,835,104 of record NC_090304.1, on the reverse strand, counting down.
TCCCAGAATTAAACACAGCTTATTCAAATGTAGGTGATAACGCATTGTATAAGGAAGAATCCCCTGTGGACTTTGCAACATTACAGATGCTTGGCCCTACTCTTAAGATTCAGAGTTGGTTGATTTGGGGGAGTGATCTGGGCATGTATATTTTTAAAAGCATTGCAGATATTCACATTTGTAAGTAAAAATGAGAACTGGTGTTCTAGGAGTTATCACAGTTGTTTAATATGCATTTCAGATCTTCTTCCTGACCTTAGGCATTCTAGGAAATGTTGCCTTGGCTAAGAGATACTACAGGAGAGGTGGATTTCTAAGATGTATAAAATTATCAATTGGTTAATCAGCCTGAGTAGAATAACTGAGTAGATTATTTGTAGGTTGAAAATGTCAGCAAGGGACTTCCCGTGGGAAGGTCCAGTGGTTAAGACTCCCTGCCTCCACTGCAGGGGGCGCAGTTTCGATCCCTGGTTGGGGAACTAAGATCCTGCGTGTGGCGCGGTGCAGCCAAAAAAAAAGAAAATGTCAGCAAAATAATGGGTAACTTTTCACGTTTATTTTACTTTTAACACAGTCTTGTTGGATGAGTAAGAAGGTGGTGGTCTGGCTTGTTATTAAGTGTTTTTCTCCCTTCTTTTATTTGTATGTGATTTTTAAAACTACATCTATATATAAAAATTATTTTATTATTATTATTATTTTTGTTTTTGGTGGAACAAGGAAGGATGAATAGTTTTATAATTATAATTCTCTGATTCTCCAAGTGTGTTTCCTAGACTAGTAGTATCAGTACCAACTTGGAACTTGTTAGAAGTGCAGTTTCTCTGGCTTTATTCCTGTTGACTGAAAAAAAATGCACAGCATGAGATTTATGAGTTAAGTTTTATTTTGGGCAAAATTAGGATTATAGTCCGGGAGATAGCCTCTCAGATAGCTCTGAGGAACTGCTCTGAAGAGGTAAGTGGAGAGGTATGTGATTTTGGTGAAGGAGGATATATGTGTGCAATCAAGCACACATTTTGGCAGAAGGTTACTGCTAGTCACAAGAAGGTTGCTGTTAGTCACAAGAGGCAGATGTCTCTGTTAATGATTTTAGTACTTTTCTAGATATGAGAAGATGCAAGAAATTGGGCTCATAAAATCTCCTGAAATTATCTATTTTTTTCCAGTTTTTCCCAGAGAACAGAGTGCCTCATTCTTTATCTCCACCCTGAACTCCTTTCAGGGTGTGTGAAGGTCAGCAACTGAAGTGACTAGTGACCTAATCCTTGTAGAGGCAGAAGGCAAGTGATAATTTTTAGTTGGCATCCCAAACCTACTGAATCAGAAACTCTGGGAGTGGGACCCAGCAAGCCCTTTTAGGTGATTCTTATGAATGTTAAAGTTTGAGGACCACTGTTACAAATTATAACTGTTGTTTACAGTGGTGTTTTATTATTTACCTATCTAGTACTTAACTAATTCATTGTTAGAACTTCCAAAATTTTATTTTAGATAATGCTCCAGTATTTTTGTATACATACCTAAGGATGTAGACATTTTTTGGCCCTTAAAAATTACTAATATTTTGTTAAGACTTTAAGCTTTACAGGTTGCTTTTCTGTTTTTAAAATGCTCAAAAGTTTATTTCATTTAAATCTCAGCTACTCAAGAGGTAGGTATTATAATGCACTTCATATAGGTGAGAGAACCTAAGCCCAGAGAGATTCACTAATTTGTCCAAGATCACAATTTTTAATTTTTAAATATTTTATTAAAGTTATATATTTAGAATGCTTTAATCTCGGAAGCCTTTTCTGTACCCTTCTACTTGTTACTTTTTAGGTGTCCTTCCTCTGTACAAAGTTGAAATAATGGACTGTCTAGCTAAGTGGGACATAACAGAATAGTACTTGAAATATGAGGTGAGGGAGAAAATTACATTTACCAGAACTCCTTTCTGGGATAAATATGAGAGAAATAAGCAGAATTGGATAATCTTTTTGTTTGTGTGTGTGTGTGTGTGTGTGTGTGTGTGTGTGTGAGTGAGTGAGTGAGAGAGAGAGAGAGAGAGATTCCAAAGGGATATGTACTTAATTGCCTTTTAAAAAGATTGAGTAAAATTAAGTCTAGGAATAAGTTTCACTTAGTAGGATATGCAAGTTTGGCGCCAGAGCTAAGTTGCTGGCATAGGGAAGAGGGCTGAACTCTGTAACTAATGGCCCTTATTCACTGCCCTTCTTTTCAGCAGCATTCTGCCTCTTTTCTAAACAGACATTCAAAAACAACAACAAAATTGACTTGAGGAGGTGCCAGATTAGCTTGCTTGGGGAGCTTGTGCTTCTTACTCTGCCTTTGTGCTCCCATAACGTCCTATGCTTGTCACCGTTAGAGCACTCATCACATTGTATGTTAATCTTCTGTGTTTTGATTTTTTGTTTTTTGGGTTTTTTGGTACATTTTCCCCTCCAGTCTGTGAGCTTTTTGAGAGCAAGACTGTATCTTTTATCATTGTATATATTACAGCCTGGTATATAGATGCTGAAGAAATATTTCTTACTGAATGAGACATTGTTGGCCAAACAATGTTTAATAAATTTTAAAATATAATTTTTAAAATTGTTGTTAAACTCAAGTTTTATTTTCCTTTGTTTACATAAAGACCTCGTATGCACTATAGTACCTAATTTTCAGTGTTGCATGGTGGTTGATGTCCTTATTCACATCCTTGTATATTTATGTAACTATCTTTTTAGAATAAATTTGTAGAAGTAGAATTGATGGGTCAAACATTATCTACTGTTTAAATGATTGTTTATACTTGTTGCCATATTACCTGCCCCTACCCCCCACCCCCACTGTCTGTATAGATTTACTTATTTCCAGATGTGGGAACAGCATATATTGTCATTATTCTAATGTTCTAATATTGGTCATTCAAATAGGCAGAATAGTCTTATTTTTTATTTTTTTTGCGGTACGCTGGCCTCTCACTGTTTTGGCTTCTCCCGTTGCGGAGCACAGGCTCCGGACGCGCAGGCTCAGCGGTCATGGCTCACGGGCCCAGCCGCTCCGCGGCATGTGGGATCTTCCCAGACCGGGGCACGAACCCATGTCCCCTGCATTGGCAGGCTGACTCTCAACCACTGCGCCACCAGGGAAGCCCAGTCTTATTGTTTGAATCTGGATTTCTTTGGTTGTTAGCAAGGTCAGGTTTTTTCCTTCATATTGGACTGTTTCACATTACTTTACATTTTTTTGTTAATCATCTGTCCTGTCTTCCTCCATTTGGGCTGCTATAACAAAACGCCACAGATTGGGTAGATATAAACAGCAAAAATTTATTGCTTACAAAAAACCACAAATTATTGCTTACAGTCCCGCTTGCTGGGAAGTTCAAGATCAAGACACCAGCATGGTCGCGTTCTCCCATGAGGGCCCTTTTCCTGGTTTATAGCTGGCATCTTCTTGCTGTGTCCTCACAAGGCTGAGGGGCTAAGGATCTCTTTGGAGCCTCTTTTATATGGGCAGTAATTACGTTCGTGAGAACTCCACCCTCATACTTAAGTTCCTCCCTAAGGCCCACTGACTAATACCATCACATTGGATATTAAGATTCCAGCATAGGAATTTAGGGAGGATATAAATATGCACACTGTACCACGTCCTTAGCCTAATTTTCTGTTTGAATATTAGGAGTTTTAAGTATTTTAGGCTGTTCGCTTTGTTTCTTGCAAATACTTTCCCCCAGTTTGTTGTTTCTTTTTTAACTTTGACTTTTTTTAATCTAAAAATCAAAAGTCTAGGTTGGTACATACTCATGGGACACATGTGAAAAACCTAATGATACCAAAATTGAATATAAAGCTATAAAAATATTCTAGAAAGTACTTTAAAAAAATGATATTCCATTATTAGATAAAGTAGAATTGAAGTCTAATCATTAATAGGAATAAAGATACTTAAAGATAAATGGAACAATCCACCTGGAAGAACTAATAAGCATTAAGATTTATTCACTTAATAACATAAGAAAGCACAAATTATAAAATTGTAAGGAGAAACTGACAAATCTGTAGTCATAGTGGGAGATTTTTAACACCAAGCAAATTTTATAAGGTATGTAGCATATTTAAATTCCATAATTAATAAGCTTAGTTACATACATGTAGATTCTACCTAATATGGAGAATATATTTTCAAACACAAAAATTGATTATATAATTATTAGTTCATAAGGGAAGTATCAACAAATTCCATGAAAATTATATCATTTTTTTTCTTATTTTTTTAAATAATTTAATGCTGTGTTTCCTTTATTTATTTATTTGGCTGCACCAGGTCTTTGTTGCAGCACACAGGATCTTTTTTTTCAGTTGCGGCTCGCGGGATCTTTGTTGCGGCATGTGGGATCTTTTTAGTTGCGGCATGCAGGACCTTTAGTTGCAGCATGTGGGCTCTTAGTTGTGCTGTGGGATCTAGTTCCCTGACTAGGGATCGAACCTGGGCCCCCTGCATTTGGAGTGTGGAGTCTTAACCACCGGACCACCAGGGAAGTCCCAATATAATTATATAGATATAAAAATTGAGGCTTAAAGAGGTAAAGATACTTATCCAAAGCCAGGGTTAGAAAAACTCAGGTCTTCTGACTTCTAACTTGTTCGCCTTCTGCTTCCCTAGTGTATCTTTCTTTTGGAGGTCTTCTGCTGGGAAAGCGAGGTCAAAGAATAAAGAGTCTGGTATATTGTGGGGGCAAATGGTGCTGTTTTATGTGGAGGGTATACTGTAGACTGTGGAAGGGAAGGTGATGAAGTAGGGAGAGAATGCAAAATTGATTATTATCCTGTTTCATTGTCCTTGTTCTCTTTATCTTTGGCTTCATTTCTATCACCAATCTTTACAACATATTATTTATTGTGAAAAAAAAAAGTCTTAGATAAAAGTGGTTCTAGGTTCTCTTCCCAGTTTTTCCCCCTACCTAACCAGAGCTACATATTAACAATTTTGTGTGTCTTTTAATTGCTCTGATCTGTATTTTCGTCATTTATGGAATGGAAATAACCTTTTCTTCTTACTTCACAGGGTTGTTGTGAAGGGCCGATGGGATAAGATGGGAAAGGACTTTGAAAAACTTGAAGTGCTTTACTAACAGGGTGGATTATTGTTTGCACACAAGAGTCTCTGTGGCTCAGTCCATTGCTAGGCTGCTTCTAAATTAATGTATTCTATTCAAATGCAATGAAACTGTGTTGTATAATTTGGTATTTCACCATTTAGTGTTCTAGCTCTCTTGCTTTATGTTAGTAAGTTTGAACTGTCTTTTCTAATTAGCAGAGGAGAATTAGGTGGTAATACCTTGAGTGTTATTTAATTGTACCAGGTGTAAAGAATACCAGGTGGCAGGCCAAGTGAGCTGGACTGGAATTATACTGTTAGCTACTAGCGCTCATATTATAGCTTGCATTTAAGTTCTCTGCGCAGTGGGGAAGTGTGATTGTCTAGTCCTTGGGAGCTGTTTAAAGGTTTTAATAACAGAAAACATTTCTTTGCATTTTTGTCTTAACAGTAGTATTTACTGGGACCTTAGGCACCTTGTTCCAGGTATTACAAAAGTAAAGGGTATAGGAATGCTTTTCAAAAATTTAAAGACTTACGAACCTCTGGAGGAGGGTTTACTTGATTCTCGGGATTCTTAGAGGAATAGTATGTCAGATAAGTGTGGCTTATTATAATTAGATTTTATGACTATCTAAAATAAATTTACATACATTTAAAATGACATGAAGAATGATGATGTTAACAAGCCCCTTCTCCTTTTTTGGGCATTTCTTAACTTTTTTCTTGAAAAGCGTATTTTTTTTTCATTTGACAGTAATCTATATTTTATGTTCAGATTTTATATAGGTTCATTTCAATTTAATTGAGCATCTATGTTCCAGACATCAAACTTAATGCTTGGGGATGTATAGATGTGTAAGAGACATAAATGTAGGTATTTTCAATGTAACATAGTTAGCAGTAAGAGAGATATTTGGTTTGGGAGTGTGAAAGACAGATACTTGGTCCAGCATAGAGTTTCAGGCAATGATCTCTGAAGAGATGATACTTAACCTAAGTCTAATCAAATCTTATAGAAGTGGAAGCAGGTTAAGTTTTCAGCAGCGATAAAAATTTTTTTGTCAATCTTTTGCAGATTCTGAAGTAGTGGTACTTAAAAGGATGGTAGTTGTTATTTATCATTTTTATTTTTTCCTCAATTTTATTGAGGTATAATTTACAAAGAGTAAAACTCATCCATTTAAAAGTGTATGTCATTTGAAACATTTTAGTTTGTATGTAGTTGAGTTATCAAGGCCACTGCTTAAGATATAGAACATCTCTACCATCCTGAAATGTTTCTTTGTACCCTTCGATGCCCCAGCCTTAGAGGGCTACTGATCTACTTTCTGTCATTATAGTTTTCTTTCTTAGAATTTCATATAAATGGAATCATACAGTGGGTATTTTGTATTTGACATCTTTTATTTAGTGTAATTTGTTTTTTAGTGCAGTGTTTTTGAGATTCAAGGATTTTTTCAGTGTTCCATTTCCACACACATCTTCTTGGACACTATTTTGATTCATTGAGCTGTATGTCTATCCTTAAGCCACTACCCCACTGTTTTGATAAGTATAGCTTTTTAGTAAGTCTTGAAATCAGGTAGTGTAAGTCTTCCAATCGTGTTCTTCTTTTTCAGAGTTGTTTTAGCTATTTTAGATTTAAAATTTTTCAGTATAAGTTTTTATCATTAACTTGTCAGTTTCTTCAAAAAGCCTGTTAGGATTTTAATTGGGATTGCATTGAATCTATAGTACAATTTGGGGAGAATTGTCGTTTTAATAATATTGAGTCTTCCAATCTATTATTATTTAATTTATTTAATTTCTTTTTGTGGTGTTTTGTAGTTTTCACTATACAGGTATTCCATATCTTTTGTTACATTTATTCCTAAATATATATATATTTTTGATTTGTGTGTAAGTGGAACATTGAAAAATTCATTTTCTAGTTGTTTATTGCTGATATGGAAGGGAAATTAATACTGAGTATCAGCTTATATCCTGTGACCTTGCTAAATTTATTTACTATTTTAGTAGCTTTTTTGTAGATTCCTTACTATTTTCCTGTACCTGATCATGACATCTGAAAATAAAAATAGTTTTCCTTTTTCCTTTCCAGTTTTTTTTTTTTTTTTGCGGTACGCGGGCCTCTCACTGTTGTGGCCTTTCCCGTTGCGGAGCACAGGCTCCGGACGCGCAGGCCCAGCGGCCATGGCTCACGGGCCCAGCTGCTCCGCGGCATGTGGGATCTTTCTGGACCGGGGCACGAACCTGTGTCCCCTGTATCGGCAGGCGGACTCTCAACCACTGCGCCACCAGGGAAGCCCCCTTTCCAGTTTTTATGCCTCAGTGCTTTTTCTTGCCCTTTTGTACTCTCTAGGACTTCCAATACAATAGTGAATGGAAGTGGTAAGAGTGGATATCCTTGCTTTCTGTCTCCGTGCTTTCTTCCTAATCTTAGGTAAAAAACATTGAGCCTTTCATTGTTGCATATGTTTTAGCTGTAGATTTTCCATAGATGCCCTTAAACCAGGCCTATGGAGTTTTTTATTCCTCGCTTCTTGAGGGTTTTATTTAAGCCATGGTATTGGATTTTGTTTGTTTGGTTTTTTTCCAGCCATATTGAGATACAATTGACATATAACATTGTGTAAGTTTAAGTTATACAACAGTGATGATTTGATACATGTATTGCAAAATGATTACCACGATAAGGTGAGTTTAAGACATCCATTGCATCACATAATGACTTTTTGTGTGTGTGTGTTGAGAACATTTAAGGTCTACTTTCTTAGCAACTTTCAATATACAATACAGTATTGTTAATATTAATCACCATGCTGTACATTAGATCTCTACAACTTATAACTTATTTGTACTGTTTGACCAACATCTCCCCATTTTCCCCAGCCCCTGGCAACCTCTGGTCTAGTCTCTGTTTCTATGATTTCAGCTTTTTGAGATTCCACATATAAATGAGATGATACAGTATTTGTCTTCTCAGGTTTATTTCACTTAGCACAATGTCTTCAAGGTCTATACGTGATGTTAAAAATGGCAAGATTTCCTTCTTTTTTTATGGATGAGTTTATATATCTGTATACCTATCCAAATCCCTATCTATCTATCTCTCTCTCACATTTTCTTTATTCTTTCATCTGTTAATGAACACTTAGTTTGCTTCCATGTTTTGGCTGTTGTGAATAATGCTATGGTGAACGAATATGGGCCTACAGATATCCCTTTGAGATAGTGATTTCTTTTCCTTCAGATATATATTCAGAAGTGGGATCATATGAATCATACAGTAGTGTTGAGTTTTTTGAAAAACCTCTGTACTGTATTCCATAATGGCCATACCAGTTTACATTCCCACTGGCAGTGCACAGGGGTTCCCTTTTCTCCACATTGGCCAACACTTATTTCTTTTCTTTTTGGTAGTAACCATTTTAACAGGCGTGAAGTAATATCTCATTGTGGTTTTGATTTGCATTTCCTTGATGATTGGTGATGTGAGCACCTTTTATTGTATCTGTTGGAAATTTGTATGTTTTCTTTGGAAACTTTCCTTTCAGGTCTTTGACCCATTTTTAATTGCATTATTATTATTTTTTGCTGTTGTATAATTTTCTTATATATTTTGAATATTAATGCCTTATCAAAATGTGGTTCGCAAACATTTTCTCCCAATTCATAGCCTTTTCATTTTGTTGATTGTTTCTTCTGCTGTGTAGAATCTTTTTAGTTTTGATGTATTCCCACCTTTTTTTGGTTTTTTTCTTTTTGTGTTTGTTGCTTGTGCTTCTGTCTCGTATCCAAAAAATTGTTGCCAAGACCAGTGTCAAAGAGCTTTTGCCCTGTGTTTTCTTATAGGAGTTTTATGATTTCAGGTCTTACCTTTAAGTTTTTCATCCATTTCAAGTTAAGTTTTGTGAGTCATGTAAGATAGGAGTCTGATTTCACTCTTTTGATATTCCTTTTTTTATATTCTTTTCCATGATGGTTTATCACAGGATATTGAATATAGTTCCCTGTGCTTTACAGTAGGACCTTGTTGTTTATCCATCCTATATATAATAGTTTACATCTGCTAATCCCAAACTCACGGTCCTTCCCTCCCCCACCCCCCTCCCTCGTGGCAACCACAAGTCTGTTCTCTATGTCTGTGAGTCTGTTTCTGTTTTTGTTGTTGTTTGTTTTTAATATTTATTTATTTGGCTGTGCTGGGTCTTAGTTGCAGCACACGGGATCTTTGTTGCCGCATGTGGGATCTTTAGTTGCAGCATGCATGATCTTTCAGTTGTGGCATGTGAGCTCTTAGTGTGGCATGCGGGATCTAGTTCCCTGACAGGAATCGAACACGGGCCCCCTGCATTGGGAACATGGAGCCTCAACCACTGGACCACCAGGGAAGTCCCTCTGTTTTGTAGATAGGTTCATTTGTGCCGTATTTTAGCTTCCACATATAAGTGATATCATATGGTATTTGTCTTTCTGTTTCTAACTTACTTCACTTAGTATGATAATCTTTAGTTGCATCCATGTTGCTGCAAACAGCATTATTTCATTCTTTTTTATGGCTGAGTAGTATTCCATTGTATATGTGTACCACGTCTTCTTTATCCATTCGTCTGTTGATGGACATTTAGGTTGTTCCCATCCAATTTTATTCTCTTGTATGTGGATATTCAGTTTTTCCAGCACCATTTATTGAAGAGACTATCCTTTCCTCACTGTGTATTCTTGTCTCCCTTGTCAAATATTAGTTGACTGATTATGTATGGGTTTATTTCTCGGCTCTCTGTTCTGTTCCATTGGTTTATATGTCTTTTTTAATGCCAGTACCATCCTGTTTTGATTACTGTGGCTTTGTAATATAGTTTGAAATCAGGACATGTGATACCTCTGAGTTTTGTTCTTTGTCAGAATTGCTTTGGCTATTCAGGGTCTTTTGAGTTTCCATATGAATTTTGGGGTTGTTTTTTCTATTTCTGTGAAAAATGCCATTGGAATTTTGATTTGCATTGAATTTATAGGCTTTGTGTAGTATGGACATTTTAACAATATTAATTCCTCCCATCCATGAACATGAGCTTTCTTTCCATTTATTTGTATCTTCAGTTTCTTGCATGAATATCTTAAGTTTTCAGTGTTCATCTTTCACCTCCTTGGTTAAGTTCATAATGTTGAATTTTGTCAAATATTTTTTCTGCATCTATGGGAATGATCATCTGGCTTTTCTCCTTTATTCTGTGGTGAGTTACATTGATTAATTTTTCAGTGTTGAACCATGCTCTGATAAACCCCATTTGGTCATTATGTATTATCCTTTTTATATAATGCTGGATTTGATTTGCTAATATTTGTTAAGGGCTTTCACATCTATGTTTGTAGGGATATTGGCTGTAGGATTTTTTTGTTGCTGGTTGTTGTTGGTTTTTGGTGATGTCTTTTCAAGTTTTGGTGTAGTGGTGATATTGGTCTCATAAAATGAGTTGGTAAGTGTTCCTTTTTTTCTCTGCTTTCTGGAAGAGTTTATGTATGGTGGTATTCTTTCTTTCTTGAACGTTTGCTAGAATTAACCAGTGAAGCCATCTGGGCCTGGAGTTTTTGTTTTTGTTTTTTGAGAGATGAGTCTTTAATTACAAATTCCACTTTTTTTTTTTTTTTTTGCAGTACGTGGGCCTCTCACTGTTGTGGCCTCTCCCGTTGCGGAGCACAGGCTCCGGACGCGCAGGCTCAGTGGCCATGGCTCACGGGCCCAGCCGCTCCTCGGCATGTGGGATCTTCCCGGACCGGGGCACGAACCCGTGTCCCCTGCATCGGCAGGCGGACTCTCAACCACTGCGCCACCAGGGAAGCCCTACAAATTCCACTTTTTAAATTGTTGTAGGGCTTCTCATACTTTCTATTTGTCTCCTTCAAGGAATTTGTCCATTTCATCTAGATTGCCAAATTTTTGGAGCATGTCTGTGGGTTCTTTGCACTTCCTGTGGATTTCCCATGGCTGACCTTGTACTTCTTGGATCCGTGTAGTCATTTTTTTTTCTGGCTGCATACTGCTTCTGTAGCTCCTAGGAATTCTGGGGTTCACCTCTTGCATCTATTTTTAAGACCCATTGACACACCAGGTGACCCTGTTCTATGATACCTGACAATTTATATGCTGACATTCACTCTCACTTTTGGGCCCACATATATTCACAGAAAACATCAATAATTTTTTTAAAATTAAAATTGAAGTAAAATTAACATAAAGTTTACCGTTTTAACCATTTTAAAATATACAATTCAGTGGCTGCCAGTACATTCACAGTGCTATATAACCATCACCACTATCTAATTCTAAACCACTTTTATCACCCCCAAAAGCAACTAATTAAGCTGTCATTCACCATGTTACCCCTCCCCTAAGTCCCTGACAATGACTAATCTGCTTTCTATTTCTATTGATTTTCCTACTCTGGACATTTCATATAAGTGGAATCATACTGTATGAGGCTGTAAAGGTTAATTTTATATGTTGGCTGGGCTGTGGTGCCCAGATTTGTGTCAAACATTATTCTGAATGTTTCTCTGAGGGTGTTTTTGTGTGAGGTTAGCATTTAAATCAGTAGATTTTAAGTAAAGCAGATTGCTCACCATAATATGGGTGGGCCTCATCTAGTCAGTTGAAGACCTGACTAGAACAAAAGACTGGTCTCCTGAGTAAGAGGGAATTCTGCAGGAGATGGCCTTTGGACTTGAACTGCATTATCATCTTTTTCCTAGGTCTCCATTCTGGTGCCCTTCAACTTAAATTGCAGCATCAGCTTTTCTCTAGGTCTTCACCCTATTATCCCACCCTGCAAAATTTAGACTTAACACCTCTATAATTCCATGAGCAAATTCCTTAAAATAAACGTCTTTTTATACATCTACACATGGTACTGGTTCTGTTTCTCTGGAGAACCATACTAACACAGTGGCCTTTTGTGACTGACTACTTTCACTTAGCATAGTGTTTTTGAGGTTCATCCATGTTGTAATATATGTCAGTATTTATTAGTTTTTATGGATGAATAATATTTTATTTTATGGATATACCATATTTTGTTTATCCATTGGTCTCTTGATGGACATTTGGGTCATTTCCACTTTTTGGCTGTTATGAATAATTCTGGCATGAACTTTTGTCTACAAATTTTTGTTTTAACATCTATTTTCAGTTTTTTGAGTGTATACTGAGGAGTGGAATTATTGCAGTATATAGTAATTTTATGTTTAGTTTTTTGAGGAAGTACCGAGTACAACAGTTTTGCACAACAGGTGTACCATTTTACATTCTTACCAGTGGTGTATAGGGGTTCTTGTTTCTCCACATCCTGGTCAATATTTGCTCTTTTCCATTTTGTTTTTGTTTGTTTATGTTATAATCATCCTAATGGGCGTGAAGTGATATCTCATTGTGGTTTTGATTTGCATTTCCCTAACAAGTAATGTTGTTGGACATCTTGTCATATGGTTATTGGCTAGTTGTATATCTTCTTTGGACAAATGTCTGTTTAATACTTTTGCCCATTTTTAAATTGGACTGCTTGTCTCTTTGTTGTAGATTTGTAAGAGTTCTTGATATATTCTGGTTATTATACCCTTATTAGATATATGATTTGCAAATATTATTCCATTCTGTTGTCTTTTCATATTATTTATAAGTTCCTTTGATGCACAAACATTTTTAATTTTGATGAAGTTGATTTTACATATTTATTCTTTTGTTGATTGTGTTTTTGGTGTTCCATTTAATAATCTGTTGCCAAATTCAAGGTAAAGAAGTTACATTCCTATGCTTTCTTTTAAGAGTTTTATAGTTTTAGCTATTACATTTAAGTCTTTGATCCATTTTAAATTTTATGTTTGGAATGAGATAGGGGTCCAACTTCTTTCTTTTGTGTGTGCAGATCCAGTTGTCCTGGCACCATTTGTTTTTTTGTTTTTTTTGCGGTACACGGGCCTCTCACTGTTGCGGCCTCTCCCGTTGCGGGGCACAGGCTCCGGACGTGCAGGCCCAGTGGCCATGGCTCACAGGCCCAGCCACTCTGCGGCATGCGGGATCCTCCCGGACCAGGGCACGAACCTGCATCCCCTGCATCGGCAGGCGGACTCTCAACCACTGTGCCACCAGAGAAGCCATCCTGGCACCATTTGTTGAAGAGACTATTCCGCCTCTAATGGTCTTGGCATCCTTGTTGATAATCAGTTGGCCGTAGATGTTTGAGTTGGTGTCTGGACTATCAATTCCATTGAAAAATACTGTAAATCAACAGACATATACAGAACACTCCACCCAACAAAGCAGAATATACATTTTTCTCAAGTGCACATATCTCAAGGGTAGACCATAAGTTGGGGAATAAACAACTATCAATACATTAGAAAATACCAAAATCATGCAAAATATCTTTTCTGATCACAATGGAATGACGCTATAGAAATCAACAGAAGGAAAACTGAAAAATTTGCAAATATGTGGAGGCTAAACACTGTAATCTTGAACAATGAGTGGGTTAAAAGAAATCACTAGGAAAATTAGAAAATAGTTTGAGAGGGATGAAAACAAAAACACGACATAACAAAACTTACGATATGCAGTGAAAGTGCTTGGGAAATTTATAGCTCTAAACACTTACATTAAAAATGAAGAAAGATCTCATATTAACCTAACTTTACACCTAAGGAACTAGAAAAAGGGCAAGCCGAAACCAAAGCTAGCAGAAGGAAGAAAATAATAAAGATTATATTAGAGATAAACAAAACAGAGAATAGCAGGACAATAGAATCAATGAAACCAAAGTGGGTTCTTTGAAGAGATCAACACATTGACAAACCTTTAGCTAGTGTTAGAAAAACAGAAGATGACAATAAATAAAATCAGAAGTGAAAGTGGGGACGTTACATCCTGTTCTACTGAAATAAAAAGGATTATAGGAGAGTACTGTGAGCAGTTGTACACCAACAAATTGGATAACCTAGACGAAATGGATAAATTCCCAGAAACACACAAATTACTAAAACTGAATCAAAAAGAAATAGAAATGCTCAACAGACTTTCGACAAGTAAAGAGATTGAATTAGTAATCAAAAAATCTTCCAACAAAGACAAGTCTAGGACTAAAATTCACGGTTGAATTTTACCTTATGGTTAAAGAAGAACTAACATCAATACTTTTCAGAATCTTCAAAAAAATAGAAAATGAGGGAACACTGCTAACTCATTCTATGATGTCCTTATTACCTTGATAACCAAAGTCAAAGATACCACAAGAAGCTACAGATCAGTATCCCTTATGAACATTGATACAGAAATCCTCAACAAAATACTAGTACACTGAATCCAACAACACATTAAAAGGATTATACACTATGACAAAGTGAAATTCATTCCAGGAATGCAAAAGTTCAATATAAGAAAATCAAGGAATGAAATATACCATATTAATAGAATGAAGGGGGAAAAAAACCCATTAATAGCATGAAGGGGACAAAATTCAATACCCTTTCATGATAAAAACACTCAAACTAGGAATTGAAGGAAACTTCTTTAATAATCCTGTTTTTTTAAATATTTCCTTATTTAGTTGGTTGCTGTGGGTCGTAGTTGTGGCAGGTGAGCTCCTTAGTTGTAGGATATGAACTCTTAGTTGTAGCATGCCTGTGGGATCTAGTTCCCTGACCAGGAATCAAACCCGGGCCCCCTGCCTGTGGGGCTTGGAGTCTTAACCACTGCTCCACCAGGGAAGTCCCCTGAAGGAAACTTCCTTAACATGATAAAGGACACATATGAAAAGCCTACAAGTTAACATTATACTCAGTGGTGAAAGACTAAAAGCTTTCCCCCAAAAGGAACAAGGCAGGATGCCCACTTCACTACTGCTATTTTCTTGTGACTTTGACATTCTATAATTCTATCTCGAAGTGGTATTTGCTTCATTAGGGTTTTTGTTTGTTTGTTCATTTTTGTTTTTAAGTTTTAAAAATTCATCTGCTCCATGGCAGCATTTTTCTCATGAGGGTCCTTCAGCTACTCGGTTTTTCCTGTGCTGTTTTTTCTTCTTTTTAAAATTTTGTATTTGCATAGATCTATTCTTACTCCTTTTGGGGTTATTTTTGAATGAAGAGGGTTTTTCTTGTACAACTTTTTAGGATACCAGAAGTAGGTATCTTAGGGTAGCTACAGTCTTCAAATTTACAGTAATTTTCTCTATGACCAGGGTTGAGTTGTATGAGTTTATTTTCTTTCTCCTCAGCCAGAGAAGATGGCTGCTGCAGGGCCGTTCATAGTGCAGGCTGTCTCACTATTTTTCTTTTTTGCCATACCAAGCAGCCTAATTTCTGCCAGTGTAGATTGTTTGTGTGATTTCTAATTTAGTACTTTCTCCTCTGTTTCTTCAAACTGAGCAGCAAACAAAGGTCCCTCTACCAGCACATGTCCCCTGTCTTTTTGTTTGTTTGTTTTGTTTTTTGTGGTATGTGGGCCTCTCACTGTTGTGGCCTCTCCCCTTGCGGAGCACAGGCTCCAGATGCACAGGCTCAGCGGCCATGGCTCACGGGCCCAGCCGCTCCGCGGCATGTGGGATCTTCCCAGACTGGGGCACGAACCCATGTCCCCTGCATCGGCAGGCGGACTCTCAACCACTGCGCCACCAGGGAAGTCCTGTCCACTGTTTCTGTTGTTGTGAATGTGGTTTAAATTTTATACCTCAGAAAGCTGCAGTTGAAGAAATGTACTCCCCCCACCCCTTTGAGTTTTGGAACCTCATGCCTTATATCTACCCTCCTCCAATTTAATTGTCTCTCCTTAGGTCTCTCTTCCACTTACATTTCTTATGTTTACTAGTTTTATTGGAGATCATGTTTGCGTTTATGTTTTTTATTCTGTTTGTTGCTTTTGGGTAATTTCTGAGAGAAGGGAGATTCTGACTTTGCTCTGTTATCTATTACCAGAAGTACTTAAAATGTAATTTTTTGTTAGTGCTTTACATATTCAGCTAGTCAAAATATTTTAACTGGATTAAATTTCATAATTATAAACTGTAGATGTGATATTTTCACTTAGCTAACAAATACTTTTCTAGTATTTACTATGTGCCAAGGCTGTTCTAAGTGCTTTATCAATATGTACTCATAATTCTATGAGGTAGATTTTTTTTTATTCTTATTTAATTGATCGGAAACTGAAGCATGGTAAGGAAAATTAACTTGCCCAAGGTTACCTAATGAATAAGAAATAAGAATGAACACTTTCTACCTTTCATTCTATGCCTGTAGCATTTGTGGGTCTTGGCATCATTTGATTATACCTTATGCTAGTGAATCCCTTGAGAGCAGAGTCCATGCCTCATTCATTTTTATATTCCCAGTGCATATTTAGTAGAATACCTGAAATTCAGAAGATACTCAATGAATGTTGTTGGTGAATTAATATTTTTTATTAGGAGCCAAGTAATCTTCTCTCTGTCAGACTTATATAGCTTCAGTTGTTTGTTCTACTTGCCTTGTTTAAAAATTTTTATTTTTTGTTATTCTCATGTCATCATTTTAATGCTATTGCCATATTTGTGTTAATAACACCTCTAAAAACAGCTGTTGTATTCCAGGGCAAAATTATAAAGGTTTCCTTATGAAAGAGTTGTCAGTGTCCTGATAATATAAGTACTAGTACCCTTACCCCAGTTTGCTATCCGTGCTAACAGATTATTTTTTATATTCTGATATTAGTTTTTCTTTTTTTTTTAAATAAATTTATTTATTTTATTTATTTATTTTTGTCTGCGTTGCTGTGCGTGGGCTCTCTCTAGTTGCGGTGAGCGGGGGCTACTCTTCGTTGCGGCGCATGGGCCTCTCATTGCGGTGGCTTCTCCTGTTGCGGAGCACGGGCTCTAGGCGCACGGGCCTGGGTAGCTGCAGCACGCGGGCTCAGTAGCTGTGGCGCACGGGCTCAGCTGCTCCGTGGCACGTGGGATCTTCCCGGACCAGGGCCCGAACCCGTGTCCCTTGCATTGGCAGGCGGATTCCTAACCACTGCACCACCGGGGAAGCCCGATATTAGTTATTTTTAAACAGTGTCATTTGTAAAATAAGAGGTCAGCGAACTCAGAGTAGTAAAAATGTGGTGGTCATCTTGTAGTTCATTTGTTTTTATTGCTGAGTTTTATTCCACTGTAAGAATATGTCACTGTTTGTTGATCTATTATCCCACTGGCGGGCACTGGGAC
Organism: Pseudorca crassidens; assembly: GCF_039906515.1. Lineage (NCBI taxonomy): Eukaryota > Metazoa > Chordata > Mammalia > Artiodactyla > Delphinidae > Pseudorca > Pseudorca crassidens. The sequence continues at coordinate 51,817,771 of NC_090304.1, read as the reverse complement.
TGTTTCCTGTTTTGGGCTATTTATGAATAAAAGTGCTATGAATATTCTCGTCAAGTGTTTTTGTGGAGATTTGTTATCATTTCTCTTGGTAAATGCCTAGTATTAGAATTTATGTCAAGATAGATGTATGTTTAGTTACATAAGAAATACCAGATTTTTTTCCCCAAGTGGTTGTACCATTTTACATTCCCATGGACTACATGTTAGAGTTTCATTGCTCTGTACCCTCACTGATATTTATAATTATCAGTATTTTTAATTTTAGCCATTCTGGTGGGTGTGTTTATTTTTAATATTCATCATTATGGGTTTGATATCCCATCTCCACTACCAGCATTAATAATTTGAATGTTCTTTGGTGTTCTGCTTATCCTGGTGATGAATTACAGAGTTAGGGAGTTCCCAAGACAACTCTCACTCCAGATACCAACTGCAAGTTTGGAGGCCTCCAAGACCACTCTCACTTCTGTCATGACTTGCAAGATCGTGGTCCCCAAGACTAACCTTGGATTTGATAATTTGCTAGAAGAACTCACTGAAAATTTACTTAAAATTATGGTTTATTATAGTGAAAGGATATATTTTAAAATTAGCCAAGGGAAGAGGTGTATTTGGTCAGTTAGATAGATTGACTGCTCATGTGGCTGACCTTGGTCTCCAGCTCCTTCAGAAGTTCAGCTGATACCACATGCGCCCCGGTCCCCCGCCCCCCCCCCCCCAATAAATCGCGTTGTTAGCATTTTCTATCTGGCATGGCCTAAGGGTCCCAGGTAAACAAAAACACTCTTATCAGGCATGACATTCCAAAGGTTTAGAGATTACCTCCCAAAGCCAAGGGCAAAGGCCAGACCTCTCTTTGGGCAAGGCTAAACCTTTATTACACACCTTTATACCTTCCTTGGTTGTTTTTTATTTTTCTTTCATTAATTTTCTAAATATTTTTGTGACTTTTTAATGAAAATTTCAAACATACAACAAGGTTGAAAGAATTTTACAGTAAACACCCATCATCCAAACCTAAATTCTACTGTTAATATTGTACTGTGCAGTATACTCGCTTTGTCACTTATCTATGCATTTACCCATCCTCTATCCACCAGCAATCCACCTTATTTTTAAAATTTATTTCAAAGTAATTGTACACATTACCAGGCTTTTCCGTAAATAATTCAGCATGCAGATCATTAGAGTTCAGTATTTCTTATAGTTTCTTATTTTGAGGTAAAATTTATATACAATGAAATATAAATCTTAGGCATACAATTGCTAAGTTTTGACAAATACATACACTCAAGTAACCCAGCCTCTATCAAAATTTAATTTTGTATTTTTCTTTTCTTTTTTCTTAATTTATTTATTTTTTATTTTTATTTTTGGCTGCGTTGGGTCTTTTTTGCTGTATGTGGGCTTTCTCTGGTTGCAGTGAGCGGGGGCTACTCTTTGTTTCGGTGCACGGGCTTCTCACTGCGGTGGCTTCTGTTGTTGCAGAGCACAGGCTCTAGGCGCTCAGGCTTCAGTAGTTGTGGCGTGCGGTTTTAGTTGCTCCGCGGCATGTGGGATCTTCCCGGGCCAGGGCTTGAACCAATGTCCCCTTCATTGGCAGGCAGATTCGTAACTACTGCGCCACCAAGGAAGCCCCCCCCTTTTTTTTTAATATTTATATATTTATTTGGCTGCACCGGGTCTTAGTTGCAGCATGCGGGCTCTTTTAGTTGTGGCAAGTGGGCTCTTAGTCGAGCCATGCGGGATCTAGTTCCTGACCAGGGATCGAACCCGGGCCCCATGCACTGGGAGCGTGGAGCCTTACCCACCGGATCATCAGGGAAGTCCCCTTCCTTGGTTTTTAAAGCTCACAAAATGTTTGTGTTAACTGATACAATCTGTGACCAAGGTCAAGAAACTTAATTGGTTCCTATGGGATATAGACTGTGATCTTGTTTCTGCCTATCCCAGGAGCTAACCTAACTGAGCTGTTTAACTGAAACTTATGAAGTCTAAAACCTGATTATAGAGTTTCTGTCTGTTCTTTCATTCATTATGCAAACGTTTATTGAACTACTACCGTTTTCAGGCACTGTGCTACACATGTAAATACAAAGCACACTCATTGCTCCCAGGGAACTCCATAGTTAATTCACGAGACAGTTACAGTACTTGAAGCACGTGCTATGTTATAAGATGCTGGAGGATCACAGAGAGGGTGTCTAAATCACAAGTGGAATTCAGGAAGATTTCTCAGGAGAGGTCATGTTTAAGCTAAGTTTTGAAGGATATGAGATTTAGGTCAAGTAATAGGGGAAAGGAATTCCAAGCAGAAAGGACCACGTTTGCTAGAGTGTGAAAGCAGGAGCCTAGGTCCTTTTACTATACTTATCTGTAGCCTAGGATGTGAATGGAGGAGTTTATAGACATGAAGCCACACTAGCAGTCAAGTCTGGATAGTAAGTAACCTCATCTGTCATGTTAAAGGAATTTAGATTTTTTTCTAGGAGTGATGAAGAGCCATTTCAGAAATGTTAGCAGGAAAGTGGCTTGATCAGATTTATTTTACAAAAATTATTTAGAGCATTAGATTTTTATTAAAGAATTGTTGCATGGATTTATTCTTACTCCTTTCTATATCATATGGAATTTATATGAGTTGATTGAAAATTAGTGCTTTTTTATCTTTAATTTTTTTCTAATTATAGAAATATTAAATAATTATTAGAAGAAAAACATAGAATAGAAAATAAAGAATCTCATGTCCCCTTATTTTAACAATAAAAATTTGGATATATTCTTTGAGTGGCCCCCCCGATACGTATTTTCCAGGTATACAGAATTTATACAGATACCTGTATTACATAGAGGTATATATTAATATTTTTAAGATAAAATGAGATCTTGCTTTACATATTCTTCTGAAGCTTTTAAAAAATATTGGGTAATATAGCTTTCTTCATAGTACTTATAATTATCCCATTTATTATTAAATATTTCTTTGTATAATGATTTGATTACTATCTGTTAGTCCTATTTGATGCCTGTCTTATTCAGTGCTATATCATCAGTACCTATACAGGTACTTTGTTCCTTTTTATGGCCTTTTCCACGATAGCCAGTCAGTTAATGTTTATTGCATGAGTTAATTGAGGCTATCTTTCTATACCAGCACATATAGAATTACCACATTCTTTTTAGTGGCCGTATAGGATTCTTCTGAATGTAATAGAATATATTTTGAAAGGTTAGTTTGTTCCATTTAACTATTAAATTTTTAAAAATATGCAGTGGGAATGTAAAATGGCACAGCTGTTATAAAAAATAGTTTGATGGTTCTTCAAAAAGTTAAGCACAGAATTATCATATGACCCAGCATTTCTACTCTTAAGTATATATTCAAAAGAACTTAAAACTTAGTTCTACATAGAAATTCATAAACAAATGTTCACAGCAGCATTATTCATACTATTGAAGATGTAGAAACAACTCAAATGTCCATTGGTGGATGAATGGATGAATTGTAGTATATCCACGCAATGAAGTATTATTCAGCCATAAAAAGGAGCAAAGTATTGACACATTCTACAACTTGGATGAATCTTGAAAACATGCTAAGCGAAAGAAGGCAGACACAAAAGATTACATATTACATGATTCCTTTTATATGAAATATCCAGAATAGACAAGTCTATGGAGAGAGAAAATTGGCTTAGTTGTTGCCAAGGGTAAGGGGAGTGGGAATGGAGAATGATTACTTACTTAATGCGTATGAAGTATTCTTCTGGAGTGATTAAAAAGTTTTGAAAGTAGGGAGAGGTGGTGATTGTACACACTGTAAATGCACTAAATGCTGTTGAATTGTATACTTTAAAATGCTTAATTTTATGTCATACAAATTTTACCTCAGTGAAAAATATATACATGTACACATGGTATAGATTCAAACAATACAAACAAGAAATCAGTAAAAGATCTTTCTTTTATCACTATGACCAATTCCTTTCTTCATAAGGAACCATTGTTAGACCAGTTTCATGTTAAATATTTCAGGGAATTCTATCACAGTGATTCCTAAGGGGACCACAGTAGCATTTTTGAATGGTACAGTTTTATATCTGATGGACTGTGGTAACTGAGAAGTATCATAATGATCATAATCCAGCATATACATGTAAACATTTTTATATGAAAAGATAGTAATATACTATATATATTATTCTGTAACTTTTTTGTTTACTAACCATTGCATCTTCCTATAAAGTTGCAATTTACTAAATAATCCATCTTTTCCCCTTTGAATCAAAATGCCATCTATTTTAGTTACTAAATTTTTATTTATTGATATTTGGTATTTGGGTATATTTGGGTGTATTTCTGACTTATGTTTCATTATCTCTGTTTGCTCATTTCATTACCGAGCTGTTTTAATTACTGTTGCTTTTAAACTTAATTTTTACTATCTGGTGAGAGTAGGTGATAATTTTTAACATTATTCTTTCTTAGAATGTTTATAACAATTCTTTTTTTAAAATTATTTATCTTTGGCTGCGTTGGGTCTTTGTTGCCGTGCACAGGCTTTCCCTGGTTGCGGCGAGTGGGGGCCACTCCTGACTGCGGTGCACGGGCCTTTCATTTTGGTGGCCTCTCTTGTTGCAGAGCATGGGCTCTAGGCGCGCGGGCTTTAGTAGTTGTGGCACACGAGCACAGTAGTTGTGGCTCGCGGGCTCTAGAGTGCAGGCTCAGCAGTTGTGGCGCACGGGCTCAGTTGCTCCGTGGCATGTGGGATCTTCCCGGACCAGGCTCGAACCTGTGTTCCCTGCATTGGCAGGCAGATCCTTAACGACTGTGCCACCAGAGAAGCCCCTATAACAATTCTTAAGTGTTCATTTTTCCATTTGAACTTTATAATCAACTTACCTACATAAAAGAAAAATTCTCCTGGAATAATGGCAAACTTATCTCTCAGCTCCTCAAACCTTGGCAACTGATAATCTACTTTCTGTCTTTATGGACTTGCCTATTCTGAACATCTTTTATAAATGGAATCATAATATGTGGGATTTTATGTCTGGCTTCTTTCACTTAGCCTGATGTTTTCAAGTTTCATCCATATTGTAGCGTATATCAGTACTTTGTTCCTTTTTATGGTTGAGTGATATACCATCATATGAATGTAGCAACATCTTGCTTATCCTTTCATCAGTTGATGGACATTTGGGTTGTTGTCACTTTTTGGCTATGATGAATAATGCTGCTATGAATATTCATTTATAGGTTTTTGTGTAGACATATGTTTTAAGTTTTCATGGGTATATACCCAGGAATATAATTGCTGGGTCTTATGGTAACTCTATGTTAAACCTTTTGAGGAACTCTCAGACTATTTTCTGAAGCAGCTGTACTGTGTTACATTCCCAAAAGCACTCTACGAGAGTTCTCATTTCTCTACATCCTTGCCAGCACTTGTTTTTGTCCATCTGTTTAATTATAGCACCCATTAATATTTTAAAAGAGAAACTGATGTTGAATTTTAACAAATGCCTTTATATCTTATATGAAGGTTATTTTTTTGCTCTGTTCTCTTGCTGTGGTTTATAATAAATAGATTTCCTAAAATTGATGATGTAAATTTTGAGCAGTTGTGATCTTGTGTTTGTTTTATTTAGAAGAAGAAATTACTTAGTAGACATGTAATTGTTTAACAACAACTAAAAATTGCACTGACAATTTTGAAATTAGTTGATGTGCATGTTCAGAGTAAAAGAGTTTAGTTCCCCTTTTCTTGCAGACTTCACTTGAACATTCTTATTTCAAGATGAGATACATCTAAGGTTAAAAGGGTTCTAAATAAATAGCTGAAATATTTCCTTTCATCTTTTGTAAAATATTAAAAATATTACCTCCTTCAAAATGAAGGTAAGTTTTCAGATTTTTAATGATTAAAGTTTAAGCGAGTTCATTTTAATTAGTCTTGTTTGCCTGGGGAGATATATTTAGTAACACAAGTCATAATAATTTCTCAGTACAATTTTAGTAAAACAACATGGGTGTAAAAAAGGTTTGTGCATATGTTTATAAGTGCATTTATTTACTTAAAATAAGGACTTTATTTTTTCAAACATAATGTATATTCTTACTAAAACATCAGAAAATATAGAAAGCAAAATCAAAAGAAGAAAGTGAAAGCCAGTAATCCCACTGTCCAGAGAAAACTTACATTACTATTATATATATGTATATGCAGACACACATAATTTACATATATATACACATACACCAAATATATATATAATACAGTATACAAATGCATGTATACAGTGTGCTTTACATATATGCATATATAATATATAGTTTATATGTTTTCTCTTAAGGAGAGTAGATGAATTGTATTTTAAAGGACTGTGTTAAACACTTTATAATGCACCAAACCCCATAAGGAAAAGGGTCTTGCTCAACTCTTTTTTTTTTTTTTTAAATTGTGGTAAAATACATACAAGATTTACTATCTTAATCATCTTTAAGTGTACAATTTAGTGCTATTAAGTACATTCATTTTGTTTTGCTGCCACCACCATCCATCTTCAGAACTCTTTGCATCTTGCAAAACTGAAACTCTCTACCTATTAAATAATAACTCTTCTGATCCCCTCCTCCCACTCCCTGGCAATCACCATTCTCCTTTGTGTCTATATGATTTTGACTGCTCCAAGTACCTTATATAAATGGAATCATACAGTATTTGTCCTCTTGTGGCCGACTTACTTCACTCAGCGTAATGTCCTCAAAGTTTATTCATGTTGTAGCATATGTCAGAAATTCCTTCCTTTTTAAAGCTAAATAATAGTTATCCATCCCAAACAAATGTAGTGAAATTTTAAATACTTTAATTTCTTACAGAAGAAGTGAATAGTCATGTTGGTAAATTTAAATAATTATTAAAATGGGGAGTTTTGGTTTATTGCCTTTTTTTCTATTCCAGCTCTTTCTTTATATTTTTCACTTTTTACTGTGATATCTCTGCCTTAATGAAGTGCTTTTAAGAGCACAGATACCTGACACCTCACAGAAAAGTCTTTAAACTCAGACTACTCAAAGTAAATTGTTAATGTTATCATATTTCATTGACTCTACCTTGTCTGTGGTTTGTAAGGTACACTGTTATTTCATGTACTGTTAAGATAGAAGAAAATACTGCCAATCATTATTTATTTGTTTATTTATTTATTTTTAAAGGAACATTTATTTATTTATTTTTTGGCTGCATTGGGTCTCTGTTGCTGTGTGTGGGCTTCCCCTAGTTGTGGCGATTGGGGGCTACTCTTCGTTGCGGTGCGTGGGCTTCTCATTGCGGTGGCTTCTCTTGTGGCGGAGCACGGGCTCTAAGTGCGTGGGCTTCAGTAGTTGTGGCACGTGTGCTCAGTAGTTGTCTGCCAGTCATTTAAAAGATGAATACCAATATCATAAATGTTAAAATGTGAAAAGTATTTACTGTAGAATCTGTGAAATATAATAACATGTGTGGAAAGGGTGCTCTTATTATGCCATAACATGTGGTGGCCTTGTACTTTGTTCTGTGACTCCTGTAAAAGAATGGAATGAAGGAAATGATTTGACTATTTCATGTTGAGAAGCTGATCAAATTTTGATTTTCACCTTGTTTTCTATAGTCCCTCTATGTTTATTATTTATATTCAGGAAACATTTTTACTACCTACTATGCACTAGCCATTGTGATAACAGTAGCTAACACACACATGCACGCACACACACACACACACACATCTGTCTTTTACTCTGTGCTGGTCACTATTTTGAGCACTTTATATATTGTCATTAACTAAATTTTACACTATCCCTATGAGGTAGATACTATTTCTATATCCATTTTACCAAGAAGGAAACTGAGGCACAGAGAAGTCAAGTGACTTGACCAAGGTCATACAGCTAGTAAGTGGTGGAGCTAGGATTTGAATGTGGATTGTCTTAACTCCAGGGTCTGTGGTGTCAGCAGTATTCTTAGGTACATAAGGTGAATGACATATTGTGCCTTCCCTCAACACAGCTTACCAAGCAGTATGTGAGGGTGTATTGATAACTTTACATAAAATTATTGTTATATGTTTGGTAACGAATTTTTATTTGTGTTTTTAGGACATTCAGTCAGAAGAAGGCTGCTATTGAAAGAGAATATGCACAGGTAAGCTTGGAAGTGGAGGTCCCCATCCTAGAATACCTCTTCTTTGGCTTAAGGGCAGATATGGTTGTTGGAGAGAAGTGTTGGCATCCCAGTATCCTCCTTTTCTTATTTTTGGTTCTCTCACTTTGATCCTCCTTTTACTCCATTTGAATCCTCAAATGAAGAGCTAATTTGCTTCTTACTACAAAGAATGTTGTGAACATTCTGGGAGAAGATAATAGTCACAATATTTATAAAGTATTTACAAGTATAACTAATAGTGAATACATTTTACAAGTATATATATTCATTCTCCCTTATATATCCCATACTCTGCAGTTTTATGAAAGGTTAATTATTTTTGTTCAATCAGATATTTATTTCTCATTAGGTCCCTGTTGATAGAGAATGGCGTGCTTTCAGTGGATGATACGGTGCTATTTATAGGGAAATTTAAGCATTTATTTTATTTTTTAAAAATATTTATTTATTTATTTATTCATTCATTCATTCATTCTGCACCGGGTCTTAGTTACGGCATGTGGGATCTTTGTTGCGGCATGTGGGCTCTTAGTTGCAGCATGCGGACTTCTTAGTTGCAGCATGTGGACTCTTAGTTGTGGCATGCAGGCTTCTTGGTTGTGGCATGCGGACTTCTTGGTTGCAGCATGCAGACTTCTTAGTTATGGCATGTGACCTCTCTGTTGTGGCCGGCATGAGGGATCTAGTTCTCCGACCAGGGATCGAACCTGGGCCTCCTGCATTGGGACCGTGGAGTCTTATCCACTGGACCACCGGGGAAGTCCCATAAGCACTTATTTTAATTAGAATCTTATTTGCTCTCAGATAGCTAAATGTGCCAAGGAAAAATTATGTTGATATATCATTTTGTGAGTATGTAAGAATTAATAACTACCCATCCTTATACAAAAACAGTTCAACATAATTTGGAAATTTTGGCCCTTGTAAGCAATTACTTTCCATGTGGAGTAGAATTATAAAATTGATCCCCCCCCAAAAAAAATCATAAAAGTAGTATTTGTTACAAAATTTAAAAATACAGGAGAGCACTAGAAGGAAAAATTAACACCCAGGAAATGCTGTACATGATAACCCGTTATCAGCGTAATTTGTGTTGTTGCTGCTGCTATTGTTATTATCAATATAAATAATAAAATTGGGGAATGATTTTATTTGTACTTTGTTAGGTTTTGATTTTAGTTTTATTCTGGTTTCTTTGTAGTTTACCAGGTAGCTGTCTGCCTTTATTTTATTTTATAGTCTTAGAAAAGGAATTATCTATTTTTGAAAACTTAGATAGACTCAGTAATTCATTAATTCAGCTGTTAGTTATTGAGTACTTATTATATATCAGGTGCTTTACATAATGAATACCATTAGTTCTAACTTTAGTGCTGGACCTTTATTCTTTGCATATATAATAGATACTAGTATTGATAGCTAATATTGATGTAATCCCTACATTGTACTAGGCACTTTGCTGATAATTCTACATATATTATCTGGTTTAATTCTCTCAATAAACCTTTAAAATAGGGAGTTACTATGCTCTTCACAGGTATGTTTTCATATAGTCCCTTTATAGATATGCTTCCATTGGGATCAGAGTATATGATCTGCTTTTAAAATTTAATACAGGGGGGCTTCCCTGGTGGCGCAGTGGTTGAGAGTCTGCCTGCTGATGCAGGGGACACGGGTTCGTGCCCCAGTCCAGGAAGATCCCACGTGCCGCGGAGCGGCTGGACCCGTGAGCCATGGCCGCTGAGCCTGCGCGTCCAGAGCCTGTGCTCCGCAATGGGAGAGGCCACAAAAGTAAGAGGCCCGCGTACCGGAAAAAAAAAAAAATTTAATACAGGGAATTCCCTGGTGGTCCAGTGGTTAGGACTCTGTGCTTTCGCTGCCGAGGGCCCGGGTTCGATCCCTGGTCAGGGAGCTAAGATCCCAAAAGCTGCATGGCCAAAAAAAAAAAAAAAAATTTTTTTTTAATACAAAGTGAAAATTTTTTCATGATATATTCTTCTGTAACATATTGTAAAGTTTTAATAATCAAATAAATAGGACTGGTTCATAATTAAAAATATAAAATAGTACATTAAATTGTATGAAAAGTAGCAGTCCTCTGATGTAATGCCAGTCTTTTTCCTCAGAGAAAAGATTAAAAATGGATCCTGTTTTGGTTCTTTTGGTGATCTTTTCCATATCTTTAAATAATATGCATAATTGATTCTTGATTTATCAACTCTAGACATTATTGCTTGATTACTACTTAATTAAATGAGAAATTAGCTTCTTTAGCCATTCCTTTCCAGCCTACTCTTTCCAATATAATTTGTCACTATTTTAGTGCCTTTGCTACTTTTCTTTTTTTTTTTAAAGGGAACTTTATTTTTCTTCTTTATTTCTTCCTTCCTTCCTTCCTTCCTTGGCTGCGTGGGGTCTTCCTTGCTGCGTGGGCCTTCATTAGTTGCGGTGAGTGGGGGCTACTCTTCCTTGCAGTGTGCGGGCTTCTCATTGTGGTGGCTTCTCTTGTTGCAGAGCATGGGCTCTAGGCGCACGGGCTTCAGTAGTTGTGGCACGAGGGCTTCGGTAGTTGTGGCTTGCGGGCTGTAGAGCGCAGGTTCAGTAGTTGTGGCACAGAGGCTTAGTTGCTCCGTGGCAGGTGGGATCTTCCCGGATCAGGGCTTGAACCCGTGTCCGCTGCATTGGCAGACGGATTCTTAACCACTGTGCTACCAGGGAAGCCCAGCTACTTTTCTAATTCTAAATGATCTACTTAGCCTTCTATCTCTTCTGTTAAACACACACACACATATGTTACATGTATAGATATATGTATTTATGTGTATATACATATACACATGATGCAGTTGAATTATATTTTACAAAGCAGTCAGATTTACTCTTGAAAAATTTCTTTAAATGTCTGTCAGGTAAATTATATCTGGTTGTGTTTATATAATTCTATATAATAATGTATGCAAACTGTATAAGGTAGCTAATTAGATATTTCAAAATTTCATATTCATAAAGTAGAATATTTCTTTGTCTCTCTGCTTTGGACAGTTGAGTACATTTATGGAGAGCCAGTTTGCTGACTCTTCTTGTTATTTGTCATATTTGCCTTTTAGATGATATTTTTCAGTGTTTTCCCAGTTAATTTTTCAATTTATTTCTTTTCTTTTTAATTAATTTATTTTATTTATTTATTATTTTTGGCTGCGTTGGGTCTTTGTTGCTGCGCGCGGGCTTTCTCTAGTTGCGGCGAGCGGGGGCTGCTCTTCGTTGCAGTACGTGGGCTTCTCATTGCAGTGGCTTCTCTTGTTGCAGAGCATGAGCTCTAGGCACGCGGGCTTCAGTAGTTGTGGCTTGTGGGCTTCAGTAGTTGTGGCTCATGGACTCTAGAGCGCAAGCTTCGTAGTTGTGGCACATGGGCTTAGTTGTGGTGCATGGGCTTAGTTGCTCTGTGGCATGTGGGATCTTCCCGGACCAGGGATCAAACCCGTGTTCCCTGCATTGGCAGGCGGATTCTTAACCACTGCGCCACCAGGGAAGCCCCTGAATAACTTTTAGATTCAGAGCCATTAATTTCCTTGTTTTTCCACACTGTATTACCTCTCTACCACTTAATGCATTAGAAAGCAGCATTTCTTGACAGAGTCTCCTAGTATTTCCTCCAGGAATTTTTCCTCTTTGCTGATACCACTCTCTAAGTTTTCATGCAGAAAAGTTTCTTGATCTTAGATGGTGTCAATGGAAGGTTTTCTGACAATGATAAGATAGTACTTAAATGTTTGTTGTTGGAAATGTGGAAGAGTTCATTGTTTCCTCAAGCCACCAAATTCTGTTGTATCCTGACAGCAGTTAAGGGATGTTCTCAATGGTTAGATGCATCCTGATTTCAGAGATCTTAAAATGTTTTAAAAAATGTATTTTGTTAATAGAATTGATGAGATATGTTCTTTTTTCCCCCCAGGCTGTGTAGAGATTTCATTGTTTGAAAAAAAGTTGAAACTTGCAGGGGGGCATTAAAGAAAGGATACTCCTAATGGCCTCTTTCTTTCGTAGACTGAGGAATGTGTTGCAAAGTAAAATATTCATGATATTATATATAGATATAGATATAAATATAATGTAATATATCCATATTGAGCTTTTTTTTTGGTATGGGAAAAGATATCTAATTGCCGTTTTTTTATTTATTGCCATAGCCACTAACTACATATTTTTCAATTTATGGACAAGAAGTGGGATACTAATTCAAGGAAAGGCGTTTTCAGTCTGAAATACAACAAATTAATGATGATGGGAAGATTACTTGACTTCTCTGACCTTTTTTTCCCTTCATTTTTGAACAGAGAATGATAACCATTCTTTCTTCCCTTCTTCTCAGCTAGTTCTGGAGACCAGATGCACTGGTCTCCAGAAATGAAGACTTCGCAGTCTATGTTTACACGTATAAGAAATATGAAAATAGTTCCCAATCTATGTTTACACATATAAGATGGTCCTTTGTGTTCTTATTGTGATAGTTTTCCTTTTTTTTTGCAAATTGTTGTAACCTAGCTTTGCTAGATAATAGATTTCCATATTAGAAAGGGAATGATGAATTAATTATGGGGACCTTTGCATATAATATTAGATAATCCAAGTCCCATTTTTCTGGGAAAGGGTATAAGGTAAGGTAGTTGGAGGATCTTCCTCCCTTTGGAAAAGCACTGTAAAAACTCTGCCAATACGAGAACGTTTACTGTTTCATTAGGGTAACTACTTAACCTTTTTATTATGCCAGGTTTTTTTTTTTAGCTGTCTTTGTTTTTTTGTTTTTGGCTGCGTTGGGTCTTCACTGCTGTGCGCAGGCTTTCTCTAGTTGTGGTGAGCGGGGGATACTCTTCATTGTGGTGCACGGTCTTCTCACTGCGGTGGCTTCTCTTGTTGCGGAGCACAGGCTCTAGACGAGTGGGCTTCAGTAGCTGCGGCACACGGGCTCAGTAGTTGTGGCTTGCGAGCTCTAGAGCTCAGGCTTAGCAGTTGTGGCGCATGGGCTTAGTTGCTCTGTGACGTGGGATCTTCCCACATCAGGGCTCGAACCCATGTCCCCTGCATTGGCAGGCAGATTTTTAACCACTGCGCCACCAGGGAAGCCCAAGCTGTCTTTAAAAGTCTTTGTAAAAGCTTACAACCACAGCTCAGATTTTGTACTAGAAATTCATGCAATAGGATCAACTTCATGGAAATTTTCTTTATAACCCAAGTTATCTAGAATGTATCTATAATAAGAATCAATAACAGTTATTATCTTAAGCCATAGAGGTTTACAAAGTGAAATTTCCATATGTTAGCCAGCTTTAGATTTTGTAATTTTTACTGAATTGAATTGAAATATGAAGAGAAATTTTGACCTAATGACATTTCCTCTAACTTTTTATTTGAAAAAAACTTCAAATCTGTGGAAAAGTTGACAGAATAATATACTGAAGAATAGTCAATTTCCTCTATATTAACCAATTATTAACATTTTGCCCCATTTACATTATGTAGCTACACTTTTTTTCTAAGCTGGACAGTTTGAAAGTAAGTTACAGCTATCATGAGACTTTTCATCCACTTACTTTACTTTGCATCTTCTGAGAACAAGATCATTTTCCAAAATAACTAATGTCATTATCATATCCAAGATAATGAATAATAATTCTATAATGTCATTTAATATGTAGTTTGTATTCACATTTCCTCATTTATTCCCAAAATGTCTTTTATAGCTGTTTTTCCAAGATCCAGTTAAGGTTTACACATTGCATTTGGTGTCTCTTGATTTTATTTAGAATATTTCTTTCACCTTTTTTGTTTTTCATGACATTGACTTTTTGAAAAATCTGGTCATTTTTCTTTTTTAAAAAAATTACATTATTATTGACTGTATTCCCCAACTGTACATTTCATGCCCATGACTCATTTATTTTGTAACTGGACGTTTGTACCATTTAATTTCTCTCACCTATTTTACTCATCTGGTCATTTGTCTTGTAGGAAGTTTTTTCGAATTGTCTAGGTTTTTTCTTCATGATTAGATCTAGGTTAAATTTTTAGCAAAAATACTACATAGGTGATGTTGGACCTAATAAGATTTTATGGTTTGTTTTGGCGAGTCTGATAGATTAGGACATATCACCGATATTGCCGTTTTCAAGCCTGATTGAATCTTTAACAGTGATAGTAGATTTTTATCATTTATCAGTTTTCAAAATTATCTCGAGCCATTTCTGTTTTATTGGTTTTTTGCTATATCACATTTTGCTGGTACTCTAAAAAAAAATGAAGATTTGTTACATTAAAAGTATTTGGCGAGGCATAATTAAAGAAAAATTAAACATTTGAGAATTTGGTTTATTTTTTTTTTTTGGTTTAATTTTAACTTATACGTTTTAGTTTAAGTTATTAAAGTTTTTAAAATGTCAAAGCCTGTATATTCTTAACTTACATTTATACCCATTTAAAAATCAACTGAAAATCAGAACATTTGTCATTATTGTGGGAATTTCCTTCAGAGAGTCTGCTAGTTGTTAAATTGAAAGTATGTGAAACATTTATGTTACCAACTGTCTAATAGATAATGTTTGATAATGACACTAGTATAAGCTTCCTTTTTGGGACGTTCCATAGTTTTGGCTATTATTTGTTGTTGGTACATCATCTAAATAGTCAAAACTATTTAAATAGCTTTAAAAGAAATGGAATCACAATTTATGTGAACAGCTGCTTTGAATTTTTAATTTCCTCTATCAATTTTACCAGTTTTAAAAGTCTTTAAAAATATAGTAGTTGTGTTTTGGTTTCTTTTTGGTATCTAATATTAATATTTAATATTCTTTTAAGTATTTTAGTATTTTGGTTCGACTCTGTCAGGAGCTTAATCGTGTGAATATTGATGTTTCCTTAGTTAGACCATAAGATGAATGGAATCTATACTCTAGCAGGACTTACTCCACTTAATTTTTTTATAAAAGTATTATTTTAAAATTAGTTTATTTTAAGATATACCACATTTCATGTGTTGAGAAAATATTTTGAGCACTCTTCTAGGTACTGTGGATATAGCACTGTCCAAAAAAGAAGAAAAAAAAGTTCTAGCACTTACAGGACTTGTATTCTATGGTTGTATATTGTCTTCCAATTAAATATATTAAATTCTTTCTTGTCAGGGAATTCCCTGGTGGTTCAGTGGTTAGGACTCTGCACTTTCACTGCCGAGTGCCTGGGTTCGATTCCTGGTGGGGGAACTAAAATCCCATAAGACGCACAGCACAGCCAAAAACATAATAATAAAATTAAAGAATAAAAAAAATTTAAAAAGAAGTTAAAAATTCTTTCTATTCAAAGCCACTGATGTGGCATTATAGTCAACTGAAAAGAATGACCTTTATAGAATTATTACTTGTGGTATATGTTGTCATCCTCTACACAAAGAATTGATGGGCCAAAAAGGTTGAGTATTATTTGTGAGATTTAGAGATCATACAGATGAGCTATCCCAATAAAAAAATATCATAAAGGAAAAGAATTTAAGTGGGATTGATCAGATGACAGCAACTTGAAAAATAGTACCTCAAGTACATGCACACTAAACTTGTAATACATTTTTAGGGAGATGTTAGAAGAAAGAAAGAAAATAATACTATGTATACCTATTTACACTTGAAGGGATTTGAGCCCTGAACTTTTTCAAGTTTCTTGGTACTTTCAGTTTCCTACAAGAGTATTAATGTTTTATGTATTAATGTTTATTAATGGTTTATGAAATTCCAAAAATAATAGATAATAGATGTATTATTCAAAAATAATAGATGTATTGCATATCTATTTATACAAACAGAGCAAATGAATCTCTGAAAACACAGAAGCCATATGAGTCACTAAACAACATTATGTATTGGTGTAAAATTTAGTCTGGCTTTTGACTGTAGTTAGCTAACCACTGAGGTATTGGTAAAATCATTTGCAGTACTCAAACTGAAATTGCTAAAGGCAAGTTCTGTGTATTAATATACTTACTGTAGTGTTTGGCAGAATGCTGCTAGTGAAGGAAGGATACAAAAGGTTACTGTGGCTGGAGAGAAAGAGCAGGAAAAGATTGTGGACTTTAAGGGTGGCTCCTTGTCTGAGGACAAACACAGAGCAAACACAGGCACCCTGTCAAAAAGCCTGTGGTTATCACCACAGTCCCACCTCAAGTGCAACTTTTTGCTATTTTTATTCTTTTAAGAAATAAATTTATGAAGAGTTGGGAGTACTACCCAAGAAGTTAGTGTTGTGTATATGTGGCAGGGTTCTTTTTTGGTAAATTTCATCAGCATAAAAGTTTAAAATGTAACTTATTTTAGCTGTGTACACCTAGCTTTCTGGACATTGCTATTAAAGAAGCATTGGTAAAATTATTTGAAATGGTGGACTGTATACTTGGAGTTTTCTATTTTGCCAGTCTTGCCCTGTAAAACTATAAGGATAACTATCTTGAGAGAAAGTTGAGGGTTGTTTTCTGTGTTCATGTTGATACTTACGTTTTTAAATTATTTTATTTTTGAGCTCTTTAGCTTGCAACAATGGTTAGAAATAAATTTTGGGAGAAAAGCAGTCTGATTTTTTTCCTCAAAATACTTGATATACATAGTTTGATTTTTAAAGTTTTAAAAACTGTTGAAAGAAGCACTGGTGGATTTGAGTAAATGTTAGTATTCTTGGGCATGTAGATTTGCTAGTTATGTCTTCTTTTTTGAAACTTTGTTATATTTAGTTTTATTATCTTGCTTGTTATTTGGCTCTGCTCCCATATATAATTGAGGAATTAATATGCAAAATATACTTTTAAAAAATTTTTTTTGTTGTTGTTGAAGTACAGTTGATTTACAATATTGTATTAGTTTCAGGTATACATACAACATAGTGATTCAGTGTTTTGCACATTATATTCCATTATAGGTTATTACAAGATATTAGGTATAATTCCCTGTGCTGTACAGTAAATCATTGTTGCTTCTCTGTTTTATGTAGTTTGTATCTGTTAATTTCATACCCCTAATTTGTTCCTCCTTCCTTTCCTCTTCCCTTTGGTAACCACAAGTTTTGCTTCGCTTTCTGGTCCAGGGAGATGATTACCTCATTTTAATGCCCATCTTTGTCTTATTGGTTTTCTCCTTTAATTTTTTAATTTCTCATTTATGTATATTTTGAGTGGGGTGGGCAAACATTGCATCAGAGCATGAATTTATTGTATGATCTTCACTTAAAGTCTTTCTTTTTTAAAAAATAAATTTATTTTATTTATTTACTTTTGGCTGCATTGGGTCTTCGTTGCTGGGCGTGGGCTTTCCTAGTTGCGGAGAGCGGGGGCTACTCTTCATTGCAGTGTGCGGGCTTCTCATTGCGGTTACTTCTCTTGCTGTGGTGCTAGCATGGGCTCTAGGCACGTGGGCTTCAGTAGTTGTGGCACATGGGCTCAGTAGTGTGGCTCGTGGGCTCTAGAGCACAGGCTCAGTAGTCGTGGCGCACAAACTTAGTTGCTCCGTGGCATGTGGAATCTTCCCTGACCAGGGCTTGAACTCGTGTCCCTTGCATTGGCAGGCGGATTCTTAACCACTGGGACACCAGGGAAGCCCTAAAGTCTTTCTTAGATAGTATTTATGGCTCCCTTTGGCTCTGGCATTGTATGGTATATTGTTGCCCATTTCTCCTGGAAAACTTTCTGACTGGAATGTATTCCCTCATTGCCTTTGAGTAGGAGCACAGGAAAAACAAAACAGTGCTGTCCTGGGTATTTTTCCACACCCTTGGTATTAGAAAGATCAGGATGTCTCAGAATAAATCATGAGTTCTTGGGATTTTATGTTTGAATTTACTAGTGACAGAGAATAGTAAGAAATGTGCACAAATTAAGACATGAATAGTGCCTCAACTTCCTGAACCGCTAGATTTGGTATAATTAGATTTTTGGTTAAAAGTCTCCCTTGTACATGTGTTATTTTCCTTGAAGTTTAACTTTAACTAGTGATTACATTTGCATTCATTTAATGAATTTATCAAAAATTATTAACTCCTTTTTCAGTAATACAGACACAGAGGTTAGAGCTAGGCTTTGAGTGGTGTTATATCATATTTGATCAGGGTGTATTCCACCTAGTTTTTTAAAAAAACTTTTAGTAAGGATAGTGGGTATACCAGGACAATATACAATTTGCTTTGCTTGTTAAAATAGGAGTACTTTTTAAGCTTTTTTTCTTTCTTTCTTTTTGGCTGTGTTGGGTCTTTGTTGCTGCGTTTTATTTATTTATTTTCGGCTTCATTGGGTCTTCGTTGCTGCATGTGGGCTTTCTCTAGTTGTGGCCAGTGGGGGCTGCTCTTCGTTGTGGTGTGCGGGCTTCTCATTTCAGTAGCTTCTCTTGTTGTGGAGCAGGGCTCTAGGCACCTGGGCTCAGTAGTTGTGGCTCATGGGCTCTAGATCTCAGGCTCAGTAGTTGTGGCGCATGGGCTTAGTTGCTCCGTGGCATATGGGATCTTCCCAGACCAGGGCTTGAACCCGTGCCCCCTGCATTGGCAGGCAGATTCCCAACCACTGTGCCACCAGGGAAGTCCCAGGAATATTTTTTGATGCTATCATAAATGAGACTGTTTTCTTGATTTCCTCTTTGTATAGAGTGTTGTTATAAAGAAGCACAACAGTTTTTTTATGTTGATTTTTATATTCTGCGACTTTACTAAATTCATTTATTCTGATGTTTTTTTTTAAATAAAGTCTTTAGGGTTTTCTGCATTTGAAATTATGTGTTTGTAAACAGAGATAATTTTACTTTTTCCTTTCTGATTAGGATGCCTTTTATTTATTCTTGTCTGATTGCTCTTGCTAGTACTTTCGGCACTATGTTGAATAGAAATGGCAAGAGTGGGCACCTCATGTATTGTAAGTTGTGTATATAACCTTTTATCATGTTTTGTACTAGTAGTCTTAAAGTCAAGAATCTAGTCAGTTTGATTTTTAGGTGATTGATGGGCAGATTGTGATGACATCCAGTTATACCAGTGTTACATTGAGATGTTACATCTGAGATTGTCCATTTTAAACTGAATATTGGTATATGTAGTATACTACGTAATGCCTGATTTTTAGAGCCCTTTATGCAGTAATAACCTCAGGTCTTAATGCCAAGTTGCTATGGCATAAGCCTGACTGGTTTTATGACATTAGAAAAAAATGTTGCAAAACTTTTAAAGAATGCAGAATTGGCAGTCCTGGTGGCTCAGTGCCTCATGCCCCTCTTAGCTCATTGAAAGGCTGAGGGATTCTCATTCCTGGTATAGCTGTGGGGGTGCAGTACATTATTTGGGAAGCTCTGATTTAAAGCTAGTAGAGAGACATGGAATGGATCCTCCTTCAGAGCCTCCAAAAAGGAACCAAGCCTGCTGACACTTTTATTTCAGACTTCTAGTCACCAGAACTGTGGAAGAATACGTTTCTCTTGTTTTAAACCACCTAGTTTGTGGTACTTTGGTACAGCAGCCCTGGGAAAAGGATACAGTAACCAACTATAATTTTCCTATTCAAATATTAATTTGAGCTTCTTCATGTAGCTACATGTATAAATATGATTGAAAAGAGGATCTTCTCCCTCTTAAGTTATGATAACCATAGTTTTTGGAGTACTAAGTATATGTTAGACATAATTATTTTATTTAAATTCTTATAATAAACACTGTAAGATACTGGCTATTACACCTACTTTTAAAATAAAGGCACCGAGGCTCAGAAAGGGCACCCCTCACGCAGTCTGAATGTTGGTGTCTGACCAAAAGCCTGTGTTCTCTTTCCTCTCTCACTGTTTCTGTATGTACTTACAGAGGTCAGTTTCCGTTGGTGTTTATAGATTTTCTTGTGTAACTCACAATTAACTTTTTTATAATCTAGACAAATAAAAATGATGGTCTCTTAAATGTACCAACCTTTTCCAAAAGTTCTGAGTTCTGTATAATTTAGTATTTGTTTGAATTTCTTATTTTCAGCCAGGGGCCAGAGTATAGAACCAATTTATTTCATTCTATTATATCATTCTGTTCCTTTGGGATCATTGAATAGCTAAAACCAGTAGGTACCAAAAATTTATCATGGGAGGTTCAGGAGACTTAGAGTTATGTCTAGAGAATCAGAATGATTAGATATCCATTCTTGTTTATTAATAGCTTTAAATAGATCATTGAGAACAAATAGTAGCCGATTTTTATTTAAGAGAACCCCCCAAATGTAGGGACTGCCAGTAAAGACTAATGTAATTGAAAGGGTATCATCTATCCCATTTATGATGACTGATCATAGAGAAAATCAAACCTATTATCTATCTTTAGTGGAAGGAGATGACATCTTCCTGAACATGATGGTTTTGTGCTCATGTTTGATTACAGATAATTTTGGGGGAGAGGTTGTGACATTGCCGAGTAAATATTGAAACACTGCAGGGATCAAATGCATACTTGACAGTGCAGGGATCAGATGCATACTTGTGCAGCTTCTCCATTCAATCCCTTTTCTAAACAGTATTTATTAATAGTGTAGTTCGACTAACACTGAGGACCTACCATGTGGCAGGTGCTGTTAGGTGGTGAGGATATCATTAATAAAATTAGAATATTTCCTTTTCAGATACAAGTTTTTTATATTGGTAATGGAAAGTAACATTTTAATTGGGCTGGGGGAAGATAAAATAAAAACTATTTGCGGGCTTCTCTGGTGGTGCAGTGGTTAAGAATCCACCTGCCAGTGCAGGGGACAGGGGTTCAGGCCCTGGTCCGGGAAGATCCCAC
The DNA here is from genome assembly GCF_039906515.1 of Pseudorca crassidens. Classification (NCBI taxonomy): domain Eukaryota; kingdom Metazoa; phylum Chordata; class Mammalia; order Artiodactyla; family Delphinidae; genus Pseudorca; species Pseudorca crassidens. The sequence continues at coordinate 51,796,749 of NC_090304.1, read as the reverse complement.
ATGCCGCGGAGCACCTAAGCCCCTGCACCACAACTACTGAGCCTGCGCTCTAGAGCCCATGAGCCACAACTACTGAAGCTGGCGTGCTTAGAGCCTGTGCTCCACAACAAGAGAAGCCACTGCAATGAGAAGCCCGTGCAACGCAACAAAGAGTAGCCCCGACTCGCTGCAACTAGAGAAAGACTGCGCACAGCAATGAAGAGCCAATGCAGCCAAAAATAATAAATAAATTAAAAAAAAAACTATTTGCAAATATGTTATAAAAGTGGAATTTTAAAAAATGGTATATATAGGTAGATAATTTACTTGATATTATACATAGTTTAAGCTTTAGAACTAAAATGGAGGGGGCATGCCTTCTAGGATATTATAAAACCTGAAAAAAGAGAAGCAGTCTCTGCAAAATGAAATATTTTTATTCATTTGTAGTTATTAATAGGAATAATATAGCACTGGTTACTTTTTTTTTAACATCTTTATTGGAGTATAATTGCTTTACAATGGTGTGTTAGTTTCTGCTGTATAACAAAGTGAATCAGCTATACGTATACATCTATCCTCATATTCCCTCCCTCTGGCATCTCCCTCCCACCTTCCCTATCCCACCCCTCTAGGTGGTCACAAATCATCAAGCTGATCTCCCTGTGCTATGCGGCTACTTCCCACTAGCTATCTATTTTACATTTGGTAGTGTATATATGTCTCTGCCACTCTGTCGCTTCGTCCCAGCTTACCCTTCCCCCTCCCTGTGTCCTCCAGTCCATTCTCTACATCTGCATCTTTATTCCTGACCTGCCCGTATGTTCTTCAGAGCACTGGTTACTTTGTGATGGAATTTAATTGCTTTGTTGTTACATTCCTCTTAAAAGTAAAAAGGACATGGTTGCTGTCTTTGAGTAAGTCTTAGTCTAATGGAGAAATAGACCCATAAACAAATGAAACTAACTCACCTCGTTTTGCGAAGGAGAATCATTGTTCATCGTCAAATAAATGCATATCTAATGCTCCTCAGTAGAGCACTGCTTCATAGTATTGCCCACATGAGAGAAGCTTCAGCACTTTAAATCATCAGGTGAGTTCGAATTTGGGATTCATATCTGAAATCACTTTTTATCTTTCATTTCAATGTGCATGTTATGTTATTTACAATCAACAATTACATAGGTCTGTTGTTTGTTGTATCTGAGCATCAGTTGTTCTGTAGTAGGACTGCCTGTCTCTTTGATGCACTCTATACAACCTGCAGAGTGACTTTTGAATAAGCAGTATAGCCTATGTTTTAAATCATCTGGTCCCAAAGAATTTACAAATTGGGTGAAACGCCATCCAAGCTTTTAATGTGATATATGGGAAAAAATATGAACAGAAATTTAATTTTATAAACTGACATTACTCTAGCATAAATAGTTGCTCTTTCTGATTCTCTAAGTTGGTTTGCTTTATGGATTTTCTGAGAAAGCAGGAGGTAATCTAATGCTTTTACTTTAAAAGAGGGAACCGTAACACTGTCTAGGAAACATTCCATGATAGCGCTCATACCTCACTTCCCCACCTATAGAGTCCTTAAATACAGGATTATATTTCCCTTGTGATTTATTTCTAACACTTAGTACAATATCTGGCACATGATATGTGCTTAAATAACATCTGATGCATGAAGAATGCTTTTTTCATGTGTGCTGTGTTAGAAATTACAATTCACAGTGAGAATCAATAAAATGTTATTCTTAAGCTGAGAAAGTGGTATTAGTAGAGGGAAATAGAAGCATGTCTTTTGACTAATAATTGAGAGCTACAAGTGGCTCGTGTGGTATAAATTACTGCTTTATCTTCTCAGAAATTAATCATTTAATGAAGTTTACATTTAAATAGTTTGCAAAAACTTTATTTCTCATAGTAGGATTAAACTTTTACATCCATTTAATGACACTTGCCTTTGACTTTTAGAGTATTATATGTACATAATTTAGCAGAGTTATATATATATATATAATTTAGCAGTATTATATGTGTATAATTTAGCAGAATTATACTCTTAGTCTTCATGTACTAATAAATGTAAACTAAACATTGATTCAAGGAGTATTCATTTTTATTGAACTGCTGTTAATGTTATTAACTGTTATTTTAATGAACAGTTATTCAAATAATTTTTTTAGTGACTTAAACATTAGAACTTGGTGAATTTTTGCATATGAGCAAGTGGTTTCTTAAATCAGTTTTTCAGGGTAGCTGCAAAGATAAGTAAAACTTGATTCGTATCCTCAAAGGATTTATAATCATGTAGGATAAAACAGATATGTAAATGAGTATAGTATAAGGCAAAATCAGGTGGTTTCCAAATCACAGTTGTATTCAGCAAGATTATAAGCAGAAACAATACATACTAGTAGTGAAAGATGAGAGAAGACTGTGGATAAAGCATTCACTGTCAATTACTGTTGGAATAAGATACTCCAGTTCTTAAAGTGAGGTTCCCTTTGTCCTGTTTGGCTCAGTTCTTAAGAACTAGGGCCTATTTTCAGTGTTTTTAGATTTTGTGAATTAGAAATCTTGACTATTTGCTAAAGATGGGTCTCTGGAGGATAAGAATTTTCTAAATGAAGAGTATAGCCTGATGGTTAAGGGTACGGTTTGAATTCCACCTCTGTCACTTATTAGCTGTATAACCTTGGGCAGTTTACTTAACCCTCAGTGCTTCAGTTTACTGATCTATAAAATAGTATGATGATGATAATAATAATAATACCATGTAGGGTGGTCATTTGTCTTTATTTCTCATTAGAGTATGCTTTCTCAGGGATAGACACTTCATAGCAGAATAAATGGCTGGAGAGTCTGAGATAAACAAGACACTGTCCATGTGCGTGCGTGCTCACGCATAGACTAAGACTCCAGTTGTAGTGCAGTGAGATTAGAACTATACTGAAAATAAGAGCAGGGAAACTGAGCGTTTTAGAGTAGGTTTTTTTAATCTGGAATTTTTAATCTACTGCGGGTTTCATTCAGGAAGAGAGCAACCATTTCTTTCCTTTTTTTTTTTTTTTTAGACAACATTGACTTTTAAGTTTGGAACAGTTCTGGAATTCTGAGGATTCTAAAAGCCTGGATGTTAGTTACCTAAGTACCTTCTCTGATTTTTAAAATATTTTCTCTGACTCCTTAAAAATGATCAGTGCAAAATTAATGAGACCCCCCCCTTTCTTCTATTTAATTTTCCATTATTCTCTGTGTGCTGTTAACTAATTCTCTATTTCTGTGTTTTCAATTCAAATCATTTATTTTTATTTTTTTTGTGTGTGGTATGCGGGCCTCTCACTGTTGTGGCCTCTCCCGTTGCGGAGCACAGGCTCCGGACGTGCAGGCTCAGCGGCCATGGCTCACGGGCCCAGCCGCTCCGCGGCATGTGGGATCTTCCCGGACTGGGGCACGAACCCGTGTCCCCTGCATCGGCAGGCGGACTCGCAACCACTGCGCCACCAGGGAAGCCCAATTCAAATCATTTAATCTGTACTTGTGAATAAAATTGGGCTCATTCCAAATCTTTCTTTGTAGCCAAGTATATTGTAGTCACTAAATTTTTCATCTAATATACTGAAAGGATGTTAAAATGTTAATATGCTTTATATTGTTCCCTTTTATTATTAATACATCTAAACATACAGCAAAGTTGAAAGAGTATAACAGTTAATACCCATATACCCACCACCTACATTCTACCATTAACATTTAGTATACTTGCTTTATCACATATCCATCCATATTTTGATCATTGTATCATTCAGTATTCCATTTTATTTTTGGTGTGTTTCAAAGTAAATTGCAGACATCAGGACACTTCCCCCTAAATACCTCAAGTGTGCTTTGTTTTTGAAAGATCTATTTTTACCCCTTTTTTGTTTTGTTCAGAGTTGATGTTTTAATACTTTTTATTTTCTATTTATATGCTTTATTTTAATTTTGGACTGAACTCACTGCAGTTAATTCTGTTACTAAGACTTCTCATTATTAATGCTCAAAATTAGATTTGCTTTTTTTTGGGTTTGGATTTTTTGTAGTCATGTTATTCAATTTTCTTAAATATTTTTGGCTTACATAATTATAGCATTTTTACCCTATAGTTTCCAATACTTTAGGATATGATTGCTGATACAAGTTTTGAAGATAAGTTCTCCATACCATTAGACATTAAAAGTATTTCTTGTTTTTAAACTATGTAGAAGATCTCAACTAGCTTATGAACTGTTTTTAGCCAAGAATTGTATATCATCTTTCCTTATGGCTTGTAACTTCTTGAAAGGAAGAACTCAAATATTCGTTGATATATTGACTCTATGATATCAATGCTCAAGATATTCTGGGCACTGTTGTTCTAAAGTTGAAAGTTTAAAAACAAATCCTAACATATTTTTCAGCAACTTTCAAGAATTATATTCATTATATATGTGGTGTATATTATAATGGAATTCAAAAAATCATAATAGGAAATTATTCAAGAGGTAGGTAATAGTGAGGCATTGTTCTCAGAATAACAGGATATCCTTCTATTTTAGAGACTTTGCATTTCCAGCCTATAGAAGAATATAATGACCTACTCTGGGCATAACTTTTTACAAAAATAATTTTATTATTTTAAAATAATTGAACCTTGGACATTGAATTGGATAACTATTATAGATTAACTTGTTATTTTAGAATTGGATTCCAAGTAACAAAATCCAAAGCACATCAAACTAAAATGATCTTTTCTACTGTTTTCGTTGTTGCTTCTTGAAATCTATATAGGATACCATTTTTTGAAAGTGTTCAAAGTGCAATTAGATAAAAATTATAACAGAAGAAAGTCATTTTTCCCTCTGATCCACACACAGATGCACTCCTGTAGTTGGAACTCTCGTTTGTCTGGCTTGAAGATTCTTTTGGATCTTCCAGATTTAGTGCTTATTCTTCTATCTGGATCAGATAAATCAAAATCAGACATGCAAATTAGAGTTTTAGGATACCCAGAGACAGACACCATGCAGAGGGGTTTTACATGCCCTTCATTCTCTGTCAGAGGTGATGCCTAAGTAGTATCTAAACTTCATTCTTCTGGCCCTGTGTCTGCAGGTAGGAATGTTTAATCATCATAATGGTCCTGAGCTCCAGTAATGTCTTTGCTTATTGAATGATTGGGGCAGAAAAATAGAGAAGGCTTCTCAAAATTATGTTCAGCCATCTAGAGCAAGGGTTGGCAAACGTTTTTTTTTTTTCTTCAAAGGACCAGAGAGTAAATATTTTAGGCTTTGAGGGCCATATGCTCTCTGCCACAACTGTCCAATTTTGCTGTTGTAGAGTGAGAGTAGCTGTAGATGGTTGGTAAACAAATACATGTGATTGTGTTCCAAGGTTTATTTAGAAAAACAGGTAGCAGGTTGTAATTTGCCAGCCTGTGCGATATCGCTGTGCTTCTTGAACTACCTGTTGTGAGGATTTTTTTTTCCTTTAATAATTTGTGCATGGGGGAGGGGGAAGGGTAAGCTGTGACAAAGTGAGAGAGAGGCATGGACATATATACACTACCAAACGTAAGGTAGATAGCTAGTGGGAAGCAGCCGCATAGCACAGGGAGATCAGCTGGGTGCTTTGTGATCGCCTGGAGGGGTGGGATAGGGAGGGTGGGAGGGAGGGAGATGCAAGAGGGAAGAGATATGGGAACATATGTATATATATAACCGATTCATTTTGTTGTAAAGCAGAAACTAACACACCATTGTAAAGCAATTATACTCCAATAAAGATGTTAAAAAAAAATAAAAAATAAAAAAATAATTTGTGCATGGACACTTTTGTAAAGTACAATAAAAGTAAATTACTAGGAAAACAAAATTTATTTTTTAATGATAATTTATTCATTTTAATAGTCCTTTTTTAAAAAAATCTTTTGGCCACACCACATGGCATGAAGGATATTAGTTCCCCGAACAGGAGCTGCACCTGTGCCCCCTTCATGGGCAGCGCAGAGTCTTAACCACTGGACCACCAGGGAAGTCCCTGGAAAATGAAATTTAAAAAGACAAAATATAAGCGTAAAATTTTAGATTAAACAGATAAATTACATTTCAATAAGTATAATTAAAACAGTTGTACGTAAGGAAAAAGAAAAGAATTAGAAATATTATAAATGTTGTTACTGGAAAGTATCTTCTAGCCTATTAATATAGAGTTGCTATAAACAGTCATAATTTTTTTGTCATTCTGCAGTTCTACTAACAAAACAAAAAGTTGAGTGGAATTGCAACCCATTTGTTAAATGTCTATACACTCTAACAAACATTGTATATATCAATAAAATTTTTAATATGTCAAATAAATTTGCTTCTTACTGTTACTTTATCTAGTCTAGGTTGGATTGACAACAGTGCTATTCATAAGAGATAATGTATATCTAAACTATTCCTATGTTTCATTTTAACAACATTCAGTGTAGAGAAACCAGACTCACAGAGGTGTGTTGATGAGAATGGGAGAAGAGATTTAAAAGAAATTTCAACTAACTCAGGATATTCATTTCTAACTTTTTTTCTAAGATGAAGCAAATGGTTTTTTATTTACAGAATACATTTTTCATTAGTAGTCAGTTCCAACAATTTGTCCTGTAGAGTTATAATTAAATTTAAATTCTCTCTCAATTAAAGAAATGGATTCTGGAGTCATAAATGTCCTGTATGTGGATCTTCTTTTGATGGGAAAAGAAGATTGAAAATGTTTCATCAAATTTGTAAGGTGTGTTCAAACTTTAAATGACACAATAGACCAAATAGACTTAATTGATATTTATAGGACATACTACCCGAAAGTGGCAGAATACACTTTCTTCTCAAGTGCTCATGGAACAGTCTCCAGGATAGATTACATCTTGGGTCACAAATCAAGCCTTGGTAAATTTAAGAAAATTGAAATCGTAGCAAACATCTTTTCTGACCACAGCGCTATGAGATTAGAAATAAATTACAGGAAAAAAACTGTAAAAGAAATACAAACACATGGAGGCTAAACAATACTCTACTAAAAAACCAAGGGATCCCTGAAGAAATTAAAGAGGAAATCAAAAAATACCTAGAAACAAATGACCATGAAAACACGATAGACCAAAACCTATGGGATGCAGCAAAAGCAGTTCTAAGAGGGAAGTTTATAGCAATACAATCCTACCTCAAGAAACAAGAAACATCTAAAATAAACAACCTAACCTTACACCTAAAGCAACTAGAGAAAGAAGAACAAACAAAACCAAAGTTAGTAGAAGGAAAGAAATCATAAAGATCGGAGGAGAAATAAATGAAATAGAAATGAAGAAAACAGTAGCAAAAATCAGTAAAACTAAAAGCTGGTTCTTTGAGAAAATGAACAAAATTGATAAAGCTTTAGCCAGACTCATCAAGAAAAAAAGGGAGAGGACTCAAATCAGTAAAATTAGAAATGGAAAAGGAGAAATTACAGCTGACACCATAGAAACACAAAGGATCATAAGAGAGTACTACAAACAACTATATGCTAATAAAATGGACAACCTGGATGAAATGGACAAATTCTTAGAAAAGTACAGCCTTCCAAAACTGAACCAAGAAGAAATAGAAAATACGAACAGATCAAGCACAAGTAATGAAATTGAAACTGTGATTAAAACTCTTCCAACAAACAAAACTCCAGGACCAGATGGCTTTACAGGTGAAGTCTATCAAACATTTAGAGAAGAGCTAACACCAGTCCTTCTCAAACTCTTCCAGAAAATTACAGAGGATGAAACACTCCCAAACTCATTCCACGCCAGGCTACTATCACCCTGATACCAAAACCAGACAAAGATTTCACAAAAAAAGAAAACTACAGGCCAATATCACTGATGAACATAGACGCAAAAATCCTCAACAAAATACCAGCAAACAGAATGCAACAACACATTAAAAGGATCATATACCATGATGAAGTGGGATTTATCTCAGTGATGCAAAGATTCTTCTATATATGCAAATCAATCAGTGTGATACACTGTATTAACAAATTGAAGGATAAAAACCATATGATAACCTCAATAGATGCAGAAAAAGCTTTCAACAAAATTCAACACCAATTTATGATAAAAACTCTCCAGAAAGTGGGCACAGAGGGAATCTACCCCAACATAATAAAGGCCATATATGACAAAACCACAGCAAACATTATTCCCAATAGTGAAAAATTGAAAGCATTTCCTCTAAGATCAGGAATAAGACAAGGGTGTCCACTCTCACCACTATTATTCAACATAGTTTTGGAAGTCCTAGCCACAGCAATCAGAGAAGAAAAAGAAATAAAAGGAATACAAACTGGAAAAGAAGAAAAACTGTCACTGTTTTCAGATGACATGATACTATACATAGAAAATCCTAAAGATACCACCAGAAAACTACTCGAGCTAATCAATGAATTTGGTAAAGTTGCAGAATACAAAATTAATTCACAGAAATCTCTTGCATTCCTATACACTAACAGCAAAAGGGCAGAAAGAGAAATTAAGGAAACAATTGCATTTACCATTGCAACAAAAAGAATAAAATACCTAGGAATAAACCTACCTAAGAAGGCAAAAGACCTGTACTCAGAAAACATACAAAACACTGATGAAAGAAATCAAAGATGACAGAAACAGATGGAGAGATATACCATGTTCTTGGATTGGAAGAATCAATATTGTAAAAATGACTATACTCCCCAAAGCAATCTACAGATTCAGTGCAATTCAGTGCAATCCCTATCAAGTTACCAATGGCATTTTCCACAGAACTAGAACAAAAAATTTTACAATTTGTATGGAAACACAAAAGATGCCAAATAGCCAAAGCAATCTTGAGAAAGAAAAATGGAGCTGGAGGAATGAGGCTCTCTGTACTGTACTTTGTAGTATAAAAAGTTACAGTAATCAAGACAATATGGTACTGGCACAAAAACAGAAATATAGATAGATGGAACAGGATAGAAAGCCCAGAGATAAACCCATGCACCTATGGTCACCTAATCTATGACAAAACAGGCAAGAATATACAATGGAGAAAAGACAGCCTTTTCAATAGGTGGTGCTGGGAAAATTAGACAGCTACATATAAAAGAATGAAATTAGAACAGTCCCTAACACCATACACAAAAATAAACTCAAATGGATTAAAGACTTAACTGTAAGACCAGACACTATAAAACTCTTAGAGGAAAACATAGCCCAAACACTCTTTGACATAAATCACAGCAACATCTTTTTTGACCCACCTCCTAGAGTAATGAAAAAACAAAAATAAACAAATGGGACCTAATGAAACTTAAAAGCTTTTTCACAGCAAAGGAAACCATAAACAAGACAAAAAGACAACCCTCAGAATGAGAGAAAATATTTGCAAATGAAGTAACTGACAAAGGATTAATCTCCACAATATACAAGCAGCTCATACAACTCAGTATCAAAAAAAAAAACAACCCAATCAAGAAATGGGCAGAAGACCTAAATAAACATTTCTCCAAAGAAGACATACAGATGGGCAGCACACACATGAATAGATACTCACCATCACTAATTATTAGAGACATGCAAATCAAAACTACAATGAGGTATAGACCTCACACTGGTCAGAATGACCATCATCAAAAAATCTGCAAACAACAAATGCTGGAGAGGGTGTGGAGAAAAGGGAACCCTCCTGCACTGTTGGTGGGAATGTAAATTGATATAGCCACTGTAGAAAACAGTATGGAGGTTCCTTAAAAAACTAAAAACAGGGCTTCCCTGGTGGTGCAGTGGTTGAGAGTCCGCCTGCCAATGCACAGGACACGGGTTCGTGCCCCAGTCCGGGAGGATCCTGCATGCCACGGAGCAGCTGGGCCCGTGAGCCATGGCCACTGAGCCTGCGTGTCCGGAGCCTGTGCTCCGCAACAGGAGAGGCCGCAACAGTGAGAGGCCTGCGTACCGCAAACCAAAACAAAACTAAACTAAAAACAAGTACCATATGACCCAACAATCTCACTACTGGTCATATGCCCAGAGAAAACCATAATTCAAAAATACACATGCACCTCAATGTTTATAGCAGCACTATGTACAGTAGCCAGGACATGGAAGCAACCTAAATGTCCATCAACAGAGGAATGGATAAAGAAGATGTTGTACATATGTACAATGGAGTATTACTCAGCCATAAAAAGGAATGAAACTGAGTTATTTGTAGAGATGTGGATGGACCTAGAGAGTGTCATACAGAGTGAAGTAAGTCAGAGAAAAGCAAATATCGTATAATAATGGACATATGTGGAACCTAGAAAAATGATACAGATGATCTTATTTGCAAAGCAGAAATAGAGACATAGATGTAGAGAACAAATGTATGGATACCAAGGGGGGAAGGGGTGGGGAGGGAGGAATTGGGAGACAGGGATTGACACATATACTTTATTGATATTTTGTATAAAATAGACAACTGGTGGGGAACATACTGTATAGCACAGGGAACTCGACCTAATGCACTGTGGTAACCTAAATGGGAGGGAAGTCCAAAAGGGAGGGGATATCTGTATGTGTATGGCTGATTCGTTTGTCGTGTAGTTGAGGCTAATACAACATTGTAAAGCAACCATACTCCAATAAAAATTAATTAAAACAAAAAAGCAAACAGAGAAAAAACTGAGCAGGACCTTGCGGGGCCTTCCCAGGTACAAAAAACAAAACAAAACAAAACAAAACAAATTTGTAAGGTGTGTAGAGATAATCTTTCAACAAATGTACAATATCTGATATTACCTACTTCAATGAAAATTATTATATTATGGAACATGTCATAAGTATCTCATTCAGTCTGCTAACTTCCTTGTTTGCTTTGATCTTACTGGCCATTGAGAAACATTTGTATGCCTTCCTTACATGAAGTATAAAGATCATTAAAAATAACAAATATGTAAGACAGATAAGTCTGGCTATCTAATTCACACCTTTAAAATATTGGGACCAAACATTTTTTATCTTGTAGAAACACTAAGAATTCATTTTTCATTTTTGACAGAACATTTCCCCTTGATACCGTGGAACCTGTAGTATATGATCAGTTTCCATATTATCACTCAGTGAGGATACTCTCTACTATGTTGCATTAACCTTTAAGTAATCCACAATTATAGTACATCAGTAAGCATATTGTGTAGACAGGTGACTTTTATTTAAAATCATGGCAAGAATTTCTCAATGAAGGAAGCAGTGCATTGACTTACCCTCTGGAGTAAACTCCTTAATCTGGCAAACTCCTTAATCCTTTAACTGTCCATAATATTCCTGTCATGACAGTTGCACCATCAGAAAATACTGTTACACAAAATTTAAACTCCAAATCACATTTGTTGAATATATAATCTTTCATAAGTTTATGCAGTTCGAAGTTATTTATGTTTGGCAATTAAGCTGAAAAAAAATTCTTCCTTCATAACACCATCCTATTCAAATGTAATTGACATGTTATCTTTGCATTTATAAAGGGTCAATAAAAACACATTGCTAGGTTTGTGTGTTCTATGAATTATTTTCCTTATCATTAGCCAGTTCCTGAATGCATTGAACTATGGTATCACTAGAAATTGATTCTTGCAGTGGGGGTGGTAGCGGTGGGATGAACTGGGAGATTGGTATTGACATATATACACTAATATGTATAAAATAGATAACTAATAAGAACCTGCTGTATAAAAAATAAATAAAATTAATTTAAAAAAATTTTTAAAAAGATTATTGCAGACTCACTGAATATTTCCAAGCACACATATTTGATGGAGTTTTTCCTTAATGTCAACATATATGGTTTTTTTTGGTTTTAGTATCCTGAGGAACTACTGTGCAAGAACCCTAGAAAACACTAATGTTATATGTGAAAGAAGAAATGTGCTTCTCTTGGCTTTGTAATTCAGTACTCTTTATTTTCCAATTAATTTTTTTTGTGTTGAACTGTATTTCTTTATATTTTCTATATAAATGTTTTATTGTTTCATAGCCAGTCCATCTCTGCAAATAACACATTGTGGTTTTACCACTTCACTGTAAATTATACTTATAAGTAAAATTAGTATGAACTCTTTGGTCTTCCTTGTTTTGAAATCACTTCCATTGTTATTTGATTTACTACTTGTGCCTCATTCAGAGGTGTATCTTTCCTCACCAAAGAAGGCCAGTTAAGCTTTTTGCTGTTTGTAAAACAGAAGTAAAAATATCTATTTATTTTCTTAAGTCATAATATTAAATTATAAATTACAGGATTGATTAAAAATTTAAATGATTATAAAATGACAAGTTACGTAAATAAATGATTTTATTTTCTCAGATTGTTTTCTCTTGCATTATAGTTGACAAACTAACCAATGTCAGATTGCGGTAAAAGTGTCTAAATGCCTACATTTAATTTCCGTACTTTTCTTATTGTGGACCGGTAACAAACAGTTGGAGGACCTTTGTTCTGATCTAAGGATTACTGGAGGGTCACTGGGAGATGTTCTGAGTTTTTTTTTATTATTTTTCCTAGAGTAGAAATTCTGGGCCTTTGGTGAAACCCAATTATAACTTTGTTTTGCTTTGTTTGAAATACAATGGGGAGAATATCTTCCCATATCTTTGTATGGAGATGTAATACCCAACAAATATAAAGTCAATTTGAAGTAACTTTAAGCAGGCAGTTTGCAGATGTTCCTTTTATCTCCCTGTGTAGACATGGAAAAGCTTGTTTAAGGATAATGGTTATAGTTAATGTTGTCTTATTTTTTTCACCTGATACTGAAAAATCATTATGGTAGTGCCTGGGTTCCTATGTCCATTTCACAATTACACCAATGTCCTTTCATAATAGGGACCTCTTTAAGAGCTTATATGTTTAGCAGCTATCTCTCAAATATATTTTAACGAGGGTGACCCATTTCATATATGTTTATAGCAATCTTCTGTATATGATTTATAAATGTACACATACCTGTGTATCTGATATACCTATATCTTATATTTATCTAGACTGATAGATGTCCTTTTTTCCTCACCTACTTCTATATATCATTGAATTGTTTTAATGACTTTTTTTTTTTTTTTTTTTTGCGGTACGTGGGCCTCTCACTGTTGTGGCCTCTCCCATTGCGGAGCACAGGCTCCGGACGCGCAGGCTCAGCGGCCATGGCTCACAGGGCCAGCCGCTCCGCGGCATGTGGGATCTTCCCGGAGCGGGGCACGAACCCGTGTCCCCTGCATTGGCAGGCGGACTCTCAACCACTGCGCCACCAGGGAAGCCCTGTTTTAATGACTTTTTAATGGAGCCTTGGAGCCGGAAGTGATGTAAAGTTCGTATGTTCCAATTCTCTTTACATTCATTCTCTCTTTTTAATATAGAGAAGGGGTTGGCAAACTACAACCATCTGGCTTGACACCTGTTTTTATAAGTAAAGTTTTATTGGACCATAGTCATGCTCATTTGTTAATGTTATCTCTGGCTTCTTTCTTGCTGCACTGGCAGAGTTGTCACAGGGATCATATGGCCTGCAAAGCCAAAAATATTTACTCTCTATGCACTTTACAGAAAAAATTTGCCAAACACTGATACAGAGGTCTTGCAACTTCTTTCTGAATTCAGTGATAGTAATTTTATTGTCGTTCAAGGCATTCATCTTCTAGTTAGAAAGTTTCTATTTATACTGAGCAAAAATCTTCTTTTCTGTGTAATCTTTGGGTACACGACAGTCTTTTAGGAATTTGAAGACAACATTTATGCTTGCTCTTACCTCTTTCTGCAGGTCTATACACCATTCCTAGTCTTCCCAGCCCTAAAATTCTGTAGTTTATTTAGTTCACACTTGAATGACCTATGTGCCTCAGTTTTAAACCTTTTACCAATGTTGTTTCCTGTCATTATTCCTCAGACATTGATACTCGGATCAGAACCCTAATAATCCTATGGATATGATTGGCTCAGAGTAGAGCAGACTGTTTAAGTTTTACTATGCATTTCTTATGTACTGGTCACTCAGTGATGTTATTTCTGTTAATATAGACTAAGATGCATTATCCTTTTAGATAGCTATGTTACGTTAGTGGCTTGTATTGAGCTTAAATTCAAAACCACGAAGTCTTTTACGTATTTTACCATTAACTCAGATCTTCTCCATTCTATTCTGAACCCACAGCAGAACTTTTACCTCTGTGAGGGTCCATTTTATTGAGATAGCCCACTGTGCCAGTTATATTGAGAAGTTTTTGCATCTTGAGTCTGTCATTCTTATATTTACTGTTTCTCTGAGCTGTCATGTAAGAATATGATAGTAGTGAGTTGCTTGATCATCACCTTGCTATATTTGCATGTTCATTATTGAAATGAACATGTGAAATTTTTATGGGAGTTTCTCTTAGAATTGATGGTAATTTGAATCATTTCTCAGCAAATAATCCTTTCCCACCCTTTTCTTTGGGATGAAATAGTCATCTCTGACTCACTGACTTTGGACTTGGTCATATGACTTACTTGAGCCAATAGAATGGAGATGGAAGTGACAGCAGACAATTTCTGAAGTGAGGCTTTAAGAGCCCTGGCAAGTTTCTTGTAGTTCTCTTGTACTTCTGCTATTTCCTACAAGAAAAACTTGCCCCAGCTAATTACTTCCCCTTCAGATTGGGTCCCAGAATGAAAGATAAGTGAAGGAGAACTGAACTCAATTCACAAACCTGAAGCGGAGATGTTCCAACCAAACTCGAATTCATGAATAAGAAATTAGCATTTAATGTGGTAAGCCATTGGCATTTTTGGAGTTTTGTTATACAACATCAGTTCAGCAATAGCTGACCCATACATGGCTAAACAAGTCGTTCTGTTTGTAGGGAGTCATCTCTGAAATGCCTGTTACCTGTAAATAACAAAGTGATTCAATACTAGACCATCTACAGAGTGAAGTAAGTCAGAAAGAGAAAAACAAATATCGTATATTAATGCATATATGTGGAATCTAGAAAAATGATACAGATGAACCAGTTTGCAGGGCAGAAATAGAGACACAGATGTAGAGAACAAACGTATGGACACCAAGGGGGGAAAGTGGGGTGGTGGTGGGATGAATTGGGAGATTAGATTGACATATATACACTAATATGTATAAAATAGTTAACTAAGAACCTGCTGTATAAAAAATAAATAAATAAAATTAAAAAAAAATACTAGGCCAGTAGGAACCCTGAGTAAAAGGAGATCAGAGGTAAAATTTGGGTCTACGTGTGCTGAGATGCATGTCCATGGCATGAGGTAAGAGATCCTCTGAGGAAAGGAACTACAGTTACTAAACAGGATACACAGATATATGCTGCTGCTCTCTAGCTGTGCCTCAAATGCTTTGGGTCAATTCTTTACTTCTTTGCAGTTGGACTTGCTACCATTGTTAGGTTTTTCTACTTCTTTCTATTCCGTTTTCCTGTACCTCCTCATCTTCTGTGATTTTTTTTTCACTTTTGGAAATAGTGCATATTTTCACAGTTTATATGTAGTATGTAAAGAAATAACAGAATAAGACCACTGGAGTTCTAATTCTGGCTCTGCCATTTAACACAATCACTCCAAATAAGTTATTTAAACAATTTCGTCCTCTAAATAGGGGGGTTAATAAATAACTCACAGTTGCTGCTAAGCTGAAATGAGATGACAGAGTCTTTGGCTCATCGTCATTTGTATATACAGTCATTTAGCAAATACTTACTGAGTGAATTCTGACGGATACAGTGCTTTGCACATTATTAAAAAGTCAGTGTGGGACTTCCCTAGTGGTCCAGTGGTTAAGATTCCACACTTCCACTGCAGGGGGCACAGGTTTAATCCCTGGTCCGGGAACTCAGATCGTTCATGCTGTGTGGAGCGACCAAAAAAAAAAAAAAGTCTGTGCATTTTATGGCATTTTGATAATCATACTCTTACAAAGTACTTGTTGGTATCACATTGATGTCAAGTGAAAAGAAAAGAGAATTCTATTTCTATTTGTGGAACAAAAGAACATAAGTATTTGCCACTAGAAATCATGGAACAGTTTTATGGATGTGTTTATGTTACATCATGGCTTAATGCTTTATTTCAGGACTTTTTACGTTACCCTTGGCAGTGAATAGGCACTGTCAGTAACTGGTAATTTTTGTTCTATCCGAAGATATGAATCCAAGGCAGAGTATAAGAAGATTGCTTATGCTCTGTTTGCTCTTCTAGTTACGTTCATTCAGAATATAAATTCAAGTAGATATCATGCCACTTGGTATTATGAATGATTCTTTTTGTATAACCTTGGATAAGGTACAATAAAAACAATGAAGCTAACAACTTTTCTCTCCTATTATTTGAGCGCATATCAGACATGTTGACTGTTTCATAGAAATTTTTGTTTTAATTTAAAAATTAATCCTGGTTTCAACAACTCAAATAGTACAGAGGTATATACAGTAAAATCAATTGTCTTCTTTTGTTTCTTTTCAAATTTACCCCCTTATGTTTGGCGTGAATCTTTTCCTTTTATGTGTGCTCAGTTAATATGTAGGGTTTTTTTTAATCCTTTATAGAAAGTAGGATCATACTTAAGTTTATTCTATACCTTGTCTTTCATATTTAATAGTATTTTTATCATTGATATTTTCCTCAAGTGAATACTTAAAGATGGCAGTTTTGGGCTTCCCTGGTGGCGCAGTGGTTAAGAATCCACCTGCCAATGCAGGGACACAGGTTTGAGCCCTGGTCTGGGAAGATCCCACGTGCTGCGGAGCAACTAAGCCCATGCACCACAACTACTGAGCCTGTGCTCTAGAGCCCATGCTCCACAACAAGAGAAGCCACTGCAATGAGAAGCCCGCACACCACAATGAAGAGTAGCCTCTGCTCTCTGCAACTAGAGAAAGCCTGCATGTGGCAATGGAGACCCAACGCAACCAAAAATAATAAATAAAATAACTTCTTAAAAAAATTTATAAAAAAAAATCTCAGTTTTATTGGCAGCATCATAGTTCACATTATGGCTGTAGATTATTTAACATCCACATTGATCCGCATCTGATTAATGTAAGCTGTTGAAAAACAATACTGTAATGAACATCCTTTTTTATCTCGTTATACTTGTGCTTTTATTTTAATAATTTTGAAAATGGTGTTCCTGTAATAAAGCATATCTGCATTAAAATTTTACTTATTTATTTATTTAAAAAAATATGTATTTATTTATTTTTGGCTGCATTGGGTCTTTGTTGCCGCACGTGGGCTTTCTCTAGTTGAGGCGAGCAGAGGCTACTCTTCCATGTGGTACACGGGCTTCCTGTTGCGGTGGCTTCTCTTGTTGCGGAGCATGGGCCCTAGGTGCACACAGGCTTCAGTAGTTGTGACACGTGGGCCCAGTAGTTGTGGCTCGCAGGTTCTAGAGTGCAGGCTCAGTAGTTGTGGCACACGGGCTTAGTTGCTCCGCGGCATGTGGGATCTTCCCGGACCAGGGCTTGAACCCATGTCCCCTGCATTGGCAGGCGGATTCTTAACCACTGTGCCACCAGGGAAGCCCCTAAATTTTTAAATAAATATTAATCGGTAAAACAATTTTTTTTCTAATAGGTAAAAATTTTTTAAATGCTATAGCAATTTATGTTTCTACTAACGATTTGTAGGAGGATCTGGTGCGTCTCACCCTTACCAGGAGTGGATATTGCCAGTCATTAATTTGTTTTTGCCAAGCTGGATCAAAAATAGTATCTAACTTTAAGTTTTATTTCTCTGAATACTGGTGTTTATGCACATTCCCATGTTTGTAGCTATTTGCAGTTGGCTATTCACGTAGTTTTTTATTGCTTGTTTTTCCTTTTAAAATCATTTCATAGGGGCTTTTCAAAACTTATTGCAGGCATTCAGGCAAGAGGTCTTTTTTACTTTCCTTTCCATCTTTCGTTTTAGAGTTTTTTATATAACATACTAGAAAAATAATGAATTATTTTTGTATATAATATGTGCATTGTTTTATATACATTAGTTACACACCATTTGCCTAATTTTAATGTATATCTCAAACACATTTGTGCTTTAGTCTCTAAAAGACAGAGTTTGAATTCTTTTATTATAGGTTGGTAGAATTTTGGAAATAAGATTTGGAAGTGACTTTGGAAATATTTTTTGTGAAGTTCATTTCTAAAAAAAAATTTTTTAGTTAATGAATTCAACAGTATTAATAGAGTCAGTAGTCCTAGAATTCTGTGGTTAAGCTTTAGATTAAAATGATATTTATTCAGCATCTGCTGTGTCCTAGTTACTGTGCTAGGCATTTCATAGGATCATTTTAATTCTCACAACAATTGTATCCCTTTGGTTGAATCTCCAGGGGTCGGACTTGCGGAAATTTGTAACAGGGGTGCACATTGGAAATATCCATTGTTAACCCTTTTACTTTTCAGATGAGCAACCTGAGGTCCTAAAAAGTTACTGATTTTCTTGAGCAAGTAGTGCTATGGCTCAAACATCTTGGCCAGGCTGGGATTTCTTCTACCATCCTCCGCAGTAGTTACCCTGGGCTTAATTTTACTAAATGTCAGGAAAACTGGAACTTGGGGTAATTTAAAATTAATAACAGTGAAAAGTATGTCTGTGCTCTACTTGCAATGAATTTTACTTAATAGGGTGAGAAAGTTAATATTTACTTTTAATTTTTTAAAAAAGCAATCTGAGCTTGTTTTTGAACTTTATTGGAATGAAAGGATGATTCACTGCCTAAATTTAAATGAGTTTTATTTTAAATCTTTTAAGAATTATTTTTATGGTTGTCTACCTAAAAAATGACCTTACATGTATGCAGAAAAATTAATATGTGCCCGTTTTACTGAATTATGGTTGATATATAAAATGTCATGGAAACTTAAGGAGCATCGTAGTCCTATTGTAGGAAGAAGAATGGTAGAGAAGTATGTCCAGGGCCTTCTAGAACTCTTGTACAGTTTGTGCCCTTGCTAAGCTAGGGTTCCAACGGAAACTGAAAACCAGTCTTGGCTTTCCTCGTCACGCTGAATGCCTTGGCATAGTCCCTTGAGGAAAGGCCCCCTTTCCTTCACACAGAGATAATGGTTGCCTTGCCAATCTGTTTCCTGTGCAGTTGTGTCCTCCCAGAGAGGGCACCTTTAACTAATTCATCTACTAGAATGGTCCCTTTGAATCATACAGAGGTGATATATAGGATAGTGGCAGGCTCTGAATGTATCAGTAATCACAAACTTGGAAACAGTTACAAATACAGACTCTCACTGGTAATTGTTCTGTGTTCATCAGGATAGGCTATTGGTTTAACCAACAACCCCCAAATCTCTGAGGCTTAACAAGAAGAAACCGATTGTCACTTACTTAACACTTTATTGAAGGAGTTTGGTGAATGGCCTTCATGTGATCCAGGCTTCATTAATGTTGAGGCTCTAAGATTCTTTTTTTTTTTTTTTTTTTTTGTGGTACGCGGGCCTCTCACTGTTGTGGCCTCTCCTGTTGCGGAGCACAGGCTCCGGATGCGCAGGCTCAGCGGCCATGGCTCACGGGCCCAGCCGCTCCGCAGCATGTGGGATCTTCCTGGACCGGGGCAGGCGTATTCTCAACCACTGCGCCACCAGGAAAGGCCTCTAAGATTCTTTTTGATTGATTGATTGATTGCCGCTTTGGGTCTTCCTTACTGTGCGGGGGCTTTCTCTAGTTGCAGTGAGCGGGGGCTACTCTTTGCGGTGCTCAGACTTCTCATTATGGTGGCTTTTCTTGTTGTGGAGCATGGGCTGTAGGCTCACGGGCTTCAGTAGTTGTGGCTCGTGGGCTCTAGAGCACAGGCTTCAGTAGTTGTGGCACACAGGCTCAGTAGTTGTGGCTCACAGGCTCTAGAGCACAGACTCAGTAGTTGTGGCTCACAGGCTCTAGAGCACAGGCTCAGTAGTTGTGGCACATGGGCTTAGTTACTCCATGGCATGTGGGATCTTCCCGGACCAAGGCTCAAACCCGTGTCCCCTGCATTGGCAGGTAGATTCTTAACCACTGCGCCACCAGGGAAGTCCAAGGCTCTAAGATTCTTAGGGCCTCAAGTCCTCTGCTGGATACTCTGCATCTAGCTAGCAGGAGAAGGAGGGAAACAGATTGTACAAGGGAGGTCTTGATGGGCCAGACCTGAATGTAGCATGCATTATTTCTTCTTACATCCTGTTTGCCAAAACTCAGTCAAACGGTCACGTGTAATTTAAGAGGAGACTGTATGCCTTGAAGGAGGGGAGAACGAAAGTAAAGCTAGCAATCTCTGACTTGTTTGATTTTAAAATACAGAATTAGTGTTTTTTTAATCTGAAAATATTATTTTATCTATGTATACTGTGTACTGTTGAGTCAGTGTTTTAAGAGAACAATAAAAGTTGTATGTAATTTAACTGATTAATTCCTTTAATTACATAAATGGTCAGTGGATCTGGTAACCAAGATAGGAAGGAACAATTAAAGAAATAGAAATTTTAAATGATATATTACTTGGCAGGTTGCCCAGAAAAGTAGATGGAGCGATAAATACCTGCTTATGAAAACTAATAATATTTGCATTCACTACTTAATAGAGGCTTTTAATGATTTAATCTATGATGCAAAGAGTTTTGTACTGTACCTAATAGAGATCTTGTCATATATGTTTCGTTAGATTTATATCTAAGAATTTCATTTTTTAAATGATAATGTAAATGGTATTGTGATTTTAAGTTCCACTTTTCATTGCTGGTTTGTAGGAAAGCAGAGGACTTTTGTATATTAACTTTGTATCCTGGGATTTCCCTGGTGGTGCAGAGGTTAAGAATCCGCCTGCCAATGCAGGGGACATAGGTTTGAGCCCTGGTCTGGGAATATCCTACATGCCACAGAGCAGCTAAGCCCATGTGCCACAACTACTGAGCCTGCACTCTAAAGCCTGCAACCCACAACTACTGAAGCTCGTGTTCCCTAGAATCTGCGCGCTGCAACTACTGAGCCCACATGCTGCAACTACTGAAGCCTGCATGCCTAGAGCCCGTGCTCTGCAACAAGAGAAGCCACCGCATTGAGAAGCCCGTGCACTGCAATGAAGAGTAGCCCCCACTCACCACAACTAGAGAAAGCCTGCATGCAGCAATGAAGACCCAACGCAGCCAAAAAAAAAAAACTTGGTATCCTGCAACCTCACTACAATCACTTGTTAGTTCCAGAGGTTTTTTCTGTTGATTCTTTAGGATTTTCTATATAGATGATCGTGTCATCTACAAACAAAAGACAGTTTTATTTCTTCCTTCCCAATCTATATACCTTTTATTGCCTTGTCTCATTACATTAGCTAGAACTTCCAGTATGATGTCAAAAAGGAGTAGTGAGAGGGGACATCCTTGCCTTGTTACGGATCTTAGCAGGAAAGCTTCAAGTTACTCACCATTAGGTATGATATTAGCTGTAGGGATTTTGTAGATAGTCTTTATCAAGTTGAGGGAGTTCCTCCCTATCCATAGTTTACTGAGTTTTATCATAAATGGGTGTTTGGTTTTGTCAGGTGCTTTTTCTGCATCTATTGATATGATCATGTGACTTTTTTCTTTTGGCCTGTTGATGTGATGGATTACATTAATTGATTTTCAAATGTTGAATCAGCCTTGCATACCTGGGGTAAATCCCACTTGGTCATGGTGTATTGTATACATCATTGGGTTCAATTTGCTAAGATTTTGTTGAGGATTTTTGCATCTATGCTCATGAGAGATATTGATCTGTAGCTTTCTTGTAATGTCTTTGTCTAATTTTGGTATTAGGATAATGCTGGTCTCATAGAATAAGTTAGGAAGTATTCATTCTGCTTCTGTCCTCTGAAAGAGATTGTAGAGAATTGGCATAATTTCTTCCTTAAGTGTTTGGTGGAATTCACTGGTGAACCCATCTGGACCTGGTGCTTTCTGTTTTGGAAGGTTATTAATTATTGATTCAGTATCTTTAATCAGTTGAACATTAATGATTTAAATTATGAATTAAAAGAGATGTCAGATTAGATCAATAAATAAGACCCAACAATATGCAATTGACAACAGACATATTATAGATATATCTATATCCAGGTATAGGCCTCTTCAGATTGTCTCTTTCTTCTTGTTTGAGTTTTTGGGCATATTGTGTCTTTCAAGGAATTAGTCCATTTCTTCTAGGTTATCAAATTTATGGGCATAGTTATTCATGGTATTCCTTTATTATCTTTTTTATGTCCATAGGATCTGTAGTGCTATTCTCCTCTTTCATATCCTATATTAGTAATTTGTATCTTCTCTGTTTCTTCTTAGCCTGGCTAGAGGCTTATCAATTTTATTGATATTTTCAAAGAACCAGCTTTTAGTTTTATTGATATTCTCTGTTGATTTCCTGTTTTTGATTTCATTGATTTCTTTTTTTTTTTTTGGCTGCTCCACGCGGCCTGTGGGATATTAGTTCCCTGACCAGGGATTGAACCCATGCCCCCTACTCCCCTCTGGAAGCACGGAGTCTTAGCTACTGGACCACCAGGGAAGTCCCTCAGTTTCATTGATTTCTTTTCTAAGTCTTAGTATTTCTTTTCTTCTACTTCCTTTAGATTTAATTTGCTTTTTTCTTTTTTTCTAGTTTCCTAAGGTGAAACTTAGATTATTGATTTTAGATAGTTTTTTAATTTTTGTAATTTATTTTGTTGAAGTAAAATATTTGATTTAGTTGATTTACAATGTTGTGTTATTTTCTGCTGTACAGCAAAGTGATTCAGTTATACATATATATATACATTCTTTTTCATATTTTTTTCCATTATGGTTAATCACAGGATATTGAATATAGTTCCCTGTGCTATACAGCAGGACCTTGTTGTTTGTCCATTCTATATATAATAGTTTGCATCTGCTAATCCCAAACTCCCAGTTCATCTCTCCATACCCCCTCTCCCCCTTGGCAACCACAAGTCTGTTCTCTGTGTCTGTGAGTCTGCTTCTGTTTTGTAGATAAGTTCATTTTTGTCATATTTTAGATTCCACATATAAGTGATATCATATGGTAGTTTTCTTTTCCTGACTTACCTCACATAGTATGATATCTCTAGATCCATCCTAAAATATATGGAAATTAAATAACACACTTCTAAATAACACATGGGTCAGGACTTCCCTGGTGGTCCAGTGGTGAAGAATCCACCTTCCAATGCAGGGGACACAGGTTCGATCCCTGGTCAGTGAACTAGGATCCCACATGCCACAGGGCAGCTAAGCCCGTGCGCCACAATTACTGAGCTTGCATGCCTTGATGGGAGAACCTGTGTGCCATGAACTACAGAGTCCATGCACTCTGGAGCCCACTTGCCACAACTACAGAGCCCACGTGCCACAACTAGAGAGGGAAGGCCTATACTCCACAACTAGAGAGAAGCCCACATACAACAATGAAGAGCTCATGCCACAGTAAAAGATCCCACATGCCTCAACGAAGACCCTGAATGCTGCAACTAAGACCCGACGCAGCCAAAAAAATAAAGAAAATAAACAAAAATTTTTTTAAATTAAAAATAAATAAATAAATAACACATGGGTCAAAAAAGAACCTCAAAAGAACTCTCAAGAGAAATTTTTAAATAGTTAAACTAAATGAAAATGAAAACTACTTATCAAAATTTGTGGGATGCAGTGATAACAGTGCTTAAAGGGGAATTTACAATATTAAATGCATATTTTCATTGTGGTCTGAGAGCAGACATTGTATAATTTCTGTTCTTTTAAATATCTTAAGCTGTGTTTTATGGTCCACAATGTGGTCTGTGTTGGTGAATGTTCCATATGGACATGAGAAGAATGTGTATTCTGCTGTTCTTGTAGGAAGTAGTCTATAGATGTCAGTTTTCCAGTTGACGGTGTTACTGAGTTCCACTATGTCCTTACTGATATTCTGCCTGCTGGATCTGCCCATTTCTGATAGAGGGGTGTTGGAGTCTCCAAGTATGATAGTGGATGCATCTGTTTCTCCTTGCAGTTCTATTAGTTTTTGTCTCATGTAGTTTGATGTTGTTAGCCATATGCATATTAAGACTTGTTATGTCTTCATGAAGAACTGACCCTCGTATTATTCAGTACCCTTATTTATCCCTGATAACTTTCCTTGCTTTTAAGTTTGCTCTGTCTGAAATTAATGTAGCTACTCCTGCTTTCTTTTGATTAGTGTTAGCATGGTGTATATTCTCCATCCATTTACTGTTTTTTTTCCTGAATTTTATTTCATTTTTTTTATACAGCAGGTTCTTATTAGTCATGCATTTTATACACATCAGTGTATACATGTCAATCCCAATCTCCCAATTCATCACACCCCCAACCACACCCCCCACTGCTTTCCCCTCTTGGTGTCCATACGTTTGTTCTCTACATCTGTGTCTCTATTTCTACCCTGCAAACCAGTTCATCTGTACCATTTTTCTAGGTTCCACATACATGTGTTAATACACGATATTTGTTTTTCTCTCTCTGACTGACTTCTTTCTGTATGACAGTCTCAAGGTCCATCCACATCTCTACAAATGACCCAATTTCGTTCCTTTTTATGGCTGAGTAATATTCCATTGTATACATGTACCACATCTTTTTTTTTTTTTTTGGTTTTGTTATTCCATGTTTTTATTATTGAGTTCTAATTTAGCTACCCTGTAGTCAAAGAAGCTGTTCTGTTTGAATATCAATTCTTTTTTTTTGTTTATTTTTTGTTTTTGTTTTTTTAACATCTTTATTGGAGTATAATTTGTTTACAATAGTGTGTTAGTTTCTGCTTTATAACAAAGTTAATCAGTTATACATATACATATGTCCCGATATCTCTTCCCTCTTGCGTCTCCCTCCCACCCTACCTATCCCACCCCTCTAGGTGGTCACAAAGCACCGAGCTGATCTCCCTGTGCTATGCGGCTGCTTCCCACTAGCTATCTGCCTTACGTTTGGTAGTGTATATATGTCCATGCCTCTCTCTCACTTTGTCACAGCTCACCCTTCCCCCTCCCCATATCCTCAAGTCCATTTTCCAGTAGGTCTGTGTCTTTATTCCTGTCTTACCCCTAGGTACTTCATGAACTTTTTTTTTTTATCTTAGATTCCATATATATGTGTTAGTATACAGTATTTGTTTTTCTCTTTCTGACTTACTTCACTCTGTATGACAGACTCTAGGTCCATCCACCTCACTACAAATAACTCAATTTCGTTTCTTTTTATGGTTGAGTAATATTCCATTGTATATATGTGCGACATCTTCTTTATCCATTCATCTTTCAATGGACACTTAGGGTGATTCCATGTCCTGGTTATTGTAAATAGAGCTGCAATGAACATTTTGGTACATGACTCTTTTTGAATTATGGTTTTCTCAGGGTATATGCCCAGTAATGGCATTGCTGGGTCATATGGTAGTTCTCTTTTTAGTTTTTTAAGGAACCTCCATACTGTTCTCCATAGTGGCTGTATCAATTTACATTCCCACCCACAGTGCAAGAGGGTTCCCTTTTCTCCACACCCTCTCCAGCATTTGTTGTTTGTAGATTTTCTGATGATGCCCATTCTAACTGGTATGAGGTGATACCTCATTGTAGTTTTGATTTGCATTTCTCTAATAATTAGTGATGTTGAGAAGCTTTTCATGTGCTTCTTGGTCATCTGTATGTCTTCTTTGGAGAAGTCTCTATTTAGGTTTTCTGCCCATTTTTTGATTGGGTTGTTTGTTTTTTTAATATTGAGCTGCATGAGCTGTTTATGTAGTTTGGAGATTAATCCTTTGTCCGTTGATTAGTTTGCAAATATTTTTTCCCATTCTGAGGGTTGTCTTTTCGTCTTGTTTGTAGTTTGCTTTGCAAAAGCTCTGAAGTTTCATTAGGTCCCATTTGTTTATTTTTGTTTTTATTTCCATTACTCTAGGAGGTGGATCAAAAAAGATCTTGCTGTGATTTATGTCAAAGAGTGTTTGGGCAGTGTTTTCCTCTAAGAGTTTTATAGTGTCCGGTCTTACATTTAGGTCTCTAATCCATTTTGAGTTTATCTTTGTGTATGGTGTTACGGAGTGTTCTAATTTCATTGTTTTACATGTAGCTGTCCAGTTTTCCCAGCACCAGTTGTTGAAGAGACTGTCTTTTCTCCATTGTATATCCTTTCCTCCTTTGTCATAGATTAGGTGACCATAGGTGCGTGGGTTTATCTCTGGGTTTTCTATCCTGTTCCATTGATCTGTATTTCTGTTTTTGTGTCAGTACCATATTGTCTTGATTACTGTAGCTTTGTAGTACACTCTGAAGTCATGGAGTCTGATTCCTCGAACTCCATTTTTTCCCTCAAGACTGCTTTGGCTATTCGGGGTCTTTTATGTCTCCATACAAATTTTAACATTTTTTTGTTCTAGTTCTGTAAAAAATGACATTGGTAATTCGATAGGGATTGCATTGAATCTGTAGATTGCGTGAGTAGTATAGTCATTTTCACAATATTGACTCTTCCAATCCAAGAACATGGAATATCTCTCCATCTGTTGGTATCATCTTTAATTTCTTTCAGCAGTGTCTTATAGTATTCTGCATACAGGTCTTTTGTCTCCCTAGGTAGGTTTATTCCTAGGTATTTTATTCTTTTTGTTGCAATGATATATGGAGTGTTTCCTTAATTTCTTTTTCAGATTTTTCATCATTAGTGTATAGGAATGCAAGAGATTTCTGTGCATTAATTTTGTATCCTGCAACTTTACCAAATTCATTGATTAGCTCTAGTAGTTTTCTGATGGCATCTTTCGGATTCTCTATGTATAGTATCATGTCATCTGCAAACAGTGACAGTTTTACTTCTTCTTTTCCAATTTGTATTCCTTTTATTTCTTTTTCTTCTCTGATTGCCGTGGCTAGGACTTCCAAAACTATGTTGAATAATAGTGGCAAGAGTGGACATCCTTGTCTTTTTCCTGATCTTAGAGGAAATGTTTTCAGTTTTTCACCATTTAGAATGATGTCTGCTGTAGGTTTGTCTTATATGGCCTTTATTATGTTGAGATAGGTTCCCTCTATGCCCACTTTCTGGAGAGTTTTTATCATAACTGGGTGTTGAATTTTGTCAAAAGCTTTTTCTGCATCTGTTGAGATGATCATATGGTTTTCTTCTTCAATTTGTAAATATGGTGTCTCACATTGATTGATTTACATATATTGAAGAATCCTTGCATCCCTGGAATAAATCCCACTTGATCATGGTGTATGATCCTTTTAATATGTTGTTGGATTCTGTTTGCTAGTATTTTGTTGAGGATTTTTGCATCTATATTCATCAGTGATACTGGTCTGTAATTTTCTTTTTTTGTAGTATCTTTGGTTTTGTTATCAGGGTGATGGTGGCCTCATAGAATGAGTTTGGGAGTGTTCCTTCCCCTGCAGTTTTTTGGAAGAGTTTGAGAAGGATGGGTGTTAGCTCTTCTCTAAATGTTTGATAGAATTCACCTGTGAAGCCATCTGATCCTGGACTTTTGCTTGTTGGAAGATTTTTTTTTTTTTTTTTTTTTTTTTTTTTGTGGTACACGGGCCTCTCACAGTTGTGGTCTCTCCCGCTGCGGAGCACAGGCTCTGGATGCGCAGGCTCAGCGGCCATGGCTCACAGGCCCAGCCACTCCGCGGCATGTGGGATCTTCCCGGACTGGGGCATGAACCCGTGTCCCCTGCATCGGCAGGCGGACTCTCAACCACTGTGCCACCAGGGAAGCCCTGTTGGAAGATTTTTAATCACAGTTTCAATTTCATTACTTGTGATTGGTCTGTTCATATTTTCTATTTCTTCCTGGTTCAGTCTTGGAAGGTTATACCTTTCTAAGAATTTGTCTATTTCATCCAGGTTGTCCATTTTATTAGCATATAGTGGTTTGTAGTAATCTCTTATAATCCTTTGTATTTCTGCAGAGTCCGTTGTGATTTCTCCTTTTTCACTTCTAATGTTATTCATTTGAGTTCTCTCCCTCTTTTTGTTGACGAGCCTGGCTAATGGTTTATCAATTTTGTTTATCTTCTCAAAGTACCAGCTTTTAGTTTTATTGACCTTTGCTGTTGCTTTCTTTGTTTCTATTTCATTTATTTCGGCTCTGATCTTTATGATTTCTTTCCTTTTGCTGACTTTGAGTTTTGTTTGTTCTTCTTTCTCTAGTTCCTTTAGGTGTAAGGTTAGATTGTTTATTTGAGATTTTTCTTGTTTCTTGAGGTAGGCTTGTATAGCTATAAACTTCCCTTTTAGGACTGCTTTGGCCGCATCCAGTAGGTTTTGGATTGTCGTCTTTTCATTGTCATTTGTCTCTAGGTATTTTTTGATTTCCTCTTTGATTTCTTCCGTGATCTCTTGGTTATTTAGTAGCGTATTGTTTAGCCTCCATGTGTTTGTGCTTTTTACGTTTTTTTCCCTGTAATTGATTTCTAATCTCATAGCGTTGTGGTCAGAAAAGATGCTTGATATGATTTTAATTTTCTTATATTTACTGAGGCTTGATTTGTGACCCAAGGTGTGATCTATCCTGGAGAGTGTTCTGTGCGCACTTGAGAACAAAGTGTAATCTGCTGTTTTTGGATGGAATGTCCTATAAATATCAATTAAATCTATCTGGTCTATTGTGTCATTTAAAGCTTGTGTTTCCCTATTAATTGTCTGTTTGGATGATCTGTCCATTGGTGTAAGTGAGGTGTTAAAGTCCCTCACTATTATTGTGTTACTGTCAATTTCCTCTTTTATTGCTGTTAGCAGTTGCCTTATGTATTGAGGTGCTCCTATGTTGGGTGCATATATATTTATAATTGTTATATCTCCTTCTTGGATTGATCCCTTGATCATTGTGCAGTGTCCTTCCTTGTCTCTTGTAACATTCTTTATTTTAAAGTCTATTTTATCTGATGTGAGTATTGCTACTCCAGCTTTCTTTTGATTTCCATTTGCATGGAATATCTGTCCATCCCCTCGCTTTCAGTCTGAATGATTCCCTAGGTCTGAAATGGGTCTCTTATAGAGAGCATATTGATGGGTCTTGTTTTTGTATCCATTCAGCAAGCCTGTGTCTTTTGGTTGGAGCATTTAATCCATTCATGTTTAAGGTAATTATCGATATGTATGTTCCTATGACCATTTTCTTAATTGTTTTGGATTTGTTTTTGTGGGTCCTTTTCTTCTCTTGTGTTTCCTATTTAGAGAAGTTCCTTTAGCATTTTCTATAGAGCTGGTTTGGTGGTGCTGAATTGTCTTAGCTTTTGATTCTCTGTAAAGCTTTTGATTTCTCCATCGAATCTGAATGAGATCCTTGCTGGGCAGATTAATCTTGGTTGTACGTTCTTCCCTTTCATCACCTTAAGTATATCATGCCACTCCCTTCTGGCTTGTAGATTTTCTGCTGAGAAATCATCTGTTAACCTTATGGGAGTTCCCTTGTATGTTAAGTGTTGTTTTTCCCTTGCTGCTTTCAGTAATTTTTCTTTGTCTTTAATTTTTGCCAATTTGATTACGGTGTGTCTCGGCATGTTTCTCCTTGGGTTTATCCTGTATGGGACTCTCTGCACTTCCTGGACTTGGGTGGCTCTTTCCTTACCCATGTTTGGGAAGTTTTCAACTATAATCTCTTCAGATATTTTCTCAGGTCCTTTCTCTCTCTCTTCTTCTTTTGGGACCCCTATCATGCGAACGTTGTTGGGTTTAATGTTGTCCCAGACGTCTCTTAGGCTGTCTTCATTTCTTTTCGTTCTTTTTTCTTTATTCTGTTCCACAGCAGTGAATTCCACCATTCTGTCTTCCAGGTCACTTATCTGTTCTTCTGCCTCAATTATTCTGCTATTGATTCCTTCTAGTGTAGTTTTCATTTCAGTTATTGTGTTGTTCATCTCTGTTTGTTTGTTCTTTAATTCTTCTATGTCTCTGTTAAACATTTCTTGCATCTTCTCGATCTTTGCCTCCATTCTTTTTCTGAGGTCCTGGATCATCTTCACTATCATTATTCTGAATTTTTTTTCTGGAAGGTTGCCTATCTCCACTTCATTTAGTTGTTTTTCTGGGATTTTATCTTGTTCCTTCATCTAGTACATAGCCCTCTGCCTTTTCATCTTGTCCATCTTTCTGTGAATGTGGTTTTTGTTCCACAGGCTGCAGGATTGTAGTTCTTGCTTCTGCTGTCTACCCTCTGGTGGATGAGGCTATCTAAGAGGCTTGTGCAAGTTTCCTGATGGGAGGGACTGGTGGTGGGTAGAGCTGGCTGATGCTTTGGTGGGCAGAGCTCAGTTAAACTTTAATCCGCTTGTCTATTGATGGGTGGGGCTGGGTTCCCTCCCTATTGGTTGTTTGGCCTGAGGCGACCCAACACTGAAGCCTACCCAGGCTCTTTGGTGGGGCTAATGGCAGACTCTAGGAGGGCTCATGCCAAGGAGTACTTCCCAAAACTTCTGCTGCCAGTGTCCTTGTCCTCACGGTGACACACAGCCCCCCCCCCCCCCCCCGCCTCCGCAGGAGACCCTCCAACACTAGCAGGTAGGTCTGGTTCAGTCTCCTATGGGGTCACTGCTCCTTCTCCTGGGTCCCGATGAGCACACTATTTTGTGTGTGCCCTCCACGAGTGGAGTCTCTGTTTCCCCCAGTTCTTTCGAAGTTCCGCAATCAAATCCTGCTAGCCTTCAGAGTCTGATTCTCTAAGAATTCCTCCTCCCGTTGCCAGACCTCCAGATTGGGAAGCCTGACGACGTGGGCCTCAGAACCTTCACTCCAGTGGGTGGACTTCTGTGGTATAAGTGTTCTTTAGTTTGTGAGTCACCCACCCAGCATTTATGGGATTTGATTTTATTGTGATTGCACCCCTCCTACCGTCTCATTGTGGCTTCTCCTTTGTCTTTGGATGTGGGGTATCTTTTTTGGTGAGTTCCAGTGTCTTCCTGTCAATGATTGTTCAGCAGTTCGTTGTGATTCTGGTGTTCTTCCATCCATTTACTTTTAACCTGTAAGTGTCTTTATATCTCACGTGGGTTTCTTGTATACAACATATTGTTGGATCTTATTTATTGATCTACTTTGACAGTCTCTGTCTTTTATTTGATGCATTTAAACCATTAATGTTCAAGTTGAATATTGATATGGTCAAATTTATGTCTGCCATATTGGTTACTCTTTTCTGTTTGTTGCCCTTGTTCTTTCTTCCCTTTTTAGTCTTCCACTTTTTTCTGCCTTTTGTGGTTTTGATTGACCCTTTTATATTATTCTATTTTCTCTCCTTTCTTAGCATATTAGTTATATTCCTCTTTTTAAAGTTTTTTAGTGTTTGCCCTAGAGTTTTCAGTATACATTTATAACCAAATCTAAGTCTGCTTCCAAAAACCATTATACCACTTAATGCGTGATGTGAGTACCTAATAATAATAAAATAATCCTAATTCTTCCCCGCCATTGCCTTCATTCACTTCACTTATATAAAAGCATACTTAATATATATACATATATATAAGATATATACGTAAGTATGCATAATAGAATACATGGTTGCTATTATTATTTTGAACAAATTGTTATATGTTAGGTCAATTAAGAATAAGAAAAATAAAAGATTTTATTTTACCTTTATTTATTCCTGCTTTGATGGTTTCCTTTCTTTATGTAGATATGAGTTTTTGACCTATATCATTTTCCTTCTCTCTAAAGAACTTCTTTTAACATTTCTAGTAAGGCAGGTCTACTGGCAACAAATTCCCTTCACTTTTGTTTGTCAGAGAAAGTCTTTATTTCTCCTTAACTTTTGAAGGATAAGGTTGCAGATTATAGAATTCTAGGTTGGCGTGTTTTTTTTCTCTCAACACTTTAAATACTTCAGTCTTCTTGCTTGTGTGATTTCTGAGGAGAAATTGGTTTGATTCTTACCTTCGTCCCTCTGTCGGTTAAGTATTTCTTTCCTTTGACTTCTTTCAGGATTTTTTTCTTTATCTTTGATTTCCTGTAGCTTGAAAATGATATGACTAGGTATAGTTTTTCTGTTATTTATCCTGCTTGCTGTTCTCTGGGCTTCCTGGATCTGTGGTTTGGTTCTAACATTGATTTGGGGAAATTCTCAGTCATTATTGTTTCAAATATTTCTTCTGTTTCTTTCTCTCTTTCTTTTCCTTCCGTCATTTCCATTATGCATATGTTACATCTTTTGTAGTTATCCCACAATCCTTGTATGTTCTGTTCTGTTTTTTCTGTCTTTGTTCTCTTTGCTTTTCAGTTTTCCCCCTTTCGTCTGATATATCCTCAAGCTCAGAGATTCTTTACTCAGCCATGTGTGGTCTACAAGTAAGCTGATCAAAGCATTCTTCATTTCTCTACAGTGTTTTTTAATCTCTGGCATTTTTGTTTATTTGTTTCTTAAGATTTCCATCTTTCTACTTATGATACCCACTTGTTTTTGCCTGCTATCTACTTTATCCATTAGAGCTCATGACATATTAATCATAGTTGTTTTAAATAGTTTGTTGTTGTTTTAACTTCTCAGTTTGACCCTCCTATACTGTTGTTGGGAATGTAAATTGGTACAGCCACTATGGAGAACAGTATGGAGGTTACTTAAAAAACTAAAAGTAAAAAAAAACCCAAAAACTAAAAGTAGAGCTACCATATGAACCAGCAAGCCCACTCCTGGACATATACCCAGAGAAAACTATAATTCGAAAAGATACATGCACCCCAATGTTCATTGCAACACTATTTACAATAGCCAGGACCTGGAAGCAGCCTAAAGGTCCATCGACAGAGGAATGGCTAAAGAAGATGTGGTACATATATACAATGGATTATTACTCAGCCATAAAAAAGAATGAAGTAATGCCATTTGCAGCAACATGGATGGACCTAGAGATTGTCATACTGAGTGAAGTAAGTCAGACAGAGAAGGACAAATATTGTATGATATCACTTACAAATAGAATCTTAAAAAATGATACAAATGAACTTATTTACAAAACAGAAAGAGTTACAGATGTAGAAAACAGTCTTACAGTTACCAGGGGGGAAAAGGGGGAGGAATAAATGGGAGATGGGATCGACACATACACAATACTGTATATAAAATAGATGACTAATAAGGACCCAGTGTGTAGCACAGGGAACTCTACTTAATACTCTGTAATGACCTACATGGGAAAAGAATCTAAAGAGCTGTTGACTTTTCAGTCTCTTTAGCTTTTTACTTGATGTTAGGACAGAGTGGGTAACTTACAGACTTCTTGCATGTAAAACCAGAAACTGGGAGCTCCACCCAAGGATCAGTGATTGCCTTTTTTCTTGTCATATGCCTTGGTGAATTGTTACGCTCTTTTCTGTATTTGAATTAGCTTCCAGCATTTGGCCTTTGAAGCTTCAGTGTCATGAAGTCTCTCTGAGAGTTCCTGTAATGTGAAATTTTTTTGTCGGCAGCATTCCTCTGGGATAACTCCATTCTTTTCTTCACACTCGCTTTCTTCATTTTATATCAGTATGTTCCCCTTCTCCCTCTGACTGCATATCTAGAATCTCCTTTAAAATGGCAGCAGTATCAACATTCCCACAGTCAGCCATTTCTTCTGTAATTCATTGACATCTGGTTAGAATTTCACTTCCAGCATTAACACTTTTTATTTCTTTGCTGCACTTTCATCTTTGTTAGCTAATTCCTTCTTTTGATTATACATTTTTATAAAGTGTCATGTGGCTTTATCACTGTAAGACAAAGAGGCAACATAGTTACATCTTTACTGTCTGTGTGTGAACTGGATAACAGATGCACAGTGATCAATCACTGACATACTTTCAAAGAAGTCACTGATCTTGATATGCATCTGTTATTTGCAGTGATTTGTGGTCCAAAGAGCTAGCAGAGAAGCCTGTACTTTATATAGTTACTCACATTTAATGTACCATGGTAACTAAAATTCAAACTGTGTTGTTGGGGGAGTGGTAATCTAAACTGCAGTAACTGAAATTTATGTGTGTTGGAACCATGCAGAATGAGGACTGCCTGTAATTTTGTTTTCTTTTTCTAGCTTTATCTTACTGTCAGTGGCCCCCAGTGTTGAAGGAAGGTGGGAATTGCAGCATCCTTATCTTGTTCCTGGTCTCAAAAGAAGACCTTTTAATCTTTCATCATTAAGTATAATGCTTGCTGTAGACTTTTTATATGCCAGTTGAAAGTCTTTTCTGACTTCCATTGTGATTTTTCCTTGGATCAATTGGTTATTTAGAAGTGTGTTTATTTTTTAAACATTATTTTTTATTGAAATCTGTATACATATATATTTGCACAATCATGAGTGTGAAGCTGATGTACCTTAGTCAGCCACTACTCAAATGAAGAACTAGAACATTTTAGCCCTCCAGAAGCCTCCTTTTGCTCATTCCTATCACTAACCCCTCCCAAAAGGTAATTACTAACTTGATTTTAACAGCTAGGTTTGTTTTGCTTGTTTGTGAACTTATTTAAGTGGAATCATACAGTAAGTACTCTTTGGTTTGACTTCTTTACGTCAACATTATATTTGTAAGATTCTTATGTATTGTGTACTACAAGTAAGTTTCATTTATTCTCACTGATGAGAAGTATTCCATTATATAAATTACCACAATTCATTTATCTTTTCTGTTGATAGATCCTTGGTTTGTTTCCAGTTTATGGCAAAATAAAAATTTGTATGCATTTTTGTTGGGTATATACCTAAGAGAGGAATTACTGGGTCATAGGGTATGCACCTCTTTACCGTTAGTAGATATGGCCAAACAGTTTTTCAGAGTTGTTATACAATTTGCACTCCCACCAGCAGCATATGGGTGTTCCAGTTGTTCCATATCTTTGCCAACTCTTGATATTTTGGGTCTTTTTAATTTTAACCATTCTGGTTATTAATTAATCTTTGTGCAAATTATGGAGGGAACCTGTACTAATTGTTCTCTTCTGTGTAGACATCTCCCTGGCCTGGTTGCTGCTTAGCCTCTTGGTTTATTTAATGCTACTCATAACTAGCCTATTAGTTTGAATTTTATGTTCCTGACCTGATCCTAATGTATTGTTTTTGACACCTGGAAGGATATTTTTTCAGTTGAGGCATATTTATTAAGCCCCTACTGTACCCTTTGGTGCCACTGTCATAAACAGAATGACACTGGGCAATTTATGCCAGGAGTCTGAGAGAATAATAGATTAGGTATAGGTCCTCAGCAGTCAAGGGAAATGGTTTCCGAACTTTTTAAATGTCTACCCTGTACTAATACATTATGCATATTGTAAGCATGCACAAAATTGAAAATAAAAAGATAAGGTAAAATAAATAATTTTTAAAATATCTTATTATTATGGTTTCATATTACCATAATACATAAAAGTTATAATATACACTTTAGGCAAGACTCTGTGGTGGCAAACCAACCTGAAATCTCAGTGGCTTATAATAACAAAGGTTTATATTTTGCTTACTTTATAAATCTGTTGCAGGTTGGCTATAGCTCACTCCCACATTGTCACATCTTCATTCTGGGATTCAGTCTGATGAGATAGCCGCTATCTGGAATATTTGTAAATGGAAAAGAGGGTATGGCAAACCATGTCCTAATTCTTAAAGCTTCAGCTTGGAGGAAGTGTAATGCATCATTTCTACTCACATTTCGTCAGCCAAGGCAGTCACATGGCCAAGCCTGATGTCATTGGGATGAGAAAGTGTAATACTTTCTTAGAGGCAGGGGGAAAACCATCCCCCTGTATATATTTGTTTAATAACAGCCTTACTGAGATATAATTCACATACTATACAATTCACCCTTTTAAAGTGTACAGTTCAGTGGTGTTTGGTATATTCAGAGTTGTGCAGCCATCACCACAAGCAATTTTAGAACATTTTTATCACCCCAAAAAGGAGCTCTGTACTCATTAGCAGTCACTCCATTTCCCCATCAGTTTCTCCAGCCTTTGGCAACCACCAGTTTACTTTCTATCTTTATGGATTTTCCTATTCCAGACATTTTATATAAATAGAATTGTATAATATGTGGTATTTTGTAACAGGCTTCTTTTGCCTAACATACTGTTTTCATGGTTCATTCATGTGGTACATGTATCAGTACTTTATTCCTTTTTATTGATAAGTAATAACCCATTGAATGGATATAGCTATGGATATATCACATT
The DNA here is from genome assembly GCF_039906515.1 of Pseudorca crassidens. Taxonomy (NCBI): domain Eukaryota; kingdom Metazoa; phylum Chordata; class Mammalia; order Artiodactyla; family Delphinidae; genus Pseudorca; species Pseudorca crassidens. The sequence goes on along the minus strand of NC_090304.1, from coordinate 51,760,534 downwards.
TTATTTATCCATTCATCTGTTGAGGACATTTGGATTATTTTCATTTTTGGGCTGTTATGAAAAAGACTGCTGTGAACATTCATGTACAAGTTTTTAAGTGAAATATGTTTTCAGTTCTCTTGAGTATGCAGTTAGGAATGGAATTGATGGGCCATTTGGTAACTCTGTGTTTAACATTTTTAGGAACTGCCAAATTGTCTTCCAAAGTGGCTGCACCATTTTACATTTTACTAGTAATGTACGAGGGTTCCAATTTCTCCACATTCTCACTGACACTTGGTATTAACTATTTGTTTGTTTGTTTGTTTTTAACTTTAGCCATCCTAGTAGAGTGGTAGGGAATATTTTTGAATAGTAAATAGAGTCTGCCATACTTAACTTGGGTGTCTACTCTATACATCAGAATGTATTGAAAACATTTTTAAAGAATCAGATACTTCCCTCACTAGAGTGTCAGTTCCTTGAAAGTAGAAACTGTGACTTATCTGTTTAAATTTAGGGTCAAGGAATGAATGGATGAAAAAATTAAAGTAAGGATATGATAAGTGCTATAAGAGACATAAGTAAAATACTTTGTGAAGGTTTACTAGAAGAAAACTGGATCATTTCGAAGCTGGAGCTAAATCATTTTTAAAAGAGTTTTGAATGTTAACTTGTTTCATGGACAGAGTTTAATATATTTTTTAAAATTTATTTATTTTACTTATTTATTTGGGGCTGTGTTGGGTCTTCGTTGCTGCACGTGGGCTTTCTCTAGTTGCAGTGAGCGGGGGCTACTCTTCATTGTGGTGCACGGGCTTCTCATTGAGGTGGCTTCTCTTGCTGCAGAGCACGGGCTCTAGGCGCACGGGCTTCAGTAGTTGTGGCTCGCGGGCTCTAGAGCGCAGGCTCAGTAGTTGTGGCGCATGGGCTTAGTTGCTCCGCGGCATGTGGGATCTTCCCAGATCAGGGCTCGAACCTGTGTCCCCTGCATTGGCAGGCAGATTCTTAACCACTGCACCACCAGGGAAGCCTGACAGTAGAGTTTATATTAACTAAATCTCATATTTATATTTATTTAGTTAACCTCACTACTGAGGTTAAAGAAGTTATCTACTTATGGTTGGTTTAATCTTAACAGTACATATATTTTCTTTTTATTGAAGTATAGTTGATTGACAATATTGTGTTAGTTTCAGATGTACAGCATAGTGATTCAGTATTTTTGCATAGTATATTCCATTATAGGTTATTACAAGGTAATGGGTATAATTCCCTGTGCTGTGCAGTATATCCTTGTTGTTTATCTATTTTACTTATCTATCTATCTATCTATTTATTTATTTATTATTGAAGTATAGTTGGTTTACAATGTTGTGTTAGTTTCTGGTGTATAGCAGAGTGATTCAGTTATATATATATATTCTTTTTCATATTCTTTTTTGTTATGGTTTATCACAGGATATTGAATAGAGTTCCCTGTGCTATACAATAGGACATTGCAGTTTATTTTATATACAGTAGTTTGTATCTGTTAATCACATACCCTTAATTTGTCCCTACCCCCATATTCTTAATTAAACATTAAAAATTTTGTAATGTCTTATTTTAAAATAATATATTTGACATCTATGAAGAATATCATAATCTTTTTCCAAGCATTTGAGAAAAATCCTCCCTTAAATGAATTTAGGGCAGAAGGACTTGGTCACATTTTCTAGCATAACATGAGTTCTAGAAACTGTTGAATTCCATGTAGATAAAGTAGGACCATCTTACGCCTTTTACTGAATAAAACAGGTAATGTCCCTTTGTCTTACGCAGGAGGGAATTGAAGAATGAGTAGGGCAAGAGAGGTTAAAAAAAAATACTGTTTTTGAATCCTGTAGAATAAAAAATTCAACAGCAGTAATATTTGAAATAACATTAATTCCAGAGATAATTGTAAGATCAGGTGTCAGAGCAGGCAATTTTAAAACACTCATTTAGAAACTAAGGAATCTGATGACTTTATTTAAAATAAAAAACAAACCCCCCCAAATTTTGATAACATAGTGTTAGTTAATAAATGCTAAGGAACAGTGTTCCCTTGTCAGTGTTGTATTTCAGATCTGATGGTTTTCTGTCTTCAGCCTGTTTCATTATGCCCCTGGATGAAAAAGAAAAATAAGTATATGGAGTAAGAATAGTTCTTATTCAGCTTTGCCAGACAATATTTATCTCATACCTATAAGATGCAGTGGTCAAAAGTTAATACATTTCTGTATATATCTTACTGATAAGGGAAGGTGTAACCAACAGAGGAGATTTGGTATTAATAAGAAGGCAGAGCTGTTCAGCAAGGAGAGGTTGGAGAAGAAGATGGAATAAGCTGTGTATGCCATCTGAGAAATAGACATCAAACACAAACAGACATATACAACCCTCCCAATTGTGCCCCCCGCCCCATACATACAGTATGTAGCCTTTTCAGATTGGCTTCTTTCCCTTAGTAATATGCACTTAAGGCTCTTCCATGTCTTTTCATGACGTGTGTTTGTGTGTTTTTATATCTCATGCGTATTGTGGTGGTACCCTTAGTGAAAGCACTCTGCCTTCAGCAAAAAAAAAAAAAACCTGCTTGTTTTTCCACATGACTGCGGAACAATTATAGCTTCTACTAGGAGCCCTTCTCCTGTTCCTGGGAAAATAGCTGGGTTGGCTGGCATTTGCATAATCGTCTTTAGGGCTATTGTGGGCGGGTTTGGGCTGCTGACACAGAGCTGCAGTCTGGCCACCTGTCCAGAACAAATGAACTCGGCCTTTGTGCAACGTGATTATCTATTTCTTCATAGTGTTATTTCTGGGTAATGAATAATTTGATTAAAATATTATGAAACCTTTAGGAAATGTTTGTGTTGAACTTAAATCTTCCATTTGGGAGAGAGAGAAATTTCCTGCCTCTTCCACTGGCACAACTATATATTTCCATGCCACCTCTGGCATAGTTTTGTAACTGCTTTGTGAAATTATCATCATGAATATTAATTAGGGATGCGGGAATTTTAAAAGATACTTCAAAATGATTTGTATTCATTCTTCTATAAATTATAAATTAAGTGTTGTCTAATGTTTTCTAGGAATAATTAATTAAACATTTAAAGTCAGCAAAAGAAGAAGAAATATCTAAGGTCTTGAAATGCTAACCAGTCTTACTTCCTTCATTTTCCTTGATAATGAACCCCATAACTCATTTAGAAAGCTTCTGTCCTAATAATGCACACATTGCTATGTTGACTAATTTTATTAATCATCTATATTCAGCCTGTGATGGGAAATTTTTGTTTTTCTTTTTTTTAAACTTACATTTGACATAGTGTTGGTATTTCTTGTACATAATGACCAACTGAATTAAATTTTCATGTTAGAATTAACTTGTAACTGATTGACCCTATAATCATAATATATAAGAAAAGTCTCAATATCAGAGACGTGATCAGTGAATTAGTAAGCAATTTTAAAAAATTACTTGCCAGAGTTATTTGAGGACAAAATTTATGTGGTTGTGACAACCGTCACTTCTCTTAGTTCTCATTAAATATTTATTGAATGAATGAAAGATTGAATACGGCTAAGAGACATTATTGAGTACCTGTAGTATACACATCAGGTACTTTTTATGTGCTATTTCATTTGATTATTGCAACAATTTATTTTTTGAGGTAGGTGGTATGCTTAATTTTTTAATAGACTTTAATTTTTAGCAATTTTAGGTTCACAGTAATTTTCAGCAGTTAAGTTCAGAGTTCCCGTATACCCTCTGCTCCTACACATGCACAGCCTCCTCCTACTATCAACATCCCACACAAGAGTGGTACGTTTGTTACAGCCAATGAACCTCCATTGACACATCATCATCACTCAAAGTCCATAGTTTACATTCTTCATGCCACACAGTCTATGGATTTTGACAAATGTATAGTGACGTGCATCCAGCATCATACTATCACACAGAATAGTTTCAGTGCCCTAAAAATCATTGGTGCTCCACCTATTTTCCCTTCCTTCCCTCCTAACCCCTGGAAACCACTGATCTTTTTACTGTCTCCATAGTTTTCCTTCTTCCAGAATGTCATATAGTTGGAATCACACAGTATGTAGCCTTTCAGATTGGCTTCTTTCCCATGGTGATATCTGTTTAAGGTTCCTCCATGTCTTTTCTTGACTTGATAGCTCATTTCTTTTTAGTGCTCAATAATATTCCGTTGTCTGGATGTGCCACAATTTGTTTAGCCATTCACCTGCTGAAGTATGTATTCACCTACCTAATTTTACAGATGATGAGACTGAAGCTGAGATCAAGTAATTTGCTGGAGTTCATATGTATAATACATGTCAAATCTGAGACCAAAGCCCATGATCTAAATCAGTGATCTCTAGAATAGGTTGTTCACACTATTGGGGGTGTACAAGATGGTTATATACACATTAAGGGGTTCTTTAAAAACTCTCACTGTTTGCCTTTGTATGTTGCACTGTACAGCAGTTTTCATCTAAGTGGATTTACTGATGATATTCTCTAAATTAAACTATCTCACAAACTGTACAAATAGCTTTAAAATATCACTGGGAATAATATGAAAATTCATTGAAGATAATTCTAATAATGCAAGAACAAGCAAACACCAAGAAAAGAGCAGAGATAACACTTCTTTTAAAAACATTTCATCAGCTTAAGTATAATGTAAAAATGATGATAGCTCAAACAACCTGAAAAAAGCAAGCCAAAAATAACTCGTGATTACCTGGAAGACCATTTAATAATGGATTTATAACCACGTTTATAATGAGGAGCTTTAAACTTGTAACTGTCTTGAGATAGTAGTTATTGGTATATAACATGTGAGACTATCATATTGGAAAATTAATTATTGAATATTTATCTCATGCCTTTAAAGTTGTGTTTTTGTTATGGTTTTTTTTTTTAACATCTTTATTGGAGTATAATTGCTTTACAATGGTGTGTTAGTTTCTGCTTTATAACAAAGTGAATCAGTTATACATATACATATGTTCCCATATCTCTTCCCTCTTACGTCTCCCTCCCTCCCACCTTCCCTATCCCACCCCTCCAGGCAGTCACAAAGCACCAAGCTGATCTCCCTGTGCTATGCGGCTGCTTCCCACTAGCTATCTACCTTACGTTTGGTAGTGTATATATGTCCATGCCTCTCTCTCGCTTTGTCACAGCTTACCCTTCCCCCTCCCCATATCCTCAAGTCCATTCTCTAGTAGGTCTGTGTCTTTATTCCTGTCTTACCCCTAGGTTCTTCATGACATTTTTCTTTAAAATTCCATATATATGTGTTAGCATACAGTATTTGTCTTTCTCTTTCTGACTTACTTCAGTCTGTATGACAGACTCTAGGTCTATCCATCTCATTACAAATAACTCAATTTCGTTTCTTTTTAAGTCTGAGTAATATTCCATTGTATATATGTGCCACATCTTCATTATCCATTCATCCGATGATGGATACTTAGGTTGTTTCCATCTCTGGGCTATTCTAAATAGAGCTGCAATGAACATTTTGGTACATGACTCTTTTTGAATTATGCTTTTCTCGGGGTATATGCCCAGTAGTGGGATTGCTGGGTCATATGGTAGTTCTATTTGTAGTTTTTTAAGGAACCTCCATACTGTTCTCCACAGTGGCTGTATCAATTTACATTCCCACCAACAGTGGGAAGAGGGTTCCCTTTTCTCCACATCCTCTCCAGCATTTATTGTTTCTAGATTTTTTAATGATGGCCATTCTGACTAGTGTGAGATGATATCTCATTGTAGTTTTGATTTGCATTTCTCTAATGATTAATGAAGTTGAGCATTCTTTCATGTGTTTGTTGGCAGTCTGTATATCTTCTTTGGAGAAATGTCTATTTAGGTCTTCTGCCCATTTTTGGATTGGGTTGTTTGTTTTTCTGTTATTGAGCTGCATGAGCTGCTTATAAATTTTGGAGATTAACCTTTGTCAGTTGCTTCATTTGCAAATATTTTCTCCGATTCTGAGGGTTGTCTTTTGGTCTTGTTTATGGTTTCCTTTGCTGTGCAAAAGCTTTGAAGTTTCATTAGGTCCCATTTGTTTATTTTTGTTTTTATTTGCATATCTCTGGGAGGTGGGTCAGAAAGGATCTTGCTGTGATTTATGTCATAGAGTGTCCTGCCTATGTTTTCCTCTAAGAGTTTGATAGTTTCTGGCCTTACATTTAGGTCTTTAATCCATTTTGAGCTTATTTTTGTGTATGGTGTTAGGGAGTGATCTAATCTCATACTTTTACATGTACCTGTCCAGTTTTCCCAGCACCACTTATTGAAGAGGCTGTCCTTTCTCCACTGTACATTCCTGCCTCCTTTATCAAAGATAAGGTGACCATATGTGGGTTTATCTCTGGGCTTTCTATCCTGTTCCATTGATCTATCTTTCTGTTTTTGTGCCAGTACCATACTTGTTATGTTTTATAATCGATATAATATGTAAATACAAAGCATTGGGGTATTATTTAAAACTAAATATACATATACTTTTTTTTTTTTTTTTTTTTACTGATAGATTGGTGCAGTCAAAAAAGTTTTGGAATCCCTACTCTAAACTGTACTAGTTCATTTTGAAAGGTCTCATGCTAATTAAAAAAGTAAATTATCTTAATTTTGTTACCTTCCTCTCCTTTTAAGTTTTATCTGGATACTTGTTATCCCCCCTTCCTTGTTTGAAAGAGGGTTCATCTTTCTAATCAACCTTTCATCTTGACCCTAACCCTTTCCAGCTATGTTAACCTTATTTTTTATAACAGTTAGCCGTTTTCTCCTGGTTTTCAATCCCTCTTTTTAACACTGGCTCCTTCTCTCAGCCTATGTTTTTCTTCCATTTTTAAATTAACAAACAGAACTTCCCTTTAACATACCTCTTATCAAACTTCTGCCTTCCCTTTATATATTTGTGTGTGTGTGTGGGGGGGGAGAGAGATGTGTTGCTGTCCTTGATTGGAGGAGGCAACTATGTTGGGAGAGACTTTAGTACTTGCCATACATGAAATTGTATGAAAGACTGAACTCGTGCTTTATGGAAAGAAAAGCTCAGACTCTCTCCTTAGTTTGTGTGTGATGTTTTTCTATTAAAAAAATTTTTTTACAGTTATTTTTCACTGTGTTAAAATACACGTAAAATTTGTCATCTTAACCATTTTTAAATATACAGTTCAGTAGTGTTAAGTGTACATTGTTGTACAGTCTCCAGAATATTTTTATCTTGTAAAACTAAAGCTCTATATCCATTAAACAAGTGTCCATTCCCTCCTGCCAACAGCTCCTGAAAACCACCATTTTATTTTCTGTCTGTGTGAATCTGCTTCATTTAAGTGGAATCATACAGTATTTGTATCATACCTAATGGGTAGAGTAGCTTTTAGATTTTTAAATTTATGATCAGTATTAAGAAATTCTTAATGGTAATCAATCTTGATTTCAATTTCTTCCCCCTTCAACTTGCGGTTAGTTCCCAGGCCGTAGTTTTGCTTTGGAGCATCTCTTGTTCTTTTCTCTTTCTACTGCTTAGAGCATACTATAACTCCCTAATTGGATCACCCTGCTTTCTCTTTCTCTTTATAAGGAATCTTCCATATCAGCACCATGATCATCATTCTAAAATAAAGATCTGATTATTGTTCTCTCCTTTAAATTTCAATGGGTAACTTAACACTTACTGAATGCTTATTAAAAATAGCTTTACTTAAACTTTACATGCCCTGTAAGTCATGAATTTACCTCCACTTTACAAATAAGGAAATTAACTGTTAGAGAGGAGATGTGACTTGTTTAGCATTGTACTACTAGAGAGTAGTGAAACCAGGATTTAAACTCAGTATTATCTGACTCCCCAATTCCGTCCGATTTTTATACTTGACACATTTTTTTAATGCATATCTTTTCCCCTCTCCTTGGTCGCTGGGAAGTCCTTTATACTTCCTCCTTCAAGGCCCAGCTCAGACATGACTTTTTCTGTGAAACTTTTCCCTGGCTCTGCTTGTCTTCTCTCTCAAATCTGTCCAGTGGTTTTTGCTCTGTTACTTAATAGCACTTTGTACATAACTGTAATAAACCCTTTGCTTGATAAAGGATCATTTAAAAGACAGAAGAGTGCTCGCTTCGGCAGCACATATACTAAAAAAAAGACAGAAGATAAAATGTTACTTTGTAACAAAGATTTATTAATTGAATTTGTGAAAATTATTCTTTACTGGTGCTGTTAGAAGCATTAGGGATGAAAAATTATTTTTGTAGAAATGATATACCATTATAGATTATCCATATTTTTTGTTTGTTTGTTTGTTTGCGGTACGCGGGCCTCTCACCGCTGTGGCCTCTCCCACTGCGGAGCACAGGCTCCGGACACGCAGGCCCAGCAGCCATGGCTCACGGGCCCAGCTGCTCTGCGGCACGCGGGATCCTCCCGGACCAGGGCACGAACCCACGTCCCCCGCATCGGCAGGCGGACTCTCAACCGCTGCGCCACCAGGGAAGCCCGATTATCCATATTTTAAGAGAGCATGATGGTGACTGAAACTTTCAAAACAGCTAAATTATGAAACAATGATTTACCTAAAACGTTCTCATTTTATGAAGAGTTCAATTCAGGGTTCTATGTTTATTATTCCAAGTTAGATTATGTATAATTCTTCACAATCAGTTACACTGCTTTAGGGTGAAATACCACCTGTGTGTATTTTCATACTTAATCCATTGTCAGAACTAACATTGGAGCCTTAGTTTTTTCCTTTTTCACTAATCTGATTCCTAAAGACTAAAGATTCCTTAACCTTAGTTAATGAAAACACAGTGTTAAAGATATAGATGTTAAATTAAAAACATCTTCTCTGAGAAAGACGCAGTTAAGAGAATGAAAAGGCAGACTGAAAGAAAGTATCTGCAAAACATGTATATGATAAAGGACTTGAGTCCGAATTATACAAATACATCTTAAAACTCAACAATAAATAAATAAATGACCCAATTAAAAAGGTCAGGGACTTCCCTGGTGGCACAGTGGTTAAGAATCCGCCTGCCAGTGCACGGGACACGGGTTTGAGCCCTGGTCCGGGAAGATCCCACATGCTGTGGAGCAACTAAGCCCGTGAGCCACAACTATTGAGCCCACGTGCCACAACTACTGAAGTCTGCATGCCTAGAGCCCGTGCTCCACATCAAGAAAAGCCACTGCAATGAGAAGCCTGTGCACCGCAATGAAGAGTAGCCCCTGCTCGCCACAACTAGAGAAAACCTGCACACAGCAACGAAGACTCAACACAACCAAAAGTAAATTAAAAAAAAAAAAAAAAGTAGGCCAAAGACCTGAACAGACACTTCAACAGGAAAGATATACAGATGGCAAATAAGCATATGAAAGATGTTCAACATCATATATCATTAGGGAATTGTCAATGAGATACCACTACACACCTGTTTGGCTAAAATCCAAAATAATGACAACACCAAATGCTGTCTAGGATGTGGAGCAATGGATTCCCATTGCTAGTGGGAATGGAAAATGGTATAGCCACTTTTGGAAGCTAAGCACAGTCTTATCACATAATCAAGTAGTTGCACATCTTGATATTTGCCCAAATGTGTTCATAACTTAAGTTCACACAAAAACCTGTACATCAATGTCTGTAGCAGCTTTGTTCATAATTGCCAAAACTTGGTAGCAAATAAGATGTCCTTTAATAGGTGAATGTATAAACAACTTGTGGTATATCTAAACAATGGAATAAAAGTCAGTGATAAAAGGAACTGAGCTATCAAGCCACCAAAAGACATAGCAGACACTTAAATGCATCTGGTAAACTGGAAGAAGCTGATCTGAAAAGGCTACAATGCTATATGATTCCAAATATATGACATTCTGGAAAAGGCAAAACTATAGAGATGGTAAAAAGATTGGTGTTTGCCAGAGGTTGGGAGGGAGGAGGATGAAGGGAAGATGAATAGGTGGCGCACAGGGTAGTTTTAAAGCAGTGAAATTATTATTATGATAATGCAATTGTGGATACATAACATTGTGCATCTGTCAAAACTCATAGAACTGTACAACACAAACCGTGAATCCTAATGTAAACTGTGACCTTCGGTTAATAATGTGTCAATATGTTGTTTCATCAGTTGTAACACATGTATTACACTAATACAAGATGTTAATATTAGGACAGTCTTATGGAGCAGGGGAGTATATGGGAACTCTACTTTTTGCTCAGGTTTTCTGTAAACCTAAAATTGCTCTTAAAAAAAAACTCTATTAATTTTAAAATGTATGTGTTTATTTGTTCACCAAAATGGTTAATGATTCGGTTCAGCATTTATTTACTGAGCAAAGACTGAACTGTGCTAGATTTTTATAGCCCTGTCCTTTAAAGAACTTAGAGACATCCCTTAGCCAAAATATATAGTGGTTTGAGATAGTCTGTGGTTATATCAGAGTGAGTTGAGTGCTCAGAAAGTGTTTTAAACTTTGAAAGAAGACCTGGTTTTGAACCCAGGCTTAACTAGCTACGTGATGTTATACAAATTACTTAGGCTTTTAAAACTTCCGTTGCATCTACTGCATAAGGTGGTGGCTTTAAATGTTAGTTGAGTGCAAATAGTAAGTACTCAAATATTAACTCTAATGACTAGCTATGTTTTCCATTCAACAAGAGAAATGAGGAAGAATGGCTCTCATTTGCCTTGAATGTTCAGTCACATTTTGTCTGTTTCTTCTGGAATGCCCCCCTCTATTTTAAGATAACTAAGGGTCCAGCTCATGAAATTATTTGCTTGCTGATTTGCTACATTCCAGTTTCTGCTTGAAAGAGGAACTGCTTTTACAGCTGTCTTTGAGATCAAGGGGACAGTTCAATCATGCCGACTAATATAACACTTTTCTTATTGTTTAAAACAACAGCAACTAGTTTGTTTTTCCCCTCAATAAAACCCTTCAGTTAGAAGCTTACAAATAGATATCAGCTAATCCAAGCCTTGAAATCTAACTTTAATTTTAAAAATGGAGTAAGAACACAATTTTAATGATGTCTAGTGACTCTTTAATATTCTAAATAAGCCAAAATTTAGTATATTTTGCTCTAAAAATCTGTGTCATCATTTGTTTTCCAGTTGATAATGTTTTAAATATTATAAAATAAATCCCCCAAATTTGTTTTTTGACAACAAATAATATTAATCTTTATTGGAAGATGACTGTAACACACAGTAAAAACTATTGTTTTTCTTACTAAAAGCTTCCAGCAATGTGAAAAGAAAAATTCTCAAAATGTGGGGGAAAGAAAAAACATTCAAAAAAGTATAACCATCATTTTGTGGTTAAACAATCTACTGAAAAATGGAAAATGAAGTAAAAACTATTGAAATAGGAGAGGTAAGCCTTTTAGTCAGTAGGGTTTTCTCTTGATTAAAGCTTGCATATAAGTTGCTTTGGAAATAAATGGAAGAACTCTGTAGGCATAAACAAGACTATCTGGAGCGGGGGGAAATGGTTGAAGTGAACTTGAAAATTATTAAATAACTGGCATTTAATATCAGGTAGATTTGGCCTTTTGCCTCCTAAAAGGAAGATACATTTTACTAAACAAACTTCCAAGTTATACAGTCCTATTGGCAACAGCATTATATAAACTGGACATTTAACATGTTCTCTCTGTTTAAGTCCAACAGGATTTTTGCACATACTTTCTCATTAAACTGTTGTAATAGCAGCATTCAGTGGAGAACTAAGAATATTTCAGGGAGATAACTTCTATACGTCTTTTGTATATTAAGGGAAACACTGTGAGTTTTGTGTAAGCACAGTAAATTAACTTATTCCAGTTATTATTAGGACCATAACTCTCCAAGGAAACATCTTTTTAAATGTGTTTTTATGATGCTTTTTTTTTTTTTTTTTTTTTTGCTGTACGCGTGCCTCTCACTGCTGTGGCCTCTCTCGTTGCGGAGCGCAGGCTCAGCGGCCATGGCTCACGGGCCTAGCCGCTCCGCGGCATGTGGGATCTTCCCAGACCGGGGCACGAACCCATGTCCCCTGCATCGGCAGGTGGACTCTCAACCACTGTGCCACCAGGGAAGCCCTATGATTCTATTTTAAGCTGAATGGTAGTAACGGTGCTTTTACTCTGAATTGAGTAAACGAAAAACTTTGGAGGGTCTTTCTTAAAGAACGAGAATAACTTCATGGAAAACTTCTTTGAGAGTAGTTAACCCCTGAGCACTAAAGAAGAATTCACTATATAAGTGTAAGTGTAAGCTTCAAGGAACAAGTTGGATGCTTAGAAGTAAAAAATTTACCCCACCAACCCTTCTCCCACATTTTCCCTACTATTTTTTCATCACGAATTTTTTTCACCTAAGTTATGCCAAACCCTGGAACTCCCTCTTCGTTTCTCAGTTGCTCAAATTCCTATTTGCTCTTTCAGATCCAGTTCCAATGTACTTAAGTTTATATAGGTTTTCCTGACATCTCTCACTTTAGGAGAGAGTGCCTTCTCCTCTTATACTTCTGCTAAACCTAGTATCATTTGTATTATAATCCAACAACCCTTTCTGCAACTAAATAGCCTACCAGTGTATTCATCCCTGGGGGACATACCATCATCTGTCCATTTGTATAAAGCCAAAATCCAAAGGGTCATCTTTGTTGTCTCCTTCCTTCTTATCTCTTCCATAGCTAGACCATTACCAATCATTTAAGTTTTTCCCTGCCAGATACCTTTATAAATCACTTTGGTTCTCTCTATCTCCAGTGTCTCCACCGCAGTTCAAACCCTCATCATCTCTGCCAGAATACTGCTGCAGTAGTCTTCTTTGGATCTAAAGAGTCTCTTGTAGACAGCATATGGTTGGATCATGATTTTTAATCTATTCTGCCAATCTCTGCCTTTCGATTGGAGACTTTAATCTATTTGCATTTAAAGTAAGAATGTACTGACTTCTTTGTCATGTTGCATTATTGTCGCTTTTGTGTTGAGTTTTCGTAGTGGAATGTTTTAATTTTCTTCTTCCTTTTGCGTATATTCTTTGCGGTTATATTTAACATTCTAAAGTTGTAAGACTCTAATTTGAATTTACACCAGCTTAACTTCAGAAGCATTACAAAAACTCTGCTCCTTTACAGCTTCATCCCTAACCTTTTCATTTATTGATAGGACAGAATTATGCTTTTTTATATTATGTATCCAAAGACATAAACTAAAATTTTTTTATGCATTAGTTTCATATTATATAAAAAACAATATGTGGAGTTACAAAACAAAGTTACAATAACACTAGCTTTTGGACTAACAATTTTTTAAAGAAATGTATAGTCTCTTAAACCAAGTAGAAAACAGAAAGTGGAGTTACAAACCACTGTTATGATAATCCTAGCTTTTATAGTTGCCCATATATTTACCATTAGTGAGATCTTTATTTCTTCATACTGCTTCAAGTTACTGTCTAGTGTCCTTTCATTTCACCTTCGAGATTCCCTTGAGCATTTCTTACAGGGCAGGTCTAGTAGTCAGGAACTCCCTCAGCTTTTGTTTATCTGAGCATATTTTAATATCTCCCTCACTTTTGAAGGACAGTTTTGCTGCATATAGTATTTTCAATTGACAGGTTTTTTTCTTTTAGCACTTTGAATATATGGACCCACTGTTTTCTGCCCTCCTAAATTTCTGTTGAAAACTCTGCTGATAATCTTATTGAAGATACCATGTATGTGGCTATTTGCTTTTCTCTTGCTGCTTTCAAGATTCTCTTTTTGTCTTTAGCTTTTGACAGATTGATTAGAATGTGTCTCAGTGTGGGTCTCTGAGTTCATCCTACTTAGAATTTGTTGCGCTTCTTGGCTGTTTATATTCTTGTCTTTTGTCAAATTGGGGAAGTTTTTGACCATTATTTTTATAATCTCACTGTCCCTTTCTCTGTTCTCCTTCTAGGACTCCCACAGTGCATATATTGGTCCACTTGTTGGTGGCCCAAAGGTTCTTTAGCCTTTGTTCACTTTTCTTCATTGGCGAATAGGGGTTCAACAATGGCCACCTCTGTGTCTGCACCTTTGTGTCTCCACATCCTTGATCAGAAGCAGCAATCAGTGATCAGAGCACAGATCCCTGATACTTGGAGGACGGGCCCTTATTGCCCATGGTGTCTCCTGCAAGCTGCATGCAGGCTGCTACAGGAACAAGTTCATGGCTGCTTGCCACTGGGCTGGGAGGTGGGGGGTAACTGCTGCTGAGCTAAGTACAGAAATTGGTTGAAATTAACTTTGTTTAACATCCAAGCCTTTCTCTGGAAGTTACAGCCTTTAAAAAGACTTCAGAGTTCCAAAATAGTTATGTGAGACTGATTCTGTCATTGAATCTGTTGTCTGTGTTGGGAAACAGAATCCTGGTGCTTGCTACTTTGCCATCTTCCCAGAATCCTCTCCTGCAATAGTCTTCTAAGTGGGACTATAACTCAGAAACAGCCAGATGGAAGAGATGCATAGGACAAGTATGTAGGAAGGGGTGTAGGGCTTCCATGCCTTCTCTGGGTGTGCCACTCTCCCACCACCTCTACGTGTTCACCAGCCTGGAAGCTCTGTACCCCGTACTACTGGGGTTTTTATGGAGGCTTCATCATGTGGGTGTGATCAATTATTAACTCCATGTCTAGCCCCTTTCTCCTCTCTGGAGATTAAGAAACAGGGCTAGAAATTCCAAGAATATGGCTTGGTATTTCTGGTGACCAGCCCTCATCCAGGAGCCCACCGAAAGAGTCACCTCATTAGAACAAAAGACACTGCTATCACCCAGGAAAATAATTGGGACTTAGGAACTCTGTCATGAACTGGGGTCAAAGACTAAATGCTAGAACAAAATTCTCCTAGCACCGCTATTTACAAAAGTTTTATGAGCTCTGTGCCAGTAACAGAGACCAACACATAAATATTTTCTTTTATTTCACAAGGTATATAACTCTTGGATTTGGCTCTTTTCCACTTGGCAAAATGAATTTAAGATTTATCCAGGACTTCGCTGGTGGTTCAGTGGTTAAGACTCTGCACTTCCACTGCAGAGGGTGTGGGTTCAATCCCTGGCTGGGGAACTAAGATCCTGCCTGCCGTGTGGCACGGCCAAAAAAAAAAAAAAAAAAGTTGTGTAAATTAATAGCTTTTATTACTGAATAGTACTCTGTTCTAATGATGTACCATATTTTGTTTAACTGTTCACCTATTGAGGGACACCTTGGCTGCTTCCACTTTCATGAATAAAGCTGCTAGAAACATTTGTGTGCAGGGTTTTGTGGACATCAGTTGGCTAACTACTTAGGAGTGCTGTTGCTGAGTCATATGGGAAGTCTGTGTTAATTTTATAAGAAATTTCCAAATTGTTTTCCAGAGTGGTTGTACCATTTTACATTTCCACCAGCACAGGCGTGTCCTGTGGCTCTGCATTCTCACTAACATTTGATAGTGTAGTATTTTTTTGGAATAGCTCAAAGAGCTATTCTAATAGATATGTAGTGGTATCTCATTGTTGTTTTAATCTGCATTTCCATAATGACAAGTGATGTTCAGCGTTTTTCATATGCTTATTTGCCATCCTTACATCTTCTTGATGAAGTGTGTGTTCAGATCTTTTGCTCATTTTAAAAGTTGGGTTGGTTTTCTCTTTACTGTTGAGTTTTAAGAGCTCTGTATATATTCTGGATACAAGTCCTTTATCAGTTATGTGATATGTGTGTATTTTTCCTAGTCTGCAGCTTGTTTTTTTTTTTTTTCTTCATTCTCTTAACAGTGTCTTTCCTAAAGGAAAGAATTTAATTCTAACAAAGTTCAAATTATCATTTTTTCCTTCATGTATCTTGCTTTTGGTGTTGTATGCAGAAACTCTTTGTCAGAGGTCAAAGAGATTTTCCTTTGTGTTCTCCTGCATGTTTTGTACTTATGTACTTTACATTTAGGTCTATGAACTGTTTTGGGTTAATTTTTGTGTAAGTTATGAGATAAGTGTTAATGTTCATTTTTTGGCATATGGTTATCCAATTGTTCCTGCACCATTTATCGATACCGACTACCCTTTCTCCATCTAATTGCCTTTGTACTTTGTGAAAAATCAATTTACTGTATTTGTATAGATCTATTTTGGGGCTCTCTTCTGTTCCATTGAGCTATGTGTCCATTCTTTTGCCAGTACTACACTGTAACATTATAGTATAGTAATTAGCCTTGAACTCGTAATGTGAGTTCTCTTTGTTCTTGTTTTTCAGAATTATTTTGGCTATTTTAGTACCTTTACCTTTCCATATGCATTTTAAACTCAGTCTTTTGATATCTACAAAAAAGCTTTCTGGAATTTTGATTTGAGTTTCTTAACAATGTGAACTCTTCTAATCCATTAACGTGAGGTTTTCTTGGATTTTTTTCATCAGTGTTTTGGAGTTTTCCACATACAGTTCTTACACATATTAATATTTTGTTAGATTTATACCTGAGTATTTCATTTTCCCCCCAGTGCTATCCTAATTTTTTTTTAAAGTTTCAAATTCCAATTGTTCATTGCAGGTGCATAGGAGAACAATTGAGTTTTATATGTTGACCTTGTATCTTGCAACCTTGCTAATAAACTTATTAGTTCCAGGAGGGTTTTTTGGTTTTGTTTTGTTTTTTTTTTGTAGATTCTTTGGGGTTTTCTACATAGACAATCATGTCATCTGTGAATGGAAGTAGTTTTATTTCTTCCTCTCCAATTTGTATACCTTTTACTTCTTTTTCTTGCCTTTTTGTACTAAGTGGGACTACAAATACAATGTTGTAAAGGACTGGTGAGAGAGGGCATCCTTGCCTTATTCCCAGTCTTAGGGGGAAAGCATTCACTTTCCATTAGAAGTATGTTAACTCTAGACTTTTTTTTTTAATGTAATCATTTATTATTTTTTAATTAATTAATTTATTTATTTGGCTGCATCAGGTCTTAGTTGCAGCACACGGGATCTTTTGTTGTGGCGCGTGGGCCCTTTGTTGCGGCTTGCGGGCTTCTCCTTAGTGGCAGGCAGGCTCCAGAGCACACGGGCTCAGTGGTTGCGGCACATGGGGTCTCTAGTTGTGGCACATCAGCTCCAGAGCACGTGGGAGCTGCCAGCTCCAGTTGCCCCGCAGTGTGTGGGATCTTAGTTCCCCCTCCAGGGATTGAACCTGCATCCCCAGCACTGGAAGGCAGATACTTAACCACTGGACCACCAGGGAAGTCCCAATAACTGTAGGCTTTTGTATATACCCTTTATTAGCTTAAGGAAGTTTGCTTCTGCTACTAGTTTCTTCAGAATTTTTATCATGGATGAGTGTTAAATTTCATCTCTTTTTTATTCTGTTTGGTCCTCAAATCAAATAGGTCATTTAATATGTCATTAGAACTTGTCTTTTCTTATATAGCTAAATTTAAACAAAATTAATCTTTATTTTTGATAAAAGGAAAAATCTAAAAATATCTAAATACATATTTAATATGTAACATGAGATTAATACCTCATTTTATCATGAAATGAATAGAAAAGTAAGTAAAGACAATTTATTATGTAATTTAAAATAATATATTGATTTTTTTTACCTTAACTTCAATTATATGCTGTACAAGACAATGAAAAATATTTCAAAACTTTGCTTAAGGGGGGATGTGAAGTTCTCTATTACTATTAATTTTAGAATAGTTAAGACATTGTATAATTTATGATCGTTGTATAATTTACGTCAGTTTGAGAAGTATCCAACTTATGCAGTGGACTTTAATTTTTAAAAGTCATTTACATAATGTTGGGAATTTCATGACAAAAAGGTATAGTATATTACGTAACATGGCTTCCTATAATTTTGAAGTGCCATCTGATGTCATATCCTTATAAAATTTAAATATTAGTTTCTCTGTATGTTAGCGGTGAAAAATGGATACAGAATAACCTGTGTGAGATCCATGGGGCACACTTCTGCTCAGCTTTCTGTGGTAAATGGGCAAAAGGTTAAGCCATCAGTCCATTTCCCAGTGTCTATTGAACAGTGTCTTTCTTTGTGTTGCTTCACTTGTTAGAGCAATATAGCAAGTGTTATTGAGAGGTGAAACAAAGCAAGTCTTACATCAAACACTGATGGCTTTTTTAAAAGTTGGAATGGGATATTATTGGATGTTGCAAAGAGTATATTGATAGTACATTTTTATAGAAACCACTGCTCCAGAGTAAACTGTATTGGAAATCAAATCAACATTATGTATTAGTGATACTCATGTAAATATAAATATTATATCTAATGCATCAGTTTTAAAGAGTAATGTAATGTAAAGTAATGTTGTGGGCCAGGGAAGTGATTCAAAAAAAAAAAAAACCATTTAAAAAAAAATTACCAGCCATGGGTTTATCTTCCTTAGCCATTTACTTGTGGTAGATTTTACTTTCTATACAAATAAACCTTTTATTCATAAGATGTAGCTTTAAGCATAATGTAAAAGGTAAACCAATTAAGTATAGAATGCTTTCAGAAGCATGAAGTGTTATTTAGGACCTTTCTATAAGGGCCATGGAGTATTTCTTGAGCATCCATGCAGATTAGATCTTGAACAGCTGCATGGAGCACACAGAAGCCATGATTCCTGTCTCTCTGAACTAACTTGAATAAAGTCTTTCATCTAAAGATCTCACTGTTTGTCTATTTCATGAATCCCTCATCTCATCTCTGAAGCACTCCATTCAGTTTAGTACAGTTCAACATTGTGGTTTAGAGCTCTAGAAATTGCTCTTGTAACTTATAATGCACAAAAATAACTAGTTGAAGTAATTTCAAAAAATTTTAAAGAATTATATAAATCTACAGTGATTTTGTGGGCAAAGATTTAGAATGATAACTAGGGATTCTAATTCAAACTTAACTAGATTCTAATTCAAACTTAACTGTGACTTTAAGTAAATTTTGTATGTCCTAAGCGTCCAATTTCTCTGTAGTTATAACAGGGACTAACAGAATTAAGAGAAATAAGTGTATTGAGATGCTCGTTAGTAAGTTCACTTGTTTTATATAAATTTACAGTGCTGTCATTCTGCCCTCTTAGTCCTTCTCATAATCTGAGGCTCCTATCATATCCCATGTTCTATAAAAATTGTTCTGCAACCACTTTAGCAGTTATTAAACTGAAAAAGTCACTATCATATTATTGAGATGTAAATTTGTTAAGAACATATCAGATGATCCTTTCCTCCTCTGGGTACTTGTATCACATATTGCCACTTATTTGGCAACCCATCCGTTGCCTCCCATTTTATGCTGTATGCTTCCTATTCCTGTCTGCATATTATGAGTTCTTTGAATTCAGGGATCTTAACTTACTTGAATCTTCATAAAAATTAATATGTACTGCCTTCTAAATATGGAATAAACTTTTTTCATTGCTTCAGAGTATCTTACACATATGTTCCCTTTCAGTAATGGAGATGGTCAAATTTGACTATAATTTACTAAGGAACTTATTTATTTATTGTATAAAAACCATCTGGTCATAATCTTAGAAATCTGATATATGTTTTTTTTTATTTGAGTATATGAAAATTAGGGAACCAGAGAAATTTTGATCTAAACATTTCTAACTCAGAATGGCAAAAACACAAAAGGAGTTTGAGTATTATACATTAAAAATGGAATAATGTAGGTGGCATTTATTCGTGCAATCAGGGAACATTGTTGGTATCAACTAAATACTAGGCTCTTTGCTATAGCCTGGAGACATAGTGATTAAAAAAAAAAGAAAGAAAGAAAAAGACAAGATCTGTACCTGATGGAGCTTATAGTCAGCAAATAGGCAAAGCATATTTAAACCAGACAGTAACAATGTATAAGGGTTATGAATACAGTAGGCTGATGAGAGAGAGAGCAACTGACTGAAGGGTGAGCTACTTTGTATACAGTGATTAGGAAAGCCCTCTTAGAGAAAGATACAAAGTAAGACCAAAAGGATAAGGAAGTACCTAGATAGTGGTCTCTAAATATGGTTTCTCTCTGAAAGTAATCAGAATTCCTTGGAAAACTAGCTTACTGCAGATCTGGAATAGGGACTGTAAAAGAAAACAAAGAAATTATTAAAGTCTATTGGGGTCATGATATGGGAGCCAACTTGGAGGAGCTCCCACTGACCACAGATGTAGCATTTGGAGCATCAAGAGAATTGTGACTGCAGTAGATTGAAACACATCCATTATTCAAAATATGTGAGTTCATAATGTTACTTTAAAAATTCATTGTTCACTTTTGGACCAAAACTGGACAGTCAAGTATTTATCTTGCCTTTCCTCTGAGAACTGTACCTCAGCATACCCAAACAGTCCAGGAGGGATAGTTCTTTAAAAAAGAATTCAAGCTAATAAATGCAGAAATAATGATAAACTATTCTTTTTTTTTTTTTTTTTTTTTTTTTTGCGGTACGCAGGCCTCCCACTGCTGCAGCCTCTCCCGCCACGGAGCACAGGCTCCGGACGCTCAGGCTCAGCGGCCATGGCCCACGGGCCCAGCCGCTCCGCGGCATGTGGGATCCTCCCGGACCGGGGCACGAACCCGCGTCCCCTGCATCGGCAGGCGGACTCCCAACCACTGCGCCACCAGGGAAGCCCTAAACTATTCTCTTTTAATGAAATGAAACCAAACACTTAGGCATTTAAACTTTCCACATTTTTCTTTATATACTTTTGAATATTTTGTGTTCGGAAATTTAAAAATCAGTTTAAAGGAGGGGCAGCAAGAACTCAGCTGGTAGGAATGGGAGTGGTGGGAAGAGATTTCATACAAATAAAGAACGGTGTGAACAAGGTACAGAAGTGAAAAGAAAATTCTGTACGTATTCAGGGAAGACTAAGTAATTGTATTCCCCAAAGTGCAAGGTATGTAAGTGGAAGTATTGTGGATATGCAGTTATATGTGAGTTTTCAGAATACATAGGACCTGAAAATAGTGAAACCAAACTATTGCCAAATTCAAAAGGAACTCGAGATTCAAAGGAGCTTCTCTGTAGTTCCTGCTACCCTTTGGGCTCATTGAAATAATGGTAAACAGAAACATTCAACAATGGATTTAATTAAGCCAAATTGATTTGGCAGCAGACCTTAGTAGAAAGGTACCATGTATAGAATGCACCACTGATTTTACTTGAGCAGCTTCTGCTTAAAGTAGGCAGTCAGTTAATGTGATTGTTCTTCATCTCAGCATTTTATTTGTTCTTTTTAAAGTTGCATATATAGAGATGAATATCCCAAAGTTAATGATTTCTGATCCATTACATTGGACCCTGTTACAGTGTTAGGGAACCACATATGTTTCCTTCTAAAAGTAGTATGCTCTATACTCAGAGTGAGTAGTTTAACCTTGCCAATAAAATCCTGTACCTATTATGGATACTCTTGTTTTGTCCAGGTTCATGTTTGTATGGATAACAATAAGTGAGTATTTCTTTGTGAAACTAATTTTTTCATTTTAAGTGATTTGTGCCATGGTATTATTTAAAAAGAAAAAAACTCTTAAAGTCTGTCTTGAAAATTACTAGTATGGAATAGCAACAAGGTTTGTCCATTAATTTTACAAGCCAGTGTTTATCTGTCTGCTCCAAATTGAATGTGTTGTAGTCTTTCCTGGTATATGAGTTTGACTGCTGGGATTCAGAAATGCACTATATGCCGCAGCAGAGGAGTGATGGAAAATTGAGATGTCAAGCTGAGTAATCAGAGCTCTGTGGAGGTGGACAGCTGTGTTCCCTGTGATATACCGGGGTAGTTCGTTTTTATGGCTGGTCACATAGTTTGGTGACGTGGAAAGCATTTCAATTAAGTTTCAATTTTCTCATCTTTATACTCACCTTTTTCCTAAAAATGAGGACGAGAGAAGACTTTGAAAATAATGAAACAAGTTATGGTGTTCTACCATTTATCATTGGTTCTTTACTTCTGAATTAAATTTATATATGGAAAGATGGGATTTGCTAAGTAATGTATTTTAAGGAAAAGAGCTTCCTTTATAGCACAATACTTATTTTATAATTTATATTACATTTTATTATATTAAATATGTATTTTTTAACAGGGTATCCAGAAGTTGGCTAGTCAATATCTGAAGAGAGATTGGCCTGGAATAAAAGCTGATGATCGGAATGATTACAGGTAACTTAATAAGTAGCTCTTGCCCATTTTCTTTAAAACTGGTTTCACACAGAGCCATGTCACACATATACAACATAGACTCCAGTTTTTTAAAAAATTGCTTCTTTCCTCTGCTGTGTTTTTAGATATAATATCAAAATTATCAGACAATGTTAATGTTCTACAACATATATATTGTATATGGAATAGATCATTTTCATATGTCTTAAGCCAAGATTCCATTTTGTTTAACTGATACCCACATAAGGAATTTAAAGCAGATAGATGACAATGGAACACAAATTGTTTCCTCAGTGTCCTATAAATGAAACACATTATCACAACAATAATGAAACAAGATTGTAATTTCTATCATGATTATTGATTCTTTACTTCTGACACAAATCCTACATTTGGAAAGATAGGATTCTGTGAGCCTAGGGGAAAAGAGTTTCTAAATTATATATATTTTATATATATGTATATATACATAGTATACAGACACACCCACAAGGTATCTAGAAATTGATTAGTCAATATCCCACATACAAATTTTAAAGAAGGTAGACAACAATGGAATATAAATTGTGTCTTCATACAGATGTCTTTAAAATATTTATAATTTTGTTTAGAATTTGGTGTCTTTTTTGCAGTTAATTTGGAAGTATTTATTAGCTTTTGTGCTCAAGACTGTCCTTAGTGTTGAGGGAACCAGAAGTCAAAGACAGGATTTCAGAGCTTGCAGTCTGGTTGAAGTTAAGACTAATTATTACTCATGAAACAATAGCAGAGAATCCAGGGTAATTAAGAACTCAGTATTGAAGTGTGTGGTTTGGAATCTGAATATGAAGTCAAGTTGCTGGATCATCAGGTAATTTCTTAATGGAGATGGAAAACTGCAGGATACACAAGAAACCTTAATAGTTCTTCACAGTTGCAAGACTGATAACTTGGAAGGTGGCATGATAGCTATAAATAATACATCTGTAGTTGCAATATGGAATAATAAAGCAAAACAGGAAATAAATATAGGAATTTTCTTGTGGACTTTTCAGTATCTACAAAATTCAGCTAAGGGGGGAAAAGAGAGGAGATGAAACCCTAGGCGAAAGAGACAAGCAGAGCAAAGCCTTGAGGTGAAAGTGAGAATGGTATGTTCAGTATTGCTGGCATGAGGAAAGCCTGACCAAGGAAGAGACTGGTTGCTAGAGAGTAAAGAAGGACTCCAACTTACAGATAGGTTCTATTCCAAGTTTGTTTGAAATTCAGGATGCAGGTTACCAAAGAAATAAGGATAAGGTTCTGCTCCCAGGCTAGCTTATGCAACCTAATTTTTAAAAGTATGTTAAGCCAACTTTTACTAAATATTTACTGTATACCAGATACTATGCTAGGAACTTTATCTCCCATGATTATCAAAACGTGATAATCAAACCTGTGAGGTACATATGATTATCCCCTTTTTATATATGAGGAAACTAAGTCTTGGGTTGTATGCTTTACTCAAGGTCACACAGCTATGTAAACACTCAGTCATTTATTCATTCATTCTTTCTTTTTTCATTCTTTTTTTATTAATTAATTTATTTATTTTTGGCTGCGTTGGGTCTTTGTTGCTGCGCACAGGCTTTCTCTAATTGCGGTGAGTGGGGGCTACTCTTCGTTGTGGTATGTGGTCTTCTCACTGCGGTGGCTTCTCTTGTTGTGGAGCATGGGCTCTAGGCGCATGGGCTTCAGTAGTTGTGGCATGCGGGCTCAGTAGTTGTGGCTCGTGGTCTCTAGAGCGCAGGCTCAGTAGTTGTGGCACACAGGCTTAGTTGCTCCGCAGCATGTGGGGTCTTCCCAGGGTCGAACCCCTGTCCCCTGCATTGGCAGGTGGATTCTTAACTACTGCACCATTAGGGGAGTCCCTCATTCATTCTTTATTTATGAGATAGATGTGAAATATCTACTTACATGCTAGTTGTTAAAGTAGACTTCAGGATTAAAGAGAGTAGAAGGTATGGTGCCTGTTGTTAAGGAGCTTAAAGGAGATAGCCACTATAAACAGTTGCGATATTGGGTAGTAGTAGAGGTGCATTGGGACTGTAGAGGAAAACCTAGGCTTCTAGAGCTGAGTCTTAAAGGATGTGCAGGAGTTTGTCAGCATTGGGCAGAAGGAATTCTAAGCAGAAGTAACACCTTAAATGCAGGGAGACATGAGAAAATATGAATGTTAGGTAGCAATGAAGTGTGTATGGGTTGGAGGGTAAGAGGAGTGGTGGACCTGGAGGATACCTAGATAGGCATCATGAAGGACTTTGCATATCACAGTTTCTTTTTTACTCAGAAGATAACAGAAGCATCAAAGAATTTCCATAAGAGGAATGACAAGTTCAACATACTTTAGTAACTGTATGAAGGTGGACTAAAGGGGTATGAAGGTGGACTAAAGGGATATGAGGAAGAATTCAGAAAGAATAGAATTGCAGGAATTTAATCCCTCATCATTTCTTATTTGAACCATGAAAATTATAGTAGAAATTAGGCTGTTGGGATTCAGATTCAGGGGCAGATTTCAGAGATATTTAGAAAACTGAAGCTAGAGGACTTGCTATTGATTTGGCAGTTTTGTTTTTGTGTTTGTCAAATTTGTTCTGAGACAGACTACAAACAGTTTTCTGTAACTGTCAAACTATAAAGTAGTTTTCTCAGTATCTAAAATAGTTCTTGGAAGATAGAAAGCATTTGATAAATATTTACTAACTGAAGGACGAAGTAGAGGGAGGGAGAGGAAGGGTTGTAGAATGACTCCCAGGTTTTTTAACTTAGGCAACTGAGAGGATGGTGGTGCCATAGTGAAAAAAGACAGTAGATCAGGATTGAGGGTGAGAATGGCAGTTGCCATTTTTTGTTTGTTTGTTTGTTTATTAGGAGTTTATTTCAGCTCCAGTCAATTAAAATTTCCCTTTAACTTTTTTGTGTTTATATTTGTATTGTTAATTTAAAAATTCTTACCCAAATAATGCATGCTTGTTGAATGTGTAACAGAGTATAAAGTGTACCTCATCCTCTTTGCCAAGCATCTTCCATTCACATTTCTACTAGAGTAATTGCTGTTAGAAGTATGTGGTCTTTTCTTCCATATTTTTCCTGTGCAGTGCATACATGAACATAAACAGTTGTGCTGCTTTTAACAGAACTAGAATTATTATATACATATGCTTTTGTAATTCCCTCCACACATACACCTTCCATACACACACCTAAGGAGTCTATTTTACTTTATTTTTTATTTATTTATTTTAATTTAAATATAGTTGATTTACAGTGTTATGTTACTTTCAGGTGTACAGCAAAGTGATTCTTCAGTTACACATACATATATTTTTTTCTGATTCTTTTCCATTATAGGTTATTACTAGATATTGAATGTAGTTCCCTGTGCTATACAGTAAATCCTTATTGTTTATCTATTTTATATATAGTGGTATGTATCTGTTAATCCCCTACTCTTAATTTATCCCTCCCCCTCCTCTTTCCCCTTCAGTAACCAGAAGTCTGTTTTCTCTGTCTGTGAGTCTGTTTCTGTTTTGTAAATAAGTTCATTTGTATTATTTTTTTGGATTCCACATATAAGTGATATCATGTAGTATTTGTCTTTCTCTGTCTGGCCTACTTCACTCTGTATGATAATCCCTAGGTCCATCCATGTTGCTGCAAATGGCAATATTTCATCCTTTTTAATGGCTGAGTAACATTCCATTGTGTGTGTGTGTGTGTGTGTGTGTGTGTGTGTGTGTGTGTGTGTGTGTGTATGTGTGTGTGTGTGTATCAATCACATCTTCTTTATCCACTTATCTGTTAATAGACACTTAGGTTGCTTCCATGTCTTGGCTATTATAAATAGTACCACTGCAAACAGTGGAGTGCATGTATCTTTTTGAATTAGAGTTTTCATCTTTTCCGGATATATGCCCAGGAGTGGGATTGCTGGATCATATAGTAACTCTATTTTTAGTTTTTTAAGGAACCTCCATACTGTTTTCCATAGTGACTGCCCAGTTTACATTCCTACCAACAGTGTATAAGGGTTCCCTTTT
The DNA here is from genome assembly GCF_039906515.1 of Pseudorca crassidens. NCBI lineage: Eukaryota > Metazoa > Chordata > Mammalia > Artiodactyla > Delphinidae > Pseudorca > Pseudorca crassidens. The sequence continues at coordinate 51,734,272 of NC_090304.1, read as the reverse complement.
CTAAGGAGTCTATTTTAGATGTCCCTTCAAACTGGTTTGTTCAGGTCCCCTCTTCTTTTTAATGGCTATGTTAGTGCCATAGTGTGGGTAAATTATAGTTTGTTATCCATTTCTCTGTTGGTAGTTAGTTTATTACTATTGCAAATAATGCTGCAGTGGATAACTCACGTATGCACATAGTTATATCTTTGTGCATTGTGAAAGTATATCTATAGGGTTAATTCTTAGAGGGGAACATGCTGGGTCAAAGGGTTTATACATTTAAAATGTGAAACTATAAATTAACCTTCATAAACTCTGTCTTAGTATATTTTACATGTCTTCAAATTTGATTTGAAACTACCCATTTCTTTTTATTTTTTACCAACAGGGCACATGGTCAATCTTTGAAAATTTTTGCCATTCTGATGATACATGCACCATTTAATGCCATTAAACCCACCCCCGTTTGCCTGGAAACTAGACTTCTGTAATAATACTTTCTCTAAGACCTTTTTTTTATTATTTTTTTTTAATCTTTGAGGACAGGTTTTTCGTCCTGTCTTAGTCTGTTCAGGCTGCTATAACAAAATACCACAGACTGGGTGGCTTATAAGTAAGAGAAATTTATTTCTCACAGTTCTTGAGACTGAAGTCCAAGACAAAGATGCCGGCATGGTCAGGTTCTGGTGAAGTCCCTCTTCTGAGTTGCAGACTTTTCAACTTTTAGCTGTGCCCTTACTTGGTAGAAGGGGTTTGGGAGCTCTGTGGGTTCTCTTTTATAACGGCACTATTCTGCCTTCACCTCTGCAAAGCCTCACCTCCTAATACCATAGTCACCTTTGGGGATTAGGATTTCCACATATGAATTTCAGGGGACCACAAGCATTCAGACCATAGCAAGTCCTTTCTATGTAAATATTTCTTGGAGTTCCCTCAGCTCTCTTGTGACTGTTTTAAGTAATCTTATCTATATTTCTATCTTTAAATATTGCCTATAAACTAGTAATGATCTGTGTTTTTATTAACTCTTCAGCTTGGGAACCAACAAGTCAGCTGCCTCCAACTGTGACTTCTTTTCAGACCTCATCTTCTGTTAGGAATGTTAAGTAGCTGCTTCTCTGTCTGTGATCTCTCCCCTTCACAATTTCATTGCCACAGTACCACCAACCTGTACGTCTGTATGTCTCACCCTACTCTCACCCTACTTGAAAATCTTCTATTGTTTCTCCTTGCTAATAGTATGAAATTAAAAAAAAATTTTTTTTATGATATCAAAAGCCAGGAAGAATCCTGACCCCAGATTACCTTTCTTTGCTCCTTTCTGGCCATTTCTCCTTTTTTCATGCTTGGTTCCCCAACCCTTGGGCACCTTAAGCTACAGTTGTACTGCAGTTCTTATCACACCTCAACTGGACTGAGTATCAGTCATTCTCCCTGCCTTTACTTCTGTTACCTAGGCTAAGGATAGTCTCCCTTCCTACTACCAAAAACAGCAATACGTGAACACTTATTTATTAAACACCATACTTTCTCCTGTTATCAGTCACTATGTAACTTAATCTTAGATTATGAATTTAACTTGTCACATTTTCTAGAGTCTTCTTGATGTGTGGTGCTGTATTCCAGGCCAAGGGTAGATCTGTGATTTTTGTTTGTTAAACTTTTGTTTTTACTTAAAAAAAAATTATAGATTCATGTGCAGTTTTAAGAAATAATACAAAGAGTGTTCTTATACTCTTCACCCACTTCCCCCAGTAGTAATAACTTGCATAACTATAATACAACATCACAACCAGGAAATTGATATTGATACGATCCACCAATCTAATTTAGAATTCACCAGTTTTACATGTACTTATTTGTGTGTATGTAGGTGTATGCATATTAAGTTCTGTGGTGTTGTATCACATATGTAGATTCGTGTGGCCACCACTACAGTCAAAATAAATTTGTTGGTTTATTTCTTAATAAAAATTTTCCCTGATAAGGTTTTCTCTGTTTTCCAGTGTAATAGTCATATGAGAAATAGTTCACAGCGAGATTTTAGGTGGTATATGGATCAATATTTTTGAATTTTACTAATTAAAACTTAATTATTATGGCAAGTTTTATTTTTCAGTTAGAGTGGAATATGAAGTAGTAAGATACATATATTTTAGTTTAAAAGGTGAGTCATTTTAACAAAAAATAATAATGGTATAGGAGATATGAGGCACAAATTGTGTAAGACATACACAAATTGTGTAAGACATACACAAATTGTGTAAGACATACATAAAAAGAACTTAGTATACACCTTTTTTAAAGTGAAGAGATTCTTTTTAAAAATTCTTTAATAGTAATGCTGGACCTAGAACAATCTTGTGTCAGCAGAAGAGCAGAGGTTTGGGAGCCAGACAGATCTGGGTTTGAATCTAATCTCCATCATTCCCTCCTCTCCTTCCTCCTGTAAATATATATTGAATGAGTGCCTGCTGTGCCAGACCCTGTTCTAGCTGCTGAGGATACAAGAGTGAATAAAACAAAGCTGCTGCTGTATGGAGTCTTCATTCTAGTGAAAGAAGACAAGACAATAAGCATATGAGTAATTAAACATTGTCACTTGGTGACAAGGACAGTAAGCATAGTTGAAAGAAAACAGAGTACCAAGAAGTGGTTGGCACTGCAGTGGATATACTGTGTAGAGCCTAGACTTTAGGGAGACAAGAGCAAAATCAGAGAGAGGTCATTTAGACTATTATAGTAATCCAGGCACGAGATAATGGTGGCTGAAACCAGGGTGGTAGCGGTGGAAGAGATAGACAGTAATCAGATTCCATTATATTTTTAAAGTCTAGTGAACAGTATTTCTTGGTGAATCTGATGTGGAATATGAGAAAAAAAGGAGGAATCAATGATGATTCTAGGGGTTTGGGCTTGAACAACTAGAGGTTTGAGTAGCTGTCAATGAGATGGAATAGATTAACAGAACAGATTTTAGGGAAATCAAGAATTTGTTTTTGGACATGTTAGTTTTAAGATACCTACTAAATATCCAAGTTGGATATGTTAAATAGGCAACTGAGGGGTTAGGGAAGATGTCTGAATTAAAAATTCAGGAATAGTCAGCATAGTGACAGTATTTAAAGCCTTGAGACTGCATGAGCTTATCTAAAGAGTGACTGTGAAGAGAAGAAGCTGACTGTGGGGACACTCTTAGCATTTACAGGACAATGAGATGAAGAGGAACTAGCAAAGGAGCCTAAATTGTGGCTAGTGAGATAAGGCTAGACCAAGAGAGAGAGCTATAAGAAGCTATAAGAGAGCTAGAAGCCAAGTAAAGATAGAATTTCAAGAAGGATAAACTAGGTCAGTACTGCTGATAGACTGAATAATAGGCCCAAAGCTTGAATTGACTATTGGGATTAGCCACAGGGAGATCTTTGATGACCTTGACAAGTAATTTCAGAATGGTGGATGCTAAAACCTTATTTGAATTGAATCAAGAGTGACCAGGAGGAGAAGTGGAAACAGTAATTTCAGACATTTCTTTTGAGGAGTTTTGCTGTTAAAGGGAGCAGACATTGGGGTGGTAGCTGGAGAGAAATGGAAGGTTGATGGAGGGCTTTTTTTTTTTTTTAAGATGCAAGACATTATATGAGTATGATCCAGTAGAGAGGGAAAAGTTGATATTGTAGGAGAAAGCACAATTACTGGATTGCTGTTGAGTTAGAGGTTATATATACAGATGTGAAGAGTTGGCCTTCAGAGCACAGGTAATTTATTGGAGTAAAAAGAGGGATGACACAGTGTATGGGTACAAAAGCAGGGAGATAGGTAGATGTGGAGGGAGCATGTGGACATTATCTTCATACTTCATTATCAACTGAAAGTGTGGTCATATTAGAGGTTTGAGATGAGAGGAAAAGGTGGGAAATAATTATCTAGAAGAGTGAGCAAATAAGTGGATTAGGGGAATATAGTAGGATTGCTGGCGGGCACTAAGGGATTATTTGACATCAGTTGAAAGTGAGACTAGGCAGCATGATTATTGTTTACTCCAGCAACGTTCTATTGCACAGACATTGGTATGGTGTAAACAGAATTTTGGATTTAACCAAGTTTGAAATTTGTAGATTATAATGACCGAAAGAGGACTTCCCTGGTGGCGCGGTGGATGGGAATCTGCCTGCGAAGGCAGGGGACACAGGTTTGATCCCTGGTCCGGGAAGATCCCACATGCCATGGAACAACTAAGACTGTGTGCCACAACTACTGAGCCTGCGCTCTAGAGCCCACGTGCCACAACTACTGAGCCCATGTGCCGCAACTGCTGAAGCCCGCGTGCCACAACTACGGAAGCCCGCGTGCCTAGAGTCCGAGCTCTGCAACAAGAGAAGCCACCGCAAGGGGAAGCCTGCGCACCGCAACCAAGAGTAGCCCCCACTTGCCACAACTAGAGAAAGCCCATGCTCAGCTAGGGTGTATGTTAGAGGGTGATCATAATGGTGGACCATGAAATCTAGGCTGGGTAAGGAGCTGTAAAGGGAGATTATGAGAGGGAGTGAAAGACAGTGGAAAGGAGGTAGGATGAAATGGATTGTGGGCTGTGATAGGGTTGAATAATTGTTGAAGTGAGAATCCTAAAGGGAGTGAGTGGAAACAAGAGGTGTTGGTCAGAGATTAGATGATTAAATTGGTATTAGAGCAGAGGGGTAGTTATTGTTAATGGCAAAGTTTAGGTTATGACCATGAGAGTACTATTTCCTGGTGAATAGCTGTAGAAAAATTTCACAACCTCTCCAAGCCTTACTTTTTCTCCTCTGCAAAATGAGGATAATGCCTACTTTACAAAGTTGTCATGAGGATTAAATGATATGACAGATGTAAAATACATGACATAGTGCCTAGCATGAGATAGGTTCTTAAAAGAATTTTCTTCTTTTCTTATATAATTTTGAGCCTCATTTCCTGACCTGATCAGAATAACAAAGTACCATAAATGCTTGATACATTTCCTTATGTTTCAAAATTATATATATGAAGCCTAGTGAAATAAAATTTTTAGAAAATCACTCTATAACCCATTATTATTTTTTCACAATTGAAATGAAAAACACCACTGCCATTGGAACTACCACTATTGTGTTAACAAGAAGTACTTCTATTTCTTCTACAATTCTGTGACTATTACTATTTATTCATTTAAAAGAATCTGTGTGGCAAGAATTTTCACATCATTTTCATTTAATTGTTAAAATAGCCCTGTGAGCTGCATGGTGCTGGTATTTTTGTTATTTTTCCATTTGCCAGTTGAGGAAATGAAAGTATAGTGAGATGTGCTACGTACGATTATATTGGTTAAACTAGAACTTGAACCCAGGTCTTCTGACTGACTGGTAACCGAATTTTGTGAGTTTCATGGTGTGTCATTGTTGTGAATATGTTTGCCTGCTATTTATTTGTCTGCTGGTCTCTAAAGATCTCTTTTTTAACTCTGTAATGAAAGGATTTTTCTTTTTGTTGTACAGTCCTCATAATTTATACATTCATCCATTCATTCATTTTTTTTTCATTCAACACATACTGATTATAACCTTTCTAATGGTTAGGCCATGTGCTAGGCCCTAGAAATAGCAATACAATTGTGAGAAAGACATGTACCCTTTGTGAAACTTTTACTATAGTGAGAGGGACAAACATTAACAATTAACATAAAAATATTTATAATTGAAGGAATAGTGCTAGAACCATGTGAACAAATAACAGGAAGGGACTTGATTGAGTCTGTGCATTGGCTTGGTGGTGATCCTGAGACTTCCCTGAGGAAGTTACTTTTAAGTTGAGGTTTGAAGGATGAGCAACAGTCAACTAGATGAAGAGGTAAAAGGAAAAGGGTGCTACCTAAGGGGCGAGCATAGTTTCCTCCTTATTCCCCTCCTCTGTCCTTCCTTCTTTCCTTTATTCCTTCCTTCCTTCGGATTACAATTCATAATTGTCCTTGCTCATTTTCATTATGATTTAAAAATGTGTATTAAGTATAAATTAAGAATTGCAAAACATAGTACTGAATTTTTCTCTCGGTGCATTCTCTGAGAAAATCAATTATCTGGACTGCTTAGGAGGTTCTGTGGTGAGTTTACATTCTAGATTCCATTGGTAGTCATGCATTAAGGTCATGGAGGACATTACTTTTGCTGGGTTTTTATTCCAGTTTTATTGAAAAATAATTGACATATATCACTGTATAAGTTTGAGATGTACAACATGATGGTTTGATTTACATATATTGATAAAATGATTACCACAATAGGTTTAGTTAACATTTATTACTTGTATTCATTTTGCTTTTCTTAAGCCCATCATTGCTTTTATGCTGACAGTTTCTGGTGGCACAACACACTGACTCTTTTTTCCAAAGGGAAAGTAATATACCTCTGCTTAAATAAGTGAATATTTCCATCGAAACTGATGTATTTGGTGTATTACAAACTACTAATCCATTACACGAACTATTCCCTTGGTTGAGAAGTGCAGTTTCAAGTTTTTTTTAGTTCCAAGTAGGATGGAGACCCAGGCAAATTTTCTTTTTCTTGTTTTCACACTGTCATCCATTGACCCACAGCCAGCATTTTATGTAGCACACGGTCCCATACATTGCTATAGTAGGAAATCCACGTAACACAAGAAGGGAAATCTTAGGAGATGGATATTATAATCTATCAGTGCAAGTATCTCTTTTTAACAAGGTACCATTCATTGTTATGGTAAGTTATAAAATATGTTTATAACTAGTTTAGGAGCATATTGGGACTGACTAAGGCATTTAGCAAAGCAGAAGAGAAGGTTTGAAAAGGAAGTTGGCTACAGAAAGCAAAGGATGAATAATTCTTTGACTTTACCAAAAGATTTCTGAGAGCACATTTATCAAGTAGAGGTGATGGGACTTGCTTGGAATGACTCCAGGCCGCAACGTGATGCTGGCGAAGCATTATTACAACAGAGAAACAGATGTAGAGCAATGATACCATAGACTTCTTTTCTCTAACAAATAGACTTCTCAAGAACATAAGCAGTTGTTCATGATTTTTTTCCCAGCACATCAGTTTATGTAAGAGAGCAATATAATTTGGTTGAAAGAAAATGTACTTTAGAGGTATTCGTCTGTATCTCAGTATTGCCACACTCTATTGTGATCTAGAGTGATCCTCTAAATCAGCGGTCCCCCCCCCATCACCGGGCCGCGCAGCAGGAGGTGAGCGGCGGGCGGGCAAGCTAGCAGAGCTTCATCTGCTGCTCCCTGTCGCTCACATTACCACCTGAACCATTGCTCGCATTACCGTCTAAACCATATTCCCCCCTCTCGCCCCCCGTCTGTGGAAAAATTGTCTTCCATGAAACCAGTCCCTGGTGCCAAAAAGGTTGGGGACTGCTGCTCTAAATCTATCTGAGCCTCAGTTACCTCATCTGTAAAATCAGGAAAATAGCATAAAGAAATAATGAAACTTGATATTCATAATGATACTCCTGAAACAGTGAAAGGCCTGGAAAGTCTGAAGTATTCACTAATTTTTATAGTGTTAGCTTTGTCTAGAATTGTAATCCTTGTATCACTTTACTCCAGTATCAAGAATAGCTAGTGAATCAAAATGGCCCATTGTCAAGCTATAGAGGAATAGAGTGTATTCCAAGTTTCTACTTGTTATATATGCTAAAAATACTACTACCTATGAACCAATATAAATACACTTTAAACTATAAAGAAAACACTTATTTTGTCAGTGCTAGCCAGTGAGCAAAAGGTTAGACAACTTATTCTTCCTTTCCTCTGCCTAATACTTTTCTGTCCCTCTTTGAATTTAGGAGCATGTATCCTGTTTGGAAATCTTTTCTCGAGGGAACAATGCAGGTAGCCCAGTCTCGGATCAATATATGTGAAAACTATAAAAACTTCATTTCTGAGCCTGCAAGGACAGTGAAAAGCCTAAAAGAACAGCAACTAAAAAGGGTATCGTTTCTATTTGTTCTTTTCTTGTATGCATTTTAATATCTCACTGCTACATTTATAATCTGCAAGATTATGTTAAATTGCATTGTACACTTTGAGTTTTTCTATATGGTCCAAATGTTTCTGATTTTAACATGGATTTTCTGATTTCAACATGTTCCTTCTAACTACTGTATTTTATTAACTGACAAAGGTGAGTGTAATTTGAATCTGTGGACATTCTGAAAGCTCAATAAACACTTCTTACAAATATTTTTCAGCTTAACTCAAGTAAATAGATTTACTTAGTTTGGTGTATATTAAAATAGTTACAGTGTTGTTAATCCCACTAAGTCTTGAGAAAATTGGTCTTAGTTTCAACTTGACCCATTTTGCATAATAATTTAAAGGAAGTTGACACATTGTTACTGAGTCTAAACTCGCTATGCTGGCTACACACAGTACAGGCCAGTAAGGAATGGCGACTTTATTCGGAAAGCTGGCAGACTGAGAAGATGGCAGACTAATGTCTCAAAATAACCATCTTATCAGGGTCTGGATACCACTTTCTTTTATAGAACAGAAAGCGGGAAGAGGTAAGGAAGTAAAGTGAAAAGGGGTGTTAGTTTTGCCTGGCTTGGCCAGCATTGGGGAGGGGATGGGTTAATTTCTTCTTTTCTGAAGCCACTCACAGGTGGGCCAGGTCAGATAGTCTCCTTGTGAGCTGAACAAAGGCACTTTAGTTTAACTTTCTGGCAGAGGGTCAGGGTTCCCTGAGGCAGGCCATTATGTATGATTATAATAACAAAAGCAACGAAAAGCAAAGGTTAAAATCAAAGAAACAGATCCAACATGGAGTCAAAATTGGCTCTTCCCTGTTACCATATCTTGACCATATATAGCAAACTTATTACCAAAAATGGTTTACTCTAAAGTTTAGCTATATAGGTTACATAAAAGTTTTTAAATAGATCTGTTTCTTTGTACAGAATTTTTAAATTCATAGAAAAAATCGTTATTAAATGTGATTTTTATGAAAAACTTGCTATTGAAAGTAGGTGATTGAATTGTGTCCTTTTAGGAAAGGACACAGTTTTACAAAATTAGAGATTATCATGATGCCTAATAAGCAATTAAATTTTTCTTATAGAAGTATTAATACTTTAGAAAATATTAAAGTGATTATTTAAGGAAATAACATTTCGCAAGCCATCCATTGTTTTGATTCTAATTGTCCTTTGGATTATCACTACTTTTTTACAAACAAAAACAAAAAAAACCTAATCTTCCTTGTTTGCCAAAGATGATTTTAATAGCATGAAATCAATATGTTAAATGTATCTCTTTCAAGCACTCACGTAGTATCAGTGGGTTTTAACATATTTGTTTAAGAATGCCTCAGTTTTATCTTTGCTCAAAATTATCTTTCAAAACAAACATAGCGAATAAACTACTGACCGAACATTGCTTTCTAATGGAAGAAAAAGCATTGTGTGTGTGTGTGTGTGTGTGTGTGTCCATCAGTGCCTGCAGAGAGAGGGTGGGAGACAGAGGTAGAGAGTTGATACTACTTCCTAAATGGGAGGAAATACGATGTTTCAAATAGCCAATGCATTCACCAAATGTAATTGAATTATTGGAAGTTCTACATTTCTCAGTATAGAAATTTTTTTTTTTTTGGTTGCACCATGTGGCATGTGGGATTTCAGTTCCCCAAACGGGGATCAAACCCACACCCCCTACATTGGAAGGGCGGAGTCTTAACCACTGGACCACGAGGGAAGTCCCAATATCAGAATATTTTGAAAGAGTTAAAACCATTTGTGCTCTTCTCTGACCTGAATTTAACTAACATTCCTGGGCAAAGAATGTTAAGAATGTTTGGTGAGCTTTGACAAGTCCTTATATCTGTGAATTAACTTATATTATAGCTGATAATAATGGCGTTTGTTTAAGCAGTTGTTAAACACTAAGTACATATTGAGCATACCTGTCAGGACTCTGAAATTACAAATGACAGAAACTTACTTCAAACTGGCTTAAGCCAAGAAGAGAATGTATAACTAAACATTTTAGCATGGATGGAATCCAGGCAGGGGTGGATCCAGGTCCTCAAATGATGACATTAGAATTCAGTCTTTCTTCCCATCCATTAGCTCTGCTTTCCCCAGTGGCTTCATTCTTTAGCAACTCTCTCTATGTGGTGCCCCCCAAAGTGCTAGATTTACAAATATCAAAGCTAGCAATCCTACATTTTCCACTTTCCCCAAAGTACTAACAAAACTACCAGAATTAAGGCTCATCAACTTATCTTGGGTTACAGAGGTTACAGTCTTCATGCAAACTACATGGACTAAAAATGGGAAAAGATGATTTGCCAAAGGAAAATTGAGATAGGTTCCCAATGGAGCAAGAAAAGCAACACATAGCCACAACTATTGGCTTCTCCAGTTGTACTTCCCAAACTTTACAACAAATTGACTCCACATAGGATCAGAAATCATCTATTTTTCTTCCTGTACTTCTCCAACCCTTCCTCCCCACGCTTTTTTTTTTTTTTTTGCCTATATTTGGATAATCTTATATTTTATTTTCTTCTTTTTTATTTTAGTGTGATAAGAACACTTAACATGAGATCTACCCTCTTAACAGATTTTTAAAGTGTACAATACAGTATTTTTGTACAGATGATCTCTAGAACTTGCTCATTTTGTATAACTGAAATTTTGTACCTGTTGGTTAACAGCTCCCTCCTTCCTTTTTTTCCAATCCCTGACAACTACAATTCTATTCTTTGCGTCCATGAGTTTGGTTATTTTAGATACTTCATGTAAGTGGAATCATGCAATATTTGTGCTTTTGTGACTGACTTATTTCATTTAGCATAATGTCCTCCAGGTTCATCGATGTTGTTGCATGCATAGGATTTCCTTCTTTTTTAAGGCTGAATAATATTCCATTGTATATATATACCAATTTTTTAATACATTCATGCATTGATGCACATTTTGGTTGTTTCCATATTTTGACTTTTGTGAATAGTGCTGCAGTGAACATGGGAATGCTAATATCTCTTTGAGCTCCTGATTTTGGATAAATACCTAGAAGTAGGATTGCTGGATCATATGGTAGTTCTTTTTTAATTTTTTGAGGAACCGCCATACTGTTTTCCATAACAGCTGCACCATTTTGCATTCCCACCAACAGTGCACAACAGTTCCAGTTTCACGACAACCTTGTCAGTGTTTGTTGTCATTTGTTTTTCTGGTAATAACCATTCTAACAGGTGTGAGGTAATATCTCATTGTGGTTTTGATTTGCAATTTCCCTGGTGATTAGTAACATTGAGTAATGTTACACTTTTTGTTATCAGTTTTCCTCTATTAGCTTTTTAATTTTATAATCTTGTTATTCTTTTAGTAATTAACTTAGAGATTCCAGTATGCCTTTCTGACTTACTATAATTTACCATGAATTGGCACTTTTACTGCTCTCCAAACTTTACTCTAAATTAACTTATTAAAGTCTAATGTGAATTAGTATTTTAGCACCTCATGAACAATATAAAAATGTTTTAATAGTATAATTCCATTTACCTCCCCGTTATGACTTTTGTGCTGTTAGGCCTTTTGACTCTGTCCATGTCTTTTGTACTTTTTCCACGTTTTCTGTATTAATACCCTTTTTTCTCTCTGCACTTCAGTCTGAATGTTTTCCACTGATATCTTGCAGCTAATTAGCACTCTGTTCTATTTCTTTTTTTCCTTTTAATTTGTTTTGATTGATTGATTGAAGTAGAGTTGATTTACAATGTTTTGTTAGTTTCAGGTATACAGCAAAGTGATTCAGTTTTATTTTTTTTTCAGATTATTTTCCATTATGAGTTATTACAAGATATTGAATATAGTTCCCTATGCTGTCCAGTAAATCCTTGTTACTTAACCATTTTATATATAGTAGTTTGTATCTGTTAATCCCATACTCCTAATTTATCCCTTCTCCCCTCCCTTTTCTTTTTGGTAACCATAAGTTTGCTTTCTATATCTGTGAGTCTATTTCTTTTTGTATATAGATTCATTTGTATTATTTTTTGGATTCCACGTATAAGTGATATCATACAATATTTGTCTTTCTCTGGCTTACTTCACTTAGGATGGTATTCTCTAGGTCCATCCATGTTGCTGCAAATGACAATATTTCATTATTTTTTATGGCTAAATTATATTTCACTGTGTGTGTATACCACCTCTTTTTTTTAAAAAAAATTTATTGGAATATAATTGATTCACAATATTGTCTTAGTTTCTGCTGTACAGCAAAGTGAGTCAGTTATACATACATGTATAACCACTCTTTTTTAGATTCTATTCCCATATAGGTCATTACAGAGTATTGAATAAAGTTCCCTGTACATGCCACATCTTCTTAACCCAATTGTCTGTTGATGGGCACTTGGGTTGTTTTTGTGTCTTGCCTATTGTATATAGTTCTACTATGCTGTTCTGCTATTTTTAATTTGCTTTTAAAACTTATCTTTTGGAATCTCAGTATATTTTTCAGTTCTGAAATTTTTATTTGATTAAAAAAAAATGGAGTCCATGTTTCTGGTGCAATTCTCCATGTTTTTTCTTTATCATCTTAAATGTGTCACTCCTAATCTCTGTTTCATAATTCCACTATCTGAATCACTATAGGTCTCTTTTTATCATTTACTGTTTCTTTGTTTGTTTTTGGTTGTTTGGGTCTACTGGTTTAGTAGGCCTCACAGTCCTACTGTGGATAAAAATTATAGAGGCTCTGGAAGATGTTTTCTATTTCCAAAGAGAGTTAAGTTTTCTAACAGGCAGATAGAATGCTATCAGATTGCCTTGATTGTGTTAGGGTCTGGTTTTAGGCTTTTTAGTCTGGTCTGTTTCACTTATGTCCTTATTCCTGGGGTCTTACCTGAAAGTTTGGGGTGCTTACCAAAGCATTTCTACTTTGATAAGACTTGAACTCCAACCTTTGTCTTCTCAACATCATGTAGCTTCTCTGATCCCTCTGTTCACTGCTCAGCTCATTAGCCTTTAAGCTACTGTTCTTTCCTGAATTTGTTGGAATTTCACTACACACATGCCATTTAGAAGTCAACTGATGACTCAGGGAAAGTGCATGCAGATTTTTGGATTTGCTTCTCTGTAATACCCTTCTTTCCAGGTCTAGCCTCTCAAGTTCCTGCTCTTTGGGCATCCACAAACTCCAACCTCTGTTTCCATAGCCTAGTAAAAAACCACTTTTTTTTTATATCTTACATCTCTGTGCCATGATTCAACAATTGCCCTAAGAAGAAAAGTCAAGGTAAATGCAGAGCTTACCTAGCTCTGCTCTGTTCTTCCAGATATCACAGTCCCTTCAGTCCAGCTTGTATTGCTGTTGTTTAATGCTGGCTATTTCTAAAAATCTCTTTTGTCTGACTTTTACAGTTTCTAGACTATAGGAAGATAGTCTAAAACAACTTGTTCTGTCATGATCACAACCAATTTTGACTTAAAATTCTCCCTCAGTAACATTTTCTAATTGAGGTATAATATTTATAATATAAAATTTTATAATATATATAAAATTTATAATAAGTTTGAGGTGTACAACGTAATGATTCAAAATTTTTCTAGATTATATTTCATTTATAGTTATTATAAAGTACTGGCTATATTCCCTACACTGTACAATATATCCTTATAGCTTATTTATTTTATACATTGTTGTTTGTACCTCTTAATTCCATACCCCCTCTCTTGCCCCTGCTCCCTTCTCTCTCCTCACTGGTAACGAGTAGTTTGTTCTTTATATCTGTGAGTCTGTTTCTTTTTTGTTGTATTCACTAGTTTGTTTTATTTTTTAGATCGTACATATAAATGTTAACATACAGTTTTTGTCTTTCTCTGTCTGACATTTCACTAAGCGTAATACCCTCTAAGTCCATCCATGTTGTTGCAAATGGCAAATTTTCATTCTTTTTAATGGCTGAGTAGTATCCCATTGTGTGTGTGTGGCATGTGTATGTGTACATATATATATGTACATATATATATGTGTGTATATATATATATATATATATATACACCACATCTTCTTTACCCATTCATCTGTTGATGGACACTTAGGTTACTTCCATATCTTGGCTATTGTAGATAATGCTACTGTGAACATTGAGGTGCGTGTATCTTTTTGAATTAGTGTTTTCATTTTCTTTGGACATATACCCAAGAGTGGAATTGCTGGGTCATATGGTAGTTGTACTTTTAGTTTTTTGAGGAACCTTTATACTGTTTGCCACAGTGGCTGCACCAGTTTACATTCCCAGCAACAGAGTACAGGGTTCCCTTTTCTCCACATCCTTGCCAACATTTGTTATTTGTGGTATTTTTGATGATAGTTGTTCTAACAGGTGTGAAGTCATATCACATTGTGGTTTTGATTTGCATTTTTCTGATGACTAGTGATCTTGAATATCTTTTCATGTGCCTGTTGGCCATCTGTATATCTTCTTTGGAAAATTGTCTCTTGACATCTTCTGCCCATTTTTGTAATCGGGTTGTTTGTTTTTTTGATATTGAGTTGTATGAATTGTTTATATATTTGAATTTTAACCCCTCTGTAAATTTTTTTTGAAGTCTTTGTTGAATTTGTTACAATATTGCTTCTGTTTTATGTTTTGGTTTTTTGGCCGTGAGGCATGTGGGATCTTAGCTCCCCCTCCAGGGATCGAACCCACACCCCCTGCATTGGAAGGTGAAGTCTTAACCACTGGACCACCAAGGAAGTCCCCCCTCTGTAACATTTTAATGGTCATGTTCTTTTTAAATTTTTCTCTACTTCGTCAGTTTTCTTTTATAATATTGGGGATAATTTTAGATACAATTATAAAGCGTCTGACTGTTGTGAAGATTATAATGAGAATTATATCATGGCTTTTTCTAAATCACTTTCTGTATGCTGACATTTGCTTATAAATCAAAACAAGAGCCACAATAATCTATGGCTTTTTAAAATTTAATCTATTCTCTTTTTTTAAATTGAGTTAAAATTGACATATTTCAGGTGTACAATGTAGTCATTTGATATTTGTGTATATTGCAAAATGATCACCTCAATAAGTCTAGTTAACATTTGTCGTTCTTATATTAAACTAGCTATGCTTTTATCCATATCTTTCTCATTTATACTAGAGTTTACCTTCCTTGAAATAATTGGGACTCACATTTGTATGATACTTTAGAGTTTGTAAACAGCTACCATATCCATTATAGTCTCATTTGATTCTCATGACAACCTGTTAGGTTTGTAAATATTATTATTTTTCAAATGATGAAACTGAGGCTAAGAATGTTAGAGAGACTTAGGTAGTAAATTATTGAGCAAGAACTTGAATATACTACTTCCTAATTCCAAATCGTATTCAATCCTTTAAAAATACTTGGAGTTTAATGTTTAAATAGGCTTACAGAAAAATATATACAACTTCTTTACCTCAGTAGACTATTTATAGATATTCCCTACTCCTTTACCTAATTAGTTTTTACAGTAGTTTTAATTAATACATGGATAATTTGCTTTAGGATATCCTGTTTTCTACATCCTCTATTTCCTAATTAATTGTTAATGTTTCTATACAAGCTTTTTTTTATAGAAACATTTTTTACTTCTGAATAAATTTTTCATTTACTCTGCTTTATTTAGTCATTCTTCTGTTTTATTACCACTAAGGTAATAAAAGTTAACTTTTTTAAAAGTTCTTTTCTTTTCTTTTTCTTTCTTTTTGGGCGCACAGTGCGGCATTTGGGATCTTAGTTCCCTGACCAGGGATTGAACCTGCACCCCCTGCAGCTGAAGCACGGAGTCTTAACCACTGGATCACTGGGGAAGTCCCAAAAGTTATTTTCTTAGGATGAATTTCCAGGACAGGACTGCTGGGTCAGAGGATGTACTAGTTTGTAGGCCTTCAATGTATTGGTCCAAGTTACTTTTATTTTTATTCGTGTCTTCAAGTTATTGGCAAGTCTATCTATCCTAGTATCTGTCATACTCAGGAATCATACTTTTAATTTCTTTACTAGGATCCTGAATTTTAATATCCAAGTTTGTCATTTTGTATGATCCCTTAGCCCTAATGTACACTTACACATCCATTTCTCTGTCTGCTCAGTGCTGATAACTCTTGGGAAAGAGCTGGGCATATATCACATCAAGGCTTTTCTTAACGTAGTTATTATTAAGCTTGTTTTTAAGTATATGACTTAATCCACCTCAGAAAATTGGATTTATACAGAAGAAACTTATTTTAAAAGTTGGAAAGGAAGTCCTGTTCCTTTGCAAATTAAGTTTGATGACTTTTATTTAATAAATGTTTGATATTTTGTTATGTGCAGGCATTTTCCTTTGAAGAAGAACCCAGCTTACTCTCACTTGAAACAGTTCACCTGGGTGATGGAAACATTTGGTTGTCGTTTTAATGAATGCTAGGGAAGAAAGGATCACAAGAGATCTCTTCAGTGTGCACACAGGCTATCTCTAATACTGTTTGATAAACAGTATCTTAGAAACTTATGTAAAGGGAAAAAGCAAGTAGGAATAGAATCAACCAGTTTTCTGATGAGATTTTTGAGAAATCCTTTTAAAGATATGAACTGTCACAAAATTCATCTGATATTGTGGCACATATAGAAAGTAATTTAATTTAATAACCTTTTATAAATGAAAATGAATTAAGTAATCTCTATAAGATGTTTGGTTACCCGAGACTAAG
Organism: Pseudorca crassidens; assembly: GCF_039906515.1. Taxonomy (NCBI): domain Eukaryota; kingdom Metazoa; phylum Chordata; class Mammalia; order Artiodactyla; family Delphinidae; genus Pseudorca; species Pseudorca crassidens. The sequence continues at coordinate 51,717,539 of NC_090304.1, read as the reverse complement.
GATAAATGTCCTTTAAAGGGTAGGGATATAAGGAGTGAGTGACTGTGTGTTTATGTTTCTGTGTGTGTGTGTGTGTGTGTGTGCACACGCAGGTGTGCATGCATATGTGCTCATGTACAGGTACCCATGGTGTTCACTTTGTGTGAATATACTGAGATCCTGTCCACATGGTTTGCAGTCCTCAGGAAAACCTTTGACCTACTGTGTTTCGTTTCCTCTCAAAATATTCAAATTAGCAGACCCTTTCTTAATATTGCTTAATATCACCCTGGGACTCTTGGGCTTCCCTTCATTGATTAGTTTTCTGAGGCCAAGTTTCATTGTTTTGGATGAACATTTTGGATGTAGATACCTTATACCTGACTCCTCTTTTAAATAATCCATCCCATTTGCCCATTAAACACAGTTGTGTTTTTTCAGACCATGCCCCAGTTCCTAGTTAATATCTAATTGTAGCCATGGAGCATTCTTTCAGCTCTTCACACATGCAAACATGGCATTATTGGGATGTTTAGCACTTCTCTATGGGAGTGTCAGGTTGTCACGGTATTATTTAGTAAATAAGAGATTTGTTTATGATAAGGACTATTAAAAATTAAAGATTTGTTGCAAGATAAAAGCTTACTATTTTAGTATGTCTATATAATGAAACATTATTCAGCCATAAAAAGGCATGAAGAATTAGTACATGATACAACATAGATGAACCCTGAAAACATTATGGAAAGTGATAAAAGATGTATAAGGCTATGTATTATATGATTCCATTTAAACAGAATGTCTGGAATAGGAACTTTATGAATACAGAAAGTAGAGTAGTGGTTGCCAGGGGCTAGGGGGTAGGTGGAAATGGGAGTGACTGCTAATGGGTATGGGGTTTCTTTTTAGGGTGATGAAAATGTTCTGGAATGAGACAGAGGTAATGGTTGTACAACCTCGTGAATATCCTAAAAACCACTGGGGTTTGTGAGTTATATGTCAATTCTTTTAAAGCTTACTATTTTAAGATAAAGTAACTCTGTGTGAAACCTTAAAAACATGGTTATCACAAAACTAGGGTGCATACTATAATGGATTACATGGTAAATTCACTGTATGACTTTGGGTAAGTTGTTTAACCTCTTTAAGTCTGTTTCTTCATCTTAAAATTGGACTAATATGAATACTTTTATCACAGAGTTGTTTTGAGGACTAAATGTGTTGTAATACCTATAAAGTGCTGGACATAGTGTATTGTGCTTGTGCAGTGCACATAGGGAGTCTTCTTAAATGTAACTAAACATTCAGACTCATGAGTATCGTAGGCCACACCTGGCATGAGGTTTACTTAGAAGGACATTAGGACAGGGAACACAGTTAAGCAGCAGGGCGGCATCCTGCATTAGTAGAATTAGTTCTCCCACCAGTATGCTTCAGTCTACATAGCTAATCAGAGTTATTCTGTTTGGTCCCCAGGCGACAGGTCTGGGACAAGGAAATGAGACTCACATGTGCAGAGGTAGCCGCAGACTCTAAAGGAGAGGAAAACCTTTTATTACAGCTCTATAGACAGAGCTTCCAAGGTCCCTGCAAGGGACATGTCCAGATACAGGAATCACCATACTCACAGAAGCCCAAAGCCAAGACTTCTCCATCAAATATTTATAGTTCATTTGTAGTTTCTCCCAAGTTGATGCAATTTACCCATCAGGTGAATTCATATTTATACGTAGTGTTGCTGAATAACCCAGTTGACGTTGTGTCTTAGTCAGGTTTCTGTTGAAACACAGGCCTTGGAAGTTAAGGGTCCAGTTTTCATGCAGCGGGGAAAGAGGTGTTTTTTTGTTTTGTCTTGTTTTACCCTTTATTCACAGCCTGACACTTATTAAGTGCTCAGTAAATGTACCCATAGGGAACCTTCCAGATCTCTCACGTCCTGTAAAGTAGTGAAACTCTAGCCTATATGTCACATGTCTAAGTTTATTTGTGCTTTATCCTTGCTTTTCTGATATCCTTGTTCTATTCCACACTGCTCACCGTGGCAAAATAGTCCCTTACTTACCAATGTCTCTTCCTGCTTTGCTGTGTTTTTTCAGTCTGAATCATGCACTGACGATGCTATTCCAGGCTCAGAAGTTTTTCAATGGGGGCTGCCCTGAACTGGCCTCAGACTGGTGAAACTTCTCAGTGGTTTGTTTCAAACTGGGGAAAATAATTCCCCCTTTGGATATCCAGAAGGGTCCCAAAGCAGTGTTACTTTGGCCCCATTGTGTTATAAGAGTTTATTTGTTAAGTATTTCTTTAAGTTATTATGTCTGTCTCTTCTCCTAGAATCTGTATGTGTATCCAAAGAGTTGAGTTGGGGATAGTTTTGAGTAATAATTGTTATGTGGTACCCAGGTTTCTTGCTTCTCTCCTTCATCTTGGGCTTATCCTGTCAGACTTCTCAGATTTCTTATTTATTTATATTTTTGGCTGTATTGGGTCTTCGTTTCTGCGCTCGGGCTTTCTCTAGTTGTGTGGAGTGGGGGCTACTCTTCGTTGCAGTGCGCTGGCTTCTCACTGGGGTCGTTTCATTTGTTGCGGACCACAGGCTCTAGGCACATGGGCTTCAGTAGTTGTGGCTCGCGGGCTCTAGAGCGCAGGCTCAGTAGCTATGGCTCATGGGCTTAGTTGCTCTGTGGCCAGACTTCTCAGATCTCAATCCTCCTTTCCCAGAAGTGAATCCTTCAGTACCCTTTGTACCATCAGTTCCCCAAACATATAGAGAAACTTTATTAATATTATGAAGATTACAGAATTGCTTTAATCTTTTGCCTTTATTGCTATGCTCCAACACTAAGAGCATTTTCACTGTTGCTCTTCTTATGCCTTAGCTTAATAATGTCAGTTATCAGCAGCACTCAGAGGTTATTTCTCAAAGCAGAGTTGTTAAGCAAACTGTGACACTATTCGATACATTACTTGAGATGGGAGTACCAGCTGTTCACTGTATTTCAGTTTGCAATTAGAAGGGTACTAAAAGTGCTGATTCTTCTCCTGGGTTTCCATCCTGAGGGCATAGTGCATAGTTCTTAGGGCAAACTCATTTTCTGTAAGCCTGAAGACTAAAATCATAATAATTGCACTTTGTATTTTACAGTGTGTGGACCAGTTGACAAAGATCCAAACTGAATTGCAAGAGACAGTGAAAGATTTAGCTAAAGGCAAAAAGAAGTACTTTGAGACTGAACAGATGGCTCATGCAGTACGAGAGAAAGCTGACATCGAGGCAAAGTATGTGTCTTAGCATTTCTGAAAAAGTGATTATACAAATAAATGTTATTTTTGCCAGTACTTTGTTTTCTGTTAATACAGGGCATAGAGTCATTCTTAGGTTATATTGGTTTCATTGGACCTATAAATGTTACATACTTGAGATAAAATTTTCTTTTATATTAGTTGATTTTTATTTAAATTAATGTAAGCAAAATGGGAATATTTGATCAGTCAGTTTTCACATTAAATTGAATTTTGAAAAGGAAAGAAGACAGATGATCATGGTATTGGAAGCTTAGCAGAAGTCTGGTTAAAGTTGCTATGGTGTCTAAATATCAGGGTTTTAGAGCCTCAATTTTCTCATGCCAGAGTAAATCAGTTGTAGTCGAAAATCCTTGATCCTCAGTATGCCTTTGAAGGACTATGGACGCATCAAGTGAGTAAGACCACTGACCTCAGTATAGAAACCTTGCCCCAGAATTTCTCTTATATGAAGTTCTAACGTATATAATTTTTAATGTATGCTTTAGGAACTGTGTGTGAATTTTACTTTCAATATATGTAAATTAAAAGTCCTTTATTTTGAGAATAATTAGGAAAAGAAGGAACTGGCAGTTTATAACAAAGAAATGCAAAGCTAGCAGTAGAGATTTTTGCAATGACAACTTGAGGAAAGATGAAAATTTTTTAAGAAAAAATAAACCTGTGTTATAGAATGGGATTCTGAAGATGTCTCTGAGGAAAGGTGAGACTCCCGTTCAGTGAGCTCACTGATGGAAAATGTAGGAGTTTGAACGCCTAGTCATGAAATCAGAAAGGTTATGAACACTTGTACAGACTAGGAAGGAGTCAGGGTTGTCTTTCTAATATACTTTTTTATCTGCAGGAAATTAAGCAATCTCATAGGCATCTTGTGAAAATTTAGGGGCTCCTGGAAAGTTTATTTTGTCCCAAGGGATGTCCCAAATGAATACTCATAAAGTGTTTAATGTTACTGGAAAACATATTTAATATTTCCCTAACTTAGTTTATCTTTATTATTTTATTTTTATAAGCATACAAATATTTCCTGTACTTTCATAGAGTCAGTGAACCCATCTTCCCAGTTAGACCTGAAGTTTTTAGATGAGGTGCTTTCCGTTAGGAATATCCTTTCATGGTGGTTCTTAAGAACTTGTTTTTTAAAATGCTCAGGGATTCTAGAACAGAGAATTGACAGATTTGTAGAGCATATATAAGTACCTACTTTAGCCAAGGTCCACAGGGTGAAAATGAGGACAATTGTGGGGCTGTTCCTGAGAAGTGTGGATTTGACAGGGTCTAATTCACAGGTGCTGATAACAAGAAACTGCCTTCAAATATAGCCCAGATTCAAAGGGGATACAGCAAATTAGACATTTAATTCAATGTGTAACTTTTCTGGAAAATTAATTCTACAACAGAGAGAGAAATGCCTCTTTATCTTAATTCACTCACTAAGTGTTTATTGAATGATTACTCTATATCGGGTACTATGGATACAGAGATGAGGTAGATAAGTTTTGCCCTCAAGAAGTTTAAAGCCTAGAATTAAAAACAAACGTGTTTTAAAGTAGATTTATGATTTGTTTATTCACGGTAAACTTAAAGAAGTTAAGTACCTAAAGTCACTCACCTAGTAATTAATTTATTTTAGTAGTTGTGTGAAAACACTTTTATGTAAGCATAGAAAATAGATTAATTTTGCCTAATGAAAAAGGAAACCTTTATAGAAAAAAGTGATGTTTGGACACAGTTCTGAAGAATGGTTTTTCTAAGTAGAGATGAGGGCTTCCCTGGTGGCGCAGTGGTTGAGAGTCCGCCTGCCGATGCAGGGGACACGGGTTCGTGCCCCGGTCCGGAAAGATCCCACATGCTGCGGAGCGGCTGGGCTCCTGAGCCATGCGCGTCTGCAACCACAACCACAAAAAAAAGTTTGTAGCTAAGTCGAGATGAGAAGGAAGATCAGGAAGGGGAATGAAAACTGGGCTGTATATATTGGGTTGACCAAAAAGTTCCTTCGGGTTTTTCCGTAAGATGTTACGGAAAAACCCAACCGAACATTTTGGCCAACCCAATAGTTTTTTTATTTTTATTTTTTTGTGTGGTACGCGGGCCTCTCACTGTTGTGGCCTCTCCGGTTGCGGAGCACAGGCTCCGGATGTGCAGGCCCAGCGGCCATGGCTCACGGGCCCGGCCGCTCCGCAGCACGTGGGATCCTCCTGGACGCGGGCACGAACCCGTGTCCCCTGCATCGGCAGGCGGACTCTCAACCACTGCGCCACCAGGGAAGCCCTAACCCAATCGTTTTGATAGGTGATTTGACAGATAGAGATGTGTACATTAGGAGAGAGCATAGAAGGAAGGATACAGTTTGAAGGGATGGCTGAGTTCCACTTTGAATATGTATGTTCTGATAAATATGTGGGACCGTGGGGATTTGGTAGAGGGTTATATATCTGACTCTCAGATGAGAATTTGGGCCTGAAGATCTTGCTTTGGGGGTCAGTTGCATATCAGATGATAGTTAAAGAGATGAAAAAAATCATATATAAAATGAGATGAGAAGTTGAGTTTGGAAACCTAAGGAACATTAACATATGGAAGGTAGGTGAGGAAGAGGAGTATGTAGTATGGTTCATTGTATGTATTTTGTTTGCTCTAGATAATAATCTTTGAGGGCAGGAACTGTATTATTTTACCTATTACTAGTACCTTCTTTATTACCACAAAAGGATTGTATGAGGATTAGAAAATGAAGCAGAAGCCAGAGATTTGAATCCTTATATTGGAAAATCCAGATGCAACTCAGACTATTTAGATAATGGCTACAAAAAAAGTCGAAATGAGTATACCCCAAACAGAGTCTTTCTTAACCCTGAACAAGCGCTCTCAGATTTTAAAGTCTGTGGCCTTTGCTTTTCTAGATCAAAATGAATAGGACCCCCATCAAATATGAATATGGCAAGGTAGAAAAATAGCAGGAGTCTCTTAGACCCAGCTTTTTTTTTAGTAGTGGAGTAGTTGGAATGCATGTTTGTACGTACGTCCTTGAATGTTTCTCTCTTGCTAGAAAGTTGAGGGCTGCTTTTTCTGTCCTCACATTTGCTCTGCAGAGACTGGCTTGCTCTGTCTTCCAATACCAAACGGTCTGCAACTTTATTTCATATTATGGCATAGCTTCCAGCACATTCATTGACTTTTCCCATGGCAATCACCATGACACTGCAGTCAAGACAAACATTGCAGCTTCAGAAATTACTGGTTGTGGGGAATGTTGGTTGTTCCTTAGCATTTTTCTCCTTATGGTTCTCTCTAGTTGTTTGCATAAAGCCAAGATATTTTAATTACTGATTGTTAGATTATGGTTCCCCTCCCGAGCTGAGAGGGATTGAGGGAAATAAGGACACCAGAAAAGAGAAGCTTAAATAGAACAAAATCATATTAGGGCAGAAAGTCCAAGGGCTTTATCTCTGTGTTCTGAATACTATAGATATGTTAAGAGTGGAGGGAGCACATAGGCAGGCACCCAAACAAGAAGAACTTTTAATGGGAGATGTGATGGAATTAAGGTCTTTGTAGAGCCTGGTCAGTATCATACAGTAGATTGCATTCCTGGCATTGGCACATTCCTGGCACATTCCTGGCACATGGCCCTGAAAGCCTGCTAATCTTTGTCTCCATAGGTTGGTTATCCATGGGCTTCTTTTAAGCTTCCTTGCGGAAATTAAAGTATGTGCAATTGTATGATACTGGGAATAATCTATAGTTTGTTGACTCTTGTTTATTAGGAGATACCAACATATTGGATTCGTCAAATTGTATTTTTGTCATTCAGGATATTTTAATTTTATTAATCCCACTATTTTCTGTTTCACCATGATATTAAATTCTTCCTGTAGTAAAATAAAAGAAAATAATCATTGCTTTTGGTTTTCCATTTATTTAGTTCTCTTTTAGAATAGTGTCACGGGGAAAGGTCACTTTTTTAAAAATTTAGTAATTATAATACTTAATCATTTTATTATGATGTAATTTGATAATTTTATTAACATACTTTTCTATTTTTATTATAGATCTAAACTTAGTCTTTTTCAATCAAGAATCAGTTTACAGAAGGCAAGTGTAAAGGTGAGTTTTTGAAAACTGTATTTCACAATTGAGAAACCTTAGCTTAAAAAAAAAAGAATTGGGCCTTTTGAGGGTGCAGTTCAATTATTTCCATCTGATTTCCATTTAGAGAAGCATTTTAAAGTCATTAGGGAAGAACTTTTTTTCCCAGTTCATGAGGGTTTTTCAACTAAGTGTCAGCACTTTGGATACTCCCTGCTTCTCAAGATTGCTTTAGAGATAAGTTTCTATACCTAACCTGCTTAGGTAGCCTGTTGTCTTCAACACTTAGTCCAAGAGACTTTAACAAGTCCATGGGCTTTAGAAAGCTCAATAAAATCCATTTCACTCAGATTTATACCTCTGAGCAGATATGTCGGGCCAGATGGAAGTGAATTTTTCCTGTGGGATCCTCAAGCTGTAGAATACCTGATAAATAAGCTTAGTGACCTACCTTTGTCTGCCTGGCTCCCAACTAGCATGCATTTCTTTTGGCACATTAGGGGGTGCTGATTTTTTTTCAAACTGTTTTCTAACTCCAGCAGATTTACCCAAGTCTTTGAAGATAAGGGACTTACTTAATTTGAGAACCTTTATCTTCCCATCATAATAAAATGAGCAAAACATTATGAAGTTCTCTCAAAAGCTTTGGAAATTCTTAAAGTGTAAATAACAAATATTTGAAAGCACTCTTACTGTGTCAAACAGTTCTAGTCACTGTTTATTTAATTCTTCAATAGTGTTGAAGAATTTTTATATGCATATAAATGTTTCTCTACGTGGTCATCTTTACTCTTGTTGGGGAGCCAACTAAGAGTGGTATCCTCATATGTTTTTCAGTACAGTAACAGTTTGCACTGACTTTTTCTTTTCTCTTACTATGTTTTAGTTAAAAGCCCGGCGATCGGAGTGTAATTCCAAAGCTACCCATGCAAGGAATGATTATCTTCTTACATTAGTGGCAGCAAATGCACACCAGGATCGCTACTATCAAACAGATTTAGTTAACATTATGAAGGTAATACAGCCTTAATATCTGTGGTAATATTGTATCATTAAAGACAAAACAACTCATGAGTTGACTGTTGGGTGTATGGGATTGAGTCTATACAATAGCAGCCAAGCTACCTCTCATTTTGTTGGAATATACTTGGTGTTGTTTAGGTGACCTCTGTTTCATGTAATCTGAATTAATTTTAGCTTAAGAAAATGTTTAAAGCCAAATCATAGTAAAAGATTGTATTATTCCCTAGCAGCAGCTGATATTTACTGTATAGTGGTTATTAATATATGATTATTTTTTAAAAGCTTAGCTTTTTAAAATTTTATCATTTTATGCTTAATTGATAGGTAAACTTGTGCATTAATATTTTATGAGGTGCCTGTGGGTAAAACAAGAGAAAATGTAACTCGTAGTTATATGAAAATGTCTCTACCCTGAAATGTAGGGTTACAGTTTCTTGTATGACAAAATTCGATCTTGGTCTTTCTCTGTTTATACACCTATATGTATCTTTAACTTTAACTCAAGTAAAGGACAAAGGGTGGAGGAGCAGAAAACTTTTTTAACATGCTGCCAGGTTTGCCCTCACTGCTGATAGACAAGTTCTGCTTTGAATTGTATCCCATTCTCTCCTGTTGTCTCAAGGACCCAAACTTTTGATTATTCTATCTTTATTTTCAACCCATCCCTCTCAAATGTATTGTTCTTAATGACTGTCCAACCACATTGCTTTCATTGAATTGCTTGCTTTACGAATCAGAGGTGTTGAGAACGGGGTGCAGCAGGAATGGGCGCTCTTTTTTTTCTGCAGTGCCTTTGGAAAAGAGATAAACTCTGTCCAGAAACTACGAGTTCTTTCCTTGAAAGTAGAGACAGGACATTTACTGGAAACTTTAAGGAAAAATGGAGGGATGGAGAGAGTAAAACTGAACTAAAAAGTATCGTATTGCAAAATTTTTTATTTCCTTTTTGTTTATTGTCTGAAATCCCCTTTCCTGGCTTCTATCCTGTTCTGACTTCTGCTGGTTAGGATACAGGTGGTAAGAGAGACAAGGGATTGTTTTGACATCACAGATGAGAACTCTGCATACATTTTCCCATAAAATGTTGGACCTAAAGGTTTAGACATTTTAGTATCTTATTAGGTGTTACACAGTGCTTCAGACTTACAAGGACCAACTGGAGACTTGGCCTCCCAGTATAACCTGGTGTCTCTAGGGAAATATATATATACTCAGTTTCAAACAACTCCTTTATTAAAAAAGATTTTTAATACAGCTCACATTTAAGTTTGTAATTCCCCATATACCATCTGCTATTACAGCAAAGCTGTTAACTATATACTTTCCCCTTTGCATATTTTTAAATGAACACTGTATTAGTTTAAGCATCAGCAAAAATAAAATCTTTATTTTTTATTATTTTTTATTTTTTTATTTTTTCGGTACGCGGGCCTCTCACTGTTGTGGCCTCTCCCGTTGCGGAGCACAGGCTTAGCAGCCATGGCTCACGGGCCCAGCTGCTCCGCGGCATGTGGGATCCTCCCGGACTGGGGCACAAACCCGTGTCCCCTGCATCAGCAGGCAGACTCTCAACCACTGCACCACCAGGGAAGCCCCATCTTTATGTTTTTTAAATTGAATCCACAGCCAAAAAAGATCTCTTTCCTAAAACCCTATGGTCTTTTATAAACCAGGAAAGGTACAGAAATATTTGGGGGATCTACCCCCTGCCAGGATCAAAGAGGAGGTTAATGGGCCTAGCCAGCAATCAGATTATGTATCTTTGAACTTACTTTGAAGTCCTTATGCACCTAGGCATTTGATCATCATTGGGTAGGTTATGCTTCAGATTACTCGTTTCATGAAACATTAGAGGGTACTGAAATGATTAAAAAAAAAAATAGAGGCAGGAATCCCTCCTATCCCTTAAAAATAGGAAAATATATTCTCAATTTTCATGTTGGTGTGTGTTCATTCATTTTCTTCCGCATGCTTATTCATAGTCTGCAGTATTGGAAAACTCCCATTAATGCTGTTAACTACTTAGTAAGTTTCTGTCATTGAAATGACAGTGGTCCTTTAGCAGCTGTCTTGGTAAGGTCTATTTTCTGGATTTTTGTTAAAGTTATAATGCCTTAAGTAGAATCTTTTTTTAAATATTTATATGAATAGCTTGGAAACAGGAGATTTGAGTCATTGATTTCATCATACACATTTAATAGTCACTTAGAGTGTAGTAGCTATGCTAGGCTTTGGGAAGAAGCAAAAATGAACAAGACACTCTTCTTATCCTCAAAGAGCTCAGTCTAGTCAAAGAGAGAGATACATAGAAATGATTACAAATTAGAATAATGAAATCACTTACTGCCAGAGGACCATGGTTAGTAGTAATAGCAGCTATATATATATTTTTTTGATTGCTTGGTATTATCCTGGCATTATCCTGATCACTTTGGGCATATTATCCTATCTCATTTTCTTCTTTATCCTGGTTAGAGTATATGGTTCATTATTTAAATAACACACTAGCCTATAAATGAAATGAAATGAAATGAAATGAAGTCCCAGCTCTGGATGAACCACTTTCTCTATATCTGCATCTAAGTAGCCAAGCACTGTTGAAGAAAACTTTTCAACAGAACAGATTCATGATTATAAATTAATGTAGAACCAGTATCAAATGGACCCTCAACACTGCTCAGATATCCTACTGTATTTCCCTGGTTGACTTTCTCTACTATTTTCAACAATTTTTTCACCTTTTTCCCTTCTCCTCAAATCTGACTTACCCCTTTTCTTTCACACTTAGCAAGTGGTCTTTCTTCCTAATTTACAGAGAAAATAGAAACCATTAAAAGGGAACTCCATTATTGTCCCATTACAGGCTTCATCTGTGTTCAAGACTCTTCCAAAGAGTCTCAATAACTATCTAAAGATGACTGTTTCACTTCAGCTTTGGATCATATCTCATTCCCTCCTGCCTTCTCAGGGATTTATTAAACAATTGATTATTTTTTTCCTTATATTTCTTGGACGTTCTATTCTTACATTAACAGTTGATAGGATCTTAGTGATGACAGCCCTCAGTATGTCTTGTGTTACTCCTCTAATCTGGATTAATTGCCCTCTGTGTCCCATGTAATGCAGTTATTCTGGGACCTTCCTTTGCCTCTCTCCTATGTTGGATCTCCAGCTGTCTGTATCACATCTTTTTTCTTGGTTTACTTTGTTCTTTGGTGGAATATCCTCCAGTATTTTCTTGAGAAACTGGGCATGGGAGGTAAGTTTTTTGAGATACTGTGTTATAAAGATGTCATTTTTCTGTGCTCACACTTGGGTATAGAATTAAAGGTTAAAAACAATTTTTATTCAAATGTTGAAGACAATTCTTCGTGTTTTCTTGTTTCCTGTGTTGGTACTGAGAACTCCAAACCATCTGATTCTTCATTCTTCATATCTGATCTAGTGTTTTTTCTTTTTAAAAGCTTATGAAATATTATCAATATGTCCTTTGATTCTTAAATTAATTCTTCCCTTTTTTCTCTTTCTAGAATTCTAATTATTAAGATGTTGGACTTAATTATTCTGGAATTCTAATTATTAAGGACTCCTGGCCTAGTCCTTCAACTTTCTTTTTTCTATTATTGTTCTTTGTCATTATGCTCTACTGTCTGGGATACCTCTTCAGCTTTATAGTTCAACTCTTTTATTAAGTTTTTAATTTTTTAAACATGGTTTTAATATCCTTTTGTTCCCTGAATGTTCTTTTTTTATAACAGATTTTTGTGCTTTATCTTCTCTTTTTAATTCTGGTGGTCTCAATAACAGAATTTATTTTAAAGTTTTCTTTTCCGTGCATAGTCTATCTTTTAGCCTGTGGGTAGGACTTGTCAACTTTGAGCTTCACTGTAGGGTGTTCTCGTGGACCATTTGTAGGGGAAACTGTAATGTCAGTATCCTTGTATCTCTCCTCTTGAGTTGGTCAGAACTCCTTCTTTGCTCCCTTCATCATTTCTTCAGATCTCTTTTCTTGTGTTGTTTGCTGAGGAAGACTTCCATGATCTCCTTAACCCAGTTACACTCCCACCCAATATGATGGTCTCATAAAATGGTTTATCTCATCTTTGAAGTACTTAACATGGTTGTAGTTTTACCTGTGTCTGTGTGATTATGTGATAAATGCCTTATCTCCCACTTAACTATACATTCCGTGAAGGCAACGATTGTGTCTGTATCACTTGAGACTCCATCCTTGCTACCTAGTACAGTGTTTGATTCCTAATATGTGCTAAATGTTTGTAAATTAATACATATTGAAGAATGAATGAATGAATGAGTGAATGAAGAATCAATCTCATTTTAATCCTTGCAGGATGAATCATTCCCATTTTACATATGAGGAAACTATGACAAAGCCTGTATTCAACTCTGGCAGGTCTCTCTGCCTTCAGAGCTGGTGCCATTAGTTCTTTAAATAATACCAGCTTATTGGACTTATTTCCTTTTTCCTTGTTAAATATGGGATAATCCTGCACTATCTTATCTCCTTTGGCTTCTGTGAGGAGCAAATGAGATAATGAAGAGTGTTTTTGTTAATTTTGAAACTTGTTTATACATGTTATATATTGTCCTATTAAGTAACAGAAATTCTATTACTCTGTTTTAAATAAATCTTGTTTTCGAGGAGGGGGAGAGCGTAGAAGAGACCTCAAATGCTTGGGAGTGAGAGTGGAACAACTGTTTGGGTGTCTAACATTGTTGGGTTCTCTGTCTAGGTACCCAGAATACATTATTTCATTTAGTTTTCATAACATCTTTCAAGGTAAATATCATTATCCCTGTTTTACACGTCAGATAGCGGAGGCTCAGTGAGGTTCAGTTAATGTATATAATAGCCAGGACTTAAATCAAGGTCTCTGTAACTTCATACCCTGTATTCTTTCCTAGATTTCATGCTGTGTTCTTTTCTACCTACCATTCCAATCTTCTTGTTGGTAAAATTTAGTATAATAAGTGGTAGCGTACTATAAATATCATAAATTCTGAGAGAACTGTAGAATAAAATTAACAATTGAAAATGGCAGATTGTCCCCTGTTCTAATTATTCTAAAGAGTAAGATCATGTCAGTTTCTAAATAAAGTATTTAGACAGGTTCTCCAAGGAATATTTTGTATTCCTTATGCCAGTACTGATTAGCGTGGATACTAAATATATTACTCTGTGTCTGTATATTATCAGGCAAGTTTTTTTCAAACTCGAAACTAAAACAACAATGACAAAAAACAAAAAACTATTGCTAAGCCATGGAAACCAGATAACTGATTTCATCAAATCTATAGAAAGCAGTTCAGCTGACTGTTGGGAGGTAAGGTAGTTTGTTCCTCAAATGTTCCTTTTTTATAGTGTATTCTTGTGCAATATATAAACTGATATTTTTACTTTTAGAAGCTTGTGGAATATTTTCTTAGTGGTTTGGATGAGGAAGGATGAAGTATAATGCATCATACTAGAAAAGGGAACAAATGTCAATCTAATGAAAGACTTTCTGAAAAGCTTAACACTAGGACCCTATCTCTAGACAAATGTTTAGTGGAAGCTAAACATATCTGGACTACTTGATAATTGGGCAAAGTAATAAAAGGTGAACATCTTTATATGTGACAAATATAGAAAATATGATAATATGGCATATCTTTTACAGACATTTGTCTTGGTTAAATGAAGAGAAAGTCATTATTGGTATCCAAGTCTTTTATTTTTAAAGGCTTTTCTGGCTAAAGCACTAATTATTCCGAAAGTCTTCTTCATTCTCGTGTAGCATTTTTAACTCTCATCTTCTTGATTTTAAGTCATAACTCTTCTGGTTTCCCTGCCATCTCTCTAGCTGTTGTGCTTCTGACCCACCTAGTAATGTTTGTTAACTTAACAAATTAACATGGAAGTCCCCAAATCTCAAGATTGGCTCTCTGCTTCTCTTACCTTACATACTCTTTCTTTCAGAGAGTAATTATTTGGCTCTATTTTTATTAATATTGTATGATTCTCAGATCTGTATGTAACCTTGCCCTTATAATTATCCATATGTTTGCCTTTTCTTCAGTGGCTGAAACTTTCTAAGCTAGAGGCAACTCTGTTTCCCATTGTTCCCTTGAATAAGTACCCCCTTCTAGGTTTCAGGTGACAACTGCTGACAACAGGTGCACTGTCAAATACAATAGTCCTTAGGTACATGTGACTATTTAAAATAATTAAGTATAAGTAAAATTTTTAATTCTGTTCTTCAGTCACAATAGCCACATTTCAAGTGCTCAAAAGTGACGTAGGTAGTGGCTACCATATTGAACAGTGCAGATATAGAATATTACCATCATCACAGAAAGTTCTGTTGGACAGCAGTGGACTAAAGCTTATTTAGTTTTTGCTTGTTTTCCTCCCTTCCTCCTTTATCTGGCTATCACTAACACTGATGATCATTTTCCCCAATAACCATAACCATGATTGTATTCGTATTATTTCAGAATTAATTGCTTCTTCATTTGCACTGTATACCTTGAAATCAAACAGAGGTTGGCAAACATTTTCTGTAAAGGACCTAACAGTAAATATTTTAGGCTTCTCTGTCACAACCACTCAACTCTGATGTTGTAGGATAGTCATTGACAACATGTAAACAAATAAATGGCTGTGTTCCAATAAAACTTTATTTATAAAAATAAGCATCAGGCTGGATTTGGCCCACAGGCCTTAGTTGCAGACCCTTGGTATAGAACTTTAAAAACTATATATGAAAATTTCTAAATATATAAATACATTCAAAGAAAAATTAAATGAATACCCATTAACTCACCACTCAGCTTCAGAAATGAAACTCTGCTAATAAAATGGAAGCCTCCTGTATGACTACTCCCAAAACATCCCTCTCATCCACCACGTTGTAACCACCACTCTGACAATATATTGTATTGTCTTAGATGGTATTGTACCCTGTAATATTCTGCAACTTGCTTTTTTCCCACTGAACATTATATTTCTTGAAATTCATCAATATGGATTTTTAACCTTATTTATTACCATTTTGCTATTTAGTATTTCATTGTCTATGTATCATAAATTACTTATCCATTTTCTTAGCTGAAAGTTTAGTTGTTTTGGTTTTATTCTTATAAACAATGCTGCTATCAACATTCTTGTATGTGTCTCTTGGTGTATTTATGTAAGAATTTCTTAAGGAAATATCCATAGGAGTGGTGTGAATTAGCAGCTTTACCAAAGAGGGCCAGATTGTGTTACAGCACTTTTTATTATACCTTTTAATACTGTTAGTGTGTTATGTTAAACTCAGCAAATATTTGAGTGTATATTTGGTGATACGCATGGTGATACAGAGATAAATTGGACATGAGCCATATGAGCAGTGAGCCAGAAACAAGAAGGTTATAATTCTCTAGAGCAGCCCCTAAAGGGTATATGGAATATGAGGTGATGCATCCTTTCCCCTGCTATATTGTTTATATTATGGTTGGCTCCCTGTGACACAAAATATTAGGATACTTCTTGGCCATTTTTACCAAACTTCTAAAGCAGTGATTTTAAAATATTTTTAGCAGTTGAACAACTGCTACAGACTCCTACATGGAATCCATATACATAAAGCAGATAAAAGGGAAGCTTTTTTTAAGTCAACTTTATTAAGGTATAATTAACAGACAATAAAATGCATCTATTTTAAGTATACAGTTGGTTGAGGTTTTTAAAAATATTTGTTTATTTATTTATGGCTGCGTCGGGTCTTAGCTGCAGTACGTTGGATCTTCGTTGCGGCATGGGGGATCCTGTGCTGTGGCACACGGGCTCCTTGTTGCGGCACTTGAGCTTCTCTCTAGTTGTGGCATGCAGGCTCTCTAGTTGTGGCACACATACTCAGTAGTTGTGGCGCATGGGCTTAGTTGCCCCATGGCATGTGGGACCTTAGTTCCCCAACCAGTGATTGAACCAACATCTCCTTAGAAGGTGGATTCTTAACCACTGGACCACCAGGGAAGTCCCCAGTTGGTTGAGTTTTGACAAGTATATATACCCATGTAATCATTTTCATAATCACAATCAATATTTAGAATATTTCTACCCCCCAAAACTTCTCTCTTGCTCCTTTGCAGTATATTCAATTTGTATCACTATATAACAGATTGACACAGACTTAGAGACTTTAAACTAACCCCATTTATTATCTCACAGTTCTGTAGGTCAGAAGTCCAGGTGGGCTCAGCTGGGTTCTCTGCTTAGGATCTCACAAGACCAAAATTCAAGGTGTCACCTGCTCTGGGTTCTCATCTGGAGCCTCTTGAGGAGAATCCAATTCGAGGATCATTCAGGTTGTTGGCACAGTCCTGTTCCTTGTGGTTATAGGACTTAAGTCCTTTTTTTTGCTTACTGGCTGTAGGCTGAGGGTCACTTCTCAGCTCTTAGAAGTTATGCTCAGGTCCTTTGCACATGACTCCCTTCATGTCCAAACTAGCACAGAATCCTTTTCAGTTTTTTTCAATCTCTGCTTTCTCTTTTGCTACTAACTAGAGAAAATTCTCTGCTTCTTAAGGGCTTTTGTGAATAGATTAAGTCCACCAGATAATCTCCCTTTTACTATGTAACATAACATAATTGTAGGAATGATGTCTCATAGTCATGTGTTCTGTCCACACTAAGATTTTATAAGGGCAAAAGACATTGGAATCATCCTATAATTCTGCCTACCTCAGCAGTCTTGCATATATTTTGTTAAATGTATTCCTAAATATGTCAGTGTTACTATAATTTATGTTTTAATTTCATCTTTCAATTCTTGTTATTAATATTTAGAAATACAGTTGATTTTTACATATTGACCTGTCCAGTTGCTGTGTTACTCTGCATAACAGATTATTGTAAAGTTTAGTGTCTTAAAATAGCATCAGCATTTATTCTGCTCTTGAATCTGTACTTTGGGTAGGGCTCAGAGGGGTTAATTTGTCTCTATACCATTCCATAGCAGCTAGAGCAGCTCAAAGGCTAGGGGCTGAATTCTTCTGAGAGCTTACTTTCTCATATGTTTGGTGATTGATGCTCCCTATTGGCTGGGACCTTGCTGGGGCTATTGGCTGGAGCTGCTGCACTCGGCTTCTCTGTGTTGCCTGGGCTTTCTCACAGTGTTGTGTTTGGGTTCCAGAGACAAATATATGAGTGAGGCAGGGAGGCTGACCAGACACAGGTAATATTGCCGTTTATGAAATTGTCTCAGAGGACATAGAGTCTTCTGCATTCCATTCATTGAAAAAGTTACAAAGTTCTATCCAGTGTCAAGAGGGATTGATGGGATAGATTCTACTTCTTAATGGGGGGGAAGGGGGGGGAGGAGGCAAAGTTATGGAAGAACATATGGCACCAGAAATATTGCTGTGGCTTTTTTTGCAAATGCAGTCTGCCATATGACATTGTATCCTACAGTTCCTAATTTCACTTATTAGTTCTAGTAGCTTTTTTGTGGATTCTTTACGGATTTCAGTGATCATGATCATGTCAAATCAAATATAGTTTACTTCTGTCTTTCTAATCCACAAATCTTTTTATTTCTTGCCTTATAGCATTGGCTAGGATTCTTAGTATAGTGTTGAATAGAAGTGGTAAGAATGGACATGCTTGCCTTGTTCTGAGATCTTTTGGGGAAAGAAAAGTGAGAAAACTGACTTTCTAATTATTCTGGTAAAGTATACATAACATAAAATTTACTATTTTGACCACTTTTATATGTATAGTTTGGTGATGTTAAGTACATGCACAATGTTATGCAACCATCACCACTATCCACCTCCAGAACTTTTCAATCTTCTCAAACTGAAACTCTGTACCTATTAAACAATAACTCCCCATTCTCCTGTAGCCCCCTGGAAACCACAATTCTACTTTCTGTCTCTACGAATTTGACTACTGTAGGTACCTCATATAAGCGGAATCATACAATGTTTGTCCTTTTGTGTTTGCTTTATTTCACTTACCATAATGTCTTTAGGTTCACCCATGTTATAGTACATGTCAGAATTTCATTCATTTTTAAGGCTGGACTTTTATTTCCTTTGTTCTGTATAGCATACAATTGTAAGTGCCTCTTTACCAAAGAAGTGAGATGAGTACATTGTGAATCCTTGCTGCTGGGGATCTTAAAATTAGAAGTAGAACTAAGACCTCCACAAAAGTAACTACAATCTAAGAGCATGTAAAAGTAATAGCCATTATTTATTAAGCTTTTATTCTATACAGGCTTTACATTCATATTATCTCATTTAATCCTCAAGGCAACCCTATATGTGCATGAATACCTTCCTTCCAATTATGTGGTTCTATGAATGCAAATGGTTCAAATAGGTATAGGCCATCAGATCTCACTGGAATATAAGATTCCTGAGAGCAGGTTCTTTGTTTTGTTCCCTGTTTTATACCTAGCACCCCAAATTGGTGTTGAATGTATAAGGAGGGAGCAGTTGCAGTGGTCTTTCTTTGTGGAGGACCTTTCTTCGTAGAAGAATTAGCATCTTAGGCCTTATGGGGAGTAGGATGTATGGTGGCAGAGAATGTGATTTCACAGGAATGGACTCAAATGAGCAGGGGAGTGAAAGTGATATACAGCAGAAATCACTGGTTCCATTGCTCTTGGGGAGAGGCATGAGAGTACTTGGTAAGAATGCTAGCAATAGAGGTTTTTTTTGTGGTTGTTGTTTTAATTTAATTTAATTAATTTATTTTTTATACAGCAGGTTCTTATTAGTTATCTATTTTACACATATTAGTGTATACATGTCAATCCCAATCTCCCAATTCATCCCACCACCACCACCATACCCATCACTTCCCCCCCTTGGTGTCTACACGTTTGTTCTCTACATCTGTGTCTCTGTTACTGCCTTTCAAACCAGTTCATCTTTACCATTTTTCTAAATTCCACATATATAAGTTAATATACGATATTTGTTTATCTCTTTCTGACTTATTTCACTCTATATGACAGACTCTAGGTCCATCCACCTCAGTACAAATAACTCAATTTCATTTCTTTTTATGGCTGAGTAATATTCCATTGTATATATGTGCCACATCTTCTTTATCCATTCATCTGTTGATGAACACTTGGGGTGCTTCCGTGTCCTGGCTATTGTAAATAGTGCTGCAATGAACATTGTTGTTCATGTCTCTTTTTGAATTATGGTTTTCTCAGGGTATATGTCCAGTAGTGGGATTGCTGGGTCATATGGTAGTTCTATTTTTAGTTTTTTAAGGAACCTCCATACTGTTCTCCACAGTGGTTGTATCAATTTACATTCCCACCAACAGTGCTAGAGGGTTCCTTTTTCTCCACACCCTCTCCAGCACTTATTGTTTGTAGATTTTCTGATGATGCCCATTCTAACCGGTGCGAGGTGATACCTCATTGTAGCTTTGATTTTCATTTCTCTGATAATTAGTGATGTTGAGCAGCTTTTCATTTGCCTCTTGGCCATCTGTATGTCTTCTTTGGAGAGATGTCTATCTAGGTCTTCTGTCCATTTTTTGATTGGGTTGTTTGTTGTTTTAATATTGAGCTACATGAGCTGTTTATATATTTTGGAGATTAATCCTTTGTCCGTTGATTTGTTTGCAAATATTTTCTCCCATTCTGAGGGTTGTCTTTTTGTCTTGTTTATAGTTTCCTTTGCTGTGCAAAAGCTTTTAAGTTTCATTAGGTCCCATTTGTTTATTTTGTTTTTATTTCCATTACTCTAGGAGGTGGGTCAAAAGAGATCTTGCTGTGATTTCTGTCAAAGAGTGTTCTTCCTGTGTTTTCCTCTAAGCGTTTTATAGTGTCTGGTCTTATATTTAGGTCTTTAATCCATTTTGAGTTTATTTTTGTGTATGGTGTTAGGGAGTGTTCTAATTTCATTGTTTTACATGTAGCTGTCCAGTTTTCCCAGCACCACTTATTGAAGAGACTATCTTTTCTCTATTGTTATATCATTGCCTCCTTTGTCATAGATTAGTTGACCATAGGTGCGTGAGTTTATCTCTGGGCTTTCTATCCTGTTCCATCGATCCATATTTCTGTTTTTGTGCCGGTACCATATTGTCTTGATTACTGTAGCTTTGTAGTATAGTCTGAAGTCAGCGAGTCTGATTATTCCAGCTCCGTTTTTTTCCCTCAACATTGCTTTGGCTGCAGTAGAGTTTTTTTAATGAAGCTGAAAAAACTTTGACCTTGGGAAAAAATTCTAAAATGACTTTAAATTAGCTCTTTTTAAAAATTTTAACCAAACAGATTAGAATGTGAATATTTGACTATTTATTATCTTAGCTTTTTATGCAGTTTTCTATGAAGTATTATATTTTTCCATTAAATTTAATTTTTTTTTTTAGTGTAAGGCCACTTTCATATGTTAAAAATGTTGAATTATTTTTGCTGACTGGAAATGTAGACTTCGGTTTTGATTGGTCTTCCTAGATTCTGTAACATATTTACTGTTGGTTAAAAACTTGAGGTAGTGGACATTGATGGTATTAGCTTTGGGGCTAAGAAAGGAAGTGATATGTGAACAGACAAAAGCTTCAACTTTCTTAGCCATTTATAGCTTTAGAAAGTTTTCTTTTTTGGTCAGTCATTTATCAAGTCCTTTCCCTATTGTTTTTCCTTTTCAAGCTATTTTGAAAAGGCACATAGTATTCATTTTTCTGATATTCTGGTGGCTTTTGATTCTGATTCTCATGCTGATGTAATTATGTCACAGAATATAATAGAGATTATATTCTGTCCCTGAGGTACTTAGTCACAGTTTAAACACCTGCCCACAGACAGGTGTTTTTCTGAACGTAGTGCCCTATTCCTGTGTTTGAGGGTCAGGCCTCACTTGTGTGCACTTGGTGATGTTTTACCTAGTGTAGCCAATGTGTAGGTTTTAAGTTTCATTCAGGAAAGCATTTAAACTTAAACGTTGTATTTCTTTATCACAAATAACATGCATAGAGTTTGCTGAACTCCATTTTCAGACATGACTTTATAGTATCTGCCTTAAATGCATGTCAGGTCATTTTAATAGTTTTCTTATTAAATCAGTCAATTGACACATACCTTATTTTCTTGATTCTAAGGTTCAAGTTTTTAAAGAATCTTTTAATGTTTTCAAATCAGTGATACTTCTTATATTCTGTGGTTTCTTAAAGAAAAAGGAAGATAATTTTTCCTAAATTTCCAATTCGTACAAGGCACAGAGGAAGAAGTTAAAAAAAAAAGTGATTAAACACTCTACCCTCAAAAAAATTAAGACAAAGACTGGTCTTTGTCTCTTTCTTTCTGTCTCTCTTTGTGTTGCTCTCAGACACACTTTTGAAAGTTAACTGACCATACAAGGTGGTAAAACCTAGATGCCAGTCACCTTTTCTGCATAATCCATTAATCTGCTTTTTATTCACAAGATAAACATTGCAAAGCCAAATGAAATGAAATGATTCTAATGTGATCCAAGGAGTAATTCCGTAGATGAAGGTGTAATAAGCACTGGGATGCAGTTTATTCTCTCATAACGTTTTGAAGGGAATAAGTAGACTATTACTGTTGTATTTAATGTTCTGCACCAGAAAGTTCAAGTATTAACTTTAACAAGTGAGAATGAGGCTAAGTGGTATTCCAGGTGTGCTATTTGATATTGATCTTAAAAGCTGATAATAGGTAGCATATATATATTAATATATACACATATACATATGTACACACACACGTGTGTAATAAAAATCATGTTTTTCATGTAAGATGAATCCTTGGACGAGGCCTTAAAGTCATTATAATCATCGATTTTATTTATTTATTTATTTATTTATTTATTTATTTATTTATTTATTTATTTATTTTATTTCGGTTGCACCGGGTCTTTGTTGCAGCTCGCCAGCTCCTTAGTTGTGGTACACAGGCTCCTTAGTTGCAGCATGTGAACTGTTAGTTGCAGCATGCTTGTGGGACCTAGTTCCCTGACCAGGAATCGAACCTGAGCCCCCTGCATTGGAAGCGTGGAGTCTTATCCACTGTGCCAACAGGGAAGTCCCACCCATCAATTTTTGAAGGGAAAACTAGCTGGTCTTGGTCTTTGCTTTTGTAGCAACATCTTTTAACATTACTATTATAAAACCATTAAAGCGCCAAGGAGAAGTAGTGGTCAGAGGATGAATCTCAGGTACATAGAAGCACAGCTGGATCCCTGGAGTGAAGGTGACTGGTCAGAAGCATTTTGACTTCCCCAAGCAGGCCTTATGTTCATGGAGTAGTTCATGGCCTTTAATACTGTCAGGAGCAGTAGAAAGTTTCAGGACTTTCTGGAATGCCATCGCAGCACTATTATTTAGGAAATCGGAACAAAGCCTCATTTAGGAAATGAAAATTTATCCTCTATCAGTATAGTTGGAGATAAATATTATTTGGCAAGAAGGGCTCCCATTCAGGAGGGAGCCCACTGAGAAACCTGTGCCACAGTTATTCTAATCCTACCTGTTGCATTATGAGCCCTGATTGATCCTCATGTATTATCTTTCAATGACAGACACATCAAGACATAACTACAAATAAGATAGCACATCTGAGAAGGTGACCCTCTGGAGAGGAATAACTCTTTCTGAACAAAAGCTTCAGGTCCACCTGAAGGTGTTTTCTAGGAAACAGAATTATAAATAACAGTTTAAATCAAAAGACAGAGAGATTTCTCAGTGTTGCAAAGAGTATTGGGTTATATATCATGAAGTCTTTTTGTTTGTTCAAAAAGTAATTTTGGAACAACTACCCCATACCCTACCTAGAACCTTCAGTGGCTTCTTATTCCTCCAAAGGGAACGGGAGGAAAGTCAAGATAATTTAAAAGGCACTATGTGCTCTTTTCTTTTGCCAACTTTATTTTTTGAAATTCAGGTATAATTTGCATACCATAAAATTTACCATTCTAAAGTGTACAATTCAGTGGGTTTTAGTATATTCACAAGGTTTTACAACTACCACCCCACTATCTAAGTCTAGAACATTTTCATCACCCCAAGAAGAAACCCTGTACCCCATTAACAGTCACGCCCTGTTTTCCCTACCCACCAGCTTCTGGCAACCACTAATCTGCTTTCTGTCTCTGTGTTTGCTTTGTTCTGGATATTTCATAGAAATAGAATCATGCAGTATGTGGCCATTTGTGTCTGGCTTCTTTCACTTAGTATAATGTTTTCAGGGTTCTTGCATGTTGTACCATGTATCAACATTTCATTCTTTCTATGCTGAATAATACTCCAATTGCATGGCTATACCTTATCTCGTTTATCTTTTCATCAGTTGATGGACATTTGGGTTATTTCACTTTTTGACTCTTTGTCTATCTCTTTATCCTCATTTCATATTTCTGCCCTTTTCACTCTCTGCACTTCAGTAAGTGACTCTCTTTCAGTTCCTCAGTAGTAACAGGCTCTCTCCTATGTCAAGGTATTTGCACATGTTCTTCTCTCAGCCTAAAACTATCCTTCTCCTCACTCTCCCATTCACTTTCTTAACTCTTAATCATGTTTCACGTCCCAGTTCAAATCTGTTTCTCTAGGGAAGCCTTCTCCAAACTATATCAGATTCCTCACTATATGTTCTCATAGCAGCAGATTTCTTTCCTTCCTAATATTCCTCCTAATTTGTAATTACATACTTGATTATGTTGTCTTTTTGCTTTCCTCTCCTACCCCTAGTATACTGTAAACCTCATGAAAGCAAAGTTGTGTCTGTTCTCTACTCATAATTGTATCCCTGGGGCCTAGCACACTACCTAGCATATGTGTGTGTGTGTGTGTATTTGTTGAATGTATTAATGCATGAATCTATTTCCAACTATTAAGGACATAAAAATGAGAAACCATCTGCCCATGTGGAGCTTACAGTGCAGAGTTAAGCAGGCAAGTAAACAATTATTTTGCAGTAAGAAATGCTATAATGGCACTGTGTACAAATATAATGAGACCAGAGGAAATAGGAGGAAAGTCAGGAAAGGTTTCATAGAGGTGTTTTTGGTTTTTTTCTTTTTTTAAAAGTATTTATTTATTTGGCTACGCCAGGTCTTAGTTGTGGCATGTGGGATCTTTAGTTTGTGGCACGTGGGATCTTTTTTTTTTTTAGTTGCGGCATGCGAGTTCTTAGTTGCAGCATGTGGGATCTAGTTCCCTGGCCAGGGATTGAACCCGGGCTCCCTGCATTGGGGTCATGGAGTCTTACCCACTGGACCACCAGGGAAGTCCCACACAGAGGTGTTTTTGAATGAAACTTACTCTGTCTCATTTGGTAGAATGTAAGGCCTTGAAAGAAGGAAGTGTGTATTGTTTACTGTTGTGTTTTAGTCCATAGAAGAGTACTTAGTAAATATTTATACAGTTGAATCAAATTCAGTTTTCCTGGCAAACAGGCAAATTGAGAACATTCCAGATATAGAGACAAAAATAATTCCGGACTACAGAGATAAGTAGTTCAGTATCTGTACAGTATAGTGTATAGTGAGAGTGTAGCAAGAGATGGGGATGGGCTGTGGGAAGAGCATGTGACTGGATTTATATGCCCTACTGGGAAGATTCTGTAGACCAGGGGTCCCCAACCCCCGGGCCACAGACCAGTACCAGTCCAAACCGGGCCGCACAGCAGGAGGTGGGCGGCAGGCAAGCCAGCAAGTGAAGCTTCCTCTGTATTTACAGCCACTCCCCATCCCTCGCATTACCATCTGAGCTCCGCTTCCTGTCAGATCAGTGGAGGAGTTAGATTCTCATAGGAGCGTGAACCCTACTGTGAACTGAGCATTCATGGGATCTACGTTGCTCATTCCTTATGAGAATCTAATGCCTGATGATCTGAGGTGGAGCTGAGGCAGTGATGCTAGCACTGGGGAGCGGCTGCAAATATAGATCATCATTAGCAGAGAGGTTTGACTGCACAGAGACCATAATAAATCAATTGCTTACAGACTCATATCAAAACCCTATCAGTGAGTGGCAAGTGAAAACAAGCTCAGGGCTCCCACTGATTCTGCATTATGGTGAGTTGTATAATTATTTCATTATATATTACAATGTAATAATAATAGAAATAAAGTACACAATAAATGTAATGTGCTTGTATCATCCCCAAACCATCACCCCCACCTCCGTCCATGGAAAAATTGTTTTCCATGAAACTGGTCCCTGGTGCCAAAAAAAAAGTTGGGGACCACTGCTGTAGACAGTGGGGAGCTATTGAAGACTTTTGAATCAAGAAGCGAAATGATCAAATTTACATGTTAGGAAGATGACAGCGTGTGAAAGATGGATACTAAAAGCAGGAATACAAATCAGGCCATTACTACATGACCTGGGGCCATGAGTTAAAAAGGATGAGAGGATAGATTCAGAAGTTACAAGGAGGATTCTGCTGCTGATGATGATAAAAGTTAACATTTATAGAGTGCTTACTATATGTCAGGAACTGTGCTAGACTCCAGATGAAAAGATAATGAATGACACAGCACTTGTCCTTGAGGAATGAGGACATATGTGTACACATGTGTACACAATGTGATAGAGCACGGAGCGGAAAGAATGACCAACCCAGTCTCAGGGAGTAAGGAAAACTTCTCAGAGATGGCAACATTTGTTTTGGGCCTTGAAGGATATATGGTGGGATTTTCTTCTTCAAAGAAGTATAATGGCATCTTAGAGAGAAGAACCAGTGCAAAGGCAAGAAGAGTGCCTTCTCATCGGTGTGGTTGGAACATAAGATTAGAACCATCAACTAGTCATCCTTTATTCTGCACATATTCCACTGATATTTTGCATTTGTTCCTTTAAAATTAATCCTCTTGATTTCTGTTCCATCATTGGAGTCTTTGGAGATATAAGTATTTGAATCTTGATTCTGTCATTCATGATATTGACCATACTCTCCATCTTTGTAGCATCCATAAATTTGATAAGCTTTCCTTCTATTTATTCCCCCAGAATTAGATAAAATCATTGAAATGGATAGAACCCTGTGGTTACTTGGTTAGTAAAGATCTACTTGCAAGTTTATCCCTGTCTCTTAATAAGCCACTGTTAATTCAACAACTGTGAAACCTCTTAGCTACACAGTTTTTTTAATCTAAGTTTTTTCAATCTTATTCACAATTAAGTATAATGTAACAATTAAAGGAGAGAAGTTTTGGAGCAAAGCAAATCTGATTTGACTCTTGGCTTTATCACTTCATAGTTTTGTGACCTTGAGCAAATTATTTCCCTTTTATAAGTCTCAGTTAACTCGTCTGTAAAATGAGGCTGCTAAGTGTCCCATATTGCTTTTGGGAATATTATGTGAGGTAAATGTTTATTAAGTACTTGCTGCTTTGCCCAGAATATAGCAAGCACACAATACACTGGAAAAGTAGAAGTCAGCTGTATCACTATTAATAAAGATAATTTTTTGTTTATTAATTTAAAAAATTATATTGTGTGTCTACTGTGTGCATAGTACTGTTCTGGATATTGGAGGTACATCTGTGAAAAAGACAAAATAATACTTAAAAGCACTTAATATATGCTCAGCATTGATCTAAATTATTTACTCTCATTTACCTACCAACTCTCTATGGTAGGTACTCCTACTCTCCCTGTTTACAGAAAATGTAAGTAAGGCACAAAGAGGTTAAGTAACTTGCCCTGGTCACACAGGTAGGCAGTAGTGACAGAGCTGGAATTTGAACCCAGACCAGCCTGGCTCCAGTGTGCTCTGTCTTAACCACCATGTAATACTGCCTCTCATCTGGAGTCACTTCCCCTGATGCCTACTGAAATCAGGATATTCCATTTTTATGGCAGTTCTACAATCTAGCAGCTCTAATTATTATTAAATAAATTAATTAAATAAGAGGGTCTGTTATGATCTCATGTTGGTATGATTTTTGTTTTAACCTGTGCTGGTTCCTAGTGATTACCTTTGTCTTTTCAAATTATAGAGCTATTTATTTAATAGTCTTTTCCCAGAATTTGATAGGAAGTCACATTAAGCTTACTCCTCTCTAAATTTTTTAATATAATTAAAGCACATTTTTACTGAAAAAAAAATGCAAAGAGAAAAACTCAAAGTTTATGTCCTTAGTTGACAGTTGTTGAAGAAAAACATCTCAAAATATGAGTTTCTTGTATTTTTCCTGTTTTTTTTTTTTACATTGACTATCAATAGCTTATACCAGTGGTTCTCAAACTTTTTGGTCTCAGAACCCCTTTACATACTTAAAAATTATTGAGGAACCAAAAAGCTTTTGTTTATATGGGTTTTACCTATTGATAGCTACTATACTAGAAATTTTAAAACTGAGAAATTTTTAAGACACAAGAATAGACAAGTACAAATTTCATTAGCTGTTAGAGCAATTGCATCATCACATTACCTACTCTGGAAGACTCTATCATATATTTGTGAGAGAATGGTGAAAAAGGCAAATAATATTTTAGTATTTTTATGAAAATAATTTTGACCTCACACACCCCTAAAAGGGTCTCAGAGAATCCCCTCAGTGGTCCCTTGATTTCACCCTCAGAATTTATGCCTCATATTGATACTAAATAACATTTTTACTGCTTTTAGTCAGAAGAAACTCCAAGACTAAAATTGAAGGTCTGTAACAGTATTTCAATGGAATCCTTAGGTTTCAATAATATTACTTGTTAAGGACTATCTATGATTTAGATACTTTCAAGGATGCAGAGTTGAAACAGATACAGCTTCTTTCCTCAAAGAGCTTAGTCTCCTTAGGGAGAAACAGTATTTACAGGTCAAGTTGAAATACAGATTAGAAAGTGATAAGTGACATGCTGTGTATCTCAGAAAGTGAGCTCAGTATTGCAATTTGTAAGTTAAGTTGCATAATTCCATAAAATAATGTTTGGCTCCTTATGATTCTCTTGACATAAGTGATTAAGTATAAACAAGAATTATAGCAAATTCAGAGATCTTTGTTTTGCATTTTGCTTAGATGGTACATTTAATAATTTACTCTGAAAGATTTGGGTACATAGAGAGCATGGAATATTGCTGTCATCAAGTCATTTAAGATTCAGTCTCAAAATTGTTCATTTCTGAACCAGACATACTTTAAAAAAAAAGTGCTTTAAAAAGCAACACTAAATACAGAGGAATACAATTCAAAATGGCTTGCAAACACCTGGATTTGATATACTTGTAGAGCAGCTAACAATTAGGGCAGGCAGAGAACACATTTTTAACTGAACATTAAAAAAGAAAAGCAGGGCCAAAAGTTGCAATATTGAAGTTGGAAAGCACTCAATGTGATAAGTGCTAAGGCAGCCTCACATGTATTGTGCAATACCTGCCCATCCCTAGGTCACCAGAGGTCACCCCACTTTGCAACCAACCAATAGTATTTCAGATCAAAAGCATGGTGAATAAGAAGTGTGCCTCTCTCCCCAAGCACGATTTACTCTCTGTACCTTCAGCCCTAAATTTCTGGCTCAGCTTTCTTACATCTGGGAATTCTTTTTATTACAGCCTTTCTTTACTTGCATCCTTTAAACCATAAGATTCTTTATTATTCTCTCTCCCTATCCTATACCTTCCCCCCACATCCACCCCTAACATTATCCAAGCAGAGGCAACTTTTTGGTGGCTTACAGAAGGGATGCTATTTTACTAGAAATCTTTGTAACTGTAAAAGAAATAGGGATGGCAAATGGGTTTCAGTTAATTGCCAATTGTAATAAATTAGTAGTGGCTGCTTGGAATGCTGTGCCAAGAAGTTATCTGAGACTGCTAGGCTCAAGTGCCATGATCCATTAGCAGTTTCTGTTGTGGGCATGAGAGGAGCAAATGCCAGCACATTGGCCTCATATTTGATGTCCCCAACCTAGTAAATCTCTGCTTTGGACCCATTTAAATCTATAGGAACAGCAAATTAAAACATACATATTCCATATTAATATGTATTTGAACTATGTAGGTTTTTTTCTCTATGCCTGTCCTGTTTAAAATATCTTCCTCAAAGTCAGACTGAGGTCAGTGCATTAAATATCTGATGTAGCTCGATGACAGCAAAGCAAAAAACAAAAAAACACCCCCAGAAACTTAGAATCAGAGGAACTCAAATTGTAGTTCTGCCTCTACCAATCAGCATATGACTTATCTAACCTGTGTGGATCTCAGCTGAACCAGTTTCTGACATACAATATTAAATGCTTTTATTGCTCCCTTCAAAAAACACAGGAAACTATTGGGAGCAGATGCTGTGAAATGGCTATCTTTGAAGTTTATTGAAATCAGGCTTACCCTGTGTGGAGACTTGTCATTTAGCGTGACACTTGACCAAATATAGGAGCAGATCTTAAATTGATAGTCTAGATTGTTAATCTCAGAACGGACCAAGCCTCTCTGTTGAACAAAGACTGTAGAATATATGAAGTAGAAGAGAAAGATGACCGTTAAACCAGGATTAAAATTTCTGAAATGGGTGAAGAGTATTGATAGAACCTTAGAAACATCTAGGCTTGCAATCCCTTTGGCTAGTGCCCCACCCACTCACCCTCCAGATTCTAATATTTAGAGAGATGCATGGCATACATGCACACACAAAGTATTTCTTGTGAGTGTGTGTCATATTCTTTAGGTGTGTCAAAGGAGGAAAGTAATTGAGAGACTGATCTAGTCCAGTGCTCTTATTTCCATAGATGGAAACAGGTCAGGTATTTTGATAGACTAGAATATTCTATTTTGAAACAAGATTTTGGATTTTTGTTTTGTTTTCAGCTTAAAAAATCTGCTTCTTAGGAATATTTGGTTAAAATAGATAAAAAATAGTATTGATATATAAAGAATACCCAGTTATTAGATTTTGTCCCACAGTGTTTTTACATGAAGTCCAACAACTGTTTTAGAACTTTTCATTCTGCTTTTGTATTCTGCTCCTTAGCTCCAAAGGTTCGCCTATGACAGCTTAAAGCAAGCCATTTTCCCCCTTTGTAAAATAGTACTAAAGTGTGCAGGTGAAACAACGCCAAAATCTTTAAGATTACAGCAGAGTACTTTAAAGTAGTTAAATGGTAAAAATATGGTAAGGTGTGTGTGTGTATATACATATATATATATATATTTTACATATATATATACATTTATCACTCAGTTTTTAAAAGGTTAATTTTTATGTTGTTATTTTAAATAATTTATATTTGTATCATTCCAAACTTACAGAAAAATCGCAGGTACAGTAAAAACTAAGGAATCCCTTTTACTTGGATTCCTCCATTGATGTTTTCATAATTTTCTCCCTCTCCTTTAACATGTGTATGTATGTACGTATATGTTTGTGTGTGTATCCATTGTCATTATTCTTTTTCTGATCCATTTGAGAGCAAATTGCAGACATAATGCCCTGTCACTTCTAAATGCTCCAGAATTTTTTTACCCCAAATAAAGCTACTCTCCTACCTAACTATCCAAACCTACAACCATCCATATCAGGAAATCAACATTAATACAGCACTACCATCCAATTCACAGACATAATATAAATTTTACCAATGTTCCAACAATATCTTTTTTTGATTTCTGATATGAGATTCAATCCAGGACCATTTGTTCCATTTAGTTATCATGTCTCTTTAGTCTCCTTCATTCTGGAAGAGTTCCTCCAATTATTCCTGTATTTCATGACTGACAGTTTAAAGAGAATAGACCTTTGATTCTGTAGGTTGTCCCTCAAGCTGGGCTTGTCCCATATTGCTACATGTCCAATCTCAGGTCATGCATTCTTGACAAAAATACCTCAGAAATGATGCTGTGCTCTTCTTAGTATGTCATATCAAGAGGCCCGTGATATCAACCTGTCCTACCACTGATGATGTTAATCTTAGTCACTTAGTCGATTTGTTGTCTGCTAGGTTTTTTGCATTATAAAGTCATCATTCTTTCCTATGCAGTGGTAAATATTTTGGGAGGAAACTATGCCAACATCCTATTCCTCATCAAACCCCTATCCACCAGTCTTAGCACACGTTGAATCAACCTTCCTGAATCAACCACTTTTATGATGGTTGCCAAATATTGAAATATCTTCATCATTTCTTCTACATTTGTTAGTTGTCACTCTACCATACGGAAGAAGTTTCTATTCTTATTTATTTGTTTGTTTTGTTTGTTTATATCATAGTGATGGATTTCTATTTTATTCAATGGATTGAAATTTGTTGCTCTTATTATTTATTATCATGCTCAAATTGCTCCATACTTGACCAATAGGAGTCTCTTCAAGCTGGCTCCTGACCTTCACACATGTCCCTATCATTCTCTGAGCATTTCTGGTGAAAGATGCTCCAGGCTTATCATTTGCTTTCCTTGCCCCAATTCTGGAATCAACTGTTTCCTCAAGAACTCCTATTTTATTTTAGTGGAAGGTAATATTTAGAAACTAAATTCTGGGTAATTGGTATGCTCATTGCTTCTGGGTATTATTGCTTCTTGTCCCTCTCAATGAACAGAGCTAGGAAGTATAGACAGATACACATACATACAGCTACACCTATTTCTATATCTATCCGTGTGTGTGTGTGTGTGTGTGTGTGTGTGTGTGTGTGTAAACATATACTCACATTGAGATGTCCAATTCCAATCCAATACCTCAGGATTCTTTCTAACCTTCCCCTTATCTATATTTGTATGCAAATGCCTTCTTTGACAGAAATTTGGCTCCCATTATCCTCAATATATTTACTTAAGCCCAGTCTCTTGTATAATATTCATCTCCTGACCACTCTGGTCACCTGCTCAGCTTTGATTTCCCGCCCCCCCCCCGCAAACTTGCCACTCTTGAATTTTCCCAATCTCAGTGATGGTAACTGTGTCCTTGAAGTTGCTCAGACCAGAGTCATCCTTGTTGCCCCTCTCCAAATCTCACAGCTATCCCATCAGTAAATTCCTTCAGCTCTACCTATAAATAGAACCATTTTCCCCCCTTCCCCGTTGCTATTACTCTGAACCATCACCGTTATTATCTCTTGTATGTACTTTAGCAAATCTATCTGACTCTGCTTCTACCCCACCCTTCAGTGTCTGTTCTCCACACAGCAGCCAAAGCGATCCTTTTAAAACCTAAGTCAGGACTTCCCTGGTGGTCCAGTGGTTAAGACTCTGTGCTTCCGGACTTCCCTGGTGGCTCAGTGGTTAAGAATCTGCCTGCCAAGCAGGGGACACAGGTTCGAGCCCTGGTTCAGGAAGATCCCACCTGCCACGGAGCATCTAAGCCCGTGCTTTACAACCAGTGAGCCTGCACTCCAGAGCCCACAAGCCACAACTGCTGAGCCCATATGCCACAGCTACTGAAGCCCACATGCCTAGAGCCCGTGCTCCACAACAAAAGAAGCCACTGCAATGAGAAGCCCACACAGTGCAACGAAGAGTAGCCCCCGCTCACAACTAGAGAAAGCCAGCAGGCAGCAACGAAGACCCAACGCAGCCAAAAATAAATAAATAAAGACTGTGCTTCCAGTGCAGGGGGCATGGGTTCAATCCCTGGTCAGGGAAGATCCTGCATGCTGCACAGTGCCGCCAAAAAAAAAACCTAAGTCAGATGTCATTCCTTCGCTTAAAACCTTCTGGTAGCTTCTCTTCTCACTCATTTTAAAAGTCAAAATTCTTATCAAGGTCCTATGTCTTCTACCACTTTTCCCTCATTGTAATTCAGCCATATTGGCCTTCTCACTGTTCCACAACAATCATCCTCTCACGTCAGGACCTTTGCCCTTACTATTTCCTCAGCAAGGTATACTTCCTCAGCAAGTATACCCCCAGATATCCACATAACTTACTACTTCTTCACTTCAGGTCTTTGTTCAAATGTTACTTTACCAGTGAGGCTTTCCCTGATTACCCAAAATAAGATAGCATCCTTTTCTTCACTCTCTAATCCTTTACTTTGTTTTTGTTTATTGTATTTACTATAACCAGGCATAATGTTTAAGAGCAGGGATTTGGTCTGGTTTTTCTTTCCACATAATATTCCTACCACCTAGAATAATGTATGACAAATAATAGACTCTTGATAAATATTTGTTGCATGACTTCTTGTGTATTCATGTTTGATGAATTCTTGTGGGTAAAAATGGTTTGGGTGGCATATTAGTGATGTCTCTTTTATATAGTTGTAAATTAGATAGATGTTTTACTTGCTTTACAAGGAGAATTAGTGTCAAATAAGCTAAGAAGCATCAAATAACCTGGCCTTTAGAGAGACAGTTAACTTTCAAACTGTAAATCATTCAGAAAACAGAATTAGAGATTAGGGATATTTTGAAAAAGAACCTGTTAATGGAATTGGTAAGAGGTATGCTCATCACCAGTTACAAGTTTCTAAGATCTGGAGGTTACCTTGCTCCCGTAATTTCTGATGCTTGGCAAACCATCTCCAGACCATTTCTCAAAGAATGTCCTTCTTCCTGAAGTTTAATCTTTCTGATCCAAGACTGTTAGGCATCTCATTTTTTCCGCCATATTTTATTTTTCTTAATATTTAATACCATATTTATTTTATCTTCCGTTGGAGTACAGTAACTTCATTAGTTTCTTTTATTCTTTCCACTTCCAGTAATAAAATTTTTGAAATGTGAAGTATTTAAAGCCAGTAGAGGAATAGCTATTTTTTGCTTCACGGCAGCTTGAGGTTCTGGAGAGAGTGAACTGTTTTTTTCACTTGGCGGGGGGTAGGTTATTAAAGTATAGTTGCTATACAGTATTGCGGGCAAACTATTGACATTAAGAAGAAACAGATAATTGTATCATGAAAGCCTTCCTCCAGGAGTAAGCTTTCATTGCCTTATATCTCTTAACCTGTGCAATCCTGTTTCTTCATCTGTGAGAATAGGACTAATAGTATCCTTTTCATGAGTTGTAAATACGTGTAAGTGGTTGGCACATAGTAGGTGTTCTTTTTATATATATATATAAATATATTTATTTCATTTTTGGCTGCGTTGGGTCTTTGTTGCTGTGTGTGGGCTTTCTCTCGTTGCGGTGAGTGGGGGCAACTCTTCGTTGCGGTGCACGGGCTTCTCATTGTGGTGGCTTCTCTTGTTGCGGAGCACGGGCTCTAGGCGCACAGGCTTCAGTAGTTGTAGCTCATGCGTTCTAGAGCGCAGGCTCAGTAGTTGTGGCACACGGGCTTAGTTGCTCTGTGGCTTGTGGGATCTTCCCAGACCAGGGCTCGAACCCATGTCCCCTGCACTGGCAGGCAGATTCTTAACCACTGCCCCACCAGGGAAGCCCCATAGGTGTTAAGTATTCAATTTCTCTTTCCACCTTCTGTGATCTTCTACTAATCAACATAACAATGTTTTAGCTATATTAATAAACACTTATGTATATAAGCAAGTTTTCTTACCAAAATAACTAACGTTGGTGAACAGAAATAAACAGAAAAGTGTTTGGAATTGTTTTTGCTCTGAAAATACTGAAGGCTAATATTAGATTAGTGTTTTCCCTTTCAAACCTTATATATCTTTGTGGCATTAAAATAGAGAAGAGAGAGTTACTTCACCTGAGCGACCAAGCAAACCAATATAAATGAAAGTATGTAGGGAGTTTCCAAGCATTAAACTCATTGGTGCTCTTCCTCCTTAACTTTATCTTCATTTGGTAAAACATGTGCAGACATACCGTAAAGATGTAGGGATTTTTTTTGGTTCTTACCAAAAATAAAATGCTCTAAAGTGTGCCTATTGAGAGTGCCAACAGCGTGTGGATTCAGAAAGTTATCTTTTAAGTGAAAGAAAGAAAGAATGTGTTTTTATAGGATTCTTGTCGATTAGAATTTTCCCTAAGCTTTACAGGGTAAGAACTTTATCTCCTTTACTCAAGTCTAGCCTCATTTCCTCAGCAAGCATGATTGATCTCAGTTAGATATTAAGAACTTATAAACAAACTCTGAAATGGCAGATTTCAAATCAGTGGGAAAATTAACCAGATTATAAAGGTAATGATGATGAGGCTCTCTAGAAAAAGAAAAATTCTGATCCCCATATCATACCAAACTACATTTTAGATTTGTTAAAGATAAACGCAACAGAGAAAAACATGGGTGAAGATTTATCTGATCTTAGTGTGAAGAGGAGATTATTAAGTAGTCTAGCAAAGGTAGACACTGTATGGGAATGTGATGATAGATTTGACAATCTTAAAATTTTAAAATGTGTAACACAACAACGATAACAACGATAGCTAACATTTATTGAGCTAAGTGCGAAGCCTTGTAGTAAGTGCTTTACATCTAAATCAAAGTGCCAAGATTTAGAAACTGTGTCCTAGAACTAAATGATCTATAACCCTGGTCTACTGTCCGTGTTATCACAGGCAGCAATATCACCTGATGTTTTGCCATGGTGTGACAAGTATTACCAGCTTCCCAATCTGCAGCATCTGTTTCCTCACTGCTTGCTACTCTGCCACTTAGCAAATGCCACCTATATTAGTTTTGTTGTTGTTACAGGAACGTACCACTACAAGATACTAATTCTGTATTAATTAGGATACAGGCTAACCAACTGAAATAGAGAGACCCAAAATGTAATGGCTCAAACAAGATAGATGTTAATTATTTCTCATCCAATAGTTCAGGGTAGATAAGCAGGTTCTACCCCATGAAATTATTCAAGTACCCAGGTAGCAAGATGACTCTAGCACTTTCTCAAATCACCCATTTGGCCAAACCTGGGTCATGACTTATATGCTTCCTAGCCAAAGGGTAGAGGAAAGAGAACCATTCTCTTAAGAGCAAAGTTATACTAGATCTTAAGATCTAGTCCTGAAAGCGGTATATATTACTTCTGTTCACATTGTGTTGGCTCGCATGGCCATACCTAACAGCAGGGGAAGCTGGGAAGTACAATCCCACCATGTGCCCAGGAAGAAAGGGAGAACAGATTTTGGTGGACAACAAATGGTTTCCACCACAACCACTATCTGTGCTGTTTCTAAATATCTGGTAAGGTAGATGACAATGTAGGAGTTAAAAAGCTCTTATAAATCAATAAGAAAAGTTAAAACATCATAAAGGAAATAAGGAAAAGTTAACAAATTGAGTTTAAAAAAAGGGAAATACACTCTCATGTATAAGTTAAACTAATATTTGACAAGGGAGCCAAAAATACTCAATGGGAAAAGAAAGGATAGTCGCTTCAATAAATGGTTTTGGGAAAACTGGATAACTATATGCAGAAGAAACTGGACCCCTACCTTATACCATTCACAAAAATTAACTCAAGATGGATTAGAGACTTAAACATAAGACCTGGTGTCATAAAACTCCTAGAAGAAAACACAGGGGAAAAGCTATTTCATATTGGTCTTGGCAGTGATTTTTTAGATATGTCACCAAAAGCACAAGCAACAAAAACAAAGACAAGTAGGACTACATCAAACTAAAAAGCTTCTGCACAGCAAAAGAAACTATCAATAAAATGAGAAGGCAACCTATGGAATGGGAGAAAATATTTACAAATCATAGATAAGAGGTTAACATCCACAATATGTAAAGAAATCATGCAATTCAATAGCAAAAAACAAAAACAAAACCCCCAAAAACCTCAGTTAAAAAATGAGCAGAGGGGACTTCCCTGGTGGCGCAGTGGTTAAGAATCCACCTGCCAATGCAGGGGACACGGGTTCGAGCCCTGGTCCGGGAAGA
The DNA here is from genome assembly GCF_039906515.1 of Pseudorca crassidens. Lineage (NCBI taxonomy): Eukaryota > Metazoa > Chordata > Mammalia > Artiodactyla > Delphinidae > Pseudorca > Pseudorca crassidens. The sequence goes on along the minus strand of NC_090304.1, from coordinate 51,680,441 downwards.
TCCCACATGCAGCAGAGCAACTAAGCCCGTGTGCCACAACTACTGAGCCTGTGCTCTAGAGCCCACGAGCCACAACTACTGAGCCCATGTGGCACAACTACTAAAGCCCATGCGCCTAGAGCCCATGCTCTACAACAAGAGAAGCCATCGCAATGAGAAGCTCACGCACCGCAATGAAGAGCAGCCCCCGCTCACCGCAACTAGAGAAAGCCCGTGCCCAACAACAAAGACTCAACATAGCCAAAATTAATTAATTAAATAAATAAATAATAAAATTTTTAAAAAAATGAGCAGAGGAACTGAACAGACATCTTTCCAGAGAAGACATAAAAATGACCAACAAGTACATGAAAATGTGCTCAACATCCCTAATCATAAGGGAAATGCAAATCAAATCAAAACCACAATGAGATATCATCCCATACCCATTAGGATGGCTGTCATCAAAAAGACAAGAGGGCTTCCCTGGTGGCGCAGTGGTTGAGAGTCCGCCTGCCGATGCAGGGGACACGGGTTCGTGGCCTGGTCCGGGAAGATCCCACATGCCGCGGAGCTGCTGGGCCCGTGAGCCATGGCCTCTGAGCCTGTGCGTCCGGAGCCTGTACTCCACAACGGGAGAGGCCACAACAGTGAGAGACGCGCGTACCGCAAAAAAAAAAAAAAAGACGAGAAAACAAGTGATGGTGAGGATGTCAAGAAAATGGAGCACTTGTGAACTATTGGTGGGAATGTAAATTAGTATAGCCACTATGGATAAGTGAGGAAGTTACTCAAAAAATTAAAACTAGGGACTTCCCTGGCGGTCCAGTGGTTACGACTCCACTTCCAATGCAGAGGGTGTGGGTTTGATCCCTGGTTGGGGAACTAGGATCTCACATGTGGTGCAGTACGGCCAAAAAAATTTTTTTTAAATTTAAACTAGAAATATCATAAGATTCAGCAATCCCACTTCTAGGTATATATCCAAAGAAAACAGGGTCTCAAAGGGGTATCTGTACCCCCGTGTTTACTCTAGCATTATTCACAATGGCTAAGATATGGAAACCACCTAAGTATCTACTGATGGATGAAGGGATAAAGTGTGACATATGTATACAGTGGAATATTACTCAGCCACGAGAATCGAGGAAATCCTACCATTTATGACAACTTGGATGAAGCTTGAGGGCATTACTCTAAGTAAAATCAGAGAGAGAAGGACATACTGTATGATATTGCTTATATGTGGAACCTAAAAAAGCCAAACTCATAGAAATAGAATAGAATGGTAGTTACCATGACCTGGGAGGTGGGGGAAATGGGGAGATATTGGTCAAAGAGCATAAACTTCCAGTTATAAGATACATAAGTTCTGTGATCTAAGGTACAAATGGTGATTATAGCTATTAATATTGTATACTAGAAAGTTGCTGAGAGAGTAGATCTTAAATGTTCTCACCACAAAAAAGAAATGGTAATTATGTAACAGGATGAAAGTGTTAGCTAATGCTCTCTGGTGGTGATCATTTTGTAATATGTATGCATCAAATCAACACATGGTACATCTTAAACTTAACACAATGTCATATGTTAATTAGATCTCAGTATAGCTGGAGAAAAAAGGAATAAAAGAATAGTGACAGTACATCTACAGCCATTTGAGTTTACAAGGGTGTCAAGACTGTTCAGTGGGGCTTCCCTGGTGGCACAGTGGTTGAGAATCCGCCTGCCGATGCAGGGGACACGGGTTCATGCCGCGGTCCGGGATGATCCCACATGCTGTGGAGCGGCTGGGCCCGTGAACCATGGCCGCTGAGCCTGCGCGTCCGGAGCCTATGCTCCACAACGGGAGAGGCCACAACAGTGAGGGGCCCGCGTACAGCAAAAAAAAAAAAAAAAAAAAAGACTGTTCAGTGAAGGAAAGAGTAGTCTTTCAGCAAATGGTGCTGGGACAATTGAATAGCCACATGCAAAGGAAAGAAGTTGGACCTCTACCTCACATCATGTATAAAATTTAATTCAAAGTGAATCAAAGACCTAAATGTATGAGCTAAAGCTATAAAACTCTTAGAAGAAAAAAGAAAAAATATTTTTCTTTCTTTGCCTCAGCAGTTATATCCTAGAAATGTATTCTAACTGTATAAATAAATAACCATGAGAATATTTGTCTGCATACATGAGATTACGAGATGAAAAATTAAAAGCACTAAAATGTTTAAAAATAAAACATTCAGTATTTGAAGCAATATATACTTTAAAATATAATATATTTAATAACAAACAATATGTTTATGATATATAATATTAATATGTATGTGGTATAAATTAAATATGTAACAAAATATAAATAACAGATATATCTAAATGATGTGATATGCTATAATTCATTTTTTAAATTTTTTTAATTTTATTTTTTTATACAGCAGGTCCTTATTAGTCATCAATTTTATACACATCAGTGTATACATGTCAATCTCAATCGCCCAATTCATCACACCCCCACCCCCACCACCCCGCCACTTTCCCCCCTTGGTGTCCATACGTTTCTTCTCTACATCTGTGTCTCAGTTTCTGCCCTGCAAACTGGTTCATCTGTACCATTTTTCTAGGTTCCACATATATGCGTTAATATACGATATTTGTTTTTCTCTTATGACTTACTTCACTCTGTATGACAATCTCTAGAACCATCCACATCTCTACAAATGACCCAATTTCATTCCTTTTTATGGCTGAGTAATATTCCACTGTATATATGTACCACAGCTTCTTTATCCATTCGTCTGTTGATGGGCATTTCGGTTGCTTCCATGACCTGGCTATTGTAAATACTGCTGCAATGAACACTGGGGTGCATGTGTCTTTTTGAATTATGGTTTTCTCTGGATATATGCCCAGTAGTGGGATTGCTGGATCATATGGTAATTCAATTTTTCATTTTTTAAGGAACCTTCATACTGTTCTCCATAGTGGCTCAATCAATTTACATTCCCACCACAGTGCAAGAGGGTTCTCTTTTCTCCACATCCTCTCCAGCATTTACTGTTTGTAGATTTTCTGATGATGCCCATTCTAACTGCTCTGAGGTGATACCTCATGGTACTTCTGATTTGCAGTCCTCTGATAATTAGTGATCTTGAGCAGCTTTTCATGTGCTTCCTGGCCATCTGTATGTCTTCTTTGGAAAAATGTCTATTTAGGTCTTCTGCCCATTTTTTGATTGGCTTGTTTGTTTTTTTAATATTGAGCTGCATGAGCTGTTTATATATTTTGGAGATTAATCCTTTGTCCGTTGATTCGTTTGCAAAAGATTTCTCCCATTCTGAGGGTTGTCTTTTCGTCTTGTTTATGGTTTCCTTTGCGTTGCAAAAGCTTTGAAGTTTCATTAGGTCCCATATGTTTATTTTTGTTTTTATTTCCATTACTCTAGGAGGTGGATCAAAAAAGATCTTGCTGTGATTTATGTCAAAGAGTGTTCTTCCTGTGTTTTCCTCTAAGCGTTTTATAGTGTCCGGTCTTATATTTAGGTCTCTAATCCATGTTAAGTTTATTTTTGTGTATGGTGTTAGGGAGTATTCTAATTTCATTGTTTTACATGTAGCTGTCCAGTTTTCCCAGCACCACTTATTGAAGAGACTGCCTTTTCTCCATTGTATATCCTTGCCTTCTTTGTCATAGATTAGTTGACCATAGGTGTGTGGGTTTATCTCTGGGCTTTCTATCTTGTTCCATTGATCTATATTTCTGTTTTTGTGCCAGTACCATATTGTCTTGATTACTGTAGCTTTGTAATATACTCTGACATCAGGGAGTCTGATTCCTCCAGCTCCACTTTTTTCCCTCAAGACCGCTTTGGCTATCCGGGGTCTTTTGTGTCTCCATATAAATGTTAAGATTTTTTGTTCAGTTCCGTAAAAAATGCCATTGGTAATTTGATAGGGATTGCATTGAATCTGTAGATTGCTTTGGGTAGTATAGTCATTATCACAATGTTGATTCTTCCAATCCCAGAACATGGTATATCTCTCCATCTGTTGGTATCATCTTTAATTTCTTTCATCAGTGTCTTATAGTTTTCTGCATACAGGTCTTTTGTCTCCCTAGGTAGGTTTATTCCTAGATATTTTATTCTTTTTGTTGCAGTGGTAAATGGGAGTGTTTCCTTAATTTCTCTTTCAGATTTTTCATCATTAGTGTATAGGAATGCAAGAGATTTCTGTGCATTAATTTTGTATCCTGCAACTTTACCAAATGCATTGATTAGCTCTAGTAGTTTTCTGGTGGCATCTTTAGGATTCTCTATATATAGGATCATGTCATCTGCAAACAGTGACAGTTTTACTTCTTCTTTTCCAATTTGTATTCCATTTATTTCTTTTTCTTCTCTGATTGCCGTGGCTAGGACTTCCAAAACTATGTTGAATAATAGTGGCAAGAGTGGACATCTTTGTCTTTTTCCTGATCTTAGAGGAAGTGCTTTCAGTTTTTCACCATTGAGAACGATGTTTGCTGTGGGTTTGTCGTATATGGCCTTTATTATGTTGAGGTAGGTTCCCTCTATGCCCACTTTCTGGAGAGTTTTTATCATAACTGGGTGTTGAATTTTGTCAAGAGCTTTTTCTGCATCTATTGAGATGATCATGTGGTTTTTCTTCAATTTGTTAATATGGTTTATCACATTGATTGATTTACATATATTGAAGAATCCTTGCATCTCTGGGATAAATCCCACTTGATCATGGTGTATGATCCTTTTAATATGTTGTTGGATTCTGTTTGCTAGTATTATGTTGAGGATTTTGCATCTATATTCATCAGTGGTATTGGTCTGTAATTTTTTTTTTGTAGTATCTTTGTCTGGTTTTGGTATCAGGGTGATGGTGGCCTCATAGAATGAGTTTGGGAGTGTTCCTTCCCCTGCAGTTTTTTGGAAGAGTTTGAGAAGGATGGGTGTTAGCTCTTCTCTAAATGTTTGATAGAATTCACCCGTGAAGCCATCTGGTCCTGGACTTTTGTTCGTTGGAAGATTTTTTTTTTTTTTTTTTTTGCTGTACGCGGGCCTCTCACTGCTGCAGTCTCTCCCGCCGCGGAGCACAGGCTCCAGACGCGCCGGCTCAGCGGCCATGGCCTACAGGCCCAGCCGCTCCGCGGCACGCGGGATCCTTCCAGACCGGGCCACAAATCGGTGTCCCCTGCATCGGCAGGCGGACCTCCAACCACTGCACCACCAGGGAAGCCCTGTTGGAATATTTTTAATCACAGTTTCAATTTCATTACTTGTGATTGGTCTGTTCATATTTTCTGTTTCTTCCGGGTTCAGTTTTGGAAGGTTATACCTTTCTAAGAATTTGTCCATTTCTTCCAGGTTGTCCATTTTATTGGCATAGAGTTGCTTGTAGTAGTCTCTTAGGATGCTTTGTATTTCTGCGGTGTCTGTTGTAACTTCTCCTTTTTCATTTCTAATTTTATTTATTTGAGTTCTCTCCCTCTTTTTGTTGACGAGTCTGGCTAATGGTTCAATTTTGTTTATCTTCTCAAAGTACCAGCTTTTAGTTTTATTGACCTTTGCTGTTGTTTTCTTTGTTTCTATTTCATTTATTTCGGCTCTGATCTTTATGATTTCTTTCCTTTTGCTGACTTTGAGTTTTGTATGTTCTTCTTTCTCTAGTTCCTTTAGGTGTAACATTAGATTGTTTATTTGAGATTTTTCTTGTTTCTTGAGGTAGGCTTGTATAGCTATAAACTTCCCTTTTAGAACTGCTTTGGCCGCATCCAGTAGGTTTTGGATTGTCGTCTTTTCATTGTCATTTGTCTCTAGGTATTTTTTGATTTCCTCTTTGATTTCTTCCGTGGTCTCTTGGTTATTTAGTAGCGTATTGTTTAGCCTCCGTGTGTTTGTGTTTTTCCCTGTAATTGATTTCTAATCTCATAGTGTTGTGGTCAGAAAAGATGCTTGATATGATTTTAATTTTCTTATATTTACTGAGGCTTGATTTGTGACCCAAGGTGTGATCTATCCTGGAGAATGTTCCATGCGTACTTGAGAACAAAGTGTAATCTGCTGTTTTTGGATGGAATGTCCTATAAATATCAATTAAATCTATCTGGTCTATTGTGTCATTTAAAGCTTGTGTTTCCTTATTAATTTTCTGTTTGGATGATCTGTCCATTGGTGTAAGTGAGGTGTTAAAGTCCCTCACTATTATTGTGTTACTGTCGATTTCCTCTTTTATTGCTGTTAGCAGTTGCCTTATGTATTGAGGTGCTCCTATGTTGGGTGCATATATATTTATAATTGTTATATCTTCTTCTTGGATTGGTCCCTTGATCATTATATAGTGTCCTTCCTTGTCTCTTGTAACATTCTTTATTTTAAAATCTATTTTATCTGCTATGAGTATTGCTATTCCAGCTTTCTTTTAATTTCCATTTACATGGAATATCTTTTTCCATCCCCTCACTTTCAGTCTGTATGTGTCCCTAGGTCTGAAGTGGTCTCTTGTAGACAGCATATTGATGGGTCTTGTTTTTGTATCCATTCAGCAAGCCTGTGTCTTTTGGTTGAAGCATTTAATCCATTCACATTTAAGGTAATTATCGATATGTATGTTCCTGTGACCATTTTCTTAATTGTTTTGGGTTTGTTTTTGTAGGTCCTTTTCTTCTCTTGTGTTTCCCACTTAGAGAAGTTCCTTTAGCATTTGTTGTAGAGCTGGTTTGGTGGTGGTGAATTCCTTTAGCTTTTGCTTGTCTGTAAAGCTTTTGATTTCTCCATCGAATCTGAATGAGATCCTTGCCAGGTAGAGTAATCTTGTTGAGATTCTTCCCTTTCATCACTTTAAGTGTATCATGCCACTCCCTTCTGGCTTGTAGAGTTTCTGCTGAGATATCATCTGTTAACTTTATGGGAGTTCCCTTGTATGTTATTTCTCATTTTTCCCTTGCTGCTTTCAATAATTTTTCGTTGTCTTTAATTTTTGCCAGTTTGATTACTATGTTTCTCGGTGTGTTTCCCCTTGGGTTTATCCTGTATGAGACTCTCTGCACTTCCTGGACTTGGGTGGCTATTTCCTTTTCCATGGTAGGGTAGTTTTCGACTATAATCTCTTCCAATATTTTCTCGGGTCCTTTCTCTCTCTCTTCTCCTTCTGGGACCCCTATAATGCGAATGTTGTTGGGTTTAATGTTGTCCCAGAGGTCTCTTACGCTGTCTTCACTTCTTTTCTTTCTTTTTTCTTCATTCTGTTCTGCAGCAGTGAATTCCACCATTCTGTCTTCCACGTTACTTATCCCTTCTTCTGCCTCAGTTATTCTGCTATTGATTTCTTCTAGTATAGTTTTCATTTCAATTATTGTATTGTTCATCTCTGTTTGTTTGTTCTTTAATTCTTCTAGGTCTCTTTTAAACATTTCTTGCATCTTCTTGATCTTTGCCTCCATTTTTTTCCAGAGGTCCTGGATCATCTTCACTATCATTATTCTGAATTCTTTTTCTGGAAGGTTGCCTGTCTCCAGTTCATTTAGTTCTTTTTCTGGGGTTTTATCTTGTTCCTTCATCTGGTACATAGCCCTCTGCTTTTTCGTCTTGTCCGCCTTTCTGTGAATGTGGTTTTTCTTCCACACGCTGCAGGATTGTTGTTCTTTGTGCTTTTTCTGCTATCTGCCCTATGGTGGATGAGGCTTGTGCAGGTTTCCTGATGGGGGGGACTGGTGGTGGGTAGAGCTGGCTGATGCTTTGGTGGGCAGAGCTCAGTAAAACTTTAATCTGCTAGACTGCTGATGGGTGGGGCTGGGTTCCCTCCCTGTTGGTTGTTTGGCCTGAGGCAACCCAACACTGGAGCCTACCTGTGCTCTTTGGTGGAGCTAATGGCGGACTCTAGGAGGGCTCTCCCCAAGGAGTACTTCCCAGAACTTCTGCTACCAGTGTCCTTGTCCCTACAGTGAGCCACAGCCACCACCCGCCTCTGCAGGAGACCCTCCAAGGCTAGCAGGTAGTTCTGGTTCAGTCTCCCTGGGGTCACTGCTTCTTCCCTGGGGTCCTGATGCACACACTACTTAGTGTGTTCCCTCCAAGATTGGAGTCTCAGTTTCTCCGAGTCCTGTCAAAGTCCTGCAGTCAAATCCCACTAGCCTTCAAAGTCTCATTCTCTAGGAATTCCTCCTCCACTTGCCAGACCCCCTGGTTGGGAACCTGACGTGGGGCTCAGAACCTCACTCCACTGGGTGGACTTCTGTGGTATAAGTGTTCTGCAGTCTGTGAGTCACCCCCAGCAGTTATGGGATTTGATTTTACTGTGATTGCGCCCCTCCTACTATCTCATTGTGGCTTCTCCTTTGTCTTTGGATGTGGGGTATCTTTTTTGGTGAGTTCCAGTGTCTTCCTGTCGATGACTGTCTACCAGCTATTTGTGGTTCTGGTATTCTCACAAGAGGGAGTGAGAACACGTCCTTCTATCCACCATCTTGGTTCCTAATCCGGGAAGTTACATGTATAATTTATTTTTAAATTATGTTGTAGAAGATTATCTAATGATATGGAAAATAACACTACTAACTGTTAAAGTGGATCATAAATAATATATAAGATATAGTCTTAAGTTTATTTTTAAAGTCTATTGTATAACTATATGTTCAGATAGAAAGAAAGGATAGGATAGTCATCAAAATATTTAGAAGTGATTATTTCTGGATAGTGAGATTACCTATGATTTTTGTACAAATATGATTTCCCTATATTCCTCCAACCCCATAAAATTCTGTTCCCTCTTTTCCAGCTGCTCTTTATACATAGTGTACAGTTTTCAAATTCCATGTTAGTTTCTGGTGCTCTCTCTTGAATAGCCTGACATTTGTGTTTTGTATGACCAATCTACCACGCAGGAGTGACTAAGCTATAACGTTTCCCTTAGAAGCATATTTTAGACTACACTATAGTTACTTCTGCCCATTTGGTTTGAACTTAAGTATGTGTATTACTTATATATTTTTTTATTTTACTTGTATTATTTTTATATTATATATTTTAATATAATTTGTATTTTTAAGCCATAAAATGCTAAGCAGTAAGTGAAATATTATTCTGCAGCAGTTTACCTATTTTCCATTGATGTACACAATAAAGTATCCCCAGATTTTATAAGTAAGAGTATAATTGGTGTATATGTTAAGTGATGGGAGTAAAGCTGACCAGAAGATAGCTGCCCAGAGTTATAAATCAAAATCAATTATTAGTGTAAATGAAAAGGAGAATTAATTAATATATTTCTGTGGTTCATCTATAAACCTCATCAGTAATTCTCTTCAATTTCCTCCCCTTTCATTATGAGTATTAATAACTAACAAAGGTGTGTGAATTTCACCTCTACTGCCTTCCCATAATCAAAGGTAGAAACCTTAATGAGTAGTGAAATTAGGGAAAACAAAGAAACAGAAGAGATTTTTTTTTAAAGCCCCTAAATTAGCCATAGAGTAGATATATTTACTACAGAATTATAGGTCCCCACCCAAGACTTGAGCCTTCCTGAACATCTGTGCTCTCCCATACCATTATATATTGATACCCTGCCAGTCTGTGCTGCCTTTGCCCTGATTCAATCTCTCACTAATGCTTTCCTTCTCAAACCTTTCTATCAGGCATCTTGGACTTGTGTTCAATAGTAAACAAATCCCTTATTTCTTCAGCATTAAAAAATTATAAAATATTTCCAACATATAGAAAAATACAAAAAATAATATTATAAATGTTCATGTGTCCATTACTAAAGTTAACAAATAGTAACATTTTATTAGATTCAGAAAAATTTTTTAAGGAAATCATATACAGAGATAGTTTAAACTCCTAATAATTCTCATCTCTTCCATTCCTTCTTTTCTTATTTCCTTCCACCTGAGGGACAGCCACTATTCTGAGGGCACCATCTTTTCTTTCTAACCATGTTTTCAATACTTTTTAAAAATTCAGGTAATATATATTCATAAACAATTTACAATATTCTTGTGTGCTTTTAAAGAAATTACATACAATGGCATTGTCTTGTGCTTGTTCTGCAAGTTAATTTTTTTTTTTTTTGGGGGGCTGAATTGGGTCTTCACTGCTGTGCATGGGCTTCCTCTAGTTGTGGCGAGTGGGGGCTACTCTTCACTGCAGTGTACGGGCCTCTCATTGCAGTGTCCTCTTTTTGCAGAGCGCAGGCTCTAGGCACGCAGGCTTCAGTAGTTGTGGCACAACAGGCTCAGTAATTGTGGCTTGTGGGCTCTAGAGCGCAGGCTCAGTAGTTGTGGCACACTGGCTTAGTTGCTCCGTGGCATGTGGGATCTTCCCAGGCCAGGGATCAAACCCGTGTCCACTGCATTGGCAGGTGGATTCTTAACCACTGCGCCACCAGGGAAGTCCAACTTAATATTTTTATTTAACATATTATGGTTTTGAAATTTATCCACATATCTATAACTCTGATTCATTCATTTGAACTTCTGTATTAAATGCCATTTTATAAACTGCATTTGATTTATGTATTATGCTATTGAAAGATATTTGAGTGATTTCTAGTATTTTACTATTAAAACAATGCTCCTGTATTTTTGTACATATCTTCGTATACACATAAGTCTACACCTGGAATTGAAATTACTGAATCATAGAGTATATACATAGTCTAGTACTGCCAAAAGGATTGTACCACTGTATGCTCTCTCCAGCAGTATATAGGTGTACCCATTTTCCTCGGTGCATAATAGTACAGACATTTTAGTTTTTGCCAATTGATGGGTTATAAATGGTATTTTCTATTTGCATTTCCCTAAACACTAGTAAAGTTGAGCATTTTTCATCATTCCTATTTTTTTCTTCTATGAATTGCTTACTCATATCCTTCATCATTTTTCTATTGTTATGTTTTTCTTATTGATTTGTAGGAATTCTTTTTTTATTCTGGATACTAATTGTTTGTTATATTTTAAAAGCACCAAAGTTCAGGAAATTCCCTGGCAGTCCAGTGGTTACAGCACTGGGCTTCCACTGCACAGGGCGCAGGTTCGATCCCTGGTTGGGGAACTAAGATCCCGTATGCCGTGTGGTATGGCCAAAAAACCAAAAAAAAGTAACAAAGTCTGATGCTTTTTAATTTATATTTATGAACAGAAGATTTGAATTTTTATGTAATCAAAAATTACCATTCTTTTCTATTATTACTGGTATTTTTTGTACCCCTACCTAGAAATCATATGGTTATTAATCTATATTTTCTTCTAAATGTTCTAAAATTTTGTTTTTGAGAGTTAGTCTTTAATCCTTTTGCAGTTTACTTGTATGTATGGTTTAAGGTAAGGATTCTATTTTTCCTCTTTCTAGATAACCGCTTGTCCCAATACTGTCTGATTTCAGTAGCGGACTGACCACTATTACAAATCAGTTCCCTTATACATGCAGATTTATTTCTTGGTTTTGTATTCTGTTTCATTGGTGTTTTTGTCTGTTCCTGCCCAGTATCACACTATCTGTTCTTCAAAATTGCAGTGGTTTGTAATGGTCCTTCTCTGTTATCTTTAGAATCAGCTTGTTGTCCTATGTGTGTTTTAATCAGGAGTACATTGCGTTTATAGATTACTTGGTTGATATATTTTAATCTTGAGTCTTCTCATCTCAGTACAGGTTTCCACTGTCATCCAAAAGTAGAGTGTTCCTATGAAACCTTTTGTAAGCCACAGTTGCATAAAGCAAAGGAGCAATTACCTTAGGACACATCTTGCTAACAAATGCACAGAATAAATAAAGATAAAGTGCAGCTGCTAACAGACACAATTCAAAGCTTTGGTGGCTTGGTGCTGAGATGCTGAGTGTAGTTTGTGGGGAAGGAGCCTTGGCAGTGCCTCTCTCGCAGCTTGAGGTGTGCACTGCCTCTATAACAGCTCACTGCAAAACAAATGCTGAATGCTTTTTTTTAGTAAAAGTGAAAATCCTCTTTGGATTTCTTTTAGTTAGCAAAAAACATATAGTAATGTAAGTCTTCCGTAAAAGTGAAGTGGCAACAAGCGAACTTTCAACAAGTGGTGGATACCTGTATTTTTAGGTTGTTTTTTTTTAATATCATTCAGTTAATGTTTATAATTTTCTTCCTAATGATGTGGAACATTTTTTTTTCTATTTTATAGTTTTTGCTCTTTTGGATTTTTTTTTTTTTACGTTCCTTATTTGTTCATAATGCATATGAATGTTACTGTTCATTATATAAATATATTGACAGTTTTTAAAAACAGCTTTATTAAGATAATTTTTGTGTCATAAAATTTACCCATTATAGGGCTTCCCTGGTGGCGCAGTGGTTAAGAATCCACCTGCCAATGCAGGGGACACAGGTTCAAGCCCTGTTCCGGGAAGATCCCACATGCCGCAGAGCAACTAAGGCCATGCTCCACAACTACTGAGCCTGTGCTCTAGAGCCCATGAGCCACAACTACTGAGCCCGTGAGCCACAACTACTGAAGCCCGCGTGCCTAGAGCCTGTGCTCCACAACAAGAGAAGCCACCACAATGAGAAGCCCACGCACCGCAACAAAGAGTAGCCCCCACTTGCTGCAACTAAAGAAAGCCCACGCAGCAATGAAGACCCAACGCAGCCAAAAATAAATATAAATAAATAAATTTATATTTTAAAAAAGTTTACCCATCATAAATACACAATTCACTCATTTTCAGAAAATTTATAAAATTTACAATTTCATTTTAGAAAATTTCTATCACCCCTAAATGTTCCTTCATACCTTTTTGCAGCTAATGCCAGCTCCCACTCTCAGCCCCAGGCAACCACCAGTCTGTTTTCTATGTCTATAGATTGCTTTTTCTGGCCATTTTATATAAATGAAGTCATACAATTTGTGGCTTTTTGTGTCTGGCTTCTTTCACTTAGCATGATATGTTTTGAGATTCATCAACATTGTACCATGTATCAGTAGTTCATTTTTTTTTATTTTTGAATAACACTCCATTGTATGGAAATATTACATTTTTGTTTATCAATTCACCAGTTGATAGACATTTGGATTTTTTTCTGGGTTTTGGCTACTTTTAGTAATTTTGCTATGAATATTCATGTACAAGTCTTTGTGTCATCAAATGCTTTTGTTTCTCCTGCATATGTAGACTTAAAAAAATGCACAATGTGAGAGTTGCAAGTTAAGTGTTTTTGGGGGCAAAATGAGGACTGCATCCCAGGAGACAGCATTTCAGATAGCTCTGAGAAACTGCTCCAAGGAGGCGAGAGGGGAGCTAGGATATATAGGAGTTTTGCAACAAAGGGCAGGTAGTCGGAAGCATAAAAAGATTACTGGGGTTTTTTTTTAATGTATTTATTTTTATTATTTATTTTATTTTTGGCTGCGTTGGGTCTTCGTTGCTGCGCTCAGGCTTTCTCTAGTTGCATCAAGCGGGGACTACTCTTCATTGCAGTGCGCGGGCTTCTCATTGCGGTGGCTTCTCTTGTTGTGGAGCTCGGGCTCTAGGCACACAGGCTTCAGTAGTTGTGGCTCGCAGGCTCAGTAGTTGTGGCACATGGATTTAGTTGCTCCGGGCATGTGGGATCTTCCCGGACCAGGGCTCAAACCCGTGTCCCCTGCATTGGCAGGCGGATTCGTAACCACTGCACCACCATGGAAGCCGATTACCGTTAATTAAAGTAACCAGATCATCAAGTTAAGGAATTTAACACCTTTCTGTGTATGGGAAGATGCAAGAGTCTGGGTCCACTGAAATCATTCCTTTGATACGCACTTCAGCTATCTGGGGCCAGTATCCTGTATTTTCATATCCTGAGTTTCCTCAGGGCTCACTGTAGGGAGTGGCTGCAGTCTTATGGCTGCTAGATGGCAGGTGTCCTTTCCTTCCTGAGTTCCCTCAGGGCTTACGTTGGAGGGCTAATTGCTGATGACTGTGACATCCTTTGTTTACTGATATGGTAGGAAATATTCCATTTCTCACATAGATATCTAGCTGTGGAGATTCCTTACTTGTTGAGTGGTTGTTATATTTCCTTTAAATTCTTTGAACAAAATTTCCTTTGAACATTTTTATAAAACTTTCTTTAAGGTCTGCGTCTACTAAATCAAATATCTTGGTCTACTGAGGCAATATTTATTGCCTCCCTTTTTCTCTGAGTGTGGGTAACGCTTTAATGTTTCTTTGCATGTCTCATAATTTTTTGTTGAAAGTTGGACATTTGAGATTATAATTGTGGAAGATCTGGATTCTTCATATTTTCCCCCTCTGAAGATTGTTTTTATTCTTGTTTTTGTTCAGTTGGGTGGTTGGCTGTGTCATTGATTGCCCAGACTAATTCTGCAGAATCTGTCTATTCTGCAATATGGTGCTACTGATATTTCTGCTCAGTTTCTCTTTTTATTCTTTTCTTTTTTTCTGTATGTGGGCCTCTCACTGTTGTGGCCTCTCCCGTTGCGGAGCACAGGCTCCGGACGCGCAGGCTCAGCGGCCATGGCTCACGGGCCCAGCCGCTCCGCGGCATGTGGCATCTTCCCAGACCGGGGCACGAACCCGTGTCCCCTGCGTCGGCAGGCGGACTCTCAACCACTGCACCACCAGGGAAGCCCCTTCTTTTCTTTTTTAAGAAATATTTATTTATTTATTTAAGGCTGCGTCGAGTCTTAGTTGTAGCACATGGGATCTTCGTTGCAGTGCACAGGCTTCTGTCTAGTTGTGGCATGTGAGCTTCTCTCTAGTTGTGGCACTCAGGCTCTAGAGCTTGTGGGCTCTGTAGTTGTCGCGAACAGGCTTAGTTGCCCCGCGGCTTGTGGGATCTTAGTTCCCTGACCAGGAATCAAACCTGTGTCCCCTTCATTGGAAGGCACACACTTAACCACTGGACCACCAGAGAAGTCCCTTTTTATTCTTTTTAAATTTTTATTTATTTATTTATTTATATTTTTGGCTGTGTTGGGTCTTCGTTTCTGTGCGTGGGCTTTCTCTAGTTGCGGCGAGCGGCGGCCACTCTTCATCGCGGTTCGCGGGCCTCTCACTGTCGCGGCCTCTCTTGTTGCGGAGCACAAGCTTCAGACGCGCAGGCTCAGTAGTTGTGGCTCACAGGCCTAGTTGCTCTGTGGCATGTGGGATCTTCCCAGACCAGCGATCGAACCCGTGTCCCCTGCGTTGGCAGGCAGATTCTCAACCACTGCGCCACCAGGGAAGCCCTATTCTTATTTTTAAGCTTAGATTTCTATGGTTCATCCCTGTGTCTGCATAGCTTGGAAGTCAGTCTGTGATTGGTCAGAAATTGTGCTCAAACACTTCAAAGCAGTAAGGCTTTCACCCTTTGGATGGATCTGTTTGTTAGCTGGGGAGTACATTCAAAGTTCAGGCATTCTTACCTTGATTTTTTTTCTCCTGTGCCCTTTAAGGTCTCATCTGCATGTGCAAATAGCCTTCCTATCAGCTAGGGATACATGGAGAGTTTATGGCTCTTTCATTTCTGTGATCTTTACGTTAAATTTCTGGGTAATCTGCTGGTCAGATGCTCACCCGCACTGGGACCACAATCTCAGTCTAGCAGAGCTGTTAGTTTTCCTGATGCACTTCCCACCAAGATCACTGCTTCTATTAATAATACCCCTCGACATGAGTTTTTTTAAATCTCTGCTCCAAATCAGGTTAGTCTCTCTGGCAATGAACCTGCTGGTTTTCAAAATAGTTCTACCTTATTCTGGTAGAACTATTACCTAACTGAACTGAACAGAGATGGGAACAGCCCCAGGCAAGAATGCCACAATTGCCACTATTTTTACCCAAAGGTCAGCAGTTTTTCAATTTATTGTTTGCTTTTGGTTGATTTCCAGAGCCTGTAATAGTTGTAAACACATACATTAAAAAAGAAGAGAGATCTCAAATCACTAACCTTCACTTCCATCTTAGGAACTAGAAAAATGAGAGGAAACTAAACGCAAAGCAAGAGGAAGGAAGGAAATAATAAACATTAGAGCAGGGACTTCCCTGGTGGTGCAGTGGTTAAGTCCCTGTGCTCCCAATGCAGGGGGCCTGGGTTCGATCCCTGGTTAGGGAACTAGGTCCCACATGCATGCCGCAAATAAGAGTTTGCATGCCACAACTAAGGAGCCCACAAGCCGCAACCAAGGAGCCCATGAGCTGCAACTAAGGAGCCTGCGAGCCACAACTAAGGAGCCCGCGAGCTGCAACTAAGACCCAGCACAACCAAATAAATAAATATATTTTTAAAAATAAATAAAATAAACATTAGAGCAGAGATAAATGAAGTAGGAAATAGAAAAACAATAGAATCAGCAAAAAACAGAAGTTGGTTCTTTGAAAAAGATCAACAAATTTGATAGACCTTTAAGTAGACTGACCATATTTGTTTCCTTGGACTGCCATAACAAATTACCACAGGTATGGTGGCTTAAAACCACAAAAATTTATTCTCTCACAACTCTGGAAGCCAGAAGTCTAAAATCAAGGTGTCAACAGGGTTAGTTCCTTCTGGAGGTTCTGAAGGAGAATCCATTTCATACTTCTTCAAGTTTCTGGCTGCTGGAAATCCTTAGCAGTCCCTTGGCTTATAGACTGGCATCACTCCACCTCTGTCTTCACCTCAGTTTTTCTCGTGTCTCTTTCTCTGCTTTCTCTTATAAAAGAACAGATGAGGGACTTCCCTGGTGGTGCAGTGGTTAAGAATCCGCCTGCCAATGCAGGGGACACGGGTTTGATCCCTGGTCTGGGAAGATCCCACATGCCGCAGAGCAACTAAGCCCGTGCACCACAACTACTGAGCCTGTGCTCTAGAGCCCATGAGCCACAACTACTGAAGCCCGCATGCCTAGAGCTCGTGCTCCACAACGAGAAGCCCGCGCATCGCAACGAAGAGTAGCCCCCACTCTCCGCAACTAGAGAAATCCTGCGCGTAGCAACGAAGACCCAGTGCAACCAAAAATTAATTAATTAATTAACAACAAAAAAAGAAAAAGAACAGATGAGAGTCTTAATTATATGTGCAAAACTCCTTTTTCCAAATAAGGTCACTTTCGTAGGTTTGAGGGGTTAAGACATGGATATATTTTTTATTTATTTATTTTTTGAGAAACTTTTTTTTTCTTTTGGCCTCACGTGGCTTGCGAGTTCTTAGTTCCCGACCAGGGATTGAACCTGCACCCTTGGCAGTGAAAGCACAGAGTCCTAACCACTGAACGACCAGGGAATTCCCAAGACATGGATATATCTTTTATGGGCCACCATTCAATCCACTACCCTGCCCCCCCAAAAAAAAGATTTAAATTACTAAAATCAGGAATGAAAGTGTGATATTACTACCAGTCTTACAGAAATCAGGATTATAAGAGAATATTATAAGCAGTATACCAGCAAATAACCTACATAAAATGGACAAATTCCTAAAAACACAAACTCAAAACTGACTGAAGGAGAAATAGAAAAATCTAAACAATTTTATAATAAATAAAGTGACTGAATCATAGTCAAAAAACTTCTATAGAAAAGTGCAGTACCAGATGGCTTCATAGATGAATTCTCCCACATATTTGAAGAATTAACACCAGTCTTTCTCAAATTCTTCCAGAAAATAGAGGGAACACTTTCTAACTCATTCTATGAGGGCAGCATTATTCTAATACCTTCTAATTTTTTCTATGCATATATTGTATATACATGCTTCAAAATCAGTATCATTTTGTTTTCACAAGTACCTTTTTCGCATGAAACACATTTTGAAATATTCCTGCCTTTAAATATTACTTGAAAATGTGATTTTAATGACCACATAGTATTTGATTATATCAATATGCCATAGATTTTCATATCCGCTTTTGTCTGTTTTTATAAATCTGTAGTGAAGATTCTTTTATACTAACCTTTGTATACCTCTTTGATAACTTCCTTGAGACAGCTTTTTTTCCCTGGTCAAAAACAAAGATTTGTTAATACTTTCCATAAGACTCATTACCTTCCAGAAAGATTATATCAATTTATACTCTGAAAAGCAGTGTACAAAAATACCTATTTCCTGACACCCTTATCAAAGCTGTGTTTTAAAATTAAATAGATACACTTACGAGAGCAACAGTTTGGATGAGCGTAATACTCTTTTTTTTTTTTCTTTTCGCGGTATGCGGGCCTCTCCCTGTTGTGGCCTCTCCCGTTGTGGAGCACAGCCTCCGGACACGCAGGCTCAGTGGCCATGGCTCACAGGCCCAGCCGCTCCACAGCATGTGGGATCTTCCTGGACCGGGGCACAAACCCGTGTCCCCTGCATCGGCAGGCGGACTCTCAACCACTGCGCCACCAGGGAAGCCCGTAATACTCTTAATTTAATATTATTTTAGGTTTTTGCTTACTGATAAGTTGAACATTTTCATTTTGTGCTATTTCAACAACTCTTCAGAACCGTTAAAATTTGAAGAAAAGGATGGATCATTAAAAGGATAAGAGTTAATGCTAAAGATAGTGATGATATATTAATAGAGTTAGAGCCCATATTTCTTACCAAGCGAACTGAAATCTAACATATTTTTATTAAGTACTTACATCCTCTTACATACTGTTTTAGACATGGAAGATAAAGTACTGTTAGCACACATTTTCATTGCAGGCCATTCATTCATTCATAATTTAATAGATATTTACTGGGTGTCTTCTATGTGCCTTTTATTGGAGATACAATATTTAACAAGATCCAGATGGCCTCTGGCCCCTTAAAGGAGAACAAAAATATAAAAGTAGTCTTGTTCATTGACTATTTATTACTTTCCACACATTAAACTAACCTCATTACATATATTATTTTCTTTAATATTAAAATGATATTTGGAAACTGCATTTTGGAGACATGCATGTGTCTGCTCAAATCTGTTCACATCAACTAAAATACTAACATCCATTATAAAAGACCTTTCAGTATTGAAAGTGTGGTGCATTTGTGATAAGCAGAGAATGAGCACACACCCCCACAAATACACACAGTCTCATTCCATTTAAATATTGTTTTAAGACTTTCAGTCTTTAGAATCTTGGTAGTGATGAGTTTGAAAGGCTAAGGATGATGACAAAGCTGATTCCCACTTAGGGCTAAAATTTATTTGTCCTGCTTCTATGAAATTAGAGCTAAGAATAATCATAAATGCCATTTTAGTTTGGCTTTGTTTGCACCTTTTACACAAAGGCTATAGCACTGTTGCATAAAACACTAGGGGCTCTTGCCAGAGGAGACTGAATAAGCAGTCCACAGATGTTGTTAAAGAAGCTCCCTGGAACTTTACTTCTTGATCACAGAAAGATTCACTCACCATCTTCATAGATTTCCTATAAACCAGGTAGTTTTTGGTAAGAGATCAAAATCTAACACAAACTGGAATGTTTTTACCAAACAGGCAACGTTTAAAATCAGAATAAACCTCCGTTAACTCTTTAAAGCTGTTATAATTGTAGGTACCATTAAACTTTGGAATAAGAACCTAGAAACTTAATTTTTGTCTTATAATTTTAAATCCATTATTTAGAAAGGTATTTAAGGAGCAATCTATTACACCTACAGTCTTAGTAACTGGGTGCAAAAATGTTTATAGTTGTTACTTTTTTAGAAGTGGAATTATTGTTTTTACTGCTGAGAAATTGATTTTGTCTTTCTTGACTTCCTTCTTAAATGTCCTGAGCTAATGCTTTTTCTGTGATTCAAATACTGCTGAGCACAGCAGAGGTTGTTGCTGGAATTGACTTCAGTATGGACATGTGAGTGTTTATAATAAGAAAAGCCAAATTCTTTTTTCATGGACTCTATACTTGAAAGCTTTGATATACTGAATAACTATATGCCCCCCAAAGTACAGTTGACAACTGTATTGAATTATGAAAACATACTGCTTTACATGTTTAGCTCAGAGCCCACTTCTGTTAAATGTAAAGACCAAAATGTTTATAGCTCTTATCCTTACTTTCTAAAATGTATTTTTTAGAAAACATTCATAATCTTAAATCAGCTTTAGAGTGCAACTTAAAGACCATTTTAAAACCTTCTGAATTGATTTATTAGGAAAAAAATAATCAAAATGATGTTAGTCTTAGGTGAGCTTTGATAAATACTGATTTCAGTAGTTAAGTACTGACCATTCTCTTAATAAAAAATGTGACTAATGTAATTCTTAAGACTTTCACATGCACTCCGGCATCATTTCCTCCAGAAAATCTTCCTTAAACCTCCACGTTTGTTCAGGTGCTTCTCTACTAGAACCCTGTATAATTAAAATCATACTATTACATGCTTGTCTCCAATACTTGGCCAAATTCTTCATAGTTATATACTCAAATACACACATACAAACACAGATTCAACCCTTAACATCATTCTTGGCATAGTTTAGGGTCTCAAGAAATATTTTATTGAATTGAACTGTTGAATAATTATTTTTTTAACTTTTTTTATATAGGAGTATAGTTGATTAGCAATGTTGTGTAGTTTCAGGTGTACAGCAGAGTGATTCAGTTATACATCTATCTATTTTTCAAATTCTTTTCCCATTTAGGTTGTTACATGATATTGAGCAGAGCTCCCTGTGCTATGCAGTAGGTCCTTGTGTCATAGTACAAATGACATAGAAAACTCAGGTGCAAAGAAATTTAGCTATCACATGTTAATATACCATATGTCTAAGATTGTTCCTATCACAGGCTGTCTTTGAGCTATAAAAGATCAGACCCCGTTCAGTATAACCACCAGTTGTAGTTCAGAAACCTTTGAAGGGCATTAGACTACCCTTAGATTACCCTTTCTGGTAATCGTTCCATATATCCAAGAAATGTGTATTAACTCTTCCCTAAAATTTCAATGTAAGGAACTTTCAGACTACCTATATCTGGGATAATACTTCCTGAATTAAAACTAAGGCTTTATATTCTTCATGCTAAATATTTTCTGGCATTTCAATACTTTAGTCTCAAAAGTGCACTCAGAAGATATTTAAATAATACAACCAAAAGATGAATATGGTGAAATTCTAGATCTAAATTGGAATGCCAAAAATTCTTCTATTTTCAGCAATCCTGTTTACTGTCTGATATGTATGTTTTTCTGGTTTACATACCTAACGATCTGAACTTCAGTCATAGTTTCTCCCAGAAGCCTTTCTGTTTTCCTCCTTAAGGCCTTTTGTCCCTACAGATCTTTTTTTTTTTTTTTTTTTTTTTAATTTTTGGCTGTGTTGGGTCTTCATTGTTGTGCATGGGCTTTCTCTAGTTGCAGCGAGTGGGGGCTACTCTTTGTTGCGCTGCGCAGGCTTCTCATTGCGGTGACTTCTCTTGTTGCAGAGCATGGGCTCTAGGCACATGGGCTTCAGTAGTTGTGGCATGTGGGCTCAGTAGTTGTGGCTCGCAGGCTCTAGAGCGCAGGCTCAGTAGTTGTGGCGCACAGGCTTAGTTACTCCACAGCTCATGGGATCTTCCCGGACCAGGGATCGAACCCGTGTCCCCTGCATTGGCAGGCGGATTCTTAATCACTGCATCACCAGGGAAATCCCTTCAGATCTTCTTGCTTCCAGCTGTGTGACTGTGCCCATATCATCACTACCTGTTGGTCATCAGGACCACAGCTGAGGAAGAGCCCCTCTTTACTGCATGGGTGGTATAGTTGGTGAACAAAAATCTGCTATTTAACTAAGCAGGAGACATGCTCTTCTAAACAGTCCTGAGGTGGAGTAAAAACTGGAACAGTGATGAAACTTTTTACCTTTGAATAATCTAGGACCCTCTTTTTCATGGGCAAAAATTCCTGTAGGCTCTTAAATTATTTTGATTACAGTGTTATTTAAATATGTATAAATAAACCCAGGTTAAAAATATATGCTTATAGCTTTTATACAAGTATGAAACCAAAACAGAGTTATCATTTAATTACAAACGAATGTATAAAATCAGTAAAATTCAAATTGACAAAATGAATTAAATATAATAGCTGATAATGATCAGTTGACCCTAAATTGCTACTTGAAATGTAAGTTATGGTATTCTCTTCAGATTCTTTTTATTTCTCAGTGCCTATACTACCATACGCCTATAATGACTCTTTTCTCTCACCACCCTTTTCGCTTTGTTAGTATAGCACCCACTGATGTCATTTGATCTCCTCTGTGTTTCAACTATGTCATTTACATTTTAAGTTTAAAGTCATTTTAAGTTCAAGACCTATTCTCATTAACCTAAGACCACTGGAGTAAAACTACTTGGCCCATTGATTGTGAACACAAGCATTGGCACAGAAATCACACGGCAGTACTCCAGTAAAAGGTGATCATCTGTATAATCCTGGGTTAAATTATATCTTTTTAAATGATTTATTAAAATAAAAACAAAATGTAAATTCCCACAAATAATTTATGGACCGCAAAAATTATGTGATTATATCCTCAGCTTCCACTATAAGGAAAGCTACTCTAATTATTTTTGCCTGTAAGTATATATGTGAGGAACAAAATAGATTTGAGATTGGGATGGGGGCAAAAGGGATTTCCTAAAGCAGTGTACTCAGACCAGTATAGTCTTCGCTTGACTCTCTTGAAGTACGCTGCTTTAAGTTTGCCTGCCCAATCCACTCACCTTTATCACATGATTTTACTTGATTGCTAATTCTGGAGTATTTGTTGGAAATGAAGATTGTTTAGCAGGAGGGTGAGATGGAAAATAATGAATGGCTGAGGGACTAAAATTCATGTATATTTAAAAGATAGTCAAAGTGATATATATTAATATTAAAGCTTTTAAATCAAGTATTTTTGGAGTCTGTGAAGCTCCTTGCAAAGTTCTGGGATTCCCTGGAGCACAGAGATAAAACATGGTCAGTAAATAAGCAAACAGCAGGAGTAACAAGATATCCTGGGGAGAGAGGGGAATCTGATTTCCAGAATTGCCACATTATATTTTAAATGTCCCATTCTTAACCAAAAACTAGACATACAAAGAAACAAGAAAGTATAACCCATACACAAGGAATGAAAGGAGTCAGTAGAAACTGACCCCAAGGAAGCCCATATGTTGAACTTACTAAAGAAAGATTCTAAATCACCTGTTTTTAATATGATCAAAGAGCTAGATGAAACCATGTCCAAAGAACTAAAGGAAAGTATGAGAACAATGTTTCACCAAAGAGAGAATATGGACAAAGAGATAGAAACTATAAAAAGGAACCAAATAGAAATTCTGGAATTGAAAAGTACAGTAACTGAGATTAAGATACACTGGAAAGGGCTTCCCTGGTGGCGCAGTGGTTGAGAGTCCGCCTGCCGATGCAGGGGACACGGGTTTGTGCCCTGGCCTGGGAAGGTCCCACATGCCGCGGAGCGGCTGGGCCCGTGAGCCATGGCCGCTGAGCCTGCGCGTCCGGAGCCTGTGCTCCGCAACGGGACAGGCCACAACAGTGAGAGGGCTGCGTACCTCCAAAAAAATAAAAATAAATAAAATAAAATAATAAAATAAAATACACTGGAAGGATTTGGCAACAAAGCTGAACCGGCAAAAGAAGGAATCCATGAACTTAAAGATCAGACAACTGAGATTATCCAGTTTGAGAAAGGAGTAGATAATTTAAGGCTGATTTAAAATACAATGCGTAAAAAAAAAATACAATGCATAAAAAAAAATACAATGCATAAAGCAATAGGGACTTCCCTGGTGGTGCAGTGGTTAAGACTATGTTTCCAGTGCCTCCACTGCAGGGGGCATGGGTTTGATCCTTGGTCGGAGAACTAAGATCCCACATGGCGCATAGCCAAAAGATTAAAAATAAATAAATAAATAAATAAAATACCTCTCCCTTTAAAATAAAAGACAATGCATAAAGGAATAATTATTAAACATTGATGGGCTTATCATGTATAAAGATATAGCTCTATGACAAGAAGAGGGAGAGAATAGAGGTATGTAGGAGCATAGTTTTTTGTTTGTTTTTAAAAAATAATTTTTTAAAAAATAATTATTTATAAATTATTTAAATAAATTATTTAATAATTCATAATTATTTATTTAAATAAATTATTTATAAATAAATAAATAAATTTATTTATTTATTTGGTTGCGCTGGGTCTTAATTGCGGCAGGTGGGCTCCTGAGTTGTAGCTCAAAGGCTCCTTAGTTGCACCTTCCTGGCTCCTTAGTTGTGGCATGCATGTGGGATCTAGTTCCCTGACCAGGGATCAAACCCCGGGCTCCCTGCATTGGGAACGCAGAGCCTTAACCTATGCGCCACCAGGGAAGTCTCTGTAGGAGCATAGTTTTTGTATTCTGTTGAATTAAGTTTGCATTAATCCAAACATGTTTGCTTTAAATTAAGATGTTAATTGTAATCCTCAGGTGACCACTACGAAAAGAACTCAAAAAGAGCTAGTAAAAGAAACAAGGGAATTAAAACAGTACACTGTTTTACAGACCTCACAAAAAGATACTATTATTATCTCTTTCTAGATGAGAAAACTGAGGCTTAGAGAGGTTATACAGCTTAAGTACACAGCAGAATCAAGACTCAAAACCAGGTCTGTCACCAAAATCCTTTAATATAGGTCCTATAAGGGAAATAGGTGAAATTCTTGGGTAGAACATAGAAATGTTTAGGGTTTATTATTTTAATAACCATCTTTGGTAAGTACCATACTCTCTAGACTCTATCAGATGAGGAATTTAATGCTTAAGAAGGTTCAGTGTTTCCCCAAAGTGACATTTCTAGTAAGTGGTTGAACTGGGATTTGAATGCAGGTGTACGTGGTTCAAAGCTTTCTATTGAACCATGCTGCTTTGGGGTTGCAACCTAAATTTTGAGATGGTTTTAGCTCACACAACTAGATAATGCATGCTAGTAAGTAACTCAAGAGGACGACACAGACTTTTTTTTTTATTTTTAATAAATTAACTTATTTATTTTTGACTGCATTGGGTCTTTGTTGCTGCGCACAGGCTTTTCTCTAGTTGCGGTGAGCAGGGGCCACTCTTTGTTGCGGGGCGTGGGCTTCTCATGGCAGTGGCTTCTCTTGCTGCAGAGCACAGGCTCTAGGCGTGTGGGCTTCAGTACTTGTGGCTCACAGGCTCCAGAGTGCAGGCTCAGCGGCCGTGGCGCCTGGGCCTAGCTGCTCCACAACATGTGGGATCTTCCCGGACCAGGGCCCGAACCCGTGTCCCTTGCATTGGCAGGCAGGCTCTCAATCACTGCGCCACCAGGGAAGCCTGACGACACAGACTTTGTAGAAAAGCAGTATTTAATTTTCCTTTCCTGGCTTTGTAATTCACAGACAGAAAGTTTCTTACTTGTTTCCTCTTTCATAGAACTGAAGTAATTTAGTGCTTTTAAATAAAATAACCAAGTATAAAATTAGGTGATGTGTTTCTAATTTTACTTTATATCAGTTGACAAATTAAACCATCTATTAAGATATTTACAGTGATGCAAATACAGCCCAGTACTTGCTTTGATCTCTTTAAATTTGTAAAAATCAACTTTTTCTTTGCATCCTGCCTAAGTACACCTTGGAGTCTTTTCAGAAAGAAAAACAAATGTAGGCAGGCAATTATTGTTTTCTTCCACCAGCAAAGGAGGACTATAGAATTTCATGATTTAATTTTAAGACAGCTTATATTTATCAT
This sequence comes from Pseudorca crassidens, assembly GCF_039906515.1. Classification (NCBI taxonomy): domain Eukaryota; kingdom Metazoa; phylum Chordata; class Mammalia; order Artiodactyla; family Delphinidae; genus Pseudorca; species Pseudorca crassidens. Next base: position 51,654,823 of record NC_090304.1, on the reverse strand, counting down.
CATCTTGATATTTATATCCTTGACTTTTACCAAAGACTCTTGTAGAATACCCATTGCTGTCAGAAGAAGGGTTTGCTTTTTCTAGGCTGCATTAAGGAAACTCAAGAGATTTCAGCATAACTCTATGACTACAGAATCTCTGCCCTTCCTGGATCTAAATAAGGAAGGCACTGTTTAAAGTTCTTACTTTAGGGAAAATTGCATCAGATGCTTAGAAAAATGACAAATTTTCTTTCTCCTAACTCCTAGTTCATAATGTTCCTCTTCAAATAAGTTCCAGGAATTTATACTTTCCTGTAAAGTAAATGTTTAGTAGGACACCCTAGAATTCTAAGCTTCTGAATTTGTCTTTAGGATATCCCAATTTTTCTTTACTATTTTGAGTATTCACTACTATGAGTTGAGTTCCAAACTCAGCTGATTTTAGAGATCAAGTTGATCAAATGAGTAAAGAGGGCAGAAGTAATATATAAGAGAATATATGGCCTACAGGTAACTGAAAAGAACATGGATGCTTAAAGGCATTCAAATTCTGATTTTTCAAAAACAGTGCTAGATTATTAAAACATATTGCTAATGAAAGTCCCTGTGGTTTCTCAGTTTAGGTATTACAGACTTCTTCCCCTAGCAATTTGTACCAAATAATCAAGAACAAAGTTTGGCTGTGTTTAAAATGTACACTTGGATGAGTTACTTCCCAAATTTTTGCATAATGGAAACCACCAAGAAGCTCATACTGCCAGATAAACTCATATTTGTGTAAACCTTGAAAGAATGCTTCTCCTGCCATTTCTGAGCATATATGTGAATTCTAATGTATCATAGATTGTGAAATTTATGGCTCTGCACACATATCTATATAGGAACTGAAGTTTGTGCACATATGCTCATTTGAAATTGAACATACAACTATACTTAGAAAACATTCTTGTGTCTTGCTCATATAAATGCTAGACAGGGCTCAGATGCATCTTCACCATGCATGTCCTTGTCAAACTATTATAGTCGTGACACTTTTATCATTTACTGTAAGCCTTAAAAAGTTTTTACCTCACTTTAAATTTATAAGAAATACATGGGGCTTCCCTGGTGACGAGTGGTTGAGGGTCCGCCTGCCGATGCAGGGGACACGGGTTTGTGCCCCAATCTGGGAAGATCCCACATGCCGCGGAGTGGCTAGGCCCGTGAGCCATGGCCGCTGAGCCTGCGCGTCCGGAGCCTGTGCTCCGCAACGGGAAAGGCCACAACAGTGAGAGGCCCACATACCACACACAAAAAAAAGAAATACATGAAGCTTTTGGATTGTATTTGTGATTCAGCTTTGAAATAAAAATTGCCTACTTCAAACTTTTAGATCTGTTTAATTGAACAGAACCAGGAATAGTAAGGCAAGCTATTGAATTGTTATTACTTGCAGTTAGTGATCTTTATGAATCAGGATTTTTTCTTATAAGGCAACCAAGAGAAATAATTTAGATAGTAGGGCTGATATAGGCTACAAGTATCATCCATAATGCTTTAGTAAGGAGTCTCTTAACTGCAAATAACAATGACTCAACTCAAAGTAGCTGGAGCAAAATAGGAATTTGTTGGTTCAGGTAAACAAATCACAAGTACAAGGTGATGTTTGCTCAGGAGCTACCCAATCCAAGGATAGTCTCTTGCCCTCTCCTCTGCCCCCCATTCCCAGCTTTACTCTGCCAAGTTTCTCATCACTGCTTTTCCTTGTGAGTTGGTTTAAGTGTCCTGGGGGGAAGAATAGCCATTTGGTGGGAAGAATAGGCCATTTTGAACTCATCTTTCAGCTTCCATCCCAGGGATGACCTAATTTAGGTCAAGTGCCAGGCTCTGCCCAATAACTTTGAGCAAAGGGCAGGGGTGTGCTGTTCTGTCTTGCATACCACCTTGGCCTGCAAATTTACCCCAGTGGTCAAGAGAGTAGGATCTGAGTGAGAGAGAAGGTATGCAATGTCATATATGTTTTATGTCTGGGATTCCACATAAAAAGATGCCACTACTGAAAAGGTTTGAAAACTACTGCATTAGACAGAGTTTTGTGAAATTAGTTTCTTCTCTAGCTTATACAAAATTTTACCAGTGTTACATAACATCACTAGGCTTACTTTTCCATCATGGGACTCAAGTGTGGGCTCATTCTTTTTTTTTTTAACATGTGAATTCTGATTGGTGTATTATTTGTTGAACAGATATATGTTGAATACTACCAATACATCAAACCCTGCACTCAGTACAGAAGACACAGTGGTAAACAGCCAGACAAGATCCCTCCCTTCGTGGAACTTAACAAACCAAAAGCAAAGACAGACAAATAGGCATTACCAATGCCTATTTTATGCTAAAATTTTACACTATGATTAGGAGTTATAAAGCAAAAAGACTTAATCATTCTGGATGTCCAGAATAGCTAATGATTAAGTGAAGATCTTGATAAGTAAGAGTTAGCCAAACCAAGGAGGAGAGAGTAGAGAGAAGTCAAGAAAGAAGAAGAGCCTTTGTGAAAACCCAGAGATAAAAGAGGAATATTGGAGGAATCAAAAGATGTACATTGTAGGGATAATAGGGAAGGAAATGGGGAGCAATAAGTAAAGAAGCGAAGAGGTAAGCCATGTCCAGATCATGCAGTCACAAAGTCATAAAGGTTTTTGTTTTGTTTTGTTTGTTCTTTAGTTTAAACGTAATGAGTAGTCAGTGAACATTGTTGAGCAGTCAAGTAAAACATGCAGCTTGGAAACATCCGCCTAGCCTCAGTGTAGAAATAGGTTGGCAAGATGCAGGGCAACAGGAGATTGCTGCAGTAATCCAGATGAAACAGGATGTCTGGAGGGTAGTAGCTGTGAAGGATAGGAGGAGGGGATGGATTTGATAAATATTTAAGAAATGGAATCAACAAGATTTAGTAATTAACTAGATGTTGAGAGAAAGGCAGAGGGGAAAGTAAACCTTTACTTCCAAGTGTCCGACCTAGGCAGGTGAGTGGATAGTGGCATTACATACTAAGCTAGGAACACAAGAAGAGCAGTTGGAGAAGAGAATGGTTTAGTCTGAGAGGCAGTTGGATATATAGGTGTGAAAGTCAGAGAAGGGAAATAGCGTCTGGTCAAAATTTAAGTCAGTCTGAATAATTACATGATATATTTTCATCAGAGTAAAGCTGACCCAATTAAGATAAAGTAAATGCTTGATTCTCTCTAATTTACTCTCAAAATATTTCTTCAATGCCTTCCCTCTCATATAATTGGGGCCTGCTTTTGTACCTTCCACCCCTCTCAGTTCAGTTCATTTCAGTAAATATTTATTGCAGGCTTTCTCTGCTAAGATTAAAGTAGGGATATAGGCAGAAACAAGTGTTGCTGCCCTCAAGGAATTAATGGTGTATTGGGGAAATCAGATACATATATAAATGTTTTCAATATGCAATTTAGAATTGCATATTGGTGGGAGGGACAACCGTATGCAGAGCAATAGGAGATTGCAGCAATAATCCACATGAGACAGTTACTAAGTACTATGGTAGACAAGTACTATGGTGTGATAAGTACTGTGATGGAAGCATTTGTAAAAAGCATTTTCAAGCTCTTTCCTTTGGTTCCCAGTATTTAATTCTGTTTCAGGGAACTACTTCTTTTTAATTATTGGCTTTTTATCAAAGTCCATATATGCACTCTACCTTCTAATCACAAACCAGGTTGAGACAGTGTTACCCAGAATTGCTTTGAACTTCATCTCTCGGCATCATCACTGGTTCATACAATTGCAGTTAACTTGAGGCAGGGGGCTGGAGCCAATCATAGGGTAATCATCCACTTCCTGTGTTTTGAATTCCAGCCATTTCTTAATTTTTGTACCTCCTGCATTAACTTTATGAACACTAGCAATAATACACCTAGGCCAGAAGACCTCAGCTCTCTTATTCTTATCAACCAGAAAAATTGGTACATGGCAGGTTAATGAACACTGCAACCCTATAAAGGTAATAATTAAAATCTGGGGTATTCTGGGTGTGAATATGATGATATGATGAAAGAAACATTTTAAGATTAATCTCTGTGTGCTATAAGAGGCTCCCAGTCACTTGGCCCACCTCCCACCTAATGTAAATTCATTAAGCCTCATTTGGGTCCCTGAAGCCAAGAAAAGCCTTTACTGTATTTGGTACATGATGACTAATGGTACATTTTTCTCTTAACTGGAATATGGTGGGAATAGCTTGCCTGTGAGCTAACTAATTCAGTGCATTTTTGTTGCTGTATTGAACTTTAGAGTAAAACGTTCATTTATTCTATAAATATTTTTGAGAATCTGCTATTTGCCAGGCACTGTGCCTGAATAAGACTTAATCCATGACTTGCAATAATACCGATGCAACATACAAAAGATTGTGGAAGCACTAAGGAGGAACTGGTTGAGTCATCTTCGTAAAGCATTTGGAACATAGTGAGCCATTAGTAAATATTAGTTGCCTGTGTTAGCCATCATTATTACTATTTGAGTGTGTAATAAGAAGGGAAGGACATTCCAGGCCAAGAGAATAACTTAATTGGAAACATGATAGTAAATGTCATTTTCCAGAATGACTTGGTGTGGTTGGGATGTGAGTACAGTGCAGACAACAGTGGTAAGAGATGGTGCTAACGAGAGGTAGTTTGGGACTAGATTATAAAGGCCTTTAGATACCAGCTGAAGAATTTTGACTTTTCAAAATATACAGTGGGAGCTTAAAAAAAATTATTTTTTGTAGCATCACTTTTTCTTTCTAATATGATATCCAGATTTTCTTTTTACATTTTTTATGGAAAATTTCCCGTATACAACAAAGTAAAAATAGTAGTATAATGACCCCCATGTATTCATTACCCAGCTTTAATAATTATCAATATGTGGCCAATCCATTAAAGATTTTTAAGCAAGGCAAAAAAGGAGACTAACATTGGGCCACTTCCATTACGGTAGTTGATCTTCATAGTGTCCCGTGGAGTAGGTGGTATTCCCACTTTCCCTAATTATAGAAGAGAAAGCCATCAAAATGATGAAGTAAAAGTTCTGAGATTCTAACCCATATCCAACTTATTTCAGAACTCAAGTTCTCTCCCATGCTGCCTTTATAATTCTGAAGTAGAGCATGATTCTCAATTGAAAATAGATGCTGATCTGCCTACTTCACATACTGGTGCTCTTGACCCTATTCAGGATGGTGGACTTCTCTGCCTCCAGCCACTGTGCTTCTGCAGGGTCACCAGGGTCTAAGTCTACATAAATATTCAATCTAATCAGCTAAAATGACTGTTTAGTCCAGTGGTTGTCAAAGTATGGTCCCCAGACCAGCAGCAAGTTGTTAGAAAATACAGATTCTCAGGCCCCATCCCCAACCTACTCAATTAGAAACTCTGCGGGCTGGAGCTCATGATGGCTATATTGCTGTTTGCTATGTTTAAATAAAATGTTCCAAGGTTTCGTGCAAACACAAGGTCATATGACCATCGACCAAGAGCATTCTAAGGCACAACCTCATATTAGAAGTAGCTATATGTTCATTTTCTAACAAGTTAATGAAAAGCATGTCCTAAGGTAGGAATTGTTATTCAGACTTAACACCAGCAGTCTCTCTGGGGATGTTGCATAACCTCATGGAAAGGAATCTTAAGGAATTTGCGCTGCCTATATTTACAGTGCTTGATGGTGCCATCTAGTGGTTTAAGCACTATAGAACGTGCAGATTTATTAATGCTTTGGGGACAGAATTTGTATATTTTTTAAAAGTCAATTTTATAGTGAATGTTTAATGAAAGTAGGATATATAATTTCCTTACTATAAAACCTCCATTGAGGATTCTTAGACATGACACCAAAACACAAACAACAAAAGAAAAAATAGCTAAATTAGACCTCAACAAAATTAAAACTTTTGTGCATGAAAGGACACTATTGAGGGACTTCCCTGGTGGTCCAGTGGCTAAGACTCTGCGCTCCCAATGCAGGGGGCCTGGGATTGATCCCTGGTCAGGGAACTAGATCTCACATACCACAACTAAAGATCCTGCATGCTGCAACTAAAGATACCACATGCTGCAGTGAAGAGCCCGTGTGCTGCAGCTAAGACCCGGTGCAGCCAAATAAATAAATAAGTAAATTTTTTTTTTTAAAAAAGGACACTATTAATAAAGTAAAAATGTAGCCCACAAAATGGGAGGCTATATTTGAAAATCATATATCTTATGAGATATATGTATCCAAATATATAAATAGTATTCAAATATATAAAGAACTCTTACAACTCAACAACAAAAAGAAAAACAACCCAATTTACAAATGAGTATAGGACTTGAGTAGACATCTCTTCAAAGAAAATATACAAATGGCCAATAAGCACATGAAAAATCCCTCAACATCATTAGTCATTAGAGAAATGCAAATCAAAACCACAATGAGATACCACTAGGACAGCTTGAATAATTAAAAAAAGAAAAATGGAAAATAAGTATTGATGAGGTTGTGGAGAAATTGGAACCTTTATATGTTGCTGGTGGAGATGTAAAATGGTGCAGCCACTGTGGAAAACAGATTGTTAGTTCCTCAAATAGTTAGACACAGAATTACCAGAGGACCCAACAGTTCCACTACTAGGTATATACCCAAGAGAATTGGAAAATCCATAATAGCCAAAAAGTGGAAACAATCCAAATGTCCACCAACTAATGAATGAATAAACAAAATGTGACATATCCATACAATGCAGTATTGTTTAGCCATAAAATGTACTAATACATTGATGAACCTTGAAAACATGCTAAATGACAGAGGCAGGCACAAAAGACCACATATCATATGATTCCATTTATATGAAATGTCCAGAATAAGCAAATTCATAGAATTAGAAAGTAGAGGGGCTTCCCTGGTGGCACAGAGGTTAAGAATCCTCCTGCCAATGCAGGGGACACGGGTTTAAGCCCTGGTCTGGGAAGATCCCACATGCCGCGGAGCAACTAAGCCCGTGCACCACAACTCCTGAGCCTGTGCTCTAGAGCCCGTGAACCACAACTACTGAAGCCCACATGCCTAGAGCCCGTGCTCTGCAACAAGAGAAGCCACCTCAATGAGAAGCCAATGCACCACAACAAAGAGTAGCCCCCGCTTGCTGCAACTAGAGAAAACCTGCGCACAGCAATGAAGACCCAACGCAGCCCCCAAAATTAATTAATTAATTAATTTAAAAAAAAGAAAGTGGTTTAGTGGTTGCCAGAGGCGGGGAGAAAGGTAGGAATGGGTGCAGCCACTTAATGGGTATGGGATTTCTTTTGGAGGTGATGCAAATGCCCTGTAATTAGATAGTAGTGATGGTTGCACAACATTGTGAGTGTACTAAAAGCCACTGAATTGTACACTTTGAAATAGTTAAAATGGTGACTTTTATGGTATGCGAATTTTACCTCAATTTTTAAGAAGATCTTTGTTAATTTGTAAGACTGCAGAACCTTTATTATTATTACTATTGCTATATTTTCCTATAGCTGTTGCTAGTATGTATGTATGTATTCTATTCTACTTTGTTAGCCTAAAATTATTCAATATATTCTTTTCCATCTACACAGTTTCCACAGTTTTTATTTTGGTGGCTATGCATATTTTAGTCTGTGTATATCATAACTTAATGTATCTCAAATGTTTAGTGGTTTTCTCTTCTTTTTTTTCAATTTCAAAGAGTTCTGCTCTAAATGCTTAAATAAGTAAGAATGTTTAAAACTCTTTGTAGACTTTGCATTGTTGTTACTTCCCCAAAACAGGATTTCTGAGTCATTTTTTTATTTTTACTATTTCTATTGTGTTTTTTTTTCTGACTGCTCTATAGTAGGAATGTATTAATTTAGAATCTTACCAATAATGGATGAGGAAAAATGGAGGAGATTAATGTTTATTGAATGTCTGTTCTGTTCCAGGCACTGTGTCTGGATCCTTTACATCCATTATTTCATTTAACTCCCACGCCTACTCTTATAAAGTGACTACAGAAGTTGACATAACTAATAAGCAGATGAACAAATATCAGAAATGAAGCATTTTGCCTCCCAAGTGTTATCCTGTCCCCACAACTTTACCAATATTGGGGTTTACCTTTTTTAGTTCCTATTTATTAGAGAAATTCATGTTTTCCCAAGTGATTGTTTAAGGTTTATATTTATTCTTACATAACGATCTATATCTTTTATTAATTTTTTATTAATAGATTTTAAACTGAACTTACCTTTTAAACAATAGGCATTGTGTGTCAAAGCTTTATCATAATTTTTTTGCTTTTGTTTACTCCTCTTTTACAGGCTCTTGATGGAAATGTATATGACCACCTCAAGGATTATTTAATAGCCTTCAGCCGGACGGAGCTAGAGATATGCCAAGCTGTGCAGAACACATTCCAGTTTTTATTAGAAACCTCCAGCAAGGCGAGTTACCTTTAGTGCAATATGTGATGTTATCCATTTTAGAATCTAAAATGTTTTTTGCATACAAACAAAATGAAGGTACCAATGACATTAGAAGAATGCTTTAAAGGACAAATTTCCTAGAAACGCTATTTCTTCTAACAAAATTGGAGCGTGTATTGTTCTCCTTGATGAAGGTCAAAAAAGTCTATTGCCATGTATGTTGCTCTTGAGAAGAATGGTTTAAAGAGCTTTTATCTTTCACTCAAATGAATTTTAAATACACTCAGTTTGTAAAACAACAAGGTCATGTGTCAGTGCGAAGAATAATAAAGGGGCACAAAAAGGAAAATTAGCATTTTATAATTGATAAAGAAATTAATGTTATAATATCTTGTTTTTAAAAATTAACCTTGCCTTCTATATGCTGTCATTCTTTGATAATAATCTTTTCATTCAAAAGTGTTGACATCCATCAACTTTGCTGGCCTGTCACACTGTTTACATAGAAAATAAATGAAATCGTTTTTCTTTAGGATCTGACAGATTAAAATTTTTTGCAGTAGAGAAACTGCCCTTTGGAAGATAAATTGTTCCTGCGATTAATAAATCTTATTTTCTTTCTGATAAATTAAGTGCATAATAAATGTTTCCTGACTGAATGAATACATTTATTAAAATATATTCATTTTATAACTGCTATTTTAAAAGATCCAGTTCAATTCTCCTTTTTGGCAGGAGGAGCAGGAACTAGCTAATACCTTAGAAAGTTGTTTGGAAAGGAATCAGGGTCTCCATCTCACAAGACAGTGTCCAAAGACAGGAAAGAAAAGGGACACAGACTTTTCTTCCTGAACGCCTCCATGTGTATTTATTCTTATTTTCAGTGTACCATAGCTCCAATTCTATTTTTAGAAAAACATTTAAAATGTTAAGTTGATATGGGAATACAAATATCACTAGTCTGGTGCTTTGAAATCCTGTCATATTTTTGTATTCTTATATTTTCACCCCCCAGGATTCAATAAAGGATATAAAAGGATGGATGTATAGAAAGGATAAATGGATGAATAGATGGATAGTTAAGTGAAAGAAAATGTAGAAAAATAATAATTGAAGAATCTAGGTAGTGGGTATATAGGTGTTTCTGTACAATTCTTTTTATTTTAACATGTGTACATTTGACATCTTCCATGAGAGAATGTTGCAGGGAAAAGTCTATAAAAACATCTTGGTTTTGTTCCTTTTATGGAGAGGTTGATTTTTGACTAGTAATCAGATTGTTTATATTTATTGGTCCATTCAGATTTTCTGTTTCTTTTTAGTACATTTTGGTAACTTACACTTTCCTAGATGAATTGTCCATTTCATTTATCAAATTTGATGTCATAAATTTGCATATAAAGTTGTTTGCCTCTGTAGTTGTCTCCCTTTTCATTTCTAATATTGTTTGTGCTTTCTCTCTTACTTCGATTAGACTTAATCTATTAAGTCTATTTTATTAATGTTTTCCAAGAGCCAGCTCTTGTTCTACTTCTCAATGTTATCGTTTCCTATCTCCTTAATTTCTGCCTTTATATTCATTATTTCTTTCTACTTTATTACAGCTTATATTTTTTATTCTTTTTCAGGCTTTTTTTCTATTAGGTTCTATATTTTCAGTCTTTCTTGTTTCCAAGTAAATCCACTTGAACCTAAAAAATTTCTCTTTCTGCTTTAATTGCAGTCTATGATATGTTTGTAGGGCTTTTTTATTGTTTCTGCATTCCACCCCCCCGACCCCCACCCCTGTCATTAACCCATGAATTATTTAAAAGTGAGTTTTTCCAGTTTCCATTCAATGGGGGGAGTATGTAATAGGGTGGCATTTTTCATTTCTAATTTTATCAGAGAGACTGTCCCCAGACAGAATTCCTTGAAATCTCTTTTTCCAAGAATAAGTTAAGTTTGAATACACTACCTTTAGTAGGTAGGTAAACATATAGTCTTTAAAATGTGCTAATATTTTATACAGCAGTTAACAATTTTCTAGGAGTTTTTAGCACATCCTCTGAGGTTGGTATTATCATGCTCATTTCATAGAGAGGAAAACAGACCCAGGAAGTTTATGTGGCTCGCCTGAGGTCACACACTCACACATAGTGTTTTCCATGCTCTACTACTATCTATGTTATCTCTTTAGCATATATTATTTTCATAGAAAGTGAATTAAAAATGAATCAACTGATTTGGACACATAAAGAGATAAGCTTTTATTTTCCACTACATTCACTCATATGAGTATCTTACTCCCCGGGATGAGGAATAAATGAGATGCTCTTCTGTTTAGATTGAAAGTGGTAGTAATAAAACTTTTGTAAGAATGATGTAACTAGGAGTTGTGCCCTTTTGTTCCTAGTACCAGAAGAGCTCATACCTATAAGTTTTATGCCACGTGTTTTTCTGTTACAAAGAGCTTGTTATGTTGCTCTTGTTATACTGCTAAAAGCAACCTAGTGATCTAATAACCCAAAAAGAAGTTTGAAACTCTTTTGGTTTTTATTCTACACCATTACTAGCTTGTCTTTTTTTTTTTTTGCGGGGGGGGGGGGCGGAATTCATTTTTTTCCACATATCTAAATTGTAACTGTACATGTTCTCAAAGATATTTTGGAGGTAATCCATAGTGACACAGTAAATTTTACGATGCCCTCTATATCTTTTATCCCCTAAAGGGAAACAGCTGGCCCTAGGAACTTTTGTTTAATTTTAATTATTTATGAAGCTTGCTTTTCTTCTTAATATTTTATGAAATGCTTTCTACATGTAACTGAAGCAGATGTTGTCAGAGATATTTTCTCTGGCATAGTTAATTCTAAAAGTAGTTCTTCTGGCCTTACAGTTTGTTTATGTGTGCTTGCTTTCTGTCTGCATAAGGGAATTCCTACCAATTAATAATGTAGATCTTTTAACAATTCAAAAATAACAATGTTATTCTATATTTCTTTGGAAATTAAATTGTCTAGTATTGTCATTCTTAATACCTTGAAGACTTACCAAAAAAGTAAAGTTAATAATATGAAGGGGAAAAATCACATGATCATCTCAAAGGACACAGGAAAAGCATTTGACAGAATTCAACACTCTTTTATTATAAAAATGCTCAGCAGATTAAGAATAGAAGGGAACTTCCTGAACATGGTAAAGGGCATTTTTTTAAAACCTACATCACATATCACACTCAATGGTGAAAGACTGAAAGCTTTCCCCACCTAAGATCAGGAACAAGACAAGGATGCCCACTTTCCACCACTAATATTCACCATTGTACTGGAAGTCCTGGTCAGAGCAATTAGGCAAGAAATAGAAATAGGAGGCACCAAATCAGAAAGAAGTAAAATTATCTATATTTGCACATGACATGATTATAGAAACTCCTATAGAGTCCACAAAAGTCCTAGAGCTAGTAAATGAATTCAGCAGAAGTTGCAAATACAAAATCAAAACACAAAAATCTGTTGTGTTTCCATAATACTCCATCAATGAATGAACTGAAAGAAAATTAAGAAAATAATTCTAACTACAATACCATTTGAAGAATAACTACTTAGAAGTAAATTTATCCAAAACGTGAAAAACTTGTACATTGAAAACTACAAAACATTGCTGAAATTAAAGAAGACCTAAATAAATGGAAATAATAAATGTTTATGGATTGGAAGATTTCATATCACTAATATTTCAGTATTCCCCAGGGACTTCCCTGGTGGTCCAGTGGGTAAGATTCCATGCTCCCAATGCAGGGGGGTCCGGGTTCCATCCTTGATTGGGGAGCTGGATCCCTCATGCATGCTGCAATGAAGATGCTGCGTGCCGCAACTAAGACCTGGCTCAGCCTAAAAAAATAAATAAATATTTAAAAATATATATATTTCAATATTCCCCAAAGCAATCTAATCAAGATAGTATGGTAGTAGTATAAGGATAGACGTGTAGACCAGTAAGAATTGAGAGTCCAGAAATAAACTCAAACATCTGTGGCTAATTGATTTCGACAAGGTTGTCAAGGCCATTTGATAGAGAAGGAATAGTCTCTCCAATAAGAGGTGCTAAAACAACATGATAACCACATGCAAAAGAATAAAGTTAAACCCCTTCCTCACTCCATATATAAAAATTAACTCAAAATGAGTCAACAACCTAAAACTATAAAATTGTAGAAGAGAACGGAGGTAAATCTTTATTGGTTTTGCCAGTGTATTCTTAGATTTAACATGAAAGCTCAAGCAATAAAAGAAAAGATAGATAACTGAACTTCATCAAATTAAAAGTTTTTGTGCATCAAAGAACATTATCAAGAATGTGAAAAAGACGGTCCATAGAACGGGAGAAAATATTTATAAATCATGTGTCTGATAAGAATTTAATAATCAGAATATATAAATAACTTTTACAACTCAACACATAAAAGACAAATGACCCAATTTAAAAATGGACAAAGGACTTCAATAGACATTTTTCCAATGAAAATGTACACATGAAAAGATCCTCAGCACTGTTAGTCATTAGAGAAATGCAAATCAAAACCACAGTGAAATACCACTTCCCACCTGGTAGGATAACTTTAGTATTTAAAAACAAACACACACACAATAGCAAGTGTTGGCAAGGATGTGGAGAAATTAGAACCCTCGTACAGCGTTTGTAGGAATGTAAAATGGTGCAGCCACTGTGGAAGACAGTTCGATAGTTCCTCAAAAAGTAAGACACATGCAGGGGACACGGGTTTGTGCCCCGGTCCGGGAGGATCCCACATGCCGCGGAGCAGCTAGGCCCGTGGGCCATGGCTGCTGAGCCTGCGCGTCCAGAGTCTGTGCTCCGCAACAGGAGAGGCCACAACAGTGAGAGGCCCGCGTACCACAAAAAAAATAATAAGACACAGAGTTACCATATGACTCGGCACTTCCACTTTAAGAGAATTGAAAAAAAGTCTTTAGGGCTTCCCTGGTGGCGCAGTGGTTAAGAATCTGCCTGCCAATGCAAGGAACATGGGTTCGAGCCCTGGCCTGGGAAGATCCCACATGCCATGGAGCAACTAAGCCCATGTGCTACAACTACTGAGCCTGAGCTCTAGAGCCTGCAGGCCACAACTACTGAGCCCACGTGCCACAACTACTGAAGCCTGCGCGCCTAGAGCCCGTGCTCCACAATGAGAAGCTACGACAATGAGAAGCCTGCACACTGCAATGAAGAGTAGCCCCCACTCACCACAGCTAAAGAAAGCTTGTACACAGCAACGAAGACCCAACACAGCCAAAAATAAATAATTAAATTTATTTTTTTTAAAAAGTGTTTAAACAAAAATTTGTACAGAAATGTTCACGGCAGTGTTATTCATAATAACCAATAATTGTAAACACCCTAAGTGTCAATCAACTGATGATCAAATAAATAAAATACAGTATATCCATACAATGGAATATTATTTGTTCATAGAAAGGAATGAAGTACTGATACATCATACAACATGTGTCCCACAGAATAAAAAACATAAATAGATATTACCATATTAAAAGACGTTTGTATGGGCTTCCCTGGTGGTGCAGTGCTTGAGAATCTGCCTGCCAGTGCAGGGGGCACGGGAACGAGCCCTGGTCTGGGAAGATCCCACATGCCGTGGAGCAACTAGGCCCATGAGCCACAACTACTGAGCCTGCGCGTCTGGAGCTTGTGCTTCGCAACAAGAGAGGCCACGACAGTGAGAGGCCCGTGCACCACGATGAAGAGTGGCCCCCGCTAGCCGCAACTAGAGAAAGCCCACGCACAGAAACGAAGACCCAACACAGCCACAAATAAATAAATAAATAAATAAAAGATGTTTTTATGGCCTAGGTTGTGTCCCCCTAAAATTCATATGTTGAAGTCCTAACCTCTGGTTCCTCAGACTGTGACTGTTTTTGGGTATAGGGCCTTAAAAGAGGTTATTAAGGTAAAATGAGGTCATATGGACAAGCTCTAATCTAGCATGACTGGTGTCCTTATAAGAGGAGGTTAGAACACAAACAGGCACAGAGGGAAGACCATATGAAGACACCAGGGAAAGATGACCATCTACAAGCCAAGGAAAGAGGCCCTCAGAAGAAACCAACCCTGCCAACACCTTGATCTTGGACTTCTAGCCTCCAGAACTCTGAGGAAACAAGTTTATGTTGTTTAAGCCACCTCTTCTGTGATACTTTGTTATGGCAGCCCTAGGAAACTAATACAGACGCTTATACTCACTATTAATCAAAGAAATGGAAATTCAAATCACCGTGAGATTCTATTCTATACTTATGAGATTGACAAAAACAGACAGGAATGACTGTTGGTGGGAATATGGATTAACAGAAACTCTTACACTGCCCCGAAGGGTACAGATTGATACATCCAATATAAAAACATTTGACATTATCTAGTCAATTTAAAGATGCACTTAGCTTATGACCCAGCAGTTCTACTGCTTGGAATATAACCTAGAGAAACTCTGGCACATGGGTACCAGGAGACTTTTGAAAGAATGTTCATAGCAACTTCCTTTATAAGACTAGAAAAAGCTAGAAATAACCCAGCTGTCCACTGACAGTAAGATGAATAATGAAATACAAGATAGCAATAAAAATGGAAGTTCTGGAGCTTCCCTGGTGGCGCAGTGGTTGAGAGTCCACCTGCCGATGCAGGGAACACGGGTTCGTGCCCCGGTCCGGGAAGATCCCACATGCCGTGGAGCGGCTGGGCCAGTGAGCCATGGCCGCTGAGCCTGCATGTCCGGAACCTGTGCTCCACAACGGGAGAGGCCACAACAGTGAGAGGCCCACGTACTGCAAAAAAAAAAAAAAAGGAAGCTCTGTAGGCACATGCATTAATATGGATGAGATTCACAAAGGTAATATTGAGCAAAAAGCAAATTGCACAACAAGGACCTACAGTATAGCACAGGGAACTATACTCAGTATTTGTAGTAACCTATAATGGAAAAGAATCTGAAAAAGAATATGTGTGTGTTTGTGCATGTGTGTGTATGGCTAAATCACTTTGCTTTACACTTGAAATTAACACAACATTGTAAATTAGCTGTACTTCAATTTTAAAAAAAAAAAGCAACTTGCAAAAGAATACACACACTAAAATGCCATTTATGCAGTGTTCAAAAATATCCAAGAAAACAGTATCATTTTGAGATACATCATATGTAGTAACACTATTAAAAGGAAAAAAGAAAAGAGGAGCTTGGTAAAATTCAGTAGAGTGGTTACATCTAGAGCAGCATGCATTTGCAGAGGGGCAGATATTCCCCAGGGGAGTAAAAATTGCTTCTGGATTTTGAGGGGTGGTTTGCAAAAAAATCTTAGATATTACAGCATTCCATAATACATAAACATATATACAGTATATTTGTGGTATTAAAATTTAATCAAAGAGGGAGATTAGGGAAAAAATGTCTTAAAAGGGTCCCTGGATTGGGGAGTGGGAGTGATAACACTTAAAAAACATTTAAAAAAAAAAAAAACAGGTTGAGGAACATTCCTTTCGAAGGAACGTGGGAATGCAATAAGGAGAGGTTATATAGATTTTGACAGTAATAGTAATGTTTTATTTAATCTCAGTGATGGATACAGAGGTGTTCTTTAACAACTGTTTATTGAATGCTACTTTAGACAGAGTCACTGCTAGTTGCTGAAGGATGCATCAGTAATGAGATTTAAGGCCTGACCTCAGTTGTCACAAGGAATGACAGAGGGGAGCAGGAAGGGACTGGAGGGAAAGATTACAAAGGGGATGAGGAAACTTTTGAGAGTGAGGGATAAGTTCATTATCTTGATTGTGGTGATATTTTTACAGGTGTATAGGTAAGTTAAGACTTATCAAAGTATACACTTTAAATATGTACAGTTTATTGTATGTCACTTATACTTCAGTAACAGCTTTACAGAGAGAGAGATTGGACATATATCCCAGAGAAAATGAAAATTTATTTTCACACAGAAACTTGGACACAAATGCTTTATTCATAATAGCCAAAAACTGGAAACTGCTTAAATGACCTTCAGTGAGTGAGGGATCAAACACATGGTGGTACTTCCATACTATGGAATACTACTCAGCAGTAAAAAGGAGTGAACTGTTGATACATGCAACAAATTGGATGAACTTACAGGAAATTATGCTGAGTGAAAATGGAAATCTCAAAAAGATATATGGTGGGACTTCCCTGGTGTTCCAGTGGTTAAGACTCGGTGCTTCCACTGCAGGGGGCATGGGTTCAATCCCTGGTCAGGGAACTAAGATCCCTCATGCCGTGCCACAGGGCCAAAAAAGAAAAGATATATGGTGCATGATTCCATTATGTAACATTTGTGAAATAACATATTTATAGAAATAGAGAACAGATTAGCAATTGCCAGGAATTAGGGATGAGGGAAGTAGAGGGAGCTATTATGGAGTAGCACAAGGGAGTCATGTGGTGATGGTTCAGTTAAGTATCTTGATTGTGATAGTGGTTACATGAAGTTATACATATGATAAAATTGTATAGACCTCTACACATACACCACCCCAAAATGAGTGCATATATAACTGGTGAAATCTAAATAAGCTTTATGCTTTGTACCAGTGTCGATTTCCTGGTTTTGATATATACTATATTTATGCAAGACACCGACATTGGGAGGTGCACAGGATCTCTTTGCAACTTCCTTTCAAAATGAATTGTTCGAGACAGAAGACCAGTAACTAACCCAGTACCTCTAGTGTACAGATCTTGTTTTCTATGTACTTTCTCCTACTCACTTAAAAAAAATAATAATAAAAGTAAATAAATAAAAACGGTGCTTCTTGGGAAAATAGCACTGATTCTAGATCTGGGACATGAAATATTTAAGGTAAATGTTACATAATTTGTCATAATGGAAAGCAAGGAAACTGTCAAAACTATCAAAAACTACTAGTCCCATCTCAAAGGGACTCAGGATGTGATCTTGCTAGCCAAAGATGGGTTAATTTTAGCATCAATAATGATAATAACAACAGTAGATTAAAACACATCAAATATTTTAAAATCCATGACTTCATAATAATAATTTACTAAAGCTATAATTGGTCATTCTTTGGAGGTTGCTAGGGAAACAGCTCAATTTGAAAACTAGATAATAAAGGGAAGAGGAAATGTTTATCCTGCCTTATACAAAATGTACCTCAAGGTAACTAAATAATTGACTTGGAAAGTTTTTCTTATGGAAGTATTCCAGCTAATGAATGAAAAAGGAATGATAGAATTCCTTGAAAAAGTGATAGAAAAAATAGAAAAATCTCTAGTTTTTGTAACCCCTAATATGTTTAGGCATTTATCATCATAGGTCTGTTCGATTAGTTTCCTAGGCTGCTGTACAAATTACCATAAACTGGATGGCGTAAAATGACCGAACTTTATTCCCTCTGAGTTCTGGAGGCCAAAAGTCAGAAATGAAAGTGTCAGCAAGGCTGCACTCCCTCCAAAGGCTTCCCAGGATAATCAGTTTCTTACCTCTTCCAGCTTCTCATAGCTTGAGACATTTTTTGGTTTGTGGTCACATTACTCCAATCTCTGTCTCTGGTCTCATTGGCTCCTCTTCTGTCTGTGTTTTCTTCTGTTTGCCTTTTATAATGACATCACTTATCATTAGATTAAGGGCCCAACCACAGAATCCAGAATGACTTCCTAATCTCAAAATCCTTAACAATTACATCTGCAAAGGGCCTTTTTCCAAATGAGGTAACATTCACAAGTTCCAGGGATTAGGACGTGGACATCTCTTTTGGGGGGCCACCATTCATTCAGCCCACTACAACTGTTAATATCAAAAAGAGACGAGTCAGAGGCAAGCCTCTTCATAGAAGTAAACACCACCTTGTCAAAAAATAAAACAAAAACCTAAACGCAAAGAAGCATCAACTTACAGGACACACAAGAAACAGAATACTGCGAGGATGGAGTCAACAAAACTCAGACTGGGAAACTCTACAAAACAAAAACTCAGTTTCTTCAACAAACAAATTGCAGGGGGTTGGGGGTAAGGGAGATGGAGGAAGAAACCTATATATGAAAACAAACCTAAGCAACATCATCCATTTGCACTGTGGGAACCTTACTGTGATCCCGATTTGTAAAACTTTTTAAAATATGGAACAGAAATTTGAACATTTACTGGTTGTTGTATAATACTTTTTGTAAATTTTAATATGGATATATTTTTTAAAGTCTTTGTCTTTTAGACATTACACTGAAATATTTATAGATGAAATGATATGTCTAGGATGTGCTTCAATATAATTGGGATGGGGGAGGAGCAGGTAGGTTTATAGATGAAACAAGAATTTGTGTTTTTGGAAGTTGGGTGGTAGGTACATGGGGATACATTATTCTGTTCTCTCTACTTTGAAATGTTCCGTAACAAAAAATTAAAAATTTAAAAAGGTTGATACTTCCCCCTTGAAAGAAAGAAAAAGAGGAAAGAAAGAAAGAAAAGGAAGTTTGGTTTGTGGTGCTTGAGAGGATAGGTTTAGCAACTAGAAGGATGATCCTCTTAGCTTTTTTCTGCATGGTGACTAGTGAGGCTGTGTCTCAGGGCTGTGTCAAGAGCTTTCACAGGGGACTTCCCTGGTGGTGCAGTCCTGTGTTCGATCCCTGGTCCTGGAAGATCCCACATGCTGCGGAGCAACTAAGCTACAACTACTGAAGCCCACGCACCCTAGAGCCCGCGTGCTGCAACTACTGAAGCCTGCGGGCCTAGAGCCCATGCTCCGCAGCAAGAGAAACTACCTCAATGAGAAGCCCACACACCGCAACGAAGAGTAGACTCCACTCTCCACAACTAGAGAAAGTCCGCGCGCAGCAAGGAAGAAACAACACAACCAACCAACCAACCAACCAATAGTAAAATAAATAAATAAATAATTTTAAAAAGAATAAAAAAGAGCTTTCACAGCTACTCTAGCTTAAAACTGGAATCCAGGAAAAGAAAAAAACACATTTCCCTTTGAGAATATGCTTATTCAGCCAGCCTTTCATGACCATATTTTGTCAACCACTCCTTCCTCCATCCCACCCCTTCAGTCTGGATTAAATAGCACCATCTTTTGTGCTCTCCTAGTACGTTCTACATACTTTGATAAGGTATTTTAATTGTGTAATCTGTTTAGTTCTCCCAGTTTCTAGATTATAAATTCCTCGAAGATATTAACTTTGTTTATTCATATTTATTCCTCTGTGTATTCCCCCTCTCTGCTGCATTTAACATTAGGCCTGGTAAGCTCTCTCAGTAAATGGTTGTTGAATGGGGGTGGGGGGTGCAGAGGAGCAATAGAGAATTGGGTTGTGCTGGTAAGTAAAATGCAGAATATACCTCCTACTTTCTCCATCTCCTGAATGAATTCTTTTCCCAGGACTACTAAAGTATAGCCACAGAGCTGCTTTAAACTTTTCTTTCTTCTGCCCATCCTCTGGCAGAGGTGCTAATGAGCTGTAATATACTACAAATGAATGAAGAGTTAAGGGTAAGCAGTGTAGCAAAATAGAAAATGGGTTTCTGCACAATCACATGTTGCTGATTTCCACTCTTTCCCAGAGTATATAATACAATGAATTCTTTTTAGATGACTGTCTTTCTGTGCTATTTGTTTTGTTACTTTATGTGTATTAGAATTCCCCTTCTTTATAAATTACTTTCTAGTCTGTCTTCTTGGTATGCTTTAAGATGGTAATTAGAATACAGCCTCCTTAAAAGGTGGCAAGAAGTACTGGAAAAATACTATTTTGTGTTATGTATAAGGTTATTTGGCAGTTTCCTAGTAGATGGCAATCTCCATAAAGCAAACTTCAAGAGGCCTACAAAACTTTAGAACTGGGAGAGACCTGACAAACTAATGTGCTTCCCTATTTGCACCTCCCACCCCCGACACCCCCCCACCTCCCCACACGCCACACCCCCACACCCCCACCCCATGTTCAAAAGAATAACATTTTGTGTAATAGCCATCTTTTTGTAGTCTTAAAGTAGTGCATATTGTCTAGTCCCCAAATCTGGGCTAGTTTCTAAACTAGTACTTTCCATGCTTAGATTCTTGAGAAAATGGGGCACAAGGATAACAACTATTATCTAAAATGAAAAAAAAAATTGTAATTATAATTTCTTTTTGACCACGTAGTACTGGATGATTGCTCATTTTTGGAAAACAGCAGAATAAAGCTTAAACTTTGAAACACAATTATTGAACATTTTAACCTTATTAAAGACTTAAAGATATTTTATTTTCTCTTTAGGTGGTACGAGACTATAATCTTCAGCTGTTCTTACAAGAGAATGCTGTATTTCACAAACCCCAGCCCTTCCAGTTCCAGCCTTGTGACAGTGATACTGTAAGGGAATTCCAGATTTTCATTTCATTTGTCTTTAAGCTATGTTTGTTCTTAAATAACTACTATCCTTGGAATAGACAGACAAAAACTGAGTGTATCTCAATATTATAACAAAACTGTGAGGATGCAGAGAAACTGTGACATTTCTTCTTTCTAAAATGTGACTAACACGCCCAGTATCTTTATGCTAACAACTTTCTGCTTAATAGGGTTAAATCATAAAACAAGTTACTGGAAATCTGAAAACTGAACTGAGGGAAAAAGAAAAAAATACTCAATAAATTTTTTTCAATTCAAATGTAAATTACATACTTTCTATTCATGAAATTCTTCACATGCATACCCTTCCAAAGAAACCAGTGGTTAAGTTTTAACCAGAATAGAATTAATAAATAGAATAATGAATATATGCATACAAATATTTTTACTGGTTTTATTAAAAATTATAGACCCTTTATAATTCCTTTCAGATTTCTTAGAATGTTAAAGTATTAACACAAATGCCAAATTGGCAGTGTTTAAAAAACAATCATTAATCATACATTTTTATCCTTGAGTTTAATCTATGAAAAATGATAGCCATTTTTTAATTAAAGAAAAAGAACCAGAATACTAATTTAATGACATTTTTTGAAAGGTATTTAACTTCTACAAGTTGAGAAAGCACATGTTGGCATATCTAGCACATTCTCTCAATGCAGGCAAACCAAGAGGGAAGTCAAGTTGTATTGGTAAAGTCTGTTGGTAAACCTAGAATCAAAACCAGGGGAGTTTATGGTATCAGAGTTTAATGGTATCAGTTTAATAGAAACCTTTGCTGGAGATATCTTCATTACTTTTCCTACTAAATTTTAAGTAGCCCTGTTAGTGGCTATATAAAGAAATGTAGGAAATCAGCATTTCCCTCTAGATTTATTAACCCTTGCCCTTTATAGTAGCGCCTTTTTTTATCGACCAGCTTTTGCTGAATGACTCGGAGACATTGTCCTGAGGATACAGGGTATGGACAAGTTTGCCAAGCTTGACTTAAAATTGTGACTAATTTGAGATTATTTTATCTTTGCCCATTTTCCTCAGGAAAATCAGAATAATAGTGACTCTCATCTCACTCATCCAAAGCCCAATGACAACCTGAAATCCTTCATTGTTTCTGAACACTGTGCTAAATGTTCTTAGCTTTGTGTCCCTGTTTGCCTTAAAATTCTAACTCTATGCTGTTTTCTGTCCTTGTGCAATCTGTACTGGGCAGAGTTTAAAAGCTGCCCAGCTGGTGGATATTGAGCTCTCCCCTGTCAGTGCTCTGAGAATGACCATAGCTGAGGTATATGGGGGTGTGGGTCAAGGGTGGGAGGGATGGGGTGTGTGGGTTTGCATGCTGATGAAGGGTGGGACCTGGTATTGGAATGAAAGTTATAAATATATGTGTAAGGGGCTACTGAATGCATAAGCTGGGGCTTTCCTTTTTTCCCTTATAAATTAGGGATTTCTTTTCCTCTTTATAGTGAAAAGATTGAGCTTTTCATTTGTCATCTTGTCTGAAGCACCTTAGTTTTCCTCAGCAGGAGTGCTGGAAAGAACCTTAGAGCTAACTTGCCTTTGTTAAAGAGGAAACTGAAGCCTAGAAAGGAAGAGAGACTTGTCCAGAGTCATACAGTGAATTAATGACACATTAATGTCTTGATTGCAGTTTAATGTTCTTTCCACATGCTACTCTGTTTTCTAAGAAGAAATGTTCAGCACTTGGGGAGCAGTTAATTTTTTCATAATGGAAAAAGATAAATGCTCACACATTTGTAAAAATCATCCCAGATTGTCAACCACTGAAAAAGTCTTTAGAATAATCATTTTGAAAATGTTTTTACCTGTAAAATTTGTTGTATGTACTTTTTGTTTTGTTGTAGATTAAGTATTCTTACTGCTCACAAAGAGTAAAATCCCAAATAATTGTTTTTACTCAGTATGGACTAGTACTGTTCTTTCATATGAGAATGGAACCATTGTTTACTTGCTTTTCTGGTTTCCTCTTGGAAAAGCCTGTCACGGAGAGTGCCAGTCAGTGCCCCATTAACTTACTCCTCCTGCCGGGGAAATGCAGGGCATGTAGGAAGCACTAATTGCCACTATCTTCTGTCGTATTTCTGAAATTGCTATTGTTACTATCCTATTTTGGAGCATATTTTAATTCAACAGACACTGAGTCCCTACTGCATCTGAGTGCCAGTCATTCAGATAGAGGCTGAGGATAGCTATTACATGTTAAGAGCCTGGACTAGATGAGCTCACTGACATGTACACAAATAAGTAAAATATAATGAGGTAAGTGCTGTATATGTTAGAGTGCTCCTGCTGTCCATTGATGGATACAGTTAATGCATCCTGATGTAGTATAATTTTTTTTTTTGCGGTATGCAGGCCTCTCACTGTTGTGGCCTCTCCCGTTGCGGAGCACAGGCTCCGGACGCGCAGGCTCAGCGGCCATGGCTCACGGGCCCAGCTGCTCTGCGGCATGTGGGATCTTCCCGGACCGGGGCACGAACCCGTGTCCCCTGCATCGGCAGGGGGACTCTCAACCACTGCGCCACCAGGGAAGCCCTGATGTAGTATAATCTTTTTACAAATTTTTTGAGGCACATTTACATATCATATAATTCACCCATTTCAAGTATATTATTCACTGATTTTTAGTAAATTGACCAAATTGTACAACCATCATCACAAGTAAGTTTTAGAACATTTTCATGACCCCAGTAAGATCCCTCACGTCCGTTTACTGTTAATCCCTATTCCCATCCCCTGCCCAGGCAACCTCTAGTCTATTTTCTTTCTCTATAGGTTTCCGTTTTCTAGAAATTTCGTGTAAATTGAATCATACAATATGTGGTCTCTTATGTCTTGCTTCTTTCACCTAGCGTGTTTTTGAGGTTCATCTATGTCTTAGAATGTATCAGTAGTTTGTACCTTTTTAATTACTGAATAGTGTTATGAATATACCACATTTTGTTTATCTGTTCATCAGTGATAGACATTTAGGTTGTTACCCACTTTTGGCTATTATCAGTAATGCCGATATTAACATTTGTGTACAAGTCTTTGTATGAATATGTTTTCAATACTCTTGAGTTGCTGAGTCTTATGGTAAATTTGTTTCACTTTTTAAGAAATTGACAAACTATTACAAAGTGGCTACCATTTTGTGTTTCTACTACCATTGTATATGGGTTCTTGTTTCTCCACATCTTCACTTCCATTTGTTATTGTCTCTATCTCTTTGCTTATAGCCATCCTAGAGGATGTGAAATAGTATCTCATTGTGGTTTTGATTTGCATTAACCTAATGACTGATGATGTTGAGTATCTTCTAATGAGCTTATTAGTGATTCATATATTTACTTTGGTAAAATGTCTATTCATATCTTTTGTCTTTTTTTATCAGATTGTTTGTCTTCTTAGTATGGATTAGATCTTGAAGATGAATTGAAATTTACTTTGCAGTGATTGAAAAACAACATGCCAGGAAGTGAAAATAACAATTGAAAATAATAGGTGAAATTCACTGAAGATTTGTTTCATGCTAGATATTTTTCTAATTGCATTGCCTGTATTAACTCATTTAGTCCTCTCAACAATCCTATATTTTAGGTTCTCTTTTTAGTCCTCATTTTATAGTCGAGGAAACTATAGTTAAGAAATTTGCTCAAGATCACTCAGCTAATAAGTGTTGGAGCCAGAAAAGCTTGAAAGTGCATCACCTGTTGAAATAGCAAGGAGGTTTGGTATGGTGAAGGTGTTGAACAACACCATAAATGTAGGTTGCAACCAGATTTTGTGTATGAGTTTTACATATGGTAGTATATGGAGAACTATGGAATGTTTTCAAGTAGGACAGTGATATGATAATTGCAGATGGATTCCCCCTGCGGGACAGTAGTGTTCCTTAATTTTATTTTGGATTTTATAATTTATATTAGGAACTTTGAACTCCTTATGGATTTAACACCTTCATTTTTCACTCAATAGATATCTATTGTGTATAATTTGTATATACCCTTGCCTTATATAGAGATGAGTAGTCAATAAATATTTGATCTAGATTTAGGTAAGATGCATTCAGGAAAGCCATAGGACTTTTAAAGTCACCACCATGATTAAATTTAACTTAATTTTCTTCTGAAGGTTTTCATATATTATCTTAACATTTTTTAAAAAAACTTTTTAATATAACCCATCTCAAATTCCAGTATTTTCCCTGCAAAAGTCAAAAATGTCCAGTTGAAAACATACAGTCACAGTATTACCACTGGAATTTAATTAAGAGTTGAAATTATTGCACTTCTTCTTTTTGTGGCTTATCTTTTTTTATCTGTTGGTAAATCAAAATTCCTTTTCATTTTATTTTAATATATGATTATTTTGAGTCATGTTTTAGAATGATATACCAAAAGGAACTGGCCAAAATGATTTTATAAGGTCACAGTTATCTATTCTGTGCAGCCATAGAATTAAATTAGGAATCTTAGTTTAACCATAAGATGGTTACAAGTGACAGTGATCAGTGGCAAGTTTCATCTAATGTAGTAATTTAGTAGCTGGCTCATGGTTAATACTGAAATATTTCCATGTCTGTATTTCCATATAGAGTTACTGATTTCTAAAGTATCCTTTCTTTATTCTTCTTTATATCTTCTGGTATCAGATGATACCAGAAAGTCAAAAATCTTTCTAGAAATAGTAAAGTTCACCTTTCTTCACTGAAATGAAGGTTTTTAATACAAGATTGTTCTGAGAAGGATATGGAATGTAGCCTAAAATTTTTTTTAAATAATTTTTAAAATTTTATTATTATTATTTTTTGGCTACTTTGGGTCTTTGTTGCCACATGTGGGATCTTTGTTGTGGCATGTGGGATCTTTTTTAGTTGTGGCATGAGGGCTCTTAGTTGCTGCATGCGGGATCTAGTTCCCTGACCAGGGATGGAACCCAGGCCCCCTGCATCGGGAGCGTAGGGTCTTAACCACTGGACCACCAGGGAAGTCCCAATGAGAGAATTTACATTTATCAGGCTCTCTATGTTGAAGAGTCATTCAGCTGTCACATGGGTCATACTTGTATTAGAGATTCATACAGGTGTTGTACAATGAGAAATCATGGGCTTTGGATTCAAATCCTGGCTGTGCTGTGTGCTAGCTGTGTTTATTTATTTATTTACATCTTTATTGGAGTATAATTGCTTTACAATGGTGTGTTAGTTTCTGCTTTATAACAAAGTGAATCAGCTATACATATACCTATATCCCCATATCTCTCCCCTCTTGCGTCTCCCTCCCTCCCTCCCTCCCACCCTCCCTATCCCACCCCTCTAGGTGGTCACAAAGCACCGAGCTGATCTCCCTGTGGTATGCGGCTGCTTCCCACTAGCTATCTATTTTACATTTGGTAGTATATATAAGTCCATGCCGCTCTCTCACTTCATCCCAGCTGACCCTTCCCCCTCCCGGAGTCCTCAAGTCCATTCTCTAGTAGGTCTGCGTCTTTATTCCCGTCCTGCCCCTAGGTTCTTCATAAACACATGAAAGAATGCTCAACATCATTAATCATTAGAGAAATGCAAATCAAAACTACAGTGAGGTATCACCTCATACCGGATAGAATGGCCATCATCAAAAAATCTACAAACAATAAATGCTGGAGCGGGTGTGGAGAAGAGGGAACCCTCTTGCACTGTTGGTGGGAATGTAAATTGATATAGCCTCTATGGAGAACAGTATGGAGGTTCCTTAAAAAACTAAAAATAGAACTACCATATGACCCAGCAATCCCACTACTGGGCATATACCCTGAGAAAACCATAATTCAAACAGAGACATGTACCACAATGTGCATTGCAGCTCTATTTACAATAGCCAGGACATGGAAGCAACCTAAGTGTCCATCGACAGATGAATGGATAAAGAAGATGTGGCACATATGTACAACGGAATATTACTCAGCCATAAAAGGAAATGAAATTGAGTTATTTGTAGTGAGGTGGATGGACCTAGAGTCTGTCACACAGAGTGAAGTAAGTCAGAAAGAGAAAAACAAATACCGTATGCTAACACATATATATGGAATAAAAAAAAAAAGTTATGTGTTTATTTTTATTTACATATTTATATATATTTAACCTCTCTGATTCAGCTTCCTTGTATGAAATGACTCTATTGAGTTTGAAAATTAAACTTGACTCAGTGCCTTGCACATAGTAGATAGAAAATAAATGTTGACAGCCTTTTTTTTTTTTTCTATCCACAAGACAGGCATATTTCATTTTTTTAGGTTGTGCCACTAATTACTATAAGAAATACTAAAATATCAAATATAGAAGACATTACCAAGATTATAAAATATTGCAGTCATGGCCCCCAGTTCTCAACTCCCTTACTGAGTCTATCACTGAAAGTCCCTTGGGACTTCTGCTCTCCTATTTTATTCTACAAGGCACAACTCACCAACCTCTCAGCAGTTTTTAAGGCTAAAAGGCAATCTGTGTGGAATAACGAGTAGCCAATAGCTAACGATTACTGTCCATTCTTATTCTTCTTATAAGAACATGACTTGCCTTGCTCAGCATCTCTCTGCCCTGTATACATCTCAGTGTGTCTCCCTTCCATTACCAGAACTAGTGATGTGTACCCTTAGGGAGCATTTCCTCACATCCTGTGAAAAAGGGCAAGGTCAACCTGGGATGGGAAATAATACGAGAAACATGCACGTCCACAAAACTTAGGTAAGTATGACCTATACAAGCAGGAAAAACTTAAGGAAACGTTTCTCTCAAACTTCCTGGTGGGGATGAGAAGACCTTTTCCTCTTACCTTCTCTGAACTGCAAATAATAAGAACTTCACGTATAATGCTAAAAGAAAAGAGCTGACATTAAATTTCCAACATATGATCTTTTCCTGTTATTTGAACTGCTAGTTCTGATATTTAATTCTGCCTTCTATAGATTAACAGTTATATTAAGAAGACCACTTGCTGCAATTAGGATTTTGCACATTAACGTTTCACTTACGTGGGGCATTTTATGCATCTATTTAAAAATAAGTATTTAGCAAAAATGCCCTTGTCTATAAAAGACTATATGGAGTCAATATATCATGCAGAGAATTTACCTGAAAATTCTCATTGTTACAAGTGGCTCTTTCTGTTGATGGGAATCTTATATTGCATATAGCATTGGCTCATCATCATGAAAGCATTGTGATAGAGAATTTATGAAAAATCCTCCTGTTGGGTAAATAGGTACCATCATCTTGTACATATACTGGCAACAGTATCCAAAAATGGAAGACCCTGATTATAGACATGTGTCACTTTCTAGAATCAGCAGTACCTACAGTCAAGTGTTCAAAGGGGTCTGTCCTAAGTTCTAGAGCCTTTCAAAAAGGACTTAGTTTTCACAGAAAACTTACCATCTATATAATAAATCTTTCTCCCAGTCTGGTGCCTTTTCTAGCCATTGAGAGGAATCCAGAGCTTTCCATAGATGCCTTGGTAACGTACTGACATGCAAGGAGCCTGGAAGTTCACTTTTTTTTTTTAATATACCTTGTGATTATAGCTCTTAAAGCAAAGTCTCTGTTAGAGCTACCAAACTAAAGGTATACTCCTCCTGAGGTTGTTCCATCCAGTCATGCCTCTACATACGTCTAGAGAGTACCAGACACAAGGTTTTTTTGTAGTCTTTTGTTTTCATGTCAGGGACATATTCTCCTTTCAGATTTACCTTTGATATTCTAAGCCAAGACAAGAGAAGGGTATTCCTTTTTCAGAGTTCTCATTAGTTCCTCAGCCCAGCCTTACTGTAATTGTATATCCTCTTCCTCAGTTGTCCAAGGTTTTCCAGAAATGTTCAAAAGCTCAAGCAGCATTAATTGTCTTCTAGTTTACTCCCCTGAGAGACAAGGCACACTCAACCCAGTTATCCGGATGAGTTGCCACTTCTCTTCTAAGTGAAAGTGCTGCTATCCAAGCATAGTTAAATCAGAATAAGTTAAATTATGTCTCATGAGGAACACTGCTACACTTCTCTCCACAAAATATGTGACTTAAAGATCCACGATCTCGGACTTCCCTGGTGGTCCAGTGGTAGAGACTCCGCACTTTCACTGCAAGGGGCACAGGGTTCGATCCCTGGTTGGGAAAGTTCCACATACTGTGCAGTGTGGCAAAAAAAATAAAAATAAAAGATCCACAATCTCCTATCAAAAGCTTTCAGTCAGTGTGTCTCAAAATTTGGAATCTTTCAGGTTTTAGAAAGGTAATCCATCTGTCATATACTGTGTAACACCCTGAGCAGGGTGTATGGAAGTACTCAGTGATCAAACACAGCATCTTTGCAATAAAACATTTGAATATTCACATCAAATGAAATAAATAAAAACTATAAATAACCTCTCTTTAGTTCAATTCAAATTTTAGCTCCAAACTTACCAAAAAGAAAAGGAAAAAAACTTAATGATTTTCAGAGCGTTTTGGATTTCAAAATTACAGGACTGTGAACTTGTATAAACATGAGTGCTAAGAATATAATAGCCTACGAAGATCCAGATGCTTTTTACTTGAAGAGGTCCTTCTGAGAACAAATAATAATTAACTTTATTAAAATAATTTACAGTGTAATATTAAATTTCATAAAGAATAAGCTGGATCAAATATTTAACACAATACATCTCTTATCTACCAGTAAACAAGTAGTGCAGATCCCTTGAATGAGGGTTAATAAGATTGTTCCTGGCATACGATATTAGCATGACAACCCTAACATTATCTTTCTTGAAAATGGATTGGAATGCTAGTATTTTACTCTGTTAGTGGTTTTCATTCATCATACATGACCATCTCTTTTCCTCTCTTTCAAATGGTTATATTTTGGTTACAGACTTGAAAAATAATGACTATGTTTCTTGTGTGAAAATCAGCTTTTCTATCCCTACTCACTTTGTCCTTCTGCGTGCAGGCTCAGATATATGTCTGAACCTTCTATACCCTTATGCTAACCTTAAAATGAACTGAAATCATATCTTTCTCTAAGGACAAAACAGTTAAGATGACTTAAAGACTAATATACCAAGAATATATTGGAATGAGCGGGAATTCCCTGATGGTCCAGTGGTTAGGACTCCTCACTTTCACTGCCAAGGGCCTGGGTTCAGTCCCTGGTCAGGGAATTAAGATCTCGCAAGCTGCACAGCCAAAAAAAATAAAAACACTGTAGTGTAGTTCTTTAAAGTTATTTAATAACTGTGAATTTTGAAGACTATTTTAATATTACTTTCTAAAAAGATTTGTAATTTTTAAAAACAACATTGCTAGGCTCTGAAAGCCTTCCTAAACTCTTGAAAGAGTTTGGCTTTTGTTTTTCTAAAAACAAAATTAAATCAAAAGATGTCTCTTCTTTTCTTTTGTTTTTGGCTGCATCATACGGCTTTCGGCATCTTAGCTCTCTGCCCGCCTGACTAGGGATGGAACACATGCCCCCTGCAGTGGAAGTGCGGAGTCCTAACCACTGGACCACCAGGGAAGTCCCTAAATCAAAAGATGTCTTAACATTTAAGTAAAAGCCTAGACAAAATTTCATTGAAAAGAAATTTGTATTTTAGCAATGTCTTTTTCAATATTACTCTCTCTATCTGTGTTATCAATATTGGCGTTAGATAAATTGAATAATTAATGAGACAGTATGGTCATTTAAAAATAGCAAGGAATCTCGAGAGGTCTCAATACAAGCTCTAGATCCAGCACTTACTGGCTTAGTGGCTTCAGAAAGGCACATACCTTTTTTGAGCCTAGATTTCCATACCTATAAATTGAGAATAGTACCTATTAGTATTGTTTTGAGAACTAAATGTATGTAAAGCAGTTAGCACAGAGCTTAAATAGTCAATAAATGATACCCCTTTTTAAAATTAACATAGCTTTATAGTTTTCTAATTATAAAAAAGCATATGGCTTCCCTGGTGGCGCAGTGGTTGAGAGTCTGCCTGCTGATGCAGGGGACACGGGTTCATGCCCTGGTCCGGGAAAATCCCACATGCCACGGAGCGGCTGGGCCCGTGAGCCATGGCCACTGAGCCTGCGCGTCCGGAGCCTGTGCTCCGCAACGGGAGAGGCCACAACAGTGAGAGGCCCGCGTACAACAAAAAAAAAAAAAAAAAAAAAAAAAGCATTAAAAAAAAGTTTTCACCTGAACCCTCACTGTTCAGAGGTAACCACTGGTAATATTTTGGTCAATATCCTTCTGAACATCTCTCTGCAGGTACCTACTTACATAGATGCGGATACACAACTTTGTATAAGTAGATTTAAAATAGACTTGAGGGTTTCCCTGG
This sequence comes from Pseudorca crassidens, assembly GCF_039906515.1. Taxonomy (NCBI): domain Eukaryota; kingdom Metazoa; phylum Chordata; class Mammalia; order Artiodactyla; family Delphinidae; genus Pseudorca; species Pseudorca crassidens. Next base: position 51,623,607 of record NC_090304.1, on the reverse strand, counting down.
TGGCGCAGTGGTTGAGAGTCCGCCTGCCGATGCAGGGGACACGGGTTCGGGCCTTGGTCCGGGAAGATCCCACATGCCGTGGAACGCCTGGGCCCGTGAGCCATGGCTGCTGAGCCTGTGCTCCACAACGGGAGAGGCCCATGTACGCAAAAAAAAAAAAAAAAAATAGACTTGAATTTAAGCTTTTTTTTCTCATTCAGTAGTATATCATAGATACCTAATATTTACATTATCTATACTCCCTAACCATCTCAGAAATTTGACATCCTGACCTCCCGTCAAGTGGTTTGTCTTTATGTTTTTCATTTCCAGTACCTCCTAAAATTATGTCATGAATTTAAAATTCCAAGTAAATTAAAAATATGTTTTAAGAATATTTTTATTATTTTTACAGAGGCTCTTCTGTTCTTGAGTTAGGCGAGGCTCTCAGATAATGCTAAAAAGAAATTTGGAGCTCAGAGCAGTAGCAGTAGAATAGCAAAATTTCTGGGTCTCTTATCCAGAGAAACACACTGTTCCCTCTGCTTACAGCCAATGCGTGAGCCTGTTTGTTCTCCTAAAATTAATTTCAGCACTGGTAAGGATCTGAGGTTTCATCTCATCTTCAGATGTCTTGATTTTCAATTGAGAAAGCTGAGGCCCAGAGAGAAAGTTAAGTACATTACCCAGGATGACACAGCTAGATTTCTTTGGGAAGTAAATATTATATATGTACAATGTAAATGTATTTGAGGAGTAAATGTACTTCATTTTTAATGGATACTTTTTTTTTAACATCTTTATTGGAGTATAATTGCTTTACAATGGTGTGTTAGTTTCTGCTTTATAACAAAGTGAATCAGTTATACATATACAAATGTCCCGATATCTCTTCCCTCTTGCGTCTCCCTCCCTCCGACCATCCCTATTCCACCCCTCTAGGTGGTCACAAAGCACCGAGCTGATCTCCCTGTGCTATGTGGCTGCTTCCCACTAGCTATCTGTTTTACGTTTGGTAGTGTATACATGTCCATGCCACTCTCTCACTTTGTCCCAACTTACCCTTCCCCCTCCCCGTATCCTCAAATCCATTCTCTAGTAGGTCTGTGTCTTTATTCCCATCTTGCCCCTAGGTTCTTCATGACCATTTTTTTTTCTTTAGATTCCATATATATGTGTTAGCATACTGTATTTGTTTTTCTCTTTCTGACTTACTTCACTCTGTATGACAGACTCTAGGTCCATCCAACTCACTACAAATAACTCAATTTCGTTTCTTTTTATGGCTGAGTAATATTCCGTTGTATATATGTGCCACATCTTCTTTATCCATTCGTCTGTCGATGGACACTTAGGTTGCTTCCATGTCCTGGCTATTGTACATAGAGTTGCAATGAACATTGTGGTACATGACTCTTTTTGAATTATGGTTTTCTCAGGGTATATGCCCAGTAATGCGATTGCTGGGTCATATGGTAGTTCTATTTTTAGTTTTTTAAGGAACCTCCATACTGTTCTCCATAGTGGCTGTATCAATTTACATTCCCACCAACAGTGCAAGAGGGTTCCCTCTTCTCCACACCCTCTCCAGCATTTATTGTTTGTAGTTTTTTTGATGATGGCCATTCTGACCAGTGTGAGATGATATCTCATTGTAGTTTTGATTTGCATTTCTCTAATGATTAATGATGTTAAGCATTCTTTCATGTGTTTGTTGGCAATCTGTATATCTTCTTTGAAGAGATGTGTATTTAGGTCTTCTGCCCATTTTTGGATTGGGTTGTTTTTTTTTTTTTGATATTGAGCTGCATGAGCTGCTTGTAAATTTTGGAGATTAATCCTTTGTCAATTGCTTCATTTGCAAATATTTTCTCCTATTCTGAGGGTTGTCTTTTCATATTGTTTATGGTTTACTTTGCTCTGCAAAAGCTGTGAAGTTTCATTAGGTCCCATTTGTTTATTTTTGTTTTTATTTCCATTTCTCTAGGAGGTGGGTCAAAAAGGATCTTTCTGTGATTTATGTCATAGAGTGTTCTGCCTGTGTTTTCCTCTAAGAGTTTGATAGTGTCTGGCCTTATATTTAGGTCTTTAATCCATTTTGAGTTTATTTTTGTGTATGGTGTTAGGGAGTGTTCTAATTTCATTCTTTTACATGTAGCTGTCCAGTTTTCCCAGCACCACTTATTGAAGAGGCTGTCTTTTCTCCACTGTATATTTTTGCCACCTTTATCAAAGATAAGGTGACCATATGTGTGTGGGTTTATCTCTGGGCTTTCTATCCTGTTCCATTGATCTATCTTTCTGTTTTTGTGCCAGTACCATACTGTCTTGATTACTATAGCTTTGTAGTATAGTCCAAAGTCCGGGAGCCTGATTCCTCCATCTCCATTTTTCTTTCTCAAGAATGCTTTGGCTATTCGGGGTCTTTTGTGTTTCCATCCGAATTGTGGAATTTTTTGTTCTAGTTCTGTGAAAAATGCCAGTGGTAGTTTGATAGGGATTGCACTGAATCTGTAGATTGCTTTGGGTAATATAGTCATTTTCACAGTGTTGATTCTTCCAATCCAAGAACATGGTATATCTCTCCATCTATTTGTATCATCTTTAATTTCTTTCATCAGTGTCTTATAAGTTTCTGCATACAGGTCTTTTGTCTCCTTAAGTAGGTGTATTCCTAGATATTTTATTCTTTTTGTTGCAGTGGTAAATGGGAGTGTTTTCTTAATTTCACTTTCAGATTTTTCATCATTAGTGTATAGGAATGCAAGAGATTTCTGTGCATTAATTTTGTATCCTGCTACTTTACCAAATTCATTGATTAGCTCTAGAAGTTTTCTGGTAGCAACTTTAGGATTGTCTATGTATAGTATCATGTCATCTGCAAACAGTGACAGCTTTACTTCTTCTTTTCTGATTTGTATTCCTTTTATTTCTTTTTCTTCTGTGATTGCTGTGGCTAAAACTTTCAAAACTATGTTGAATAATAGTGGTGAGAGTGGCAACCTTGTCTTCTTCCTGATCTTAGAGGAAATGGTTTCAGTTTTTCACCATTGAGGACAATGTTGGCTGTGGGTTTGTCATATATGGCCTTTATTGTGTTGAGGAAAGTTCCCTCTATGCCTAGTTTCTGGAGGGTTTTTATCATAAATGGGTGTTGAATTTTGTCGAAAGCTTTCTCTGCATCTTTTGAGATGATCATATGGTTTTTCTCCTTTAATTTGTTAATATGGTGTATCACATTGATTTGCATATATTGAAGAATCCTTGCATTCCTGGGATAAACTCCACTTGATCATGGTGTATGATCCTTTTAATGTGCTGTTGGATTCTGTTTGCTAGTAGTTTGATGAGGATTTTTGCATCTATGTTCATCAGTGATATTGGCCTGTAGTTTTCTTTCTTTGTGACATCTTTGTCTGGTTTTGGTATTAGGGTGATGGTGGCCTCATAGAATGAGTTTGGGAGTGTTCCTCCCTCTGCTATATTTTGGAAGAGTTTGAGAATGATAGCTGTTAGCTCTTCTGTAAATGTTTGATAGAATTCGCCTGTGAAGCCATCTGGCCCTGGGCTTTTGTTTGTTGGAAGTTTTTTTCGTTTTGTTTTGTTTTGCGGTACGTGAGCTTCTCACTGTTGTGGCCTCTCCTGTTGCTGAGCACAGGCTCCGGACGCGCAGGCTCAGCAGCCATGGCTCACAAGTCCAGCCACTCCGCGGCCTGTGGGATCTTCCCGGACCAGGGCACGAACCCGTGTCCCCTGCATCAGCAGGCGGACTCTCAACCACTGCGCCACCAGGGAAGCCCTGTTTGTTGGAAGATTTTTAATCACAGTTTCAATTTCAGTGCTTGTGATTGGTCTGCTCATATTTTCTATTTCTTCCCGGTTCAGTCTTGGAAGGTTGTGCATTTCTAAGAATTTGTTCATTTCTTCCAGGTTGTCCATTTTATTGGCATATAGTTGCTTGTAGTAATCTCTCATGATCCTTTGTATTTCTGCAGTGTCAGTTGGTACTTCTCCTTTTTCATTTCTAATTGTATTGATTTCAGTCTTCTCCCTTTATTTCTTGATAACTGTGGCTAATGGTTTATCAATTTTGTTTATCTTCTCAAAGAACCAGCTTTTAGTTTTATTGATCTTTGCTATCGTTTCCTTCATTTATTTTTTATTTATTTCTGATCTGATCTTTATGATTTCTTTCCTTCTGCTAACCTTGAGGTTTTTTTGTTCTTCTTTCTCTAATTGTTTTAGGTGTAAGGTGAGGTTGTTTATTTGAGATGTTTCTTGTTTCTTAAGGTAGGATTGTATTGCTATAAACTTCCCTCTTAGAACTGCTTTGCTGCATCCCATAGGTTTTGGGTTGTCGTGTTTTCATTGTCATTTGTTTCTAGGTATTTTGATTTCCTCTTTGATTTCTTCAGTGATCTCTTGGTTATTAAGTAGTGTATTGTTTAGCCTCCATGTGTTTGTATTTTTTACAGATTTTTTTCCTATAATTGTTATCTAGTCTCATAGCGTTGCAGTCAGAAAAGATACTTGATACGATTTCAGTTTTCTTAAATTTACCAAGACTTGATTTGTGACCAAAGATATGATCTATCCTGGAGAATGTTCCATGAGCACTTGAGAAGGATGGGTATTGTGTTGTTTTTGGATGGAATGTCCTATAAATATCAATTAAGTCCATCTTGTTTAATGTATCATTTAAAGCTTGTGTTTCGTTATTTATTTTCATTTTGGATGATCTGTCCATTGGTGAAAGTGGGGTGTTAAAGTCCCCTACTATGATTGTGTTACTGTCAATTTCCCCTTTTATGGCTGTTAGTATTTGCCTTATGTATTGAGGTGCTCCTATGTTGGGTGCATAAATATTTACAATTGTTATATCTTCTTCTTGGATTGATCCCTTGATCATTATGTAATGTCCTTGTCTCTTGTAATAGTCTTTGTTTTAAAGTCTATTTTGTCTGATATGAGAATTGCTACTCCAGCTTTCTTTTGATTTCCATTTGCATGGAATATCTTTTTCCATCTTCTCACTTTCAGTGTGTATGTGTCCCTAGGTCTGAAGTGGAACTCTTGTAGACAGCATATATACAGGTCTTGTTTTTGTATCCATTCAGCCAGTCTATTTCTTTTGGTTGGAGCATTTAATCCATTTACATTTAAGGTAGTTATCAATATGTATGTTCCTATTACCATTTTCTTAATTGTTTTGTGTTTGTTATTGTAGGTCTTTTCCTTCTTTTGTGTTTCCTGCCTAGAGAAGTTCCTTTAGCATTTGTTGTAAAGCTGGTTTGGTGGTGCTGAATTCTCTTAGCTTTTGCTTGTCTGTAAAGGTTTTAATTTTTCTGTCAAATCTGAATGAGATCCTTGCTGGGTAGAGTAATCTTGGTTGTAGGTTTTTCTCCTTCATCACTTTCAATATGTCCTGCCACTCCCTTCTGGCTTGCAGAGTTTCTGCTGAAAGATCAGCCGTTAACCTTATGGGGATTCCCTTGTGTGTTATTTGTTGTTTTTCCCTTGCTGCTTTTAATATTTTTTTCTTTGTATGTAATTTTTGATAGTTTGATTAATATGTGTCTTGGCGTATTTCTCCTTGGATTTATCCTGTATGGGACACTCTGTGCTTCCTGGACTTGATTAACTATTTCCTTTCCCATATTAGGGAAGTTTTCAACTATAATCTCTTCAAATATTTTCTCAGTCCCTTTCTTTTTCTCTTCTTCTTCTGGGATGCCTATAATTCGAATGTTGGTGGTTTAATGTTGTCCCAGAGGTCTCTGAGACTGTCCTCAATTCTTTTCATTCATTTTTCTTTATTCTGCTCTGCAGTAGTTATTTCCACTATTTTATCTTCCAGGTCACTTATCCATTCTTCTGCCTCAGTTATTCTGCTATTGATCCCTTCTAGAGAATTTTAATTTCATTTATTGTGTTGTTCATCACTGTTTGTTTGCTCTTTAGTTCTTCTAGGTCCTTGTTAAATGTTTCTTGTATATTTTCTATTCTATTTCCAAGATTTTGGATCATCTTTACTATCATTATTCTGAATTCTTTTTCAGGTAGACCTCCTATTTCCTCTTCATTTGTTAGGTCTGGTGGGTGTTTACCTTGCTCCTTCATCTGCTGTGTGTTTCTCTGTCTTCTCATTTTGCTTATCTTACTGTTTCTGGGGTCTGCTTTTCGCAGGATGCAAGTTCGTAGTTTCCGTTGTTTTTGGTGTCTGTCCCCAGTGGCTAAGGTTGGTTCAGTGGGTTGTGTAGGCTTCCTGGTGGAGGGGACTAGTGCCTGTGTTCTGGTGGATGAGGCTGGATCTTGTCTTTCTGGTGGGCAGGTCCACATCTGGTAGTGTGTTTTGGGGTGTCTGTGGCCTTATTATAATTTTAGGTAGCCTCTCTGATGGGGCTGTGTTCCTGTCTTCCTAGTTGTTTGGCGTAGGGTGTCCAGCACTGCAGCTTGCTGGTTGTTGAGTGGAGCTGGGTCTTGGCGTTGAGATGGAGATCTCTGGGAGATTTCCGCTGTTTGATATTACGTGGAGCTGGGAGGTCTCTTGTGGACCAGTGTCCTGAACTTGGCTCTCCCACCTCAGAGGCAGAGCCCTGACGCCTGGCTGGAGCACCAAGAGCCTTTCATCCACACGGCTGTACAAGGAGGAGCTCCTTGATGAGATGCAAAAACCACAGGCCAGCTGTGAACTCAAGAGTCTGCTTCCCAGTTCACCTGGCGGAAGCTGTGGGCTTTCCCTCCACAGAGTGCGCAGGCCCAGTGACTCCCTAATGGCTGCTTTTTTTTTTTTAATTAATTAATTAATTTATTTATGGCTGTGTTGGGTCTTCATTTCTGTGCGTGGGCTTTCTCTAGTTGTGGCAAGCGGGGGCCACTCTTCATCACAGTGCGCAGGCCTCTCACTATCGCGGCCTCTGTTGTAGAGCACAAGCTCCAGACGCACAGGCTCAGGAATTGTGGCTCATGGGCCCAGTTGCTCCTCAGCATGTGGGATCTTCCCAGACCAGGGCTCGAACCCATGTCCCCTGCATTGGCAGGCAGATTCTGAACCACTGCGCCACCAGGGAAGCCCTAATGGCTGCTTTTTAAAGAACAAATAAATTTCATAAAATAAAATTTATAAAAATTCCTTAATTGGGAAATTCAAAAAAAATTCCTTCCTTAGTCATCCATTTTGAGTGGATTTTGTAGTGAGAATTTAAACATGAAGAAAGAGACCTTTTATTTTACTAGTGGGAGAGGGATCTCAATCCTCAAGTGGGCTTTGAGAACCTGTATTAAAATGCATGGTACTCAATAAATGAGTCCCCTTTCTCCTCTGTTCATTCTGTTCTTCCCTACATAAAATACTTTCCTTCATCCATTAGAAGCTGATTCTAATTCAGTATGTTTATTCTCTTGTCCCTCTGAAGGCACCATTCTAATAATCTGGTGACCTGCCCCTCACTTTAGGTTATATGTTTACCAGCCTTTACTGAGGGCATTCTGTGTACTATTAGGCATGGTGCTAGATGCCAGGAAATGTATCCTTTCGAGGCCTCAGATTGCCTAAAGACAAATGGGAAACATACATGCAGCAGTCACAGTATAATTTGATGTTGGCCTGACAGTAGCCACTCAGTAGATGTCTAACAAATTAATAAATTAATATAATGGAGATATGTCTAAAGTGAAGGAGCCACTGAGTCTATCTGGGAAAGTCAGGGAAGATTTCACAGAGAACAAGGACTTGAACTGAGATTTGAAGAATAACTAGGAATTTATCTGTGGACAAAAAAATATAGGGGAGTTATTCCAGCCAGAGGGAACAGTACTCAAAATCATAGGCTTGTGTTCGGATTGACATTTATTTTCCAGGAAAAGACCTATCTGCTTCTGAAATTTTTTATTAAAGTTTGTATGATTTTTGAAATCTGATGTTTCCAAATTTTCAAGAATCACATTTAGTTGACCTAACTTATCAAATAACCCCAACTGACAGACTAATAAAAAACTACCTAATCTACATTTAAAAGTCGATAGGAAATTCCTTTTATAGCATTTCTCTTCAGTTTGTAATTTATTTGAATTATTTTTGTTCTACTATTACTCTGGGAATTGTTATGTTATAATATATGCCTCTTTTAAAATAATCAAGTTAAATAAGTGCACTTTTCCAGAGCTAGGCTACAGTGCTGTTTGATATTTAATTGTAAAAGTCTCATGTTCTGCTTCAGGAAAATAACAATGTTCTTTAAATTATTGTGCTTAATAGCCTATATGTTACTATTCCTTTATGTATTTTAACTATACTTTTAAGAGGTAAAGGAAAAGTGTTAAAAGTATGAACCAATGATTAAATTAGCCAGCATTTTAAAAAGAAGCAGTCACTAGCATTCCTTTGCTGGAATCAACCACTACTGATACCACCATTTTAAAAGGTAATGATCTTTACTAGATTCAGATTTATATTCATCTTTGATCTCCGGAGTGGCATTAGAACATTTCTCTATGTATTGTTTAGTACCCTGGGCTGTGTTTGCCTTGTATGGAATTCTCATTTGTCTAGAACTGTATTATAGGTAGCCATGTTTTTCCATGGCTTGATTTCAGAATTCATGAAAAAGATCAGTTTACTTGAATTTTAGTTATGTGTTATTATTCCCTACCCAGAGGGTCCCAAAGTCACGTCTCCCAATCAGTGGTAATTGTGATCTGTTCTGATCATTGGGCACTCCTGAGTAATAGTAAACCCATAGGGAATGAGAAAAAAGCCCTATCTTTTTTTCTCCAGCTTTTAAGTACAGATAATACTCAGTAAAAAGGTACAGATTCTGTATGGGCATGTTGGCCATGCAGCCAACACACATTTTTAGACCCATTTACCAGTTCCTAAAATGTACCTCAGTAATAAAAATTAAATATCTCTATCAGTTGCCTCCTTTCTCATCTACTCTGTGCTCTATAAGTTCATTCTCCTTGAGATCCTTTCATTATATCTTCCGTCTTGTTTTTGCTTCATTATTTGGGCTATCAAGAACCTGGGAATTATTTGGACTTTTTTATTAACAGTAATGACAAAATTTTTTGTTTCAAGTTATTTTCTGTTGGGTCTTTAACATTAGCAGTTACCATCTATTGGATGCTTATGTATATACCATAAGAGAATGTTTAAAATATGACCTCGTTTTGCCCTAAATAACACCTATGAGATAGGTGGCATTTTCACCAATTTTTGGCTGTAACTAAGACACAGATTAACTAACAGCCCAAGATCATGAAGCTAATAAATGGCATAGAGAGGATTAAAACTGGGTTTATCTGGCTTAAAAACCTGTACCTGGGCTCTTCAGAGTATACCTTTCTACCATACATCCTATAGATTACATTTGCGTCTTCATCTAGGGTTTAACTTTTAAACCCTGGCTTCTGGGGACAGATAATGTAAATGCCTAGATCCTTTTTCAAAATAAATATAATAAGAGAGCTGGTTCCCTAATAGCCCAAAGAATGAATCGGTATAAAATGTAAATGTAAAGTTGGTTAGATTTGAATATGTTTCAATTCATTTATCATTATATAATCTAGCTTTAGCTGAAATGTCTGCATAGAGTAAAAGTTTTTCAACCTTGCCTAAGTCCCCCCAACAAAAATATTAAATTTTTAATCCAATTTATCAAATCCTGTTTACCAATTTTGAGCTATATGTGACCTTGCAAAAGTCAGTTTGGGTTTTTTTACTTTCTTTTTTAATATTTATTTACTTTTGGCTGCGTTGCGCATGCAGGGCATGCGGAATCGTTCCTTGCAGCACACAGGCTTCGTTGCTCTGCAGCATGTGGGATCCTAGTTCCCCGACCAGGGATTGAACCCGCATCCCCTGCATTGGAAGACGGATTCTTAACCACTGGACCACCAGGGAAGTCCCACAAAAGTCAGTTTTTAAAGATTTTCCACTCTAAAATTTTGCTTTTTGTATTAAAATCATCTTTGGATAATTCATATTTTAAAACATTATTTTCTTTCCTAGTTATTTTACTAAAGATTTTTTTCATGGGTTCTTAAGAGTTTAGAGAAAGTTAAAATAGTTTAGTGGTTAAGAGCTCTAATTCTGGAATCGGAAGTTGTAACAATTGAATATCTGGCGCACACTGGAAATTTTATTTAACATCTCTGAGCCTTGATTTCCTTTTCTATAAAATGGCTGTGTGACCTATCTCATAAGATTGTTATAAAAGTTATGTGAAGCACTTTCCACAGTACCTTGCATAATTGTGGTTAACTGTTACTCTTGTTTAGTTTGATTTTTCAGTTTGTTCTTTGTGAAATATGGTTATAGCGTTTTAGGGCAAGAAGAAACCCTTAGTAATCATTTGATCTAGCACCCCTATCTTTGAGATGACATTAAGGCCCAGAAGAACGACAAAAGCTAGCTTGAGGTTTGGTGGTAAGTATAACTAAATTAAACCCAATATTTTTGAGGATGGATAGGTTGTGTCGCTGTTATTGTATTGTTTTATTTTTCTCTTTTCACTTCTATGCAATGATTCTTTAATCCCATTGAAACTGTTGAGTTGTTTCCATTTTGTCTGTGCAACTATTTTAGTGTCATAGTAGGTTGGCATAAATACTTTTTCTTCTTTGCTTAGCTTAGCTAGCTTGCTTTATACCCAAAATGGATCATGCTACAGTTAGAGATGAAGCTTTAATGTTCAGCAATGTAAGACAAAAATCTGTGATCATTTATGGTTTTCATACCGTCCTCTTTGTCTTCTGCTAATCTTCTGTGACATGAGACATTGCTTCCCACAGTAGTGGAGCATGCCTCCTGTTTTGAGTGCTGGTAAAGTGAAGGCCCTCTGGTCTACCTACAAAATGGTAGTGATTTCAGTAAGGATAACAGTACTTTTCTCTCTGTTTTCTCTTGTGTTGTAGAGCCGACAGTTAGAATCAGAAACTGGGACCACAGAGGAGCACAGTTTAAACAAAGAGGCTCGGAAATGGGCCACACGTGTGGCACGGGAGCACAAAAATATTGTTCACCAACAACGGGTAAGTGTGATAGAGAATCTTAGGTTATGTCTGGCATTAAGCCAAATGTCAAACCAGTTTAAGGAGTTGAATTTTATTGATGCGGAAAATACCCAATAGATGTTTTTTCTATAATTTCTCAGCACTCAGAAGTATGTTCTCAGCTATGTTCTAAACTTGAAAATTCCTTAAGCCCTCTAGCAGCAACACAGTAATTTATCTGTTTGCCATAGAATTGCTTAAGGAAGACTAGTGATAGTGTATTATAATCTTTTGGGCAGTGGAAGAGATGTGCATATGTTGAATTAGGCTTTTCATCTCCAAGACAGACTTTCTGAAGATGCAGTTGTAGATTCCATGAAAATGTATCTTCAGGACTACACTTTAGGGACTTCCCTGGTGGTCCAGTGGTAAAGAATCCTCCTTAACAATGCAGGGGACGCGGGTTCAATCCCTGGTCAGGGAACTAAGATCCCACATTCCGCGGGACAACTAAGTCCACGCACCACAACTACTGAGCTTGCACGCCTCAACTAGAGAGCCTGCATGCCGCAAGCTACAGAACCCATGCGCTCTGGTACCTGCACGCCACAACTACAGAGCCCTTGTGCCCTGGAGCCTATGCACCACAACTAGAGAAGAGAAAACCCACACGCCACAACTAGAGAGAAGCCTGCATGCCACAATGAAAGATCCTGCATGCCTCAACGAAGATCCCACGTGCCGCAACTAAGACCCAACGCAGCCAAAAATAAATAAATAATAAATAAATCTTTTAAAAAGATGAAACTTTAAGTACAAAGAAATTATTTTAGATATAGTAAATTTTTTTCTATTTTCCATTTTATTTATAACTTTATTTTTCTTTTTCTTTACCTGCATATCCAGCTTCTTAAGAGAATTGTCTGTGTTTAGTATCTCTATTTCCTAACCTCCCGCTTATTTTTTAGCCCATTACATTTGAGCTTTCCCTTCTTCCCCTTTCCCTGCACCAATTCATAGAGACTGCACATGCCAAAATTACCAGTGATGTCTGTTACTAAATCCAAAATGGCCACTTTAATTTCTTATCTTACTCAACCCGTTGGCAGTTGTATCACAATTGACAGTTCCCTTTGTCTTGAAATATTCTCTTCTCTAGTCATCCATGACTTAAACACTGTCATGGTTTTCCTTTTCCTCTCTAACATTCCTAGATTCTTTTAAAGGTTCTTCTTTCTTCATCTTACATTTACATTTTAAATTCCTTACGCTTCCATACTAGGCTATCTTCTTTTCTTATTCTTTATTCTCATTATAGGCAGTCTTTACTACTGCCGTGGTTTCATTTACCAACAGATAATAAATTACCATCTCCAACAATGGGCCTTTCTTCTGTGTATAAATATATCCTCTAGCCTGCTTTGACATCTTCTTTTCACTGTCACATCTTTTCTCAGGCATCTCGAATTCAGTGTTCCACTTATCTAATGCTGCATAACAAGCCACATCAAATTTAATGCCACAAAAAGAGAATCTTTTAAATTGTTTCTTACTACTCTGGGGGTTGGATGGGCTCAGCTTGGCAGTTCTCATTTAGTGGGTGGGGGTGGGGGTCTGTCATGTAATTACAATCAGATAGTGGCTGGTGCTAGAGTTATCTCACAGGCTTCCCCACTGAAATATCTGGTGTTTGGACCAGGAAGACTTGAACAGCTGGGAACTGGAATAATTAGAGCACCTCATGCATCTCTGTCTCTTTGTGGTCTCTCCATACAGTTTCTCCAACATAGTGGCTTCAGATTAGCTGTACTTCTTACATGGTAGCTGGTAGCACAGGGCTGCAAAGGTGTGAGCCCCAAGAGTGAGCCAAGTAGGAGCTATACCATCTTTTCTGATCTAGCCTCAGAAGTAACAAGATTTTAATTTATGTCATGTTTTTATTAATTGAGGCAGTCACAAAGCCCTGTCCAGATTCAAGGAGAGAAGTCATAAAATATCAATATTTCTTGGTGGGGAAATTGCAAGGTTCTAGAAGAACATGTGGAATGGGAAATATTGTAGTAGCTATTTTTTGAAAAACACAATCTGCCACAGCCTAACTTCTGGCCGTAACAGTTCACATGCCTCTTGCATGCAAAATATAACTCTCCTCTTCACCCAAAATACCCCAAAGCTCAGCATCAGACTCCAGCTTGAAATCTAGAATCTCGTCACCTAAATCAGATTCAAGGACAGATAAGCTTTGGGGTACAGTTCCTCTAATACAGTTTATCTCAATCAAAAAATTTGTGAACTAGAAAGACAAGTTATCTGTCTACCACACATCTAATAAACAGTGATGAGATTAATTACTGCAGCTTTATACTTCAAAATGTGAAGCACACAAAGAGGTTTTTTCCACTAGAATGTCTGACTCTATTTGAAAGTAAATGTTCAGATGTTAAAAATAAATCTGTTTCCCCCCTCTGTTATCAAGGCATGTTGAGTCTTTCTTCTAGGAGGTAGACACAGACAGATTTCAATGACTTTTCTAGTTCTTTATAGTGTGACCTCTGATGGGCTTTAATCTAGTAAGGTATAGTTTAAGCAATAAAATGAAAGAGAAAAATATTTGAAAAAAATTGTAGCTGAAAATTGTCCAAACTTAATAAAAACTGTAAACCCACAAGTCCAAGGAGTTCAACAAACCCGAGGTAGGTAAAACACAAAGAAGCATATATTCAGTTTGTTAAAAAGCAGTAATACTCAATGGTGAGAGACTGAAAGCTTTTCCTCTAAGATCAGGAATAAGACAAGGATGCGCCCTTTCACTACTTCTATTCAATATAGCACTAGAAGTTATAGCCACAGCAATTAGGCAAGAAAAAGAAATAAAAGGCATCCAAATTGGAAAGGAAGAAGTAAAATTATCTCTGTTCACCAATGACAGGATCATTTATTTATTTATTTAGGCTGCTCTGGGTCTTCATTGCAGCATGCACTCTTCTCTAGTTGTGGTGCATGGGGTTTTCTAGTTGCGGCATGCGGGCTTAGTTGCAGTATGTGGGATCTTAGTTCCCCAACCAGAGATCAAACCTGGGCCCCCTGCATTGGGAGTATGGAGTCTTAACCACTGGACCACCAGAGAAGTCCTAACATGATCTTATATGTAGAAAATCCTAAAGATTTCACACACATACACACACACACACACACACACACACACACACACACACCTGTTAGAACTAATAAACTCAGCAAAGTTGCAGGAAACAAAATGAACTCACAGAAGTCAGTTGCATTTCTACACCATATAATATACATTATACAATGAATAATTAGAAAAGGAGATTAACACAACATTGCAAATCAACTATATTTCAGTAAGATAAATTTAAAAACAAAAACATAAGAAAGAAAAGGAAATTAAGAAAACAGTTCCATTTACACTTCCGTCAAAAAGAAGAAAATACTTAGGAATAAACTTAACCAAAGAGGCAAAATACTTCTACACTAAAAAGTATAAAACACTGATGAAAGGAATTTAAAAAGACATAGATAAGTGGAAAGACATCCTCCTTTCACAGAATGGAAGATAGTGTTAAGATGACTTACCACCCCAAATGATCTACAGATTCAATGCAATCCCTATGAAAATCTTAACAGTATTTATTGCAGAAATAGAAAAACCTACCATAAAATTCATATGGAATCTCAAGGGACTCCAAGTACCCAAAACAGTCTTGAAAAAATAATGATGTTGGAGGACTCATACTTCCAAACTTCAAAACTTATTACAAAACTGCAGTATTCAAGACATTGTAGTACTAGCATAAGAACATAGAGACCAGTGGAATAGAAGTCTCAATATTTTTAAAATACCATTTATCTCCAAGTTAGTCCATATATAGAATGAAATCCAAGTGAAACACCCAGCAGGGTTTTTTTGTAGAAATTGACAAAATGCTTCTAAAACATACATGGAAATGCAAATGATCTGGTATAGCCAAAGCAATTTTGAAAAATAGGGATAAAGTTAGAGGGCTTACTCTACTTCATTTCAAGACACAAAACTGCAGTAATCAAGATGTTACTGTATTGGTGTAAGAACAGGCTTATAGATAAATGGAACAAAGTGAAGAGTCTAGAAATAGGCACACACATATATGGTCAACTGATTTTTAACAAAGATGTAACAAACTTGTAAAAATGCTAAATAAAATGTAATAAAAATAAATCCAACTGTGTTTTAAGCACATGACTAGGGTACAAGGACGATTCAACATTAGAAAATATATCAGTATAATAAAATGCGTTTATAGAATAAAGATGAAAAATTATATAATTATTGTCATAGTTGCCAATAAAGCACATAATAAAATGCTGTATGCCTTAGTGATTAAAAAGTAAAACGAAATTCCCAGCCAGCTGGATTAAGACTATTTCACTCTGACAGGGATAGCTTCCTGAAACTTAGAGCAAACATTATATCTGATGGTTGTATTAGTTTTCTATAGCTGCCATAACAAATTACCACAAACTTAGTGGCTTAAAACAATAGAAGTTTATTGTCTCACACTTCTATACATTAGAAGTCTGGGTGGGCTTCACTGGTTTTTCTGCTCTAGCTCTAACAAGACCGAAATCAAGGTGTCCACTGGGCTGGCGTCTGGGGGAGAATCCACTTCCAAGCTCATTCAGGTTGTTGTCAGAATCTAGTTCCTTATAACTGTAGGGCTGATAACAGTTCTTTAAACTGTAACAGCTAGGGGCTACTCTTAGCTCCTAGAGGGCACTCTCTCTGGTCCTTGCACATGGGCTCCTACATCAGAGTCAGCAGCAGTGCATTGCATCCTTCTCATGCTTGGAATCTCTCTGACTTCTCTTTTGGCCTGTCTCTCATCTCACTCCAGCCAGAGAAAGTTCTCTGCCTGTGAGGAGTCATGTGATGAGATTGGACTTGCTCAGATAATCCAGACGTTAATCTGTGTTAAGGTCTATAACTCTAATATATCAGTAAATTATGTCTTACATATACACATTTCCAGGGATTAGAGTGTGGACATCTTTGGAGACCATTCTACCTACCACAATGATAAAACAAGAAAACAGTACCTGTGATCACCACTTAATCAATGCTCTTAATGAAAGAAAGATAAGGTGTTTAAATATTTGGAAGAGGTACATCTGTCATTACTTATAGATGAGGTGATTGTGTACCCCCCCACAAATATAAGAGACCCAGCTGTCAAACTATCAGACATAGTTAAGAGTTCAGTAAAGTCAATAGAAACAAGACTACATACAAAAATCATTAGTTTTCATATTAGCTAGAAATAATAATCAATTGCAAAATGCAGTTGGAAAAAAATTATTCACCA
Source organism: Pseudorca crassidens (assembly GCF_039906515.1). NCBI lineage: Eukaryota > Metazoa > Chordata > Mammalia > Artiodactyla > Delphinidae > Pseudorca > Pseudorca crassidens. The sequence goes on along the minus strand of NC_090304.1, from coordinate 51,607,273 downwards.
CAGCAATAAAATACTGATAAATCAACCAGTGTCATGACCTGTAAGAAGAAAGACTTTTTTTTTTATCAAAGAAGACATGGGTAATTAGAGAGATTCAAATATTGTAGATTTTTTTTTAACTTTTAAATTCTTTTTTTTATTGATGTATAGTTGATTTATAATATTATGTGTTTCAGATGTACAACATACTGATCCACAATTTTTAAAGATTATACTCCATTTGTTATATTATAAAATATTGGATGTATTCCCTGTGCTGTACAGTACACCCCTGTAGCTTTTTGACTTTATGCATGTCTGTACCTCTTAATCCCGTACCCCTGTTTTGCCCCTGCCCCCTTCTCTCTCCCCGCTGGTAACCACTAGTTTGTTCTTTATATCTGTGAGTCTGTTTCTTTTTTGTTATTTTCATTAGTTTGTTTTATATTTTAGATTCCACATATAAGTGATAACATACAGTATTTGTCTTTCTCTGTCTGACTTTTTTTATGTGGTTTTTAAATTAAATTTATTTGTAATTTCAGTGAAATCCCAATGAAACTTAGAAAATATTTTTAGAGAAACTTCACAGTCTGATCCTAAAATGTATCTGAATGTATCTGAATTCTTGTACAAGAATAGCCAGTAACAACAATAATGAGACATTTGTGCCTTAACACATACTGAAAGATGCAGTAATGATTATAGTAATTAAAACTGTAGTATCATACAAGAGTTAACAAATATATCAAAAAAAATGATCTGTGTATGTATGGACCTTTAGCTGTTGATTCAAACAAACCACCCTAAAAAGTCAGTTTCAGGCAGACAGGGAATTTTAATGGTGAACAGCATATTTTTTACATATATATATATATATATATATATATATATTTATTTATTTATTTATTTATTTATTTATTTATTTATTTATTTATTTATTTATGGCTGCGTTGGGTGTTCATTGCTGCCTGTGGGCTTTATCTAGTTGTGGCGAGCAGGGGCTACTCTTCATTGTGGTACACGGGCTTCTCATTGCAGTGGCTTCTCTTGTTGTGGAGCACGGGCTTCACTAGTTGCGGCACGTGGGTTCAGTAGTTTTGGCTCACAAGCTGTAGAACCCAGGCTCAGTAGTTGTGGCGCATGGGCTTAGTTGCTCCTTGGCATGTGGGATCTTCCTGGACCAGGGCTCGAACCTGTGTCCCTGCATTGGCAGGCGGGTTCTTAACCACTGCACCACCAGGGAAGCCCTGAACAGCATATTAAGGCTACCAAGGAATTATTGTTAGGTTTGATAACAGTATTGTGGTTGTATTTTTTTTAAGTTCATGTTTTTAGAGACTTTCACTAAAACATATAGGAATGAAATGACAAGATGTCTGGAATTTGCTTTAAAATGCTTTAGCACAAGAAAAATAAAGGATAGTAGGTAAAGCAAATGTGGAAAAGTCTCGTTAACTGTTGAATCTTAGTGATCAATATATAGGAGTTCATCATACTAGTCTCTTTACTTTTGAGTATATTTGAAATATTTCATAATAAAAAGCATGTTGGACTTCCCTGGTGGTGCAGTGGTTAAGAATCCGCCTGCCAGTGCAGAGAACACGGTCCCGGTCCCTGAACATGAACATGAGCCCTGGTCCCAGAATATCCCACATGCCGTGGAGCAACTAAGCCCATTCTCCACAACTACTGAGCCCATGTGCTGAAACTACTGAAGCCTGTGCGCCTAGAGCCCGTGCTTCACAGCAAAAGAAGCCACAGCAATGAGAAGCCCGTGCACCACAAGGAAGAGTAGCCCCCACTTGCCACAACTAGAGGAAGCCTGCGCACAGCAGCGAAGACCCAATGCAGCCAAAAATAAATAAATAAATAAATATTAAATTACTTTTAAAAAAATTTATAAAAAATAAGTAAATCAAAAACATGTTAATGGTATTTCAACTCTTTGGGGAAAGGATTTATTCGGTAAATCGCATTAAAGCAATTGTCTGTGTATTGGGGAAAAAATATGCAGTTAGATTTCTCCCTTCTGCCATATACAAGGTAAATTTCAAAAGAATTAAAGAGCTAAATGCTAGACACAAGACTACTAAAAACTAAAAAACATATAGAATATTTTTGGCATATTACCAGTGGCTTCTTAAGTAAGAAGCAAAACCCAGAACCCATAAAGTAAGATGCTTGATAAATATGACTACATAAAAAATTTCTGTAAAACAAAAGAACTTTTAAAAGTTAAGAGAAAGGGGGCTTCCCTGGTGGCGCAGTGGTTGGAGTCCGCCTGCCAGTGCAGGGGACGTGGGTTCGTGCTGCGGTCCGGGAAGATCCCACATGCCGCAGAGCAGCTGGGTCCGTGGGCCATGGCCGCTGGGCCTGCGCATCTGGAGCCTGTGCTCTGCAGTGGGAGAGGCCACAACGGTGAGAGGCCCACGTACCGCAAAAAAAAAAAAAAAAAGTTAAGAGAAAGGGAATAGAATGGGAGGAAATATTTGTGACATAAATAACAGAAAAAGGACTAATATCTGGAAGGAAATATATTTAAGTAATAAGAAAAAGACAAAAAAGTAGAAAAATGGTTAGAGGATATGAACTGCCTATTTATAAAAGTAGAAATAGAGATGACCAGCAACATATGAAATGATATTCTATTACAGAGAAATGAAAATTGAAACAATAAGATAATTTTTATAAAATTTCAAAGATTGACAATATCCAGTGTTGGTGAAATGTAGAGAAACGTGCTCTTACACACTACTAGAAGAGTAGGTACAGCCTTTTGTGAGCAATTTGGCAATGTCTATAAAAATGTACAGTTTCCACTTATGTGTTTTTACCTTAGATAAATATTCCCGTATGTGTTCAAAGAATCATTGACTAGGTTGTTTGTACAGTACTGTTTATAGTATTGAGAAATTTGAAAACTCATATAGCAATGTAGTAAGAGTAAACAAAATATGGTATGGTTGAACTATTGAATCTGTGGATTAATTAGAGAATGAAGTCAATCAGTTTGTACACACACAAAAAGGTTTCTTAGACACATTGAAGGGAAGGTAGATCTCATTTTATTATTTTTCAAACAAAACTGTACAAAGCATGTAAGGAAATACATAAGAGATGGCTTGATAAAATACAAATAAATTGATGGGACAGTCTTTATCTTGGGGTGGGGAGCACATGGTGGGGTATGAAGATACAACAGACTTTTTACCATTTTGTATTAGTTGTTATTTAGAAACAATGCTTTATATTCATGTAATTTTTAAAAATTAAAGGTATACATATCAAAACATGCAATTCAAATGAGGTTTATAGATAGTGCCAGTGTCAATTTTCTGGGTGTTATATTGTACTATAGTTAGATAAGTTGTTACCCTTGGGGGAAGCTGGGTGAAGGGACTCTACTACTTTTGCAACTTCCTGTAAGTCTATAATTATTTCAGAAGTTTTTTTTTTTTTTTAACATCTGTATTGGAGTGTAATTGCTTTACAATGGTGTGTTAGTTTCTGCTGTATAACAAAATGAATCAGCTATACATATACATATATCCCCATATCTCCTCCCTGTTGCATCTCTATCCCACCCCTCTAGGTGGTCACAAAGCACCGAGCTGATTTCCCTGTGCTATGCAGCTGCTTCCCACTAGCTATCTATTTTACATTTGGTAGTGTATATATGTCCATGCCACTCTCTCACTTCTTCCCAGCTTACCCTTCCCCCTCCCTGTGTTCTCAAGTCCATTCTCTACGGCTGCGTCTTTGTTCCTGTCCTGCCCCTAGGTTCTTCAGACCCTTTTTTTTTTTAGATTCCATATATATGTGTTAGCATATGGTATTAGTTTTTCCTTTCTGACTTAACTTCACTCTGTATGACAGTCTCTAGGTCCATCCACCTCACTACAAATAACTCAGTTTTCAGAGGTTTTTAAATTATCAAATAAATAAATGAAAACAAACGTTAAAAAGGGAATCATGGTCACTTGTCACTAAAGTCTTTAAAATTATCTAGATACTCTAGTCACTTTAAGGGAAAAAAAAGAGAAAAATAGAAAGCAATCATCATTTTCCTATTTTCTTTAATAGGTTCTAGATGATCTGGAATGTCATGGAGTTGCAGTTTCAGAACAAGGCCGAACAGAGTTGGAACAGAAAATAGATGAAGCTAGAGAAAATATTCGTAAAGCAGAGGTGAGGTGGCAGCTAATTGTGACATTTTGCCCAGCTCCAGCAATGTCACAGCCGTGATGTGGACCTTTAGAATTCAGTTTCTATACACTGATTAATTTGAAGATTGATTCACCATCTGTGTCCAGAGTATTCTTTTTGAGTGCCTGTTTCATACAAGGTAGTACACATAACAAAAAGACACTGAACCCATTATGAAGAGTTTATAATCATGAAACATCAAATAACGAAAGAATTAAGTTACAATAAAGATATTAATTTTAAAGTTTTCACAAGTTACGTAATAAATCAGTCAGCATAGTATAGAAATTGATACATATAAGTTCAGTGCCTAGAAAAGTCTCCCCCCGTATGAAAGGTTCACTGGATCCAGGGGCATAAGCTGACTTTTTAAGAATAGAGAAGAGTTGGTTAAGCAGACAAGGCAAAAGTTACAGCAGTGGATTTTAATCTTTTGTGGAGTCATGGGACCCTTTGAGGATCATATGAGAGTGTGAAACCCTCTCTACCACAAAAAAATGTACGTTTTATTTATAGTATTCAGAAGTTCATGTACCCTAGGCTAATATTCCGTGACCTAGAGGGGGAGAAGTTGAGATGGAAAGAAAAGTTATTTGCAAAGGAGGAAGATATAAGATGTAGTTTGGCAGTTGGATTTGATTAGCATGGAGGATTTTTGTAAAGAAATGTGGTAGAAAGTAAGGAAAGTCATTGTGGTTAAGACCAGTTCATGAAGGACCTGTGCACACTTGTATTTAGTTATCTATCCAGTGCAACATAGTGAAGGGACGTGGAAGTAGACATTAAAAAAACACTGCGGGGCTTCCCTGGTGGCGCAGTGGTTGAGAGTCCGCCTGCCGATGCAGGAGACATGGGTTCGTGCCCCGGTCCGGGAAGATCCCACATGCCATGGAGCGGCTGGGCCCGTGAGCCATAGCCGCTGAGCCGGCGCGTCCGGAGCCTGTGCTCCGCAACGGGAGAGGCCACAACAGTGAGAGGCCCGCATACCGCAAAAAAAAACACAAAAAAACAAAAAAAACACTGCGACTGTCCAGCCTTCAGCAAGAATATGTTCTTGTTAGGAAGGCTTAAAGAATGCCCAAGATAACTAAGACTGTAAAGCATAAGTGCCAAGGAGTGGTCCACACGAGTGTACTTAACACTTAAGGAACCCAAAGGACACAGAGGTCACTGTGGGAGTTGTTAGGACAGGTAACACAAGGAGATAGGACTTAAGATGGATATTGACAGATGAAAAAGAGATAGCACAGACTTATGCCATGCAACCTCAAGAGGCAGAACTTGAACTGAAAGAAGGTAGGAAGGAGGCAGATTTGAGCTTGCTACTGGGAAATACTTTCTAACAGATCTGCCCAATGGCAAAATAAGCTGCCCTAAGATATAGTGCAGCACTATAAGTGTATAAGAAGATGCTATACAAGAAATTCTTGTATTGGGTTGAGCATTAATCTAAGCTAGTGATTTTCAAATACGCTCTCAGATCTCTAGAGGTTTTGAGGCAGTATTTCAGTGATGGGGGCGGGGCAAGGAGTGGGGGTTGGTAGTAAGTGGAGAGGCAGCATCAGCAAAGACAGGGAATATGAGCATGTTTCTGGCACAGCCCCATGGAAGTGATCTGAACCAGAAGAGGCTTGCTATCTTGCTATCTGCCTGGTCTAGAGAAGCCCCAGTAACCCCAGCTCGCCTTCATTCCTGGCACATGATCCACAGCCTCCATAGTGAAGAGAGCAGAGTGAACGATAAATAGCCATTTTCCTCACTGAACTCAGGGTCATGGCTAAACCGCTGCCCTAGGGTTCTGGCCAAGCACGTTGGCAGGCTCTTGCCTACTTTGAGAAATGTTGCCTTGTGTAGAAGAACTTTTCTTGTTCGTTTCTCCAGACTCTGTGTGAAGCCAGTTTCAGAGCCTTGACAGAACAGGACAAGTCTCAGAAGTTTTCTGAAGGGTGTGTTCTCTCATGTATTTTCCATTTCCAGACTTCATCCATGGTGTCACTGTCTGGTACCCTACCTCCACCATGCCCTTCAGTAGTAGCAGTAGTAGGTATCAATCACACAAAGTCTGCATTTAGGCTGAATGACCTGTTATTTCCATGAATGTGCTAAACTGCCCTCTGTTTGTTAGCTTAAAGCTAAAAGTATGAAGTGAGAGTCCCACAACAGAACGTCTCATCTCTCCTAATACTAGTATTTAAGTCTGCAGTCTCAAAGGTAATTTTCTTACCAAAAATATGCAATATGCTAAAAACCGTGATGCCAGATCCATTATCTCAGTTTTGAATATCTGTGAAATGTAGTTTATCCTACTGCTATCTTAAAGCAATCTCTTACTTGATTTCCACTTATCAGTTACAAAAAATAACCCAGCTAAAATTAGATGGAAAATATGAGGGTAGTATTAGAGTATTATTTACAAGATTGTCATAATGAAATTTTTGCATAGACTAGACCACAAGAGCCTTCAGAGGAATTGACAGTAATGGTTTCAATAGATTCTCTTTTTCTTTTTTCTGCCTGTGTATCATTTGTATTGGATTTTCTCTTTCAATAGTTATTATAAATACACAAAAGAGAGTAAACTAGTTAAAATTCCATTATGTCCTTTATGTTTGGTTTTTAACTCCTGCAACATGAATGCTACCCTCCCTTGTTGATTAATCTGCTTTATCCAGTATTTTCTATAATGTGTTTCCATTCAGTGTTGCTAATTAGAATAGAAACCTTTGTGGCACTCAGTAATAGATTAAAGAAATTTTTCCAGTCATAATAAATTGAAACTGTAAATGGCCTGTGCTTTTCCAAAGAATAGGAATAGTATACTATTTCCAAAGAATAGTATAATAGAGGTTATATAGTGATTAATTAATTATTGGCTGGTTAATTCGGGGACAGACTCACTAATTCATTAGGTTAACAAACACTTAATGAGTATCTGCTGCGTGCCAGATACTGATGAATATACTAGATATACATTGATGAACAACCTATTGTTATATTGTTATGATCTCTACGACTATCACAAGAATATTTGTACTAGCTGTGCTACTCTTTGCAGCCCCTGACTAATTTAAGAATTGGATTGAGGCAATAACTGCTTAAATTAAACTTTAATAACAATTTTCTTAACCTGGTATTTAGGTATTTGAATTTTTTGAAATGCCTTTTGTCATACGGATACACACACATTCTTGATCTGACATATCATACCTATTTTTAAGGTAGCTTGCCAGGAAACCAAGAGTTTTAAATGCCCTTTTTGGAAGCTGTACATGACTTATGTTTCAGGATACAATTATTTTTTTGTGTATTTAAATTGTACCTTTATCTGGGTTGAGGGCAGTTTTTTCTCTTTTTCAACAGTGAAATGTTTAACACAAAGAGGAGGAAGTTAATGTAAGAAGTCAAAGATACCCAGAAATTTTTAATGATATTTTATACATGTTAGGTATTAATGTCTGCAGGAGGAACTATAAACTATATGACTCTTTCTCCAAGATATTAACTAAATTTTATGATCTGAATTGAATGTTCATTTGAAAGCCAAAATACATGGTATCAAATGAATTAACAAAACCAAAACTAAAATCACTTCTTGTCTATATAAACACATTTTAATAGATACCATTTTTTTAAATTATCATCTCATAAGTTTCTCTTGTACATGAGGAATTCAAAATTACAATGTCACTGTTGTACTCAATGACTCAAAAATGGTAAGACCCTTGCCATAATGCTATAAGAGAAGTCGAAAAACCTCAGCTGCATAAAATGTGAGGCCTCATTACTACAAGGTTAATGAAATGCTAAGGGTGACCCTGCTATAAAAACAAAATTTCCAATCATATTATATCCAAATTTATATTACCTCCAGACTTGTTATTGTGGGGTTTCACTGTACTCTTATAATGTAGTATGTTAGTAGACCTCTTAACTAACCACTTTCTTCAATTTTTATTGTGAAAATTTTCAAACATACAAAAAAGATGAAGAATAAATATGTATTTTCCAATATGCTAAATTCAACTATTAATATTTTGCAATATTAAATTTATGTGTTTATTTCTATACTATAAAATGGAAGCTAAGTTTAAAGATCTGACTATAGTCTATATTTTAGGCAAGAATACTTTATAAATGATGTTGTGTTTTTCATCACAGTATGCTTTTACCAAGTTTTCTCACTACTGATGCTAAGAATAGTCACTTTCAATTCAGGTGGCACTACCAAATCTTTCTACTGTTAAAGTTCTTTTTTCTTTTTCCATTGCAATTAACAAGTACTAGTCACCTCCAGGGACAGCAAATGAGTATTTTTCTCCCTTTCTTAAGTATTATTACTATGTCATGGAATTTTAAAAATCAACTTTATTAAGGCATAATATACATAAAATAAAATGTAGCCATTTCAAGTAAACACTTTAATGTGCTTTGATAAATGCGCACCCCTAAATATCCACTGCCACAATCAAGATATAAAATATTTCTGTCACCCCAGAAGGTTCTTTTGTGGCCAGGCAACAGCTGATCTGCTTTCTGTCGTATAGGTTAGTTCAACTCCAACAACATGAATAATAGATCACTTGATATTGTCCTATACATCACATATAAAGATCACCCCACACACTTTTATCCAGCCTTATTTTTTATCATAATCTCAGTTTGATGAGTTATTATGTATTCAAGTTCACTAATCCTTTCTTCTGTAGTGTATAACCTGCTATTAAGGCTATTCTGTGAATTGTGATTTCAGATATTACATTTTTAGCTCTATGAATTATATTTGGTTCTTTATATCTTCCAGTTCACTCCCATTTATCTTCATGTTGTCCTTTAAATCCTTAAGTATGTTTATGATAGTGACTTCAAAGTCCTCATCTACTCATTCCATCATATCTGTGATTTCTGGCTCTCTTTCTATTGACTGATGTTTCCTTTGGTTATGGCTCATATTTTTCTGCTATTCAAATACTTAGTACTATTTTTTACTGAATACTAGGAATTGTGACTCTTTGGCTGTTGAGTTTCTGGATTCTCTTTTCTTATTTTAAAGCCTGTTGAGTTTTGTTTGGGCAGCCAGCTCAGTTTGATCTGTTCAAGGCCTGTTTTTAAGCTTTGGGTTGGTTTAGAGTAGCCTTTCCAGTAGGGCTAATTTAGCCTTATTACTAATGAATTTCCTTTCTGCAGTTTCTTCTTTTGCCATGAGTATCCAACAAGGTCTCTGGTCTCTCAACTCTGGCTGGATGGAACTGCAACATCTTTCAGCCCTATACAATCTCTGGGAGTTTTTCAGTTCATAGCTCCACGGTAGATGTTCTTTCCCCAGTACTTATTCTTTACAAAGTCTCCTCATGGAGTCCCACCTTACGTATTACAATTTATTATAGATTTTTATTCATTTAATCTATTTTCAGTATTACAGTTGTCCGTCTTTAAGCCCAATATTGTCTAAATTTGGCCATTGAGAGTCCATTTAAGCTGACTTCTGTGTCCTTTTGACATTACTCCCACTAGTCTTTGAACATTTTTTGCTTTCTAGCACAACAAGCTATCTTAGGCTCACCTTGTATTTTCCCTGCCCAGGCTTAGAATTAGCCTTTTCTCCAAGAAGCTCTGCTTTCTTTTAATATAGAATAGTATTTAGACACCAAAGTCTAGGCTGTGAAGGTGCTTATTGTTATGGGTGTCATTTATTTCTTGGCCCTTCCTTTGTTGTTAGAGCTAGGAATTTTTTTTAAATCATGAGTTCATATTGATATTTTCAATTCAAATTTAAAATTGGAAAGATTTTATTAAACTTCTTTATTTTATATTTATATCTTTTTATCTTATATTGAAATTTTAAGTTCCTAATAATATTATACGATTTTTTATTTGCCTTATCTTACATCTATATTGAATGGTTTCAAAATTACAATGCAAATATTATTAATAGTAAATTGCTGAGTGAAATTTAAGATTTCTTTGAATGTAGAATATATCTCTACAAGGGTTTCTGCTTCTGATAATAAGGGGCTAGCTTATATCCTCTTTTAGATAACAATTATTAATAAGGGTAAAAATATTTAAAATACCTATTTGATAGAACTGGAAAATGACCCAAAGCATGTAAAATCTAGAGGGGAAAAGACTCTTCAGAGAATGGGACTATTCGTGGTGACATTTACATTTTACAGCTCTTTGTGAGGGGCTGTACAACTAAAATTCAAGCAGAGAAGGGCTTCCCTGGTTGCGCAGTGGTTAAGAATCTTCCTGCCAATGCAGGGGACACGGGTTCGAACCCTGTCCCAGGAAGATCCCACATGCTGTGGAGCAACTAAGCCCGTGTGCCACAACTACTGAGGCTGTGCTGTAGCGCCTGTGAGCTACAACTCCTGAACCCCGTGCACCTAGAGCCCCTGCTCCACAAGAAGACAAGCCACTGCAGTGAGAAGCCTGCGCACCGCAACAAAGAATAGCCCCCACGCCCAGCACCGAATACCCAACGCAGCCAAAAATAAATAAATAAATTTATTTATTTATTTTAAAAAATTCAAGCAGAGAGCCTAAGTCTTACTGGCTTGAGCTTGGATGTCAGGGAGTTCTCAAATTTGCATATAAATAACCATCCAAATCCTTGGCTAAACCTAAATAGACATGTGCAGCAGAAACTCCAAGGAACTTGGCAAGAAACAACAGCTAGGGCTTCCCTGGTGGCGCAGTGGTTGAGAGTCCGCCTGCCGATGCAGGGGACAAGGGTTCGTGCCCTGGTCCGGGAAGATCCCACATGCCGCGGAGCGGCTGGGCCCGTGAGCCATGGCTGCTGAGCCTGCGTGTCTGGAGCCTGTGTTCCGCAATGGGAGAGGTCACAACAGTGAGAGGCCCATGTACTGCAAAAAAAAAAAATCTAAGTTTGCAAATACCATGTTCCTCGATTGTTTGGTAAAGTACTGATAAGAATAAATCTTATGAAAACTAGATTACTTGGATTTGAGAAAACAGAATATACTTCTCTCTCTCTGTCTCTCTCTGTTTTCTTTGTTTCTTTGCTTCAGCAATTAAATGACTTACATTTATAACTTCCAAGAAGAGGTTTGTTGGTTCACTTATTTTTCAAAAACATTTCATTGCTTATATTAGTTTAAAATGCATACTAGAATGGTGCTGAGACAACTGGATATCCACATGCAGAAGAATGAAGTTGGACCCCTACTTCACACCATATAAAAAAATAAACTCAACTCAAAATGATCAAACACCCAAATATAACAGCTAAAGCTATAAAACTATTTTAAAAAACATAGGGATAAATCTTTGTGACCTTGGATTAATTTCTTAGATAAGACACCAAAAGCCCAAGCAACAAAAGAAAAAAATAGATAAATTGGACTTAATCAAACTTTTAAAAGTTTTATGCTTCACAAGACACTATCAAGAAGTGAAAGACCCACATAATGGGAAAAAAAATATTTGCAAATCATGTATCTGATAAGGGACTTTGATCTAGAATACATTAAAAACTTACAATAAAAAGACAAAGGCAAAAGCAGTAAAAAGACAGCCCAATTTAAACATGGACAAAGGTTCTGAGTAGACATTTCTCCAAAGAAGATATATAATGATCAGTAAGCACGTGAAAAGATGACATCGTTAGTCATCAAGGAAATACAAATCAAAACCACAGTGAGATACCACTTCACATCCACTAGGATGGCTAGAATCAAAAAGGGCAGACATTAACAAGGTTTGCCAGGATGTAAAGAAATGGTAACCCTCACCCTGCTGGTGTGATTGTTAAATGAGGTTGCTGCTTTGAAAAACAATCTGAAATTTCCCCAAATGGTTAAACATACCATTACTTTATGACTAAGCAATTCCAGTCCTAGGTATATAGCCACGTGAAATGAAAACATATGTCCACACTAGAACTTGTATACTAATGTTTGTAGCAACATTATTCATATTAGCTGAAAAGTTGAAACAACCCATCACCTGACAAATGGATAAACAAAATGTGTTCTACCCACAGTATCCATAAAAAGAAATGAAATACTGATACATGTTACAGCATGGATGAACTTCAACAACATTATGCTAAGTAAAAGAAGCCAGACACAAAACACCATATATTGTATGGTTCTATTTATATTAAATGTTCAGAATAGACAAATCTATAGAGAGAAAGGGTAGATTAGTGGTCCCATAGGCTACAGGGAATAAGTGATAAGGGAGCAATAACTGAAGGATATGGGTTTTTTTTTGGAGATGATTAAAATATTCTAAAATTGTACTACTATATTTAAAATGGATAACCAACAAGGACCTACTGTATAGCACAGGGAATTCTGCTCAATATTATGTAACAACCTAAATGGAAAAGAATTTGAAAAAGAATAGATACATGAATATGAATAAGTGAATCACTTTGCTGTACACCTGAAACTATCACAAACATTGTTAATCAACTATACTCCAATAGAAAATAAAAAGTTAAAAAAAAATAAAATTGTGATAATTGCACATATCTGTGAATATACTGTAAGCCAATTGCATTATACACTTTAAATGGGTGAATTGTATGATATGTGCACTTCATCTCAGTAAAGTTGTTACCAAAAAAAATTATTAGAAGAATAAGATTTTTACAAGACCGTTTACCAAATAGTGTGCCTGCAAGCCAAAAACTTTATATAAAGGTCTATATGATATCCAAAACCATTGAATTGTGTACTTGGAAATGACTAAGATGGTGAATTTTATGTAATATGAATTTGTCTCTTTGTGTGTGTGTGGCCACACCATGCCGCATGTGGGATCTTAGTTCCCCAACCAGGAATCAAACCCGTGCCCCCTGCAGTGGAAGGGCAGAATCTTAACCACTGGACCACCAGGGAAGTCCCTTTATCTCATTTTAAAATCTTAGGAATACAATATAAATTCAGCAATGAGAGCTCAGTGAAACAAGTCAGATGTCAGATCCTTTTTGATACAAACTCCCTCAGCAGAGAATCCAGAGAGTGATCAGAATCGCATACCAGAAAGGCTCAGTGAGCATACTTGTTTGTCCAGGATGTCCACAGAAGGCCATCAAGTGAAGGTCCTCAAAATTATCTCAGTGGAGCCTTCAAATGTTGAAGGAAGAGACAACCACTCTAATATGAGGAAGAATGAAGCTGAGTTTAGTACTTGCTAAAACAAAAGAGAATGATACTTACAAAATACAATCTTTCTGACAAAGTAGAACCAATGCAAAGAGTTTTGAGAAGTGTGGATTTCAGGGATTGGCAGATTTTCAAAACTGGGCATGTGTTACAGACTAGCTTTTAACTGGTGTGTAGGGATTGATGGACTGTTGGAAGCAGGAGTGGAAGCTTAACTGCTGATGATTACTGGAGTGAGGCTGTGGTTGATTGGCTGCCTTGCAGAAGCTTGGGGCTGTCACAGATTGGCTGACTCAGAGGCATGGCTATTGGAGTAAAGCAGTTACTGTTTGATTGGGACAGGTTTAAACTAATTCTATGATTACTTGCTTATGGCTTGGAACAAGAGCCAAAAAACAGACAGTGTTTCCTTTTCTTGAATTTGGAGCACAGGAACTTTTTATTCTCAATATCTTCTGTTTCTGACAGCTGCATCATAATTTAATATAAAATCTGTACTCAGTAGGCAGTCAGGAATTGTGGAAGTTTTTAAGCAGGGAAGTGACTGATGCGATCATTCGTAGACTTGTAAAAGATGGATTAAAGAGGAGAAGAGAAAGTCCAGGAAATGGGTTAGAAGGCCGTTGAAAATGCTAAATTTTGGTATGTTCTGAGGCGTAGCCTTATTAAAAGGAAAGGAAAGCAGACTTTATGGTGCATTAACATCTTCCTTTTGATAAGTTATATTTGATGTAACTTGTCAAAATGCAAGTGTGCCTTTTTCCATTGTCAGCAAGCTCTGATTCCTGTTCTTGTGTTCCCTTCCCTCTTCCCTTCTTCCCCTGTTCCTCTCTCCCTCTTGCCAAGTGAAAAATTAACATCTATGACAAGGAAGAATTGCTAATGAACATCAAGATTGTTCTAATTAATAAATCAGGAGTAACTTAAAAACAATCAATTTGAGGAAAAAATGCTCTGATTTCTGACCATTTTCTTGGTTTTCTTAGATAATTAAGTTGAAAGCTGAAGCCCGGCTGGACCTACTAAAGCAGATTGGTGTTTCCGTGGACACATGGCTAAAGAGTGCAATGAACCAAGTGATGGAAGAACTGGAAAATGAGCGATGGGCCCGCCTTCCTGCAGTGACCAATAATGGAACGTTACACTCGGTACGGTTTCTCTTCTTGGATACGATGGGCTGACTTCACTGCAGGATGCTATTCTTTGACTATGTAGCCAAACTTGATAATGGCCAAAATTTTAAAGAAAAAATAATGGTTTTGCTAATGGTTTGGGGTTTTTTCCTTTAGTCTGTCACTAATTGAGTTAAATTTAGTGCAGGAAAGCGAGAAGAAAAAAATAGTGCTTTTCTTAAAATGTGCAGTGAAAAGTATGTTATCACTAGTAGCTTTATCATTATCCCACTCATGAAGTAGATATGTTTCTTGTCTGGAGGTAGCAGGATAAAACTTTTAGTCTGATGTTTCCAGAGTTTTCAGAGGTCTTCCCAGGGTAATGAAAATAAACATCCAGGGAGTTGTAAACAATTGTAAAGAAGGGAAAGGAACACAGTCTGTGGCTTAGTCTGTTTAGTTCACAAGGGCTGTCACACTCTGCTCACAGTATCTTTCATCAGGGAGACAGTGCTGCAGGTATAGTTTTACAAACAAAGCCAGAACTCAAGCTTAAGTTTTCTTCCTCCAAATCCAGGGCTTTTTCCACTCTGATGTCATCCAGTCCAACCTTAGTTTTTCATCCTGGAGATCTGAGTATCAGAAAAGTTCAGTGATTTGCCTGATACTACATAGGTAGATATATAATGCCTCCCTGGTCAAACTAAAGTATTTTCTGCTGCTTTCTGCCTACCCATTATCCTCTCTCATCCAGTTTATTTCCATATGGCATTTATTACAATCTATACTTGTCTTCTTCTTTTCTTTTGTTTATTGTCTATCTTCTCTCGAATGTAATTTCCATGCCTACCTGGTTCACTGCTCTGCACAGCAAAGTACCTGGCACATAGTAGGTACTCAGTAAATGTCTGTTGAAGGACAGAGAATGAATTGATAGATAGATGGAATATAGCAAACTAAAAGCTAAAACTCTAATCTTCCGAATTTCCACTGTATCCGTAGTGCCTCTTCATTGTTTGTGCCTTTCAAATAAAAGGAATCCTTGCTAGAGAAATTGGCCAAAGTTTAAGAACATTCCTGGAAGTTTTATCAGTTTTTTCACATAGCATTCTGATTTTCTAATGAGAATACACTTGCATATTTAAAAAGGATTGTGTGTGGGTGTGCATATGAAGGAAAAACAATCTATTGAAGGTTTATTTTTATTTCACTATTAATGGTAATCTAACTGGGGGTAATAAGCACATATCACCCACATAACTTTGGGGTTAGAAGAACTTGCCCTGTTTCTAGTACAGCAGAGTTGCTCTGTCTCATGGAATGTCTCTTACTGTTGCATCTTTTAAAAGTCACAATTTCCATCTAATTCAGGTTATTCTATTGAACAGAACTTATGACGATGGCAAATTCCAGGCACATTCGTGCTTTTGGCTTCTTCAGCAGTACTGTTGGCAACCAATCAAACACATGATTTTCCTCAGACTAGCACCTTTTCTAACTAAATCAACTGGGTAGGCACTTATCACTTATGTGCCTACTTCCTGGGCAAATTGGAGATGACTTGGTCTTTCTCCTCAAAGAGCTTACAAGCTGGTAGAGCAGACAGATTTTTATGGATCTTAACAATACATGGCAGTGTATGACTGAGCTATTGTGTAGCAAACTCGAATTGCTAACTCCTAACTCATCAACACACCTTGGAAAAAGTCTCTGGGTTTCAGAGATTCTAAGATCCCTTCCAGCTCCAAAATCTCATGATTTTGTGAAATGCTATCAGAAAAGCTTAATATACCTCATTTTATTGCACTTCACAAATAATTGCATTTTTTAATGAAGTGAAGGTTTCCTTTTTCATTATTATTATATTTGTTATGGTGATCTGTGATCAGTGATCTGTGATGTTACTACTGTAGTGTTTTGGGGCACCATGAATCTTACCCATTGGGATACTTAATTGATATATGTTGTGTGTGTTCTGACTGCTCCCCCAACCAGCCATTCCTCTGTCTCTCTCCCTCTTCTCTGGCCTCCCTATACCCTGAGATGCAACAATATTGAAATTAGGCCACTTAATAACCTACAAAGTGTTCAAGTGAAAGGGAGAGTTGCACATCTCTCAATTTAAATCAAAAGCTAGAAATGATTAAGCTTAGTGAGGAAGGCATGTTGAAAACCAAGATAGGCCAAAAGCTAGGCCTCTTGAGCCACAGTTAGCCATGTTGTGAATGCAAAGGAAAAGTTCTTGAGGGAAGTTAAAAGTGCTACTCCAGTGAATACATGAATGATAAGAAAGCAAAAAAGCCTTATTGCTGGTAGAGAAGAAGTTTTAGAGGTCTGGACAGATGATCAAACCAGCCACAACATCCCCTTAAGCCAAAGCCTTAATCCAGAGCAAGGCCCTAACTCTGTTCAATTCTATGGAGGCTGAAAGAGGTGAGGAAGCTGCAGAAGAAAAGTTGGAAGCGAGCAGAGGTTCGTTCATGAGGTTTGAAGAGAGAAACAGTCCCATAATATAAAAGTGCAAGGTGAAGCAGCAAGTGCTGATGTGGAAGCTACAACAAGTTATCCAGAAGATCTAGCTAAGACCATTAATGAAGGTGGCTGCACTAAACAATAGATTTTCGGTGTAGACACAATAGCCTTATTGTGGGAAAAGATGCCATCTAGGACTTTCATAGTTAGAGAGAAGTCAATGCCTGGCTTCAGAACTTCAAAGGACAGGCTGACTCTCTCGTTAGGGGCTAACGAAGCTGATGATTTTAAGTTGAAGCCAGTGCTCATTTACCATTCTGAAAATCCTAGGGCCCTTAAGAATTACGCTGAATCTACTCTGCTTATTCTCTGTAAATGTAACAATAGAGCCTGGATGACAGTGTATCTGTTTACAACATGGTTTTCTGAATATTTTAAGCCCACTGTTAAGATCTGCTACTCAGAAAAAAAGATTGCTTTCAAAATATTACTGCTCATTGACAATGCACCTGGTCACCAAAGAGCTCTGATGGAGATGTACAGTGAGACTTACGTTGTTTTCATGCCTGCTAACACAATATCCCTTCTGTAGCCCATGGATCAAGGAGTAATTTTGATGTTCAAGTCTTATGATTTAAGATATACATTTCATAAGTCTATAGTTGCCATAGATAGTGATTCCTTTGATGGATCTAGGCAAAGTAAACTGAAAACCTTTTGGAAAGGATTCACCGTTCTAGATGCTATTTAGAACATTCATGATTCATGGGAAGAGGTCAAAATTTCAGTATGAACAGGACTTTGGAAGAGGTTGATTCCAATCCTCATGGATGACTTTGAGGGATTCAGGAATTCAGTGGAGGAAGTAACTGCAGATGTGGTGGAAATAGCAAGAGAACTAAAATTAGAAGTGGAGCCTGAAGATGTGACTGAATTGCTGCAATCTCATGATAAAACTTCAATGGATAAAGAGTTGCTTCTTATGGATGAGCAAAAAAAGTGGTTTCTTGGGACTTCCCTGCCAGTGCAGGGGACACAGGTTAAGAATCCACCTGCCAGTGCAGGGGACACAGGTTTCAACCCTGGTCCAGGAAGGTCCCACATACCGTGGAGCATATAAGCCTGTGCACCACAACTACTGAGCCCGTGCACCCTAGAGCCCACATGCCGCAACCACTGAGCCTGCGTGCTGCAGCTACTGGAGCCCGTGTGTCTAGAGCCCCCACTCCGCAACAAGAGAAGCCACTGCAATGAGAAGCCCATACACCGCAACGAAGAGTAGCCCCTGCTCGCCACAACTAGAGAAAGCCCATGCGCAGCAATGAAGACCCAACGCAGCCAAAAAAATAAAATTAATTAAATTAAATTTTTTTGAAAAAGTGGTTTCTTGAGATGGAATCTATTCCTGGTGAAGATGTTGTAGATTGTTGATATGACAACAAAAGATTTAGACTATTGCATGAACTTAGTTGATAAATCAGGGTTTGAGAGGTTTGCCTCCAGTTTTGAAAGAAGTTCTACTGTGGGTGAAATGCTACGAAATAGCACTGCATGCTACAGAGAAATCGTTCATGAGAGGAAGAGTCAATAAATGCAGCAAACTTCAGTGCTGTCTTATTTTAAGAAACTGCCACGGCCACCCCAGCGCTCAGCAACCACCACCCTGATCGGTCAGCATCCATCAACATCGAGGCAAGACCCTCCACCAGCAAAAAGATTACGACTCGCTGAAGACTCAGATGATGGTTAGCATTTTTTGGCAATAAAGTATTTCTTAAGGTATGTAAATTTTTTTAGACATAATGGTATTGCATGCTTAATAACTACAGTATAGTATAAACATAACTTTTATGTGCACTGGGAAACGAAAAAATTAGTTTGACTCACTTGTGGTAATCTCTTTACTGCGGTGGTCTGGAACCAAACCCATAATACTCCAAGGTTTGCCTATACCAGCTAGAAAAAGAGGAGAGAAGTTTGCCTCATGAAGGAAATGTCATTAAAGATAGTCCTTGAAGAATTTTAAAATTCTTCAAGAAAAGCTTGAGATAAAGAAAAGCTTCTGAGTATGAAGGAAGGAAATGAAGGCGATGTCCCTAGTATAGTGTCTGGCAGTGAGTAGTACAGTCTGGTTGTAAGTGTTGAATAAATTGGGTATTTTTGACAACTTTCCCAAAACAGCAGCTCATCTAGAGACATGTCATCCTCTGTGAAAGGAGCGTTTTGCAATCCCATTCCACTCTTTCTTCCCTCTAGTCGCTCTTACGGAGCCTGTGTCTTCCCACTTTCGGCTGAGGGATATAACAATATAAATAAAGGAAAAGTGTAGGCATAAAATAGTTTAATGAAATCCCAATATTTATTTAACCTGATTTTAAAGGACAGCCCTGAAATAATTTAGAGGGATTTGTATCTCTTCATACTGACAGCTGGCTGGCGAGGGGCAGGGAGCATAAATACACATTCTGAGGGCCAAATTATTTCTTCCATTATAGATGCCAACAAAAGCATTAGTCATCAGGTTTAGAATTCCCTTCCATCTGGAAAACATGGTTAATAGTACTGTTAGACATTACTAGTGTAAAGTACCCTATAGAAGATAAGTGTTTTTAAAATATAGAGTCTGTTTACCTTATAGAATAAGGATAGAACTATATTTACTCGAGTATTAACTCTTTGCCTTCTGTATTATGCTGTGGTACAGAATATAGGATTGGGAAGGAAAAAAACACAGAATATAGCAATTTTTTTTAAACGGAGAGCATTCTACTGATACAATTATTCAGTTGATGGTTAACCAGAGTCTACATACAGCTTCCTATGATTGGATTGCTGCTAGTGACCCAGTCACCCCTTCTGTCACTCATCCCTCCCTTCTCTTATTTTCTTTTTTTTTTTGCCAGTCTTAGAATTGTATCTTGGGGGGGCACAGGGTGAGGAACTTGAGAGAATCAACCCTTGCATTTAGAGCACCAGGACTTGAAAAGCCAAGTGCAGTTTTGTAAGTCAGTATTTTAAATAATGCAACCTCTACCAGAATCTCTTGTTTTTTCTTCATCTCCATATTCTCGGAATAGGAGTACTGATAGGGCTGTTTTAATTGTACAGCAAATGCGGGTGCAGTGCAAGTTCAAAACAAGTTTGGGAGCTGGTTTACGTGAACCTGAGTTAGTTGCTTTGCGATCAACACGGTTTTTCATTCAACAGAATCTCGTGGGGCTTCTGGCTGAAGAACTTGCCCTCGTTCCTTCACCTCCGGCCGTTCCTATCCGTCTTCTAACGTTTTTTGGTTGTTTTTTTTTTTTAAGTTTTGGTTTTGAAATCATTTCTTCTTGCCGGGCCTCTAACCGGTTCTGTCAGTGGAGGACCCCTTCTTTCTCGCACTGATGAAAACAGGCCCTGCACTGACCCTGAACCGGAGATTTGGGGGTGACCCTTCATGCTGTGCAACTCTGACCTGCCCCTACTGAGATTTGGGGTGTGGGGGTGACCCCTCCACTGCATAACTGACGTTGCCCCCACACCCAGGTTGGTCTCTGGGCCTTTCCTTCTCTTATTTTCTTGCCTTCTCTTATTCAAAAACCCATACCCAGTTTACAACCTAATTTTGAAATTATGTTAATTGTAGAGTAGAAAGAGTTATATAACTAGATAATAAAAAATTAGGAAGTACAGTAGAGAAAAAATGACAAAAGCTCCATCCTTATAACACCACTGTTAGCAACTTGATTGAATTCCTTCCTCTTTCTACTATTCCTTTTTGAACATATTTATCATAATAAAGTTAATTTTGTATATTTTTATTTAACATTCCATATTGATGGTTGATCTTCATAATCATCCTTTTCATGCCTATAGTATTCCATCAGGAATGTGTTCACTTAACTGTTCTCTTTAGGTTTAATATTTAGATTGCCTCCGCATATTCTAAATAATACTCTTTAAAACATTTGTATGGGGGCTTCCCTGGTGGCGCAGTGGTTGAGAGTCTGCCTGCCGATGCAGGGGACATGGGTCCATGCCCCGGTCTGGGAAGATCCCACATGCCGCGGAGCGGCTAGGCCCGTGAGCCATGGCCGCTGAGCCTGCGCATCCGGAGCCTGTGCTCCGCAATGGGAGAGGCCACAAGTCAGAGGCCCACGTACTGCAAAAAAAACACAAAAAAACAAAAAAAAAACATTTGTATGCATTTTTTTCATGTTGGGGATTTTTTCTGTAAGGTATGTTCTTAGAAGTAGAACTACTGCGTCAGAGATTTTTAGTTTGAGGTTGGTTTATTTTTGTTCTTTCTGCTCTTTTTTTCCTCTTTAGATTCTCAAACTATAGCTGACAGTGTTTACATAACTTCCTTGTCTTCAGCCACTTCCCCCAACTACCATGCCAAGGCATCCGGACAATTACTCTGTTGTGTAGCCTCCCTAAGTATATGAGCATTTTGCAGAGTTGCATAGAAGTAAATTCTAGGGGACTTCCTTGGTGGTCCAGTGGCTAAGGCTCTGTGCTCCCAGTGCAGGGGGCCCATGTTTGATCCCTGGTCAGGGAACTAGATCCCACATACATGCCACAAGTAAGAGTTCGCAGACCGCGACTAAGAGTTTGCATGCCGCAACTAAAGAACCTGCATGCCACAACAAAGGTCGAAGATCCCGTGTGCCGCAACTAAGACCCAGTGCAGCCAAATAATTAAATAAATAAATATTTTTTTTAAATCATTTTAAAAAAAATAAAAGAAAGAAGTTCTGACTCTACTCATTATGAAGACCATGTTGAATATGTGTTTGAAAGACAAGAATAAAGATTTTAAACCTTTAGGATGCTAGTTTGGTTCCCATCTGCCTCAATAATGCCTTATAGTCCTTGCATCCAGCAGGCTTTGTTTTTGTAATACAAAAATCTGTTTGTTGGCTTGAGCTAAATCCCAAAGAAAGAAACAATGGATTTTTGTAATGAAATAAATGTAAACTGCAGAAAATAATGGAACACACAACAATCTTCAATTGCTTTTATATTTACTGTATTTCCAAATGGGCAGTCATCTTTTTATTGGACTAAACTCCATACTCAAAATGTCCACACTTTTAATGAAACTAACATTTCAAATTCCCAGTAACATCAGTTTAATTCAATTCAGTAAGCATGTATTGAGCCTGCACTGCTCATGAGACCCTTTGCTAGGTGCTGGGAATTACCTATAATGTCTGTTGAAATGGTGTACACAGATTGAGGGAACCACTCTCACTTACTGACAGCCAAGACCAAAGTAGGACATTGAAAAAATGTAGAGCATTTCACTTCTAAGAGAAGTGTCTCTAGCTGTGTTATGTTCTTTGACTTTCTCCATAGCCATAATAACAAGTAAAGTACCTGACACAGATCCTTACATATATTACATGTTCAGAAATATTAATCTGAACCTCAAGATAAGTTGTCTACTCCAGTTCTACCAACTAAGCTTAAAATACTACCAAAAGGAGGGAATTCACATTGGTAAAGCATCTATTCTGTACTAGGTTCCATGTCAGGCACATTCATACATTATTTCAGTTAATGATCACAACCATCCTGAATGTATTTATAGATGAGAAGATAGATTTAGAAGAATTAACTGTCTCACCCAACAGTATATACAGCTAGTAAGTGGAGAGAGCTGGGATTAGAACCCAGATATCCCTGCCTCTAAAGCACTGCTTTTTACTATACTTTCTTACTCTGTGGATGACCCTTTATTCCTCTAACCTTTATCATGATTCATTTCAATTGCTATGCATTTTATTCCTTTTTTTCTTTTAAGCATCTGGTGAATCACTGACTGCCCTATTTTTATCTAATTAATGGTCTTATAGCATCTTCAAATACTGTGTGGCCAGTTGTCATTAAAATTCCCAAGCTTTACTGATATTTTTAACAGTTTCACTGAGGTATAATTGACATAAAATAGATTACACATATTTAAAAGTGTACAATTTGTTTTGTCTGACTTCTTTCACTCAGAATGATTATTTTGAGTATCATCCATGTTGTTGCATGTATCAATAGTTCATTTCTTTTAATTGCTGAGTAGTATTCTGTTGTATGAATATACCACAATTTGTTTATCCATTCACCCTGATGATGGGCATTTGAGTTGTCTGGGGCTATTACAAATAAAACTGCTATGAATGTATGTTTGTTTGGGTCATACAGTGGCTATATGTTTAACATTTTAAGAACTGTCAGGCTGTTTTCCAAAGTGGTTGTACCATTTTACATTCCCTCCAATAGAGTACTAGTGTTCCAATTGTTCCACTACCTTGCCAATACTTAGTATGGTCAATCTATTTAATTTTAGATATTCTAATAGGTGTGCAGTAGTGTATCATTGTAGTTTTAATTTGCATTTCACTAATAATGTTGAGCATCTTCTTTTATGCTTATTTGCCATCTGTATATCTTCTTCAGTGAAGTGTCTGTTCAGATCTTTCAACCATATTTTATTAGGTTGTTTGTTTTCTTTTTATTGCATTTTGAGAGTTCTTTTTATATTCTGGATACAAATCCTTTATCAGATAGATGATTTACATAATTTTCTCCCAGTCTGTGGCTTGTCTTCTCATTTTCTTAACAATGCCTTTCAAAGAGCAGAAATTTTATTTATTTATTTATTTTTTTGCGGTACGCAGGCCTCTCACTGTTGTGGCCTCTCCTGTTGCGGAGCACAGGCTCCAGACGCGTAGGCTCAGCGGCCATGGCTCACGGGCCCAGCCGCTCCGCAGCATGTGGGATCCTCCCGGACCTGGGCACGAACCTGTGTCCCGTGCATCAGCAGGCAGACTCTCGACTACTGCGCCAGCAGGGAAGCCCCCTGTGGGAGTTTTTTAAACAACAAATGCAATTTCTTTAATAGAGATAGGGTTATTCAACTTATTCTTCTTGAATGGACTTTGATCATAGGTATCTTTCAAAGAATTTGTCAATTCCATTTAAGCTGCCAAATTTATTGGCATAAAGTTGCTCATAATATTTTTTATTATTCTTTGATTGTCTGGAGAATCTGTAGTGACATCACTTCTCTTATTCCTGATATTGTTTATTTGTGTCTCCTCTTTTTTATCCCTGATCATCCTACTAGAGGTTTATCAATTTGATGTATCTTCACAAAAAGAAAAATAGCTTTTGATTTCATTGACTTTTTTACCTGTTGTTTTTCCGTTTTTTATTTTATTGATTTCTGCTCTGGTTTTTATTATTTCCTTTCTTCTGATTAATTTGGATTTAACCTGCTCTTTCCTAATTCTTTAAGATGGAAGCTAAGGTCACTGATGTGAGACTTTCCTTCTTTTCCAATATAGGTATTTGGTACAAACATTTCCTCTACATGTTGCTTAAGCGCCACCACACAAATTCAGATACCACACAAATTCAGATACACTGTGTTATTATTTTCATTCAGTTTTAAATATTTTCTAATTGGCCTTTTAATTTCTTCTTTGTTTCATGGGTTGTTTAGAAGTATTATTGAATTTCCAAATATTCGGGAATTTTACAGATACCTTTCTATTAATGACATAATTTATTTCCATTGTGGTCAGATAACATACTTGAATCATGTTAAATTTATTGAGACTTGTTTTGTGGCCCATTATATGGTATATCTTGGTAAATGTTCCATGTGTACTTGAAAAGAATATATAATCTGCTGGTGTTAGCTGTTATGTTCTATAAATGTCAATTAAGTCAAGTGGGTTTATAGTGTTGTTCAAGTCTTCTGTATCCTTACTGATATTCTCAGTTCCCTACATGATGCCCTGTGCCTTATGAGGTTTTCTGCTCTGTTAAGAGGGAATAGGAAATATTCCCAGACCTATGTGAATGCTGAGGATTGTTCCCTCTAATCCTTTGGGTGGTTCTATTGCTGGCTTCAGGTAGTTCTTGACATATATGTGCTGATCAGTACTTAGCTGAAGACTTGAGGGAGACCTCTGCAGATTTCCAGAGTTCTCTCTATGCATTTCTTCATTACTCTACCCAGCAAACTCTAGCCACTTTGACCTTCCTGAATTCCCAGTTCCATATCCTCAATTCAGGGAGACCACCATCCTTTTCTTGGGTTCCCTCCTGCTATATCTCAGCTTGGAAACTTTTTTCATACAGTAAGTTGGGGAAATTGTTTCGCATCCACCAAAGATCACTAACTTTCATCACATGATGTCCAGTGTCTTGAAAACTGTTCTTTCATATATTTTGAACAGTTTTTTAGTTGTTTCTGGAAGGAGTTTAAATCTGGTCCCTAATATTATTCCATCTTGCCTGGAAACAGAAATCCATTTTGCTGATATTTTCAACATCATTTTTTATAATATACTTGTGTTGTGTCTGGAATGATGTTCACTGTGCTGACTTTTCTGTCTAGATGGAATTCAGAGGCTCTCCTGGCCAGTTATAGGGAGCTGCCTTCCTCTGTGCTGGATGTCACCAGATTTTTTTAATCTATATTCTCCTTTTCTCATAAAAACAATAATGATGTATTAAGTACCTCCTATGTACCAAGCATGTGTTAAGGGTTTAAGTATTGCCTCACTTAATCCTTATGATAACCTTATGATAACCTGTTAAGAAGTAATTATTTTCATTATAGAGATGAGGTCATTGAAGTTGAGAAGTCGAATAATTTGCCCAAGGTCATATAGCAAGTAAATGGCATAGTCAGCATTCAAACCCAAGTCTGTCAGATCCAGGGACCATAAAGCTGATGAAGCCCTTCAGAGATAATTTTGCTGAATACAGGAGGTCAGCTACTAAAACCAACTTGGAAAAGTTCTTTTCTGCCCTTGCAATAAGAGTAAGCATTTTATAACATCTAAGAAAGGGAAAATATTAATACAGCTAGAAAGAATAGTTTTGATTAAAATTCTGTCAGATGACAGGAAGGAAAAGGGATGTGAGCAGTTGTTAAGAAACAGGAAGAATGTGATTTTAGAAATGCTGGGTCAAGAAGGCATTGCAACAGCTAAGTTACAGAGGGTGGAAGAGGAAAAAGGAAGAAATTGTCCTGAGATGACATACTTTGGAAAGCTGCTAGAGCAATGCAAAAGCATGTGGCAGTGACCCCTATTGCTGTCACTGCAACCTTTCAGTCCCTTCCATGAGAATCAAAAAATGAACTCAAAATGAAGGAGAAAGAAAGGAACGTTTAGTATCAAACAACGTTGCCAAAATGAAGTGTATTGGATTGATTCCCAGTGCCAAAGCACAGTACATATTAACATTCCTTATGCTATATTTTTGGAAACATGTTCTACCCACATTGGCTTTAATTTTAGTTTTTATAGATGTATGAGTATTTTGTTTTGTTTTGTTTTTTTGTAATGTCTATAACCTTTACTAGAATATAAAGGCAATGTCTTCCAAGTATATATAAATATGTTTAAGTTAGTTTTACGGCAGTTTCCTGCATGTGAACCTCATCTTTTATATGACACCCTATTGGAAAATAATAGAATCGTAAGCCTGAGATAATTTGAAAGGTCAAGATTTGAGTCTATTTTATCATTGATCTGACTGACCATACATGAATATTTGTAAGATAAGGCATGTGAGGCACTCAGCTGTGGAGAATTTTCAGTAATAGTTATAAATGAGACTACTACAGGGGCTTTGAAATGGAGGCAATAAATGTGACAAGAAGTATGTACTATTTATTCTTCAGGAACCCTCTCCTTCCCCCAGTTCTTTAGAATTTTATTAGGTAAATAGCAGGTGAAGAGAGTCTTTTAAAATGTCAGTGATAATTACACAAGAGAAATCACATTAACTCAATAAAGAGTAGAACTTGACATTATAGGCAACTTATACTTTTTGACTCATTGAATCTCAGGAAATCTCTGACCTTCTTCTCAATTCACCCTTTCCATATTCACAGGGCCCTCTGTGCACTTAGCATTTGGTTGTGCTCATTTCCCACTCTAGGTTGTGAACTCCTGCAATGCAGACAGCATCCTTCATTTCATATCTAAGAGCCTAGTTTAGTGTTCAGCATATAGTAGGTATTTGGTATTCTAATTAATTGTTCTACTGTAAGGCCCAGTTCTGACTCTCCATTCCTTATATCCTTAATGTGTAAGCATTAGTGCCTTTGCATGTTTAAACATAGGGAAAAGTAGCCAAATAAGTGTTTATATGTAGCTAGAAACCAAGAAACCTTTGAGCCTATTCTGTTTCTTCTTTATTGGATTTTTAATCTAAAAAGTAAAACAGGGGCTTCCCTGGTGGTGCAGTGGTTAAGAATCCCCCTGCCAGTGCAGGGGACACAGGTTCGATCCCTGGTCCAGGAAGATTGCACATGCCTCAGAGCAACTAAGCCCGTGCGCCACAAATACTGAGCCTGCGCTCTAGAGCCCGTGAGCCACAACTACTGAGCCCATGTGCTACAACTACTGAAGCCCACGCACCTAGAGCCCCTGCTCCGCCACAAGAGAAGCCACCTTAATGAGAGGCCTGCGCACCGCAATGAAGAGTAGCCCGCGCTCGCTTCAACTAAAAGAAAGCCAGCACACAGCATTGAAGACCCAACACAGTCAAAAATAAATAAATAAATAAATTTATTTAAAAAAAATAAAAAGTAAAACATGCCTATTCTAATAGTTTATAGTTCAGAGGTATATAAAAAAACAAGCCAATCTCCTCTATTCTCCAGTCTTTATTCTTCTTACTTTGCCTACCTCTGTTAGATATTTATGCTCATATAAATATTATTTGTATTTTAATATAATGGACAATACTCAAATACATTTTTTACACTCAATTCGATTTTAATTAATATATGCCTTTTAGCTATGATGGGTAATATACATTGAAACTGGGTTAAATTATTTTCCTTGTGCTACATTTCAAAAGGAACTGTGCCCTTTTCTGTGGCAAAATATACATAACATAAACTTTACTATTTAAACCATTTTTAAATACAAAGTTCAGTGGCATTAAGTACATTCACATTTTTGTGCAACCATAACTATCATCCATCTCCAGAACTCTTTTCATCTTGCAAAAGTGAAGCTCTATACCAATTAAACAATAACTCCCCTGGGGCTTCCCTGGTGGCACAGTGGTTGAGAATCCGCCTGCCAATGCAGCGGTCATGGGTTCAAGCCCTGGTCCAGGAAGATCCCACATGCCGCGGAGCAACTAAGCCTGTGCACCACAACCACTGAGCCTGCGCTCTAAAGCCCATGAGCCACAACTACTGAGCCCACGTGCCACAACTACTGAAGCCTGTGCGCCTAGAGCCCGTGCTCCACAACAAGAGAAGCCACAGCACTGAGAAGCCCGCACACCGCAACGAAGAGTAGCCCCCATTCGCCGCAACTAGAGAAAGCCCCTGTGCAACAAAGACCCAACACAGCCGTAAATAAATATAAATAAAAAATTAAAAAATAACTCCCCTGTCCCCCAACCCCTAAATCCATGACAACCAACATTCTACTTTCTGTCTCTATAAATTTGACTACTTCAGGTACTTCATATAAGTAGAGTCATACAGTATTTATCTTTTTTGTGACTGGCTTATTTCACTTAATATTAATGTCCTTAGGGTTCATCTGTTGTAGCATGTGTCAGAATGTCCTTCCTTATTAAGGCTGAATAATATTCTGTTGTCATATACCACATTTTGTTCATCCGCTCATCTCAGTGGATGCTTGGGTTGCTTCTACCTTTTGGCTATTCTGAATAATGCTGCTATGAAGATTGGTAATCAAATATCTGTTCATGTTCCTGCTTTCAGACTCTTTGGGGAGGAAGGATTGAAAGAATAGAATAGAAATTAAAATTGAAAAGAATTGAAAGAATAGAAGTGAAATTGCTGGATTATATGGTAATTCTGTGTTAAACTTTTTGAGGAACCATCATACCATTTTCCAAAGCAGCTACACATTTTACGTTCCTACCAGCCATGCACGAGTGTTCCAGTTTCTCCACATCCTTACCAACACTTAATTCCTCGTTGTTGTTGTTTTTTTTTTTTTTTTTTTTTTTTGTGGTATGTGTGCCTCTCACTGCTGTGGCCTCTTCCGTTGCGGAGCACAGGCTCCGGATGCGCAGGCCCAGCGGCCACGGCCCACGGGCCCAGCCACTCCGCGGCATGCGGGATCCTCCCGGACCGGGGCAAGAACCCATGTCCCCCGCATCGGCAGGTGGACTCCCAACCACCGCGCCACCAGGGAAGCCCAATTCCTCGTTTTTTTATAATAGCCATCCTAATGGGTGTGAAGTGGTATCTCATTGTGGTTTTGATTTGCATTTCCCTAATGATTAGTGATGTTGAGCATCTTTTCATATGCTTGTTGGCCACTTGTATATCTTCTTTGAAGAAATGTCTTTTCAAGTCCTTTGTCCATTTTTGTTTATTTATTTTTTGGCTGTGTTGGGTCTTCGTTTCTGTGCGAGGGCTTTCTCTAGTTGCAGCAAGCGGGGGCCACTCTTCATAGCAGTGCGCGGGCCTCTCACTATCGCAGCCTCTCGTTGCGGATCACAGGCTCCAGACGCGCAGGCTCAGCGGCCATGGCTCACGGGCCTAGCCGCTCCGCGGCATGTGGGATCTTCCCTGTCCAGGGCACGAACCCGTGTCCCCTGCCTTAGCAGGCGGACTCTCAACCGCTGCGCCACCAGGGAAGCCCGACTCTTGGTTTTAAAACGAAAAAAAAAAAACTCTGTCCTTTCATAACATGAAAAATGCAAGTGAGAACAGAACAGATACTTTTCTTTGTGCAGTTGAATAAGTAAATTAACATTTTGAAACAATTAGGTTTTAAGTGTTTTTCCTGCTTTCATCCATTTTCTTGAAGTAAGCAAGCTAGCCAATGGCTTCTGATTTTTCCTAGCTTAATGCAGATACCGAAAGAGAAGAAGGAGAAGAGTTTGAAGACAACATGGATGTTTTTGATGACAGCAGTTCCAGCCCTTCTGGCACCTTAAGAAATTATCCACTCACCTGCAAAGTTGTTTATTCCTATAAGGTTTGTATTTCTCTAACATACTTCTCACATTAAATTGTGACAACTCTGAAGATACAAGTAACTGTATCTACCCAGCCTCTTATACTGTACTTATCATAAAATTGGTGTTCAGTTCATATTAGAGGCAACATAACATAATGGGAAAGAGTCCAGGCTCTGACGTCAGACTGCCTCGGTTAAAATCCTGTCTCTGACACTTACGATCTACATAACCACGCTAGTCCCTTGGTCTCTGTGAGCCTCGGTTTTCTTATCTATATTATGGGGATAATATTATAGGGCTAGTTTGAAGACTAAATGAGATACCACTTTTATAGCAAAGCATTTAGCACAGTGCCTGACATCTAGTAAATTTTCTGTAAATAGAACTCTTACCCTTATCAATTGCCTGACACAAGACCCTCCGTTACGATAGTTCTCAAAATTGATATTAAAATAAAATTGCTTGACAGAGCAGTTTTGTTAAACTTTACCTTTCCTAACCTTAATATAACCACCTCTTGTTTCCAGGTTAAGCAAGGATCTGGATAAATAGATTCCTGAACTTCCAAACCTGATTTGGTATAATAGTTCTTAATCTCTCTCACCCCTGCCCTGCTTTCCCATTAACTTTTTACTCAAAGTAAATTGAGTTTCAGTTCCCCGGTTCCTCTCTTTTCCTTACTCCCTTCATCAATCACTAGCCAGTTCTGTTGAGTCCACCTCCAAAACATATCCTGAATCCATTCACATTTCGCATCTTGGTCTAGGCCATTGCTTTGATTACTGTAAAAGAAAAAAACCCTAATAATTGGTATCCCTTCTTCATACTTGTCTACCAACATACTTGTCTACCACTTTCCACTCTGCAGCCAGAATTATCTTTAGTATGTATAGGAGGTTATTTTATTCCCCTGCCTAAAACCCTTTATAAGCTTTCCATCACACAAAGAAAAATAAACTCTTCACAAGGGTCTATAATGTTCAGATTGATCTGGCCCCTGCAAATCTCCTTAGCTTCATGTCAGACCAACCCACCCAGCCCATGCACTACACGTTAGCAACTCTGGCTGCCTTTCAGTCTTCAAAAGCACTACGCACCTCTCTGACTTGACAGCTTTGCACTTGCTGCTCCCCTACCTGGAACTGTCTTTTCCCAAATCTTGGTTGGCTACCCACTGCTCTTCATATAGGCTCAGCTCAAATAGTGCCTCCTCAGGTTTCCCCTGACCACCTAAATGCATAGCCAACTCCCCAGTCACAACTCTATCCCATTGCCCTTTTGTCCTCATTTATTTACTATATAGCACCTATCACCAATCAAACTGAATGTTGTTTGTTTTCATACTTCTTTATCTGACTGTCCACTAAAGGTCCATGAAGGCAGAAACCTTGTCTATGTCTGTGTACCTTGTTTATGTGTCTTCAGCACCTAGGACAGTGCCTGGCACATAGTGGGTCCTCAGGAAATAATTGTGGAATGAATAAATGAATGATGTAAGGAAGGCATGAACAAATGAATCCCTTTCATTTTAATGAATGGCACTAATTTAAATGAATTCCTTTCATGTTAATGCCATGCTTAAGGGACAACAGCAGAGGAAGCGTCTGAGGAGAATCTAAATCATACATGGGACAGTCTCACTCCTACCGCCACCATCCCTGGAGAGCCAAAAGCTGATATTATTTACTCCTCAATATCAGTGATTACCAGACTTTTTTTCATTTAACATCCTTTTATTATATATTTAAGTTAACAATACTTCCTCTTTTCTAAAAGGGTTGGGATTTTGTTTTTCCCAATGTAAACTGTTTTGATAACCTTTTGAAAATTTGAAGTCATCTTCCGAGATACTTGTAAGGTGTTTTAAAATTTTATAAAACTTGGTTGGGATTGTTTCCCTATCTTCCGTCTCAGTATTATATTTACTTTGAAGTTCCAGAATTAAAATTTAAGGTCCTTAAACAGAGAGGGTCCTAGGTATCTGAGTGATTATTACATCTGAGGAATTTTACAGATGAGGTAGCATTTCAGTGGGGTCATGAATAAGATCTTTCTAGTTACAGTGATAAGGTAGGGAAGGGAAAGAGCCTTATAAGCAAACAGCAGATACAGAGACACAGTTTGATGAGATAATAGGGTGTTCAGGAAATGTTAAACTCAGTGTTGTGTGAGCATCAAGTGTGGGAAATAGAGCAGCTGGAAGTAAAGATGTCAGATAGACCTGTAGATCAGACTGAGTTTGGCTTTTATCCTGGCTGAAGGAAGCCATTGGGTGTCCTAAAATCAGACTAGGCTTTTAAATAAGGTAACCCTGGTCGTGGTATAGATATTCCAGAGAGGGTAGATTAGAGTGGAGTTAGTCTCTATAAGCCTAGTTGTGATTCCTATGGTCCAGACCAGCAAAGAAGGCCTAAGTTAATCTGGTGAGAACAAAGAAAAGCTAAATTTAAGGAGTAGTTTCAAAAGCCTTAAAAATGCTCATAACTTTGTCCCTACTACTATATATCCTAAGAAAGTGACCCACAATACAGAAAAACATTCTGGATACAAAATGCTCTTTCATCATAGTACTACTTTATAATAGCAAAGTTGGCAGTCCAATAAGGAAATAGTTAAGTAAATTAACCATTCATATAATGTAACCATAACAAAATTTTATGAAGATAATTGAAAATTATATTAGAGTTTTTTATGTAAGAAGAAATATGTCCAAAAAGTAAGATACCAAATTGTATTACCTTAAGGTCTTAATTATACATATTTCTAGCTTTTCTACAGTGAACATGTATTACTTTTGTAATCAGGAAAAATCATATTGTTTTAAAAGAAAACAGGAAATTTAGAGAGATGGTGGTGGGAATGGAGGGCATGGCTGCTTCTGGGGTCCTGGCTGCCACTGCGTATTAGGACTTCATGAGGTAGTGTGAGACCACGTGTTTATTTAATAACTATTTACTGACTACTTGCTGTCTTTACTTGGGATAAGTGAGAAGAATTACATTCCCTGCCTTAAGTAAGTCATTCTAATAGGAAGCGCAAAAGTGCAAACAACTAACTTGAGAGCCACAGTAGTCAGTGTTAGAGGGATGCTCAAAGCCTTCTAAGAATAAAAGGAGGAAAAAGCAGCCAGCTCATTGTGGGTGGTCTTGGAAAACATATAAGCTTGGCATCAAATCATGAGTAATAATAATAGCTACCATTTATGAAGTCCTGTGTACCCGGTATCATACATATATATATATTTTTTTCTAATCCCTTCAATAACCCTATAAGGAAGATATTATCAACCAACCCATTAATTCAACAAATATCAGTACGTGAGCACCTTCTATGTACCATGCTGTGCTCTTTTCTAGGCTTGGGGATATAGCATTGATGAACACAGACAAAAATCTCTGCCCTCGTGGAGCTTACATTGTAATAGGAATAAAAAAGAAAACTGAGGCTCTAAAAGGTCTTATGGTCACTTGCCTGTAGAAACAGACTGAAGCTGGACTTGAACTCACAGTAATCTAAATCTAGTCACCAGATGGGAAAGAGGGAGCAGGGCCTGCTGGAAAGAAGGAACAGCCTGATAAAAGCATAGAGACAATAAAGAACGTGGTATGTTCAGAGAATAGGGAATGGTTTGCTGGGGCCAAAGCATCAAGAGACCACAGGGTTTTGAGTGTCATGCAAAGGACCTGACCTTGTCAAGTGGAAGAATTGGTCACTGCTTGGGTATGGTATGATCAAGCTAGTGTCTGCTTATATAACAATGTTGGACAACTCGCATGGACCTTCATGACTTTTTTTTACAAGGGCAGCATTGTATTTAAAGGTGTTCTTAACCCTCCTGCTTTGCCATCACACACACTGAAATCTGGTTGTGTTGGATAACTTTTTAAGTTTTGCCACAGAATTTGTTATGTAGGTGCCTTTTGCTGGTATATTCAAGGCATAGTGTGGTTTCAGATTAGTGAAAAAATTCCATTGGAGGGGGTTGGTGGTGGTGGTGGAATGAATTGGGAGATTGGGATTGACAGATATACACTAATATGTATAAAATAGATAACTAATAAGAACCTGCTGTATAAAAATTAAATTAAATTTTTTTTAAAATTCTATTGGAAAAGCTATCAAAAATCAGTGAGCTTTTTTTCCCTCATATTTTGAGATCAGAGGTAATCTACTTAAAATTCTGTCCTGGAGTATTTCTGTGATTGGTCAGCCATTTTCAATACTATTTTTCTGTCTCAAGTAGCTATTATAGCAATATCCAGAATCTGGGTTGATGAAACGTACATGAAATAGGAAATGAGTCTTTGGAAATGAGTCTTGCCTTACTTTTGCTTGTGTAATTTGGAGATATTTTACACTTTGAGACTGTGAGATCTGAAAAACTATATGGTCTAAAGCAGTAGTTTTAACTAATCTTGGGACTTGGGGAAAGCTTTTAAGGCTGTTCACTAAGAGCCAGAAGATGTCCGCAGACCCCTCCTGTTACATGTGACAGGCAAGTCTCTTTATGAAACAAAGTCACAAAGTCTCTCTCTACAACCCCCCTGCAGAGTCCCTGAGAGCTTGCTCTCAGATTCTACTGCCTCAGGGGTAGTATTTAGGTGTCTGGTGCTAGTGGACTCCTGCTGTTAGGGATTAAAAAAAAAAAAAAAAAAATCACAGCAACTTCTGCAGAAGCACACAAGTGGATCAGCCTAGTCTCTACAGTTAAGTTGGAGCATCAGTCATTTCTCTCCTACAATTTTCTTCTCTTGGCCACTGTTTTACGGTGATTCCAGACAAATTCCAGGCACTGCTCAAGCTATCAGTCAATCCATGTACATAGCTCTTTGCATTTTCACAGCCTGCACCTCCATGGTAGCCCTCTGGTGTAGTTCTAATTCACGGCTTTCTCCTTTGCTTGTGCTTCCCAAATCATCATGGTTCTGTGCTTATTCATCCCACACTAACTCCCCCATCTTCCCGAGAATGGCAGGATTGTCATTTTGAAGAAATGGAGGCATCAAGAAGTTGAATAACTTACCAATAGATACATAAGCTGGAGCTAGAACCCAGGTCCTCTACTTCCAGCAGAGTGCTGTGTTCACTGAACCTGATTGCCTCTTGAGGATTCCGTTTCTCCAGTTTTTGTTGTGGCTTTATTTTGTTCAGTTTTTTAAAGTAAAACTTCACCTCATTATGATAGTTTTACAACACTCAAATTTTTATGTTCAATACGTTTTTCAAAATCATTTCAATATTTTGATCCCCAGTTTTTGTTATGATCAGTTCACATCTGCTCTTTATCTAACCTTTTTAATTTTGTCCATGACCATCCTACATTGCAGGCTTCTCAACCAGATGAGTTGACCATTGAGGAACATGAGGTGTTAGAAGTGATTGAAGATGGAGATATGGAAGACTGGGTAAAGGTATATTCCTTTGCTCATATCGCCCCTTCTTGTGACATTTTCAGGAGTTTGTTTTGGTTCTTGTTGTACCCTGTCCAAATTGTGTGTGCAAACCTGTTTTGTCACATGTCTTTTACTCAGGCTCGAAATAAAGTCGGCCAAGTGGGTTATGTACCAGAAAAGTACCTACAGTTTCCCACCTCGAACAGTCTGCTGAGCATGCTGCAGTCCTTGGCTGCTTTGGACAGTCGGTCACACACATCCAGCAATTCCACGGAGGCCGAACTCGTTTCAGGCAGCCTCAACGGAGATGCCAGTGGTAAAGACTGAAACAAGGCACTCTTTATTTGGTCACATTTGGCCTAAACTGTATTACCCTGGAGTCAGCCTTCAGTAGGTTAAAAAGCACAACTTTATTCCTTTTCTGTAATATGTTTATTTGGTCACGTTTATCCTGTACAGTAGAACCCTAAAGTTGATCTTCAGTGAGTACAGAATTATAGCTGTACGATGGCCTTTTGGTTGTCACTTGTGCATGGGGTGGCTGCAAAAGTAACCTGGTTGTCGGTGTTCTTACTGCATTTTTCTCTCTCTTGCTACCTAGTCTGTTTTGTGAAAGCACTTTATGACTACGAGGGCCAGACAGATGATGAATTATCTTTTCCTGAGGGAGCAATCATCCGAATCTTGAACAAAGAAAACCAGGATGATGATGGCTTCTGGGAAGGGGAATTCAATGGGCGGATTGGAGTTTTCCCATCAGTGCTAGTGGAAGAACTTTCAGCCTCAGAAAATGGTGACACTCCATGGATGCGAGAGATTCAGGTGCACAACAGGGGGAGAAAGCTGAATTAAAAGATGTTTAAAGAAAATGACTCCCAAGGAGTCTGTTGACCCACGCAAAAGTGGGCTGTGGTCTTGGCCTCACCCTCACCACTCCAATCCTTGGTTGCCGGGTTTCTGCAAAACTGAATTTGGGAAGCAGAGACTTGTCAGTCAGGCTCTTGTGCAATGGCTGTATGACAGCTCACTTCTCCCACATTCTGTTCTCTGAATTGGGGAACGAAAATACTAAATTGTGTGTGACATACAAAAGAATGGTTTGGTGGAGAGAAAGAAAGAAACCAGAGAGGGAATGTATTGTCTCTGTGGTTAGTTTATGCAGTAAAAATATTAGCTTGCTCTTTTTCTCCCTCACACTGTCAGAGCCTCCCTGCCCAGCCCAGGTCCTACTAGTCCTGTTCAGAGAACTGATGAGCCTGCCAGAGCTCCATAGGCTTAGCTCATCATAGCAAACCTTGTCTTTACGGGAAACTTCTAATTCGGATCAGTCACAGCAGGCCTGGCAGGTCCAGGACCATAAGGAACATGTCTGTCCATCTTGCCTGTGTGGTATTGTGACCACTTAGCGTGACATTTACAGAACCTGGGGAAGTCAGAAACTCAGCCAATTATTTTATCTTCACTGAAAAATACAACTTGTCCCTTTTTTTGTTCTTCACTGAACTGACTAATTTGGTATGTTTTCAATAGAACTCTCGAGAATGGTTTGACTTGGTAACTGTTTAAGATAAACTAAAATCAGTAGTATAATGAGATCTGTGGAAGGAAAAAGTTAAATGCAACACAAAACTGGGGGTTGGGGTGGTTATTCTAGGCTCATTTGCTTCTAATGAGGCTGACCAAGAAAGTTAATAATCATAACTTAGCTCCAAAGAAAAGTAATTTGCCAGGAGTAGTCAGAGAAGCCTGCTGGTCTCTCCTTCCCCAAGTGAGCACTTCGTAACCTCTCTTCCCTTTGCTGCAGATCTCTCCCTCCCCCAAGCTGCCCGGCTCCCTGCCTCCACTGCCACTGTATGACCAGCCTCCTAGTAGCCCTTACCCCAGCCCAGATAAGAGGAGCTCCCAGTACTTCCCCCGCTCTCCTTCAGCAAATGGTAAGGGTTCTCCAGGGCATGGGTCTACATACGCTTTCATTCAGAAATCCACACGTTCACCTGAAGAGCAAACAGATCTGCATTAGCATTTATATTGCTCAACAACGCAAATAAATTGAGCTTCTTTGATTCCCTCCCTTAGAAAACAGCTTCCATGCCGAATCGCCAGGATTCTCACAGGCATCCAGACATACTCCTGAGACCTCATATGGGAAACTACGACCTGTAAGTCTCTTATCTGGCAGGGTTATAGAATGCGTAGTTTCTCCAAATTGAAAGTTAGAAATTAATGTATCTCCATGACCCCTGTGTTGTTACTAATTCCCTCCATGCCAGGGTAAGATGGAGTTGGGAAGTTAAAAAGAGCTCTGGAAAAGGAAGGCTATAAAAATGAACACATCTTGGAAGGTCTAGCTTACACTGGTGCTTTCCTCACTGAGCCAGGGAGAGATTGCAAGGTGACAGCTATGAAAGTGTATTTAAATTATAACAAGCTCTGAGAGCATTAAAGTGGTCTAATTGTGAAACAGAAGCATTTTTTTTTTCCAGCAGGCATTTTATGAGAACCTATTTTCCAGGCCTCTAATTGCCTCTTTGACGGACACTGAAATGAAATAAGATACATGCATTTTGAGGTTTGAGAGCTTCTATTCTCAAAGGAATCTGTTCTTACAAATAATCACCTCTACTCACCCCTCACTGACTCCACCCCACCACCTCACTGTGAAACAGCTCTTCCAAGGTCATAACTTTCGCATGCTAATCTAGTGCATATTTGCAATTTTATTTTCCTAGACCCCCTTATCAGCATTTGACACAGTTCTCTGAACCACTCACTACCTTTGGCTTTGTTCATTCAGCAGATATTGAGTGCCTTGTTAAGGACTTGGTTCTTGATCCTAAAAGTTTAGGAAGCTATTGTAAGATTGTAAGCAGGACAGTGATATGACCAGTTGTGCATTTTTAAAACACTACTATGGCAGCTAAGTGGAGGATGAATGGAAGGTGATAGAATGGACACAGGGAGCCGTTAGGAGGCTGGAGCAGTGGTCCAAGCAAGAGGGGACAGTAGTGTGGACTAGCAGGTAAGAGCGTGAATGGAGAGAAGTGGACCTGTTTGTTCTACCACACTTTCCTGGTCTGCTTTCTACTTCCTGGCCCTTCCTTTTTGTTACTGAGTCCAAGCTCACTCTTTTCGCCGCAGGACAGGCCAATAAATCGGGAGACGAGGTATTGAGGCAAAGAATAGCGACTTTACTTGGAAAGCCGGCAGACCAAGGAGATGGCAGACTAGGGTCCCCAAAAAACCATCTTGGATGCCTGTTTCTTTAGAGGTGGAGGAGGAGGTGAGGAAGTAAAGTTAGGCCATTAGTTTTGCCTGCTTGGCCAGCATGGGGAGGGGATGTGTTAATTTCTTCTTTTCTGCAGCCTTTCACAGGTGGGCAGGGTCAGATTGTCTCCCTGTGAGCTGAACAAAGGCACTTTAGTTTAACATTCAGGCAGAGGGGCAGGGTTCCCTGAGGCAGGCCACTATGTATGATTATAATAACAAAAGCAACGAAAAGCAAAGGTTAAAGTCGAAGAAACAGATCCAACACAGAGTCAGAATTGGCTCTTCCCTGTTATATTTTCATTGACCTTTGCGGGCTTCTCTGCCTCTATCCATCTCTGTTGATGCTTCTCAGGGTTCTTTCCACGGGCTGCGTCTCTTAAAGTCATTAGAGTCACTCTCTGAGTAATCTCATCTACTCCCAAGGCTTTGATAACCATTTATTTACTGACAACTCCCAGATTTATAACTGCCAATCCAGTCTCTTCCCTGAGCTTCAGACTTGTGGAAATCTCAGTGTGTATGTACCAAAACCCCCAAAACTCAGCAAAACACGAGTTAATTATCTTCCCTCCCAGACATACTCCTTCTCCCATATTTCCTGTCCTGGTGAGTGGTACCCCCATCCTGCCAGTGCTCTGCCATCACTTGTGACACCTCCCTGACCCTGCCTTCCACAAAGAGTCATCACAAGTCCTGCCAGGTTTACCTTGGAGACAGCTGTCAAGTTTTTCCACCCTCTGCTGCCCCACTGCCCGAACCCTAGTGCAGGCCAACATCAGCTTTCTTTCAGACCACCACAGGAGTCTCCAAAACTCACCTGTATTCTCGCCCACCACCGTTTTCTTCAAACTTTTACCTGAGTCATCTTTTCACACATCTGATACTGCTGTTTAAAATCCACCAAAGATTCCTCTTTGCCTACAGAATAAAGCTCCGATTTTTAAATATGGATTAATGAGGCCCTTCATGACTTACCCCCAGCCTACCTCTCTAGTCTTCTCTCGTGCAACTCTCCTTCCAAGACATGTTGAAAGGTTTTCAGTTCTCCAAGCATTGCTCTCTCGCTTTCAACTCTAGGCCTTTGCTTTGGACGAGGCTTTTAGGGCTACAAAGACTCTTGTGCCCGTGAGGACTTCAGCCTAGGCAAGAACCTGAATCATGAGTTTCACATTTCATCCAGAACAATAGGTCCTTCTCAGTGTAAGAAGTTGTGAAAATTAAGTTGAAAGCACATGCTTAGAGCATTTCTGAGAGCCCTGGGGTGCCCATGTCCTTGGGTAAATGACTAGTTGGGGTTTGGATGCTTCAGGCACTGAATCAGGAAGCTGACTGACAATCCATGTGATGGTTTCCTGCTCAGGTCCGGGCAGCTCCCCCTCCACCTACGCAGAACCACCGAAGGCCAGCAGAGAAGATCGAGGATGTGGAAATCACACTGGTGTGATGATGGCTTTGCCCGTCCGTTACTGCTACAATCAAGGCCAGGCTTAGAGTTTGGCCAGTCTTGTTTTTTAGGCACCTTTGCATGATGATGACTCGAACAGAGCAAAAACAAGGAGGATTATATGTGACTGGGTGGCCTGGTAGACTCCTCCCATGTTTTGAATATTTTGTGCCTTTTTTTGTTGTCATTTTCTATGTCATCTCTCCTACCACAGCACAAATCCTAGAGGGCCCTAGAAGCACAGAGGGGGACAGCCCTCTTGCCTAACAGTGGCCCATTTTTGTATGAGACTCAAGACCAGGCCTCGATCAGGGCACAGTCACAGAGATACTGATCATGTGCACTCGTACAGTATATTACTGTGGCCACAAGGATGTGGCAAAGATTCTCATCTTTCTTCAAGTGGCTTCTGCTCATCTGATTGAGTTTAATCAGATCACATTGGCTACATAAGGAAGCAGGAGGAGGGATTTCAGGAGAGGCTGGCTCCTCCCCGCAGTTAGTCCCCAAATTGAGAAACTGAAACCGTATTGGAAAAAAATGGACTGCCCTGAGTTTAGCACCAATTGCATTAATGCACATCTCTTCCACAACTAACAGATTTAAAACAATAACAGTGTCCTTTGTATTAATATTTATGCCATTCATTTAGTATTAGTGGAGCTAACATGGAGGGGCTGAACTAGTAGCCGAATCTCATCCCATCACATAGACTAATAGAAAGGAGGCTGTGGCAAAAGCAGAAATGGAGCTTCCAGATCTGAAATGAGCCAATTTAATGTTCTTTTTATATTTGGGTATTTTTCATTTTAATTTTTGCAGCGTATACTATTCTGACCAGTATCCTTAGAATCTGAACGTCTAGATAAACTGGGGACACATACTTGCCTTGTCGAGCTTCTCTACTGGGGAGGCCTCTAGCATTATTTTATTCCCAAGCCAGTCCACTGGCCCAGGCAGCCACCCACCACATAAAATGCAGCTTCCCAGGTCCAACTGACCTGACATTTCCTTGGGAGGAAGAACCTGTGGCTCATGGAAACCAGCTTCCTGTGAAGGACTAAAGGATTCCACAGGTGCAAATTGACAGGTTCTCCACGTCACAGGGAGAGCCAGGAGTAGCCTTCTCTGCAGGCTAACAAACCCATAGCCGCAGGCGTCCCAGAGTAGGCCTCCGGCGGCCCTCCACCTCCTATGGAAGATAGGGAGTGCATTGCTTAGGGACTAAGGGATGTTTGTCAGTTGCTTTTTTTTTTTTTTTAAATCAAATTTGTAGAATTTAATTCGAAAGTTGTCTTACGCTTTGAAAATGCCATCCCTCCTAAGAATCTAAAAACGTGAAATGCTCGCCAAATGTCCCCATGGGATTTTTGACCAAAAGTAAGGTCAGAGCTGAAGAAATTTTCAGTTAGTCATTTGATCACTTCAGTGACAGTACCCATTGATGAATCTTCTCCGTGATTTGAGGATTTTTGTTTTTGTTTTTTGCTTCTTAACCTGTTGATCTATTTGAGGTCTTTTTGTGTTTATCAAACTTATTCTTAAGTTTAAAAAAAATTTAAAGGGTGGGTTTTTTTTTTAAGATTTTAAAGTTTGTTGACAAGTTTAAAATCTTCAAAGCACCTTTAGAAATCTTCAAAGTGCTGAAATCAGGCAATTCTTGCCACCCAGTCTTGTATTCTCTCTTTAGCTAGCAAAATTGTCCTTGAATCTGGGTTTTCCACATTCTCAGAGGGTTATTTGAAATCTTTTGTTATATTTTAAAATATTTTTTGGAAGAGCTGCTAATTTTATTTTAAAAATACAAAGTTGTAAAAATATGCCTCCTTTTTAAAAAGAACCCCTCCCTCCAGGACATGTAATCCAGTGTCACAGTGCACACGGCTGGGCTCAGAGGAAGCGCCTCTGTGCAGATGTGCTGTCTTTACAGTGGCTGTAAAAACTTTGTATTTATTATGTATAAAATGTTGAATAATAAAAAAATGGAATTAAGTTTTCTAAGTTTTACTTATAAAGAGATTTGGGTAAGCAGGCTTTTCCAAATACCCAGTGCTTCTTATAAAGACACTTCTAGGCCCTCCTTTAAACCCTACAACAGATACAGAGAGGGGGAAGTAAATTAATCCATCCATGGGACAAACAGTCCTGCATGCCACCCACCTGCCATGTGTAATACCCTGAATGCTAGAGATAGAAATAAATAAGTTGTGGTCTTGGCTCTCAAGGTTCTTTCCCAGTGGAGAAAAAAGGTATACACATGAGGACAGTACTGTGTGAGGTACTGGAAAGGCGAGGCAGAGAGTGTGCTGAGGGAGCTGAGGAGGGAGCTCTGATTCTGCAGCTGGAAGGGCGAGAGGAGGGCCACTGAGTCCCCTCAGAGGATGTGACTGCTGGCTTCTAGGAAGTGGGCACTCTGGACTACTCTGTCCTTTCCTAAACCTCCACCCTGAGTAATGAGTCAAGGGAAGGAGATTTTACTGGTCTCGGGGGTGGCTAGAGGATTCCAGGTGAAAAGGCGAGTCCCTCTGGCTGCCAGCCGGCCCAGTGAGGACGAGAGGTCAGCCTGTTTGGGGAGGGGCCCCACAGCCCTCCTCTTCCAGAGCTGTGCATGTGCTATATGTATTCTTCCAGACGTTTTCTGTGCATAGAACTCATATGCACACACTGCCTTTTTATATGTGAGATTATATAATACATTTAGGTTTACCTCATTCTTTTTGAAGGCTGCATTATATTCCACTGTTCAGATATATCATAATTTAAACATTCCTACAGTGATGGATGATGAGGTTGTATCCATCCATTTGCTATTCGAAAGTTGAAATGAACACCTTTGTACATAATTCTTTAAAAATTTGTTCCAGTGAAAATATTGGGTAAATTCCTAAATACGTAACTTGAGAGTCAAAAAGGTATGTGTGTATTTAATTTTGTTAGATGTTGCCAAATTGGCCTCCAAAATGACCGTATCCGTTGACACTCCCACCAACAGCGTAGAAGACAACATGGACTTTGGAGTTGGAAGGTCTGAGTTAAATCCTGCCTCCCACTTGACAGCTGTGGAACCCAGCTTCAGTGTCCCCATCGGAAACATGAGAATAATGCTGTGGATCCAAGGACATGTAAAGTGTGCAGCACAGGGTGGTCCCCACAAGCATCCCTCACCATCACTTCGCCCACCTTCAGCGGCCTCCCCTACAGAACTGCTCCTTGCTATCCTTCCAGCCTCCTAGTAACACAGGGCTCTCATGAGGCCCAATGGAAAGAGTGGGTGTGAAAATACTTCACCATAAATATGGTAAGGACTATCAGTGCACATTTAATATCTCTTCCATCTCTTGCCTTCCCCTGCTAATGAAAGCTGCTCGCATTCAAGACTACTGTTGGCCCCAGACCTGGTCTGTGACCAGCGGACGGAATTAAGCTAATCATCCCACCCCTGTATCATAGCTACATTGGGGCCTCCTTCATCACAGGAACTAAAGGTAAGGCAGCTGAACCAGGTTCGCAGCACATCACCTAGATCCCTTTCCTCTGACCCACCACCCCAGCCCACATCCACAGGCAGACAGAAGCAACTGGGAGGATATCCTCTGGCCGCAGCCCTGCCACCGCTTGATGGACGCCCTTTCCACTGGGCTGCCACAACCCTGGCTTTAAAAGAAGTAGAATGGGATGATTTCCAAGAGCTTATCCAACTCTTATGTTCTAGATAAGTTCAGTTTCTAGATGCAGAGTGAGAACATCACACAAAAAGGTCACAATATTTGAGAACAGACTTTACGAACACAGAGACTTCTCAGGATGGCCAAAAGTTGAAAATTCAAGCCACTGAACTCTCCACTGGGACAGAGCAAACTGTCCTCTGGGTTGTGGTCACACCCGGGCTGCACTATTCACTCACTGCCCAACAAGCCTAGCCAAAGCTTTCAGTTGTGAATCATTTCCTAACCTTCTGAGGGGCCTTGTAACAAAATCTGGCTGAATCTTTGCATTTAATGCTCGTTATGAAGCTGTTTTTCATGACTAAAA
Organism: Pseudorca crassidens; assembly: GCF_039906515.1. Taxonomy (NCBI): domain Eukaryota; kingdom Metazoa; phylum Chordata; class Mammalia; order Artiodactyla; family Delphinidae; genus Pseudorca; species Pseudorca crassidens. The sequence goes on along the minus strand of NC_090304.1, from coordinate 51,563,256 downwards.
TACGTTACAGAAATTTTAGTTTAGAAGGGAGAGAATTGTAATTTGTCCTGAAATCCTACAACTTAACCAGTATAAGTTTCCTCCTAGATGTTCCCTGTGTTTGCTGTTACTGCTTGATCTGCCAAGAACCCCGTGAATGCCAAAGAGCATCTTGTTTCTGGACCATTTTCCCCTGGTCCCACTGGCCAAAAAAACAAATGCAGCATTTCTGCTGTGTCTGTGTCAGAGAGCCCTGGTCTGGGAATATTTTCCTGGAATGTTATCCTGAAACAGCAGAAATGAACACACCTCTTAGGGTTCACACCTCTTCCAGACTGTGTGCTCAACACCTAAGCATGTGTTTTGTCACCCACTTGCTCCTATGAGGGGCAGGGGAAGAGCCTGGTCAAGAGGCCTGTATTCAAGTCCCCGGGCTGCCTCGATTACCTGTGCCCTTAGGGTCATCCCTTCACCCCTCTGGGCTTTCCTCTTCTTGTCTCTAAAGTGGGAACGAGAAGACAATACAAACTTCATAAGACCCAGGGGGATCAAATAAGATAATGTACAGATAAGCTGAAAATATTTTTGACTAGTGGATGTGCATCTGTAAGAAGAAAACTACCTGTACCAGACACGTCACATCGCATCTCACAGATGGGTCCATACCTAGTGCCACCAGGATTCCTCCAGAGAACGATGGGCCAGGACCACCTCTATTTGTTCAGTCAGCAAACTTACTGCCCCAGGCCACGTTCTGGGCATTGAGACATAAGTGACTCAGTTCCCATCCCTGTCACCAACGGGCTCACATCTGGTGGGGGTGATGTGGGAACAGCAGTTTCAAGCCAAGGTGCCTCTCCCAGGACAGGGAAATGACCAAGGGGCAGTAGGACCCCAGAGCAAGAGCCTCTGTCATTTCTCCCTCTCAAGCTTCAGGCAGGTAGAGGAGGTGGTACCCATGCCTGTACCACAGCCCCAGGGAAGAGCCTGGATCACCACTGGTGAGGTGCAGAGCCATGGAGCAGGGAGAGTCTCACGGACGTGGAAACTCTCCCCACTGTGATTCGCCCAAGTTCTCTCAGGAAGGTAACTGGGAGGAGAACCTAGAACCTGGCCTCCAGAAGACCAGGCCAGCAGCTCTCTGCAGAGCCTAAGTCCAGTTTTTAGAAAAGAGGGAATCGGGGGCCTGGATTCTTATCCCTGCTCTGCTGTGTGACCCTGGTCCCTCTCTGGCCCTCAGTCCATATGCACAGCAAGGGTGACACTTTTGACATTAGGGAAAAAACTCAGGCAGGCAGCCCCTGCGTACTGAACACCTGAGTAGCAACTATTGAAAACCTGGAGAGAACCGGAAGCTCAGAGCGTTTTTTTTTTAAATACATCTTTGTTGGAGTATAATTGCTCCACAATACCTGTTAGTTTCTGTTGCACAACAAAGCGAATCAGCCATATGCATACACATGTCCCCATATCAGAGTGGTTTTAAGCACAGGGTTCTATCCCTGCCCCCTCTGCTGCCCGGGACTGCAAAGACTAGAGGTGCAGCCTTCCCAGCTGGCACCCCTCTGAGCTCTTCCCCTGCTTGGCCTTTGCCAACCCTTTTCCCCACACTTGCCTCATTCCCTGTAATGCCCAGCCTGTCTCTGGCCTTCCAGACTTGCTCCTCCAGGAAGCATTCCCTCCATGTAAGTTAAGGTGTGCATGTGCTCCCTGAAGTGAGGCAGGCATGTGCTAGCAGATCTGCCCCATGAAGAAAGGAAGGCTTAAGGGGAGTAAAGGGGTCAGTCCCAGGAGTTGAGTCATATAATTTCCTGAGCTCCTTTTCTGCATTCTCTAAGCAGTCTGAATTCACTGCAGTCCTGTGAGGTACTTGCCCCAGATGATGTAGCTGGTTTAACAGCCTCCCAGGATTCAAGTTCACCTCCCTCCTGCGGCCCTGCATGTCCCTCAGTTCAAAGGACACTAACCGCCCCCCAGGCTCAGGCCTAGGCACCCAGGGCCAGAATGGAAAAAGAGAAGCAGGGAGGGATTTAGTTTAGACAGAAAGCTAGAATCACCTACCCGATGGAGGCAGTGGGCACACTGTTGGAGCACAGCGGGTAATGCCCTGCAGCTCTGCCTAACTGGGAGCGCAGATTTGCTGACATTTTGTTTAAAAAAAAAAAAAAGTATGACAAGAGTCACAATCCTGCTGTGCCAGCTGTGATGATCTCATATCACTCACCCTCTCTGAGCCTCAATTTTCTCATCTGTGAAAGAGACACCTACATCACAAGGTGGTTGGGAGGAACAAGATACTGGATAGAAGGCACAGGGCCTGACGCAGCTCAGTAACGGTGGCTACTGGAAGCTTTGGTCTTTCTGGCCGTGAATCCCAGGAGGCGGGAGAATGGCCTTGGCAGACCTAGGCAGCTGGTGACTCCTGGTGGCCGCTGGGAGCCAGGGCATGAGGGCCAGACCTTCAGCAGTCTTAGATTCAAAAGATCCTGGACTCCTAGAGTCTTTGACTGTTAGACTTGCTGAGTCCTCAAATAAGAGAATTTAGTCACTTATGAACATTCCCTGAGGCTTTCTCTGGCAGAGGCCTGATCCCAGGGAATACTTTGCTCCCATCCTGGCCTCTTCCAAGAGCTTCCTGACTGAGATGGAGGGAGGCAGACACAAACGGGGGTGGGGGTGGGGCACAGAGATGGAGGAGGCTCCTAGCCAGCCTGGCAGGTCAGGAGAGGCTCAGGGATCCTGAAGGACAAATTTGAATTAGGAGTTGGGAGGGAAGAACATTCTGGGCAGAGAGAAAATCACACGCAAGACACATTCAGAGTAGCAACAAAGTGAAGATGCAGCTGAGGCCAGCAGGCCACATCCTGAGGGTAAGGAGTTTCTCTGCAGGCAGTGCAGAACTTCAAAGGGTTGGACGTATGACCACAACACCTTAGAAAGTCACTCTGGCCATGGCAAGGAGGGAACTAGGTGGAGACAGCAGGTCGAGGACAAGGTGGCCTGCAGTGGCAGCAGGAATGGAAAGGAGAGTTAGACGCAACAGCCCCACGCCTTGGTGCCCAAGAAGTGGGGTGTGAGGGGAAGAGACGCTTATGACAGGGATAGATGATGCCTAGGAGGCAGCTGGGTATGTCACCCATAGCTCAGGGGACAGCTGGGCCGAGGGCAGTGAGTGAGCTGGGATCAGCAGAGTGTAGATTTGGGTATTCAGCCAACACTTAAACAGCCTTTGTCACGTGCCAGGAACTTTACAAATACTGATGCATCGAGTCCTTCCAACAGTCTTTGAGGTAGATACTGCTATTTTTCCCATTTTACACAGGAGGAAACTATGGCACAAAGACATTAAGTAACTTGCTCAAAATCATTCTGCTACTAAATAGCAGAGCAGAGATTCAAACCCAGACAGTCTAGCTGCAGAGTCCTGGCTCTTAGCTCTCTCCTGCCCATCCTGGAAATAGTCTGCAAAACGCTGGGACTCAGGAGAGACACTGTAAGGTAATAAAGGAGGCTGAGAGTTCTAGAGTAAAGCCTTGAATCTCAACTGCGCGGACCCCCAGAGGTCAGCCCCTATCACTCAGGGACAGAAGTCCCCTTCAACACCTGGTGACTGGCAATGGCCGTCCCACTGACCCTCCTCCACGCCCCAGGTTGGGGAAGGGAATGGGAGTGCCCAGGTTCCACCCTATTGGGTCTGCCATGTACTCCAGATGCTTGTTGTGTGGCTTAAATCTGATGCTGATGTAAGCGAGGCCCAGGCCCAGCCCACGGATGTCCTCCCCGCCACACAAGGGGTCTGCCTCTGGGGCAAGAATGCGGCCCCGGTCTAAAGGCAGGCCTGTTGTACCGAGTACTTGATATCACTCTGGTTTTTCAGGATCCTTTCCACAGGGCCCCTCTCGGCTGTCTCCCCTGCTCCCTCCTCAGAATTCACACGGCCCCTCCTCAGCCTCGGTCTACTCTGGGTGTCTGAAACAGAAGGGCCCAAGGACCAGGACCAGCTTAGACCGAGGATGAAATTTCCACTGCTCCAAAAGCCACTGTCCTTTGCTGCCTCTGGGCCTTTCTTCATGCTGTCAGCACAGAAGGCGGGCCAGCTCTGCCCAGCTCTGTGCGGGGGGGGGGAGGAAAGGGAGCCCAGCCTGGGTCTCCCTGAGCCTCCACCCAAAGGCTTCCCTGTTCCCTGAATGCTGCAAAGAGGCAAGCAGACGCCAGTTTAAATGTAATTTTTTTCCACTTTTGCCAGAGATAAAAAAACAATACAGTAATCCCCCCCAACCCACACTTTGTTTTTAAACAAACAGGCCAGGTCCTGCCAGGCCTTCTTACCCACTAAATGCCACCCCCATCCCTGCACCCCTACTGGCCCTGGAGCCTCTGGGGCAGTGGGAAGCTGTCCTCCAGCTTCAGGCTTTGGACTAGAGCTCCAGCTCAGGCAGGGGAGTCGTGGCACTAGTGCCAGAGCACAACCTTCCTGGCTTGGTCCACGCTCACCACGTGGCTCCCAGAGTAGCACCAGGCCACGGCATTGACGGCAGCGCTGAGGAGAGGGAGAGGCAGGCTTCAGGGGGCGTCCACTGCTGGGCTCTGCCCCTCATTACTGGACCTGGGCATTTTGAAGCCCTCTCTGAGCCCATCTCCTCACCTGTAAAATGGGCTCAGAGGGCTGTGGTGAGAGCAGACCCAGGTGCACATGGGAAGACACCTTGTGAACTATGAAGGGCTCAGGTGGGGGGGCAGGGAATGGAAGGTACGGGACAAGGGCTGGGGGTTCCAGGATGCCCAGCATGTCAGGACCTGGAATCAGCTTAGCAGGACTGGGGCAGGGCCGGGGGTGGGGTACTGGGGCTGGGGTGGGCAGGTGGGTGGGCAGTGGCCGTGCTCACCAATGGGGTCCCCGAAGGCTACTCTCCAGTTTCCCAGTGTCTACATCCCAGATGTAAAGAGCTCCATCCCAGGAACCTGCCAGTGCGTAGCTTCTGTCTGGGCTGCAGGGGCCACAGCACAGCCAGAGAGAGGAGATTAGAGGTAAGGACACAGACACAGACAGATGGGACACACTCAGGCATGGGTGCTGTGCTCTCATGGACACACCTGAACACAGCTTTGGTCCAGTCAGAACCGCACCTGAAGCCATCAGCCCTGAGAACAGACATGGTCGGGTCAGGATGGAGGTGGCTCAGCCAGGAACTTACGGAGCTTCCTCTCTCTGGCAAGGGCTTGGCCACCTCACCAGGCCCTGATCCAGAGGGGCCTCCAGGGAGGGCCCCCCGCTGACGGGCCTTTTACAGGGGACAAGGCCCGGCTGCCACAGCCAAAGCCACAGGACCAGTGGGCACAAAGCAGGTACCTGAACACCTGGCGGACGTTGCTGACACGCAGGTCGATGACCTTGAGCGTGTCGTCTCGGGAACAGCTGAGCAGATGCAGCTGGTCGTGGCTGAGGCTCAGGGAGGTGACCCGGCCCTGCACAGGGATGACCTGGGTGCAGCGGGGTCCCCTGAGGAGCAGGGACAAAGGCGAGGATGAGCAGCAGCCACCCTGACAAGGTGCTCCTGACAGACTAACGAAGTCCAGAGGCCCCCCCTGGTCTCAGGCCACTAAGGCCAAGGCTGACAACTAACCTCCCCCTGCAGCCAGCCCCTTCCATCAGGAACTTACTAAACCCTTGGGTCACTAAAATAAGTGCTGGGGGTGGGGGCGGGGAAGCAATGCAAGTCTGTCTTTAAATATGTGAAAGAGAGTGCAAAGGGTTTCAAAAGGCAATCTCTGCAGATGAGTAAGAAGCAGCCTGAGGCAGGCCTGGCACTGGCTCTGGCACTGGTTCCAGCACTGGCTTTTATAAACCATTCAAGCCTAATGCTGGGCTCTTAGGCTCAGAAAACAATATAACTTTTGTTCCTTTTGACTAAAAAGTGGTGATTATATGGGAAAAAAGAGATTCTCCATCTTGGTTGGCAAGACCCAGGCAGGGTCCCTTGGTTGGACCGAGGGCCAATAAGAAGGAGACAGGTCTCCAAGGGCAGCTGAGCCTTCAAGGGGCCGAGCCCAGCACAGAGGCCACCAGAGCCTCGCTTCCCCAAGGTACCCTCAGCAGCTCCATGGCTAGAAAAAGGAAGAGAATACAGAAGCCCTGCCCCCACCTCCACTACCCACAGCCTGCGCCTATCACCTGCTGTCCCAGAAGCGGATCTTCTGGTCATTGTGACCACTAATGATGACATGGTCCCCACACACCACATCGTTACAGTAGGAAAGGACATTGATGGTCCTGGAACCTAGGGACCAAGGAGTAGAGCCCCAGCCTCAGAGAAGGGTTATCAGGAGCCAACCCACTGGATGTATGGAGAAGCTGAGGCCCAGAAGCCCCAGAGGTAAGGTGTCCTCCCAAAACTATAACCCAGGTCCCCTGTTTCCCAGCCCAAAGCCTGAGGTCACCTAGAAACCAGGGAAAGCATCATCGATGGGGGGACAGAAGAGGGGCCAAATGCCTGTAAATCTTGAAGCCACTCCCAGAGAGCAGGCTGAGGTCCCCCATAGCCTGGCAGGGTCCTGGCCGTTGGGAAAGGGGAGGGTTGGGCCTCACAGTAGGCTCGGCCGAGGTCCCACTCCTTCACTGTCCGGTCCCGGCTCCCGGTCACCGCCTGATGCATCGTTAGCTTGAATTTGGCAGCTGTTACCTTGTCTGTGTGTCCAGATAGTGTCTCCTGCCACCATCCCAGATATGCATCAAGGGTATGGCCAAGACCCCATAACAAACCCCTCCAGGCCCAAGGCATGACCCCTGACCCCCAGGCTGCCTCCCCAGTCAGGCCTCACCTTGGACTGTGCCTCCCCAACCTTCCAAAGCTGGGCGGCCTTATTGTAAGTAGCTGCCAGTACCTGGGAGCCCTGGGGAGATAGGAGGGGAAAGGATAGGTCCTGAACCTGGGCCTGGCCAGAGGCAACTGCAGGCCAGAGAGCTAGGGTCAGGAGTGCCTCAGAGCTTCCCCCAGCCCAGGTCACCCAGGTAGGCAGGGGAGAATCGAGGCCCAGGGGGGAGGATTGTGTAGGAGCTCTAGGATACCCGTGATGTTCCCTCAGGCCCCAAAGCCCCCACCTGCCCAGTGTGGAAACTGGGGGAGGGATATCCTATGCCCCCCAGGTCCTCTCACCGAGGGGTCAAAGTCCACACTGGTGATGCTGCCGCCAGCTCCTTCAAGGGTCTGGTTGGCCTCCAGGCGCCCTGGGGGGACCAGGAGAAGGGACAAGTGAAGTCACTAATCTCACGAAACAGAGGCGCCTGGACTGTGAGTGGGAAGATGAATCTCTCCTAAATTAGAGAACAGAAGTGCTGGGCCTGTTCTTGGGGGAGCGGCCAGGGTTGGGGGGTGGGTGGGGGGTCTAGCTGGAGGCTGCACCTTCCTGAACTGCCAGCAGAGGGCCCCGGGGGGCTGCAGGTCATCTCGCGGATGTCTGGAAAAGACCAGAGAGAAGGGACTGTCCCTAGGTCACACGGCAAGCCAGAGCCAGGCCAGCTGGAGACTCACCTCCTCCAGGAAGCCTCTGGGAGCCAGCTCTCACTCCCCAGTACACCCCCCGCTACAGAACACAGAGTAGATAGCTAACATCTGCCTCACGACTGAGTTCTGAGGGCTCAGTGGCACTAGAAGAGGAGGTGGCCTGGTGGGGGGGCCCAAGGGACCTGCTCAAGGGCCTGTCCCTGTAGAACCTCGTGACATGGTGCCTCCACCACCCCAACAGGGACCATCTGAGCTCAGCCCTCCCCACCCCGCAGGCCTCGACTTCAGGAAGTGGGAGGCTCTGCCCTTCTTAGGAGCAGTGAGCCCAGAACTCTTGCCGCTGCCCACAAGAATGTCCCAGGTGAGGAAACGCAAAGACTCAAGACCCTTCCCACCAAGGAGCAAGCTGAAGGTGAGGCTGGCCTGTGGGCAGGGACCCTCACCTCCCACGACATTCCAGAGGAGGATGAGGCGGTCAGCCCCTCCAGTGGCCAGGAGGCTGCTACTGGGGCCAAAACGAACAGCATTGACCTCGGAGAGGTGGGCATCCTGTGGGGAAAAGGGGAGGTCGGTGCCCCTGGTCCTTGCCACACACACCTCTTTGCTCACGCGCACAGCTCTCTGTCACGCATTCTTGCGCACATCAGGTCTCTGTTCGAACACTGAGTTTCAAACTCAGCCCCACCAGGGCTCATCACCTCTGACTGGACCCCTGCAGCAGCCTCCCGCCATGTTCCCAATACTCCACTACCTGGCCTCCTGGTCTCCCGGCCTCCTGTCTCTCCCTCATTATAAAATGCCGAAGGGCTCCCACCACAAGCTGTGGGAGGAAAACTCCTGCTCCCAGTGAGGGGCCCATCCTTGCTTCCCCAGCCTCCTTGGACCACTCCTGGGACCTGCACTCCCATATCGTACCCCATGCACTTGGCCCAGCTCCTCCTTACCAGCACATCCTGAGCTCGGGTAGGAAGTCGGGCGGCCACACACACAGGGATGCTCTGGTATCGCTGCTCAGGGGCTCCCCCAACTGAGTGGCCTCTCCTCTTCTTGAAACTGCAGGAGGGGGTCAGGAGGGCATTCAGCAAGGCCTCTGACACGGGAGCCTCGAGCTCTCCTGAAGCAGCAACAACAGGAAGCAGACACGGAAGGCAGCAGAACATGGCCAGGAGGTGCAGCAGGCACGGTCCCCACCAGCCTCTGACCCAGGAGTCAATGTGGAGACAGTAGGGGCACCAAGACAGGCACACAGGCAGGGCAGGGTTGGTGGTGGATGCAGAGAAACCTCGGAGCAGGGTTTCAGTCCTGGCCTGGCCACTGCTTGGCACTGTGACCCTGAACGAATCCCTGACATTTCTGAACCTCCATTTCCCAAATGAGTAGTAGCTCCTTTCTGGCCTCAGGCTGGAGCTTTTGGTCCCCTGTGATGACCCAGGATGAGGGCCAGAGCCTGGAAGATAGCCAGGCAGGGGCTGGGAATGAGGCCATGCACCCAGCTCCTGCCTCTGGGACTCAGCAGAGACTCACACACAGAGTGCTGGGCAACATACGGAAGGACACACGGAGACACATACACAGCCCAAGCCTGGGCTCCAGGAGCCTGACACACGCATCCAAGGGGCCCAGCACCTTCACACACATGTTGGTGCACACACACACTTACTCCAGAAGCCCCTTCACCACATCCACACAGCGGGACAACGTCAGGGAGGTGGCGGAGGCAGACCTGGGGCAGAATTGAGAGAGACGTGCTAAGGGACTGGTCGGTGGCTGTGCAGACAGCAGTCATTCATCCCTACACTCTTGAGCCTGGACAAGAACTTTGCTCCTCCAAGGCCAGGAGAGCACGATGACCCAGAGGAGTCCCAGGAAGATGGAGGAAGGGAGGGATTTGGAATGAAGTCTCCCAGTTTCACCATGATGGTTAAGACCTGCCTCACCACCCAAGTGCCCCCCAACAAAATTTCATGGGAGACTGAGCTGGGGCCTATGGAAGGGGGTGAAGGTGCCCCCAGGCTGAGAAAGCACAAGGCTGGGAGCAGGGGCTGGGAAACCTAGATCCCAAAAATACCCAGGAGATCATGTGTCCTGAGATGACCTGGCCCGCCAGGGCTAAGGCTTTGGGGACTGCATCTCATGCCCCTCCCCAGGGTTCCTTCACTACCCTGAGGCCTGGACACCAGCGACCTGCAAGAGAAGGCTGCAGGGGCTTCCCTGGTGGTGCAGTGGTTAAGAATCCACCTGCCAATGCAGGGGACACGGGTTCAAGCCCTGGTCTGGGAAGATCCCACATGCCGCAGAGCAACTAAGCCCGTGTGCCACAACTACCGAGCCTGCGCTCTAGAGCTCGTGAGCCACAACTACTGAGCCTGCGTGCCACAACTACTGAAGCCCGCGCGCCTGGAGCCTGTGCTCCGCAACAAGAGAAGCCACCGCAATGAGAAGCCCACGCACCGCAACGAAGAGTAGCCCCCACTCGCCGCAACTAGAGAAAACCCACGCGCAGCAACGAAGACCCAATGCAGCCAAAAATAAATATTTTAAAAATTTTAAAAAATGAAAGGACTGGAGGAGAGCTTACAGGCTGGGGAATGCGGGGAGGGCAGTCTCAATGCCAGGCAAATCAAGACAGACGGGGCAGACTGGGGGTGAGGGGCATCCAAGGACTGAAGCCTCAATCAGGTCCCACCCATATGAGCTCCCATCTACACATGCTTCACAGGCATTCAGGTACGCTTACCTAAGCTTGTACACACATATGCTCTGACGTCCCTGTGTATGCACACACATGCCTGTGACAGCTGAACCCTGGACCTTGCCAACAGGTTCCCTCCTGGTCACACCCTTTCACCAGCCTGACATCCCACCCCCAGAGCTCTGGTCCTGGTAAGGAGAAAAAGGGGGTGAGGACAGAGGTTGGGGTCCCGGAGGCGGCACTGACCCTAAGTGGCTCCAGGCACTGGAGGTCAGATCTGTCCTGGGGTCCAAGCTGTACCCCAGTCTCTTCTCAAGCCCCCTCTCAACCCAAGAGCTGGCCCAAGGTCCTAGAGGAAGACTCTGGGATGGGACCCAGCTCAGAGCTGTGGGACAGTGCTCACCTGAAGGGCCTCTTCCATTTCTCACCAGCCTCACTCTCCAGGAACGCTGGCTCAGCTGCCAGAGCCAGAGTGTCTGCTTCCTCTCTGATCCCATCGCCTAATGTGTCTGGGCTCCTGGGGGAGAGAATTAAGCTCAGAATGGCTAAGGGACCAGGCCAGCCCCTCCGCGCCACGGTGAGGATGTGCAGACCCAGAGATGAGGGTGTCCCCGTGGACGCACGTGTGGCAGTCACAGGTGCTGGCTCCTACGACCACACGTGTCTGCACGTGTCCTGGGCTCGTTCTGCCTGGGGGCCTCGGCACCGCGGCTGTGCACACTTGCAGTAAGGTGCACCGGTGGCCGCAGGCAGGTGGGGGCGGGGTAGAACTGTAGCGGCCACGGGGCAGAGCCCGCGGCAGAGCCTCGGCAGGCAGGTCTCAGGCGCATCCTCATTCTTACTCGCTTATGCTCACTGTCCGCTTGGCTGCCTTCTTCAGCTCCTGGGACACCCGCGCCTGTTTGGCCCTGGGACAGAAAAACCTCCTGAGAGTCGGGTCGCTCCCGTGCCCGGAAGGCGGGGCCGGCCCCTCCCCGGCAGGCCACGCCACCACTCACGTCCCCGAAGGGCGGGCCCAGCGCTCTCACCTCTCGCGGCGCTCGTTGCGCAGGTTGCGCTCGGCTGCGGCGCGCGCTTTGCGCCGCACCAGCCGATCCAGCAGGTCGCGTGCCTCCTCCTCGAGCCTGCGCAGAGCCGCCTCCTGGTGCCCGACGTGCACGCGCAGCGCCTCATAGGCCGCCCGCTGTGCCGCGTTCAGCGCGCGCCGCGCATCCACCTGTCCCTCCTCCTTCTCCCGCGCCTCCTGCAGCTGCGCCACGCGGGCCTCCAGAGCTGCCAGCCTGGAGAACGCGGAGAACCTCCATCACCGCCCTGGGGAACCAGTCTTGGAGCTGGGACAAACTTGCCCCTGGCCACGCGGCCAGCCGGCCGGCTAAGCCACGTCTCCGACCAAGCCTTCTCAGTCCTGCAGTTCCTGGCCTCTGCGACCAGCCACAGGCCTGGGGGACGTTTGAGGACGTGGGAAAGCTGTCGGGCCCTTCCGGAGACCCGCGGGGTGACCCTGTCCCCTCCCCCTGGCAGTGATGGCCCCAAGCCTCCCCAAGGTGCGCGGGGGGGGGCCCCCTCTCGCACCGCCCGCGCCTCACCTGCTTTGCCGCTCCCCCAGCTGTGACTCCAGGGTGCCCAGGGCTGCGCTCTTCTCCACCACCTGGTAGGCCATCTGCAGCGGCGGAGGGGCCGGACAGGTAGGCATGGGTGCCTCTGGGCAGGGCCTCCAGCCCCTCTCTGGCCGAGAGGCTAGTAGGACGGGGTCTGCCTCTCCTCTCACCCGCCCCCTAGCTCAAGAGAAAGCTGAGGCGCAGACAGGCGTTGCACCAAGCACAGGAATGCACTGCTGTTTCAGGGATCAACGGAAGGGCCTTAGGCTCTGAAGCCTAACACCCGAGTTTCAATTCTGGCAGTGCCACTTATATTCTCTGTGACCCGGGGTAGTCATTTAACTGCTCTAAACCAGCTCTGTTTCTTCACCTGTCCAGTGGGAATGGTTGTGCTTACCTCACTGGGTAACACGGAATTACTATAAGGAACAGTATCTCAAATAATGATGATTGGTTCTATAGCACTTAAGTGTGCTAGGTCTTATTCCGAGCACTCTACAGTATTAACTCTTTTAATCCGGTAGGAACTGCCATTCTCCCCCATTTTACACATGAGGACATTGACACAGAGAGGTTCAGTGTCTTGCCCAAAGTCACACAGCAGAACTGAGATCTGAACCCAGGCCACCTAACATGCTCCAAGTAAAGCGCTGGGGTATAGGAAGGGTTCAAGGGATGTGTGTTCTTTTCCCCACCTCTCCAAGCCCTGGCCTACCCAAGCGTAGATCCCAGAGAGCAAGAAGGAGCTCTGAGCAGAGGCACACAGGCTAACAGGAATGGACTGTGGGAGCGCCAGGCCCAGACTGAATACCAGAGCTGCCCCCAGCCCCAGAGTGGGGGTGAGCGTCATCTCATCTGTCCCCCGCCCCACTGAACAGTCCTTCATCCGAGAGCCAAGAGCTGGGGAAACCACAGAACTGAGGGGTCAGTGGGTCCGGGGCACGAACCCATATCCCCTGCATCGGCAGGCGGACTCTCAACCACTGCGCCACCAGGGAAGCCCTGGAGATCATTTTTATTATTAAAATATATTACTCTGGGCTTCTGGGCTTCCCTGGTGGCGCAGTGGATGCAGGGGATACGGGTTCGTGCCCCGGTCCGGGAGGATCCCACATGCCGCGGAGCGGCTGGGCCCGTGAGCCATGGCCGCTGAGCCTGCGCGTCTGGAGCCTGTGCTCCACAACGGGAGAGGCCACAACAGTGAGAGGCCCGCGTACAGCCAAAAAAAAAAAAAAAAAAAATCACTCTGAGTAGAGAATGGAGAATGGATGGGGGTGCCAAAAGAGGAGTGGTCCAGCAAGGAATGAGAGTAACTTGGACCAGGCAGACAGGGCACAAAAAATGGAAGTTGATGGATTTGGAGGCAGGATCCATGAGCTGGTGACTAGCTCAGGATGGAAGGCTGCTAGGGGTTAGAGGTGTCCCTGGGTTTCCAGCCTGGTGACTACCAGTGGAGGGGGGGATGATCTATCTCATTTATCACCTAGTCTACAAATATTCAGTAGCATGGACTGTGGAGACAGGCCCCAGGGATACAATGGAGGCAAACCAAAGGCATCCCAGTTCTCGGGGTTCTCACAGCCCAGAAGGGGGCTCAGATTTTGAGAATCACCTCTCAAATGTAGAGTTGCAACTACAACAGGGGCTCTGAGGGAGAGGCTACCACTAGGTTCATAGCCCCAAATACACATTAGTTGAGCAAGGGACTTGGCATGTGGTAACTAGGTAGGTGCTTACTGGCCCCTCAGCCTCCTCCAGTGGACTGGAAGCTCCATGGGGCCAGGTCCTGTTTACTGCTGCATTGCCTATGCCTTGGATATAGTGACTGTCAATAAATATTTGTGGAAAGAATGAATGGAGATCACAGAAAGGGGATTTGTGCGGGAGAGAGTTCAAATCCTGGCTCCAGCTCTTAAGCTTTCGTTTCCTCTGAAATATAAAGTTGCAGAGGATTAGCTGAAGTAACGCTTAGCCCAGCGTTCTCAACGTGGTGTTGGCCATATAATCACAGGGGCGATGGTTAGTCTGATTTTAGGCGTGAAGTCCAAAAAGCAGCTGAGCAAGAGAGTCTGGAGCTCATAAGAGAAGGCTGAGCTAGAGATGGGTCTGGGAGTTAGCAAACAGAAAGTCCTTAGGAGTCAGTTAACCCACCCAAGCTCCAAAGAACACCCACATCTGAAGGGAGGGAGTTAAAAAGGAGGGAAAGTAGCCAGAGAAGGAAGTTCAGAAGTAACAGCTACATAAGTGAGAGGAAAACCAGGAGAGTGTGGTGAACCAGAAGCCAAGAGACACCATGGTGCAGGGGCGGGGGGAAGCAGTGGCAGGTGGAGCTAGCACACCCTGCCATGGAGATGGACCACCTTACTTTTGGTCTGCAAATGTGTATTGAGTGTCAGCTGGTACTGGGCCCTGAGGTTTGCAGGGCAAGTGGTGAGCAGAGCAGGCTGGACCATCCAGAAGGGGGAACAGAGGCTGCCTGTTTCCTGCATCCCTCACACACCCCTCCCTGAGCTCTCACTGCACTTCCTCCCGCTGCTGTTGGAGCCCACTTCATCCTGGGCTGCCAGGGCCAAGCTAGAGAGCACTCTGACCCCTGTCTGGCCTCAAGGCACTGGACTTTGGAATCTCCCTCACTTGCTGACTCCCTTGGATGACATGTCCCAGCCCCAGAGTCCTGGATCCTGGGCCCACCCCATTCTCTCTCAGCCCCCTGCCCAGCCTACCTCTCCACACAGCAGCCGGAGCCCCTCCTCTTCCTCTTGCCACTTCACCCTCAGAGCTGCTGGTGATGGGACTCCGTCTGAGTCAGGCTCTGACTCCTCCTCCCTGTCAACCAATCAGAGAGCGGTGTTCATTGTCCCTCCATTCAGCCAGAGGATACACACGAACAGTCTGAAACCAGAGCCGTGAACTTTTTCCTGAGGAAGGTGGGAGCCAGAAAGTCAGTACAGGAAAGAGCAAGTCTCCAGAAACTAGAGCTGCCCGGGAACGTCTGCTCTTGGATTCCCCCAGGCCTGGAGTTCCCAGGCCAGGACCCCCCTCAAGAAGCACCTCCCAACTCTGAGCCCCAACCCATTCCTGGTTCTCATCTTCGCTCCCTCTTTGGAATAGGTGGCATTGTGCCCTTTCTGTAGGCATCAGGTGGCAAACAGAAAAAGACAGAGGTGTGTGGGCGTGGGAGGACAAATGCAGAGAGACGGACATTCTGAGCAGCTGGCCCGGGGGGAAGGCTGGAGAGCCTGCCTCCCCCTCCCCTGGGCAGCAGCCAAGGGCCAGTGAGGTGCCTGGGAGAGAATGAACCCCGCATAGCCACTGGGGGCAGGGCCCAGGCACAGGAAGCCCATTGTGACCACAAATACAAACACTCACCAGCCGCCCTGGTGGAGAGCCCGAGTGACATCGGTGGGCTCTGGCTGCAGCTTCTCTGAGAACTGGGCCAGCAGCTCCGCTTTCTCTAGGAGACGGTTATCTGTGGGTGCAAAAAGGTGAGCCTGGAGCACAGACAGACTCTTTCCAGGAGACTCTAGGCATACAAGTTACCTCTCTGGCTGGGAGGGCTGCAGGAGCCGAGGGATGCAGAATGGGGAGCTACTGGCAGGCTGGGCTCTGCCCTTGCCTGAGGGGTATCTGTGCAGCTCCATCAGGACCTCCAGCCCTTGCACACCCTCTAAGAGCATAGCCCCCAGGCCCTCCCAGGAGAAGACTTGCTCTCCCAGGGACACAGAAGGACGACCACTGCAGGGGAAGGAGATGGCTGGGTACTGCCTGCTGAGGTTCTCAAGGGAAGGAAGGGGCCAGGGGTTGATACCCAGGGCGGGGCCTGTCCCCAGAGAGCGATGAAACAAACTGAGCTCCACTAGCCTGTGGTCTTTGGCAAGATACTTCCCTTCCAGGGGCTCTTTCTGGGCTAAAAAACAACCCTGACTTCCCCAGGGTTGGTGTAAGGCTTCCCCAAGGCCAGAACAGAAAGTCCTTGAGTTTGGTAGTTTCTGCTACAGACCCTGTAATACAGCCTCTCCACCCTCACCCATGGTCACTTCCTCTTTTCTCACCAGGCCCAGGTAGGGTAGAGATGGTAAGCCCAGGCCTAACTCCTCAGCTCCTTTCCCTATTCCTGTCCGCTACCAGTCACCTAGGTCACCTAGGTCGGTCACCTAGGTTGCTGGCCTTGTTCTCACACAAAACCCCACCCCAACCCTCAGGGAATTGCTCTGCCCCACCCTCACCCCCAGCAAATCTAAAGAAGATGCCATTTTGTCCAGTTTATGAGTGAGAAATAGGAGGCTTAGGGGTATGACCTGCCCAAGACCACAGAGAAGACTGGACTTCCAGTGTCTCTGAGTTCAGCCCTCCAGGATCACTCCAGTCCCACAGATGTGCAGCTCCCAGGGGATGGGGGTGACTCCCTCAAATTGGACTGTTCCATTGTCCATCAGAGCAGTGGAGAAGTGAGGCTGCCTAGAGGCAGGGGGCTGGCCTCATATACCTGAACGGAGAGGACCTGCAGCCCAGAAGGCTGCAAAGAAATCTCCCAGGACAAGAGCAACAAATTCAGTTGTGGGGCTGTGGGGAGATGGTTAAGCAGCAGCCAAGATTAGGACCAGTGATGGAGCTGGAGGGACTGTGATTAGACTTTTAACCCCCAAACATACAATCTCAGATGACCAGAGGTGCTACACACAGGTGCACACCTGTTCATCCTGGCTCGAACTGCCATACCCCTTCCTGACCAGCTCCGCAGAAACACTATGAGAATCTGACTTCCCCAGGCTCAGCCACCTCCCTCCGCAGCCTGAATCCCCCTGCTTCTCCCTCAGGCTGGGGTTGGTTGGGCACAGAGATGCTCCAAAAACCTGAGCCAGGATCACCTATCAGTGGCAGAGCCTCAGACTCTGAACTGCCTCCCTAGAGATTCAGAGTTTAAAAGTAGCTGCTCTGGACAGCCCCGAGATCTTTCACTGTGCTTATGGGGACCAAATGGACTGACCAGGCTCTACCCCGGGGACGGCCCAAGAAGGGTAAGTCTAAAAGACCCTAAAAATCCAACATTCGCTTATGAAGCCGTGCACAGGAAGCCCAGCCGCTGGAAGGCAGAGCCAGGCCCAGAGGGGCGAGCAATAGCAGGGGCACTAGGAGGGAGCTCCGTCCCGGAGGGGGCTCTGAGCAGAGCCTGGACGGGAAAGGGCAGGAACGCTGGCTAGTCGGAGATAGCGCGTAAGAGACAGCGAGTCCAGCAAGCCCCAGGCTTCGGAGGCGAAAAGGCGTCGGGGCACTTGGGTCACAGACGGAGGGGCCAGACAAATGCTTCCCCGCGCCGGAGCCCTATGCCCTCGACGGCCCCGGGACGCACTGCACTCACAGGCCGGCACCAGCTCCAGGAAGAGGGCCTTTTGCGTTCGGTCTCGCTGTCGAAGCTGCCGCACGATGTGGCGTTTCCAGCGGGCGGCGGGGACGCCGGGGTCGCTGGGCCCCGCCATGGCCGCCCTCTCCCGCCTGCACCGCGCGCTCCCCCCGCCCAAGGAGGCGCGGCCGGGCAGGGGCGGGGCTCCAAGGGGACTCCGTGACGTCAGGGGGCGGGCAGCGGCGGGGAATCCCCGGATTGTACTAAGAGTGGTCTTGGGGGGGAGAACGGAACGAAAATGTGGGGGGGAACCGCCCCAGGCTCTAGACCACCCGGATCCCACAAAAACTCTCACATGAGTGGGGTCTCCTATCGCTGTTGGGGCAGAGAGCGAGGAGCGAGGTCGGAGCCTCCGGGGCGGCTTCCCCCTCGCCTGTTGGCGCGCTCCGCAGGCGGGGCCTCCGGAGCCTGTGTTCCTTAACTCCACCGCGCCCCGACTGAAGTCAACAGTAACAGACACTCTGTACCAGGCGGCTCTCTAAACCGGGCACCTGGAGACCCCCCCCCTCTCACACCCGGACCCTGCCCTCGAGTCCTTCAAGATCGGTGAGGGGAGACGACACAGACACAAGGCAGACAATGTATGACAGCGAGATAAGAAAGCACGGAAGAGGAAGGGACTGAAGGGAGGAGGCCCTGCTTTGCGGAGGTGATGGCACTGAGTTGGGTCGTAAGGGAGGCAATAGGCATTGGCCAGGAGGAGAGAGAAACGGATTCCAGGCAGCTGGAAGAACAAATGCAGAGGTTCGAGGGCATAAAAACTTCCAGCAGATTCGAGCCTGGAAGGACGGGAGGCAGAACTGCCCTTGTGGGGAGCAAGGTTTTAGGGTCCAGTTCGTCGCAGAAAATTTAGGACCTTGAGAGTGAAGGAGAGCAGCTGATTTCATCCAGCAAACCCCTGGCCTAGAGGGGAGAAAAGGCTTGCCTGAGATTGCACAGGAGTGGATGGCTGAGCTGGCCTGCAACCCAGTATCAGCAACCCTGACAGGGCTCAACCGATCACTCTATTTGGGCGGCCTCTGGAAGAGCAGCAGCATCTCTTACAGGTACACTTGACAGTGAATCGTGGGTTTGCAGGGAACTGTGACAAAACTGCCTCCAGCAAGACCCCTGTGCAGAGCTCTGCAGACAGGATGGTGTGACGAATGAAAGGAGAGATTCGCTGGAGCCATACAAGCCATGGAGGTGACAGGTTTGTTGAAATGCAGATGGGGATGGGTCACAGGTCTTGGAAAGCTGTAAATGCCAGTGACACCGCAGGAGAGTGTACCCTGCTCTGCTCTGAAACCACAATGAGTTGAGCTCAGTACCCCCTGTGCCACTGTCTTTGACCCTCATATCCTTTGCACATGCTATGTCTGCTGTTTGGAACATCTTTCCCTCTAGTGGGCCTGGCTCCTACTCATAGGTCACCTCCTCCAGAAAAACTTTGTTGCACCTGCACTGAGTTAAGCCTTCTCTGACCTCAGCCCCAGCCCAAGCCTAGCCTGTCTATTGAAGGAGTGGGTGGTGGGTGTTAACATTAACTAGAAGGTGTGCCCAGGAGAAGGGCATGGTACCCACTGGAGGCTCAGGGCCAGTTGACGACAGTGATAAATTCCCTTTAGGACTGACTGACTTGCAGGTGCCTGGGGACACCATCATAGGAGCTTAGGTTGTGCACATTGAAGGGTATGTTATTGCTGTGAGGCACAGAGGCGTTATTTCTCTCAGTTGGAGAGTCATATTGGGATGAGGGTTTCCTAACCCTTTTCTGACTCACAAAACACTCCTAGGAAATTTAAAATAATTTTGTCATTTTTCGATAGTATATGATAAAGAAGTATTTGATTTTGGCTAAAAATATTTATTTTTTATCTTTAGAATATGAAAAGTTGGGACTTCCCTGGTAGCGCAGTGGTTAGGAATCCGCCTGCCAATGCAGGGGACACAGGTTCGAGCCCTGGTCCGGGAAGATCCCATGTGCCGTGGAGCAACTAAGCCCATGCGCCACGGAGCAACTAAGCCCATGCGCCACAACTACTGAGCCTGCGCTCTGGAGCCCGCGAGCCACAACTACTGAGTCCATGCACTACAACTACTGAAGCCGACGCACCTAGAGCCTGTGCTCCACAACAAGAGAAGCCTCCACAATGAGAAGTCCCCGCAGCCCAACGAAGAGTAGCCCCCGCTCGCCGCAACTAGAGAAAGCCCACGTGCAGCAATGAAGACCCAACGCAGCCAAATAAATAAATTTATAAAAGAAAAAATATGAAAAGTTGTATTATAAAATTCGCTTTTTAAAATTTTAGGTAATATTCATAATATATGAAGGCAAATTTCTTTTTTTTTAATTTATTTTTTAATTTTTGGCTGCCTTGGGTCTTCATTGCTGCACGCAGGCTTTCTCTAGTTGCGGCGAGCATTGCGGTGCACAGGCTTCTCATTGCGGTGGCTTCTCTTGTTGCAGAGCACAGCCTCCAGGATCGTGGGCTTCAGTAGTTGCAGCACATGGGCTCAGTAGTTGTGGCTTGCGGGCTCCAGAGCGCAGGCTCAGTTGCTCCACAGCATGTGGGTCTTCCCAGACTAGGGCTCGAACCCGTGTCCCCTGCACTGGCAGGCGGATTCTTAACCACTGCGCCACGAGGGAAGCCCTAAAGACCTACTGTTTTTAGAATGTAGTTTGAAACTTGCACCTGGGTTAGGCATCTCCCAGCAGGCAAAGTGATTATTTAAAAGCCTAAATCAGTTCTTGTTACTCTACTTAAAACCCTTCTAAGGCTTTTCAGCATATTCAAAGCAAATCCCTAAACCTTTTCTGTGGCCTTCAAGGCCCTGCTTGGTCTGGCTCCTGCTCACATGTCTGACCTTACCTCTTTCTACTCTTTGATAAAACCTTATTCACAGCACTGAAATCACTGCCAAACTCAGTCCTACTGTGGAACCTTTGCCTTGGCTATTTCCTATTCCTGGTGCTCTTCCTCCTGAACTTTTAGGGACTGACTCCTGCCCACAAGTCAGATTTCAGAAGGCCTTCCCTGTTCACCCAATCTGAAATAGCTCCCATCCCAATTAATGTCTACAAATCATCCAGTTGTTGTTCCTTTCGGAGCACTTATCACTCTCAGAAAGGATCATGTTTCTGTGTTTGTTTTGTTGTGTATGGCCTATCTCTCCGATCAGGCTGGAAGCTTCAGCAGAGCCAGGACCAAGTCAGCCTTGATCCCAGCTCTGTCTTCAAACACCTAGAACAGGGCCTGGCATCAACTGACTAGGTGATCAGTAAATATTTACTGCTGTTGCTGTTATCAAAAATATACAAAAACAAGGACTTCCCTGGTGACACAGTGGTTAAGAATCCACGTGCCAATGCAGGGGACACGGGTTTGAGCCCTGGTCTGGGAAGATCCCACATGCCGCGGAGCAGCTAAGCCCATGCGCCACAACAACTGAGCCTGCGCTCTAGAGCCCGCGAGCCACAACTACTGAAGCCCGCGTGCCTAGAGCCCATGCTCTGCAGCAAGACAAGCCACCTCAATGAGAAGCCCGCACACTGCAATGAAGAGCCAATGCAACCAAAAATAAAATTAAAAAAATATATATATATATATACACACACACACACACACACAAAAACAGCTCTCATGACTCAGTACTTAGAAGTTTTGAATTCAAAATTGTAACCATTTTTAACTGAAAAATAAATCACATGCCCGTAGCCAAAAATTCAAATAGTATAAGAGTGAGCCTCTTCACTTCACACCTTCATATTGGTTAGCATAGGACAGACTATTTAGTGGTCTTTTGGTTATCTATTACTTAATACAACTATTTCTTAATAGCTCTCATGATTCTGAGTGTTGCCTGAGCTCAGATGATTCTTGCTTTGAGCCTCTTACATGGTCGTAGTCACAACCAGGACTGGAATCATATGAAGACTCAGCCGGGTTGGTCGCTAATAATGGCTCACTTATTTAGCCAGCAGGAGATGCTGGCTGTTGGCTGGAAGGTGGATTCGAGCTGAAAACCTGAAAACGAAAGCCCTACATGTGGCCCCACCACATAACTTAGGTTTCTCAGAGCACAGTGGCTAGATTCTGAGAGGATGCATCCCAAAACAAGCATTCCAACAGACAGCAAGAAAGCTACTGGTCTCTTAAGCCTTGACCCCAGAAGCTTACACAGCATCACTTTCTCTGCATTCTACTGGCCGAAGCAGTCCCAGTCCAGGCCAGATTCAAGGACAGAGACCCCAGCTTTCAGTGAAAGGAGCGTCAAAGAATTTCTGGCCATCTTTAATCCACTATATGTGGTACCAAATAAACCTTCAAATCTCAGTGGCTTAAAACACAAAAATGTATGTCTCCCTCACATTCCAGTGTGGGGTAGACCATGTGGTGTACTATTCTCCTTCAACAGTGACTCAGATCCAAGCTGCTTCCTCCCAGCATCTCCATCATCTCAGAGTTCTTTGATCCCAACTGTTCGGATGGGAGAGAGGTTAGGGGTGGGGGTGGGGGGGAACATTCACACTGATACTTAATTGCCTTGGACCTGAAGTGACACATTCTTCTGCCCACCTCCTCGTTGGTGAGATCACATCTACTAGGAAGGCTGGAAAATGTAGTCTCCCCTGTTCCCTGGAAGAGAAAATTCGGTGTGAATGCATCATTATTACTGATACACACCAATGTCCCAGTCTCCTTCTCTAGAAGTATCACCATGAACAATTTAGTGTGTATCCTTTCAGAAATATTTATATATATACGAGACTATAAACACACATGTAGCATTTACACGCTGTTCCACATTTGCTTCTTTATGTAACTATATTTTCAATGTCTTGCAGAACTTTCCATATCAGACTACATAGATCTACATCATTCCTTTTTTTTTTTTTAGTTTCACATCATCTTTATTATTGCTTAAAAAAAATTAAACAATGACTATCAAAATCTTTTTTTACTTTCAGGAAATTTGAGGATTTTTTTTGAATTTTAGAATTTTATTTTTTTATACAGCAGGTTCTTAGTTAACTATTTTATACATATTAGTGTATATATGTCAATCTAATCTCCCAATTCATCCCACCCCCACCCCACTTTCCCCCCTTGGTGTCCATACATTTGTTCTCTACATCTGTGCCTCTGTTTCTGCCCTGCAAACCGGTTCATCTGTACCATTTTTCTAGGTTCCACATATATGCGTTAATATACAATATTTGTTTTTCTCTTTCTGACTTACTTCACTCTGTATGACAGTCTCTAGATCCAACCACGTCTCTACAAATGACCCAATTTCATTCCTTTTTATGGCTGAGTAATATTCCATTGTATATATGTACCACATCTTCTTTATCCATTCGTCTGTCGATGGGCATTTAGGTTGCTTCCATGATCTGGCTATCGTAAATAGTGCTGCAATGAACATTGGGGTGCATGTGTCTTTTTGAATTACGGTTTTCTCTGGGTATATGCCCAGTAGTGGGATTGCTAGGTCATATGGTAATTCTAGTTTTAGTTTTTTGTTTGTTTTGTTTTGTTTTGTTTTTGCGATACGCAGGCCTCTCACTGTTGTGGCCTCTCCCGTTGCAGAGCACAGGCTCCAGACGCACAGGCTCAGTGGCCATGGCTCATGGGCATAGCCACTCCATGGCACGTGGGATCTTCCCAGACTGGGGCACGAACCCGTGTCCCCTGCATCAGCAGGTGGACTCTCAACCACTGCGCCACCAGGGAAGCCCTGAATGGCTATAATTTTAAAAAAATTGTTTTAATAGAAAATAATACGCATTGGCAAGGATGTTAAGAAATTGGATGGATTGGGAGATATGGATGGACATATATACACTATTGAAACTATGTATAAAACAGATAACTAATGAGAACCTACTGTATAGCACAGGAAACTCTACTCAGTGCTCTGTGGTGACCTAAATGAGAAGGAAATCCAAAAAAAGGGATATATGTATACATATAGCTGATTCACTTTGCTGTACAGTAGAAACTAACACAGCATTGTAAAGCAACTGTACCCAATAAAGTTAATTTAAAAAAAAAAAAGAAAGAAAGAAATTGGAACAACCTTTGGGCATTGCTAGTGGGAATGTAAAATGGTACAGCTGCTGTGGAAAAGTTTGATGGTTTCTCAAAAGGTTAAACATGTAAACTACTGTATGACCCAGCAATTCCACTGCTAGATTTACTGAAGGCAAGGACTCAAAGAGATAGTTGTATGCCCATTTCATAGTAACATTATTCATAATAGACAAAAGGTGGAGACAATTGGTGTCCATCAACAGATGAATGGATAAACAAAATGTGGTTTATACCTACAATGGAATGTTATTCAGCCATAAAAAGGAATGAAGTTCTGATACACGCTACAACTTGTATGAACCTTGAAAACTTATACTACGTGAAATAAGTCAGATACCAAAGGACAAATATTTTATGATTCCACTTATATAAAATATATAGAATACTCAAATTCATGGAGACAATGTAGATTAGAGGTTACTGGGGCTGTGTAGAGGAAATAGGTAGTTATTACATAATGTTTACAAAATTTGTTTGAGATGATGAAACAGTTTTGGAAATAGTGGTGATGGCTGTGCAACATTGTGAATGTAATTAATGCCACTGAATTACTGTACACTTAAAAATGGTTAAAGTGGTAATTTTTATGTTATATACACAAAGTAAAAAGAGAAAACAGATAGAGAGAATAGTATACACAAAGTGAAAGGACACTATATACAAAGTAAAAAGACACTATACACAAAGTAAAAAGAGAGGCAGATAGAGAGATGGATGAGGAGAAAATACTTGCGACATGTATAACAAATTAGTAAAATCCAGAAGATATAAAGAACTTCCACAAGTCAACTAAAGAACAGAAAACCCAGTATAAAAACGGGCAATGACTTTTATCAGAAGAAGAAAAACAAATGGTCCACAAAAAATAAAACTATGCAAAACTAGTGAAATGTAAGTTAAAGTATGACTGAGAGGTCAAGTTTCACTCATCAGACTGGTAAAAATTAAGAAATTTATTAATATTTAGAGGTGAGGGGAAATGGAACCATCATTCCTGCTGGTGGGAACGTAAACAGGGCTAACCTCTTGGGAAGGCACTTTGGTCATACTACACACACACACATTCAAACACACCCTTGGCCCCAGCAGTTGCACTCCAGTATATGACAGGATGAATGGTTACATATATGGTATATCCACAAGGTGGAATTCAATGCAATCCAAAGAAGAAGCTGGATCTGTGTGTCCTAACATGGAAATATATGTCTGAAATACTTCATAATACTTTTTAGACTTCCCTGGAGGTCCAATGGTTAGGACTCTGCGCTTCCACCACAGGCGGCCCGGGTTTGATCCCTGGTCAGGGAACTAAGATCCTGCAAGTCTCGAGGCTTGCCCAAAAATAAATAAAATAACAGTAATAATAATACTTTTTAAAATCCAACAGGTTTATTTTTTGTTTCTAATGTTTATGTTTTGTTTCTAAATGATGAGATTAAATGTTCAGACTGCTGTTTGCAAGCAGTTTTCACAAATGATACCGGGGAGAGTGGGCTGGCTTTATTCTCGGAACATGAAAAGCCAAATGAAGTATGATCATCACGTCCACTTTTTTTTTCTTTTTTCTAGCTGTAGCTTTGCAGTCTTATTGACATCTGGATGTGCCGTGTATACATTTTGATTGGATAAATGCAAGAATCTGGCAACAATCATCTTTAGACAAATTTATAGGTTTATTTTTATGCTTCTCTTTAAATAGTTGTTTATGTCTATAACCAATGGACCACCAAAGATTATAAATTAAATAATATAGAACTAAAAATTAAACAGTCTAAAAGCATGAAATGGTCAAAATGCTTGGGGTTTGAGGGAAGTGAGTTCATCTGTAGCTAAAGGGGTCCTGGGACCCCCAACCTTCCCTACACACCACGTGCACGCACTGTTGACTATTGCATTAAAGTGAAAACAGTGTTTGGAATGGGATGAACTGAAACTACACCCACCAAGGAGAGAAACTTGTGATTTGGGCATCATTCAATATGGGCGAATGTGAACAATGCTTTGAAATGGGCAGGAAAGATGACCTCTTCTCATTTTCCAAAAAGGCAGGTCAAAGTTATATGAATAAGAGGAATAGAAAATTCTTTGGTAGATGAGATGTGGCAGAGGTGGGGTGGAATAAAGTGGCAAGAGGGTCCTTCACAAGGAACTTAAATCCTCAAGATGTTGAAGTATATTTGGTTTTAGCCGTGTTCAAGAGAAAACCAAGCACAGCCCAAGAGGAAGCTTCTTCCCACAGTACTCACCCTCCCTCTGGGCAGCAGGCAGGCCACAGCTCGACCCTATGCAAAGCCACCAGGCTCAGCGAAAATAGGTGGCTATGAAATTCCCAAGGCACTAGCAGGGACTAGGGACTGGATGAGCTGGTGACACAACTGGAAGAGCTTCTAGGGAGGAGACCATGAGAGATGAGGGGGAGACAGGTGGGATCGCCTCTGCAGCCTCCTTTGTGAGGCCCCAGCCATTATCAAGGGCTCGGGGGCGGTGGGGGCGGAAAGGGGCAGAGTAATTGAGACCCGCTTTTCACTTACAGCCCATCATTCCTTCCAACTTTCTACAGTTTTAGGCTGCTGACCTATGTGAAAAGCAGCTGATCCAGTGTGATGCCGTTTGAGGACAGTGAGTGAAGAGGTACCTGACCCAGGTGAGGAGTGTCCCACCATCTCATGGTCAGAGGTGGTCAGTGCCTAGTTCTTACTTGGAACACAGCAGTGAAGAGTGGTTGCCAAAAGAAAAAAAAAAAAAGATTCAGTATTAAATACACTGAGTTTGGGCTTCCCTGGTGGCGCAGTGGTTAAGAATCCACCTGCCAATGCAGGAGACACGGTTTCGAGCCCTGGTCCAGGAAGATCCCACATGCCGCGGAGCAACTAAGCCCGTGCGCTACAACTACTGAGCCTACGCTCTGGAGCCCGCGAGCCACAGCTACTGAAGCCCGTGCGCCTAGAGCCTGTGCTCTGCAACAAGAGAAGCCACCGCAATGAGAAGCCCGCGCACCGCAATGAAGAGCCAACGCAGCCAAAAATAAATACATAAATGAATTTCAAAAAATAAATAAATACGCTGCGTTTAAGGAACCAGAAGCAGACATCCCAGAGGCCAGAGAAAGGCCTAAACCATAAATTGGGGAATCAGCTTATGGATGGAAGTGAATGAGGTCATCCAAAGAGAGTACGCAGAGTGAAGAGAGGGCCTGTTATAGAACCAGAATGACACCAGTATTTCAGCGTGTCAGCCCAATCAAAGATCACCAGGGACAAATCCATAGTCCAATGAAGTCAGGTTTATTGACCCATTGCTAGGAGGAAGACAACACATCAGAGGAAAAATGAGATATCCTACCAAACACAAAGGAATAGAGTTCTTATAGGATTTGAGAGAGAGGTGGAATTAGGTGAAATTTAAATGAGGCAATATTTTGATGGCTCAAAGCAAAGCAGAACTGCGTCTGGACTGCTCAGTGGACTCAAGGTCCTGTTTCCTTGGAAACAATAAAGTTAAGGCAGATGTGGAATATATGTTTAGAAATCCCTTATCTGAGTCTCTGCACCTGGATTGTAAATCCTGTCCTTTTAGTGATTTAACTCCTCCAGGCAAGAGTTTCATTCCTACTTATATAATTTCAAACAGCAAAATTTCTGACAGTCTATGATTTTAGAAAACAAAGTTGCTCGGTAAGAAAGTAGTCACTCAAAGGAGGGGGTTGTTATGACATTTTATAGTTGCAGTATATCCTTGGGGAAAATATTGTTTCTTATTAATTTTGCAGCTGGCTTTATCTGTGCCCGTTATTCCAGCCTGATGAACATCACAGCAGATTTTTACAGTCTGAACTAATTTTTAGGTTTTCAAGGGACACACAATGGAGGTGGAATCTGCAAAGCCTAAGTGTAGTGAGTAGGCAGTGTGGACAAAACAGTGTTGCCTGACGTCAGTAAACAAAGAATGCTTCCTGCCATCCAGCCATCAGGCACTGCAGGCACCCCTGAACGGTGCACCCTGAGGGGAATTCTGGATGGAGAAAAACAGGATACTAGCCCTAGATAGTTAAGTTGCATACCAAAGGAATAATTTCAATGAGCCCAGACTCTTGCATCTTCCCATGCATAGGCACTAAAACAATTAACTGGAGATGTCTGGTTTCTTGTGTGTGATTAGCAGTAATCTTTGGATGTTCACTACATGTTTTTTTCAGGAAAAACTCCTTGCTCCTCCCTTACGTCTTTGGAACAGTCCTTCAGAGCTATCTGAGAGGCTGCCATCCCCGGCTATAGTCCTCAGTAAGGCTGCGAATAAAACAAAGTTCTCAACTTTTAGGTGGTGTACTTACTTTTAGTCAACAGTAGGAAGAAAACTAAATTGTCAGGTCTCACAAAGCGGGAAGGTGATTGTTGGTATTGAACACTAAGAGGTCTAGTCTAGTATAGTGTGCCGCTGTCAAATATGGTAGCCATTAGCCATAGGTGGCTATTTAAATGTAATTAAAAGTAATTAATTGAATTTAAAAAATAAACTCAGTAAAAGTTTTTCTTCCTCCATGGCACTTAGCCTCATGTCAAATGTCCAGTAGCCACAGATTAGACGCTACCCTATTGGACAATGCAGCTATAGAATATTTCCATTATTATAAACAGTTCTTTTGAACAGCAGTAAGAGAACTCAGAGTCCCAGGCGACGGTGACGCCTGGGAGTGCAGTCTCCTAAGAGTGATGGGGGTGGAAGCCCTGTGGGAGGTGCAGACACGTAGTGCGTAGTATTCTTTCTAAAACTCAGTCCAACAGCGCTACTCTCTCCCTATGACAGCTATCGTGTAACTCGTGCGTACTTCGAACCCACAGCCCAGGCTCAGAGAGCGAGGCTCCACCACTTCATCGCGTTTCCCTGCCTGCACAAACTCACTACCGTCCCCACACTCCATCTCCCCACGTGCCCCAGGCCCTTTTCCCGCGACTCTGGCTCTTGGACTTCTGGGAAATGTAGTTTTAACAGCGTTCCAACTCGGAAAAGTTCTAGCAGCTAATTGAGGCTCCCAAGAGGCAGTGCACGGGCCGCCATATCTGCCGTGAGGGGCGCCAAAGTCGGCACCCCTACTAAAGTACAGCGGTAACTGAGATGCTGGAGTCCTGGGAGACCGCGCTGTGCCTCTCCCTGCCATTCCTTAGGTCTGCGCCGCTCCGAAGTTGTAGAAACGCCTCAACCCAAGCAGAGCAGACAGGGCCCCAGGGAACCATAGTAACTGGGCGGCCACAACCACTAGGGGACTTGAAGGCAGCGTCCGACGGCGAACAGCCAGAAGGCCATTGGGCGGCCCCTTACGCGGAGCGCACGCGCAAATGCTGGGCCTCAAGGCTTCCGTAAACACCAAAGAGCGCCTGCGCAAACGGAGCGCCTCGGGATGGACACGAGGGGGCGCCTTAGCAAAGGTAAGAGTAATAAATAGTAACGTAACCGTCCCGTTGTTCTTCTGTTGTCCTTTTTCTTATGGTTTGCAAAGCACAGCCCCCTTCATTGCCTCTCTTAATTTGATCCTTAGAGCAGTCATTTTACCAGTGGGGCAACGGGTCAGAGAAAGTCATACAGCCAGAGTCCTATCTTAACAGTGTGGAAGACCACAGATGGTTCAGGATTCAAGGACTCTAGCCCAGGCTCTATCTCTCAGTTGCTGTGTGACCTTGATAGTTCTGTTCCCCTGAGGACCTAAGCTTTCTCATTTGTAAATGGAAATAGGTTATTGGAAGGATTGAATAAGATCCGGAAGTGAAACTAAGTTGCCAAGCAATGTATAAAGGCAAAAGATTATTATAATCGGGTGATTGCAGATTGAGGAGCTATTTCCTCATTATACAAATTGCAAAACTGAGGGCCCCAAGAAGGGCAGGAGCTTGCCCCAGGTCTCAGCAGTCTGTGAGCAAGGGCTAACGCGCAGGCTTCCTGCGTTTGGGCTTGGAGCCCTTCCCTGCACCCCAAGGATTAGTGTCTTTGTTGGATACAGGCTTAGAGAGATGGAGTCTGGAGGAGTCCCTATTCCTCATCCTTCTCCTACCCAACCTGGGCCTAGTGGAGAAAGGCCCTGTTCTGTTGAGATGACTACCAAAGGCCAGAAACTAAGGAGGAACTGGAGAATCCTGAAGACAGAGGACAGTGTTGCTGGAGCTGTACAGACCCTGCTTCTCAGGAGAGTGGCCCAGGTAAACGAACGAACTCAAGTGTGACAGATGAAGGAGTAATATGAAGGGGACAGACCCTGAATGGAAAAGAGTGGGCTCTGTTTCTGAGCCTGGGAGGAATTGGGTGCTCAGGTGATTCCAGTTGGGGCCAGCGATAGCTGGAGGTGGTGCCTGGGCTGGCTTGGATGCTAAGGAGATGAAGTGATGCTGGTTGAGCTGAGAGGCTGTAGGAGCCACTCCTCCAACCAGGTGGAGCAGTCAGGTGGCACCATAGGCATACCTTACCACCCCCCAAGATCAGGCAGCTGCCTGCCAGGGAGATGAACTTTTCTCTGTCCTTTGGAACTGGGCTGTACCCAGTTGTTTGTCTCTGGAGTGCTCTTAGAGGTTCTGGACATAGGTATAGGAGGGGCTAGGAGACCCTAAGGTCTGGTTGCAGATGGGGCCTCCTCAGGCAAGTCATGAAAGGCAGGTGTTTGTAGAAACAGAAATTCAAGATCCTCCCCACCTCCAAGTATCTAATTCCCTGGACCTTCACTTATCATCTGTTTTCAGCAGGGGAAACAGAGGCTAAAGGAAGAAAGAACTTTTCTTCAGGACACACAAGGAGCTGGCGTAAAATTGGACTAGGACAGGGATCTTTCCATTACATGGCAGTGATCAAACATCTTCATCAAACATTTATTGAGTGTCTAATGTATACGCTGAGAAGAGCTACCTTAGGGTACAAACAGAAGCCAGGAGTGCAGTCAGACCTGGCTTTTAACTAGCCCTCCCAGTGACTTAATGCTGGGATCCTTGGTGAGTCACTACCCCACTCTGAGCCTCACTGTCTGTAGAGTGGCGTGATAAGCCTTATTCAAGGGCTGTCTTGAGGTATAACTATGAAATAAATGAGTTAAGAACTGTTACACGTGTAGAACATCACCAGGCACATGGTACATGCTCAGCAAACATTAGCCACTCTTTGTTACTCAGGAACACAGGTGGAGGCCAGCTGCAGATAGGGTTCTCCCAGAGCCCAGCAGGGGCAGAGATGTCGCAGCCCCAGGTCTGTCCATCTCCCAGATACCTCCACTCTGTGCTCAGGGGGCCTGCATTTCTGGAAGTCGAAGGGGGCACTCACATCCCCATTTCCCCCTCTGGCACTGGGAACCTGGCAGGGAGCATTTACACCTCTACATGCACGTGATTCACTTCCCCACAACCTGGGTCCAGAGTAAAGGTGATTCTTGCCCAAAGGTCACAGCCCTGGACAGTGAGACCAGAACCACAACCCTTTCTCCCGGCAGGACAGAAGTCCCAAAAGGCTGACAGCAGGGCCTTGACTTGTGTGTTCCTTGAACAGAGCAGGAGCCACGGGCAGAGAGGAGCCTGGGTGGGAGACAGGGCCCAACGTCAGATAACCCTGCCGCCAGCCCACCCTGTTTGAAGATGGCAGTCTTGCTCAGTGGTAAATTCAGCTCTGGTCCAGGCCTCCCTAGTGGAGGTCTGGTTCAAACCCCTTATTCACAGAGGAAGAAAGAGAAGCCCGGAGAGGCCGGGAACTCACCAGGAGCCCCACAGTAAGGTGGGAGTGAGTCTGAGCCAGAACTCAGGTGTCCTGATGTTAGGCCAGGGCTCTGCCTGGCAGCTGGTTTGGAGGGGGCAGGGCTTGGCTACATCTCCTTCCCCACGGCCACCACAGTCCCGCTTGGAGCCAGCCTCAAATGCAGCCACCTGGGTGGGTTGTGGTCGGGGAGTGGCAGGGTGGGGGTGGGTGCATGGATAGGTAAAGGGAGGGGGGAGCACAGGATCTGGTCAGAGAGAAGCCCAGAGCCGAGCTGGGGCAGGTGGACTGGGGAGCTCTCCTTGGTGTGTGTGGCTGCTGTAGGATTCTAGGGCCTTGTTAATCCGTCTGAGGCAGCAGAAGATAAAACTACCACGGGAGCACACTCCTGGAGGAGGGGAGCAGAGCAGATTCAGGAATGAGTCACAGAGCCCAAGCCCTAAATTTAGAAGGTGCTGAAGGAGGCAGCCGCCCCCGGGAGAGCACTGTGGAGATGCCCGCTAACGCGGGGCACCAGGGCCTCAGGGAAGGGGGTAGAGGCTGGCAGGAGTCCCCTGCACGGCAGTGCCCCATGGAAGCTGGGTCTATTCTAGGCCTGTTCCAGGTGTGAATTTTGGCCCCAGAATGAACCCCGACTCAAGGCAGAGCCTTCAGCCCCACTCACTGACAGAGCTCCTAGCAAGCCTTCCCCACACCAGCCCTTCACAGGGTCCTAGGAACCAGCCCCTGGAG
The DNA here is from genome assembly GCF_039906515.1 of Pseudorca crassidens. Taxonomy (NCBI): domain Eukaryota; kingdom Metazoa; phylum Chordata; class Mammalia; order Artiodactyla; family Delphinidae; genus Pseudorca; species Pseudorca crassidens. Next base: position 51,531,559 of record NC_090304.1, on the reverse strand, counting down.
TGTGGACGTCTCAGTACTGTCCTGCCCGCTGGCTGGGCATAGCCAGGCTCCCTGGGTCCTGCTGCTGTCCTAGCATCCAGTTGTCAGACACTGGGGAAGGGGCTGTGTGGATGCAAGGAGCTCATGCCATTGAGCGAAGGCCTTCCAAAGGGAGCCCATCCAGGCCTTTGTAGCTGTTTGGAATTGGGGTGAGGGAGGGGGACAAGATGTCATAGCACTCACTTCTGCTTTATTCTCAGCCCTCCAGGCTCCAAGTGAACCCAGACTGTTTCTTTTCTTCCACGTCAGAAGAGGGAGGCACTGCCTCCAGGTCAAGGAACAGAGGCTTAGGAAAGAGGCCATGCCTTGGGGACAGCTGGCAGACGGGGGTTAAGGGGCCTCAGGAGACAAGAACTGATAGCAGCTGTGGTGTTTATTGAGTGCTCATTGCTTGCTGGGCACCGTGCTGAGCTCTCCACGTGCGTGAACTCACTTCGTCCCCGAGGCAATGGTGTAAGTCCTACTAGCCTACTCATTCTAGAAATGGTAGTACTGAGACACAGAGAGGTTAAGTAACTTGTTCTAGATCACACAGTAAGAGGTTTTAACCCAGACAGCCTGGCTCCATAGCCCAGGCTCTTAACCATTGTGGTAGACTGCTGAGCAGGGTATTTCACCCTGTCTATTCCTCCTCCTCTTCTGTCCTTCCCTCCCCATCCTCCAGTCCCTGTACCCTAGAGTCCTGGGAGCTTCTCTCTGGGCCTTGCGGGGTCTTGCTGCCCAGGGTGCTCCCAGGCTTGGGGGAAAGAGACTAACAGAGCTCCACTGCAACCCCCCCTCCATGCAGGACTTCACAATTTACAGAGCCCATCCACCTGCCCCAGGCCGGTGGAGGGGCATCCTGAGCACCACCCCTTCGACAGGAAGACAGACCAGAGAGGTGCAGAGCCTTGCCCAAGGTCGGCAGGGCCCAGGGTGGAACCATGGAGACTCCTCTTTGGGAGGGCCCAGGCCCAGATGGCCAGCACCCCCTCTGCAGGCTGGGTCTTTCTGCTGATGATGTCTTTGGGGCACTGCCGCCTGCAGCAGCTCAGTTCGATTGCTGGGTTGATGCAGCCTTCCACAAGCCCTCAAGTTTCCAGTCAGAGGCTCCTGATCCATCTGCCTGACCCCAGGCCCTCCCCTCAGCTATGTGCTCAGGCTGGGTGGCAGTGGGGGTGGAGGTGTCTTTGTGTGTCTCTGGGGAGGACGAGGTTTTCTGGCCCTTTTACCAGGGCAAGAACTCCAGCCTTGGGACGACAGCCTCTTTTCTGGAAGCCTGCACAACTTCCTTCTTTCCGTTTCTTCGTATTTTTTAATCTCAAAGCTGGGCCCTCAGTGCCCTGCCAGGACAGTTCCCACCTCCTGGGACCAGAGGGGCCTCTGGGGAGCACTTAGGATCACCCGTTGGATGGGGGAAGGGGCAGAGGGTCCACCCCCCCAAACCCCTAAGCTATTGTTCCTACCTGGGAGAGGCTCGTCTAAGAGGCCTGCTTGAGGAGCTCAGACCTGCCCAGGAACACAGCCCAGCCCAGGTATAACATGACTTCCCTTGCACCCCTTCTGCCCCTGCCAGGGGACCACACGTGGGGATACCAAGGATAGGTTCTGTTTCTTGCTGGGCCTTATTTTTCTCGTTTGTCAAATGAGGCTAAGAGTCCCTGTATGACCTTCCACCTAAGGTTATTGTGAAGGTTAGACAAAATGAGTGTGGCAGACTCTTACTCTGGCCCAGGGCCCCTTCACAGAGAGGATGTGCAAGGCCGTTCGTGTGTGTGTGCGTGTGCACGTATGTGCACGTGTGTGCAACAGCTGTGACCCGGGTGCTGACTGTACCTTCCCAGGGCAGGTGAGGGACTGGTGTAGCTCTCTGAGGCTTTGTGATGTGGGTGTGGCACAGGGCTCAGGTATAAGGTTGCCAGATTTAGCAAATATTTGCTACATGCTCATACTAAAAATGATCTTCCTTATCTGAAAATCAAATTTCACGAGGTGTCCTGGGTTTTATCTGGCAACTCTACTTGGGTGACCTGGTGCACCCGAGCCAGTGTACCCATGTTGGGCTCCCACGCATGAGACTGAGGTTGTATGTGGCTGTGTGGGTCTGTGACAGGACATCAGTGTGATGGCACATGGCTGTGACAGTGTCACCAGGAGGAGAGGGGATGTGGGTAACTGTGATTGTGTGCCTCTCTGTGACTCCCTCAGGCTCTAGCAGCTCCCTCAGGGCAGTGCTTGGGATCTTTGCTCAGGGAGGCCCAGCAGGGGTAGGAGACCCACCCTGGGCAAACACTTAGATCCAGGTCCAGTTGGGACTGGGGTGCCGAGCCTATTGCCACCTGCATCAAACTGTAAAGGACATGTGCGTCTCAAGGCCGAGCCAGCCCTGGGGGCCTCAGGGTGCTCTGCCCTGGGCCCTTCCAGAGGGGCCTCAGGAATTACCTCTCTACTCTGCTCCTTCCTGGTGACATCACACAGGTCATTGCCCAGTCTTCTAGAACGGTGCCCCCAGGATACTGCCTCGTTACCCTAGGCAACCTGGGAATTTTCTCCAACTAAACTGGCAGGGCCAGTTACCCCTGAGGAGAGGGAGTTGGGGGAGAAGGCGTCAGGGGGGCCTTCTCCTCATCTCCCAGGGGGAGATCCAGGCAGCCATCCGTCGGACTAGATGATGAGTTGGAGGGAGCACCCCAGAGCAAGTCAAGACCTGGTAGCCCCTCATTGTCCAGGACACTGGACAGGGTGGGGCCCTTGGGCAGAGGATGAATCCTGAAGCAGAGAGAGGGTGGTGACTACCCCAAGGTCACCCCTGGGGTAGTGAAAGTAGTGGTGTATAATGGGGAACAGGGACAGAGCCTTGGGTTAGGAGCTGGGAGACCTAGGATCTTACCTCTGCTTTGTCCCTGCTGGTGGAGCCTTTGTTTCTCCATCTGTACAGTTAGGGGCTGTGGCCATATGATATCAGTCTCAGGGTCTTTAGTCCTGACGGGGACTCAGCGAGGGGAGTTGAGGGGAATGTGAGGGACCAGGTCATGGGTGGCTCCAGGCAGGTGCCCTGACCCTATTGCAACAGCTGTCAGGGGGCAGTGAGCAAGGACTGGTGTGGATATCTCCAAACGACCGCCAACCCCCATTCCAAGAGTCCTGTGGTACTGGAGGTCCCTAGATGGGTTCTGTCTTACTTTGATTCAGGGGCGTCCCCATGCCTCCCACACCTCAGCTGCTCTCTCTGTGAGGGGCATGTGTAAGACCAGCACTTGCTCAGCACCGTGGGTAATGATTCCTCACATTCTCATGATCCCTCTCAGTTTGCTAAGCACCTTCTCTTTCTCTTACACGCTCCTGCCTTCCACTCCCACTCTGACTCCTGCTTGGTGTTGTCCCATTCTGGGGCTGGGGCCCAGAGAGGCACCTCACCCAATCCACTTTCCGTCAAGGGGCCCTGTGGCTGGTGCAGGGGCTGCAGCGGGCGGTGCAGGGGCTGCAGCGGGCAGAGCAGGGTCATGCTTTGCCAAGCTTTTCCACTGTTTACTCTTTCCTGAGAATCTTAACAACCATCCTATCAAGATGTTACCTTAACACTTTTTTGTTGGAAATATGCCATTTTTGTACAGTGCATTTATTCCTCCCTACCCTTCTCCCTCCGGTTATATTTTTAGTTACTTGGAGGTGAAACTGATACATGTACAACTCTTTTCCTTGCAATAATTCTCAGAGAGTAGGTATTATTATTCTAGATGAAGAAACTGAGGCTCAGAGAGGACATGTCACCTGCTCTTGGTCACACATTTAGGAAATGGTATAGACAGGATTTGAACCCAGTTCCACAGGCCCTTTGCACTTCCAGGCTGTGGGAAGCAGGGATGGCCAAGTCCTAGGGCTCCTCTCCAGACTCCTCCCCCAGGTCACCCATCCCAGCCCTCCTAGCCTTCTCTCTGCTGCCCAGGGGTGTTTGAGACAGGATATGAATCTGCTTTGATCCAGGCATGTTTGGGAGGCTGTCATGAACCCTTGAGCTAGAGATACCTAAATTCCTGGGGTTTGGGGGGGCCTGCAAGGGCAAATTAATGATGAATACGATGAGGAGTGATGCCCCAGCTAGCCTGGCCTAAACTTCCAGGCAGGGTTGAGCCCAGGGCATAGCCATCTGAGCCCAGAGGTACCAGGTCACCCACTTTTACTGCCCCAAGACCCAAAAGATTCATTCTTGGTTAATCTATATTTGGATTTGAGTGTTGGTTTGATTTCTGCCATGTGTACCTCCCTGAGTTTGTGTGTCTCAGGCTGGCAGTGCTCTGGAGGGTGGAGAAGTCCTGTCTGTCCTCACTGCTATCTCCTGCTGTCACCCCAGCCTTATCTCTTCTACCCTAGACTGGGTGATAGGCATGAGAGGGGTACTGCCCTGGTGCCTGCTGTCAGCTGAGATGTGTGTCATTGGGGCCCTAAGAAGGCAGGAGCCGCCAGGCCAGTGCTCCTCTCTCTTTTCCTCGTGGCAGATCCCAGAGGCTACAGTTCACAAAGCAGGCTCTGTGTACCCCTCTTTGAATCTCCCATTAGCCTGGGTATGAGGCTGTCAGATAAAACCACTGAAGCCAGGGGAGGGGCAGTGAACTGCCTAGGGTTGGGGTGGAGGCAGAAGACATGCATAACAGAGAGCCAGAGCGCTGGCCTCCTGAACCCAGATCCAGCCCCCCTGCCACCCATTTCTACACACTTAAAGAATGTGGGTTAGAAGGGGTGAGGGTGATTATCTGACTATGCCCCTCACACTGGAGATCTAAGGTCATCACACAAGCCTCATGGGGACCTGCAACTCATTTTACAAGATTTACTTTGCAGAATGGACCTTGGGGTCACTTGCCATCAGGGCTCCCTGCTCACCCCCTCCACTTTTAAAATTGGGCCTGATTCACACACATCTCAGAGCCCTAAGCACTTCAGGAAGAAACACCTCTATTTGTGAACCCACCGTGACAACTCCTTATCTTTCTCCAGCACCTTTAAGAAAAGCTGTTCCATCCCAGAGCTCTAGGATGGTGAGGCTAGGAGGTTATACATTCTGATGCTCGCATTCTACAGATGGGAAGCTAAGGCTCAGAAAGATGATGGGGACAGCCAGAGCAGAGGAAGGAACCCTGGGGTGGGAGGAGGCTGAGATCTGGGTTCTGGGAAGGATGGCCATGTACTCTCCGTGTGGCAGTGGACAAGTGATGGGCACTTGTGCCCTATTAGCTGCCCATCCAGGGGAGCTCACCACGGGCCCTAGCTCTCCTTAGCCCTCTGCAGTCAAGGGCAAGTCACTAGGGTCAGTGAATGCTAGCCTTGGGCCCATTGCCCCACTCATACTGGCCTCACCTCAGAGAAATTGAACTATTGGCCTCAGTTCACACGGGGCAGCTGGAGGCAGAGCTGGCACTAGGACCCAGGGGGGCAGGTAGCAGCCTCCCTGGCTGAAAGGGGTGGCTGGAGTACTGGTGGACCTACCTACCCTGTGGCTGTGGAGCTCTGGACAGCTCCGCCTGGGGAGGGACAGGGTAGCCCCAGAGCTCTGGGGCCAGATGCTCTTGAGAGCCTAGTCTAATCCATGCAAGGTGTGTGAATACATGCGTGGGTGCTCAGGAGGGGTGGTGGTGGACAAGGGCCAGAGTCGGGCTGGAGGAGAGCCTGGTTAAAGCTCCCAGCCGGGAGTGAGATGGGAGTGGCTAGTGGTTGTTGGGGGCTGCAAGCTATGGGCTCTTGACTGTGGTAGGGGGAGTGTGCCCATCTTTGGGTCTCTGGGTGGTTCCTTGTGTCTAATTAGGTTGTTGCAGAGGTGTGTACCTGTGAGTATGGGAGGGTGTTGAAGAGAAGGGGTTCGCAGGTAACTTCCAGAATCCCTCTTCGAGCACCTCCTCGCCCTTCTTCTCAGAGCCCACTCTATCTGGGCCCCTCCCCGACCCCTGCCTGAGGACTGGTAGGGCCAGGTCCCCTTCGGAGGCGGGTAGGGCGGGCGCTAGGACCCGGCGGGGCGGGGCGGGGCTCCGAGACCCATCTGCTGCACCTCCGCAGCCAGGAAAATACCGAGCGCCGGCGAGCGGAGCCCCCGGAACCCCCAGCCTAGCCCGGGGAGAGGGAGGGAGGGAGCGGGGGCGCGCGGGGCGGGGGGGGGGGGCGCGTGGGGCGGGGCCGGCGGCGGGACCCACTGCTCCTCCCCCCAGAGCCCCCGCGCGGCCCCGGTCGCCTGGGCAGCGCGGCGGCGGCGGCGGCGGCGGCAGAGGCGTTCGCACCTCCGGCCCCGGCGGGCCCCGGCGGAGCAGCTGGCACAGGTGAGCGGGCCGGCCCCGCAAGCACCCCACCCCACCCCCACCACGGGCCCCGCGCCGGCGCCGCTGCCGAGTTAGTTGAGCCAGTCCGGCCAGCGCTGCGCGGACCCCGCCGGGCCGTCCGTCACCTCGGGTCGCGGCTCCCCCCGGGTCCCGACGGGCCCCCCCCCCGCACCCGATACGCAGACCCCACTCCGGCCCCCAAACCGGAGGTCTGGGTCGCGCCTAGCGAAGGGGTCGGGGGGCGTACTGCTCTGTACCGGCGGTGCGCGCTGGCCAGCCCCTGCCTGTCTCTCTCTACCCGCCAGGACCCCGGACAGCCGCACCCGCGCCCCCAGCGCACTGACTCCGGTTCCCAAACCGGTCTTTCAGGTCCCTGGAAGGTGGCGTCAGCATCTGCAGCCGCGTCGACGCTGTTGGAGCTTCCGCGGAGGACCCAGGAGAGCCGGACTAGGACCAGGGCTCTGGGCCTCCCCCATGGAGAAGTCAGCTGCCTCAACTGAGCCCCAGGGGCCTCGGCCAGTCCTGGGCCGCGACAGCGTCCAGGTGCCCGACGACCAGGACTTCCGCAGCTTCCGGTCAGAGTGTGAGGCCGAGGCGGGCTGGAACTTGACCTACAGCAAGGCCGGCGTGTCTGTGTGGGTGCAGGCTGTGGAGATGGATCGTACCCTGCACAAGATCAAGGTAGGGTTGCCCTGCAGCAAGTGTAGTCTGCACTGCACCCTTACTTCCTCTGACCAGGGAGTCTCCTGGTCCTCCCGCAGGGTTACAGACACCCGGTTGCACACCTCAGACTCTCCTGTGAGAAACCAGGAGGAGGCACAGTTTGCTGGGCAAGCCCCCATCTCACAGGTGGGCCAACTGAGGCCTGGAGAGGGGGTGTGACTCCCTCTGGCTCACTCAGCCAGAACCCAGGCTTCTGCACACCCCTGCCTGATCCGGGGAGGTGGGCTGCTGTCAGGCCTACCTAGGAGAATGGTCTCCCTCAGGGAGCCCTCTGCCCATGGAAGCCTTCACCACGTCCTGACTTGAGTCATCTGAGGAGGGAGACTGAGCCCTTCTCTCCTGAGTTCTTGGTTCTCTCAGCCTGAGCTGGGTCTCTTTCCCCACTCTCTGCACCCTTGGGTGCCAGGGATCTGATTCCTTCCTGTCTGATGCTCTGCTCTTCCCCCTTCCCTCCTGGCTGTTCCCTGAGTCTCTCCTGCAGGGACTCAGGATCCTGGCTGGCAGATCCTGAAAGCAGGGCTTAAATGTCTCTGCCTTACACAGGGCCAGACTGGGGGTGGGCTGGGGGAGGAGAGGACCAGCAGATGCAAGGAAGATGTAGGCACATTCAGCCTCCCTCACAGCCATCAACCCCATTCCTCACAACCCCCTGATTTTCTTCTCTTTGCTTAGATAGGGCCGGCTTGGGGTTTGGGACCCCGTGAGCCCACCTACCCTGGGGAACTAGATGGGGAATAGGCTGGTGAAGGCTCTGATTAGAGGCCTCGGTAGCTTCCTCCAACATAACACATCTGGCATTGCTGTGAGTGCCACTTTGCAAGGGGGCAGGTCTCCCTTCAGTGGGGTGCTGGCAGTAAACTGTACCCTTCCCTTTCTCTTGCCTCACCCTTCCTGCTGTCCTTCTCGAACATGTGGAGGAGTGTATTCCTGTGGTGGAGGCGGGCAGAGGTGGAAGCAGGACACTGAACTCAGAGGGCACTCCTGCCCGTCCCCTACTTCAGCCCCTCTTGCCTGGGACCTGCTCTTGGATTTGGATTTAGCTCTGGCATCATGGCCTCATACCAGGGCCAGAGATGTCTGACCTTCCCACTCTGACCCTGTGCCTTTCTGCCTCACTTTGTCTTAGTCATTTAGACCTTTGTCCACCTGTCCCCGTGTGGTCTTCTGGCTCACCCATTCTGTCTTCCCTTCTCCCTTCTATAATTCTCTGTCTGCACCCTGGCTATCTGACTGTCTCTTTCTCTCTGGGTTTCCATGTGTGTCTCCCCTCCTGGGACTCTCTACCCAGGCCTGAGGACCCTGGGCTGGGGCCTTCCCGGAGGCCTGACCTGTGTCTGAGCCTGAGGAGCAGGGAAGGGCAGGGCAGCTGGTATGTTCCAGCTTAGTGCTCTCTGAAGACAGGGACAGGTCCTATCCTTCTTTGCGTCCTCAACCTCCAACACAGACAGAGCAGGGATGTTGGTTGAATGAAGGGTGGAAGGAAGGAAGGAACAAAGAAACAAACTGAATAAAAGGTGAGCAAAGTTGTGAGAACAAGGTTGTTTTCCTGACTGTGACCTAGGAAAGGCTCAAAGGCTGGGCTGTGCAGTGGGGTGGGGAAGTGTAAGTTCCCCACCGAGCTGGCTCTCCAGAGGGAAGAGAAGGGGAAAGTCTGAACTGAGACCAGTACTCCCACCCTCTGTGTCAACAGGGCGGAGCTGCCTCCTCCAACTGGCTTGGTTAATGAATAAACCCAGCCTAGTCCAGGACTGGAGTTGGCAGTTCTGGGGACCAGAGTGCCACAATGGACCCCTTGTGGCCAGATCAGATTTGTCAGGTGTTCTTCCTTGGGAGTGGAGGGGACTTGGAAAAACAGGGGTATTGTGGGCTTGTGGTCAGGGCATACACCTGACCTTCCTTCCCTCTCAGACTCAGCAGAGGTTGGAGGTGCCTTTACAACCCCAGTTTCATACTCACCCCTCACTGGGGTGCAAGTATGGACACCGAGGTCCGGAGAGGAACGGGGGCCAGCCCAGACTCACACAGCCAAGTCCCAGCAGAGCCAGACTTGGCACCCAGACCTTTAGCCTCCCTGCCTAGTTCTCTCTGCTGTGCTCCCCACAGTGGAGGGGGGACTGGGGCCAGGAGGTGAGCAGAGCTGGGGCCTAAGGAGGAGGCTGGGGCCTTGGTTACGGGCATCCTGAGATCTCTGATCCCCTCAGCACAGCCAGATGGAGCTGTGGGGGACAGGCAGAGGTCTCTGAGCTCCCCATCCCCAAGATTCCAGGAATCCATTTCTGGTAAGAGCCCCTGCTCTGAGCCAAGCGTTTCTCTCCATGGTCTAATTTACCCTCTGGCCAGTCCTGGGCAGTAGCAGGCTTGTCTCCATGCTACAAACAAAGAAACTGAGGCTGAGAGAGGTGATGTCACTTGCCTAAGGTCATGTCAGCTGAGGCAGGAGTGGAACCCAGGCCAGCCTGGCTCCAGAGCCCCTGCCTCTCTCAGCTTGGGCTTACATCTTAGTCAACATTCTGGCATTTGACCCCATCAATAACTCTTTGAAGGACGTGGTGTTCTCATCATCCCATTCTTGTTTGATAAATGAGAAAGCTGAGGCCCAGAAAGGGGAGTGGCTTGTCAAGGTCACACAGCAGGTCTGAAGCCAGAGTCCCCTGGGTCACTCTGGGAGGCTGCGACTCAACCACAGGTATTTGTTGAGCTCCCCCCTCCCCACAGCCTGTTCTGGGCCTGCCCTCTGAGCTGGAAAAGCTCCTGTACATGCCCTGTGTGCATGATCCCAGGTTGGGGGAGCGGGTCCACCTATCTGCCTACCTGATTGATTTCCTCCACCTCACTCCCTTTCCCCCAGGCTTATCTTCTCCCTGCCCCTGCGTCCAGAGGTTTCTGGAAGACATTGTGGCTCTGGCCCAGCACTTGGAGCCAGGACAAAGGGACAGGGCTGCTGGAGGCCACCTCTTCCCTTTCCCTCCCTCCTGGCCTCCAGCCTGGTCTGGTCCCAAGCCTGCACTGTGCTCCGGGCACTGGAGAGGAGGCAGATACCACCTCCTGAGAGGTCAGGCTTCGTCCCAAAGGCAGACGCTGCACATGGATCCTGGGTCCAAGGCAGAGGGAAGCTTGGAACCTGAATACAGGTCTCTCAGTGCCCAGGCCAGGCTTCCCCACAGCTCCTGTAGCAGTAGAGAAAAGGGAAACCGGGGCGTCTGTCACTTATTAAAGCAGGGCCAGCTGGGGAAGAGGCTGAGGTCTAGTCCTGGCTATGGTATTCTTTTGCTGTGTTTGTGACTGTGGGCACATCCCTGCCCTCTCTGGGTTATGTCTCCATCTGTGCCATGGGGCTCTCCTGGCTCCAAGGGCCTCTAAACTCAACGCCTGGGCTGGGGCCCATGGAGAGGGATGAGGCACAGGGGACAGAAAGCAGGAGATGACACGGCCTGCCCAGCCCTGCCCTGGATGCTCATGTGCTCGGGCTCTCTGATGCTGCTGTGTACCTAGCCACCTGAGAGGCAGAGGAGACCTGGCCCCTGTCCTCAGAGGTGTCCAGACCTTGGTGGAGAGAAGACTGACAATTCCAGGTGACCCCCTGCCCACTGCATGAGGCAGGTGTCCATAGGCAGACCACAGAGGCAGGAGTGGGCCCGGTGGGTAGGGGCCTTGAGGGGCTTGATGGTTGAAGCAGGGGTGCGAGGTCTCCTGGGGGAGTGCAGCTGAGAACCTGAGGTTCCTCTTGCCACAAAAAGCTGGGTGGTGGGGACCTATCTCCTCTGACTTCCTGTCCTATGACTCTTCCTCTTCCCCTTTGGAGAAAGCTTCAGTGACCCCTCCCTGACCTGTCTCACTGGCCACCTGCTTCCACACCACAGGCCCCCTGGGTTCCAAGCTCTTAAGCCAGTGCTCTGGCCTGTCCCCTCTCAGCACCTCATTCTCTCCCCCTGTAAAATTTGGGATCATCTCAGGGATATCCAAGGACCCTTCTCACTCTTAATGGTCCATGGGACTCAAAAGGGTCATGGGGAAGGTGGGGACAGCCGCAGGGCCAGGTGTTTTCTTCATGTTGTCCCACTGAGTCTTCACAACTGTCCTGTGGTAGTTGTGAGTCTTATGAACTCCATTGAACAGATGTGAAAGCTGAGGTTCAGGGCAAGAATTCACTTGTGCAGTCAAACAGCTAGAAGGTAGCCGAGGCAGGATCAGAGCCCAGGTCCTTGAGACTCCAAGGCCGAGATCTCTTCACTCCCTTGGGCCTGCTTATTAGCACCATTGGGCCCTTCCGTCTCCTGGACCCTGTGGCTCAGAACCTACCCCTGTCTTCTGCCTTCGGTCTCCCTGTACTGTGCCGTTGTGGGAGGGCACCCTGGAGTGGTCCCAGCTGAGCAAGAGCCCAGTCCTTACTGTGTGACCTTGGGGGGTTACTTCACCTTAACGAGTCAGTCTTCTTATCTGTGGTGGCAGAGGCAGGAGTTAATTGAGTTTTAGGGGTTTGGATTCAGTGAGTTCAGGTTCAGGCTGGGCCTCTGCCACCTCTGGGGCTCAGTTTCCCTCCTCTACAGGAAGAACTTCCTTCTCTACAGGAAGTTGCTGGGCAGGTGGTTTGTAGAGGCTGTCCTGGCCTTAGGCCATGGTAAAGGCTTCTGCACTGCTGAACACAGAGTAAGGATGGAGAGCTAAGGCCATGACAGTCTGTGCCATCTGAGAGGTCCCTAGATGGGGCTCCTGAATCCAGGCTGAGGCCCTGAGACCCCTATCCTGGATGGCTCTAGCTCTGACTTGGTGTGAGGGCAGCTGGAGGAAGTAGTCCAGAGCTGTCCTCAGGGGAGAGACAGGCCCCCAGAGAGCATGACCCCAGCGGGTCAGGGTCTGGACCTTCAGGTGCAGGAAATCAGAGAGAGGAAAGGTCAGAGGTGGCTGGAGGCTTCAGGGAAGTCTTTGTGGAGATGCCTGGGTTGGTCTGAGGGGGAGAGCACAGGGTCCAGAGTCCTGGCCATGTGGCCTTGGGCAGATTGCTGCCCCTGCCTAGGCTTTAGCTTCCTCATCTGTCACATGTGAATAGTAGTGCTGCCCTGCCTGTCTTTGGGCACTTCATTCAAGTTGGGGACAAAGAAGGAAATCAAACGAACCCTGCCCTCAAGGAAATCCCAGTTGGATGCTGGGACAGACACTTATCACAGGAGCTGCAGAGACCCAGAGCAGGCCTCTGAACCAGCCTTGGGGGCCAGAGAAGGCTTCACAGAGGAGGAATTCTCAGGTGATCTGTTTGGAATTGGGTAGAGAATGAGGAGTACAAGTTTGACAGCATTGGGAGCATTTCATACAGAGGAACAGCTGTGTAAAGACCCAGAGGCAGGAAACAGGGCAGTGCATTAGGAGAGCTGCAGGTGGTTCATTGTGGGGCTTGGAACTCAGGGGGCAGGAGGTGATTAGACAGCTAGACCAAGGCTCTAGGATTTGGGTCCTGGAGGTTCTAGGGTACCAAGGAGGGTTTTAGACAAGGTGGGTGGTAGGAGGAAGATGCTGCTGTATTTGTCTGGACAGACATGCCAAGGCCTGCACTAAAGCAGGGACTGTGGGGAATGGAGCAAGGGATTGCATCCAGAAAGATTTAGGAGGGATAAAGGATGGGACATGGTGGTTACAGCATAACTCTTGTGCAGGCTGGGATGTAAGATAGTATGGACGTGCAGCCCCCTGGGGGCAAGGGACTGGTGGGGTGGGTGGCTTCAGTCAGTGTCCATCCACGCTGGGGCTAGAAGAGCCCTCAGCCCCCAGGCTGGCTCTGTTCCTCCATGACCAGGTCCCCAGGCTCTGGCTTTTAAACTTTAACGAGCCCCAGCTCAGTTTCCAGCCGAGAGTCTTTAAAGTTTCAAGAGATGAGAGAAAGGAGGCAGTCCTGGAGACAGATGGGTTTTCTTTCTTCCCCTGTGTCTCCATGCCTGGCTGGGCCACCTGGAGCCAGGGCTGCGGGTGCCATGACCCCGGAGGCCTGGTACTCTTTAGGGTTCTGGGACCTGAGCTGGGCCGCTCCAGTCTGTTCATGAGGGGCCAGCGGCCACCGAGATAGATGGGAATTAAAACTCTATTCCCACCCTGCCCCCTTACCTTTACCCCTGATCTGGGCAGGTGAGCATCCACCCTCCCCACCCCAGCAACAGGTGAGAGGAAAGGTACTCAGACCATGCACTGGGCTCGAGGTGTCTCTGTCCCTCCCTGTGCCTCACTTCAGGCACGCTTGGTCAGGCCTCGATGCTCTGGGACCCCTGGAGCTGTAGCAACACAGGGAGTGGAAGAAAGTGTCAGGCGCAGAACTTAGTGATGGGTCCCACATCAAATACAGACTCCTCTCACCTGTCATTAAAGAGAGGCTGGGCAGGTGGCACTGGGCAGCTGGAGCTGTTCTCTGGGGTTTTAGCATAATAATTGCCTCCCTGCCTCTCAGCCTGGCTCCCTGAAGGCAGCTACTTGCTACCTCTGACCTCTCTCTAGAATTTTTATGGCTTGGGGCAGTTGAACAATGCCTACAAGTTTACCTCCCTCCCCTTCCCCTCCGCCACCCAATGGGAAGTACAGCTAAATACTGCCTTTGGTCTCCTCTGCATTGCCTGGGCCATTTAATCTCATCCTTCGAGTTCCCTGTCACAACCTGCATCTAACCTTCGTTTCCTGAGAAATCCCGCTACCATCTCCTTGATGCCTCCTCCCTGTTTTTGGACCCTTCTGGATTGCCTGGGACCTTGTACTAGACCAGGGAAGTGATGAGTCTTAAGGCAGAGGCCTGACAGCCAGAGGGGATGGAGTTCCCTTGTGTGTCTCCAACATTCATTCATTCAACACATATTTATTGTTCACATACTGTATACCAAGTATATCCAGGAATTTAGTGGCAAACCAGACACATCAGACCCTGTTGTCATGAGTTTACATCCTGAGGGAGAGACAAGCAAAATAGAAGCAAATAACTAAATAAGATACCAGATGGTTGTCGTGTGTTATGAGGGCAGGATGATGTGATGGGAGTTGTCTGGCCTTCTGTGTGTGGAGCTGGATTGTATGTGCCTGTGTGTGTGATCTGGTCCTTAGTTGGGTAGATTGTGAGCCCCTCAGGGGCAGGGCACCTGACAAAGGTCATTAAATCTATATTGAATGTGTTTGTGTGTGTGTGTGTGTGTGTGTACACGTGCCTAAGGTTGGGTGTATGTGCTCTGAATGTGAGACTCTGTGTGTGTTTCTGTGTCTGGCATTACTTTGTGTGTGTGAGTCACACCCCCTCACTGCAGCAGAGTTGTCTCTGATCCAATTATGTCTCCTCAGCTGTCTCCCAGTGGCTTCCGCCCCCCAGCTCAGCTCTGGCTCTGCCTCGGTTTTCCCCTCCCTGCTTCCCTGCAGCCTCCTGTCTTTGCCTCTGGGCATGTCTCTGGGTCTCAGAGTCTCCCCTTGGGGTGTGTTTTCTATCCCTGTCTTTAATGGTTACTGCCTCTGCCTTTATGTCTCTACTTGTTCCGTTTCCTCCTTTTTGTTAATCTGTCCTGGTTATTTATTCGTTCAACAAACCTCTTCTCATGTCTCCCACCCACTCTGCCAGCCACTGTGCTGGTGTTGGGGACCTGGAGTTGGACCAGACCTGGGCCCTGCTCTTAAGGCCTAGTGGGGAGACTGATGGAGATGGTGACAGCCCTTCGTGAGGACTCAGGTCGAGGGAGACGTGGCTGACAACGTGGTGGGGGGCAGTGGCGTCTGGGTAGGACCTGTGGGGCCCATCAGGAGTCAGGTGGCAGGCTGAGAAGGTCTTGGTGGGTGCGGACTAAGGGTGAGGAAGGAGAGGAGGCAGAGCCAGAGTGGGGAGGACGTTTTGGTTAGGATTTGATCTTGAAGGCAGAGAGAGGCAGCAGAGGCTTTCAAGCTGGGCAGTACCATCATCACTGGGTTTTATTTTTTAATTTTTTTATTGTATTTTATTGTATTTTATTTGTGGGATCTTATTTCCTTGACCAGGGATCGAACCCGGGCTGGCAGGAGTGAAAGCTCAGAGTCCTAACCACTGGACCGCCAGGGAATTCCCAGCACTGGGTTTTAGAAAGCTCCCTGGCCCCAGGTGGCAGATCAGCCTGGGAGCCAGGAGACCAGTGATGAGGCTGTGGCTGCACCGGTCCAAGCAAGGATGTTGAGGCCTGCCTGGGTCTGGCGAAGAGGAGCTGTTGGGAAGGTCATGGCCAAGCAGAATCCCAGGTTCCAGGCACAGGCGGGGAGCAGAGGGGAGTGGGCATTGGGGTTGGATAATCCAACAGTAGTGGATATGGTGAGGGTGAGCCTATGGGCTGTCCAGGGGGTGACGCCCAGGAGGCTGTTGAAAATGCAGTCTGGAGCTTGCTAGAGAGCTTTGGGGGCATGAGGCCACTGGCAGCGCCTGAAGTCCAGGGAAGTGTTTATCCAGTTTGTGTTTGTCTGCTTGCCTGTGTGTCAGCCCTGGCCCCTGCCTTGTCTCATCGATTTCCCCGACCCCCTTTCTTTTCTTGCAGGCCCACCCACTCTCTGCTCTTTCTCAGGTCTCCCTCCTCTGTCTGGCTCCCCCACCTCAGCCAGGGCTGGAGCAGAGTGGTGGGAGCTCCAGACCAGGAGGTCAGCTTCCAAGAGATCAGAGCAGGATGTTCCTCAGCGGCAGAGGCCTGGGGGTGGGGCGGTGGGGGTGGGGGTCCAGGGAGGCTGCTGGAGACTAGGTAGGGGGAGGGGAAGGGGGTGGAGGCACAGTAGGGATGAGTCACTCAGCCCTGCGTGGAGAGCAGCAGAGGGGCCTAGCTTGGTCTGCCTGCGCAGCCTCTGGGAGCTGTGTCTAGGGGAGATATGGCAGTACCTCCGCCTACCACCGGTCTCAGGAGGGCCGCACTTTAGGAGAGAAGATGGGTTGAGGTTATCTGGTGCCAGATCCCCTTCCCTTCAGAAGAGGTTGTCTAGTCATTTTACAGGTGAGAACTCTGAGGCTGAAGGTGGGGGAAGGAGAGCCTGTGACGGGCCCACACCAAACCTGCTCTCTGTGTCCTTCCAGCTCCCCTTACTCCAGGCAGAGCTGCCCCAGCAGCCCCAGCCCCTAGCGTGGACCCTCCAGGGATAGTCCTCATCTGGCCAAATGCTGGCCTACCTGGGATTCCAGAGCAGAGCCTGGTTCTTAGGGAACAGCTTCAGGGGTGGACTTTGGGTCGACACTGGGTTCCAGGATGGTTATTCACTTCACTTTTCTCAGCCACCATTTACAAAAGGGCATAATCTTCCCTCCTCATGGGTAGTTGAGAGGATGGAATTAGGAGAATTTGCAAGGCCCTAGTGCAGAGCCTGTCACAGAGCTGGCACGCTCTTAACGTTTGCTGAATGGGTGAATGAATGAACAGTCTGAGGTACCCAAGGGACAGCTCCATTTCCTCCCGCGTCCATCCTTGTTCACTTGGGTTACCTTGTGGAACTGCATGAGCCTTCTCCTTCCCCCAGCCGGTCCAGGCCATTTCCAGTCCCCTCCAGCACCTCTGCCAGGAGCCTCTTTCCCCTCCTTACATCTGGGTGCCATCTGTTATTCTGTTCATCCTGTAGGACTCTGCTTAGGTGTGCCCGTCCCTGTACCTGCGTCCCCCTGCTTCCTTCTGTCCCTGCCATGAGCCCCCAGGATTTTCATGCCTGTGTCCCAGCTGAGGGTGGAAGGACCCTGAGTCCCCTCTGGCTTTACTCTCGGCATGGCTACACCACACAGAGCATTTCCAGGCGATTCAGCATCAGCCTGGGCAGCCTCAGGCCCATCTCAGCAGAGTCCAGGCTCCCAGGTCCAGGGAACAAGGACCTCGGGATTCTGGACAATACACTTAACCTAGAAAAAAAAAAGTATGGTTTCTTTATCTTATATAAACTCTATTGTACCAACAGTAACAAGAACCCAAAAATGATAAATTAATCCTTCAGTGCCTCAATTCCTGAGTAAAACGTCTCCCTGTTTCCTTCCAGCTCTCATTCAAGGGTGTAGGTAATTTATGTACAGTTGAGACCATGGCACAGATGCAAGTTTGTGTCCTCTTTTGTTCGTTTAACGTTGCATCTGTGGATATTTCTCATATTGCTATAGAATCATTAATTCAGGAACATTTCTGGCAACTGCTCCCTGCCAGACCTCTTCTGGGTTCTGAGGGGCCCCTGCCCCTGCCCTGAGGGAGACCACAGTCCTCAGTAGCTGGGCAGTGATCTTCAAGGTGATGTATCATTCTTCTTTTTTTTTTTTTTTTTTTTGCGGTACGCGGACCTCTCACTGTTGTGGCCTCTCTGGTTGTGGAGCACAGGCTCCGGACGTGCAGGCCCAGCGGCCATGGCTCACGGGCCCAGCCGCTCCGCGGCATGCAGGATCTTCCCAGATCGGGGCACGAACCTGTGTCCCCTGCATCGGCAGGCGGACTCTCAACCACTGCGCCACCAGGGAAGCCCAGTGCAACCAGTTTTTGCTGTCACTAACTGGGTAACAGTTTTACCATATGCTCACAAGCAGTGGTTCTTTTATATACTTCTGCTATTTACTAAATATAAACTGATACTTCAGTACAGATTGAATTTACTTTTCTTTATCAGAATTATTAAAGATCTTACAGAAAGTCCCAGAATCTCCCTTCACCTGTCTCTGCCCCCGCCCCTTACACTCCATTTTATGAGGATGATGGCAGAAGTAGTAATCAGCCTCGAGTGCCACAGAGAGTTTTACAAGCGTCCAGGGGGTTTTCACAACGACCCTTCCTTCTGACCTCCACAAAGCAGTGAGGGCCACCAGGCACGGCCCCAGCACTCTAAAAGTCAGAGAAGCTCACGCGGGCATGGCCTCTTTGCTGGCTCACCTGTCCCTCCTTACATTCAGGCAGCATTTCTTTACTAGACCATGCCAGGCACTGGGGGTGCCAAGACGAGCAAGGGGCCAGGATGAATCGATGCATCGCAGTGTGTGCTGATGAAGGGAGGCGGTGGGGTGGAGGAGGAGGCCCCAGGCCAACCTGCGTAAGTTAGGGACATGGTAGGTGGCCTGGGCAGGACACAGCCAGGCTGAAGTTTGAGGGCAAAATAGCAAAGAACCAGCAGGGGGAGGTCCTGGGAAAGCAGGACTTATTAGATCTCTCTCCTCCTACACACCCCCACCTCTGCTTCCCCTGATGCCCTGTGTCAGTGCCCTTGAGCTGCTCTTGAGATTTGGTGGGGACATGGGAAGGTCTTAGGGGTCTCCATTCTGGGGGCCCCAGAAACCCAGAGGCAAGGGCAGGTGCTCTAGCAGCTTGGCTCGATGATGGCTGTGTGGGGCCTTTGGGAGGGGCAGTAGAGGGCCCTGAAGCCAGCAAGCAGGTGGTGCGCAGCCCTGGGAGGAGGACTTGGAGCAGACAGGGCAGAGGGGCCGCTGGAGCTGAGCCTCTCACGTGCCGTGTGCCCTGGGTCAGTGTCTGTATCTCTCAACACCTGGACTGACATGGTGAGGGCAGTGCCTGGTTGTGGGTTGTGAGGGTGGAGGCTGTGGACTTGTGCAGGGCCCTGGTATAAGAGGGCCACGCACCCCCTCCCTGTGCATCCACCCTGTGGCAGGATCTGGGGCACTTTTGTTGTTTTAAACTTTGTTCCTTGCCCCTTCGTGTCCTGCCCTTTGGTGTTAGCAGGAAAGTGCTCCCCTCGGCAGGGCCTGAGAAGTCAGGGAAAATTGCCGGGGCCTAGGGCTGGAGAAGGGCAGCTGCTGCTGGGGGCTTTATGTACAAGTCTCATTTAATCCTCACAGCTCTGCTCCGAGGGGAGGATTATCCCTGTTTCACAGATGAAGATATTGGGATTCAGAACTGAAGTACTTTGCCCAAGCCAAGGCCACACAGGCAGGAAGCAGCAGGACAGAGGCCTATCTGACCAGACAGCCTGGAATTGCTGCAAATGTGAGCTTGTGGGGCAACGCGATGGCCCAAGTCTTCTCAGAGGAGACTTCCAGGTACAGAGCTCCAGTGCTGAGCTTTGGAAAAGCCCAGCCTTGCCTTTAAGCCCAGGGAGGGCTGAGGATAGAGTCGGGAATTTTGTTCAGAGGAAGAATCTCTGAGCTTCGCCTGCCTGGTCAGCAAGCCTTTCTGAATCCAGTGAGCTCTGCGTAATAACCATCAATTAGGGCTTCCCTGGTGGCACAGTGGTTAAGAATTTGCCTGCCAATGCAGGGGACGTGGGTTCAAGCCCTCGTTCAGGAAGATCCCACATGCCGCGGAGCAACTAAGCCCGTGTGCCACAACTACTGAGCCTGTGCTCTAGAGCCCGCGAGCCACAACTACTGAGCCCACGTGCCACAACTGCTGAAGCCTGCGCACCTAGAGCCCGTGCTCCGCAACGAGAGAGGCCACTGCAATGAGAATGCTGCGCACCACAACAAAGAGTAGCCCCCTCTTGCCACAACTAGAGAAAGCCCGTGCGCAGCAACGAAGACCCAACGCAGCTAAAAATAAATTTATTTTTTTAATTTAAAAATAAATTAAAAAATAATAGAGCTTCTCTGGTGGCTCAGCGGTTGAGAGTCCACCTGCCAATGCAGGGGACACGGGTTCGTGCCCCGGTCCGGGAAGATCCCACATGCCGCGGAGCAGCTGGGCCCATGAGCCATGGCCGCTGAGCCTGCGTGTCCGGAGCCTGTGCTCCGCAACGGGAGAGGCCACAACAGAGGCCCGTGTACCGCAAAAAAAAAGAAAAGAAAATAATAATAATAATAACCATCAATTAACTAAGGCAGTCTCCAGTTGCCAGCGTGTTTGTTTTAGCTGGGCCAGTCCTGCCCCTTGATGAAGGGAGCAGAAAGTCCTGACACTTTGGGGTCAGGCACACCCAGGCTCTGGTTCGCTCCACCACTGTTAGCTTTGTGGCCTTGGTTAATCATTTTACCTCTCTGGGCCTCACTTTCTGCATCTGTAAAATGGGGGTGATGATATCCATCAGGGTGTTGGGAGGGTAAGAGACAATATCTGCACAGGGTGCAGCTTGACGCCCTTGACGGCAGAGGCGGTTTGACCTAAATTTCAGCCCCTGTGGGGTCCGTGGTCCAGGTGCTGCTGTCTCTTTTGTGGCATGATGAGTTAGTGATTTGGAGCACATGGTAATGGTTACTGAGGTGGTAGCTATTGTTTGGGGCTATGATTGATTTGACAGCTAGTGCTCCACCCGGGTCAGGAGTGCTTTCTCTGTTTTAAATACAGTTCTTTTGGGAAAGGGTGATTTGCTTAATAGTTATTCCTTTAACAAAACTGCTAAAATGCAATGTGGTGAGAAGTCAGTACAGGCACGTTTCAGAGCCCAGATGGACCCTGAGGCACGTTTCAGAGCCCAGATGGACCCCTTACCCTTCTCTGGGCCTCAGTTTTCCCAGTGGTGACCTGAAGAGTAGTGGTGGAAAAGATCATCTCCTGGGTCCGTAGGACTTTGGGATAATCCATGTGCCCCATATATCCCACGGGCAAGGATATTGGAGATCTGCTGTGTGAGGTCTTGGCATTTGGGCCAGACTTGGATCCATCTGTCCGTGTCTCAGTTTGCTTGTTACTGCCCTGGCCATTGGCCCTCAAAGCCACACCACAGCCCCATGGACACGACCTGACTTCATTTCCTCTGTCTCAGGTCAGCCATCTCCCTGGGTCCTGGGAGATACTTCAGCCCCTTCCCCCACCACTTCCCTCTTCTTGTGGAGATTCCTCTTTCTCTAATGCTGAGCACTGGGAAGGCATCTCCCAAAGAAGGACGGGGCAAGGGGTGGGAGAGAGGAGGGTAGAGTGAGACACCGCTGGGGCACTGGACCCTGCTCTTTTCTTATTTATTTAAGCCTCCAGGCTTTTGCACCCACCAGTCTCTCTGCCTGAAATGCCCTCTCTCCCCTTTCAGCAATTCAGTTTCTTTTAGGTTCAGTTGCCCTCTGATCCCACAGTTCCCATGCCCACCCCCTCAACCCAGCTCATTCTCTAGTGGGATTTTATGTCCCCATCTCTCCCGCTGCCCACTTGATGGGCCCTCTTTAGGGCAGGGCCCAAGTCTGGCTCACTTCCCAGTTCCCTGCTGCCCAGTTGCAGCCCTTGCACACAGCTGACTCCGGGCAGTAGTGAATGGATGGACGGAAGGGCAGGGCCAGGTGAGGCAAGAGAGGCGCCTGGGGCCCAGAATGTAAAGAGGCACATGCAGACACGGCCTGGTCCTGGCCGTGTGGAAGGGTGCGTGGCTGCTCGTGGAAGCCTGCTTAAGTAATAACAGCTACTGTTTTGGGGGTATCTATGTGCCAGGCATATTGCATACATTATCTCATTTAATTTAATCACAACATACCCATGAGATAGGTACTTTTTTAAATTTTAATTTATTTATTTAATTTATTTTTGGCTGCATTGGGTCTTCTTTGCTGCACGCAGGCATTCTCTAGTTGTGGTGAGTGGGGGCTACTCTTTGTTGTGGTACGTGGGCTTCTTACTGCGGTGGTTTCTCTTGTTGTGGAGCACAGGCTCTAGGTGCGTGGGCTTCAGTAGTTGTAGCACACGGGCTTAGTAGTTGTGGTGCATGGGCTTACTTGCTCCGCGGCATGTGGGATCTTCCTGGACCAGGGCTTGAACCCATGTCCCCTGTATTGGCAGGTGGATTCTTAACCACTGCGCCACCAGGGAAGCCCTGAGATAGGTACTTTTATTATCCCCATTTTTCACATGAGGAAACAAAGACTCAGGTGAGTTCAATCTTGTGCCTAAGGGGAGGAACTGGAATTGGAACCTGGGATTGCCAGACTCAAAGCCTGCAGGAGTCACCCCTGATGGCCTTTCTTGCTTGTCCATTCCCTTCGACCATGGCTCTATGGGGTTCTGGGCAATCCCAGTTCCCTACCTCATGGGGTTTGGAGAGAGTGGAGTGTAGGGGGTACACAGTCTAATTTCTCTCGTGTCACCTGCTCCCTCTGGGCCTCAGTTTTCTCAGCTGTAAAATGGCTGCATGTGGGACTTCCTGCTGTAAACCAGGCCTTAAGGGCTTTGCAGCCAAGCATGGCTTGCTCCTTGGCTGAGCAACCCCGGCACTGCCTCCCGTTCAGTTCTGGTTTCCAGGAGGAGCTCCCAAGCATCCAGCCAAAGTAAGTGACTTGCGCAGGGCCCAATGGCTGTGGACTCTGGTCACAGCCCCGCCCACCAGGTGCTCTCCAGTGACTCACCTCTACCCCTACTTGTCCCTCCAGAAGCCTCTTAGAATTACCTTGCCCATGTGGTGGCTGCAGCTGCACACAGGAACAATGCTGGATGTAATTTACCCCTCTTGGCTCATGCACGCAGCCTCCTGGGGGCTGTGGAAAGAGCCGGGCCCAAAGCCAGACTGGCCACCTGGACCGCCTCGGTTTCCTCACCTGCAGCGCTGCCTCCACAGCTTGAGTTCTCCCCTTCCCAGCAGGCCCCACAGCTGACCTTCCTCCCTAGGAGCCTGCCGTGAGCTTGGGAACCCTTTGAAGTTTCCTTCTTTATCTTAAAATGTTATGCAGAGTTTATGCTCAACTCAGTGCCTGGTCTGTCTCGTGGCTCTGCGTGCTCCTCCCACTGCCTGCTGTCCCAGAGGGAGGCCCCTGGTCCTGAAGCCACAGAAGTCCAGAGGGAGAAGAGGCAGTCTGGGCAGTGTAGGCCTTTCTCAGAGTGCACCCAGCCGTGGGTGCAGCTTGCCCTGGGGGCACCAAGGCTGGCCTGAGGGAAGAGGAATCCCCAGGCTGGAGTCTAACCTACAAAGCATAACTCTTCTGTCACTACTCCTTCATATACAGTCACTGTCTGGAGGACTTGCAAAGCCAAGCCAGCTTCCATACTTGGATTTAGAGAAGTTGTGGTTTCCTCAGAAGCCACACTTGAGTGCTCCTTCATGGTTAAGAGTATCGGAAGATCCGGTTTTGAAGTTCTGCTGCTTTCTTGCCGTATGATTTGGACAGGTTGCTTCCTCTCCTGAGCCTCAGCTTTCTATTTTGCAGCACAGCTCACCGGGGGATGAAGAGTGAGTGTGTGTGTTGAATGTCAGGTGCAACACCCAGACCTCAGTGTCGCTGCACAGTGGAAGTTTGTCTGTATGCTCCTGACCATGCCAGCTCCGGCCTCTGCCATCTTCTCCATCCCATCCTTCTCATCACTTTGTTCAATCACTCATTTATTCGTTCACTCATGTTTCATTAGTCTCTCTCAGTCTGATATAGCTCCTGAGTCTTTCCTTGACTTTCATGACCCTGACACTTACAGGCCAGATATTTTGTAAAAGTCCCTCATTTGGGGTTTGTCTGATATTCCTTATGATTAGATTCAGATCATGCATCTTTGGCAGAAATATCACAAAAGTGGTACCTGTATTTTTTTTATTGCATCCTATCAGGAAACATCCAGTTGTAACTTGTCCTATCACTAATGATGTTCACTTTGATCACTTGATTAAGGTGGTATCTGCCAGGCAATGTGAAATTACTGATTTGATGGGAAGGAACTTTGAAACTATATAAATACCCTATCCCTCATTAAACATTAAATTTATTTATTCATACCTGTATATACTTTGCTTTCCTATTTTATTCAGTGGAATATAATCTGTTACTATCATTATTTATTTTAATACACGAGTTGGCCCAGCTTTAGCCCATGGTAGGGGACCAGCTGTCCTGTTTGCCTGGGACTGAGGGATTTCCTGGGATACGGACTTCCGTTGCTAAACTGACAAACCCTGATGAGTTGGTCATGGAACCAGCGGGAGCCCTTCACACTGGCTCCTGTGTCTGCTGGGCAAGGTCCCTATCATTCTGTCAGTACATTGTCCTTACTTTCTGGCACAGTGAGATGTTCCAGGTACATCTTATACTTAACTCCGACGTAGCCCTGGAATTACGCATTTCTCCAAGAAGACCTGGAGGCAGGACCTTTGAGTATTAGGCTGCAGCACACCATGGGCTCTGGAGCAGATGGAACTCATTCAGCTTCCCTACAGGCCACGCTGTTCTCTCTGCCAGGGCCACTTGCTAGATGCCTACCTTCCATGCTGAGCTGCTCCATGAAGACTGATTCCCCACATGCCTCACCCCACACAGCTGACCACCTCCTCTGTGCCCCACTGGGCAGTTTGGGTACCTCCCCGTTTCCAAGTTGGTCTCCTTTCTCAACTGGAAGCCTCTGAAGGACAGGCCTCAGATTCATCTCTGACTCTTCTATGCTCTGCACAGAGCTGAAGCTGGTTAAATGACTGGATCTAGTCATACCACCTGGTGGAGCAGAAAAGCAAACAGAGGGCAGGGAGGGAGCATGACACACAATGAGTCTTTGCAGGCTAGAGCTGTCCTTGAACTTCGGTTTTCTTAACTAAAATGGGGCTTATCCCTCAGAGTGCTGCTGTAGGAATAAAATGTGGTAAAATGTGTAGAAAGCCCTTAGCATAGTGCTTGTGGTGAGCGCACCTCTCAGTATCTCTGGGAAACATTTTTATTTAATTTTTTTCCATTATTGCAGAAGCAGTACTATATATATTAGAAAATTAGAAATACAGACAGCAAAAAGAAAATAAAGCTATTATATGCTCATCATTTATAGATTGCCACTCTTAACACCTTAGCGATTGTGCTTCCCAGGCCTTTTCTGTGCATATATTTTTCCCCCAAAATGAGATTATATCATGCACTCCGTTTTGTAACTTGCTTTGCTTCAGGCAGCAACCTCCACCATTTTGTTTCAGTAAATTTTCAGCACATCTAATTAATACTCAGATCATACTCATATTTCTCCTGTTGTCCCAAATATGTCCTTATAGCTGTTGTGTCCAAGCCAGTATGTAATCCAGGACCACACTTTCTATCTGGTTATTTGTCCTATAAGTCTTAGTCTAGCCCAGTTCCTTCCTTATGACATTGACCTGTAGAAGAGACTGGACTAGTAGCCCTGCAGAATGTCTCACCATCTGGCTTTGTCTTGTATTCTTATGGTGACACTTAACTTGTTCCTCTGTCCATTGTATTTTCTGTTAAGTGAAGCATATCCAGGGCTTGATGAGTTCACTGGTGCCTAGAATACCCAGTGGGTAGTGTCCTTCCTGTGTCCTTTCATCACCATTAGTGGTGCCAGGGCCTAACCCAAGATTAGGGGGAAGGTGATGTGACCCCTCCCTCATATGGTTGCATGTATTTACTTTTTAGTAGAAAGTAATGTGTGGTTCCCTTGGCACCGTCTGAACACCCAGTTCTGGGAAACCTTTTTAAACTACACAATAGAACTTGTCCATTTGCTGAGGGGAACATGATCCTGGGGTTTGGGCTTTCGGGTGAAAAAAAATCACAGAACAAGGATATGGACTGAGTTTCATCTTGCTGAGTGTAAATCTAGTAAAACCTGGTTCTGTTTTTATTTGCTTTCCAGACATGTGATCTAGGTTAAATCCCAGCTTTGCTACTTACCAGCTGGGTGACCGTGGGCAAGTTCCTTAACCTCTCTGAGCCTTAAGTTCCTCTTTGGATTTCTTATCTGGTAGAGTTATTGTGGGGGTTAAATAAAAAAAAAAAGTGTCCTCGGCTGTTTTCTCCCCTAGATGGAAAGCTCTTTGAGAACAAGGCTAATAAATAGTAAGAAATCCAAAGATGTTTGTTGGGGGAATTCCCTGCGGTCCAGTGGTTAGGACTCCTGTGCGTCCACTGAAGGGGGCATGGGTTAGATCCCTGATCGGTGAACTAAGATCCCGCATGCTGCACGGCATGGCCAAAAACAAAACAAAACAAAACCCAAAACCAAACCAAACCAAACAAAAAACAAAGGTGTTTGTCGGATGGCGGAAAAAAGAGAAAAAGGAGGGCAAATGGTGATAAGTACCAGGTGATAAGTACCATGGAGGAAAGACATCGTCCATTTAGGCATTTATTTGTTCATTCATGCTTTCATTTCATTTAACATGTACTCGTACCAGGCTCTGTACTGAATCGACTGAACCTCTGCCCATGAAGTTCAGGGACCTGGAGGGCACAGATAAAGAGATTCAGTGTATGGCAGTCCAGAAAGTGGGCTGGGTAATTCAGGAAGACTTCCTAGAGGAGGAGACTGGGATGAATGGGGAGGTTTGGTGGCGGCTGAGATGGGGGAGACAGTCTCTGGATGCAGGGGCTTTTTCCTGGCACAGGTGGCTTCTGGGAGGGCTGGACAGGGCTCATGGCAAGAGGTGAGCCCATGCTGCCTTCAGAGGTCACTGTTCCTCCTGTCCTTCTCCTCCTCCCTCCTTGCCTGTCTGCCCTCCCATACCCTAGCCAGGACTTTGAGCCCTGTGTGACCTTGACAACCCATGTGTCTGTCTGCAGTGCCGGATGGAGTGCCGTGATGTGCCAGCAGAGACGCTCTACGACGTCCTACATGACATTGAATACCGAAAGAAGTGGGACAGCAATGTCATTGAAACTTTTGACATTGCCCGCTTGACAGTCAACGCTGACGTGGGCTATTATTCTTGTGAGCAGACGCAAGCACGCCGATCCCAGCCCCCTCCACCTCCATCCAGGCCTCCCACCCAGCCTCCTCCTCCCCCGTTCCCTCCTTGGGGTCACTCCCATGGCCAGGCTGCTCAGAGACCTGAGTGCAGAGATGTAGGGTTGCCCTCCCTGAATCCCTATCCACTCCCAGACACTTGAGCACACATGTGCACTCACACACACATATGTACTCCCATGTTCAAGCATACACATTCCACACAAACACACATGCACAGTCATGTACAAAACCCACAGCCACATGCCACCTACTCACAGTCACACATTTCATGGACACGCTCACAGTAATACTATTGTTTTCTCATACACTCACATTCACATATGCAAACAGATCAGGCCAGCAAGGTAAGGGCTGTGTGAGGCTGTGAGGAGCAGGGATGGCTGGATGCAGGAGGGGAGAGGGTTCTGTGCTGTCTCTTTGCTAGTTGCAGAAACTAGGTCTGGTGGTGGTGGTGGGGTACATGTTTGGACCGGGGGAGCTGCCAGTTAACCAGGCATCCCTATGTCTCTGGGCTTTGCCACGACCTTTCAGGCAGGCAGGCCAGCGGTCTGGCTGAACTGTCCCTTGCCCTCTACAGGGAGGTGTCCAAAGCCCCTGAAGAATCGTGATGTCATCACCCTCCGCTCCTGGCTTCCCATGGGCACTGATTACATCATTATGAACTACTCAGTCAAACATCCCGTGAGTCAACCTGCCTTCCCTGCTGGGTGGGCAGGGGAAGATGCCAGCTAGGGCTGGGCCAGCAGACCTAACCCAGGGAGAGGACCCTGGCTGCTACCAGGACTTCTCTGTGACTTCAGGCCAGGCAGGAAGTCTTCTGTCCCTGTTTCCTTCCTATACAGTGAGAATAATGGTTCCTGTCTTCCTGCTGGGGCTTTCAAGCAGATGAGGAGAGGGTGGTGTGGGCCATCACTGTGGACAAGTGGGTGGGATGGACTGGCTGGGAAAGGGGGAGCAAGAGGTGAGAGGTAGGGTCCTCTGACCCTCCCTGAGTCTGGGTCTCCATGGCAGGCAGGACAGGCAGGTGCAGCTGGCCTGGGCAAGGGTGTGTGTGTGTGCGCGTGTGCGTGTGCACGCGCTCATGCACGCCCATGTGTTTGCTCATGAGCCCTGACCCCAGACTTGGGTCTTTCTAGAGGGGAACAGGGGAAGCTTAAGAGGGGCAAGGATGACTCCTGACTCCTCCCTTTCTCCTCACCCCAATATCGGGCCTGGCCTGGAGTGGATGCCAGGGGATGTGAACCAACTCTGTGTGTGTGTGTGTGTTAAGTGTACTTACAAAGACACCTTCTTTTCCCACACCTTGAGTCTCACCTCCCTGTGCCTTCCATCCCCAGAAATACCCACCTCGGAAAGACTTGGTCCGAGCTGTGTCCATCCAGACGGGCTACCTCATCCAGAGCACGGGGCCCAAGAGCTGCGTCATCACCTACATGGCTCAGGTGGACCCCAAAGGTGAGGGCTTGGCCCTGGGATCATGGGATCCTTCTGTATACCGCAGGGGATGGGGCTTGATCTACTTGATCTGCTGGGATCCAGAAGGGCCTCTGTTGGGAGGTGTTTTGTATTTGGGGGCATCTACACCCAAAACATTCTTTGAACCGAAGTTTGAGGTTTTACAATGGTTTGAAAAGCAAGGGCCAAGGTGGTAGCCACTGCTCCATGACGAAGCTTTTAGCACTCTTCATGGACTCCCGCTCCCCCACGCTCTGACTTGCTCCCTGCTCACTGGCTGCTCCCACTCTGCCTTGTTGGCTTCCATCCTGAAGGTCTGGGTTTCCTAGGCCCCAGTGCTTTTTCCCTTGGGAGGGCTCAGCTACTCCCCAGGCTTCTGTGGCTAGGTTGACCACATGTTTCTCTTTGCTGAGATCCAGATCCCTGTGGCCATTGGCCTCTTGGACGTGTCCCTCAGGGTGTCTCTTAGGACCTGAGGCTCCCTGTGTCCAATGATGAACTTACTGTCTCACTTCCTAACTTGCCCCTTCTCCTAAGTCTCTTCCCTCCAGTCACTCATGCCAAAAACCTGGTGGTTGTCTGGGGTCCCCTCTTCTCAGCTCCCAAATCTAGCCACTAATTATTGATTTTACCTTCTAAATAGCTCCTAAATCTGTCATTTCTTTCCATACTCAGCGACCTTGTCTGTCCATACAGCTACCAGAGGAATTTTTCCAAAGGACTTATTTCCTTGTGACTCTCTTCTGCTTAAAATCCTTTTGTGACTTTCCATTGCCCTCAGAGTAAAGTCCAAGCCCCCTCCCCAGGTTTCCCAGTCCCTCCTCATAGCTTACACCTTCCTACCTATCTAAGCAGCCCTTTCCCTCGGCCTAGAAACACCTCTCTTCCCTTACTCATCCCTCCAGGGCTGCTTCACCACCTCTATCCCTGATACCCAGAGGACTTGCTGGCTCCCTGCCCTGTGGACCCATCCCCCTCTAGCAGAGTACTTGGCATACTGTTGGGGCCCCCCAGACAGTGAGTTCCTCTCTCGGTCCCCAGGGCTGGTCCAGGGTGGGTATCACTGAGTGAATGTGGAGTGAGTGGAGGAATGGATGAATGACTAGAGGAGGGGTAAGCCTTGAGCATCTTTGCCTGGGTATGCCCCCAGCACCACCGAGGGCCCACTGGCCCAGGCCCAGAGCTCCCCGGTACCTCACTGAGTAAGTTTATTGTGTGTCAGAGGCAGAGCAGACACTTGGGAATCAGACAGGGTGGAGAGCTGGGTTGTGGATTCTAGGTCAGGACAGGCTGGAGTGCTTAGCCAAGAGGTCTATGTAGCAGCTAGGCTTCCTGGGCCAGGGGGCTTGGAAGGACAGGCAGAGCAGCGGATGAGCACCAGGGCCATTCAAGGTAGAGGGACTGGGTATGAGAAAAGGGAGGTCGGTGTGAGTAGAGGGGAGGCAGCAGGTGGGAGCTCGACTGGCCAGGATTTCAACCCAGGTGTTGCCTGAGGTCACCTAGGACCCTGTGGTTTTCTTTTGTGTAGCCCTTGGGCTCAGCAGAGGGCAGAGGCAGGGGGTGGTGGAGGTGGGGGGTTAACAGAGTTGAGCCTGAGGACCATGGTCTGAGGTAGAAAGAGGGGGTGAAGATGATGAAGTCTTATAGGACTTGCCTCACAGCACCCCCTCCCTAAGGAGAAGAGCGTGTCCTCCCTGGAAGCCCCAGGCTGGAGTGAGGGGGCTGGTATGTGTGTTTGTGGGGGGCTGGTTCCCTGAGGTTGCTGCTTCCCTTTTCTCCTCACTACCCGTTCCTGCCCTCATAGGCTCCTTACCCAAGTGGGTGGTGAATAAATCTTCTCAGTTCCTGGCTCCCAAGGTGAGTGGCCTTGGGATTGCGGGTGTGGAGGTTGGGGGAGAGGGTTCCAGGATGAGGGGGTGGGGTCAGGGGCGGAGCTAGGGCTGAGGGGCGGAGTTATGAAAACCGGATCAAGAGTCAGGATCCTGGGAGCTGCGGACTGAGCCGCTGGAGGGCGCGGGAGGGGATGTGGTGAAGACAGTTCGCTCCCACCTCACCCCTTACTCGGCGGTGCGGCGACTCCGTAGGCTATGAAGAAGATGTACAAGGCGTGCGTCAAATACCCTGAGTGGAAGCAGAAGCATCAACCGCACTTCAAGCCGTGGCTACACCCAGAGCAGAGCCCGTTGCCGAGCCTGGCGCTGTCGGAGCTGTCTGTGCAGCACGCGGACTCGCTGGAGAACATCGACGAGAGTGCAGTGGCAGAGAGCCGGGAGGAGCGCGTGGGCAGCGCGGGCGGCGAGGGCAGTGATGACGACACTTCGCTCACCTGAGCGCAGCACCACGGCAGGGACCGAGACAAGACGGGGCGGAGCCCAAGGGTGGCGGATGCTCCCGCGCTTTCTCCCCTCCCCCACTCCTTGCGCCTCCTGGGGACGCTGGGCTCCGGCCCAGGCTGGCGCTGCGGCGTGGCTGGACACAGCCCCAATAAACGGTCCCACAGACTCAGCCGGCTCATCACTGTGCCTGCTTCCCACTTGCTCAGGGCACAGGCGCCACCCTCGGTCCCTCTGTTCTACAGTTCATTTTGTTAATTTTATTATTGATCACATGGACTTTGCTCCTTTAGATATCCCCTCATTTCCCGATGTGCAGCTCGGAACACACCCCCTCCTGTCCCTGGTGTGTTCATTATCCTTGCATCCATTCATTAGTTCACTCTTCATCCATCCACCTGTCCTTGTTGTGTGTTCATTCGGCCATTCACTGCAAGCTATTTGGCTGCCTTTTGCTGCTCTAAGAGAAGGAGCAGGTCTGGCCAGAGGCCCGGGGTCAGGGGTCAGAGAGTGGGCTTCTATTGTAAGACCTTCAGCCTAAGGCCACCTGGGTCCAACCTATGGACTCGGGGTCTGACACTCTCCAGTTGTGACAGAAAGAGGGGCAGAGGTCCTTGGGGGCAGCATGTTCTGCAGGGAGTTTGGGGGTTGAGGTGAGTGTCATCAGACTCCAGTGCAGTGGAGGGACCAGGCCCTGTGACTTGAGCCCTCCCTAGATCATTTAGAAGACCTCAGGCCTGTGTTAACAGAAAGGGAGGGGCCTCCAACCCCTTGCCAGTGGTCAGATGCCAGTTCCCTGATCCTGTGTTCCACCTGGCTGCTTTGATGTCTAGGCTTTGAAGTCTAGAGGGATGCCTGGGCCTCTCCTGTTCTCTGTAGCCCACAGGTGCCCTCTGCTGCCTGAGGGTCACCCCCGCTATCAGGTCGGGAGGAGGGCCCCGTGCTCCACCCCTCTCCAGTGTTTTTGTACCCCATATGAATTTTGAGCCGGAAGTTCTCCCCAAGTTCTGGCCTTACCCTCTCCCGGTAAGCGACTTAACTTGGCCTGTCAGGAAGACGCTTGGAGTCCACTTTTTCCTAGAGAGGCAGGGTGAATGTCCAGTAGGGGTAGGCAGGACATTCTGTAACTCACCAGGACTTGGCCAGTTTACCCAATACTGGCTTTGTAACTTTGGGCAAGCCCTGGAACTTCTTTGGAGCCTCATTTCCTAATCTATATCCTGGGGTGATGATTTTTCACCTTCAGGCAGATTGAGATAAAAGGAATAAGTTGCCCAGCACTGGGCTTGGCATGTAGTAGGTGCTCAAATTAATGACACCCAATCTCAGCCCTGGACACAGGACCTAGGAATGCCTGCCAAACCCCGGACCCTCGACCCTCATCTGTGTGTATGCTGGCAGGATGGGTCGAAAGCTCCCATTCTCTAGGCCAGGGAAGTTGCCTGGCAGCCAGGACCTCAGGCTGCCACCTTTATAAAGCCAAGGAATCCTTGGGCCCTCTGACTAGAATCTTCCCCACCACCCTGCTCCTGAGAGATGTGGGCCCAGGGAGAGAAATAGGATTTTCTCGAAGAAAAGTGGGTAAGGACTTTCTGGAGGAGGTCAGGGACTGGTCTTCCAGCTTCCAACTGCCCCTTTCCGCTCTGTGGGTGGGGCGGTTTGTGGCTTGTCCCTCCCAGGGAGAGGGGCGGCAAGAGGCAGAGAGACTCAGGAAGAGATGAAGACTCAGAGGGCGGATGTGGTGGAGGTAGACCGGAGCCTCAGGAGACGGAGACGGACCTGTGAGCAGCGAGAGGGACAGGAGAGACGCAAAGATCGACCTGTCCGCAAGGCGGGCCAGGCTAGAGGACTCGAACACCCTGACTAGGCGTGGCCGGGAAGGGGGCGGGTCCCTGGGAAGGGGGCGTGTCCCTGCCCCCTTCCCGGTCCTCCCCTCCCCCGGGCGTCACGTGGGGCGGGCGGAAGCGCCCGGCAGGGTGGGCGCGCCCGGCCTGTGGCCGCGACTTGGCTGCACCAGCGTCAGTGGTGGCCCCGGGACCCCGGGTCCCCGCGTCCCCGCGTGGAGTCTTCGCTCAGAACAGGTCAGTGCGGCTGCCGGGCCCTCCCCGTCCGCTGCTCCTTGGCCAGGTGTGGCCAGGAGTTTCCCCATTCCGCAGAAGGGAACGCCGAGGCCGCGCGGCGACTCTGCGCCCGGCGGCTACTTCCGCGGGCGTTTCTCTGGGTCACGTCGTCTGTTCTGACTGGTGGTGGTGATGGGGTCGCCTCTGGAGGATGCGCGGTCGGGCTAGAGACGGTAGGGAGGAGGACGAACCGGCGGGACAGGGGGCTTCCAGCCTTCAGCCCTTTGGCGTGAAGTCTCTGACGTTCCGGAGCCAACTCGCCCTCGGGCACCTTGATTTTCTCATCGGTGAAATGAAGGCTCCCACTTCGTTGACTGCGGAGACCCTTACCGGTCTGCAAGTTCGTATGACCTTATGCGCTGGACCTGGGGCTCCACTGATCTTGGGCAGACTACGTCCGGGCTCTGCGCCTCAATTCCCCACCAGTAAATGGGGGCATGGCTTCCCAAGAGCCCCTACCTGGCCCAGTTGCTGCAAAAAGAAAGTGTGTGTTCACTGAATGGGGTCAAGCCGGGAGTGGGTTATTGGGACTGGAGAGAGCAGACTCCGAGTGCAGCCTGAGGGCATGGGGTGGGCGTTTGGTCCCAGATCTCCAGGGCGTGGTTTTTAGTGCTGGGAAACTCTGGTCGGTATCTGGCATATGCACCCTCACTCCCCCAAAGCTCCTGTCCTGGGGAGCCTTCCCCAGTCCCCAGGGCTGCAGGGTTGGACAGATATATGGAGGTACTCAGAGAAGGATTTGACTGTTTGCCGAGCAAGGTCCAGACAGAGGCACCCAGGATACCTGTCCTCGGAGAGCAGAGTGTCCAGGCTAGGAGAGACCTCCCAGCAAGCTCATTACAGGGTAGAAGGAGCCCTGCGGAGTCAGAAGACAGGTGCAGACAGGTACTGGGATGGAATCAGGCACTGGGACTCTTGGAGGCCCAGGAAGGAGGAGATGGTTGGAATGGGCCTTGGCAGTTAAGTGGTAGTTCACAAGGATAAGGACCCTCAGAGGAGGGTAAAGCTTGTGCAGAGGCAGGAACTTGCATGGTGTGTTTGAGGAACGGCAAGGAGATGGAAGTGGCTGGAATGGGTAGCAGGGGTAGAGTGTAGAGAGAACCAATCCCCCGGTCCCGTGGCTGGTTGAGGGTTGTCTAGACCCTGGCTTGGGGAATCCTATCTTCCCATTTGCTGCTTGCTCACTGGAATAGGGCAAGAGGGGGTTGTCCCAGGCAGAGCCCTGACAACTGTGAGGTGGAAGTGGGCAGATTGCTCCCAGGCCTCCCCAGTCAGACCCAGCCTCACCCCCACCATCTCTTGGACTCCAGCCGTGCCTTTCCACACAAACCGCCTCAGCCCTTTGTGCAGGTTGCTTGTCCTCCCCCCTACCCTACAGAAGTTTTCTCCTCTTCCAAACCTCCCAGGTCCTTTGGGTCTTAAGAGATGGGCCTTCTCCTGCCTAGCCTTTCAGTGAGTGCTGTGTAGGGCACCACTTAGGAAGGGTCTCCTTGGAGCTCTGTGGGGAAGGGGACTGCAGAACCGTGGGGATGACTGGGACCTGGGATGGTCCCTGTGCAGCCACCAAACACTATGTGACTGTAAGTTCCCAAACCTCTCCATTTCTCCATCTGCTGGGTTGGGTGATAAGCCCTGGCCCCATGCTCCAAAGAGAGACTGCTGGAGCAAGAATTGGGCCTGAGTCTAACTCCTTCCCCCAGCAGTGAGTGTTTGAATGAAGAAAAGGGAGAACCTGGGGGGAAGGGGTCACTTCAGAGGGGTAAGGGGCCTCTGAGAGTCCTAGGGGCTAGTTGTGGACTAGACTAGTACAAAGCCCTAGGACAGAGGGGAGTCCCCTCCACTCTCCGGGGGCCCTCTCCCCTCCCCACCCCACCCTCCCTTTGGCCAAGCTCAAAGCCAGCCAGCTGATGCCCAAACAAGTGGCCTCTGTTCCCAGGATGGGGGGAGGGGAGGCAGGACCTGGGCTGCAGGGCCTGGGCTGCAGGCCCGTCTGTCCAGCACTGACCCTGGCCCCCCGTCCTTCACTCTGGATCTTAACCCTTGGGGGCCTGAGATAGGCCCTGGACTGCTTGAAGGCTGGTACCCCTTACCCACCAGCTGCCCCCGCCACCCCACTTTAGGGTCCCAGGGGTTCTCTTGCAGCAGGAGGGGGTGCCGTAGGACATGAATTGGAAATGGAGAAGGAAAGGAGGGAACGGAGGTGGGAGGGAGGCTGAAGCAGATATGGCCATGTACAGAGATCACTTGGCCCAGAAGCTTTTCTCATAGATGAGGAGACTGAGGCCAGGGACCAGAGCTCAGACCAGGATCACACAGCGAGCCCTAGTGGGGGTCAGGACTGACCCGACTCCTAGTCTGGGCCCTCTTGGGGAGAAGAAAGGGAAAGGGAGGGACCTCTACTTGATTTGAATACCTACGGTGTGCCTGACACTGCGTATTTGTTAATTTATTTAACTTTACATCATTCCATGAGACAAGGGTCATCCTCCAGTAAGACAGGGGAAGAAACAGCCTCGGAGAGAGCTGAGTAATAATATCAGCGAGAATGACACCAGCAAACATGCACACGGCACCTTTGTGGGCACTATTACGAATGTTAACCAGTTTCATCCTCCCAACAAGCCTAGAAGTTAGGCACCATTCTACAGGTAAGGAAACTGAGGCACAGAGAGGTTAAGTAACTTGCCCAAGATGATGGCAAGTTAAGTGGTAGAGGCAGGGTCAGGACCCAGGCGTTTGTTTGCCTCCTTTGGCCTGACTTCCCCTCCCCCAGCCTGACGTCACTCCTTGAACGCAGTCCAGGGTCCCACTCAGTTAGGGGCTTTCCCCTGGGTGGTGGCCAAGGCAGCCTCGAGCAGAGTGTGACCCCAGCCATGCAGACCCGGCCCTCCCTTAGGAGCAGAGTCCAGTCCTTGGGGCGGCCCCTGTCACCCCCTCCTCTGGTCTCTGTCAGGCTGGACTCTTCCCCCTCCATAGCCCTGCATGGAGGGGCACTTCATGTTTCAGGAAGGGGCTCTGCACCAAGGGTCTGAACAGCAGGAGGGTGTGGGGAGGCCCTCAGAGATCCCCTACAAGTACAGTCCCAGTGGAGCTCAGGGACTCAACACCAGTATCCCCAGCCCTGATCAGAGAGGACATCTTGTTCACCTAGCCCCCCTCCACCCCCCCCCCCCCCACTGTCAGGCCCAGACCTGTAGATTCCAATCAGGGTTCTGGAGAGGACAGTCTCAGCCCCAAAAGGCAGGTGACCTCAGGTTCAGGGATGGCCTGGGGTGGTGGGGAGGGAGGGCAGTGCATGGCTGGTCTTCCACATGACCTTCCTGTGGAATTTCTCTCTGTCTCATCCTTTGGAACATAGTTCAGAAGGGAAAAAAGATTCTGTCCCATAAACAGGGCGTCTGTCCCAGACCATTGAGACAATCAGAGTCGCTGGGAGGGGATGTGGAGTTAAGTGACCAATTCAATAACAAAATTATTATTTAATAGTAGTAATAATAGTAGCAGTAGCTACTGTTTTTTTGGAAGCTTACTATGTGCCAGACACTGTGCTAAACATTTTATGTACTGATTTCATTTAATCCTCAACAATAGTCGTATGGGGTAGGCACTGTTCCCATTTTACAGGTGAAGAAACTGAGGCCTCGAGAAGTTAAGTAATTTTCCTGAGATCATTTATTATATAGAAGAGCTGGGAGTCTGAATTTCTCTAGCTTCACAGTGAGAACCCTGAGCACTGGGAGACACTGCAGGCAGACAAGATCCAAACCCTGTGCTTCTCTGGGAACTCCCAGTCGGGTGGCAGGCAGGGACTGGAGGGCCGCCGGGGCAGATGACATTACTGGTGACGTGCTGTGGGGATGGGATGCCTGTTCGCAGGCTGGACTGGCTTCTGTCAAGTCTTAGCCCCCAGGGGCCCAGCCCTAGGATGAGCAGCTCCTGCCCACTCTTCTTGTCCTGTCCTGTCCAGTTTGGACTTTGTTGAGTACAGTGGTTCTCCTTTTTACTGCTGAGGAAACTGAAGTCAGTAGAAGTTAAGTGACTTGTCTAGAGTCTTTCAGCTGAGGAAAGGGAGAGCTGGGACTGGCACCAAGGGAGGGGGCTCTGAGGCCTGCACTCTACCTCCCTGCCTGGTCAGGGCCTCCTGGGCCTCGGAAGCCCTGAGCTTCCTTCAGATACTGCTCACCTTGCCTTGTCACAGTGTCCAAGTCTTTCTCTCTGGCCAAACCAGGAAACTGATTCCTCTCAAGGTGCCTGGGGTTTGGTACAGCTGGGTGTTAGTGACTGAACGAACAAACCTGGGGAACATGGTTGCAGAGCTAAGAGGCCAAGAAGCAGAGACCAGCTGTGGTCAAGAGTGTGACGCTCATGGCCAGTGGGGTCCAGAGGAAGATTCAGGGGTCAGAGCGCATCCCCCCTCCCCACTGGGAAGGAGAAATGTGGCAAAATCTTCCTCCTCCTCATTGTTTTCATTGTTGTGAGAGCAAAAGATTGTGAGGGCAATTGGGACAATTGGGACCTCTCACAGCCACTCCTCTGTCCCCATTCCCAGGGCAGGGAACTGGAGGTCACACCTGGAATCTCAGCTTCCCAGGGCCTTTGGGGGACCCTGGCCTCACCCTCCCTCCTTCTGGCCAGGCCAGTGCTGGGGTGGCAGGCCCTAGGACAAGGGTAGCGGTAGCAGGGCTAAGCTACCGCTTCATATTGCTCCCCTCCCCCACAGGTGCCTGGGTCTCCTGTGCCACCTTCCTTCCCTGCCCCTGGGCATCCCCTTCTCTCCTTCCCTCCCCTCCTTCCCACCATAATGCTGGGGCCAGGGCTCTGCCTATAATCAGGCCTGGAGTCAGGAGCTCATGGTCTGTCCGCAGTCTCTGGTTCAGTGACAGGCCTTGGGTTGGTCATGGACTCAGCTTCCCTGGAGCTTCAGGGAGGGAGCAGGAAGCAGCAGCACCTGGGACATCCCAAGCCCCCAGCCCCCAGGTGTGGACAGGTCAGGACAGAAACCAAACAGCGCAGGTAAGGGGGGGCCGGGGAAGGGCTTCTCCATCCCTCTCCACTCCGGCACTCCCTCTCCCCGCATTGGGCAGCTGGGATTTTAGGATTCTGAGTCTTGAGACTGTGGGCATTGGGGATCAAGGATTCTAGGGTTTTATGTGCCAAAGATCCCCAGCTTCCAAATTTCCGAAATTCGAGGTGCCGAAAACCTGCAAAGCTTCCAGTTGGGCTGCGTGGATCCTGAGTTGAGGCTGAGCCCTGTGCCACACCTTTGGCCAGCTGGTGCCAGACAGACAAGGCCTGGAGAGTTTCTTGGGGCTGCTTGGTGGTGGTGCCAGGGGGGGAGGCTCTTCATGCCCTTTGCACCCACCACTCCCAGCAGACACCCCGTTGACACACACCTTTCAAGAAATCTGAGAACCAGGTTCTGGAATGGACTAGGTGGTAACAGAAGAGATAGCCAGCTTAATGGGGGTGGGGAGGAGACAGACAGGGGCCAGGCCTCCTCTTCATTTGTTGGGGGTGGCGCTGTCCTGGATGCCAGGATGGGACTGAGAGGAGGCCCAGGGAGGGCTGGTGGCTGACTGGGTCACAGAGCAAAGCCTGGGCTGTACTGCCGGGCGAACCAGTTCCTCTCAGGGCCGGCATGGAATGTGGCTCAGCAGGCCCAGGTCCAGCTTTGGAGTGTCAAAGCCAGGCTCAAGGGCTCTGAGGGGTGGTGGACAGAGACCTGGGCCCGGGAGCCCCAGGGGAGGCCCTGACCCTCCTCAGGGGGCAGGGAGACTGGACCTTGGCTGAGGGCCTTCTAGTAATTCACAGTGCCTCTCCAGGTCCTTCCGGTGCGCATGTGGGCCTGTGGGCACAGCAGTTGCCCTCAAAGGGCCCTGGGCATGGGAGCGGGAGCTGCCTCATGGGGAAGAGGGCTGTTCCCTCCCCAGGAGGGAGGTGCCCTCCTCTTGGAAGACTTCCTGGCTGGGTGAGCTCCTTTCTGCTGCACACGCCTCTGGGGGGGGGGGGCGCCGTGCGTGTTCCTGTGTGCGCACGTGTGTGCTCTCAGGCCCAGAAACCTCCTTGGAGGACCTGTGCTTTTTCCTTTGTTTGGGTGCGATCAGCATTCCATGTCCCAATGCGTTGGGGTAGGAGGTACCTGGCTCGGCACCCCTTGACGTGTGAGCTGGATGAGGCTCTTACCCACTTCAGTGGGGACCTTCCCCCAAGCGGGCCGCGGTCTAGTTCTGCAGCTAAAATGTGTTTCCAGAGGCCCTGGCCTGATGGGGAGAAAGGGCCTCCCTGAGCTTTGCCAGATGACAGCAGGACAGCTTTGGGGTGGAGTCTCTCTTGCTTGGGAAAGGGGTGCCAGAGCCTCAGCTAAAGTCCTACCTTTTCCCTCAGACTGGGGCTGTTCCTCTTGCTGTCTCCTCCTTAGCTCTAAAGATGGATAGCTAAGTCTAGGGAGGCCAGAGATCCAGGGAGTATCTAATGGTTCTAGTGGTTCTGTTCCAGGACGTGAATCAAAACACTCCTCTGCCTTTACTGCCTGTGACCTGAAAACCCACCTTTCTCAATGCAGGGCTGGCCTAGCCACTTGGAGATGG
This sequence comes from Pseudorca crassidens, assembly GCF_039906515.1. Taxonomy (NCBI): domain Eukaryota; kingdom Metazoa; phylum Chordata; class Mammalia; order Artiodactyla; family Delphinidae; genus Pseudorca; species Pseudorca crassidens. The sequence goes on along the minus strand of NC_090304.1, from coordinate 51,492,519 downwards.
AGGGTTACTCCAGTGTCTCTGAGGTCACCTGAGGGGACCTCCCCCTCATAGTTCTTCCAAGGAATAAGCTAGAGGAAGGGGATGGGGTGCTCAGGCTGGGGGGCCTGGGTCCTGTACTGACTCGTGTGGCCCTGGTTGGGTTCTTATCCCTTTCTGGGGCCCACTTTCCCCTTCTGGAAGCAGGAGGATTGGATTAGGAGGTTCCAAAATGCCTAAGGAGCAGGTGCTTGGGCATGTGGGGAGCTAGGAGAAGGCAGGGCTGGGGTCTGGCAGGCAGGAGGCTGGAGCTCTAACTGGTGGGCGCGAGCAGAATGGGAGGCACCTGGTCCTGGGGGCCTAGAGGCCAGGTTCTAGCCACGCTCTGGCCACTGATTGCAGTGTGACCTTGGACAAGTCATCACTTGCTTGGGCTCCTTGCTTTTCACGTGTAAAATTGGGAGATTTCATTCAAGCAGTAGATATTCACTGTCTGCCAACCCTGGGCTGGTAGCTGGGGATGCAGGGAAATCAGACCCCAGTCCTGCCTTCAGGGAGCACCCAGCCAAGGCTGGGGCAAGAAAGAATGTGTGTGTATATGTGACACAGCGACAGATAGTGGCATAGCAGTGTGACCCAGGCTGTGACCGTGGGAGCCAGAAGCTGCTGCCTAGAGCAGGTGACACTTGAACGTGAAGGGCAAGGTAGAGAAAGATGTTCCAGGCGGAGGGAGCCTGATGAGCAAAGTCCTGGAGGCCAAGTGTCCAGCGGTGAGAGTGGAGGGAATGAACCTGGAAAGGGGGAGTAAGTGGCCAGACCCAGAGGGTGGAGGCCCTTTGAGCCCCACTGGGTAATGGGGAGCCGTGGGAGGGTTAGGCAGGTCAGGGAGGGGGGGATTGGTCTCAGAGATTTCTGGAAGTCTGCGGTGGTTCTCACCTGCTCTGGGGAACAGGACTTGCCCTGTGTGGGTGAGGGCTCCCCCAGCAGTGTTTATCGGGCCAGCACAGCAGGAAGTGGCAGGGGTAGCCACAGAGGTGGAGAGAAGGGGCAGGCCCAGCCACGGAGGGTGCCAAGGAGTCTCAGAGTTGAAGCTTTCGCTCCTAGACCTCTGGACGTGAACCTTAAACCTTGGCACCTACCTCACCCAATTGTCCCTCACCCTGCCCGTGTCACGGGCCCTGTCTCAAGCTCCTGACCAGGGCGAGCCATGCCTCTGTAGACGTCCTTTCACCCATGCCCCCAGTGGCCAGACACTTCTACCACTGGGGATAGAGCCGTGAATGAGACAGTGCCCCGTACTCTGGTTGAGGAGACTGACAATGAACAAATAAACATATAATACAGTGTCCGCTAGAAATAAGGGGGGTGTCGAAAAATGACGTGGGGTCAGGAGAGAGGGACTGATGGGGGGCACCTCTTTAGGCAGAGTGGTCAGGAAGGAAGGCCGTGCCGTGCATTTGAGAGGGCGCTGGGAAGAGTATGGGAGTGAGTCATGCAGGTGTCTGGAAGAGCATTTCAGGCAGAGGGAACTCGGGGCCCAGCCCTGAGGCAGGAGCACTCAGAGTCGGTTGGAGTAACAGTGAGGCAGGCACAGACCATGCAGGACTGGTGGGCCTTGTCCTGGCTTTGGCTTTACTCTGAGGGAGGTTGGAAGTCACTGGAGGGTGAGAACTGGTAGGTTGGGATCTGTTTTTGTTTTTTGTTTTCTTAAATTTACTTATTTATTTATTTATTTTTGGCTGCGTTGAATCTTCGTTGCTGCACGAGGGCTTTCTCTAGTTGCGGCGAGTGGGGGCTACTCTTCGTCGTGGTGCACCGACTTCTCATTGCAGTGGCTTCTCTTGTTGCGGAGCACGGGCTATAGGTGCGCAGGCTTCAGTAATTGTGGCACACAGACTCAGTAGTTGTGGCACGCAGGCTTTAGAGCGCAGGCTCAGAAGTTCTGGTGCACGGGCTTAGTTGCTTCGCGGCATGTGGGATCTTCCCGGACCAGGGATCAAACCCCTGCCTTCTGCATTGGCAGGCAGATTCTTACCCACTGCGCAACCAGGGAAGTCCCTGGGATCTGTTTTGAAGGCATACATTTATTCCCCACAAGCCCATTATACAGATGATGAAACTGAGACTCAGAGAAGTTATGTGAATTCTTAAGTCTCACAGCAGTAGGACCCCTGTCTGCCTGCCTCCCTGCCGCCCCACGCACCCTGCTGCCCTTCATGGCTTCCTCTTGTCTGGACAGTGAGGCTGAGTGTCTTAGTGTGGCCTTCAAGGCCCTTCTCAGCCCACACTCATCCTCCCTCCCCTCTCCTGCCTGACTTCCCTGCTCCTGGTCTCCACACTCTCCCCTCTGAGGAGACGGAGTGGAAGGAGGGGCTCCTGTGTGATCTTGGGCAACTTACTGAACCTCTATGAGGCTCAGTTTCTTCCTCATCTGTAAAGTCAGGTTTAAACCATCCACTTTCCAGATCGTCATGAGGATTATATGAAACAATCCATGTAGCAGGTTTGGCACAGCGCCTGGTAGATGGGAAGCACTCCATAACCATGGCCTTTTGTCTTTCTAAGCAGGGATGGCAGGGTCAGATAAGTAGGTTAGAATGTTCCCTGTGAGTGAGTCTTTCCTTTCTGTTGTCTGGTTATAGAGTCGGGGAGGCTGAGGTCCCACATCAAACTGGAGGCCAGAGCCTGTGGGGCTGGTCCCCCGTCTCCCCCTCTCCCTCTTTTCCTTTCCAGCCCCTGCCCCGCCCATCTGGTCACCTCCACCCACCAACACAGGAGCTTCCTCTTGTCAGGTGCCAGCAAGGGGCCTGCTGATCACTGGCTTTCCATTGCAGGGGCCGCCTAGGGAGAGGGCAGTGTCAGGTCCCTGTTCTCTTGGGCTGCTACTTCTGGGTGCAGAGGAGCCCCAGTCTCTCCTTCTGGGTGGGCAGGCACATCAGGTGCCCAGTTGCCTCAGAGAGGATGGAGTCAAGCAGCCTTCCCTTCCCCTCCCCCATCAGGCCAGGGCTGTCCTCAACCCCTCTGGTGTGTAGTGAGGCTCTGACTGACGTGACTCTGGTTCTGTCCACCTCACTGCCAGGGAGTGCCCTGTGCACTCCCATCCTCCCTGTGGTTAGCCCTGTTTCCTCCTGTTTCTGCCTCATTTGCAGCGTTAAGAGCTCCCCCGCTGCCAGCTCCTGCATGGGGGGCAGTTGTGACAGAGGAGGATCGTCCTGGAGTCACCCTGTGGTACCTCAGGCCTCCCCCTCACCCAGCACCTTTGGTGGGAGAGGTGCTCCCTGCCCTGCCTGGGGAGTCCCCAGCCCAGGAGGGCATGTCTGTGACTGAGGGGCCGGGGGGCCAGGCCAGAGGCCGTGCTCTCCTGGTGAGAGGGCACCAGGTCTCCACAGGTGCTGTGCGGCTGGCTGGGCACCCCTTCCAGGTGAGAAGGGCCTGAGCTGGGACCTGAAGAGTAAAGGGTTGGGGGCGTAGGGCAGGTGGATGTGGGTCTGGGCTGGGGGGTTCAGGTTTGGAGGAGCTCTGTCTTGTGGGGGGGGGATGGTTAGAGGAGCAGGTAGAGGGTGCTCTGGTTGAAGGTGTGGGGACCAGAAGGGCAGGGAGGAGGGCCCAGGGGTCAGATGGGCTGGGGAGGGGCAGTGGGGATGGAGAGGAGGGATGAGTCAAAAGCGAGGTGATAAGGAGGCAGTTAGAGGAAGGCGAGGGCGTGGTCCAGAGTGATCTGTCTGGAGGTGGGGGAACTGGTAGGGCCAAGGAGGTCAGTGTGTCTTGGACTTTTTTTTTTTTAATTGAATTATAGTTGATTTACAATGTTGTATTAATTTCTGCTGTACAGCAAAGTGATTCAGTTATGCATATATATTCTGTTTCATATTCTTTTCCATTATTTTTTAATAAAATTGACCATTGTAACAATTTTATTTATTTTTTAGAAATGCTTATTTATTTATTTATTTATGGCTGTGTTGGGTCTTCGTTGCTGCACGCGGGCTTTCTCTAGTTGCGGCGAGCGGGGGCTACTCTTCATTGCAGTGGCTTCTCTTGTGGAGCACAGGCTCTAGGCACGCGGGTTTCAGTAGTGTGGCACACGGGCTCAGTAGTTGTGGCTCACAGGCTCTAGAGCACAGGCTCAGTAGCTGTGGCACACGGGCTTAGTTGCTCCGCGGCACGTGGGATCTTCCCAGACCAGGGCTTGAACCCGTGTCCCCTGCATTGGCAGGTGGATTCTTAACCACTGCGCCCCCAGGGAAGTCCCTCCGTTATGGTTTATCACAGGATATTGAATACAGTTCCTTGTGCTATGCAGTAGGACCTTGTTGTTTATCCGTCACAGACTTTTTGACAGGGCCTGAAAACCAAACCTTTTAACTATCAGCTTCATTTATTGTGAGTTGAGGTACTTCAGACATTCACACTTCATCCTCTCCAGGGTGGAGAGGGGTTTGGGCATGAGGGGGGCCCCCGGTGAGGTTTGGGGGAACGTGGGTGAGGGGCAGGGCTAGGATGGAGTCAGATGCTGTTTAGAGGACAAACCACAGGTACCCTGGCGTCTCATGTTCATAGTGACCCTCAGTCCATTTCTCATTTGAAAGTCTGTGGCCTTCAGTCTGGCCTCCGGATCTGTGGTTGGTGGGGAGGCGGGGATATCATTTGATAAACTGTGTCTTAGACCTTCAGGAAGATAAGACAGTGAGGGAGGGGTTGAGCTTTGGGGCTCAGTTTCTCATCCTCCAGTCCAGATGGCCCAGGACATCAGTTTCATTTACGATAGTTCTCTTGGTATTCTGTGCATGTTATATTGAAAATCACAAAGCTACTTTATAATGATGGTTTTGGGGAAGAAACCGGGACAAACTCATTTCTGATAGACTTAAAATGCTTTTATCATTGTAATTATGAAAGTGATATGCAACTGTAAAAACTTTAAACAGTACAGACGAGGAGGTTGTAGAAAGTGATTAGTCTTTCAAGATTTGGGGTGGGAGTTAGAGGTAGGCCTGAAATTTAGGTCAGGGCTGTCTACTGTCCTTTAGTCTTAAATGTCCATTGATTATTAATAAAACTAGTTGTACATTTTATTAGGGCGATGCTGAGGGGGCTGCCCTAAGGAGGTTGTTAAAATATCCTACCTCTCACCTAGTCCACTGGGTGTGGATGTGCGTGTTGCGCACTGCCCAAGGGTACCTGGCTGGGTGCAGGGAGAGCTGGGAGAGGAGGACTGAAACTCAGCCTGTCCTCTTTGCTGAGCTGCATGCCCTGCTGTGGGGCTCCTGAAGCAAGAGACATTTTTTTCTAATTTGCTCAATGGTCCCACCTAGGGTGGAGGCAGCCCCGCTTTCCCCAGGAGAGGCGAGTGGGTGAGTTCACTGTGGGGCGGGGCATATGCAGTGCCTGGGGCCCCCCAGGAGGAGGTCCAGGAGGCCATGGTGTATCCACCCTGGAGCCCTGCTGGGGGATGTGGCTGGAGGCAGGGTGTGGGGGTCACTGGTATCTGGGGAACTGAGAATTTCAGGGTGCTGAAGGCGTCCAGACTAGAGCCTGGCTACAGGGCCAGCACCAAGGGCCCCTCTGGACGGGCCCGGCCAAAGCCTTGGGGCTCAGAACAGGAAGTGTCTATCTTAGCAGCAGAGAAGTGAGCAGATGCCGAACGAGTGTGGCTTCTAGTACACACATGGTCATGTGTCATGGTCATCTGGGTGACAGCTCTGTTCTGTGGAGGGGGAAACTGAGGCTCAGAGTGTGACATGACTTGCCCAGGGCTTCAGGCAAGAAGTGATGGAGCCAGCACTGGAACCTGGTCTTGCCTGGCGTCCTGCGGGGATAGGGTTCTGGCCTGGAGCCAGTGGCCCCCAGTTCCCCACCAGATGGCTGAGGCAAGCCCTGGGGCCCGGACTCAGTCATTCCTCTGCCCTGAGGGCTGTTCCTTGTCAGCCCTCACCACTCCTGTCAGGCCACATCACAGATGGGATGGGGCAGAAATCTGGTGCCTGGGCAAGTGACGGGGCGGAGGTCCGGGGCTGCGGTTAGGGCAGGAGACCCCAGTGTGCCTCCTTGGCACCCATATGCCGTGGCCACCAGTCCCGGAGAGACACAAAATAGGCTTCTGGGTCTGGGGGTTATAGTCAGCTGCCTGCCTGAGGGCCGCATCTGCTGCCTTGCCTGGCAGAGCTGGAGGGAGTTGGCTTCTGCGGAGGGGCGGCGGCCGCTTCTGGGCCAGGCACCCAGCCCCCACCTAGTTCCTCATATCTGAGGGAAGTGTCTCCAAGTCCTCTTGCCTGTGTTAACAGAGCCCTGAGAACAGCCAGGAGGGCAGCAAACGAGGGTGGCCCTGCCCCCAGGTATGAGCTGGTGATTGGGCTGGGGGGACTGGGGTCAAGGGGCGTGGGCAGCATCGGGCTCTGGGCAGTGGTACACAGTGCGGTTGTTGGTAGTGAGTATGGGGACTGAAGGCTGTGCGTGTGGCTGCTAGGCGGGGTGGGCGGTGTGTGAACCTGGAGGCTGTGTGAGCTGTGCATTTGTGGTGTGTGTGGGGTGTGCATAGTAGACCCAGGCCTAGCTGGATATGTAGTGCTTTTAATTCCTGTGTGGAGAGCTCTGAGGGCTCTCCTGAGTTCTGGGCGCTGGGGTCCCTGCCCAGCCTGCCTAGGATGGGGTGGAGTGCTGTGAGGCGGTGGCGGGGGGTGTTGGGGGGTGGACGAGCACAGGCCGCAGGTCTGAAGCTCTAGGCCCACCTTCCTCCCCTTCCGCTCCCCCCACCGTTGGGCCTTCCCTTGAATCCAGAGCACAGCTCTGTGCAGACAGGGGGCTTTGAAGATGCAGTTGGGGAAGGGTCCTCGCTGAGGGGACTCCAGAGCTGAGTGGGGAAGGAGTTGGGACTGTCAGGGCTACCGGATCCAGGCCTGACTCATTCATTCAAATCAGAATGCAAAGGAGGCTTACACCCACATGGGCGACCAAGGGCAGATCCCTAAACCTCTCTGGGTGTCACTACTGTCCTTTCACATCTCCTGTTCCTGCCCCACTGAACTCTCCCCATCTCTGGATCTGCCAGCTCCTTTTCCGTCCCCGGGTCCTGCACACTCAGCTCCCTTTGCCTAGAAGTGCAACCTCCTACTTATGCTCCAAGGCCCAGCTCAGGAGTGCCCTCTGGAAGCCTCACTGCCTCTGCCAGACAGACAGTCACATCCTCTGAAGGCCCTGTTGGCTCTAGCAAGTGACCTGGGCAAGTTTCCATTTCACACAGCCTCCATGAAATGGGGTGAAAATCCCAGGCCTTGGGACTGTACCGGGGATGATTCGGGTGAAGGTGGAAATCTGGTGGAGGCTGGGCATGCAGTGGATATTTAGGAAACCAAGGAAGTGGGAGTGTGCTTGTCCTTAGCTAAAACTCAGGGCTGCCTTTCTGCTGGACTGGCAGTACTGGTGTCCCTAGTCAGTAGTGGGCAGGGATGGCGTGAGAGAGATGCTGTGCTGGGACAGAGAAGGGGCGATGAGATTTAAACTCTGCCATTGGGTGTTGGAAACGAGGTAGTTAAAGGACAGAAGGATGAAAGTTTTGGCTCCAGCAAGAGGGACTCAGGCCATACCTGCAGAAGGACTGGTTGGCAAGGATTAGGGAGATTCCAGACAACCCTTACTTACCCCTGGACTGAGTGCCCTTGTGAGCACAGCCAGTTCCTGGGCTCTACTGTGAGGGTAGGGGAGACAAGAAGGGGTACAGGGGTACAGGCTCTCAGGATACCCCAGGCCAGGTTGGGGGTTGGGTGGAGATGGACCCCCCACAAATCGGACAACCAGGAACAGAGCAGGAGCAGCACTGAGCTGCATGACTCAGCCTCTGAGGCTTAGGGGCCCAAGGGGGCAGTCAGGGAGGACTTTCTGGAGGAGGCAGCCTGGAATCAGCACCTGAAGGTGGGAGGATGTGGTTCATTTACCCATTGACAACAGACAGTTTTGGGGGCTTCCACGTGTCAAGCTGATGCCTGGTGCAAAAAGTGAAATGGAGGGAGTGGTGGGCCAGCTGAGCCCGGCCGGGGCTTGGGGCATGTGCTGACAACTTGGGCAAGTCACTTCCTCCCTGTGGGTGTTTGTTTCTTCATCTGTAAACGGCAGGGCTGGAGCCAGTCGAAGGATGGTCGGAGGAGCTGGACTTGAGGACACTGGGAACCATGGAAGGGGCTTTGAGCAGGCGTGGGACAGTGGTTGGCCCAGTGGAGAGGGGCTGGAGGGAGACAGGGTAGAAGCAGGGGCAGGGTGGGCTGGTGTGATGGTGAAGCCTGAGCTGGGCCCTTAGGGTTAGGGGAGAGGGGAACCCCCCAACTTGTGGCCATTGCTGTCTCAACAGGATGACACTCTCCTCTGCTGGTCCCTGCTTCCTTGTGGGTGGAGATCCAGTGATGTGTCATAGCAGCCGAAGGGCTTAAACCTCCAAACTTGGCCAGGATTAGGGTGGAGCAAGTGAGGCAAAATAAGTGAGTGCAAAATATGAGGGAGGGGGTGACCAAAAAGCTCAGTGATCAAGGTAAATAATAATTTTAGGAAATATTTAAAAAAAAATTTTTTTTTTTTTGGCTGCGCTGGGTCTTCGTTGCTTCGCACAGGCTTTCTTTTAGTTGCGGCGAGCGGGGGCTGCTCTTCATTGCAGTGCGCGGGGTTCTCATTGCGGTGGCTTCTCTTGTCGCGGAGCACGGGCTCTAGGTGCGCAGGCTTCAGTAGCTGCGGCGTGTGAGCTCGGTAGTTGTGGCTCGTGGGCTCTAGAGCCCAGGCTCAGTAGTTGTGGCACAGAGGCTTAGTTGCTACGCGGCATGTGGGATCTTCCCAGACTGGGGCACGAACCCGTGTCCCCTGCATTGGCAGGCGGACTCTCAACCACTGCGCCACCAGGGAAGCCCCAAGCAATATTTTTTTAAAAATCAAAATTAATGAAAAAGATCCAAGATAAACAAAATATCAAAAATTTAAATAAAGAGATTCAGTATCACTCATTTCTTTTCTTTGCCTCAGGCTCTAGCATGGTTTAGCAGGGCACTGCTCCAAACTTCTTTTTTCAAGCAGCTGCCTCCTCCAGGAAGCCTTCCCTGACCCCCGCCTGGTGAGGGCCATGTGGGCTGTTTTCGCCGGCTGGGTAGTATCTGACACCCTCCAGCCTGAGATTCCTGGAGGGTGGGTACACGTCTGAGGTCTGGCTCATGCTTCTAATGCCTTGAATGAGGTTGTCCTAGAGGGGTGTCAGTGCGGAGTCCCAAGTCTGACCTTGGCCTGAAGCCTTTAGTGTAGGATTAGGAACTTGAGAGAGGCCCAAGAAGGGGCTGGGCCCTTCTCAGGGACAGAGGTGGTTTCTGTTTCCCAGTCCTCATCATTCCAGTAGCCTGGTTGGGCCATCATCCATCATTCCATGTTGAATCTTGAGAATACTGCCTGACTTGTAGCAGCTGCTCAGTTAGAGCTTGTCACTGTCGAGAGGCAGTGAGCAGACTGGTTAAGAGTTTGGAGCTGCACCGTCCAGTAGAAATGTAATGCGAGCCACAAGTGCAATTTGAAATTCTCTAGTAGTCACATTAAAAAGAAACAGGTGAAATTAATTTTAATAGTATATTTTATCCAAATATCCAAAATGCTATAATTTTATTATGTAAGAAATAGAAAAAATTATTGAGATATTTTATATTCTTATTTCTTTGTACTAAGACTTCAGAATCCAGTGTGTATTGTATAGAGCATACTTCATTATGTGGCCACTTTTGGAGTTTCAGGAGCTATATGTGGCTACTACTAGTTACTGTATTGGACAAAGCAGGTATAGACTATATTCAAATTGCCCCTTCCCAGCTGTGTGACTTTGGGCAAGTTGCTTAACCTCTCTGTGCCTCAGTTTCTTCATCTTAAATTGTGAGGTATTACCTCATAGGGTTGCTATGAGACTTAAACAAGTTAATGGAAAGTGCTTTAGGTGCGTGGCATATAGTAAAGACTATTTACATTGTCTTATTAAATTCTTTTTAAAAATCGTCATTTGAGTAGCACTGCCATTTTTTGCCAACTCTTTATGAAGTACTAATTACTTAAGATTTATTTTTGAAATATTCACTTTTAAACCATACCTATTTTAGCCCCATCCTAAGAGATAACTGAAGTCTACTTAAGATAAATACCTAATTAGTTAATTTTGCATGTTTACCCGTACCCCCTAAAGTCATCCTGCAGAGACCAGCAGTTTGTGGTTGACCCTGCCCTAGTGGCAGGAAACGTGGCTCTGCCCAAGACCTGGCCCTTCGACCCACCCTCCCGAACAGAGCCCGGGCCGTCTGAGCTTGCTGGTGGCCTGCCCTCAAGGATGGCCGCTTCTTTCTCCTGCCTGGAAACACCTTCTTTTGGTTTCCATACACATTTAGGAGCAGGAACCCTGGGGTCTCACGCCCTTGCCTCGCTCCTCCACCCCCCAACTCTCAGGCTTAGTGGAGAGGGCCCTGTCTTCCTGGGTCTCCCCAGGTTCCCTTTGACAGGCTCTGCATTGTGGGGGCCCTGCCTCAGTCATGCAGCTGCATCTACCCCCTCCCCATGTCTTCCCTGGGGGCAGTCCAGCCTCCTGGCCAGGCCTGACATCCCTGCTACAGCCACTGGTCCTGGGGGAGGGCCAGAGAACGGGGTGTCCTGACTCCCCTCTCCCGCTGGTGTGGCCTCCACCTCTGGGCAGGCCTGTCGTTGGTCTGCCTCCTCACGCTGTCCTCACCCCCGCTGGAAGGCTTCCTCCCTTTAACCATCGCCTGGTTTCCATTAGGCTCCCTGAACCCTTCCCTCTCTTCCTTCTCTTTCTCTACCCTCTTCCCTGTCGCTCGCTTTTTTACATCTCTTTCCTTTTCCCCATCCCTCGCCCCTCCCCCTTCCCCCTTCCTCTTCTTCCTCCTGGCATCCAGCTGCCCAAAGTGGCCTTGCCTCATAGGCTTTCTCATTTACCCCTGTCCTTGCAGCTTCCACCTCAGGCCAAGATAAGGGGCCGTTCAGAGTAGCTGCCGCCTCCGGGGGACCCTGGCATTCTGGGCAGCCCGGCTGGTGGTGAGTCAGGGAGGGATGGGGGTGCTGGGCTGAGTGTGGCAGGCTAAGTCCCGACACTGAGGTGGAGGAGGCTTCATGAAGGTGAGACCTAAGGTCCCGCTTTCCATTTTGAAAACTGAGATTGAGAGACAGAGAGAGGGTGAGGCCAGAGACCTTGCGAAGAGCCACCCGAGCGGGCTTGAAAGGGATGGGGCCACACAGGGAGGGACCAGTGGGTCGGGTGGGGTGTGTACCTGCTTACTTGATTTCCTTCCATGCCTGGTGAGTTATGGTCTCTTTCTTACTCCCAGATGATCGTGTTATCTTTTAAATTGTAATTTGTTGGAAAATGGTATAAAATTAAAAAGATACAGAGGATACAGTGAAAGGTAACCCTCCCTCTCTTGTCCTGCCAGCTGCGGGTCTCCTCCCCAAAGGCAGTTTCTTGTATACCCATCGGAGTATTCTGTGTATAACGTGTGCATATGTGTATATGTATTCTTTTTCTTTAACCCAGATTTTTACATAATAAAACAGTGTTCTGCACCTTGCTTTCCCACCCAACAATAAATCTCTAATATCATTGAATATGAACTTTAGAATCTGCCTTTGGGTAATTTTAGTTGGGATTGTGTTAGCTTTAGCTTAACCCTGGAAGAACTGATGTCATTATAATGTTGAGAGCCAACTTATTTAAGAACATCAAATGTATTTCTGTTCATTCGTGTCTTCCTTTGGGACCCTCAGGAGCCTTTTATTTTTTAAAAAAGTATCTATTTATTTGGCTGCTGCGGGTCTTAGTTGTGGCACACAGGCTCTTTGTTGCGTCGTGCAGGCTTCTCTCTAGTTTTACGTGTGGGCTCAGTAGTTGCAGCATGTGGGCTCTCTAGTTGTGGTGCGTGGGCTCTAGAGTTGCCCCATGGCATGTGGGATCTTGGTTCCCTGACCAGAGATCGAACCCACGTCCCCCGCATTGAAAGGCAGATTCTTAACCATTGTACCACCAGGGAAGTCCCTCAGGAGCCTTTTAGAAAAATTCACATAGTTCAATATTTGGATGATAGAAAAAAGATGTAGAGTGAAACGTTTCCCTCCACATGGAGGTGGGTTTCCAGGGAAGCTGATGGGGCCCAGGGAGGGCCTGGGCAGTGTGTGCATGTGGTCATGTGTTTTTGTAAATTCTTACAAAAGTAAGATGTTCTTTTTTTTTTTTTTTTTGTGGTACGCGGGCCTCTCACTGCTGTGGCCTCTTCCGTTGCGGAGCACGGCTCCGGACGTGCAGGCTCAGTGGCCATGGCTCATGGGCCCAGTCACTCCGCGGCATGTGGGATCTTCCCGGACTGGGGCACGAACCCGTGTCCCCTGCATCGGCAGGCGGACTCTCAACCACTGCGCCACCAGGGAAGCCCTCTTTCTTTTTTTTAATTAAAAAATTTTTTTGAATTGAGATGTAATTGACATATTATATTAGTTTCAGGTGTACAACATAAAGATTTGATATTTGTATATATTGGAAAATGATAAGATACTCTTGTATTCTTTTTCTGAAAGAGGGCATCCAAATTGGGTAAGCTTCAGGCCCTGTGAAGTCTGGCTCTGCCTCTGCTCCCTCCTGTCCTCCTCAACCCTCAGTTTTCCTCCTTAGAGGCAACCAGCGTCACCTGTCTCATATGTATCTTTTCAGAGATATCTTATGCATTTAGTGGTAGACACATACTGATCTATCCTTTCCCCCCACCCCCTTTTTTTTGTCCCATGTGAAAGGCAGAATGTTCTCTATACTGTTTTGAACCTTTCTTTGGTCACTTAATACATACTGGAGGTCATCCCTCATCAACATGTAGGGAGTTTCCTCCTTTTTTACAGAGTTTCCTCATGTTTCTTTAATCATTTAGCAACACATCTTGGAGGTCATCTCACACTAATATGTAAAACGTTTCCTCATTTTCTATGGCTCAGTATTCTCCCGTATGACTACACTGTAATTTAGTTAACCATTCCCCGATTTTTGGGTATTTTGTTTACTTCCAACCTTTTGTTGTTATACACAATGCTGTAACCAATAACCTATGCACGTCATTTTGGACATGCATCAGGAAGACTGCAGGGTAAGTGCCCATGGGTGGCTGGGTCAAAGGGCACAGAAGCATCGGGGTTTCAAATCGATGGTGGCATTGCCCTTCCCAGAGGCACTGGCCCGGCCAGGGAGGGGAATGCCTCGCCCTGTCACCACTCAGTGTGGGGAGGTTAAGTTCCTTTTCCTGTGTTTAAGAACCATTTATACTTTTCTTTCTGTGAATTTCTCTGTTCATATTCTTTGCCTATTTTTCTGTTAGGTTACTGGTCTGTGTCTTATTTCTAGGTGCTTTTCACTTTTTAGGAAAATTAGTCTATGTTTGGGGTGTGAGTGACAGCCCCTGGTTTGTCATTTATATTTTGGCCTTGCTTATGGTGCCTTTTTATTTTTTTTAATCATGCAGGAATGTTTGATTTGTATATAGTTGAGTATTTTACTCTTTTCTTTATCCTTCTGGATTTGTATCATTTCCAGAAGGCTTTTGCCTCTCTGAGACAAGGGTTTTTTAAGTCCTTTCATGGTTTTATTTATTATTTTGAAATCTTTGATTTGTCTGTAACTTATCCTGTTGTAAGGTGTAGAGGTCCAGCTTTGTAGCTTGCTCCACAGTTGTCCCTACAATTTAATAATCCATCTCTTCCCCACTAGTTTGAGATGTTACTTTTGTTGTATACTAAATTCTTAGATTTATTTGGGTCTATTTTTGAACTTTCTGTTCTGTTTAATTGATCTGTCTGTTCAAGTGCTGGTAACCTGTACTGTTTTAATTGCCATGGTTTTATGTTTTAATATGTGGTGAGGCTGATTCTCACTCTTTACCCTTCCTTTGTCCCACTCCCTCACTTCCAGAATCTTCCTGGCTCTTCCTGCTTGTTTGTTTTTCCACATGAACTTTCAAATAAACTTGTCTAGCCACCGCCCGCCCCGCCGCCCCCGCAATTCTGTGTGTGCTTAGCAGGATAGTGCATATTTATAAATTAACTGAGAATTAATATCTTTATGATATTCTCTATCCAGGAGAATATCATGTCTTTCTATCTGTCCAGCTCTCCTTTTTGCCCATTAATAACACTGCACATTTTTCTCACTATAAATCCTGCACATTTCTTTCTTTTTATTTTTTAAAAACTTTATTTATTTATTTATTTTTGGCTGCATTGGGTCTTTGTTGCTGCACACGGGCTTTCTCTAGTTGCCGTGAGCAGGGGCTTCTCTTTGTTGTGGTGCACAGGCTTCTCGTCATGGAGCTTCTCTTGCTTCTCTGTGGAGCACGGGCTCTAGGCGCACGGGCTTCAGTAGTTGTGGCGCGTGGGCCCAGCAGTTGTGGCTCGTGGGCTCTAGAGCACAGGCTCAGTAGTTGTGGCGCACGGGCTTAGTTGCTCCGCGGCATGTGGGATCTTCCTGGACCAGGGCTCGAACCCACGTCCCCTGCATTGGCAGGTGGATTCTTAACCACTGCACTGCCAGGGAAGCCCGATCGTGCACATTTCTTATTAAGTTTATTCTCGGTGGTTTTTATTTTGTGATGCTATTATAAATGAGGTCTTTCATCCTGGTTTCTACCTGGTCATTGCTTATAAATATCAATTCTGTTATATTAATTTTGAACCCAGCTATCTTACTAAATTCTTTTATTGTTTGTAATAGTTTCTCAGCTGAGCTTCTCGGGTTTTCCAACTCCAAACTCGTATTATTGTTAAGTAATAGATTAACTCTTCTTTCCCAGTTTTTATACCAATGATATATTTTTGTTGTCTAGAACTTTTATGATGATGGAAGTTTTTCTACTGATTTTCCATTAAGCAAAGTGCTGGTTTTTATTTTAAGGAAGTGTTGATCCATTTCTATTTTACCGATACTGCAATTTTTGTTGAAGTATGCTGGATATTGAGTTTTATCATATGCCTCTTTAGTATCTGTGGAGATGAACAGATAACTTTTTTCTTTTGATCTGTTAATCACTGCTTTGCATCATCTGTTCCTTGACTCTTGCCAGTTCAGGAGTTCTTGAGTATTGGTAGGGGACCTTAGTCCCCATTGCCTAGCGCAAGGCTATCAAATGAATGAATGGCCTTTCCTATACATTTCCCCCTGTCCCTCCTTGGGGGTGGGGGTGGGGTTGCTCACTCACAGGACCAGGACCCCAGAGGCTGTGTGATGCTGGGTTGCCTCATCTCCTGGAGTATTCTGCTTCCTCCAGGGGCATGGAGGTGGGGGTAAGGCTCAACCCACAGACTGGGCCTGCAGGGGAACCAGCAGTGGTATCCCTCAATCCCACCTGTACTTGCTAACCCCTGGGCCTGGCCCTCAGCTGGAAACTGGCACCTCAGAAGGAACTGGGTCCTTGCCTGGGTCTTGCAGCGGGCGGGAGGGAATGTGTGTGCAGACATAGCCACAGCAGTGGCCAAGGCTGTGGATGGGGGTTCGGGTAGTACCAACTCTGAAGGCCCTGGAGGGCTTCCTAGAGGAGCTGGATGCTAGGAGGCCACAGGGGTGGGGTGTCAGGTTTCAGGCAGTGGGAGAAGCCTGCGTGTTCAGGGACCAGGCAGTACCTGGCCTTGCCTGGCACATGGGACACAGGGGAGAGGGCTTAAATACAGAGCTTACCCATGGCGTGGGAAAGCCACAGAGAATTGTTGACTGGGGACCTATACCTGGGCAACCATGCCTCTGACCTGTGCCCATGTATCTCTTCCAGGTCTGGACAGAGTCCTGCTGGCTGGCTTCTGCTGACAGGAACAATGGCAGAGGCCGGGGATGGGGCCCTATCGGTGGCCGAGTGGCTGCGGGCACTGCACCTGGAGCAGTACACGAGGCTCTTTGAGCAGCACGGACTGGTGTGGGCCACAGAGTGCCAAGGCCTCAGCGATGCCCGCCTGGTGGACATGGGCATGCTGCTCCCCGGCCACCGCCGCCGCATCCTGGCTGGCCTGCTCCGTGCCCACACGCCCCCAGCCCCTGCACCCCGCCTCACCCCACGGCCCGTGCCCATGAAGCGTCATGTCTTCCGCTCACCACCTGTGCCCACCACTCCACCGGAGCCACTGCCCATGGCTGGAGAGGATGAGGGGCTACCCACTGCCCCACCCATCCCGCCCCGGAGGAACTGCCTTCCACCCACCTGCTTCTCCCCCCCATCCACGTCTGCCCCAGACCCTGTGCTGCCCCCGCTGCCTGCCAAGCGGCATTTGACAGAGCTCAGCGTTCCGCCTGTGCCCCCTCGCACTGGGCCCCCCCGCCTGCTGGTGAGGTGAGTGGATGCCGTCCAGAATGGAGGAACATGGGCAGAGGATCTAGAGGGTTGTGGGGGAGTCTGTGGCCTTTGCCACTAGGGTAAGAAAGGCACCTTGGTGGAGGGAATAGCATGTGCAAAGCTCAGAGGTGGGAAGCACCGTCCACGGGTGCTCTGAGCAGACAGTGTGGCTGAGCTGTTGTGTGAGCGAGGGTGGGTTCGTGGATGGCGCTGGTGGGACATGCTGTGAAGGCCAGGCAGGGAGCCCAGGGAGGTTTTAAGCGGAGTGATCAGATGAAAGCTGAGTACGGAAAGGATGACCCCGGCTGCTGCTAAGGTTGATGGGGGAGGAGGCTGGGAGACCAGTGAGAGGGCGCAAGGCCAGGTGGGAGGCCCCCGCTCAGGCTGTGCTAGTGAGACTGGAGAGAAGTAGGCATATTGGAGAGGTCGGCCCTAGCGTGGACAGGACTTGGGCACGGCCTGGGCATGAGCAGAGAGGGAGAGAGGAGGCTCATGGCGTCCAGGTTCCCATCTTGGGTAGATGGTGGTGCAGTTCCTGATCTGGGACCTGGCCACAGGAGGGAGCTTGGGAGGAAGTCTGGAGTTCAGTTTGGGGCCTGGTGAGTGTGGGATACTGGGAGACCAGAGTGCATTTCTCAAGTCAGGAGGTAGTATGTGGAGGAAATGGGAAGTCTAGAATGAAGAACTCGTCCTGGGGGACGCAGCAACTGCCCTGGGGCTGGCGCGGGTGCTCCCGTCTTCCCCTTTCACACTGCTCCTGCCACATGTCACCCGATCCTGGAGACACTTCTCAGGCCACATCCTACTCACCCTCCCTCCTCCCCAGAACTGTTTTCTCCCCTCCTAGCTCCTGGTACTCCTTGTTTTCTTGAGTTTCCTCCTAATTCTGTGGACACGCCATTTAACCTCCTTTACATATGCCCTCCCTTCCTGCCATTTGCTGGGGTGCCCAGCTTGGAGGAGCATCCCCAAGTATGGCTGGATATGTGGGGTGTAATGGAGCTTTATTGCAGCACTTGACCAAGTCACTCTAATCTGGGAAGGCTTCTTGGAGGAGGAAGAGATATGCAGAGAGAGGTCTCCTGGTCCATGTTACTGTTGGGCACTGTGCTGGGTGCTTTGCTCACATGCTCTCGTTTGATCCCTGCTCAAGTGCTCCGGGGCGTTTGTGTCCTGTTTTCAAGCAGAGAAACTAAGGCTCAGAAAAGGGAGGGCGCCACTGGCTGGATCCATGCCAAGTATATGCTAGGGGAGCCCCGTGGGGAGGGTCTGGGAGGTTTTCCTCACCCAGAGAGGGGCATAAAGTAAAGGGGCCTTCAAAGCCAAGCCAGGGCTGTGGTGTTTTGAGATTTGACGGGTGAAAGCACAAAAAGTTTATTGTGCCTTTCCCGGGTTCACACAACTGGGAGCACCACTGGGGTCCCCCGGGAGCCTGGCTTATAGACCGAACTGGAGTTTCCTGGTGCCACTGCACCCTCTAGTGGCCACTTTCTTGCACGTAGGAGTAATTTCTCTTTTCTTTAACTCCATCGTTAGGATGGAGTGTGTGTCTGTCTGTCTGTTTGCTTGTCTCTGGGGGTTGGGAGTGGGTGAACAAGGGCAGGAGGCAGGGCCCTGTCCATAGGAAGTTCACGAAGGCTGAGGAGGCAAAAACCCCAGTCGAGGAGTGGAGGCCTGGGTTCCTGCCTAGAAGGCAGGATACCTGAGCAGGTCCAGCTGGCTCCATGACTCTGATTAGGAGCTGCCCCTCTGGGCCTGTTTCCCCATCAGGTGTCCTCCTTGGCCCTCCATGGCCCTCCTAGTACTGACATCTGAATTCAGGAGACTTTCTGGGTAGAGCAAGGGTCCTACCTTCACCCCAGGGTACCAGGCCCCACTCTCAGATCCTCAGGCTGAACTTAGCCAACGTCTGGGAGAGGCCAGACTCCCGTGGTCAGGAGTCCGGCCCCTTGTAGCTAGAGGACCCAAAATTCATTCCGTGCTCACAGAACTTGTAGGCAATTATTCCTTGCAATTTGGGGCTGCTCCTTAGGGCAGAGTGGCAGGTGAGCTGCCAAGCCTGGCTTCCTGTGTCCTGGGGTCTTTGACACTTGGAATTGTGGGCATCTGCAGTCCTAGCATCCTGGGCTCGCAAGGTGTACAAAGTCTTTAAAGCCCAGAGGGAGAAAAACTAAGGGCGGACAGAGCCTCACATATGTGTAACAGGTGAAGGCTGGGCAGGTTTGGGGCGAGGATTCAGCCTGACTGGCTACCCTGTCCCCTCATAGCCCCTTTCTATGACTCCAGGCTCCGTGGTGCACAGTGCAAGACTGCTCAGCCTGGCCTGCTCCTGCCCCCCTTGCAGGAGTCCCCGCTTCCTGATGTGGCCTTCCTGTCCTTGCCTGCACCCTCTAGTGATGAGGGTCTCACCCTCTCAATCATAGGGCCTCTTACACCAGATCAGGTGATGACTGAGGGAGCATTTTTGCCTGGTTCCGGTCCATCACTGGGCTCCCCAGCAGAATCTGGGATCTAGTGACTCCACATGAGGGCATGCCTGGCCAGTTTGTGTGTGTGCACCCCTAGGCGTGTGTCTGTCAGGATAGTAGTGTGTCTGTGTATTTTTGCATCCGCACATGTCCTAAGGGAGGCGATGTATGATCCTAACATATGCACACAGGTGGGGATTTGAAACTGTATTATGCACCATACAGTTTCAGTGGTGACTTGCTGTAGTGTGTGCAAATTTATCAAGGCCTGTGTGCACGCCTACACGTGCCCATGCGTACTGGTATTGTGGGGACTCCAACAGCGTGAGTGTATTGGTGAGTGCGTGTGATGTGGGTGGTGAATTGGCATGTGTGTTATTTGTGTACTGTCAGGTGTGAGCCAGTGTGTGCTCGTGCTGTGTTTGCACGTGCTGCCAAGAGGCTGAGCCCCCTAGAATGTCAGTTCCATTCGTGCTCAGATGCTCGTCAGTTTCATCTACGACTGAATCCCCAACATCTGAAACAGTGCCAGGTGCCTAGCAGGCACTCAGCAAGTGTTTGCTATGTTAGTAAATAGATGAGGCCTGCATGAGCTTCTGTACTGCCAGGCGCTGAGCACATGTGCTGCCCGTGCAGACTCACCCCTAGTGGACCCTGGACAGTAGGGTTACAGGACACCCCAAATCCCTTCCCACTACCCAATCTCTGTCACCCCAGGCCTCTTAGAAAGGGAGAGACTTCAAGGGAGGCAGGCAGAAAAGGAGCAGGGATGGGGTCCTCTCCCCTCTGCACCAACTGGGTCAGGACTCTCAGAACCAGGTTCATTATTCTGCCTGGCCTGGGAGGACCCCATTGCACCCTCAAAGGGTTTGCACACCCACCATCACTTAAGCCTGTCATAGGGAACTAGCTAAGTCCAGAGATGCTGAGAAACTTGTTCAAAGTCACACAGCCCAGCTCAGGGGAAGCTGATGTTCAAACCCTGCCTCCTGGCCTGGGACTGTCTACTCAGCTTTAAGTCTCATAGATGTGAACGCTCTGAGCCTGCTTCCCTGAGCGTGGCAGAGAGGTCATTCCTGATCCAGGGTTTCAGGGTCACCCTGCAGAGCCCCTCCTAGGCTGCTCTGGGCCTCTGTTTCCTCCTCTGACACCTGGATGTCTGGAGATACCTTGGGAAGAGGGAGTATTTGTCCAGACGGGACAGCTACCAGCTAGAGTCACACTGCAAGTCCTCCCACCTGTGCCCTCGACCACCCTGCAGCCCAGCCAATCCCTGGTCTTCCTGAAGGCTGATCACTTGTTGCCAGGGCAGAACTTGCTCCCTTCAGAGAGCCTCTTTCCCAGCTTCTCTGGGCCTCCTTGTGGGCGTGGGGAGGGGCCAGCCAGGACCAGGGCCTTCTGGGTGTTCACTCTGTAAGGTCCTGCTAGATGGCACTGGGGTGGCTTGTCCACTCACTCCAGCTGGGTGGGGGGGCAGCCTGGGGGCGGACAGGAAGTGTCTGTCCCGGGGGATTCTGGGTGACTTTTCTCTCTGTCTCAGTCCGTGTTTTCAGGAAGTGTGTGTGTTGGCCAGGGCTGCAGGGGGGTGGGGTGAGGCGGAGAGCAGGAAGCTAGAGGAGACCAGAGCTGGATTCAGACACAGACACACACGTACACGTACACACACTCACTCTCCCGGACAGACCCACAGTTACACACAGGAACACACACTCAGACAAGTGATCACAGACACTCAAGACGCAAATCACGGGTGCACAGAGCCATGCCTGGACCCAGACGTGGCCTCAGACATACGCAGGGAGTGGGGCCGGCCTGTCTGTGAGACCAGCCCAGGTCGGACACAGGCTGCACACGCTGGGCCCGGCTGACCAGAGCCACAGGAGTCCTCGGGCCCCGGACCCAGAGGGCGTCAGAGGGTGAGCGAGGGGCCGCTGTGGGCTGGGCTGTCGGCCAAGGGAAGGTGGGGAGGCTCCTCTGGCGGGCCTGGGAGGGCAGGAATCCCTGTCTGTCTGTCTGCCACCTCTCCGCCTGCTGGGTTTTCTGTGCTGGTCTCCTCCCCCTCCCTTTTTTACTCTCAGAATTTTCTGTCTTCTTTCACTTTGTCTACATTTTCTGTTTTTCTCCTGCCCTTTCCTTTTCTCCCCTCTCTCTTCGCCCTCTCTGCCCTGGGCTTTCCAGGTCTCCATCTCCCCATAAACCTCTCTCCCGGGTCCACTCGGAGCCCCCCGGGGCCTGTTTCCTGGGCTTCACAGACTGCTCCTCTGTGGGGTCTCTGCCCCTCAGGGATCTGGTGCTGATCTCGGTTCTGGCTCCCTGCACCCCACTGAGGATTGCCTCCAGAGGCTTAGGTGACTTCTCTCAGGGTCAAATTCAAGGGTGCTGTGGCTCTGGGCAGCTCCTACCAGAGCCCCCTTGCCCTCCCCGCAGTCCAGGTGATAGGAAGGCCTGTCAAGGGCTGGCACTTAGCTGGCGACTTCCTATCCCTCCTTCCAGGGCTGGTGGTGTGGTGGGGGTGCCTGTGTCATTGGGGGGCTCCCCCCAATTGCTGTGGTCCCTAATGAGCTCAATAACCCTGTGCTTGGGCCACTGGGGACATAGAGATTCCTCTAACCAGGTCCTGTCTGTGTACCTGGCTCTGCCCTGCGCCCTTGGCTCATCTTTCCATAGGGCCCAGCAGACACCTGCACCTTCTCCTCCAGCCAGGCCAGCCCTGGGATGGGGGAGAGGGGCTAGTACAGTTGTGAGCCACCTGAAGGGTGAACTTCCTCCCCCCACTGCCTTCACAAGCCAGCACAGGGTCAGGCCTGGGAAGCAGGAAGAGCTGCCATGGGAGACCTGGGCCTCAGCCCTTTCCTGCCCATGACAGCAAGACTCCCAACTGTGTGAGCTTAGAGGAGGGAGCAGTTTGGGTAGACTTCCTGGTGAAGGAGGTGTGTCCTGAGCACAGGGGAGTCGAGGAATCAACAAAAAAAGACTCCCAGCAGGATGTCTGGCACATAGGGGGTACTTAGCAAATGATAGCTGCTATATTGTTCCAGGGTGAAGTACAAAGAGCTGGGTGAAACCTTGGTTTTGAGGGTGGATGCCAGGTCCGTGGGGCACTGCTGTATGGAGGGATGGAGAGCTGCTGACCTCCAGTAATCAGTATGTGAGTGGGGCGATGGTCATTCATTCATTCAGAACACAGTCCAGGAAGCCCCCTCTGTGTTGGGTGACGCTGTGGCATGGAGAGGGATTGGCCTGAGGGGACTCACAGCATATGCAAAAGCTGAGAGGCATACCGCAGACATCACGTCTAAGCAAGTGAGACCCCAAGAAGGGCTTCTCTGCCGTGGCTTGGGCAGAAGTAAGTAGGACAGAGCCCGGAAAGCGCTAGAGGGGCTGACCCTTGGGCCTCATGATGGAGAAGGAAGGACGAGGGCAGCCACGGAGGAAGAAAGAAACCTAGGGCTGACTGAGGCCTGGGCCCCAAGTAGGATGAGGAAGTGGGCAGTTGGGAAAGATTGCCCCTGTGGGACGAGGAGGTCAGAAGAGGAGGCAGATGTGTCCAAATCAGAGTCTGATCCCACCTCTTGGCCCTGCTGGTGAAAATCCAGGAGCTGGGTTTGGGCTGGGTCCCTCCAAGGCCTGTGTGACCCTGTAGGGGGAAAGTCCTGATTCCAGGACAGGGTATAGGCCTGAGTCCTTGGTCCTCTGAGGTCAGTTCAGTGAAGGAAACATTGACAGATACAACTATACTGAGTGCTCAGAAGTGTGGGGACTGGAGACGCCTCAGAAGGCCCCTGGGGCATGAAGAGAGGCGCAAAGTGGAGGGGGAAGATGTATGATTTGCACCTTTGGAAGGAGAAGTAGGAGACGGCCAGATGGAGTTGCGTTCCAGGTGGAAGGAACAACATATGCAAAAGCCTGGAAGTATGCATTTATGGAACGCAGCTCAGTCAAGGATGGCTGGAATGTAAGAGTGGATCAGTTCAAGGCCAGCCTGAGACATTCAGGCTGCCCCACTCTGCAGCCCTGCCCATCTACCCTTATGGTGTTTGACATAAATAGAAAGGAGTGAAGGGAGAACCAGGGGCCACCCTGGAGGAGAGGGCTGTGGGACAGGTTCCTGGCCCATCCTGTGGGGCCTGAGCCTCCTTCAGCCACAGGCAGGGTGAGAAAGTTGTGCTGGTGACATGTGGCAGTTGGCTCTCCTTACTGAATTATCAGTGAGCCTGGAAGCAGACCAGAGAGGAACCTGAGGCTCAGAGGTAAAGTGACCTGCTTTGTAAGGACACAACCTGATGTGAGGTCTAGCTGGGATGCAAGCCCAGACCCACCTGGCTGCAAAGCTCTGTCTCTTACCTACAGTGACCACAAATCTCATTTCATCCAGGACAGGCCTGCTTACATCTGTTGCCCTGACATAGTTATTAATAGGGCCTCTTTTAACTGTCAGAAATGTTCTGGTTTATATGATTAATTATATGGTCACTCTGCTCTTACCCGTTCTGGCTCGGGACCCTCATATATCCCTCAACCCACAGATACAAGGTTGGCTGTGTGTATTTGCCCTAAACCAATAAAACAAACCTTCTTAGGCTGAGGGCCCAGGCTGGAGTGGGCCTGCCCAGGAGTGCCCAGACCCATATGTCACTTGGATAGAGGAGAAAGGGCCTTAAGGAGCAGAGGAGCCAGGAATGAGGGGCAGGGGGTGAGCAGCTCTGTGTGGGCATCTTGGAGGCTACCTAGAAGAGGCCCATTGAGCCGTATTTTGAGGTACAGATAGGCTTTCCATGGACTGAGATGTAAGGAGAGGGCAGGGAGATGCAGGCAGGAGGAAGTGGTGTGAGCGAAGGCTCATAGGAGGGACCACTGAGCCCCTGCTCAGGTTTGGGACTGATCTACTGGTCTTGTGGGGTCAGAGATCAGTGGGGAACATCCCAGCTGGACCTTAGCCGCAGACTGGAGCTGGGGCTGCTCTAAGGGGTGCAGGCACTGAGTGGCCAGGACTCTGGCTGGGTTAGGGTCATTCTGTGGGCACTGCCCCTTCCCCTGGGATTTTCCCACATCCGTGCCTTCCTGATACCACTTCTCCTTTCCTGGGCCTGGCTCTGACTCAGCATGACCCTGGTCCCCTATGGTAGGCAGGCGGGGGGTCAGCTTGGAGGCTTCCTGGAGGAGGTGTCTATTATGAGGTCGGGAGGCCCATGGGGCCTCTTTCTCCCACCTTCTTGGCACCCTCTTCCTGCAAAGGCTTTGCTGGGAGAGGAGCCCTTAGTGTCTGTTCCCCTCTCCTTTCTTACCGTGGTAACACAGCCATCAGAGCTGTGATCACGTTTCCTTTTGGATGGAACATCAACCCTAGAGCTTCCTGGATCCTGAGTTGGGTGCCAGTGTGAGGAGACGGGCCTCAGAGAAGCCCTCAGATCCTGGCTGTGGCCTCCTCATTTGCCACTGGTGGTTGAGCTTTCAGCTGTGGTGCTGGATTTCCTGGGTGCAAATCCCAGCTGTGGGACCAAGGACAAATTAACTTCATCTCTCTGTGCCTCCGTTTCCTCATCTGTAAAGTGGGAATAGCAATAAGCCATACGTTACTGAATGAATGAATCACCTAAAGCACCTAGAAGACAGCTGGGAAAACACACACACACACATAATTAATAAGAATTAATTAATCCAGGTCTTCATTTATTTATTCATCCCTGCTGAGTGCTGGGCATACAGTAGTGAAGAAGATGGGTGTGGCACTTGTCTTAGGGAGCCCACATGCTGGGGAGCCAGGCCTCAGGAAGGGCAGGACCCTCTCATAAGATCAGGCAGTGATGGGGGAGGACTGGGGGCCAGAGATGGGAGGACTGATGCCGCTTGGGCTCCGAGGATACTCTGTTGCCATCACCTTTGCCTCAGCACTGGCCCTCAGTCCTGGGGGAGGTGGGGAGGCAGGCCCACTCAGGCTGCTTGGTATTGGAAGGGCAGAGCCTGTCTGTCCCCCCTGCTCTGAGCCAGTCTGACTGGTCCTGGTCCAACAGCTTAGAGCTCTGTTGTCAGCTGATCACAGACTGGGCCCCCAAGGGCCCCTTCCTCTTGGGAGACTGTGTGGTCTCCAAGGACATTGTACTTGACTAGCTGGGGGGCCGACACCGCAGGTCATGCCCTTGGACCTGTGTGTACTCACTCAGCCTTTCATTTGCTTCTCTCCCCACCCTGTCCGCCAGCCTATCCACCTACCCATCCACCCCCCACCCACCCATCCAACATGCTCTTGTTGCTCACTCAGCCAGGCCCTATGGGTGGACTATGGGGATAAAGAGTCAAGTCCAAGGCTGCCCCTGCCCTAAAGAGACTCAGGGTCAAGTCGGGGAGACAGCCTAGTACAGTGTCCATCAGCGGGTCTTCATAGGTCCAGCTAAACCCCTACCCTAGGCCCACTTGGCATCAGATTCCCTGAAAAGCATGTAGAGAGGGAATAACTGGCCACCAGGACAGCAGCAGGTCTTCCTCTGCTGCGGGGTCCTTGTGGCAGTCAGCGCCACTGTCCACACATCTGTCCAGGAGCAGGAGTTCTCTGTGGTCCTCCAGGGGGCAGCTCAGGGATGAGGGATGAGACTCACAGCCAACAGGTGTGGGCGCCACCCTGGCTTAGAGAACTCTTGCCCCAAGGGGCCAATATGTCTTGTAACAACCGCACAAGTGTGGTTTCAGGTCCCTGCACAGGCTGTGCCCGGTTATGAGCCATCACACTCTGGGAAGTCCAAAGCTCCGACTTCTCCCCCAGGTCAAGAGACCACTTACAGTTTCTCCTTAGTCTAGGTGCAGTTCCACACTCAGGCCACTTTTGCCAAAGGCACTGTTGCCTCAGAGCATGGCTGACATACCACTTTTAGCAGGTTTCTAGGGGGAAAGAGTTTTTTTGTTCATTCTTTACCCTTGGAGAGGAAGGAGATAGGGAGCAGGGTAATGTGGAAGTAGCCAGGTGTCCTAAGAAGCACCCAGACTGTGGACTCAGTGTTCAGGTCCTGGCTTAGATGCTAGCACAGTACCTGGCACAAAGGAGGGAGGTAGTAAAAAGCAAATGTTACTTGGAATAATTCATCTAAAGCTCATATCAGAGGGGAACATGGGCAGGGCCTGGAGGAGCAGGAAGGAGGGGTCAGGAAAAACTTTCACAGAAGGGGCACTTGAGAAAGAAGTTAAAGAATGAGTAGATGTTCTCTGATCAGAGACCAGGGAGCAAGGTATTCCTGCAGGAGGCAGCAGCAGGAGCAAAGGCCCGGCATCATGGTCATGCCCCAGCCCTTCCTTGCCTTCTCGGCGGTCACACACTGTCAGCCACTGCCATGAACACTGGGGCAGTGGACCAGGCTGAGATCACCAGGGAAGAAAGTTGCCCGCCCGCTCTGATGCTCTTCCTCAGCCCCTGCTGCATGCTGGCAGAGACAGCAGTTGGGGCCAGGCTTCTAGAGCTCAGGCACCTGTTCTGGCTGGTGGTCTCTGTGCATCCTGTGTGCTGATGCACGACACGCCTTGTCATGGTTAATCCTCCAGCCACCCTGCCACAACAGTTTTGTAGTCCTTATTTTACAGATGAGGAAACCGAGGCTCAGAAAGGCTAGGTGCTTGCCCCAGGACAGACAGGAACTGAGACTGAGGCGAGGTTGAAACCCACGTCTCTGATGTCCTTTGGAGACACTCAGCCTGCAGGAAGCAGTGCGATCTGTGCTGAGACAGACAGACAGGAGCACTGTGGCTGTGGGAGTTCAGGCACCTTGAACCTGGCCTTGGAGTCAGAGAAGGCTTCTGGGGGGAGTGATAGCAGAGATGAGAAGTGTGGTGGGTTCAGGTGAGTTTGAGGGGTCCTGGGGGATGGTGAATATTCAAGACGAGAGAAGATGGTCTTGATCCAGAGACCCACGGCTTATGGCCTCAGGACTTGGTTTCTAAGGCTCTGGTCTGTGCCCTTGGCCTTGATGCCCATTTCAGTCCTGCGCCATCCATTCTCCAGCAGACACCTTCTTATCCTTAAAATCTCAGGTCCAGGGACTTCCCTGGTGGCACAGTGGTTAAGAATCCGCCTGCCAATGCAGGGGACACGGGTTCGGTCGCTGGTCCGGGAACATCCCACATGCCGTGGAGCAACTAAGCCTGTGTGCCACAACTACTGAGCCTGTGCTCTAGAGGCCGCGAGCCACAGCTACTGAGCCTGCGTGCCACAACTACTGAAGCCTGTGCGCCTAGAGCCCGTGCTCCGCAACAATCAGCCACTACAACGAGAAGCCCACGCACTGCAACTAAGGGTAGCCCCCGCTCGCCACAACTAGAGAAAGCCCATGCGCAGCAACAAAGACCTAATGCAGCCAAAAATATAAATAAATAAATAAATAAAATATAAATAAATAAAAGCTCAGGTCCAGCCTTCCCTGACTCCCAGGCTAGGATGCACACCACCCCCCACCCCTTTCTGGTCTTCATCTCTCTTTTAGAGTGGAGATCCAGTGGGTACATGTGGCTAAAACTCAGCACTTTGGGGACAGGTGACCCTGTCCCAGTAAGGCAGGGCCAGCTCATGAAGCCAAGGAAGGTGCCTGCTCTGGAGAGCTTGGAGGGTTTGGGGCAGGGGAGGGAGGCAAGGAGGGCTCTGTCTGAGTGTGTGGAATGAATGAGTTGTGCAGCTGCTCATGTGAGCTGGGGGGCGCCGTGGGTTTGAGTCCTGGTTCTGTCGCAGTGTCGCTGGCGCAGTGACTCAGCCGCACTGAACTTGATGCCCAACTTTTGGTCTGTTCCCAGCCTTCCTGCCAAGGAAGAAGAGTTACTGTCACCGCCACCATCATTCCCTCCCCAGCCAGAGCCTGAGGAGCCCCCGGCCATCTTCCCCCGGGGGCCTCCCCA
Source organism: Pseudorca crassidens (assembly GCF_039906515.1). Taxonomy (NCBI): domain Eukaryota; kingdom Metazoa; phylum Chordata; class Mammalia; order Artiodactyla; family Delphinidae; genus Pseudorca; species Pseudorca crassidens. The sequence goes on along the minus strand of NC_090304.1, from coordinate 51,464,849 downwards.
GCCCCCATCTCCACCTCCCAGCCCCCCAGAGATTCCCCCGAAGCCTCTCTGCGTGCTCCCAGAGTTTGGTGAGTGCCGTAGCGAAGCATGGGGCTCTGGGTGGGTGGCCTGGGATCAGGGCTGGAGAGTCTGCAAGGGCGTAAGGATCGTGCTCCCCCGTTCTGTTGGGCCCTGCCACCGACCCACTCTGTGGCCCTGGACAGGTGAGCATCTTCCCTTCATCCTTAGAATGGAGACAGCACCCAGCTCTCTGACCTACTGACTGTTAGGTGTGGGCAGATGGCAGACTTCTTGGTTTGCCCGTGGTTTAAAGTCTGGGACTGTTTTCCATGGTCATGGGCAGTTTGCTTTTCCTTGGATTGTCCACTTTTTCTTGTCTCGATTCGTGTTGCTTTTTTTTAGCCTTTTTAAGACAGTCCCTACCCTGACCCCCAAGCTTGCTGCCCAGTCAGACCTCCCTGTGGTGGCCCGGCCTCTCCTTTGGCCGCCCCCTAGTGCTGTCCTGTGAAGCCCCGAGAATATAAATAGCACTTCCTGTCCTTTGTGCCTTTTTTTGCAAGCCAAGCCAGGGTGGGGCAGGGTCTTTCTTAGGCTGGGGGAGGCCAGGCTTCTTTGCCTTTGAGTCTCCCCCTCCCCTCTATCTCCCCAGATGACCCTGACTACGATGAGCTCCCAGAGGAGGGGCCGAGGGCCCCAGCTGCCGTGATGACCAAGAAGGTGGGTCAGGCAGTGGTTAGGGTTTGGGCTGTCTGCCTGTCAGTGTGGAGGGCAGGCTACCCAGGTGCCTTTCAGACCCTGGGGACCACCAGATAGAGAGTAGGTAGCCGGCTCCCTGGAGAGTTCCCTTCCCCTTCACTGTCTTGCTCTGTGGGGGTCTGGGGGCTCTGGTTTGTGGCTCCAGTCTTCAGCTGCATCTGGATGGCTGTGTGGCCCCTTCTCTCTCTTGGTGTTTGGAGCACATCTGTCTTGGGGTGTCCCTCTGTCTCTGTTTCACTTTCTGTGTCCCCGTGTCACCCTCTCTCTGAGTGCCTTAACGTTCCATCCATGTGTCTTTTTCTCTATCCCTTTATCTTTCTGTCTTTGTCTCTCACCTGGGCCCGTGCCTGCACTGGTTTTCTCTGTACCTGTGACCCCGTCTCCCTGGGTCCCTGTGCAGACTGCTGGGGGCTGGGGAGGAGAGGAGTGTGAGGAAAGAGAAGTAAATGTGCAGAGTTGTGTGGGTCCAGGATGGAGTGGGCAGAGGGGGATGTGGCAGCCCCGAGTTGGGTGTGATCTGGGGCTTGGAGGGGAGCATGACACTGAGCGGGTCTGGGGAACAGGAGGACCCCCCAGTGAGCCAAGTCCCGCGGGCCGTGCGTGTGGCCAGTCTGCTGAGCGAGGGGGAGGAGCTGTCTGGGGACGACCAAGGGGATGAAGCTGAGGATGGCCACGCCTACGAGGACATCCCCAAGTAAGCGTCCTCTTCTCTCGGGTGGTTCTCCCACCCAGCTATCCTCCTTCCCCAAGCCCGACCCAGCCTCTCCGTGTCCTCCGCCCCCACCCCATGGGAGCCCCCACTCTGGCCTCCTCACTCCCTCTCTTCTCCCCCCAGTGGTGGATGGCACACTAGCAGCCTGAGCTCATCCTTGCCCAGCAGCCTCCTGATTCCTGATCCCCGACCGCACCCCATGGACGGGCTGCCTGTGGGCCCCACTCCCAGCCCACCGGTCATCAAGGCTGGCTGGCTGGACAAGAACCCACCGCAAGGGTGAGTGAAGCCTGGTGGGTCCTACTGGTGCTCTGCATGGTGTGGGCTCTAGTATACTGGTATCGCGGATCAGAAAACCAGAGGGGACAGGGTTATTGGAGCAGGTCTCCCTCCAGGCAGACTGTAACTGCCGATCATCCCCACCAGACCTATGCTTTATTACCCTTAACACTGAGAAGTCCTTTCTCTGGCGGTCCAGTGGTTAAGACTGCGCTCCCAATGCAGGGGGCACGGGTTTGATCCCTAGTTGGGGAACTAAGATCCCTCATGCTGCACAGAGCAGCCAAAAAAAAAAAAAAAAAAAAAAAAAATCCCGAAACTGGGAAGTCCTACTTGGAGTCTGACATCAATCACTCTTGCTGTATGTAAAAGTTCATCTTCTCAGTGACCACTTGGGATCCTTCCTCCCTTGGACCTGGCTGTTCCTAACTTTGTATGTGGCTTCCAGAGGGGGCTAGGGTGATCCCGGAGCCTCTACCTAATTCCCAGTCCTTTGCTCTGTTGTCCCTCTGCCTCTGCCTCTCCAGATCTTATATCTATCAGAAGCGATGGGTGAGACTGGATACCGATCACCTACGATACTTTGATAGTAACAAGGTGAGGCCCACGTTAGTCCGTGATATGACCCTGCTTCAGCCTGGTCTTGGGTTGAACCCCAACACTGGACCCAGGTGGAGTCCGTCCCTAGATGAGTCCTCACCAGAGCTGTAGTGTGACTCCTTGAACTGTGTCCTCCTGGCCCATTGGCCAGCCTTGGCCTTGGCCAGGGTTGGTGTAGGGGCTGTCACCACCTGTGGGAGGTGGGGCTGCAACCTTCATTTCAACAGAGGTTGAGGGAGTCAAGGAGGGGCTGGGCCTCTGTGGGCCTCACCCCACAGTCGGCTCCTCTCTCTCCCCCAGGATGCCTACTCAAAGCGCTTTGTCCCTGTGGCCTGCATCTCCCGAGTGGCTGCTATTGGGGACCAAAAGTTTGAAGTGATCACGAATAACCGGACCTTTGCCTTCCGGGCGGAGAGTGATGGTAGGGAGGGGGGCAGGAGGAAGACTGGCAGTTTGGCTTGAGAAGTGAGGGAGGAGAACCAGGGCACATCTGCTCCCCCCACATCAAACCGAGAGAGGAGTCAACCCTCTGTGAGGTGGGGGAGGGGAGGGCCCCCTCTGTCCAGCTTTGTGCTGAGTCCTCAGAACCACACATCCCCATTTACAGGGGAGAAGCAGGCTCAGAGAGGCCAAGCGCCTTGCCCACCCTAAGTGGCACAGCTGGGATTGGAGCCTGAGCTTGTCCAAGTCAGAGAACTTAGAGATAGGTGGGCCAGCCTGGGTGGGCTTTCTGGCAGAGGTGTTGCCTGAGGGGCCTGGAATGGGGAACCCTTAGGGGGATCCCCACCGGGCTGAGCCGGGGCTTGCCCCTTTCCCTGTGCCTGCAGCGGAGCGGAAGGAGTGGATGCAGGCCCTGCAGCAGGCGGTGGCTGAGCAGCGTGCTCGGGCCCGACTGTCTAGTGCTCATCCGTTGGGAGTTCAAGGCTCAGAGCCCCCTGACCGCGCCGGCAGCCTGGAGCTACGTGGCTTCAAGAATAAACTCTATGTGGCCGTGGTTGGGGACAAAGTGCAGCTTTACAAGAATCTGGAGGTGCGACTGGTCAGCCAGGCTGCCGAACCTCTCCCGTTTCCCCTGCCCACCTAGTCCCTTAGCCCTGCCCCCCACCCACCTGGTCCTTCAGCCCCAACCCCTGCCCACCTGTTCCCTCAACCCCACCCACCTGGTTCCTCAGCCCCTCAGCCCCGCCCACCTGGTCCCTCAAGCCCCCACCTCACCTAACCTGGTCCCTCAGCCCTGCCCACCTGGTCACTCAGCCCCGCCCTTTCCCTTTCCCCCTTCCCCTGACCCAGCTGTTTGCCTGCCCCGCTTCCTGCCCCTAGTTCTGACCCCTCTCCTGCCTGGTCCCTGAGCATTACCCTCCCATCACCGCCCTGGCTCTTGCACCTCTTACTTATTGCTACATGGCCTCTGATCAAGGTCCATTTACCCATGCCCAGATTCCTGAGCCCTCCCTTATCTCCTTCCTGGGCACTTTCTAGTCCCTAAAGTACCACCTCCCCCTCCTCTCTGCCCCTTCCCTGGGCCTTGAGCCCCACCCCTCAGGCTTGCCCTCACCCCTTCCCACCTACTGCCAGGAGTACCACCTGGGCATCGGCATCACCTTCATCGACATGAGCGTGGGCAATGTGAAGGAAGCAGCAGACCGACGCGGCTTCGACCTCACCACCCCCTACCGCATCTTCAGGTGAGCCTCCCTCATTGTTCACCTGCATCCTCACTCCCTCCCAGTATTTTCTTCTTGCATATGTAGGAAGCTGCCCCTTCTTCTAGGATGGATTTCTCCCCTCTCTTCCCAGCCCTACCCACCCTGCTGGGCCTTTACCTTCACTTGCTAACCTGCTCTGATCTCTTCCTTCTCAGAAATCTCACTTATACCCCCCTCCCTCTGTCCATCACTGTCCCCCCTTCCCTGCCACAGTGCTTCCATATGGGCTTTCTGCACCGCCCACTCACCCTGCTATCCCCTCCAGCCTGCCCTGCTCCCTCAAAAGTGCTTGTCTGTCAATAATAGTTGCTTGCGATCAGAGGCTGCTCTTCACTCCCTATGTCATGCCCATCCTGGGTGCTTTTCCCTGAGCCTCCAAGACTCTACCATCTTGGTTTTCTCTGACCTCAGCTGTCCCTCAGTGGTCTGTCTCTGTCCTCTGTCTTCTACCTGGACGGACTCGCCCACTCCCAGGCCTTCAGCCACTGCCTCTGAGGCACTGTGCCATGCCTGGGTTTAAATCCTGTGTATCAGCTCAGCTGCCGTGACGGAATACCACAGACCCGGGGTCTTAAACAACAGAAGTTTACTTTCTCACAGTTCTGGAGGCTGGAAGTCCAAGGTCAAGATTTTGTCAGGGTTAGTTTCTGGCAAGGTCTCTCTTCCTGGCTTGTAAGTGGCCGCCGCTTCACTGTGTCCTCACACGGCCTTTCCTCTGTGCACATGGAGAGAGAGAGAGATGTCTGGTGTCCCTTCCTCTCTTTATAAAAAAACCTGCTCTTAGGACATTATTTAACCTTAGTTACCTCCCTAAGGGCCGTATTTCCAGATACAGTCACACGGGGGTTTGAGGCTTCAACCTGTGAATTTCAGGGGGACGCGCTTCAGTCTGTAACATCTGGGGTCCATCCTTGGGTCACTTCATGACCTGGGCAAATCACTTGGCCTCTCTGTGCCTCAGTTTCCTCGTCTGTGAGGCAGTCTCTGTAAAGCTGTATCTGATACAGTGTGCGGCGACTGCTCAGTCTAAACGATGTCACCCCTCCTCCAGCATCATCTCCTTCGCCCTTAGCTCAGATCTCTGCCTTCAGGGTCTTTCTCCTGAGCTCTAGAGCTGCACGTCTAATGGTTCTATGGACATTTTCCCCCGTATATTCCTCCCCAGCTCACTGCTCCTCCTTGGGCCCCATCTCCACCCACGGGGACCCCACCTCTCCTACTCATCCCTGTGCAAACCCATCATCACTGCCCCCGTCTTGCCTCCATCACTCCCTCACCTCCGTCTGGCCCCTTCCTGCAGGGCCTAGGCCTGTGGGCCCTCTGGCCTGGCGCCTGCCTCTTCACCCTTGGGCTGCCTATCTGTGACCGTCAGAGGATCCTTTTTCTTCCTTTTTGTTGAAAGCCAAGTTTGTATTTGTTCATTTCTTAGATTCGTAGTAATCTTTGATTGACGTCTATGGCCTGAGATTCTTTGCCATCCTCCTTAACTACCACACAACTGTAACCAGCCGCTTTCTCTGGAGTTTTCCTTCTCTGTCAGCTCTCCAGAGCCCTGCGCATTCCCCTAGATCCTTACTGTCATGGACCTTAATCAGGTTGATTTGGTGTTCGGCTCCAAGGGCCTCCACCGGCCTGGCGTGCTGGGCTCCCCCAGTTGGACGCAAGCACGCAGAGACGGGCTTAGCGCCTGGCTGAGGCCTTGGCAGCTCAGAAGATTCAGGCTTCGTGGGCGAGGGTGGTCTCGGCACCTCTCGTAAAGCAGCGTTGACGTCCATTCCATCGCCAGCAGCAGTGCCCTCCTCGGCCATGGCAGTGGTGGAGCCGAATCTTGAATGCACACATGTGACTTGGTGGCAGCAGGAAAAGAAAGAGCGAGAGGGAAAACATCTCTGTGTCCCTCACCCCCCTGAAACCCTCTACGGCTTCACTGCTGTCCTCTGAGTACACTCTGACCTCCTCTGCATGGCACAGGCTTGCCTTCTCTGTCTCCCAGCTTCTTTTCTGCCAGTACCCCCATCCTGCCCGCAGGCCCTGGAATGCCCTGTGTGCCCTCCTGTCACTTCACACGTGCTGTTCCCTCTGTCTAGGACACCTTTCTACCTCTTCACCTGGGTAAGCCCTCCTCATCTGTCAAGGCTTAGCTCGGGCACCATTTCTTCCCAGCAGCATTTTCTACTCCCTGGGCAGGGCAGAGCCTCCTCTGGCCCCTCCGCCCCCAGCCCTCATTCACACGTCTCTCAGGTTTGGGGTGTCCTTGCCTTTGTCCACGCCCACCCTCCCCACAGACCCTGGGCGCCTCCCTCTTCCGACAGTCAGCTCTCAAAGCATTATTCACCCCCCTTCGTGCTGTGCCACCTCATGCTGCCCCCAAATCCCTCTGAGTCCTTTCCCACCAGTCCCCTACCCCACTCCTGTGTCCCCAGCTTCTTGGCCGAATCGGAGCTGGAGAAGGAGCAGTGGCTGGAGGCCATGCAGAGAGCCATTGCCGAGGCCCTGTCTACCTGGGAGGTGGCTGAGCGCATCTGGGCCATGGCCCCCAACAGATTCTGTGCTGACTGTGGAGCTGCCCAGCCTGACTGGGCCTCCATCAACCTCTGCGTTGTCATCTGCAAGCGCTGTGCAGGTGTGTGGGGGGGTTGGGGTGCCAGACCAGGGCAGGACAGGGCTGAGGTGCTGAGAAGGCAGGTGGTCTGTCTGGCTGGTGGGGCTGGAGCGAAGGCAGTATCAGAGAGCATCGTTTATGAAGTTGCACCTCTGTGTCAAGCCTTTCCCACCGTGATTAACCTGCATGGCAGGGATTCAGCTTCTCACGTCATGAGTGGGGACACCGAGGCACAGAGAGGGGAAATGGCTCCTTCACGGTCACCTGGCAAGGAAGTGAGTCTGGATTTGAGCCCAGGCCTGTTGGAGTCTAGTCACATCAGAAGAGCGGAAGTAGGCCAGGTCTGGCAGGGCTTTGCACGCAGAGGGAGGAGCTGGTGTTTTATCCAGAGGGGGTTGGGAGGCAGGGGCGGGAGGGACGTGGTCAGATTTGTGCATCCGACTCTGGCTGACGGGTGGACGCTGCATCAGAGCTGGTGAGACTGGAGACGAGCAAGGAGACTGCTGCCGGATCCATGAGAGAGAGGAGGTGGAGCCTGGTCCCAGAAAGTGAGCATTTGAGAGGCGTTTAGATCTATGGAGGAAGAGTCCCAGATCACACGTGGAGGATGAGGGAGAAAGAGGGTGGAGCCTCAGATACACTCATCTATTCAACCAGCGTTTATTGAGGGTCTGTGCTGGGCACTGTGCCGAGTGCTGGGAATTCGGCCCCACTGGGAACAGTCTTGGGTGGCTGGAGGTGGGGACCCAGGGGTGCAACAGTTCTGGGAAGTTGCTGTGGGACATCTAGGTCAAATGTCTAGGAGGCCTTGGGCTATGAGGGATGGGTGTGGAAAGCAATGACTCCATTGGAGACCAGATTAGGGAGGCATCGGCTCATGGAAGGAGTGAGGGTGTCCAGAGTGGATGAGATGCTCTGTAGGAGGTTGCAGAGAGAGGTGAGGCCTAAGCCAGAGCCAGGCAGTGCCAGGCACTCATGGTGCCCCCAGCCCAATCCCTGCTCCCAGGGGTCCCTTGTGGGATCTGTAGCTGAGCAAGGTTGCGTCCTTCCAAGCCCAACTCCCCCCTCCCCTTTCATTTCACAGAGATTTATTAAGCGCTCACTGTGTGCCAGGCTTTGTTCCAGGCACTGAGGCTAGACCCTAAAGCAGGCAGTCAACATTCCTTCTCTCAGGCAGCTTACATTCTGATGGGGAGAGGCAGAAAATACATACACAAACCAGTAGAAGTATCAGGCAGTAACAAGTGCTAGGTAGAGAACGTGTTTGCCGAGAAGCCCTCTCTGAGGAGGTGACAGGTCAGCTGAGATCTGAATGTCAGGAGGGAGCTAACCTTGGGAAAATGGGGGAAGAGAATCCAGGCAGAAAGAACAGTGAGTGCAAAGGCCCTGAGGTAGGAATGAACATGGATGATTAGAAGAGGGAGGAGAATTTGAGTGTTGGGGGGGAAGGGGAGGCGGAGAGGCATGAGATGAGAAGAAGCAGGTGAGGAACTTTGATCTAATTCTGGGGAGAATTAAGAGAGTGTCTAAAGCAGGGGTTTGAAGTAAGAGGTTTGCATTTTAAAGAGATCACTCTGGCTGGATTGTGTGGAGAGTGGCCTGCAGGGGGCCAAGCATGGCTGTAGGGAACCAGCTGGGGGACTACTGCAGGAACCCAGGTGTCAATTACAGGGCTCAATTTTGGGGTGCCCTGGGCAGGAGTGTGTGGGAGATGGAGCTGCAGGCCTAGCCGCTGGGTCCTGCCCATGGCCTCTCCCTGTCTGCCCCCATGGGCACTGGGATCGGGGTGGGGGGGGAGTGCTCATGTAAAGGAGAGAGCCCAGATGACCCCGTGTCTGGCCCTCTGTCTACAGGGGAGCACCGTGGCCTGGGCGCTGGTATCTCCAAGGTGCGGAGCCTGAAGATGGACAGGAAGGTGTGGACGGAAACACTCATCGAGGTGGGGAACGAGCTATGTTTGGGGTCTGCCCCTCTCAGCTGCTGCCTGGGTCTTCCAACCCCATCTCCCCCATCTCACCAACCCTAGCACCCTGGAGCTAGAAGAGACCTTTGGGATCATCTAGGGGGTAGGATTTTGGAAAAGCTGATTTTTGGCAAAGTCAGCAAACTGGCCAGTGAGCTGAGAATGTTTTTACAATTTTAAAAGGTTGCTTGAAAAAACAAACAACAACAAAAAACACCAAGAGGAATACGCCACAGAGACTGTGTCCTGCAAAACCTAAAATATTTACTTCATTTTATCTCTACTCGTGCACCAGTGGGTGTGAGTATGTCCATTTGGGGGACGCTCACACGTGTACATTTGTGCCTGTGTACTTGGGGTTGCCAGGTACCGATATGTGTGGTAGTTACAGGGGAGAACCTGCAACAGGAGGCTGGACCAGGGCCTGACCACACATGGCCTTCCTGACAGCCCCAGCCAAGCTGCAGACTTCAGAGTAATTTGGGCATCATATCCCCTGTGAGTTAGAGTTAGAACCCCCAGTTTACAGATGAGGACGTTGAGGCCCAGGGAGAGAAAATGACTTGCCCAAAGTCACAGAGTGAGTCAGTGGCGCCTGGGACTGTTTCCTCTTTGTTCTCTGCTCTGACCCCAGCACCCCACGCAGGCCCTGACAAACAGGCAAGGTGGGAGGCCCAGGAAATGGCTGTGGAATGAGTGATCGGCAGAATGAAAGAATGAATAAACTAGTCCCCCGAATGCCAGACTCTTGTGCACAGTCTGCCCTCACCTCTTTTCCCCTGAGCCCAGAGAGGAATGTCAGGGACAGGAGATGTTTCCAAAATCCCTGTCCACCCAGTTGGCTGAAGGGTTCGCCGCCACCCCCCGACACCCCACCCCCGGCTGTGATAGTCTCAGGAATGCAGAGTTCCAGATGTGGGACTGGGTGGGGAAGTAGCAAGGCCCCCAGCCAGGCACCAGGCCTGGGACGTCCGCCTGTCAGACTGCCTGCCTCTTGTCCTGGGGACTGGGCTCAGGCCCAGGGTTGGTGGGGGAGCACCCATGGCCGCCAGCAGGCCCTGCTGTCCCTCAGCTTCCCTGATGGAAAAGTGGGCGTGTGGCCTGGCTCTTCCAGCCCCTCACCTAACAACCTCAAAACCAGCATTTTGCCGGGCGTGGCCCCCTGGCTGTAGGCTCCCTTCTAACCTCTTGCCCACACCCGCAGCTCTTCTTACAGCTGGGCAATGCTGCTGGGAACCGCTTCTGGGCAGCCAACGTGCCGCCCAGTGAGGCTCTGCAGCCCAGCAGCAGCCCTGGTGCCCGGCGGTGCCACCTAGAGGCCAAATACCGGGAGGGCAAGTACCGACGCTACCATCCGCTCTTTGGCAACCAGGAGGAGCTGGACAAGGTCAGGGCACTGGGCCTGTGAGGCCTCTTAAAACACTCCCGTTATTCATGCCCCCCCCCCCTACATTGCTCTCTCTGTTTCAGCCCATCTTTTCCACTAGCTCAGAGTGATGAGTGGCCCTGTAGGGAAACGGAGGCCCAGAGGGCAGAAGGACCCTGCCCAGCCACAGGGACAGTTGGGACAAAGCAGAGAGGAACCAGGCCTGACCCTTGGGCCAAGGCCACGTCCCCAGCATCTGTCTGCCTCCCTCCGCTCCTGATTCCTCTGTCTCCTCACCCCGTCCTGCTCCTGAATCCTGCCAAAAGGAGTGAACTTGGTGGGGATGCTATTTCCTGTCAGGCTCATGAAAAACAGCTGGCTGCTCCAACCCATCCCCTTCCACACCCCACTCAAGATGAGGCCCCTCATGGGCCCCAGGCCCTGACAGGCTGGGAGCCAAGCCCTGTCCCTGGTCTGGCTTGGCCTGAGTGGGAGGTTGCCTGCTCCGAGGCAGAGGGATGCCGCTTGTGACTTCTGGTCAACCTTCAGCCCTTCCCCCAAGCAGCCCCACCCAGTCGGGCTCAGTCCAGCTAGAAGCCCAGTGGGAGCCAGGCCTCCACCTCCCAGGAACCCAGGCGTCCAGCCCCCAGCCCAGCCCAGTCTAGCCCGCCAGCCAGGAGGGGCGGCAGCTCCCATTGGTTGGGAGGGATGGGCAGGCGGTGAGGAATTCAAATGTGGGAGGAATGAGCTACAAAGCACCCCCCTCTGGCCTTCCACAAGGCAGAGGGAGCTTGAGAGCCTCTAGAGAACACGCCTGGTGGCTGACAGGGTCCCAGGGGGCTGTCAGCAGGGTGAGGCCTGGACTGCTAGGACCCCTGGCCTCTGTGGGGATGCCCCTGCCCCCCCCCCCACTCCGCTTGGCCTTTCTTTTCCTCCTCCTGTCTTTCTTCCTCCCTTTCTTCTCTTTCACCCTGAGGATGGACCCCTAACCTGGGTGACCCCTTCCTCTTCCCGACCCCGCACCCCGACCCCACCGCAGCACGACCCCTGTCCCACTTGCCCCTCACTCTGGCTTAGGCTGACCCTCCCCACTCCTCTCCCCTCCTCCCAGGCCCTGTGTGCCGCAGTCACAACCTCAGACCTGGCTGAGACCCAGGCGCTCCTGGGCTGCGGGGCTGGGGTCAACTGCTTCTCGGGGGACCCTGAAGTCCCCACGCCCCTGGCTCTCGCTGAGCAGGCGGGACAGACACTGCAGATGGAATTCCTTCGAAACAACCGGACCACAGGTGAGTGGCTGGTGGGACCATCCTCCTCAAGGGATGGGGCCTCCCTGCTGCCAGGGTCTGGCCCTTTGGAGGGGATGCCAGTTATTGGGTGCTAGGGGCTGGGTATTGTCCTGTGAGCTTTGATTTACGTACCACTTGAGCTATAATTACAACTCCTCCAGGGGCCCTGGTGCAAGAGTGTGTGTGACGTTTCGGGTTTGCACGTCAGTGTACATCTGTGCCTCTGGCTTCCCCTTCACACGCGTGTTTGTTTGCATCTCCCTTTGTGTCTCCGTCTCTGCATCTCTTTGTGTATTTGTGGGTTCCTCCCTGACCCAAGTGTGGGACCTCGGGGTGGCATCCGTGTGCCGGTGTCCGTGTGTCTCTGAGTTGCTGTGGCTCTGCTTCCTTGCCCCTGGGAGTGTCGAGGGCGTTGGAGTTTGTGCATGTGCAGAGCGTGTCTGCGCTGCTGTCGGGGGGAGGTGCTGCATTTCTCTGTGTGCGGGGGACTCACCACAGCAGCCCTGTCCGCCGTTCTGTCTGGGTGGGGCTCTGTTGCAGACGGGTTGGGTCCCGTTTGGCTCCCGCTCTCGGGGTAGCTGAGGAGGGGGTGGTGGGGGTGAGCGCCGCTGGTCATGGCCCAGCGCTAGCCTCTGGGGCCACATCCTAGGACTGAGGGTGGAGATCTGCGGCCAGGACTCTGGGCTCAGGGCCATGGGTGGGTGGGGTGCGCCGGGCTGGAGAGAGCCCAGGTGTCCGGGGAAGGCACAGGAGACCACCCAGCTGGCTTGGGCTTTGGGACTGCTGGGAGCAGGGCTGGAGCCAGGCTGCTTCCTTAGGCTTTGCAGTGTCTGAGACACGCTCCCTTATTGTTGGTGAGTTTGCTCGAGGGTCCCCCCCACCCCTTGTAGTGTACTGGTCCTGTTCCTGCAACAGGAAGAGCTGGGCTGGGGATTCAGGGGAGCTCCCTGGAAGGAGAGGTACTGGAGCCGGGCCTTGTGAGTGGGATGGAATTCTCACAAGTGGGGAAAGGTGGAGAATGCCTTAGGCAGAATCCTGAATGTGGCAGTAGGAGCCCAGGAGTGCTAGTCAGGGAACGGTGCTGGGGAAGGAGGGGCGGGTGACTTGAGTGCCAGCTTAAATACCCAGCCCAGGTGGGGGCAAGGGGGATACCCTTGGATGGTGAGCGTGACCAGCCACTCTTTCCCCCCCTTCCCAAAAGAGGTACCTCGGCTGGATTCAGTGAGGCCCCCGGAAAAGCACTACTCAGTTGTCCTGCCAACCGTGAGCCACAGCGGCTTCCTCTACAAGACCGCTTCCGCCGGGAAGCTGCTACAGGACCGCCGGGCCCGGGAAGGTGGGTGCCGGGCCAGAGCCCGCCCTGGCCATGGCGTTCTGGCATGGTGGCTGGGCCAGAGAAGCCAGAGCTGGCCAGGCTGGGGGATCCATGAGGGCACCAAGTGCACTCTGGGTGTGGTCTCGGGTACACAGTTGGTGCTTAATAAATGGGCTGATCGAGGTGGGAGTAGAGCATGGCACTGCAGAGCAAGTCACTGCCAGAGTTTCCTTTAAAACAAAGAAGACTTTATTGAGTACCTATTAGGTGTGGGCCCTGTTTTGGGCATCTGGTATTTGGAGCACGTGGATGCTAGGAAGTTTGAGGACTAAGCTTAAAGGTCTGTCCGTCTATCACCTCAGCCTTCCATTTGCTCCCAACTCTGAGTAAAATCCACGGTCCTTACTACCACGTCCCGCAAGGACCTGCACTCAGCCGCCCCACCCCATTACCTCTCTGACTCCTCTTCCCTCGCTCACTCTGCTCCAGCTTTACTGGCCTCCTTGCTGTTTCTCAAACATAACATTCATGCTCACCAGACCCTTTGTACTTGCTGTTCCCTCTGCCCAAAATGCTTTTCCCTAAATATCTGCATGGTTAGTCTCTCACTTCAAACAGGTCTCTGTTTAAATGTCACTCCTCGAAGACTTCATTCCCTACCACTTAATCCAAAATAGCAAGCCCTACTTTCACACTACTTATCTGACATTATTTATGGGTCTGTTTATTGATTCTCTGTGCCCTCCTGGAGTATAAACTTCTCTTGGCCAGCGCTGCAGCCCCCAGCACCTAGCACAGTGTCTAGCACACAGTGGGCCCTTGCAGGTGTCTGCAGGATGAGGAGTGACTGAGGCAGGGCTGGCGCTCCTGGAGGGAGCCCAGGCTGGGAGGCAGGCTCTGGGACACACTGCCTTCAGAGGGCAAATGTCATGTCCTCGTAGCCAGGATGACAGGCAGTATCTGCTGTGTGAGCATCGTTGAGGCCGTTGCTCACCGCATCCTTCAGCACCCCCGGATGAAGCCCTCCAACTCCCAAAGAGATTTCTTTGGAACTCTGTGTTACTCACCACCTCACTGCCCCTGGGGCACTGCCCCTAGTCTACCTTCCTCTGCCTGATAATGTCATTTATATAACTGCCTGGGTCATCCTTTTTTCACTCTGGGTGCCAGGAAGCTCTGAGCCAGTGTGATACTCAATGCTGTGAACTATACGAGCCTGCATGGCCTTGACAATCTGTTCTTTCTCCTACTTTCCTGGTCCAGATTCCCATTTCTGTTCCTTTATGGGATCTTGTCAGTCTCCTCAGAGTCACTATAGGAGGAAGCAGAGTATAGAACAGTGGGCACTGCTGGCAAAGGAGGGTGGGGCACAGGGGGTTATGGTATGAAAGGCTTCCTATGGCATTTGGGCTGGCCTTGAAAGATAGAGGGTGTGGGTGAAGGGAACAGGGTGAGCAAACGCAGGGAGTGTGGGGTGTGTGTGCAGGAGTGGTCAGAGAGGTGGCCGGGGAGGTGGGCAGGGGCAGACCTGGCAGGTCCGGGAGAGAGGTGTGGGCTGGGCTGGGTTGGTGGAGCTACAGGGAGGAGGATGGGTTTGGGGGAAGCTTGTGAGTTAGAATGGAGAGGACATGGGTCAGGTGGGAGTGGAGGCCCAGGGAGGATGCAGAGGTAGTGTTCAGGTGAGGGTGAAGGGCTCCCTCATGGTTCCCCTGCCCAACTTCTCCCCAGAATTCAGCCGACGCTGGTGTGTGCTTAGCGACGGGGTCCTGAGCTACTATGAGAATGAGCGGGCAGTGACCCCCAACGGGGAGATTCGGGCCAGCGAGATTGTGTGTCTGGCAGTGCCCACTCCCAACACCCATGGGTGAGCACCCCTGGGCAGAATCACAGACTGTTATTGATGTAAAGTCCAACCCTCCACTGGGGAGACAGGGAAACAGGCCCAGAGAGGGGCAGGGCCTCCCCAGGGTCGGACAGCAAGCTGGGGCTGTGCAGGGGCTAAACCGGGTTTCCCAAGGCCCTAGCCTAAGGCTTTTCTCCCACCTCGTAGGGGGCCAGGGGAAGGGTAGTCACCAGGGCAGTGTGGTGGGTGAGGGGGCAGTGCTGGGTGGAGTGGGCCTGAATCCTGGCCTGTGTATCTACAGTTTTGAGCACACCTTTGAGGTGTACACAGAAGGAGAACGGCTGTACCTGTTTGGGCTGGAGAGCGCAGAGCTGGCTCGTGAGTGGGTCAAGTGCATTGCTAAGGTGGGCCTGGGTGAGCAGGCGGGTGTGGGAGGAGTCTGTCAGGGCCCAGGGTAGGACCTCCTGGCCAATCCCCCCTGTATCCCAGCTTTCCCACCGCATGGATCAGGGGCTGGATGGAGGGCAGCAGACACAGAGCCAAGGCCCTGATGTGATCTGCAGCTCCCTGGTGGTGGGGGAGGTCAGGAGACCTATCTCAACTATGTGGAAGAGGGCCGTGGGCCTTGCACTCCCTAGGTGCTCAATATATGTTTAATAATGAATGACAGGCAGAGCCATCCTAGGATGGACAGTGCTGCCTCCAGGGGGAGCGCCTTGTCCTGGAGGAAGGAGGCAGGAAGGCTGCAGAGGAGAGCTCTGCCCTGGGGACTAGAATCAGGTGCCCTCTGGCTCTCCTGTGCTGTGAGGGCCTGTGACTCTCATTCTCTTGTTCATCAACCAGTCATCTGTGAGCCTCCTGACAGTCAGTCAGGAGTCAGAGCCCCGGGGATCCAGGTGAACCCATCTTGATCCCAGCTCCTCAGTGGCTTCCATGCTGGTAGGGGAGACAGATGGGGTCCAAACAGCAAAAACTGTAATTGGTGCTACAACAGAGGGCAAGAATGCCTTGGTGCCGTGGGGCCCCAGAGAAGGGACATCTCTAATGGTGTCTGGGAAGGTGTTCCAGAGGAGGGCATATCTGAGTGAGTATGAAGTGGGACATGATACCCAACTTAGTTCACTGTGCCGGGTTCTGCCCTGGGGGAGAGAGAGGAGACAGCTGGGTGGAAAACAAGTACATGCCCACAAGCCAAAGGGCTGGGGTATCCAGGGCGGGCAGTGCTGTTGGCTGATGCAGCCTCCCTGGCCATCTCCCCTTTCTCTGGCCTCCCCACCAGGCGTTCGTGCCTCCCCCGGCTGAGGACCTGCTGGCCCGGGATTTTGAGAGGCTTGGGCGCCTACCCTACAAAGCTGGCCTGAGCCTACAGCGGGCCCAGGAGGGCTGGTTTGCCCTCCTCGGCTCCGAGCTCCATGCTGTCTTCCCAGAGGGGCCCTGCGAGGAGCCGCTGCAGCTTCGGAAACTACAGGAGCTTTGTGCGTGCACCTGGGCCTGGGCCCCCATCTCCGGGGCACCCTATCCTGGGCTCCCAGGCCCCAGCCCCTCCCCAGAAGTTTGAACTGTACCCTAGCCTGGCCAGAAGGAGCCAGCCTGCCCTCTCATGTCCTCTCCTGGCCTTGGGGTGCATCTCAGCCACCCCAGGGG
The DNA here is from genome assembly GCF_039906515.1 of Pseudorca crassidens. Lineage (NCBI taxonomy): Eukaryota > Metazoa > Chordata > Mammalia > Artiodactyla > Delphinidae > Pseudorca > Pseudorca crassidens. The sequence continues at coordinate 51,448,777 of NC_090304.1, read as the reverse complement.
TTGGTGGGTGTGTCCCAGGGGTGTGTGGACGCAGAGAGCCTCAGCAGGGAGCAGGCTGGGGACCATGAACAAGGCCTGGGCCTCACCTCAACCCACCCCTCCACAGCCGTCCAAGGGGACAGCGAGAACCAGGTGCTGGTGCTGGTGGAGCGACGGAGGTGAGCTCTGGCCTCCCTGAGGGGCTCTGAGAAGCCTGGAAAGTCTGACAGGCCTGGGAGGGGTGGGGCAGGGGTAGGTCCCCAAGTGACTGACTCCCCGGCCCAGGACGCTGTACATCCAGGGGGAGCGGCGGCTGGACTTCACGGGCTGGCTGGGGGCCATCCAGAAAGCAGCGGCCAGCTCAGGGGACACGCTGTCGGAGCAGCAGCTTGGAGACTCGGATATCCCGGTGATTGTGTACCGCTGTGTGGACTACATCACCCAGTGCGGTGAGCCCCGCCCCCATGGCACAGGCCCCGCCCCTCCCCACCCTCCTGCCCCAGAGGCCAAGCCTCGCCTTCCCGGCCGTGAGGCCCTCCCCTTGACCAATGCTCCTGGCCCCTCACGTTTGGCTCCGCCCCCAGCTCAGCCCCACCCCTCTCCAGGCCTGACGTCGGAGGGCATCTACCGCAAGTGTGGGCAGACATCAAAGACACAGCGGCTGCTGGAGAGCCTGCGGCTGGACGCTCGCTCTGTGCGCCTCAAAGAGGGCGAGCAGCACGTGGACGACGTCTCCTCGGCGCTCAAGCGCTTCCTGCGAGATCTGCCCGATGGGCTCTTCACTAGAGTCCAGCGCCTAGCCTGGCTGGAGGCCTCAGGTGGGCCCTGCAGCCCGTGCCCAGCCTGAGACCAGGCCAGTGCTGCTGACTTGTACACTCTGATCTCAGTTTTCCCTCCCCTCCCCGTCATGCACTTGGACTAGGCATGCCCCAGTGGTGGGCTCCAGTCCTTCTCCCTCCTTTCTTCTTATTCCTATTGTCACTCTATACAGAGCCAGGGTCCCTTGGAGAATTCTTTATCTTTGCTGCATGGCTGGCCTGATTTGACTTAGAGGGGGCCAGGGAGTGGTGTCACCTAGGATGAGAGGCAGGGCAGCCAGAGGGGTGGGACAGGGGAGGTGGTTACAAGAGGGTTCCTGACCCGATCCATCTTCCCCCCACCCAGAGATTGAGGATGAAGAGGAGAAGGTCTCCAGGTACCGAGAGCTACTGGTGCGTCTGCCCCCAGTCAACCGGGCCACGGTGAAGGCCCTTATCAGCCACTTGTACTGGTGAGAAGCGGTGCTACCTGGGGGCTGGGGTAGAAAAGACTCTTTTATTCCCAATTTGGCTGCCTGTTCTCCCCGGGAACCAAGTGGGCCTGGGAACTGAATGTTGCCTTATGATGTGCTCTGGTCTTGGACACTTTGTCTCCCAGCTTACTTCCTGCAGGGTGGGAGAATAGAGGCGGTTTCAGCTGGTGGACAGATCTCTCAGTTTCCCAGCCCTGCTTCTCCCCAGGACCCAAGATATGGCCAGAAAGACTGTCCCCTCGTCTCCTTAACTATTGTCCTCTCTGACTGGGACCTCCCCTGGCCTGTCTCCAGGGGCCATGCATGGGCTTGTCAGGAATTGGGCAGGTGAGGTGGGGAAGTCCTGGGCTGACTCCTCAAGGCTTCCATCCTTCCCTGTCCAGTGTCCAGTGCTTCTCAGACACGAACCAGATGAACACGCACAACCTGGCCATTGTGTTTGGGCCCACGCTCTTCCAGACAGATGGGCAGGACTACAAGGCCGGCCGCGTGGTGGAAGACCTCATCAGCCACTATGTGATGGTGTTTAGTGTGCGTCCCCAGCCAGTGGGCAGTGGAAGGCAGAACTCAGCCCTGGGCGGCAGTGACCATCTGTCCCTCTCCCTTCCCCAGGTGGACGAGGAGGAGCTGAGGAAGCAGCGGGAAGAGATCACTGCCATTGTGAAGATGCGTGTGGCTGGCACTGCTAGTGGGACTCAGGTGAAGGGCAGGGCCTGGGGTGGGGGGCTCAGGCCAGCCACCTGCACCTGCTCCCCAGGCCTCCAGCTGAGCCCTGTCTCCCCACAGCACGCCGGCGACTTCATCTGCACTGTGTACCTGGAGGAAAAGAAGGCGGAGACAGAGCAACATGTCAAGGTGAGGGCCAGGGACCTAGAAGTTAAGGGGCCGGGAGAGTCAGGCTGGGCTGGGTGCAGGCTCAGATGACCAGGGGAGCACAGCTTCCATGCTGAGGGGAGCCCTGGTTTGGGACCTGTATCTGGCTAGTGCCAGGGCCTGTCTCTTTCCCTTTTCCCCACCCAGCTCATCAGGACCACTCAGACACCCCCCTGCATCCCAGGACTCCAGAGGACCCTGAGAGGGGTGGGCTCGGCCCCTGGATCACACAGCAGGGTTGTGGCAGAGCAGGGGCTGGGGATGGGGTAGGCTGATCTCCTCCTCCTGCTGGGTCCCCACAGATCCCAGCATCCATGACAGCTGAGGAGCTCACCCTGGAGATCTTGGATCGCAGGAATGTGGGCATCAGGGAGAAGGACTATTGGACCTGCTTCGAGGTCAACGAGAGGGAGGAGGCAGGTGGGTGACCACAGGATTGGTGCAGGAAACGGGGTGGCCCCAGTCTGTCCTCCTCTACCCCACAGTGTGCTGACAGTGGTGGTGAAGGGGGTTTTAGATGATGGATGTTGCTGTCACGCTGTGATCTCAGTGATGGTGGTGATGTGCTGGCAGGGGTTCAGGTGACGTGGCTGATGGAAGGGACCGTGAAGGGGTAGATGGTGTCGGCTCTGGCGCTTTCTCAGGTGTCGGCGAGAATGGTGCTGCTTGCAAGGGTGGAGATGCTGAATTTGATAATGGGATTGTGAGTGACAGCATTGGTGGTGAGGGGGTAGTGGGTGGTGATGAGCATGCCGAAGGAGTGGGGTGGGCTGTTGTGAAGGCGCCAAGGGGAAGGTGAAGGGGAGTGATAAAGGCATTTTAGGGTGAAGGATGGTCTCAGTGGCAGTGGAGGATGAGGGCGTATCTGTTCATTTGTTTTACCGTTATTTGTTGAGTGCCAGGCACTGGGCAGGGAAGCCAGAAACACAGTCCCTACCCTCTTGGGGGTAGTCTGGTATGGAATAGAGACACTAGTCCCATGATCACACCGGTAAACGCACAACTACAGCCGTGTTAACTGCTGTGAAGGAAAGGGCCACAATGCCACCAGAGCTGTTTTTAAATTTTTATTATTCATTTATTTATTTTTGCTGCATTGGGTCTTCGTTGCTGCACGCGGGCTTTCTCTAGTTGTGGCGGGCGGTGAGCGGGGGCTACTGTTCTTTGCGGTGCGCGGGCTCCTCATTGCGGTGGCTTCTCTTTCTTGCAGAGCACGGGCTGTAGAGTGCAGGCTCAGTAGTTGTGGCTTGCGGGCGCTGGAGTGCAGGCTCAGTAGTTGTGGTGCACGGGCTCAGTTGCTCCGTGGCATGTGGGATCTTCCTAGACCAGGGATCAAACCCGTGTCTCCTGCATTGGCAGGCGGATTCTCAACCACTGCGCCACCAGGGAAGTCCGTCACCAGAGCGTATAACAGGGTCTTTGGCTTTGGAGTCCCTGGGTTAGGAGGTTAAGGCAGAGTAGGGGTTCCGTGGTGAAGAAGAGGGGAAAGTACTTCGAGGCAGTGGGAACAGCATGGGCAAACGCCCTGTGGTGGCTGGGGACACTATTCTTTTAAGGAGCTTAAGATAAGGACAGTGAGAGGTTGTGGCCCGGGATGGGGCTGGAGATAAAGGCGGAGGCCGCCCTCAGGGCCTGACAACAATGCAAGTCCATTGAAGGGTGAGTGGTTGGGAGCTTGAAAAGATTGCTCCTTACTGCTGGGTAGAGAGATGTGGGGAGAGGGCATGAGAGCACACAGCAGAGACTGCTTCAGAGGCCACAGTACTGGTCCAAGAAGATGGGATCATGGGCCAGGGTGGCTGCAAGGAGATGGACAGAAGCAGAGAGATTTGACACATGGAAGCTGAGAGGGAGGAGGGTTTGTTTCTGACCTGGGTGGCCTGGGGGGTGGTGCCGGTTTCCCTGATGAGGACACACAGGGAAGATCACCGGCTTGGTTTTGGACATGTTGGGTTGGAGCAGGTTTGGTCCCAGCCACATGTGTTGGGTGTGGGAGGTGGTCAGGGCAGCGGTGTGGCGCCAGGAGGCAGAGGGAGTAGACAGTGCCCTTGGGCACGTAGGTGATGTGTGTACATGGGCCAGCCCTCAGTGCTGTAGGCCAGGTGGCCCTGGTGACGGTGTGCCCTCTCCCCAGAGCGCCCCCTGCACTTTGCGGAGAAGGTGCTGCCCATCCTGCATGGGCTGGGCATGGACAGCTACCTGGTGGTGAAGAAGCACCAGTCCATGGAGGCCATGCTGCTGTACCTAGGTAGGTGGTGTCCCTGGATGGGTGGTGCCTACAGGGTCGGGCAGCCTGGTGGCAGGTCCCTCCATCCAGAGCTGGGGCGAGATCAGGAACAGCCCAGGCAGAGGGCGCCAGGCGGGCAGGCCTCTTCGGAGGCTGGGGCAGGATGGACCCTGCCCTGGGTGTCTGTGTCTATGGGCGGGGCGTTGGTGCAACCCTGTGCCCACTCCACTCCTCCCCCAGCCAGCCATGTGGGTGAAACCAAGCACGGCATGATGAAGTTCCGAGAGGACCGCAGCCTCCTGGGCCTGGGCCTGCCCTCAGGGGGCTTCCACGATCGCTACTTCATCCTCAACAGCAGCTGCCTGCGGCTCTACAAGGAGGTTCGGGTACGTGATCCTGCTGGGTCCTGCCCCGAGGAGGGCACCAGCGTCCGGGTACGTGATCCTGCTGGGTCCTGCCCCGAGGAGGGCACCAGCGCCCGGGTACGTGATCCTGCTGGGTCCTGCCCCGAGGAGGGCACCAGCGCCCGGGTACGTGATCCTGCTGGGTCCTGCCCCGAGGAGGGCACCAGCGCCCGGGTACGTGATCCTGCTGGGTCCTGCCCCGAGGAGGGCACCGGCGCCCCGGTGTGCTCAGACACCCGAGCACAGATGTCCCCCTGGGCCTAACAGTGGGAGCGTCCCCATCGCGGGGTCTCGGGGTGGCACAGCAGTTGTGGGGAGCTGTGGATTCCTGCTGTGGCCCTCGGTGATCACATGGCTTTGCCCTGGAGCCCTCCTAGGCCCTGGTACCTGGATGCCATCACATCAGGCTTGGGCTGCTCACCTGTGCCTGGTCATGGCACCCACAAGAACATGCTACGTGGTGACAGCCCCAGGTTGTGGCCTGTGCATGCCTTGTTGCTTCATAGGCCATACCCCATCCCGGCCCACTCCATGCACGCCCATGCTGTCCACACGCCGGGCGTCCTCCCAGACCAGACGCCATCTCCGTCCTAGCACTGCCCCCGCTGCCCCAGCATACAAGCCACATCCCGCCATGCACCACTACACACACTGTCCTAGCTCTGGACCTGGGCCTCCTTCTTCCGTAACCCTGATCCTCTATCAAACAGAGCCAGAGGCCGTGGAGCGGGGCCCCTGAGACCGTGAGTAGCTGCGGGTCAACTGCCGGCTGCCTTACACCTCCTGGGGGCCAAGTGAGCCTAGTGGGAGCGTGGGGACCCAGCCAGAGCTCCTGGCCGTCTCCAGGCATGGTTTCCCGGCCTCCACCCTAGGGCTTGTGGCCTAGGCTCCTTCTCTTCATCCCAGCCCTATCCCAGAGTGCTTCTCCCAAGATAAGGGCCCCCGTCAGTGCGATGCTCTAGACTTTTCCAAAAGCTTCAGGGTGGAGGCTGTGGAGCCAGTTAATGGAAGCCCCTAGGTTTGGATTAGAGCTCTGATCTTCACCTCCTGTCACCCCTGGAACCACCCTCTTCCCAGCCCTGGAGAGAGTTCCAGGGCTATTAGAATGTGCTCGCTACTGCCCTCATCTTAAAACGCAAGAGCAGGACTACAGAGGCCTGTGGTGTATCCCCCAGCTGTAGTAGCCTCCCTAGCTGGTTGCCAGCCTTTGTTTGCACACCCTGGGAGAGGGGAGTTCATCCTCTCCTCCCTTGGTGCTGCTCTGTCCCTAGAATGATAGTATCATACTGAGTATCGCTGTTCAGGTTCAGCTGAGATCTGCCTCCCATGACACCCCTGTGGATCCCAGCTGTGCCTTGGGTGCCACAGAGTATAGATGCTCTGCAGAGACAGGCAACAGAAACGGGTTTCTAAGGCCAGGGGTCCAGCCTGAGCTCCTACCAGTGTCTCCTGCCCTTTCTGCCCCTTGCGTCTCCTGAGGACATCTGGACAGGCCTGGCTGCCGTGGGAGCCCAGCAGATAGAGCAGGACCCTCACCTCCCTCTCTCTGCACATTACACCTCTATTAATGCAGCCTGGGCTCCTGCTGACCCTTGTGGGGAACGCCTCTTCTTCTCTCCTTTGCCTCCCTCTGTGATCACATCCTTGCTTCTGGGCCCATCCACCCCTCTGGTCAGTTCCCCTTGGTTCTAGATGCTATTTCCCTGGCCCTCTCCCTCTAGAGGTGCTTAGCCCCTTGGAATAGAACCAGACCGTCAGTGTGGGCAGGGAGGAGGGAGAATGGCTGAGGCACCTGGAAAAGCAGCTGCTGGTCCCTTGACACAGAGGAGAGGAGGCAGGAGAGCTAGAAAGAAGCAGATCTAATGTTTATCGAACCAGGCTTGGTGCCCAGCCTTTCACATACTGGGACATGTAATCTCACTACTGTCCTGTGTGGAGGGGTATTGTCCCTTTTTCACAGGTGAGAAAGCAGGCTTCAGGTGACTTGCCCAAGGCCATCTCTAGGTGGTAGCTTGGGACTCGAACCCAGATTTGTTAGCCTCAAAGCTTCAGCTTTTTATTCCTTGAAATATAGGAACCAAGACCTCATAGCAAGGGCTGGTCAGCTCAGGGCTAGATGGTGCTCTCCCCAGTGGCAGCCGGCACCTGGTCTCACAGGAGCCCTGGGAAGGTGTGTTTTGGCTACTGAGGTGTTGGTGATTCTGGTATTTGCTAGTTTATGGGGCAACAGGACAGAAGATTTGAAATTGGGACAGTCCCTGGCAGTTCAGGCTATGTGAACACCCAAGCCTCGTCCTGGAGTCTCCCATTGTTAAAGACCCTGAGGCCCCTGGGAAGAGCACATTCTAGAAAGATCTTGGTTCCAGCAGAGGTCTTTGAGCATCAAGGAGTGAACTTCATTCCCTGCCAGTGACCTTATACCTCGGAGATGCTGGCAACATGAGCTGTTTGATCAGAAACGAAGATTACATTGACTGACGCTCCCCCTGCCCCCCAGAGTCCCCCTCAACCTTCTTGTCTTGGCCATGCTCACATCATAAGCCTGCCACGTACACGCCACACGCACCAGTACCTGAGGAAGTAGCGGCCTGAGGGTGGTTTTTTTCTGGTTCTGAAGGAGCCACAGCCTGGCCTGACCGCCTCCATTCCCTTAATCCTCTCCACGCCCCGACTGCAACCACTGTTCCTGTCACACGCCTGGGCTGGCTCCGCCCACTCCGGAGTCACTTTACTCCTTGCTTTTAGTTCTCTTCCCCTCACACCCACAGCCTGACTTCTTCCAAGCCCACTGTCTGCTTTTCATTCCCTCAGCCTGATTCCTTCTGTACCTGCAGCTCAGTTTCCCCCACATCCTTTCTCCTGTCATGCTCAGAGCCGAATGTTGCATGCCTGCAGCCTAACTTTTACGGCCTCTGTCTCAGTCTTTCCATTCCTGCTGCCTGGTTTCTTCCAACTGCAGTCTGATTTCTTCAGTGCTCTCAGCCTTGTGTCTTCCCTGCTTGCATGCAGGCCTCTTCTTTCTTGTATTCTCCCTAGACGTTGTTTCTCCCGTATCGGCAGCCTGCTCTCCTTATCTCTGCCCTGTTTCCTCCCTGCCTGCAGCCCTGATCATCTGTGCCCGTGGCTCACCTTGTTCTGGCCCTCTTGGGCACATAGCCATTGTCCTGCTATGTATGTGCAGGAGATGTGGGGCTCCCCCTTCAGGGGCTTGGTCGTTAGGAGGACTGGGGGTGAAAGCAGGGTGAAGGTTCCTAATAAGCCCTTCTTAAACTACACCCCCTGTGATAGCACCGAAGTCTCCACTGATTCCCTAGGCAGCCCATCCTATTGTGACCTCACAGGGAAGTCCACCAATTCCCGAAATTCTCCATCTCCCTGGCCATCCCCTAGTCATCCCCTAGTCCCCTCTTTTTGTTCCTGCTGAGGAGCCATGCCTGGGGGTGGCTGGGAGCAATGGTGGGGAACAGTAGAGGTGGCTCAATCTGTGACCCCCAGTTTTGGTTGTAAGTGACTCCCCCTCCCCTGCCATCTACCCTGGTGTCCCTGTTGGCACCAGGGGTGCCTGGTGGGGGCAGGGTTTCAAGCAAGTGGCTCCCAGAGCAGGAGGAAGGCTCATTCGCTTGACCTCCAACCCGCTGCTTCCCTGGAGGTCAATGCTCCCATCCCCCTGCCTCTGAGCCAGCCTGCTCCTTCCGAGCCCAGACCCATATGCAGAGGTGGGGACCAGAGATGAGCATGTCAGTGATCTGGTGCCCCTCCCCAGTACATTGGTCTGTCGCTTCCTGGCCTAGACCACTGGGAAGTTCTTCCCGTGGTCTACGGAACGGCCGTTCTGCTTCAGCTCGAGTCATTAGCCTTCACTTTGTGGAGCCAAAGAGCCAGTAACTGCTCACCTCACAAGCCTTCTGTTCACACAGTCAACCCTGGAGGCTCCATGGGGCAGGGAAGGGTGAAGAATAAATAACCTGAGACACACAGACAGCCGAGGCTCTCAGCTCCTGTACACTCGCTCAGTTTGGTGCCAAAGGGTGATGTGCAACGTGCAGACTTGTCCCTCTGCAGACAGCCTGGATCAGCCTATGATATTGACACAGATCAGTTCTCAGTTTGCAGGGCTGCAGGGAGGGACTGAGGATCAACTGCTGCGGACATCCAGCTACCTCGGGGACAAGGGTTGACTGTCTGATGCTGGGGCAGGGAGAGGGGCCTGGGGGCTCTGTTGAGCTAGATTGTGAGCAGGGAGGGCTTTGTCAGGAAGGCTTGCTGGAGGAGGGCTCCTGGGCTGGGAGGTAGAGAGGCTGGGGAGAGGGGGGAGGGAGGCACCCAGTTGGGAGATCTGCCCCAGTGCGCACCCTGACTGACTGAAGTTCCTACTCCTTCTTCCTCTGCCACCCAGAGTCACCGGCCTGAGAAGGAGTGGCCCGTCAGGAGTCTCAAAATCTACCTGGGAGTGAAGAAGAAACTCCGGCCACCCACCTGGTGAGCTGGGGCGGGGGAGGTGGGTCCACGACTAGGGCCTGCGGGGCTCAGAACTGATGGGGGAGGCACAGCTGAGGGCTGTGAACTTGACAGGGACTGGCTCATAGTTCTGAGGGTGTGGTCTCCCAGACCAGCAGCATCAGCATCACCTGGAAACACATTAGAAACCCGAATTCTTGGGTACCACCCCAGACGTGCTAAATCACGGATTCTGGGGCTGAGGCCAGCAGTCTGTGCTGTCACAAGCCACCTAGGGGACTCTGATGCTTGCTCATGTTTAAGAACCATTGGCCTGGATTGAAATCCAGTTAGTCACTGACTAGCTCTGGGACCTTTCTGTGCCTCACTTCCCACAACTGAGGAATGGGGAAAATAATGGCACGCCTGTTCCAAAGGGTGGTTGTGTGGGGTTTTTTCCTTCTTCTTTTTTTAGTTGAAGCATAATTGATATGGTGGTATGTTTTAACAGTTGAAAAGTGATGCATAGCCACTATCACTGTTATTAACTGCAGTCACTAGGCTGGGGTTTCTGGCATTCACCTTTTACCCGCTGGCTGTGCCTGCTTCTCTCTGGGGGGTAGGGCTGGGGGGTGGGGGAGCCAAGGCCCTGGGAGGCTGGCAGGGCTGTGAGAGGAAGAGGCAGCGGCCGGGATGTGCTGTGCCCACAGAAGGACTTGAACTCTGCCCCCAGCCCTGGCCCAGGCTTCTGGGCTCTGTCCTAGGCTCTCACTGGGGCTATGAGGCCTCTCTGGGCTGTCAAGTGACCCCACCTGCCCCTTCTCTGCAGCTGGGGCTTCACGGTGGTGCACGAGACGGAGAAACACGAGAAGCAGCAGTGGTGAGTGAGGGCCCCATGCCGAGGAGAGATGGTAGCATGTCCCCCTTGGTTGGGTCCCCTCACTGTCCAGATCTGGGCCCTGCCCCCGAGACCCTGGGCGGGGGAACACGGTAGGGTATCCCTGCTCAGCCAGGCCCTGGCGGCATCCAGACCTGTGCCCCACCCTGTAGGTACCTGTGCTGTGAGACGCAGATGGAGCTCCGGGAGTGGTTCGCCACTTTCCTCTTCATGCAGGTACCAGGCGCGGGGTGTGGGGTGGGTCCCGGGAAGCCTCCATTACAGAGAAGGGGTATGAGTGCTTCTTCACTGTTCAGGCCACCGATTGCTTCAGGATGTTGAGTTGCCTTTAATCCACTTGTTCGTTCATTCTCACGTAAACCCTTCCTGGTACCTGCTCTGGTCCAGCTCTGAGCCAGGCATGCTAGAGACAGAGGGTGCAGACCCCTTCCCTCGGGCACTCACTCCCCACGTAGAAAGGAAAACAGACCCAGAAGGAGCCTGTTAGAGCCCAGTGCTGTGGTGACAGAGGGAAGCCAGGGATCCTACCTCGTGGAGGTGTTGGGTGAGGTGAGGAAGGCAGCAGGGAGGGGGTATCGTGGAAGCTGAATCTTTGGGGATGAGGGAGCGTTCACCAAGCAAAGGCGGGGGTGGGGCGGCTTCGAGGCAAAGGGAACAGTTTGCACACAGGCGTAGCAGGATTGCCGACAGGGTGTAAAGGGAGAAGCCAGGCACGCTAGAAGTTGGCACTGGAAACGAAGTTGGGAGTAAAATCTCAGTCTTGAAGGCCATGCCAAGGAAGCTGAACTTGACCTAGTCGGCAGTTTGAAGGGAGAGTTTTAAGCAAGAGTGGTGCGCAGGGTTGAGTCTGAGTTTGAGGGTCCATTCTGGGTGCGGTGTGCAGGGGAGGATGGGCTGAAGGGCCGAGCCTGGAAGTGAGGAGGCCAGTGAGGTAGTTGCTGCAGTGGGCCAGGTGGGAACAGGCTGGGGAGGACTCGAAGCCAGAGCAGGGCTAGAGGGGTGGGTTGGACATAAAATAGGTGTTTGTTTGTTTGTCTTTTGGCCGTGCGGCATGCGGGATCTTAGTTTCCCTGGTTGGGATCTTAGTTCCCCAACCAGGGATCGAACCCGTGCCCCAGGCAGTGGGAGCACGGACTCTTAACCACTGGACCACCGAGGAAATCCCAAAACAGGTTTTTAAAATGAGAGCTCAGAATTGTTTGGGGAGAAGGGAGACAAAACTGTACCGGGGCTTGGGCTGAGCTCTTTTAGCCCTGAGCTTCCTGGTAGTCAAAAGTCAAAAGGGAAACAGAGCAGATTCTAGAGTTTCCTTGGTTCCTGGTGAAAGGAAGCAGACATGTTCCTCTAGAACTGTTTTCTTGGCACTGCGTTCTTGAAGCGGTTTGTTTGTGGACCTGGAAATGAGGGTTGTTGAGTAATGTAATTGGCTGGGCTTTGCCGGGGATACAGTCATGTTCTCCTAACAGCTGCTTCTCATATCTGCTCAGATCAAAGCTGAGGGTTTCACCTCAGATCATAGCTGGAGGCATTTCTTGGAAGGGTGGGTGGATCCGGAGTTGAGTGTCTAGGCCAGCAAACCGAGCCCAGACCCCAACACCCCTCCTCTCCCCTGCTGCCCAGCACGACGGCCTGGTGTGGCCCTCAGAGCCCTCACGCGTGTCCCGGGCGGTGCCTGAGGTCCGGCTGGGCAGTGTTTCGCTGATCCCCCTGCGCGGCAGTGAGAATGAGATGCGCCGGAGCGTGGCTGCCTTTACTGCGGACCCCCTTTCTGTGAGTGGCTCTCCATTCCTGTGGGCAGGCGGCTGGGAACCTGGCTGGAGCCTGCCTTCCACCTGACTCACTCTGCTTCTCGTCTCTGAGTGCCCTCCGGCCCTGTCCCTCAGTCCTCATTGGGAGTCCTGACAGGCCCCTTTGGTTCACCTGGTTCCCGGGAGACCCCTCTCTGCTGGCCCCTGGCCCCTGCTCCCTGTGAGTCTTCACAACGTGCTCATGGAATCTGGACTTCTGTGCCTTCCCACAGCTCCTCCGAAACGTCTGATCGCAGGTGGGACTCTGCCACCGTGAAGCCTTCGTGGGCAGACACCCTCATGCCCTGCGTGCCTGGTGTGAGCCAGCAGGGGGCACATGAGGAAGCCGCACCCCCAGACCCCTCATCCTGACTTCAGCCTGGGGTTCCCTGGCCAGGACGTGGGGGGCAGGCAGCAGGGTCTGCCTGAGGAGGAATCCCTTACCTGCTCTGTCCAGGTGCTCAGCCCTCCTGGCCTGGCCTGCTCCCCCGCTGGGTCACACACCCTGAGTTTAAGGGGTTGGAGAGATGGGCATCAGTGAGGCACTCTGGCGGACTGCCATCCTTTCAGAGGCTCAAGGCCCTGGGGCCCCCGCTGGAAGGGAGCCCACCCCATTGCCACAGACTCCAGAACAGCTCTAAAGGAACACTCAGCTGGGGTGGGGAGGGAGCTCTTGGGTAAATGTATACAGGGCTGAGAACTGGACTTGGGGGACTTTAGCCCCCCTTCTGGTCTGGGCTTACTGGGAGGGCCTAGGCTGCCCGGTGCCCCTTCCCCACTTTGGGGACCTTTTGATAATATAAATATATCTGTATATTTTACCCCCTGGTGCTGAGGTCTATGATTGGTTGGGGGTTTCAGGTGTCCCAGGGTAAGAGGGGACAGGAGGACAGGCACTCCAGAGGTGAGTGCCTTGGACCCTGAAGCCGGGGACCTGACCCTGCTGTCTCCAGGCCCTCAGCTGTCCAGATACTCTCCCCCTGCCCCAGACAGAGCCCCAGGCTGGCTCCAAGCTGTCCTCACTGTACTCCTGTACAGATGGCGTGGGGATTGTGGGTCCTGACTCTGACCAGGACAGACCCCAGCTAGATTGAGTCCCTCTCCCTGCTGTAGTCTGATTCTGAGCCAGGGGCTGGTTGTGTGGTATGTGAGTGACTCAGGGTAGCTCGTCATTAGCCCTTCTAGAGACACAAGGTCACGGAGGGAGTGACAGGACCTTTATTAAATTAGGAAGAAGGTCCTCAGGTTACCCTTGGCTCCTGTGCACACCCCTTCAGAGGTGCCCTGCCTTGGACCAGGAAGCTGCCCTCACTGGCCACCTCCAAGAAGACAAGGCCCTGGCAAGTGGGGGGGCGATAAGGAGCTGTTCAGAGACGAATTGGGGACTCCCTGGGAAGGTGCCAGATACCACATTCCGCCTCTGCCTAGAGCCTCATTCCCAGCCTCTCTCCAGGGGCCCAGCGGGCAGACAGGCTGGCCTCCCAGCCTCAGCCTCAGCCGCTGGAGCTGGGCAAGCTGGGCAGCCCCTGACTTCTCACTGATCCAGTTCAGTGGGGAGGCCTGGATGCAGGTGGGGGTCTTGGTGGCCTGGACTCCAGGTTCCTTGTTCCTGTCTCTCGGGAAGGGGAGGTAGATGCCACACTGGAATGGGTTCTCTGGCTGGCTTCACAGGCTGGGACTAAGCCCCCCCCAACTCCGAGTCTCCCACTTTTGTCTTGCCCTAGGTGGGCTGCTCCAGGCCAGGCTGACCATTCCGCCTGCAGCCAGGAGAAGACCCTTGTTCAAGTGCTCAGGGGCTGGAATTCTTCCCTGGATCTGACCTTGGACTGACCAGCTAACCCTGAGGCCCAGAGAGAGGGTGGGTGAGACTGGAGGCGCTCCCCCGCTAGGCTGCCAAGTGTCACTTGCCCCAGCTCAGGGACAGCCTGCAATGACCGCATTGGGCCACCAGGGGGCAGCCACGGACAACTCAACATTGCTGGGTCCCAGAACAGGTTCTGGAGGACCCCACGTCTTCTGTTGGAGTGTGGGGTGAGACCTGGCCCTCCCTGCCTTTGACCCCAGGGCTGGTGATACTGTGGAAGGCAGCACAATACAAGAAGTGCTTTGGACTCCCAGGCCATTGGAACCCGAAGGAGGGAGGAAAGGCCTTTGTGGGTCAGTGCCTGTGTATTCTATGTACTGTCTCCTGGCAGAGGAAGAAAGGCCAGAGAAGGGAAATGACTTGCCCAAGGTCACACAGCTCTTCTGAATCAGGGTTGAGGTCCATCTCCACTGCCCCATTTTGGGGGGTTCTCCTTCCTCCACTCCCTTCCTGATTCCAGCTCTGCTGTCTCCTCTCATAAGTGGCCCCATTTGTCCCCTGGGGAAGGGGATCTGAGCTGTCAAGAGTTAATGATGCTTAAAGTGCTTTTCCTGGGGATCAGGGATGACATCCCAACGGGAGTCTTCGGGGCCTCAACTGTAATGAATTATGGTAAAGACAACAGTGTTGGGTGGATTAGGGCAGGAGGCTCTGCTTGTCTTTGTGACAAAGATTTGTAGATATGGGGTCTCTTGGGACCCTGGGTGGTTTGTTCACATATTGAGGTTGGGTTGAGGGGGGATGGATAAAGAACCTGGAGCCAGACCTGCCGAGGTGTGGGCAGCAGCTCTTGGAGAGGCAGGAGGCTTCCTGGAGGAGGAGGTGCCCCTGAATTGGCCCTGAAGACTGGAAGCCTTTCCAGCTGTACATGGTAAGGAGGGGGTGCAAGTTGGGGTGAGGGTGGGTCGAAGTGTTGGGGGAGGAGGACAGGGCTTCCAGGGTCAACCCAAGTCATGGCCTAATGGCAGGGGAGCATGGGGAGGCCTGGGAGAGAAGGCTATGGCAAGTCAGAGCTTGGGGGTGAAGGCACTGTGGATGGAGAGGAGGCTGAGCTGGGTGGGGAGTGGGGGCTGGGAGGTGGTGTGGGGTGTCTGTCTCTCTTCCGCCTCCTTCCTGCTCAACCCGCCTACCCTGCAAAGCATTCAGCAGCCATCCAGCCCTCGAGGGCCGGGCCTCAGGAGACCACTGGGCTCCACAAGAAATCGATGGGGCTGGGGAAGGGAAGATGGGCCCTGCCTCCTCTCCGCCTCCCCCTGAGCCCGGGGATTGGAAGCGGGGCCTGGAGCTGAGACCTTCTTTCCTGGCCCCATGCTCTCATGGCTCCTAAGCCCCCTGCCCACAACTGGTTGTTGTTGTTTTTTTTTTTTTTTTAAAGATGTTGGGGGTAGGAGTTTAGTAATTTATTTATTTATTTTTGCTGTGTTGGGTCTTAGTTTCTGTGCGAGGGCTTTCTCTAGTTGTGGCAAGCGGGGGCCACTCTTCATCGCGGTGCACAGGCCTCTGACTAGCGCGGGCTCTCTTGTTGCGGAGCACAGGCTCCAGACGCGCAGGCTCAGTAGTTGTGACTCATGGGCCTAGTTGCTCCGCGGCATGTGGGATCCTCCCAGACCAGGGCTCGAACCCGTGTCCCCTGCATCGGCAGGCAGATTCTCAACCACTGCGCCACCAGGGAAGCCCCAAACAACTGGTTGTTTTTGAAAAGCGGGGATGTGGATGCCAACTGTCGGGGCAGATGCCGACACTCCTGTCTACAAACTAGATTTGGCTGAGTTCCTGAGGTCTCTGATCCTCAGTTTTCTCTTCTGTTCTTTGGAGGTATTAATAGCACCCACTAATGGGAGGATTAAAGAGCTAGTAAGCGTGAAGTACCCAGCACTGTCCCTCGATAACCCCCTTCCCAAATACGTCTGGGGAGGCATCATGGCATCCAGAGTCCTTTCCAGGCCCAATATATTTTCATTCAACAAGCATTTCTTGAACACCTACAGTGTGTTCAGGGCTTCACTGAACAATGAGCCGGAGCAGATGAATAAGTGGTGTGGAGGAAGGAGGAGGTCTTCTGGTTGGGGGAATTGATCAAGAAAGACTCCAAAGAGGAGGTGAGCCTGGAGGGACAAGCAGTGTTTCTGCAGGTGGAGTTGAGAGGGAGACATTTCTGGGAGAGGGAATGGCAGGAGCCACAGGCAAGCTGTTGTGGCCCTGCAGCGAGCAGCCTGTTGTGGTTGGAGCTTAGTGCACCACTGTCACTCCAGGGCCTGTCCCCCATGCCTCTGGTGTTGGGGTCTTCCCCAGCCAGCTTCCTTTGGTCAGCTCTGTGACCTAAGTGACCCAGACTTTGATCTGGGGTATGTCTGTCTGTCTCTCATATACATAGAAGGATAGCTGGCATGAACCTCCCAACCTCTCTTCCAATATGACCCCTCCTTCAGGAAGCTCTTCTGGATTGTTCTTCCATCCAGAAGAACTTAGGGTGCACTTAGGATGTGTGTGTGTGTGTGTGCACGCGCACGCGCCCACGTGTTTGTGCCCTGGCCACTTGGGTCCAGCTAGAGACTGGCCCAGGGAAGAGCTGTCAGGGAAAGGGTTCCTTGGTCAGACCAAGCTGGTTCAACCCCGGCATATTCGCCGCTCCCACGCCACTTTCAGCCTGTGGAAATTTCCGCATTTTCTCTGCCATGGTTACAGCTCCTACTGCTGTATTTATCACCCTGGAGACACAGTGGCACAGGCACACACATGCCACACACACACTCATGCCCTGCACACACGTGGTGCCTGCATACTTTCTCCTGAACTTACACACACACACACACACACACACACACGCTGCACGTGTATGAACGCCCCTGCACACAAAGCTCTCTAGGAAAATTGCCCCCCTCCCTCCCGCTCCTCCACTCTGTCCTCCCACCACCACCCACCTCAAAACACTGAGACCGAAGAGATGGGCTGGATGGTGCCTCCCACCACTTGTCAGCTTGGGAGGCCCTTCCCCCTCCGTGACTACAGTGTGTTCTTCCCCACCACCCCGCCCTTCCGCCTTCTGCGTCTCCCCAGCTCTCCCTACCCTTCCCTCCTCTCTGCCACTCCTCTGCACTCCTGCATGTCTCTCCCTGCACCGCAGTCACTCTGTCCTCTCTGGGTCACTCTTTTGACCCTCTGAGGTGGAAGCTGTCCTTCCTCCCTGCCCTCCCTCCTGAGGGGCACAGGATGGGGACCTCACAGGCACTGATGGAGACAGAGGGACAGGCCAGGGGGGCCCAGGGCCTGAGCCTCCTCAGCTTCTGTCACTTCCAGTCCCTCCTCCTGGGTGAAGGGAGGGCTGTGTGCCTAACACCATGGAGACCAGCGTCATGGCAACAAAGCCCGGTGGGCACAGCCTTCCTCCTCCGGGGGCCCCCAGAACCCCCTAGGAGGAGCTGCCAAGAGGCCCTGAGGAGGTGGGCCTTGTGCTGGGCCTGGTGCCCAGCACTGGCTGCCGTGCCCGCCTCCAGCTCATACCACCCCCAGATCACCCCCATCCTGACCAGCTCTCCTGCAGCTTCCACTACCACAGGTCACTAATCCCAGTGGGGTAAAATCTTTTTGCAAACACGAACTCCAGAGCTGGGGACCCTGAGGGCTCATTTATAGACTGAGGGCCAGAGAGGGCAGGGGTTTGCCCAGGGGCACGCAGCATGTCTGGCCGAGCTCCTGACCCTTAGATCTCAGTTCTCTCCTCTGGCCTCCCACCTTCCACTCAGATCAGCTGTCAGTGGGGCGAAGAGGTCAGTTCAGCCACCTGGGAGGTCTCCAGCCAGTCCTTAGTGTTGGCAGTAATGACGATGCAAATGATGGTCCTGATAAGCCCTTACAGAGGCACCCACCACCTGCTGGGCTAAGGCTTTGCATGTGTCGTTTTGTTTAATCCTTGTAACAAACCCTATAAAAAAGTTACTTTTTGTTCTCATTTTATCCCTGAAGAAACTGAGGCATAGACTTGCCAGTGTCAAGTGACTAGTAAATGGTAGAGCTGGAACAGGAACACAGGTCTTCCCCAGCCAGCGCGGAAAAGCCAAGGCTTTATGCATGGTTCCCCTCCCAGCAGGCACTCTTCTAAATCAGTGACAAACTGTGTTTTCCGTTCTGTCTTTCCTTCTGGAGAGAGTTCCTGGGGAAAGATCTGGGGCTCAGTCTAGGTCTGGCCTTAGGGTTTCGAGAAGTCAGGAGGTTTCTTTTCTAAGGTGATGGAGAGGGAACAGCATGTTTAGTCCTAGGGAAAACCTCCCTTGCAGTCCGGCAGTGCATAAACTAGTTCGCAATCTCCACGTTCTTTCAGAGTCCTGTCTAAACCCAGGCTGGAGCCTCAGGATGGAGGGAGAAGATCCTCCCTCCTGGGCCCAGACGCAACTTCTCTCTCGACCTTGATGGAGTCACGTTGCAGCTTCTTCCCTGCTGGCTTATGTAATCATTCAAATATAGCAGCTGCCTTTATCCCACTGAGTCGCACCCCCTCCTGCCCCCCCACTCAGGTGCAGGGAGTGACGAGGGGGAAGAGGTAGATTAGGGCTGAGTGGGTGGCTCGGGGCCTCCTGGTAAGGAGGATGCTAGTGTGCTGGATTGGAGGGTGGTGGAGGTGAGGGAGCTGGGCCAGGGCGGCAAGGAGGGTAAAACCTTTCCCAGAGTTGGAAGCCACAGAGTCACTCCTTTTCTGACCTGCCCCTGCTGAAATTACACATTCCTGGGGATCCCTTCCCAGGGTTACAAGCTGTATCTGCAGATTTCCCTCCCAGACCTCTGTCCAGCTGGAGGAGGAGAGGTGAAAGATTACAAGAGGAGGAGCTAGTCCAGTGGGGCAGTGACCAGCAGTCCTTGGTCATAGGCCCAGCCCTGCCCTTTACTCACTGTGCGACCTGGGTGTGTTTCTGCCCTCTCTCACCTGTTCCCCCATCTGTACAATGAGGGATTGGACTCTACTGGCTCTAGCACCTTATGCTGCCTGATCCGTATCCCAGGAGATGACCTCGACCTTGGGCAGAAGGCACTTCCAAGTGTCTGGTCCAGCCCCATCCTAGGCTGACATCCCTCTCCTCTCATCTGTGCCCACCCTAAGTCTGCCAATCTTCCTGGGCCAGTTCAGCACTCCCACCCCATCCATGGGGCAGTGTAGGTAGAATGATAGGATTCTGAGCTGAGGGGCTGCCTCTCCCCTCCCTGAACTTGCTGTCTGTTCCACCACTTCACCCCCCTGCCCAGCAGGAACGGGGAGCTCACTGCCCCCACCTGAGGTCACCCCTTCCCTCATAGGGCAGCTTTGGCCAATCCTGGAACCTGAAGTAGGCCCACGATGAATGCCTCAGCTCTCAGTTTCTGCATCCCCAAAGCCACCTTCCTGAGATGTGGAAGAAGCCATTCTGGAGGCAGTGGTGACCTTTTGTTCCTTTCAGCAAAGGCCTTGTCACCCATGGTGTGGTGGGGTCTGTGCTTAATGTGGAAATACAGGGAAGTATGCCAGGCCCCTGCCAAGGACATGGTGCTCCTCTAGCCATTGTCCTTGGAGCCACAGTTGGCAGCTTCTGGCTGAGGAGGGGAAGGAGACGCACTGTGGGATGGTTCCCTCTGATGCTTTCCCCCACCTCCCTGCTGGGATCTTGCTGCCAAGACCCAGATGTAGACATCCTGGCGCCCAGCCAGAGGGAGTCACCCAGGAGTTTTCGGGCCAACCCTCCGTGAAACCGGTGTTCTGCCAATAACCAGCCTTCCCCCTGGAGAGCAGTGGGGTGTTTCATGCTCCACAGCCTCAGTCTTTTCCCTACAGGGGAGGAGAATTCCCACAGCAGATCGGTGAGGCCTGCACCAGCTGTGTCCTCACATCCACCTGCAGCCTCTTACTGAGGGCTTGCTCCAATGTGTCCTGGACTGAGCTCTGAAGTGCCCCATCTCATTTCCACGCTCACCTGTGTCTCCTTCTTACTTTCCTACCTCAACATTTCTTACTTGTATCTGGTGAGGCTGCCCAAAGGCTGGGGTCTGGAGCTGAGGTGAATAGGACTTCGGCCCGTCCTTGAGGAAAATGTGATCCAGTAGGAGAAAGGAGATGGACCTGAGCAGGGGGATGAGGTGTTGGGACAGGTGGCAAGTTAGGGAGGGGAGAGACAGCCAGGCATGCTCCGCCCAGAATCCAGTTACCCCTCCTGCCTACCCTGTCCCTGGTGGGTGGGGGCAGGTGTGTGTTGAATTGGCCTAGGAAGGCTGGGCCAGGATTTGGGATGGGCAGAGAAAAGGAAGACAGAGGGAAGTCAACCTAGGAAGGGAAACAGACTATATACCAAGTCAAGGAGGAGGAAAGGACTAGCATGTGCTTAGGGACTAGACCCTGCGCCACCTGGAGCAGAGGGTGGAGAGGTCAGCCAGGGTCGATCATGAGAAACCTCAAATGCCAGGCTGAGGAGCTTGGCCTTTATCCTGAGAGCACTGGGAACCAAGCAAAGGTTTTGAGGAGGAGTTAACATGACCAGCTAGATGTCTTAGAAAGTCAGTGCTAGAGGCAGGATGGAGATGGAATAAAGGGATTGTGTTGGAGTAGGGGGCTGGAGAATGGGAGTAGGGAGTAGGGGGAAGGGGGAAGTATGGAGTAGGGAAGGGGGGAAGTATGCTGGGGCTCAGCACAAGGAGGGAGTGGATAAATGTGAGGGAATTACAGAGGGAGAATTGACAGGCCTTGATGACAGATTTGACAGAGGAAGTGAAGGAGAGCGAAGAGTCAGGGCAACTTTGAAGTTTCCAGATTGGGGATTAGACGTTTGCTGATGCCTTTGATAAAGACAAAAGATGTGTTGATGTTGAATATTTGAGTGTGAGGGGCTTGTGAGATGTTCCCAGAGGATATGTTGAGGAGGTAGCCTGTACTGGACATCTGGAGCTCCAGAGAGAGGGCTGGCCCACAGGGGGCACTCGGGAGTTGGGGTGTTGGGGGAGCGCTCCATGCTCCGTGGGGGTGGGGTGGATAATGAGGGGAAGCAGGGTCCGGTCCTCCAGTGAGGAGGCAAAAATAGGAAGAATCAGTGAGGGAGACAAAGGAGCAGCCGTCTGGAAGGGGCGAGTGAAACAGCCGCCTGGGAGGGGCCGGGGAGGACAACGAGAAGAAGACGCCTTCTTTGGCAGTGAGGAGGTAGCTGGAGCCTGCGGTCCTCGCGAGGCGGTGGGCGCGGAGCGGAGGCCGGATCCCAGAGGCTGCATCCTCCCGTCGCTTTTGGCAGCCACCCGCCTCCCAGGAACATCCTGCTTCCCACCAGCTCCCCAACAAGCAAAAAAATGATGTCTGCTGGCCGGCTGCGGGGCAGTGGGCCAGGGCGTGTGAACGCGGTGCAAGCTGGTCAGCACCCTGGAGAGCGGCCGGGGGCGGGGCCTGCGGTGGGGCGGGGCTTCGCCGTAATCTCACGGGGCCTTTGATTCCTGCACTGGCTGGTTTTGCAGGCCGGTTCGAGGTGGAGGAGTGAAGAGCAGGCCTGGACAGTCTCAGGCCTTCTCTCTTTTCGGCACCTGCCCCCTCCCGACACTGCCTTGCAGGAACCCTACCCCAGCATTTGGGGCTGTTAACTCCCTTGGCGCCATCAATTCAGTCTCTTTAGGGGAGGGAAGGGGAGAGTGCACTATGTACCAGGAACTTTACGGACATTACCCAAACCTCACAACTCTTTGAGTTTGGAGTTTGTCACCCATCTTTCAGATGAGAACACTAAATTGAAGTTCAGAGAGGTGAAATAACTTGCCCAGAGCACATGGCAGAGCTGGGATTTGAACTTATACCTGCCTGGCTCTAAGTCCTGGAGTGCGCATAGTCCTGGATCTTGCACCTCATTCCTACAGACTCCTTACTTCCGGGGCAACTGTAGAGGCTGGTGTGGCAGTGGGGTGGGCAGGAGGCCCTACCTCCCCGCCTGACTTGCTTGAGCATAATCCTGGGAGATTTTTGAAGATGAGACCTCTACCATCATTTCCAGAGCAGGAGAGGAGAAAGAAGGCTGAGAGGCAAGTAAGGCCTCAATGCACCTGCTCCCCTCCACACCCAGGAGGCACCCTCCTTTGAATCCTCTGACCCAGCTTCTGACCGCCAGGCTCCTCAGGGCATGAAAGGGAGCTGTGAAAGGCCAAAACTGGACGTGGTCCAGGGCCTTGGCTTTCTGAGCCCGTAGAATGCCTTCCTAGCTAGCAGGCATGGAGGGGCAAGGTCCTAGGCATGGGCCAGGTTGAGGAAACAGTTTGCCCAGAGCTTTCAGAGATCTAAAATTCCACCTTCTGAGGCCACAGTGGGAAGCAAAGCCTCCCTCACATTTTCTTTCCTAACGCTTCCTAAGTCACAGACAACTGCTTTCTGTAGCCCTCGGCCTGGGCAGGCCTCCTGCACAAGCTCGGTCATTCCTGTCCACCCCCATCCCTGGACGCACCCACACCCCTCAGCAGGGTCAGGTTTCCACTCAGCCTCGTGGGCTTTTCTGCCTGGAGCTCGGTGTGTGCGGCAGCGGTTACTCCCCGTCACAGCTCAGAGAGCTGGGGTTACTGGTGAGGGTTATGTGTAGCTCCTCTATCCTGGAATACACCCCCTTTTCCTGGGGCCCCCTCTTTGCCTTAAAAAACCCAGCTGATATCCTCTCTTCTGGAAATGCTTGCCAACCACTGGGCTCCCTCTGGGCACCACAGACCCTGTGCTCCCCTCTGTCACACAGCAAGTACCCCCTTCCCCTTGCCTGGGTGCTGTTCCCAGGCAAGGCACCGTTGAGTCATATCTGATGAAGTTGGCCAGTGGTAGGTGTTCCTGAATGAATGATTGAATGAATGAGGAAGTTAGTGGTGGAACCAGGACTTGAACCCCCATCTCCTGCCTCCAGGTGTGGAGCTTTCTCTCCTCTGTCCAACAGGAGCTTTGCTGAGGCAGTTCCCTACCTGTCCCATTGCCTAAAATGCCCCTATTCCATTAGGTTAACGCTTCCTCCTCAGGAGTCAGGAGTCTGTCTGCCCTCAGGGACATGGCAGAGGTGAAGCAGGCCCTCCCCTATGCCTATAGTCTGTGGACAGTGAAGCCATGTGGGGCATGCTGTGGCCTGGGTGCCACAACTCCTAGTAGAATTCCATGCTCATGCATCAGCTCCCACAGTGTCCGAGCTAAATAGAGCCCCCAAGAGGTGGACTCTGTGATGAGGCTTTGAGTCCAAAGACCATCAGCAAAAGCCCCCTGAGCCTCCTGTGTACCCAGCTCCATGCTGAGGATGCACCCTAGGACATGATACAATCCCAGCAAGGGAAGTCAGAGAATCCAGTTCTGCCAGGAAGCCCTGTGGCCCTTCCATACTTGAGGAGGGCATGGGGGTGTCGCCTTGCCCTGAGGGTCTGGGTTCTGTCTACCTGCCCCTCATACCTAGATCCCATCCTAGCTCACAAGCATTGAAAATGCCTCAAAATCCCTTATCCTCACATTTCTCTCTCTGGGATCCTCCATCAGCTTTCTCTCTCTCTCTCTCTCTCTCTCTCTCTCTCTCTCTCTCTCTCTCTCTCTCTCTCTCTCTCTCTCTCTCCATTTCCATGTCTTTTTCCCCCCCGTCTTTGTTCCTCTGTGTGTGTGTTTTCCCTATAACTCTGATCTTTTGTATTTCCAACTTGATCTCTATGGGGCTTTGATCCCTCGCTCCTCTCCTTCATGTGTTTCTCTACCCCTTCCTGTCTCTGTTTCTCTCAGTCTCTCCCTCTGTGTGTGAGTCTTTCTTTTCCTCTCTCCCAGCCAGAGCCTCCATCTACCCCTCCCTCCCTCTCTCCCTCTGTCTGGGCCTCTCTGTTCCTCCTCCCTCCTCCCTCCCCTTTCTGCATTACCAGACCTGCTCCAGCCTCCTCCCAGAGTAAGCCTAGCGGCAGAGGCAGTGGCAGCCAGAGAAGCAGGAGCAGCCAGGGCAGCAGGGCTGGATTGGGGTGTTGAGTCCCGGCTGAGCCGGGGACAGGCCGCTGCTCTCGGTCCCCGTGCCTGCTGGGCCAGGCGCCCTGCCTGGAACCCCAGGCAGGGTGGACAGGGCGAGGTGCCACTTTAGTCTGGCTGGGGAGGCAGATGATGAGGAGCGATGGGGCAGGCATGCGGCCACTCCATCCTCTGCAGGAGCCAGCAGTACCCGGCAGCGCGACCGGCTGAGCCGTGAGTACTGTCGAGGGGCTGGGGTCCGGGTGAGTGGCTGCAGGAGGAGCCACGGACAGGGTCCTGGGAGTCCCTCCAGGGGGCTGGGGTTGGCGTAGAGCTGAGCCACGTGGTTGGATCGATCCTGCTCCAGGGCACCCTGTTGCTGGACTATAGCATAGAGGGGGGTCTCTGTGCAGGGCGGGGTTGCCTGACATCAACCTAGGGCGTGTTGGGGCTGGGGTCCCATAGAAGGGGATGGTGGCTACGGGAGGGCTTGATAATGAATGTGAACCATCCCTTCAGGGGCTGGGGGTGGGGGAGGTGTGTGTGTGTGTGTGTGTGTGTAGAGAGAGAGAGAGAACATGAATTATGAATGAGTGGCCCTGGAGCAGGAGAGGGTCTGGGGCAACTGCTCTCCATGGAATGAGGATTGGGATTCAGAGCTGGCAATTTAGGCAACTTTGTCCCCGAAGCCCCTGTCCCAGAGAGAGTCATGGGGCTGGCTGGGATGTGGCTCCTGTGCACCAGCCTCGTGAGCACCCACATGCAGCGAGATGCACGTGCAGGTGAGTGGAGGGGGCTTCTGTGGAGATGCCCTTCCACCATCTGAGGGCTGCCGAGGTAGCAGGCAAGTGACATGTGTCTCCAAGTCAGTGGCGGTGCAGGTCTATGCCAGGCTATGTGTGTGTGTGTGCGTGTGTGCATACATGTGGTGGGTACAAGGGACATGTGGGGTGTAGAGGAGCATGTAGAGTTCTGGGGTCCTTGGTGGTTGGATGTGCAGCAGCCTGTCAGGGTGTGTGAGCATCCCGGTGTGACTCTCAGAGTTTTTGTGAGAGTATGTGTGCAGAGGTGTGTGTGTGTATGCATGTGTGTGTGTTTGAATTTGTATATTGGCATGCATGTTAATGTGTGCTGTGTCTGCAAAATAGAGTGACTCAATATTGAGCATGTTGTCTGATTCCATGTGTATTCATGTTGGTGTGTGTTTGTTAGTGTGTGAATATTAATACTACCGTGTGTGTGTGTGTGTGTGTGTGTATACGTGAGTGTCTGTATTAGCATGTGTTCCAGTGTGGGTGTGTGATCATGGTGCTAGTGTGCATGAGTGTGTATGTTGGTGCTTGTGTGGCTGGTGTGTGTGTGTGTGTCTATGTGTTCATCTGAGTGTGTGTGAGTGGCTCTTTCCTTCCCCTGGTGGTTGAGGACACAGCTGGGACACTGGCCCACCGAGGCCGGGTGGGGGTGGATGAATGTGTGACCACCTCCATGAGCTCAGGACAATTCATTCTACACCCTGTGGGGAGATCCAGAAAAGAAATAGGCAATAATGGCTCTGCTCTCTGGGGCCTCCTAAGCTTCCTAACATAAAATAGCTTGAAAATAATTAAGCAGTAAAGACCAAGATCAAGCTAAGAGGTGGGGGTGGGGCGTGGCCACAGAATGAGCAGAGGCCCTGGGCTGGGATGGGGTATGTGCCTGGAGCAATGAGGAAGCTGGAGGGGTAGGCAGGAAACGCATTGTGTGGGGCTTTGAACTCCAGGCTTCTTGGGCTTTATCCTGAGGGCCCTGGGGAGTCCAGAAGGGTTTTGTGCAACAGAGGGACATGATCAGATTTGGGATTTAGAAAGCTGCCTCAATGGCACTGTCAAGGTTAAACTGGAAGGGAAGGGTGGGAGCCAGGAGGCCAGTGTGGAGGCTAAACCAGTGTGGGTATCAGTGAGGTCTGGGGCCACGTGGGCCAAGGGGCAGATGAGACCAGGGCTTTCTGAAGGGAGAGGTTGGAGGGCTTGGGAAAGAGGATGGGGAAGGGGAGCATGGGAGTGGCTCAGGCTTGGGCCAGGGTTGGGGGGGGGTGCAGTGGCGTGACCTCAGAGGGTCCAGATGTGGGGAAGGAAAAGCTCTTGGAAGGCTCAGACATGGAAGGTAGTGAAGGGACCCTGGTAGAGTTTCTAGCCAGGGTGCAGAGGGTCTGAGACTGTGGAGCCATCTCTTCCCAGACAGGGAAACCAAAGCTGTGGCATTGTTGCTCTCCTCCAGCTGCGAGGCTCGTGCTGAGTCTCAATCCTCTTCCCTTCGGGCCTGCACAGGCCCTCTTGGTTGCCTGAGCTGGATGGCTCCATGAGGGTTAACTGCCTTTATGCTCCTGCACCCCCCAGCTCCCCCTGCCCACCAAACAGCTCCTGGCTCTGTTCCTGCTTCCCACTCCAGCCTCTTGTCCCTGGGGATTACTGATGGCTTGGCTGGGATCTGGCCAAATGGGGGAGGCAGAACTCCCAGCAATACCTCCCTTCAGTCTTAATGGACTGGGGGTCTCACCCTCAGCTACGCTGCTGTCACGTCCAGCCTGCACTCCTCAGGCTTCTGCTGCTTCGGCCTCTCCAATGTACCCACTCAGTGTGCTTCCATTCCTGCATCTGATCATTCATTCGTTGATTCCTTTACTCAACAGAGATCCCCCAATGCCTGTTTGGTGCCCGCTGGCTTGGCCTCTGAAGACACAGAGAGGACCCTGACTCAGATCCTGCTCTCAGGGAGTGCCCAGTCTGATGAGGAAGGCAGCAGTGGCAACGCAGTGGAGAGTGCTGGGCAGAGAGAAGCTGTGGGAGTGGGGGCCTGCACCAAGCCAGGGCTGCCCAAGAAGAGACATTTGAGCTGGATCTTGAGGGATGGATAAGAATTGCCCAGGCAGGGAAGGGCAGAGGAAAAAGCCTGTAAAAGTGGGTAGATGTGAGAAAGCACAGTGTGTTCAAGGGGCAAAGAGAGTTTGGGTTGGCAGGAGTGAGAAGGGAGTTGAGAAGAGGAAGAGAGGCAGAAGGGGCCAGATTCTGTAGGGTCTCAGGAGCAAGGCTAAGGGGCTTGTAGGGGCTTGGATTTTCCTCATAAAATTAGGGAGCTAGGGAAAGGCTTCTGCATAGGAAACCTCCCCTAGGAAGCCCTCCCTTGGTTCCCCATTCCCTCTGATCCCATCACCCACCCTGAAGTCTTTCTCCCTGATGGTACAGGGTCAGGAATGCAGCCCCGATTCAGCCTTCCCCTGTGATGTCCCCTGTGTGTGAGCTCCTTACCCAGCCAGCCAAGGAGTTCCTCAAAGGCAGGAGCCACCTCCTTGTGCTTCCCCACCCCACTCACAGCACAGGGCTGGGCACCAAGGCTCAGTCAGTGCAGCCTCCAAGGCAGAGAGGACATGAAGAGCGTCTGGGCCACCTTCTAGCAGTTACTTCACTCCTCTCTACAGCTTGGCCGCAGATCTATCCAGCCCTGCTTACATACTCCCAGGGGAAGCATGCTCATCCCTTCCCTCTTGGGCAGCCCTTCCCTTGTAGGCCCAGCTACTCCAGGCTGCCTGGCCTTGTGTCATTTCTCCATCCTGGGTCACTGTCCTTCTTCCCAAGCAGGGCCAGGCTGGGGCATAGTGGTTCAGTAGTGCTATGAGAGATCAGTGGCCTTTATTCCAACTACAGATGGTAAAACAGATTGAGCAGTCCCTGCGCCCTCTCCAAAAATAAAGATAAAGAAGCAGGCATGGCCAGAGTAGGGAATGGGGATAGACAATGAGGAGGACGTCCTACCGGCACAGAGGGCCTATGGAATCTCCTGGCTTCACAAGAGCGGGATGTGGGCATGAGGGGAAGTTTCCCAGGACAGGAGGGGGAGTTGGAGGCAGAGACACTATTAGCCCCACCCCTCCTGCAGGTGAGTGATGTCATCCAGGGAGAGGGGGACTGGAGGGGCTCAGATAGACAGGGGAGGGGCCTCAGGATTCCTTCCTTCCTTCTTTCAGCAGCCATTCAATGGATTGCTGCCCTACCAAACGTGGCAGCTCTTCAGGGAGAGGGACAGAGCCAGTGACCGCTTGGAGGGAAGCCTGTGGTCTTTCCTACCTCTGCCAGTGTCAGACAAAGGAATTTAGGAGGAGGGGCCTTGGGGCTGGCCTTAAAAGGAAGAGTCACTTCTCCCGGCAGAACTGAGAGACAGCTCCAGGAAGAGGGAATGCCACATAAAAAGGCCTTGAGGTGAGCACAAACATGGTTTTATTTATGTGAGGACTGTTAAGAGTTCAAAGTGGCCTAAGTGTGAAGTTCAAGGGTGGGGGAAGGACTGGGCAGAGCTGGAGTAGGAGAGGAGTGAAGGGATTGAGGTTAGAGCAGAGTAAGCGCTTTCTGCCATCAAGGTGTCCCCCAACAGCTTTGACATGTAGGCCTGGTACAGATTCTTGGGCCTGCTGAGGGTCTCCTCATTGTTTGAGAATGGGGTGTTCAGTGAACAAACAGAGACTCTGGAAATGAGGGAGAGGCAGGGGCTGAAGAAAGTGGGCCCCTTCCAGAAAGTGGCATGCAAATGAATGCAAAGTAATATGCAAATAAACCAGCTTGGGCTTGGCAGCTTTGGCTGGGAGGAGGAAACGTCACCCCCTTCCATGCTGGCCTCCCACCCGCTCTGCCGCAGCCCCCAGGACAGCCGGAGCAGCCTTGTCTGCTGCTTTGAGCACCTCAGTTTGTCAGAGCCACAAGATTGTGGCCTCCAGGACAGGGGCTACAGGCACCCTGAGCAACCCCATCCTCTCGGGAAGTAGATGTATTTAGTAACAGATATTTTCAACACATTTATCTCCCACTGTTCAGCTGCCCATTCCCTGGGAGAGGCCAGGTCCCCAGGGATGTGACCCACTTCTTTTAAGTCCCTGAAGTCACCCTTCTCACTGCCTTCCCTGAAAAACAGGAGGCAACTGGGGCTTGGTGCAGCAGAAAGGATTTAAATCAGACAACTGGGAGGACTTCCCCACAGTGTAGTTGCTGAGCTATGAGAACCCTGTGTCTTCTGGGCTCTCACTCTTGAGATGGCTACCCTGGGTTCAGAGGAAGCTTTGAAAATAGAATAGAGAAGGTAGCAGACAGACATAGGTTCCAGTTTCAGCAACTTTACTCTGTATGGTCCTGGTCAACTTAATTAACTTCTCTGAGTCCCATGTGGATAATGGAGTGGGAATAATAATACTTTCCTGGCAGGATAACTGAAGGATCTGGAAGTGGAGCGCTTAGCGCCAGGCATGCAGCAGGTGCTCATAAAGATTCGCTGCTGCCATTATGAACCACCCACACTCACCTACCCTTTTAGAAAGATTCAGTGGGGGGCTGGAGGGGGAGAGACCAGAGCTAGTGAGCCCAGAAGCTGTCATCCCGTGGGAGAGACAAAGAGGTCTGAAATGGAGCAGTGGTGGTGGGAATGGTGAGAAGTGTGGGTGTTCCGTGGGAGGGGCCGAGGGGCCTCAGAGACATGTGACCACCTCCCTGGGCTGCCCTGTCTGGTCTGAGACTAATCCCCAGGGAAAACAGTGGAGGAAAGGGCCTGATGAGGGCGTAGGTCTGTGGCCGCGCCCATGGCAGTCTATGAGTCATTCTGGGAGTTGTAGTTTCCAGTGAATTTGCAGTGAGTACATTTTGTACTGCCACCTTGGATCCAAATCCACACCCTGCTGCTGAGGCTGGTGGGGCAGGCCCTGGTGAATGTTGGAATATTCGAGGCCCAAAGGTGAAGCAGCCTCCACCCCTTCCCTCGGGGATCGCTTAGCCTGATGTGTGTTGGCAGGTGCAGGGATAAAAGGATTAAGCCATAATTATGACTCTTCACACGTTCACACAGAAGTTTACAGCTTCCAGAGTACTGTTTTCACATCTATGATCTCATTTAATCCTCACCACAAACCCCAGAGACTGCTGTCTTCTGGATGAAGAGACAGGATCTGAGAGGGGAAAATAACTTGCCCAGAGGTATCCAGCTAATACCGAGAGAACAGGTCTGTCTGCCCCCCAAAGCTCCTGCCCTTTCCATGGATTATTGTCCCAGATGGCAAAGGCCAGGCCTCGAAGGACAGGCAAGATATGGAAAATTAGACATCTCAGCAAAGGAGCAGCTGAGCAAAGACCTGGCTCAAGAGTAAGAAGCAAGGGCTGGGCTCCTTGGGATATGAGGCTAAGAGATGGACTGGCCAGCCCCAGAGACCTAACTCCAGGCTTTGTTTGGACTTCTTGCTGTGGCCCACTAGGACTTACCCAAGGATTCTGAGCAGAGGCAGGACCTGATTAGAGCTGAGCTTTGGGAGAATTGAGCTTACAGTCCTGGACTGATTGGACTGGAGCAGGGATACCCAAGAGAGCCTGAGACTTCTGAACTCCATTCTTGGTGCTCCCAGAATTTTGCTCCTCTTCTTCCGGCACACTTCTCAACTTCTCCTTCTTCCTCTCCCCCTTCCTCTTCTTCCTCTCCCTTCTACCTATTCTCCTCCACCACAGCCTGAGGAGTGATGACCATGTATCATAGAGCTGTGCTGTAATGCCACATATCTCCAGCAGGGGTGCTGTCACACACAGTCCATTCTAGCCTTCTTTATGTTTGAAAAGGCTGGAAAAGGAGCAGAGATGAAGGGTGGGGAGAGGGCAATCCATTGTTCTCCACTTCCATCGTGCTGGGCATGAGAGGGCCCTGCTGAAATGGCATAGGGAGGAAGTAGGCTGGAGAGACTGGACCCCACACGGCAGGGACAGACACGCTGGAGGGGTTGAACCTGGAAACAAGAAATTTTTCCTCACCGTTCTGGGGCAGGCTTAGATTTGGAAATGGATTTAGACTGACATTGCAGTTGGTGTCTGGATTTCTATTGGATGATGATTTCCTTAATACTTAGATGGGGGCGAGATTGGTTGGTTTCTTTGTGTTTCTGTGTGTGTGTGTGTGAATGTGAACTTCCAGTTGTACATGTGTGTGTATGGGTCTGAGAGGGTGAGAGTGTGTGGATCAGTGTTTGTATAAAAGTGTGGACATATTCATATGTGTGAACATGTGAGTGTCCATTTTTATGCCCGAGTTATTGGTAGATGGTGGCTTGTTTGTATGTGTGCCTGTGTGTAGAGTGTTATGTACATTGTTCTGGTAACGCTGTGTAGATGTATATGTCTGTGTATGTGGGTGAACATGTCCGAGTGGGAGAGCACAGATGAGTGGATGTGTGTGAAGGTACCTGCTCTGCCTGACAGCAAGGCCATGCCCAAGGTATAGCTACTCAACACTTTCTCTCCTGGATAACACCTGCCTAAAGGGAGAGACAAGATGTGCGTGGACTTAGGCTGAAGGGGCTGTCATGTGCGGGGCTGGGCTTCCGCCCGGGGACTCTGGCCCGCTTCTAGTCAGTGAGGGCCCTGGAAGGAACAGATTGTCTCTGTGTCCAGGCTCAGGTGGGGCCAGCCAGGATCCTGGGCCATCAGACTGAGATGCTGGACATGGCTAAGAGGTGTCTAGCTTCCATTCTTCCTGGGAACTCTTAATGGCTGCACCTGTTCCCCACTAGAGAGTTTCAGGGACTCTCAGTCCAGTCTTCTCGTTATATAGATGCAAATATTGAAGTCCCAGAGTGGGGTTAGTGATTAGCACAAGATTTCACAGCAGGATCCAGGGAGGGATGGCAGGGCTTGGAACAGAGAGAGGGGGTATGTCTGGCCTGGAAGGCCTCCCTCCCTCCAGCCTCTGGAGCAGGCAGGGAGCTCAGAGTAGAGGTTCAAGTCTGTGCCATGAGGCCACCTCCTGTACCTGGGCATTACGACTCCTCCCAGGCCTCAGACGCCACCTTTGAAGTTTCTACCAGAGCCTCTGCTTGCTGTGAGACTCCTCCAAGGAACCTGTGAAGTCTGTCATTCTGTGGAACATGGAGACTCGATGCAGAAGAGTCCAGCAGTGGGGTGGAACCAGGGAGGGGCCTCCTCTAGAAGCCTCAATGTCCTTATCTTTGTATCAGATGTCTTCGTAGGTTTCTGTTGTTCTAACATTCAAGGCTTTCCCTAAAATCTCTTCTTGGTCTCCTAGTACTGAGACTTTGCTGGGATCTGGGGGAGTCCTGGAGGCCCAGCTTGGCTCAGTGTGAGGGGGCCAGGGTAGCCCCATAGGGAAGGGGCTGCCCTGGGAAAGAAGGATGAGCTTCCTGTCCATGGGGTAGGGAGGTGAGAGCAGGGGCTGGGCAGCCTGGTTAGGGACGTGGGAGATGAGACTCCTGCCTAGCAGGGAAGTTGGTGGCAAACTCTCTGAAGTTTGTTAATCTGTAGCTGCCATGGAGGGACCAGAGATCATGCCTCTGCCCATTCTGTAAGAGGAGGTTTGAGCCCCAGAGTGCTCCCCCTGGCGGCCTGGGCAGTGGGAAGGTGTGAGGTTAGACCATCCAGCTGGAAGCAGGGAGATCCCCCTCCTAGGGGGAACTGGAGAAAAATTTGTCTTCCTGGAGATTTGGGATTGGAGGCAGGGGGCTGGATGTGAGGACATTCTGGTGGAGGTAGGAGTGGGATGGGTAGGACTGGCCAACTCTGCGGTGGTTTTGCTGGTTCAGCACTGGCGAGGAGGGAGCAGACAGACAGACAGACACACAGCTTCCTTTGTGCTGAGTCGTTGGGAGTCTATTGTGGGAGGCCCCTGGCTGGGGGCTCAGACATTGGCTCTGGGTGGAGCAGGGATGGAGGCTTCCTGGTGCTGGGGGCTGGGCGGGAATTAGGGTAGCAGAGGAGAGGAGCAGGCAGCCCAGTATTGCATCCTTCCAAAACCAGAGAATTCTAAGTTATCTTTTCTTTTTTTATAAATTTATTTGTTTATTTATTTTTGGCTGCATTGGGTCTTTTTTGCGGTGTGCAGGCTTCTCATTGCGGTGGCTTCTCTTGCTGCAGAGCACGGGCTCTAGGTGCGTGGGCTTCAGTAGTTGTAGCACGTGGGCTCAGTAGTTGTGGCACATGGGCTTAGTTGCTCCGCGGCAAGTGGGATCTTCTCTTACCAGGGCTTGAACCTGTGTCCCCTGCATTGGCAGGCTGATTCTTAACCGCTGTGCCACCAGGGAAGTCCCCAAGTTATCTTAAAACTTCAAGTGGAGTGGGGTTTAGGGGCTAGATGGAGAGAACAGTGTTTACAGAGTGCCCTTTATGCAGTTGTCCCTCGGTATCTGGGTCCCTCTGTGGACACCAAGCTCTGAGAATGCACAAGTCCCTTATTTAAAATGGCATAGTATTTGCATATAACCTCCATGTACTTTCAATCATCTCTAGATTACTTATAATAACTAATATAATGTAAATGATCTGTAAGTAGTTGTAAATACAATGTAAATGGCAAATTCAAGTTTTGCTTTGTGGACCTTTCTGGAACTTTTTTTTTTTCTCAAATATTTCTGATCCATGGTTGGTTGAATCCATGGACGCAGATTGGAGGGCCAACTGTATGTTCAAATCACCTCCTTCAGTCACCTCAACTAGCCTTCAAGGAGCTAGCCCTATTTTGTAGAGGGGAAACAGATGACACTCAGATGGTTTAAATGAAGGCAGTTTGATGCAGCAACAATTACAGAGGAGGGGTAGGATTAAGGGAACCAACAGGGCATGTGGAGGCACTCAGGACTAGCATCTGAGAGGCCCGAGGAGCAAGGAGAGTGCTCTAGATGCAAGCCGGGTCCCGGATGGGAGCTGCCCTACAGAGCCTGTCAAAGGAGGTGGGGTGGGAGAGGGTGTAAATACCCTGAGCCCTCTCACTTCTCTCTCTGCTTGCCTGCCCTCACTGGCAGAACTGGATTGGAGGCTAGAGGGCAAGGGAGCTTGATGAAGCAGCGTTAGAAGTCATCCTCTGGGGCACAGAGAATGGCAGAAAAGGGTGGAGATTTGGAGGGACAAATGGATGATGGGAAACTGAAGCCCAGAGAGGGTGCCGACTTGCCCAAGGTCACACAGCCAGTAGGTCTCAGAGCTGGAGCCAGAAGTCAAGCCCTGCCTCTGAATACCCACTTTGTCATGTCCAGTGAGGCCTGGTGGGTGTACCCAGTCGTCTGCTGTTGGGTTGGAACTACTTCCTGCCATGACTGCCCGGCAACCTGTCGGGGCCACACTGGGGCTGCTGCAGAATGTCACTCAGGCCATGGTCAACTTCGGGTTTAGGAAGCTCCAAGTGAAGGGTGAGTTAGAGGGGGCAGTGGGGAGGCTGGTGTGGAGACCCAAGTGAGAGGCAAGAAGGCTGCCATCAGGGGTGGCAGAGGACATGTGAGTTGCATCGACAGGTCAGGGGAGGAGTGACAGCGCCCACCCCCCAGCTCACCTGCTTCAGCTATGGCCCTAGTTCCCCAGTGTCTGCCCACCTATGCAGGGATGTGTGACAACTCTAGATCCCCCTCCAGGGGCATTCCTCCCTGCCTCATCCTCCCTGGGGCTTCCACACTCCAGAGCACCCATCCATGGCACCCATAAGCCACCCCCTCAGACCGTGGCCCCCAAGAGCAAAGCTGTGTCACTGCTGCCTCATCTCTTAATAACACTTATGACCTGTCTACTGCCAAGTCTATTTGAAGTCCTCCCTTTTGAGACCTTCATGCTGGAGTTTGATCTCAGTCCTTTTTGCTGTTCAGAGCTTGGGCCTCGGGCCTCCCTGGGGGATGAGTAAGGGAAGTGGCCCCTCCTGGTGCTGGGGCAGTTAGGGGCCTTGGCCAGCCAGCTCATCCCAGTGCCCAGTGGGGACCCACTTTCAGCCTCTGCTGGACCTCAGGCTGCTGACTCATTATCAGTGGTAATTAGTATCTCCAGTGCAACTTTCCACCCCACTAAGTGCTTGACATTCGTTAGGTGCTATTGTGAACGGCTGCATGCCGGCTTTAGCACCCCTGGCCCAGGCTTCTTCTCAGGGACCAAGTGCCCTGGCCACAAAAACACAGCTCCAGGCATGGGAGAAACAAACCCAAACAAAGAGAAAAACAGACACAGAAGCCAACATAAAAGAAGCAGACCACAGCCCACAGACATGGAGAGTCCCACAACACAAATATCAATACACACTGAGAAACAGACACAGGATGAGTCTAAAGATCGACCTAGACACAGAAGAAACAGAATGAGCCCCAGTACCCTTGTGTATAACCCAGGCATACAGACCGCAGACATGCAACACAGATGCGGATTCAGCACATGCATGGTGCACAACCACAGAAACACTCATGCTCATCATAAACACAGAATACCCATCAGGTAGCCATATCGAGCTACCTTGGATTCCCCACGTCTTACCTCTGGACTGTTGCATATGCTGTTCCTTTGGCCTGGAACACCCTTCCTCGACACCCCCTCCCTTTATTGGCTAACTCCTATCATTCAGCAGGTCTTGGTAGTCCTTCCATACTCCCCAACCTCAGAGCTCTCCTGTGCCACATAGCATCACTGCTATGTTTTGCAACCAGTCTTTACAAGTTTGGGGTTGAAGGCTTTTGACCTGTGCCCCGTGAGATGGTGACTGAGTTCTGAGTGGGCGATTAGGGCCGAGAAACTAGGCAGAGACAAACTTTGGGGGGAGTGAGTCAGGAATAGCAGTGAGGAGCCCTGGCTACTCAGGGCCTGAGCAGGCATTTAACTCACTGGCTGGCACAGCTGGATGCCCTCTGCCTCATTTTTTTCAGACTCTGTCTGATTTCTTTTGCATTTCTTCCAGGCTTGTTACCTGACCCAGTTCCCTCCTTCCCGAAGGTGGCTCTGCCTCTTGCCACCTCTCCGAACTCACACACGTTCACTTGCCATCTTTGCTTGGGTGTGCTCCCCTCTACTTCTAAGCCTAGTGAAAAGCTCATTATTGGAGGCCTGGGGTCAGAGGCACGACTTCCGTGCATGGCTTCCTAACCCATGCCACTTAGTGTGGGAAAGGGAGGTGGTAGAGGAGAGTGATTATGAGCCCAAGCCTTCGGGACTGCCTCCTGGTTCAGCTCTCAGCTCCTCCACTTCTCAGCAGCAGGACCTGCGCTTAGTTCTACCACCTTTGTCTCCTCGTCTGTAAAAGGGGGATGATAATGGAGCCCACCTCATTAGGGCTGCTGCGAGGATTAGCCGAGACAAAGCTTGTGATGCGCATGGTGCACGGTTCAGCTCCTTCCCCAGGCCGCGTGAGAGCAGGAGGAGAGCTAATGAGATCAAGTCAAGTGCACCCAGGAGGTGCCTATGGAGTCCTTGCTAATTGGAACTGAATGAAACCAACATCTACAGTGTGAGCACCTACTATGCGCCCTCTGTAGCTGGTTCTCTGCACCTCCCTGCCTCAGTTTCTGCATGGCTGCCAATTTTGCACAGCTGTTATGCGATGGGGATCCAGAAGGTGGGGGTGTGACTGCTTTTTAAAATTTTTTTTACATTTATTTTATTGAGGTATAATTTACATACAAGAAAATCACCAATTTAAAGTATATGATTCAATGAGTTTGGGTAAATCTCTACAGTCATATAACCACCATTTCAATCAAGGAAATCATATTTTTATCATCCCCTGAGACTTCCCTTGTGCCCTTTGCAGTCATTCCCCATTGGAGGTGACTCCTTCTAGGGCTGTGAGAGGTGCTGGGGTTTCCTTGAGCTGACAACCTGGGCACAGAGAGGGGACTGTCTCTGTATGCTGGGCACAGAGAGGGGACTGTCTCTGTATGCTGGGAGACACCAAGGAACGGCTTGCCCTTTCTGAGCCTTGGTTCCCGTGGACTGGTAGGGGCCAAGGGGCAAGAGGCCAGGCAAAAGAAGGGATGCTCAGGCCATAGTATCCTGAGGGTAGGCTCTGGGTCTGAGGGCTGGGTCAGCTGGGAGTGGTGGCCTCAGAAATCTACAGAGTGGGTGACAGAGATTAGGGAGTTGGTGTTCCCCAAAACCTGCCCCTGCATGGATCAGGTGTGCTCTGGGGCCCAGGTGGAAATGGCCATATATTGGTCCAGACTGGAGCAGGGGCTTGTCCAACATGATTCCACTTGTGTCCTTATCTCCACCAGGGGCCATAAACTCCCCTGGGGACTAGCAATTCCCCTAAAAGAAGGGGAGCTCTTTTGTTCCCCAGTCCTAGACCCAAATATTAAAGCAATTATGTAACTAGCAATAAATTACTTAAAGTAATGACTCACTCAGCTTAATTAGAGCACGAGAGGGAGGGATTAAAGTATTTTTAGAGCACGCACCTCACTCCCTCCTGTGGAGGGAGACTTCTGTGCAAGGTAGGGGTGGAGAAAGGGCTGGGAGCTCATGGAAGGACCCCAGGTGTCTGCAAGGGGATGAAAGCTGGTCCTCTGCCCCGCTGAGGTCCCAACAAAGAGAGGGCAAGTCAGAGCTGCAGCAGGAGGTATTCAGGTAAGACTCAAGGAACACTTTCCAGTGGTGCTGATTGGAAAACTGGGACAGGTAAACTAGATTATGAACCCTTTGTGGGCAGGGACTATGTCTGTGACCCCTTCTCCACCTAGGAACAGAATAAGAATGAGATTTGGGGTCAGTCAAGCCTCAGTTTGAATCCCACCTTTACTGGATACTAGCTGTGTGGCCTTGGGCAGTTCCTTTATCACCCTAAGCTTCCATTTCCTTCACTGTAAAATGGGCATAATAATATCCACCTTTGTATATATTGTAAGGATCGAATGGGTTAATGTGACGTGTAAAGCAAACCACAGTACTGACTTTACAGAACCAAAATCTCCAGAAGGGCAGGAATTAGGTCTGTTTTGTTTACTATTGTATCCCAAGCTCCATTCACAGGGCCACGCATAGTAGGTGTTCAATAAATGCTTGTTGAGTGAATGCATGTTAGGTTCATTTCCATTCTCCAGCTCCATATGGGTTCCTTGTTTCAAGGTTTTGTGAATAAAGGAACTAGGTGAGAGGAGGGCAGGGGTATCTCACAGGTGGCATCTGGCCTTTCTCTCCCAGGCTGAGAGGAACAGGTGACTTCCAACAGAAAGAACCGGACTTCCAGGGAAAGGCCTGGGAGGGTTCAGGACCATGGACAGCCCCAGCCTCTGTCTTCCGGTTGCCAGGAGAGTTGCTGGGATGAAAGGGTCTACCGTGTGTGCCCTACACAACCCTGACTGGGAGGAGGAGCCAGCAGTCCAGTCTGACTGGGGAGACCAGAACCTTCGCTCACCATCACTGGGAGTTCAGAGGAGGGGGTATGAGTGCTGTGTGGGGCATCCTGAAAGGCTTCCCAGAGGAGGGGATGGAACTGGCTGGAAGGATTTAGGCAGAGAGAACATCCAGGCATCTGCAAAATGCAGTAATAATTCCGACCCTGAAGGTTTTCTGGGAGGATTAAATGAGTTACTTCTTAGGAATGCCTGCTTGGAGAGGGCGCAACATATGGGTTTACTTCCTTCCACCCCGGTGACATGAGGAGGGATGTTCCCCTGCTCTACTGAGGGCAGCAGGGCCTGGACACTGCTCACAAGCCCTGGGGTGGGGACTTCCTATTCCAGCCTTCACTGACCCCCACCTCTGAGGCTGGACTGAGATGGACAAACAGTAGGTGCACAGGACAGACTGGGGAAAGGTCTGGGCTCCTCCTTCCTACCAGGGCATTGGGAGGCTGAGGGAAGGACACAGCTGGATTGGGCCATTAAAGTTTAATCCCTGACCCTTCCCAAGGCCCACAGCCCCAAGGCTCCTGCCCCAAGTGGTCGCTCTGATCAGTTCTGACCAGCTCTCCTCACACCTCACTGGCTTCCCAGGGCCTGGGTGATGAATTACTGATGACAGCATCGCAGCATCACTATGACGACCAGGCATGTTCTTAGCCTCCGGTCAGAATGCAGCGGCAGAGGCCAGAGACCTCTTTGACTCTGGGCCTTTGTACTGGTGTGTGACAGGGGCCAAAGGGGAGTGGGAGATGGGGCAGGACCAGGCATGGGGGTTCCATCTGGAGTGGACTAGAGTTCATTCAGATTGTCAGATCCAAGGGGACCTTGAGGACAGTTGTATCTCTCTGTCCCTCCTTTCTTATCTCTTTCTTTTCATTCCTCCCTCTCTTCCTCCTTCCTTCCTTCCATGTCCCTAGCCCCTTCCCTGTTGGAGGCCCTGAGCTGCCCACCACCTTCACGCCCTGGGAATGAGGCCCAGCCTGACCCTCACCCTTGGGAGCTCAGAGTGAAATGGGGACATAGACATTTCCTGGTCTAGGCTCCAGAGAAGGTGTGTCAGCCACTGGTGGCTCTGTTGGGGGGGTCTGGCTTAGCTCTGCCAGTGGCTGTGTAAAAGGCTTTGCCGAGTGGGTGATACTTCTTCTAGACCTATTGAGCGAGGAGGGGATTTTCCACTGGAGAGACAGAGGTCCAGGGAATTCCCTGGCTGTCCAGTCTTTAGGGCGCAGTGTTTTTACTGCCGGGACCTGGGTTCAATCCCTGGTCGGGGAACTGAGATTCTGCAAGCCAAAAAAAAAAAGACAGACAGACAGACAGACAAGTCTGGAGGTGAACTGGTGAACCACAAGGCATGAGTCCAGAGGTGAAACCTAAAGAGGGATGAGAGATTGATAAAAGTCCAGGACAGCCTAAGTGTGGGGTCTGCAGTGGGGAGCACAGGAGGAGTGGAGCCTGGGGAAGGACTGGGAAGGAGTGGACACAGTGAGGAGTTTGCAGTTTGTCCCACAGGGTAAGAGGAGCCCCTGAAGAATTTTATTGTTGTTGCTTGTTTAATTTTAGGGATGGGAAAACTGAGGCTCAGAGAGGGAAAGTGACTTGATTAAGCTCGATGAGGTCCTTCGAGACAGACTGAGACTATGGGCTCTGCCAGGGTCCAGCTAGACCCCAGCTAGGACCTCTTGCCCCAGACTTGCTGGCCAGAATTTTTCCAGGTAACCGCTACCTCCAGTGGGTGGGGAGGGCCCATGGGTGACTTTACCCTCAGTTTTAATGAAATTTGCATAGGCAAGGGCTGTGCTTATGGCCCTTCCTGCCTTGGAAGGATTGGGTGTGGGTGGGAAGTTAGTCGGGGAGGGCATCCAGGGAAGGACCTGGGGAAGTCAGGGGCTTGGCTAAGGTCAGCAAGAGATTAGGGTCAGAAATTGAATCAAACTTGGGTCTTTGGGCTGCCAGCCCCGACACAGTGCCACATCCCCTTACTCCACACCCTCAGGGATCCTTGACTGAACTGGGCACTGGTCCAAGAGGTAAGGGCATCTCTGAGCTCCTCACATTCTCCCCAGGGCTCTCCCCGGCCCTCGCGTCTGATATTGGGCCTGCTGAGGCTGGAACTTATCTGGGCAGAGAGAGACATTTGGCCCCATTGTTCTGATGAAGAAATTGAGGTCCCAAGATAATCACTCAGTAACGGGTCAGCTGGGCCCGGCTGCCTGGCCCTTGGCTCGTCTACACGTCCCCTACCTGAAGCTGTCCCTTGCTTCTCTCCGTCCCGCTGTGCAGCATTGCTGGGCCTGCCAGCTTTGATAGATGGCCCCGTGGCTCAGTCTCCCTCCCATTCCTTTCCGGATGCTGGGCCGTTAGCCTCTTAATCACCAGTCCTACCTGGTGGCCGCCAAGCCATCCATCTTTCCTACACAGCCTCTCCCAGCACAGGTGGGTTTTTTGGGGTGCAGCAGTTCTCCCTTCTCTGTGACTGAGCTGAAAGTGTGGCTGCAGACCCACTCTAGGGGAGTCAAGGGTTAGGGAGCAGTTTATGCCCCCTTGCTAGAGTGCCAGAAATCCCCCCTGGACCTTCCAAGGGTACTTACACATGCATACATGTGTATGCATGCG
The DNA here is from genome assembly GCF_039906515.1 of Pseudorca crassidens. Classification (NCBI taxonomy): domain Eukaryota; kingdom Metazoa; phylum Chordata; class Mammalia; order Artiodactyla; family Delphinidae; genus Pseudorca; species Pseudorca crassidens. The sequence continues at coordinate 51,408,339 of NC_090304.1, read as the reverse complement.
CATACACGCTCACAGTAACAGTATTGAAAGCTTTCATGTATCAAAAACTACTGTATGCGAAGCATTGTGCCAGAGCTCTGCATGTATAATCTGAGTACTATTGGTAACCCCACTGTACAGATAAGGAAACTGAGGCTCAGAGAGGTTAAGTAACTTGCACAGAGCCACATATCCAGAAGATGGAGGAACTGGGATTTGAACCCAGGTCGCATGGCTCGCTTTTGCATTTGCAACTCCTCTCTTCTACTGACTTAGCACATGCACACACCAGCCTCCATGTTGGCCCCTACCTGGACCAGGTTCCTGAGGAAGAGGGAGAGTGCTGGGCTGAGGAAGGGATGAGGGGAGTCACTGCTTATTGTCCAAAGGCGGCCCCCAGACTCTCACCCTGACAGTGACACTGATCAGCCTGGGAGGCTGCATGGAGGAGGCAGCCTCCAGGCAGTAGGAAGAGGTTGAGAGGCAGTCGATCGATCGTCCCTGCAGCGCTGCCTTCCAGGAACTTAGGCCCAGAGGAGTGTGGCACCGTGGGTCAATCATCCGGGCTGTGGCCCAGATTCAGCGTGCGGGGTGTGTGTATGTGGAGTGAGGCTGGTGTGGGTCCCCTGCCCGCCCCTCCCCCTGCTTTCCCTTTCCCCTCCCTCTCACCTTCAGCCTGCTGACCCTACACCTTCCCCTTGCTCTCCCCACTGCCCCCCACCGTGGGCCCTGCAGCTGAGAATGAAACTACCAGTTCCCAGACACCTGTGTGTACCTATTGCTGTGGGGTTACCCTGCCCCAGAGGCTGATCCTGGGGTGGGTGCTGTGAGGTCGGGGGAGGGCAGGCAGGGAGGCCAGGGGTCAGGAGCTGCAGGAGGTAGAGGCGAGCCTTCAGAGACCTCAAGGGACAATTTAATGAGATAATGAATGTAGAGTGCTTCTTATCACCAGGGCACGCAGTAGGCGCTTAGTCTTTGCTGGTTCCTCCCTCAGGAGTCTGGAGAGAATGAGGCTGATGGGGGCAGATGGGGCGCCTCTGAGGGCACACGAGCTCCCAGAGTAGCTGCCAGGTGCCACTGACAGTGTTAACAATCACAGGAAAAATTAGCTCTGAGGGAGAGAGAGATTAGTACCTGACAGGTGACAGAGTCTAGCCGAGCACTATCATCTTTCTGACATGGGGAGGGGGACAGCTGGTGCTGGGAGGAGTGGTGGCCAGAGCAGGGCTTGGGACCCTCCCCACATTCCTACTGGGAAGTACCCCTGAACAGGCCTAGATAGCGCCCCCTTCCTGGAGCAGCTGCTTCCACCCTGGCAGAGGGGCTTCCGCCAGGCCCTCCAACTTTCACTGACCCCGGGAGACCTGGGTTCAAGTCTTGGTTCAGGCACCTGCTGGCTGGTAGTGGTTAGGGCAGTCGCTTTCCTGTCTTCTCATTTGTAACAGGTTACAGTGAGGATTAAATGACATGTTCCCTGTCCAGTTGCAGCCATTTCCCTGCCCCCAAGGGGTCATGCCCTTCTGAGTTCCCCAGAGCCTGTCTTCCCTAGTTGCAGCCCTGAGAGGGAGAGCTGTGAGCCATCTCTCCACTGGATGCTGTCCGCTCCATCCTTGGGTCCCCACTGCCCTGACACAGGGCCTGTTGTTGAGGAAGAAGGAAGTAAAGGGGGTTCCATATTAGGCTCTGTCGTCTTCTCAGTCACTCTGGTAGGGGGGCGAGTGTGCCTGTCTGTACTGATGGTGCCTCCACAGGTAACGAAGGCCTAGTCTGACTCGGATGGGGGTGGAGAGTGCGTTCTGGACTGGGATTCCCAAGGCCTGACTTTCTGCTGTTCCAGATACTGCCTCACTGTACGAGCTTGCACAAGACCTGTCCCTGGGGAGCAAGAGACACATGGAACCTTTCTGACCAGCCTCTTTTCTGAGCGTCTGTTCCTAGATGATTCTGTGTTCTGGGGGAGAGGCAGTGTGGTGGGCTGGTGGCACAAGGCTGGTGACGCCCATGCCGCAGATGGGCAGACCCAGGAGGAGGGGCTCAGGACTGGGGCCAGCCCAGGGCTCTGTGCTCTCGGTGCCCTTGTCCTCATACTGCCCCTGCCGCTGCCTGCTCTGCCTTCCAGTCCACGTTGTGTTACCCCTCCTGCCCCTCCATTTCTGGTCCTCTCTTACTTTGTTATCTGTCTCTATTGCCTCCTGCCTCAGGCTTATCTCCTCCTGTCACACGTCCATCCATCTCTGTCATTCCCCTGCGGCTTCCTCCCTCTCCCTCCCCAGGAGTTGGGCTTGTCTGAGAGTCAGTCCCTCTCTGCCGCTTGTCTGTCTCAGTGGTCTCTGAGCCTCAGCTCTTGTCTTCTTCCACCTTCCTGAACCTCCCTCTCTCTGATGGTGTCTCTGCCTTTCACTGTCTCTGAACCCCCTTAGTCTATCTCTGTAAGTCTCTCTCTGCCCTTATCTCTGGGTCTCTGTCTCTCAGAACCTGCCTGGTCCTGCCCCCTCTGCCTCCCTTCCTCCCCTTGCCAGCCCAGCCAGGGCAGTGGGTCCAGCCTTCCATCCAAGAGAGCGGAGTGGTCCACCCTCCCTCTTTCTTGCTGGCAGCCTCCGAAGTCCCTGACAATTGCCCTCCGCCCTGCACCACGCGGGGCCTCGTTGCTAGGCCTTGGGCTGGCAGCACCTGGCTTCCATAGCGACGGGTGCCTAGAAACAAAAGTCTCCCGGTCCCACACGGAGTCTTTGCGGATTGAGCTCCTTTTGATCAATCAGGACAGGAAACGTGGCCCACTCTGGGCTGCCTCCAGCTTGGAAAGGCGTGAAGAGGAGACCACGGTCTCTGCCTTCTGGAGCTTGGGGGGCTGCTGGGATGGGAGGAGCTGCTCCAGTGTGGCCCTGAAGCCAAAGAGGGAGCCCCCTCCCACCGGGCTCTTCTCAGGAGTTGGCCTGCTACTGGGAGGCGTGGGTTTGCAAGGGACCGGGTTTGGATCGCTGTTCTACTGTTTCTAGCTGTGAGACTTTAGACAAATGACCTCATGTCCCGGGACCTCAGTTTTATGAACTGTAAAGTTGGGCTAATAATATCATGAGAATTAAATAAGAGAATCACCCGGGTGGCCCTGGCACTCAGTAGGTAGTCCCTGATGGCATTGCCCTCCCTGCCCGTTTAAAGTTGTCTAAGATTTAATTAGCAGAGAGGAGAGCAATGGAACCCTAGGCCTGGACAGTAGTATGAGCAAAAGGTGGAGGGTGGAAGGCAAGTGCAGGGCTCACAGGGGCCCTCACCTCACCGGGTATTCACAGAGACGCAGCCCACACACCATCAGGCTCTGAGGGCTGTGGAAACCCTGGAGCTAGAGTCCTGGAGTCCCGGCACTACAGGCAGTTAGAATAATAAAATGTTAGAATCTTGGGCTCCTCCATTCTCAGGACTCCAGGCTCTTGCATTCATAGAATGTACAAAGCACAGACTCTTCTAATAATGGGATTTATAATAGAGGCTCTGATTTTCTTAGATCACAAAGCTCTGGGAGTTCTTGGAACCTGGAAGCCACAGACTGGGGCTCCCTCTATGACAGTGTCTGAGCTGGCAGGGAGTTTTCAGAGCATGGAGCCTCGGGTCCCTGTTGCTTAGAATTTCTTGTGCCTTGGCATTCCTCATGGGCTCAGCGCTGAGCAGTCCTGGGTGGGGGTGTGTGTGTGTGTGTGTGTGTGTGTGTGTGTGTGTGTGTGTGTGTGTGTGTGTGTGTGCATGTGCGCACGCATGGGGGACTGGGGTCAGTGACCAACTGCAGCCCGAGGCACCTCTGGAGCAGGGCCAGCCCAGGAATAGCTGGTGAAGGAAAGCTGGGCAGCTTGTGGGCTGCAGCTGTCCAGGCAGGGCTGGATGGGATTCTGGCAGCCACCATTGGCTGAGGACCTAATCGCCTTCATCCACCCAGCCTGCCCAACAGGGCTCAGGAGGAGGCATCTCCGTGGGACACTTGAGGGCTGGGGTTAGAGCAGTCCTGCAAGGTCCTGCGGACTGGAGGGCAAGAGGCCCCGGTGAGGGGAGGAGATGGGGTGTGGGGGGGCTTGAGGGATGAGAGAAAGAGTGCGCTCAGTGAGGGGACGGGGCTCAGTGGCGCCTGCTGAAGGGTTTCTCAGCGCTGCACTCTCTGCACTGCCCCAGACTGCTGGGGATAGTGGTTGGTGTTGCGGAAGCCTGAGCACCTTGAATCTACTTGCCTGCAGAAGCCTGGGGCGGGCTGAGAGCCAAGAGCTCCTTCTCCCACCTCTGCCCAAAGCTGGGAAGGCTGGTGGAGCTGTTGGGAAAGCTGGGATCTGCTGCTCCTTTTGCTCAACTTCCTTCCCATTCCCCATGGGAATCATGGCTCGGGATGATCAGGATTTGACAGGACGGTGCTGTGGGAGGAGTTGGCACCAGGCAGAGCCAGCTCCCACGGGAGGGGGTTGGCTGCAAAGAAAGTGAGCTCCCTGTCCCTGGGAGTGTGCAAGCAGAGGCTGGATTGCCAGTCAGGGTGACTTCAGCAAGGGGCTCAGATGGGGGAAGGTGGTCAGGAGGCCTCTTCTCTGGGAAAAGTGGGCTTTGTGTGATTGGCCAAGGTGGCCGCCCCTTCTCGACATCCCTGTGTCTCATTTAGGGGGTCACCATCTGCCCCCCCATCCCCCACTCCTGCTGTGTGTGCCTGGCCCCGTGCTGGATATGCTGCATACGGACACATGGAGCTGAATCAGACCCAGTCTCTTTTGGGTCTGATGGGGGAGGCACCTAGGGAAACAAATACAGTTGGGCAGGTCCTCCATAAGGAGGCAGATCAGGTTGGAAGGAGGGTTCTACCACCGATTCCTATAGTCCACAGATGTCTTCTGGAGCAATTCCTCTGGGTCAAGCCTTGTTCTAGGTGCTGGGGCCACAGCAATGAGCAAAACGGGAAAAGAGTCCAGTCCCCTGGAGCTGACAGCATAGTGGGGAGGTCGAGTGCCTGGTAAAAGTACAGAAGTGCTGCTGGAGGATTGGTGAGCAGTGAGGGGTGTGGCCAGAAGGCAGAGTGTGGGGCCTGAAAGGATGGTTTGGAGGCGGGGTTAAGGACCAAGAAGGCCAGGACTGGAGCTCCAACTTTATCCTGCGGGCAGTGGGGACCCGTGTGGGTATGGGTGAGGCAGGGTCAGACTTGAGTGAAGAAAAGATTACTCCATCTTTTGGGCATCTTTTGGGTATGGGCATCGGGGAGAAGGAGACACAGTGGTCCCTGAAGGAGGTACTAGGGCAGGTGCGCCCACCAGTGTTCTATGTGCAGGAGCTCTGTGAGCAGGCGTATAGAGATGTGAGTCTGTGTGTAGGAGTATGTGTGTGTGTGTAGGAGTGATGGGAGTGTGTGTGTGTATCTACGGAAAGACAGTGAGTGTCTGGATGATTGTGTGTGGCCTGCAGCAGCCTTGTGTGACAGAAGGCTCTTGGGGTTTGCAGAGGATAAGGAGCAGATGCCAAGGTGTGCCAAGGCCTGAGTCCCCTGGACCTCAGCCCCGATGTGAGCTGGCAGGTCCTGGACTAGTCCTGGACTAGAATCCTCCGGGCTGCCTTCCCCCGCTAGGGTCGTGCAGCTGGCCATCTGCTGCAGACAAGATAAATGTGTATGCAAATAACATGGAAGTGGACGAGACCTGTGGTTGACCCACCCCTCTCCCCCATCCCTTGAGCCTGAGCTCACCCAGCCTGTGCTCTTTCCCGGTTAGAGCTGCTGCGGGGGCTCTGGGAGCAGGCCCTGCCCACTCAGAGCCCAAATCCACATTGTCCCCAACACCTGCCTGCGGCCAGATCCTTTCTCTGTAAGGGCCACTGCCACATCTGGAGCCAACGCCAGCGGACACACAGAGCTGACTGGGGCTAGTGGCCGTTAGCAGCACCTCTGTTAGTTGTGAATTTGAGTACATGGAGACTCACACATCTGCATCTATGTGCCATACTTGGACTCTTGTGCACACACACAATTGTATACACATACTTACATGTGTGCATACGCACTCACACCTGGGCACACATACTGTCTGCACACACACACACATGCACATTCCTGTAGATACGCACACATCTGTGTACACACGCACAAGCTCAGCTGTACAATGAAAGCATCACACATCCTTACAAAGATACAAACTTACAAAAGTGTACTCCGCCTTCACCCACATCATGCTCACAGACCTGCATGCGGGACCTTACACACATGCACACACCAGAGCTAACTAACGGTGCCTCACAACTGTGCCCTCTCCGGGGCTGTGCCCACTGCGGATGGGCTCTAGCTGGACACAGAACCCGCAGAGATGTCAGCTTCCTCCTGGGCCCTTCTTGGACTGTCCCCGGGCAGGGCCCCTCGGATGGTGGAACCCTCTTTTAGTCCATGGGCTCCACCTCAAGTCATGGAGAGACTGAGCCACACACGCTGCCTCCTGAGGAGCCCCCACGTCGGGATCTGGCCCTCGCTCACAGTCCTTGGGCCTGGCATGCCCGGGTGCCTGCCCCAGAGAGCTGCCTTCTGCCCCGCTAGGCCTACCTGGATCCTGCCTTCCTCCACCCAAGCCGCTTGAGTTCTCAAAGAGAACCAGGCCAACCTTCACAGGGCCAGAGCCTTGCATGGGGCCACCCAGCATGTCAGGGCAGGGCTCAGGTTAGAACCTGGGCTTCTGGGAGTCTGACCATGGCCAGCAGCAAGAGGATAGATGCGTGTCAGGCACGCAGACAGGCTCCTGGAAGCAGGACACATGGTCATGGAGGATGGGAGCAGATTTGGGGTCTTTGGAGGGCCTGCTGGTGTCACACTCTTATATGGAGAGATGACGAGCGTGAAAGTCTGCTCACCAGTCCTGGGTGAGGAATTGCTTTGTAAGCGCAGTGGTCCAGAGAGGGGTCATTGTTAGGAACGAGGAAGGGCTGGTTCTTGGACAGGGCCTGAGGTTGAATGGCCCAGTAGCCAGGTTGACAGGCTGTCAGCTGAGTCACCTTTTCCTAAAATACCGAGTCTGAGGTAGCTGGGCCACTGGACAGCTTAATGTGACCTGTAAGGTGGGGAGATGAAAAGAGGCGGCTGTGGAGCTGAGCCAGGTACCCCTGAAGCTGGGCTTCCTCATGGCAAAGGCAGGCCGAGGGTTCAGGGGCTGGGAGTGTAGGACCCTGAGTGCATTCTTGGGGACAAAAGGAGAGGTGGGAAAATTAGTTTTTCTCACATGCCTTTCCTCAAGAGGCAGAGAATGAATATAAAGCACAGATTGGAGCCAGATGGCCTGGGTTTGAATTTTGGCTCTACTACTTATTAGTTGTGTGACTGTGGGCAAGTTACTTAGTCTCTCTGTGCCTCAGTTTTCCTTATCTGTAAAATGTGGCTAATAATGGGTCCAACCTTATAGTGTTGTTGAGAAGATGAACTGTGAGTCACAGAGTAAGTGCTCAGCAAATGTTAAAGCCCAAGAGATGCTGGCCGTGCCAGGCCAGGGTTGGCCCTTGACTGTGAGGTCTGAGATGGCCTCTCCTGAAGAACAAACGCCTCTGGCGAGTGGCTGTAACAGATGCCTCCTGGATGCCTTTGTCCCACCCGCATATCCGGAGCCCAAGACTGAGCTGATGACAGATGCTCAGGATTTACCAAGAGATTTGTGCACTGGCCTCAGACTTATAATAGCCCTTACATTGGTCACTCCCTTTACAGAGCAAGAAACTGAGGCCAAAAAAAGAGAAGGGAGGCCTTTTTCTGGGCCAGAACCTTTACATATCTTAGCCCATGTAATGTTTTCTACAGTGTTAGTAAGTAGGACAAATTGCCCCCAATTTGAAGATGCAGTAAAATAAGATGCAGTGAAATTGCCCCCAGACATGACGCTTAGGAAAGGTGCAAGAAGGGGGACCCAGAGGGCTGAGGTAGCATCCAGGGAAGGCCTCCTGGAGGAGGTGGGCCTCCGACTGGCCCCTGAAAGGTAAGCAGGCTGATAGGATCTAGAGGACATTAGGGTTGGGGTGGCTGGGTAAAAGCCTGAAGGTGAGAATGAGTCAGTCACGCATCTGAGTAGAGCGGGAAGTATAAATTTAAGGAACGGTGGCAAGAGGGTCAAAGCTGAAAAAACAAGCTGGGGCTAAGTCATAGAGGGTCTGCCGTGTCAGGCTGAGGGTTGGGACTTTATTGTGCTGATGGTAGGGAGTCACTAAAGGTGTGTGAGCAGGGGAAGAGGCATTGTTCAGAGTTGGCCCTCAGAAAGAGAGGTGGGAGAACTCTTGGCATGGAGGGCTTCCCCCTGAGCTGTGACACAGCTAGGGCTCTGCCCAGCCTGTGTGCCAGGTGCCTGGACTGTGTCCAGGACTGGGCTCAATGACTCAACCTTGAGGAAATCACTCCCCAGGGAGAAAGGGCCCAGATGAATCAGCCCAGTGAGGTGGGGAGCTGGGAAGCTGGAGGGTCACTGAGTCACCCTCCAACAGGGGTGGCGGGTGAGGGTTAAGGGGAGAATTGCAGAGAGAGGGGACCGCAGTACATGGGAAGGATTCAGGTCAGACCACAGCGAGGGCTGTCAGGGGACTCTGGCTGCCTTCGCACCATTGTGGGGTTGATTCTCCTGGCAGTCTTGTGAAAGAGATGGCAAGACGAAAGCCCAGAAACCAACTGGGGAGGGGATCTGACCAAGGTCATAAAGTAAGTAGCTAGCCGGCAATGGCCAGGCGACACCCAAGAGCACCCTCCAGTCCAGACACCTCCCACCGCCCCAGCCGACCTCATGCCAAGCGGAGGCTAGGAACTGGTTGGGTCCAGGCAGGGAGCTGGCCCAGGTGACCCCTTTCCCCTCCGACACCCGCCCCTCCCGCGCAGATGGCAAATCGGGCCGGGCTGAGCCGCCGCGCTGGGACAGCAGGGGGCGCAGGAGCGTCACGGCTGCAGCGGGCGCCTGAGCACAGAGGCCGCTCTGCGGTGAATTGCGCTTCGGCTCGCCAAGTCCCACCGCGGAACTGTGGACTGTGTGGCCCTGGGGCCTGCACCCTCTCTGGCTTGCGGGGACCCCAACGCAGACCTGCCTGCCCAGTGCTGGGGGCCCAGTGCCCCTACCCACAACTTGGGAATGGTGCGCCTGTGTGTGCGCTCGCGTGTCAGTGCGCACGTGTCTCCCTCCCAGATTTGCTACTGCTTCCAGGGCCTGTCAGACTCGGAGCGACCTCTGAAATTTCCCCCGATTTCCTCCCTTTTTCCTGGAAGAAGAGCAAGCCCAGGGCTCCTTGTTCGTGCCAGCGGTCCCTTCCCCTCTATCTCCCCCTCCGGACCGCCCCCCCCCCCGCCCCCTCACTGCGCTGGTCTCTGCCGTGGGACTGTAGCCTGGCTCCAGGACTTTATTAAGTAAGTGGTGGGGGGGAGAGGATGTGATCAGCAGAGAGGCGACCCCTGAGAGGTAGTGAAAGGAGTAGCGAAGGGGCAAGAGAAGGGAGCGAAGGCTGAGAGCAGGCTATCAGGCGGGGGATCCTAATAGCGCACAAGCTGGAAGAATCTTGAGAGCAGAGAGATAAGGGAAGTGAGAGCTGGTGGGGGGCTCTGGTGGGGGTGGGAAGATTGGACGAGCTAAGAGGTGCTGTCCGCGGTTGCGGAAGGTGGGCGGGGCCGGGGCGGTCGGGGGGCGGGAAGTGGGCGGTTCGGGGCGGGGCCAGGGCGGACACTCGCGCGGATCAGGCGAAGCCGTCGCGGACGCCCTGGCCAAGAGCAGCGGCCAGGCCGGCGGGCGGGCGGGCGGCTGCGAGCATGGTCCTGGTGTTGCACCACATCCTCATCGCTGTTGTCCAATTCCTCAGGCGGGGCCAGCAGGTCTTCCTCAAGCCGGACGAGCCGCCACCGCCGCAGCCATGCGCCGACAGCCTGCAGGTAGGGCCCCCCGCCCCTCCCGGCTCTGGGCACGAGGGGAACGGGGTGTTGGGTGAGCGCCAGGCCGGGTTCTCCGCGGAGCGTGCTGTCGCCGGTCCCATGGTCTACCCCGTCCCTGAACCCTTCTAGGGTGGGGACCCCAGGGTGGGGACCCCTCCCCAGCTGAAAATCCCACTTCTGTGCTGGGACTGCAGCCCGTACCCTAGAGACATTGAGTCCTTAGCTCACAGTTCAAAGCCTCACGCCAGACTCTGAACCCTTTTCAGATCTGGGACTCCACCCCCAAGCACTGAACTCCCAATCCACAATGGGACCCCTGTTCACACCCAAGAGTTCTGTTTGAGCCTGGAAGCCCCTGCCTCCCAGATTAGTGGAGGACCCCTGCCCATAGCCCTGGACCCCCAATATATTTATCAGACTCCAGGCCCACCCAGAACACCTGAACCCCCGACTCTCAACCAGGACCCCCCCTTAGAGCTGGGGCCCCTCATCTCAAGCCCCTGAACCCCGACTCCACAGACTCATCTATGCCCTCACCCAGATTCCCACTCAAACACCTGGACTTCAGTCCTCACACCAGACCCCACCCAGGGTCCAAATGCCTCTTTCCATTACAGTTTGTCTCTCCTTCTCTGCAGGATCCCCCTCCCACCCTCTTCCTGCTTTCCCTCCTCCCTCCTGTATAGAAGATCCTAGCCTTTTCCTGCTTGTCTCACCCTCTCCTCTTGTCTCTCTCTGGGTATGGTGGCCCCCGTTTCTCCTCTGAGTCTTTCTGGGCATCTTCTCCCTCTGCCCCTCTATTTCTTTCTTGTTTGGTCTCTTTTGCCTACGTGCCCCCCTCTCTCAGCCTGCCCATCACTCCCCCAGTTTCTCTAGGTTTCTGTTTTTGTTCTAGGGCTTTTCCCTGTGGTCATTCTTCCCCTTATATCAGCCTCTACTTTGGGGTGGTGAGGGGACAGGCTCAGAATGCCCCGCCGGTGTCCCCAGGACCTCTTCCCCCTCCCCTGTTGTCAGGCATGGCATGGTGTGGGTGCTGGTGGAAGGGGCTAAACATGGAGCAAGCAGCCCTTGGGCGGTACCGAGGGATTTAAGGTGGGTGGGGATTGTGCAGTGGGGCACTGGGGTTCATAACTTATAAACCCCCTCATCCCTGCTGAACTGGACTTGGGAAGCCGGGGGCTTGGGATGAGGGAGGGGAGGAATAGCCTGCAACCTGGTGTCAGTCACCTGTGGTGGGAGGTGTCCAGGGCTGGGCGAGTCTGGGTGGTATGTGTTTGAGTAGGAAGAGCTGGGTTGTGTGTGTTGGGTGTGCCTTGTGTGTGATCATGTGTGTTGTGTCATGTAGTATTGTGTGTGTCATCAGCGGTGGGATTATTGGGGGGATCTGTGGGAGCTTATGCTGAGTGTGAGGACCGTGAGTGTAATGGCGTTGCATGGCGTGTGCAGCTAGGGAGGCCGAGTTGTGAGTGTGGAGTGGTAGGTGTATGTATGACTGTTGTGTGTGTGGGGAACTTATGTGTACATGACTGTGTGTCATCGTGGGGTGGAGTAGTTGTAGGGGCAGCTTACAGGGGGATTGTGTGTGTATTTGTGTGTGTTATGGACTGTTGTGTGTAACCAGGAAGAGCCGCTGGAGGGGTCTGATGAAAGGTTTCATTGGATGTCTTGGTAGAGGGGAGTGGGGGTGGGAGAGCTGTGTCTGAGTGGGTTTGCAGCCTAGGTGACTGGCTTCGAGTCACCGAGTTACATCCTGGAGTTGCTCGGGAAATATATTGGGACCTGTGTGTTGGTGTTTAAGTGTCATGTGTCTGTGTGATGACTGTTTGTACAGCTCTGGGTAGGAAAGTGTGCAGCAGCCAGGGTCCAGGGGGCCAAGGCAAGGACTTGTTGACTCTGTGTGTGTGTGTGTGTGTGTGTGTGTGTGCGCGCGCGCGCGCGCGCGCGCACATGCCCAAGTACATGTGGGGAGGAGGCAGTGTGCAGGCAGGACTGTCTGTGCTAAGGAGCTGTGTGTGCCCGCAAACATTTGACATTTTGGTGTGACATTAGGTGTGCACATTATCTATGCAGGGTGTGTCTCTATGTCTAGGTGATGTGTGTGTATTGAATTTAATTGGAACTGTGTGTCTGTGCTTGGAGAGGTGAGTGTCGGGTGTGTGAGGTGCGCGTGGGAGGTTGAGTGTGAGTGTGGCGTGAAGTGTGGGTGTGTGAGCTGGATGGCTTTTCGGTGTGACATGTGGATTATGTGATCTTCTCTCCCTGTGAGCTGTTTACATGTGAAGGGTATCTAGTTAGCTAGGGTATGTGTGGGGAGAGGGGGGCTGGAGGGCTGTGGAAGGTGTTGCAGGGGGTGAGGGATTGGGTGTATAAGGTGTGTGGGGTGAGGAATGAGGTATGTGATGTTCGGGTGTGCAGAATACAGCAGGTGTCCCATAAATGTTTGTGGAGTGATGTGTGTGTGCAGGGAAGGCTTGGCTGCCATCCTGTTCTCGCTTCCCTCCCAGTTAGGTCCCCTGAGATGCCCAAGCCAGGCTGCCTCTACCCTTTGCCCTTCATCCTCCTCGCTTTCACCAAGGCCTTTGTCTTGGGTTTCCGGCTGAACAGGCGCTGGACAGGCGGGCGGCGGGCGATGTGGAGGTCCTGGAACCTTTGTTCTTTTCCTCTTAGCCTGTCTCATGTTTTGGGCCGGGATTGGAAGGGGCGGGGAGAGGATGCACGTGTCTCGGGCTCACTGTGTTTACTACCACCTCATGGTTCTCCGCAGAGGGTGGGGGTCCAGGCGCAGGCACTGAGGCCTGGGTGGTATCCCCGGTGGCGCCTCCTCGGCGCAGTAGCAGCTGGGGCTGGGCTGGGAGTTAGGCAAGTTTGCCAACCATGATGTCTTAGTCCCAAGTGTGGCCCACTGCCCTTCCTTCTCATGTCATCTCCGGGGTGCTGAGAAGCCAAGTGCCCCCTTCTGCATGCTGCCCAGTTCTCTTCCCTTCTCTGTGTGGCGCCCAGAGAGGGTCACTGGGCTGGGAGGCAACCCGGAAGAGCTCAATCTATCTCCACTTGTGTTGACCCCATATCTGATGGGGGGATAGTTGCTTTCCTCACAGAGACCTTTTTCTGAAAAACGAAGCCAGATCACATCTTTGGGGACCCTCTAGTCTGATGGACCCAGTAGGAGGATCCAGGTCATACCCTCCAGAGAAAGCTATGGGGAGACCTTAGTGGACAGTCTGCCAACAAGGACTTGAGAGCACGAAAGGCCAGGACTCCTTGTGGTTGGAAGGCACAGAGACCATCAGAGTCAGTCAGGGGAAGGGGCTCGGGGCCAATGCCTCAGCACCACATTCCAGAAGGTTCTCTGAAGTGAGTGGGCTTGAGCTGAGCCTTGAAGGGGGTGTTGGATGGGCAGAGAAATGTGGCCTGAGGCTGAGGAAAATTCTAGCCCAACTGGAAGAAGGGCTCTTGAAGGCTGTTGATCATTCCCAAGCAATACTGTCTGGTTTTGGATGGCCATCCCTGGGCCTCCTACCTTCTCAAGCTTTCATGTCACCTTTTCCCATCCTGTTGTCTTTGGGCAGAATCATCATTGTCATCATCTTCGTCATCACCGTTTAGGCAGCTCTTTCCAAATTCCAAGCTCCTTTCACAAATGTCTCCTTTAACAGGAGCTCATTCTGTTGTCTGAAAGCATTTATTGAGCACCTGCTATGCACCAGGCAGGCACAGTGTTAAGTGCTGCAGTCATAGCAGTGACTAAATAGGCCTCATGGGACTCCCATTTTCTGTGTCTAAGAAACCCCATCTTCATGGCCCAGCCACACTGTCAGCCCCTCAGGCCTTGGGCAGACGGCCCTCCCTTCTGTTTCCCGCAGCCTGACATGCACATGATATGCTCCAGGCATGCATCCCATGGTGTTGGGGTCTGGCTCCTGCCAGAATTCAAGCTCTTGAGAGGCTGGGCTGGGTCTACCCATCCCATGTGTCCTGAGCTAGGTTCAACATAGATGCTTATATTGATCATCAGAGGTCTCTAACCCCCTGTAGGGGTGGCAGCCCCGCTGCCATCTAGGGAAACTGAGGCCCAGAGCAGGGAGATCTTTAGGGAGCCTCCTCTTAAGACCCTCCTTTGACCAGTGTTACCAGAGACCAAGAGTGGCCAGGTGACTTGTCCAGGTTTCACAGCAAGGTGGCAGGGCTGGTCCTAAAATACAGCTCTCCTGGCTGCCAGGCTGGGCTCCGGCCCCAGCACCATGCTGCTCCCTGGCTAGCCTCCGTGCTGCCTGTGGAGGGTAAATGATTATTAATGACCCCCCTGGCAAGGAGACAGGAAATGTTTCCCAACCACAGCTGGGAACCTGCTCCCTGCCAGCCCCAGCCACCCATACCCACCCTGGCCATGGTGTCAGCACTGATGTTAGCTCCATGCTGCCTTGGCCTTCTTTCTTTCCTCTTGCCCATCCGAATCCCACCTCCCTTTCCTTTAAGGTGTAAAGGACAAGAAGGAACAGAGCTTTCTCTTTCACATCTCTGTCTCCAACCTGCTTCATCTCCACCTTCTCCCCTGCCCCAAACCAGCCAGAAGTAGCCCCTCCTCCAGCAAGTCTTCCCCAAATGCACCACCAGCCCCTCCAGTGGCCCTGTCCTTGGCTCTGGTCACTGAATCTCCCTCATTTCAGACTCTGGTCCCACTCTGATGGTTTGCCCTGATGGCCCTAAGGCTGGCTGGGGACTTCCTGTGGCCTGTCCTCAACTTCTGTGTTAGGACTGACATGTGGAGGATCATCCCAAATGCTTCCTCCAGGAAGTCCCCAGCCCAGCCCGGGGACTCTCACTTCCTCTGAGCACCCCAGCACTCCCTGTCCGTGCCACACACTGTGTGCTGCCAGGCCTTAATAGGTGGACAGTTAGTGAGCACCTACTCTGTGCCTGGCAGAGAGGGTAGGTAGAGAGAGCATGGTGGGGGCCTTAAATTTCGGCCACACATTGTGCCAAGTCTGAGCAACAAGGCGTCTGCCTCTTGGCAGGTAGACAGACCCAGGTACCAGGGCCAAGGGTGGACAGGTGATAGGGTGGCGGAGGGGCACAAAGATTGATGCTGGTAGATTGTGTGGGGGGAAGGCAGCAATGGGGAGAAACTTGGGGGCCATGGTGGGACAGAGCAGGGGCCCCGAATTCAGCCCAGAGTGGAAGGGAGGGCAAGTTGGGAAGCTTCCAGGAGGAAACATTTAAAGTGAGAGCTGAGGAATGAGCCAGGAGAAAGTTCTGGACAGAGAGAAGGAGAGAATGGCGAATGTGAAGGCTTGCTGGTGACAGACAGAAGGAGGGAAGCATTCCATGGAGCTGGATGCTGGACAGCCAGAGTGGCTGAGTGATGGGATTGGTGTGTGTGTGTGTGTAGCATAGGAGATGAAGCTAGTGAGGCTGGAAGGGGCCAAATTGTGCAGGACTTTTATGCCATGTCCTTTCTTCGGAGGGAACTGCACACTAGGGGAAGAGATGAAAGCAGTTCAGGGACTGTTCAGACCTGCGTGTTATGAAGCAGCTCCCTGGGCCATGGGGTGGGGAGCACGTAGAAGGAGTGAGGCAGGAGGCTGAGGCAGTGTGGTTCCGACATGGGATGAGACTGAATAAGGAAAAGCCAAATTTGGAAGGGAGGGGACAGAGGGGGCAGAGGTAGAGGAGGGAGCCCGTCAGCTGTAGAGGTGAAGGGAGAGAGAGCGCCACCCTGGGGTATGGGTGGCCACATGAGGGAAGACACGGTTTGAGGTCACATGCCTGGGCCTGGGTCAGGGCCCTCTAAGGAGCAGAAGGTCTCAGAATGGCATCCCAGGTCAGGAGCTTTGAAGCTAAACGGAAACCAGGGGACCTGGATCCCACTGGGGGCTGCTGCGTCCTTGTCTGTAGCGTGGGGACACGGGATCTGCCCTGGGCGAAGAGCATTCAGAATTCAAAAATTAAAACAATCTGTAAAATATAATACTTAATAAAATTCAAATTCAAAAATGTGTGAGTACATTCCAAAACGAGTTAAAATGTAAATTTATGAAAACGCTAAACATACATCTGTGATGGTTTAATATCAGCGGTAAGCCTTCACTGCTTCCCTCCTCTTTGATCCCAGCTTCCTTGAAGCTGCTGCCTCTGGTGTGGCTGGACCCCCAGGGGGTCCAGGACGTTCTGGTCTCTTGTTCAGGGCACCTCCTCTGGGGAGCCTGCTCTCTGGCTGGTAGCGTCAGGGGGCAGGCATTTTGCTTTTCCTGTCCTCCACCCTGAGGGACTTGACCCTTCGAACTTCACCCATCTAGTGTTGCCTTTATTTGAGGGGCCTGAGTACAGACCCAGGGAGGGGGAAAGGTGAGGGAGTTGCAGGAACCAAGGGTAAGAGGGGTGGAGAGATGCAGGGCCCAGTGGGGGTGGGGTCGGGAGGGAGGAGAAATGAGCAAAGCTAAAAGAGCAGCATCGCCCCAACTTGAATATCTGTATTTCCGAAAGTAAGAGTGGCGCCATTTCCCCAAGACTGGGCTACTGAGGTCCCATCTTGCAATTGGGAGCCGGCCATTTCTTGGCTCCTACTGTCCAGTGACCTTGCGTAAGGCCACTTTCTGGGCTGCATTTTCTCACCTGTAAAAGGAGGAAGTTGGGGTGGATGAGCTCTCTGGAGAATCTGGCATTGTCCGTTTGTGGGGTTCCAGCCTTCCATGATCCTCAGCTCCCGGCCAGGGCTGTGTGGATGCGTGGTTGTATGATTCCGACATTCTGTGACTTTAAGATGCTGAGACTCCAGGAGCCGATGAAGCAGACGTTCTGTGATTCCAGGATTCTAGGATTTGATGATTTGATGATTCAATGATTCTAAATGGGGTTTCTGGGGAGAGCTGCAACCACCTGCCTTGTTAATGTCGATGTTCAGTTATTAAAAACATAGCGAGAAGCAATGGAGACAGCTTGGGGTGGCGGGGTGGCCCCCACCCCCAGGGAGGAAGGGGAGGAGGGGCTGGGTTGGTGTCAGTGGGGAAGGAGACCATCTCAGCCTGGGTTGCACGGATAGTTTCTCCTGCCGCAGCAGAACTGGTGTGCGTGCGTGTGCAAGAACCACCACTCCCTAAGCTTTCAGGGTAAGGGGTCATTTCCTTCATCCCTCTGCCTCCAGTCTTCAGTCATTTCAGACTATGGCAGAGAGAGGAGTACCCTTTCCTTCCAGCCCCTAAAGCCTCTGGGAGGAACGTCCACAGTGGAGGAAGGAGAGGCCTGCTTACCCCCACCCTCTCCTTCCCTGGCAGCCTCGGCCTGAGGGGGAAAACAGGACATGAACACTTCCTGGACGCAGACACGGGACTGCACGAAGCCCTGCCTGTGAGGGCCCAAGTACAAAGGGCCTCCGCCTAGGGCAGAGGCCAGGCAGCCAGAGGGGCAGTGCGGACATCGGCTAGGGACCCATTGGCACCCTTTGAGTGCAGGCCAAGGAGGGAGGACCCTGCTTGTGCCCTGGAGGTGGCTGTGAGAAGTGCTTACGGAAGGGAGGTCCCAGGCCAGGGGGCCTGGAGGGCTGATGACCGATGGGGGCTCCCTTGTAGCACAGGCCTCCCGCCCAGCACAAGGCCAGCTCCTTTGTCCGGCGGCTTGCTGCCTCTTGGACTGTGCACAGTCTCAGACCCACATCAAAGGTGGGGAAAGAATCTCCAGGCAGGAGAGAAGGATCTCAGCCCTCTAGAGAGCCCACCCTGGCTGGGGCCCTCAGAACCCAGTACTGCTGCACAAGACCCAGCCTGCTGGGTTCACAGATCAAGTGATGGAGGCTGGGAGTTGGCCCCGATCCCACAACACAGCAGGGCCTAAAACACGGCTTCCTGATTCCCAGTCCTGGGAGCTCCACTTTGCCTGCAGCTCCCCGCTTTCCCCTGGAACGCCTGGAGAGCTGGAGTGGAGGCAGGACTCAGGTCAGGGGGGCAGAGCATTTGTCTGTTACCCACCATCTTTCTCCTCCCACAGGCCAGGAGGCAGGTGGGGTGGTGACAACTGCTCCCTGTCATGCGCAAGGCTGCATTGTCTGCCACGTCCTGTCTTGGCCCTGAGGACAGGATCCCCAGCAGGGAACCCCTCCCCAGCTCCCTGACCCACGATGGGCCTCCCTGGGGTTCTCCTCTCTTGTCCTCCTGCCATCCCACCCCTCGCTGTCGTCTCTGCTTCCTTTTGAGCTCTCTCCCTATCCTGTAAGTTTCCATCTCTGGCTGTCTTTGTGGGTCAGTCTCTCCAAAAGATTGTTAGACTGTGAGGGCTCTAGGAGGTCATCAAGTCCATTCCTTTTATTCTTCAGATGAGAACAGTAGCTCAGAGAGGGGAAGGTCCCGTCCAAAGTTGCACAGTAGGCTGTGGCAGAGCCTGGGTCACGGAAGCACCCTGTCTTGGCATCAGGCATCTAGGGTTTGAGGACTGACTGTGTCATGACCAACCTGACAGGCTTCTCTCCTCAGCCCTGAGCTGTTCTTCCTTCTTTTCTTTGTCCTCTGATCTGCTGCCTGGCTGACCCCTACCTCAGGCAGACCCTGCCCTTGGGACATAGACCAGAGCTGGGGACTCCATGACTGGGATGCACACCCATGCACGCATGGACACAAAGACACTTGCAACTACATACAGGTCCCAGGTACAAACCTATACCACGTAGTTAGGAGGCTGTCCTGGAACCTAGTGTTCTCTTCCTGTGAGGTACCACACACCTCCTCCAGGAAGCCCCCCAGGACCTCTCTGCAGAGTCTTCATCCCACCAGCCCCTTTGTGACAACTGAGTCCTATTGAGCCTAGGTTCCTCCTCTGTGACCCCAAGGGCACGGCTGAGTCTCTCTCTGGTCCTGGAGCCCCTCCTTCAGTGTTCCCTCCTTCTGTCTCAGGAGGGGCTTAGCTTCCTGTGGCTGGGTGGGGAGAGTCCTGAGGTCCCCAGAGGACAGTGGGACAATGGGGAGGCGGTGACAGATGAGACATTGCGTCTTTCCCAAAGTAGGCTCCACCCTACCCTGACCTCCTGGCTGGTGTCAGGGACACAGTCCTGGCCTGTGGACCTCTTAGGACGAGGGTCCTGGTCTGACACGCCGCCCCCTGCCCTTTCAGTGCAGAGGTCAGAGCATCAGAGCCCCTGACCTCCAGCAGCAGCTCTCTAATTGGAAGCTGTGGAGGCCAGGTCCCCATGGTACCAGCAGCATATTAACAGAGTGGTGGAGATTCCTGGGACCTCTGGGAGGGGTGAGCTGCTCTGAGTATGGGGCAGGCAGGAGGGTGGTAAACGCTGAGGCTGGGACAGGATTATGGAGGCGCTGTGAATGCCTAGCCGAGACCCCACTCATCCTGTCCACCTTCCCTGTTCTTGAAGTGGGTGATGGGGACCCAGAGGGCGTGGGGCAGGAGCCTCTTCAGGGAGTGGTGGAGAGCCTGGGGGGCAGTGAGAATCAAGTGAAACTAGCACTGCTTCTTCTCAAGGGGCAGGGGAAGGGGCTGTCCTGGGGCAATTTGGTGGTGGTGGGTGGACCATTGGAGGCCAGGGTTAAGTAAAGAAGGTTTAGGCTTTCAGACAAAAGGGATGGACCCTGAGGTCAGGCACTTATCTTGGTCCCCGTCATTTCCTCTGCCGGACATGGCTGGGTTAGCGGGGTCATCGCACAGAGGGAAGGAACTGGGCGAGCCAATGCACACGAGGCCCTGCAGTAGATGCAGGCGCATGCGCGACCTTGCCATGCCCTGGGCTGCAGACAGTCCCCCATCAAGGCCCAGCCATGGAGCCACAGTCGCCCTGGGAGATGGTCCCGTGTAGACCATCATCCCCCATCCCCCCCAGACCCATGCATCCTGGGCAACACTCGGGCCCAGCTGAAGGCACTGCTGAGTAGGGAGACGCCCACAGGACACAGGGACACGTGGGACAACCAGACACCTTGCTACAAGCATCCACACGCTAGGTGCAGCTACTATGGTGCAGCTACTGTCACCCCTATGGTCACCACTAAGGAAAACCGTAGATTCCAGCAGTCACGGGCAGGTGTCCAGAGCCTGAGTGAGAAGACAGGGGCACCAGGCAGGGAACCCAGAACCTCCCCAGCTCGCTGAGCGCCTGAGGCTATTTCCTAGCAGGGATGGGTGTCTCATCCCCCCTCCCCCTCCCCCTCCCCACCACACGCTTCTGAAGCTGCCAAATCAAATCAGCCCCCGCGCCCGCACCAGGCTGGCATAGCGGCCAGCAGCTGACGGGAATGAAGCCAGGCTCAGAATATCCCGCCGCCTGTGCCTGTCTGATGCCTGGGTATGCTTGTGGATGGGGGTGGGGAGGGACAGCCGGCCCCTGGGCAGTGCCTCCCAGAGCGGCTGGGGTTCCGGATGCCACCCAGGCGGTGGGCTCCCGAGAATGAGGAGCTCCTGAGGCAGTGGCTTCTGTGTGTGCCAGCCCTTGAGAAGCCGTGGAGTAGTGCTTATAGGATGCAGGTTGGGTGTCCGATTGGAGCCCAGACTGGGCTGAGGACTCCCACGTGTGGTCCCATTCACTTAGGATTCACAGCAGCCCAGCTGGCAGCCCAGCCCAGTGACTGTGTGAGCTGGGCACTACAAATCCCATTTTATAGATGGGAAGCTGACGCTTAGAGAGGGGAAGTGAAGGGAGAGAAGCAGAAGTGGAGGGGACCACAGAAGGAGTAAAAATGCGGTTTTCCACTCCTGAGGAGCCCCAGGCTTAAGGAAAGAGTTTAGCTCTGTTCTCAGAGTTGAGGGACTGAGAATACACCAGAGCCAGGGGCCATGGGAAGCAGGGCACCATCAGGCAAGGCTCCCTGGAGGAGGCCACCTGTGGGAGACAGGAGACCCCAGGTCTGCTAGGGGCTGGGGGAGGGGCAGCCTGGGGAGAAGGGGAGAAGGCCTGGCAGGCCTCAGCCCCTGGCCTTCTTGTCTCTGCAGCCAGCCGGGACCTCCTTGCACAGGAGCCAGTGCCCCCAGGGAGTAGAGACGGCACACTGCAGGTGAGAGCTCAGCGGAGGGAGGAGTGGGTGGGCTTGGGGGGGTGGGGGGCGCAAGCTGGGGGTCAGTCTGAGCATTGCCCCCACCCCTGGGAGGACTGGGAGGCTGGAGCCGAATCCCAGCCCCACCCCCTCCAGCCTAGGGTCACCCCACACCAAGACCACCTCTCCCACCCTAGAGTTCTCTCCCCCTGAGGATTCGTCCTCCTCCCAAGTCACCTGGGTGTCATGACACCTCCCTTGTCCTCCCCACCCTCACCCAACAATTCCCTCTTGATTCTCTGCCCTAAGTATTTCCTGAACTCCTCTCCTGCTCTCCCTCTGCCTGCCCCAGTCCGGGACTGGTCATCTTTCCCCTGAACAGTCACTGGCTGTCTGCTTTCAGTTGCCCCCATTCTCCATGTGGCTGCCAGAAGGATCTTTCTAACACACAAACCTGAACTTGTCACTTTCGGCTTAAAAATTTTCCATGCTCCCCCTCCCCCTGCTCCCTCTGCAACCCAGGCAGGTTGCAGTCCCCCCTTCATCCGCTCCTGTCTCCCTAGAACCGCTCCTGCTGGCCTCTTCCCCCCTCAGCTTCCCAAATCCTTCTGGGCTCAGCTCTAGCCTCCCCTCCTCCAGGAAGCCCTCCCTGCCTCTCATGCTCCCTCCTCTGAGCTCTCCTGCCCTGGCCACCAGCCGCTGGGGCATTCTGCTGTCTGTGCCTTTAGCACCCTGTTTTCTCCATTATGTGACGCTGTGTGTCTTCCCCTCTGAACTGTGAGCATCCTGAGCCCTGCCTGGGATGTGCCTTTTTCATTCCTGGGTCTCCCACCGCCCTCCTAAGGGTACCTGGTGAGGGCTCAGCGAGTGCCTTTCCTTTGAGATGAGGGGTGCCATCCCAGCCCCTGACCATGCCTTTGGGGGGCCTCATAGGAATCGTTAGTGTCCGTGGGGCCTTGAGCAGCAGAAATGGGGTGGGCCGGGGGTGGTGAAGGTTGGCACAGAGGAGGGGTGTGTATGAAATCGGACCAAACAGCAAACCTCAGATGAGCCTCCTTTGTGCCCAGGGCCTGGCTGGGAGGAAGGGGAGGCTGTTGCCATATCAGCCCCTCCTCTGGGCCAGGGGCTTTAGACACACTTCCCTGTTTAATCCCCACAACCTCCCTGGGAGGCAGGGGCTGTTATTCGTCTACTTTGGGGAAGCTGAAGCCCAGGGGGTCACACTGTGAGTGAATCGGGTCACACAGTGAGTGAATCAGAGGCAGAGCTGAGAGTGGAGCTGTGTCTCGTGCCCAACGCTTGCTCTCTCCCTGCCCTCGGGTGAGATGGCAGAAGACGCTCACACAGGGCCTGGTGCCTAGTGGGGTCAGCGTGGGCTCACTGCTGGGACACGGAGCCCAGCCCTGAGAGTGTGCCTGCAGCTGGGCGCTGGGGAAGGGGGAGGGAGCAGGGGAACAGGAAAGTCATTATTAATTTATTTATGGTTACGGCATTCCCCATGGGGTGGGGGCTCCCCCCAGAGCTGGGACAGATGGTATTCCTGGGAGCCAGCAGTGTCTCAGCAGCTGCTGCCACCCGCTAGGAAAGACTGGATTTGTCATTTTCCCAGGAAGTGGAGAGGGGAGAGAGCTTTGGAGAAGCTGAGACCATCCTGGACAATGGGAGCTGGGTCCCAAGGGAAGGAGTAAGGCCCAGGCTTCTTGTTTATGCCTCTGTTCATAGCTTCCTTTCCCTAGACCCTTGGCCATGCTCCCTGCAAATTCAAGTTCTGCCCTTCCTTTCTCCCCCTCCCCATGAGGCATCCCCAGATCATCCCCATTTGCTCCCTCTGCCTTTCCTTGGCCTGGGTCCTGCTGCCCCCTCTCTCATACTGAGGATCTTGGGCTTTGAGCCCCTCAGTTCTTAGCTCCATCCTGCCCCCAGCCCCACACCCACCACAAAGATGGCAGGTGTCTTCCTGGCCTCTGGGCGGAGCCTGCTGTGTTTCTGGGTTTACTTAGCACCCTTTTCCGAGTACCCAGGCCCACACTCAGCCCTGCTGGGGAGAGACAGGTTGATGTAACATAGAAAGGATAGGACTGGAGAGAATAGGGACCCTAGGGTGTTGCTCAAACTATTGGGACCACTGGAGGGAAAGAGGGAAGAGGGATGGGAGACTGATGAAGAGCCCTCCTGAGGGAGCAGAACCTGGGGAGATGACGGCCTCATCCAGTGGACAGACCATGGGGTCAGATGGGCATGAGTTCAAGTCCCAGCTTCACCACTTCCTAGGTGTGTGACCTTGGGCCAGTCCCTTAACCAACCTGAGCATCAGTTTCCTCACCTGTCAAAGGGGGATAAGAAGCTTCATCATTATTGGACATAATCACTATTATTGGGCAAAGCTGCTTGGAGAAGTTACAAAGACAGTATGTGTGAGGTGCCTGCCTCAGGCCTGGCCCACAGAAGGTCCTTGGAGAGAGTTGGTACCCTCCCTGCTTCCCTCAAGGGTGAGATCCTTGGGGCCAGGTCTAGACAGCTGTGCTCTGTGAGACAGGGTGCACTGCAGGGCTGGGCTGGTGTTCATGGAGGTTCTGTGGGTACAGCACGTTCTCCTGGCACTGGCAGCACGACAGCCACGAGAGCAGGCCTGCCAGGACCCATTCCTACCTAGCGGGCGTCTGTTCAGCACACCGGCTTGGGATGGCCCCCTGGCCCCTGTGCCAGCTGGCCGGCTTGGGAGAGGGGCTCTTCAGGCACAGTCTGCAATCCTCCTTCAGCGCCAGGGCCATTGCTCTCTCTGGATGTCAGGGCTGAGGCAGTTCAAGTAGTAAGCTGAGCACTCTGGGTCCATGCCCTCTCTGTGCTGGCTCTCAGAGCCGAGATGGGGGCTTGGGAGCCCCAGCTGGGGCAGGGGCTGGGGAAGAGGTAGACATGGACAAGGTTACAGGTATCCACGCTAAGCACCCTAATGCTCTGCCTGGAGTTGACTCCTCTATTCCTGCCCATGGGATAAGGAAAGACCACACCCTTGTCATGGCCTTGCCAGCCATGCCTGCTGGACCTCCTCATGTCCATCCCTTGTCCCCCAGACATGGCAGTGCTCACTTCCAGGACACCCACTCTTCCTGACCTCCCTGACTTTGTTCGCACTGACCCCTCTCTCTGGAATGCCTTTCCCTTTTTTCTCCACCTACTCCCTTTTCAAGCCTCAGATTAGATGCCACCTCCTCTGTGAAGTCCTCTCAGATTGCATCCTCCACCCAGCTCAAGTCAGCCTCTCCTTTATCCTGGGCACTCACAACGCCAAGCTTCCCTGAGCTTACAGTGGGATAACTTGCTACCCCATGTGGTTATATATCCTTTCCCACGTAGTTGTAATGGCTATACATCCTTTCCCCCATAGTTATAAACACCTGACAGGTAGGAACCAAGGCTGAGTCCCCTTTTTCTCTCCTGGGCCCATGTGGTTTTTTAGTAGATGCTCAATAAATGCTTCCTGATGGAATGAGAATGGCTGTGGGCGGGGGGTGGGTGGGTGGGGTGCGGTTGGAGTAGTTCTAAGAAGGGGGCAGTTGCTGTATTGGGTGCAGTCTTGGAGACTTCCTGGAGGAGGCAGCCTTTGAACTTTGAAGGATGGGGAGGGTCAAGGTCCCTGATGAGACCAGAGATCAGCTGGATAGTCAGAGCCATGTGGTCGACTTCTGAGAGGACCTCCTGAGGGCAACAAGGACCAACAAAGGACCGGGACCAAGAACACAGAGGAGCCTGGAACAAGGACTCAGGGCGTGCTGCAGGAGACTGGCTCCATGCTGAGAACCCAGCTCCAAACACCTCTTTGCCCCTGGGTCCTGGTCTGAGGAATGCTTGGTCTCAGAGTTTGGAGTGAGGCTGAGGCCAGCAATGGTGAATAAGTGGACCCCCGTGGTGGGACAGCCATAGGCAGGGGCAGGAGCAGCTGGTCCTGTCTGGTAGGATTGCTATGGGGGTTGGGAAAGGCTTTGTAGGTGAGAGGAGCAGCTTGTGCAAGGGTTTGTGGGAAGGGTGCCCCCAGGTCTCCACAGGAGAAGGCTGACATGTGAGTGGAGCCCTGGTTACTATGCAGGGAGCATTGGGGCGAGGCTGGAAGGGCTGCTGCAGGCAGCACTTTCCAGGCTTATATTTAAAATTCTTAAACGAATGCTCCTAACTGGCAGATGTGCCAGCCTCCTTCTGGATTCCGCACATCAGGAGCAAGTGGCCTCCATGATGCCCCACAGCCCCGAGGGAGCTGCTGACAACAAGCTGGCCATAGCATCTGGCATCCCTGGGGGCCCGAGGCCCTGCCATCTGTCTGGGCCCACCTGTCGGGCTGCACAGGCCCAGGGTGTGCAGGAACTTGGGCCAGGGAGGCGGTCTCAGCTGCCACCACAGCCTGTTTCTCTGTCTGTCTGTCCATCCATCTGTCCACACCCCTGACTGACCAAGGACAAGGCAGAGATGGGCAGATGCAGGTCCTGCCATTAGAGAAGCCTAGTCTGAAGGGGGAGGCATCAAGCACCAGGGATTTTCACCCAGAGAAGATGCAGCTGAAGCTGGGCCAGGCTTGTGGGCAGGCCAAGGCCCAGGGAGGTCCCCTTGAGGCCTTGCAGTGGAGGCTCAGAGAGAGGTGGGGACTGACTCAGAGTCACACAGCAGGTCTGGGGCAAGGCCGGGCCAGATGCTGTGGGCCCCAGGGCTGGACGAGGTTCCTCTGGCTGGCCCCTCCCCTCCCCCCACTCTGCCTGGCCCTTGGCTGTAAACACAGAGAGAACAAGTTCCGTTTCCCGGGAAATATTTATCTTCGGCCGTGTGGGGAGCGTGCGCTGGCCTCCGCCTGTCCTTCCTGCGGGCTGGCCTGGGGCAGGAGGTGAGGGGGCTTGGTGGCCTTGAGGGGCAATCTGGGGGGATCGAAGGCAGGGCCAGGAAGGGCATGCCCTGAGGCTCCGGCCTGGAGCTGGAGTCTGAATGCTGGTGTGAGAGAGGAGGGAGCAGATGGGAGAGAAACTGGCAGCCTAACCTCACGCCCTCTCACATTCCTATCTTCATCCCTGCCAACCTGTCTCCTCCGGTTCCTGCCTCCAACCCTTGGCTCCTGTCTGCTGCCCCCACCTTGGGATGCCTTTTCTTCCACTTCCTTGTCTGTCCCAGCTCTCAGCTGGCTTCCTCTGGGAAGCCTTCCCTAACTCCCTAACCCCCTAACCCTGTGTCCTCCGCCTTTCACGCCCAGTCCCTCTTCTCTGGCTCCCAGTAGCTTCAGTCTGAGCCCCGCAGACCAGCTAAGGTCTTGTCCCAAGCCACTCAGACAATGCAGACAGCTGCGTCCAGGCTGCCCAAGAGTCCCCCGTCTGGGAAGCACAGGCCTGGGCACTCTGGGAGTGGGGCAGGGCCCAGAGGTCAGCTCCTTTCAGTGACACAGCACAAGCCCAGGTACGCGGGGGATCCAGGTTGATTGAACAGGGGAAAATCCCACGGGCCCAGCGAGGATAGGGGCAGGTAGAGGGGCCCAGGGCTCCTGCCAGCCAGCTGGCTCTGGGGCTTTAGGCTGTGTATCCCAGGCTGGGCCAGGCCTGACTGGGGCCCTGACAACAGGAAATCCTTGAAGGAGCAGGCAGTGGCTGAGCACAACAACAGGAAGCAGCCTTGACATGGGGCAGCAGCTCTGGCGACTGGACCCAGCGGGGGCGGGGGGAGCTTGTGGGACCCAGGGTGATGCTGAGGGTGGCACTGAGACACTGATTGTGGGGCAGCGGGTGTTCTGCGGTGTGATACTGAGCTTGTGAAATCATGGGATACTGTGTGAAGAGTGAGTCATTGCATGTGACACTGAGTATGTGACACTGAGTGATAGCGAGTGTCTGACACCACTTGTCCAAGACTGTGTGAGACAGTGGATGTGCCACCAAGTGTGTGACACCGATACTGTGTGATACTGATTTTGTGATGCTGAGTGACCAAGTGTGACACTGAGGGTGTGACACCGTGAGGATGAAATATGTAAACACAGATGAATGACACTGTGCAATAACAGGTGTGGTCCTGAGTTTGGAGCTCAAGTGTCTGACACTGAATGGTCAGTGTGGGCCCCAGGCATATGGTGAGTCTGAGTGTGCGACCAAGGGCGTAACACAGAGTGACATCAAGTGTGTGAAAACCAGGGTGTGATACTGTGTGACCCTGACCCTGACATTGAATGTGTGATGCTGTGTGTAATGGTTGTGACCACGTGCACTGTGAACACACAACCCTGTGTGTGATACTGTCATGGGAAGAGCCCGACGGGTTCAGGCAGGGAAATGACATGATCCAGTCTATGATTTTGAAAGAGTCTGTACTCTGGCTGCAGAGTGGGTGCGGGGGACCAGTTGGAGGGGCCAAGAGGAGACGGGCAGACAGTCGGAGGCTGCTGCAGCCCCCTAGGCAGGAGATGGTGGTGCCTGGGCTAAGGGGTGGGCAGAGTTGGAGAGAAATGGACAAACCTTGGAGATATTCGCAGGTAGAAATGACTGAACTTGCTGATGAATTGGAGGATGAACCAGAAGGAAAAAGGGAGGATGGCTGCCAGGTTTCTGGCTTGAAGAACCAAGGGATGGTTGGTGGAGATGTTACTGGGATGGGTAAAGACTCGGGGAAGGTCAGGGTTCATGGGATGGGGGAGGACAAGGAGGCAGAAACTGACAGACCTGTTTCGGATGTAAGTCAGACGTCCAGGTGAAGACATCCAGTGGGCAGCAGAGGCCAGGCTGGGGATATATCTAGGAGTCAGCAGGCAGAGCTGCTTTATTAAACCATGGACCTTGCTGGGATGACCTAGGGAGAAATCGTAGTGAGAGAAGAGGTGAGGAATGAGGACTGAGCCCTGAGGTGAAGGGGAGCAGCAAAGAGAGGAGGGGCAGCCAGGGAGGTGGAGGAGACCAGACAGGTGAAGCCAGAAGTCACGGGAGGGGAGAGGTTCACCAGGGAGGGAGGCTGCCACGCTGTCAGGTAAGGTGGGATCAGGGAGATTGTGCTGGGCTGGGCCACGTGCTTAAATAAGCCTGGCAAGAACCCTGTTGGGGACAGGGTGGGGCCAGAAGCCAGATGGCCTGTGCAGGTGGTAAGTGGAGGTGAAGACAGAGCATAGTCAGCCCTTTGGAGACCTTCCACTGTGAAGGGATGCAGAGGAGAGGCATGGTTGCTGCAAAGAGGTGTGAGGTCAAGGGAGAGTACAATTTTTTTTATTATGGAATATTTTAAACACACAATAGGAGGGAGAAGGATATAATACGCTTGCCATATACCCCTCACCCAAATCTAGCAGTTATTAAGATTTAGACATATTTAGTTCATCTACCCCTCTTTTCTTTTCATTTTCCTTTCTTGAAATACATTATTAAAAATTTTTTTAATTGTGATAAAATGTGCATAATATAAAATTTACCATCTTAACTGTTTTTAAATGTGGGGTTCAGTGGTGTTAAGTACCTTCACATTGATGTGCAGCCATTTTCCAGAACATTTTTCACTTTGCAAAACTGAAACTTATACCCATTAAACAATCTCCCCCTCCCCCCAGCCCACCACTCTTCTACTTTCTGTCTCTATGAATCTGACTATCCTAGGTATATCATATTAAGTGGACTCATACAGTATTTGTCTTTTCATGACTGACATTTCATTCAGCATGATGTCCTCAAGGTTCATCCATGCCATGTTATAACATATGTCAGAATTCCCTTCCTCTTTGAGGCTGAATAATATTCTATTGCATGAATAAACCACATTTTGTTTACCAGTTCATCCATTGATGGGCACTTGGGTTGCTTCCACCTTTTTTTTTTTTTTTTAATTTTTATTTATTTATTTATTCATTCATGGCTGCATTGGGTCCTCGTTTCTGCACGAGGGCTTTCTCCAGTTGTGGCGAGTGGGGGCAACTCTTCATCGCGGTGCACGGGCCTCTCACTGTCACGGCCTCTTTTGTTGCGGAGCACAGGCTCCAGATGCGCAGGCTCAGTAATTGTGGCTCACGGGGCTAGTTGCTCCACGGCATGTGGGATCTTCCCAGACCAGGGCTCGAACCCATGTCCCCTGCATTGGCAGGCAGATTCTCAACCACTGCGCCACCAGGGAAGCCCTGCTTCCAGCTTTTGGCTTTTATGAATAGTGCTGCTGTGAACATGGGTGTACAAATAGCTCTTTAAGGTCCTGCTTTCAATTCTTTTAGATATATAACCAGAAGTGGAATTGCTGGGTCATATGGTAACTTAATCTTTAATTTTTGAGGAACCACCATACTGTTTTCCACAGCAGCTGTACCATTTTACACTCCCACCAACAGTGTACCAGGTTCCAGTTTCTCCACATCCTCACCAACACTTTTTTCTTTTTTCTTTAATTAATTAGTTAATTAATTAATTTATGGCTCCATTGGGTCTTCGTTGCAGTGTGCGGGCTTCTCATTGTGGTGGCTTCTTTTTGTTGCGGAGCACAGGCTCTAGGCCTGCGGGCTTCAGTAGTGTGGCTCGCAGGCTCAGTAGTTGTGGCTCGCGGGCTCTAGAGTGCAGGCTCAGTAGTGGTGGCGCACGGGCTTCGTTGCTCCGCGGCATGTGGGATCTTCCCAGACCAGGGCTCAAACCCGTGTCGCCTGCATTGGCAGGAGGATTCTTAACCACTGTGCCACCAGGGAAGTCCTTTTTTTTTCTTAATAGCAGCCATCCTAATGAGTGTGAAGTGGTAGCTCATTGCGGTTCCTTTTTTTTAAAGTACATTTATTTATTTTTTATTTTTTTATTTTTGGCTGCGTTGGGTCTTCGTTGCTGCACATGGGCTTGCTCTAGTTGCGGTGAACCGGGGCTACTCTTCAGTGCGGTGCGCGGGCTTCTCATTGCAGTGGCTTCTCTTCTTGTGGAGCACGGGCTCTAGGCACCCCAGCTTCAGTAGTTGTGGCACGTGGGCTCGGTAGTTGTGGCACACGGGCTTACTTGCTCTGTGGCATGTGGGATCTTCCCGAACCAGGGCTCGAACCCATGTCCCCTGCGTTGGCAGGCGGATTCTTAACCACTGCACCACCAGGGAAGCCCCTCATTGTAGTTTTGATTTGCATTCCTTGATTATTAGTGATGCTGAGCGTCTTTTCATGTGCTTGTTGGCCATTCGTACATCTTTAGAGAAATGTCTATTCAAGGCCTTTGCCCATTTTAAAATCAGGTTGTTTGTTTGCTTTGTGGTTGAGCTGTAGGACTTCTTTATGTATTCTGGATACTAACCCCTTATCAGATGTATGATTGCAAATATTTTCTCCCTTTTTGTAGGTTGCTTTGCTGAAGTATTTTAACACAAATCTCAGACATGATGTCATTTCACCAAAGGTGGATATTTTTAAGGTCAGAAGGTCCTGGATGACGCTGAAATGAGACAGTGCAACACAGAGCCAGCTTGGAACTGTATGTGTAAGGCTGTGTGAGGGTGACACTGGGGACCTTGAGACATTGTGTGTGACGCTGAAGGTGGGCCACCCTGATTGAGGGCAAAAGTGATAGTTTCACTGTGTGTGGCCCCGTGACAGTGATGTGTGACACTGTGGACACTGTGAAGTGATTGTGTGTCACTGAGTATGTGGGACATGCCATATGAAGGTGACAGTGATCGTGTCCCTGTGTGTTGCCCTGAGGTGGTGAGTATGACACAGAGTGGATGCCGCATGGGAATGAGAGGGATTGCGGTGTGTTGTGGTTGACGGGGGTGTGTGCAATCGTGTCGGATCAGCGCCAGCCTCAGCTGCTGACCGTCAGACAGAGGACAGACATCACAGAGTGGACAAGGAGAAACGCTCGATGGGGACAGAAATGGTGTCTGGGCCCAAGTATGAGCTGACGTGAGGCCTGTTCCTTTCTCTGAACTCTCCAGGAAGGCTTCCTGGAGGCAGGGCGGGAGCTCGGTAGTGGGACGCTGCAGGTACCTGTTAAGCTATGGTGTCAGACAGCCCTGTCTGGCTGTGATATTTAGCAAGTTATTTTATCTCTTGAGCCTCAATTCCCTCAAGTATAAAATAGGGTGGTTGGGAGGATTACGTGAAATGGTGCTTTTAAATGAACACAGTGCCTGGCACTGAGCAAATGCTCAGTGGTCTCTTGGGGAGACCACCCCTCAAATCCGTGTGCCCAGACACCTGGTGTGATGGGAGTGCCAGTGGGTGCACAGAGAGGGTGCACAGAATGAATGATGTGTTCTGTGCCCTCAGCCCTGCCTCTCCCGCCCCTTCTGTCCCCTGCTCGGCATTGTCAGGGCCTCCCCACCCCAGCTTGCTCCCCCCCCACTCCTCTCCCTGGCTCCTGCCGTCCTCACCCGCTCTCAGCCTCCAGCCCAGGCTCCTGCAGCCTCATTCAATTAGGCCGATGCAATTTGCTCAAGAAAAAAATGCCATAATTTGGTTAATCACACCAGTAGGGGATCTGGCCCTGGTGGGGTGGGTGGGGATGGGTAGGAGATCCACCCCAGTAGCTGAGAGCACAGGTCTGGAAGTGCCTGTCTCTTGGGAGGGACCCACCCCACCCACTCCCTTGGGTTCCATTCTGGAGCCAGAAGAGTCCAGAGCTTGGGTCTTCCCAACTCCAGCCACAGAGATCTTGAGACAAAGGCTTGGAATGACCGGGTTCACTTGTGACCCTGGAGGGTCCCTGGCCCTTTTCCATGCCTCAGTCTCCCTGTCTGACAATGAGAGTGGGGTGGGGGGTAGTCTCTGAGCCTTTGGCCAGCATAGCTGGTCTCTGCATCCCAGATCTGGTCAGTCCCCCCTTATGGCTTCCGTAGGGCCTTCTCTTGGGCTTTGGAGAGGGTGGGGTAGAGGGTGGGTGAAGGGGACAGAACCCTAGGGGGAGTTAGGAGGGGGCGGGTATCCTCAGAGCCTCATCTCTGTCCAGAGTCAGAGACCCTCTAGTCCCAGGCAGCATACCTGGAGCAAGGGCAGGAAGAAAGGGAGCTGGTATTTCTTGGTCACCTGCAGGGCCACAGCTTCTAACCTCGCAGGTTGTACCTTGCTTGCACAGGGCTCCAACAGAGGCAGGGTGGCACTAAAACCCAGCTCATTCTCCCCCACCAATCCTTGCCCCTCAGGCTGCATTTGCCCAGAGGGTTGGGGTCACCTCTTTGTAACTTGCACAGAGGTGGCCTAGCCCCTAGCTGGGAACAGCTTAGGCAGGACCTCATGGTTCCACTTGAGTCTTCCCAGTGGCTCTGGGAGAACGCACCATTTTATAGGTGAGGAAACTGAGCCCAGGGAGGTGAAAAGCTTGTCCAGTGCCACACAGGTGGTGTGTGGCAGGGTAGGGATGTGAGCCCAGGTCTGGCAGAGGTGATGGAGGAGGTGGTGGGGTCCACGGGGCAGGAGAATCAAACCCCCCACAGGCACAGATGCCAACACTCAACCATAAACTCGTTCACTTGCTCGGAGACAAAACCAGCCACTGGTGCGCTCACAGTTCCACAGACAGCTACACACTTGCCGCACACACCCAGGCTCACACAGACACTGACAACCCACATCACACATGCACGGGCAGCCGTACGTGCAGATGGCTTGTGCACAGATGGTGCCTCAGGGGTGCTCACACATTTACACTTTCACACACATTCTCCCAGAGTCCCAGAGCCACATGCTTTCACACAGATATCCTTCTAATAACCCAAGGGGCATATTCTGCTGTGGTTACATGATGGCCTGTAGGGACATGCATCGTGGACAACTAATGGGCAGGCCACACATGTGCTTAGGTCACTAGCAAAGCAGGAGCGGCCTACAAAGTGGGAAAAGAAGTCAGTTGTGATGAGTGTGTTCAGAATTTTGCAATCAGAAAAGTCACACAAATGTGATTTTAATGTTCATTTCCAAGACAAAATTTATACAAGGTCTGGGGAGACTGGGGTACATCCTCATCTCTTTAGGGTTTGGGGGCCTCTAAAGGACCTGCACAGATTCACAGGCACAACAGTCACGTGAGATCTCCTGGGCTCACATGTTTACCCGGCCCTGGGCTGTGTGTGTGTGTGTACACGCACTCGGTTGCTCCCGGATCCTTGAGATATGAGGATATGAGGAAGGAGAGTAGGAGAAGTTCCAGAGACTCCGGATGTTTGTTCTGTGGCTTCCTGGGCCCTCCAAAGGCAAATGATTTTGGATGCCAGCCTGTCTGCCTGGGCGGGGTGGTGGGCTGGTGGGTTGTGTGAGGAGCCCTGCCTCTGGAGCCCCAGCGAGGGGACCCTGCGTAATGATGCGGTGTGACCGAGGCCCACGGCCAGCTTCCTGTGGACTTGTGGACCCGTCAACGCCCCTCTCTGGGGCTCGGTTCCCCCATCTGAAAAATGGAGGCAGAGAGGAGGTGAGACTAGATGGGCTTTCACCTGGAGACTGAAATGGAGAGACATTCCAGGCCCGGGGTGCAGAAGAGAAAACCAAAGCTGGGGTGGGGAGATGGAGGGGCCAGTAAGGTCCAGGGTTCAGGGCAGGGCGTGGGGCCCCAGAGCCTGCAGTGTCTCCCCAGTGTCCCCTTCCCTGGAGAAGGGCCGCACCTCAGAGCTTTGCTCGGGGCAGCGGTGGCGCGGGGAGGCTCAGCCCTTGTTGATCTGCCAAGGGGAACAGTGGAGGGGAGGTGGGGATGAGAACAGGACCAGGGAGCAGGATAGCACAGCGGGGGTGGGGCACTGGGGCAGACCTGGGCTGAGCCTGGAAGCAGCAGTCCCCAACCTTTTTGGCACCAGGGACCGGTTTCGGTTTCGTGGGAGACAATTCTTCCACGGATGAGGGCGGGGGGAGGATGGTTCAGGCGGTAGTGCGAGTGATGGGGTGCATCGCAGCAGTTGAAGCTTTGCTCACTAGCCCACTACTCACCTCCTGCTGTGTGGCCGGGTTCCTAACAGGCTGCAGCCCAGTACCAGGTCTGCGGCCCCGGGGTTAGGAACCCCTGCCTGGAAGGACAGGAGGGGAGAAGAGAGGACATCTGGTGCAGGAAATGGAAAAGGAGGAGCCAAGGCCTGGAGGTGGGGGGATGAAGGGGTTGGGGGCTTAAGGCTGGAGAGTTGGGAATAGTCTAGAGCGTGGAGCCTGGACCAGGGTGTCAGCAGGAACAGCAGTGGCCTCGTCTGAGGTGCTTCACAAACAACTCCAGCAGGTCCAGGAGCTCAGAGCCTATCCCAGGGCCCTGGGAGCCATGGCAGGCTTCTGCAAGGGAGGAATACAGCACTGCAGCTACGGGTTGGGGGAGGCTCAGGAAGGCCCCCCGCTCTGGGGAACAGAGTGGTTGGGAGCCCAGAGGCAGGGACATGCCTGAGATGAACCCTGCCCAGAAGATTTCTCATTCCAGCCCCCAATACAGTGGGACTATTTTTAGGAACAATTGAAGTGCTCACACATTCCTGCAGGGGCAGGGAGAAGGAAGGGGGGCCAGGAGCCAGTGCAGAGGGAAAGGGTGGACCCCGCTCCTCCCTCCAATTCTGGCTTTGTCCTCGGGACTGGGGAGGCTTGAAGACCCTGGCCAGCCCGGCCTCCCCAGCCCTGTCCCCAGGGTCCCCTCCTGGCTCTTGTGTCTGTCCCTCTGCCTCTGAATCGGTCCTCATCTCTGTCCCAGTCTCTTTCTCAGACTCACCCTCCCTCCCAACCCCTGCCCCCCATGCCTGGATTTGGGGAACAGCTGGGATGGGCCAGGCCCTGAAGACAGAGCCAAGTACAGTCATGGGACCCACAGTGAGGCTGTGGGAGAGACACATACCAGAGAAGAACAGACTGAGAGAAAGAGAGACAGATATGGAGAACCCAGGAAGGCTGGGAGGGAAACAGAGAGCTCAGGTCAGAGCCAGGAGAGCCCCATGGCAGTGGCAGCCGCTCTGTCTCCTGCTGTCGGTCTTGTGCTGGAGGAGATGCTCTGCCAGACCTGCCCGCCCTTCACTCCCAGCAGCCCCTCCCCAGGTTAGCCCTTCCTCCCTGCCCTCTGCAGGCCCACACTGACCCTGGGCCAGGCCAGTGCCATCCAGCATTTACCTCCCACTGTGGGTACCGTGTCTGGCACAGAGGGAGAGACACGAGGCCCTGTCCCTGGCCTGGAGGAGGGCACCCAGTTCCACCCTGCACCTGAGAGGGGCTCAGCCCATCCGCTGGCCAAGGCAAGGAACTGGAGGGGCCGCTAAGACAAACAGTGCATAGCAGGGAGGGAGCCTAGTGTGTCCCGGAGGCCTCTGGACTGGGGCAAAGGCCTCCTGACTCCACGTGAGACCCTGGGCAAGTCTTTTCCTGCATCTCCTGGTCTTAGTCTACCCTCATCAAGCTGGGGATTTGGCTCCATAGGCCTGGGGCCCTGTAGACTCTGATCCTGTGGGAATTCTCCGGAGGCCTGGGAAGAGGACAAGTGACCCACCCAGGAAGGCTGCCTGGAGGAGCCTTCATGAAAGAAGGTGATAAAGATGGTGCTTCTCTCAGGGAAGAGCCCCTCCTTCCTGACGTGCTGTCCCCTACCCAGCCTGCACTGGGAGGTGATCCTGGGGCAGAAGGGCCTCCTGGCCTGCAGAGATGCCTTGGAAAGGTTGCCAAAAGTTCTCAGCACAAGGCACCCCCATACCTTAGGCTCCTCTAAGACAGTCACTGTGCCAGACTTGGGAGACTTTGAGAGGGTGCAGCTGTCTCCCTGGCCTGGGGACCTCCGGGAGTCATGGGGTCCATCCCTCTGCTTAGTAATGGCATATACCCTTCACAGCCCAACAGCCCTGGGCACTCGGAGTCCAGCTATCATTTTATAGCTCAGCAAACACCTCCTGACACCTGTGACAGGCTGCATGATACCGGGGTCCCCAGGAGGAATAGGGCACAACCTCTGCCCTCTAAGAACCCCCAATTTGATCGGGGAGCCAGATGGACAGTAGTGGCAACTCTGCATGCCATGCCATCATGGGGAGCACAGGGCTGTACGAGCCCCTGGGTGGGAGGCTCATTTATTCATTCATTCATGTATCCAGTTGTTCCTTCAGCCATCATTTCCTGAGAGACATTAACTCTTTTCTGACGCTAGTCCACTGGGTCACTCAGCTCCATCCTCCTCTCCAGCTTGGGCCACTGTGCCTGCCTCTCAGAGGCTCCTGGCTTTGTCCAGCTCCCAGCCCACACTGAAGGCCACGGAGCGGGTGAGGCTGAGGAGGGTTTGAAGACATTAAGAGTCATGGAACCCAGAGCTGGAGGCCAGCCAGGCTCATCAAGTCCTTTCTCATGGCACAGACTCCCTAGCAGGGCCCCTGTCCTTGTTTGCACATCACTGGGGTCGGGGAGCCCACCTCCTTCCTGCCCAGGCTTCTCTTTTGTGGTATGACTGACTCACAGCCAGCTTATACCTGCCAGCCCGCTGTGCCGAACTCTGCCCACACGGGCCCTTGGCCCAGGAATCAAGGGCAGGAGAGGCATCAGGTATTTGGGACAGCAGTGATGAGGGGATGCTACTGATGTGCTGGGGAGGAAGACTGTGGCATCGAGAAGAATGTGGGCCATGGGAGTGGAGGCAGCTATTGGCTCTGCCTTGTGGATGAGGCAGCGGGACGTGGGGAGCTAGGGGAGAAGCCCTGAGCCTGTCCTGGACTCCCCCCGAGACCATCTTCCCCCTCGCACACTGGGCTCTGCCCTTCCTCCCTCTTCCCACTCTGCTGTTCCCTTACCCCAGACCCTGTGCTAGGGACCGAGGGGGCCCAGCGAGTCAGGTCCTCGGAGAGCTGACTGTTCATACAATTCCTGCCTTCCCTCCCCAATTCCTTCCCCTTCTCCTTCATCCAACCCCAAACCTAGCCCTTGAGGAATCCAGGGGGGCCTGGGACAATTGGGAGGGCATTTTGGAAGAGGCAGGAGCTAGAGTAAAAGCTGAGACTGGTTAGAAATGGTGAGGGTCCCGGGAGGAGCTGTGTGTAAATGTTGGAGGGAAGGAGCCCACAGGATGGGGCCGAGCTCATCGGGGAGGTCGGGGGACGGGGTGGGGGAGCGCCAGGACCGGGCTCAGGTGTATTCTACAGTGCACGTGTCTCCAGTGTGGCTCGGAGGCTGGGGACGCGGCCCTGTTGGAGTAACAACTGAAGCCAGAGTCTGCGAGGGGTGGGGGAGGGGAAAGGGGGGACCCAGAGGAGGGAGGAGAGGAAGAGAAGGAGAGGTAGGAGGAAGGGGGAAGGGCAGGTCCTTCCTTGAGGGCTGGGCCCCTGAGCTCCAAGAAGCCCCTTCCACACACCCCGGCCCCGTGTCACCCCACTGTCCCCCCTCGCTCCTTCCAGGACGCCTGCCTCTGCCTTCTCTGGGGACCTTCTCTGAGGAGCCCCCTCCTGCGAGGGAAGTGGCACGGACCTGCTGCCAGAAGCTGGGTCATTCTCACCTGAGCAAGGCCCCGCCCCTTTGATTAGTCTCCTCAGCTCTAAAACGGTGTGGTCAGCACAGGTGCCTCCCAGGGTTGGTAGGAGGATGAGAGAGAGTGTGTGTCGCTGGGTCTCAAAGTGTGGTCCCTGGGGCAGCAGCAGCAGCAGCAGCAGCATCTATGGATGTGTTGGAAATGCAAATTCTTGGCCTCATCCAAGACCTACTGTATCAGAAACTCTGGGGGTAGGGCCAGCAAGCTGCATATTAACAAGCCCTCCAGGGGATTCTGGTGCACAGTCAAGTTTGAGAACCACTGATGGACGCCTCTAGCACACAGTAGGTGCTTGAGAAAGGTGCCTTTTCTCCCCCAAAGCCTGATACCCCACTCAAGCAGGGCCCTGACATGTGAGCTTGTCCAGCTGTGGCCTGGGTCTCTCTCCTGTCGCTTCCTCAGATCAGGTCTCCCAAGGGTCACCAAGCCTCTTTCCTCTATTTTCCTGCCCCTGGTCCAGCTCAGCCTTTTTGAGGGGAGGTCTGGGGCTGCAAGACCTTAGCACTCCTGGGCGGCTCGTGGCGTATTTAAGGCACCAGTGTCTGTTAGAGGCAGCTCCTGGGCGGGTGGCAGGTCTGGGCCGGCAGGAGGGGAGGGAGGAGATGGGGCTGCCTCTCCTGCTTCCTGGCTGTCTCCTGATTCTATAGGGCCAGACACGCTGTAAGGACGGTGAGAGTCACAGAGTAAGCTTGGGGTGCTCGGGCTCGGCTGGGGTCTGACGCCCAGCCCACAGGGGCTTCTCTGGCCTGAGCCTCCAGGAGGCCTCCTTTGGGGGAGCTCTGCCAGTCACCCCGGCGGAGCAGATGGGCTTACAAGTGCCAGGCACGTGCTGGGCTCAGAGACAGATGTGTGCCTTTGCCCTTGAAGGCCCTGTTCTCTGGGAAGAGAAGAGACTGTGTATAATGCCCACCAGAATGGGAGGCAGGAAGCAGAAGAATAGATGGCATCTGCCCTGGCACCCGTGGTTTCTCTCATCATGGCCACTTTCCTGGGTTCCCTTGTCCTGTGGGTGCCTATCTTGGGTCAGGGGCTTTCTCCCCAAGTTTTCAAGGTAACCACTTAGAGGTTTGGGGGAGGAGTGGGCAGGAGAGCCAGGAGTTGGGGGGAGGGGCAGAACCATACAGGAGAGAGAGGGCAGAAGCCATCTGAGAGGAGAGAGGATTTGGAGGTGGGAAAAGGCGTTGAGATTCTTGGAGACGAGACAGGAGAGCAGCCTGTGACAGAGATGGGCGTCAACTGAGGGAAGCATGGAGAAAAGGAGAGAGACGACACACTCGGAGAGATCAGGGAGACAGAGCCTGAGAGAGAGACAGCCCCAGGGGGAAGGAAGGAGGAATAGAGAGGGAGAGGGACTCCAAAGTCCTGGGGGATCTTGAAGGTCCCCCCTTTAGAGAAAAGGGCACCAAAGCCCAGAGAGGGAGGGCGCCCGCAACCCCAGGCCACACAGGACCTAGCACAGGCAGAGCTGGGTAAGTCAGTATGTATGGCCAGTCCCGGTAACACAGCTTGTCTTAGGAGGCCCCTGAGTGTTGGGTTTGATGTTACTACCTTCTTCTAGGCTGCCGTGGGGGCACTAGGAGGCTTCCCTCCAGAGAGCGAGGGGCGGGCTCTAGGTTCCAGGCAGCGGGGAGAGCAACAGAAGGGTCAGTGGAGGTGGGGAAAGACATAGAGACTCATGGAGACAAGGCAGGAAACTAGCTTGTGACAGTGACACTGACCTTCAAGAAGGCCATCCGTGCCTGTGCTAGTGGCTCCAGAAGGGATAAGGCCAAGGTCTCTGGCTTCATATAATCCATTAAGGAGTTAGAAGTAATTTTGTCCAGACCCTCTCCCCTGTCCAAATGAGTGCAGAAAGGCTGATCCAGCCCCAACGCTGGCTCCAGAGGAGCCCTCACTCAGAACAGGCTCCCCTTTCTTGGTATCTGAGGTGAAAGATTAGTGTGTGGGAGTGGCACTGTCTGTAGTGCTGAGTGGACCTACCTCCAACAATACAGCTGCAGGTAGGGAGCTGGGGAAAGTAGAAAGGCTCCATCCACCCATCCACCCATCCATCCGTCCATCCATCCATCCATCCATCCATCCATTCATTCATTCACATATCCATCCACCCATCCTCACTGAACTAAAACACAAAATCATAGAACTATATGTTGCAAGCTGGAAGGACCCATTTTTAATAATGAGGAACCTGAGGCTCAGAAGAGGAAAGGGCCTACCAAGGCCACACAGAGCTTCCATAGCCAGTCCGGGACACGACTGGAAATCGCTGCGCTTTTCTACACACCACAGATTCTCCTCTGGAGTCTGGGATTGCTGGTTGTTTTGCTGATATTTATACTGATGGCTGTTCAGGAAAGCTGCAAAAGCAGGAAACGTGACCTCTTTCGCCTCACCCTGAGCCGGCCTGTGTGTGTGTGAGTGTGTTTGCATGTGCGTGTGTGTACACGCCTAAGTGCATATTTATGTGTGCATTGTATATAGGGTTGCGTTTTTATCCGTGTGTGTGCGTGTTTGTGTGAGGGTGTGTGCATGGCAGTATGTATATGTATGACATGTGTAGACGTTCGTGAGAACAGGTATGGCTCTGTTTGTACTTTTCCTTTCCTCATCTTTTAAGATTTCTGGGGTTTTAACCTCTGACTTGAGCCTCGTTAGTCCCCACCTGGGCCTCCAAATTGGGAATTTCCCTACTTCCCATTCTCAGCTGCTCCCCATTGATTCTCCTTTCACTGGGGCAGCCACTCTGTCCTCTGAGCCCCCCCTTGGACTTTGGAATTTGAGCTATTTCCTCCCTGAGTTGATGCAGGAGGTGAAGTTGCTTTGAGATCAGAGAAGATTCAAGGAGAAGTTGGCATGTGAGCGAGTCTTAAAGGCCAGGTATGAAGTGGCCTTTCCCAGCTGTGGTTCCTGCACTCAACACCCCCCATCCTGGGGCAGGCAGGGCAGGGCCAGGAGGTGGGTGGACAGAAGGATGCCAGGCAGAGAGCTCCGGGCTTCATGGGCCATGTCTGCATCCAGCCCACTCAGGACCCCTCCCCGCTGCTGCCCCAACTCTCCCAAAGTTTCCTTTCCCATTCCCCCCCTCACTGCCATTATCCTGCCCTCTGCCTGAGGAGTCACAGAAAACTGACCAATCCAAGCAAAGGCCAGACAGGCACCCACCAATTCCAGTAAAGGACAGTTCAGGGCATTCCCCAATCCAAGTAAAGGGCAGGTCGAGGAGCCACCAATCAGAACAAAGGACAAACTATTCTCTCTAAGCCCCCTGAGGAGGGAGCTGGGGGTCGGTGCAGAGCAGAAGCAAGAGAGAGGCCGGAGATCCAGAGTCGTGGGTTCTGGACCTGGCTCTGCCCTGACTGGCTGGCTGACCACAGATGGGGCATTGCTTCTTTTTGAGCCTCAGTTTCTTCATCTGTCAAGTGGGGACACTTAGCTGTCCCAAGTCTATGGCTTTGAGAAATGTCTCCCCCTACATGAGAGCTTACTCCATCACCTTGGCCCCTCTTCTCCAACTTCCACACTATACACATAAACTCCACTGGAGGGCAGGGCCCCTCAGGGCTTAGCTTGTCCATCCCCACTGTCTCCAGGCAGGAACAGACCTAAACCAGCACCACCTCTGGAGCCAAGCCCTGGGAACCCCAGTCTGAGGAGCCTGGGTTGACAGATTTTAGTTGGGGATTATTTGGGGCATCAGCTCTTCCCCCCTGCTTTAGTCTGCAGAATTGACCTCGAAAGGCCACAATAGCCCATGTGTATACTGTGCGTGCAGGTGTTGCTGAGTCCTGGCCTTGTGGCTCCATAAGGAAGTAGCTGCACCTGTGTGAACCTGTACATGTACCTGGAGGGTGTCTGAAGGCAGGCTGGGGTATTTCTGAGAGGACGTGAAGGTTTGTGGCTGTGTGGTGCTGAGGGTGTGTGAACTGTGATGAGGAGTGCCTAAGGGTCAAAGGAGAATTGATCCAATTTGGGGATTGTATTGTTTGAAATGCGCAACTTCTGATGTCCTAGGATGGAGACACATCTTCATGACCAAAATGTATCTTCACTTGAGCAGTGAGGGGGATAAAAGAGGAGTTGGGGGTTCGAGAAAGCAATGCCAAGTGAGCATTTGGGGGAGACAGCCCATTACTGCCCCCCATCCTGCAACACAGGACTGGGTGGGAGTGGGAGGTGGGGTAGGGGAGGAAATTGAAGCCAAGAAGATGCAAGGTGAAATCTGGAGCTGAAGCTTGGACCCTAGGCTTCATCTGGACCCCAGTGCAGGACTCCCCTCTGTAGCCACTCTGAAAAATGGGCATCTAGCCATTTTTGCATACCCCCAGGTATGGGGAGCTCACTTCCTCTCTCCTGGTGGCCTCTGCCTGTGCAGCGTGGCTCTGCCTAGAAGAAGTTCTTTCATCCCACTGGGCCAAGGCCAGCCTCCTGTGAAATCCTATGGGTCTCCAGGCTGTCTCCAGGACCACAGAGTCCAGTCCCCCTGCCCAGGAAAGCCTGAGATATTGGAGTCAAATACTGAGACCCCTGGGTTCTGCTCTGCTGCAGGCTAGGCACCCCTAGACTCTCCAAGCTTAGTGACATGCAGGACTTGATTTCCAGTTCCCTCCTTACATGGGTCACCTCCTCTGAATGAGTCTCATCTTGTCCTTACCTGGGACACAATGCACTGGGGATGATTGAATCAGTGGAGGAACTCTCATCTTCTCTATTTAGGTTAATGGATCTTTATTAATACGGCCGACAGTTTCAGCATTTTAATGTATTACCAGCCACATTTACACTACGGGCTCATGCTGAGCCTGTGGTCCACTAAGACCCTCAATCTCATATCACTTTCACAAGAATGGGGCCACGCCATGTGTCCTGCATCCTACAGTTAATCGCTTTGCTTTATGAACTCAGCCATCCACAAGGAAGCCATCAGAAAGAACTTCCAGGGGCTAGTGGGGAAGGCATAGCTGAGTGGATGGTATGAGTCACAATTCTGCCTTGGCCCTGGATCCTCTGTTCCATTACCTTTCTCTTTGATCCCCATGGTTCTGGCCAAGTTAATAGAGCGAGAAGCAGGGACCTTTCTTGTCTCTGTTCCGGCTCTCCAAGGACGGGGACTGTTCCTGGGACGGGAAGGCTGTGAGGCAGTCAAGGCTGATCTCTCCTTCTCCTCCTATCTTGCCAGGGGCTGGCCCGTGTTTCTCGCATCTTGTGGGTTCATGCACCCCTTGGATTCTTGCTACTCCCCTCACTAGCCCCTCACTAGGCTGACAAACGAGACTGTGTGAACCACCTCCCTCCTCAGGAAACTGAGTGGGACTCAGATTCAGCAAATGTTTAGCTGAGCACCTATGTGTGTGGGCACCCTGTGAGGCACTTCTAGGACTCAGTTTCATTTTATCTTCACATGAGCCTGTAGGGGGAGATAGCCTCAGTTGCCTCCAATTTACAGATAGAAGACTGAGGCTCAGTGACTTGACCAAGATGCCCACTGCTAATAAATAGTGGAGCTAGGATTCAAATGTGGGGTTTTTTGTTTGCTCGTTTTGCTTTGTATTAATGTGGAAGCTTGTACTTTCCCTGCTTTCCTGAGTTGTCCTTGTCTGAAGGACAAGAGACCTGGGGTCTAGTCTAGACTTGACCTCTTGACTCACTGTGAGTTCTTTGCTAAGTCCCTGGCCCTTCTCTGAGCCCCGGTCTCCTCATCTGTAAGATGAGGGGACTTGGACATTCTAGGGCCTTAAGACTGGTTGGATTCTGAGATCCTAAGATCCTGGGATTCAAGTGTCTGCGAGCCTTGGGCTCTGGTTTAAGCTGGGAATTTGTGTTCCCAGCCACCTGGGTAGGGGGGATGCCCTGGCCTGCCTGAAAAAGGCCCTCACTGCCCTTTCCTCTCTTTCAGGATGCTTTGCTGAGCCTGGGCTCCGTCATCGACATTGCAGGCTTGCAATGGGCTGTCAAAGAGGCCCTGTCAGCTGTGCTGCCCAGAGTGGTAGGTACCTTGTCCCACGCTTCCCCTGCCCCCCTAAACCTTTGTCCAACTCCTTGCTGTACCTACAGGGTTGAGAAGGAAAGAAGAAGCAGGGCCCCCCTCCCCCCGTGAAGGGTTTGGGTGAGTGTTCTGAGAGGGCTTCCTGGAGGAGGAGGACTGAAGCTAAGCCCCCAAAATGAACTTATATAGGAATCCTGGAATGTCTGGGACAGAAAGAGCTTTAGAGCTTAATTGGAAAGATCATGTCTCAGATAATGGAATGGATTCACCTAGGATAATAGCTAGGACATAGTGGAGTCAGGTGGGCTTTGGAATATGTACAGCAGGAAGGATTGAAAGTAGACATGCAGAACTTCCTTGATGCCAGGTCTGGGAGGTGCTGAAATGGGGCTCAGCCTAGATGAATGGATCTGTGCCAAGTTAAAGTGTCCTGTCTGGAGTCAGGAGGCTGGACAAGGTGTCTTCTAGAAACCTTTAA
Source organism: Pseudorca crassidens (assembly GCF_039906515.1). Lineage (NCBI taxonomy): Eukaryota > Metazoa > Chordata > Mammalia > Artiodactyla > Delphinidae > Pseudorca > Pseudorca crassidens. The sequence goes on along the minus strand of NC_090304.1, from coordinate 51,364,667 downwards.
GCTTCTCTCTGACCCATCCCAACACCACAGATGAGGTTGCAGACTGGGGGAGACTGTGACCCTCTTCAACTGCCCCAGGCCACTCCCCAACCTGGCTCCAGTGGCCACTGTCCATCCCTTAGGCAGTAGCATGGATAAACTGGCCCTCAAGACCCAAAGCAGAAGTGTCTCAGCTGTGCCAGATAGAGGGAAGCAGGGACTGTCAGTCCAGGGAGGGAGGCTCTGACTTACCCTAAGGCACATGGAAGACTTCATAGAGGAGGAGATGCCTAAACTGAGTCCTCATAGCCTAGAATGTCCCCTCCCCTACTCTAGACATCAGCCACCAGCAGAGCCCATTGTATCTGAATCTGCTGGATGGATGAACCACCCGAGGCCCAGAGAGGGAGGGCACTTCCCCCAAGGTCACACAGCATGACAGGAACAAATGGGGCTTGGCACCTAAGCACCCCCATCCCCTTTCCTCAGCTCTGCCTTTTCAAAACCTCCTGGAAGTTCAGAGCCCAGGAGGAGGGCTAATGAGTGAACTTTATTGATTGTGAAATTGGTAGGAAGTGGGTGGTATGTTGGCTCCCAAAATAAATCCTCCCAGAGATGGGACTGAGGCAACATCTGGCCTGGGGTGGAGAAACATCTGGAAAAGAGGAGGTGGGGAGGATGGCAGGTCAGCGTCCGCGAGGCTGCGCTGGGAGTGGGGAGGAGGATGTGACTGGCCTAGTCTTCACAGGCAGGATGCCTGGTGGTTGTGCCAGCACAGACGCCCTGTACTGGATTAATCGTATCCCCAAAGCTGGGGGTTGGGAAGACAGCTGTGGTCCAGGTGACTGGGTTCCTGGGACAGTGGGAAATGTCTGCCTCGGCCCTCCCCGGAGACCTGTACGAGCTGGGGAAGCCCTGACTTTGCAGAGCCCTGCTGCCTTGATTGCATGGAAGGGCTCAGCCCTCCAAAAAGGGGTGGGGAGATAGGAGGTCTGCTCTACCCCTAGGGAGGGGTGAGGAGATGGGGGAGGGGTCTCCCTACCCCCCGCCCAACCCCCAGGGAGGGGAGTTGCTGGCACCTGGCTCCCTCATCAGCACCCATTGTGGCAGGCAGCCGCAAATGCAGATGGTGCTGATGTGTCTGAAATGGTTCCCTCCTTCTCTGCAATAAACTCAGCTAATTTTAACCCAGAGGGCTGTGAGGGAGAGAGTGGGAGGCTCCCTCCTGCCTCCCCACCCTCAGGTTGCCCACCGCTCTCTCTGCCAGGGCAGGACTCTCTGTGTGACCCTGGGTGCTGGGTAGTGTCTTAACCTCTTTGGGAGGCCAAATCCTTCAGGCCCCTCCCAGGCTGCTTAAAGAAGAAGGAGGCTGGAGACAGATGAGGCTTGGGTGGCTTCCTTCCCACTGATTTCTTCATCCCTGAGCTCCTCAGCTAGACCCTCACCCAGGAGGACAGAGGGGCTCCAGGTCTTCCTGTGTCTGCCCTTCTCACTCTCGTCAAGCCCTATCATTTCCGGCCCACGCCACCACTAAGCTTGGCTCAGATTCTCTTGAAGTGAGACTGGGATATCTCCTGGGGGTTGGGAGAGGGTGAGGGGCTAGCTGGGGACAGCCACAGGCAACAAGAGTGTCTGACCAGATTGTGGACTGTCACAGTGGTGAAAGGCAACTGCTTCTGCTGAGAAGGATTCCACACTTACTGAGGGTGGGCCTTTAACATTTAGCTGCAATGTCACCTCCTCCAGAAGCCCTCCCTGATACAGTTAGCAGAGAGGAGAGCTCTCCATTCTCCCACTGAGAAAACAACACCTCTCAGCATACTTAGCTGGGCACAGGGGTGCCCCCTCGATGGGGTGTAGGCTCTGTTGAGCCTCTGGGTCTCCCTTATCACCTGCAATGCGGGCAGTGGAGACGCTCTGCAGGTGTGTTGGTTGTGGGTACCTAAGTGTAGCCAGTCCTGCTTGGAGGGAATGTGGCTTTTCTCCTGTGGGTCAGTGAGGGCAAGTGCTTCTGCCAGGACATGGTCTGGAACTGAAGGCAGGACTGCTCTGGGCCCTTGGGGAGGGTGGATTGACAAGCTGCAGACTTGACATTCTTCGACCAGAGCTTTGATCTCACTCTGGGGAGTGATCATTCCAAAATACAAATCAGCTCCTGTCTCACAGGGCTCACCAGCCCCTCCCTCCCCAGCAGCAGCCCCTCCCCCTAACACCCTCCCCCAGCTCCCTTCCAGCTCAGCACTGGGCTGACCCCAAGCCCACCTCCAGTGCCCCCTGCCCCCACCATCAGGTCTGTCAATGCTTTGGGCCCTTTACACTTACATACCTATTACTCGGCCCAGAAGCCATTCTTCTGTGCCTCACCCACTCCCTGAATGTGTCTAATTCCCACTCCAGTTACAACTTTAAAGTCACTCCCTCCAGGAAGTCCTCCTGGCTTGGGTCATAGTTTGTGATTTCTTGTAGAGTTGTTTGTGTATCTGAGGTAGGAGGGAAGCTTCCAGGGTGTTCCGAGCCTCTCCTGCAGTACGGCCCTGAGTGGACACTCAGTTATTGTTTGCTGAGGCTGGAGACTTGGCAGGCAGACATCTCAGGGCTGTGGGGTTGGGGCGATTTGTCTGTACCTTCAGCCCTTCAGACCCTCCCCAGCGCCTTGGATGTGGGGTGATAGGTAAGGAAAGCCGGCAGGGTGATGGGTCACTGCCTGCCCAGAACCCTTCCAAGAGGAGAGAGTGAGGTGCTGAGGTCATAAGGGAGCCTTCCTACCCTGACCGCACTTAGGATCACCTGGGGAGTAAAGACAGACAAACAGATGCCCGTGACCTTGTCATCCAGACCCGTGTCAGGCTGGGACTGGGCAGCTGGGAGGGCTTCTCCTCAGGATCTCATGAGTGCCTTCTGTCCTAGGAGACTGTCTACACCTACCTGCTGGATGGGGAATCCCGGCTGGTGTGTGAGGAGCCCCCCCATGAGCTGCCCCAGGAGGGGAAATTACGGTGAGCTGTTCTCCACCCATTGCCCTCTCACACAGTCAAGGGTGACCACAAGGTCTGGTCTGACCCTCCCCATCTGACCTTGACCTCAGCCTCCCTGCCAGGTGGGGTTCCAGTGGCCGGGTCCACTGTCTTCTCTTGTGTTGTGTTGGGGGAGTGGATGGCACAGGGAAAGCACCAAGTGGTAGGCTTTCTCCTGTAGAGCTGTGCTAAATCGCTGTAGCCTCCTCAGAGCAAGTCTCAGAAGATCGGGGCTACAGTTTATCAGTTAGAACCCCAGCAGGCTACGAGAACCGCCTGGCAGGTCCTCACAGAATCACAGAATTCGGAATCACAGAATGCTGGCCCCACATGGTGTCAACTCTGAGGGTAGGGAGATCAGAAGCAGCGTCCCGCTGTGGGTTCTGGAGCCCAACCGCTTGGGTTCAAATCCCAGCTCCCATTTACTACCTAGGGCAAGGTACTCCGCCTCCCTGTGTCCTGATTTTCTTGCTTGTAAAATGGCAGTAATAATAGTACTTACCTCATAGTACTATTATGGGAGGATCCTTGTGATGATTAAATGAGTTTAACACATGTAATGCACTTAAAACTGTATGCATAATGAATGCTAAATGTCTGTTTTTATTTTCATTATGATAGAACATTGGAATCACAGACTTTAGGAACATGGGCTCAGCACCCTATGGTCCCTTGATACCTCTGAGCTCACTGAATTCAGCCTCCCTGTTTTCCAGATGGGCAAACATCGTGAGACGTGTCCAATGCCACATACCTGGTGTGAGGCAGAGCCAGGTCTGGGACACGGTCTCCTGGCTCCTGGCTGTCTAGGGGACAGTGAAGGGAAGTGGAGCTTGTCCGATGAGAAAGTGCTGACGGGCAGGGGTGCTGGTCCAGAGGAGGGCAGGCCATGGAGGACATGGGCACTGCCTTCTAAGCACCGCAGGGCCATTGTGGGCCCAGAGAGCACAGGGTCAGGAGCTGAGGGAGTAGACACTAGCGGGGGTGTTACCAGAAGGCAGCTCTCCACTCCAACAGGCCAAGCAGTCAGGGATGTGGCTTTTTCAGGTAGTAGCTGAGGCTGGCAAGATACTCACCTTTCACAGAGGCCATGGAAAGATTGCCAGAGGTCCTGATGCTGGGGATGCTGGTGGTCCTGAGGCCCCTCCTGGCACTCGGAACCCTTCATTCCTTGACGCTAATTCTCTCCTCTGGCGCTTCCCCATGGAAGGGGCTGGCTCCCCTCCAACAGCTCTGAGCCTTCCCACCTCCTGTTCTCCCATTCGATTCCCTCATGGGGTGGGTGGTGGGTGATACTGTCCCCTTCAGCATCTCCTGACAACTCCTCCCCTTGAGGACAGTGTGAACCAAGCCAGCCATGCCCCTCTCTGGCCTCTAGTGTCCCATCTATAAGACAGCAGGATAGGGCTGGGAGGTCTTTGGAAACTTAAGGGAAAAAAATGCTAGAATGTTCCTTCTGAGCCTTCCCTAATTAGCCCCTAATCCTCAAGAACTTTGCTTAATATGAGTTTGCCCGATCCAGGAAATTTCGTCAAAGCAGCCTGGGAAGGCTCTTTTGGGAGAGGGATGCAGGATCGTGGGCTCAGGAGGCAAGAGGTGAGCATCCTTCAGGGTTTGCTCTGCTCCTGAGCCTGTCATGCTCCCCGTAGGCTTTCTACTGTGAGCTGGGGACGGGCTGGAGGTTGGGGGGGGTGCCGCCTGCGGTCCAGGCATCTTTGAGGGGGCTCAGATCCTCTGCGTCAGCAGCCCTTTCAGTATCCCCGCCCCCAGCCACCTCGGATTCAGTAAAGCCTTTGGAAAAGGTACCCAAAAAAAAGCAATTAAAAGTGAATGTTCCAATGCAGTTAGCCCAGAGTTGAGTGGAAATGGGGAGGCCTGCTGGGAGATTGGGCTCAGAAATCTCAGGAGGCTGAGGAGGTGAGGCAGGTGAGGGGGCAGGAGGGGTGAGGCAGTGGGACGTCCCACCAGCAAGCATTGGGGGTGAAGGTTCAGGCCAGCCTCTCTTCTGAAATCTGTGCTCTGCCCACCCGCACACCCACCGTGTGTTGGTGCTGAGCCCACCTTCTCGGCTCAGGCTGAGACTGAGGTTTGTGGAAGAGGCAAGAGCACTTGAATGGCAGTCAAACAGGCCTGGATTCCAGCCCGGCCCCATCCCTGCCCCACTGTATCCCCTTCCAAACCTGTTCTCTTATCTATGGAGTGGAGCTAACAGTGGGCCATGTCTATTAGCTTAATGAGGTCATAGCTGCCCAGGGCTTAGCCCCATGCCAGCACACAGTAGGAGCTTAATGATTGCTGACTGCCCTCCACCCCCAAGTCCCAACACATGTACTCATTGGGTGACCTTGAGAAAATTACTTCCCTACCAGGGTCCTTCCAGAGGTGACCTCTGTGGCTCTGGCCCCATCAGGAGACCAGGCAGCAGCCCCGGGCTGAGGTAGAGCCTGAGCTCTGGCCATGCCCAGTGGAGGGGGCACTCCTCCAGGCAGCCCTGGAGGGCCGGCAGCAGGTGTGAAGTAGAGGTGGATCATAAAGACAGATAAGGGCCCAGGGTGGTGTGGGGAGGCCCCATTAGCTACCCAGCCTCTCCTGCCACTGCCCCGTACCCCTCCGTGGGCTCACGGATGCCGTTTCACCCTCCAGTGTGTTTTAGACTCCCTGCTTAGGCTCGTGCTCTTTCCTCCCCTGCAAAGTCCTTCCCTGTACCTTTTCCATCTCTACCAGCCCATTTCCCTTCTCTGCCACGGCCCAGCCAGAGGGCTGCTAGGAGGCCTGCTCTGTAGATCCCCAGCACTAAGGAGGATCCAGTTTTCAGAAAAGGTGTCTGGGTCTTGGTAGCCTCCCTCAGGGATGGGTCTGTCCACGAGAAGAACCCTGGGCCGGGAGCTGGGACAACATGGCTGCAATCACAATCTCATGCACTCTCTCTGGGCCTCAGTCTACGCTTCTGTGTGGTGATAAGATGGGACAGTGTGATGTCTGAGGGATGGTCCCACTATGAACCCTGAGGGCTGCAAGGGGGCTTCAGGGCTGGAGGGAGAGAATCGTGGAGGGCTGCCTGGGTGAGAGGCTTCCTGGAAGCCTTCGCCTCACTCTTCTTGCTGCCCCAATCTCCCAGCCTATTGCAGTCCCCAGCCCTGCCGCCTTCCTCTTCTCATTGTGTCTCCTGCCATCTTAAAGCCTCTGATTATTTGCTGCTGAGTGCAGTGAAATCTGGGGCCTTTCAGGCTGCAACGGAGATACCGCCCACACCGGCCCCAGCTGTTTGTCTCCTTCTGCTACCATTTGGGGGGCCCAGGGCCCAACCTTGAGAAATTTCTTCCTCAGAGCTGACCTGGTCGCCAATCACTGCAGAATCTGTCTGTCCCTCTGATTTGTCTCAAGGGACACAGAGAACAGTCTTTTCCCATCTCTGGAGTCTCACATTCTGGGAGAGGGAGAGGGAGAGAGAGAGGAGGGTCCGGGGTCCTGGCCTGAATCATAATTTGTCTCCAAGAGAGATGAAAGGGTGAGAGTGAGGTTGAGGCCCCCGGAGAGGGGGGCATCTCAGTCAAGGGGAGGGGGCCTCACCTAAGAAGGGGTTCAGAGGAGTGGAAGAGGGCCTGGCACTCTTTCCAGGCCATTGGCTCTACTCTCCACTAAGCAAATAGTTGTTAAAGGGACGGAACTGTCATAAAGTCCACACCCGTTCCTCTCCTCACTTTGTGCCCATCTGTCTTTATCTTCACTGGGGCAGCCACGACCACCCAGGCACCCAGGGCTGAGTCACTAGCCTTCAGTCTGGGGAGCGGGCCCTGGGCTTTGGCTGGGCTGACCCCAGCATCAAGGTTCACCCCCCAACATCAGCCTGGCAGGGGAGGGGGCCTCCAGGAGGGGAGAGGAGGCAGAGCAGGGGCTCTGAGTTGAGGAGAAGTCATAGGGGATGTGAGCAGTAGATGATGCCCCCAGCCCCAATTGGGTGGGGGAGACACAGCCTTGGAGTCCCCTCCCCCTTCCGATACCTTTGAAACCTCTAGGGGGACAGCAGTTCTGGGAAGGGTGAGGCAGAGGAAAAGGGCTCATATAGGAGTGGGTTGAGGTGAGCATGGCCTGGTGCCAGGGTGTGGGGACTCCTGAGGATGGAGGATCCTTGGAGGCCCCAGTGCTTGGTGGAAGATCAGACCCAGTCAAGGTTGACCTGCCCCAGCCCAGCCTCTCCTCTGCTGTCCAGGGACCGCTGAGACTACGGGGCCCTCACTGAGACCCGGTTTCTGTCTCTCAGATTCTCCCTCTCCAGTGAGAGCTTTACTCAGCAGCCAGCACGATCAGCCTGAAACTGAACCTGACCTTCACCTTTTCCTGCTCAAGTCCCTCTCAGGGCTCCCACTGTCCTCGGGATCAAGCCCAGCTCCTCAGGGCCCTGGCTGTCTCCAGCCTTGTTCCCTGTTGTCTGGCCACAGCAGCCTCCTTGCTGTTGGATCATCCAGCAGACACACATTCTTTCTTTCCTCTGAGCCTTTGCCCATGCAGTTCCCTCTGCCTGCACATCCTTTCCTGTCTGCTCTGCTTGTCCTCTAGGACTCAACGCAGGCATCTCCTCCTCCAGGAAGCCTTCCCTGACCCCACTTCTGTCCTGCACCTGGATAGGCTGGGGCCCACTCTTCCTTCCTTTCTCGGAGCCCTTGTCCCTGCACTCAAGTGTGGGTCTGTACATCATTCCCCGCACGACACCACTCCTTCTCTTCTTAGTCCTCAGTAAGGAACCTGACCCAGGAGGACTCTGGAATAAATAACCACTCTGTGGAATGACTTTAAGTAGAATGTTCCCGTAAGTATTTTAGTTGAGAACACTTGCCCTGGCTCTGGTTGGGGGGAATGGATTTAAGGGACCCGACAGGAGGCAGGAGGCGAGGGGAGAGGCTGCTGCAGGTTCAGGGGAGAGGTATCTCTGTTTGAGCTGGGCAGTGGCTTGGGAATGGAGAGCAGGGGACAGTTATGAGAGATGCATGGGAGGTGACTCATCCATTGGATGGGGGAGGTGAGAAGAGGGAGGCAGCTAGGACACTTTGTGGACAAGCCGCAGGGGACCCGATGGATGGTTGTGCTACTTCGGGGGAGGTGGTGGAGACGATAAGTTCCAGTCGGGCCCTGGGGCCTCTGGCAACTTCAGGGACGCCCAGGGCAGGCCTCCAGGAGGCCTTTGGGTATCTGGGGTCTAGAGCTTAAGAGATGGGGGGGCTGGAGAGTCATGAGGCCATGAGCACAGAGGAGTTCTGTGCAGAAGAGAAGAAAGGCTGAGGGCAATTCCTTCATCAGGGTCCCGGGAGGAGGAGGGGCGAGGCCAAGGCAGCCCACGGTCTGGAGGTGGGAAGAGAGGAGTCAAGGGTTAGTGAGATGTAGCCGCAGCGCTTACTGACCAGCAGCGCAGGGACCAGCGCCACCTTGTGGCTGCCCAGTAACCAGATTGTCCAAGGCCAAGTGACTGGGTGGGGTCCACTAGAAGGGGTTTGGCTGAAGGTCAATAAGGCCAGCCCCCTGCCTCCACGAAGCCCCAGCCTTTATCGACTTAGTCACCAGGAAATGTGGCTGCTGTTGCCTCCTGCCACCCTAGCTCCCTATTCCTTCCTAGGGTGATTGGCACAGTTGGACAGCTCAGAACTGGAGCCCAGCCCTCCAGGAGCCTAAAGGTTCAGGTGTGAGGGCTGGAAGGTGGGAGACACCTCTGGTTATTGTAGATTCTGAACCAAGGAGCCAGGAGTGAACCGGCTGGGTTCAGAATGTTGCGTGACCTTGACTGAGGCATTCAACCTCTTTGGTCCTCGATTTCTCTAGCTGCTGTGACGTCCTGATCTGGTGACTTGCAGGCTGTCCCCTCTCTTTTCCTCACTTGACCTTAGCTGGGCTACCCTGAGTGACCCCACATGCACACACCAGAGTCCTAGGCCCCCAAGCCTCCCTTCTCTCCAGGCCAGGCAGTTCCTACAAACACAATTAAGTGGAGGCAGCATGAGGGATGAAGAACCCAGGACAATTAATCATTAGGGAGTGGCATTTGGTGAAAAATCAGGCGCTTAATTAAGCAGGAAGAGCCAGAGGCGGGGATGGGGTGGGAGTGGGGGTGGGATGTGTGGTGAGACCAGAGAGAAACTCATTCTTCTTCCTACTGCAGCCTCCCCTGTCTCAGTTCCCACCTCCCCCTGCCCCCCCATCACACCTACGCCCTTTGCCTCCTCGACATTCATGCCAGTCCCTGTTGGAGGCTCAGCCTCCTCTGGTCTTTAGAAAGACTCAAGTGTACTGTTCAGGAGTATGGGCTCTGGTGCCAAATGCCTGGGTTCAAATCCTGGCTCTACCACTTACTAGCTGTGGGACCTTGGACAGGTTACTTAACCACTCAGCACCCTAGTTTCTCCAGCTGAAAAATGGAAATGATGGTAATATTTAATCCACAGGATCACTGCGAACTCTGAGTTCATCTATGTAAGTTGCTTGGACGTGCATTGCCCAGTAAACTCCTGGAGTCCCCTTCCTGTGCTGCCACCAAAAGTTTCTCCAAAATGCTTTTCTGAGGATGCTGACGCTTAGGATTCTACTCTCTTCACCCTAGTTCTCCCTGGGGGGCTCAGAGAGGTTAGGTCACTTGCCCAAGATCACGTAGTAGCTGTGGCAGGATTTAACCCAGACAGCCTAGCTCTGAGCCTTGGCTTTACTTGCTCTGGGGGATTTGTGAGAGATCCTGAAGGTGCCTTTCCCATATCTACCAGCAGGAGGCACCAGAGGCCAGACTGTAGCTGCCTGCTTCTCTACATGGGGAGGGGAGAGTTAGGGTCCGAGACTTTTATTTTTGCCCTCCTCATATCCACCCTGCAGTGGGTCAACTTGTCCAGATCCTCTCAGATGTTCAGGGTTCAGCCCACTGTATGTCCCCAGGCTGGGGCCTGTTCCTCTTTGATCCAGGGACTGAGAGGTAGAATCATATCCTCTTTTCAGAGAGGCTGTGATCTCCCGGAAGCGGCTGGGCTGCAATGGACTGGGCCCCTCGGACATGCCTGGGAAGCCCTTGGCCAGGCTGGTGGCTCCACTGGCTCCTGACACCCAAGGTAAGGGCTGGGAGCTGGGCAGGGGCAGGGAGGGACTGTGGCCCCTGTCCCTGTCTGCATCTCTCCGTCTCCTTCTTTCTCTTGCTCTGTGTCTCTAGCACACCTGCCATCTAATTCTCTCTCTGTTGTGCTATTAACCTCTCTGAGCCTCAATTTCCTGATCTGTAAAGTGGGAACAACAGAACCTACCTTGATGGGGTGTTGCTTGTGCTGGTTGTTAGATGGGCTGTAGTTGTCATGCTCTCTCTGTCACTGTCTGTTTTTCTTTCTCTTCCTCTCCATGCCCCCTGTCCGCCATGTCTCTCTGCCTCGTGTCTCAGTCTCTCTAGGTCTCTGTCCTCTGTCTCGATGTGGAAAGTGCACAAGACTGGGAGTCAGGAGACCTGACTTGCTGTGTGATCTTGGGCAAGTCACTTCCCCTTTCTGGACCTCAGTTTCCCAATCTGTAAAATAGGGGTGCTCAGCCTTACCTGCCTCCCTCCATCCCAGGGTTGCTGGGAGGATCACGAGAAAGTTGTCAAGTGAGGGGGTTTCCTTCTATGCAGGGGTCGTTGCTGTGGTCATTGTTTTCACTGCCTCAAGACCCATCTCTCTGTCTCTCTGGGTCTCTGGGTCTCTCTCTGTCTCTGTCCTGGCCTCTGTCTGTCTGTGTCTTTGTCTCCCTCCCTGGGTCCTTGCTCAGTATCTCTGAGCCTCACTGGCCCCGCAGGACCACCTCATTGCCCTCTCCCCCTCAGTGCTGGTCATACCGCTGGTGGACAAGGAGGCCGGGGCTGTGGCAGCAGTCATCTTGGTAAGAGCAGTTGTGGGTAGGATGGGGGAGAGGAGAGCAGGGGAGGGAGCAAGGGAGAGAGCACTGGATGGAGCCCCACTGGGGGGGGTGTGTGTGTGTGTGTGTGTTGAGAGTAGCATGCCGGGCTGGAGCTGGGGAAAATGGGGGTCTGGGAGGAGCCTGGGAGGAGCCCTCTGCCCCACCTTGAATGGGCAGAATGAAGCCGCGGGCCCAGTCAGCAACTTGCGGAAGGATGCCCCATCTGGACTCTTACCACCGCGGAGCCCTTGAAACAGCCCTGACCCTACTTCCTCTTTGGTATCCTCCAGGATGGGTTGGGGGCAGTGTCCCAAGAGGGCACGAATGCAGCAAGGTGGGAAAGGACTGAGGAGGGATGGGCAGGTATGACACCGACAGAGCCAGTGTGGGAAAGTCAGTCAGAGAGTGGGGTCGCTGGAGCTAGGCGGCTTGAGGAGAGAAGGCCCACGGGGCAGGGCTCCTGGGAAGGCACCCAGCCCCAGCCAGACCTATGTCCGAGGCTGGGACAGACGCCAGGCAACGGGGCGGGCTTCCTGGGGTGGGTGACAGAGGGGCAGGGGCCTCAGCTGGAAGGGGGGAACCCTAAGTGGGGGGAGTTGGGCGGGCAATCGGGCCAGGGCGCCCCCCTGCTGCTCCCTCGCGGAGCTCCCCGCTTTGGGCTCCCCCATGGGGTTGGCCGAGCTTTGCGGAGTCCGGGTTCTGAGGTTCTTCCAGTCTCTCCTCCCGTGTGGAAGTGGGCGCTCAAAATCTTTGTCCAGTCCTAAGAACCGAAGGGTTAGCGCCCCCAAATCGCCCTCACTGGGGATCGACTTACGCGGAGGCGGCCGCCACCCCAAGCAGGGGCGCGGACAGATAAATGAGCCGGTCTCGGTGCGCCCGCGGCGGGGGCGGAGGGGGGGGGAACTCCTCCCAACCTCATTAAAACGGAATTAAAGATTTCCGAGGCGCCTGACCTTTCCCCAGCTGCTGGCGGGGGAGGGCGGTGGGCGTGGGGGGCGGCCGCGGGGAGAGGAGAGGAAGGAAGGGATACTTACTTGGCTTGGTCTCCTCGGCGCCCCATCTGCCTGATTGAGGGGGATGCGGCCCCCTTGGTTTCTCCCGAAAGCTCCTACCCCACCCCCAGCTTCTGTTCCCTGAAGGGAACGGATCTGCTGTTGGCACCGCGTTCTCAGCGCAGCTTCGCGCCCTCCTTTGGTCCCAGTCTGTACCAGAGCTGGTGGCTTGGAGGAGGACTGCATTCGTGCCCTCACTGTGCAGAGGTGCGCCGTGGTAGGCAGTGACTTGGTCGCCCACCTCTGTTGACGGAAAGGGGTCTGGGGGTGCCAGGTTCCTAGAAGGACTTCCTGTGCCGGGGCTGCGAGGGCTGGGTCAGTAAGGAAGCAGCCCCTGCAATGGGAAGATGCTTGGAAGGTTGTCTTGTGGGCAGGAGGATGGTTGTTGTGACCATTGTTCACCGTGGCTGAGGTCTGGCCGGGAGTCCAGGCTTCAGCCTTCTCCTGGGGGTAGGAAAGGCGTGTGTGTGTATTGGGAAGAGGAAGGGTCAGATCAGTTGAACTTACCCCACCCTAGCAAAACTCTTCTCTGGGCCCTGTCCCAGGACAGGTGCTGGGGCAGAGAGAGGAGTCGGACCCATTTCTGCCTTCTAGAAGCTCAGTCTGGGGGAAGGCAGGGTCACCTTCAGACCACCACTGGCCAAATGAAAGAATGCTGCCAGCAGGAGCTCTAGTGGCAGAGGCTGGAGCAGCAGGAGGTGCCTCACAGCGCAGACAGCATTTGAGTGGGACTCTGGGACACAGGTAGGGGGTGAACAGGCAGAGAAGAAGGAGACGGATATTCTCAGCAGAGGGCCCAGCATGAGCAGAGGCAGGGTGGTGGAGTGCTGGGGGAAGAGTGTGATCCCGGCAAGGCTGAGAAGGGGGGTGCATGCTGGTGAGCAAGATGCTACCTGTGGCTTTGGCTGCCAAGAGAAGCTCCCGATTACTGTCACCTCACCTTCTCAAATACCCTGGGCAGTGAAGAGCTCTTGAAATGTATTTGGATTGTTTGCCATCTGCCTCTCCTCCAAGCCTGAGCCTTCCTACTCAAGTAGAAATGTTCTTCTGAGGGACACCCCCTCCCCGGTGCACACACATCTGATGGATCCCGTCCTGCTGCTCCACCCCCATGCTCCTGGGGCCACAGGATCTCACATCCTCTGAGAGGCAGCATAGGCAGCCCCAGACCTCCCAGCTGTTGCCAGATCCTGAGGACTGAGGGTCTAGAGGGGGAAAGGGGGTGCCACAGGACAGATCTCTTGGGAGGGCTGACTCACCACCTCCTTCCTCAACAAGTCCCATTCCCCTCTCTGCTCTTGTATTCATCATCCCTCCATCCATCCACTCACCCAGCCATCAACTGAAAGCATATTTCTTGAGCACCACCAGGCACTGTGCACTGGTGCTTCAAACACAGCAGCAATGACCGAGACAGACCAGACGGGCCCTGCTTTCACAGACCGTACAGTCTGGAGGGGTGGGCATGCTGGACATTAAACAAGTGAACAAAATAAAGAGAGAATTGCAAATGATGGCAAGTGCTAGCAAGGAAACCAGCAGGCCCTGCAAGGACTGTTGGGGCCTGATAGAGATGGGGTCAGCGGAGGGCTCTCTGAGGAATATGCTGTCCTGTGCAGGGCTGCCTGGCTGAGCTCTGGGACTCTGCAGCTCGCAGATCAATGTGCCTTAATTGCAGATTCTTCGTGTGGAAAGAGTCTTTGGCTCTGTTCTTCAATTATGGGATAATAAGTCCCTCTGAGGAGCAGGCAGCCCTTGGTCTCAGGCATTTGATGTGTGATTTGCGCCCACTCTTCCCCCGAGCTGTGCCTGCACACCAGATCCTTACATGGGGGTGTGGTGTCCATTAGCCACGGTGAACTTGGTGAGGGTGGGGGGTGGGAGCTGTGCTGGGCTTTCAACCTTCTCTGCAGCTCCAGTGCCCACTCTTGAGTGCTCCCACTGGACCCCAGACCCGCCCCCTGGTTAGCAAGAGTAGGTGCAAGAGTATATTCTGTTGGTGAGAAGGGAGCCGTGTGTGTGCTGGTGATTGTGTTTGCATGTCGGTTGGGGGTGCGGGCAGAAGCATGTGCATGGCTCTCGGGTATGTGAACTCGAGTATCCTGTTTACAGGTATGAATGTGCACGTGTGGATGGCAGTCACTGTGGGTGTGGGTGCGTGGATGTCTTCGAGTCTGTGACTGCACTGTGTGTGTGTCTATGTGTGTGCAGGTGCGCACATGCCTGAGTATCTCTATGGGACAGTGAATGTATGAGTGTGTGTGTGTGTGTGTGTGAGTGTGTGTGTGTGTGTGTGTGTGTGTGTGTGTGTGTGTTGGGGGGCGCTAAAGGTCTCCATGAAGTGTGTAGTGTGTTTGTGCACATGCTGGGTAGGGATGGGCTGAGGCAGCCCAGGAGTGTGTGCACAGAGGGGTACGTCCAGTGGGTGGAGGAGGACTCCATGATTCCTTCCTTCCCTCCAACCCTCTGAGGCTCTCATTCAGTCTCCCAGCTCTGTACTGGGACCAGGCTATTTTGCCAGCCCAGGAAGTCCACAGCCCTAGAGAGGTCCCAACTTTCCCTTTTCCTGAGAGATGAGTCCAGGTGGAAAGAACAAGAAGGATGTCCTCCCCCGTCTACTAACAGTAAAATGCCCACATGTTTCTGTAAACCATATGCAAATGAACCATGCTCCCAGCGCCTTTCAACAACCTGTCTTATAGGAGTCATAGATGGAGCTTCATCCAGAGCTTAACCTTCAAACCACCCTTGGCGGCCCAGCCCTCTTCCAGGTCTTCCTGCCTCCAGTCTTGCTCCCCGCAACTCCCCCTACCTTGTAGACCATGGTCCGCAGACGCTAAAGCCTGCTGTGGATCCCCAGTATGATCAAGCTGAAGTCCAATTCCTTAGACTTGCACCCGCCCTGTGGTACCATGGACCGCACCACTGCCCGGGTCCTCAGCTCCCCATACCACCTACTACCCAGCACTGCCAGGACAGCCTCCCGCCTGCAATGTCGCCTCCGGGCTCTGCTTGTCTTCCCAGTTCTGGAAGGCCCCCAGGTGCCCTCCCCCTCTGAGCTCGCACAGCCTATAAGTTCCCACCCACTCAATCTGCCCTCTCCTTCTTCCTCAGGTATGAAGTTCTGCACCCCCTTCATCACATCCACCACTCCATCCCACCCCAGCCAGACTGTGAGCTTCCTGAGCACCTGCTGGTCTCCTCCTCTCCATCTGCTCCTGGCAGGGGACTTAGAGCAGAGGCGGGCAGGGGCTGCTGAGTGGGGAGGGAGGATGAAGGAAGGGACCCCAGTGCAAGCACTGTGGTGAGCCCTGCAGGTGGTGAGCAGCTCTGAGTAGGTGCCCAGGAAGCTGGTGACGCGGGTGGGGAGGCTTGCTGGCAGGGCCTGCAGTGCTCCCCCCTTCATTTCCCTCACCAAGCGCCCAAGCAGGGCTGGGAGAAGGGACTTCACAGAGCATGAAAGATGGGCTGAGGGGATTCCAGGTGACTGACACGGGGAAGTTGGAGAGGGACAGAATGATGGGTGTGATGATGAGAAGGGATCTGGAGAAGGGAAGGTGTGGGCAGAGAAGGGGAGGGAGTGGGTGGTGCTGTCCCAACTCTGCCACTTTCTGCTCTGTGACCTTGGGCAAGTCACTCAAACTTTCTGGGCCTTGGTTCATCTGCAAGGTGGAAGCTTGCGTTACTTGTTGGTGAGAATCACATGCAAGGCAAAGCACCTTATCACTGCATTCATTCATTCCCTCATTCATCCTCCCAAGTGCTTTAGGCACAGCAGATGCATCATAAACGGTGGACCTCTTCCCCTACCCCAGACTTAGGGGCAGCTCAAATCCCAACTCAGAAAGGATGGAGCTGGGAGGCTGAGGCTAATACCACTGATTCCATAATCACGGCCTGAAGGGCTCCATAGACTGAGAGATGGAGAGGAGTCCAGGGTCACCCCGTTTCCCTCACTATACACCTGGATTGTGCTGTAGATGGAACAGTAGTTGAAAAGGCAGAGATCAGAAAAGTTCCACTTCTTTGGATTAGCCCTCGAAGGCTTCCTGGAAGAGGGGATTTTCCTGAAGCCATCTGCTTGGTCAGAGGATGGGCTTATTGAGGCCCACAGACTGGAGTGTGTATGTGTTGGTGGGGACAGGTGTGTGCCGGGCATGGGGAGGGCACTC
Organism: Pseudorca crassidens; assembly: GCF_039906515.1. Lineage (NCBI taxonomy): Eukaryota > Metazoa > Chordata > Mammalia > Artiodactyla > Delphinidae > Pseudorca > Pseudorca crassidens. The sequence continues at coordinate 51,348,560 of NC_090304.1, read as the reverse complement.
TGGTAGAGACAAGAGGCTAGGGGAGGTAGGTCACAGCTGGTCCCCTTGTCGCTCCCCTCCAGGTGCACTGTGGTCATTTGAGTGACAGTGAGGAGTGGAGCCTGCAAGCCGTGGAGAAGCATGTGAGTGGGGATAGGGCCGGGGTAGGATGAGGGCTGCTGAAGACCCTCATCACAACTGATGGGAAGATGATCTGGCCCGGGAGATGGACAGACCTGGGTTCCAGTCCACTACCTCTGGGCTGTGTGACCTGGAGCAAGTCACCTAACCTCTCTGAGCCTCAGTTTCACATCTGAGAATGAGGATAAGGATAGCACTGATCTACTGAGGGTACTGGTGAAATAAGGGGAGTCAAATATTTTGTTAATACTTAGGAAGGACTATCTACATAATGATATTGAGGCTCTTCCTGGAGATTTTATGATTTTGTGACTTTAACAAGAACTTACGACTCCCCGTGGGTGCTAGAGACGGAGAAATCTGACCCTGTTCTGCCTTGTAAGAGTCTGGGGGCTAGGCGTGGAGACAAACCCTGTACTTACCTGATCATGGACCGAGGGGCGCTCTGGGGGCAGTGGGAGTCCACAGGAGGGTGGAGCGCTGAGGGATGAGTTGTTTGGGACGCGGGTTGGGGGTGGGGGCGATGGGCACCGCAGGCAGAGGGAAGGGCTCGAGCAAAGGGCGTTAAAGGTGGGGCGTGTGGCTTGCTGACCGCTCCGCCCGTTCCAGACCCTGGTGGCCCTGAAGAGGGTCCAGGCCCTGCAGCAGCGCGGGCCCAGCGCGGCCCCGGAAGCGGTCCAGAATACTCCAGAGGGGGTGGCGGGAGACCAGAAGGGTGGGGTTCCGTACACAGACCAAGACCGAAAGATCCTGCAGCTTTGCGGTGAGGACCCGGCTGGGGCAGGTCCTTGGGGGCGGGGAGGGGCGGGGTCGAACCTGGAAGGGAGGGGCCCATGGTGGGCGGGGCCTGAGGGTGGCGCGCACCCTTGGGGGATTCTGTGGGCCCTCTCTCTCTGACCCGCGCCCCGCCATTGCAGGGGAACTCTACGACCTGGATGCCTCTTCCTTGCAGCTCAAAGTCCTCCAATACGTGAGTCCCTGTGCCCCTCCTGGGACCAAGGTCCCTGTGAGCCGTCCATCTCAGTTCAGAGTCCCGTGTCCTGCCCCTCTTCTCTTCCCCACCTACCCGAGGAACCTCAAAAAGGCCAGAGGGTGGGGAGTGGGTTTGCTCCCAGATCCACGGTCAGCCTCTCGCTGTGTCCCTCCCTCTCAGCTGCAGCAGGAGACCCAGGCGTCCCGCTGCTGCCTCCTGCTGGTATCTGAGGACAGTCTCCAGCTTTCCTGTAAGGTGAGGGCCCCGGTCCACTGTGGAGCAGGGCGAGGGACCGGGGTCTCTGAGAGGAAAAACCCTGCCCATCCTTAACCAGTCCACCTCGCTCTGCCCATCAGGTGATTGGAGATAAAGTTCTGGAGGAAGAAATCAGCTTTCCGGTGAGTCCCGCACCCCCTGTGTGGGAGTCTGCAGAAGCAGTTAAAGTCGTCTAGGCTCTCCTGGGATCTGCCCAGAGAGATTGGGATCTGCTAGAATCTCTTGGAATGTGATGGAATTATCTGGATCTTGAGGTCTACTTAGAAATGTTGTGAGAGATCACAACCTCTCATGATCAGGAGCCATTAGGAGAAATCTCTCACAGTCTACAGAAAGACTCACCTGCGACCATGTCACTTCTGTTGGAGTATTTCTGGATTTGGCTCTCTTAGAATCTGTTAAGATCAGTGAGAATCCTTGGATTCTGCTTTCCTTTCTCCTAGTTAGGGAAGACCCTCAAGTCCTCCATAGGAGATTCTGGTCAAGAGCCTACTCCCCCACCCTCACCCCACCCTCACTCCTCAGTGTTGAATCCATCCAGAGTTTGGACTGACTGAAGAGATAGTTGAAACTTCCAAACTTGGGGGGGAAGAGGTCTGACATCGCCTGATCTTGGGAAGAGCTGGGCCCTGACTGGCTCTCCTCACTCCCCCAGTTGACGATGGGACGACTGGGCCAGGTGGTGGAAGACAAGAAGTCTATCCAGCTGAAAGATCTCACCTCTGTAAGCCATGGCCTGGCTGGACTGGCGGGGAGCCAAGGGGAGAGCCCACTGCCCAGTCCCCAGGGCCAGAGTCTCTGGGCCAGGGCAGCCTAGGAATGGGGGGAGACAAGACCCCACCCCATGTCATAGCATTTCCCACCCTGCATGAGCCCTTCAGCCCCTCCTGTTGCAGAGTGTGGTGGAGGGCGGGGGAAGGAAGCATATTTCCTCCTTCCCTGCCCTGACTTGCCTCCCCCTTGCCTCCCCTTTGCAGGAGGATGTGCAACAGCTGCAAAGCATGTTGGGCTTCGAGGTGCAGGCCATGCTCTGTATCCCTGTCATCAGCCGGGCCACTGACCAGGTGGTGGCCTTGGCCTGCACCTTCAACAAGCTCGGAGGAGACTTGTGAGTCTGGGTGGAGTGATGTGGATCAGGAGACGGAGCCGAGAGGCCGGGCGGGGCTCGACTAGGGTAACAGCGCGGGAAGGGTACTGGGCAGGGAGTACTTACTATTCCAGCAGCGGTAGGTTGAATGGTTTGTGCAAGAGACTGTGAGATTATGGGAGCGATAGACCCTTGCCGCTGCTCCATTTTGACTTTGTAAAATCATGTTGCGGTCCAGGCGAGTTCCCCTTCTCTTTGCCCATTTCTTGCAGTTTGGATTATCCACTTTTTGCTACTGGCCTTTCCCCCACTTGCCATCCTTTGTTTTGGCATTTCTGCTGGGAACTGCCTGATGGAGGAGCGATGAGCTCTCGGATGGGTGAACTCTCTGGGACCCGCAGAGCATCACCGACCCGGTGGACAGTGACTCAGGGAATAGGCATGGGGGCTGGGCTAAGCTGAGGGTCCTTAGAGGCATTGACAGGGCAGCTGTAGGAATCGTGTGAAACAGAGGGGTAAGCAGGACACATGGTCAGATAAACAAGCTTAGTCCATATTTCAAGAACTGAGGTCAGATTTGAGGCCTAGAAGTCGTATCATAGATTTCCTGTCCCACACCAACTCATTAATGGGTAGCAGCTGCCTGAAGCATTGTATTAGTTTAGTGAGAAACAGCTGGGATTGATCAGCCGTGCCTGTCCTGGGTGCAGCTTTAGAATGTGAATGCTGCCACACTTGGTCCAGCAGGCCTAGCAGTAGGGTGTAGTAGGCAGGTGAGGGGTTGCATTCTGATTCCAGGATGCAGAGAGATGCTGTCAAGATGCTTGGCCCCTGGGGCCCAAGCAAGCAGGCTGGGTTTGAGGGCTCGGACCTCCTGCAGGAAGTGGAGACTGGAGATGTTGGGATTAGAGAGTGTCAGAAGCCCAGGGATGGGGCCTGCAGGGGTGGGGCAGAGATCTGGGTGTCAGAGATCTGAGTAGCAGGACCTTCCAGCATGGAGCTCTATTGGCAGTTGGATGGGCCTGGGAAAATAAAGACAGGGACAAGGCAGAACCTGCTGAGGCAGCGGGGATGTAGGATCTGTGTCATTGTCCCATCCTAGTGGTGGGAGCATTTGTGCCATTCAATAAACACACATTGAGTACCTACTGTGTCTGGCCCTATGCTCCCAGAGGGGAGGGTCCAGCAGGGTTTGTGACCTCTGGCTGCTGGCTGTAGCCTTGGGTTCTGAGGTGGCCCTGGACCTGGAGGAGAGGTGGTATCAGAAGGGAAACGAGATGGGGACTTGGTGACAGCCCTGAGGCCCAGGGCAGGGGCAAGATCATCTCTGGGTTCCACATATTTCAGGGACTGAGTGCTGAACAACTACATGAGCCAAGGTGGCGCTCAGCTCAGAGCAGACACTGCAGAGAAGCTGCCTGGAGCCCAGAGAGAAGGGACTCCAGAATCCCTTTAGCTGGGAGTGCGATGGGGTGGGTGGCAGGGGCAGAGGTACAGTTACGACATTGAGCAAACACTTTCCAAATATCTCCCCTGTACCAGGCTCTGTATTAGGGGATGATACAGTCATGGTCCCTGCCTTCAAGACTTGATGTTTATTTTTAGGGCGTAGAGGGAGGAGGGTGGGAAAGGTATTCTAGGCAGAGCGAACAGTGTGGGAAAAAGCATGAAGGTGTGAAAGAGCCTGAGGTTTTCTCAGAACGATGAGGATCTTACTGTGGCTGAAGCTGAGAGACACCCATAGAAGAGGGGAGAGAGGTGGGTGGGACTGGATGGAGAGGGCTCAAATGCCACGAGAAGGAAGGTGGGCAGACAGACAGAGGGTGGTGGGGCCTGGGGTCTGGATCCGAATCACTGGACGGCGAGCACGCGTGGAGGATACCCCGGCAGAGAGGAGCACTGAAGGCAGCCCCCAAATGGGGAAGGGACTAGGCAGGGAAATCTGGGGGCTGAGAAATGGTCAGAATCTCTGAGGAATGCTGCATCTCTCCATGATCCCCATCCGGAGAGGCTTACCCACGTCCCCAGCCCAGGTCCCGCCTCCAGCTTGGTCCATCCAGTCCCACCAAGCTCCCTGGTGACAAATCATCTGGTGACCCCACTGAATGACCTCCTCAGGATTTGGGGCTGATCTTGTCCGTTGTGAGCCAGCTCCATGAATCTGATGGGCACTGCCCTGCCCACAGCACCATAGGACTTGTGGAGGCACCAAATCGGGGCCTGCAAAGTGCAGGGAGGAGGGTAGGACAGTGACAGGAGCTGGAAAAGACAGGGCAGTGCCACTGCCCCTCCCTGAGGCTGGAGGGGCCCCTGGAGAAGAGCAGAACACCCAGCCCCAGTCTGAGGGAGGAGACTCAACCTCAGTCTGGGTAAGTCTAAAGTCAGAGGAGGGAGACATGGCTCTGGCTTCGAGAAGCAATAGTCTGAGGAAGAAAACACATTTTGGTCAGAGGAGGATTAGAACTCCCCCACCCCGCTCAGGAGCCCCCAGTCTGAGGGGGAAGCTGGCCCAAGCCACCTGTGCGGTAAGCAGCCCCAGCAGAGGAGAGTGAGTTTGCTGGTGGATTTCCAAGTGGGCTTCCTGGAGGAACGGAAGTAAGGCAGAATGGGGTAAGCAGTCTGTGGTCTGTCCCTCTCCGGTGACCCCCGCCACCCCACCCTGCCAGATTCACAGACCAGGATGAGCGTGTGATCCAGCACTGCTTTCACTACACCAGCACGGTCCTCACCAGCACCCTGGCCTTCCAGAAGGAGCAGAAGCTCAAGTGTGAGTGCCAGGTGAGTGGCGCCTCTCTCGGAGACCACGTCGCCCAGCTCTCAGCTCCAGAGAGTCAGCCACAAGGGAAAAGCCCATGTCTTTGGGGGCTGGTGGCAGGGAGACTACCTAGGCTCTGGCGGCCTCTTAAAGAGGGAGGACAGGGCTCCCCTGGTGGCGCAGTGGTTGAGAGCCCGCCTGCCGATGCAGGGCACACGGGTTCGTGCCCTGGTCCGGGAGGATCCCACATGCCGCGGAGCGGCTGGGCCCGTGAGCCATGGCCGCTGAGCCTGCGCGTCCGGAGCCTGTGCTCCGCAACGGGAGAGGCCACAACAGTGAGAGGCCCGCGTACCGCCAAAAAAAAAAAAAAAAAAGAGAGGGAGGACAGTAGCTCTTCAAGACGGCACCTCTGGCTGCAGGCACTGTATGCGATCGCCCTCTAGTGTTCATATTGGACATCACCGCAACAGCTGGGTGGCTAGAGCTGGAGGTGCATGCGCACCTCAGACTCAGGATGTCTGTGCACCCTCACTGGGGCTATTCCTCCCACTCCTTCACTTAGTAGCCAAATGATATAATTAGACTCTGCCAGTCTCCAGTCTGTCCAGAGAGCCCTAGGGGAGGAATGAGAAGACCCTGGAGCTGATGGAGGCAGGGGGCTGGAGAGGGTGACCCCCTGCAACCTGATTCCCTGTGATTTCCATTTTCTCCATTCCAGGCTCTTCTCCAAGTGGCAAAGAACCTCTTCACTCACCTGGGTGAGTGCACTGCCCTCCTTCATACCTGGCTGTGGGGTGGGAGTTGGGGGGTGGCAATTTGAGGAGGGGAGGTGGGAGGGCTTGGCCTCTCAGCACTCCGGGCTGGTCTCACCACTGTTCCCCATGCTTCTTGCTCCCACAGATGACGTCTCTGTGCTGCTCCAGGAGATCATCACAGAGGCCAGAAACCTCAGCAATGCTGAGATGTGAGTGAATCCACCCCGGGGTGGGGCGAGAGAGGCCTTGGGCCTCAGTAACGACCTCTTCTTTCCTCCGCTCTTTTTTTCCCCTCCATTGTCTTCTTGTGGGACCCCTTCACGTTTTCTGTGATTCTTTATTTCATGCCTGTGACTCTCACTAGACTGTGACAACAAGTGACAGCAGGGGTGGGGCTTACTTTGCTGGCCATGGGTCCTCAGCTCCTAACACAGTGCCTGGTACAGAGTAGGTGCCACAAAAAAAAAAAAAAAAAAAAAAAATCATCGATCTGGACTGATGTCTGGAGTCAGCCAGCTCTGAGGAGAGTCTCTCCCTCCAGGCCTCAAAATCCAGGCTTTGCCTCTAGTCGTGAGATTTGAGGGGTGGCAGGAGAGGGGTGGCGGGAGAGGAGTGTCAGGGCTCTGTGGACCAAAGCCATCTCTCCACAGATGCTCTGTGTTCCTGCTGGATCAGAACGAGCTGGTGGCCAAGGTGTTCGATGGGGGCGTGGTGGATGATGAGGTGAGGCAGGGCCTTGAGGAGGGAGGGTGTGGCCGTGGTCCTGGGGGCCGGGAGTACGCAGTGGGCGCTGTGGAGCAGGCCCGATGGTTGATGGTCCGCTCTGTGACCGGCCACCAACTTCCTCTCTACGCCATCCTTGGCCCGGCAGAGCTATGAGATCCGCATCCCGGCCGACCAGGGCATCGCGGGCCACGTGGCGACCACGGGCCAGATTCTGAACATCCCGGACGCGTACGCACACCCACTTTTCTACCGCGGTGTGGACGACAGCACCGGCTTCCGGACGCGCAACATTCTCTGCTTTCCCATCAAGAACGAGAACAAGGGTGCGTGGTCCTGGCGGCTCCGGGAGGAGGGGCGGGGCGGGGCCTGAGCAGGATGGGGCGGAGCCGAGCGGACGTTCCACAAGCCTTCTCCACCACCCTAGTGTCCCTAAGCCGAAGGGATGGGTTTTCCCAAATACGTGATGTCCCTTGAGGACACCCTGGGAGGGCAGATCTCCGTCGGACACATCCACTGGTTCATCCTAGCCCCTCTTTGGTCCCCAGAGGTCATCGGTGTGGCCGAGCTGGTAAATAAGATCAACGGACCATGGTTCAGCAAGTTTGACGAGGATCTGGCGACAGCCTTCTCCATCTACTGTGGCATCAGCATCGCACATGTGAGGAGGACAGGGGCGTGCAGGACCCTCTGTTCTCTCCACATTGGCTCTCCTTGCTCTGTCCAGACGGGTCCGTGCCCTGCCCTGGGGCTCAGAGCCCTGCTGCTGGGTTGCTCTGCAATCTTCAGTACCTACTGGTCACCTCTGGCCTCAGTTTCCCATCAGAAAATCAGAGATACTACTTCCTGTCCTGTACAGTTAGCCTCCCAGGACTATGGGAGGTCTGTTTTATTTCCCTCCGTTCTCTGGAAGCAACCTCAACCCAAGCTCCTGGTTATTCTTTTTGGGATGTGTTGGGTCTCATTGTCCAGAGCTGGCAGCTCTGGCCCAGGAATCCAACCCCTAGGCCCCCAACGCTGTCCCCCTTCCTTGCTTCTGTCTCTCTGTTGTGGGCCTCAGGTTCCATCACTGAAGCCTGGGGCAAGCTCAGGAGAGTGTGCCAAGTGCCAGCTCAAGTGCTAAGAAGCACTGGGAAGGAGGGGCAAGGGGAGGTCTGGATGAAAGTTGGAGGGGGCCCCCTACTCTGGGCTGGAGCTTGAAGGCTCAGGCTGGGCCCAGCATGGGACAGGAAGGGGGCAAGGGTTCTATCTGATCCCTTTGTCCCAGTCCTGGACGTTCTGAGATTTCACAGCCACCTTGCCTGAGCCCCATCTTTCCCTCTCTCCCCCCAGTCCCTCCTATACAAGAAAGTGAATGAGGCCCAGTATCGCAGCCACCTAGCCAACGAGATGATGATGTACCACATGAAGGTGAGCCCTGCATGGAGCTTCTGCCCTCCTTGTCAGGGCCCCAGGGTCCCCTGTAGCCCACCTTTTCCTCCCCTGCCTCCCCAAATCCTCAGGCGCCCAAGACAGGCTGGGCTTTCTTATCATCCTCTCTTGAATATAAGAAGATAGACCCAGGGCTCCCCTGGTGGCGCAGTGGTTGAGAGTCCGCCTGCCGATGCAGGGGACACGGGTTCGTGCCCCAGTCCGGGAAGATCCCACATGCCGCGGAGTGGCTGGGCCCGTGAGCCATGGCCGCTGAGCCTGCGCGTCTGGAGCCTGTGCTCCGCAACGGGAGAGGCCACAACAGTGAGAGGCCCGCGTACCGCAAGAAAAAAAAAAGAAAGGAAGATAGACGCAGAGCAATGCCTCGCCTTTTGCTCTGCTGCTCTCCTTCGGGGCAGCTGGCCTTCAAAGCAGTTTCTGGTTCAGCCCCAAGGCTGGCAGCACTACTTAGCCCAGGGAAGAATTGGTTCAGCCAGGTGTTCCCAATGTCCAGGGATAATTCCCATCCTGGGAATTACTGAAGGCTGGGAAGCCCACCCAGGACCCTTCTGACAGATCCCTTAAATACAGTGGCCATGCAGTCCTGGGCAGTCCCATTCCCAGACCTTGTGTTAGAAAAGCTGTCCCAGGCTTTACTTCAGAGTATGTGGTGGTCATTGTTCATTTGAACATTCCTCTCATCTGTGTCTAAACCAAAGCGTCACAGACTTTGTGGCTACGGTCAAAGCTGTAGCAGGAAGGATTGAGGTTAGACTCTGGGATGGTCCTCCCAAAAGAAGGAATCTTTCATTTATTGTCCATGAAAGGCTACCTATGCTGCTATGAAGAGGTGTTCTCTGTCTTTGACAAGGACAGGCTGTTACAGATGAGGGTGGTCACTGGAAAGGAGGCATAGTAGGTGGGCTGCAGGATGGTGAGGGGACGGTGGTGTTCTCCTGCCCAGTGATAACCCATGGAGTGGATGGCCCGACTGGTGTGCATTCTGAGTGGGAGGTCCCTGCCACTGTGGGAAGTTGAGGTTGAAGACATTGGACTGGGTGGAGGCCATCTTCTAATACCCCGGCTGGTTCCCTCTAGGTCTCTGATGATGAATACACCAAACTTCTCCATGATGGGATCCAGCCCGTGGCTGCCATTGACTCCAATTTTGCCTGTTTCACCTACACTCCTCGCTCTCTGCCCGAGGATGACACCTCCATGGTGAGCTGGCCTGTCCCACTTGAACGTGGAGGTGGAGAGTGTACAGCCGGAGATTGAAGTTAGATGTGCATAGGAACTTCCTGGCAAGACAGAGTCATCAAAGAAGGCTATAGAGTCTCCTCAGAGATGGAGGGGGCATGTGGGCTGCCAGCATGGGCCACAGGGCCTGCCCAGGGGCCAGGGGCTGGACTGGAACCAACGATGGCCTCAGGATTGGCACCCCCCTCCCTGTTTTTCTAAAATTTTGTGTGAACTTGGTTCCAAGAGTTCTTAGATGTCATATTTCTAAGTTCATGGCTCCGAGAGTGCTTGGCTCTACCGTTTTATAGTTCTCTAGTTTAGATCTAAAGTTCCAAGACTCCAAAATGTTGGAGGCTCCGAGAAGGGCCAAGGCTGGGGGTGGGGTGGCCCATCTTGAAACTGACGATGCCTCTGCTCCCGCCTTTCCACTCTCTCCAGGCCATCCTCAGCATGCTGCAGGACATGAATTTCATCAATAACTACAAAATTGACTGCCCGACGCTGGCCCGGTGTGTGTCCCCAGCCCTCCCCTCCGTGCAGGCAGCCCCGTCTCTGCCTCCCTCCTAACTCTACTCTCACATCCATTGCCCCCTGCGCTCTGGGAAGGACTGTCTGAGGATGCCTAGGGGAGGCCCACTCTTGTGAGGGTGGGGGGGATCTGTGAGTGAGAAGCAGTTCACAGACACTGGGACCACAGGATAGGAAAGGAATGGGGCAGGGCAGAGCCTGGAGGGTTTCCTGGAGGAGGAGAGCCTGAGGCCCCTGTGCTGCCCTCTCCCCTCCCCCAGGTTCTGTTTGATGGTGAAGAAGGGCTACCGGGATCCACCCTACCACAACTGGATGCACGCCTTTTCTGTCTCCCACTTCTGCTACCTGCTCTACAAGAACCTGGAGCTCGCCAACTACCTCGAGTGAGTGACTGCACTTCCCCCCATCTGGTAGCTGGTGGGGTCCCCTTCCCTGGGACAGGGTGGCACCTCCTGTGTGGCAGGCTTTACACACACTGCCTCACGGGACCCTCTTAACAGCCCAGTTAGAAAGGTACGAGGCCCCTTTCCAAGAAGGGGACCCAGGTGTCCTGAGCTCCTGTCCAGGCGGTTCCTGGACATCTGCAGTCAAATACTCAACCACTGAGCTATTCCCCTTATCCTGGACGTCTCATCCAGCTGGCCCTCCTTTGAAAGTGTGGGGAGGCAGCAGTGGCTGACCTTTTCCTGTGTCTCCTCCCAACCAGGGACATGGAGATCTTTGCCTTGTTTATTTCCTGCATGTGTCACGACCTGGACCACAGAGGCACAAACAACTCCTTCCAGGTGGCCTCGGTGAGACCCTGCCCTCGTCACAGTGGGCACCCTCCCCGAGGTGTCTGGGAGTCTCCCCACTCCAGCCTGGGGAGAGGCGGGAGTTGCTGAGACCAGGAGCCAGTTTAGAGATGGGAGGAGGCTCTCCCAGGCTTTGGGAGATGGCGGGAGGTGCAGGGCAGTTCTGAACCCGATATGGCAGCACTTGCCTCTGGATGTGAGGAGTGATGGACTTTTCTCGGGCTTTTCCAGAAATCTGTGCTGGCCGCGCTCTACAGCTCAGAAGGTTCTGTCATGGAGGTACCACCATTCTGCCCAATATCCCCGTTTCCACTGTCCCCTTAAAGCCAGTGACTTACTAAGTTAGACTGTGGCCCAGCTAGTCCCCCTCCCAAGCCCTGCTCCTCAGATAGGCTATGAGAGCTGCAGCCACCCCCAGGGCACGCCTGGCTGTTGTTCCCCGATGGGCTTGGAGGCGTGCAGGTGCGGCTGGGGGTACGAATCAGGCAGCAGGTTCCACCTGAGCCCAGGTTTGCCGAGGGAGGACTTGCATTTAGCATGTTTCTCTCTGCATGTCTGGGGACACCCTATGAAACCCCCTCCCCGCCCAGCCGGGCACGGGCTTCACTGCCATCATACTCAGCTTTGCCTTAGACTGATGTGGGTGGGTCTGCACGCCCGCGATGGGAGCTCCTGGGGGCAGGGACAGAATCGGGGACATCTCTGAGTTCCCTGCACCTGGCAGAGGGCTTGGCACAGAGTGGGAGTCAGACTTGCAAGCTCGCCTTGCCTCACGCGGACCCCGCAGGCCCCCTCCAGAGCTGCTCCCGCTTGCACACCCCCAGAGACGAGGGGCTCGCTTCCTCCTGGGAGGCATGGTGGCAGCCCTGCTTCTGCCCTCCATGCCCTGGGCTTACGTGCCCCTCCCCTGAGTGATAGCCCTTCAGCATCAGGAGACAGGGTCCTTGCCCTCACCTTGTCACCGCCCTTCCTTGTCAGCACACAAATGCTGGCTGCATGAATTAGTGTCCAGGACTCCGAGGGATCATTTCAGAATCGTTCCAGCTTGAGAGGCCCTCAGAGCTTACCTTGTTGTGTCCCTCCATGTGACAGCTGAGGAATCCAAGGCTCAGAGGTGGCCAGGGACTTGCCCAGGGTCACAGAGAGGGTTGAAACAGAGTCCAGAAAGGGAACGGGCCCCGCACCCCCGACTCCCCAGTTCTGCCTGCTCAGCTCACCTTGGGGGCCGGGGCTGGGCCGGGCCTGCTCCCACTCTTGGGGTCAGTGAGGAGGGAAGCCCCCCACCCCAGCTGGACCCCCATCACTCCTCTCCCCCCAGAGGCACCACTTCGCTCAGGCCATCGCTATCCTCAACACCCACGGTTGCAACATCTTTGACCACTTCTCCCGGAAGGTGATGAGGCCGGGGGTGGGGCTGGGGGTGAGGAAGTGGGAGCTGGGAGCTGGCCTGAGACGGGAGAAGGAGTGAAGCCGAGGGGTGGAGGTTCCTGAGGTCTGGGGGCGAGGGTGGGGTGTCTGGCCAGAGGCCTTGACACCCTCCCGCACCCCTGGCCCTGGCCCAGGACTATCAGCGCATGCTGGACCTGATGCGGGACATCATCTTGGCCACAGACCTGGCCCACCACCTCCGCATCTTCAAGGATCTCCAAAAGATGGCCGAAGGTGCCTGCCTTTAGCCCAGGCCTCAGGGATGGGGAGGGACCACCAAGAGGGGGATTCGCCTGGAGAGCATCCCCAGGGGTTTAGATCCACCCCTTCTGGCATCAACCCAGCAGGCAGACCCAGCCCTACATCCCTGGCTCCCATCCAGGGTGCTGAATTCCCTGGACCACTTTGGGGTGGGCCCTGGGGCCTTGCCCTCCGGGAGAGGGTACCAGGATGCTGGGGCCCTCTCCTTGACCCCGTTCTCTCCCCAACAGTGGGCTATGACCGAACCAACAAGCAGCATCACAGCCTCCTTCTCTGCCTCCTTATGACCTCCTGTGACCTCTCTGACCAGACCAAGGGCTGGAAGACAACGAGGAAGATTGCAGTAAGTGCTGCCCCAGCCTGGGAAGGCGCAGGCTGTACTCCCTGCCTGGCTCTGTGTGGCTCCCGCAGCCTGAACACCCTCCCTGTGCTGAGCTCAGCCTGTGGGGGAGACAGGAACCTGGACCCCCTCAGGACGACAGGTGGGGAGATGCAGGGAGGGACATGGACTCACTGGGGGGGTCACTCATAGCAAATCAGTGGCTGGTGGAAGGTGGGCCAGAACCCAGCCACTCCTTCCCATCTGGGGCCCATCCCCCTGCCAGGCTGGACATGGTGAGGGCAGGTCCTGAGGTCACAGTGCCTCAGTTTGCCCCCTTGGGAATGGGCTGTGGAGGAGCGTGGGTGGATGGACCCCACTCACAGGAGGTAATGAGAGTGTTGACTTTTCAGGAGCTGATCTACAAAGAGTTCTTTTCCCAAGGAGACTTGGTATGTGGGGAGTGACAGCAGGGTGTCCAGGTTGGGGGAGGGTTCCTAGCCTGGGCCCCGGGAGGGCTGGGTTAGCCTGATCCGGGTGCTTATGGAGGAAGGAGAGGGCCAGGCCTGACGACTTGATGCCTGCAGGAGAAGGCCATGGGCAACAGGCCGATGGAGATGATGGACCGTGAGAAGGCCTACATCCCCGAGCTGCAGATCAGCTTCATGGAGCACATCGCAATGCCCATCTACAAGTGAGCGATCTCGTGGGGCCTGCTAGGGACCCCAGCCAGGGACAGCAGGGTGGGTGGGATGGGGCTGGCTGTGGCTGTCACAGCAGACACAAGTGGTGGGCTGGCCTGGCTCTGCTCCAGCTCATCCACTCCCTGCCTCTGGGCACAACCTCTCCTGCTTTGCCCCTAAATGGGCCATTCACTTCATCCTTGGTCCCTTATGGAAAGAGACCGCCATGTTCTCCTTGTGCTTCCCGTCCTATGCCTCATACTCTTGTGGAAGTTTTACCTGTGGTCCAGCCTAATCTTTCTTGCTGCTCACAGTCTGACCTCTTACCCTGCGCCTTCACATCCCCAGGCTGCTGCAGGACCTGTTCCCCAAAGCAGCAGAGCTGTATGAACGTGTGGCCTCTAATCGCGAGCACTGGACCAAAGTGTCGCACAAGTTCACCATCCGCGGCCTCCCAAGCAACAACTCGCTGGACTTCCTGGACGAGGAGTACGAGGTGCCTGACCTGGATGGTGCTGGGGCCCCCATCAATGGCTGTTGCAGCCTCGATGCTGAGTGAGTCCCTCCTGGGACTCCTCTTCACCCAGGCCTCCTCCCACAACTCTCCACTGGCCTGGCCACATGCCCTGGGACCAGAGCCACGGGTCCTGGATTCTAGACCAGGACTTCCCATGTGACCCCGGGCAAGGCCGACCTTCCACGGCCTCAGCTTTCTCGTCTGTATAATGGAAGACTTCCAGCCTCACCAGGACTTTATTTGTCCTCTGAGAGCACAGGGATGACAATGAACAGTGCGCCCTGCTCTGCATCTCTGACCACACCTTGGCAAGTGCCCCCCCTCAGGCCACTCTTCCGAGGCAGCCTGGATGGTTTCTCCTGGGCCCCATTTCTGCCCCACCAGATCTGTGCCCTTTTCCTCTGAGGACACCCCCTGCCCCCCAGGATCCTCACGCAAGAAGGTGAGACATCTGAGTGGGCAGAGTGTGGGTCTTAGAGACAGTCATCAGCTTGGCTGGAGGACTAGAAATAGCGATGGGGCCACAGGTGGCCCTGAGGACTGCCACTGTACTTATAGTGGAGACTGGGACCTGGGGAGATGAAGGGGTCCCATAAGGAAGCTGCCAGGGGGGCAGGTCAGTGCTCTGGGAGAGGGGGCTCAGGAAGAAAGCAGGATAAGAACAGTGGGCAGGAAGGATCCCTGGGCTGGGAGGCAGGCCCATCATGGGTCAGCAGTGCTTCATCCTGGCTGTCCCTGGGCAAGTCCCTTCCCCTATCTGGATGAAACAGGAGGGTGAGACAATCCATTCTCTAAGACCCCTTTTAGATCAAAGTCCCCATAGCTCTGTGGAGTCCCAGGAGAGGCCATGGAGTGTCCCTGGACCCCTGGGGCAGAGAGCCGACACTGAGTCCCTCAGTGGCCTCCTGAGTGCACCCCCTTAGCCCGAGCCCCTCCTGCATTCCTGCAGCCAGAGGGGAACCTGGCCTCAGCCCTGGTAGGGCTTGTCTCCTCTTCAAGGCCATATCCACCTGTGCCCCGGGGCTAGGGAGACCCAATAGGGCTGGGCCTCTGGGGTCATCCCGGCTGCAGGTTCCTCCTTTCTCTGTTTTGTTCAGTACAGTGTTGTGGGCTGGGGGGAGGGGGCCACCTGCCTTACCTATTCTGAGCTGCCTTTAGAGAGATGCGTTTTTCTAGGACTCTGTGCAACTGTTGTATATGGTCCTGTGGGCTGACGGCTTTGTACATGAGAATAAATCTATTTCTTTCTACCAACCCTCCCCCACAGGGCTGTTTGCAGACTTTGTATGTGGGGTTGGAGGCGGGGGCGGGGAAACAGCCCTGGGGGAGGCAAATGCCTTTTAGAACTCTCAGGCTACTGGAGGTCCCACCCCTGCTGCCTAGCCCCTCTTCTGGGGGAGTCCTAGACCTGCTGGGGTATCCCCAGACCAGTCCTGTGACAGATAGTAGGGACTTAGGTGTGGATGGCAGATACAGAGGCCTGAGCATGGGGCAGCGATTGTGGACTGGAAAGGGAGAATTGAGGGGCTGAAGCAATCAAGGAGGCTGCCTAGAGGAGGTGACCTGGTGCTTCTCCTAGACCCTCTGTCTGCTGGCCTTCCTTAGTCATGAGTGCCCATACAGCCGAGGCCTGGGCCTCTGAACCCCCTCCGAGCCACGGGGATGCCTGTCTGTGTCCCTGTAAATCCAGCCAGAGGGGTAACCTTGAGTCTGACTCTACCTCAGATACAGCCCTGGGTTATGGCTGCAGGGTGGGTTCCCTGCTCTCCTGGCTGTGAGAGTGTTTGCTTCTGCACAGACAGAGAGGGGCAGGTCCCAGATTGGGGACCATGAGGAGGCTCTGACTGGCACAGTCTCCATACCCCACTCCCCACTTGCCTATACCTCTCCCATCTTCTATCCCTGTTCATCTCTCCCAGATCAGTAAAGGTTGGCATGTTAAGGGACTGAGCACTGGGCTCTCCTTTCCTAGGAGAGGGAGGGCTGGGAGGAGAGAGACAGGATCATCTTGAGACCACCCACAATGGCCCCAGGGTGCCAGCTGTGCCTTTGGGACCACAGAGCCTGTCTGCTTCTTCTGCCCCACAGTCTGTCATGCTTTGGAATCTGCTCCTCTGGGCTGAATGGTCCCAGGACTCTCGCCTCCCCTTGGGGCCATGGGGTCCAGGCCCCTCCCCTGCCCAGCCCCTGTTTTGGGCTCCCCCAGTCTGTCTGCCCTCTCACAGCACAGGACCCAGGCTGACCAGTGGGCCCCCAGGTGGGGATGAATCAGTTCCTGGCCCAAAGCTGACACGGGAGGACTATTCTAATGGTGCCCAGCTGAAGCCAGCGTCGGTGCGGGCTGACATAGGTGCTCCTCTACCTGTGACCCCCAACCCCGAATGTGTGTGTGTGTGTGTGTGTGTGTGTGTCCTCTTCCACAAGCCTTTGGACAAAGTGGAAGCACATCCTGGGTACCCACCCCTGGGCCTTACTTCCCCTCCCTTGCATCTGCTGTCTCCAGCCCAGCAGTCCCTTGAGGACATTTAATCCCATTCGAGGCCCTCCCTCCTTGCCACCAAATTGAACAACTCACAACTATTTCCTCATGCACTCGGGACCCTACGCTGAGGCCCAGAGCTAAATTCATCCTTGTCCCTGGTCTGGAGGGTCTAACAGCCCGGTGGGGGAGACACAGGCCATGATACCTATGGTCCCAGGCAGGGGCCTGAGAAGAACAGCAAGGTTTGGAAGATGAGCAGGCATTTTCCTGCGGGCAAAGGGGGTTGAGCACCCCTGGGAGAAGGACCTGCTCCTACAAATGCACGGAGAAGGGGAGTGGAGTGGCTGGCACACAGGGAATGGAGACTTGGAGGGGGAGCCAAGGCCAGATCAGGGAGGGCCATGAATGCCAGGCTGTGGAGTTCGGCTTGATTTTGTGGGCAGCGGGGAGCCAGGGAAAGGTTTTCAGTGGGGAGTGGCTCAGACAAGCATTTTAGAAGCTCCAGCAGGAGGACAGAGCAAGGACTGGGCGGGAGAGGTTGGGCAGGGATCATTCTAGGGTGATGCTCCGTGCCCTGGGCGAGGCGAGGGAGGAGGAATTCAAGACGCATTGGACCAATTGGATGGGGGCGAGGGCAGAGGGCGGACTGGGAAGTGCCCTGGAAAATGAGCTGGGAAACGAACCGGCTCGTGAGCAGCCCCGGGCAGCTTTTCAGCACCACCTTCACCGGCAACTGGGTGTTGGGTGGAGCCTCTAGCAGGAGGGTGAGCTCCCTGGGAAGATGGGCGGGGCAGCTGTTTGGGGCTGCCTGGGGAGGGGGCGGGAGGAGGGGGTGGGAGGATAGATGGGAGGAGGGCCATGCATCTGCAGAGCCACGGGCAGCCCTCACCAGGTTAGAGAACCCAAGGCTTAGCCCCAGGGCTTCTAGTGGCTGCCCTGCCCTCCCAACTTAATGGTTTCATTTTACATGAAACCTCACGATTCTTTTATTTTTTTTAATTTAATTAATTTTTTTATACAGCAGGTTCTTATTAGTCATCCTTTTTATACATATTAGTGTATACATGTCAATCCCAATCTCCCAATTCATCCCACCCCCACCCCCACCCCCACCACTTTCCCCCCCTTGGTGTCCATACGTTTGTTCTTTACATCTGTGTCTCTATTTCTGCCCTGCAAACCGGTACAGATGAACTGGTTTGCAGGGCAGAAACCTCACGATTCTGTGGCGTAGATACTATTAGTCTCATTCTGTAGCCAAGAAGCTTGAGGTTCAGGAGGTTAAGTAATCGGCCAGGGTTGGTGTGAGCCTGACTCCTCTCCAAGGGCTCTTTCTCCAGATGGAGGAAGGAGATTCAGGAGGGCAGGGTCACCATCTGCCTCCGCAGGACTGTGGTGGGTAGGGGTGGTGAGCAAGTTGGTTGGGGCCCCAGAGAAGGGTCTGGGATCAGCCTGAGTTGCCAGAGAGGGTGGGGCACGAGAAAAGGGGTGAAGAGGATGGTGGCCTGTAGTGCAGCTCGTGGCCAGCAGGTGGCGCCCAACCCTTGCTGTCCTGACCTCTCTGGAGGTCTGAGAAGGGCATGTGAAGGGGAGGGGTGTGATGGGGGCTAACCTCACTCCTGTCCACTCTCTCACTGGGGTGATGAGTTCTCTGGAAGGCGAGGCCTTCAGGGTACAGGAGGGTGTGCTGGGAGGCCACCATGTTCCAGGGAGTTTGTGTGAGTGAAATCTGCTCAGAGACGGCACAGCCACATTGTTCTCTGAGGGCATAGTAGGATGGGTCCGACCGTACAGGACGTGAAGTACACCAAGTCTGAAGATTGGCAGGGTAGATGTGAGGACGGAGGTGTTGCAACTTCCTGACAAGATGGCTGCCACTCTCCATTCCTAAATCATCCCTGGAGAAACCACAGGACTGAGCGGGAAGCAGGAAGCATGGAATAGTCTGGGGTGCAATGGGGTGGGGGGAGTTGGGGAGAGATATAAGCGAGATGCTGGGTCAGCAGAAAGCACTTGCCTCACCCCTGTTGCCTTGGACAGTCAATCATTGCCTGTCCCCTCACTTCTGCACAAACTCCTGGGGCTTCTTCATCTCCTCTTGGCAGTAGCTGGAGGAAAAGAACAATCTCTTGATTGGGAGGCTCTCCCAAGGATGGACAGGGATTATTGTCCCCTTTGTGGTCAAGAGAAACTGAGGCCCAGAAGCTCAGCTGGTGGGAACCTCCTTCAGAGTAAAAGGAGCTTAGCCTCCCCAGGGTCAGATGAGGAAACTGAGACCCGGAAAGTCTGCACAAAGATCTAGAGGCAGAGCAAGGATGGGCACCAGCTCCCACTTCCTGGCCCAAGGTTCTCCCCCTTTCCCAGGGATGGCAGTCTTTGCTTCCTCAGGTCCCACCTAGAACTCACACTGCAGGCTAGACCTGGGGAGCTGGTCTCCCACATCACTATGTCCCCACATCCATCCAGTGCTGGGATCAGGGTCAGGGAGGGGATGGTGTGGGTTAGAACAGTGGACCCTCTTTTCTCTTCACATCTGCCCTGAAGCATTCCTCTGGCTCTCAGCTTAGACTCCTTGGGTGGTGTGTGCCTGCTGGGTGCATGTGGTTTCTCTCCTCAGTTAGACTGGGAGCCTGATAAGGGCGGGAACAGGTCTGCCTCAGCTCTGGTTTCCCACATCCCTCCTCAGTGTTTGGCACATAGTAGGTGCTCAAAACAGGCGTGTTGATTGACAGAAAGTGGCAGAGTCAGGACTCCAATGCATGCATTGATCAAAACTCAGCTGAACAATGAGGGAGACCCTCTGAAAATCTCCAGAATTCTCTCTCTCTGCAGCTCTTTCATCTCTGGCACTCTGCCCTGTAAACTCTAGCCAACTAGCCTCTTCAGACTCACAGCTCCATCTCCTCAACCCAGGGGGCCTTCCAGGCTTCATCTGGTTCATCCTGCCTGCATGGTGGCCTGGAAACTCTCTCCAGGCAGTGTGGGCAATGGTAGGGTTTACATGTGTTCTCTGCCTCTTAAGATCCCAAACATTGCCTGATAACCAATGCCTTGAAAACCTTTATTTCCTACATTTTGTCATTTTGTTGTTGTTATTTCAGGTAGGAGGGTAAATTTGGTCTTTATTACTCCATCTTTGATGGGAGTGTAAGTCTATTTTGTAACTTTCATTGCAGTATAGTACACCGTGTAGGAATGTTGACAGACATTTGGATATTAATGTTTTAGCTACTAGAAACAATGACCATATGACTGTTCTTGTATATGTATATATTTTGTGTATTTCATTGTATGAATATCTTTACTTCTATTGTTGATGCATATCTTCTAGCTTCCATCTAGGACCATTCCTTTTTATCTATGAACACTCTTTCAGTATTCCTTTTATAGCAGGTCTGCTGATGATGAATTACCCTGGTTTTTGTTAGTTTGAAAATGTCTTTGTTTTTCCTTTATTCTTGAAGGATGTTTTTGCAGCTATTGAATTCTAGGTTAGGGAAGTATTTTCTTGTAGCACTTTGAAGATAACATTCTATTCTCTTTTTGACTTTCATTGTTTCTGATGAGAAGTCAGCTATCAGTCTTATTGTGACTTCAAAAGTAATGCATCTCTTTCTCTGGCTGCTTTTAAGATATTATCTTTGTGGTTTTCAGCAGTTTTATTGCTATATGCTTAGATATGGTTTTCTTTGTATTTAGCCTGCTTTAGAATCATAATGTGTCTTGAATCTGTGATGATTTTCCCTCTTCTCAATTCCCTCTACTCATCAAGTGTAGATAAGTCATTTCTCATAATTCAATACATGCTAAGAACATCCTACAAAATTTTACTGAAATCCTGGGATAACAAGAAAGAAATAATGATGCAGAGGTGGGGAAAATATTTGTAATCAACCACTAGGTTCTCATCCTTGGGGTTCAAATTCACACCTCTCCTTAGGAGAGAAGGGTCACCAGTGGTGGTCTCTCTCTTTAGCTCCTGATCTATAACTGAGGATCTGTCCCTGACCAGACATCCCTACCTGGAATCAAGACTTTCCACTTTGTTGGGTGGCTGATAAGAAGGAAAAAGTACTTTCTCTCTCTAAATTTTACCTCTTAGTCAACACATTTTAATGCAGAACAGTTCAGTATTTAATTGTTTAGAACTTCTATATGTCAGAATAGAAGTCTGGATTTACCATCGAAGGGAATTCCCTTCATGATAGTAAGTAGATCCCTGAGTGCTGAGTTCTAGCCCAACAGAATAAAGAAGGGCCAACGGGCAGACAGGGTTCCCCTGCCCTGGCAGGTTTCTTACTCTTTCCTTTGACCATTAGGCTTCAAGTGCACCTGTATGTGGAGGTAGGAAGGCATCAGGGAGCAACCGTCACACTTCTAGCTCTATCACTGTCAGCTCATTTGCTGTTTCAGTGGTGAACCAAAGTGGAAGCACCCTTGTACCTGGTCTGAGTCACCATTCTCACCAATCTTTGCACCTGGGGGAACCCTCTGTGATCTGTCCCAGCTCACTGGTCTGTATATCTTTTCTGAATTTCAGATACAAACATCCAGTTGCCCAGTCCCTTCTGGATTGCTTTCCTGTGTTATAGAAGCTGGAAAACGAAAGTAACATTTCCCACATTCCACGTGGGTTTCACATGTAACCTGGATTCCACATAGAAGGTGTTCCTTTCTCTTTTTTTTTTGGCCACTCTGTGTGGCTCGTGGGATCTTAGTTCCCTGAGCATGGATTGAACCTGGGCCCTCGGCAGTGAAAGCACAGGGTCCTAACCACTGGACCACCAGGTAATTCACAAGGTGTTCCTGATAAGACATGGAAGTGGAAGGAAATGATGGGCACTGATGTCTGCATGCAGATAGATAAGATCACCTGGAAAGCATCTGTGATGGGGGTGTCTGGGTGTTCTAGGGGCATCCGTGGAGGAGTTTTTAACAGCCATCACTTCACATAGGTGCCAAGCAACAGGTGGCAGGGTGGTGATATTTCCACTAGAAAATTCCCCTGGTGTGGATGGGTGTTTTGGCTGACTGCTTTGGCCCTGACCTTTAACTGTGTAGCACTGAGCCTGATTCTCTTCTCCTTCTGCTTAAACCTGTATGGATTGTGGTGTAGACAGCCAAGAACCTCAACTGACAGTTCTCTTGAAGCACTGATCTCATTAGTTGTGATGGTCCATCTTCCCCAATAAAATGTGAGCTCCCTGGGCTTCCCGGGTGGCGCAGTGGTTGAGAGTCCGCCTGCCGAGGCAGGGGACACGGGTTTCTGCCCCGGTCCGGGAAGATCCCACATGCCGCGGAGCGGCTGGGCCCGTAAGCCATGGCCGCTGAGCCTGCGCGTCCGGAGCCTGTGCTCCGCAACGGGAGAGGCCACAACAGTGAGAGGCCTGCGTACCGCAGAAACAAACAAACAAACAAAAACAACAAACTGGCTTCCAGAACACCGGCAGGCTTCAGGATATGAAAGGATATTCACCAGGAGTAGGCCTATAAAAGTAGGACGGAGAAAAATAACTGAATTTATATTATATCAATCATCAAATGAATTTAAAACTATCACCAATGGAAAATTCCTCCCTAAAGAAATGTCACCCCAAACTACATCTTGTTTTCATCTCTTCATGTGACCTGTGACTCCTTATCCCTAGGTCCTCTTAACAACCAAGCCCAGGCCCCCAATTCTGTGTTCTTTCTTATCTTTTAGCAGTTTTCTCATGACACTCTTCTAAGTTGCTGGATGGGTTTACCTGGATCCTCTTGGCGGCTGGCAGATGTACCACCAAGGGAAGAAGCTAGGCGGTAGAGTGCGGTGGTGAAGGATGTGGTGTCTGCCATGAGGCAGACCTGGATCAAGTCTCTGCTCTGCCAGTTCCCTGCTGTGAGACTGTGTGTGAGGCACTTACCTTCCCTGAGTCTCAATTTCCTCGTCTATAAAATGGGAAGAATGGTAAATCTTCTTGAGGCTGTTGTGAGGATTAAATGAGAAAAGGCAGGAGAGCCTTTGGCCACTGTCAAAGCTGCCAGCTGTGGAATTGCAGGGCTCTATCAGGGTGCATTTCTGGGAATGAGGAGCATTGCTTCCTTTTTGGCAAAAGCTGAGGGGTCAGGGGAGTGGTCCCAGGAAGAAAGCTTCAGTCTCAGATACAGAAAGGGCAGGTTCAAGAGTTTGAAAGAGGTAACTGTGGCATTCTGGGTTAGTGTATTGAATTGTGTCCCCCAAAAGATATATTAAAGGCCCTGGACTTCCCTGGTGGTCCAGTGGTAAAGAATCTGCCTTCCAATGCAGGGGACACAGGTTCAATCCCTGATCGGGGAACTAAGATCCCACGTGCCGCAGAGCAACTAAGCCTGCGTGCTGCAAACTACAGAGACCACGCACTCCGGAGCCTGTGTGCCACACCTAGAGAGAAGCCCGGCTGCCGCAAAGAAAGATCCCACGTGCCTCAACAGAGATCCCGCGTGCCACAACTAAGACCCAATGCAGCCAAAGAAAGAAAGAAAGAAAGAAAAATAAATAAATATTTTTAAAAAAGATATATTCAAGTCCCATCCCATCCCTCGGTACCTGTGAATATGACCTTATTTGGAGATAGGGTCTTTGCAGATGTCGTTAAGTTGAGGTCCTTATGAGAAGAAGGAAATCTGGACATAGAGACACACAGGAAAATGGCCGCATGAAAACAGAGGCAGAGATTGGAGTGATGCGGCCATAGCCAAGCAGCGCCAAGGATTGCCAGCAACCACAGAAGCTAGGAGAGGGTCAAGGAAGATCCTCCCCTAGAGCCTTCGGAGAGAGCACGGTCCTGCCAACCCTGTGATTTCAGACTTCTATCCTCCAGAGCCCCGAGAGAATACATTTCTTTTGTTCGAAGCCTCCCAGTTTGCGGTATTTTGTTACAGCAGCCCAAGGAAACAACACAGTGGGTGAGGCAGGGGGCAGGGTACTTCAGCTCACAGGGCACAGATGGATTGGAGGGAGGAGGGGACATAACTGATCATCATTTTCAAGCTTTGGTGTCTTGGGGCCAGCTGGCAGGACACCTAATCACTGAAGACCATCTGGGACATACACACAAAAGCCTAGCCGTCTTGCCTCAAAATGGGACAGCTCTGCAATACAATCCACGATTTATGCTCCAGAACCTCATTCCCCACCGGGCTGAGGCTAGGGTCCCCTTAGACCACATCTGTCCTCAGTTCTTTCCCCTTTCCTGTCCTGCTTGCCTCACTCCCTTCCAGGTTGTTTCTGACAGACACTCCCATCCCCATGAACCATGTGGCCACCATCACTCAGAGTGGTCAGTACACACTTCCCCAGGCCCAGTCATGTGCTGCCTGCTGGGGGGTGGTGTTGGTGCAGAAAATTTAAGGCAGGTCCCTGCCCCGAGGGAGCTCACAGTAACCTGGGTGAAACATTAATTTATTGATTAATCAACTAGTTAATTAATTAAACACACATTTGTTGAAAACATACTATGTGCCGTCCCTGGCTGGGCATTGGAAAGGCTGCAGAGAGATCAACGAAACAGGCCAACAAGCTTGTAGAGGGATAGACAATCAAACTGGGATAGGCTGGGGCCTGGGACCCTTTACTGAAGTGCTTGCACCTGGATAAACGTCTCTTCAAGCAACAGAATACAAAGAAAACATAAAGACTAAAAGTAACTACACGCATGCGCAGTTGAGGCAATTAGAACCAACAGGCTACAAAAAGGCCACAAACCAACTGCCAGTTGGGAGGTGTCAGGAGCAAAGGCTCGGGACTGCGCGTGATCCCTGCACACAGCACCACCAAGGGGGTGGGCAGACCACCTAAGCCACCCCTCTGGCCTGACCCACTCATCCGCCGCTACCCTCACCCATGTAAGGGACCAGCCCTCCCTCCTCGGGAGCGAGCAAGGGCACCTGTTACTTGTTTTCATTCCCTTGTGCCTCAGCATGAGTCCCAGTAAAGCCCTGCTTGCATTCCTCATCTGGCTTCTTATCAATTTCTATTGATTAAAGAGTCCAAGGGCCCGAGGAGGTAACATAACAAACTCACAAGCAAATGTAGAACAGTAACAATGCCAGCTGGGCCATTAGGGAAAAGTAGATGTTGCTACAAGAGCCTTTGACAAGGGGATTTGACCTGGTCATGGTGGTCAGCGGAGTCTTAACAAAAGGAAGGGAGGCCGGGCTAAGACATCAGGTGGTAAGAGTTAACTAGGCAAAGAGGGGAGGGAACAGCTTGTGTGGAGAGGCCCCGTGGCTGGAGGAAGCACAACAAGAAGAAGGGACTTCACCAAGGTCAGTGGAGGGTATGGCTGGGAGAGTATGAGAGGGAGAGGGGATCGTGTGTAAGAAGAGGCGCAGGAGGCAGGCAGAGGCCAGGCTGTGTTAGAGAGTTTGGGCTTTATCCCCAAAGGAATTAACATTAAGGGTTTTCAGTAGGCACGCTACCTGGTCAGAAATGGAGACACCCACTCTGGCTGCAGCACAGGTAAGAGCCCTTAGGATGGCTTCAGTGCTGTGGACAGAACAGTGAGGGAGCTCTTGCAGTGGTTCAGGTGAGAATGTGATAGTAACACGGGTCACGGTCACGGAAGATGGAAAGAAATGCACAGATTTGAGAGACAGCCTTGGCGATGGGTTGGATATGATGTGTGGGAGGGAGAGAGATGGGTTGATGGTTACCCTACTTTTCTGGCTGTGCAAACAGATAGATGGTGGTGCCATTTGCTGGGAGAAGGATCCCTGAAAGAGGATCAGATTTGAAGGAGAAAATCCTAAATTCAGGCAAAAGTCCTGTGTTAAACCCGATGGTTGAGGGATGTCAGCTGTTACCATCTACTCATTCAAAAGTTATTTAATGAGCAATTGCTGGGCTTCCCTGGTGGCGCAGTGGTTCAGAATCCGCCTGCCAATGCAGGAGACACGGGTTTGAGCCCTGGTCCGGGAAGATCTCACATGCTGGAGCAAAAAAGCCCATGCGCCACAACTACTGAGCCTGCGCTCTAGAGCCCATGAGCCACAGCTACTGAAGCCTGCGTGCTACAACTACTGAAGCCCACGCGCCTAGAGCCTGTGCTCTGCATCAAGAGAAGCCACCGCAATGAGAAGCCTGTGCACCGCAACGTAGAGTAGACCCTGCTCGCTGCAACTAGAGAAAGCCTGCACACAGCAACAAAGACCCAACTCAGCCAAAAATCAATCAATCAATCAAAAAAAAAATGTGCTTGCTATATGCTGGGCCCTGTGCCAGGTGCTGGAGATTAAAGGGAAGGGAATTAACATTTGGTGCACAATTCTGCGAGGAGGTGGGGTAGAGAGATTAAGATGGTCATTATGGTATTAGACAGACTTGGCTTTGAGGCCTGGCTCTACAGCTTTCTAGTTGTATGACCTTAGGCAAGTCACTTAAACTCTTTGTGTCTCAGGAACCTCTGTAAAATGGGATTTATCAATACATCCGTATCTCCTAGAATGTTGTGTGGGTATGGTGACAACACATGTCATGCCTTTAGCACAGTGCTTGGCACACAGTAAGTGCTTAATAAAAAGATACTATTATTGGTTCTCTATGTAAGGCACTGTCATGTGTCATTCTGTTCAATATCTAATCCTTACCATAGCATCAGGAGGAGAGAATTATTGCTGTATCTCATTTCAGAGAAAAGGCAGCCCTGCTGATTGTCTCCCCAACAGCCTTTCCCCTCTTCCTCAGTGTAAGGAAGTAGGTTTTATTTGAGTGCTCATCATTCTACATTCAGGAAAGCTGGCTCCCTCTCTTGTCTCAGGGTGTAAATCCTGATTAGTCTAAACCAATCATGGTAAGTCCACTCCCCTATCCAATGACTGATTTAGGCAGTCATAGGGTCCATTCCTACCCAGTTATGAACTCATTCACGTTGCCCAGGAATGTCCTGGTTTTAGCACTAGTAGTGCTGATTCCCAGGAAACACGTCAGTCCTGGGCAGACTGGGTTGGTTGGTCACCCTGCTTAGCCACTGAGACCTGAGCAGGAGACTTCTACAGGGGTGTGTGTGTGTGTGTGTGTGTGTGTGTGTGTGTGTGTGTGTGTGTGTGTGTGTGTGAGAGAGAGAGAGAGAGAGAGAGAGAGAGGGAGGGAGGGAGGGAGGGAGGGAGGGAGGGAGGGAGAGAGAGATGGGGCATCTGGAAAACTTTCTCTTTGCTAAGAATAAATGGTAAAGGCATATGTGGGAGGACACGCCCTCTTTGCTGGATGTCTTTGTTTCTACATGCTATGCTTGGAGTTGCTGTAGCCATCCTGTGACCACAAGAAGAAATAAACGACATGCTGAAGATGGCAGGGAGAAGAAATAGAAAACACCTGGGACCTTGAGGCGATGGCTGGGCTGGAAGTGCTTAGCTCAGGAGTTGTTGCTATGAGAGTGATAAACTACAATACCTACTGATATCTGTCACTTGCAACCAAAAGCATCCTGGTGCAAAATGGCACCCAGCTGGGTATAAGCCTGTCTCCATCCTGATGTTCATATCTTTTTTTTTTTTTTTTGCGGTACGCAGGCCTCTCACTGTTGTGGCCTCTCTCCCGTTGCGGAGCACAGGCTCCGGACGCGCAGGCTCAGCGGCCATGGCTCACGGGCCCAGCCGCTCCGCGGCATGTGGGATCTTCCCGGACCGGGGCACGAACCTGTGTCCCCTGCATCGGCAGGCGGACTCTCAACCACTGCGCCACCAGGGAAGCCCTGATGTTCATATCTTAATACTAAACACTAGGACAGAGATAAGACAAACTCTGGGAACAATTCCATTTGCCTAGGACAGTATTTCTCAAAATATGTTTCTTCCATGAGATGCTCTTTGCAGAAGGATTCCATGGTCAAGTGGGCTTGGGAGACATGACATGCAATATTCTTACCAATACATATTAATCTTGGGTTAACTCAAGAGTTTCTCAAAATCATTTCAGTGTGGAATTTTTAGTTTCTTTTTGTTTTTGTGAAGCCCTATTGATATCTCCCAGGTATTCCACAGAACACAGTTTGGGAAATGGTGAGGTAACAGATGAAGAGGCTGTCTGGAGCATCAGACCTTAGTGTTGGGCTCTGGATAGGAGACCACACAGGCCTTGGTTTGCCTGTTGTCTGTTGTGATTATCAATGGTGCCCCGTTTCCCTCTTCACTGGGGCCCAGTTTGGGATGATCAACGGTGTGATCACTCAGCTCTGGATGAGGAGGAGGGCTTCCCAGGGAGAAGAGGAAGTGAGGGGCCCCTTAGGATGAGAGATCGCTGCTTTCCCCCGCGGAGCAGGATGGTGTGGCCAGAGTGTGTTGGCTGGGGCGATGGCACAGCCCGTCAGGAAGAACGAGGGAGTATGAAGTTGAGCTTCTGCACACGCTGTACATGTGATGCAGAAAGGGAGGTGGGGCGGTGGTGCAGGGTGATTAGCCTGGCTGGGCGGAAAGGAATGGCACTTTTACGTGTAGTACTGTACATTCTGACATGTACCATTCCAGGCTTCAGTATACAGTCAGGTCTGTTCTTCACAGTGTATCTTTATAATAAATAAGATAGTTCTGGCAAAAAAAAAAAAAAAGAAAAGAAAGAAAGAAAAGAAACGGATGGCAGTGGCTTGCAGCCTGCAGCAACACGGGGTTGGCCTGGGCACCGAGGCTGAGCACAGCACCCTTGGCGGGTGTCCTCCCAGGACCGTACTTCCTCCAGAAAGCAGGGTTGGCTAATGAGTCCCTTGGGCCTCAAGAACCCAGACGTGTAACCAATCTGGGAAGGCAGAGGCCTAAAGGGAGCTGCCCAGGGCTGTTTGTTAATCCCGCCCCCTCCAGCCCTGAGCTTTCCTTTCATTTGTTACCTCCCTTATTGGAATAGAAGCTCTCCAAGGTCAGGTACTGTGTGTGTGCTGCTCACAGTTGTATCCCTAACGTAGCACCTGAGGCTGTTCCTCATCCATAGTAAAGGCTCAAAAATTATGTGTTGAATAAATGAATCTGAGAGGGAGAAAAATATCTTCCTAAACCACCTGGTACGGAGAATCAGAAGGGCATCAAGGCTTAATGAGTCTCTACTGCGCCCGGGGGGGGGGGCCTGTCAGCAGGTTACCTACTACAGCATCCTCCGGCCCCATGGCAGAGGTCATGGATGGGCTAATGATATGCCACCAAATCCCATTCATCTTCTGAGGCTCAAGCCCCTCAGCCTCCAGGAAACCTTCCCCTTCTGAGCCACTTCCCTTCGCTGAGCCTCTTCTCCTCCAAGCTTTATAAAAATCCAGCTCTCGACTGCATGCTGTTCACTGTGGTATTTCATCAGACTGCCTCCCACTTGACTATAAACACTTTAAGAACAGAGGCTACATCTCTCGTTTCCAAGTCTCCCCCACAGAACCAGGAGCTGAATTGAAGAACAGCAACCCTCTGTATTCCTTAATTGATAGGTTTATCTTTAACACTGGTCCCAGCACGACCTTGACTCAGAGCCCTCTTCTGACAGTTAGTTCCTGCTGCTCTGTGTATATTCTCTCTGTTAGGACTGCTTTCTGCTCTGCCAGAGAACCCCTGACAAGCAGGGTCTTAAACAATCAGATCACTTAATTATCTCACACGAGGAGAGGTCTGGAGGCGGGCAGCCCAAGGCTGGGGCAGTGCTTCTAAGATGCCATCAGAGGCTCAGACTCGTGGAGGCTTTTCGCTCTGCCCCCCTTAGTGTAGTGGCCGGTTGCCTCATGGCAAGGTGGCTGACGAAGTTTCAGGCATCACATCTATATTCCCGGCAGGAAGATGGGAGATAGGGGTGAGGCCAGCTAACGTGTCCTTTTGATCAGAAAATCAGAAGCTTTCCCAGAAGCCTCTAGCAGACCTCTGCTTCACCATACTGGCTACACTAAATATAAAGGAGCCTGAGAAAACAATTTAGGTTTTCCCACCTCTGTAGTTAAGGGGGCAAAGGAAAAGTGGTTTGAGGATGAGTGTTACATTAGCCATCAACAGTGATTGCTACACAGTCTATAGAAAGAAGAGAGAAAAACTAATCAGACTTGTCATTCCCTCAGACTGGCCATTCTGAAATCTCCTCACGCCAAGCAGGACCCTGCTTAGATTTATTTGTTTCCAGAGAGACACTCTAAGTTCTTGATTATAAATAAACGTAAAGGCACAGTCCACGCCCTTCAGGGTCACAGAGGCAGGTGGGGAGGATGTGAAGGGCTGGTGGAGTTAAAGCAATCATCTCCATGATGTGTGCTCCATGATATGGGATGAGGGGGATCTAACATCTCGTCGGGGATGGTTAGGGAAGGCTGCCCAGGAGTAGTGACATATGAGGTTGAAATGGCAGGTAAATATATGAGGAAGGGGCTGGAGAGGATATTCTTGATAGAAGAAAGTGCATAGGCAAAGGCATGGTGTTGGAAAGAGAGCATAGCACATGTGAGGAGCATCAGAACGTCTGTTTTGCTGGAGTATAAGGCGCCTGAAGGAGAGAGATGAGGTTGGTGAGGTCAGGTCATGAAAGGCATGATGTACCCAGTTTGGGTGCCTGAGTAGCTGGTGGTGCCATTTTCTGAGATAGGAATTACTGAACTTAGTTTGGCAATGTTGACTTTGGGCGTCTCACGCTGTTCTTACCCTACAGGATTTCTCAGTATAGTCTCACCTACTGCCTTGGCTTCAGTTACCATCTTCTGACTCCTAAATCTCTATGCCCTGTTCAGATCTCTCTTCTATATTCCCAGCCTGCATATCCAATGCAGCTTTTGCTACATGACAGCCGTGTCCCAAATTTAGTAGCTTAAAACTAGAACCGCTTATTTAGTTCCTGAATCTGTAGGTTGGCAATTTATTTGGTCTCAGAAATTAATGTCTCCCTTAAAGACTTAAAGGATACAGGGGTGGTGGCTCCCATTATATCCCCCATTTAGTCTACCTGTATTAGTATCTGCAAAAACCATTTGGATCATGCTATATCATGTTGGATCTGTCAGTGTGTTCTTTTCAATCCCCATTAGTAAGGGAACCAAGAGCATTTCAGGTGTCTATGGGAAGAGCAGTCATTCGTTCATGGTCATGCCCCAAGACTATGATAACTCTTCTGCTCTCGGTCACAGTGTAGTCTGCAAAGACCTCGGTCATCTTGACTTAACTTCAGAGCATCACTCTTGTCTACTATATTGATGATATCATGCTAATTGGACCTCGTAAGCAGAAATATGGGGTTACTCTGAATGTCTTCATAAGACACGTATGTGCCAGAGGATGAGGAGATAAAGTCCACAAAGATTCAGGAGCCTACTACATAGGTGAAGGTTTTAGGGGGTCTAGGTCTTGAGCATGCTGGGACATCCCTTCTGAGGTAAAGAACAAGTTATCACACCTTATACTCCTCATTGATAAGCAAGATACGCATGTTTTATGGGTCCTTTGGATTTTGGAGGCAGTGTATGCCGCACTGAGAATACTACACCCATCCATTGATCAGGTAGTTAGAAGTCTAGCAATTTCAAGTGAGGCCCAGAGGAAAAGAGGCCCCTGCATTAGGACCAGGCTGCAGGACAAGTTGCTCTGCCACTTGGCTATAGGGTTAGAGACATCTCATGAGCTAGGGATGCTGGGCGGAGTGTCTGGCAAGCCCCAGTAGGAGATGCATGGCACAGTCCTCTAGCTAGGCCATGCCTTCTGCATCAAGGAACTATTCATTCAAAAAGCAACTCATGATGGATCAGTGGGCCCCATTAGATGCTGACCAGGGGACAGACACCAAGTGATTATGAGACAGGAGCTGCCTATCATGAGTTGGGTATTGTTAGGTCCATCAAGTCATAATAAGGTCAGGCAGGCATAGAAGTAACCCATCGTATGATGGAAATGGTACATTCAGGCCTGAGGAAGTCCAACAGGCACAAATGAGTTACACAAGCAGGTGGCTCAGAGGTGGCCCATGTCATGTAATCTGTTGCACTGATGCCTCTCCTGCAGCTCACACTTAAGGCCTCATGGGGGCTTCCCTATGACCAGATGATAGGGAAAGAAAACATCTCGGCCTGCTTCATGTATGGGGAGGCTGATGTGAGCCGAAAGTGGACTGTTGCCACTCTAAAGCCCTAGGCAGTGGTGGCCCTAAAAGGCAGTAGAGAAGGAAAATCCTCCTAGTGGGCAGAGCTCTGGGCAGAGATTTTGGTTGTGAGCATTTGATCGAGTGAGAAGTGGTCAAAGGTAGAGGTAGACGGTTCTTTTCTGAGTAGCAGTGAATCACTGGCTGGCTGGTCAGGGGCCTGAAAGAAGAACCATGGGAAGATGAAGGAAGAGGCATGCAGATGGGCCTCCCGGGGTGGGCACCAATGTGAAGACGTTTATGTCTCACATCAGTGTTCACTAGGAAGCATTGACCTCAGAGGAAGTACTCAACAGCCTCGTGGATGGGATGACTTCTCAGGCGGATGTCAACCGACCTCTGTCTTTAGCCACCCCGGTGCTGGAGCAATGGACTCATGAATGGAGTAGTCATAGCGTCAGGGTTGGAGGCTCTGCACTGGCCCAACGGCATGGGCTGCCGCTCACCAAGGCTGTTCTAGCTGCTGCCTCTGCTGATTATCTAACTTGTCACCAACAGAGTCCCCAGTGCCGCTCCATCCCTCAAGAAGATCAAGCAAGTTGATTGCATCAGATCCCTTCTAAACTGGAGGGGGAGTGATTCTTCCTCATAGGAACTTAAACTAGCTGTGGGTATGGGTTTGCCTTCCCAGCTTACAGGGCCTCTGCCAGGACTAGCACAGAGCTGACGGTGTGCCTGATTTCCTGACAATCTAATGGGCTAATGGGCTAATGCCTCACCCTAACAGCCCCATATCACGATGGAGAAGGTGTGTCAATGGGCACATTCCCATGAGATGCACTGGGCCTCCTATAGAATGTGTCACCTGAAAGCACCTGGCCTGAAAGTCTTAGTGAGGGTGGTAGCCTGGGGATGACTCCTTGTGGGGTTGAGTGTGGCCCTGGAGGTTGTGTATTCCTGTACTGTGCTGTCCTGTACAATGTATATTGAACGAATGGCTGTGATGTGGTGCTCTGTCTCCACCAGTTGGAATACAGGGGTCCAGGAACACAAGTGTAGAAGGAGAAGTGGCCCCTCTTACCATCATTTCCAGTGTCTCACTTGCAAAAGTTTTGCTTTGTGTTCCTATAACTTTAGGCTCTGTTGGAAAGAAGCCGTAGTTCCCAGGGAGGGGTAAGCTCTTCATCAAAGGACACAGGAGGGTTCCATGTAGCCTGAAGCTATAACTGTCACCTGATCACTTTTGGATCTCTATACCAGTGGTGCAGAAGGCAAAAATGGGCTTGTGATGGTGGCAGGATGTTATCAACCCTGACTGCCACAAGGAGGCAGGGCTGCGGACGCTTAGTGGGGCAGAAAGGAGAGTGTCTGGAGCTCAGATTCCCTAGGACACATCTTGGTGCTTCTGCGCTCAGTAATAACGCTGCCTAGGCAACTGAGGCATCCGTGATCTGAGAAAGACAAGGCCACCAAGGGCTCAGATCTCTCATGGACAAAGGTCTGGGTCATCCCCTTGGCAAGCAGCCTGAGGGTGAGGGAAATTCAGAATGGGCTGTGGCAGGGAGAAACGGTAAGTATCAGTTAGAAATGCAAATTCACACTACACTGAGAGACCATTTCTCACCCATCAGATGAGTATAAACCCCACAGTT
This sequence comes from Pseudorca crassidens, assembly GCF_039906515.1. Taxonomy (NCBI): domain Eukaryota; kingdom Metazoa; phylum Chordata; class Mammalia; order Artiodactyla; family Delphinidae; genus Pseudorca; species Pseudorca crassidens. The sequence continues at coordinate 51,315,527 of NC_090304.1, read as the reverse complement.
GGACAATTTCTCTTGATGAGGCTGTGAGGAAAAGGCACACTCACACATTACTCAGAGGGGGGGTCTCAAAATAGTACAGCCCCTCTGGAGGGAACATGGCAACACCCAGCAAAATGACATGTGCGTTTACCCATTTCTAGGAATCTATCCCAAATACACACTGACAAAAACCTGCATTGACAATGGCACAAGACTACTCATTGCCATACTATTTTTGTTAGCAAAAGACCCAGACAAACATCATCAAGAGAGCTGCACTTCTTTTTTGTGGCAGCTGTTGGGAAGGGTTGGAATCTGGACAAAATGCTGTGATTTATTTGTTTCTAACGAATGTGTACTGAGGGCCTGCTATGTGCTTGGTAGCTTACATGTGTCACTCCATTTAAACTCAACAATCTTTCATACTTCCTGGAAACAGATTTATATCTGCAATCTCTAACACAGAAATTCTAAGAATACATCATGAAAAAAATGGCAACCATTTTTTATGCACAAAGTTGTCTACTGCAGTATTATTTTTCAGAATTACTTTTTACATTTTATCAAAGTTATGTAGGTACATGGTTTAAAAAAAAAAAAGCCAAGCAGTACAAAAAAGCTTATAATGGCATCAGCAATCCCCAGCTCTTCATCTTCCTGTCACAGCCTGGTCTCCGGAGGTAGCCCCTTTGAACCATTTATGGTTTTATATCTTTAAGAGGTTCCTTCTATATCTTTAAATAAAATGTTTGCTTGTGTGACTCTGCTTTTAGCAAGTTTAGATATTACGTATTGGCTTTCTGCTATGGATTACATTAGGGCTTGTTCAAGAGCAAACACTACTTTTTATTCTCTTTAGAGCCCCAGGACCTGGCCTTGGGCCTGGCAGGGAGTGAGTATTAAATAAATATTTGTTAAATAAAGGAATAACCGGGGTAGTTGGAGTGGGGGGCATTGGAAGCAGAGAGAAAAACATGGGCAAAAGAACAGAGGCCCCTTCTTCCTGACTAATAGGACCCGGTTCTAGTTCCGGGTGGCTATGTTCCACCTAAAATTGCTCACCTCCCATACTCCCTTGCAGCAAGTAGAGACCATGCTGAGTACAGCTTCTGGGAAAGGTTTCCAAAGGAAATCTGAGGTAGTTGGTGTATCTTAGGCTCCTTTTTGCTCTTCCTCATTCTTCCTTCCTGGAACAAGGATGTGATTTCCAGAGGCTAGGTAGCCATCTTGCAATCACATTCTAAAGATGGAGGACCAAAACGGGAAGGAGCTGAATTTTCGAGGACATCATGCAGTTCGACACCAGCCTGGACTACCTACCTCTAGACTTTGTTATCTGAGACAAATAGTGTTTTTATTTGTTTAAGATCATGTGGTTGGTTTTTCTGTTGCTTGCTGCTTCATGCATTCTTAAGGGAGGGAGATGGAAAAAGAATGCCCAAAAGTTGGTGGTTATTGTTGGTACCAAAGGGATGCTGAAAATTTTATTCCATTGTACATAAGCACCACAACTTCTTTATCCATTTTTCTCTTTCCTGGGATATTTAAGGTGTACCAAAGTCGAGGTTCTTGTAAACGGAGCAGCCCTAAACTTTGGGGTGCCTGTGTTTTGTTGATTTTTAGTCTTCCCAAGATATACGCCCATGAGTGGAAGTGCCCTATGCTCTGTTGCTCTGTTTTTCAGATGTTTTAGGAAACACCATACACTTCTCCAGAGTGACTGTCGGCAATTTACATCCCGCCCATCAGTGTAACAAGGCTCCCTGTTCTTCATGGTCTGTCAGGCCTCTCTTGTTTTTACACTTTTTTCGATGGCCCTTTTGACCAGTGGGAAGTGAGACTTCATTGTAGTGCGGATTTGCTTTGCCCGCTTGCTTGGTTGGCCAAAAAGGGCTTATGCGTTTTTTCCTGAATATATTCAGGGAAAAACGCATAAGCCCTTTTTGGCCATCTGCATCAGTGTGAAAGTTCTGCCGCTTTTCATATGCTTTAAAGGCAACTCCAATCTACCTGTTGAAATCTGTTTCCTGCAATTCTGCCTTGCTTTCAAGTCCTCTTCGTAGCCTTACCTCAATATATTTTTGTACGATAATTGTCCTTTATAACTCTGCAGGTTTGTGAATTGCAGTGCCCATGAGTTCCATTTTTCAACTTGCTTTTTTGTGAGCTGGCCGCAAAACCACAGGATTGCTTCAGGCCCTATTCTGGTTCCGGGCGGCAGGCTGAGCTTTTGGTTAATTCTTCTTCCTGATGGGAAATTAGAGTGACATGTGTGCCCGTCCAAACACCTACAGCTAGTCTCTCATTGGTTCTCCCTCTTCCCGTTCATCCTCCGGACAAATTGCAAACTGTGTGAAACAGGAGGTTAAAGTGCTGATTCTCCAAGTGGAGAGATTGTTAGTAAAGCGGCTGGAATGGCGAACCCGAGCACCAGGAGATGAAAAATGAGGTGCGTTTTAGAAACCTTTCCTGATCACACGGTGTACGATCCTCTGGGTTTCCCATGCATCTTTTAGCTGTAGGAAGATTCCCTTGAACCTGCAGATTTGGGACCCATGGAATGGGTCCCAGGCAGTATTACTTTAAAGGGTCTGCATTTCCTCACCCAACCTCACTAATTCTCTTAGCGCGAACAGTTTCCAGCCTTATATCTCATCCTGCTGTGGGTCTAGATGTGTTCAATCCATGTTGCATCACAGCCCCTGAGAAAAAGTTGTAAGAAGTTTTCTCTGTCTTACTCTTTTATTTTTTGAAAATTTATTATTATATTGGTTACAGCTGATTTTCAAAGCTCTGTTTCTTGCTGCTGTACATCCACTTGATTCACGTACAGAGAGACATCAATAAATTCTTTTTCAGATTCTTACCAGTCGTATATATTCTTTTCCGGTGACTTGAGTGTGCTGAGTGCAGTTCTTTGAGGTACCATGTAGGCCTTGTCGATTATCAATTTGGTATTTGGAACGGTATCTTTGCTAATTTCAACCTCCTGGTTAATGCCTCACCCTTCCCCACCTTTCCCCTTTAGCAGCCTTATGTGTGTTTTCTACATATTTGATTACGTTTCTGTTTTGTAATTTATTTCAGGTGTAGCCATTTTTGATTCCACTTTTAAGTGATATCTTATGATATGTGTCTTTTTCTTTCTGACTTATGTCACTTAGATTGATCGTACGTAACTCCTCCGGTGTTGTAGCAACTGGCCTTATTTCATTGATTTCCGGGCTGAGCAATATTCCACTCTACATGAGTACCATATCTCTTTTATCCATTTTTTCCTTCCAGGGACATTTAGGTTATATCCAAGTCAAGGCAGTAAACGTTGGGGTGCCTGTGTCCTGTCGATTTTTGTTTTTCCCAAGGTATACACCCATGAGTGCCAGTGCCTTATGCTCTGTAGCTCATTTTTTAGATGTTTTAATAAACACAATACACTTCTCCAGAGTGGCCATTGGCAATTTACATTTCCACTATCAGCCTCACAGGGCTCCCTTTTATCCTCGCCCTGTTTACACTTTATGAGGATGGCTCTTCTGACTGATGCGAAGTGATACCTTTTGTAGTATTGATTTCCAGTGCCCACCTGTTTTGTTGGCTAAAAAGGGTGTATGCCCTTTTCTTGAATATATTCAGAAAAAACGCATACGCCCTTTATGGCCAACTGCATCGTAGGCGATGTTCAGCCTCTTTTCTTGTGCTTTAATGGAGGGTCCTTTCTACCTCTTCAAATCCCTTTCCTGCCATTCTCCCTTGCTTACAAGTCCTTTTCGGTGACTTACCTCAAGACATTTTTCGACGGTAGATATTTTCAACTCTGCAGTTTCGTGAATTTTAGTGCCCCTGAGTTCCATTTTTCAACTTGTGTTTTTGGGAACTGGCCACAAAACAGCGGGATTTCCTCAAGCCCTATTCTGTTTCCGTGGGCAATCCTAGCCTTTGATCAATTCGTCTTCCTTATTGGAAATTAGAGTGACATGTGCCTGTCCGAACACCTAGGACTTGTCTCTCATTGTTTCTTCTCCTTACGCTTCATCCTCTGGACAAATTCCAAACTGTGCGCAACAGGATGTTGACGGTGCTGATATCCCCAAGTGGGGAGATTGTTAGGAAAGATGCTGGAGGGGTGAACCCGAGCACCAGGAGATGAGGAGATGAGATGCCTTTTCCAAACTCTTCCCGATCAAACGGTGTACCATCTTCTGGGTGTCACAGGCATGTTTTAGCTGTAGGAAGGGTCCCGTGCATGTAAGGAGAACACCAGGGATTTTTCCAAATCAGTGTCTTCCCGAACCCCAAACTGGGGAAGTTTTAAGCTATGGCCACACATATGTTCATTAAGGGCCTTGGGCAGTAGGCAGAGTCCGAACTTTAGATGATTGAAGTCTTCAGGGTCAGAAGCGCTCACAATCGGCCTCCCTTAGGTTACATTTTATCTGTTGTTGATAGATGATGTCGATAAAAATATCTATTCTTTTTCAGATTCTTTCCCCTTATAGGTTATTGCAAAATATTGAGTGTAGTTCCCTGTGCTATACAGTAGTTCCTTGTTGATGATCTATTTTATACATAGCAGTGTGTATGTGTTAATCCCAAACTGTTAATTTATCCTTCCTCCCACATTTCCCCTTTGGTAATAATAAATTATAAGATTTTATACTTCTCAGAAATGGGGGAGCTGAAAGAGAGGTATCATTTTCAATGGAAAAGCATTCAAAACAAGATCGAAGCTTTAGCCAAGATTATTAGATGTACATCCTTGGAAAGAAATCACTTCATTTCTCTAATGTTGACCTGACAAATAAGACAAACCTCTTCACTGAACTTGCTTATAATAAAGTGATGGAAATATCCAATGGAAGTGTTACAAACATCTTATTTTACCCGAGCCTTATACACTGCTCTATGTTAATTACAGTTTTGCTCACACATCTGTTCATTGAAGTTACAATATTCTCAATTTCTGTTACTGATCCTCCAGAGTGGGCCCCAACAAGGGTCCCCCTGCCCAGTGTCATTGGAGCCAACAGATCGAGACTGAGTTTGGTTCAGAAGCAAAGGAAACTTTATATTTTGATCAGAGAATGGAGAGGTGAGAGCGTGCGCTCCCCTGCGGGCTGTGGGCCGGGCTGTTGTGTAGGGATCCCGGTAGCGTCAGCGGGAGGGAAGGGGCGGAGCTCTCGAGGGCCGGGTTGGCTGAAGCTCAGGCTCTATGTTGCGGAGTCTGCACGGGGCCCCGGGAGCTGAGGTGTCGACCCAGCCATTCTGCACTAGGAAATCGGGTCTGAAGTGCCGGGTGTGGGACCTCTGCATGCGGAACCCTAGGAGCACGTGAAATTAGACAAAGCACAAAGGAAAAAAAGGTTAGACTTTATTTTATTGCCCAGATTCTATTTTTATCTCCCAGGAATTTTTCATGGGCTTTGCCGGTGACAAACCCCTCCTCTGCCTTTTGTCCCGTTCCTCATTCTTGGGGTGCTGAGGGTGCAGACCCCTCTTCTGTAACTACTTCGTGCTGAGTTGGGAGTCCTCATACCCGGGGGGGGAGGGGCAGAACTTCTCCCCAGCAGCCTCCAGGTGAGGTTGATTGTCCCCAGGCCTCCTGCCTCACTGCTCGTCCGTCTGAGCACCAGCATTGGAAGTGCTATAGATTCTAATGACCTTTAAGGGTCCAGGAAAGAGATATGCAGAGATGCTGGGGGTGCCGGTTTTACCCCGCCCCACATTTGTTTGGCCACCTTAGGCTGACGGTTTCTGCCAGCCTAGATGCTCTGACCTGTAGTCTGCGCTTTCTTCAATTAGGCCCCTGAATTAACGTACAAACAGCACCAGGTGTCAGAGCCCTGCCTACTCAACTCCCAGACAATCCAGGGTCGGTGGTGATCCAGGACCATGATGGTCACTGAATCAACGTCCTTTTGAAGTAGCCAGGAGTCCAGCCGGTCTTATTGGCCGCCGTCACTGCGGTGTCTGTAGGTTTTTCTATCGTGACAGCGTGATAAATGGTTCCCCCACCAAGCTGATTAGCTCCCCTCTGGGTGCAGTACGTCCTGCAAGCAGTAGTCTGCTCTTTCGGGGCGCACTCTTGTTTTCTGAGAGAAACTCCAGGTCAAGTGATGGTCACACGAGTCGTCATGGGGGCCCGTTGCCCCCGGTTGTCTCTGGAGGTTGGAGCTGGAGGGCCTCCTCACTCGAGGTCAGTGTGCCCATGGAGCGACCCCTGCAACTGCAGGGCATGGTGGGCGGTTAGGATCACCTCGTGGGGTCCTTTTCCCTTAGGAGGCAGCTGGCCTTGCAGGCTGCTGATTTCCAGGTTTTTAGATACCCCCAGTATCCTGGCCGGATGGGGCGGCGGGCCAAGCCCTTGGTGACCGTAACTTCTCCTACCTGGAGGGCATTCTTGCGTCGTTCCATTTCAAGTGGTCCCAGTTTTTGCACTAATACTCCAAGGGCGATTCACCTTCTATGGAGATGTAAAGGTCAAAGGGTTTAGCTAAATTAGGGAGGTCCAGGGCAAGTGTCTGAATTGACTGCTCTTTCCATTCTTGAAAGGCCGCTTCTGGATTCTATTCAAAAGGATCATCATCTTTTCCTTTCAGTGCTTCATATAGAGGCCCAGCTATTAGACTGTAGTTAGGGATCCAGATGCAGCAAACCCCGGCCTCCCCAGGAACCCCTAAGCTGTCTTCTAGTTTTAGAAGGGGTAAGGCTGCAAATGGCTTCTTCCCTGTCCTGGGATGGGCTTCTCTGACCTTCTGTGAGAATGAAGCCCAGGCAGGTCACCTTAGTCTGTGATATTTGAGCCTTTTTCTTGGACACCTTCTATCCTTTATTGGCTACGTAGTTCAGAGGCCTCCTTAGTAGGGCAGGCGATCAGAATGTCGTCTGCATATTGAAGGAGGGTTCCCTTTTCCGGAGGTAGAATTTTAGGTATTTAGCTAACGTTTCCCGAAAGATGGTGTGGGAATTTTTGAACCCTTGGGGCAGGACAGCCTAACAGTATTGTTTTTATTTTATGTTGAGTCCTGCCACTCACAAGCCAAAATTTCTTGTGTCTCTGGGACTAATGGGATACAGAAGAAGGCATCATTGAAGTCTAATACAGAATACCATGTCCTGGTGGATGGTAGAATGACCAGCAGGGTGTAGGAATTAGGAACTACTGGATGTATGTCCTCGGTGGCTTCACTGACTGTCCTGACATCTATTACCAGGTCTCCAGCAGCCCACGGGACTCTCGTGGTCATGCCCCTCCCAGGATATGGAGCTCACCTGGGCAGGTCCCCAGCAGGGCTAGGCACACAGGAACCGTGCACATAGCCCTCATTGCAGAGCAGCCCCAGCTCACCTGTTGCTCAGAGCTGACACAGAGCACTTCAGGGCAGGACTTGAACTAACAAACCGCAGCTCTGACAGGTCTGTGACACTGGGCATCACTCTGTGCAGCCCCACTCTGCCTGGTCTTCCAGAGACTTCCACTGCAGCCGGGGCACCAGGCCTCTGTCTCCACCCATCAGCCCTCCTCTCCCTGACTCCTGGGTTCCTCTCATTAGGAGAGGGTCTTCTTGAAATTGTCTCCCACTCATGGGCCAGATAAAATGATTAGAAAACAAGCCGGAGCTGCAGCCCCTTGTCTATCCTGACTCTCAGGAGCCCACACCTGTTCCTTGGAACTGGCCGGTTCAGCAACGTCCAATTTCTGCAATGTGAGCCCCTGAGGCGTGAGGATTGGCTGACCTGGGCAGCCTGACCCTGCCGGCCAGCCCTCCCCAGGTGTGCCTGGGTTGAGGTCAATATAAACACCGCTCCAGGCAGCAAGAGCCCCCGAAGCTGTGCCTGATGCCATATTCTCTGCCCCGTCAGCAGTGTCGGGGCTGGGCCGGGGGGAGGGAGTGAGGGGCCACGGCTTTGTGGGTGGCCCGGTGTGAGTGGGACTCTGCTGGACTTTCTGCAGGAGTTGCCAAGCTGCCACCTGCTAAAGAAGAGGATGTGTCACCCATACCTGCCGCTGGAATTTCTCCCCAGGCAGAGGTGAGGAAGGAAAAAAGCAGTGGGGGCCGGGACAGGAGGGGTATCCCAGGCAGGGAAATGGAAAGCTTCCAGAAGAGCGCCCGGGGCCAGGACCATCCTGGCTGGCCTGCAGGCACCAAGTCGGCCTGTGTGCTGTCGCTGGTGTGGCTGCATGGCCCTTCCTATAGGCTTTCAAGTCCTTGTACCTATTCAGGTGTTTTACCTGGGAAGGGTGGGAACAGTTCAGCAGCAGCTGGCCTGGGGCTCAGCTCACGTTTACTCACAGACGCCTCGGCACAGTCCCCCAGCTTTGCAATGAGGACGCTCCTTGCGGGGGTGCTGCTGGCTTCATGGGAGACGATTCCCCACCTCTGACCAACTTCAGAATTGTTTACCACTGGAGCAAGTGCCCTGATAGGGTTTTCCTTTGTTTAACTGGTGGTTTCTGGGTTGTTTTTCTTTTTTGGTTCAAGGTAGGTTTTATTCCTCTTCTTTGTATTTATAGATATAAGCATGGAAATCATTCATTCATATAAATACATCTATGGGAATGGAAGAACTTTTTTTCTGTTTAATTATTTTTTTATTTTATTTAATTTTTAAATTTTATTTTTTTATACAGCAGGTTCTTATTGGTTATATATTTTATACATATAAATGTATACATGTCAATACCAATCTCCCAACTCATCCCACCACCACCCCGCCATGGCTTTCCCCCTTGGTGTCCATACGTTTGTTCTCTACATCTGTGTCTCTATTTCTGCCCTGCAAACCGGTTCATCTGTACCATTTTTCTAGGTTCCACATATATGCATTAATATACAATATTTGTTTCTCTCTTTCTGACTTACTTCACTCTGTATGACAGTCTCTAGGTCCATCGACGTCTCTACAAATGACCCAATTTCATTCCTTTTTATGGCTGAGTAATATTCCATTTTATATATGTACCACATCTATTTCCATTCGTCTGTCTGTGGGCATTTAGGTTGCTTCCATGACCTGGCTATTGTAAATAGTGCTGCAATGAACATTGTGGTGAATGTGTCTTTTTGATTTATGGTTTTCTCTGGATATATGCCCAGTAGTGGGATTGCTGGGTCATATGGTAGTTCTATTTTTAGGTTTTTAAGGAACCTCCATACTGTTCTCCATAGTGACTGTATCAATTTATATTCCCACCAATAGTGGAAGAGGGTTCCTTTTCTCCACACCCTCTCCAGCATTTGTTGTTTGTAGATTTTCTGATGATGCCCATTCTAACAGGTGTGAGGTGATACCTCATTGTAGTTTTGATTTGCATTTCTCTAATAATTAGTGATGTTGAGCAGCTTTTCATGTGCGTCTTGGCCACCTGTATGTCTTCTTAGAAGAAATGTCTATTTAGATCTTCTGCCCGTTTTTGTATTGGGTTGTTTGTTTTTTTAATATTGAGCTGCATGAGCTGTTTATATATATTGGAGATTAAACCTTTGTCCATTGATTCATTTGCAAATATTTTCGCCTATTCTGAGGGTTGTCTTTTCATCTTGTTTGTAGTTTCCTTGGCTTTGCAAAAGGTTTTATGTTTCATTAGGTCCCATTTGTTTAGTTTTCTTTTTTATTGCATTACTCTAGGAGGTGGATCAAAACAGATGTTGCTGTGATTTATGTCAGAGTATTCTTCCTGTTTTCCTCTAAGAGTTTTATTCTGTCCGGGTCTTATATTAAGGTCTGTAATCCATTTTGAATTTATTTTTGTGTATGGTGTTAGGGAGTGTTCTACTTTCATTCTTTTACATGTAGCTGTCCATTTCTCCCAGCACCACTGATTGAAGAGACTGTCTTTACTCCATTGTATAGTCTTGTCTCATTTGTCATAGATTAGTTGACCATAGGTGTGTAGGTTTATCTCTGGGCTTTTTTTTTTTCCTTTTACACCTTTATTGGAGTATAATTGCTTTACAATGGAGTGTTAGTCTCTGCTGTATAACAAAGTGAATCAGCTATACATATACATATATCACCATATCCCCTCCCTCTTGCTCCCTCCCACCCTCTGTATCCCACCCCTTTAGGTGGTCACAAAGCACCGAGCTGATATCCCTGTGCTATGTGGCTGCTTCGCAGTAGCTATTGATGTTACATTTGGTAATATATATATATGTCCGTGCCACTCTCTCACTTCGTCCCAGCTTACACTTCCCCCTCCCCATGTCCTCAAGTCCTTTATCTACGTCTGTGTCCTTAATCCTGTCCTGCCCCTAGGTTTTTCATAAACATTTTTTTCCTTTAGATTCCATATATGTCTGTTAGCATACGGTATTTGTTTTTCTCTTTCTGACTTACTTCACTGTGTAGGACTGACTCTAAGTCCATCCACTTCACTACAAATATCTCAGTTTTGTTTGTTTCTTTTTATGGCTGAGTAATATTCCATTTTGTATATGGGCCAGATCTTCTTTATCCATTCATCTGTCGATGGACACTTAGGTTTCTTCCATGTCCTGGCTATTGTAAATAGAGCTGCAATGAACATTGTTGTACATAACTCTTTTTGAATTATGGTTTTCTCAGGGTAAATGCTCAGTACTTGGATTGATGGGTCATATGGTAGTTCTATTTTTAGTTTTTTAAGGAACTGTTCTCCCTACTGTTCTCCCTAGTGGCTGTATCAATTTACATTCTCACCAACAGTGCAGGAGCGTTCCTTTTTCTCCAATAAATGCCTCTCCAGCATTTATTGTTTGTAGATTTTTTGATGATTGCCATTCTGACTGCTGTGAGGTGATACCTCACTGTAGTTTTGATTTGCATTTCTCTAATGATTAGTGATGTTCAGCATCCTTTCATGTGTTTGTTGACAATCTGTATATCTTCTTTGGAGAAATGTCTATTTAGGTCTTCTGCCCATTTTTGGATTGTGTTGTGTTTTTCATATTGAGCTGCATGAGCTGCTTATAAATTTGGGAGATTAATCCTTTATCATTTGCTTCATTTGAAAATATTTTCTCCCATTCTGAGGGTTGCCTTTTCCTCTTGTTTATGTTTTCCTTTGCTGTGCAAAAGCTTTTAAGTTTCATTCGGTCCCATTTGTTTAGTTTTGTTTTTATTTCCATTTCTCTAGGAGGTGGGTCAAAAAGGATCTTGCTGTGATTTATGTCATAGAATGATCTGCCTATGTTTTCCTCTAAGAGTTTTATAGTGTCTGATCTTACATTTAGATCTCTAATCCATTTTGAGTTTATTTTTGTGTATGGTGTTATGGAGTGTTCTAATTTCATTCTTATATGTGTAACTGTCCAGTTTTCCCAGCACCACTTACTGAAGAGACTGTCTTTTCTCCATTGTATATCCTTGCCTCCTTTGTCATAGATGAGTTAGCCATAGGTACGTAGGTTTATCTCTGGGCTCTCTCTGCTGTTCCATTGATCTATATTTCTGTTTTTGTGCCAGTACCATATAGTCTTGATTACTGTAGCTTTGTAGTATAGTCTGAAGTCAGGAAGTCTGATTCCTCCAGCTCTTTTAATTTCCCTCAAGACTGCTTTGGCTATTCACGGTCTTTTTTGTCTCCATACAAATTTTAAGATTTTTTTGCTCCAGTTCTGTACAAAATGCCACTGGTAATTTGATAGGGATTGCATTGAATCTGTAGATTGCTTTGGGTAGTATAGTCATTTTCACAATATTGATCCTTCTCATCCAAGAACATGGTTTATACCTCCATCTGTTTATATCATCTTTGATTTCTTTCAGCAGTGTCTTATAGTTTTCTGAGTTCAGGTCTTTTACCTCCTTAGGTAGGTTCATTCCTATGTATTTTATTCTTTTTGTTGCAATGGTGAATGGGATTGTTTCCTTAATTTCTCTTTCTGATCTTTCATTGTTAGTGTATAGGAATGCAAGAGATTTCTGTGCATTAATTTTGTATCCTGCAACTTTACCAAATTCATTGATTAGCTCAAGTAGTTTTCTGGTGGCACCTTTAGGATTCACTATGTGTAGTATCGTGTCATTTGCAAACAGTGACAATTTTACTTCTTCTTTTCCAATTTGTATTCCTTTTATTTCTTTTTCTTCTCTGATTGCTGTGTCTAGGACTTCCAATACTATGTTGAATAATAGTGGTGAGAGTGGATATCCTTGTCTTGTTCCTGATCTTAGAGGAAATGCTTTTAGTTTTTCACCATTGAGAATGATGTTTGCTGTTGGTTTGTCATATACGGCCTATATTATGTTGAGGTAGATTCCCTCTATGCCCACTTTTTGGCAACTTTTTATCATAAATGGGTGTTGAATTTTGTCAACAGCTTTTCCTGCATCTTTTGGGATGCTCATATTTTTATTCTACAATTTGTTAATATGGTGTATCAGATTGATTGATTTGTGTATATTGAAGAATCCTTGTATCCCTGGGATAAACCCCACCTGATCATGGTGTATGATCCTTTTAATGTGTTGTTCAATTCTGTTTCCTAGGATTTTGTTGAGGATTTTTACATCTATATTCATCAGTGATATTGTTCTCTAATTTTCTTTTTCTGCAGTATCTTTGTCTGGTTTTGGTATCAGGGTGATGGTGGCCTCATAGAATTGGTTTGGGGCTGTTCCTTTCCCTGAAAATTTCTGAAGAGTTTGAGAAGTTTGGGTGTTAGCTCTTGTCTAAGTGTTTGATAGAATTCACCTCTGATGCCATCTGGTTCTGGACTTTTGCTTGTTGGAAGATTTTTAATCACAGTTTCAATTTCATTACTTGTGATTGGTCTGTACATATTTTCTATTTCTTCCTGGTTCAGTCTTGGAAGGTTATACCTTTCTAAGAATTTGTCCATTTCTTCCAGGTTGTCCATTTTATTGGCATAGAGTTGCATGTAGTAGTCTCTTAGGATGCTTTGTATTTCTGTTGTGTCTGTTACAACTTCTCCTTTTTCATTTCTAATTTTATTGATTTGAGTCCTCTCCCTCTTTTTCTTGAGTGTGGCTAAAGGTTTATCATTTTTGTTTATCTTCTCAAACAACCAGCTTTTAGTTTTATTGACCTTTGTTATTGCTTTTATTTCATTTATTTCTGCTCTGATATTTATGATTTCTTTCCTTCTACTAACTTTGGGTTTTGTTCTTCTTTCTCTAGTTCCTTTAGGTGTAAGTTTAGATTGTTTATTTGAGATTTTTCTTGTTTCTTGAGGTAGGCTTGTATTGCTATAAACTTCCCTCTTAGAACAGCTTTTGCTGCATCCCATAGGTTTTGGATCGTCATGTTTTTGTTGTCATTTGTCTCTAGGTAGTTTTTGATTTACTCTTTTATTTCTTCAGTGATCTCTTGGTTATTTAGTAACGTATTGTTTAGCCTCCATTTGTTTGTGTTTTTTATGTTTTTTTCCTTGTAATTGATTTCTAATCTCATAGCATTGTGGTCGGAAAAGCTGCTTGACATGATTTCAGTTTTCTTAAACTTACTGAGGCTTTATTTGTGACACAAGATGTGATCTATCCCGGAGAATGTTCCATGTGCCATTGAGAAGATACGTGTAATCTGCTGTTTTTGGATGGAATGTCCTATAAATATCAATTAAATCTATCTGGTCTCTTGTGTCATTTAAAGCTTGTGTTTCCTTATTAATTTTCTGTCTGGATGATCTCCATTGGTGTAAGTGTGGTGTTTAAGTGTCCGGCTATTATTGTGTTACTGTTGATTTCCTCTTTTATAGCTGTTAGCAGTTGCCTTATATATTGAGGTGCTCCTATGTTGGGTATATATATATACTTATAATTGTTATATCTTCTTGGATTGATCCCTTGATCACTATGTAGTGTCCTTCCTTGTCTCTTGTAACATTCTTTATTTTAAAATCTATTTTATCTGATATGAGTATTGCTACTCCAGCTTTCTTTTGATTTTCATTTGCATGGAATATATTTTTCCATCCCCTCACTTTCAGTCTGTGTGTGTCCCTAGGTCTGAAATGGGTCTCTTGTAGACAGCATATATACGGGTCTTGTTTTTGTATCCATTCAGCGAGCCTGTGTCTTTTGGTTGGAGCATTTGATCCATTCACGTTTAAGGTAATTATCGATATGTATGTTCCTATTACTATTTTCTTAATTGTTATGGGTTTGTCTTGGTGGGTCCTTTTCTTCTCTTGTGTTTCCCACTTAGAGAAGTTCCTTTAGCATTTGTTGTAGAGATGGTTTGGTGGTGCTGAATTCTGTTAGCTTTTGCTTCTCTGTAAAGCTTTTGATTTCTCCACCAAATGTGAATGAGATCCTTGCTGGGTGGAGTACTCTTGGTGGTAGGTTCTCCCCTTTCATCACTTTAAATTTATCATGCCACTCCCTTCTGGCTTGTAGATTTTCTGCTGAGAAATCAGCTGTTAACCTTATGTGAGTTCCATTGTATGTTATTTGTCATTTTTCCCTTGTTGCTTTCAATAATTTTTCTTTGTCTTTAATTTTTGTCAATTTGATTACTGTGTGTCTCGGCATTTTTCTCCTTTGGTTTATCCTGCCTGGGACTCTCTGCACTTCGTGGACTTCGGTGGCTATTTCTTTTCCCATGCTAGGGAAGTTTTTGACTATAATCTCTTCAAATATTTTCTTGGGTCCTTTCTCTCTCTCTTCTCCATCTGGGACCCCTATAATGTGAATATTGTTGTGTTTAATGTTGTCCCAGAGGTCTCTTAGGGTGTCTTCATTTATTTTCATTCTTTTTCTTTATTCTGTTCCATGGCAGTGATTTCCACCTTTCTGTCTTCCAGGTCACTTATCCATTCTTCTGCCACAGTTATTCTGCTACTGATTCCTTTTAGTGTATTTTTCATTTTAGTTATTGTATTGTTCATCTCTGTTTGTTTGTTCTTTAATTCTTCTAGGTATTTGTTCCTTAATTCTTCTAGGTCTTTGTTAAGCATTTCTTGCATCTTCTCGATCTTTGTCTCCATTCTTTTTCCAAGGTCTTGGATCATCTTCCCTATCATTATTCTGAATTCTTTTACTGGAAGTTTGCATATCCCCACCTCATTTCGTTGTTTTTCTGGGGATTTGTCTTGTTCCTTGATCTGGTATAAAGTCCTCTGCCTTTTCATTTTCTCTATCTTTCTGTGAATGTGTTTTTCCTTCCACAGGCTGCAGAATTGTAGTTCTTGCTTCTGCTGTCTGCTCTCCAGTGATTGAGTCTATCTTAGAGGCTTGTGCGAGCTTCCTTATGGGAGGGACTGGTGGTGGGTAGAGCTGGGTGTTGCTCTGGTGGGCCGAGCTTTAATCTGCTTGTCTGTGGATTAAATAAAAGTTTAATAAGAAGCTTAATCCGCTTGTCTGCTGATGCATGAGGCTTGGTTCCCTCCCTGTTGGTTGTTTGGCCTGAGGCGACCCAGCACTGGAGCCTACCTTGCTTTGGTGGAGCTAATGGCGGACTCTGGGAGGGCTCACGCCAAGGAGTATTTCCCAGAACTTCTGCTGCCAGTGTCGTTGTCCCCATGGTGATCCACAGCCACTCCCCTTCTCTGCAGGAGACCCTCTAACACTAGCAGTTAGGTATGGTCATTCGCCTATGGGGTGACTGCTCCTTCCCCTGTGTCCTGATGTGCCCACTACTTTGTGTGTGCCCTCCAAGAGTCGAGTCTCTGTTGAGACTCTGAGTCTCTGAGTGCAGCTGAGACTCTTGAGACTCGTAGTGGAGTCGCACAGACTCTGGGTCCTGTGAAGCTTCGATGTTTTGTGGTTCTAGAAATCCTATAGGAGAATGTCCACAGCAGGTGAAGCTAATGCTGTCAGTAGAGGTGGTGAAGCCAAAGATCTTCAGTTCCGATGAGAGGTGCCGATGTACATACAGGACAAAATCATCTCGTGTGAATGTAGTTCAGGCACGTTTAAGGTGAATGCAGTAATGTTAATGCCTAACATCTTCTATTTTGTGCCTCTCCTCAGGGACCCCCTCCTCAGTTCCTGATGCTCCTATAAGTCATGTGCAGGGGAATGGAGAGTGCGCTCTGTCCAATCTGAGCCCTGAGTTACCCTGTGTGTATCTTAGGATACTTTGTATTTCTGTGGTGGCTGTTGTAATATCATCTCTTTCATTTCTGATTTATTTGGGCCCTCTCTTTTTAACAAAACTTACTACCGTTGTCTTTTATTCTTTACAGAAGTTTAATAAGTGTTTGATCTACTATCCTTACTCTATGTATACTTTTTGCAGTGAGATTTTTACTTTTGTTTGTTTTATTGTTACTATCAATAATTAGTGAGACTTCTTTTAAGCTACCTTCAACATTGCTTATAAAGCTGCTTTATTAGTGATGACAGAGCTTTAATGGAAGTCATGTTCTGGTTGTAAATTAGAATGCAATGTGCCAGCAAAAAGCCCCTTAAGTTTATGTCTCATTACTTCTTCTTTTTTCAATTTAATTTTTATTTTTTATCAGAGTAAATTTGATTAAAATGTTTTGTTTGTTCTAGGTGTGCAAGATGTGGTTGTTTTACACATATACATGTATCTATATTTCTTCAGATCGTTTGCTCATGTAGCTTATGACACAATGTTGAGTAGTCTTCTCTTGGTATTCCATAGGTCTCTGGTGATTATATATTTCACATGTGTTTCTATATCTATGTTGACACCCATATCCTAATGTATCCAATCCTCACACCTTTTATTTGGTGAACCATAACTTTGTTTAATGAATCTGTGATTGCCTTTCTCTGTGGAAATATCTTCATTGGTATCAATTTTTAGCTAACACCTATAAGTGATATTATAGGATATGTGTCTTTTGCTGTCTGACTTAGTACAATTTGCCTGATTACCTCTAGAATCATCTACGTTGCTGCAAATGTCTTTGTTTTATTTTTTTCCCTAGCTAATATTCCATCTGTACATGTACCAGTACTTCTTTGTTCACTCACCTCTTGATGGACTTTTTGGTTGCCTCCATGTCTTGGCTATTGTAATACTGCTGCAATGCACATTTGCCTGCCTGTGTCTTTCCAGTTCTGTCTTCTTATGTTATAGGCCCAGGAGTGGGCCTCCTGTATCATATCGTATCTCAGGGTTTACCTTTTAAATGCACCACGATTCTCTTCTCATTAGTGGCTCTTTCCAGGTTACATCCCACTTAAAGTTGAGGGTATGCATTTCTCCACAACACCTTCAGCATTTATTGCTTGTAGTTTTCTTGCTGATGGATATTCTGAGTGGTGTGAGCTGATACATCTTTGTGGTTGCATTTGCATGTGACTCATAATCCATTGAAATTGAGCTTTAAGGCATGTCCTTTTTATTTTTCAAACTGTGATTACAGCTTAGTTCTTCAAAGTGTTTTCTTAAAGTATGTGTCACATTTTGGAATTTATTGGCCATTACATCCCTCAAGACATTTTGAGGGAAGGTTTCACTTGCAGCCCTGCAGTACTTGTTCACATGAAGTGACCATTAGCATAGGCTTTAAAGCTTCTTTTGCAGGTAACAGACAGAGTGTGGCAGCCTTTCTTCATTCCCCATGCTGGTACTAGGGAAACAGACCTTCTGGCCAGTGGTCTTCCTCGGCTATAAATTAGAGTGGAATGTGCCCGGATAAACCCCGGAAAGCTGATGTCTCCTTAATATTGCTTGTTTTTAAAATTTAATTTATATTTTTATTGGAGTAATATTCCATTGTGTATATGGACCACTTCTTGATGCATTCCTCTGTTGATGGACATTTTCATTGCTTCCAAGTGTTGGCTATATTAAATATTGCTGGAGTGCAAGATTGCCAGCCTGTGACTTTTTGATTCTCATTTTCTCAGGTGCCAGGCCCAGCAGTGGGTGTGACTGATTGACTGGTAGCTCAATGTTTACTTTTTCAAAGCACCTCCATTGTGTTTTCATTAGTGGCTCTTACCATGCCCCCCTTAAAACCAAGGGTATGAATTTCTCCACAATCCCTTCAGCATTTATTGTTTGCAGCATTTTTACTAATGCCCATTCTGACTGCTGTGACCTGATAGGTTTTTGTGATTTGGGTTTGCATGTCTTTAAAAATTCCTAAAATTCATGATTTTTCCATGCCTTTTTTTTTTCTGTTAAAAAAAAATTGTGAGTACAATATATCTCTTGAAATTTTCTTCTTGGAAGGTTGCCCTCTTTTGAATTTTTGGTCGATATTCGACCCCAGGATCTTTTTGGAGGGCAGGTGTCATTACAGAACTGCAAGTTTGGTGAATATTTAGTGACCATTAACACTGGGTTTAAAGCTGCTGTTGTGGGAAATGGCCACAAGGAGGCAGCATTTCTCCATTCCCAAATCTGGGTACTAGGGCAGCAGAGCCTTTCTAGAAGTCGTGTTCCTAGGTTGTAAGTTAGAATGGAATGTGCCAGGAGAAACGCCCATAACTTTATGTCTCATTGCTTCTTCTTGGTTTTTAAAATTTATTTAATCGGGGTAATGATTAGATATTGTTTGTCCAGGTGTACACAGTCTGGTTCATTTGTAGTATATATATATATATATATATATATATATATATATATATATATATATATATATGTCTATTCATGTTCAGATCCTCTTCCCATGTAAAATATTACAGAGTGTTCCGTAGACCTCCCTTGCTATATGGTCGGTCTTTTTGATATATGTTTATAATATGTATTTGTATACATATGGTAACGCTAATCTTAATTTATCCATTCTGCCCACCTTTCCTTTTAGATAAGCATACTTAATTTCTAAGTCTGTGAGTGTCTTTCTCTTTGGAAATATGTTCATTTGTGTTAGTTATTAGATAACATCTATAAGTGATATCATAGGATACAGATCTTTTGCTTTCTGACTTACCTCATGTTCTGTGATTATATCCAAGCTCATCTATGGTGCCTCAAATAGCAGTGTTTCATTGTTTTCCATGGCTAATATTCTACTGTGTACATGGACCACTTCTTCTTTATCCATTCATCTGTTGATGGACATTTAGGTTGCTTCACTGTCTTGGCTATTGTGAATAAGGCTGCAGTGTAGCTTTTGCAGCCCGGGTCTTCTCGACTCTGGTCTTCTCAGGTGAGAGGCCCAGTGGTGTGACTGCTGGATTGAATGGTACCTCAATTTTTACTTTTAATCGCAACTCCTTTCTGTTCTCATTATTGGCTGTTACCACTTTGCATCTCACCAGCAGCTAGAGGGTACACAGTTCTCTATAACCCCTTCAGAATTTATTGTTTGTAGACTTTTTGCTGATGGTCAGTCGATTGGTGTGAGTTGAAACCATTTTGTAGATTAAATTTGCATGAGGCTAATAATTCCTGAGGTTGAGCTTTTACACATTTTCCTTTTTTTAAAAAAAGAGTGAGTCAAACTTACCTCTTCATACTATCTTCTTGAAAAATTTGCCAGTTTTGAATTTTATTGGCCATTCCCTACCTCTGCACAATTGTTTAGGGCAGGTGTCCTTTACAGGCCTGAGTCCTTGTGAATGTTAAGAGACCATTAGCTGTGGGCTTAAAGCCGCTCTTGAGGGAAATGGCCACAAGGTGGCAAAATTTCTACATTTCTAACTGGGATTTTGGGCAGCAGAGCCTTCCTGGAAATCGTGTTAGTAGGCTTCAAATTAGAGTGGAATGTACCAGGGCACATCCCAAAAGATTATATCTCCTTACTTCTTGTTTGTTTTTTTAATTTCATTTTTATTAATTATCAGAGAAAATTTGATAAAAATGTAGATTCTCCTAGGTGTACAGAATCTGGTTCATCATATCAGTGTATCTGTCTATTCCTCTTTGGATCCTTTCCCGTGTATGTTATTATAGAGTGTTGAGTAGACCTCTCTTGGTATTCCATAGGTATTTTGTGATTATATATATTTCATATGTATTGGTACATGTGTGTTAACCCCCATATCATAATTCATACATTCCTTACACTTTTCCATTTGGTTAAACTTTTTTTTTTCTTAATCCATGCTTTTCCTTCTCTTGGAAATAAGTTCATGAGTATCTATTTTTACGTAACACCTATAAGTGATGTCATAGGATATCTGTCTTTCACTTTCTTTCTTACTTCAATTTGGGTGATTATCTCTAGGTCCTTATATGGTGGTGCAAACTGCACTGTTTCATTGTTTTCCATAGCTAATATTCAATTGTTTACATGGACCACTTCCTCTTTGTGCATTTTTCTGTTGATGGACATTTTGGTTTCTTCCAAGTCTTGGCTGTGTTAAATGTTCCTGCAGTGCAGGATTGCCAGCCTGTGTCTTTTCCATTCTGCTCTGCTCAGGTGATAGGCGCATCAAAGCACCTACCAAATCACATGGTAGCTCAATTTTTACCCTTAATCACACCTCCATTATGTTCTCACTACTTTCTGTTACCAGTTTATATCCCCCCAGCAGCTAGAGGGTACACAGTTCTCTGAAACCCCATTCACCATTTATTCTTTGTAGGCTTTTTCTGAAGAACATTCTGACGGCTGTGAGGTGAACATTTCTGTAATTGGATTTGCATGGCTTTATTAATTGCTGATGTTGCGCATTTTTGAATTCCCTTTTATTTTAAAGAAAAAAAAAGAAAAAACAAAATGTCCGTAAAATATGCCTCTTGAAATTGTCTTCTTGGAATGTTGACGTCTTTTGAATTTTCTGGTCGATTTATGACCCCAGGATTTTTTTTGATGGCAGGTGTCATTTACAGGCCTGCAATTATTTTGAATATTAAGTAACCATTACTGCTGTTGTGTGAAATGACCAGAAGGTGGCAGCACTTCTCCTTACCAAATCTGCTTAATAGGGCAACAGAGCCATAATGGAAGTTGTGGTGTAGGTTGTAAATTAGAATGGAATGTGCCAGGAAAAGCCCCTTAAGATTATGTCTCATTACTTCTTGTTCGTTATTTTAATTTAATTTTTATTCTTTATCACAGCAAATTAGATTACAATGTTTTGTTTGTTCTAGGTGTGCAAGATGTTCTTTTACACATACACATATATCTATTCTTCTTCAGATCCTTTTCTCATGTAGGTTATGACACAATGTTGAGTAGTCTTCTCTTGGTATGCCATAGGTTTTTGGTGATTATATATTTCACATGTGTTTGTATATCTCTGTTAACCCCAATATCGTAATGTATCCAATCCTCACACCTTTCCATTTGGTGAACCATAAGTTTGTTTAATGAATCTGTGGTTGCCTTTCTCTCTGGAAATATCTTCATAGGTATCAATTTTTAGGTAACACCCATAAGTGATATGATAGGATAGGTGTCTTTCGCTTTCTCACTTACTACCAGTTGCATGATTATCTCTAGACTCCTCTATGGTCCTGCAAATGGCATTGTTTCATTTTTTTCCTTGGCTAATATTCCATCTGTACATGTACCAGTTCTTTGTCCACTCATCACTTGATGGACGTTTTGGTTGCTTCCATGTCTTGGCTATTGTAATATTTCTACAGTGCAGATTTGCCTACCTGTGTCTTTCCAATTCTATCTTCTTAAGATATAGCCCAAGAAGTGGGCCTGCTGGAACACATAGTAGCTCAAGGTTTACCTTTTAAAGGCACCTCTATTCTGTTCCCATTAGTGGCTCTTAGCAGGTTACGTCCCACTTCAAATTGAGGGTATGCATTTCTCCAAAACCTCTTCAGCATTGATCATTTGTAGTTTTTTTTTTTTTTTTTGCTGATGGTTATTCTGAGTGGTGTGATCTGATACCTCTTTGTGGTTGGATTTGCATATTTCTCATACTCCCTTGAAATTGAGCTTTCAGGCATGTCCTTTTATTTTTCAAACTGTTATTACAGCTGACTTCTTCAAATTGTTTTCTTGAAGTATGTGCCACACTTTGAAATTTTTTGGCCTTTACCTGCATCAAGACATTTTAAGGGCAGGTTTCATTTGCAGCCCTGCAGTACTTGTGCATATGAAGTGCCCATTAGCACAGATTTCAAAGATGCTGTTGCAGGTATCGGCCAGAGGACGGCAGCATTTCTACGTTCCCCACTCTGGTACCTAGAGAAACAGACTTTCCTGCCAGTGGTGTTCCTCCGTTATAAATTAGAGTGCAATGTGCCTTGATATACCCCCAAAAGCTTACGTATCCTTACTTATGTTTGTTTTTAAAATTTAATTTATATTTTTTAGTGGAGTAATATTCCATTCTGTACATGGACCACTTCTTTGTGCATTCCTCTGTTGATGGACATTTTTGTTGCTTCCTGGAGTTGCCTATGGTAAATATTGCTGGAGTGCAATATTGCCAGCCTGTGACTTTTGATTCTCATTTTCTCAGGTGATGGGCCCAATAGTGGGTATGATTCATTGACTGGTAGCTCAATGTTTACCTTTTCAAGGAACCCCCATTGTGTTTTCATTAGTGGCTCTTACCACGTCCCAATTAACACCGAGGGTACGCATTTTTCCACAACCCCTTCAGCATTTATTGTTTGCAGAATGTTTGCTCATGGCCATTCTGACTGGTGTGAGCTGATAGGTTTTTGTAATTTGGATTTGCATGTCTTTAATAATTCCTAATATTCAGAATTTTTCCACATCTTTCTCTTTTATTTAGAAAAAATAGTGTGAGTACAATATACCTCTTGAAATTGCCTTCTTGGAAGGTTGCCATATTTTGAATTTTGTGGTCGATTTTTGACCACAGGATTTTTTTTGAGAGCAGGTGTCATTTAAATGCCTGCAATGATTGTGAATATTTAGTGACCATTAGCACTGGGTTTAAAGCTGGTGTTGTGGGAAATGGCCACAAGGCGGCAGCATTTCTCCATTTGCAAATCTGGTTACTAGGGCAGCAGAGCCTTTCTGGAAGTCCTCTTACTAGGTTGTAAATTAGAATTGAATGTGCCAGGAAAAAGCCCCTGAAGTTTATGTCTCATTACTACTTGTTCGTTGTTTTAATTGTTTTAACCGGGGTAATGATTAGAATACAGTTTGTCCTAGGTGTACACAATCTGGTTCATTCGTACATCATATATATCTATTCATGTACAGATCCTTTTCCCATGTAAAGGATTACAGAGTGTTCTGTAGACCTCCCTTGCTATATGGTCGGTCTTTTTGATATATGTACTTAATCTGTATTTGTATAGGTATGGTAAACCTAATCTTAATTTATCCATTGCCACCACCTTTCCTTTTAGATATGCATAGTTTGTTTTTTAAGTCTGTGTGTGTCTTTCTCTGTGGAAGTGTGTCCATTTTTGTCAGTTGTTAGGTAACACCTATAAGAGATATCATAGGCTATATGTCTTTTGCTTTGCAACTTACCTCATGTTCTGTGTTTAACTCTAGGCTCATCTATGGTACCTCAAAGAGCAGTGTTTCATTGTTTTCCATGGCTAATATTCTACTGTGTACATGGACCACTTCTTTATCCATTCATCTGTTGATGGACATTTAGGTTGCTTCCATGTCTTGGCTATTGTGAATAAGGCTGCAGTGCAGCTTTTGCAGCCTCTGTCTTCTGGATGCTGGTCTTCTCAGGTGAGAGGCACAGCGGTGTGCCTGCTGCATCGAATGGTAGCTCAATTTTTACTTTTAAACGCAGCTCCTTTCTGTTCTCATTATTGGCTGTTACCACTTTACATCTCACCAGCAGCTAGAGGGTACACAGTTCTCTAAAACCCCTTCAGAATTTATTATTTGTAGACTTTTTGTTGATGGTCAGTCGACCTGTGTGAGTTGAAACCTTTTTGTAGATTAGACTTGCATGAGTGTAATAATTCCTGAGGTTGAGCTTTTATCCATTTTCCTTTTTTTTAAAAAGACAGTGAGTAAAACTTACGTCTTCATATTATCTTCTTGAAAAATGTGCCTGTTTTGAATTTTGTTGACCATTGCCTACCTCAGCACAACTTTTTAGGGCAGGTGTCCTTTACAGACCTGAGTCTTTGTGAATGTTAAGTGACTCTTAGCTGTGGGTTTAAGGCCGCTCTTGCGGGAAAGGGCCACAAGGCGGCAGCATTTCTACATTTCCAACTCTGGGCTTTTGGGCAAGAGAGCATTCCTGGAAATCGTGTTAGTAGGCTTCAAATTAGAGTGGAATGTGCCAGCGCAAACAACCAAGAGCTTATATCTCCTTACTTGTTGTTTGTTTTTTAAAGTTAATTTTTATTAGGTATCAGAGCAAATTTGATTAAAATGTTGTTTCTCCTAGGTGTACAGAATCTGGTTCATCATATCAATGTATCTGTCTATTCATCTTTGGATCCTTTCCCATGTAGGTTATTACAGAGTGTTGAGTAGATATCTCTTGGTATTCCATACGTATTTTGTGATTATATATTTCATATGTGTTAGTACATGTCTGTTAACCCCCATATCGTAATTCATTTATTCCTTATACCTTTCCATTTGGTTAAACATAATTTTATTTTCTTAGTCCATGCTTTTCCTTCTCTTGGAAATAATTTCATGGGTATCAATTTTTAGGTAACACCTAGAAGTGATGTCATAGGACATCACTTGCAGTTTCTTTCTTACTTCACGTTGGGTGATTATCTCTAGGACTTTATAAAGTGGAGCAAACGGCACTGTTTCATTGTTTTCCGTGGCTAATATTCCATTGTGTACATGGACCACTTCCTCTTTGTGCATTTTTCTGTTCATGGACATTTTGGTTTATTCCAAGTCTTGGCTATGTTAAATGTTCCTGCACTGCAGGATTGCCTGCCTGTGTTTTTTTCATTCTTGTCTTCTCAGGTGATAGGCGCATCAAAGGACCTACCAGATCACATGGTAGCTCAACTTTTACCATTAAACGCACCTTCATTATGTTCTCACTACTAACAGTTACCAGTTTACATCCCCCCCAGCAGCTAGAGGGTACAAAGTTCTCTCAAACCACTTCAGCATTTATTCTTTGTAGACTTTTTGCTGATGGTCAGTCGACTGGTGTGAGTTGAAACCTTTTTGTAGATGAGATTTGCATGAGTCTAATAATTCCTGAGGTTGGGCTTCTATCCATTTTCCTTTTTTTAAGAAGAGAGTAAGTCAAACTTACCGCTTCGTACTACCTTCTTGAAAATTTTGCCTTTTTTGAATTTTTTTGGCCATTCCTCACCTCAGGACATTTTTTGAGGGCAGGTGTCCTTTACAGCCCTGAGTTCTTGTGAATGTTAAGTGACCATTAGTTGTTGGTTTAAAGCCGCTCTTGTGGGAAACCGCCACAAGGCGGCAGCATTTCCACATTTCCAACTCTGGGTTTTTGGGCAACAGAGCCTTCCTGGAAATCGTGTTAGTAGGCTGCAAATTAGAGTGGAATGTGCCAGGGCACACCCCCAAGATCTTATATCTCCTTACCTCTTGTTTGTTTTTTAAATTTAATTTTTATTATCTGAGCAAATTTGATAAAAAATGTGTTTGTTCTAGGTGTACAGAATCTGTACATTATATATATGTATCTATCTGTTCATCTTTGGTTCCTTTCCCGTGTAGGTTATTACAGAGTGATGAGCTCCATTTTTAACTTTAAACGCACCGCCATTCGCATCTCACTACTGGCTGTTACCAGTTATCGTCCCAGCAGCAGCTTGAGGGTACACAGTTCTCTAAAACCCTTTCAGCATTCATGTTTTGCAGACTATTTTGCTGACGATCACTCTGACGGTGGTAAGGTGAAAGTTTTTGTAGATTGGATTTGCATGGGTTTATTAGTTCCTGATATTCATCATTATTCCATGCATTTTTTTAAACAAAAAGAAAAAAAAGAAAAGACAAAATGTGCGCAAAATATGCCTCTTGACATTGTCTTTTTGAAATGTTGACGTCTTTTGAATTTTCTGGTCGATTTACGACCCCAGGAATTTTTTGAGGCCCGGTGTCCTTTACAGTCCTGCACATATTTTGAATATTATGTGATCATTAGTGCTTGGTTTAAAGCTGTTATGTGAAATAGCCACAAAGCGGCAGCATTTCTCCTTTACCAAATCTGGTTACCAGGGCAACGGAGCCTTAATGGAAGTCCTGTTCTAGGTTGAAAATTAGAATGGAATGTGCCAGGAAAAGCCCCTTAAGATTATGTCTCATTACTTCTTGTTCGTTATTTTAATTTAATTTTTATTTTTTATCACAGCAAATTTGATTACTATGTTTTGTTTGTTCTAGGTGTGCAAGATGTGGTTCTATCTGTTCTTTTTCGGATCCTTTTCCCATGTAGGTTATGACACAATGTTGAGTAGTCTTCTCTTGGTATTCCATAGGTCTTTGGTGATTATATATTTCACATGTGTTTGTATATCTCTGTTAACGCCAATATCATAATGTATCCAATCCTCATACCTTTCCATTTGGGGAACCATAAGTTTGTTTAATGAATCTGTGATTGCCTTTCTCTGGGGAAAATCTTCATTGTTATCAATTTTTAGGTAACACCTATAAGTGATATCATATGTTAGGTGTCTTTCACTTTCTCACTTACTACAAGTTGCATGATTACCTCTAGACTCATATACGGGGCTGCAAATGGCATTGTTCCATTTTTTCCCGAGCTAATATTCCATCTCTACATGAAGCAGTTCTTCTTTATCCACCCATCTGTTGATGGACTTTTGGTTGCTTCCATGTCTTGGCTATTGTAATACTGCTGCAGTGCAGATTTGCCTGCCTGTGTCTTTCCAATTCTGTCTTCTTATGTTATAGGCCCAGGAGTGGGCCTCCTGGATCATATAGTAGCTCAATGTTTACCTTTTAAAGGCACATGCATTCTGTTCCCATTAGTGGCTCTTACCAGTTTACGTCCCACTTCAAAGTAAGGGTATGCATTTCCCCACAACCTCTTCAGCATTGATCATTTGTAATTTCTTTCCTGATGGTTATTCTGAATGGTGTGAGCTGATACCTCTATGTGGTTGGATTTGCATGTGTCTCATACTCCCTTGAAATTGAGCTTTCAGGCATGTCCTTTTATTTTTCAAACTGTTATTACAGCTTACATCTTCAAACGGTTTTCTTGAAATATGTGCCACATTTTGAAATATTTTGGCCTTTACCTCCATCAAGACATGATGAGGGCAGGTTTCCTTTACAGCCCTGCAGTACTTGTTCATATGAAGCGGCCATTAGCATAGGGTTTAAAGCTGCGTTTTCAGGTAATGGCCAGAGCGTGGCAGCATTTCATAATTCTATGAAATGTAATTGAACACAAAATATATATATTTTTTCTTTTAAATTTCCATTGTTACTTTTTAAAAGTACAATTATAATTCAGGTTCTTAGTAACAAGTGAAATTTAAAAGACTAAGGAAAAGATAATATTTTACCACTTGCCATCCTTTCCCATTTACTGAAACGACCAGCATAGTGTGTAGATTTCTCATTTTATCCAGGTGTTCTATACATCTGGAACATCATGTTTCTCACTGTAGAAAAACAGATTTAGCTCTCACACTTTTTATAGGCTACATAACAGTCCATGGAACACAAGTAGCAAGTATTTCAGACTTAGCTTTTTGAGGGACACTTAGGATACTTTCTCTTTTATTTTGTTGTTCTGCTAATTTTTTTTAGCCACAGAAAAATATTTTTTTAAAATACAAAAAAAGAAAACTAAGTTAGGGGTAAGGATTAGGGTTTAGGATACGGGTTAGGTTATGGGTTAGGGTACGGGTTAGGGTAAGGCTTAAGGTAAGAGTTAGGGTTGTGGTTAGGGAACGGGTACAGTTTAGAGTACAGGTTAGGGTACGGCAATGGGTTAGAGTTTGGGTACATGTTAGGGTCCGGATCAGTGTTAGTGTATGGGTTAGGTTTAGAGTACGGGTTAGGGTAAGTGTTAGGGTTAGGGTTATGCTTGGGGAATGGGTATGGTTAAGGTTACAGGCTAGGGTACGAAAACGGGACAGGGTTAGGGTAGGTGTTAGGGTACGGGTTAGTGTTAGTGTACGGGTTAGTATTAGGGTATGGATTAGGTTAAGGTTTAGGGTTAGGGTTAGGGTTAGTGAACGGGTACAGTTTAGGGTAAAGCTTAGGGTACAAAAACGCCTTAGGATTAGGGTACGTGTTATGGTACTGGTTACTGTTAGTGTATGGGTTATGATTAGCATATGGTTTAGGGTAAGGGTTAGGGTTAGGAAACGGGTATGGTTTAGGGTACAGGTTAGGGTATGTCAATGGGTTAGGGTTAGGGTATATGTTAGTGTACGAGTTAGGATTAGGGTATGGGTTAGGGTAAGGTTTAGGGTTATAGTTAGGGTTAGGTTTAGGATTAGAGAAAGTGTACGGTTTAGGGTAAAGGTTAGGGTATGACAACGGGTAAGGTTTAGGGTAGGTGTTAGGGTACAGGTTAGGGTTAGTGTACGGGTGAGGGTTAGAGTTAGGGTTAGGGTACAGGTTAGGGTATGGCTATGGGTTAGGGTTAGAGTACGTGTTGAGGTATGGGTTAGGGTTAGGGTATGGGTTAAACTTAGGGTACAGTTGAGGGAATAGCTATGGTTTACGGTTAGGGTATGGGTTACTGTTAGGGTACGAGTTAGGATTAGCGTACGGGTTTATGTTCCATTTGGGGCTAGTGTTAGGCATAGGGTCAGGGTATGTGTTAGGGTTAGGGTACAGCTTAGGGTATGACTACGGATACAGGTTAGTGTACAGGTTAGGGTACAGGTGAGGTTATGGGTTAGAGTATGGGTTAGGGTTAGTGTATGGGTTAGAGTTACGGTACAGGTAAGGGTTAGGGTATGGGTTAGGGTGAGGGTACCTTTAAGGGTATGGCTACGAGTTCGTTGTATGGTACAGGTTAAGGTATGGGTTAGTGTTAGGATATGGGTCTCTATTAGGGTACAGTTTAGAGTACAGTTTAGAGTTAGGTTTAGGGTTAGTTTTACAGTTAGGGTATGGTTTAGGGTACTGGTTAGGGTACCACAAAGGCTTGGGTTTAGGGTTTGGGTTAGGGTTAGGGTACGGTTTAGGGTTAGGGTACTGGTTACAGTTAGTGTATGAGTTAGGGATAGGGTATGGTATGGGGTTAGGGTATGTGTTAGGCTTAGAGTACGGGTAAGGTTTAGGGTACTGTTTAGGGTATGGCTGCGGGTTAGTGTTAGGGTACTGATTAGTGTTAGTATTAGGGTATGGGTTAGGGTTAGGGTACAGGTTAGGATTAGGATTAGGGAACGTGTATGTTTTAGGGTACAGATTAGGGTATGTGTTAGGGTAAATGTTAGTGTAAGGGTTAGAATTAGGGTACGGGTTAGTTTAAGGCTTAGGGTAAGGGTTAGGGTTAGGGTTAGGGAATGGGTATGGTTTAGGGTACAGGTTAAGGTACAACAACATGTTCAGGTTAGGGTAATGTTAGGGTATGGGTCAGTGTTTGTGTACGGGTTAGAGTAAGGCTTAGCGTAAGGGTTAGCATTAGGTTTAGGGAATGGGTATGGTTCAGGTTCGGTTATG
This sequence comes from Pseudorca crassidens, assembly GCF_039906515.1. Classification (NCBI taxonomy): domain Eukaryota; kingdom Metazoa; phylum Chordata; class Mammalia; order Artiodactyla; family Delphinidae; genus Pseudorca; species Pseudorca crassidens. The sequence continues at coordinate 51,286,200 of NC_090304.1, read as the reverse complement.
ACAATGGGTTAGGATTAGGGAACAGGTTAGGTTACGGGTTAGTGTTACTGTAGGGGTTAGGATTAGGGTACGGGTTAGGGAAAGGCTTAGGGTAAGGGTTAGGTTTAGGGATAGTGTTAGGGAATGGTACGGTTTAGAGTACAGGTTAGGGTACGACAACAGTTTAGGGAAAGGGTACGTTTTAGGGTATGGGTTAGTGTTAGTGTACAGGTTAGGATTAGGGTACATGTTAAGGTAAGTCTTAGGGTAAGAGTTAGGGTTAGGGTTAGGTTTAGCTTAAGGGTTAGGTAAAGAGTACGAATTAGGGTAGAGGTTATGGTGTGACAAAGTGTTAGGATTAGGGTAAGTGTTAGGGTATGGGTTAGTGTTAGTGTACGTGTTAGGAATAGGGTACGGGTTAGGGTAAGGCTTAGGGTTAGGGTTAAGTTTAGGGTTAGGGATAGGTAACGGGTATGGTTTAGGGTTAAGTTCAGGGTACAACAACGGGTAAGGGTTAGGGTACGTTAGGGTACGGTTTAGTGTTAGTGTAGTGTACGGGTTAGTGTAAGGCTTTGGGTACGGGTTATGGTTAGGTTTAGGGTTAGGGAATGGGTACAGTGTAGGGTACAGGTCAGGGTACGACAACGGGTAAGGGTTAGGATACGTGTTAGGGTACGGGTTAGTGTTAGTTTATGGGTTAGGGTTAGGGTAAGTCTTCGGGTAAGGGTTACGGTTAGGGTTAGGGTTACGGTTAGGGAACGGGTAAAATTTAGGGTACAGGTTAGGGTACAACAACGGGTAAGGGTTAGGGTATGTGTTAGGTTATGGGTTATTGTTAGTGTACGGGTTAGGATGAGGGTACGGGTTAGGGTCAGGCCTCAGGTAAGCGTTAGGGATAAGGTTAGGGTTAGGGTTAGGGAACGGGTAATGTTTAGGGTACAGGTTAGGGTACGACAATGGTTTAGTGTTAGCGTACGTGTTAGGGTATGTGTTAGTGTTAGTGTACAGGTTAAGATTAAGGTACAGGTTAGGGTAAGGCTTAGGGTTAGGTTTAGGGTTAGGGTTAGAGAACGTGTACGGTTTATGGTACAAGTTAGGGTACGATAACGGGTTAGGGTTATTGTACGTTTTAGGGTACCTGTTAGTGTTAGTGTATGGGTTAGGATTAAAGTACGGGGTAGGGTAAGTCTTAGGGCAAGGGTTAGGGTTAGGGTTAGCGTTAGGGTTAGGGTTAGGGAATGGGTGCGGTTTAGGGTATAGGTTAGTGTATGACAATGGGTTAGGGTTAGGGTACGTGTTAGGGTATGGGTTAGTGCAGTGTACGGGTTAGGATTAGGGTACGGGTTAGGGTAAGGATTAGGGCAAGGCTGAAGATTAGGGTTAGGGTTAGTGTTAGGTTTCGGGTTAGGGAACGGGTACTGTTTAGGGTACAGGTTATAGTACGACAAACGGTTAGGTTTAGGGTACATGTTAAGGTACGGGTTAGTGTTATTGTACGGTTTAGGATTAGGGTACAGGTTAGGGTAAGGCTTAGGGTAAGGGTTAGGTTTAGGGATAGGTTTGGGGTAGGAAACGGGTATGGTTTAGGGTACAGGTTAGGATACGACAATGGGTTAGATTTAGGTTACGTGTTAGGGTACAGGTTAATGTTAGCGTATGTGTTATGATTAGGGTACTGTTTAGGGTAAGGCTTCGGTTAAGGTTTAGGTTTATGTTTAGGGTTAGGTTTAGGGAACGGGTACAATTCAGGGTACAGGTTACGGTTCGCCAATGGGTTAGTGTTAGGGTATGTGTTATTTTATGGGTTAGTGTTAGTGTATGGGTTAGGATTAGGGTAGCGTTTAGTGTAAAGGTTAGGGTAAAGGTTAGGATTAGGGATACGGTTAGGGTTAGGGTTAGGGAACGGGTGAATTGCAGTGCCCCTGTGCTCCATATAAAGTGATGGAAATATCAAATGGAAATGCTAGAAACATCTTATTTTACCCGAAACTTATACACTGCTCTATGTTAATTACAGTTTGACTCACACATCTGTTCATTGAAGTTACAATATTCTCTATTTCTGTTACTGATCCTCCAGAGTGGACCCCAACAAGGGTCCCCCTGTCCAGTGTCATTGGAGCCAACAGATCGAGACTGAGTTTGGTTCAGAAACAAAGGAAACTTTATATTTTGATCAGAGAATGGAGAGATGAGAGCATGCGCTGCCACGTGGGCTGTGGGCTGGGCTGCTGTGTAGGGATCCCAGCAGCATCAGCGGGAGGGAGGGGGCGGAGCTCTCGAGGGCCGGGTTGGCTGCAGCTCAGGCTCTATGTCGCAGAGTCTGCATGGGGTCCCGGGAGCTGGAGTGTCGACCCAGCCATTCTGCACTAGGAAATCGGGTCTGAAGTGCTGGGTGTGGGACCTCTGCATGCGGAACCCTAGGAGCACGTGAAATTAGACAAAGCACAAAGGAAAAAAAGGTTAGACTTTATTTTATTGCCCAGATTCCATTTTTATCTCCCAGGAATTTTTAATGGGCTTTGCCAGTGACAAACCCCTCCTCTGCCTTTTCTCCCATTCCTCATTCTTGGGGCGCTGTGGGTGCAGACCCCTCTTCTGTAACTGCTTCGTGCTGAATTGGGAGTCCTCATACCCGGGGGGGAGGGGCAGAACTTCTCCCCCCAGCAGCCTCCAGGTGAGGTTGATTGTCCCCAGGCCTCCTGCCTCACTGCTCGTCCGTCTGAGCACAGCATTGGAAGTGCTATAGATTCTAATGACCTTTAAGGGTCCAGGAAAGAGATATGCAGAGATGCTGGGGGTGCCGGTTTTACCCTGCCCCACATTTTTTTGGCCACCTTAGGCTGACGGTTTCTGCCAGCCTAGATGCTCTGACCTGTAGTCTGTGCTTTCTTCAATTAGGCCCCTGAATTAACATACAAACAGCACCAGGTGTCAGAGCCCTGCCTGCTCAACTCCCAGACAGTCTAGGGCCAGTGGTGATCCAGGACCGTGACGGCCACTGAGACAATGGCCTTTTGAAGTAGCCGGGAGTCCATCCGATCTCATTGGCTGCCGTCACTGCAGTGTCTGTAGGCTTTTCTATGGTGACAGCGTGATATACGGTTCCCCCGCCAAGCTTATTAGCTCCCCTCTGGGTGCAGTACGTCCTGCAAGCAGTAGTCTGCTCTTTTGGGGGACAGTCTTGTTGTTTTCTGAGAGAAACTCCAAGTCAAGTGATGGTCACACGAGTCGTCATGGGGGCCCGTTGCCCCCGGTTGTCTCTGGAGGTTGGAGCTGGAGGGCCTCCTCACTCGAGGTCAGTGTACCCACGGAGTGACCCCTGCAACTGCAGGGCATGGTGGGTGGTTAGGATCACCTCGTGGGGTCCTTTTCCCTTAGGAGGCAGCTGGCCTTGCAGGCTGCTGATTTCCAGGTTTTTAGATACCCTCAGTACCCTAGTCGGATGGGGCAGCGGGCCAAGCCCTTGGTGACCGTAACTTCTCCTACCTGGAGGGCATTCTTGCGTTGTTCCATTTCAAGTGGTCCCAGTTTTTGCACTAATACTCCAAGGGCGATTCACCTTCTATGGAGATGTAAAGGTCAAAGGGTTTAGCTAAATTAGGGAGGTCCAGGGTAAGGGTCTGAATTGACTGCTCTTTGCATTCTTGAAAGGCTGCTTCTGGATTCTATTCAAAAGGATCATCACCTTTTCCTTTCAGTGTTTCATATAGAGGCCCAGCTATTAGACTGTAGTTAGGGATCCAGATGCAGCAAACCCCGGCCTCCCCAGGAACCCCTAAGCTGTCTTCTAGTTTTAGAAGGGGTAAGGCTGCAAATGGCTTCTTCCCTGTCCTGGGATGGGCTTCTCTGACCTTCTGTGAGAATGAAGCCCAGGCAGGTCACCTTAGTCTGTGATATTTGAGCCTTTTTCTTGGACACCTTCTATCCTTTATTGGCTACGTAGTTCAGAGGCCTCCTTAGTAGGGCAGGCGATCAGAATGTCGTCTGCATATTGAAGGAGGGTTCCCTTTTCCGGAGGTAGAATTTTAGGTATTTAGCTAACGTTTCCCGAAAGATGGTGTGGGAATTTTTGAACCCTTGGGGCAGAACGGCCCAGCAGTATTGTTTTTATTTTATGTTGAGTCCTGCCACTCACAAGCCAAAATTTCTTGTGTCTCTGGGACTAATGGGATACAGAAGAAGGCATCATTGAAGTCTAATACAGAGTACCATGTCCTGGTGGATGGTAGAATGACCAGCAGGGTGTAGGAATTAGGAACTACTGGATGTATATCCTCAGTGGCTTCACTGACTGTCCTGACATCCTTTACCAGGTCCCCAGTAGCCCACGGGGCTCTCGTGGTCAGGTCCCTCTCAGGTTATGGAGGGCACCTGTGCAGCTTCCCAGCAGCCCATGAGGCTCTCGTGGTCAGGCACCTCCCAGGATACAGAGCTCCCCTGGGCAGCTACCCTGGCAGGGCTGGGCACACAGGATCCGTGCACATAGCCCTCATTGCAGAGCACCCCCAGCTCAGCTGTCGCTCAGAGCTGACACAGAGTGCCTCAGAGCAGCACTTGAACTAAGAAACAGACGCTCTGACAGGTCTGTGACCCTGGGCATCCCTCTGTGTGGCCTCCCTCCGCCTGGCCTTCCAGAGACTTCCACTGACACTGGGACACCAGGCCTCCCTCTCCCCCCACCAACCCCCCTCTCCCTGACTCCTGGGTTCCTCTCATTAGGAGAGGGTCTTCTTGAAATTGTTTCCCACTCATGGGCCAGATAAAATGATTAGAAAAGAAGCCAGAGCTGCAGCCCTTTGTCTATCCTGACTCTCAGGAGCCCACACCTGTTCCTTGGACTTGGCAGGTTCAGCAAGGTCCTTTTTCTGGAACTGTGAGCCCGTGAGGGGCGAGGATTGGCTGACCTGGGCAGCCTGACCATGTGGGCCAGCCCTCCCCAGGTGTGCCTGGGTTGAGGTCAATATAATCACCGCTCCAGGCAGCAAGAGCCCCCGAAGCTGTGCCTGACGCCATATTCTCTGCCCCGTCAGCAGTGTCAGGGCTGGGCTGGTGGGTGAGAGTGAGGGGCTACTGCTTTGTGGGTGGCCCGGTGTGAGTGGGGCTCTGCTGGATTTTCTGCAGGAGTTGCCAAGCTGCCACCTGCTAAAGAAGAGGATGTGTCACCCATACCTGCCGCTGGAATTTCTCCCCAGGCAGAGGTGAGGAAGGAAAAAAGCAGTGGGGGCTGGGACCGGAGGGGTATCTCAGGCAGGGAAATGGAAAGCTTCCAGAAGACCGCCCGGGGCCGGACAATCCTAGCCGGCGTGCTGTCACTGGTGTGGCTGCATGGCCCTTCCTATAGGCTTTCAAGTCCTTGTACCTATTCAGGTGTTTTACCTGGGAAGGGTGGGAACAGTTCAGCAGCAGCTGGCCTGGGGCTCAGCTCACGTTTACTCACAGACGCCTCGGCACGGTCCCCCCGCTTTGCAATGAGGATGCTCTTTGCGGGGGTGCTGCTGGCTGCATGGGAGACAATTTCCCACCTCTGACCAATTTCAGAATTGTTTACCACTGGAGCAAGTGCCCTGATAGGGTTTTCCCCTGTATAACTGTGGGTTCTTTTATTTTTTTCTTTTTTGGTTCAAGGTAGAATTTATTCCTCTTTTTTGTATTTATAGACATAAGCATGGAAATAATTCATTCTTATAAATACATGTATGAGAAAGGAATAATTTTTTTCGGTTTTTAAAATTTTTATTTTTTAATTTAATTTTATTTATATTTTTATACAGCAGGTCCTTATTGGTTATCTATTTTATAGATATAAATGTATACATGTCAATCCCAATCTCCAAACACCTACCACAACCACACCCCCATAGCTTTACCCTCTCGGTGTCCATACATTTGTTCTCTACATCTGTGTCTCTATTTCTGCCCTGCAAACCAGTTCATCTGTATCATTTTCTAGGTTCGACATATATGCATTAATATACAATATTGGTTTTTCCCTTTCTGACTTATTTCACTCTGTAGTACACTCTCTAGATCCATTGACATCTCTACAAATGAGCCAATTTCATTCCTTTTTATGGCTGAGTAATATTTGATTTTATATATGTACCACATCTTTCTCCATTCATCTATCTCTGGGCATTTATGTTGCTTCCATTACCTGGCTATTGTAAATAGTGCTGCAAAGAATATTGTGGTGAATGTGTCTTTTTGATTTATGATATTCTCTAGGTATATATCCAGTAGTGGGATTGCTGGATCGTATGGTAAGTCTAGTTTTAGGTTTTAGGGAACCTCCATACTGTTCTCCATAGTGACTGTATCAATTTACATTACCACCAATAGTGGAAGAGGATTCCTTTTCCCACACCCTCTCTAGCATTTGTTGTTTGTAGATTTCCTGATGATGTCCATTCTAACAGGTGTGAGGTGATACCTCATTGTAGTTTTGATTTGCATTTCTCTAATAATTAGTGAGGTTGGCTTAGGGTAAGGGTTAGGGTTAGGGATAGGGTTACGTTTAGGGAACAGGTAAGGTTTAGGGTATAGGTAAGGGTCCAACAATGGGTTAGGGTTAGGGTACGTGTTAGGGTACGGGTTAGAGTTAGTGTATGGGTTATGATTAGCATACGGGTTAGTGGAAGGCTTCGGGTAAATGTTAGGGTTAGGCTTAGGTTCAGGGTTAGGATTAGGGAACAGGTACAGTTTAGGGTACAGGTTAGGGTACGACAACGGTTTAGGGTTAGCGTATGTGTTAGGTTACGGGTTAGTGTTAGTGTATGGTTTGGATTAGGGTACAGGTTAGTGTAAGGCTTCCAATAAGGTTTAGGCTTAGGGTTAGGGAAAGGGTACGGTTTAGGCTGCAGATTAGGGTCCGACAATGGCTTAGAGTTAGCATATGTTTTAAGGTACGGGTTAGTGTTAGTGTATGGTTTAGGATTAGGGTACGAGTTATGGTAAGGCTTTAGTTATGTGTTAGGTTTAGGGTGAGGGTTAGGTTTAGGGAATGGGTATGGTTTAGGATAAAGGTTAGGGTATGACTACGGTTTAGGGTTAGTGAAACTATTAGGGTATGGGTTAGTGTTAGTGTACGGGTTACGATGAGTGTATGGGTTAGGGTAAGGCTTCATGTAAGGGTTAGGGTTAGGTTTAGGGTTAAGGTTAGGGTTAGGGGACGGGTATGGTTTAGTGTACAGGTTAGGGTCTGACAAAGGCTTAGGGTTAGCATACGTGTTAGGGTACAGGTTAGTTTTAGTGTATGGGTTAGGAATAGGGTACGGGTTACGGTAAGGCTTCAGGTAAGGGTGAGGTTTAGGATTAGGGTTAATGTTAGGGAAAGGGTACATTTTAGGTACAGGTTAGGGTACGAAAATGGTTTAGGGTTAGTGTACGTGTTAGAGAACGTGTTAGTGTTAGTGTACGGTTTAGGATTAGGATATGGGTTAGGGTAAGGCCTCGGGAAACTGTTAGGGTTAGTGAACAGGTACAATTTAGGGTACAGGTTAGGAAACGACAACACTTTAGGGTTACTGTATGTGTTAGCTTTCGGGTTAGTGTTAGTGTACGGGTTAGGATTAGGGTACGGGTTAGGGTAAAGCTTCAGGTAAGGGTTAGAGTTAGGGTTAGGTTTAGGGTACGGGTTTAGGGTAGAGGTTAGGGTATGACAAAAGTTTAGTGTTAGTGTACATGTTAGGGTGCGGGTTAGTGTTAGTGTACATGTTAGGATTAAGGTAGAGGTTAGGGTAAGCCTTCGGGTAAGGGTTAGGGTTAGGATTAGGGTTAGGGAACAGGTACGGTTTAGGGTACATGTTAGGGTATGACAACGGTTTAGGGTTAGCGTATGTGTTAAGGTACGGGTTAGTGTTAGTGTATGCGTTAGAATTAGGGTACGGGTTAGGGTAAGGCTTTGGGTAAGGGTTAGGGTTATAGTTAGGGTTAGGTAACTGGTATGGTTTAGGCTACTGGTTATAGGAAGACAGCATTTTAGGGTTAGCGTACGTGTTAGGGTATGGGTTAGTGTTAGCGTAAGGGTTAGTATTAGGGTATGGCATAAGGTAAGGCTCCGGCTAAGGGTTACAGTTAGGGTTAGGGTTAGGTTTAGGGAACAGGTACAGTTTAGAGTACAGGGTAGCGTAACACAACAGTTTAGGTTTAGCGTATGTGTTAGGGTACGTGTTAGTGTTAGTGTATGGGTTAGGATGAGGGTACGGGTTAGGGTAAGGCTTTGGGTAAGTTTTACGGTTAGAGTTAAGGTTAGGGAATGGGTATGAGTTAGGGTACAGGTTAAGGTACGACAACAGTTTAAGGTTAGCATATGTGTTAGGTTACGAGTTAGTGTTGGTGTACGGGTTAGGATTAGGGTACGTGTTAGGTTAAGACTTTAGGTAAGTGTTAGGGTTAGGGTTAGGGAACGGGGATGGTTTAGGTTAAATGTTAGGGTACGACAAAATTTTAGGGTTAGCGTAAGTGTTAGGGGATGGGTTAGTGTTAGGGTTAGGATTCGGGGATGGGTTAGGGTAAGGCTTCGGGAAAGGGTTAGGGTTAGGGTTTGGGAAAGTGGATTGTTTAGGGTACATTTTAGGTTATGACAATGGTTTAGGGTTAGGGTACGTGTTAGGGTACGCGTTAGTGTTAGTGTATGGGTTAGGATTACGGGACGGGTTAGGGTAAGGCTTCGGGTAAGGTTTAGGTTTAGGGTTAGGGTTAGCGTTAGGGAACGGGGACGGTTTAGGGCACAGTTTAGTGTACGACAATGGTTTATGGTAAGCGTACGTGTTAGGGTAAGGGTTAATGTTAGTGTATGGGTTAGGATTACGGGACGTGTTAGGGTAAGGCTTCGGGTAAGGGTTAGGGTTTGGGTTAGGGTTAGGGTTAGGGAATGGGTACGGTTTAGGGTACAGTTTAGGGTATGACAACGGTTTAGTGTTAGTGTAGGTTTTTGGGTATGGGTCAGTGTTAGTGTATGGGTTACGATTAGGTGACGGGGTAGGGTAAGTCTTCGGGTAAGTTTTAGGGTTACTGTTCAGAAATGGGGACAGTTTAAGGTACAGGATAGTGTACGACAATGGTTTAGAAATAGTGTACGTGTTAGGGTATGGTTTAGTGTTAGTGTATGGATTAGGATTACGGAACGGGTTAGGGTAAGGCTTCGGGTAAGTGTTAGGGTTAGGATAAGGGTTAGGGAATGGGACGGTTTAGGTTAATGTTTAGCGTACGAGAACGGTTTAGGGTTAGCGTACGTGTTAGGGTATGAGTTAGTGTTAGTGTAAGGGTTAGGATTCGGGGACGGATTAGGTTAAGGCTTCGGGTAAGTGTTAGGGTTAGGGTTAGGGAAGGGGGACGGTTTAGGGTACAGGTTAGTGTATGACGAAGGTTTAGGGTCAGCGTACATTTTAGGGTACCAGTTAGTGTTAGTGTATGGGTTCGGATTAGTGGACAGGTTAGGGTAAGGCTTCGGGTTAGGGTTAGGGTTAAGGTTAGGGTTAGGGTTAGGGAACGGGGATGGTTTAGGGTACTGGTTATGGTACGACAACGGTTTAGGGTTAGCGTAAGTGTTAGGGTATGGGTTAGTGTTAGTGTACTGGATACGGTTAGGGGATGTGTTAGGGTAAGGCTTCGGGTAAGGGTTAGGGAATGGGGATGGTTTAGGGTATAGGTTAGGGTACGACGACGGTTTAGGGTTCACATACATGTTACAGTAGGGGTTAGTGATAGTGTACGGGTTAGGATTAGGGGACGGGTTAGGGTAAGGCTTCGGGTATGGGTTACCGATATGTTTCGGATTAGGGTTAGGGTTAGGCAACAGGAAGTGTAAAACAACGCTTTAGGTTTAGAGTATGTGTTAGGGTACGGGTTAGTGTTAGTGTATGGGTAAGTATTAGGGGACAGGTTAGAGTAAGGCTTCAGTTTAGGGTTAGAGTTAGGGAACAGGGACGGTTTTTGGTACAGATTAGGGTACGACAAAGGTTTAGGTTTAGCGTGCGTGTTAGGATATGGGTTAGTTTTAGTGTACGGGTTAGGATTAGGGGATGGGTTAGTGTTAGGCTTCGGGTAAGGGTTAGGGACAGGATTAGGGTTAGGGTTCAGGAACGCGGAAGGTTTAGGGTACAGGTTAGTGTACTACAATGGTTTAGGGTTAGTTTAAGTATTAGGGTATGGTTTAGTGTTAGTGTATGATTTAGGAGTAGGGGATGGATTAGGATAAACCATCAGTAAGGGTTAGGGTTAGGGATAGGTTTAAGGAAAAGGGATGGCGTAGGGTATAGGTTAGGGTACGACAACGGTTTAGGGTTATCTTACGGGTTTGGAAACGGGTTAGTGTTAGTGTATGGGTTACGATTAGGGGACGGGTTAGGGAAAGGCTTAGGTTAAGGGTTAGTTTTAGGGTTAGGGTTAGGGAATGGGGATGGTTTTGTTTTCAGGTTAGGTACGACAGTTTAGGTTTAGCGTACATGTTAGGGTACGGGTTAGTGTTAGTGTACGGTTAAGGATTAGGGGACGGGTTAGGGTAAGGCTTCGGGTAAGGGTTAGGCATAGGGAACGGGGACAGTTTAGGGTAGAGGTTAGGGTATGGCATCGGTTTAGGGTTAGCGTACATGTTAGGGTAAGGGTTAGGGTTAGGGGACGGGTTAGTGTAAGGCTTTGGGTATGGCTTAGGGTTAAGGTTTGGGAACGGGGACGGTTTAGGGTACAGGTAAGGGTACGATAATGGTTTAGGGTTAGTGTACATGTTAGGATACAGTGTAGTGTTAGTGTATGGGTTAGGATTAGGGGACTGTTAGAATAAGTCTTCTGGTAAGGGTTAGTGTTAGGGAACAGGGATGGCTTAGGGTACAGCTTACGGTACGACAACACTTTAGAGTTAGCATACGTGTTAGGGTACGAGTTAGTGTTAGTGTACGGGTTAGGTTTAGGGGACGGGTTAGTGTAAGGTAAGTGTTCGGGACAGGGTTAGGGTTATGGATAGGGTTAGGGAACGGGGATGGATTAGGGTACAGGTTGTGGTACGACAACAGTTTAGGGTTAGTGTACGAGCTAGGTCACAGGTTACTGTTAGTGTATGGGTTAGGATAAGGGGATAGGTTATGGTTAGAGTTAGGGTTAGGGAACGGGGATGGTTTAGTGTACAGGTTAGGGAACGACGACGGTATAGGGGTCACGTACGTGTTAGGGTATGGGTTAGTGTTAGTGTACGGGTTAGGATTATGACACGGGTTAGGGTAAGGCTTCGGGTTAGGGTTAGCATTGGTGTTAGGGAACAGGGATGGTTTATGGTACAGATTAGTGTACAAGAATGCTTTAGAGGTAGCGTATTCGTTAGGGTAGGGGTTAGTGTTAGTGTATGGGTAATGATTAGGAAACGGGTTAGAGTAAGGCTTCGGGTAAGGATTAGGGTTAGGGTTAGGGAATGTAGACGGTTTAGGGTACCGGTTAGTGCACAACAACTTTTTAGGATTTGTGTACGTGTTAGGGTACGGGTTAGTGTTAGTGTACTGGTTAGGATTATGGGACGGGTTAGGGTAAGGTTTCGGTTAAGGGTTAGAGTTAGGGTTTGGGTTAGGTTACAGGGACGGTTTAGGGTACAGGTTAGGGTACGACAACAGTTTAGGGTTAGCGTACGTGTTACTGTACCAGTTAGTGTTAGTGTATGGTTTAGGGTTAGGTGACGGGTAAGGGTTAGGCTTCGGGTAAGTGTTAGGGAAAGGGATAGGGTTAGGGTTAGGGTTAGGGGATGCGGACAGTTTAGGGTACAGGTTAGGGTACGACAACGGTTTAGGGTGAGCGTACGTGTTAGGGTATGGCTTAGTGTTAGCATACGAGTTAGGATTAGGGGAAGGGTTAGGGTAAGGCTTCGGGTAAGGGTTAGGGTTAGGGTTAGGGTTATGGAAAGGGGACGGTTTAGGGCAGAGGTTAGGGCATGACAACGGTGTAGTGTTAGCGTATATGTTAGGATGTTTCGGGTTAGGATTAGGCGACAGGTTAGGGTAAGTCTTCAGGTTAGTGTAAGGGTTAGGGTTAGGGAACGGGGCAGTTTCTGGTACAGGTTAGAGTACGACAAAGGTTTAGGGTTACCGTACATGTTAGGGTACGGTTTAGTGTTAGTGTATGGGATAGCATTATGAGACGGGTTAGGGTAAGGCTTCAGGTAAGGGATAGGTTTAGGTTTAGTGTTAGGTTTAGGGAACAGGGGCGGTTTAGGATAAATTAGGGTTCGACAATGGTTTATGGTTAGTGTACGTGTTAGGGTATGGGTTAGTGTTAGCGTACGGGTTAGGATTAGGGGACGGGTTAGGGTAAGGCTTCGGGTAAGGGTTAGGGTTAGGGGATGGGGACGGTTTAGGGTACAGGTTAGGGTATGACAACGGTTTACGGTGAGTGTATGTGTTAGGGTATGGGTTAGGATTATGGGATGGTTTAGGGTAAGGCTTCGGATAAGGGCTTGGGTTAGGGTTAGGGTTAGGGATAGGGTGAGGGGACGGGGACGGTTTAGGGTACAGGTTAGGGTACGACAACGGTTTAGGGTGAGCGTACGTATTAGGGTATGGGTTAGTGTTAGCATACGGGTTAGGATTAGGGGACTGGTTAGGGTAAGGCTTCGGGTAAGGGTTAGGGTTAGGGTTAGGCTCAGGGTTAGGGTACGGGGATGGTTTAGGGTACAGGTTAGGATTTGACAAATGCTTAGGGTGAGCATTTGCGTTAGGGTACGGGTTAGTGTTAGCCTACGGGTTAGGATTAGGGGATGGGTTAGGGTAAAGCTTCGGGTAAGGTTTAGGGTTAGGGTTAGGGGACGGGGACGGTTTGGGGTACAGGTTAGGGTACGACAACGGTTTATGGTGAGCGTATGTGTTAGGTTATGGGTTAGTGTTAGCATACGGGTTAGGAATAGGGGATGGGTTAGGGTAAGGCTTCAGGTAACGGTTAGGGTTAGGCTCAGGGTTAGGGGACGGAGACGATTTCAGGTACAGGTTAGGGTACGACAAAAGTTTAGGGTGAGCATTCGTGTTAGGGTACGGGGTAGTGTTAGCCTACAGGTTAGGATTAGGGGATGGGTTAGGGTAAAGCTTCGGGTAAGGTTTAGGGTTAGGGTTAGGGGACGGGGACGGTTTAGGGTACAGGTTAGGGTACGACAACGGTTTAGGGAGAGCGTACGTGTTAGGGGACGGGTTAGTGTTAGCGTACGGGTTAGGATTAGGGAACGGGTTAGGTTAAGGCTTCGGGTCAGGATTAGGGTTAGGGTTAGGGTTAGGTTTAGGGGACGGGTACGGTTTAGGGTACAGGTTAGGGTATGACAATGGTTTAGGGTGAGCGTACTTTAGGGTATGGGTTAGTGTTAGCGTACAGGTTAGGATTAGGGGATGGGTTAGGGTAAGGATTTGGGTAAGGGTTAGGGTTAGGGTTAGGGGATGGGGACGGTTTAGGGTACAGGTTAGGTTACGACAAAGGTTTAGGTTGACCGTACGTTTTAGGGTAGGGGTAAGTGTTAGCGCACGGGTTAGGCTTACGAGACGGTTAGGATAAGGCTTCGGGTAAGGGTTAGGGTTAGGTTTAGGGGACGCGGACAGGGACGCGGACGGTTTAGGGTACAGGTTAGGGTATGACAACAGTTTAGGGTGAGTGTACGTTTTAGCGTACGGGTTAGTGTTAGCGTACGGGTTAGTGTTAGCGTACGGTTTAGGATTAGGGGACGGGTTAGGGTAAGGCTTCAGGTAAGGGTTAGGGTTAGGGTTATGGGATGGGGATGGCTAGGATACAGGTTAGGGTACGACAACGGTTTAGGGTGAGCGTACGTGTTAGGGTACGGGTTAGTGTTAGCGTACGGGTTAGGACTAGGTGACGGGTTAGGGTTAGGGTTACGGAACTAGGACGGGGACGGTTTAGGGTACAGGTTAGTGTACGACAACTGTTTAGGGTGAGCGTATGTGTTAGGGTTAGGGTTAGGGGACGGTGACGATTTAGGGTACAGGTTAGGATATGACAACGGTTCTGGGTGAGCGTACGTGTTAGGTTACGGGTTAGTGTAAGCGTACAGGTTAGGATTAGGGGAAGGGCTAGGGTAAGGCTTTGGGTAAGGGTTATGGTTAGGGGACGGGGACGGTTTAGGGTACAGGTTAGGGTACGACAATGGTTTAGGGTGAGCGTACATTTAGGGTATGGGTTAGTGTTAGCGTACGGGTTAGGATTAGGGGATGGTTTAGGGTAAGGCTTTGGGTAAGGGTTAGGGTTAGGGTTAGTGATAGGGATAGGGGACGGGGACGGTTTATGGTACAGGTTAGGGTACGACAACGGTTTAGGGTGAGCGTACGTGTTAGGGTCGGGTTAGAGTTAGCGTACGGGTTAGGATGAGGGGACGGGTTTGGGTAACGCTTCGGGTAAGTGTTAGGGTTAGGGTTAGGGGACGGGGAAGGTTTAGGGTACAGGTTAGGGTACGACAACGGTTTTGGGTGAGCATACGTGTTAGGGTAGGGGTTAGTGTTAGCGTATGGGTTAGGATTACGGGACAGGTTAGGGTTAGGGTTAGGGGACGGGCACGGTTTAGGGTACAGGTTAGTGTACAACAACTGTTTAGGGTCAGTGTACGTGTTAGGGTACGGGTTAGTGTTAGCGTACGGGTTAGGATTAAGGGACGTGTTAGGGTAAGGCTTCGGTTAAGGGTTAGGGTTAGGGTTAGGGGACGGGGACGGTTTAGGGTACAGGTTAGGGTACAACAATGGTTCAGGGTGAGCGTACGTGTTAGGGTATGGGTTAGTGTAAGCGTACGGGTTAGGATTAGGGGACGGGTTAGGGTAAGGCTTCGGGTAAGGGTTAGGGTTAGGGTTAGGGGGCGCGGATGGTTGAGGGTACAGCTTAGGGTACGACAATGTTTTAGGGTGAGCGTACGTGTTAGGGTACGGGTTAGTGTTAGCATACGGGTTAGGATTAGGCGACGGTTAAGGCTAAGGCTTCCAGTATGGGTTAGGGTTAGGGGACGGGGATGGTGTAGGGTACAGGTTATGGTACGACAATGGTTTAGGGTGAGCGTACGTGTTAGGATACGGTTTACTGTTATCGTACAGGTTAGGATTAGGTGATGGGTTAGGGTAAGGCTTCAGGTAAGTGTTAGGGTTAGGGTTAGGAGATGTGGAATGTTTAGGGTACAGCTTGGAGTACGACAGTTTAGGGTGAGCGTACGTGTTAGCGTACGGGTTAGGATTAGGGGATGGGTTAGGTTAAGGCTTTGGGTAAGGGTTAGGGTTAGGGTTAGGGGACGGGGACGGTTTAGGGTACAGGTTAGTGTATGACAACGGTTTAGGGTGAGCATACGTTTTAGGGTACTGTTTAGTCTTAGCGTACGGCTTAGGATTAGGTGACGGGTTAGGGTAAGGCTTCGACTAAGGGTTAGGTTTAGGGTTAGGGTTAGGGTGAGGGTTAGGGAACGGGGAGGGTTTAGGGTACAGGTTAGGGTACGACAATGTTTCAGGGTGAGAGTACGTGTTAGGGTACGGGTTAGTGTAAGCGTACGAGTTAGGATTAGGGGACGCGTTAGGGTAAGGCTTCGGGTAAGGGTTAGTGTTAGGGGACGGGGACGGGGACGGTTTAGTGTACAGCTTAGGGTACGACAACGTTTTAGGGTGAGCGTACATGTTAGGGTACGGGTTATTGTTAGCCTACGGGTTAGGATTAGGGGATGGGTTAGGGTAAAGCTTTGGGTAAGGGTTAGGGTTAGGGGACGGGGACGGTTTGGGGTACAGGTTAGGGTACAACAACGGTTTATGGTGAGCGTATGTGTTAGGTTATGGGTTAGTGTTAGCATACGGGTTAGGAATAGGGGACTGGTTAGGGTAAGGCTTCAGGTAAGGGTTAGGGTTAGGCTCAGGGTTAGGGGACGGAGACGATTTCAGGTACAGGTTAGGGTACGACAAAAGTTTAGGGTGAGCATTCGTGTTAGGGTACGGGTTAGTGTTAGCCTACAGGTTAGGATTAGGGGACGGGTTAGGGTAAAGCTTCGGGTAAGGGTTAGGTTTATGGTTCAGGTTAGGGGACAGGGACGGTTTAGGGTACAGGTTAGGGTAAGACAATGGTTTAGGGTGAGCGTACATTTAGGGTATGGGTTAGTGTTAGCGTACAGGTTAGGATTAGGGGATGGTTTAGGGTAAGGCTTTGGGTAAGGGTTAGGGTTAGTGATAGGGATAGGGGACGGGGACGGTTTATGGTACAGGTTAGGGTACGACAACGGTTTAGGGTGAGCGTACGTGTTAGGGTCGGGTTAGAGTTAGCGTACGGGTTAGGATGAGGGGACGGGTTTGGGTAACGCTTCGGGTAAGTGTTAGGGTTAGGGGACGGGGAAGGTTTAGGGTACAGGTTAGGGTACGACAACGGTTTTGGGTGAGCATACGTGTTAGGGTAGGGGTTAGTGTTAGCGTATGGGTTAGGATTACAGGACAGGTTAGGGTTAGGGTTAGGGGACGGGCACGGTTTAGGGTACAGGTTAGTGTACAACAACTGTTTAGGGTCAGTGTACGTGTTAGGGTACGGGTTAGTGTTAGCGTACGGGTTAGGATTAAGGGACGTGTTAGGGTAAGGCTTCGGTTAAGGGTTAGGGTTAGGGTTAGGGGACGGGGACGGTTTAGGGTACAGGTTAGTGTATGACAACGGTTTAGGGTGAGCATACGTTTTAGGGTACTGTTTAGTCTTAGCGTACGGCTTAGGATTAGGTGACGGGTTAGGGTAAGGCTTCGACTAAGGGTTAGGTTTAGGGTTAGGGTTAGGGTGAGGGTTAGGGAACAGGGAGGGTTTAGGGTACAGGTTAGGGTACGACAATGTTTCAGGGTGAGAGTACGTGTTAGGGTACGGGTTAGTGTAAGCGTACGAGTTAGGATTAGGGGACGCGTTAGGGTAAGTCTTCGGGTAAGGGTTAGTGTTAGGGGACGGGGACGGGGACGGTTTAGTGTACAGCTTAGGGTACGACAACGTTTTAGGGTGAGCGTACATGTTAGGGTATGGGTTATTGTTAGCCTACGGGTTAGGATTAGGGGATGGTTTAGGGTAAAGCTTCGGGTAAGGGTTTGGGTTAGGGTTAGGGGATGGGGACGGTTTGGGGTACAGGTTAGGGTACGACAACGGTTTATGGTGAGCGTATGTGTTAGGTTATGGGTTAGTGTTAGCATACGGGTTAGGAATAGGGGACGGGTTAGGGTAAGGCTTCAGGTAAGGGTTAGGGTTAGGCTCAGGGTTAGGGGATGGAGATGATTTCAGGTACAGGTTAGGGTACGACAAAAGTTTAGGGTGAGCATTCGTGTTAGGGTACGGGTTAGTGTTAGCCTACAGGTTAGGATTAGGGGATGGGTTAGGGTAAAGCTTCGGGTAAGCTTTAGGGTTAGGGGACGGGGATGGTTTAGGGTACAGGTTAGGGTACGACAACGGTTTAGGGAGAGCGTACGTGTTAGGGGACGGGTTAGTGTTAGTGTACGGGTTAGGATTAGGGAACGGGTTAGGTTAAGGCTTCGGGTCAGGATTAGGGTTAGGGTTAGGGTTAGGTTTAGGGGACGGGTACGGTTTAGGGTACAGGTTAGGGTATGACAATGGTTTAGGGTGAGCGTACTTTAGGGTATGGGTTAGTGTTAGCATACAGGTTAGGATTAGGGGATGGGTTAGGGTAAGGATTTGGGTAAGGGTTAGGGTTAGGGTTAGGGGACGGGGACGGTTTAGGGTACAGGTTAGGTTACGACAAAGGTTTAGGTTGACCGTACATTTTAGGGTAGGGGTAAGTGTTAGCGCACGGGTTAGGCTTACGAGACGGTTAGGATAAGGCTTCGGGTAAGGGTTAGGGTTAGGTTTAGGGGACGCGGACAGGGACGCGGACGGTTTAGGGTACAGGTTAGGGTACGACAACAGTTTAGGGTGAGTGTACGTTTTAGCGTACGGGTTAGTGTTAGCGTACGGGTTAGTGTTAGCGTACGGTTTAGGATTAGGGGACGGGTTAGGGTAAGGCTTCAGGTAAGGGTTAGGGTTAGGTTTATGGGACGGGGACGGCTAGGATACAGGTTAGGGTACGACAACGGTTTAGGGTGAGCGTACGTGTTAGGGTACGGGTTAGTGTTAGCGTACGGGTTAGGACTAGGTGACGGGTTAGGGTTAGGGTTAGGGTTACGGAACTAGGACGGGGACGGTTTAGGGTACAGGTTAGTGTACGACAACTGTTTAGGGTGAGCGTATGTGTTAGGGTTAGGGTTAGGGGACGGCGAAGGTTTAGGGTACAGGTTAGGATATGACAACGGTTCTGGGTGAGCGTACGTGTTAGGTTACGGGTTAGTGTAAGCGTACAGGTTAGGATTAGGGGAAGGGTTAGGGTAAGGCTTTGGGTAAGGGTTAGAGTTAGGGGACGGGGACGGTTTAGGGTACAGGTTAGGGTACGATAACTTTTTAGGGTGAGCGTACATGTTAGGGTACGGGTTAGTGTTAGCGTACGGTTTAGGATTAGGGGAACACTTAGGGTAAGGCTTCGGGTATGGGTTAGAGTTAGGGTTAGGGGATGGGGACGGCTTAGGGTACAGGTTAGGGTACGACAACTGTTTAGGGTGAATGTACGTGTTTGGGTATGAGTTAGCGTTAGCGTTCTGTTTAGGATTAGGGGACGGGTTAGTGTAAGGCTTCAGGTAAGGGTTAGGGTTAGGGTACAGGGTTGGTTTTGGGTACAGGTTAGGGTACAACAACGGTTTAGAGTGAGTGTACGTGTTAGGGTACGGGTTAGTGTTAGCATACGGGTTAGGATTAGGGGACGGGTTACGGTCAGGCTTCGGGTAAGGGTTAGGGTTAGGGTTAGGGTTTGGGGACGGGGACGGTTTAGGGTACAGGTTAGGGTACGACAACTCTTTAGGGTGAGCATACGTGTTAGGGTACGGGTTAGTCTTAGCGTATGGGTTAGGATTAGGGGACTGGTTAGGGTAAGGCTTTGGGTGAGGGTTAGGTTTAGGGTTAGGTTTAGGGTGCGGGTTAGGGAACGGGGAAAGTTTAGGGTACAGGTTACGGTACGACAACAGTTTGTGGTGAGCGTACGTGTTAGGGTACGGGTTAGTGTTAGCGTACGGCTTAGGATTAGGGAACGGTTTAGGGTAAGGCTTCGGGTAAGAGTTAGGTTTAGGGTTAGGGTTTAGGGACGGGGATGGTTTAGGGTACAGGTTAGGGTACAACAACAATTTAGGGTGTGCGTATGTGTTAGGGTACGGGTTAGTGTTATTGTACGGGTTAGGATTAGGGGACCGGTTAGTGTAAGGCTTCGGATAAGGGTTAGGTTTAGGGTTAGGGGATGGGGACGGTTTATGGTACAGGTTAGTCTATGACAATGGTTTAGGGTGAGCGTACGTGTTAGGGTATGGGTAAGTGTTAGGGTACCATTTAGGATTAGGGGATGGGTTAGGATAAGGCTTCGGGTAAGTTTTATGGTTAGGGTTAGGTTTAGGGGACGGGGACGGGGAAGGTTTAGGGTACAGGTTAGGGTACGACAACGGTTTCGGTTGAGCGTACGTGTTACGGTACAGGTTAGTGTTAGCGTACCGGTTAGGCTTAGGGGATGGTTTAGGGTAAGGTTTCGGGTAAGGGTTAGGGTTAGGGTTAGGGGACGGGGACGGTTTAGGGTACAGGTTAGGGTATGACAATGATTTAGGGTGAGCGTACGTGTTAGGGTACGGGTTAGTGTTAGGGTACGGTTTAGGATTAGGAGACGGGTTAGGGTAAGGCTTCGGGTAAGGGTTAGGATTTGGGTTACGGTTAGGGTTAGTGGACGGGGACTATTTAGGATACAGGTTAGGGTATAACAACGGTTTAGGGTGAGTGTATGTGTTAGGGTACGGGTTAGAGTTAGTGTACGGGTTAGGATTAGGGGACGGGTTAGGGTAAGGCTTCGGGTAAGGGTTGGGATTAGGGTTAGTGTTACGGTGAGGGTTCGGGTTAGGGGACGGGTACGGTTTACAGTACAGGTTATGGTACGACAACGGTTTAGGGTAAGCGTACGTGTTAGAGTATGGGTTACTGTTAGTGTACGGGTTAGGATTAGGGGACGGGTTAGGGTAAGGCTTCGGGTAAGGGTTAGGGTTAGGGGTAGTCGATGGGGACGGTTTAGGGTACAGGTTAGGGTACGTCAATGGTTTAGGGTAGCGTACGTGTTAGGGTACGTGTTAGTGGTAGCGTATGGGTTAGGATTAGCGGACGGGTTAGGGTACGCTTCGGGTAAGGGTTAGGTTTATGGTTAGGGTTAGTGTTAGGGGAGAGGGACGGTTTAGGGTACAGTTTAGGGTACGACAATGGTTTAGGGTGAGCGAACATGTTAGGGTATGGGTTAGTGTTAGCGTACGGGTTAGGATTAGGCGACGGGGTAGTGTAAGGTTTAGGGTTGGGTTATGGTTAGTGTGAGGGTTAGGGTTAGGGGATGGGGATGGTTCAGGGTACAGGTTAGGGTACGACAACGGTTTAGGGTGAGCGTACGTGATAGGGTATGGGTTACTGTTAGTGTACGGGTTAGGATTAGGGGACGGGTTAGGGTAAGGCTTCGGGTAAGGGGTAGGGTTAGGGTTAGGTGACGGGGACGGTTTAGGGTACAGGTAAGGGTACGAAAACGGTTTAGGGTGAGCGTACGTGTGAGGACACTGGTTAGTGTTAGCGTATGGGTTAGGATTAGGGGACGGGTTAGCGTAAGGCTTCGGGTAAGGGTTAGGGTTACGGTTAGGGGACGGGGATTGTTTAGGGTACAGGTTAGGGTACGAAAAAGTTTTAGGGTGAGCGTACATGTTAGGGTACTGGGTAGTGTTAGTGTATGGGTTAGGATTAGGGGACGGTTTAGGGT
This sequence comes from Pseudorca crassidens, assembly GCF_039906515.1. NCBI lineage: Eukaryota > Metazoa > Chordata > Mammalia > Artiodactyla > Delphinidae > Pseudorca > Pseudorca crassidens. The sequence continues at coordinate 51,265,409 of NC_090304.1, read as the reverse complement.
AAGGCTTCGGGTGAGAGTTAGGTTTAGGGTTAGGGTCAAGGGACGGGGACGGTTTAGGGTACAGGTTAGGGTACGACAACGATTTAGGGTGTGCGTATGTGTTAGGGTACGGGTTAGTGTTAGCATACGGGTTATGATTAAGGGACGGGTCAGTGTAAGGCTTCAGGTAAGGATTAGGGTTAGGGTTAGGGGATGGGGACGGTTTAGAGTACAGGTTAGGCTATGACAACGGTTTAGGGTGAGCGTACGTGTTAGGGTATGGGTTAGTGTTAGGGTACCATTTAGGATTAGGGGACGGGTTAGGATAAGGCTTCGGGTGAGTTTTATGGTTAGGGTTAGGGTTAGGGGACGGGGAAAGTTTAGGGTACAGGTTAGGGTACGACAAAGGTTTCGGTTATCGTACATGTTAGGGTACGGGTTAGTGTTAGCGTACTGGTTAGGATTAGGGGATGGTTTAGGGTAAGGGTTCGGGTAAGGGTTAGGGTTAGGCTTAGGGTTAGAGGACTGGGACGGTTTAGGGTACAGGTTAGGGTAAAACAATGGTTTAGGGTGAGCATACGTGTTAGGGTATGGGTTAGTGTTAGCGTATGGGTTAGGATTAGGGCACGGGTTAGGGTAAGGCTTCGGGTAAGGGTTGGGGTTAGGGTTAGGTTTAGGGGACAGGGATGGTTTAGGGTACAGTTTAGCGTACGACAACGGTTTAGGGTGAGCGTATGCGTTAGGGTACGGGTTAGTGTTAGCGTACGGGTTAGGATTAGGGGACATGTTAGGGTATGGCTTTGTGTAAAGGTTAGGGTTAGGGGACGGGGAGAGTTTAGGGTACAGGTTAGTGTACGACAATGGTTTAGGGTGAGCATACATGTTAGGGTACGGTTTAGTCTTAGCGTACGGGTTAGGATTAGGGGACTGGTTAGGGTAAGGCTTCGGGTGAGAGTTAGGTTTAGGGTTAGGTTTAGGGTGAGGGTTAGGGAACGGGGACGGTTTAGGGTACAGGTTAGGGCACGACAACGGTTTAGGCTGAGCGTACGTGTTAGGATATGGTTTAGTGTTAGCGTACAGGTTAGGATTAGGGTACGGGTTAGTGTAAGGCTTCAGGTAATGGTTAGGGTTAGGAGATGGGGAATGTTTAGGATACAGCTTACGGTACGACAACGGTTTAGGGTGAGCGTACATGTTAGGGTACGGGTTAGTGTTAGTGTACGGGTTAGGATTAGGGGACGGGTTAGTGTAAGGCTTCGGGTAAGGGTTAGGGTTAGGTTTAGGGTTACAGTTAGGGGACAGGGACAGTTTAGGGTACAGGTTAGGGTACGACAACGGTTTAGGGTGAGCGTACATGTTAGGGTACGCGTTAGTGTTAGCGTATGGGTTAGGATTAGGGGACGGGATAGGGTAAGGCTTCGGGTAAGGGTTAGGGTTTGAGTTAAGGTTAGGGTTAGAGGACGGGTACGGTGTAGGGTACATGTTAGGGTTCAACAAAAGTTTAGGGTGAGCGTACATGTTAGGATATGGGTTAACGGTAGCGTACGGGTTAGGATTAGGGGAGTGGTTAGGGTAAGGCTATGGGTGAGAGTTAGGTTTAGGGTTAGGTTTAGGGTGAGGGTTAGGGAACAGGGACGGTTTAGAGTAGAGGTTAGGGTATGACAACGGTTTAGGCTGAGTGTACGTGTTAGGATACAGTTTAGTTTAGTTTAGTGTTAGCGTACAGGTTAGGATTAGGGTACGTGTTAGTGTAAGGCTTCGGGTAAGGGTTAGGGTTAGGATTAGGGTTAGGAGATGGGGAATGTTTAGGGTACAGCTTACGGTACGACAACAGTTTAGGGTGAGCATGCGTGTTAGGGTACGGGTTAGTGTTAGTGTACGGGTTAGGATTAGGGGACGGGGTAGTGTAAGGCTTCGGGTAAGGGTTAGGGTTACAGTTAGGGGATGGGGACAGTTTAGGGTACAGGTTAGGGTACGACAATGGTTTAGGGTGAGCGTACATGTTAGGGTATGCGTTAGTGTTAGCGTACGGGTTAGGATTAGGGGATGGGATAGGGTAAGGCTTCAGGTAAGTGTTAGGGTTAGGGGACGGGGACGGTTCAGGGTACAGGTTAGGGCACGACAACAGTTTCGGGTGAGCGTACGTGTTAGGGTACTGATTAGTGTTAGCGTACGGTTTAAGATTAGGGGACGGGTTAGGGTAAGGCTTTGGGTAAGGGTTAGGGTTAGGGTTCGGGGACGGGGACGGTTTAGGGTACAGGTTAGGGTACGACAACGGTTTAGGGTGAGCGTACACGTTAGGGTATGGGTTAGTGTTAGCGTACGGGATTGGATTAGGGGATGGGTTAGGTTAAAGCTTCGGGTAAGGGTTAGGGTTTGAGTTAGGGTTAGGGTTAGAGGACGGGGACAATGTAGGGTACATGTTAGGGTTCAACAAAAGTTTAGGGTGAGCGTACGTATTAGGATATGGTTTAGCGGTAGCGTACGGGTTAGGATTAGGGGACGGGTTAGGGTAAGGCTTCGGGTAAAGGTTAGGTGTAGGCTTAGGGTTAGGGTTATGGGACGGGGCCAGGGACGTTTTAGGGTCCAGTTTAGGGTACGACAACGGTTTAAGTTGAGCGTACGTGTCACGGTACGGGTTAGTGTTAGTGTACGGGTTAGGATTAGGGGACGGGTGTGGGTAAGGTTTAGGGTTAGGGTTAGGGGACGGGGACAGTTTAGGGTATAGGTTAGGGTATGACAATGGTTTAGGGTGAGCGTACGTGTTAGGGTATGGGTTAGTGTTAGCGTACAGGTTAGGATTACGGGACGGTTTAGGGTAAGGCTTCGGGTAAGTGTTAGGTTTAGGGTATGGGGTTGGTTTAGGGTACAGGTTAGGGTACAACAATTGTTTAGGGTGAGCATACGTGTTAGGGTACGGGTTAGTGTTAGCGTACGTGTTGGGATTAGGGGACATGTTAGGGTAAGGCTTCGGGTAAGGGTTAGGGTTAGGGTTAGGGGACGGGGACGGTTTAGGGTACAGGTTAGTGTACGACAACGGTTTAGGGTGAGCATACGTGTTAGGCTACGGTTTAGTCTTAGCGTGTGGGTTAGGATTAGGGGACTGGTTAGGGTAAGGCTTCGGGTGAGGGTTAGGTTTAGGGTTAGGTTTAGGGTGAGGGTTAGGGAACGGGGACGGTTTAGGGTACAGGTTAGGGTACGACAACGGTTTAGGCTGAGCGTACGTGTGAGGATACAGTTTAGTGTTAGCATACAGGTTAGGATTAGGGTACGGGTTAGTGTAAGGCTTCGGGTAAGGGTTAGGGTTAGGGTTAGGGTTAAGGTTAGGAGACGGGGAATGTTTAGGGTACAGCTTATGGTACGACAACGGTTTAGAGTGAGCGTACGTGTTAGGGTACGGGTTAGTGTTATCATACGGGTTAGAATTAGGGGATGGGTTAGGGTAAGGCTTCGGGTAATGGTTAGGGTTAGTGTTAGGGGACGGGGACGGGGACGGTTTAGGGTACAGGTTAGGGTTCGACAAAAGTTTAGGGTGAGCGTACGTGTTAGGATATGGGTTAGCGGTAGCGTCCGGGTAGGTTTAGGGGACGGGTTAGGGTAAGGCTTCGGGTAAAGGTTAGGTGTAGGCTTAGGGTTAGGGTTATGGGACGGGGACGGGGACGGTTTAGGGTCCAGTTTAGGGTACAACCACGGTTCAAGTTGAGCGTACGTGTCACGGTACGGGTTAGTGTTAGTGTGCGGGTTAGGATTAGGGGACGGGTGTGGTTAAGGTTTAGGGTTATGGTTAAGGGACGGGGATAGTTTAGGGTATAGGTTAGGGTATGACAACAGTTTAGGGTGAGTGTACATGTTAGGGTATGGGTTAGTGTTAGCGTACAGGTTAGGATTAGGGGACGGTTTAGGGTAAGGCTTCGGGTAAGTGTTAGGTTTAGGGTTAGGGTTAAGGGACGGGGACGGTTTAGGGTACAGGTTAGGGTACGACAATGGTTTAGGGTGTGCGTATGTGTTAGGGTACGGGTTAGTGTTAGCGTACAGGTTAGGATTAGGGGACGGGTTAGTGTAAGGCTTCGGGTAAGGGTTAGGGTTAGGGGATGGGGACGGTTTAGGGTACAGTTTAGGGTAAGACCACGGTTTAGGGTGAGTGTACGTGTTAGGGTACGGGTTTGTGTTAGCATACTGGTTAGGATTAGGGGATGGGTCAGGGTAAGGCTTCTGGTAACTGTTAGGGTTAGGGTTAGGGTTAGGTGACGGGGACGGTTTAGGGTACATGTTAGGGTAAGACAATGGTTTAGGGTGAGCGTACGTGTTAGGGTACGGGTTAGTGTTAGCGTAAGGGTTAGGATTAGGTGATGGGTTAGTGTAAGGTTTCGGGTAAGGTTTAGGGTTAGGGGACGGGGATGGTTTAGGGTACAGGTTAGGGTACGACAACGGTTTAGGGTGAGCGTACGTGTTAGGATATGGGTTACTGTTAGGGTACCATTTAGGATTAGGGGACGGGTCAGGATAAGGCTTCGGGTAAATTTTATGCTTAGGTTTAGGGGACGGGGACGGGGATGGAGAAGGCTTAGGGTACAGGTTAGGGTACAAAAACGGTTTCGGTTGAGTGTACGTGTTATGGTATGGGTTAGTGTTAGTGTACCGGTTAGGATTAGGAGAAGGTTTAGGGTAAGGCTGAGGGTAAGGGTTACGGTTAGGGTTAGGGTTAGGGGACGGGAACGGTTTAGGGTACAGGTTAGGGTACGACAACGATTTAGGGTGAGCGTACATGTTAGGGTACGGTTTAGTGTTAGCATACGTGTTAGGATTATGAGACGGGTTAGGGTAAGGCTTCGGGTAACGGTTAGGGTTTGGCTTAGGGTTACGGGACGGGGACTGTTTAGGATACAGGTTAGGGTATAACAACGGTTTAGGGTGAGTGTACGTGTTAGGGCATGGGTTAGTGTTAGCGTACGGGTTAGGATTAGGTGACGGGATAGGGTAAGGCTTTGGGTAAGCGTTGGGGTTAGGGTTAGTGTTACGGTGCGGGTTCGGGTTAAAGGACGGGTACGGTTTACGGTACAGGTTAGGGTACGAAAATGGTTTAGGGTGAGCGTACACGTTAGGGTACGGGTTACTGTTAGTGTACGGGTTAGAATTAGGGGACGGGTTAGTGTAAGGCTTCGGGTAAGGTTTAGGGTTAGGGGACGGGGCCGGTTTAGGGTATATGTTAGGGTACGACAATGGATTAGGGTGAGCGTACGTGTGAGGGCACGGGTTAATGTTAGCATACAGGTAAGGATTAGGGAATGTGTTAGGATAAGGCTTCGGTTAAGGGTTATGGTTAGGGTTAGGGTTAGGGATAGGGGACGTGGACGATTTAGGGTACAGGTTAGGGTACGACAACGGTTTAGGGTGAGCGTACGTGTGAGGGCATGGGTTAGTGTTAGCGTACGGGTTAGGATTAGGGGACGGGTTAGGGTAAGGCTTCGGGTAAGGGTTACGGTTAGGGGACGGGGATGGTTTAGTGTACAGTTTAGGTTACGACAATGGTTTAGGGTGAGCGTACGTGTTGGGGTACGGGTTAGTGTTAGCGTACGGTTAGGATTAGGGGACGGGTTAGGGTAAGTCTTTGGGTAAGGGTTAGGGTTAGGGGATGGGGACGGAGACAGTTTAGGGTACAGGTTAGTGTACGACAACGGTTTAGGGTAAGCATACATGTTAGGGTACAGGTTAGTGTTAGCATACGGGTTAGGATTAGGCGACGAGTTAGGGTAAGGTTTAGGGTTAGGGTTAGGGTACGACAACGGTTTCGGGTGAGCGTACGTGTGAGGGCAAATGTTAGTGTTAGCGTACGGGTTAGGATTAGGGGACGGGTAAGGGTAAGGCTTCGGGTAAGGGTTACGGTTAGGGGACGGGGATGGTTTAGTGTACAGTTTAGGTTACGACAATGGTTTAGGGTGAGCGTACGTGTTGGGGTACGGGTTAGTGTTAGCGTACGGTTAGGATTAGGGGACGGGTTAGGGTAGGGCTTCGGGTAAGGGTTAGGGTTAGGGTAGGGTTAGGCTTACGAGACAGGGACGGTTTAGGGTACAGCTTATGGTACGACAACAGTTTAGGCTGAGTGTACGTGTGAGGTCATGGGTTAGTGTTAGCGTACGGATTAGGATTAGGGGACGGGTTAGTGTAAGGCTTCGAGTAAGGATTAGGGTTAGGGTTACTGGACGGAGACGGTTTAGGGTACAGGTTAGGGTACGACAACGGTTTAGGTTGATCGTACATGTTAGGGCATGGGTTGGTGTTAGCGTACGGATTAGGATTAGGGGACAGGTTAGCGTAAGGCTTCGGTTAAGGGTTAGGGTTAGTGTCAGGGTTAGGATTAGGGGACGGGTTAGGGAAAGGCTTCGAGTAAGGTTTAGGGTTAGGGTCAGGGTTAGGGGACGGGGATGGTTTAGGGTACACGTTAGGCTACGACAACGGTTTAGGGTGAGCGTACATGTGAAGGCACGGGTTAGTGTTAGCGTACGGTTTAGGATTAGGTGACGGGTTAGGGTAAGGCTTCGGGTAAGGTTTAGGGTTAGGGTTAGGGTTAGGGAACGGGGACGGTTTAGGGTACAGTTTAGGGTATGACAATAGTTTAGGGTACGACAATGGTTTAGGGTGAGTGTACGTATGAGGGCACGGGTGTTAGCATATGGGTTAGAAATAGGGGACGGGTTAGCGTAAGGCTTCGGGTAAGGGTTAGGGTTAAGGTTAGGGTTAGGTTTAGGGTAAGGGGACGGGGACAGTTTAGGGTACAGGTTAGGGTACGACAATGGTTTAGGGTTAGTGTACGTTGAGGGTATGGGTTAGTGTTAGCGTACGGGTTAGGGTTAGGGGACGGTTTTGGGTAAGGCTTCGGGTAAGTGTTAGGGTTTGGGTTAGGGTTAGGGGATGGGGACGGTTTAGGGTACAGGTTAGGGTACGACAACGTTTTAGGGTGACCGTATGTGTGATGGTACGGGTTAGTGTTAGCGTACGGGTTAGGATTAGGGAACAGGTTAGGGTAAGACTTCGGGTAAGGGTTAGGGTTAGGTTTAGGGTTAGTGTTAGAGAACGGGAACGGTTTATGGTACAGGTTACGGTACGACAACGCTTTAGGGTGAGCATACGTGTTAGGGTATGGGTTAGTGTCAGCGTACGGGTTAGCATTCGGGGACGGGGTAGATTAAGGCTTCGGGTAAGGGTTAGGGTTAGGGGACGGGGACGGTTTAAGGTACAGGTTAGTGTACGAGATCAGTTTAGAGTGAGCGTATGTGTTACGGTACGGGTTAGTGTTAGCGTACGGTTTCGGATTAGCAGACGGGTTAGGGTAAGGCTTTTGTAAATGTTAGAGTTAGGGTTAGGGTATGGGGTCGGGTACACTTTAGGGTACAGTTTAGGGTACGACAACACTTTAGGGAGAGCGTACGTGTTAGTGTATGGGTTAGTGTTAGCTTACGGGTTAGGATTAGGGTACGGGTTAGGTTAAGGTTTCGGATAAGGGTTAAGTTTAGAGTTAGGGGACGGGTACCGTTTAGGGTAGAGGTTAGGGTACGACAACAGTTTAGGGTGAGCGTACTTGTTAGATTATGGCTTAGTGTTAGCGTATGAGTTAGGTTTAGGGGATGGGTTAGGGTAAGGCATCGTGTAAGGGTTAGGGTTAGGGGACAGGGACGGTTTAGGGTACAGGTTAGGGGACGGGGACGGTTTAGGGTACAGGTTAGGGTACGACAACGGTTTAGGGTGAGCGTACGTGTTAGGTTATGTGTTAGTGTTAGCGTACGGGTTAGGATTAGGGGATGGGTTAGGTTAAGGCTTCGGGTAATGGTTAGGGTTAGGGTTAGGGTTTGGTGACGGGGACGGTTTAGGGTACAGGTTAGGGTACGGCAACGGTTTACGGTGAGTGTACATGTTAGGGTATGGTTTAGTGTTAGCGAATGGGATAGGATTATGGGACGGGTTAGGGAAAGGCTACGGGTAAGGGATAGTGTTAGGGCTAGGGTTAGGGGATGGTTTAGGGTACAGGTTAGGGTACTACAACGATTTAGGGTGAGCGTACGTGTTAGGGTACGTGTTAGAGTTAGCGTACAGATTAGGATTAGGGTACAGGTTAGGGTAGGCTTTGGGTAAGGGTTAGGGTTAGGGCACGGGGACGGTTTAGGGTACAGGTTAGGTTACGACAATGGTTTAGGGTGAGCGTACGTGTTAGGGTACGGGTTAGTGTTAGCGTATGGGTTAGAATTAGGGGACGGGTTAAGGTAAGGCTACGGGTAAAGGTTAGGGTTAGGGTTAGGTTTAGGGGACAGGGACAGTTTAGGGTACAGGTTAGGGTACGACATCGGTTTCGGGTGAGCGTACGTGTGAGGGCACGGGTTACTGTTAGCATACGGGTTAGGATTAGGTGACAGGTTAGGGAAAGGCTTCGGGTAAGGTTTAGGGTTACGGTTAGGGTTAGGGGATGGGGACGATTTAGGGTACAGGTTAGGGTACGACAACGGTTTAGGGTGAGCGTACGTGTGACGGCATGGGTTAGTGTTAGCATACGGGTTAGGATTAGGGATCGGGTTAGGGTAAGGCTTTGGGTAAGGGTTAGGGTTAGGGTTAGGCTTAGGGGACGGGGACGGTTTAGGGTACAGGTTATCGTACGACAACGGTTTAGGCTTAGTGTACGTGTGAGATCACGGGTTAGTGTTAGCGTACAGATTAGGATTAGGGGACGGGTTAGTGTAAGGCTTCGAGTAAGGGTTAGGGTTAGGGTTACGGGACGGGGATGGTTTAGGGTACAGGTTAGGGTACGACAACAGTATAGGGTGAGTGTACATGTGAGGGCACGGGTTAGTGTTAGCGTACGGGTTAGGGTTAGGGGATGGGTTAGGTTAAGGCTTCGGGTAAGGGTTACGGTTAGGGTTATGGTTAGGGGATGGGGTTGGTTTAGGGTACAGTTTAGGGTATGACAACGTTTTAGGGTGAGCGTATGTTTGAGGGCACGGGTTAGTGTTAGCGTACGTTTTAGGATTAGGTGACGGTTTAGGGTAGGGCTTCGGGTAAAGGTTAGGGTTAGGGTTAGGGCTGGGTTAGGGGACAGTGACGGGGACGGTTTAGGGTACCACAACAGTTAAGGGTGAGCGTACGTGTGAGGGCACGGTTTAGTGTTAGCGTACAGGTTAGGATTAGGGGACGGGTTAGGGTAAGGCTTCGGGTAAGTGTTAGGGTTAGGGTTAGGGGACGGGGACAGTTTAGGGTACAGGTTAGGGTACGACAACGGTTTAGGGTGAGCGTACGTGTTAGGATTATGGGACGGGTTAGGGTAGGGCTTCGGGTAAGGGTTAGGGTTAGTGTTAGGGTAGGGTTAGGCTTAGGGGACGGGGACGGTTTAGGGTACAGGTTATTGTACGACAACGGTTTAGGCTGAGTGTACGTGTGAGGTCATGGGTTAGTGTTAGCGTACGGATTAGGATTAGGGGACGGGTTAGTGTAAGGCTTCGAGTAAGGATAAGGGTTAGGGTTACGGGACGGGGATGGTTTAGGGTACAGGTTAGGGTACGAAAACAGTTTAGGGTGAGCGTACGTGTGAGGGCACAGTTTAGTGTTAGTGCACGGGTTAGAATTAGGGACGGGTTAAGGTAAGTCTACGGGTAAGGGTTAGGATTAGGGTTAGGGGACGGGGACGATTTAGGGTACAGGTTAGGGTATGACAACGGTTTAGGGTGAGCGTACGTGCGAGGTCATGGGTTAGTGTTAGCGTACGGATTAGGATAAGGCGACGTGTTAGGTTAAGGCTTCGAGTAAGGGTTAGGTTTAGGGTTAGGGGACAGGGACGGTTTAGGGTACAGGTTAGGGTACGAAAACAGTTTAGGGTGAGCGTACGAGTGAGGGCATGGTTTAGTGTTAGCGCATGGGTTAGGATTAGGGATCGGGTTAGGGTAAGGCTTTGGGTAAGGGTTAGGGTTAGGGTTAGGGTTAGGATTAGGGGACGGGGATGGTTTAGGGTACAGGTTATCGTACAACAAAGGTTTAGGCTTAGTGTACGTGTGAGATCACGGGTTAGTGTTAGCGTACGGATTAGGATTAGGGGACGGGTTAGGTTTAGGCTTCGGGTAAGGGTTAGGGTTAGGGTTAGTGTTAGGGTATGGGGTCGGTTTAGGGTACAGTTTAGGGTATGACAACGTTTTAGGGTGAGCGTATGTGTGAGGGCACGGGTTAGTGTTAGCGTACGGGTTAGGATTAGGGGACGGGTTAGGTTAAAGCTTCGGGTAAGGGTTAGGGTTAGTGTATGGGGTTGGTTTAGGGTACAGTTTAGGGTATGACAACGTTTTAGGGTGAGCGTATGTGTGAGGGCACGGGTTAGTGTTAGCGTACGTTTTAGGATTAGGTGACGGTTTAGGGTAGGGCTTCGGGTAAAGGTTAGGCTTAGGGTTAGGGCTGGGTTAGGGGACGGTGATGGGGACAGTTTACGGTACCACAACAGTTAAGGGTGAGCGTACGTGTGAGGGCACGGGTTAGTGTTAGCGTACAGGTTAGGATTAGGGGACGGGTTAGGGTAAGGCTTCGGGTAAGGGTTAGGGTTAGGGTTAGGGTTAGGGGATGGGGACAGTTTAGGGTACAGGTTAGTATACAACAATGGTTTCGGGTGAGCGTACGTGTTAGGGCAAATGTTAGGGTTAGCGTACGGGTTAGGATTAGGGGACGGGTTAGGATAAGGCTTCGGGTAAGGGTTAGGGTTAGGTTAGGGGACGGGGACAGTTTAGGGTACAGGTTAGGTTAGGACAACGGTTTAGGGTGAGCATACGTGTTAGGATCATGGGACGGGTTAGGGTAGGGCTTCAGGTAAGGGTTAGGGTTAGGGTTAGGGTAGGGTTAGGCTTAGGGGAAGGGGACGGTTTAGGGTACAGGTTATGGTACGACAACGGTTTAGGCTGAGTGTACGTGTGAGGTCCTGGGTTAGTGTTAGCGTATGGATTAGGATTAGGGGACGGGTTAGTGTAAGGCTTCGAGGAAGGATTAGGGTTAGGGTTACTGGACAGGGACGGTTTAGGGTACAGGTTAGGGTACGACAATGGTTTAGGTTGATCGTACATGTGAGGGCACGGGTTGGTGTTAGCGTATGGGTTAGGATTAGGGGACGGGTTAGCGTAAGGCTTCGGTTAAGTGTTAGTGTTAGTGTCAGGGTTAGGATTAGGGGACGGGTTAGGGAAAGGCTTTGGGTAAGTGTTAGCGGTAGGGTTATGGTTAGGGTTAGGGTATGGGGACGGGGACGGTTTAGGGTACAGATTAGGGTATGACAACGTTTTAGGGTGAGTGTACGTGTGAGGGAATGGGTTAGTGTTAGCGTACGGGTTAGGATTAGGGCACGGGTTAGGGTAAGGCTTCGAGTAAGGTTTAGGGTTAGGGTCAGGGTTAGGGGACGGGGACGGTTTAGGGTACAGTTTAGGGTACGACAACGGTTTAGGGTGAGCGTACGTGTGAAGGCACGGGTTAGTGTTAGCGTACGTGTTAGGATTAGGGGAAGGGTTAGGGTAAGGCTTCAGGTAAGGCTTAGGATTAGGGTTAGGGGACGGGGACGGTTCAGGGAACAGGTTAGGTTACGACAACGGTTTAGGGTGAGTGTACGTGTGAGGGCACGGGTTAGTGTTAGCGTACGGGTTAGGATTAGGTGACGGGTTAGGGTAAGGCTTCGGGTAAGGTTTAGGGTTAGGGTTAGGGGACGGGGACGGTTCAGGGTTCAGTTTAGGGTACGACAATAGTTTAGGGTACGACAATGGTTTAGGGTGAGTGTACGTATGAGGGCACGGGTGTTAGCATATGGGTTAGGATTAGGGGACGGGTTAGCGTAAGGCTTCGGGTAAGGGTTAGGGTTAAGGTTAGGGTTAGGTTTAGGGTTAGGGGACGGGGACAGTTTATGGTACAGGTTAGGGTACGACAACGGTTTAGGGTTAGTGAACGTTGAGGGTATGGATTAGTGTTAGCGTACGGGTTAGGGTTAGGGGACGGTTTTGGGTAAGGCTTTGGGTAAGTGTTAGGGTTTGGGTTAGGGTTAGGGGATGGGGACGGTTTAGGGTACAGGTTAGGGTACGACAACGTTTTAGGGTGACCGTACGTGTGATGGTACGGGTTAGTGTTAGCGTACGGGTTAGGATTAGGGAACAGGTTAGGGTAAGGATTCGGGTAATGGTTAGGGTTAGGTTTAGGGTTAGTGTTAGGGGACGGGAACGGTTTATGGTACAGGTTACGGTACGACAACGCTTTAGGGTGAGCGTACGTGTTAGGGTATGGGTTAGTGTTAGCGTACGGGTTAGCATTCGGGGACGGGGTACTTTAAGGCTTCGGGTAAGGGTTAGGGTTAGGGGACGGGGACGGTTTAAGGTACAGGTTAGTGTACGAGATCAGTTTAGAGTGAGCGTATGTGTTACGGTACGGGTTAGTGTTAGCGTACGGTTTTGGATTAGCAGACGGGTTAGGGTAAGGCTTCGGTAAGTGTTAGAGTTAGCGTTAGGGTATGGGGTCGGGTACACTTTAGGGTACAGTTTAGGGTACGACAACTCTTTAGGGTGAGCGTACGTGTTAGTGTATGGGTTAGTGTTAGCTTATGGATTAGGATTAGGGTACGGGATAGGTTAAGGTTTCAGGTAAGGGTTAAGTTTAGAGTTAGGGGACGGGGACGGTTTAGGGTACAGGTTAGGGTACGACAACGGTTTAGGGTGAGCGTACGTGTTAGGTTATGTGTTAGTGTTAGCGTACGGGTTAGGATTAGGGGATGGGTTAGGTTAAGGCTTCGGGTAATGGTTAGGGTTAGGGTTAGGGTTAGGGTTTGGTGACGGGGACGGGTTAGGGTACAGGTTAGGGTAAAGCAACGGTTTAGGGTGAGTGTACATGTTAGGGTATGGTTTAGTGTTAGCGTATGGGATAGGATTATGGGACGGGTTAGGGAAAGGCTACGGGTAAGGTTTAGTGTTAGGGCTAGGGTTAGGGGACGGTTTAGGGTACAGGTTAGGGTACTACAAAGATTTAGGGTGAGCGTACGTGTTAGGGTACGTGTTAGAGTTAGCGTACAGATTAGGATTAGGGGACGGGTTAGGGTAAGTCTTTGGGTAAGGGTTAGGGTTAGGAGATGGGGACGGGGACGGTTTAGGGTACAGGTGAGTGCATGACAACGGTTTAGGGTGAGCATACATGTTAAGGTACAGGTTAGTGTTAGCATACGGGTTAGGATTAGGCGACGATTTAGGGTAAGGTTTAGGGTTAGGGTTAGGGTACGACAACGGTTTAGGGTGAGCGTACGTGTTAGGGTACGGGTTACTGTTACTGTACGGGTTAGGATTAGGGGACGGGTTAGGGTAAGGCTTCAGGTTAAGGTTAGGGTTAGGGGACGGGGATGGTTTAGGATACAGGTCAGAGTAAGACAACGGATTAGGGGGAGCGTACGTGTGAGGTCACAGGTTAGAGTTAGCATACGGGTTAGGATTAGGAGACGGATTAGGGTAAGGCTTCGGGTAAGGGTTACGGTTAGGGTTAGGGTTAGGGTTAGGGCTAGTGTTAGGGGACGATTTAGTGTCCAGGTTAGGGTACGAAAAGAGTTTAGGGTGAGCGTACGTGTGAGGGCACAGTTTAGTGTTAGCGTACGGGTTAGAATTAGGGGACGGGTTAAGGTAAGGCTTCGGGTAAGGGTTAGGGTTAGGGTTAGGGGACAGGGACAGTTTAGGGTACAGGTTAGGGTACGACATCGGTTTCGGGTGAGCGTACGTGTGAGGGCACGGGTTAGTGTTAGCATACGGGTTAGGATTTGGGATCGGGTTAGGGTAAGGCTTTGGGTAAGGGTTAGGGTTAGGGTTAGGGTTAGGCTTAGGCTTAGGGGACGGGGACGGTTTAGGGTACAGGTTATCGTATGACAATGGTTTAGGCTGAGTGTACGTGTGAGATCACGGGTTAGTGTTAGCGTACGGATTAGGATTGGGGGACGGGTTAGGTTAAGGCTTCGAGTAAGGTTTAGGGTTAGGGTTACGGGACGGGGATGGTTTAGGGTACAGGTTAGGGTACGACAACGGTTTAGGGTGAGCGTACATGTGAGGGCACGGGTTAGTGTTAGCGTACGGGTTAGGATTATGGGATGGGTTAGTTAAGGCTTCGGATAAGGGTTAGGGTTAGGGTTAGGGGATGGGGTTGGTTTAGGGTACAGTTTAGGGTACGACAACGGTTTAGGGTGAGCGTACGTGTGAGGGCACGGGTTAGTGTTAGCGTACATTTTAGGATTAGGTGACGGTTTAGGGTAGGGCTTCGGGTAAAGGTTAGGGTTAGGGTTAGGGCTGGGTTAGGGGACGGTGATGGGGACGGTTTAGGGTACCACAACATTTAAGGGTGAGTGTACGTGTGAGGGCACGGGTTAGTGTTAGCGTACAGGTTAGGATTAGGGGACGGGTTAGGGTAAGGCTTCGGTTAAGTGTTAGGGTTAGGGTTAGGGGACGGGGACAGTTTAGGGTACAGGTTAGTATATGACAACGTTTTCGGGTGAGCGTACGTGTGAGAGCAAATGTTAGTGTTAGCGTACGGGTTAGGATTAGGGGACGGGTTAGGGAAATGCTTCGGGTAAGGGTTAGGGTTAGGTTAGGGGACGGGGACAGCTTAGGGTACAGGTTAGGGTACGACAAAGGTTTAGGGTGAACGTACGTGTTAGGATTATGGGACGGGTTAGGGTAGGGCTTCGGGTAAGGGTTAGGGTTAGGGTTAGGGTAGGGTTAGGCTTAGGGGACGGGGACGGTTTAGGGTACAGGTTATGGTACGACAACGGTTTAGGCTGAGTGTACGTGTAAGGGTAGGGCTTAGTGTTAGTGTACGGTTTAGGATTAGGGGACGGGTTAGGGTAAGTCTTTGGGTAAGGGTTAGGGTTAGGATTAGGGCATGGGGACGGGGACGGTTTAGGGTACAGGTTAGTGTACGACAATGGTTTAGGGTGAGCATACATGTTAGGGTACAGGTTAGTGTTAGCATACAGGTTAGGATTAGGCGACGAGTTAGGGTAAGGTTTAGGGTTAGGGTTAGGGTACGACAACGGTTTAGGGTGAGCGTACGTGTTAGGGTACGGGTTACTGTTACTGTACGGGTTAGGATTAGGGACGGATTAGGGTAAGGCTTCAGGTTAGGGTTAGGGTTAGGGTTAGGGGATGGGGATGGTTTAGGATACAGGTCAGAGTAAGACAACGGATTAGGGGGAGCGAACGTGTGAGGTTACAGGTTAGAGTTAGCATACGGGTTAGGATTAGGAGACGGGTTAGGGTAAGGCTTCGGGTAAGCGTTACGGTTAGGGTTAGGGTTAGGGTTAGGGGACGGTTTACTGTCCAGGTTAGGGTACGAAAAGAGTTTAGGGTGAGCGTACGTGTGAGGGCACAGTTTAGTGTTAGCGTACGGGTTAGAATTAGGGGATGGGTTAAGGTAAGGCTACGGGTAAGGGTTAGGGTTAGGGTTAGGATTAGGGGACAGGGACAGTTTAGGGTACAGGTTAGGGTACGACATCGGTTTCGGGTGAGCGTACGTGTGAGGGCATGGGTTAGTGTTAGCGTACGGGTTAGGATTAGGTGACAGGTTAGGGAAAGGCTTCGGGTAAGGTTTAGGGTTAGGGTTAGGGTTAGGGGACGGAGACAATTTAGGGTACAGGTTAGGGTACGACAACGTTTTAGGGTGAGTGTACGTGCGAGGTCACGGGTTAGTGTTAGCGTACGGATTAGGATAAGGGGACGGATTAGGGTAAGGCTTCGAGTAAGGGTTAGGTTTAGGGTACAGGTTAGGGTACGAAAACAGTTTAGGGTGAGCGTACGTGTGAGCGCATGGGTTAGTGTTAGCGTACGGGTTAGGATTAGGGATCGGGTTAGGGTAAGGCTTTGGGTAAGGGTTAGGGTTAGGGTTAGGCTTAGGGGACGGGGATGGTTTAGGGTACAGGTTATCGTACGACAACGGTTTAGGCTTAGTGTACGTGTGAGATCACGGGTTAGTGTTAGCGTACGGATTAGGATTAGGGGACAGGTTAGTGTAAGGCTTCGAGTAAGGGTTAGGGTTAGGGTTACGGGACGGGGATGGTTTAGGGTACAGGTTAGGGTATGACAACGGTTTAGGGTGAGCGTATGTGTGAGAGCACGTGTTAGTGTTAGCGTACGTTTTAGGATTAGGTGACGGTTTAGGGTAGGGCTTCGGGTAAAGGTTAGGGTTAGGGTTAGGGCTGGGTTAGGGGACGGTGACGGGGACGGTTTAGGGTACCACAACAGTTAAGGGTGAGCGTACATGTGAGGGCACTGGTTAGTGTTAGCGTACAGGTTAGAATTTGGGATCGGGTTAGGGTAAGGCTTTGGGTAAGGGTTAGAGTTAGGGTTAGGGTTAGGCTTAGGGGATGGGGACGGTTTAGGGTACAGGTTATCGTACGACAATGGTTTAGGCTGAGTGTACGTGTGAGATCACGGGTTAGTGTTAGCGTACGGATTAGGATTAGGGGACGGGTTAGTGTAAGGCTTCGAGTAAGGGTTAGGGTTAGGGTTACGGGACGGGGATGGTTTAGGGTACAGGTTAGGGTACGACAACGGTTTAGGGTGAGCGTACGTGTGATGGCACGGGTTAGTGTTAGCGTACGTTTTAGGATTAGGTGACGGTTTAGGGTAGGGCTTCGGGTAAAGGTTAGGGTTAGGGTTAGGGCTGGGTTAGGGGACGGTGATGGGGACGGTTTAGGGTACCACAACAGTTAAGGGTGAGTGTACGTGTGAGGGCACGGGTTAGTGTTAGCGTACAGGTTAGGATTAGTGGACGGGTTAGGGTAAGGCTCGGGTAAGTGTTAGGGTTAGGGTTAGGGTTAGGGGACGGGGACAGTTTAGGGTACAGGTTAGTATACGACAACGGTTTGGGGTGAGCGTACGTGTGAGGGCAAATGTTAGTGTTATCGTACGGGTTAGGATTAGGGGACGGGTTAGGGAAAGGCTTCGGGTAAGGGTTAGGGTTAGGTTAGGGGACGGGGACAGCTTAGGGTACAGGTTAGGGTATGACAACGGTTTAGGGTGAGCGTACGTGTTAGGATTATGGGATGGGTTAGGGTAGGGCTTCGGGTAAGGGTTAGGGTTAGGGTTAGGGTAGGGTTAGGCTTAGGGGACGGGGACGGTTTAGGGTACAGGTTATGGTACGACAACGGTTTAGGCTGAGTGTACGTGTTAGGGTATGGGTTAGTGTTAGTGTACGGTTTAGGATTTGGGGACGGGTTAGGGTAAGTCTTTGGGTAAGGGTTAGGGTTAGGATTAGGGGATGGGGACGGGGACGGTTTAGGGTACAGGTTAGTGTACAACAATGGTTTAGTGTGAGCATACATGTTAGGGTACAGGTTAGTGTTAGCATACTTGTTAGGATTAGGCGACGAGTTAGGGTAAGGGTTAGGGTTAGGGTTAGGGTACGACAACGGTTTAGGGTGAGCGTACGTGTTAGGGTACGGGTTACTGTTACTGTACGGGTTAGGATTAGGGACGGATTAGGGTAAGGCTTCAGGTTAGGGTTAGGGTTAGGGTTAGGGGATGGGGATGGTTTAGGATACAGGTCAGAGTAAGACAACGGATTAGGGGGAGCGTACGTGTGAGGTCACAGGTTAGAGTTAGCATACGGGTTAGGATTAGGAGACGGGTTAGTGTAAGGCTTCGGGTAAGGGTTACGGTTAGGGCTAGGGTTAGGGTTAGGGTTAGGGGATGGTTTAGTGTCCAGGTTAGGGTACGAAAACAGTTCAGGATGAGCGTACGTGTGAGGGCACAGTTTAGTGTTAGCGTACGGGTTAGAATTAGGGGACGGGTTAAGGTAAGGCTACGGGTAAGTGTTAGGCTTAGGAGTAGGGGACAGGGACAGTTTAGGGTACAGGTTAGGGTACGACATCGGTTTCGGGTGAGCGTACGTGTGAGGGCACGGGTTAGTATTAGCGTACGGGTTAGGATTAGGTGACGGGTTAGGATTAGGTGACAGGTTAGGGAAAGGCTTCGGGTAAGGTTTAGGGTTAGGGTTAGGGTTAGGGGACGGGGACGATTTAGGGTACAGGTTAGGTTACGAGAACGGTTTAGGGTGAGCGTACGTGCGAGGTCACGGGTTAGTGTTAGCGTACGGATTAGGATAAGGGGACGGGTTAGGGTAAGGCTTCGAGTAAGGGTTAGGTTTAGGGTTAGGGGACGGGGACGGTTTAGAGTACAGGTTAGGGTAAGAAAACAGTTTAGGGTGAGCGTACGTGTGAGGGCATGGGTTAGTGTTAGCGTACGGGTTAGGATTAGGGATCAGGTTAGGGTAAGGCTTTGGGTAAGGGTTAGGGTTAAGTTTAGGCTTAGGGGACGGGGACGGTTTAGGGTACAGGTTAGGGTATGACAACGGTTTAGGGTGAGCGTACGTGTTAGGATATGGGTTACTGTTAGGGTACCATTTAGCATTAGGGGACGGGTCAGGATAAGGCTTCGGGTAAATTTTATGGTTAGGGTTAGGGGATGGGGATGGAGAACGTTTAGGGTACAGGTTAGGGTACGAAAACGGTTTCGGTTGAGCATACGTGTTAGGGTATGGGTTAGTGTTAGTGTACCGGTTAGGATTAGGGGACACTATAGGGTAAGGCTGAGGGTAAGGGTTACGGTTAGGTTTAGGGTTAGGGGACGGGAACGGTTTAGGGTACAGGTTAGGGTATGACAATGGTTTAGGGTGAGCATACGTGTTAGGGTATGGGTTAGTGTTAGCGTACGGACTAGGATTAGGGGACGGGTTAGTGTAAGGCTTCGGGTGAGGGTTAGCGTTAGGATTATGGTTAGGGTTAGGGGATGGGGACGGTTTAGGGTACAGGTTAGGCTATGACAACGGTTTAGGGTGAGCGTACGTGTTAGGATATGGGTTACTGTTAGGGTACCCTTTAGGATTAGGGGACAGGTCAGGATAAGGCTTCGCGTAAATTTTATGGTTACGGTTAGGGGACGGGGACGGGGATGGAGAAGGTTTAGGGTACAGGTTAGGGTACAAAAAAGGTTTTGGTTGAGGGTACGTGTTAGGGTATGGGTTAGTGTTAGGGTACCGGTTAGGATTAGGGGATGGTTTAGGGTAAGGGTTCGGGTAAGGGTTAGGGTTAGGGTTAGGGGACGGGGACGGTTTAGGGTACAGGGTAGGGTACGACAATGATTTAGGGTGAGGGTACATGTTAGGGTATGGGTTAGTGTTAGCGTATGTGTTAGGATTATGAGACGGGTTAGGGTAAGGCTTCGGGTAACGGTTAGGGTTTGGCTTAGGGTTAGGGGACTGGGACTCTTTAGGATACAGGTTAGGGTATAACAACGGTTTAGGGTGAGCGTACGTTTTAGGGTATGGGTTACTGTTAGTGTACGGGTTAGGATTAGGTGACCGGTTAGGGTAAGGCTTCGGGTAAGCGTTGGGGTTAGGGTTAGTGTTACGGTGAGGGTTCGGGTTAGGGGACGGGTACGGTTTACTGTACAGGTTATGGTACGACAACGGTTTAGGGTGAGCGTACATGTTAGAGTACGGGTTACTGTTAGTGTACGGGTTAGAATTAGGGGACGGGTTAGTGTAAGGCTTCGGGTAAGGTTTAGGGTTAGGGGACGGGGACGGTTTAGGGTACATGTTAGGGTACGACAATGGATTAGGGTGAGCGTACGTGTGAGGGCACGGGTTAGTGTTAGCGTACAGGTAAGGATTAGGGGACGTGTTAGGGTAAGGCTTCAGTTAAGTGTTATGGTTAGGGTAAGGGTTAGGGATAGGGGACGGGGACAGTTTAGGGTACAGGTTAGGGTACGACAACGGTTTAGGGTGAGCGTACGTGTGAGGGCACGGGTTAGTGTTAGCGTACGGGTTAGGATTAGGGGACGGGTTAGGGTAAGGCTTCGGGTAAGGGTTAGGGTTAGGGGACGGGGATGGTTTAGTGTACAGTTTAGGTTACGACAATGGTTTAGGGTGAGCGTACGTGTTAGGGTACGGGTTAGTGTTAGCGTACGGTTTAGGATTAGGGGACGGGTTAGGGTAAGTCTTTGGGTAAGGGTTAGGGTTAGGGTTAGGGGATGGGGATGGGGACGGTTTAGGGTACAGGTTAGTGTACGACAACTGTTTAGGGTGAGCATACATGTTAGGGTACAGGTTAGTGTTAGCATACGGGTTAGGATTAGGCGACGAGTTAGGGTAAGATTTAGGGTTAGGGTTAGGGTACGACAACGGTTTAAGGTGAGCGTACGTGTTAGGGTACGGGTTACTGTTACTGTACGGGTTAGGATTAGGGGATGGGTTAGGGTAAGGCTTCATGTTAGGGTTAGGGTTAGGGTTAGGCTGAGGGGACGGGGATGGTTTAGGATACAGGTCAGAGTAAGACAACAGATTAGGGGGAGCGTACGTGTGAGGTCACAGGTTAGAGTTAGCATACGGGTTAGGATTAGGAGACGGGTTAGGGTAAGGCTTCGGGTAAGGGTTACGGTTAGGGTTAGGGTTAGGGTTAGGGCTAGGGGACGGGGACGGTTTAGTGTCCAGGTTAGGGTACGAAAACAGTTTAGCATGAGGGTACGTGTGAGGGCACAGTTTAGTGTTACCGTACGGGTTAGAATTAGGGGACAGATAAAGGTAAGGCTTCGGGTAAGGGTTAGGGTTAGGGTTAGGGGACAGGGACAGTTTAGGGTACAGGTTAGGGTACGACATCGGTTTCGGGTGAGCGTACGTGTGAGGGTACGGGTTAGTGTTAGCGTACGGGTTAGGATTTGGGATCGGGTTAGGGTAAGGCTTTGCGTAAGGGTTAGGCTTAGGCTTAGGGGACGGGGACGGTTTAGGGTACAGGTTGTCGTACGACAACGGTTTAGGCTGAGTGTACGTGTGAGATCACGGGTTAGTGTTAGCGTACGGATTAGGATTAGGGGACGGGTTAGTGTAAGGCTTCGAGTAAGGGTTAGGGTTAGGGTTACAGGACGGGGATGGTTTAGGGTACAGGTTAGGGTACGACAACGGTTTAGGGTGAGCGTACGTGTGAGGGCACGGGTTAGTGTTAGCGTACGTTTTAGGATTAGGTGACGGTTTAGGGTAGGGCTTCGGGTAAAGGTTAGGGTTAGGGTTAGGGCTGGGTTAGGGGACGGTGATGGGGACGGTTTAGGGTCCCACAACAGTTAAGGGTGAGCGTACGTGTGAGGGCACGGGTTAGTGTTAGCGTACAGGTTAGGATTAGGGGACGGGTTAGGGTAAGGCTTCGGGTAAGGGTTAGGGTTAAGTTAGGGGATGGGGACAGTTTAGGGTACAGGTTAGTATACGACAACGGTTTCGGGTGAGCGTACGTGTGAGGGCAAATGTTAGTGTTAGCGTACGGGTTAGAATTAGGGGACGGGTTAGGGTAAGGCTTCGGGTAAGGGTTAGGGTTAAGTTAGGGGACGGGGACAGTTTAGGGTACAGGTTTGGGTACGACAACGGTTTAGGGTGAGCGTACGTGTTAGGATTATGGGACGGGTTAGGGTAGGGCTTCGGGTAAGGGTTAGGGTTAGGGTTAGGCTAGGGTTAGGCTTAGGGGACGGGGACGGTTTAGGGTACAGGTTATGGTACGACAACGGTTTAGGCTGAGTGTACATGTGAGGTCATGGGTTAGTGTTAGCGTACGGATTAGGATTAGGGGACGGGTTAGTGTAAGGCTTCGAGTAAGGATTAGGGTTAGAGTTACTGGACGGGGACGTTTTAGGGTACAGGTTAGGGTACGACAAAGGTTTAGGTTGATTGTACGTGTGAGGGCACGGGTTGATGTTAGCGTACGGGTTAGGATTAGGGGCCAGGTTAGCGTAAGGCTTCGGTTAAGGGTTAGGGTTAGTGTCAGGGTTAGGACTAGGGGACGGGTTAGGGAAAGGCTTTGGGTAAGTGTTAGGGGTAGGGTTAGTGTTAGGGGACGGGGACGTTTTTGGGTACAGGTTAGGGTACGACAACGGTTTAGGGTGAGCATATGTGTGAGGGCATGGTTTAGTGTTAGCGTACGGGTTAGGATTAGGGGATGGGTTAGGGTAAGGCTTTGAGTAAGGGTTAGGGTTAGGGTTAGCGGATGGGGACTGTTTAGGGTACAAGTTAGGGTACGACAACAGTTTAGGGTGAGCGTACGTGTGAGGGCACGGGTTAGTGTTAGCGTACGTGTTAGGATTAGGGGAAGGGTTAGGGTAAGGCTTCGAGTAAGGTTTAGGGTTAGGGTCAGGGTTAGGGGACGGGGACGGTTTAGGGTACAGGTTAGGGTATGACAACGGTTTAGGGTGAGCGTACGTGTGAGGGAACGGGTTATTTTTAGCGTACGGGTTAGGATAAGGGGACGGGTTAGGGTAAGGCTTCGAGTAAGGTTTAGGGTTAGGTTTAGGGTTAGGGGACGGGGACAGTTTAGGGTACAGGTTAGGGTACGACAATGGTTTAGGGTTAGTGAGGGTATGGGTTAGTGTTAGCGTACGGGTTAGGGTTAGGGGACGGTTTTGGGTAAGGCTTCGGATAAGTGTTAGCGTTTGGGTTAGGGTTAGGGGATGGGGACGGTTTAGGGTACAGGTTACGGTACGACAACCTTTTAGGGTGACCGTACATGTGATGGTACGGGTTAGTGTTAACGTATGGGTTAGGATTAGGGAACAAGTTAGGGTAAGGCTTCGGGTAAGGGTTAGGGTTAGGTTTAGGGTTAGTGTTAGGGGACGGGAACGGCTTATGGTACAGGTTACGGTACGACAACGCTTTAGGGTGAGCGTACGTGTTAGGGTATGGGTTAGTGTTAGCGTACGGGTTAGCATTCGGGGACGGGGTACTTTAAGGCTTCGGGTAAGGGTTAGGGTTAGGGGACGGGGACGGTTTAAGGTACAGGTTAGTGTACAAGATCAGTTTAGAGTGAGCCTATGTGTTAGGGTACGGGTTAGTGTTAGCGTACGGTTTCGGATTAGCAGACGGTTTAGGGTAAGGCTTTGGTAAGTGTTAGAGTTGAGGTTAGGGTATGGGGTCGGGTACACTTTAGGGTACAGTTTAGGGTACGACAACTCTTTAGGGTGAGCGTACTTGTTAGATTATGTCTTAGTGTTAGCGTATGAGTTAGGATTATGGGATGGGTTAGGGTAAGGCATCGTGTAAGGGTTAGGGTTAGGGGACGGGGACGGTTTAGAGTACAGGTTAGGGGACGGGGACGGTTTAGAGTACAGGTTAGTGTACGACAACGGTTTACGGTGAGTGTACATGTTAGGGTATGGTTTAGTGTTAGCGTATGGGATAGGATTATGGGACGGGTTAGGGAAAGGCTACGGGTAAGGGTTAGTGTTAGGGCTAGGGTTAGGGGACAGTTTAGGGTACAGGTTAGGGTACAACAATGATTTAGGGTGAGCGTACGTGTTAGGGTACTTGTTAGAGTTAGCGTACATATTAGGATTAGGGTACAGGTTAGGGTAAGGCTTTGGGTAAGGGTTAGGGCACGGGGACGGTTAAGGGTACAGGTTAGGTTACGACAATGGTTTAGGGTGAGCGTACGTGTTAGGGTACGGGTTAGTGTTAGTGTACGGTTTAGGATTAGGGGACGGGTTAGGGTAAGTCTTTGGGTAAGGGTTAGGGTTAGGATTAGGGGATGGGGACGGGGACGGTTTAGGGTACAGGTTAGTGTATGACAATGGTTTAGGGTGAGCATACATGTTAGGGTACAGGTTAGTGTTAGCATACGGGTTAGGATTAGGCGACGAGTTAGGGTAAGGGTTAGGGTTAGGGTTAGGGTACGACAACGGTTTAGGGTGAGCGTACGTGTTAGGGTACGGGTTACTGTTACTGTACGGGTTAGGATTAGGGGACGGATTAGGATAAGGTTTCAGGTTAGGGTTAGGGTTAGGGGATGGGGATGGTTTAGGATACAGGTCAGAGTAAGACAACGGATTAGGGGGAGCGTATGTGTGAGGTCACAGGTTAGAGTTAGCATATGGGTTAGGATTAGGAGACGGGTTAGGGTAAGGCTTCGGGTAAGGGTTACGGTTAGGGTTAGGGTTAGGGTTAGGGTTATGGTTAGGGGACGGTTTAGTGTCCAGGTTAGTGTACGAAAACAGTTTAGGGTGAGCGTACGTGTCAGGGCACAGTTTAGTGTTAGTGCACGGGTTAGAATTAGGGACGGGTTAAGGTAAGGCTACGGGTAAGGGTTAGGGTTAGGGTTAGGGTTAGGGGACGGGGACGATTTAGGGTACAGGTTAGGGTACGACAACGGTTTAGGGTGAGCGTACGTGCGAGGTCACGGGTTAGTGTTAGCGTACGGATTAGGATAAGGGGACGTGTTAGGTTAAGGCTTCGAGTAAGGGTTAGGTTTAGGGTTAGGGTACGGGGACTGTTTAGGGTAGAGGTTAGGGTACGAAAACAGTTTAGGGTGAGCGTACGTGTGAGGGCATGGGTTAGTGTTAGCGTACGGGTTAGGATTAGAGATCGGGTTAGGGTAAGGCTTTGGGTAAGGGTTAGGGTTAGGGTTAGGGTTAGGCTTAGGGGACGGGGACGGTTTAGGGTACGGGTTATCGTACAACAACGGTTTAGGCTTAGTGTACATGTGAGATCACGGGTTAGTGTTAGCGTACGGATTAGGATTAGGGGACGGGTTAGGTTAAGGCTTCGGGTAAGGGTTAGGGTTAGGGTTAGGGTTAGGGTATGGGGTTGGTTTAGGGTACAGTTTAGGGTATGACAACGGTTTAGGGTGAGCGTATGTGTGAGGGCACGGGTTAGTGTTAGCGTACGTTTTAGGATTAGGTGACGGTTTTGGGTAGGGCTTCGGGTAAAGGTTAGGGTTAGGGTTAGGGCTGGGTTAGGGGACGGTGATGGGGACGGTTTACGGTACCACAACAGTTAAGGGTGAGCGTACGTGTGAGGGCACGGGTTAGTGTTAGCGTACAGGTCAGGATTAGGGGACGGGTTAGGGTAAGGCTTTGGGTAAGTGTTAGGGTTAGGGTTAGAGTTAGGGGACGGGGACAGTTTAGGGTACAGGTTAGTATACGACAACAGTTTCGGGTGAGCGTACATGTGAGGGCAAATGTTAGTGTTAGCATACGGGTTAGGATTAGGGGACGGGTTAGGATAAGGCTTCGGGTAAGGGTAAGGGTTAGGGTTAGGTTAGGGGACGGGGACAGTTTAGGGTACAGGTTAGGGTAGGACAACGGTTTAGGGTGAGCATACATGTTAGGATTATGGGACGGGTTAGGGTAGGGCTTCAGGAAAGGGTTAGGGTTAGGGTTAGGGTAGGGTTAGGCTTAGAGGAAGGGGACGGTTTAGGGTACAGGTTATGGTACGACAACGGTTTAGGCTGAGTGTACGTGTGAGGTCATGGGTTAGTGTTAGCGTACGGATTAGGATTAGGGGACGGGTTAGTGTTAGGCTTCGAGGAAGGATTAGGCTTAGGGTTACTGGACGGGGACGGTTTAGGGTACAGGTTAGGGTATGACAACGGTTTAGGTTGATCGTACGTGTGAGGGCATGGGTTGGTGTTAGCGTATGGGTTAGGATTAGGGGACGGGTTAGCGTAAGGCTTCGGTTAAGGGTTAGGGTTAGTGTCAGGGTTAGGATTAGGGGACGGGTTAGGGAAAGGCTTTGGGTAAGTGTTAGGGGTAGGGTTAGGTTTAGGGTTAGGGGACGTTTTTGGGTACAGGTTAGTGTACGACAACGGTTTAGGGTGAGCGTATGTGTGAGGGCACAGTTTAGTGTTAGCGTACGGGTTAGGATTAGGGGATGGGTTAGGGTAAGGCTTTGAGTAAGGTTTAGGGTTAGGGTTAGGGGACGGGGACGGGGACGATTTAGGGTACAGGTTAGGGTACGACAACGGTTTAGGGTGAGCGTACGTGCGAGGTCACGGGTTAGTGTTAGCGTACGAATTATGATAAGGGGATGGGTTAGGGTAAGGCTTCGAGTAAGGGTTAGGTTTAGGGTTAGGGGACGGGGACGGTTTAAGGTACAGGTTAGTGTACGAGATCAGTTTAGAGTGAGCCTATGTGTTAGGGTACGGGTTAGTGTTAGCGTACGGTTTCGGATTAGCAGACGGGTTAGGGTAAGGCTTCGGTAAGTGTTAGAGTTAGGGTTAGGGTATGGGGTCGGGTACACTTTAGGGTACAGTTTAGGGTACGACAACTCTTTAGGGTGAGCGTACGTGTTAGTGTATGGGTTAGTGTTAGCTTATGGGTTAGGATTAGGGTACGGGTTAGGTTAAGGTTTCAGGTAAGGGTTAAGTTTAGAGTTAGGGGACGGGGACGGTTTAGGGTACAGGTTAGGGTACGACAACAGTTTAGGGTGAGCGTACTTGTTAGGTTATGGCTTAGTGTTAGCGTATGAGTTAGGATTAGGGGATGGGTTAGGGTAAGGCATCGTGTAAGGGTTAGGGTTAGGGGACGGGGACGGGGACGGTTTAGGGTACAGGTTAGGGTACGACAACGGTTTAGGGTGAGCGTACGTGTTAGCTTATGTGTTAGTGTTAGCGTACGGGTTAGGATTAGGGGATGGGTTAGATTAAGGCTTCGGGTAATGGTTAGGGTTAGGGTTAGGGTTTGGTGACGGGGACGGTGTAGGGTACAGGTTAGGGTACAGCAACGGTTTAGGGTGAGTGTACATGTTAGGGTATGGTTTAGTGTTAGCGTATGGGCTAGGATTATGGGACGGGTTAGGGAAAGGCTACGGGTAAGGGTTAGTGTTAGGGTTAGGGTTAGGGGACGGTTTAGTGTCCAGGTTAGAGTACGTAAACAGTTTAGGGTGAGCGTACGTGTGAGGGCACAGTTTAGTGTTAGCGTACGGGTTAGAATTAGGGGACGGGTTAAGGTAAGGCTACAGGTAAGGGTTAGGGTTAGGGTTAGGAGTAGGGGACAGGGACAGTTTAGGGTACAGGTTAGGGTACGACATCGGTTTTGGATGAGCGTACGTGTGAGGGCACGGGTTAATGTTAGCGTACGAGTTAGGATTAGGTGACAGGTTCGGGAAAGGCTTCGGGTAAGGTTTAGGGTTAGGGTTAGGGGACGGGGACGGGGACGATTTAGGGTACAGGTTAGGGTACGACAACGGTTTAGGGTGAGCGTACGTGCGAGGTCACGGGTTAGTGTTAGCGTACGAATTAGGATAAGGGGACGGGTTAGGGTAAGGCTTCGAGTAAGGGTTAGGTTTAGGGTTAGGGGACGGGGACGGTTTAGGGTACAGGTTAGGGTACGAAAACAGTTTAGGGTGAGCGTACGTGTGAGAAATGGGTTAGTGTTAGCGTACGGGTTAGGATTAGAGATCGGGTTAGGGTAAGGCTTTGGGTAAGGGTTAGGGTTAGGGTTAGGGTTAGGCTTAGGGGACGGGGACGGTTTAGGGTACAGGTTATCGTACAACAACGGTTTAGGCTTAGTGTACGTGTGAGATCACGGGTTAGTGTTAGCGTACGGATTAGGATTAGGGGACGGGTTAGTGTAAGGCTTTGAGTAAGGGTTAGGGTTAGGGTTACGGGACGGGGATGGTTTAGGGTACAGGTTAGGGTACGACAACGGTTTCGGGTGAGCGTACGTGTGAGGGCACGGGTTAGTGTTAGCGTACAGGTTAGGATTATGGGACGGGTTAGGTTAAGGCTTCAGGTAAGGTTTAGGGTTAGGGTTAGGGTTAGGGTATGGGGTTGGTTTAGGGTACAGTTTAGTGTATGACAACGGTTCAGGGTGAGCGTATGTGTGAGGGCACGGGTTAGTGTTAGCGTACGTTTTAGGATTAGGTGACGGTTTAGGGTAGGGCTTCGGGTAAAGGTTAGGGTTAGGGTTAGGGCTGGGTTAGGGGACGGTGATGGGGACGGTTTACGGTACCACAACAGTTAAGGGTGAGCGTACGTGTGAGGGCACGGGTTAGTGTTAGCGTACAGGTTAGGATTAGGGGACGGGTTAGGGTAAGGCTTCGGTTAAGTGTTAGGGTTAGGGTTAGGGTTACGGGACGGGGATGGTTTAGGGTACAGGTTAGGGTACGACAACGGTTTAGGGTGAGCGTACGTATTAGGATTATGGGACGGGTTAGGGTAGGGCTTCAGGTAAGGGTTAGGGTTAGGGTTAGGGTAGGGTTAGGCTTAGGGGACGGGGACGGTTTAGGGTACAGGTTATGGTACGACAACGGTTTAGGCTGAGTGTACGTGTGAGGTCATGGGTTAGTGTTAGCGTACGGATTAGGATTAGGGGACGGATTAGTGTAAGGCTTCGAGGAAGGATTAGTGTTAGGGTTACTGGACGGGGACGGTTTAGGGTACAGGTTAGGGTACGACAACGGTTTAGGTTGATCGTACGTGTGAGGGCATGGGTTGGTGTTAGCGTACGGTTTAGGATTAGGGGACGGGTTAGCGTAAGGGTTCGGTTAAGGGTTAGGGTTAGTGTCAGGGTTAGGATTAGGGGACGGTTTAGGGAAAGGCTTTGGGTAAGTGTTAGGGGTAGGGTTAGTGTTAGGGGACGGGGATGTTTTTGGGTACAGGTTAGGGTACGACAACGGTTTAGGGTGAGCGTATGTGTGAGGGCATGGTTTAGTGTTAGCGTATGCATTAGGATTAGGGGATGGGTTAGGGTAAGGCTTCGAGTAAGGGTTAGGGTTAGGGTTAGCGGATGGGACTGTTTAGGGTACAGGTTAGAGTTAGGGTTAGGGTTACGGGACGGGGATGGTTTAGGGTACAGGTTAGGGTACTACAACGATTTAGGGTGAGCGTACGTGTTAGGGTACGTGTTAGAGTTAGCGTACAGATTAGGATTAGGGTACAGGTTAGGGTAAGGCTTTGGGTAAGGGTTAGGGTTAGGGCACGGGGACGGTTTAGGGTACAGGTTAGGTTACGACAATGGTTTAGGGTGAGCGTACTTGTTAGGGTACGGGTTAGTGTTAGCGTAAGGGTTAGGATTAAGGGACGGGTAAGGGTAAGGCTTCGGGTAAGGTTTAGGGTTAGGGATAGGGGACGGGGACGGGTACGGTTTAGGGTACAGGTTAGTGTATGACAACGGTTTAGGGTGAGCTTAAGTGTGAGGGAACGGGTTAGTGTTAGCGTACGGGTTAGGATTAGGGGACGGGTTAGGGTAAGGCTTCGAGTAAGGTTTAGGGTTAGGGACAGGGTTAGGGGACGGGGATGGCTTAGGGTACAGGTTAGGGTACGACAACGGTTTAGGGTGAGCGTACGTGTGAAGGCACGGGTTAGTGTTAGCGTACGTGTTAGGATTAGGGGAAGGGTTAGGGTAAGGATTCGAGTAAGATTTAGGGTTAGGATCAGGGTTAGGGGACAGGGACGGTTTAGGGTACAGGTTAGGGTATGACAACGGTTTAGGGTGAGCGTACGTGTGAGGGAACGGGTTAGTGTTAGCGTACGGGTTAGGATTAGGGGACGGGTTAGCGTAAGGCTTCGAGTAAGGTTTAGGGTTAGGGTCAGGGTTAGGGGACAGGGACGGTTTAGGGTACAGGTTAGGGTACGACAACGGTTTAGGGTGAGCGCACATGTGAAGGCACGGGTTAGTGTTAGCGTAAATGTTAGGATTAGGGGACGGGTTAGGGTAAGGCTTCGGTTAAGGGTTAGGGCTAGGGGACGGGGACGGTTTAGTGTCCAGGTTAGTGTACGAAAACAGTTTAGCATGAGCGTACGTGTGAGGGCACAGTTTACTGTTACCGTATGGGTTAGAATTAGGGGACGGGTAAAGGTAAGGCTTCGGGTAAGGGTTAGGGTTAGGGGACAGGGACAGTTTAGGGTACAGGTTAGGGTACGACATCGGTTTCGGGTGAGCGTACGTGTGAGGGCACGGGTTAGTGTTAGCGTACGGGTTAGGATTTGGGATCGGGTTAGGGTAAGGCTTTGGGTAAGGGTTAGGGTTAGGGTTAGGCTTACGGGACGGGGACGGTTTAGGGTACAGGTTATCATACGAGAACGGTTTAGGCTGAGTGTACGTGTGAGATCACGGGTTAGTGTTAGCGTACGGATTAGGATTAGGGGACGGGTTAGTGTAAGGCTTCGAGTAAGGGTTAGGGTTAGGGTTACGGGACGGGGATGGTTTAGGGTACAGGTTAGGGTACGACAACGGTTTAGGGTAAGCGTACGTGTGAGGGCACGGGTTAGTGTTAGCGTACGTTTTAGGATTAGGTGACGGTTTAGGGTAGGGCTTCGGGTAAAGGTTAGGGTTAGGGTTAGGGCTGGGTCAGGGGACGGTGATGGGGACGGTTTAGGGTCCCACAACAATTAAGGGTGAGCGTACGTGTGAGGGCACGGGTTAGTGTTAGTGTACAGGTTAGGATTAGGGGACGGGTTAGGGTAAGGCTTCGGGTAAGTGTTAGGGTTAGGGTTAGGGTTAGGGGACGGGGACAGTTTAGGGTACAGGTTAGGGTACGACAACGGTTTAGGGTGAGCGTACGTGTTAGGATTATGGGACAGGTTAGGGTAGGGCTTCGGGTAAGGGTTAGGGTTAGGGTTAGGGTAGGGTTAGGCTTAGGGGACGGGGACGGTTTAGGGTACAGGTTATGGTACGACAACGGTTTAGGCTGAGTGTACGTGTGAGGTCATGGGTTAGTGTTAGCGTACGGATTAGGATTAGGGGATGGGTTAGTGTAAGGCTTCGAGTAAGGATTAGGTTTAGGGTTCCTGGACGGGGACGGTTTAGGGTACAGGTTAGGGTACGACAACGGTTTAGGTTGATCGTACGTGTGAGGGCACAGTTTAGTGTTAGCATACGGGTTAGGATTAGGGGATGGGTTAGGGTAAGGCTTCGAGTAAGGTTTAGGGTTAGGGTTAGGGGACGGGGACGGGGACGATTTAGGGTACAGGTTAGGGTACGACAACGGTTTAGGGTGAGCGTACGTGCGAGGTCACGGGTTAGTGTTAGCGTACGAATTAGGATAAGGGGATGGGTTAGGGTAAGGCTTCGAGTAAGGGTTAGGTTTAGGGTTAGGGGACGGGGACGGTTTAAGGTACAGGTTAGTGTACGAGATCATTTTAGAGTGAGCCTATGTGTTAGGGTACGGGTTAGTGTTAGCGTACGGTTTCGGATTAGCAGACGGGTTAGGGTAAGGCTTCGGTAAGTGTTAGAGTTAGGGTTAGGGTATGGGGTCGGGTACACTTTAGGGTACAGTTTAGGGTACGACAACTCTTTAGGGTGAGCGTACGTGTTAGTGTATGGGTTAGTGTTAGCTTATGGGTTAGGATTAGGGTACGGGTTAGGTTAAGGTTTCAGGTAAGGGTTAAGTTTAGAGTTAGGGGACGGGGACGGTTTAGGGTACAGGTTAGGGTACGACAACAGTTTAGGGTGAGCGTACTTGTTAGGTTATGGCTTAGTGTTAGCGTATGAGTTAGGATTAGGGGATGGGTTAGGGTAAGGCATCGTGTAAGGGTTAGGGTTAGGGGACGGGGACGGGGACGGTTTAGGGTACAGGTTAGGATACGACAACGGTTTAGGGTGAGCGTACGTGTTAGGTTATGTGTTAGTGTTAGCGTACGGGTTAGGATTAGGGGATGGGTTAGGTTAAGGCTTCGGGTAATGGTTAGGGTTAGGGTTAGGGTTTGGTGACGGGGACGGTGTAGGGTACAGGTTAGGGTACGGCAACGGTTTAGGGTGAGTGTACATGTTAGGGTATGGTTTAGTGTTAGCGTATGGGATAGGATTATGGGACGGGTTAGGGAAAGGCTACGGGTAAGGGTTAGTGTTAGGGCTAGGGTTAGGGGACGGTTTAGTGTCCAGGTTAGAGTACGTAAACAGTTTAGGGTGAGCGTACGTGTGAGGGCACAGTTTAGTGTTAGCGTACGGGTTAGAATTAGGGGACGGGTTAAGGTAAGGCTACAGGTAAGGGTTAGGGTTAGGGTTAGGATTAGGGGACAGGGACAGTTTAGGGTACAGGTTAGGGTACAACATCGGTTTCGGGTGAGCGTACGTGTGAGGGCACGGGTTAATGTTAGCGTACGAGTTAGGATTAGGTGACAGGTTCGGGAAAGGCTTCGGGTAAGGTTTAGGGTTAGGGTTAGGGGACGGGGACGGGGACGATTTAGGGTACAGGTTAGGGTACGACAACGGTTTAGGGTGAGCGTACGTGCGAGGTCACGGGTTAGTGTTAGCGTACGAATTAGGATAAGGGGACGGGTTAGGGTAAGGCTTCGAGTAAGGGTTAGGTTTAGGGTTAGGGGACGGGGACGGTTTAGGGTACAGGTTAGAGTACGAAAACAGTTTAGGGTGAGCGTACGTGTGAGAAATGGGTTAGTGTTAGCGTACGGGTTAGGATTAGGGGACGGGGGAGGGTCAGGCTTCGGGGAAGGGTTAGGGTTAGGGTTCGGGCTAGGGTTAGGGTTAGGGGACGGGGACGGTTTAGGGTCCAGGTGAATGTATGACAACGCTTTAAAGGGAGCGTACGTGTGAGGTCGCGGGTTAGTGTCAGCGTACGGGTTAGGATTAGGGGACGGGGGAGGGTCAGGCTTCGGGGAAGGGTTAGGGTTAGGGTTCGGGCTAGGGTTAGGGTTATGGGACGGGGACGGTTTAGGGTCCAGGTGAGGGTACGACAACGCTTTAGGGGGAGCGTACGTGTGAGGGCGCGGGTTAGTGTCAGCGTACGGGTTAGGAATAGGGGAGGGGGGAGGGTCAGGCTTCGGGGAAGTGTTAGGTTTCGGGTTCGGGATAGGGTTAGGTTTAGGGGACGGGGACGGTTTAGGGTCCAGGTGAGGGTACGACAACGCTTTAGGGGGAGCGTACGTGTGAGGGCGCGTGTTAGTGTCAGCGTACGGGTTAGGATTAGGGGACGGGGGAGGGTCAGGCTTCAGGGAAGGGTTAGGGTTAGGCTTCGGGCTAGGGTTAGGGTTAGGGGACGGGGACGGTTTAGGGTCCAGGTGAGGGTATGACAACACTTTAGGGGGAGCGTACGTGTGAGGGCGCAGGTTAGTGTCAGCGTACGGTTTAGTATTAGGGGACGGGAGAGTGTCAGGCTTCGTGGAAGGGTTAGGGTTAGGGTTCGGACTAGGGTTAGGGTTAGGGGACGGGGACGGTTTAGGGTCCAGGTGAGAGTACGACAACATTTTAGGGGGAGCGTACGTGTGAGGGCGCGGGTTAGTGTCAGCGTACGGTTTAGGATTAGGGGACGGGAGAGGGTCAGGCTTCGGGGAAGGGTTAGGGTTAGGGTTCGGGCTAGGGTTAGGGGACGGGGACGGTTTAGGGTCCAGGTGAGTGTACTACAACGCATTTTGGGGAGCGTTCGTGTGAGGGCGCGGGTTAGTGTCAGCGTACGGGTTAGGATTAGGGGACGGGTGAGGGTCAGGCTTCGGGGAAGGGTTAGGGTTAGGGTTCGGGCTAGGGTTAGGGTTAGGGGATGGGGACGGTTTAGGGTCCAGGTGAGGGTACGACAACGTTTTAGGGGGAGCGTACGTGTGAGGGCGTGGGTTAGTGTCAGCGTACGGGTTAGGATTAGGGGACGGGTGAGGGTCAGGCTTCGGGGAAGGGTTAGGGTTAGGGTTTGGGCTAGGGTTAGGGTTACGGGACAGGGACGGTTTAGGGTCCAGGTGAGGGTACGACAACGCTTTAGGGGGAGCGTACGTGTGAGGGCGGTGGTTAGTGTCAGCGTACGGGTTAGGATTAGGGCACGGGTGAGGGTCAGGCTTCGGGGAAGGGTTAGGGTTAGGGTTCAAGCTAGGGTTAGGGTTAGGGGACGGGGACGGTTTAGGGTCCAGGTGAGGGTACGACAACGCTTTAGGGGGAGCGTAAGTGTGAGGGCGCGGGTTAGTGTCAGCGTACGGGATAGGATTAGGGGACGGGGGAGGGTCAGGCTTCGGGGAAGGGTTAGGGTTATGGTTTGGGCTAGGGTTAGGGTTAGGGGACGCGGACGGTTTAGGGTCCAGGTGTGGTTACGACAACGCTTTAGGGGGAGCGTACGTATGAGGGCGCGGGTTAGTGTCAGCGTACGGGTTAGGATTATGGGACGGGGGATGGTCAGGCTTCGGAAAGGGTTAGGGTTAGGGTTCGGGCTAGGGTTAGGGTTAGGGGACGGGGACGGTTTAGGGTCCAGGTGAGGGTACGACAACGCTTTAGGGGGAGCGTACGTGTGAGGGCGCGGGTTAGTGTCAGCGTACGGGTTAGGATTATGGGACGGGGGAGGGTCAGGCTTCGGGGAAGGGTTAGGGTTAGGGTTCGGACTAGGGTTAGGGTTAGGGGACGGGGACGGTTTAGGGTCCAGGTGAGGGTACGACAACGATTTAGGGGGAGCGTACCTGTGAGGGCGCGGGTTAGTGTCAGCGTACGGGTTAGAATTAGAGGACGGGTGAGAGTCAGGCTTCGGGGAAGGGTTAGGGTTAGGGTACGGTCTGGGGTTAGGGTTAGGGGACGGGGACGGTTTAGGGTCCAGGTGAGGGTACGACAACGCTTTAGGGGGAGCGTACGTGTGAGGGCGCGGGTAGGTGTCAGCATACGGGTTAGGATTAGGGGACGGGTGAGGGTAGGTTTCCGGGAAGGGTTAGGGTTAGGTTTCGGGCTAGGGTTAGGGTTAGGGTACGGGGACTGTTTAGGGTCCAGGTGAGGGTACGAGAACGCTTTTGGGGGAGGGTACGTGTGAGGGCGCGGGTTAGTGTCAGTGTACGGGTTAGTATTAGGGGACGGGGGAGGGTCAGGCTTCCGGGAAGGGTTAGAGTTAGGGTTCGGGCTAGGGTTAGGGTTAGGGGACGGGGACTGTTTAGTGTCCAGGTGAGGGCACGACAACGCTTTAGGGGGAGCGTACGTGTGAGGGCACGGGTTAGTGTCAGCGTTCGGGTTAGGATTAGGGGACGGGGGAGGGTCATGGTTCGGGGAAGGGTTAGGGTTAGGGTTCGGGCTAGGGTTAGGGTTAGGGGACAGGGACGGTTTAGGGTCCAGGTGAGGGTACGACAACGCTTTAGGGGGAGCGTACGTGTGAGGGCGCGGGTTAGTGTCAGCGTACGGGTTAGGATTAGGGCACGGGTGAGGGTCAGGCTTCGGGGAAGGGTTAGGGTTAGCGTTCGGGCTAGGGTTAGGGTTAGGGGATGGGGACGTTTTAGGGTCCAGGTGAGGGTACGACAACGCTTTAGGGGGAGCGTACGTGTGAGAGCGCGGGTTAGTGTCAGCGTACGGGTTAGGATTAGGGGACGGGTGAGGGTCAGGCTTCGGGGAAGGTTTAGGGTTAGGGTTCGGGCTAGGGTTAGGGTTAGGGGTCGGGGGAGGTTCAGGCTTCGAGGAAGGGTTAGGGTTAGGGTTCGGGCTAGGGTTAGGGTTAGGGGACGGGGACGGTTTAGGGTCCAGGTGAGGGTACTACAACGCTTTAGGGGGAGCGTACGTGTGAGGGCGCGGGTTAGTGTCAGCGTACGGGTTAGGATTATGGGACGGGGGAGGGTCAGGCTTCGGGGAAGGGTTAGGGTTAGGGTTCGGGCTCGGGTTAGGGTTAGGGGACGGGGACGGTTTAGGGTCCAGGTGAGTGTACGACAACGCTTTAGGGGGAGCGTACGTGTGAGGGCGCGGGTTAGTGTCAGCGTACAGGTTAGGATTAGGGGACGGGGGAGGGTCAGGCTTCGGGGAAGGGTTAGGGTTAGGGTTCGGGCTAGGGTTAGGGGACGGGGACGGGGACGGTTTAGGGTCCAGGTGAGGGTATGACAACGCTTTAGGGGGAGCGTACGTGTGAGGGCGCGGGTTAGTGTCAGCGTACGGGTTAGGATAAGGGGACGGGGGAGGGTCAGGCTTCTTGGAAGGGTTAGGGTTAGGGTTCAGGCTAGGGTAAGTGTTAGGGGACGGGGACGGTTTAGGGTCCAGGTGAGGGTACGAGAACGCTTTAGGGGGAGCGTACCTGTGAGGGCGCGGGTTAGTGTCAGCGTACGGGTTAGAATTAGGGGACGGGTGAGAGTCAGGCTTCGGGGAAGGGTTAGGGTTAGGGTACGGGCTGGGGTTAGGGTTAGGGGACGGGGACGGTTTAGGGTCCAGGTGAGTGTACGACAACGCTTTAGGGGGAGCGTACGTGTGAGGGCGCGGGTTAGTGTCAGCGTACGGGTTAGGATTAGGGGACGGGGGAGGGTCAGGCTTCCGGGAAGGGTTAGGGTTAGGGTTCGGGCTAGGGTTAGGGGACGGGGACGGTTTAGGGTCCAGGTGAGGGTACGACAACGCTTTAGGGGGAGCGTACGTGTGAGGGCGCGGGTTAGTGTCAGCGTACGGGTTAGGATTAGGGGACGGGGGAGGGTCAGGCTTCTTGGAAGGGTTAGCGTTAGGGTTCGGGCTAGGGTTAGGGTTAGGGGACGGGGACGGTTTAGGGTCCATGTGAGGGTAAGAGGACACTTTAGGGGGAGCGTACGTGTGAGGGCGTGGGTTAGTGTCAGCGTACGGGTTAGGTTTAGTGGACGGAGGAGGGTCAGGCTTCGGGGAAGGGTTAGGGTTAGGGTTCGGGCTAGGGTTAGGTTTAGGGGACGGGGACGGTTTAGGGTCCAGGTGAGTGTACGACAACGCTTTGGGTGAGCGTACGTGTGAGGTCGCGGGTTAGTGTCAGCGTACGGGTTAGGATTAGGGGACGGGGGAGGGTCAGGCTTCGGGGAAGGGTTAGGGTTAGGTTTCGGGCTAGGGTTAGGGTTAGGGGACGGGGACGGTTTAGGGTCCAGGTGAGGGTACGACAACGCTTTAGGGGGAGCGTACGTGTGAGGGCGTGGGTTAGTGTCAGCGTACGGGTTAGGAATAGGGGCCGGGGGAGGGTCAGGCTTTGGGGAAGTGTTAGGGTTAGGGTTAGGGCTAGGGGAAGGGTTAGGGGACGGGGACGGTTTAGGGTCCAGGTGAGGGTACGACAACGCTTTAGGGGGAGCGTACGTGTGAGGGCGCGGGATAGTGTCAGCGTATGGGTTAGGATTAGGGGACGGGTGAGGGTCAGGCTTCGGGGAAGGGTTAGGGTTCGGGTTCAGGCTAGGGTTAGGGTTAGGGGACGGGGACGGTTTACGGTCCAGGTGAGGGTACGACAACGCTTTAGGGGGAGCGTACGTGTGAGGGCGCGGGTTAGTGTCAGCGTACGGGTTAGGATTATGGGACGGGGGAGGGTCAGGCTTCGGGGAAGGGTTAGGGTTAGGGTTCGGGCTAGGGTTAGGGTTAGGGGACGGGGACGGTTTAGGGTCCAGGTGAGGGTAAGCCAACGCTTTAGGGGGAGCGTACGTGTGAGGGCGCGGGTTAGTGTCAGCGTACGGGTTAGGATTAGGGGACGGGTGAGGGTCAGGATTCGGTGAAGTGTTAGGGTTAGGGTTCGGGCTAGGGTTAGGGTTAGGGGACGGGGACGGTTTAGGGTCCAGGTGAGGGTACGACAACGCTTTAGGGGGAGCGTACGTGTGAGGGCGTGGGTTAGTGTCAGCGTACGGGTTAGGATTAGGGGACGGGGGAGGGTCAGGCTTCGGGGAAGGGTTAGGGTTAGGGTTCGGGCTAGGGTTAGGGGACGGGGACGGTTTAGGGTCCAGGTGAGGGTACGACAACGCTTTAGGGGGAGCGTACATGTGAGGGCGCGGTTTAGTGTCAGCGTACGGGTTAGGATTAGGGGACGGGTGAGGGTCAGGCTTCGGGGAAGGGTTAGGGTGTGGGTTCGGGCTAGGGTTAGGGTTAGGGGACGGGGACGGTTTAGGGTCCAGGTGAGGGTACGACAACGCTTTAGGGGGAGCGTACATGTGAGGGGGCGGGTCAGTGTCAGCGTACGGGTTAGGATTGTGGACGGGGGATGGTCAGGGTTCAGGGAAGTGTTAGGGTAAGGGTTCTGGCTAGCGTTAGGGTTAGGGGACGGGGACGGTTTAGGGTCCAGGTGAGGGTACAACAACGCTTTAGGGGGAGCGTACGTGTGAGGGCGCGGGTTAGTGTCAGCGTACGGGTTAGGATTAGGGGACGAGGGAGGGTCAGGCTTCGGGGAAGGGTTAGGGTTAGGGTTCGGGCTAGGGTTAGGGTTAGGGGACGGGGAAGGTTTAGCGTCCAGGTTAGGGTAGAACAACGCTTTAGGGGGAGCGTACGTGTGAGGGCGCGGTTTAGTGTCAGCGTCCGCATTAGGATTAGGGGACGGGTGAGGGTCAGGGTTCGGGGAAGGGTTAGGGTTAGGGTTCGGGCTCGGGTTAGGGTTAGGGGACGGGGACGGTTTCGGGTCCAGGTGAGGGTACGACAACACTTTAGGGGGAGCGTACGTGTGAGGGCGCGGGTTAGTGTCAGCGTACGGGTTAGGATTAGGGGACGGGGGAGGGTCAGGCTTCGGGGAAGTGTTAGGGTTAGGGTTCGGGCTAGGGTTAGGGTTAGGGGACGGGGACGGTTTAGGGTCCAGGTGAGGGTACGACAACGCTTTAGGGGGAGCGTACGTGTGAGGGCGCGGGTTAGTGTCAGCATACGGGTTAGGATTAGGGGACGGGGTAGAGTCAGGCTTCAGGGAATGGTTAGGGTTAGGGTTCGGGCTAGGGTAAGGGGACGGGGACGGTTTAGCGTCCAGGTGAGGGTAGAACAACTCTTTAGGGTGAGCATACGTGTGAGGGCGCGGGTTAGTGTCAGCGTCCGGATTAGGATTAGGGGACGGGTGAGGATCAGGCTTCGGGGAAGGGTTAGGGTTAGGGTTCGGGCTAGGGTTAGGGTTAGGGGACGGGGACGGTTTAGGGTCCAGGTGAGGGTACGACAACGCTTTAGGGGGAGCGTACGTGTGAGGGCGCGTCTTAGTGTCAGCGTACGGGTTAGGATTAGGTGACGGGGGAGGGTCAGGCTTCAGGGAAGGGTTAGGTTTCGGGTTCGGGCTAGGGTTAGGGTTAGGGGACGGGGACGGTTTAGGGTCCAGGTGAGGGTACGACAACGCTTTAGGGGGAGCGTACGTGTGAGGGCGCGGGTTAGTGTCAGCGTATGGGTTAGGATTAGGGGACGGGGTAGGGTCAGGCTTCGGGGAATGGTTAGGGTTAGGGTTCGGGCTAGGGTTAGGGGACGGGGACGGTTTAGCGTCCAGGTGAGGGTAGAACAACGCTTTAGGGGGAGCGTACGTGTGAGGGCGCGGGTTAGTGTCAGCGTACGGGTTAGGATTAGGGGACGGGGGAGGGTCAGGCTTCGGGGAAGGGTTAGGGTTAGGGTTGGGCTAGGGTTAGGGTTAGGGGATGGGGACGGTTTAGGGTCCAGGTGAGGGTACGACAACGCTTTAGGGGGAGCGTACGTGTGAGGGCGCGGGTTAGTGTCAGCGTACGGGTTAGGATTAGGGGACGAGGGAGGGTCAGGCTTCGGGGAAGGGTTAGGGTTAGGGTTCGGGCTAGGTTTAGGGTTAGGGGACGGGGACAGTTTCGGGTCCAGGTGAGGGTACGACAACGATTTAGGGGGAGCGTACGTGTGAGGGCGCGGGTTACTGTCAGCGTACGGGTTAGGATTAGAGGACGGGGGAGGGTCAGGCTTCGGGGAAGGGTTAGGGTTAGGGTTCGGGCTAGGGTTAGGGTTAGGGGACGGGGACGGTTTAGGGTCCGGTGAGGGTACGACAAAGCTTTAGGGGGAGCGTTCGTGTGAGGGCGCGAGTTAGTGTCAGTGTACGGGTTAGGATTAGGGGAAGGGGGAGGACAGGCTTCGGGGAAGGGTTAGGGTTAGGGTTCGGGCTAGGGTTAGGGTTAGGGAACGGGGACGGTTTAGGGTCCATGTGAGGGTACGACAACGCTTTGGGGGAGCGTATGTGTGAGGGCGCGGGTTAGTGTCAGCGTACGGGTTAGGATTAGGGGACGGGGGAGGGTCAGGCTTCGGGGAAGGGTTAGGGTTAGGGTTCGGGCTAGGGTTAGGTTTAGGGGACGGGGACGGTTTAGGGTCCAGGTGAGGGTACGACAACGCTTTAGGGGGAGCGTACGTGTGAGGGCGCGGGTTAGTGTCAG
Source organism: Pseudorca crassidens (assembly GCF_039906515.1). NCBI lineage: Eukaryota > Metazoa > Chordata > Mammalia > Artiodactyla > Delphinidae > Pseudorca > Pseudorca crassidens. The sequence goes on along the minus strand of NC_090304.1, from coordinate 51,225,685 downwards.
CGTACGGGTTAGGATTAGGGGACGGGGGAGGGTCAGGCTTCGGGGAAGGGTTAGTGTTAGGGTTCGGGCTAGGGTTAGGGTTAGGGGACGGGCACGGTTTAGGGTCCAGGTGAGGGTACGACAACGCTTTAGGGGGAGCGTACGTGTGAGGGCGCTGGTTAGTGTCAGCGTACGGGTTAGGATTAGGGGACGGGAGATGGTCAGGCTTCGGGGAAGGGTTAGGGTTAGGGTTCGGGCTAGGGTTAGGGTTAGGTGACGGGGACGGTTTAGGGTCCATGTGAGGGTACGACAACGCTTTAGGGGGAGCGTACGTGTAAGGGCGCAGGTTAGTGTCAGCGTACGGGTTAGGATTAAGGGACGGGGGAGGGTCAGGCTTCGGGGAAGTGTTAGGGTTAGGGTTCGGGCTAGGGTTAGGGTTAGGTTTAGGGGACGGGGACGGTTTAGGGTCCAGGTGAGGGTACGACAACGCTTTAGGGGGAGCGTACGTGTGAGGGCGCGGGTTAGTGTCAGCGTACGGGTTAGGATTAGGTGACGGGGGAGGGTCAGGCTTCGGGGAAGGGTTAGGTTTCGGGTTCGGGCTAGGGTTAGGGTTAGGGGTGGGGACGGTTTAGGGTCCAGGTGAGGGTACGACAACGCTTTAGGGGGAGCGTACGTGTGAGGGCGCGGGTTAGTGTCAGCGTACGGGTTAGGATTAGGGGACGGGAGAGGGTCAGGCTTCGGGGAAGGGTTAGGGTTAGGGTTCGGGCTAGGGTTAGGGTTAGGGGACGGGGACGGTTTAGGGTCCAGGTGAGGGTACGACAACACTTTAGGGGGAGCGTACGTGTGAGGGCGCAGGTTAGTGTCAGCATACGGGTTAGGATTAGGGGACGGGGGAGGGTCAGGCTTCGGGGAAGGGTTAGGGTTCGGGCTACGGTTAGGGTTAGGAGACGGGGACGGTTTAGGGTCCAGGTGAGGGTACGACAATGCTTTAGGGGGAGCGTACGTGTGAGGGCGCGGGTTAGTGTCAGCGTACGGGTTAGGATTATGGGACGGGTGAGGATCAGGCTTCGGGGAAGGGTTAGGGTTAGGGTTCAGGCTAGGGTTAGGGTTAGGGGACGGGGACGGTTTAGGGTCCAGGTGAGGGTACGACAACGCTTTAGGGGGAGCGTACGTGTGAGGGCGCGGGTTAGTGTCAGCGTACGGGTTAGGATTAGGGTACAGGGGAGGGTCAGGCTTCGGGGAAGGGTTAGGGTTAGGGTTAGGGTTCGGGCTAGGGTTAGGGGACGGGGACGGTTTAGGGTCCAGGTGAGGGTACGACAACGCTTTAGGGGGAGCGTACGTGTGAGGGCGCGGGTTAGTGTCAGCGTACGGGTTAGGATTAGGGGACGGGGGAGGGTCAGGCTTCGGGGAAGGGTTAGGGTTAGGGTTCGGGCTAGGGTTAGGGTTAGGGGATGGGGACGGTTTAGGGTCCAGGTGAGGGTACAACAACGCTTTAGGGGGAGCGTACGTGTGAGGGCGCGGGTTAGTGTCAGCGTACGGGTTAGGATTAGGGGACGGGGGAAGGTCAGGCTTCGGGGAAGGGTTAGGTTTCGGGTTCGGGCTAGGGTTAGGGTTAGGGGACGGGGACGGTTTAGGGTCCAGGTGAGGGTACGACAACGCTTTAGGGGGAGCGTACGTGTGAGGGTGCGGGTTAGTGTCAGCGTAGGGGTTAGGATTATGGGACGGGTGAGGGTCAGGCTTCGGGGAAGGGTTAGGGTTAGGGTTCGGGCTAGGGTTAGGGTTAGGGGAAGGGGACGGTTTAGGGTCCAGGTGAGGGTACGACAACGCTTTAGGGGGAGCGTACGTGTGAAGGCGCGGGTTAGTGTCAGCGTACGGGTTAGGATTAGGGGACGGGGGAGTGTCAGGCTTCGGGGAAGGGTTAGGGTTAGGGTTCGGGCTAGGGTTAGGGTTAGGTGACGGGGACTGTTTAGGGTCCAGGTGAGGGTACGACAACGCTTTAGGGGGATCGTACGTGTGAGGGCGCGGTTTAGTGTCAGCGTACGGGTTAGGATTAGGGGACGGGGGAGGGTCAGGCTTCGGGGAAGGGTTAGTGTTCGGGCTAGGGTTAGGGATAGGGGACGGGGACGGTTTAGGATCCAGGTGAGGGTACGACAACGCTTTAGGGGGATAGTACGTGTGAGGGCGCGGGTTAGTGTCAGCGTACGGGTTAGGATTAGGGGACGGGGGAGGGTGAGGCTGCGGGCAAGGGTTAGGGTTAGGGTTCGGGCTAGGGTTAGGGTTTGGGGATGGGGACGGTTTAGGGTCCAGGTGAGGGTACGACAACGCTTTAGGGGGAGCGTACGTGTGAGGGCGCAGGTTAGTGTCAGCGTACGGGTTAGGATTAGGGGACTGGGGAGGGTCAGGCTTCGGGGAAGGGTTAGGGTTAGGGTTCGGGCTAGGGTTAGGGTTAGGGGACGGGGACGGTTTAGGGTCCAGGTGAGGGTACGACAATGCTTTAGGGGGAGCGTACGTGTGAGGGCGCGGGTTAGTGTCAGCGTACGGGTTAGGATTAGGGGACGGGGGATGGTCAGCTTCGGGGAAGGGTTAGGGTTAGGGTTCGGGCTAGGGTTAGGGTTAGGGGACGGGGACGGTTTAGGGTCCAGGTGAGGGTACGACAACGCTTTAGGGGGAGCGTACGTGTGAGGGCGCGGGTTAGTGTCAGCGTACGGGTTAGGATTAGGGGACGGGGGATGGTCAGCTTCGGGGAAGGGTTAGGGTTAGGGTTCGGGCTAGGGTTAGGGTTAGGGGACGGGGACGGTTTAGGGTCCAGGTGAGGGTACGACAACGCTTTAGGGGGAGCGTGCATGTGGGCGCGGGTTAGTGTCAGCGTACGGGTTAGGATTAGATCACGGGTGAGGGTCAGGCTTCGGGGAAGGGTTAGGGTTAGGGTTCGGGCTAGGGTTAGGGTTAGGTTTAGGGGACGGGGACGGTTTAGGGTCCAGGTGAGGGTACGACAACGCTTTAGGGGGAGCGTACGTGTGAGGGCGCGGGTTAGTGTCAGCGTACGGGTTAGGATAGAGTGACGGGGGAGGGTCAGGCTTCGGGGAAGGGTTAGGTTTCGGGTTCTGGCTAGGGTTAGGGTTAGGGGATGGGGACGGTTTAGGGTCCAGGTGAGGGTACGACAACGCTTTAGGGGGAGCGTACGTGTGAGGGCGCGGGTTAGTGTCAGCGTACGGGTTAGGATTATGTGATGGGTGAGGGTCAGGCTTCGGGGAAGGGTTAGGGTTAGGGTTCGGGCTAGGGTTAGGGTTAGGGGACGGGGACGGTTTAGGGTCCAGGTGAGTTTACGACAACGCTTTAGGGGGAGCGTACGTGTGAGGGCGCGGGTTAGTGTCAGTGTACGGGTTAGAATTAGGGGACGGGGGAGGGTCAGGCTTCGGGGAAGTGTTAGGGTTAGGGTTCGGGCTATGGTTAGGGTTAGGGGACGGGGACGGTTTAGGGTTCAGGTGAGGGTACGACAACGCTTTAGGGGGAGCGTACGTGTGAGGGCGCGGGTTAGTGTCAGCGTACGGGTTAGGATTAGGGGACGGGGGAGGGTCAGGCTTCGGGGAAGGGTTAGGGTTAGGGTTCGGGCTAGGGTTAGGGTTAGGGGACGGGGACGGTTTAGGGTCCAGGTGAGGTTAGAACAACGCTTTAGGGGGAGCGTACGTGTGAGGGCGCGGGTTAGTGTCATCGTACGGGTTAGGATTAGGGGACGGGGGAGGGTCAGGCTTCGGGGAAGGGTTAGGGTTCGGGCTAGGGTTAGGTTTAGGGGACGGGGACGGTTTAGGGTCCTGGTGAGGGTACGACAACGCTTTAGGGGGAGCGTAAGTGTGAGGGCGTGGGTTAGTGTCAGCGTACGGGTTAGGATTAGGGGACGGGGGAGGATCAGGCTTCGGGGAAGGGTTAGGTTTCGGGTTCGGGCTAGGGTTAGGGTTAGGGGACGGGGACGGTTTAGGGTCCAGGTGGGGGTACGACAACGCTTTAGGGGGAGCGTGCATGTGGGCGCGGGTTAGTGTCAGCGTACGGGTTAGGATTAGGGCACGGGTGAGGGTCAGGCTTCGGGGAAGGGTTAGGGTTAGGGTTCGGGCTAGGGTTAGGGTTAGGTTTAGGGGATGGGGACGGTTTAGGGTCCAGGTGAGGGTACGACAACGCTTTAGGGGGAGCGTACGTGTGAGGGCGCGGGTTAGTGTCAGCGTACGGGTTAGGATAGGGTGACGGGGGAGGGTCAGGCTTCGGGGAAGGGTTAGGTTTCGGGTTCTGGCTAGGGTTAGCGTTAGGGGATGGGGACGGTTTAGGGTCGAGGTGAGGGTACGACAACGCTTTAGGGGGAGCGTACGTGTGAGGGCGCGGGTTAGTGTCTGCGTACGGGTTAGGATTATGAGACGGGTGAGGGTCAGGCTTCGGGGAAGGGTTAGGGTTAGGGTTCGGGCTAGGGTTAGGGTTAGGGGACGGGGACGGTTTAGGGTCCAGGTGAGGTTACGACAACGCTTTAGGGGGAGCGTACGTGTGAGGGCGCGGGTTAGTGTCAGCGTACGGGTTAGGATTAGCGGACGGGAGAGGGTCAGGCTTCGGGGACGGGTTAGGGTTAGGGTTCGGGCTAGGGTTAGGGTTAGGGGACGGGGACGGTTTAGGGTCCAGGTGAGGGTACGACAACACTTTAGGGGGAGCGTACGTGTGAGGGCGCGGGTTAGTGTCATCGTACGGGTTAGGATTAGGGGACGGGGGAGGGTCAGGTTTCGGGGAAGGGTTAGGGTTCGGGCTAGGGTTAGGTTTAGGGGACGGGGACGGTTTAGGGTCCAGGTGAGGGTACGACAACGCTTTAGGGGGAGCGTACGTGTGAGGGCGCGGGTTAGTGTCAGCGTACGGGTTAGGATTAGGGGACTGGGGAGGGTCAGGCTTCGGGGAAGGGTTAGGGTTAGGGTTCGGGCTAGGGTTAGGGTTAGGGGACGGGGACGGTTTAGGGTCCAGGTGAGGGTACGACAATGCTTTAGGGGGAGCGTACGTGTGAGGGCGCGGGTTAGTGTCAGCGTACGGGTTAGGATTAGGGGACGGGGGATGGTCAGCTTCGGGGAAGGGTTAGGGTTAGGGTTCGGGCTAGGGTTAGGGTTAGGGGACGGGGACGGTTTAGGGTCCAGGTGAGGGTACGACAACGCTTTAGGGGGAGCGTGCATGTGGGCGCGGGTTAGTGTCAGCGTACGGGTTAGGATTAGATCACGGGTGAGGGTCAGGCTTAGGGGAAGGGTTAGGGTTAGGGTTCGGGCTAGGGTTAGGGGACGGGGACGGTTTAGGGTCCAGGTGAGGGTACGACAACGCTTTAGGGGGAGCGTTTGTGTGAGGGCGCGGGTTAGTGTCAGCGTACGGGTTAGGATTAGGGGACGGGGGAGGGTCAGGCTTCGGGGAAGGGTTAGGGTTAGGGTTCGGGCTAGGGTTAGGGTTAGGGGACGGGGACGGTTTAGGGTCCAGGTGAGGGTACGACAACGCTTTAGGGGGAGCGTACGTGTGAGGGCACGGGTTAGTGTCAGCATTCGGGTTAGGATTAGGGGACGGGGGAGGGTCAGGCTTCGGGAAAGGGTTACGGTTCGGGCTAGGGTTAGGGTTAGGGGACGGGGACGGTTTAGGGTCCAGGTGAAGGTACGACAACGCTGTAGGGGGAGCGTACGTGTGAGGGCGCGGGTTAGTGTCAGCGTACGGGTTAGGATTAGGGGACGGGGGAGGGTCAGGCTTCGGGGAAGTGTTAGGGTTAGGGTTCGGGCTAGGGTTAGGGGACGGGGACGGGGACGGTTTAGGGTCCAGGTGAGGGTACGACAACGCTTTAGGGTGAGCGTACGTGTGAGGGCGCGGGTTAGTGTCATCGTACGGGTTAGGATTAGGGGACGGGGGAGGGTCAGGCTTCGGGGAAGGGTTAGGGTTCGGGTTCGGGTTAGGGTTAGGGTTAGGGGACGGGGACGGTTTAGGGTCCAGGTGAGGGTACGACAACGCTTTAGGGGGAGCGTACGTGTGTGGGCGCGGGTTAGTGTCAGCGTACGGGTTAGGATTAGTGCACGGGGGAGGGGCAGGCTTCGGGGAAGTGTTAGGGTTAGGGTTCGGGTTAGGGTTAGGGTTAGGGGACGGGGACGGTTTAGGGTCCAGGTGAGGGTACGACAACGCTTTAGGGGGAGCGTACGTGTGAGGGCGCGGGTTAGTGTCAGCGTACGGGTTAGGATTAGGGGACGGGGGAGGGTCAGACTTCGGGGAAGGGTTAGGGTTAGGGTTCGGGCTAGGTTTAGGGTTAGGGGACGGGGACGGTTTAGGGTCCAGGTGAGGGTACGACAATGCTTTAGGGGGAGCGTACGTGTGAGGGCGCGGGTTAGTGGCAGCGTACGGGTTAGGAATAGGGGACGGGGGAGGGTCAGGCTTCGGGGAAGGGTTAGGGTTAGGGTTCGGGCTAGGGTTAGGGTTAGGGGACGGGGACGGTTTAGGGTCAAGGTGAGGGTACGACAAAGCTTTAGGGGGAGCGTACGTGTGAGGGCGCGTGTTAGTGACATCGTACGGGTTAGGATTAGGGGACGGGGGAGGGTCAGGCTTCGGGGAAGGGTTAGGGTTCGGGTTCGGGCTAGCGTTAGGGTTAGGGGACTTGGAAGTTTTAGGGTCCAGGTGAGGGTACAACAACGCTTTAGGGGGAGCGTACGTGTGAGGGCGCGGGTTAGTATCAGCGTACGGGTTAGGATTAGGGGACGGGGGAGGGTCAGGCTTCGGAGAAGGGTTAGGGTTAGGGTTCGGGCTAGGGTTAGGGTTAGGGGACGGAGATGGTTTAGGATCCAGGTGAGGGTACGACAACGCTTTAGGGGGAGCGTACGTGTGAGGGCGCGGGTTAGTGTCATCGTACGGGTTAGGATTAGGGGACGGGAGAGGGTCAGGCTTCGGGGAAGTGTTAGGGTTAGGGTTCGGGCTAGGGTTAGGGTTAGGGGACGGCGACGGTTTAGGGTCCAGGTGAGGGTACGACAACGCTTTAGGGGGAGAGTACGTGGGAGGGCGCGGGTTAGTGTCAGCGTACGGGTTAGGATTAGAGGACGGGGGAGGGTCAGGCTTCGGGGAAGGGTTAGGGTTAGGGTTCGGGCTAGGGTTAGGTTTAGGGGACGGGGACAGTTTAGGGTCCAGGTGAGGGTACGACAACGCTTTAGGGTGAGCGTAAGTGTGAGGGCGTGGATTAGTGTCAGCGTACGGGTTAGGATTAGGGGACGGGGGAGGGTCAGGCTTCGGGGAAGGGTTAGGTTTCTGGTTCGGGCTAGGGTTAGTGTTAGGGGACGGGGACGGTTTAGCGTCCAGGTGAGGTTACGACAATGCTTTAGGGGGAGCGTACGTGTGAGGGCGCGGGTTAGTGTCAGCGTACGGGTTAGGATTATGGGACGGGTGAGGATCAGGCTTCGGGGAAGGGTTAGGGTTAGGGTTCGGGCTAGGGTTAGGGTTAGGGGACGGGGACGGTTTAGGGTCCAGGTGAGGGTACGACAAAGCTTTAGGGGGAGCGTACGTGTGAGGGCGCGGGTTAGTGTCAGCGTACGGGTTAGGATTAGGGGACGAGGGAGGGTCAGGCTTCGGGGAAGGGTTAGGGTTAGGGTTCGGGCTAGGGTTAGGGTTAGGGGACGGGGACGGTTTAGGGTCCAGGTGAGGGTACGACAACGCTTTAGGGGGAGCGTATGTGTGAGGGGGCGGGTTAGTGTCAGCGTACAGGTTAGGATTATGAGACGGGTGAGGGTCAGGCTTCGGGGAAGGGTTAGGGTTAGGGTTCGGGCTAGGGTTAGGGCTAGGGGACGGGGACGGTTTAGGGTCCAGGTGAGGGTACGACAACACTTTAGGGGGAGCGTACGTGTGAGGGCGCGGGTTAGTGTCAGCGTACGGGTTAGGATTAGGGGACGGGGGAGGGTCAGGCTTCGGGGAAGGGTTAGGGTTAGGGTTCGGGCTAGGTTTAGGGTTAGGGGACGGGGACGGTTTCGGGTCCAGGTGAGGGTACGACAACGATTTAGGGGGAGCGTACGTGTGAGGGCGCGGGTTAGTGTCAGCGTACGGGTTAGGATTAGAGGACGGGGGAGGGTCAGGCTTCGGGGAAGGGTTAGGGTTAGGGTTCGGGCTAGGGTTAGGGTTAGGGGACGGGGACGGTTTAGGGTCCAGGTGAGGGTACGACAAAGCTTTAGGGGGAGCGTACGTGTGAGGGCGCGAGTTAGTTTCAGTGTACGGGTTAGGATTAGGGGACGGGGGAGGACAGGCTTCGGGGAAGGGTTAGGGTTAGGGTTCGGGCTAGGGTTAGGGTTAGGGGACGGGGACGGTTTAGGGTCCAGGTGAGGGTACGACAATGCTTTAGGGGGACCGTACGTGTCAGGGCGCGGGTTAGTGTCAGCGTACGGGTTAGGATTAGGGGACGGGGGAGGGTCATGCTTCGGGGAAGGGTTAGTGTTAGGGTTCGGGCTAGGTTTAGGGTTAGGGGATGGGGACGGTTTAGTGTCCAGGTGAAGGTACGAGAACGCTGTAGGGGGAGCGTACGTGTGAGGGCGCGGGTTAGTGTCAGCGTACGGGTTAGGATTAGGGGACGGGGGAGGGTCAGGCTTCGGGGAAGGTTTAGGGTTAGGGTTCGGGCTAGGGTTAGGGTTAGGTGACGGGGACGGTTTAGGGTCCAGGTGAGTGTACGACAACGCTTTGGGGGAGCGTACGTGTGAGGGCGCGGGTTAGTGTCACCGTAGGGGTTAGGATTAGGGGACGGGGGAGGGTCAGGCTTCGGGGAAGGGTTAGGGTTAGGGTTCGGGCTAGGGTTAGGGTTAGGTTTAGGGGACGGGGACGGTTTAGGGTCCAGGTGAGGGTACGACAACGCTTTAGGGGGAGCGTACGTGTGAGGGCGCGGGTTAGTGTCAGCGTACGGGTTAGGATTAGGGGACGGGGGAGGATCAGGCTTCGGGGAAGAGTTAGGGTTAGGGTTCGGGCCAGGGTTAGGGTTAGGGGACGGGGACGGTTTAGGATCCAGCTGAGGTTAGAACAACGCTTTAGGGGGAGCGTAAGTGTGAGGGCGCGGGTTAGTGTCAGCGTACGGGTTAGGATTAGGGGACGGGAGAGTGTCAGGCTTCGGGGAAGGGTTAGGGTTAGGGTTCGGGCTAGGGTTAGGGTTAGGGGACAGGGACGGTTTAGGGTCCAGGTGAGGGTACGACAACACTTTAGGGGGAGCGTACGTGTGAGGGCGCGGGTTAGTGTCAGCGTACGGGTTAGGATTAGGGGACGGGGGAGGGTCAGGCTTCGGGGAAGGGTTAGGGTTCGGGCTAGGGTTAGGTTTAGGGGACGGGGACTGTTTAGGGTCCAGGAGAGGGTACGACAACGCTTTAGGAGGAGCGTAAGTGTGAGGGCGTGGGTTAGTGTCAGCGTACGGGTTAGGATTAGGGGACGGGGGAGGGTCAGGCTTCGGGGAAGGGTTAGGGTTAGGGTTGGGCTAGGGTTAGGGTTAGGGGACGGGGACGGTTTAGGGTCCAGGTGAGGGTACGACAACGCTTTAGGGGGAGCGTATATGTGAGGGCGCGGGTTAGTGTCAGCGTACGGGTTAGGATTAGGGGACGAGGGAGGGTCATGCTTCGGGGAAGGGTTAGGGTTAGGGTTCGGGCTAGGGTTAGGGTTAGGGGATGGGGACGGTTTAGTGTCCAGGTGAAGGTACGACAACGCTGTAGGGGGAGCGTACGTGTGAGGGCGCGGGTTAGTGTCAGCGTACGGGTTAGGATTAGGGGACGGGGGAGGGTCAGGCTTCGGGGAATGGTTAGGGTTAGGGTTCGGGCTAGGGTTAGGGTTAGGGGACGGGGACGGTTTAGGGTCCAGGTGAGTGTACGACAACGCGTTGGGGGAGCGTACGTGTGAGGGCGCGGGTTAGTGTCAGCGTACGGGTTAGGATTGGGGACGGGGGAGGGTCAGGCTTCGGGGAAGGGTTAGGGTTAGGGTTCGGGCTAGGGTTAGGGTTAGGGGACGGGGACGGTTTAGGGTCCAGGTGAGGGTACGACAACGCTTTAGGGGGAGCGTACGTGTGAGGGCGCGGGTTAGTGTCAGCGTACGGGTTAGGATTAGGGGACGGGGGAGGGTCAGGCTTCGGGGAAGGGTTAGGGTTAGGGTTCGGGCTAGGGTTAGGGTTAGGTGACGGGGACGGTTTAGGGTCCATGTGAGGGTACGACAACGCTTTATGGGGAGCGTACGTGTAAGGGCGTGGGTTAGTGTTAGCGTACGGGTTAGGATTAAGGGACGGGGGAGGGTCAGGCTTCGGGGAAGGGTTAGGGTTAGGGTTCGGGCTAGGGTTAGGGTTAGGTTTAGGGGACGGGGACGGTTTAGGGTCCAGGTGAGGGTACGACAACGCATTAGGGTGAGCGTACGTGTGAGGGCGCGGGTTAGTGTCAGCGTACGGGTTAGGATTAGGGGACGGGGGAGGGTCAGGCTTCGGGGAAGGGTTAGGTTTCGGGTTCGGGCTAGGGTTAGGGTTAGGGGATGGGGACGGTTTAGGGTCCAGGTGAGGGTACGACAACACTTTAGGGGGAGCGTACGTGTGAGGGCGCGGGTTAGTGTCAGCGTACGGGTTAGGATTAGGGGACGGGGGAGGGTCAGGCTTCGGGGAAGGGTTAGGGTTCGGGCTAGGGTTAGGTTTAGGGGACGGGGACTGTTTAGGGTCCAGGAGAGGGTACGACAACGCTTTAGGGGGAGCGTAAGTGTGAGGGCGTGGGTTAGTGTCAGCGTACGGGTTAGGATTAGGGGACGGGTGAGGGTCAGGCTTCGGGGAAGGGTTAGGGTTAGGGTTCGGGCTAGGGTTAGGGTTAGGGGACGGGGACGGTTTAGGGTCCAGGTGAGGGTACGACAACGCTTTAGGGGGAGCGTACGTGTAAGGGCGCGGGTTAGTGTCAGCGTACGGGTTAGGATTAAGGGACGGGGGAGGGTCAGGCTTCGGGGAAGAGTTAGGGTTAGGGTTCGGGCTAGGGTTAGGGTTAGGTTTAGGGGACGGGGACGGTTTAGGGTCCAGGTGAGGGTACGACAACGCTTTAGGGGGAGCGTACGTGTGAGGGCGCGGGTTAGTGTCAGCGTACGGGTTAGGATTAGGTGACGGGGGAGGGTCAGGCTTCGGGGAAGGCTTAGGTTTCGGGTTCGGGCTAGGGTTAGGGTTAGGGGAAGGGGACGGTTTAGGGTCCAGGTGAGGGTACGACAACGCTTTAGGGGGAGCGTATGTGTGAGGGGGCGGGTTAGTGTCAGCGTACAGGTTAGGATTATGAGACGGGTGAGGGTCAGTTTTCGGGGAAGGGTTAGGGTTAGGGTTCGGGCTAGGGTTAGGGCTAGGGGACGGGGACGGTTTAGGGTCCAGGTGCGGGTACGACAACACTTTAGGGGGAGCGTACGTGTGAGGGCGCGGGTTAGTGTCAGCGTACGGGTTAGGATTAGGGGACGGGGGAGGGTCAGGCTTCGGGGAAGGGTTAGGGTTAGGGTTCGGGCTAGGTTTAGGGTTAGGGGACGGGGACGGTTTCGGGTCCAGGTGAGGGTACGACAACGATTTAGGGGGAGCGTACGTGTGAGGGCGCGGGTTAGTGTCAGCGTACGGGTTAGGATTAGAGGACGGGGGAGGGTCAGGCTTCGGGGAAGGGTTAGGGTTAGGGTTCGGGCTAGGGTTAGGGTTAGGGGACGGGGACGGTTTAGGGTCCAGGTGAGGGTACGACAAAGCTTTAGGGGGAGCGTACGTGTGAGGGCGCGAGTTAGTTTCAGTGTACGGGTTAGGATTAGGGGACGGGGGAGGACAGGCTTCGGGGAAGGGTTAGGGTTAGGGTTCGGGCTAGGGTTAGGGTTAGGGGACGGGGACGGTTTAGGGTCCAGGTGAGGGTACGACAATGCTTTAGGGGGAGCGTACGTGTGAGGGCGCGGGTTAGTGTCAGCGTACGGGTTAGGATTAGGGGACGGGGGAGGGTCATGCTTCGGGGAAGGGTTAGTGTTAGGGTTCGGGCTAGGTTTAGGGTTAGGGGATGGGGACGGTTTAGTGTCCAGGTGAAGGTACGACAACGCTGTAGGGGGAGCGTACGTGTGAGGGCGCGGGTTAGTGTCAGCGTACGGGTTAGGATTAGGGGACGGGGGAGGGTCAGGCTTCGGGGAAGGGTTAGGGTTAGGGTTCGGGCTAGGGTTAGGGTTAGGTGACGGGGACGGTTTAGGGTCCAGGTGAGTGTACGACAACGCTTTGGGGGAGCGTACGTGTGAGGGCGCGGGTTAGTGTCACCGTAGGGGTTAGGATTAGGGGACGGGGGAGGGTCAGGCTTCGGGGAAGGGTTAGGGTTAGGGTTCGGGCTAGGGTTAGGGTTAGGTTTAGGGGACGGGGACGGTTTAGGGTCCAGGTGAGGGTACGACAACGCTTTAGGGGGAGCGTACGTGTGAGGGCGCGGGTTAGTGTCAGCGTACGTGTTAGGATTAGGGGACGGGGGAGGATCAGGCTTCGGGGAAGAGTTAGGGTTAGGGTTCGGGCTAGGGTTAGGGTTAGGGGACGGGGACGGTTTAGGATCCAGCTGAGGTTAGAACAACGCTTTAGGGGGAGCGTAAGTGTGAGGGCGCGGGTTAGTGTCAGCGTACGGGTTAGGATTAGGGGACGGGAGAGGGTCAGGCTTCGGGGAAGGGTTAGGGTTAGGGTTCGGGCTAGGGTTAGGGTTAGGGGACAGGGACGGTTTAGGGTCCAGGTGAGGGTACGACAACACTTTAGGGGGAGCGTACGTGTGAGGGCGCGGGTTAGTGTCAGCGTACGGGTTAGGATTAGGGGACGGGGGAGGGTCAGGCTTCGGGGAAGGGTTAGGGTTCGGGCTAGGGTTAGGTTTAGGGGACGGGGACTGTTTAGGGTCCAGGAGAGGGTACGACAACGCTTTAGGAGGAGCGTAAGTGTGAGGGCGTGGGTTAGTGTCAGCGTACGGGTTAGGATTAGGGGACGGGGGAGGGTCAGGCTTCGGGGAAGGGTTAGGGTTAGGGTTGGGCTAGGGTTAGGGTTAGGGGACGGGGACGGTTTAGGGTCCAGGTGAGGGTACGACAACGCTTTAGGGGGAGCGTATATGTGAGGGCGCGGGTTAGTGTCAGCGTACGGGTTAGGATTAGGGGACGAGGGAGGGTCATGCTTCGAGGAAGGGTTAGGGTTAGGGTTCGGGCTAGGGTTAGGGTTAGGGGATGGAGACGGTTTAGTGTCCAGGTGAAGGTACGACAACGCTGTAGGGGGAGCGTACGTGTGAGGGCGCGGGTTAGTGTCAGCGTACGGGTTAGGATTAGGGGACGGGGGAGGGTCAGGCTTCGGGGAATGGTTAGGGTTAGGGTTCGGGCTAGGGTTAGGGTTAGGGGACGGGGACGGTTTAGGGTCCAGGTGAGTGTACGACAACGCGTTGGGGGAGCGTACGTGTGAGGGCGCGGGTTAGTGTCAGCGTACGGGTTAGGATTGGGGACGGGGGAGGGTCAGGCTTCGGGGAAGGGTTAGGGTTAGGGTTCGGGCTAGGGTTAGGGTTAGGGGACGGGGACGGTTTAGGGTCCAGGTGAGGGTACGACAACGCTTTAGGGGGAGCGTACGTGTGAGGGCGCGGGTTAGTGTCAGCGTACGGGTTAGGATTAGGGGACGGGGGAGGGTCAGGCTTCGGGGAAGGGTTAGGGTTAGGGTTCGGGCTAGGGTTAGGGTTAGGTGACGGGGACGGTTTAGGGTCCATGTGAGGGTACGACAACGCTTTATGGGGAGCGTACGTGTAAGGGCGCGGGTTAGTGTCAGCGTACGGGTTAGGATTAAGGGACGGGGGAGGGTCAGGCTTCGGGGAAGTGTTAGGGTTAGGGTTCGGGCTAGGGTTAGGGTTAGGTTTAGGGGACGGGGACGGTTTAGGGTCCAGGTGAGGGTACGACAACGCATTAGGGGGAGCGTACGTGTGAGGGCGCGGGTTAGTGTCAGCGTACGGGTTAGGATTAGGGGACGGGGGAGGGTCAGGCTTCGGGGAAGGGTTAGGTTTCGGGTTCGGGCTAGGGTTAGGGTTAGGGGATGGGGACGGTTTAGGGTCCAGGTGAGGGTACGACAACGCTTTAGGGGGAGCGTACGTGTGAGGGCGCGGGTTAGTGTCAGTGTACGGGTTAGAATTAGGGGACGGGGGAGGGTCAGGCTTCGGGGAAGTGTTAGGGTTAGGGTTCGGGCTAGGGTTAGGGTTAGGGGACGGGGACGGTTTAGGGTCCAGGTGAGGGTACGACAACGCTTTAGGGGGAGCGTACGTGTGAGGGCGCGGGTTAGTGTCAGCGTACGGGTTAGGATTAGGGGATGGGGGAGGATCAGGCTTCGGGGAAGAGTTAGGGTTAGGGTTCGGGCTAGGGTTAGGGTTAGGGGACGGGGACGGTTTAGGGTCCAGCTGAGGTTAGAACAACGCTTTAGGGGGAGCGTAAGTGTGAGGGCGCGGGTTAGTGTCAGCGTACGGGTTAGGATTAGGGGATGGGAGAGGGTCAGGCTTCGGGGAAGGGTTAGGGTTAGGGTTCGGGCTAGGGTTAGGGTTAGGGGACAGGGACGGTTTAGGGTCCAGGTGAGGGTACGACAACACTTTAGGGGGAGCGTACGTGTGAGGGCGCGGGTTAGTGTCAGCGTACGGGTTAGGATTAGGGGACGGGGGAGGGTCAGGCTTCGGGGAAGGGTTAGGGTTCGGACTAGGGTTAGGTTTAGGGGACGGGGACTGTTTAGGGTCAAGGAGAGGGTACGACAACGCTTTAGGGGGAGCGTAAGTGTGAGGGCGTGGGTTAGTGTCAGCGTACGGGTTAGGATTAGGGGACGGGGGAGGGTCAGGCTTCGGGGAGGGGTTAGGGTTAGGGTTGGGCTAGGGTTAGGGTTAGGGGACGGGGACGGTTTAGGGTCCAGGTGAGGGTACGACAACGCTTTAGGGGGAGCGTACGTGTGAGGGCGCAGTTTAGTGTCAGCGTACGGGTTAGTATTAGGGGACGGGTGAGGGTCAGGCTTCGGGGAAGGGTTAGGGTTAGGGTTGGGCTAGGGTTAGGGTTAGGGGACAGGGACGGTTTAGGGTCCAGGTGAGGGTACGACAACGCTTTAGGGGCAGCGAACGTGTGAGGGCGCGGGTTAGTGTCAGCGTACGGGTTAGGATTAGGGGACGGGGGAGGGTCAGGCTTCGGGGAAGGGTTAGGGTTAGGGTTCGGGCTAGGGTTAGGGTTAGGGGACGGGGATGGTTTAGGGTCCAGGTGAGGGTACGACAACGCTTTAGGGGGAGCGTACGTGTGAGGGCGCGGGTTAGTGTCAGTGTACGGGTTAGGATTAGGGGACGGAAGAGGGTCAGGCTTCGGGGAAGGGTTAGGGTTAGGGTTCGGGCTAGGGTTAGTGTTAGGTGACGGGGACGGTTTAGGGTCCATGTGAGGGTACGACAACGCTTTATGGGGAGCGTACGTGTAAGGGCGCGGGTTAGTGTCAGCGTACGGGTTAGGATTAAGGGACGGGGGAGGGTCAGGCTTCGGGGAAGTGTTAGGGTTAGGGTTCGGGCTAGGGTTAGGGTTAGGTTTAGGGGACGGGGACGGTTTAGGGTCCAGGTGAGGGTACGACAACGCATTAGGGGGAGCGTACGTGTGAGGGCGCGGGTTAGTGTCAGCGTACGGGTTAGGATTAGGGGACGGGGGAGGGTCAGGCTTCGGGGAAGGGTTAGGTTTCGGGTTCGGGCTAGGGTTAGGGTTAGGGGATGGGGACGGTTTAGGGTCCAGGTGAGGGTACGACAACGCTTTAGGGGGAGCGTACGTGTGAGGGCGCGGGTTTGTGTCAGTGTACGGTTTAGAATTAGGGGACGGGGGAGGGTCAGGCTTCGGGGAAGTGTTAGGGTTAGGGTTCGGGCTAGGGTTAGGGTTAGGGGACGGGGACGGTTTAGGGTCCAGGTGAGGGTACGACAACGCTTTAGGGGGAGCGTACGTGTGAGGGCGCGGGTTAGTGTCAGCGTACGGGTTAGGATTAGGGGACGGGGGAGGATCAGGCTTCGGGGAAGAGTTAGGGTTAGGGTTCGGGCTAGGGTTAGGGTTAGGGGACGGGGACAGTTTAGGGTCCAGCTGAGGTTAGAACAACGCTTTAGGGGGAGCGTAAGTGTGAGGGCGCGGGTTAGTGTCAGCGTACGGGTTAGGATTAGGGGATGGGAGAGGGTCAGGCTTCGGGGAAGGGTTAGGGTTAGGGTTCGGGCTAGGGTTAGGGTTAGGGGACAGGGACGGTTTAGGGTCCAGGTGAGGGTACGACAACACTTTAGGGGGAGCGTACGTGTGAGGGCGCGGGTTAGTGTCAGCGTACGGGTTAGGATTAGGGGACGGGGGAGGGTCAGGCTTCGGGGAAGGGTTAGGGTTAGGGTTCGGGCTAGGGTTAGTGTTAGGTTTAGGGGACGGGGACGGTTTAGGGTCCAGGTGAGGGTACGACAACGCTTTAGGGGGAGCGTACGTGTGAGGGCGCGGGTTAGTGTCAGCGTACGGGTTAGGATTAGGGGACGGGGGAGGGTCAGGCTTCAGGGAAGGGTTAGGTTTCGGGTTCGGGCTAGGGTTAGGGTTAGGGGATGGGGACGGTTTAGGGTCCAGGTGAGGGTACGACAACGCTTTAGGGGGAGCGTACGTGTGAGGGCGCGGGTTAGTGTCAGTGTACGGGTTACAATTAGGGGACGGGGGAGGGTCAGGCTTCGGGGAAGTGTTAGGGTTAGGGTTCGGGCTAGGGTTAGGGTTAGGGGACGGGGACGGTTTAGGGTCCAGGTGAGGGTACGACAACGCTTTAGGGGGAGCGTACGTGTGAGGGCGCGGGTTAGTGTCAGCGTACGAGTTAGGATTAGGGGACGGGGGAGGATCAGGGTTCGGGGAAGAGTTAGGGTTAGGGTTCGGGCTAGGGTTAGGGTTAGGGGACGGGGACGGTTTAGGGTCCAGCTGAGGTTAGAACAACGCTTTAGGGGGAGCGTAAGTGTGAGGGCGCGGGTTAGTGTCAGCGTACGGGTTAGGATTAGGGGATGGGAGAGGGTCAGGCTTCGGGGAAGGGTTAGGGTTAGGGTTCGGGCTAGGGTTAGGGTTAGGGGACAGGGACGGTTTAGGGTCCAGGTGAGGGTACGACAACACTTTAGGGGGAGCGTACGTGTGAGGGCGCGGGTTAGTGTCAGCGTACGGGTTAGGATTAGGGGACGGGAGAGGGTCAGGCTTCGGGGAAGGGTTAGGGTTAGGGTTCGGGCTAGGGTTAGGGTTAGGTGACGGGGACGGTTTAGGGTCCATGTGAGGGTACGACAACGCTTTATGGGGAGCGTACGTGTAAGGGCGCGGGTTAGTGTCAGCGTACGGGTTAGGATTAAGGGACGGGGGAGGGTCAGGCTTCGGGGAAGGGTTAGGGTTAGGGTTCGGGCTAGGGTTAGGGTTAGGTTTAGGGGACGGGGACGGTTTAGGGTCCAGGTGAGGGTACGACAACGCATTAGGGGGAGCGTACGTGTGAGGGCGCGGGTTAGTGTCAGCGTACGGGTTAGGATTAGGGGACGGGGGAGGGTCAGGCTTCGGGGAAGGGTTAGGTTTCGGGTTCGGGCTAGGGTTAGGGTTAGGGGACGGGGACGGTTTAGGGTCCAGGTGAGGGTACGACAACGCTTTAGGGGGAGCGTACGTGTGAGGGCGCGGGTTAGTGTCAGCGTACGGGTTAGGATTAGGGGACGGGGGAGGATCAGGCTTCGGGGAAGAGTTAGGGTTAGGGTTCGGGCTAGGGTTAGGGTTAGGGGACGGGGACGGTTTAGGGTCCAGCTGAGGTTAGAACAACGCTTTAGGGGGAGCGTAAGTGTGAGGGCGCGGGTTAGTGTCAGCGTACGGGTTAGGATTAGGGGATGGGAGAGGGTCAGGCTTCGGGGAAGGGTTAGGGTTAGGGTTCGGGCTAGGGTTAGGGTTAGGGGACAGGGACGGTTTAGGGTCCAGGTGAGGGTACGACAACACTTTAGGGGGAGCGTACGTGTGAGGGCGCGGGTTAGTGTCAGCGTACGGGTTAGGATTAGGGGACGGGGGAGGGTCAGGCTTCGGGGAAGGGTTAGGGTTAGGGTTCGGGCTAGGGTTAGTGTTAGGTTTAGGGGACGGGGACGGTTTAGGGTCCAGGTGAGGGTACGACAACGCTTTAGGGGGAGCGTACGTGTGAGGGCGCGGGTTAGTGTCAGCGTACGGGTTAGGATTAGGGGACGGGGGAGGGTCAGGCTTCGGGGAAGGGTTAGGTTTCGGGTTCGGGCTAGGGTTAGGGTTAGGGGATGGGGACGGTTTAGGGTCCAGGTGAGGGTACGACAACGCTTTAGGGGGAGCGTACGTGTGAGGGCGCGGGTTAGTGTCAGTGTACGGGTTACAATTAGGGGACGGGGGAGGGTCAGGCTTCGGGGAAGTGTTAGGGTTAGGGTTCGGGCTAGGGTTAGGGTTAGGGGACGGGGACGGTTTAGGGTCCAGGTGAGGGTACGACAACGCTTTAGGGGGAGTGTACGTGTGAGGGCGCGGGTTAGTGTCAGCGTACGAGTTAGGATTAGGGGACGGGGGAGGATCAGGGTTCGGGGAAGAGTTAGGGTTAGGGTTCGGGCTAGGGTTAGGGTTAGGGGACGGGGACGGTTTAGGGTCCAGCTGAGGTTAGAACAACGCTTTAGGGGGAGCGTAAGTGTGAGGGCGCGGGTTAGTGTCAGCGTACGGGTTAGGATTAGGGGATGGGAGAGGGTCAGGCTTCGGGGAAGGGTTAGGGTTAGGGTTCGGGCTAGGGTTAGGGTTAGGGGACAGGGACGGTTTAGGGTCCAGGTGAGGGTACGACAACACTTTAGGGGGAGCGTACGTGTGAGGGCGCGGGTTAGTGTCAGCGTACGGGTTAGGATTAGGGGACGGGAGAGGGTCAGGCTTCGGGGAAGGGTTAGGGTTAGGGTTCGGGCTAGGGTTAGGGTTAGGTGACGGGGACGGTTTAGGGTCCATGTGAGGGTACGACAACGCTTTATGGGGAGCGTACGTGTAAGGGCGCGGGTTAGTGTCAGCGTACGGGTTAGGATTAGGGGACGGGGGAGGGTCAGGCTTCGGGGAAGGGTTAGGGTTAGGGTTCGGGCTAGGGTTAGGGTTAGGTTTAGGGGACGGGGACGGTTTAGGGTCCAGGTGAGGGTACGACAACGCATTAGGGGGAGCGTACGTGTGAGGGCGCGGGTTAGTGTCAGCGTACGGGTTAGGATTAGGGGACGGGGGAGGGTCAGGCTTCGGGGAAGGGTTAGGTTTCGGGTTCGGGCTAGGGTTAGGGTTAGGGGATGGGGACGGTTTAGGGTCCAGGTGAGGGTACGACAACGCTTTAGGGGGAGCGTACGTGTGAGGGCGCGGGTTAGTGTCAGTGTACGGGTTAGATTTAGGGGACGGGGGAGGGTCAGGCTTCGGGGAAGTGTTAGGGTTAGGGTTCGGGCTAGGGTTAGGGTTAGGGGACGGGGACGGTTTAGGGTCCAGGTGAGGGTACGACAACGCTTTAGGGGGAGCGTACGTGTGAGGGCGCGGGTTAGTGTCAGCGTACGGGTTAGGATTAGGGGACGGGGGAGGATCAGGCTTCGGGGAAGAGTTAGGGTTAGGGTTCGGGCTAGGGTTAGGGTTAGGGGACGGGGACGGTTTAAGGTCCAGCTGAGTTTAGAACAACGCTTTAGGGGGAGCGTAAGTGTGAGGGCGCGGGTTAGTGTCAGCGTACGGGTTAGGATTAGGGGATGGGAGAGGGTCAGGCTTCGGGGAAGGGTTAGGGTTAGGGTTCGGGCTAGGGTTAGGGTTAGGGGACAGGGACGGTTTAGGGTCCAGGTGAGGGTACGACAACACTTTAGGGGGAGCGTACGTGTGAGGGCGTGGGTTAGTGTCAGCGTACGGGTTAGGATTAGGGGACGGGGGAGGGTCAGGCTTCGGGGAAGGGTTAGGGTTCGGGCTAGGGTTAGGTTTAGGGGACGGGGACTGTTTAGGGTCCAGGAGAGGGTACGACAACGCTTTAGGGGGAGCGTAAGTGTGAGGGCGTGGGTTAGTGTCAGCGTACGGGTTAGGATTAGGGGACGGGGGAGGGTCAGGCTTCGGGGAAGGGTTAGGGTTAGGGTTCGGGCTAGGGTTAGGGTTAGGGGACGGGGACGGTTTAGGGTCCAGGTGAGGGTAAGACAAAGCTTTAGGGGGAGCGTACGTGTGAGGGCGCGAGTTAGTGTCAGTGTACGGGTTAGGATTAGGGGACGGAGTAGGACAGGCTTCGGGGAAGGGTTAGGGTTAGGGTTCGGGCTAGGGTTAGGGTTAGGGGACGGGGACGGTTTAGGGTCCAGGTGAGGGTACGACAATGCTTTAGGGGGAGCGTACGTGTGAGGGCGCGGGTTAGTGTCAGCGTACGGGTTAGGATTAGGGGACGGGGGAGGGTCAGGCTTCGGGGAAGGGTTAGGGTTATGGTTCGGGCTAGGGTTAGTGTTAGGGGATGGGGACGGTTTAGGGCCCAGGTGAAGGTACGACAACGCTGTAGGGGGAGCGTACGTGTGAGGGCGCGGGTTAGTGTCAGCGTACGGGTTAGGATTAGGGGACGGGGGAGGGTCAGGCTTCGGGGAAGGGTTAGGGTTAGGGTTCGGGCTAGGGTTAGGGTTAGGGGACAGGGACGGTTTAGGGTCCAGGTGAGGGTACGACAACACTTTAGGGGGAGCGTACGTGTGAGGGCGCGGGTTAGTGTCAGCGTACGGGTTAGGTATAGGGGACGGGGGAGGGTCAGGCTTTGGGGAAGGGTTAGGGTTCGGGCTAGGGTTAGGTTTAGGGGACGGGGACTGTTTAGGGTCCACGAGAGGGTACGACAACGCTTTAGGGGGAGCGTAAGTGTGAGGGCGTGGGTTAGTGTCAGCGTACGGGTTAGGATTAGGGGACGGGGGAGGGTCAGGCTTCGGGGAGGGGTTAGGGTTAGGGTTCGGGCTAGTGTTAGGGTTAGGGGATGGGGACGGTTTAGGGTCCAGGTGAAGGTACGACAACGCTGTAGGGGGAGCGTACGTGTGAGGGCGCGGGTTAGTGTCAGCGTACGGTTTAGGATTAGGGGACGGGGGAGGGTCAGGCTTCGGGGAAGGGTTAGGGTTAGGGTTCGGGCTAGGGTTAGGGTTAGGGGACGGGGACGGTTTAGGGTCCAGGTGAGGGTACGACAACGCTTTAGGGGGAGCGTGCATGTGGGCGCGGGTTAGTGTCAGCGTACGGGTTAGGATTAGGGCACGGGTGAGGGTCAGGCATTGGGGAAGGGTTAGGGTTAGGGTTCGGGCTAGGGTTAGGGTTAGGTTTAGGGGACGGGGACGGTTTAGGGTTCAGGTGAGGGTACGACAACTCTTTAGGGGGAGCGTACGTGTGAGGGCGCGGGTTAGTGTCAGCGTACGGGTTAGGATTAGGTGACGGGGGAGGGTCAGGCTTCGGGGAAGGGTTAGGTTTCGGGTTCGGTCTAGGGTAAGGGTTAGGGGACGGGGACCGTTTAGGGTCCAGGTGAGGTTAGAACAACGCTTTAGGGGGAGCGTACGTGTGAGGGCGCGGGTTAGTGTCAGCGTACGGGTTAGGATTAGGGGACGGGAGAGGGTCAGGCTTCGGGGAAGGGTTAGGGTTAGGGTTCGGGCTAGGGTTAGGGTTAGGGGACGGGGACGGTTTAGGGTCCAGGTGAGGGTACGACAATGCTTTAGGTGGAGCGTAGGTGTGAGGGCGCGGGTTAGTGTCAGCGTACGGGTTAGGATTAGGGGACGGGGGAGGGTCATGCTTCGGGGAAGGGTTAGGGTTAGGGTTCGGGCTAGGGTTAGGGTTAGGGGATGAGGACGGTTTAGGGTCCAGGTGAAGGTACGACAACGCTGTAGGGGGAGCGTACGTGTGAGGGCGCGGGTTAGTGTCAGCGTACGGGTTAGGATTAGGGGACGGGGGAGGGTCAGGCTTGGGGGAAGGGTTAGGGTTCGGGTTCGGGCTAGGGTTAGGGTTAGGGGACGGGGACGGTTTAGGGTCCAGGTGAGGGTACGAGAACGCTTTAGGGGGAGCGTACGTGTGAGGGCGCGGGTTAGTGTCAGCGTACGGGTTAGGATTAGGGGACGGGGGAGGGTCAGGCTTTGGAGAAGGGTTAGGGTTAGGGTTCGGGCTAGGGTTAGGGTTAGGGGACGGGGACGGTTTAGGGTCCAGGTGAGGGTACGACAACGCTTTAGGGGGAGCGTACGTGTGAGGGTGCGGGTTAGTGTCAGCGTACGGGTTAGGATTAGGGGACGGGGGAGGGTCAGGCTTCGGGGAAGGGTTAGGGTTCGGGCTAGGGTTAGGGATAGGGGACGGGGACGGTTTAGGATCCAGGTGAGGGTACGACAACGCTTTAGGGGGATAGTACGTGTGAGGGCGTGGGTTAGTGTCAGCGTACGGGTTAGGATTAGGGGACGGGGGAGGGTGAGGCTGCGGGCAAGGGTTAGGGTTAGGGTTAGGGGATGGGGACGGTTTAGGGTCCAGGTGAGGGTACGACAACGCTTTAGGGGGAGCGTACGTGTGAGGGCGCGGGTTAGTGTCAGCGTACGGGTTAGGATTAGGGGACGGGGGAGGGTCAGGCTTCGGGGAAGGGTTAGGGTTAGGGTTCGGGCTAGGGTTAGGGTTAGGGGACGGGGACGGTTTAGGGTCCAGGTGAGGGTACGACAATGCTTTAGGGGGAGCGTACGTGTGAGGGCGCGGGTTAGTGTCAGCGTACGGGTTAGGATTAGGGGACGGGGGAGGGTCAGGCTTCGGGGAAGTGTTAGGGTTAGGGTTCGGCCTAGGGTTAGGGTTAGGGGACGGGGACGGTTTAGGGTCCAGGTGAGGGTACGACAACGCTTTAGGTGGAGCGTGCATGTGGGCGCGGGTTAGTGTCAGCGTACGGGTTAGGATTAGGGCACGGGTGAGGGTCAGGCTTCGGGGAAGGGTTAGGGTTAGGGTTCGGGCTAGGGTTAGGGTTAGGTTTAGGGGACGGGGACGGTTTAGGGTCCAGGTGAGGGTACGACAACGCTTTAGGGGGAGCGTACGTGTGAGGGCGCGGGTTAGTGTCAGCGTACGGGTTAGGATAGGGTGACGGGGGAGGGTCAGGCTTCGGGGAAGGGTTAGGTTTCGGGTTCTGGCTAGGGTTAGGGTTAGGGGATGGGGACGGTTTAGGGTCCAGGTGAGGGTACGACAACGCTTTAGGGGGAGCGTACGTGTGAGGGCGCGGGTTAGTGTCAGCGTACGGGTTAGGATTATGAGACGGGTGAGGGTCAGGCTTCGGGGAAGGGTTAGGGTTAGGGTTCGGGCTAGGGTTAGGGTTAGGGGACGGGGACGGTTTAGGGTCCAGGTGAGGTTAGAACAACGCTTTAGGGGGAGCGTACGTGTGAGGGCGCGGGTTAGTGTCAGCGTACGGGTTGGATTAGCGGACGGGAGAGTGTCAGGCTTCGGGGAAGGGTTAGGGTTAGGGTTCGGGCTAGGGTTAGGGTTAGGGGACGGGGACGGTTTAGGGTCCAGGTGAGGGTACGACAAAACTTTAGGGGGAGCGTACGTGTGAGGGCGCGGGTTAGTGTCAGCGTACGGGTTAGGATTAGGGGACGGGGGCGGGTCAGGCTTCGGGGAAGGGTTAGGGTTTGGGCTAGGGTTAGGTTTAGGGGACGGGGACGGTTTAGGGTCCAGGTGAGGGTACGACAACGCTTTAGGGGGAGCGTAAGTGTGAGGGCGTGGGTTAGTGTCAGCGTACGGGTTAGGATTAGGGGACGGGGGAGGATCAGGCTTCGGGGAAGGGTTAGGTTTCGGGTTCGGGCTAGGGTTAGGGTTAGGGGACGGGGACGGTTTAGGGTCCAGGTGAGGGTACGACAACGCTTTAGGGGGAGCGTACGTGTGAGGGCGCGGGTTAGTGTCAGCGTACGGGTTAGGATTAGGGGACGGGGGAGGGTCAGGCTTCGGGGAAGGGTTAGGGTTAGGGTTCGGGCTAGGGTTAGGGTTAGGGGACGGGGACGGTTTAGGGTCCAGGTGAGGGTACGACAACGCTTTAGGGGGAGCGTACGTGTGAGGGCGCGGGTTAGTGTCAGCGTACGGGTTAGGATTAGGGGACGGGGTAGGGTCAGGCTTCGGGGAATGGTTAGGGTTAGGGTTCGGGCTAGGGTTAGGGGACGGGGACGGTTTAGCGTCCAGGTGAGGGTAGAACAACGCTTTAGGGGGAGCGTACGTGTGAGGGCGCGGGTTAGTGTCAGTGTCCGGATTAGGATTAGGGGACGGGTGAGGGTCAGGCTTCGGGGAAGTGTTAGGGTTAGGGTTCGGGCAAGAGTTAGGGTTAGGGGACGGGGACGGTTTAGGGTCCTGGTGAGGGTACGACAACGCTTTATGGGGAGCGTACGTGTGAGGGTGCGGGTTAGTGTCAGCGTACGGGTTAGGATTAGGGGACGGGGGAGTGTTAGGCTTCGGGGAAGTGTTAGGGTTAGGGTTCGGGCTAGGGTTAGGGTTAGGGGACGGGGACGGTTTAGGGTCCAGGTGAGGGTACGACAACGCTTTAGGGGGAGCGTACGTGTGAGGGCGCGGGTTAGTGTCAGCATACGGGTTAGGATTAGGGGACGGGGGAGGGTCAGGCTTCGGGGAAGGGTTAGGGTTAGGGTTCGGGCTAGGGTTAGGGTTAGGGGACGGGGACGGTTTAGGGTCCAGGTGAGGGTACGACAACGCTTTAGGGGGAGCGTACGTGTGAGGGCGCGGGTTAGTGTCAGCGTACGGGTTAGGATTAGATGACGGGGGAGGGTTCAGGCTTCTGGGAAGGGTTAGGGTTAGGGTTCGGGCTAGGGTTAGGGTTAGGGGACGGGGACGGTTTAGGGTCCAGGTGAGGGTAGAACAACGCTTTAGGGGGAGTGTACGTGTGAGGGCGCGGGTTAGTGTCAGCGTACGGTTTAGGATTAGGGGACGGGAGAGGGTCAGGCTTCGTGGAAGGGTTAGGGTTAGGGTTCGGGCTAGGGTTAGGGTTAGGGGACGGGGACGGTTTAGGGTCCAGGTGAGGGTACGACAACGCTTTAGGGGGAGCGTACGTGTGAGGGCGTGGGTTAGTGTCAGCGTACGGGTTAGGATTAGGTGATGGGGGAGGGTCATTCTTCGGGGAAGAGTTAGGGTTAGGGTTTGGGCTAGGGTTAGGGTTAGGGGACGGGGACGGTTTAGGGTCCAGGTGAGGGTACGACAACGCTTTAGGGGGAGCGTACGTGTGAGGGCGCGGGTTAGTGTCAGCGTACGGGTTAGGATTATGAGATGGGTGAGGGTCAGGCTTCGGGGAAGGGTTAGGGATAGGGTTCGGGCTAGGGTTAGGGATAGGGGACGGGGACGGTTTAGGGTCCAGGTGAGGGTACGACAACGCTTTGGGGGAGCGTACGTGTGAGGGCGTGGGTTAGTGTCAGCGTACGGGTTAGGATTAGGGGACGGGGTGGGGTCAGGGTTCGGGGAATGGTTAGGGTTAGGGTTCGGGCTAGGGTTAGGGTTAGGGGACGGGGAAGGTTTAGGGTCCAGGTGAGGGTACGACAACGCTTTAGGGGGAGCGTACGTGTGAGGGCGCGGGTTAGTGTCAGCGTACGGGTTAGGATTAGGGCACGGGGGAGGGTCAGGCTTCGGGGAAGGGTTAGGGTTAGGGTTCGGGCTAGGGTTAGGGTTAGGGGACGGGCACGGTTTCGGGTCCAGGTGAGGGAACGACAACACTTTAGGGGGAGCGTACGTGTGAGGGCGCGGGTTAGTGTCAGCGTACGGGTTAGGATTAGGGGACGGGGGAGGGTCAGGCTTCGGGGAAGGGTTAGGGTTCGGGCTAGGGTTAGGTTTAGGGGTCGGGGACGGTTTAGGGTCCAGGTGAGGGTACGACAACGCTTTAGGGGGAGCGTAAGTGTGAGGGCGTGGGTTAGTGTCAGCGTACGGGTTAGGATTAGGGGACGGGGGAGGGTCAGGCTTCGGGGAAGGGTTAGGTTTCGGGTTCAGGCTTGGGTTAGGGTTAGGGGACGGGGACGGTTTAGCGTCCAGGTGAGGGTACGACAATGCTTTAGGGGGAGCGTACGTGTGAGGGCGCGGGTTAGTGTCAGCGTACGGGTTAGGATTATGGGACGGGTGAGGATCAGGCTTCGGGGAAGGGTTAGGGTTAGGGTTCGGGCTAGGGTTAGGGTTAGGGGACGGGGATGGTTTAGGGTCCAGGTGAGGGTACGACAACGCTTTAGGGGGAGCGTACGTGTGAGGGCGCAGGTTAGTGTCAGCGTACGGGTTAGGATTAGGGTACGGGGTAGGGTCAGGTTTCGTGGAAGGGTTAGGGTTAGGGTTCGGGCTAGGGTTAGGGTTAGGGGACGGGGACGGTTTAGGGTCCAGGTGAGGGTACGACAACGCTTTAGGGGGAGCGTACGTGTGAGGGCGCGGTTTAGTGTCAGCGTACGGGTTAGGATTAGGGGACGGGTGAGGGTCAGGCTGCGGGGAAGGGTTAGGGTTAGGGTTCGGGCTAGGGTTAGGGTTAGGGGACGGGGACGGTTTAGGGTCCAGGTGAGGGTACGACAACGCTTTAGGGGGAGCGTACGTGTGAGGGCGCGGGTTAGTGTCAGCGTACGGGTTAGGATTAGGGGACGAGGGAGGGTCAGGCTTCGGGGAAGGGTTAGGGTTAGGGTTCGGGCTAGGTTTAGGGTTAGGGGACGGGGACGGTTTCGGGTCCAGGTGAGGGTACGACAACGATTTAGGGGGAGCTTACGTGTGAGGGCGCGGGTTAGTGTCAGCGTACGGGTTAGGATTAGGGGACGGGGGAGTGTCAGGCTTCGGGGAAGGGTTAGGGTTAGGCTTCGTGCTAGGGTTAGGGTTAGGGGACGGGGACGGTTTAGGGTCCAGGTGAGGGTACGACAACGCTTTAGGGGGAGCGTACGTGTGAGGGCGCGGGTTAGTGTCAGCGTACGGGTTAGGATTAGGGGACGGGGGAGGGTCAGGCTTCGGGGAAGGGTTAGGGTTCGGGTTCGGGCTAGGGTTACGGTTAGGGGACGGGGACGGTTTAGGGTCCAGGTGAGGGTACGACAACGCTTTAGGGGGAGCGTACGTGTGAGGGCGCGGGTTAGTGTCAGCGTACGGGTTAGGAATAGGGGACGGGGGAGGGTTAGGGTTCGGGCTAGGGTTAGGGTTAGGGGACGGGGACGGTTTAGGGTCCAGGTGAGGGTACGACAACGCTTTAGGGGGAGCGTACTTGTGAGGGCGTGGGTTAGTGTCAGCGTACAGGTTAGGATTAGGGGACGGGGGAGGGTCAGGCTTCGGGGAAGGGTTAGGGTTAGGATTCAGGCTAGGGTTAGGGTTAGGGTACAGGGACGGTTTAGGGTCCAGGTGAGGGTACGACAACGTTGTAGGGGGAGCGTACGTGTGAGAGCGCGGGTTAGTGTCAGCGTACGGGTTAGGATTAGGGGACGGGTGAGGGTCAGGCTTCGGGGAAGGGTTAGGGTTAGGGTTCGGGCTAGGGTTAGAGGACGGGGACGGTTTAGGGTTCAGGTGAGAGTAAGACAACGCTTTAGGGGGAGCGTACATGTGAGGGCAGGGGTTAGTGTCAGCGTACGGGTTAGGATTAGGGGACGGGGGAGGGTCAGGCTTCGGGGAAGGGTTAGGGTTAGGCTTCGGGGAGGGTTAGGGTTAGGGGACGGGGACGGTTTAGGGTCCAGGTGAGGGTACGACAATGCTTTAGGGGGAGCGTACGTGTGAGGGCGCGGGTTAGTGTCAGAGTACGGGTTAGGATTGGGGACGGGGGAGGGTCAGGCTTCGGGGAAGGGTTAGGGTTCGGGTTCGGGCTAGGGTTAGGGTTAGGGGACGGGGACGTTTTAGGGTCCAGGTGAGGGTACGACAACGCTTTAGGGGGACCGTACGTGTGAGGGCGCGGGTTAGTGTCAGCGTACGGGTTAGTATTAGGTGACGGGGGAGGGTCAGGCTTCGGGAAAGGGTTAGGGTTCGGGTTCGGGCTAGGGTTAGGGTTAGGGGACGGGGACGGTTTAGGGTCCAGGTGAGGGTAAGACAACGCTTTAGGGGGAGCGTACGTGTGAGGGCGCGGGTTAGTGTCAGCGTACGGGTTAGGATTAGGGGACGGGGGAGGGTCATGCTTCGGGGAAGGGTTAGGAATAGAGTTCGGGCTAGGGTTAGGGTTAGGGAACGGAGACGGTTTAGGGTCCAGGTGAGAGTACGACAACGCTTTAGGGGGAGCGTACGTGTGAGGGCGCGGGTTAGTGTCAGCGTACGGGTTAGGATTAGGGGACTGGGGAGGGTCAGGCTTCGGGGAAGGGTTAGGGTTCGGGTTCGGGCTAGGGTTACGGTTAGGGGACGGGGACGGTTTAGGGTCCATGTGAGGGTACGACAACGCTTTAGGGGGAGCGTACGTGTGAGGGCGCGGGTTAGTGTCAGCGTACGGGTTAGGAATAGGGGACGGGGGAGGGTTAGGTTTCGGGCTAGGGTTAAGGTTAGGGGACGGGGACGGTTTAGGGTCCAGGTGAGGGTACGGCAACGCTTTAGGGGGAGCGTACTTGTGAGGGCACGGGTTAGTGTCAGCGTACGGGTTAGGATTAGGGGACGGGGGAGGGTCAGGCTTCGGGGAAGTGTTAGGGTTCGGGTTCGGGCTAGGGTTAGGGGACAGGGACGGTTTAGTGTCCAGGTGAGGGTACGACAACGCTTTAGGGGGAGCGTACGTGTGAGGGCGCGGGTTAGTGTCAGCGCACGGGTTAGGATTAGGGGACGGGGGAGGGTCAGGCTTCGGGGAAGGGTTAGGGTTAGGGTTCGGGCTAGGGTTAGGGTTAGGGGACGGGGACGGTTTAGGGTCCAGGTGAGGGTACGACAACGCTTTAGGGGGAGCGTACTTGTGAGGGTGCGGGTTAGTGTCAGCGTACGGGTTAGGATTAGGGGACGGGGGAGGGTCAGGCTTCGGGGAAGGGTTAGGATTAGGGTTCGGACTAGGGTTAGGGTTAGGGGACGGGGACGGTTTAGGGTCCAGGTGAGGGTACGACAACGCTTTAGGGGGAGCGTACGTGTGAGGGCACGGGTTAGTGTCAGCGTACGGGTTAGGATTAGGGGACGGGGGAGGGTCAGGCTTCGGGGAAGTGTTAGGGTTCGGGTTCGGGCTAGGGTTAGGGTTAGGGGACGGGGACGTTTTAGGGTCCAGGTGAGGGTACGACAACGCTTTAGGGGGAGCGTACGTGTGAGGGCGCGGGTTAGTGTCAGCGTACGGGTTAGGATTAGGTGACGGGGGAGGGTCAGGCTTCGGGGAAGGGTTAGGGTTCGGGTTCGGGCTAGGGTTAGGGTTAGGGTACGGGGACGGTTTAGGGTCCAGGTGAGGGTACGACAACGCTTTATGGGGAGCGTACGTGTGAGGGCGCGGGTTAGTGTCTGCGTACGGGTTAGGATTAGGGGACGGGGGAGGGTGAGGCTTCGGGGAAGGGTTAGGAATAGAGTTCGGCCTAGGGTTAGGGTTAGGGAACGGAGACGGTTTAGGGTCAAGGTGAGAGTACGACAACGCTTTAGGGGGAGCGTACGTGTGAGGGCGCGGGTTAGTGTCAGCGTACGGGTTAGGATTAGGTGACGGGGGAGGGTCAGGCTTCGGGGAAGGGTTAGGGTTCGGGTTCGGGCTAGGGTTACGGTTAGGGGACGGGGACGGTTTAGGGTCCAGGTGAGGGTATGACAACGCTTTAGGGGGAGCGTACGTGTGAGGGCGCGGGTTAGTGTCAGCCTACGTGTTAGGATTAGGGCACGGGGGAGGGCCAGGCTTCGGGGAAGGGTCAGGGTTAGGGTTCGGGCTAGGGTTAGGGTTAGGGGACGGGTACGGTTTCGGGTCCAGGTGAGGGTACGACAACGCTTTAGGGGGAGCGTACGTGTGAGGGCGCGGGTTAGTGTCAGCGTACGGGTTAGGATTAGGGGACGGGGGAGGGTCAGGCTTCGGGGAAGGGTTAGGGTTAGGGTTCGGGCTAGGGTTAGGGTTACGGGACGGGGACGATTTAGGGTCCAGGTGAGGGTATGACAACGCTTTAGAGGGAGCGTACGTGTGAGGGCGCGGGTTAGTGTCAGCGTACGGGTTAGGATTAGGGGACTGGGGAGGGTCAGGCTTCGGGGAAGGGTTACGGTTCGGGTTCGGGCTAGGGTTAGGGTTAGGGGACGGGGATGGTTTAGGGTCCAGGTGAGGGTACGACAACGCTTTAGGGGGAGCGTACTTGTGAGGGCGCAGGTTAGTATCAGCGTACGGGTTAGGATTAGGGGACGGGGGAGGGTCAGGCTTCGGGGAAGGGTAAGGGTTTGGGTTCGGGCTAGGGTTAGGGTTAGGGGACGGGGACGGTTTAGGGTCCAGGTGAGGGTACGACAACGCTTTAGGGGGAGCGTACGTGTGAGGGCGCGGGTTAGTGTCAGCGTACGGGTTAGGAATAGGGGACGGGGGAGGGTTAGGGTTCGGGCTAGGGTTAGGGTTAGGGGACGGGGACGGTTTAGGGTCCAGGTGAGGGTACGACAACGCTTTAGGGGGAGCGTACTTGTGAGGGCGCGGGTTAGTGTCAGCGTACGGGTTAGGATTAGGGGACGGGGGAGGGTCAGGCTTCGGGGAAGGCTTAGGGTTAGGATTCAGGCTAGGGTTAGGGTTAGGGGACAGGGACGGTTTAGGGTCCAGGTGAGGGTACGACAACGTTGTAGGGGGAGCGTACGTGTGAGAGCGTGGGTTAGTGTCCGCGTACGGGTTAGGATTAGGGGACGGGTGAGGGTCAGGCTTCGGGGAAGGGTTAGGGTTAGGGTTCGGGCCAGGGTTAGGGGACGGGGACGGTTTAGGGTTCAGGTGAGGGTAAGACAACGCTTTAGGGGGAGCGTACGTGTGAGGGCAGGGGTTAGTGTCAGCGTACGGGTTAGGATTAGGGGACGGGGGAGGGTCAGGCTTCGGGGAAGGGTTAGGGTTAGGCTTCGGGGAGGGTTAGGGTTAGGGGACGGGGACGGTTTAGGGTCCAGGTGAGGGTACGACAACGCTTTAGGGGGAGCGTACGTGTGAGGGCGCGGGTTAGTGTCAGAGTACGGGTTAGGATTAGGGGACGGGGGAGGGTCAGGCTTCGGGGAAGGGTTAGGGTTCGGGTTCGGGCTAGGGTTAGGGTTAGGGGACGGGGACGTTTTAGGGTCCAGGTGAGGGTACTTCAACGCTTTAGGGGGACCGTACGTGTGAGGGCGCGGGTTAGTGTCAGCGTACGGGTTAGGATTAGGTGACGGGGGAGGGTCAGGCTTCGGGAAAGGGTTAGGGTTCGGGTTCGGGCTAGGGTTAGGGTTAGGGGACGGGGACGGTTTAGGGTCCAGGTGAGGGTAAGACAACGCTTTAGGGGGAGCGTACGTGTTAGGGCGCGGGTTAGTGTCAGCGTACGGGTTAGGATTAGGGGACTGGGGAGTGTCAGGCTTCGGGGAAGTGTTAGGGTTAGGCTTCGGGCTAGGGTTAGGGTTAGGGTACGGGGACGGTTTAGGGTCCAGGTGAGGGTACGACAACGCTTTATGGGGAGCGTACGTGTGAGGGCGCGGGTTAGTGTCAGCGTACGGGTTAGGATTAGGGGACGGGGGAGGGTCATGCTTCGGGGAAGGGTTAGGAATAGAGTTCGGGCTAGGGTTAGGGTTAGGGAACGGAGACGGTTTAGGGTCCAGGTGAGAGTACGACAACGCTTTAGGGGGAGCGTACGTGTGAGGGCGCGGGTTAGTGTCAGCGTACGGGTTAGGATTAGGGGACGGGGGAGGGTCAGGCTTCGGGGAAGGGTTAGAGTTCGGGTTCGGGCTAGGGTTACGGTTAGGGGACGGGGACGGTTTAGGGTCCATGTGAGGGTACGACAACGCTTTAGGGGGAGCGTACGTGTGAGGGCGCGGGTTAGTGTCAGCGTACGGGTTAGGAATAGGGGACGGGGGAGGGTTAGGTTTCGGGCTAGGGTTAGGGTTAGGGGACGGGGACGGTTTAGGGTCCAGGTGAGGGTACGGCAACGCTTTAGGGGGAGCGTACTTGTGAGGGCATGGGTTAGTGTCAGCGTACGGGTTAGGATTAGGGGACGGGGGAGGGTCAGGCTTCGGGGAAGGGTTAGGGTTAGGGTTCGGGCTAGGGTTAGGGGACGGGGAAGGTTTAGGGTCCAGGTGAGGGTACGACAACGCTGTAGGGGGTGCGTACGTGTGAGAGCGCGGGTTAGTGTCAGCGTACGGGTTAGGATTAGGGGACGGGGGAGGGTCAGGCTTCGGGGAAGTGTTAGGGTTTGGGTTCGGGCTAGGGTTAGGGTTAGGGGACGGGGACGGTTTAGGGTCCAGGTGAGGGTACGACAACGCTTTAGGGGGAGCGTACGTGTTAGGATTAGGGGACGGGGGAGGGTCAGGCTTCGGGGAAGGCTTAGGGTTCGGGTTCGGGCTAGGGTTAGGGTTAGGGAACGGGGACGGTTTAGTGTCCCGGTGAGGATCCGAGAACGCTTTAGGGGGAGCGTACGTGTGAGGGCGCGGGTTAGTGTCAGCGTACGGGTTAGGATTAGGGGACGTGGGAGGGTCAGGATTCGGGGAAGGGTTAGGGTTAGGGTTCGGGCTAGGGTTAGGGTTAGGGGACGGGGACGGTTTAGGGTCCAGGTGAGGGTACGACAACGCTTTAGGGGGACCGTACGTGTGAGGGCGCGGGTTAGTGTCAGCGTACGGGTTAAGATTAGGGGACGGGGGAGGGTCAGGCTTCGGGGAAGGGTGAGGATTAGGGTTCGGGCTAGGGTTAGGGTTGGGGACGGGGACGGTTTAGGGTCCAGGTGAGGGTACGACAACGCTTTATGGGGAGCGTATGTGTAAGGGGGCGGGTTAGTGTCAGCATACGGGTTAGGATTAGGGGACGGGGGACGGTCAGGCTACGGGGAAGGGTAAGGGTTAGGGTTAGGGTTCGGGCTAGGGTTAGGGTTAGGGGACGGGGACGGTTTAGGTTCCAGGTGAGGGTATGACAACGCTTTAGGGGGAGCGTACGTGTGAGGGCGCGGGTTAGTGTCAGCCTACGGGTTAGGATTAGGGGACGGGGGAGGGTCAGGCTGCGGAGAAGGGTTAGGGTTCGGGTTCGGGCTAGGGTTAGGGTTAGGGGACGGGGACGGTTTAGGGTCCAGGTGAGGGTACGACAACGCTTTAGGGGGAGCGTACGTGTGAGGGCGCGGGTTAGTGTCAGCGTACGGGTTAGGATTAGGGGACGGGGGAGGTTCAGGCTTCGGGGAAGTGTTAGGGTTACGGTTCGGGCTAGGGTTAGAGTTAGGGGACGGGGACGGTTTAGGGTCCAGGTGAGGGAACGACAACGCTTTAGGGGGAGCGTACGTGTGAGGGCGCGGGTTAGTGTCAGCCTACGGGTTAGGATTAGGGGACGGGGGAGGGTCAGGCTGCGGGGAAGGGTTAGGGTTCGGGTTCGGGCTAGGGTTAGGGTTAGGGGACGGGGACGGTTTAGGGTCCAGGTGAGGGTACGACAACGCTTTAGGGGGAGCGTACGTGTGAGGGCGCGGGTTAGTGTCAGCGTACGGGTTAGGATTAGGGGACGGGGGAGGTTCAGGCTTCGGGGAAGGGTTAGCGTTACGGTTCGGGATAGGGTTAGGGTTAGGGGACGGGGACGGTTCAGGGTCCAGGTGCGGGTACGATAACGATTTAGGGGGAGCGTACGTGTGAGGGCGCGGGTTAGTGTGAGCATACGGGTTAAGATTAGGGCACGGGGGAGGGTCAGGCTTCGGGGAAGGGTTAGGGTTAGGGTTCGGGCTAGGGTTAGGGTTAGGGGACGGGGACGGTTTCGGGTCCAGGTGAGGGTACGACAACGCTTTAGGGGGAGCGTACGTGTGAGGGCGCGGGTTAGTGTCAGCGTACGGGTTAGGATTAGGGGACGGGGGAGGGTCAGGCTTCGGGGAAGGGTTAGGGTTAGTGTTCGGGCTAGGGTTCGGGTTACGGGACGGGGACGGTTTAGGATCCAGGTGAGGGTACGACAACGCTTTAGGGGGAGCGTACGTGTGAGGGCGCGGTTTAGTGTCGGCGTACTTGTTAGGATTAGGGGACGGGGGAGGGTCAGGCTTCAGGGAAGTTTTAGGGTTAGGTTTCGGGCTATGGTTAGGGTTAGGGGACGGGGACGATTTAGGGTCCAGGTGAGGGTACGACAGCGCTTTAGGGGGAGCGTACGTGTGAGGGCGCAGATTAGTGTCAGCGTACGGGTTAGGATTATGGGACGGGGGAGGGTCAGGCTTCGGGGAAGTGTTAGGGTTAGGGTTCGGGCTAGGGTTAGGGTTAGGGGACGGGGACGGTTTAGGGTCCAGGTGAGGGTACGACAACGCTTTAGGGGGAGCGTACGTGTGAGGGTGCGGGTTAGTGTCAGCGTACGGGTTAGGATTAGAGGACGGGGGAGGGTCAGGTTTCGGGGAAGGGTTAAGGTTAGGGTTCGGGCTAGGGTTAGGGTTAGGGGACGGGGACGGTTTAGGATCCAGGTGAGGGTAGAACAATGCTTTAGGGGGAGCGTACGTGTGAGGGCGCGGGTTAGTGTCAGCGTACGGGTTAGGATTAGGGGACGGGGGAGGGTCAGGCTTCGGGGAAGGGTTAGGGTTAGGGTTCGGGCTAGAGTTAGGGGACGGGGACGGTTTAGGGTCCAGGTGAGGGTACGACAACGCTTTAGGGGGAGCGTACGTGTGAGGGTGCGGGTTAGTGTCAGCGTACGGGTTAGGATTAGGGGACGGGGGAGGGTCAGGCTTCGGGGAAGGGTTAGGGTTAGGGTTCCGGCTAGGGTTAGGGGACGGGGTTGGTTTAGGGTCCAGGTGAGGGTACGACAACACTTTTTGGGGAGCGTACGTGTGAGGGCGCGGGTTAGTGTCTGCGAACGTGTTAGGATTAGGGGACGGGGGAGGGTCAGGCTTCGGGGAAGGGTTAGGGTTAGGGTTAGGGTTCGGGCTAGGGTTAGGG
Organism: Pseudorca crassidens; assembly: GCF_039906515.1. Taxonomy (NCBI): domain Eukaryota; kingdom Metazoa; phylum Chordata; class Mammalia; order Artiodactyla; family Delphinidae; genus Pseudorca; species Pseudorca crassidens. The sequence goes on along the minus strand of NC_090304.1, from coordinate 51,190,867 downwards.
TTAGGGGACGGGGACGGTTTAGGGTCCAGGTGAGGGTACGAAAACGCTTTAGGGGGAGCATACGTGTGAGGACGCGGGTTAGTGTCAGCGTCCGGATTAGGATTAGGGGACGGGGGAGGGTCAGGCTTCGGGGAAAGGTTAGGCTTAGGGCTCGGTCTAGGGTTAGGGTTAGGGGACGGGGACGGTTTAGGGTCCAGGTGAGGGTACGACAACGCTTTACGGGGAGCATACGTGTGAGGGCGCGTGTTAGTGTCAGCATACGGGTTAGGATTAGGGGACGTGGGAGGGTCAGGCTTCGGGGAAGGGTAAGGGTTAGGGTTAGGGTTCGGGCTAGGGTTAGGGTTAGGGGACGGGGACAGTTTAGGGTCCAGGTGAGGGTACGACAACGCTTTAGGGGGAGCGTACGTGTGAGGGCGCGGGTTAGTGTCAGCATACGGGTTAGGATTAGGGGACGGGGGAGGGTCAGGTTTCCGGGAAGGGTTAGGGTTAGGGTTCGGGCTAGGGTTAGGGTTAGGGGACGGGGACGGTTTAGGGTCCAGGTGAGGGTACGACAACGCTTTAGGGGGAGCGTACGTATGAGGGCGCGGGTTAGTGTCAGCGTACGGGTTAGGATTAGGGGACGGGGGAGGTTCAGGCTTCGGGGAAGTGTTAGGGTTACGGTTCGGGCTAGGGTTAGGGTTAGGGGACGGGGACGGTTTAGGGTCCAGGTGAGGGAACGACAACGCTTTAGGGGGAGCGTACGTGTGAGGGTGCGGGTTAGTGTCAGCCTACGGGTTAGGATTAGGGGACGGGGGTGGGTCAGGCTGCGGGGAAGGGTTAGGGTTCGGGTTCGGGCTAGGGTTAGGGTTAGGGGACGGGGACGGTTTAGGGTCCAGGTGAGGGTACCACAACGCTTTAGGGGGAGCGTACGTGTGAGGGCGCGGGTTAGTGTCAGCGTACGGGTTAGGATTGGGGACGGCGGAGGGTCAGGCTTCGGGGAAGTGTTAGGGTTCGGGTTCGGGCTAGGGTTAGGGTTAGGGGACGGGGACGGTTTAGGGTCCAGGTGAGGGTACGACAACGCTTTAGGGGGAGCATACGTGTGAGGGCGCGTGTTACTGTCAGCGTACGGGTTAGGATTAGGGGACGGGGGAGGGTCAGGCTTCAGGGAAGGGTCAGGTTTAGGGCTCGGGCTAGGGTTAGAGTTAGGGGACGGGGACGGTTTAGGGTCCAGGTGAGGGTATGACAACGCTTTAGGGGGAGCATACGTGTGAGGGCGCGTGTTAGTGTCAGCGTACGGGTTAGGATTAGAGGACGGGGGAGGGTCAGGCTACAGGGAAGGGTAAGGGTTAGGGTTAGGGTACGGGCTAGGGTTAGGGTTAGGGGACGGGGACGGTTTAGGGTCCAGGTGAGGGTACGACAACGCTTTAAGGGGAGCGTACGTGTGAGGGCGCGGGTTAGTGTCAGCGTACGGGTTAGGATTAGGGGACGGGGGAGGGTCAGGCTTCCGGGAAGGGTTAGGGTTCGGGATAGGGTTAGGGTTAGGGAACGGGGACGGTTTAGGGTCCAGGTGAGGGTATGACAACGCTTTAGGGGGAGCGTACGTGTGAGGGCGCGGGTTAGTGTCAGCGTACTGGTTAGGATTAGGGGACGGGGGAGGGTCAGGCTTCCGGGAAGGGTTAGGGTTCGGGCTAGGGTTAGGGTTAGGGGACGGGGACGGTTTAGGGTCCAGGTGAGGGTACGACAACGCTTTAGGGGGAGCGTACGTGTGAGGGCGCGGGTTAGTGTCAGCGTACGGGTTAGGATTAGGGGAACGGAGGAGGGTCAGGCTTCCGGGAAGGGTTAGGGTTAGGGTTCGGGCTAGGGTTAGGGTTAGGGAACGGGGACGGTTTAGGGTCCAGGTGAGGGTACGACAACGCTTTAGGGGGAGCGTACGTGTGAGGGTGCGGGTTAGTGTCAGCGTACGGGTTAGGATTAGGGGACGGGGGAGGGTCAGGCTTCGGGGAAGGGTTAGGGTTAGGGTTAGGGTTCGGGCTAGGGTTAGGGTTAGGGGACGGGGACGGTTTAGGGTCCAGGTGAGGGTACGACAACGCTTTAGGGGGAGCGTACGTGTGAGGGCGCGGGTTAGTGTCAGCGTACGGGTTAGGATTAGGGGACGGGGGAGGTTCAGGCTTCGGGGAAGGGTTAGCGTTACGGTTCGGGATAGGGTTAGGGTTAGGGGACGGGGACGGTTCAGGGTCCAGGTGCGGGTACGACAACGATTTAGGTGGAGCGTACGTGTGAGGGCGCGGGTTAGTGTGAGCATACGGGTTAAGATTAGGGCACGGGGGAGGGTCAGGCTTCGGGGAAGGGTTAGGGTTAGGGTTCGGGCTAGGGTTAGGGTTAGGGGACGGGGACGGTTTCGGGTCCAGGTGAGGGTACGACAACGCTTTAGGGGGAGCGTACGTGTGAGGGCGCGGGTTAGTGTCAGCGTACGGGTTAGGATTAGGGGACGGGGGAGGGTCAGGCTTCGGGGAAGGGTTAGGGTTAGGGTTCGGGCTAGAGTTAGGGGACGGGGACGGTTTAGGGTCCAGGTGAGGGTACGACAACGCTTTAGGGGGAGCGTACGTGTGAGGGTGCGGGTTAGTGTCAGCGTACGGGTTAGGATTAGGGGACGGGGGAGGGTCAGGCTTCGGGGAAGGGTTAGGGTTAGGGTTCCGGCTAGGGTTAGGGGACGGGGATGGTTTAGGGTCCAGGTGAGGGTACGACAACACTTTTTGGGGAGCGTACGTGTGAGGGCGCGGGTTAGTGTCTGCGAACGTGTTAGGATTAGGGGACGGGGGAGGGTCAGGCTTCGGGGAAGGGTTAGGGTTAGGGTTAGGGTTCGGGCTAGGGTTAGGGTTAGGGGACGGGGACGGTTTAGGGTCCAGGTGAGGGTACGAAAACGCTTTAGGGGGAGCATACGTGTGAGGACGCGGGTTAGTGTCAGCGTCCGGATTAGGATTAGGGGACGGGGGAGGGTCAGGCTTCGGGGAAAGGTTAGGCTTAGGGCTCGGTCTAGGGTTAGGGTTAGGGGACGGGGACGGTTTAGGGTCCAGGTGAGGGTACGACAACGCTTTACGGGGAGCATACGTGTGAGGGCGCGTGTTAGTGTCAGCATACGGGTTAGGATTAGGGGACGTGGGAGGGTCAGGCTTCGGGGAAGGGTAAGGGTTAGGGTTAGGGTTCGGGCTAGGGTTAGGGTTAGGGGACGGGGACAGTTTAGGGTCCAGGTGAGGGTACGACAACGCTTTAGGGGGAGCGTACGTGTGAGGGCGCGGGTTAGTGTCAGCGTACGGGTTAGGATTAGGGGACGGGGGAGGGTCAGGTTTCCGGGAAGGGTTAGGGTTAGGGTTCGGGCTAGGGTTAGGGTTAGGGGACGGGGACGGTTTAGGGTCCAGGTGAGGGTACGACAACGCTTTATGGGGAGCGTATGTGTAAGGGGGAGGGTTAGTGTCAGCATACGGGTTAGGATTAGGGGACGGGGGAGGGTCAGGCTACGGGGAAGGGTAAGGGTTAGGGTTAGGGTTCGGGCTAGGGTTAGGGTTAGGGGCCGGGGACGGTTTAGGGTCCAGGTGAGGGTATGACAACGCTTTAGGGGGAGCGTACGTGTGAGGGCGCGGGTTAGTGTCAGCCTACGGGTTAGGATTAGGGGACGGGGGAGGGTCAGGCTGCGGGGAAGGGTTAGGGTTAGGGTTCGGGCTAGGGTTAGGGATAGGGGACGGGGACGGTTTAGGGTCCAGGTGAGGGTACGACAACGCTTTAGGGGGAGCGTACGTATGAGGGCGCGGGTTAGTGTCAGCGTACGGGTTAGGATTAGGGGACGGGGGAGGTTCAGGCTTCGGGGAAGTGTTAGGGTTACGGTTCGGGCTAGGGTTAGGGTTAGGGGACGGGGACGGTTTAGGGTCCAGGTGAGGGAACGACAACGCTTTAGGGGGAGCGTACGTGTGAGGGTGCGGGTTAGTGTCAGCCTACGGGTTAGGATTAGGGGACGGGGGTGGGTCAGGCTGCGGGGAAGGGTTAGGGTTCGGGTTCGGGCTAGGGTTAGGGTTAGGGGACGGGGACGGTTTAGGGTCCAGGTGAGGGTACCACAACGCTTTAGGGGGAGCGTACGTGTGAGGGCGCGGGTTAGTGTCAGCGTACGGGTTAGGATTGGGGACGGCGGAGGGTCAGGCTTCGGGGAAGTGTTAGGGTTCGGGTTCGGGCTAGGGTTAGGGTTAGGGGACGGGGACGGTTTAGGGTCCAGGTGAGGGTACGACAACGCTTTAGGGGGAGCATACGTGTGAGGGCGCGTGTCAGTGTCAGCGTACGGGTTAGGATTAGGGGACGGGGGAGGGTCAGGCTTCGGGGAAGGGTCAGGTTTAGGGCTCGGGCTAGGGTTAGAGTTAGGGGACGGGGACGGTTTAGGGTCCAGGTGAGGGTATGACAACGCTTTAGGGGGAGCATACGTGTGAGGGCGCGTGTTAGTGTCAGCGTACGGGTTAGGATTAGGGGACGGGGGAGGGTCAGGCTACAGGGAAGGGTAAGGGTTAGGGTTAGGGTACGGGCTAGGGTTAGGGTTAGGGGACGGGGACGGTTTAGGGTCCAGGTGAGGGTACGACAACGCTTTAAGGGGAGCGTACGTGTGAGGGCGCGGGTTAGTGTCAGCGTACGGGTTAGGATTAGGGGACGGGGGAGGGTCAGGCTTCCGGGAAGGGTTAGGGTTCGGGATAGGGTTAGGGTTAGGGAACGGGGACTGTTTAGGGTCCAGGTGAGGGTACGACAACGCTTTAGGGGGAGCGTACGTGTGAGGGCGCGGGTTAGTGTCAGCGTACTGGTTAGGATTAGGGCACGGGGGAGGGTCAGGCTTCCGGGAAGGGTTAGGGTTCGGGCTAGGGTTAGGGTTAGGGGACGGGGACGGTTTAGGGTCCAGGTGAGGGTACGACAACGCTTTAGGGGGAGCGTTCGTGTGAGGGCGCGGGTTAGTGTCAGCCTACGGGTTAGGATTAGGGGACGGGGGAGGCTCAGGCTGCGGGGAAGGGTTAGGGTTCGGGTTCGGGGTAGGGTTAGGGTTAGGGGACGGGGACGGTTTAGGGTCCAGGTGAGGGTACGACAACGCTTTAGGGGGAGCGTTCGTGTGAGGGCACGGGTTAGTGTCAGCGTACGGGTTAGGATTAGGTGACGGGGGAGGTTCAAGCTTCGGGGAAGGGTTAGGGTTACGGTTCGGGCTAGGGTTAGGGTTAGGGGACGGGGACGGGGACGGTTTAGGGTCCAGGTGAGGGTACGACAACGCTTTAGGGGGAGCGTACGTGTGAGGGCGCGGGTTAGTGTCAGCGTACGGGTTAGGATTAGGGGACGGGGGAGGGTCAGGCTTCGGGGAAGGGTTAGGGTTAGGGTTCGGGCTAGAGTTAGGGGACGGGGACGGTTTAGGGTCCAGGTGAGGGTACGACAACGCTTTAGGGGGAGCGTACGTGTGAGGGCGCGGGTTAGTGTCAGCGTACGGGTTAGGATTAGGGGACGGGGGAGGGTCAGGCTTCGGGGAAGGGTTAGGGTTAGGGTTAGGGTTCGGGCTAGGGTTAGGGTTAGGGGACGGGGACGGTTTAGGGTCCAGGTGAGGGTACGACAACGCTTTAGGGGGAGCGTACGTGTGAGGGCGCGGGTTAGTGTCAGCGTACAGGTTAGGATTAGTGCACGGGGGAGGGTCAGGCTTCGGGGAAGGGTTATGGTAAGGGTTCGGGCTAGAGTTAGGGATAGGGGATGGGGACGGTTTAGGGTCCAGGTGAGGGTACGACAACGCTTTAGGGGGAGCGTAAGTGTGAGGGCGCGGGTTAGTGTCAGCGAACGGGTTAGGATTAGGGGACGGGGGAGGGTCAGGCTTCGGGGAAGGGTTAGGGTTAGGGTTCGGGCTAGGGTTAGGGTTAGGGGACGGGGACGGTTAAGGGTCCAGCTGAGGGTACGACAACGCTTTAGGGGGAGCGTACGTGTGAGGGCGCGGGTTAGTGTCAGCCTACGGGTTAGGATTAGGGGACGGGGGAGGGTCAGGCTTCGGGGAAGGGTTAGGGTTAGGGTTCGGGCTAGGGTTAGGGGACGGGGACGGTTTAGGGTCCAGGTGAGGGTACGACAACGCTGTAGGGGGAGCGTACGTGTGAGAGCGCGGGTTAGTGTCAGCGTACGGGTTAGGATTAGGGGACGGGGGAGGGTCAGGCTTCGGGGAAGGTTTAGGGTTTGGGTTCGGGCTAGGGTTAGGGTTAGGGGACGGGGACGGTTTAGGGTCCAGGTGAGGGTACGAGAACGCTTTAGGTGGAGCGTACGTGTGAGGGCGCGGTGTAGTGTCAGCGTACGGGTTAGGATTAGGGGACGGGGGAGGGTCAGGCTTCGGGGAAGGCTTAGGGTTCGGGTTCGGGCTAGGGTTAGGGTTAGGGGACGGGGATGGTTTAGTGTCCAGGTGAGGGTACGAGAACGCTTTAGGGGGAGCGTACGTGTGAGGGTGTGGGTTAGTGTCAGCGTACGAGTTAGGATTAGGGGACGGGGGAGGGTCAGGCTTCGGGGAAGGGTTAGGGTTAGGGTTCGGGCTAGGGTTAGGGTTAGGTGACGGGGACGGTTAAGGGTCCAGGTGAGGGTACGACAACGCTTTAGGGGGAGCGTACGTGTGAGGGCGCGGGTTAGTGTCAGCGTACGGGTTAGGATTAGGGGACGGGGGAGGGTCAGGCTTCGGGGAAGGGTTAGGGTTCGGGTTCGGGCTAGGGTTAGGGTTAGGGGACGGGGACGGTTTAGGGTCTAGGTGAGGGTACGACAACGCTTTAGGGGGAGCGTACGTGTGAGGGCGCGTGTTAGTGTCAGCGTTCGGGTTAGGATTAGGGGACGGGGGAGGGTCAGGCTTCGGGGAAGGGTCAGGTTTAGGATTCGGGCTAGGGTTAGAGTTAGGGGACGGGGACAGTTTAGGGTCCAGGTGAGGGTACGACAACGCTTTAGGGGGAGCGTACGTGTGAGGGCGCGGGTTAGTGTCAGCGTACGGGTTAGGATTATGGGACGGGGGAGGGTCAGGCTTCGGGGAAGGGTTAGGATTAGGGTTCGGGCTAGGGTTAGGGTTAGGGGACGGGGACGGTTTAGGGTCCAGGTGAGGGTACGACAACGCTTTATGGGGAGCGTACGTGTAAGGGGACGGGTTAGTGTCAGCATACGGGTTAGGATTAGGGGACGGGGGAGGGTCAGGCTACGGGGAAGGGTAAGGGTTAGGGTTAGGGTTCGGGCTAGGGTTAGGGTTAGGGGACGGGGACGGTTTAGGGTCCAGGTGAGGGTATGACAACGCTTTAGGGGGAGCGTACGTGTGAGGGCGCGGGTTAGTGTCAGCCTACGGGTTAGGATTAGGGGACGGGGGAGGGTCAGGCTGCGGGGAAGGGTTAGGGTTCGGGTTCGGGCTAGGGTTAGGGTTAGGGGACGGGGACGGTTTAGGGTCCAGGTGAGGGTACGACAACGCTTTAGGGGGAGCGTACGTGTGAGGGCGCGGTTTAGTGTCAGCGTACGGGTTAGGATTAGGGGACGGGGGAGGTTCAGGCTTCGGGAAGTGTTAGGGTTACGGTTCGGGCTAGGGTTAGGGTTAGGGGACGGGGACGGTTTAGGGTCCAGGTGAGGGTACGACAACGCTTTAGGGGGAGCGTACGTGTGAGGGCCCGTGTTAGTGTCAGCGTACGGTTTAGGATTGGGGACGGCGGAGGGTCAGGCTTCGGGGAAGGGTTAGGGTTCGGGTTCGGGCTAGGGTTAGGGTTAGGGGACGGGGACGGTTTAGGGTCCAGGTGAGGGTACGACAACGCTTTAGGGGGAGCATACGTGTGAGGGCGCGTGTTAGTGTCAGCGTACGGGTTAGGATTAGGGGACGGGGGAGGGTCAGGCTTCGGGGAAGGGTCAGGTTTAGGGTTCGGGCTAGGGTTAGAGTTAGGGGACGGGGACGGTTTAGGGTCCAGGTGAGGGTACGACAACGCTTTAGGGGGAGCATACGTGTGAGGGCGCGTGTTAGTGTCAGCATACGGGTTAGGATTAGGGGACTTGGGAGGGTCAGGCTTCGGGGAAGGGTAAGGGTTAGGGTTAGGGTTCGGGCTAGGGTTAGGGTTAGGGGACGGGGACGGTTTAGGGTCCAGGTGAGGGTACGACAACGCTTTAGGGGGAGCGTACGTGTGAGAGCGCGGGTTAGTGTCAGCGTACAGGTTAGGATTAGGGGACGGGGGAGGGTCAGGCTTCAGGGAAGTGTTAGGGTTTGGGTTCGGGCTAGGGTTAGGGTTAGGGGACGGGGACGGTTTAGGGTCCAGGTGAGGGTACGACAACGCTTTAGGGGGAGCGTACGTGTTAGGATTAGGGGACGGGGGAGGGTCAGGCTTCGGGGAAGGCTTAGGGTTCGGGTTCGGGCTAGGGTTAGGGTTAGGGGACGGGGACGGTTTAGTGTCCAGGTGAGGATACGAGAACGCTTTAGGGGGAGCGTACGTGTGAGGGCGCGGGTTAGTGTCAGCGTACGGGTTAGGATTAGGGGACGTGGGAGGGTCAGGCTTCGGGGAAGGGTTAGGGTTAGGGTTCGGGCTAGGGTTAGGGTTAGGGGACGGGGACGGTTTAGGGTCCAGGTGAGGGTACGACAACGCTTTAGGGGGAGCGTACGTGTGAGGGCGCGGGTTAGTGTCAGCGTACGGGTTAGGATTAGGGGACAGGGGAGGGTCAGTCTTCGGGGAAGGGTTAGGGTTAGGGTTCGGGCTAGGGTTAGGGTTAGGGGACGGGGACGGTTTAGGGTCCAGGTGATGGTACGACAACGCTTTAGGGGGAGCGTACGTGTGAGGGCGCGGGTTAGTGTCAGCGTACGGGTTAGGATTATGGGACGGGGGAGGGTCAGGCTTCGGGGAAGGGTTAGGGTTAGGGTTCGGGCTAGGGTTAGGGTTAGGGGACGGGGACGGTTTAGGGTCCAGGTGAGGGTACGACAACGCTTTAGGGGGAGCGTACGTGTGAGGGCGCGGGTTAGTGTCAGCGTACGGGTTAGGATTAGGGGACGGGGGAGGGTCAGGCTTCGGGGAAGGGTTAGGGTTCGGGTTCGGGCTAGGGTTAGGGTTAGGGGACGGGGACGGTTTAGGGTCCAGGTGAGGGTACGACAACGCTTTAGGGGGAGCATACGTGTGAGGGCGCGTGTTAGTGTCAGCGTACGGGTTAGGATTAGGGGACGGGGGAGGGTCAGGCTTCGGGGAAGGGTCAGGTTTAGGGTTCGGGCAAGGGTTAGAGTTAGGGGACGGGGACGGTTTAGGGTCCAGGTGAGGGTACGACAACGCTTTAGGGGGAGCGTACGTGTGAAGGCGCGGGTTAGTGTCAGCGTACGGGTTAAGATTAGGGGACGGGGGAGGGTCAGGCTTCGGGGAAGGGTTAGGATTAGGGTTCGGGCTAGGGTTAGGGTTGGGGACGGGGACGGTTTAGGGTCCAGGTGAGGGTACGACAACGCTTTATGGGGAGCGTACGTGTAAGGGGGCGGGTTAGTGTCAGCATACGGGTTAGGATTAGGGGACGGGGGAGGGTCAGGCTACGGGGAAGGGTAAGGGTTAGGGTTAGGGTTCGGGCTAGGGTTAGGGTTAGGGGACGGGGACGGTTTAGGTTCCAGGTGAGGGGATGACAACGCTTTAGGGGGAGCGTACGTGTGAGGGCGCGTGTTAGTGTCAGCCTACGGGTTAGGATTAGGGGACGGGGGAGGGTCAGGCTGCGGGGAAGGTTTAGGGTTCGGGTTCGGGCTAGGGTTAGGGTTAGGGGACGGGGACGGTTTAGGGTCCAGGTGAGGGTACGACAACGCTTTAGGGGGAGCGTACGTGTGAGGGCGCGGGTTAGTGTCAGCGTACGGGTTAGGATTAGGGGACGGGGGAGGTTCAGGCTTCGGGGAAGTGTTAGGGTTACGGTTCGGGCTAGGGTTAGGGTTAGGGGACGGGGACGGTTTAGGGTCCAGGTGAGGGTACGACAACACTTTAGGGGGAGCATACGTGTGAGGGCGCGTGTTAGTGTCAGCGTACGGGTTAGGATTAGGGGACGGGGGAGGGTCAGGCTTCGGGGAAAGGTCAGGTTTAGGGCTCGGGCTAGGGTTAGAGTTAGGGGACGGGGACGGTTTAGGGTCCAGGTGAGGGTACGACAACGCTTTAGGGGGAGCATACGTGTGAGGGCGCGTGTTAGTGTCAGCATACGGGTTAGGATTAGGGGACGGGGGAGGGTCAGGCTACAGGGAAGGGTAAGGGTTAGGGTTAGGGTTCGGGCTAGGGTTAGGGTTAGGGGACGGGGACGGTTTAGGGTCCAGGTGAGGGTACGACAACGCTTTAGGGGGAGCGTACGTGTGAGGGCGCGGGTTAGTGTCAGCGTACGGGTTAGGATTAGGGGACGGGGGAGGGTCAGGCTTCCGGGAAGGGTTAGGGTTAGGGTTCGGGCTAGGGTTAGGGTTAGGGAACGGGGACGGTTTAGGGTCCAGGTGAGGGTACGACAACGCTTTAGGGGGAGCGTACGTGTGACGGCGCGGGTTAGTGTCAGCGTACGGGTTAGGATTAGGGGACGGGGGAGGTTCAGGCTTCGGGGAAGGGTTAGTGTTACGGTTCGGGATAGGGTTAGGGTTAGGGGACGGGGACGGTTCAGGGTCCAGGTGAGGGTACGACAACGCTTTAGGGGGAGCGTACGTGTGAGGGCGCGGGTTAGTGTCAGCGTACGGGTTAAGATTAGGGCACGGGGGAGGGTCAGGCTTCGGGGAAGGGTTAGGGTTAGGGTTCGGGCTAGGGTTAGGGTTAGGGGACAGGGACGGTTTCGGGTCCAGGTGAGGGTACGACAACGCTTTAGGGGGAGCGTACGTGTGAGGGCGCGGGTTAGTGTCAGCGTACGGGTTAGGATTAGGGGACGGGGGAGGGTCAGGCTTCGGGGAAGGGTTAGGGTTAGTGTTCGGGCTAGGGTTCGGGTTACGGGACGGGGACGGTTTAGGATCCAGGTGAGGGTACGACAACGCTTTAGGGGGAGCGTACGTGTGAGGGCGTGGGTTAGTGTCAGCCTACGGGTTAGGATTAGGGGACGGGGGAGGGTCAGGCTTCAGGGAAGGTTTAGGGTTAGGGTTCGGGCTATGGTTAGGGTTAGGGGACGGGGACGATTTAGGGTCCAGGTGAGGGTACGACAGCGCTTTAGGGGGAGCGTACGTGTGAGGGCGCTGGTTAGTGTCAGCGTACGGGTTAGGATTAGGGGACGGGGGAGGGTCAGGCTTCGGGGAAGGGTTAGGGTTCGGGTTCGGGCTAGGGTTAGGGTTAGGGGACGGGGACGGTTTAGTGTCCAGGTGAGGGTACGACAACGCTTTAGGGGGAGCGTACGTGTGAGGGCGCAGATTAGTGTCAGCGTACGGGTTAGGATTAGGGGACGTGGGAGGGTCAGGCTTCGGGGAAGGGTTAAGGTTAGGGTTCGGGCTAGGGTTAGGGTTAGGGGACGGGGACGGTTTAGGATCCAGGTGAGGGTAGAACAATGCTTTAGGGGGAGCGTACGTGTGAGGGTGCGGGTTAGTGTCAGCGTACGGGTTAGGATTAGGGGACGGGGGAGGGTCAGGCTTCGGGGAAGGGTTAGGGTTAGGGTTCGGGCTAGAGTTAGGGGACGGGGACGGTTTAGGGTCCAGGTGAGGGTACGACAACGCTTTAGGGGGAGCGTACGTGTGAGGGTGCGGGTTAGTGTCAGCGTACGGGTTAGGATTAGGGGACGGGGGAGGGTCAGGCTTCGGGGAAGGGTTAGGGTTAGGGTTAGGGTTAGGGCTAGGGTTAGGGTTAGGGGACGGGGACGGTTTAGGGTCCAGGTGAGGGTACGACAACGCTTTAGGGGGAGCGTACGTGTGAGGGCGCGGGTTAGTGTCAGCGTACAGGTTAGGATTAGGGGAGGGTTAGGCTTCGGGGAAGTGTTAGGGTTCGGGCTAGGGTTAGGGTTAGGTGACGGAGACGGTTTTGGTCCAGGAGAGGTTACGACCACGCTTTAGGGGGAGCGTACGTGTGAGCGCGCTGGTTAGTGTCAGCGTCCGGATTAGGATTAGGGGACGGGTGAGGGTCAGGCTTCGGGGAAGGGTTAGGGTTCGGGTTCGGGCTAGGGTTAGGGGACGGGGACGGTTTAGGGTCCAGGTGAGGGTACGACAACGCTTTAGGGGGAGCATACGTGTGAGGGCGCGTGTTAGTGTCAGCGTACGGGTTAGGATTAGGGGACGGGGGAGGGTCAGGCTTCGGGGAAGGGTCAGGTTTAGGGTTCGGGCTAGGGTTAGAGTTAGGGGACGGGGACGGTTTAGGGTCCAGGTGAGGGTACGACAACGCTTTAGGGGGAGCATACGTGTGAGGGCGCGTGTTAGTGTCAGCATACGGGTTAGAATTAGGGGACGTGGGAGGGTCAGGCTTCGGGGAAGGGTAAGGGTTAGGGTTAGGGTTCGGGCTAGGGTTAGGGTTAGGGGACGGGGACAGTTTAGGGTCCAGGTGAGGGTACGACAACGCTTTAGGGGGAGCATACGTGTGAGGGCGCGTGTTAGTGTCAGCATACGGGTTAGGATTAGGGGACGGGGGAGGGTCAGGCTACAGGGAAGGGTAAGGGTTAGGGTTAGGGTTCGGGCTAGGGTTAGGGTTAGGGGACGGGGACGGTTTAGGGTCCAGGTGAGGGTACGACAACGCTTTAGGGGGAGCGTACGTGTGAGGGCGCGGGTTAGTGTCAGCGTACGGGTTAGGATTAGGGGACGGGGGAGGGTCAGGCTTCCGGGAAGGGTTAGGGTTAGGGTTCGGGCTAGGGTTAGGGTTAGGGAACGGGGACGGTTTAGGGTCCAGGTGAGGGTACGACAACGCTTTAGGGGGAGCGTACGTGTGACGGCGCGGGTTAGTGTCAGCGTACGGGTTAGGATTAGGGGACGGGGGAGGGTCAGGCTTCGGGGAAGGGTTAGGGTTAGGGTTCGGGCTAGGGTTAGGGTTAGGGGACGGGGACGGTTTAGGGTCCAGGTGAGGGTACGACAACGCTTTAGGGGGAGCGTACGTGTGAGGGCGCGGGTTAGTGTCAGCGTACGGGTTAGGATTAGGGGACGGGGGAGGGTCAGGCTTTGGGGAAGGGTTAGGGTTCGGGTTCGGGCTAGGGTTAGGGTTAGGGGACGGGGACGGTTTAGGGTCCAGGTGAGGGTACGACAACGCTTTAGGGGGAGCGTACGTGTGACGGCGCGGGTTAGTGTCAGCGTACGGGTTAGGATTAGGGGACGGGCGAGGGTCAGGCTTCGGGGAAGGGTTAGGGTTAGGGTTCGGGCTAGGGTTAGGGTTAGGGGACGGGGACGGTTTAGGGTCCAGGTGAGGGTACGACAACGCTGTAGGGGGTGCGTACGTGTGAGAGCGCGGGTTAATGTCAGCGTACGGGTTAGGATTAGGGGACGGGGGAGGGTCAGGCTTCGGGGAAGGGTTAGGGTTAGGGTTCGGGCTAGGGTTAGGGTTAGGGGACGGGGACGGTTTAGGGTCCAGGTGAGTGTACGACAACGCTTTAGGGGGAGCGTACGTGTGAGGGCGCGGTGTAGTGTCAGCGTACGTGTTAGGATAAGGGGAGGGGGGAGGGTCAGGCTTCGGGGAAGGCTTAGGGTTCGGGTTCGGGCTAGGGTTAGGGTTAGGGGACGGGGACGGTTTAGTGTCCAGGTGAGGGTACGAGAACGCTTTAGGGGGAGCGTACGTGTGAGGGCGCGGGTTAGTGTCAGCGTACGGGTTAGGATTAGGGGACGTGGGAGGGTCAGGCTTCGCGGAAGGGTTAGGGTTAGGGTTCGGGCTAGGGTTAGGGTTAGGGGACGGGGACGGTTTAGGGTCCAGGTGAGGGTACGACAGCGCTTAGGGGGAGAGTACGTGTGAGGGCGCGGGTTAGTGTCAGCGTACGGGTTAGGATTAGGGGACAGGGGACGGTCAGTCTTCGGGGAAGGGTTAGGGTTAGGGTTCGGGCTAGGGTTAGGGTTAGGGGACGGGGACGGTTTAGGGTCCAGGTGAGGGTACGACAACGCTTTAGGGGGAGCGTACGTGTGAGGGCGCGGGTTAGTGTCAGCGTACAGGTTAGGATTAGGGGAGGGTCAGGCTTCGGTGAAGTGTTAGGGTTCGGGCTAGGGTTAGGGTTAGGGGACGGAGACGGTTTTGGTCCAGGAGAGGTTACGACCACGCTTTAGGGGGAGCGTACGTGTGAGCGCGCTGGTTAGTGTCAGCGTCCGGATTAGGATTAGGGGACGGGTGAGGGTCAGGCTTCGGGGAAGGGTTAGGGTTCGGGTTCGGGCTAGGGTTAGGGGACGGGGACGGTTTAGGGTCCAGGTGAGGGTACGACAACGCTTTAGGGGGAGCATACGTGTGAGGGAGCGTGTTAGTGTCAGCGTACGGGTTAGGATTAGGGGACGGGGGAGGGTCAGGCTTCGGGGAAGGGTCAGGTTTAGGGTTCGGGCTAGGGTTAGAGTTAGGGGACGGGGACGGTTTAGGGTCCAGGTGAGGGTACGACAACGCTTTAGGGGGAGCATACGTGTGAGGGCGCGTGTTAGTGTCAGCATACGGGTTAGGATTAGGGGACGTGGGAGGGTCAGGCTTCGGGGAAGGGTAAGGGTTAGGGTTAGGGTTCGGGCTAGGGTTAGGGTTAGGGGACGGGGACAGTTTAGGGTCCAGGTGAGGGTACGACAACGCTTTAGGGGGAGCGTACGTGTGAGGGCGCGGGTTAGTGTCAGCGTACGGGTTAGGATTAGGGGACGGGGGAGGGTCAGGCTTTGGGGAAGGGTTAGGGTTCGGGTTCGGGCTAGGGTTAGGGTTAGGGGACGGGGACGGTTTAGGGTCCAGGTGAGGGTACGACAACGCTTTAGGGGGAGCGTACGTGTGACGGCGCGGGTTAGTGTCAGCGTACGGGTTAGGATTAGGGGACGGGCGAGGGTCAGGCTTCGGGGAAGGGTTAGGGTTAGGGTTCGGGCTAGGGTTAGGGTTAGGGGACGGGGACGGTTTAGGGTCCAGGTGAGGGTACGACAACGCTGTAGGGGGTGCGTACGTGTGAGAGCGCGGGTTAGTGTCAGCGTACGGGTTAGGATTAGGGGACGGGGGAGGGTCAGGCTTCGGGGAAGGGTTAGGGTTAGGGTTCGGGCTAGGGTTAGGGTTAGGGGACGGGGACGGTTTAGGGTCCAGGTGAGGGTACGACAACGCTTTAGGGGGAGCGTACGTGTGAGGGCGCGGGTTAGTGTCAGCGTACGGGTTAGGATTAGGGGACGGGTGAGGTTCAGGCTTCGGGGAAGGGTTAGGGTTACGGTTCGGGATAGGGTTAGGGTTAGGGGACGGGGACGGTTTAGGGTCCAGGTGAGGGTACGACAACGCTTTAGGGGGAGCGTACGTGTGAGGGCGCGGGTTAGTGTCAGCGTACGGGTTAGGATTAGGGGACGGGGGAGGGTCAGGCTTCGGGGAAGGGTTAGGGTTAGGGTTCGGGCTAGGGTTAGGGTTAGGGGACGGGGACGGTTTAGGGTCCAGGTGAGGGTACGACAACGCTTTAGGGGGAGCGTACGTGTGAGGGCGCGGGTTAGTGTGAGCGTACGGGTTAAGATTAGGGCACGGGGGAGGGTCAGGCTTCGGGGAAGGGTTAGGGTTAGGGTTCGGGCTAGGGTTAGGGTTAGGGGACGGGGACGGTTTAGGGTCCAGGTGAGGGTACGACAACGCTGTAGGGGGAGCGTATGTGTGAGAGCGCGGGTTAGTGTCAGCGTACGGGTTAGGATTAGGGGACGGGGGAGGGTCAGGCTTCGGGGAAGGTTTAGGGTTTGGTTTCGGGCTAGGGTTAGGGTTAGGGGACGGGGACGGTTTAGGGTCCAGGTGAGGGTACGACAACGCTTTAGGGGGAGCGTACGTGTGAGGGCGCGGTGTAGTGTCAGCGTACGGGTTAGGATTAGGGGACAGGGGAGTGTCAGGCTTCGGGGAAGGCTTAGGGTTCGGGTTCGGGCTAGGGTTAGGGTTAGGGGACGGGGACGGTTAAGGGTCCAGGTGAGTGTACGACAACGCTTTAGGGGGAGCGTACGTGTGAGGGCGCGGGTTAGTGTCAGCGTACGGGTTAGGATTAGGGGACGGGGGAGGGTCAGGCTTCGGGGAAGGGTTAGGGTTCGGGTTCGGGCTAGGGTTAGGGTTAGGGGACGGGGACGGTTTAGGGTCCAGGTGAGGGTACGACAACGCTTTAGGGGGAGCATACGTGTGAGGGCGCGTGTTAGTGTCAGCGTACGGGTTAGGATTAGGGGACGGGGGAGGGTCAGGCTTCGGGGAAGGGTCAGGTTTAGGGTTCGGGCTAGGGTTAGAGTTAGGGGACGGGGACGGTTTAGGGTCCAGGTGAGGGTACGACAACGCTTTAGGGGGAGCGTACGTGTGAGGGCGCGGGTTAGTGTCAGCGTACGGGTTAGGATTATGGGACGGGGGAGGTTCAGGCTTCGGGGAAGGGTTAGGATTAGGGTTCGGGCTAGGGTTAGGGTTAGGGGACGGGGACGGTTTAGGGTCCAGGTGAGGGTACGACAACGCTTTATGGGGAGCGAACGTGTAAGGGGGCGGGTTAGTGTCAGCATACGGGTTAGGATTAGGGGACGGGGGAGGGTCAGGCTACGGGGAAGGGTAAGGGTTAGGGTTAGGTTTCGGGCTAGGGTTAGGGTTAGGGGACGGGGACGGTTTAGGGTCCAGGTGAGGGTATGACAACGCTTTAGGGGGAGCGTACGTGTGAGGGCGCGGGTTAGTGTCAGCCTACGGGTTAGGATTAGGGGACGGGGGAGGGTCAGGCTGCGGGGAAGGGTTAGGGTTCGGGTTCGGGCTAGGGTTAGGGTTAGGGGACGGGGACGGTTTAGGGTCCAGGTGAGGGTACGACAACGCTTTAGGGGGAGCATACGTGTGAGGGCGCGTGTTAGTGTCAGCATACGGGTTAGGATTAGGGGACGTGGGAGGGTCAGGCTTCGGGGAAGGGTAAGGGTTAGGGTTAGGGTTCGGGCTAGGGTTAGGGTTAGGGGACGGGGACGGTTTAGGGTCCAGCTGAGGGTACGACAACGCTTTAGGGGGAGCGTACGTGTGAGGGCGCGGGTTAGTGTCAGCGTACGGGTTAGGATTAGGGGACGTGGGAGGGTCAGGCATTGGGGAAGGGTTAGGGTTAGGGTTAGGGGATGGGGACGGTTTAGGGTCCAGGTGAGGGTACGACAACGCTTTAGGGGGAGCGTACGTGTGAGGGCGCGGGTTAGTGTCAGCGTACGGGTTAGGATTAGGGGACGGGGGAGGGTCAGGCTTTGGGGAAGGGTTAGGGTTCGGGTTCGGGCTAGGGTTAGGGTTAGGGGACGGGGACGGTTTAGGGTCCAGGTGATGGTACGACAACGCTTTAGGGGGAGAGTACGTGTGACGGCGCGGGTTAGTGTCAGCGTACGGGTTAGGATTAGGGGACGGGGGAGGGTCAGGCTTCGGGGAAGGCTTAGGGTTCGGGTTCGGGCTAGGGTTAGGGTTAGGGGACGGGGACGGCTTAGGGTCCAGGTGAGGGTACGACAACGCTTTAGGGGGAGCGTACGTGTGAGGGCGCGGGTTAGTGTCAGCGTACGGGTTAGGATTAGGGGACAGGGGACGGTCAGTCTTCGGGGAAGGGTTAGGGTTAGGGTTCGGGCTAGGGTTAGGGTTAGGGGACGGGGACGGTTTAGGGTCCAGGTGAGGGTACGACAACGCTTTAGGGGGAGCGTACGTGTGAGGGCGCGGGTTAGTGTCAGCGTACGGGTTAGGATTATGGGACGGGGGAGGGTCAGGCTTCGGGGAAGGGTTAGGGTTAGGGTTCGGGATAGGGTTAGGGTTAGGGGACGGGGACGGTTTAGGGTCCAGGTGAGGGTACGACAACGCTTTATGGGGAGCGTACGTGTGAGGGCGCGGGTTAGTGTCAGCGTACGGGTTAGGATTAGGGGATGGGGGAGGGTCAGGCTTCTGGGAAGGGTTAGGGTTCGGGTTCGGGCTAGGGTTAGGGTTAGGGGACGGGGACGGTTTAGGGTCCAGGTGAGGGTACGACAACGCTTTAGGGGGAGCATACGTGTGAGGGCGCGTGTTAGTGTCAGCGTACGGGTTAGGATTAGGGGACGGGGGAGGGTCAGGCTGCGGGGAAGGGTTAGGGTTCGGGTTCGGGCTAGGGTTAGGAGACGGGGACGGGGACGGTTTAGGGTCCAGGTGAGGGTACGACAATGCTTTAGGGGGAGCGTACGTGTGAGGGCGCGGGTTAGTGTCAGCGTACGGGTTAGGATTAGGGGACGGGGGAGGTTCAGGCTTCGGGGAAGTGTTAGGGTTACGGTTCGGGCTAGGGTTAGGGTTAGGGGACGGGGACGGTTTAGGGTCCAGGTGAGGGAACGACAACGCTTTAGGGGGAGCGTACGTGTGAGGGCGCGGGTTAGTGTCAGCCTACGGGTTAGGATTAGGGGACGGGGGAGGTTCAGGCTTCGGGGAAGGGTTAGGGTTAGTGTTCGGGCTAGGGTTAGGGTTACGGGACGGGAACGGTTTAGGGTCCAGGTGAGGGTACGACAACGCTTTAGGGGGAGCGTACGTGTGAGGGCGCGGGTTAGTGTCAGCGTACGGGTTAGGATTAGGGGACGGGGGAGGGTCAGGCTTCGGGGAAGGGTTAGGGTTCGGGTTCGGGCTAGGGTTAGGGTTAGGGGACGGGGACGGTTTAGGGTCCAGTTGAGGGTACGACAACGCTTTAGGGGGAGCGTACGTGTGAGGGCGCAGGTTAGTGTCAGCGTACGGGTTAGGATTAGGGGACGTGGGGGGGTCAGGCTTCGGGGAAGTGTTAGGGTTAGGATTCGGGCTAGGGTTAGGGTTAGGGGACGGGGACGGTTTAGGGTCCAGGTGAGGGTACGACAACGCTTTAGGGGGAGCGTACGTGTGAGGGCGCGGGTTAGTGTCAGCGTACGGGTTAGGATTAGGGGACGGGGGAAGGTCAGGCTTCGGGGAAGGGTTAGGGTTAGGGTTCGGGCTAGGGTTAGGGGACGGGGACGGTTTAGGGTCCAGGTGAGGTTACGACAACGCTTTAGGGGGAGCGTACGTGTGAGGGCTCGGGTTAGTGTCAGCGTACGGGTTAGGATTAGGGGACGGGGGAGGGTCAGGCTTCGGGGAAGCGTTAGGGTTAGGGTTCGGGCTAGGGTTATGGTTAGGGGACGGGGACGGCTTAGGGTCCAGGTGAGTGTATGACAACGCTTTATGGGGAGCGTACGTGTAAGGGGGCGTGTTAGTGTCAGCATACGGGTTAGGATTAGGGGACGGGGGAGGGTCAGGCTACGGGGAAGGGTAAGGGTTAGGGTTAGGGTTCGGGCTAGGGTTAGGGTTAGGGGACGGGGAGGGTTTAGGGTCCAGGTGAGGGTACGACAACGCTTTAGGGGGAGCGTACGTGTGAGGGCGCGGGTTAGTGTCAGCCTACGGGTTAGGATTAGGGGACGGGGGAGGGTCAGGCTTCGGGAAAGGGTTAGGGTTAGGGTTCGGGCTAGAGTTAGGGGACAGGGACGGTTTAGGGTCCAGGTGAGGGTACGACAACGCTTTAGGGGGAGCGTACGTGTGAGGGCGCGGGTTAGTGTCAGCGTACGGGTTAGGATTAGGGGACGGGGGAGGGTCAGGCTTCGGGGAAGGGTTAGGGTTAGGGATAGGGTTCGGGCTAGGGTTAGGGTTAGGGGACGGGGACGGTTTAGGGTCCAGGTGAGGGTACGACAACGCTTTAGGGGGAGCGTACGTGTGAGGGCGCGGGTTACTGTCAGCGTACGGGTTAGGATTAGTGCACGGGGGAGGGTCAGGCTTCGGGGAAGGGTTAGGGTAAGGGTTCGGGCTAGGGTTAGGGATAGGGGATGGGGACGGTTTAGGGTAAAGGTGAGGGTACGACAACGCTTTAGGGGGAGCGTACGTGTGAGGGCGCGGGATAGTGTCAGCGTACGGGTTAGGATTAGGGGATGTGGGAGGGTCAGGCTTTGGGGAAGTGTTAGGGTTAGGATTCGGGCTAGGGTTAGGGTTAGGGGACGGGGACGGTTTAGGGTCCAGGTGAGGGTACGACAACGCTTTAGGGGGAGCGTACGTGTGAGGGCGCGGGTTAGTGTCAGCGTACGGGTTAGGGTTAGGGGACGGGGGAAGGTCAGGCTTCGGGGAAGGGTTAGGGTTACGGTTCGGGCTAGGGTTAGGGGACGGGGACGGTTTAGGGTCCAGGTGAGGGTACGACAACGCTTTAGGGGGAGCGTACGTGTGAGGGCGCGGGTTAGTGTCAGCGTACGGGTTAGGATTAGGGGACGGGGGAGGGTCAGGCTTCGGGGAAGGGTTAGGGTTAGGGTTCGGGCTAGGGTTAGGGTTAGGGGACGGGGACGGCTTAGGGTCCAGGTTAGGGTATGATAACGCTTTATGGGGAGCGTACGTGTAAGGGGGCGGGTTAGTGTCAGCATACGGGTTAGGATTAGGGGACGGGGGAGCGTCAGGCTACGGGGAAGGGTAAGGGTTAGGGTTAGGGTTAGGTGACGGGGACGGTTTAGGGTCCAGGTGAGGGTACGACAACGCTTTAGGCGGAGCGTACGTGTGAGGGTGCCGGTTAGTGTCAGCGTACGGGTTAGGATTATGGGACGGGGGAGGGTCAGGCTTCGGGGAAGTGTTAGGGTTAGGGTTCGGGCTAGGGTTAGGGTTAGGGGACGGGGACGGTTTAGGGTCCAGGTGAGGGTACGACAACGCCTTAGGGGGAGCGTACGTGTGAGGGTGCGGGTTAGTGTCAGCGTACCGGTTAGGATTAGAGGACGGGGGAGGGTCAGGTTTCGGGGAAGGGTTAAGGTTAGGGTTCGGGCTAGGGTTAGGGTTAGGGGACGGGGAAGGTTTAGGATCCAGGTGAGGGTAGAACAATGCTTTAGGGGGAGCGTACGTGTGAGGGCGCGGGTTAGTGTCAGCGTACGGGTTAGGATTAGGGGACGGGGGAGGGTCAGGCTTCGGGGAAGGGTTAGGGTTAGTGTTCGGGCTAGAGTTAGGGGACGGGGACGGTTTAGGGTCCAGGTGAGGGTACGACAACGCTTTAGGGGGAGCGTACGTGTGAGGGCGCGGGTTAGTGTCAGCGTACGGGTTAGGATTAGGGGACGGGGGAGGGTCAGGCTTCGGGGAAGGGTTAGGGTTAGGGTTAGGGTTCGGGCTAGGGTTAGGGTTAGGGGACGGGGACGGTTTAGGGTCCAGGTGAGGGTACGACAACGCTTTAGGGGGAGCGTACGTGTGAGGGCGCGGGTTAGTGTCAGCGTACAGGTTAGGATTAGTGCACGGGGGAGGGTCAGGCTTCGGGGAAGGGTTAGGGTAAGGGTTCGGGCTAGAGTTAGGGATAGGGGATGGGGACGGTTTAGGGTCCAGGTGAGGGTAGGACAACGCTTTAGGGCGAGCGTAAGTGTGAGGGCGCGGGTTAGTGTCAGCGAACGGGTTAGGATTAGGGGACGGGGGAGGGTCAGGCTTCGGGGAAGGGTTAGGGTTAGGGTTCGGGCTAGGGTTAGGGTTAGGGGACGGGGACGGTTAAGGGTCCAGCTGAGGGTACGACAACGCTTTAGGGGGAGCGTACGTGTGAGGGCGCGGTTTAGTGTCAGCGTACGGGTTAGGATTAGGGGAAGGGTGAGTGTCAGGCTTCGGGGAAGGGTTAGGGTTAGGGTTCGGGCTAGGGTTAGGGTTAGGGGACGGGGGCGGTTTAGGGTCCAGGTGAGGGTACGACAACGATTTAGGGGGAGCGTACGTGTGAGGGCGCGGGTTAGTGTCAGCGTACAGGTTAGGATTAGGGGAGGGTCAGGCTTCGGGGAAGTGTTAGGGTTCGGGCTAGGGTTAGGGTTAGGGGACGGAGACGGTTTTGGTCCAGGTGGTTACGACCACGCTTTAGGGGGAGCGTACGTGTGAGCGCGCTGGTTAGTGTCAGCGTCCGGATTAGGATTAGGGGACGGGTGAGGGTCAGGCTTCGGGGAAGGGTTAGGGTTAGTTTTCGGGCTAGGGTTAGGGGACGGGAACGGTTTAGGGTCCAGGTGAGGGTACGACAACACTTTTTGGGGAGCGTACGTGTGAGGGCGCGGGTTAGTGTCAGCGTCCGGATTAGGATTAGGGGACGGGGGAGGGTCAGGCTTCGGGGAAGGGTTAGGGTTCGGGTTCGGGCTAGGGTTAGGGTTAGGGGACGGGGACGGTTTAGGGTCCAGGTGAGGGTACGACAACGCTTTAGGGGGAGCGTACGTGTGACGGCGCGGGTTAGTGTGAGCGTACGGGTTAGGATTAGGGGACGGGGGAGGTTCAGGCTTCGGGGAAGGGTTAGGGTTACGGTTCGGGATAGGGTTAGGGTTATGGGACGGGGACGGTTTAGGGTCCAGGTGAGGGTACGACAACGCTTTAGGGGGAGCGTACGTGTGAGGGCGTGGGTTAGTGTCAGCGTACGGGTTAGGATTAGGGGACGGGGGAGGGTCAGGCTTCGGGGAAGGGTTAGGGTTAGGGTTCGGGCTAGGGTTAGGGTTAGGGGACGGGGACGGTTTAGGGTCCAGGTGAGGGTACGACAACGCTTTAGGGGGAGCGTACGTGTGAGGGCGCGGGTTAGTGTGAGCGTACGGGTTAAGATTAGGGCACGGGGGAGGGTCAGGCTTCGGGGAAGGGTTAGGGTTAGGGTACGGGCTAGGGTTAGGGTTAGGGGATGGGGATGGTTTCGGGTCCAGGTGAGGGTACGACAACGCTTTAGGGGGAGCGTACGTGTGAGGGCGCGGGTTAGTGTCAGCGTACGGGTTAGGATTAGGGGACGGGGGAGGGTCAGGCTTCGGGGAAGGGTTAGGGTTAGTGTTCGGGCTAGGGTTAGGGTTACGGGACGGGAACGGTTTCGGGTCCAGGTGAGGGTACGACAACGCTTTAGGGGGAGCGTACGTGTGAGGGCGCGGGTTAGTGTCAGCGTACGGGTTAGGATTAGGGGACGGGGGAGGGTCAGGCTTCCGGGAAGGTTTAGGGTTAGGGTTCGGGCTATGGTTAGGGTTAGGGGACGGGGACGATTTAGGGTCCAGGTGAGGGTACGACAGCGCTTTAGGGGGAGCGTACGTGTGAGGGCGCGGGTTAGTGTCAGCGTCCGGATTAGGATTAGGGGACAGGGGAGGGTCAGGCTTCGGGGAAGGGTTAGGGTTCGGGTTCGGGCTAGGGTTAGGGTTAGGGGACGGGGACGGTTTAGGGTCCAGGTGAGGGCACGACAATGCTTTAGGTGGAGCGTACGTGTGACGGCGTGGGTTAGTGTCAGCGTACGGGTTAGGATTAGGGGACGGGGGAGGTTCAGGCTTCGGGGAAGGGTTAGGGTTACGGTTCGGGATAGGGTTAGGGTTAGGGGACGGGGACGGTTTAGGGTCCAGGTGAGGGTACGACAACGCTTTAGGGGGAGCGTACGTGTGAGGGCGCGGGTTAGTGTCAGCGTACGGGTTAGGATTAGGGGACGGGGGAGGGTCAGGCTTCGGGGAAGGGTTAGGGTTAGGGTTCGGGCTAGGGTTAGGGTTAGGGGACGGGGACGGTTTAGGGTCCAGGTGAGGGTACGACAACGCTTTAGGGGGAGCGTACGTGTGAGGGCGCGGGTTAGTGTGAGCGTACGGGTTAAGATTAGGGCACGGGGGAGGGTCAGGCTTCGGGGAAGGGTTAGGGTTAGGGTTCGGGCTAGGGTTAGGGTTAGGGGACGGGGACGGTTTCGGGTCCAGGTGAGGGTACGACAACGCTTTAGGGGGAGCGTACGTGTGAGGGCGCGGGTTAGTGTCAGCGTACGGGTTAGGATTAGGGGACGGGGGAGGGTCAGGCTTCGGGGAAGGGTTAGGGTTACGGTTCGGGCTAGGGTTAGGGGACGGGGACGGTTTAGGGTCCAGGTGAGGGTACGACAACGCTTTAGGGGGAGCGTACGTGTGAGGGCGCAGGTTAGTGTCAGCGTACGGGTTAGGATTAGGGGACGTGGGACAGTCAGGCTTCAGGGAAGTGTTAGGGTTAGGGTTCGGGCTAGGGTTAGGTTTAGGGGACGGGGACGGTTTAGGGTCCAGGTGAGGGTACGACAACGCTTTAAGGGGAGCGTACGTGTGAGGGCGCGGGTTAGTGTCAGCGTACGGGTTAGGATTAGGGGACGGGGGAAGGTCAGGCTTCGGGGAAGGGTTAGGGTTAGGGTTCGGGCTAGGGTTAGGGGACGGGGACGGTTTAGGGTCCAGGTGAGGGCACGACAATGCTTTAGGTGGAGCGTACGTGTGACGGCGTGGGTTAGTGTCAGCGTACGGGTTAGGATTAGGGGACGGGGGAGGTTCAGGCTTCGGGGAAGGGTTAGGGTTACGGTTCGGGATAGGGTTAGGGTTAGGGGACGGGGACGGTTTAGGGTCCAGGTGAGGGTACGACAACGCTTTAGGGGGAGCGTACGTGTGAGGGCGCGGGTTAGTGTCAGCATACGGGTTAGGATTAGGGGACGGGGGAGGGTCAGGCTTCGGGGAAGGGTTAGGGTTAGGGTTCGGGCTAGGGTTAGGGTTAGGGGACGGGGACGGTTTAGGGTCCAGGTGAGGGTACGACAACGCTTTAGGGGGAGCGTACGTGTGAGGGCGCGGGTTAGTGTGAGCGTACGGGTTAAGATTAGGGCACGGGGGAGGGTCAGGCTTCGGGGAAGGGTTAGGGTTAGGGTTCGGGCTAGGGTTAGGGTTAGGGGACGGGGACGGTTTCGGGTCCAGGTGAAGGTACGACAACGCTTTAGGGGGAGCGTACGTGTGAGGGCGCGGGTTAGTGTCAGCGTACGGGTTAGGATTAGGGGACGGGGGAGGGTCAGGCTTCGGGGAAGGGTTAGGGTTACGGTTCGGGCTAGGGTTAGGGGACGGGGACGGTTTAGGGTCCAGGTGAGGGTACGACAACGCTTTAGGGGGAGCGTACGTGTGAGGGCGCAGGTTAGTGTCAGCGTACGGGTTAGGATTAGGGGACGTGGGACAGTCAGGCTTCAGGGAAGTGTTAGGGTTAGGGTTCGGGCTAGGGTTAGGTTTAGGGGACGGGGACGGTTTAGGGTCCAGGTGAGGGTACGACAACGCTTTAAGGGGAGCGTACGTGTGAGGGCGCGGGTTAGTGTCAGCGTACGGGTTAGGATTAGGGGACGGCGGAAGGTCAGGCTTCGGGGAAGGGTTAGGGTTAGGGTTCGGGCTAGGGTTAGGGGACGGGGACGGTTTAGGGTCCAGGTGAGGGTACGACAACGCTTTAGGGGGAGCGTACGTGTGAGGGCGCGGGTTAGTGTCAGCGTACGGGTTAGGATTAGGGGACGGGGGAGGGTCAGGCTTCGGGGAAGGGTTAGGGTTAGGGTTCGGGCTAGGGTTAGGGTTAGGGGACGGGGACGGTTTAGGGTCCAGGTGAGGGTACGACAACGCTTTAGGGGGAGCGTACGTGTGAGGGCTCGGGTTAGTGTCAGCGTAAGGGTTAGGATTAGGGGCGGGGGAAGGTCAGGCTTCGGGGAAGGTTTAGGGTTAGGGTTCGGGCTAGGGTTAGGGGACGGGGACGGTTTAGGGTCCAGGTGAGGGTACGACAACGCTTTAGGGGGAGCGTACGGGTTAGGATTAGGGTACGGGGGAGGGTCAGGCTTCGGGGAAGGCTTAGGGTTAGGGTTCGGGCTAGGGTTAGGGTTAGGTTTAGGGGACGGGGACGGTTTAGGGTCCAGGTGAGGGTACGACAACGCATTAGGGGGAGCGTACGTGTGAGGGCGCGGGTTAGTGTCAGCGTACGAGTTAGGATTAGGGGACGGGGGAGGGTCAGGCTTCGGGGAAGGGTTAGGTTTCGGGTTCGGGCTAGGGTTAGGGTTAGGGGATGGGGACGGTTTAGGGTCCAGTTGAGGGTACGACAACGCTTTAGGGGGAGCGTACGTGTGAGGGCGCGGGTTAGTGTCAGTGTACGGGTTAGAATTAGGGGACGGGGGAGGGTCAGGCTTCGGGGAAGTGTTAGGGTTAGGGTTCGGGCTAGGGTTAGGGTTAGGGGACGGGGACGGTTTAGGGTCCAGGTGAGGGTACGACAACGCTTTAGGGGTAGCGTATGTGTGAGGGCGCGGGTTAGTGTCAGCGTACGGGTTAGGATTAGGGGACGGGGGAGGATCAGGCTTCGGGGAAGAGTTAGGGTTAGGGTTCGGGCTAGGGTTAGGGTTAGGGGACGGGGACGGTTTAGGGTCCAGCTGAGGTTAGAACAACGCTTTAGGGGGAGCATAAGTGTGAGGGCGCGGGTTAGTGTCAGCGTACGGGTTAGGATTAGGGGACGGGGGAGGGTCAGGCTTCGGGGAAGGGTTAGGGTTCGGACTAGGGTTAGGTTTAGGGGACGGGGACTGTTTAGGGTCCAGGAGAGGGTACGACAACGCTTTAGGGGGAGCGTAAGTGTGAGGGCGTGGGTTAGTGTCAGCGTACGGGTTAGGATTAGGGGACGGGGGAGGGTCAGGCTTAGGGGAAGGGTTAGGGTTAGGGTTCGGGCTAGGGTTAGGGTTAGGGGATGGGGACGGTTTAGGGTCCAGGTGAAGGTACGACAACGCTGTAGGGGGAGCGTACGTGTGAGGGCGCGGGTTAGTGTCAGCGTACGGGTTAGGATTAGGGGACGGGGGAGGGTCAGGCTTCGGGGAAGGGTTAGGGTTAGGGTTCGGGCTAGGGTTAGGGTTAGGGGACGGGGACGGTTTAGGGTCCAGGTGAGGGTACGACAACGCTTTAGGGGGAGCGTACGTGTGAGGGCGCGGGTTAGTGTCAGCGTACGGGTAAGGATTAGGGGACGGGAGAGGGTCAGGCTTCGGGGAAGTGTTAGGGTTAGGGTTCGGGCTAGGGTTAGGGTTAGGGGACGGGGACGGTTTAGGGTCCAGGTGAGGGTACGACAACGCTTTAGGGGGAGCGTACGTGTGAGGGCGCGGGTTAGTGTCAGCGTACAGGTTAGGATTAGGGGACGGGGGAGGGTCAGGCTTCGGGGAAGGGTTAGGGTTCGGGCTAGGGTTAGGTTTAGGGGACGGGGACTGTTTAGGGTCCAGGAGAGGGTACGACAACGCTTTAGGAGGAGCGTAAGTGTGAGGGCGTGGGTTAGTGTCAGCGTACGGGTTAGGATTAGGGGACGGGGGAGGGTCAGGCTTCGGGGAGGGGTTAGGGTTAGGGTTGGGCTAGGGTTAGGGTTAGGGGACGGGGACGGTTTAGGGTCCAGGTGAGGGTACGATAACGCTTTAGGGGGAGCGTATATGTGAGGGCGCGGGTTAGTGTCAGCGTACGGGTTAGGATTAGGGGACGAGGGAGTGTCATGCTTCGGGGAAGGGTTAGGGTTAGGGTTCGGGCTAGGGTTAGGGTTAGGGGATGGGTACGGTTTAGTGTCCAGGTGAAGGTACGACAACGCTGTAGGGGGAGCGTACGTGTGAGGGCGCGGGTTAGTGTCAGCGTACGGGTTAGGATTAGGGGACGGGGGAGGGTCAGGCTTCGGGGAAGGGATAGGGTTAGGGTTCGGGCTAGGGTTAGGGTTAGGGGACGGGGACGGTTTAGAGTCCAGGTGAGTGTACGACAACGCTTTGGGGGAGCGTACGTGTGAGGGCGCGGGTTAGTGTCAGCGTACGGGTTAGGATTAGGGGACGGGGGAGGGTCAGGCTTCGGGGAAGGGTTAGGGTTAGGTTTCGGGCTAGGGTTAGGGTTAGGGGACGGGGACGGTTTAGGGTCCAGGTGAGGGTACGACAACGCTTTAGGGGGAGCGTACGTGTGAGGGCGCGGGTTAGTGTCAGCGTACGGGTTAGGATTAGGGGACGGGAGAGGGTCAGGCTTCGGGGAAGGGTTAGGGTTAGGGTTCGGGCTAGGGTTAGGGTTAGGTGACGGGGACGGTTTAGGGTCCATGTGAGGGTACGACAACGCTTTATGGGGAGCGTACGAGTAAGGGCGTGGGTTAGTGTCAGCGTACGGTTTAGGATTAAGGGATGGGGGAGGGTCAGGCTTCGGGGAAGAGTTAGGGTTAGGGTTCGGGCTAGGGTTAGGGTTAGGTTTAGGGGACGGGGACGGTTTAGGGTTCAGGTGAGGGTACGACAACGCTTTAGGGGGAGCGTACGTGTGAGGGCGCAGGTTAGTGTCAGCGTACGGGTTAGGATTAGGGGACGGGGGAGGGTCAGGCTTCGGGGAAGGGTTAGGTTTCGGGTTCGGGCTAGGGTTAGGGTTAGGGGATGGGGACGGTTTAGGGTCCAGGTGAGGGTACGACAACGCTTTAGGGGGAGCGTACGTGTGAGGGCGCGGGTTAGTGTCAGTGTACGGGTTACAATTAGGGGACGGGGGAGGGTCAGGCTTCGGGGAAGTGTTAGGGTTAGGGTTCGGGCTAGGGTTAGGGTTAGGGGACGGGGACGGTTTAGGGTCCAGGTGAGGGTACGACAACGATTTAGGGGGAGCGTACGTGTGAGGGCGCGGGTTAGTGTCAGCGTACGGGTTAGGATTAGGGGACGGGGGAGGATCAGGGTTCGGGGAAGAGTTAGGGTTAGGGTTCGGGCTAGGGTTAGGGTTAGGGGACGGGGACGGTTTAGGGTCCAGCTGAGGTTAGAACAACGCTTTAGGGGGAGCGTAAGTGTGAGGGCGCGGGTTAGTGTCAGCGTACGGGTTAGGATTAGGGGATGGGAGAGGGTCAGGCTTCGGGGAAGGGTTAGGGTTAGGGTTCGGGCTAGGGTTAGGGTTAGGGGACAGGGACGGTTTAGGGTCCAGGTGAGGGTACGACAACACTTTAGGGGGAGCGTACGTGTGAGGGCGCGGGTTAGTGTCAGCGTACGGGTTAGGATTAGGGGACGGGGGAGGGTCAGGCTTCGGGGAAGGGTTAGGGTTCGGGCTAGGGTTAGGTTTAGGGGACGGGGACTGTTTAGGGTCCAGGAGAGGGTACGACAACGCTTTAGGAGGAGCGTAAGTGTGAGGGCGTGGGTTAGTGTCAGCGTACGGGTTAGGATTAGGGGACGGGGGAGGGTCAGGCTTCGGGGAGGGGTTAGGGTTAGGGTTTGGCTAGGGTTAGGGTTAGGGGACGGGGACGGTTTAGGGTCCAGGTGAGGGTACGACAACGCTTTAGGGGGAGCGTATATGTGAGGGCGCGGGTTAGTGTCAGCGTACGGGTTAGGATTAGGGGACGAGGGAGGGTCATGCTTCGGGGAAGGGTTAGGGTTAGGGTTCGGGCTAGGGTTAGGGTTAGGGGATGGGGACGGTTTAGTGTCCAGGTGAAGGTACGACAACGCTGTAGGGGGAGCGTACGTGTGAGGGCGCGGGTTAGTGTCAGCGTACGGGTTAGGATTAGGGGACGGGGGAGGGTCAGGCTTCGGGGAAGGGTTAGGGTTAGGGTTCGGGCTAGGGTTAGGGTTAGGGGACGGGGACGGTTTAGGGTCCAGGTGAGTGTACGACAACGCTTTGGGGGAGCGTACGTGTGAGGGCGCGGGTTAGTGTCAGCGTACGGGTTAGGATTAGGGGACGGGGGAGGGTCAGGCTTCGGGGAAGGGTTAGGGTTAGGTTTCGGGCTAGGGTTAGGGTTAGGGGACGGGGACGGTTTAGGGTCCAGGTGAGGGTACGACAACGCTTTAGGGGGAGCGTATGTGTGAGGGAGCGGGTTAGTGTCAGCGTACGGGTTAGGATTAGGGGACGGGAGAGGGTCAGGCTTCGGGGAAGGGTTAGGGTTAGGGTTCGGGCTAGGGTTAGGGTTAGGTGACGGGGACGGTTTAGGGTCCAGGTGAGGGTACGACAACGCTTTATGGGGAGCGTACGGGTTAGGATTAAGGGACGGGGGAGGGTCAGGCTTCGGGGAAGGGTTAGGGTTAGGGTTCGGGCTAGGGTTAGGGTTAGGTTTAGGGGACGGGGACGGTTTAGGGTCCAGGTGAGGGTACGACAACGCTTTAGGGGGAGCGTACGTGTGAGGGCGCGGGTTAGTGTCAGCGTACGGGTTAGGATTAGGGGACGGGGGAGGGTCAGGCTTCGGGGAAGGGTTAGGTTTCGGGTTCGGGCTAGGGTTAGGGTTAGGGGATGGGGACGGTTTAGGGTCCAGGTGAGGGTACGACAACGCTTTAGGGGGAGCGTACGTGTGAGGGCGCGGGTTAGTGTCAGTGTACGGGTTACAATTAGGGGACGGGGGAGGGTCAGGCTTCGGGGAAGTGTTAGGGTTAGGGTTCGGGCTAGGGTTAGGGTTAGGGGACGGGGACGGTTTAGGGTCCAGGTGAGGGTACGACAACGCTTTAGGGGGAGCGTACGTGTGAGGGCGCGGGTTAGTGTCAGCGTACGGGTTAGGATTAGGGGACGGGGGAGGATCAGGGTTCGGGGAAGAGTTAGGGTTAGGGTTCGGGCTAGGGTTAGGGTTAGGGGACGGGGACGGTTTAGGGTCCAGCTGAGGTTAGAACAACGCTTTAGGGGGAGCGTAAGTGTGAGGGCGCGGGTTAGTGTCAGCGTACGGGTTAGGATTAGGGGATGGGAGAGGGTCAGGCTTCGGGGAAGGGTTGGGTTAGGGTTCAGGCTAGGGTTAGGGTTAGGGGACAGGGACGGTTTAGGGTCCAGGTGAGGGTACGACAACACTTTAGGGGGAGCGTACGTGTGAGGGCGCGGGTTAGTGTCAGCGTACGGGTTAGGATTAGGGGACGGGGGAGGGTCAGGCTTCGGGGAAGGGTTAGCGTTCGGGCTAGGGTTAGGTTTAGGGGACGGGGACTGTTTAGGGTCCAGGAGAGGGTACGACAACGCTTTAGGGGGAGCGTACGTGTGAGGGCGCGGTTGAGTGTCAGCGTACGGGTTAGGATTAGGGGACGGGTGAGGGTCAGGCTTCGGGGAAGGGTTAGGGTTAGGGTTGGGCTACGGTTAGGGTTAGGGGACAGGGACGGTTTAGGGTCCAGGTGAGGGTACGACAACGCTTTAGGGGCAGCGAACGTGTGAGGGCGCGGGTTAGTGTCAGCGTACGGGTTAGGATTAGGGGACGAGGGAGGGTCAGGCTTCGGGGAAGGGTTAGGGTTAGGGTTCGGGCTAGGTTTAGGGTTAGGGGACGGGGACGGTTTCGGGTCCAGGTGAGGGTACGACAACGATTTATGGGGAGCGTACGTGTGAAGGCGCGGGTTAGTGTCAGCGTACGGGTTAGGATTAGAGGACGGGGGAGGGTCAGGCTTCGGGGAGGGGTTAGGGTTAGGGTTCGGGCTAGGTTTAGGGTTAGGGGATGGGGACGGTTTAGTGTCCAGGTGAAGGTACGACAACGCTTTAGGGGGAGCGTACGTGTGAGGGCGCGGGTTAGTGTCAGCGTACGGGTTAGGATTAGGGGACGGGGGAGGGTCAGGCTTCGGGGAAGGGTTAGGGTTAGGGTTCGGGCTAGGGTTAGGGTTAGGGGACGGGGACGGTTTAGGGTCCAGGTGAGGGTACGACAACGCTTTGGGGGAGCGTACGTGTGAGGGCGCGGGTTAGTTTCAGCGTACGGGTTAGGATTAGGGGACGGGGGAGGGTCAGACTTCGGGGAAGGGTTAGGGTTAGGGTTCGGGCTAGGGTTAGGGTTAGGGGATGGGGACGGTTTAGGGTCCAGGTGAGGGTACGACAACGCTTTAGGGGGAGCGTACGTGTGAGGGCGCGGGTTAGTGTCAGTGTACGGGTTAGAATTAGGGGACGGGGGAGGGTCAGGCTTCGGGGAAGTGTTAGGGTTAGGGTTCGGGCTAGGGTTAGGGTTAGGGGACGGGGACGGTTTAGGGTCCAGGTGAGGGTACGACAACGCTTTAGGGGGAGCGTACGTGTGAGGGCGCGGGTTAGTGTCAGCGTACGGGTTAGGATTAGGGGACGGGGGAGGATCAGGCTTCGGGGAAGAGTTAGGGTTAGGGTTCGGGCTAGGGTTAGGGTTAGGGGACGGGGACGGTTTAGGGTCCAGCTGAGGTTAGAACAACGCTTTAGGGGGAGCGTAAGTGTGAGGGCGCGGGTTAGTGTCAGCGTACGGGTTAGGATTAGGGCATGGGAGAGGGTCAGGCTTCGGGGAAGGGTTAGGGTTAGGGTTCGGGCTAGGGTTAGGGTTAGGGGACAGGGACGGTTTAGGGTCCAGGTGAGGGTACGACAACACTTTAGGGGGAGCGTACGTGTGAGGGCGCGGGTTAGTGTCAGCGTACGGGTTAGGATTAGGGGACGGGGGAGGGTCAGGCTTCGGGGAAGGGTTAGGGTTCGGACTAGGGTTAGGTTTAGGGGACGGGGACTGTTTAGGGTCCAGGAGAGGGTACGACAACGCTTTAGGGGGAGCGTAAGTGTGAGGGCGTGGGTTAGTGTCAGCGTACGGGTTAGGATTAGGGGACGGGGGAGGGTCAGGCTTAGGGGAAGGGTTAGGGTTAGGGTTCGGGCTAGGGTTAGGGTTAGGGGATGGGGACGGTTTAGGGTCCAGGTGAAGGTACGACAACGCTGTAGGGGGAGCGTACGTGTGAGGGCGCGGGTTAGTGTCAGCGTACGGGTTAGGATTAGGGGACGGGGGAGGGTCAGGCTTCGGGGAAGGGTTAGGGTTAGGGTTCGGGCTAGGGTTAGGGTTAGGGGACGGGGACGGTTTAGGGTCCAGGTGAGGGTACGACAACGCTTTAGGGGGAGCGTACGTGTGAGGGCGCGGGTTAGTGTCAGCGTACGGGTTAGGATTAGGGGACGGGAGAGGGTCAGGCTTCGGGGAAGGGTTAGGGTTAGGGTTCGGGCTAGGGTTAGGGTTAGGTGACGGGGACGGTTTAGGGTCCATGTGAGGGTACGACAACGCTTTATGGGGAGCGTACGTGTAAGGGCACGGGTTAGTGTCAGCGTACGGGTTAGGATTAAGGGACGGGGGAGGGTCAGGCTTCGGGGAAGGGTTAGGTTTCGGGTTCGGGCTAGGGTTAGGGTTAGGGGATGGGGACGGTTTAGGGTCCAGGTGAGGGTACAACAACGCTTTAGGGGGAGCGTACGTGTGAGGGCGCGGGTTAGTGTCAGTGTACGGGTTAGAATTAGGGGACGGGGGAGGGTCAGGCTTCGGGGAAGTGTTAGGGTTAGGGTTCGGGCTAGGGTTAGGGTTAGGGGACGGGGACGGTTTAGGGTCCAGGTGAGGGTACGACAACGCTTTAGGGGGAGCGTACGTGTGAGGGCGCGGTGTAGTGTCAGCGTACGTGTTAGGATAAGGGGAGGGGGGAGGGTCAGGCTTCGGGGAAGGCTTAGGGTTCGGGTTCGGGCTAGGGTTAGGGTTAGGGGACGGGGACGGTTTAGTGTCCAGGTGAGGGTACGAGAACGCTTTAGGGGGAGCGTACGTGTGAGGGCGCGGGTTAGTGTCAGCGTACGGGTTAGGATTAGGGGATGGGAGAGGGTCAGGCTTCGGGGAAGGGTTAGGGTTAGGGTTCGGGCTAGGGTTAGGGTTAGGGGACAGGGACGGTTTAGGGTCCAGGTGAGGGTACGACAACACTTTAGGGGGAGCGTACGTGTGAGGGCGTGGGTTAGTGTCAGCGTACGGGTTAGGATTAGGGGACGGGGGAGGGTCAGGCTTCGGGGAAGGGTTAGGGTTAGGGTTCGGGCTAGGGTTAGGGTTAGGGGACGGGGACGGTTTAGGGTCCAGGTGAGGGTACGACAACGCTTTAGGGGGAGCGTACGTGTGAGGGCGCAGTTTAGTGTCAGCGTACGGGTTAGTATTAGGGGACGGGTGAGGGTCAGGCTTCGGGGAAGGGTTAGGGTTAGGGTTGGGCTAGGGTTAGGGTTAGGGGACAGGGACGGTTTAGGGTCCAGGTGAGGGTACGACAACGCTTTAGGGGCAGCGAACGTGTGAGGGCGCGGGTTAGTGTCAGCGTACGGGTTAGGATTAGGGGACGGGGGAGGGTCAGGCTTCGGGGAAGGGTTAGGGTTAGGGTTCGGGCTAGGGTTAGGGTTAGGGGACGGGGATGGTTTAGGGTCCAGGTGAGGGTACGACAACGCTTTAGGGGGAGCGTACGTGTGAGGGCGCGGGTTAGTGTCAGCGTACGGGTTAGGATTAGGGGACGGAAGAGGGTCAGGCTTCGGGGAAGGGTTAGGGTTAGGGTTCGGGCTAGGGTTAGGGTTAGGTGACGGGGACAGTTTAGGGTCCATGTGAGGGTACGACAACGCTTTATGGGGAGCGTACGTGTAAGGGCAGGGGTTAGTGTCAGCGTACGGGTTAGGATTAAGGGACGGGGGAGGGTCAGGCTTCGGGGAAGTGTTAGGGTTAGGGTTCGGGCTAGGGTTAGGGTTAGGTTTAGGGGACGGGGACGGTTTAGGGTCCAGGTGAGGGTACGACAACGCATTAGGGGGAGCGTACGTGTGAGGGCGCGGGTTAGTGTCAGCGTACGGGTTAGGATTAGGGGACGGGGGAGGGTCAGGCTTCGGGGAAGGGTTAGGTTTCGGGTTCGGGCTAGGGTTAGGGTTAGGGGATGGGGACGGTTTAGGGTCCAGGTGAGGGTACGACAACGCTTTAGGGGGAGCGTACGTGTGAGGGCGCGGGTTAGTGTCAGTGTACGGGTTAGAATTAGGGGACGGGGGAGGGTCAGGCTTCGGGGAAGTGTTAGGGTTAGGGTTCGGGCTAGGGTTAGGGTTAGGGGACGGGGACGGTTTAGGGTCCAGGTGAGGGTACGACAACGCTTTAGGGGGAGCGTACGTGTGAGGGCGCGGGTTAGTGTCAGCGTACGGGTTAGGATTAGGGGACGGGGGAGGATCAGGCTTCGGGGAAGAGTTAGGGTTAGGGTTCGGGCTAGGGTTAGGGTTAGGGGACGGGGACGGTTTAGGGTCCAGCTGAGGTTAGAACAACGCTTTAGGGGGAGCGTAAGTGTGAGGGCGCGGGTTAGTGTCAGCGTACGGGTTAGGATTAGGGGATGGGAGAGGGTCAGGCTTCGGGGAAGGGTTAGGGTTAGGGTTCGGGCTAGGGTTAGGGTTAGGGGACAGGGACGGTTTAGGGTCCAGGTGAGGGTACGACAACACTTTAGGGGGAGCGTACGTGTGAGGGCGCGGGTTAGTGTCAGCGTACGGGTTAGGATTAGGGGACGGGGGAGGGTCAGGCTTCGGGGAAGGGTTAGGGTTCGGACTAGGGTTAGGTTTAGGGGACGGGGACTGTTTAGGGTCCAGGAGAGGGTACGACAACGCTTTAGGGGGAGCGTAAGTGTGAGGGCGTGGGTTAGTGTCAGCGTACGGGTTAGGATTAGGGGACGGGGGAGGGTCAGGCTTCGGGGAGGGGTTAGGGTTAGGGTTGGGCTAGGGTTAGGGTTAGGGGACGGGGACGGTTTAGGGTCCAGGTGAGGGTACGACAACGCTTTAGGGGCAGCGAACGTGTGAGGGCGCGGGTTAGTGTCAGCGTACGGGTTAGGATTAGGGGACGGGGGAGGGTCAGGCTTCGGGGAATGGTTAGGGTTAGGGTTCGGGCTAGGGTTAGGGTTAGGGGACGGGGATGGTTTAGGGTCCAGGTGAGGGTACGACAACGCTTTAGGGGGAGCGTACGTGTGAGGGCGCGGGTTAGTGTCAGCGTACGGGTTAGGATTAGGGGACGGAAGAGGGTCAGGCTTCGGGGAAGGGTTAGGGTTAGGGTTCGGGCTAGGGTTAGGGTTAGGTGACGGGGACGGTTTAGGGTCCATGTGAGGGTACGACAACGCTTTATGGGGAGCGTACGTGTAAGGGCGCGGGTTAGTGTCAGCGTACGGGTTAGGATTAAGGGACGGGGGAGGGTCAGGCTTCGGGGAAGTGTTAGGGTTAGGGTTCGGGCTAGGGTTAGGGTTAGGTTTAGGGGACGGGGACGGTTTAGGGTCCAGGTGAGGGTACGACAACGCATTAGGGGGAGCGTACGTGTGAGGGCGCGGGTTAGTGTCAGCGTACGGGTTAGGATTAGGGGACGGGGGAGGGTCAGGCTTCGGGGAAGGGTTAGGTTTCGGGTTCGGGCTAGGGTTAGGGTTAGGGGATGGGGACGGTTTAGGGTCCAGGTGAGGGTACGACAACGCTTTAGGGGGAGCATACGTGTGAGGGCGCGGGTTTGTGTCAGTGTACGGGTTAGAATTAGGGGACGGGGGAGGGTCAGGCTTCGGGGAAGTGTTAGGGTTAGGGTTCGGGCTAGGGTTAGGGTTAGGGGACGGGGACGGTTTAGGGTCCAGGTGAGGGTACGACAACGCTTTAGGGGGAGCGTACGTGTGAGGGCGCGGGTTAGTGTCAGCGTACGGGTTAGGATTAGGGGACGGGGGAGGATCAGGGTTCGGGGAAGAGTTAGGGTTAGGGTTCGGGCTAGGGTTAGGGTTAGGGGACGGGGACGGTTTAGGGTCCAGCTGAGGTTAGAACAACGCTTTAGGGGGAGCGTAAGTGTGAGGGCGCGGGTTAGTGTCAGCGTACGGGTTAGGATTAGGGGATGGGAGAGGGTCAGGCTTCAGGGAAGGGTTAGGGTTAGGGTTCGGGCTAGGGTTAGGGTTAGGGGACAGGGACGGTTTAGGGTCCAGGTGAGGGTACGACAACACTTTAGGGGGAGCGTACGTGTGAGGGCGCGGGTTAGTGTCAGCGTACGGGTTAGGATTAGGGGACGGGGGAGGGTCAGGCTTCGGGGAAGGGTTAGGGTTAGGGTTCGGGCTAGGGTTAGTGTTAGGTTTAGGGGACGGGGACGGTTTAGGGTCCAGGTGAGGGTACGACAACGCTTTAGGGGGAGCGTACGTGTGAGGGCGCGGGTTAGTGTCAGCGTACGGGTTAGGATTAGGGGACGGGGGAGGGTCAGGCTTCGGGGAAGGGTTAGGTTTCGGGTTCGGGCTAGGGTTAGGGTTAGGGGATGGGGACGGTTTAGGGTCCAGGTGAGGGTACGACAACGCTTTAGGGGGAGCGTACGTGTGAGGGCGCGGGTTAGTGTCAGTGTACGGGTTACAATTAGGGGACGGGGGAGGGTCAGGCTTCGGGGAAGTGTTAGGGTTAGGGTTCGGGCTAGGGTTAGGGTTAGGGGACGGGGACGGTTTAGGGTCCAGGTGAGGGTACGACAACGATTTAGGGGGAGCGTACGTGTGAGGGCGCGGGTTAGTGTCAGCGTACGAGTTAGGATTAGGGGACGGGGGAGGATCAGGGTTCGGGGAAGAGTTAGGGTTAGGGTTCGGGCTAGGGTTAGGGTTAGGGGACGGGGACGGTTTAGGGTCCAGCTGAGGTTAGAACAACGCTTTAGGGGGAGCGTAAGTGTGAGGGCGCGGGTTAGTGTCAGCGTACGGGTTAGGATTAGGGGATGGGAGAGGGTCAGGCTTCGGGGAAGGGTTAGGGTTAGGGTTCGGGCTAGGGTTAGGGTTAGGGGACAGGGACGGTTTAGGGTCCAGGTGAGGGTACGACAACACTTTAGGGGGAGCGTACGTGTGAGGGCGCGGGTTAGTGTCAGCGTACGGGTTAGGATTAGGGGACGGGAGAGGGTCAGGCTTCGGGGAAGGGTTAGGGTTAGGGTTCGGGCTAGGGTTAGGGTTAGGTGACGGGGACGGTTTAGGGTCCATGTGAGGGTACGACAACGCTTTATGGGGAGCGTACGTGTAAGGGCGCGGGTTAGTGTCAGCGTACGGGTTAGGATTAAGGGACGGGGGAGGGTCAGGCTTCGGGGAAGGGTTAGGGTTAGGGTTCGGGCTAGGGTTAGGGTTAGGGGACGGGGACGGTTTAGGGTCCAGGTGAGGGTACGACAACGCTTTAGGGGGAGCGTACGTGTGAGGGTGCAGTTTAGTGTCAGCGTACGGGTTAGTATTAGGGGACGGGTGAGGGTCAGGCTTCGGGGAAGGGTTAGGGTTAGGGTTGGGCTAGGGTTAGGGTTAGGGGACAGGGACGGTTTAGGGTCCAGGTGAGGGTACGACAACGCTTTAGGGGCAGCGAACGTGTGAGGGCGCGGGTTAGTGTCAGCGTACGGGTTAGGATTAGGGGACGGGGGAGGGTCAGGCTTCGGGGAAGGGTTAGGGTTAGGGTTCGGGCTAGGGTTAGGGTTAGGGGACGGGGATGGTTTAGGGTCCAGGTGAGGGTACGACAACGCTTTAGGGGGAGCGTACGTGTGAGGGCGCGGGTTAGTGTCAGCGTACGGGTTAGGATTAGGGGACGGAAGAGGGTCAGGCTTCGGGGAAGGGTTAGGGTTAGGGTTCGGGCTAGGGTTAGGGTTAGGTGACGGGGACAGTTTAGGGTCCATGTGAGGGTACGACAACGCTTTATGGGGAGCGTATGTGTAAGGGCGCGGGTTAGTGTCAGCGTACGGGTTAGGATTAAGGGACGGGGGAGGGTCAGGCTTCGGGGAAGTGTTAGGGTTAGGGTTCGGGCTAGGGTTAGGGTTAGGTTTAGGGGACGGGGACGGTTTAGGGTCCAGGTGAGGGTACGACAACGCATTAGGGGGAGCGTACGTGTGAGGGCGCGGGTTAGTGTCAGCGTACGGGTTAGGATTAGGGGACGGGGGAGGGTCAGGCTTCGGGGAAGGGTTAGGTTTCGGGTTCGGGCTAGGGTTAGGGTTAGGGGACGGGGACGGTTTAGGGTCCAGGTGAGGGTACGACAACGCTTTAGGGGGAGCGTACGTGTGAGGGCGCGGGTTAGTGTCAGTGTACGGGTTAGAATTAGGGGACGGGGGAGGGTCAGGCTTCGGGGAAGTGTTAGGGTTAGGGTTCGGGCTAGGGTTAGGGTTAGGGGACGGGGACGGTTTAGGGTCCAGGTGAGGGTACGACAACGCTTTAGGGGGAGCGTACGTGTGAGGGCGCGGGTTAGTGTCAGCGTACGGGTTAGGATTAGGGGACGGGGGAGGATCAGGCTTCGGGGAAGAGTTAGGGTTAGGGTTCGGGCTAGGGTTAGGGTTAGGGGATGGGGACGGTTTAGGGTCCAGCTGAGGTTAGAACAACGCTTTAGGGGGAGCGTAAGTGTGAGGGCGCGGGTTAGTGTCAGCGTACGGGTTAGGATTAGGGGATGGGAGAGGGTCAGGCTTCGGGGAAGGGTTAGGGTTAGGGTTCGGGCTAGGGTTAGGGTTAGGGGACAGGGACGGTTTAGGGTCCAGGTGAGGGTACGACAACACTTTAGGGGGAGCGTACGTGTGAGGGCGCGGGTTAGTGTCAGCGTACGGGTTAGGATTAGGGGACGGGGGAGGGTCAGGCTTCGGGGAAGGGTTAGGGTTCGGACTAGGGTTAGGTTTAGGGGACGGGGACTGTTTAGGGTCCAGGAGAGGGTACGACAACGCTTTAGGGGGAGCGTAAGTGTGAGGGCGTGGGTTAGTGTCAGCGTACGGGTTAGGATTAGGGGACGGGGGAGGGTCAGGCTTCGGGGAGGGGTTAGGGTTAGGGTTGGGCTAGGGTTAGGGTTAGGGGACGGGGACGGTTTAGGGTCCAGGTGAGGGTACGACAACGCTTTAGGGGGAGCGTACGTGTGAGGGCGCAGTTTAGTGTCAGCGTACGGGTTAGTATTAGGGGACGGGTGAGGGTCAGGCTTCGGGGAAGGGTTAGGGTTAGGGTTGGGCTAGGGTTAGGGTTAGGGGACAGGGACGGTTTAGGGTCCAGGTGAGGGTACGACAACGCTTTAGGGGCAGCGAACGTGTGAGGGCGCGGGTTAGTGTCAGCGTACGGGTTAGGATTAGGGGACGGGGGAGGGTCAGGCTTCGGGGAAGGGTTAGGGTTAGGGTTCGGGCTAGGGTTAGGGTTAGGGGACGGGGATGGTTTAGGGTCCAGGTGAGGGTACGACAACGCTTTAGGGGGAGCGTACGTGTGAGGGCGCGGGTTAGTGTCAGCGTACGGGTTAGGATTAGGGGACGGGGGAGGGTCAGGCTTCGGGGAAGTGTTAGGGTTAGGGTTCGGGCTAGGGTTAGGGTTAGGTTTAGGGGACGGGGACGGTTTAGGGTCCCGGTGAGGGTACGACAACGCATTAGGGGGAGAGTACGTGTGAGGGCGCGGGTTAGTGTCAGCGTACGGGTTAGGATTAGGGGACGGGGGAGGGTCAGGCTTCGGGGAAGGGTTAGGTTTCGGGTTCGGGCTAGGGTTAGGGTTAGGGGATGGGGACGGTTTAGGGTCCAGGTGAGGGTACGACAACGCTTTAGGGGGAGCGTACGTGTGAGGGCGCGGGTTTGTGTCAGTGTACGGGTTAGAATTAGGGGACGGGGGAGGGTCAGGCTTCGGGGAAGTGTTAGGGTTAGGGTTCGGGCTAGGGTTAGGGTTAGGGGACGGGGACGGTTTAGGGTCCAGGTGAGGGTACGACAACGCTTTAGGGGGAGCGTACGTGTGAGGGCGCGGGTTAGTGTCAGCGTACGGGTTAGGATTAGGGGACGGGGGAGGATCAGGCTTCGGGGAAGAGTTAGGGTTAGGGTTCGGGCTAGGGTTAGGGTTAGGGGACGGGGACGGTTTAGGGTCCAGCTGAGGTTAGAACAACGCTTTAGGGGGAGCGTAAGTGTGAGGGCGCGGGTTAGTGTCAGCGTACGGGTTAGGATTAGGGGATGGGAGAGGGTCAGGCTTCGGGGAAGGGTTAGGGTTAGGGTTCGGGCTAGGGTTAGGGTTAGGGGACAGGGACGGTTTAGGGTCCAGGTGAGGGTACGACAACACTTTAGGGGGAGCGTACGTGTGAGGGCGCGGGTTAGTGTCAGCGTACGGGTTAGGATTAGGGGACGGGGGAGGGTCAGGCTTCGGGGAAGGGTTAGGGTTAGGGTTCGGGCTAGGGTTAGTGTTAGGTTTAGGGGACGGGGACGGTTTAGGGTCCAGGTGAGGGTACGACAACGCTTTAGGGGGAGCGTACGTGTGAGGGCGCGGGTTAGTGTCAGCGTACGGGTTAGGATTAGGGGACGGGGGAGGGTCAGGCTTCGGGGAAGGGTTAGGTTTCGGGTTCGGGCTAGGGTTAGGGTTAGGGGATGGGGACGGTTTAGGGTCCAGGTGAGGGTACGACAACGCTTTAGGGGGAGCGTACGTGTGAGGGCGCGGGTTAGTGTCAGTGTACGGGTTACAATTAGGGGACGGGGGAGGGTCAGGCTTCGGGGAAGTGTTAGGGTTAGGGTTCGGGCTAGGGTTAGGGTTAGGGGACGGGGACGGTTTAGGGTCCAGGTGAGGGTACGACAACGCTTTAGGGGGAGCGTACGTGTGAGGGCGCGGGTTAGTGTCAGCGTACGAGTTAGGATTAGGGGACGGGGGAGGATCAGGGTTCGGGGAAGAGTTAGGGTTAGGGTTCGGGCTAGGGTTAGGGTTAGGGGACGGGGACGGTTTAGGGTCCAGCTGAGGTTAGAACAACGCTTTAGGGGGAGCGTAAGTGTGAGGGCGCGGGTTAGTGTCAGCGTACGGGTTAGGATTAGGGGATGGGAGAGGGTCAGGCTTCGGGGAAGGGTTAGGGTTAGGGTTCGGGCTAGGGTTAGGGTTAGGGGACAGGGACGGTTTAGGGTCCAGGTGAGGGTACGACAACACTTTAGGGGGAGCGTACGTGTGAGGGCGCGGGTTAGTGTCAGCGTACGGGTTAGGATTAGGGGACGGGAGAGGGTCAGGCTTCGGGGAAGGGTTAGGGTTAGGGTTCGGGCTAGGGTTAGGGTTAGGTGACGGGGACGGTTTAGGGTCCATGTGAGGGTACGACAACGCTTTATGGGGAGCGTACGTGTAAGGGCGCGGGTTAGTGTCAGCGTACGGGTTAGGATTAAGGGACGGGGGAGGGTCAGGCTTCGGGGAAGGGTTAGGGTTAGGGTTCGGGCTAGGGTAGGGTTAGGTTTAGGGGACGGGGACGGTTTAGGGTCCAGGTGAGGGTACGACAACGCATTAGGGGGAGCGTACGTGTGAGGGCGCGGGTTAGTGTCAGCGTACGGGTTAGGATTAGGGGACGGGGGAGGGTCAGGCTTCGGGGAAGGGTTAGGTTTCGGGTTCGGGCTAGGGTTAGGGTTAGGGGATGGGGACGGTTTAGGGTCCAGGTGAGGGTACGACAACGCTTTAGGGGGAGCGTACGTGTGAGGGCGCGGGTTAGTGTCAGTGTACGGGTTAGATTTAGGGGACGGGGGAGGGTCAGGCTTCGGGGAAGTGTTAGGGTTAGGGTTCGGGCTAGGGTTAGGGTTAGGGGACGGGGACGGTTTAGGGTCCAGGTGAGGGTACGACAACGCTTTAGGGGGAGCGTACGTGTGAGGGCGCGGGTTAGTGTCAGCGTACGGGTTAGGATTAGGGGACGGGGGAGGATCAGGCTTCGGGGAAGAGTTAGGGTTAGGGTTCGGGCTAGGGTTAGGGTTAGGGGACGGGGACGGTTTAGGGTCCAGCTGAGGTTAGAACAACGCTTTAGGGGGAGCGTAAGTGTGAGGGCGCGGGTTAGTGTCAGCGTACGGGTTAGGATTAGGGGATGGGAGAGGGTCAGGCTTCGGGGAAGGGTTAGGGTTAGGGTTCGGGCTAGGGTTAGGGTTAGGGGACAGGGACGGTTTAGGGTCCAGGTGAGGGTACGACAACACTTTAGGGGGAGCGTACGTGTGAGGGCGCGGGTTAGTGTCAGCGTACGGGTTAGGATTAGGGGACGGGGGAGGGTCAGGCTTCGGGGAAGGGTTAGGGTTCGGACTAGGGTTAGGTTTAGGGGACGGGGAATGTTTAGGGTCCAGGAGAGGGTACGACAACGCTTTAGGGGGAGCGTAAGTGTGAGGGCGTGGGTTAGTGTCAGCGTACGGGTTAGGATTAGGGGACGGGGGAGGGTCAGGCTTCGGGGAAGGGTTAGGGTTAGGGTTCGGGCTAGGGTTAGGGTTAGGGGATGGGGACGGTTTAGGGTCCAGGTGAAGGTACGACAACGCTGTAGGGGGAGCGTACGTGTGAGGGCGCGGGTTAGTGTCAGCGTACGGGTTAGGATTAGGGGACGGGGGAGGGTCAGGCTTCGGGGAAGGGTTAGGGTTAGGGTTCGGGCTAGGGTTAGGGTTAGGGGACGGGGACGGTTTAGGGTCCAGGTGAGGGTACGACAACGCTTTAGGGGGAGCGTACGTGTGAGGGCGCGGGTTAGTGTCAGCGTACGGGTTAGGATTAGGGGACGGGAGAGGGTCAGGCTTCGGGGAAGGGTTAGGGTTAGGGTTCGGGCTAGGGTTAGGGTTAGGTGACGGGGACGGTTTAGGGGCCATGTGAGGGTACGACAACGCTTTATGGGGAGCGTACGTGTAAGGGCACGGGTTAGTGTCAGCGTACGGGTTAGGATTAAGGGACGGGGGAGCGTCAGGCTTCGGGGAAGGGTTATGGTTAGGGTTCGGGCTAGGGTTAGGGTTAGGTTTAGGGGACGGGGACGGTTTAGGGTCCAGGTGAGGGTACGACAACGCTTTAGGGGGAGCGTACGTGTGAGGGCGCGGGTTAGTGTCAGCGTACGGGTTAGGATTAGGGGACGGGGGAGGGTCAGGCTTCGGGGAAGAGTTAGGTTTCGGGTTCGGGCTAGGGTTAGGGTTAGGGGATGGGGACGGTTTAGGGTCCAGGTGAGGGTACGACAACGCTTTAGGGGGAGCGTACGTGTGAGGGCGCGGGTTAGTGTCAGTGTACGGGTTAGAATTAGGGGACGGGGGAGGGTCAGGCTTCGGGGAAGTGTTAGGGTTAGGGTTCGGGCTAGGGTTAGGGTTAGGGGACGGGGACGGTTTAGGGTCCAGGTGAGGGTACGACAACGCTTTAGGGGGAGCGTACGTGTGAGGGCGCGGGTTAGTGTCAGCGTACGGGTTAGGATTAGGGGACGGGGGAGGATCAGGCTTCGGGGAAGAGTTAGGGTTAGGGTTCGGGCTAGGGTTAGGGTTAGGGGACGGGGACGGTTTAAGGTCCAGCTGAGTTTAGAACAACGCTTTAGGGGGAGCGTAAGTGTGAGGGCGCGGGTTAGTGTCAGCGTACGGGTTAGGATTAGGGGATGGGAGAGGGTCAGGCTTCGGGGAAGGGTTAGGGTTAGGGTTCGGGCTAGGGTTAGGGTTAGGGGACAGGGACGGTTTAGGGTCCAGGTGAGGG
The DNA here is from genome assembly GCF_039906515.1 of Pseudorca crassidens. NCBI lineage: Eukaryota > Metazoa > Chordata > Mammalia > Artiodactyla > Delphinidae > Pseudorca > Pseudorca crassidens. The sequence continues at coordinate 51,147,142 of NC_090304.1, read as the reverse complement.
TACGACAACACTTTAGGGGGAGCGTACGTGTGAGGGCGTGGGTGAGTGTCAGCGTACGGGTTAGGATTAGGGGACGGGGGAGGGTCAGGCTTCGGGGAAGGGTTAGGGTTCGGGCTAGGGTTAGGTTTAGGGGACGGGGACTGTTTAGGGTCCAGGAGAGGGTACGACAACGCTTTAGGGGGAGCGTAAGTGTGAGGGCGTGGGTTAGTGTCAGCGTACGGGTTAGGATTAGGGGACGGGGGAGGGTCAGGCTTCGGGGAAGGGTTAGGGTTAGGGTTCGGGCTAGGGTTAGGGTTAGGGGACGGGGACGGTTTAGGGTCCAGGTGAGGGTAAGACAAAGCTTTAGGGGGAGCGTACGTGTGAGGGCGCGAGTTAGTGTCAGTGTACGGGTTAGGATTAGGGGACGGAGTAGGACAGGCTTCGGGGAAGGGTTAGGGTTAGGGTTCGGGCTAGGGTTAGGGTTAGGGGACGGGGACGGTTTAGGGTCCAGGTGAGGGTACGACAATGCTTTAGGGGGAGCGTACGTGTGAGGGCGCGGGTTAGTGTCAGCGTACGGGTTAGGATTAGGGGACGGGGGAGGGTCAGGCTTCGGGGAAGGGTTAGGGTTAGGGTTCGGGCTAGGGTTAGTGTTAGGGGATGGGGACGGTTTAGGGCCCAGGTGAAGGTACGACAACGCTGTAGGGGGAGCGTACGTGTGAGGGCGCGGGTTAGTGTCAGCGTACGGGTTAGGATTAGGGGACGGGGGAGGGTCAGGCTTCGGGGAAGGGTTAGGGTTAGGGTTCGGGCTAAGGTTAGGGTTAGGGGACAGGGACGGTTTAGGGTCCAGGTGAGGGTACGACAACACTTTAGGGGGAGCGTACGTGTGAGGGCGCGGGTTAGTGTCAGCGTACGGGTTAGGTATAGGGGACGGGGGAGGGTCAGGCTTTGGGGAAGGGTTAGGGTTCGGGCTAGGGTTAGGTTTAGGGGACGGGGACTGTTTAGGGTCCAGGAGAGGGTACGACAACGCTTTAGGGGGAGCGTAAGTGTGAGGGCGTGGGTTAGTGTCAGCGTACGGGTTAGGATTAGGGGACGGGGGAGGGTCAGGCTTCGGGGAGGGGTTAGGGTTAGGGTTCGGGCTAGGGTTAGGGTTAGGGGATGGGGACGGTTTAGGGTCCAGGTGAAGGTACGACAACGCTGTAGGGGGAGCGTACGTGTGAGGGCGCGGGTTAGTGTCAGCGTTCGGGTTAGGATTAGGGGACGGGGGAGGGTCAGGCTTCGGGGAAGGGTTAGGGTTAGGGTTCGGGCTAGGGTTAGGGTTAGGGGACGGGGACGGTTTAGGGTCCAGGTGAGGGTACGACAACGCTTTACGGGGAGCGTGCATGTGGGCGCGGGTTAGTGTCAGCGTACGGGTTAGGATTAGGGCACGGGTGAGGGTCAGGCATTGGGGAAGGGTTAGGGTTAGGGTTCGGGCTAGGGTTAGGGTTAGGTTTAGGGGACGGGGACGGTTTAGGGTTCAGGTGAGGGTACGACAACGCTTTAGGGGGAGCGTACGTGTGAGGGCGCGGGTTAGTGTCAGCGTACGGGTTAGGATTAGGTGACGGGGGAGGGTCAGGCTTCGGGGAAGGGTTAGGTTTCGGGTTCGGTCTAGGGTAAGGGTTAGGGGACGGGGACGGTTTAGGGTCCAGGTGAGGTTAGAACAACGCTTTAGGGGGAGCGTACGTGTGAGGGCGCGGGTTAGTGTCAGCGTACGGGTTAGGATTAGGGGACGGGAGAGGGTCAGGCTTCGGGGAAGGGTTAGGGTTAGGGTTCGGGCTAGGGTTAGGGTTAGGGGACGGGGACGGTTTAGGGTCCAGGTGAGGGTACGACAATGCTTTAGGTGGAGCGTAGGTGTGAGGGCGCGGGTTAGTGTCAGCGTACGGGTTAGGATTAGGGGACGGGGGAGGGTCATGCTTCGGGGAAGGGTTAGGGTTAGGGTTCGGGCTAGGGTTAGGGTTAGGGGATGGGGACGGTTTAGGGTCCAGGTGAAGGTACGACAACGCTGTAGGGGGAGCGTACGTGTGAGGGCGCGGGTTAGTGTCAGCGTACGGGTTAGGATTAGGGGACGGGGGAGGGTCAGGCTTGGGGGAAGGGTTAGGGTTCGGGTTCGGGCTAGGGTTAGGGTTAGGGGACGGGGACGGTTTAGGGTCCAGGTGAGGGTACGACAACGCTTTAGGGGGAGCGTACGTGTGAGGGCGCGGGTTAGTGTCAGCGTACGGGTTAGGATTAGGGGACGGGGGAGGGTCAGGCTTTGGAGAAGGGTTAGGGTTAGGGTTCGGGCTAGGGTTAGGGTTAGGGGACGGGGACGGTTTAGGGTCCAGGTGAGGGTACGACAACGCTTTAGGGGGAGCGTACGTGTGAGGGTGCGGGTTAGTGTCAGCGTACGGGTTAGGATTAGGGGACGGGGGAGGGTCAGGCTTCGGGGAAGGGTTAGGGTTCGGGCTAGGGTTAGGGATAGGGGACGGGGACGGTTTAGGATCCAGGTGAGGGTACGACAACGCTTTAGGGGGATAGTACGTGTGAGGGCGTGGGTTAGTGTCAGCGTACGGGTTAGGATTAGGGGACGGGGGAGGGTGAGGCTGCGGGCAAGGGTTAGGGTTAGGGTTAGGGGATGGGGACGGATTAGGGTCCAGGTGAGGGTACGACAACGCTTTAGGGGGAGCGTGCATGTGGGCGCGGGTTAGTGTCAGCGTACGGGTTAGGATTAGGGCACGGGTGAGGGTCAGGCTTCGGGGAAGGGTTAGGGTTAGGGTTCGGGCTAGGGTTAGGGTTAGGTTTAGGGGACGGGGACGGTTTAGGGTCCAGGTGAGGGTACGACAACGCTTTAGGGGGAGCGTACGTGTGAGGGCGCGGGTTAGTGTCAGCGTACGGGTTAGGATAGGGTGACGGGGGAGGGTCAGGCTTCGGGGAAGGGTTAGGTTTCGGGTTCTGGCTAGGGTTAGGGTTAGGGGATGGGGACGGTTTAGGGTCCAGGTGAGGGTACGACAACGCTTTAGGGGGAGCGTACGTGTGAGGGCGCGGGTTAGTGTCAGCGTACGGGTTAGGATTATGAGACGGGTGAGGGTCAGGCTTCGGGGAAGGGTTAGGGTTAGGGTTCGGGCTAGGGTTAGGGTTAGGGGACGGGGACGGTTTAGGGTCCAGGTGAGGTTAGAACAACGCTTTAGGGGGAGCGTACGTGTGAGGGCGCGGGTTAGTGTCAGCGTACGGGTTGGATTAGCGGACGGGAGAGTGTCAGGCTTCGGGGAAGGGTTAGGGTTAGGGTTCGGGCTAGGGTTAGGGTCAGGGGACGGGGACGGTTTAGGGTCCAGGTGAGGGTACGACAAAACTTTAGGGGGAGCGTACGTGTGAGGGCGCGGGTTAGTGTCAGCGTACGGGTTAGGATTAGGGGACGGGGGCGGGTCAGGCTTCGGGGAAGGGTTAGGGTTTGGGCTAGGGTTAGGTTTAGGGGACGGGGACGGTTTAGGGTCCAGGTGAGGGTACGACAACGCTTTAGGGGGAGCGTAAGTGTGAGGGCGTGGGTTAGTGTCAGCGTACGGGTTAGGATTAGGGGACGGGGGAGGATCAGGCTTCGGGGAAGGGTTAGGTTTCGGGTTCGGGCTAGGGTTAGGGTTAGGGGACGGGGACGGTTTAGGGTCCAGGTGAGGGTACGACAACGCTTTAGGGGGAGCGTACGTGTGAGGGCGCGGGTTAGTGTCAGCGTACGGGTTAGGATTAGGGGACGGGGGAGGGTCAGGCTTCGGGGAAGGGTTAGGGTTAGGGTTCGGGCTAGGGTTAGGGTTAGGGGACGGGGACGGTTTAGGGTCCAGGTGAGGGTACGACAACGCTTTAGGGGGAGCGTACGTGTGAGGGCGCGGGTTAGTGTCCGCGTACGGTTTAGGATTAGGGGACGGGAGAGGGTCAGGCTTCGGGGAAGGGTTAGGGTTAGGGTTCGGGCTAGGGTTAGGGTTAGGTGACGGGGACGGTTTAGGGGCCATGTGAGGGTACGACAACGCTTTATGGGGAGCGTACGTGTAAGGGCGCGGGTTAGTGTCAGCGTACGGGTTAGGATTAAGGGACGGGGGAGGGTCAGGCTTCGGGGAAGGGTTAGGGTTAGGGTTCGGGCTAGGGTTAGGGTTAGGTTTAGGGGACGGGGACGGTTTAGGGTCCAGGTGAGGGTACGACAACGCATTAGGGGGAGCGTACGTGTGAGGGCGCGGGTTAGTGTCAGCGTACGGGTTAGGATTAGGGGACGGGGGAGGGTCAGGCTTCGGGGAAGGGTTAGGTTTCGGGTTCGGGCTAGGGTTAGGGTTAGGGGATGGGGACGGTTTAGGGTTCAGGTGAGGGTACGACAACGCTTTAGGGGGAGCGTACGTGTGAGGGCGCGGGTTAGTGTCAGTGTACGGGTTAGATTTAGGGGACGGGGGAGGGTCAGGCTTCGGGGAAGTGTTAGGGTTAGGGTTCGGGCTAGGGTTAGGGTTAGGGGACGGGGACGGTTTAGGGTCCAGGTGAGGGTACGACAACGCTTTAGGGGGAGCGTACGTGTGAGGGCGCGGGTTAGTGTCAGCGTACGGGTTAGGATTAGGGGACGGGGGAGGATCAGGCTTCGGGGAAGAGTTAGGGTTAGGGTTCGGGCTAGGGTTAGGGTTAGGGGACGGGGACGGTTTAGGGTCCAGCTGAGGTTAGAACAACGCTTTAGGGGGAGCGTAAGTGTGAGGGCGCGGGTTAGTGTCAGCGTACGGGTTAGGATTAGGGGATGGGAGAGGGTCAGGCTTCGGGGAAGGGTTAGGGTTAGGGTTCGGGCTAGGGTTAGGGTTAGGGGACAGGGACGGTTTAGGGTCCAGGTGAGGGTACGACAACACTTTAGGGGGAGCGTACGTGTGAGGGCGCGGGTTAGTGTCAGCGTACGGGTTAGGATTAGGGGACGGGGGAGGGTCAGGCTTCGGGGAAGGGTTAGGTTTCGGGTTCGGTCTAGGGTAAGGGTTAGGGGACGGGGACGGTTTAGGGTCCAGGTGAGGTTAGAACAACGCTTTAGGGGGAGCGTACGTGTGAGGGCGCGGGTTAGTGTCAGCGTACGGGTTAGGATTAGGGGACGGGAGAGGGTCAGGCTTCGGGGAAGGGTTAGGGTTAGGGTTCGGGCTAGGGTTAGTGTTAGGGGACGGGGACGGTTTAGGGTCCAGGTGAGGGTACGACAATGCTTTAGGTGGAGCGTAGGTGTGAGGGCGCGGGTTAGTGTCAGCGTACGGGTTAGGATTAGGGGACGGGGGAGGGTCATGCTTCTGGGAAGGGTTAGGGTTAGGGTTCGGGCTAGGGTTAGGGTTAGGGGATGAGGACGGTTTAGGGTCCAGGTGAAGGTACGACAACGCTGTAGGGGGAGCGTACGTGTGAGGGCGCGGGTTAGTGTCAGCGTACGGGTTAGGATTAGGGGACGGGGGAGGGTCAGGCTTGGGGGAAGGGTTAGGGTTCGGGTTCGGGCTAGGGTTAGGGTTAGGGGACGGGGACGGTTTAGGGTCCAGGTGAGGGTACGACAACGCTTTAGGGGGAGCGTACGTGTGAGGGCGCGGGTTAGTGTCAGCGTACGGGTTAGGATTAGGGGACGGGGGAGGGTCAGGCTTTGGAGAAGGGTTAGGGTTAGGGTTCGGGCTAGGGTTAGGGTTAGGGGACGGGGACGGTTTAGGGTCCAGGTGAGGGTACAACGCTTTAGGGGGAGCGTACGTGTGAGGGTGCGGGTTAGTGTCAGCGTACGGGTTAGGATTAGGGGACGGGGGAGGGTCAGGCTTCGGGGAAGGGTTAGGGTTCGGGCTAGGGTTAGGGATAGGGGACGGGGACGGTTTAGGATCCAGGTGAGGGTACGACAACGCTTTAGGGGGATAGTACGTGTGAGGGCGTGGGTTAGTGTCAGCGTAAGGGTTAGGATTAGGGGACGGGGGAGGGTGAGGCTGCGGGCAAGGGTTAGAGTTAGGGTTAGGGGATGGGGACGGTTTAGGGTCCAGGTGAGGGTACGACAACGCTTTAGGGGGAGCGTACGTGTGAGGGCACGGGTTAGTGTCAGCGTACGGGTTAGGATTAGGGCACGGGTGAGGGTCAGGCTTCGGGGAAGGGTTAGGGTTAGGGTTCGGGCTAGGGTTAGGGTTAGGTTTAGGGGACGGGGACGGTTTAGGGTCCAGGTGAGGTTAGAACAACGCTTTAGGGGGAGCGTACGTGTGAGGGCGCGGGTTAGTGTCAGCGTACGGGTTGGATTAGCGGACGGGAGAGTGTCAGGCTTCGGGGAAGGGTTAGGGTTAGGGTTCGGGCTAGGGTTAGGGTTAGGGGACGGGGACGGTTTAGGGTCCAGGTGAGGGTACGACAACGCTGTAGGGGGTGCGTACGTGTGAGAGCGCGGGTTAGTGTCAGCGTACGGGTTAGGATTAGGGGACGGGGGCGGGTCAGGCTTCGGGGAAGGGTTAGGGTTTGGGCTAGGGTTAGGTTTAGGGGACGGGGACGGTTTAGGGTCCAGGTGAGGGTACGACAACGCTTTAGGGGGAGCGTAAGTGTGAGGGCGTGGGTTAGTGTCAGCGTACGGGTTAGGATTAGGGGACGGGGGAGGATCAGGCTTCGGGGAAGGGTTAGGTTTCGGGTTCGGGCTAGGGTTAGGGTTAGGGGACGGGGACGGTTTAGGGTCCAGGTGAGGGTACGACAACGCTTTAGGGGGAGCGTACGTGTGAGGGCGCGGGTTAGTGTCAGCGTACGGGTTAGGATTAGGGGACGGGGGAGGGTCAGGCTTCGGGGAAGGGTTAGGGTTAGGGTTCGGGCTAGGGTTAGGGTTAGGGGACGGGGACGGTTTAGGGTCCAGGTGAGGGTACGACAACGCTTTAGGGGGAGCGTACGTGTGAGGGCGCGGGTTAGTGTCAGCGTACGGGTTAGGATTAGGGGACGGGGTAGGGTCAGGCTTCGGGGAATGGTTAGGGTTAGGGTTCGGGCTAGGGTTAGGGGACGGGGACGGTTTAGCGTCCAGGTGAGGGTAGAACAACGCTTTAGGGGGAGTGTACGTGTGAGGGCGCGGGTTAGTGTCAGCGTACGGGTTAGGATTAGGGGACGGGAGAGGGTCAGGCTTCGTGGAAGGGTTAGGGTTAGGGTTCGGGCTAGGGTTAGGGTTAGGGGACGGGGACGGTTTAGGGTCCAGGTGAGGGTACGACAACGCTTTAGGGGGAGCGTACGTGTGAGGGCGTGGGTTAGTGTCAGCGTACGGGTTAGGATTAGGTGATGGGGGAGGGTCAGGCTTCGGGGAAGAGTTAGGGTTAGGGTTTGGGCTAGGGTTAGGGGACGGGGACGGTTTAGGGTCCAGGTGAGGGTACGACAACGCTTTAGGGGGAGCGTACGTGTGAGGGCGCGGGTTAGTGTCAGCGTACGGGTTAGGATTATGAGATGGGTGAGGGTCAGGCTTCGGGGAAGGGTTAGGGATAGGGTTCGGGCTAGGGTTAGGGATAGGGGACGGGGACGGTTTAGGGTCCAGGTGAGGGTACGACAACGCTTTGGGGGAGCGTACGTGTGAGGGCGTGGGTTAGTGTCAGCGTACGGGTTAGGATTAGGGGACGGGGTGGGGTCAGGCTTCGGGGAATGGTTAGGGTTAGGGTTCGGGCTAGGGTTAGGGTTAGGGGACGGGGAAGGTTTAGGGTCCAGGTGAGGGTACGACAACGCTTTAGGGGGAGCGTACGTGTGAGGGCGCGGGTTAGTGTCAGCGTACGGGTTAGGATTAGGGCACGGGGGAGGGTCAGGCTTCCGGGAAGGGTTAGGGTTAGGGTTCGGGCTAGGGTTAGGGTTAGGGGACGGGCACGGTTTCGGGTCCAGGTGAGGGAACGACAACACTTTAGGGGGAGCGTACGTGTGAGGGCGCGGGTTAGTGTCAGCGTACGGGTTAGGATTAGGGGACGGGGGAGGGTCAGGCTTCGGGGAAGCGTTAGGGTTCGGGCTAGGGTTAGGTTTAGGGGTCGGGGACGGTTTAGGGTCCAGGTGAGGGTACGACAACGCTTTAGGGGGAGCGTAAGTGTGAGGGCGTGGGTTAGTGTCAGCGTACGGGTTAGGATTAGGGGACGGGGGAGGGTCAGGCTTCGGGGAAGGGTTAGGTTTCGGGTTCGGGCTAGGGTTAGGGTTAGGGGACGGGGACGGTTTAGCGTCCAGGTGAGGGTACGACAATGCTTTAGGGGGAGCGTACGTGTGAGGGCGCGGGTTAGTGTCAGCGTACGGGTTAGGATTATGGGACGGGTGAGGATCAGGCTTCGGGGAAGGGTTAGGGTTAGGGTTCGGGCTAGGGTTAGGGTTAGGGGACGGGGATGGTTTAGGGTCCAGGTGAGGGTACGACAACGCTTTAGGGGGAGCGTACGTGTGAGGGCGCGGGTTAGTGTCAGCGTACGGGTTAGGATTAGGGTACGGGGTAGGGTCAGGTTTCGTGGAAGGGTTAGGGTTAGGGTTCGGGCTAGGGTTAGGGTTAGGGGACGGGGACGGTTTAGGGTCCAGGTGAGGGTACGACAACGCTTTAGGGGGAGCGTACGTGTGAGGGCGCGGTTTAGTGTCAGCGTACGGGTTAGGATTAGGGGACGGGTGAGGGTCAGGCTTCGGGGAAGGGTTAGGGTTAGGGTTCGGGCTAGGGTTAGGGTTAGGGGACGGGGACGGTTTAGGGTCCAGGTGAGGGTACGACAACGCTTTAGGGGGAGCGTACGTGTGAGGGCGCGGGTTAGTGTCAGCGTACGGGTTAGGATTAGGGGACGAGGGAGGGTCAGGCTTCGGGGAAGGGTTAGGGTTAGGGTTCGGGCTAGGTTTAGGGTTAGGGGACGGGGACGGTTTCGGGTCCAGGTGAGGGTACGACAACGATTTAGGGGGAGCTTACGTGTGAGGGCGCGGGTTAGTGTCAGCGTACGGGTTAGGATTAGGGGACGGGGGAGTGTCAGGCTTCGGGGAAGGGTTAGGGTTAGGCTTCGGGCTAGGGTTAGGGTTAGGGGACGGGGACGGTTTAGGGTCCAGGTGAGGGTACGACAACGCTTTAGGGGGAGCGTACGTGTGAGGGCGCGGGTTAGTGTCAGCGTACGGGTTAGGATTAGGGGACGGGGGAGGGTCAGGCTTCGGGGAAGGGTTAGGGTTCGGGTTCGGGCTAGGGTTACGGTTAGGGGACAGGGACGGTTTAGGGTCCAGGTGAGGGTACGACAACGCTTTAGGGGGAGCGTACGTGTGAGGGCGCGGGTTAGTGTCAGCGTACGGGTTAGGAATAGGGGACGGGGGAGGGTTAGGGTTCGGGCTAGGGTTAGGGTTAGGGGACGGGGACGGTTTAGGGTCCAGGTGAGGGTACGACAACGCTTTAGGGGGAGCGTACTTGTGAGGGCGTGGGTTAGTGTCAGCGTACAGGTTAGGATTAGGGGACGGGGGAGGGTCAGGCTTCGGGGAAGGGTTAGGGTTAGGATTCAGGCTAGGGTTAGGGTTAGGGGACAGGGACGGTTTAGGGTCCAGGTGAGGGTACGACAACGTTGTAGGGGGAGCGTACGTGTGAGAGCGCGGGTTAGTGTCAGCGTACGGGTTAGGATTAGGGGACGGGTGAGGGTCAGGCTTCGGGGAAGGGTTAGGGTTAGGGTTCGGGCTAGGGTTAGGGGACGGGGACGGTTTAGGGTTCAGGTGAGAGTAAGACAACGCTTTAGGGGGAGCGTACATGTGAGGGCAGGGGTTAGTGTCAGCGTACGGGTTAGGATTAGGGGACGGGGGAGGGTCAGGCTTCGGGGAAGGGTTAGGGTTAGGCTTCGGGGAGGGTTAGGGTTAGGGGACGGGGACGGTTTAGGGTCCAGGTGAGGGTACGACAATGCTTTAGGGGGAGCGTACGTGTGAGGGCGCGGGTTAGTGTCAGAGTACGGGTTAGGATTGGGGACGGGGGAGGGTCAGGCTTCGGGGAAGGGTTAGGGTTCGGGTTCGGGCTAGGGTTAGGGTTAGGGGACGGGGACGTTTTAGGGTCCAGGTGAGGGTACGACAACGCCTTAGGGGGACCGTACGTGTGAGGGCGCGGGTTAGTGTCAGCGTACGGGTTAGTATTAGGTGACGGGGGAGGGTCAGGCTTCGGGAAAGGGTTAGGGTTCGGGTTCGGGCTAGGGTTAGGGTTAGGGGACGGGGACGGTTTAGGGTCCAGGTGAGGGTAAGACAACGCTTTAGGGGGAGCGTACGTGTGAGGGCGCGGGTTAGTGTCAGCGTACGGGTTAGGATTAGGGGACGGGGGAGGGTCATGCTTCGGGGAAGGGTTAGGAATAGAGTTCGGGCTAGGGTTAGGGTTAGGGAACGGAGACGGTTTAGGGTCCAGGTGAGAGTACGACAACGCTTTAGGGGGAGCGTACGTGTGAGGGCGCGGGTTAGTGTCAGCGTACGGGTTAGGATTAGGGGACTGGGGAGGGTCAGGCTTCGGGGAAGGGTTAGGGTTCGGGTTCGGGCTAGGGTTACGGTTAGGGGACGGGGACGGTTTAGGGTCCATGTGAGGGTACGACAACGCTTTAGGGGGAGCGTACGTGTGAGGGCGCGGGTTAGTGTCAGCGTACGGGTTAGGAATAGGGGACGGGGGAGGGTTAGGTTTCGGGCTAGGGTTAGGGTTAGGGGACGGGGACGGTTTAGGGTCCAGGTGAGGGTACGGCAACGCTTTAGGGGGAGCGTACTTGTGAGGGCACGGGTTAGTGTCAGCGTACGGGTTAGGATTAGGGGACGGGGGAGGGTCAGGCTTCGGGGAAGTGTTAGGGTTCGGGTTCGGGCTAGGGTTAGGGGACAGGGACGGTTTAGTGTCCATGTGAGGGTACGACAACGCTTTAGGGGGAGCGTACGTGTGAGGGCGCGGGTTAGTGTCAGCGCACGGGTTAGGATTAGGGGACGGGGGAGGTTCAGGCTTCGGGGAAGGGTTAGGGTTAGGGTTCGGGCTAGGGTTAGGGTTAGGGGACGGGGACGGTTTAGGGTCCAGGTGAGGGTACGACAACGCTTTAGGGGGAGCGTACTTGTGAGGGTGCGGGTTAGTGTCAGCGTACGGGTTAGGATTAGGGGACGGGGGAGGGTCAGGCTTCGGGGAAGGGTTAGGATTAGGGTTCGGACTAGGGTTAGGGTTAGGGGACGGGGACGGTTTAGGGTCCAGGTGAGGGTACGACAACGCTTTAGGGGGAGCGTACGTGTGAGGGCACGGGTTAGTGTCAGCGTACGGGTTAGGATTAGGGGACGGGGGAGGGTCAGGCTTCGGGGAAGGGTTAGGGTTCGGGTTCGGGCTAGGGTTAGGGTTAGGGGACGGGGACGTTTTAGGGTCCAGGTGAGGGTACGACAACGCTTTAGGGGGAGCGTACGTGTGAGGGCGCGGGTTAGTGTCAGCGTACGGGTTAGGATTAGGTGACGGGGGAGGGTCAGGCTTCGGGGAAGGGTTAGGGTTCGGGTTCGGGCTAGGGTTAGGGTTAGGGTACGGGGACGGTTTAGGGTCCAGGTGAGGGTACGACAACGCTTTATGGGGAGCGTACGTGTGAGGGCGCGGGTTAGTGTCTGCGTACGGGTTAGGATTAGGGAACGGGGGAGGGTGAGGCTTCGGGGAAGGGTTAGGAATAGAGTTCGGCCTAGGGTTAGGGTTAGGGAACGGAGACGGTTTAGGGTCAAGGTGAGAGTACGACAACGCTTTAGGGGGAGCGTTCGTGTGAGGGCGCGGGTTAGTGTCAGCGTACGGGTTAGGATTAGGGGACGGGGGAGGGTCAGGCTTCGGGGAAGGGTTAGGGTTCGGGTTCGGGCTAGGGTTACGGTTAGGGGACGGGGACGGTTTAGGGTCCAGGTGAGGGTATGACAACGCTTTAGGGGGAGCGTACGTGTGAGGGCGCGGGTTAGTGTCAGCCTACGTGTTAGGATTAGGGCACGGGGGAGGGCCAGGCTTCGGGGAAGGGTCAGGGTTAGGGTTCGGGCTAGGGTTAGGGTTAGGGGACGGGCACGGTTTCGGGTCCAGTTGAGGGTACGACAACGCTTTAGGGGGAGCGTAAGTGTGAGGGCGCGGGTTAGTGTCAGCGTACGGGTTAGGATTAGGGGACGAGGGAGGGTCAGGCTTCGGGGAAGGGTTAGGGTTAGGGTTCGGGCTAGGGTTAGGGTTACGGGACGGGGACGATTTAGGGTCCAGGTGAGGGTATGACAACGCTTTAGAGGGAGCGTACGTGTGAGGGCGCGGGTTAGTGTCAGCGTACGGGTTAGGATTAGGTGACGGGGGAGGGTCAGGCTTCGGGAAAGGGTTAGGGTTCGGGTTCGGGCTAGGGTTAGGGTTAGGGGACGGGGACGGTTTAGGGTCCAGGTGAGGGTAAGACAACGCTTTAGGGGGAGCGTACGTGTTAGGGCGCGGGTTAGTGTCAGCGTACGGGTTAGGATTAGGGGACTGGGGAGTGTCAGGCTTCGGGGAAGTGTTAGGGTTAGGCTTCGGGCTAGGGTTAGGGTTAGGGTACGGGGACGGTTTAGGGTCCAGGTGAGGGTACGACAACGCTTTATGGGGAGCGTACGTGTGAGGGCGCGGGTTAGTGTCAGCGTACGGGTTAGGATTAGGGGACGGGGGAGGGTCATGCTTCGGGGAAGGGTTAGGAATAGAGTTCGGGCTAGGGTTAGGGTTAGGGAACGGAGACGGTTTAGGGTCCAGGTGAGAGTACGACAACGCTTTAGGGGGAGCGTACGTGTGAGGGCGCGGGTTAGTGTCAGCGTACGGGTTAGGATTAGGGGACGGGGGAGGGTCAGGCTTCGGGGAAGGGTTAGAGTTCGGGTTCGGGCTAGGGTTACGGTTAGGGGACGGGGACGGTTTAGGGTCCATGTGAGGGTACGACAACGCTTTAGGGGGAGCGTACGTGTGAGGGCGCGGGTTAGTGTCAGCGTACGGGTTAGGAATAGGGGACGGGGGAGGGTTAGGTTTCGGGCTAGGGTTAGGGTTAGGGGACGGGGACGGTTTAGGGTCCAGGTGAGGGTACGGCAACGCTTTAGGGGGAGCGTACTTGTGAGGGCACGGGTTAGTGTCAGCGTACGGGTTAGGATTAGGGGACGGGGGAGGGTCAGGCTTCGGGGAAGGGTTAGGGTTAGGGTTCGGGCTAGGGTTAGGGGACGGGGACGGTTTAGGGTCCAGGTGAGGGTACGACAACGCTGTAGGGGGTGCGTACGTGTGAGAGCGCGGGTTAGTGTCAGCGTACGGGTTAGGATTAGGGGACGGGGGAGGGTCAGGCTTCGGGGAAGTGTTAGGGTTTGGGTTCGGGCTAGGGTTAGGGTTAGGGGACGGGGACGGTTTAGGGTCCAGGTGAGGGTACGACAACGCTTTAGGGGGAGCGTACGTGTTAGGATTAGTGGACGGGGGAGGGTCAGGCTTCGGGGAAGGCTTAGGGTTCGGGTTCGGGCTAGGGTTAGGGTTAGGGAACGGGGACGGTTTAGTGTCCAGGTGAGGATACGAGAACGCTTTAGGGGGAGCGTACGTGTGAGGGCACGGGTTAGTGTCAGCGTACGGGTTAGGATTAGGGGACGTGGGAGGGTCAGGCTTCGGGGAAGGGTTAGGGTTAGGGTTCGGGCTAGGGTTAGGGTTAGGGGACGGGGACGGTTTAGGGTCCAGGTGAGGGTACGATAACGCTTTAGGGGGAGCGTACGTGTGAGGGCGCGGGTTAGTGTCAGCGTACGGGTTAAGATTAGGGGACGGGGGAGGGTCAGGCTTCGGGGAAGGGTGAGGATTAGGGTTCGGGCTAGGGTTAGGGTTGGGGACGGGGACGGTTTAGGGTCCAGGTGAGGGTACGACAACGCTTTATGGGGAGCGTACGTGTAAGGGGGCGGGTTAGTGTCAGCATACGGGTTAGGATTAGGGGACGGGGGAGGGTCAGGCTACGGGGATGGGTAAGGGTTAGGGTTAGGGTTCGGGCTAGGGTTAGGGTTAGGGGACGGGGACGGTTTAGGTTCCAGTTGAGGGTATGACAACGCTTTAGGGGGAGCGTACGTGTGAGGGCGCGGGTTAGTGTCAGCCTACGGGTTAGGATTAGGGGACGGGGGAGGGTCAGGCTGCGGGGAAGGGTTAGGGTTCGGGTTCGGGCTAGGGTTAGGGTTAGGGGACGGGGACGGTTTAGGGTCCAGGTGAGGGTACGACAACGCTTTAGGGGGAGCGTACGTGTGAGGGCGCGGGTTAGTGTCAGCGTACGGGTTAGGATTAGGGGACGGGGGAGGTTCAGGCTTCGGGGAAGTGTTAGGGTTACGGTTCGGGCTAGGGTTAGGGTTAGGGGACGGGGACGGTTTAGGGTCCAGGTGAGGGAACGACAACGCTTTAGGGGGAGCGTACGTGTGAGGGCGCGGGTTAGTGTCAGCCTACGGGTTAGGATTAGGGGACGGGGGAGGGTCAGGCTGCGGGGAAGGGTTAGGGTTCGGGTTCGGGCTAGGGTTAGGGTTAGGGGACGGGGACGGTTTAGGGTCCAGGTGAGGGTACCACAACGCTTCAGGGGGAGCGTACGTGTGAGGGCGCGGGTTAGTGTCAGCGTACGGGTTAGGATTGGGGACGGCGGAGGGTCAGGCTTCGGGGAAGGGTTAGGGTTCGGGTTCGGGCTAGGGTTAGGGTTAGGGGACGGGGACGGTTTAGGGTCCAGGTGAGGGTACGACAACGCTTTAGGGGGAGCATACGTGTGAGGGCGCGTGTTAGTGTCAGCGTACGGGTTAGGATTAGGGGACGGGGGAGGGTCAGGCTTCGGGGAAGGGTCAGGTTTAGGGCTCGGGCTAGGGTTAGAGTTAGGGGACGGGGACGGTTTAGGGTCCAGGTGAGGGTACGACAACGCTTTAGGGGGAGCATACGTGTGAGGGCGCGTGTTAGTGTCAGCATACGGGTTAGGATTAGGGGACGGGGGAGGGTCAGGCTACAGGGAAGGGTAAGGGTTAGGGTTAGGGTTCGGGCTAGGGTTAGGGTTAGGGGACGGGGACGGTTTAGGGTCCAGGTGAGGGTACGACAACGCTTTAGGGGGAGCGTACGTGTGAGGGCGCGGGTTAGTGTCAGCGTACGGGTTAGGATTAGGGGAACGGAGGAGGGTCAGGCTTCCGGGAAGGGTTAGGGTTAGGGTTCGGGCTAGGGTTAGGGTTAGGGAATGGGGACGGTTTAGGGTCCAGGTGAGGGTACGACAACGCTTTAGGGGGAGCGTACGTGTGAGGGTGCGGGTTAGTGTCAGCGTACGGGTTAGGATTAGGGGACGGGGGAGGGTCAGGCTTCGGGGAATGGTTAGGGTTAGGGTTAGGGTTCGGGCTAGGGTTAGGGTTAGGGGACGGGGACGGTTTAGGGTCCAGGTGAGGGTACGACAACGCTTTAGGGGGAGCGTACGTGTGAGGGCGCGGGTTAGTGTCAGCGTACGGGTTAGGATTAGGGGACGGGGGAGGTTCAGGCTTCGGGGAAGGGTTAGCGTTACGGTTCGGGATAGGGTTAGGGTTAGGGGACGGGGACGGTTCAGGGTCCAGGTGCGGGTACGACAACGATTTAGGGGGAGCGTACGTGTGAGGGCGCGGGTTAGTGTGAGCATACGGGTTAAGATTAGGGCACGGGGGAGGGTCAGGCTTCGGGGAAGGGTTAGGGTTAGGGTTCGGGCTAGGGTTAGGGTTAGGGGACGGGGACGGTTTCGGGTCCAGGTGAGGGTACGACAACGCTTTAGGGGGAGCGTACGTGTGAGGGCGCGGGTTAGTGTCAGCGTACGGGTTAGGATTAGGGGACGGGGGAGGGTCAGGCTTCGGGGAAGGGTTAGGGTTAGTGTTCGGGCTAGGGTTCGGGTTACGGGACGGGGACGGTTTAGGATCCAGGTGAGGGTACGACAACGCTTTAGGGGGAGCGTACGTGTGAGGGCGCGGGTTAGTGTCAGCGTACTTGTTAGGATTAGGGGACGGAGGAGGGTCAGGCTTCAGGGAAGGTTTAGGGTTAGGTTTCGGGCTATGGTTAGGGTTAGGGGACGGGGACGATTTAGGGTCCAGGTGAGGGTACGACAGCGCTTTAGGGGGAGCGTACGTGTGAGGGCGCTGGTTAGTGTCAGCGTACGGGTTAGAATTAGGGGACGGGGGAGGGTCAGGCTTCGGGGTAGGGTTAGGGTTCGGGTTCGGGCTAGGGTTAGGGTTAGGGGACGGGGACGGTTTAGTGTCCAGGTGAGGGTACGACAACGCTTTAGGGGGAGCGTACGTGTGAGGGCGCAGATTAGTGTCAGCGTACGGGTTAGGATTATGGGACGGGGGAGGGTCAGGCTTCGGGGAAGTGTTAGGGTTAGGGTTCGGGCTAGGGTTAGGGTTAGGGGACGGGGACGGTTTAGGGTCCAGGTGAGGGTACGACAACGCTTTAGGGGGAGCGTACGTGTGAGGGTGCGGGTTAGTGTCAGCGTACGGGTTAGGATTAGAGGACGGGGGAGGGTCAGGTTTCGGGGAAGGGTTAAGGTTAGGGTTCGGGCTAGGGTTAGGGTTAGGGGACGGGGACGGTTTAGGATCCAGGTGAGGGTAGCACAATGCTTTAGGGGGAGCGTACGTGTGAGGGCGCGGGTTAGTGTCAGCGTACGGGTTAGGATTAGGGGACGGGGGAGGGTCAGGCTTCGGGGAAGGGTTAGGGTTAGGGTTCGGGCTAGAGTTAGGGGACGGGGACGGTTTAGGGTCCAGGTGAGGGTACGACAACGCTTTAGGGGGAGCGTACGTGTGAGGGTGCGGGTTAGTGTCAGCGTACGGGTTAGGATTAGGGGACGGGGGAGGGTCAGGCTTCGGGGAAGGGTTAGGGTTAGGGTTCCGGCTAGGGTTAGTGGACGGGGATGGTTTAGGGTCCAGGTGAGGGTACGACAACACTTTTTGGGGAGCGTACGTGTTAGGGCGCGGGTTAGTGTCTGCGAACGTGTTAGGATTAGGGGACGGGGGAGGGTCAGGCTTCGGGGAAGGGTTAGGGTTAGGGTTAGGGTTCGGGCTAGGGTTAGGGTTAGGGGACGGGGACGGTTTAGGGTCCAGGTGAGGGTACGAAAACGCTTTAGGGGGAGCATACGTGTGAGGACGCGGGTTAGTGTCAGCGTCCGGATTAGGATTAGGGGACGGGGGAGGGTCAGGCTTCGGGGAAAGGTTAGGCTTAGGGCTCGGTCTAGGGTTAGGGTTAGGGGACGGGGACGGTTTAGGGTCCAGGTGAGGGTACGACAACGCTTTACGGGGAGCATACGTGTGAGGGCGCGTGTTAGTGTCAGCATACGGGTTAGGATTCGGGGACGTGGGAGGGTCAGGCTTCGGGGAAGGGTAAGGGTTAGGGTTAGGGTTCGGGCTAGGGTTAGGGTTAGGGGACGGGGACAGTTTAGGGTCCAGGTGAGGGTACGACAACGCTTTAGGGGGAGCGTACGTGTGAGGGCGCGGGTTAGTGTCAGCGTACGGGTTAGGATTAGGGGACGGGGGAGGGTCAGGTTTCCGGGAAGGGTTAGGGTTAGGGTTCGGGCTAGGGTTAGGGTTAGGGGACGGGGACGGTTTAGGGTCCAGGTGAGGGTACGACAACGCTTTATGGGGAGCGTATGTGTAAGGGGGAGGGTTAGTGTCAGCATACGGGTTAGGATTAGGGGACGGGGGAGGGTCAGGCTACGGGGAAGGGTAAGGGTTAGGGTTAGGGTTAGGGGCCGGGGACGGTTTAGGGTCCAGGTGAGGGTATGACAACGCTTTAGGGGGAGCGTACGTGTGAGGGCGCGGGTTAGTGTCAGCCTACGGGTTAGGATTAGGGGACGGGGGAGGGTCAGGCTGCGGGGAAGGGTTAGGGTTAGGGTTCGGGCTAGGGTTAGGGTTAGGGGACGGGGACGGTTTAGGGTCCAGGTGAGGGTACGACAACGCTTTAGGGGGAGCGTACGTATGAGGGCGCGGGTTAGTGTCAGCGTACGGGTTAGGATTAGGGGACGGGGGAGGTTCAGGCTTCGGGGAAGTGTTAGGGTTACGGTTCGGGCTAGGGTTAGGGTTAGGGGACGGGGACGGTTTAGGGTCCAGGTGAGGGAACGACAACGCTTTAGGGGGAGCGTACGTGTGAGGGTGCGGGTTAGTGTCAGCCTACGGGTTAGGATTAGGGGACGGGGGTGGGTCAGGCTGCGGGGAAGGGTTAGGGTTCGGGTTCGGGCTAGGGTTAGGGTTAGGGGACGGGGACGGTTTAGGGTCCAGGTGAGGGTACCACAACGCTTTAGGGGGAGCGTACGTGTGAGGGCGCGGGTTAGTGTCAGCGTACGGGTTAGGATTGGGGACGGCGGAGGGTCAGGCTTCGGGGAAGTGTTAGGGTTCGGGTTCGGGCTAGGGTTAGGGTTAGGGGACGGGGACGGTTTAGGGTCCAGGTGAGGGTACGACAACGCTTTAGGGGGAGCATACGTGTGAGGGCGCGTGTTAGTGTCAGCGTACGGGTTAGGATTAGGGGACGGGGGAGGGTCAGGCTTCGGGGAAGGGTCAGGTTTAGGGCTCGGGCTAGGGTTAGAGTTAGGGGACGGGGACGGTTTAGGGTCCAGGTGAGGGTATGACAACGCTTTAGGGGGAGCATACGTGTGAGGGCGCGTGTTAGTGTCAGCGTACGGGTTAGGATTAGGGGATGGGGGAGGGTCAGGCTACAGGGAAGGGTAAGGGTTAGGGTTAGGGTACGGGCTAGGGTTAGGGTTAGGGGACGGGGACGGTTTAGGGTCCAGGTGAGGGTACGACAACGCTTTAAGGGGAGCGTACGTGTGAGGGCGCGGGTTAGTGTCAGCGTACGGGTTAGGATTAGGGGACGGGGGAGGGTTAGGCTTCCGGGAAGGGTTAGGGTTCGGGATAGGGTTAGGGTTAGGGAACGGGGACGGTTTAGGGTCCAGGTGAGGGTACGACAACGCTTTAGGGGGAGCGTACGTGTGAGGGCGCGGGTTAGTGTCAGCGTACTGGTTAGGATTAGGGGACGGGGGAGGGTTAGGCTTCCGGGAAGGGTTAGGGTTCGGGCTAGGGTTAGGGTTAGGGGACGGGGACGGTTTAGGGTCCAGGTGAGGGTACGACAACGCTTTAGGGGGAGCGTTCGTGTGAGGGCGCGGGTTAGTGTCAGCCTACGGGTTAGGATTAGGGGACGGGGGAGGCTCAGGCTGCGGGGAAGGGTTAGGGTTCGGGTTCGGGATAGGGTTAGGGTTATGGGACGGGGACGGTTTAGGGTCCAGGTGAGGGTACGACAACGCTTTAGGGGGAGCGTTCGTGTGAGGGCACGGGTTAGTGTCAGCGTACGGGTTAGGATTAGGTGACGGGGGAGGTTCAGGCTTCGGGGAAGGGTTAGGGTTACGGTTCGGGCTAGGGTTAGGGTTAGGGGATGGGGACGGTTTAGGGTCCAGGTGAGGGTACGACAACGCTTTAGGGGGAGCGTACGTGTGAGGGCGCGGGTTAGTGTCAGCCTACGGGTTAGGATTAGGGGACGGGGGAGGGTCAGGCTGCGGGGAAGGGTTAGGGTTCGGGTTCGGGCTAGGGTTAGGGTTAGGGGACGGGGACGGTTTAGGGTCCAGGTGAGGGTACGAAAACGCTTTAGGGGGAGCGTACGTGTGAGGGCGCGGGTTAGTGTCAGCGTACGGGTTAGGATTAGGGGACGGGGGAGGTTCAGGCTTCGGGGAAGGGTTAGGGTTACGGTGCGGGCTAGGGTTAGGGTTAGGGGACGGGGACGGTTTAGGGTCCAGGTGAGGGTACGACAACGCCTTAGGGGGAGCGGACGTGTGAGGGTGCGGGTTAGTGTCAGCGTACAGGTTAGGATTAGAGGACGGGGGAGGGTCAGGTTTCGGGGAAGGGTTAAGGTTAGGGTTCGGGCTAGGGTTAGGGTTAGGGGACGGGGACGGTTTAGGATCCAGGTGAGGGTAGAACAATGCTTTAGGGGGAGCGTACGTGTGAGGGCGCGGGTTAGTGTCAGCGAACGGGTTAGGATTAGGGGACGGGGGAGGGTCAGGCTTCGGGGAAGGGTTAGGGTTAGGGTTCGGGCTAGAGTTAGGGGACGGGGACGGTTTAGGGTCCAGGTGAGGGTACGACAACGCTTTAGGGGGAGCGTACGTGTGAGGGCGCGGGTTAGTGTCAGCGTACGGGTTAGGATTAGGGGACGGGGGAGGGTCAGGCTTCGGGGAAGGGTTAGGGTTAGGGTTAGGGTTCGGGCTAGGGTTAGGGTTAGGGGACGGGGACGGTTTAGGGTCCAGGTGAGGGTACGACAACGCTTTAGGGGGAGCGTACGTGTGAGGGCGCGGGTTAGTGTCAGCGTACAGGTTAGGATTAGTGCACGGGGGAGGGTCAGGCTTCGGGGAAGGGTTAGGGTAAGGGTTCGGGCTAGAGTTAGGGATAGGGGATGGGGACGGTTTAGGGTCCAGGTGAGGGTACGACAACGCTTTAGGGGGAGCGTAAGTGTGAGGGCGCGGGTTAGTGTCAGCGAACGGGTTAGGATTAGGGGACGGGGGAGGGTCAGGCTTCGGGGAAGGGTTAGGGTTAGGGTTCGGGCTAGGGTTAGGGTTAGGGGACGGGGACGGTTAAGGGTCCAGCTGAGGGTACGACAACGCTTTAGGGGGAGCGTACGTGTGAGGGCGCGGGTTAGTGTCAGCCTACGGGTTAGGATTAGGGGACGGGGGAGGGTCAGGCTTCGGGGAAGGGTTAGGGTTAGGGTTCGGGCTAGGGTTAGGGGACGGGGACGGTTTAGGGTCCAGGTGAGGGTACGACAACGCTGTAGGGGGAGCGTACGTGTGAGAGCGCGGGTTAGTGTCAGCGTACGGGTTAGGATTAGGGGACGGGGGAGGGTCAGGCTTCGGGGAAGGTTTAGGGTTTGGGTTCGGGCTAGGGTTAGGGTTAGGGGACGGGGACGGTTTAGGGTCCAGGTGAGGGTACAACAACGCTTTAGGTGGAGCGTACGTGTGAGGGCGCGGTGTAGTGTCAGCGTACGGGTTAGGATTAGGGGACGGGGGAGGGTCAGGCTTCGGGGAAGGCTTAGGGTTCGGGTTCGGGCTAGGGTTAGGGTTAGGGGACGGGGACGGTTTAGGGTCCAGGTGAGGGTACGACAACGCTTTAGGGGGAGCGTACGTGTGAGGGCGCGTGTTAGTGTCAGCGTTCGGGTTAGGATTAGGGGACGGGGGAGGGTCAGGCTTCGGGGAAGGGTCAGGTTTAGGGTTCGGGCTAGGGTTAGAGTTAGGGGACGGGGACAGTTTAGGGTCCAGGTGAGGGTACGACAACGCTTTAGGGGGAGCGTACGTGTGAGGGCGCGGGTTAGTGTCAGCGTACGGGTTAGGATTATGGGACGGGGGAGGGTCAGGCTTCGGGGAAGGGTTAGGATTAGGGTTCGTGCTAGGGTTAGGGTTAGGGGACGGGGACGGTTTAGGGTCCAGGTGAGGGTACGACAACGCTTTATGGGGAGCGTACGTGTAAGGGGGCGGGTTAGTGTCAGCATACGGGTTAGGATTAGGGGACGGGGGAGGGTCAGGCTACGGGGAAGGGTAAGGGTTAGGGTTAGGGTTCGGGCTAGGGTTAGGGTTAGGGGACGGGGACGGTTTAGGGTCCAGGTGAGGGTATGACAACGCTTTAGGGGGAGCGTACGTGTGAGGGCGCGGGTTAGTGTCAGCCTACGGGTTAGGATTAGGGGACGGGGGAGGGTCAGGCTGCGGGGAAGGGTTAGGGTTCGGGTTCGGGCTAGGGTTAGGGTTAGGGGACGGGGACGGTTTAGGGTCCAGGTGAGGGTACGACAACGCTTTAGGGGGAGCGTACGTGTGAGGGCGCGGGTTAGTGTCAGCGTACGGGTTAGGATTAGGGGACGGGGGAGGTTCAGGCATCGGGAAGTGTTAGGGTTACGGTTCGGGCTAGGGTTAGGGTTAGGGGACGGGGACGGTTTAGGGTCCAGGTGAGGGTACGACAACGCTTTAGGGGGAGCGTACGTGTGAGGGCCCGTGTTAGTGTCAGCGTACGGTTTAGGATTGGGGACGGCGGAGGGTCAGGCTTCGGGGAAGGGTTAGGGTTCGGGTTCGGGCTAGGGTTAGGGTTAGGGGACGGGGACGGTTTAGGGTCCAGGTGAGGGTACGACAATGCTTTAGGGGGAGCATACGTGTGAGGGCGCGTGTTAGTGTCAGCGTACGGGTTAGGATTAGGGGACGGGGGAGGGTCAGGCTTCGGGGAAGGGTCAGGTTTAGGGTTCGGGCTAGGGTTAGAGTTAGGGGACGGGGACGGTTTAGGGTCCAGGTGAGGGTACGACAACGCTTTAGGGGGAGCATACGTGTGAGGGCGCGTGTTAGTGTCAGCATACGGGTTAGGATTAGGGGACTTGGGAGGGTCAGGCTTCGGGGAAGGGTAAGGGTTAGGGTTAGGGTTCGGGCTAGGGTTAGGGTTAGGGGACGGGGACGGTTTAGGGTCCAGGTGAGGGTACGACAACGCTTTAGGGGGAGCGTACGTGTGAGGGCGCGGGTTAGTGTCAGCGTACAGGTTAGGATTAGGGGACGGGGGAGGGTCAGGCTTCGGGGAAGTGTTAGGGTTTGGGTTCGGGCTAGGGTTAGGGTTAGGGGACGGGGACGGTTTAGGGTCCAGGTGAGGGTACGACAACGCTTTAGGGGGAGCGTACGTGTTAGGATTAGGGGACGGGGGAGGGTCAGGCTTCGGGGAACGCTTAGGGTTCGGGTTCGGGCTAGGGTTAGGGTTAGGGGACGGGGACGGTTTAGTGTCCAGGTGAGGATACGAGAACGCTTTAGGGGGAGCGTACGTGTGAGGGCGCGGGTTAGTGTCAGCGTACGGGTTAGGATTAGGGGACGGGGGAGGGTCAGGCTTCGGGGAAGGGTTAGGGTTAGGGTTCGGGCTAGGGTTAGGGTTAGGGGACGGGGACGGTTTAGGGTCCAGGTGAGGGTACGACAACGCTTTAGGGGGAGCGTACGTGTGAGGGCGCGGGTTAGTGTCAGCGTACGGGTTAGGATTAGGGGACAGGGGAGGGTCAGTCTTCGGGGAAGGGTTAGGGTTAGGGTTCGGGCTAGGGTTAGGGTTAGGGGACGGGGACGGTTTAGGGTCCAGGTGATGGTACGACAACGCTTTAGGGGGAGCGTACGTGTGAGGGCGCGGGTTAGTGTCAGCGTACGGGTTAGGATTATGGGACGGGGGAGGGTCAGGCTTCGGGGAAGGGTTAGGGTTAGGGTTCGGGCTAGGGTTAGGGTTAGGGGACGGGGACGGTTTAGGGTCCAGGTGAGGGTACGACAACGCTTTAGGGGGAGCGTACGTGTGAGGGCGCGGGTTAGTGTCAGCGTACGGGTTAGGATTAGGGGACGGGGGAGGGTCAGGCTTCGGGGAAGGGTTAGGGTTCGGGTTCGGGCTAGGGTTAGGGTTAGGGGACGGGGACGGTTTAGGGTCCAGGTGAGGGTACGACAACGCTTTAGGGGGAGCATACGTGTGAGGGCGCGTGTTAGTGTCAGCGTACGGGTTAGGATTAGGGGACGGGGGAGGGTCAGGCTTCGGGGAAGGGTCAGGTTTAGGGTTCGGGCAAGGGTTAGAGTTAGGGGACGGGGACGGTTTAGGGTCCAGGTGAGGGTACGACAACGCTTTAGGGGGAGCGTACGTGTGAAGGCGCGGGTTAGTGTCAGCGTACGGGTTAAGATTAGGGGACGGGGGAGGGTCAGGCTTCGGGGAAGGGTTAGGATTAGGGTTCGGGCTAGGGTTAGGGTTGGGGACGGGGACGGTTTAGGGTCCAGGTGAGGGTACGACAACGCTTTATGGGGAGCGTACGTGTAAGGGGGCGGGTTAGTGTCAGCATACGGGTTAGGATTAGGGGACGGGGGAGGGTCAGGCTACGGGGAAGGGTAAGGGTTAGGGTTAGGGTTCGGGCTAGGGTTAGGGTTAGGGGACGGGGACGGTTTAGGTTCCAGGTGAGGGTATGACAACGCTTTAGGGGGAGCGTACGTGTGAGGGCGCGTGTTAGTGTCAGCCTACGGGTTAGGATTAGGGGACGGGGGAGAGTCAGGCTGCGGGGAAGGTTTAGGGTTCGGGTTCGGGCTAGGGTTAGGGTTAGGGGACGGGGACGGTTTAGGGTCCAGGTGAGGGTACGACAACGCTTTAGGGGGAGCGTACGTGTGAGGGCGCGGGTTAGTGTCAGCGTACGGGTTAGGATTAGGGGACGGGGGAGGTTCAGGCTTCGGGGAAGTGTTAGGGTTACGGTTCGGGCTAGGGTTAGGGTTAGGGGACGGGGACGGTTTAGGGTCCAGGTGAGGGAAGGACAACGCTTTAGGGGGAGCGTACGTGTGAGGGCGCGGGTTAGTGTCAGCCTACGGGTTAGGATTAGGGGACGGGGGAGGGTCAGGCTGCGGGGAAGTGTTAGGGTTCGGGTTCGGGCTAGGGTTAGGGTTAGGGGACGGGGATGGTTTAGGGTCCAGGTGAGGGTACCACAACGCTTTAGGGGGAGCGTACGTGTGAGGGCGCGGGTTAGTGTCAGCGTACGGGTTAGGATTGGGGACGGCGGAGGGTCAGGCTTCGGGGAAGGGTTAGGGTTCGGGTTCGGGCTAGGGTTAGGGTTAGGGGACGGGGACGGTTTAGGGTCCAGGTGAGGGTACGACAACACTTTAGGGGGAGCATACGTGTGAGGGCGCGTGTTAGTGTCAGCGTACGGGTTAGGATTAGGGGACGGGGGAGGGTCAGGCTTCGGGGAAAGGTCAGGTTTAGGGCTCGGGCTAGGGTTAGAGTTAGGGGACGGGGACGGTTTAGGGTCCAGGTGAGGGTACGACAACGCTTTAGGGGGAGCATACGTGTGAGGGCGCGTGTTAGTGTCAGCATACGGGTTAGGATTAGGGGACGGGGGAGGGTCAGGCTACAGGGAAGGGTACGGGGACGGTTTAGGGTCCAGGTGAGGGTACGACAACGCTTTAGGGGGAGCGTACGTGTGAGGGCGCGGGTTAGTGTCAGCGTACGGGTTAGGATTAGGGGACGGGGGAGGGTCAGGCTTCCGGGAAGGGTTAGGGTTAGGGTTCGGGCTAGGGTTAGGGTTAGGGAACGGGGACGGTTTAGGGTCCAGGTGAGGGTACGACAACGCTTTAGGGGGAGCGTACGTGTGACGGCGCGGGTTAGTGTCAGCGTACGGGTTAGGATTAGGGGACGGGGGAGGGTCAGGCTTCGGGGAAGTGTTAGGGTTAGGGTTCGGGCTAGAGTTAGGGGACGGGGATGGTTTAGGGTCCAGGTGAGGGTACGACAACGATTTAGGGGGAGCGTACGTGTGAGGGCGCGGGTTAGTGTGAGCGTACGGGTTAAGATTAGGGCACGGGGGAGGGTCAGGCTTCGGGGAAGGGTTAGGGTTAGGGTTCGGGCTAGGGTTAGGGTTAGGGGACAGGGACGGTTTCGGGTCCAGGTGAGGGTACGACAACGCTTTAGGGGGAGCGTACGTGTGAGGGCGCGGGTTAGTGTCAGCGTACGGGTTAGGATTAGGGGACGGGGGAGGGTCAGGCTTCGGGGAAGGGTTAGGGTTAGTGTTCGGGCTAGGGTTCGGGTTACGGGACGGGGACGGTTTAGGATCCAGGTGAGGGTACGACAACGCTTTAGGGGGAGCGTACGTGTGAGGGCGCGGGTTAGTGTCAGCGTACGGGTTAGGATTAGGGGACGGGGGAGGGTCAGGCTTCAGGGAAGGTTTAGGGTTAGGGTTCGGGCTATGGTTAGGGTTAGGGGACGGGGACGATTTAGGGTCCAGGTGAGGGTACGACAGCGCTTTAGGGGGAGCGTACGTGTGAGGGCGCTGGTTAGTGTCAGCGTACGGGTTAGGATTAGGGGACGGGGGAGGGTCAGGCTTCGGGGAAGGGTTAGGGTTCGGGTTCGGGCTAGGGTTAGGGTTAGGGGACGGGGACGGTTTAGTGTCCAGGTGAGGGTACGACAACGCTTTAGGGGGAGCGTACGTGTGAGGGCGCAGATTAGTGTCAGCGTACGGGTTAGGATTAGGGGACGTGGGAGGGTCAGGCTTCGGGGAAGGGTTAAGGTTAGGGTTCGGGCTAGGGTTAGGGTTAGGGGACGGGGACGGTTTAGGATCCAGGTGAGGGTAGAACAATGCTTTAGGGGGAGCGTACGTGTGAGGGTGCGGGTTAGTGTCAGCGTACGGGTTAGGATTAGGGGACGGGGGAGGGTCAGGCTTCGGGGAAGGGTTAGGGTTAGGGTTCGGGCTAGAGTTAGGGGACGGGGACGGTTTAGGGTCCAGGTGAGGGTACGACAACGCTTTAGGGGGAGCGTACGTGTGAGGGTGCGGGTTAGTGTCAGCGTACGGGTTAGGATTAGGGGACGGGGGAGGGTCAGGCTTCGGGGAAGGGTTAGGGTTAGGGTTAGGGTTAGGGCTAGGGTTAGGGTTAGGGGACGGGGACGGTTTAGGGTCCAGGTGAGGGTACGACAACGCTTTAGGGGGAGCGTACGTGTGAGGGCGCGGGTTAGTGTCAGCGTACAGGTTAGGATTAGGGGAGGGTTAGGCTTCGGGGAAGTGTTAGGGTTCGGGCTAGGGTTAGGGTTAGGGGACGGAGACGGTTTTGGTCCAGGAGAGGTTACGACCACGCTTTAGGGGGAGCGTACGTGTGAGCGCGCTGGTTAGTGTCAGCGTCCGGATTAGGATTAGGGGACGGGTGAGGGTCAGGCTTCGGGGAAGGGTTAGGGTTCGGGTTCGGGCTAGGGTTAGGGGACGGGGACGGTTTAGGGTCCAGGTGAGGGTACGACAACGCTTTAGGGGGAGCATACGTGTGAGGGCGCGTGTTAGTGTCAGCGTACGGGTTAGGATTAGGGGACGGGGGAGGGTCAGGCTTCGGGGAAGGGTCAGGTTTAGGGTTCGGGCTAGGGTTAGAGTTAGGGGACGGGGACGGTTTAGGGTCCAGGTGAGGGTACGACAACGCTTTAGGGGGAGCATACGTGTGAGGGCGCGTGTTAGTGTCAGCATACGGGTTAGAATTAGGGGACGTGGGAGGGTCAGGCTTCGGGGAAGGGTTAGGGTTCGGGTTCGGGCTAGGGTTAGGGTTAGGGGACGGGGACGGTTTAGTGTCCAGGTGAGGGTACGACAACGCTTTAGGGGGAGCGTACGTGTGAGGGCGCAGATTAGTGTCAGCGTACGGGTTAGGATTAGGGGACGTGGGAGGGTCAGGCTTCGGGGAAGGGTTAAGGTTAGGGTTCGGGCTAGGGTTAGGGTTAGGGGACGGGGACGGTTTAGGATCCAGGTGAGGGTAGAACAATGCTTTAGGGGGAGCGTACGTGTGAGGGTGCGGGTTAGTGTCAGCGTACGGGTTAGGATTAGGGGACGGGGGAGGGTCAGGCTTCGGGGAAGGGTTAGGGTTAGGGTTCGGGCTAGAGTTAGGGGACGGGGACGGTTTAGGGTCCAGGTGAGGGTACGACAACGCTTTAGGGGGAGCGTACGTGTGAGGGTGCGGGTTAGTGTCAGCGTACGGGTTAGGATTAGGGGACGGGGGAGGGTCAGGCTTCGGGGAAGGGTTAGGGTTAGGGTTAGGGTTAGGGCTAGGGTTAGGGTTAGGGGACGGGGACGGTTTAGGGTCCAGGTGAGGGTACGACAACGCTTTAGGGGGAGCGTACGTGTGAGGGCGCGGGTTAGTGTCAGCGTACAGGTTAGGATTAGGGGAGGGTTAGGCTTCGGGGAAGTGTTAGGGTTCGGGCTAGGGTTAGGGTTAGGGGACGGAGACGGTTTTGGTCCAGGAGAGGTTACGACCACGCTTTAGGGGGAGCGTACGTGTGAGCGCGCTGGTTAGTGTCAGCGTCCGGATTAGGATTAGGGGACGGGTGAGGGTCAGGCTTCGGGGAAGGGTTAGGGTTCGGGTTCGGGCTAGGGTTAGGGGACGGGGACGGTTTAGGGTCCAGGTGAGGGTACGACAACGCTTTAGGGGGAGCATACGTGTGAGGGCGCGTGTTAGTGTCAGCGTACGGGTTAGGATTAGGGGACGGGGGAGGGTCAGGCTTCGGGGAAGGGTCAGGTTTAGGGTTCGGGCTAGGGTTAGAGTTAGGGGACGGGGACGGTTTAGGGTCCAGGTGAGGGTACGACAACGCTTTAGGGGGAGCATACGTGTGAGGGCGCGTGTTAGTGTCAGCATACGGGTTAGAATTAGGGGACGTGGGAGGGTCAGGCTTCGGGGAAGGGTAAGGGTTAGGGTTAGGGTTCGGGCTAGGGTTAGGGTTAGGGAACGGGGACGGTTTAGGGTCCAGGTGAGGGTACGACAACGCTTTAGGGGGAGCGTACGTGTGACGGCGCGGGTTAGTGTCAGCGTACGGGTTAGGATTAGGGGATGGGGGAGGGTCAGGCTTCGGGGAAGGGTTAGGGTTAGGGTTCGGGCTAGGGTTAGGGTTAGGGGACGGGGACGGTTTAGGGTCCAGGTGAGGGTACGACAACGCTTTAGGGGGAGCGTACGTGTGAGGGCGCGGGTTAGTGTCAGCGTACGGGTTAGGATTAGGGGACGGGGGAGGGTCAGGCTTTGGGGAAGGGTTAGGGTTCGGGTTCGGGCTAGGGTTAGGGTTAGGGGACGGGGACGGTTTAGGGTCCAGGTGAGGGTACGACAACGCTTTAGGGGGAGCGTACGTGTGACGGCGCGGGTTAGTGTCAGCGTACGGGTTAGGATTAGGGGACGGGCGAGGGTCAGGCTTCGGGGAAGGGTTAGGGTTAGGGTTCGGGCTAGGGTTAGGGTTAGGGGACGGGGACGGTTTAGGGTCCAGGTGAGGGTACGACAACGCTGTAGGGGGTGCGTACGTGTGAGAGCGCGGGTTAGTGTCAGCGTACGGATTAGGATTAGGGGACGGGGGAGGGTCAGGCTTCGGGGAAGGGTTAGGGTTAGGGTTCGGGCTAGGGTTAGGGTTAGGGGACGGGGACGGTTTAGGGTCCAGGTGAGGGTACGACAACGCTTTAGGGGGAGCGTACGTGTGAGGGCGCGGGTTAGTGTCAGCGTACGGGTTAGGATTAGGGGACGTGGGAGGGTCAGGCTTCGCGGAAGGGTTAGGGTTAGGGTTCGGGCTAGGGTTAGGGTTAGGGGACGGGGACGGTTTAGGGTCCAGGTGAGGGTACGACAGCGCTTAGGGGGAGAGTACGTGTGAGGGCGCGGGTTAGTGTCAGCGTACGGGTTAGGATTAGGGGACAGGGGACGGTCAGTCTTCGGGGAAGGGTTAGGGTTAGGGTTCGGGCTAGGGTTAGGGTTAGGGGACGGGGACGGTTTAGGGTCCAGGTGAGGGTACGACAACGCTTTAGGGGGAGCGTACGTGTGAGGGCGCGGGTTAGTGTCAGCGTACAGGTTAGGATTAGGGGAGGGTCAGGCTTCGGTGAAGTGTTAGGGTTCGGGCTAGGGTTAGGGTTAGGGGACGGAGACGGTTTTGGTCCAGGAGAGGTTACGACCACGCTTTAGGGGGAGCGTACGTGTGAGCGCGCTGGTTAGTGTCAGCGTCCGGATTAGGATTAGGGGACGGGTGAGGGTCAGGCTTCGGGGAAGGGTTAGGGTTCGGGTTCGGGCTAGGGTTAGGGGACGGGGACGGTTTAGGGTCCAGGTGAGGGTACGACAACGCTTTAGGGGGAGCATACGTGTGAGGGAGCGTGTTAGTGTCAGCGTACGGGTTAGGATTAGGGGACGGGGGAGGGTCAGGCTTCGGGGAAGGGTCAGGTTTAGGGTTCGGGCTAGGGTTAGAGTTAGGGGACGGGGACGGTTTAGGGTCCAGGTGAGGGTACGACAACGCTTTAGGGGGAGCATACGTGTGAGGGCGCGTGTTAGTGTCAGCATACGGGTTAGGATTAGGGGACGTGGGAGGGTCAGGCTTCGGGGAAGGGTAAGGGTTAGGGTTAGGGTTCGGGCTAGGGTTAGGGTTAGGGGACGGGGACAGTTTAGGGTCCAGGTGAGGGTACGACAACGCTTTAGGGGGAGCGTACGTGTGAGGGCGCGGGTTAGTGTCAGCGTACGGGTTAGGATTAGGGGACGGGGGAGGGTCAGGCTTCCGGGAAGGGTTAGGGTTAGGGTTCGGGCTAGGGTTAGGGTTAGAGAACGGGGACGGTTTAGGGTCCAGGTGAGGGTACGACAACGCTTTAGGGGGAGCGTACGTGTGAGGGCGCGGGTTAGTGTCAGCGTACTGGTTAGGATTATGGGACGGGGGAGGGTCAGGCTTCTGGGAAGGGTTAGGGTTAGGGTTCGGGCTAGGGTTAGGGTTAGGGGACGGGGACGGTTTAGGGTCCAGGTGAGGGTACGACAACGCTTTAGGGGGAGCGTACGTGTGAGGGCGCGGGTTAGTGTCAGCGTACAGGTTAGGATTAGGGGACGGGGGAGGGTCAGGCTTTGGGGAAGGGTTAGGGTTCGGGTTCGGGCTAGGGTTAGGGTTAGGGGACGGGGACGGTTTAGGGTCCAGGTGAGGGTACGACAACGCTTTAGGGGGAGCGTACGTGTGACGGCGCGGGTTAGTGTCAGCGTACGGGTTAGGATTAGGGGACGGGCGAGGGTCAGGCTTCGGGGAAGGGTTAGGGTTAGGGTTCGGGCTAGGGTTAGGGTTAGGGGACGGGGACGGTTTAGGGTCCAGGTGAGGGTACGACAACGCTGTAGGGGGTGCGTACGTGTGAGAGCGCGGGTTAGTGTCAGCGTACGGGTTAGGATTAGGGGACGGGTGAGGGTCAGGTTTCGGGGAAGGGTTAGGGTTAGGGTTCGGGCTAGGGTTAGGGTTAGGGGACGGGGACGGTTTAGGGTCCAGGTGAGGGTACGACAACGCTTTAGGGGGAGCGTACGTGTGAGGGCGCGGTGTAGTGTCAGCGTACGTGTTAGGATTAGGGGAGGGGGGAGGGTCAGGCTTCGGGGAAGGCTTAGGGTTCGGGTTCGGGCTAGGGTTAGGGTTAGGGGACGGGGACGGTTTAGTGTCCAGGTGAGGGTACGAGAACGCTTTAGGGGGAGCGTACGTGTGAGGGCGCGGGTTAGTGTCAGCGTACGGGTTAGGATTAGGGGACGTGGGAGGGTCAGGCTTCGCGGAAGGGTTAGGGTTAGGGTTCGGGCTAGGGTTAGGGTTAGGGGACGGGGACGGTTTAGGGTTCAGGTGAGGGTACGACAGCGCTTAGGGGGAGAGTACGTGTGAGGGCGCGGGTTAGTGTCAGCGTACGGGTTAGGATTAGGGGACAGGGGACGGTCAGTCTTCGGGGAAGGGTTAGGGTTAGGGTTCGGGCTAGGGTTAGGGTTAGGGGACGGGGACGGTTTAGGGTCCAGGTGAGGGTACGACAACGCTTTAGGGGGAGCGTACGTGTGAGGGCGCGGGTTAGTGTCAGCGTACAGGTTAGGATTAGGGGAGGGTCAGGCTTCGGTGAAGTGTTAGGGTTCGGGCTAGGGTTAGGGTTAGGGGACGGAGACGGTTTTGGTCCAGGAGAGGTTACGACCACGCTTTAGGGGGAGCGTACGTGTGAGCGCGCTGGTTAGTGTCAGCGTCCGGATTAGGATTAGGGGACGGGTGAGGGTCAGGCTTCGGGGAAGGGTTAGGGTTCGGGTTCGGGCTAGGGTTAGGGGACGGGGACGGTTTAGGGTCCAGGTGAGGGTACGACAACGCTTTAGGGGGAGCATACGTGTGAGGGAGCGTGTTAGTGTCAGCGTACGGGTTAGGATTAGGGGACGGGGGAGGGTCAGGCTTCGGGGAAGGGTCAGGTTTAGGGTTCGGGCTAGGGTTAGAGTTAGGGGACGGGGACGGTTTAGGGTCCAGGTGAGGGTACGACAACGCTTTAGGGGGAGCATACGTGTGAGGGCGCGTGTTAGTGTCAGCATACGGGTTAGGATTAGGGGACGTGGGAGGGTCAGGCTTCGGGGAAGGGTAAGGGTTAGGGTTAGGGTTCGGGCTAGGGTTAGGGTTAGGGGACGGGGACAGTTTAGGGTCCAGGTGAGGGTACGACAACGCTTTAGGGGGAGCGTACGTGTGAGGGCGCGGGTTAGTGTCAGCGTACGGGTTAGGATTAGGGGACGGGGGAGGGTCAGGCTTCCGGGAAGGGTTAGGGTTAGGGTTCGGGCTAGGGTTAGGGTTAGAGAACGGGGACGGTTTAGGGTCCAGGTGAGGGTACGACAACGCTTTAGGGGGAGCGTACGTGTGAGGGCGCGGGTTAGTGTCAGCGTACTGGTTAGGATTATGGGACGGGGGAGGGTCAGGCTTCTGGGAAGGGTTAGGGTTAGGGTTCGGGCTAGGGTTAGGGTTAGGGGACGGGGACGGTTTAGGGTCCAGGTGAGGGTACGACAACGCTTTAGGGGGAGCGTACGTGTGAGGGCGCGGGTTAGTGTCAGCGTTCGGGTTAGGATTAGGGGACGGGGGAGGGTCAGGCTTTGGGGAAGGGTTAGGGTTCGGGTTCGGGCTAGGGTTAGGGTTAGGGGACGGGGACGGTTTAGGGTCCAGGTGAGGGTACGACAACGCTTTAGGGGGAGCGTACGTGTGACGGCGCGGGTTAGTGTCAGCGTACGGGTTAGGATTAGGGGACGGGCGAGGGTCAGGCTTCGGGGAAGGGTTAGGGTTAGGGTTCGGGCTAGGGTTAGGGTTAGGGGACGGGGACGGTTTAGGGTCCAGGTGAGGGTACGACAACGCTGTAGGGGGTGCGTACGTGTGAGAGCGCGGGTTAGTGTCAGCGTACGGGTTAGGATTAGGGGACGGGGGAGGGTCAGGCTTCGGGGAAGGGTTAGGGTTAGGGTTCGGGCTAGGGTTAGGGTTAGGGGACGGGGACGGTTTAGGGTCCAGGTGAGGGTACGACAACGCTTTAGGGGGAGCGTACGTGTGACGGCGCGGGTTAGTGTCAGCGTACGGGTTAGGATTAGGGGACGGGGGAGGTTCAGGCTTCGGGGAAGGGTTAGGGTTACGGTTCGGGATAGGGTTAGGGTTAGGGGACGGGGACGGTTTAGGGTCCAGGTGAGGGTACGACAACGCTTTAGGGGGAGCGTACGTGTGAGGGCGCGGGTTAGTGTCAGCGTACGGGTTAGGATTAGGGGACGGGGGAGGGTCAGGCTTCGGGGAAGGGTTAGGGTTAGGGTTCGGGCTAGGGTTAGGGTTAGGGGACGGGGACGGTTTAGGGTCCAGGTGAGGGTACGACAACGCTTTAGGGGGAGCGTACGTGTGAGGGCGCGGGTTAGTGTGAGCGTACGGGTTAAGATTAGGGCACGGGGGAGGGTCAGGCTTCGGGGAAGGGTTAGGGTTAGGGTTCGGGCTAGGGTTAGGGTTAGGGGACGGGGACGGTTTAGGGTCCAGGTGAGGGTACGACAACGCTGTAGGGGGAGCGTATGTGTGAGAGCGCGGGTTAGTGTCAGCGTACGGGTTAGGATTAGGGGACGGGGGAGGGTCAGGCTTCGGGGAAGGTTTAGGGTTTGGGTTCGGGCTAGGGTTAGGGTTAGGGGACGGGGACGGTTTAGGGTCCAGGTGAGGGTACGACAACGCTTTAGGGGGAGCGTACGTGTGAGGGCGCGGTGTAGTGTCAGCGTACGGGTTAGGATTAGGGGACAGGGGAGGGTCAGGCTTCGGGGAAGGCTTAGGGTTCGGGTTCGGGCTAGGGTTAGGGTTAGGGGACGGGGACGGTTAAGGGTCCAGGTGAGGGTACGACAACGCTTTAGGGGGAGCGTACGTGTGAGGGCGCGGGTTAGTGTCAGCGTACGGGTTAGGATTAGGGGACGGGGGAGGGTCAGGCTTCGGGGAAGGGTTAGGGTTCGGGTTCGGGTTAGGGGACGGGGACGGTTTAGGGTCCAGGTGAGGGTACGACAACGCTTTAGGGGGAGCATACGTGTGAGGGCGCGTGTTAGTGTCAGCGTACGGGTTAGGATTAGGGGACGGGGGAGGGTCAGGCTTCGGGGAAGGGTCAGGTTTAGGGTTCGGGCTAGGGTTAGAGTTAGGGGACGGGGACGGTTTAGGGTCCAGGTGAGGGTACGACAACGCTTTAGGGGGAGCGTACGTGTGAGGGCGCGGGTTAGTGTCAGCGTACGGGTTAGGATTATGGGACGGGGGAGGTTCAGGCTTCGGGGAAGGGTTAGGATTAGGGTTCGGGCTAGGGTTAGGGTTAGGGGACGGGGACGGTTTAGGGTCCAGGTGAGGGTACGACAACGCTTTATGGGGAGCGAACGTGTAAGGGGGCGGGTTAGTGTCAGCATACGGGTTAGGATTAGGGGACGGGGGAGGGTCAGGCTACGGGGAAGGGTAAGGGTTAGGGTTAGGGTTCGGGCTAGGGTTAGGGTTAGGGGACGGGGACGGTTTAGGGTCCAGGTGAGGGTATGACAACGCTTTAGGGGGAGCGTACGTGTGAGGGCGCGGGTTAGTGTCAGCCTACGGGTTAGGATTAGGGGACGGGGGAGGGTCAGGCTGCGGGGAAGGGTTAGGGTTCGGGTTCGGGCTAGGGTTAGGGTTAGGGGACGGGGACGGTTTAGGGTCCAGGTGAGGGTACGACAACGCTTTAGGGGGAGCATACGTGTGAGGGCGCGTGTTAGTGTCAGCATACGGGTTAGGATTAGGGGACGTGGGAGGGTCAGGCTTCGGGGAAGGGTAAGGGTTAGGGTTAGGGTTCGGGCTAGGGTTAGGGTTAGGGGACGGGGACGGTTTAGGGTCCAGCTGAGGGTACGACAACGCTTTAGGGGGAGCGTACGTGTGAGGGCGCGGGTTAGTGTCAGCGTACGGGTTAGGATTAGGGGACGTGGGAGGGTCAGGCTTTGGGGAAGGGTTAGGGTTAGGGTTAGGGGATGGGGACGGTTTAGGGTCCAGGTGAGGGTACGACAACGCTTTAGGGGGAGCGTACGTGTGAGGGCGCGGGTTAGTGTCAGCGTACGGGTTAGGATTAGGGGACGGGGGAGGGTCAGGCTTTGGGGAAGGGTTAGGGTTCGGGTTCGGGCTAGGGTTAGGGTTAGGGGACGGGGACGGTTTAGGGTCCAGGTGATGGTACGACAACGCTTTAGGGGGAGAGTACGTGTGACGGCGCGGGTTAGTGTCAGCGTACGGGTTAGGATTAGGGGACGGGGGAGGGTCAGGCTTCGGGGAAGGCTTAGGGTTCGGGTTCGGGCTAGGGTTAGGGTTAGGGGACGGGGACGGCTTAGGGTCCAGGTGAGGGTACGACAACGCTTTAGGGGGAGCGTACGTGTGAGGGCGCGGGTTAGTGTCAGCGTACGGGTTAGGATTAGGGGACAGGGGACGGTCAGTCTTCGGGGAAGGGTTAGGGTTAGGGTTCGGGCTAGGGTTAGGGTTAGGGGACGGGGACGGTTTAGGGTCCAGGTGAGGGTACGACAACGCTTTAGGGGGAGCGTACGTGTGAGGGCGCGGGTTAGTGTCAGCGTACGGGTTAGGATTATGGGACGGGGGAGGGTCAGGCTTCGGGGAAGGGTTAGGGTTAGGGTTCGGGATAGGGTTAGGGTTAGGGGACGGGGACGGTTTAGGGTCCAGGTGAGGGTACGACAACGCTTTATGGGGAGCGTACGTGTGAGGGCGCGGGTTAGTGTCAGCGTACGGGTTAGGATTAGGGGACGGGGGAGGGTCAGGCTTCTGGGAAGGGTTAGGGTTCGGGTTCGGGCTAGGGTTAGGGTTACGGGACGGGAACGGTTTAGGGTCCAGGTGAGGGTACGACAACGCTTTAGGGGGAGCGTACGTGTGAGGGCGCGGGTTAGTGTCAGCGTACGGGTTAGGATTAGGGGACGGGGGAGGGTCAGGCTTCGGGGAAGGGTTAGGGTTCGGGTTCGGGCTAGGGTTAGGGTTAGGGGACGGGGACGGTTTAGGGTCCAGTTGAGGGTACGACAACGCTTTAGGGGGAGCGTACGTGTGAGGGCGCAGGTTAGTGTCAGCGTACGGGTTAGGATTAGGGGACGTGGGAGGGTCAGGCTTCGGGGAAGTGTTAGGGTTAGGATTCGGGCTAGGGTTAGGGTTAGGGGACGGGGACGGTTTAGGGTCCAGGTGAGGGTACGACAACGCTTTAGGGGGAGCGTACGTGTGAGGGCGCGGGTTAGTGTCAGCGTACGGGTTAGGATTAGGGGACGGGGGAAGGTCAGGCTTCGGGGAAGGGTTAGGGTTAGGGTTCGGGCTAGGGTTAGGGGACGGGGACGGTTTAGGGTCCAGGTGAGGTTACGACAACGCTTTAGGGGGAGCGTACGTGTGAGGGCTCGGGTTAGTGTCAGCGTACGGGTTAGGATTAGGGGACGGGGGAGGGTCAGGCTTCGGGGAAGCGTTAGGGTTAGGGTTCGGGCTAGGGTTAGGGTTAGGGGACGGGGACGGCTTAGGGTCCAGGTGAGTGTATGACAACGCTTTATGGGGAGCGTACGTGTAAGGGGGCGTGTTAGTGTCAGCATACGGGTTAGGATTAGGGGACGGGGGAGGGTCAGGCTACGGGGAAGGGTAAGGGTTAGGGTTAGGGTTCGGGCTAGGGTTAGGGTTAGGGGACGGGGAGGGTTTAGGGTCCAGGTGAGGGTACGACAACGCTTTAGGGGAAGCGTACGTGTGAGGGCGCGGGTTAGTGTCAGCCTACGGGTTAGGATTAGGGGACGGGGGAGGGTCAGGCTTCGGGAAAGGGTTAGGGTTAGGGTTCGGGCTAGAGTTAGGGGACAGGGACGGTTTAGGGTCCAGGTGAGGGTACGACAACGCTTTAGGGGGAGCGTACGTGTGAGGGCGCGGGTTAGTGTCAGCGTACGGGTTAGGATTAGGGGACGGGGGAGGGTCAGGCTTCGGGGAAGGGTTAGGGTTAGGGATAGGGTTCGGGCTAGGGTTAGGGTTAGGGGACGGGGACGGTTTAGGGTCCAGGTGAGGGTACGACAACGCTTTAGGGGGAGCGTACGTGTGAGGGCGCGGGTTACTGTCAGCGTACGGGTTAGGATTAGTGCACGGGGGAGGGTCAGGCTTCGGGGAAGGGTTAGGGTAAGGGTTCGGGCTAGGGTTAGGGATAGGGGATGGGGACGGTTTAGGGTAAAGGTGAGGGTACGACAACGCTTTAGGGGGAGCGTACGTGTGAGGGCGCGGGATAGTGTCAGCGTACGGGTTAGGATTAGGGGATGTGTGAGGGTCAGGCTTCGGGGAAGTGTTAGGGTTAGGATTCGGGCTAGGGTTAGGGTTAGGGGACGGGGACGGTTTAGGGTCCAGGTGAGGGTACGACAACGCTTTAGGGGGAGCGTACGTGTGAGGGCGCGGGTTAGTGTCAGCGTACGGGTTAGGGTTAGGGGACGGGGGAAGGTCAGGCTTCGGGGAAGGGTTAGGGTTACGGTTCGGGCTAGGGTTAGGGGACGGGGACGGTTTAGGGTCCAGGTGAGGGTACGACAACGCTTTAGGGGGAGCGTACGTGTGAGGGCGCGGGTTAGTGTCAGCGTACGGGTTAGGATTAGGGGACGGGGGAGGGTCAGGCTTCGGGGAAGGGTTAGGGTTAGGGTTCGGGCTAGGGTTAGGGTTAGGGGACGGGGACGGCTTAGGGTCCAGGTTAGGGTATGATAACGCTTTATGGGGAGCGTACGTGTAAGGGGGCGGGTTAGTGTCAGCATACGGGTTAGGATTAGGGGACGGGGGAGCGTCAGGCTACGGGGAAGGGTAAGGGTTAGGGTTAGGGTTAGGTGACGGGGACGGTTTAGGGTCCAGGTGAGGGTACGACAACGCTTTAGGCGGAGCGTACGTGTGAGGGTGCCGGTTAGTGTCAGCGTACGGGTTAGGATTATGGGACGGGGGAGGGTCAGGCTTCGGGGAAGTGTTAGGGTTAGGGTTCGGGCTAGGGTTAGGGTTATGGGACGGGGACGGTTTAGGGTCCAGGTGAGGGTACGACAACGCCTTAGGGGGAGCGTACGTGTGAGGGTGCGGGTTAGTGTCAGCGTACCGGTTAGGATTAGAGGACGGGGGAGGGTCAGGTTTCGGGGAAGGGTTAAGGTTAGGGTTCGGGCTAGGGTTAGGGTTAGGGGACGGGGAAGGTTTAGGATCCAGGTGAGGGTAGAACAATGCTTTAGGGGGAGCGTACGTGTGAGGGCGCGGGTTAGTGTCAGCGTACGGGTTAGGATTAGGGGACGGGGGAGGGTCAGGCTTCGGGGAAGGGTTAGGGTTAGTGTTCGGGCTAGAGTTAGGGGACGGGGACGGTTTAGGGTCCAGGTGAGGGTACGACAACGCTTTAGGGGGAGCGTACGTGTGAGGGCGCGGGTTAGTGTCAGCGTACGGGTTAGGATTAGGGGACGGGGGAGGGTCAGGCTTCGGGGAAGGGTTAGGGTTAGGGTTAGGGTTCGGGCTAGGGTTAGGGTTAGGGGACGGGGACGGTTTAGGGTCCAGGTGAGGGTACGACAACGCTTTAGGGGGAGCGTACGTGTGAGGGCGCGGGTTAGTGTCAGCGTACAGGTTAGGATTAGTGCACGGGGGAGGGTCAGGCTTCGGGGAAGGGTTAGGGTAAGGGTTCGGGCTAGAGTTAGGGATAGGGGATGGGGACGGTTTAGGGTCCAGGTGAGGGTACGACAACGCTTTAGGGGGAGCGTAAGTGTGAGGGCGCGGGTTAGTGTCAGCGAACGGGTTAGGATTAGGGGACGGGGGAGGGTCAGGCTTCGGGGAAGGGTTAGGGTTAGGGTTCGGGCTAGGGTTAGGGTTAGGGGACGGGGACGGTTAAGGGTCCAGCTGAGGGTACGACAACGCTTTAGGGGGAGCGTACGTGTGAGGGCGCGGGTTAGTGTCAGCGTACGGGTTAGGATTAGGGGAAGGGTGAGTGTCAGGCTTCGGGGAAGGGTTAGGGTTAGGGTTCGGGCTAGGGTTAGGGTTAGGGGACGGGGGCGGTTTAGGGTCCAGGTGAGGGTACGACAACGATTTAGGGGGAGCGTACGTGTGAGGGCGCGGGTTAGTGTCAGCGTACAGGTTAGGATTAGGGGAGGGTCAGGCTTCGGGGAAGTGTTAGGGTTCGGGCTAGGGTTAGGGTTAGGGGACGGAGACGGTTTTGGTCCAGGTGGTTACGACCACGCTTTAGGGGGAGCGTACGTGTGAGCGCGCTGGTTAGTGTCAGCGTCCGGATTAGGATTAGGGGACGGGTGAGGGTCAGGCTTCGGGGAAGGGTTAGGGTTAGTTTTCGGGCTAGGGTTAGGGGACGGGAACGGTTTAGGGTCCAGGTGAGGGTACGACAACAATTTTTGGGGAGCGTACGTGTGAGGGCGCGGGTTAGTGTCAGCGTCCGTATTAGGATTAGGGGACGGGGGAGGGTCAGGCTTCGGGGAAGGGTTAGGGTTCGGGTTCGGGCTAGGGTTAGGGTTAGGGGACGGGGACGGTTTAGGGTCCAGGTGAGGGTACGACAACGCTTTAGGGGGAGCGTACGTGTGACGGCGCGGGTTAGTGTGAGCGTACGGGTTAGGATTAGGGGACGGGGGAGGTTCAGGCTTCGGGGAAGGGTTAGGGTTACGGTTCGGGATAGGGTTAGGGTTATGGGACGGGGACGGTTTAGGGTCCAGGTGAGGGTACGACAACGCTTTAGGGGGAGCGTACGTGTGAGGGCGCGGGTTAGTGTCAGCGTACGGGTTAGGATTAGGGGATGGGGGAGGGTCAGGCTTCGGGGAATGGTTAGGGTTAGGGTTCGGGCTAGGGTTAGGGTTAGGGGACGGGGACGGTTTAGGGTCCAGGTGAGGGTACGACAACGCTTTAGGGGGAGCGTACGTGTGAGGGCGCGGGTTAGTGTGAGCGTACGGGTTAAGATTAGGGCACGGGGGAGGGTCAGGCTTCGGGGAAGGGTTAGGGTTAGGGTACGGGCTAGGGTTAGGGTTAGGGGATGGGGATGGTTTCGGGTCCAGGTGAGGGTACGACAACGCTTTAGGGGGAGCGTACGTGTGAGGGCGCGGGTTAGTGTCAGCGTACGGGTTAGGATTAGGGGACGGGGGAGGGTCAGGCTTCGGGGAAGGGTTAGGGTTAGTGTTCGGGCTAGGGTTAGGGTTAGGGGACGGGGACGGTTTAGGGTCCAGGTGAGGGCACGACAATGCTTTAGGTGGAGCGTACGTGTGACGGCGTGGGTTAGTGTCAGCGTACGGGTTAGGATTAGGGGACGGGGGAGGGTCAGGCTTCGGGGAAGGGTTAGGGTTACGGTTCGGGATAGGGTTAGGGTTAGGGGACGGGGACGGTTTAGGGTCCAGGTGAGGGTACGACAACGCTTTAGGGGGAGCGTACGTGTGAGGGCGCGGGTTAGTGTCAGCGTACGGGTTAGGATTAGGGGACGGGGGAGGGTCAGGCTTCGGGGAAGGGTTAGGGTTAGGGTTCGGGCTAGGGTTAGGGTTAGGGGACGGGGACGGTTTAGGGTCCAGGTGAGGGTACGACAACGCTTTAGGGGGAGCGTACGTGTGAGGGCGCGGGTTAGTGTGAGCGTACGGGTTAAGATTAGGGCACGGGGGAGGGTCAGGCTTCGGGGAAGGGTTAGGGTTAGGGTTCGGGCTAGGGTTAGGGTTAGGGGACGGGGACGGTTTCGGGTCCAGGTGAGGGTACGACAACGCTTTAGGGGGAGCGTACGTGTGAGGGCGCGGGTTAGTGTCAGCGTACGTGTTAGGATTAGGGGACGGGGGAGGGTCAGGCTTCGGGGAAGGGTTAGGGTTAGTGTTCGGGCTAGGGTTAGGGTTACGGGACGGGAACGGTTTAGGGTCCAGGTGAGGGTACGACAACGCTTTAGGGGGAGCGTACGTGTGAGGGCGCGGGTTAGTGTCAGCGTACGGGTTAGGATTAGGGGACGGGGGAGGGTCAGGCTTCCGGGAAGGTTTAGGGTTAGGGTTCGGGCTATGGTTAGGGTTAGGGGACGGGGACGATTTAGGGTCCAGGTGAGGGTACGACAGCGCTTTAGGGGGAGCATACGTGTGAGGGCGCGGGTTAGTGTCAGCGTACGGGTTAGGATTAGGGGACGGGGGAGGGTCAGGCTTCGGGGAAGGGTTAGGGTTCGGGTTCGGGCTAGGGTTAGGGTTAGGGGACGGGGACGGTTTAGTGTCCAGGTGAGGGTACGACAACGCTTTAGGGGG
Source organism: Pseudorca crassidens (assembly GCF_039906515.1). Classification (NCBI taxonomy): domain Eukaryota; kingdom Metazoa; phylum Chordata; class Mammalia; order Artiodactyla; family Delphinidae; genus Pseudorca; species Pseudorca crassidens. The sequence goes on along the minus strand of NC_090304.1, from coordinate 51,106,349 downwards.
AGCGTACGTGTGAGGGCGCAGGTTAGTGTCAGCGTACGGGTTAGGATTAGGGGACGTGGGAGGGTCAGGCTTCAGGGAAGTGTTAGGGTTAGGGTTCGGGCTAGGGTTAGGGTTAGGGGATGGGGACGGTTTAGGGTCCAGGTGAGGGTACGACAACGCTTTAAGGGGAGCGTACGTGTGAGGGCGCGGGTTAGTGTCAGCGTACGGGTTAGGATTAGGGGACGGGGGAAGGTCAGGCTTCGGGGAAGGGTTAGGGTTAGGGTTCGGGCTAGGGTTAGGGGACGGGGACGGTTTAGGGTCCAGGTGAGGGTACGACAACGCTTTAGGGGGAGCGTACGTGTGAGGGCGCGGGTTAGTGTCAGCGTACGGGTTAGGATTAGGGGACGGGGGAGGGTCAGGCTTCGGGGAAGGGTTAGGGTTAGGGTTCGGGCTAGGGTTAGGGTTAGGGGACGGGGACGGCTTAGGGTCCAGGTGAGGGTATGACAACGCTTTATGGGGAGCGTACGTGTAAGGGGGCGGGTTAGTGTCAGCATACGGGTTAGGATTAGGGGACGGGGGAGGGTCAGGCTACGGGGAAGGGTAAGGTTTAGGGTTAGGGTTCGGGCTAGGGTTAGGGTTAGGGGACGGGGAGGGTTTAGGGTCCAGGTGAGGGTACGACAACGCTTTAGGGGGAGCGTACGTGTGAAGGCGCGGGTTAGTGTCAGCCTACGGGTTAGGATTAGGGGACGGGGGAGGGTCAGGCTTCGGGAAAGGGTTAGGGTTAGGGTTCGGGCTAGAGTTAGGGGACAGGGACGGTTTAGGGTCCAGGAGAGGGTACGACAACGCTTTAGGGGGAGCGTACGTGTGAGGGCGCGGGTTAGTGTCAGCGTACGGGTTAGGATTAGGGGACGGGGGAGGGTCAGGCTTCGGGGAAGGGTTAGGGTTAGGGATAGGGTTCGGGCTAGGGTTAGGGTTAGGGGACGGGGACGGTTTAGGGTCCAGGTGAGGGTACGACAATGCTTTAGGGGGAGCGTACGTGTGAGGGCGCGGGTTAGTGTCAGCGTACGGGTTAGGATTAGGGGACGGGGGAGGGTCAGGCTTCGGGGAAGGGTTAGGGTTAGGGTTCGGGCTAGAGTTAGGGGACGGGGACGCTTTAGGGTCCAGGAGAGGGTACGACAACGCTTTAGGGGGAGCGTACGTGTGAGGGCGCGGGTTAGTGTCAGCGTACGGGTTAGGATTAGGGGACGGGGGAGGGTCAGGCTTCGGGGAAGGTTTAGGGTTAGGGTTAGGGTTCGGGCTAGGGTTAGGGTTAGGGGACGGGGACGGTTTACGGTCCAGGTGAGGGTACGACAACGCTTTAGGGGGAGCGTAAGTGTGAGGGCGCGGGTTAGTGTCAGCGAACGGGTTAGGATTAGGGGACGGGGGAGGGTCAGGCTTCGGGGAAGGGTTAGGGTTAGGGTTCGGGCTAGGGTTAGGGTTAGGGGACGGGGACGGTTAAGGGTCCAGCTGAGGGTACGACAACGCTTTAGGGGGAGCGTACGTGTGAGGGCGCGGGTTAGTGTCAGCGAACGGGTTAGGATTAGGGGAAGGGTGAGGGTCAGGCTTCGGGGAAGGGTTAGGGTTAGGGTTCGGGCTAGGGTTAGGGTTAGGGGACGGGGGCGGTTTAGGGTCCAGGTGAGGGTACGACAACGATTTAGGGGGAGCGTACGTGTGAGGGCGCGGGGTAGTGTCAGCGTACAGGTTAGGATTAGGGGAGGGTCAGGCTTCGGGGAAGTGTTAGGGTTCGGGCTAGGGTTAGGGTTAGGGGACGGAGACGGTTTTGGTCCAGGTGGTTACGACCACGCTTTAGGGGGAGCGTACGTGTGAGCGCGCTGGTTAGTGTCAGCGTCCGGATTAGGATTAGGGGACGGGTGAGGGTCAGGCTTCGGGGAAGGGTTAGGGTTAGGGTTCGGGCTAGGGTTAGGGGACGGGGACGGTTTAGGGTCCAGGTGAGGGTACGACAACACTTTTTGGGGAGCGTACGTGTGAGGGCGCGGGTTAGTGTCTGCGAACGTGTTAGGATTAGGGGACGGGGGAGGGTCAGGCTTCGGGGAAGGGTTAGGGTTAGGGTTAGGGTTCGGGCTAGGGTTAGGGTTAGGGGACGGGGACGGTTTAGGGTCCAGGTGAGGGTACGAAAACGCTTTAGGGGGTGCATACGTGTGAGGGCGCGGGTTAGTGTCAGCGTCCGGATTAGGATTAGGGGACGGGGGAGGGTCAGGCTTCGGGGAAAGGTTAGGCTTAGGGCTCGGGCTAGGGTTAGGGTTAGGGTTAGGGGACGGGGACGGTTTAGGGTCCAGGTGAGGGTACGAAAACGCTTTAGGGGGAGCGTACGTGTGAGGGCGCGGGTTAGTGTCAGCGTACGGGTTAGGATTAGGGGACGGGGGAGGGTCAGGCTTCGGGGAAGGGTTAGGGTTAGTGTTCGGGCTAGGGTTAGGGTTAGGGGACGGGGACGGTTTAGGGTCCAGGTGAGGGTATGACAACGCTTTAGGGGGAGCGTACGTGTGAGGGCGCGGGTTAGTGTCAGCCTACGGGTTAGGATTAGGGGACGGGGGAGGGTCAGGCTGCGGGGAAGGGTTAGGGTTCGGGTTCTGGCTAGGGTTAGGGTTAGGGGACGGGGATGGTTTAGGGTCCAGGTGAGGGTACGACAACGCTTTAGGGGGAGCGTACGTGTGACGGCGCGGGTTAGTGTCAGCGTACGGGTTAGGATTAGGGGACGGGGGAGGGTCAGGCTTCGGGGAAGGGTTAGGGTTACGGTTCGGGCTAGGGTTAGGGTTAGGGGACGGGGACGGTTTAGGGTCCAGGTGAGGGTACAACAACGCTTTAGGGTGAGCGTACGTGTGAGGGCGCGGGTTAGTGTCAGCGTACGGGTTAGGATTAGGGGACGGGGGAGGGTCAGGCTTCGGGAAAGGGTTAGGGTTAGGGTTCGGGCTAGGGTTAGGGTTAGGGGACGGGGACGGTTTAGGGTCCAGGTGAGGGTACGACAACGCTTTAGGGGGAGCGTACGTGTGAGGGCGCGGGTTAGTGTCAGCGTACGGGTTAGGATTAGGGCACGGGGGAGGGTCAGGCTTCGGGGAAGGGTTAGGGTTAGGGTTCGGGCTAGGGTTAGTGTTAGGGGACGGGGACGGTTTCGGGTCCAGGTGAGGGTACGACAACGCTTTAGGGGGAGCGTACGTGTGAGGGCGCGGGTTAGTGTCAGCGTACGGGTTAGGATTAGGGGATGGGGGAGGGTTAGGCTTCGGGGAAGGGTTAGGGTTAGGGTTCGGGCTAGGGTTAGGGTTAGGGGACGGGGACGGCTTAGGGTCCAGGTGAGGGTATGACAACGCTTTATGGGGAGCGTACGTGTAAGGGGGCGGGTTAGTGTCAGCATACGTGTTAGGATTAGGGGACGGGGGAGGGTCAGGCTACGGGGAAGGGTAAGGTTTAGGGTTAGGGTTCGGGCTAGGGTTAGGGTTAGGGGACGGGGAGGGTTTAGGGTCCAGGTGAGGGTACGACAACGCTTTAGGGGGAACGTACGTGTGAGGGCGCGGGTTAGTGTCAGCCTACGGGTTAGGATTAGGGGACAGGGGAGGGTCAGGTTTCGGGAAAGGGTTAGGGTTAGGGTTCGGGCTAGAGTTAGGGGACAGGGACGGTTTAGGGTCCAGGAGAGGGTACGACAACGCTTTAGGGGGAGCGTACGTGTGAGGGCGCGGGTTAGTGTCAGCGTACGGGTTAGGATTAGGGGACTGGGGAGGTTCAGGCTTCGGGGAAGGGTTAGGGTTAGGGATAGGGTTCGGGCTAGGGTTAGGGTTAGGGGACGGGGACGGTTTAGGGTCCAGGTGAGGGTACAACAACGCTTTAGGGGGAGCGTACGTGTGAGGGCGCGGGTTAGTGTCAGCGTACGGGTTAGGATTAGTGCACGGGGGAGGGTCAGGCTTCGGGGAAGGGTTAGGGTAAGGGTTCGGGCTAGGGTTAGGGATAGGGGATGGGGACGGTTTAGGGTAAAGGTGAGGGTACGACAACGCTTTAGGGGGAGCGTACGTGTGAGGGCGCGGGTTAGTGTCAGCGTACGGGTTAGGATTAGGGGACGGGAGAGGGTCAGGCTTCGGGGAAGGGTTAGGGTTAGGGTTCGGGCTAGGGTTAGGGTTAGGTGACGGGGACGGTTTAGGGTCCAGGTGAGGGTACGACAACGCTTTAGGGGGAGCGTACGTGTGAGGGTGCCGGTTAGTGTCAGCGTACGGGTTAGGATTATGGGACGGGGGAGGGTCAGGCTTCGGGGAAGTGTTAGGGTTAGGGTTCGGGCTAGGGTTAGGGTTAGGGGACGGGGACGGTTTAGGGTCCAGGTGAGGGTACGACAACGCCTTAGGGGGAGCGTACGTGTGAGGGTGTGGGTTAGTGTCAGCGTACGTGTTAGGATTAGAGGACGGGGGAGGGTCAGGTTTCGGGGAAGGTTTAAGGTTAGGGTTCGGGCTAGGGTTAGGGTTAGGGGACGGGGACGGTTTAGGATCCAGGTGAGGGTAGAACAATGCTTTAGGGGGAGTGTACGTGTGAGGGCGCGGGTTAGTGTCAGCGTGCGGGTTAGGATTAGGGGACGGGGGAGGGTCAGGCTTCGGGGAAGGGTTAGGGTTAGGGTTCGGCCTAGAGTTAGGGGACGGGGACGGTTTAGGGTCCAGGAGAGGGTACGACAATGCTTTAGGGGGAGCGTACGTGTGAGGGCGCGGGTTAGTGTCAGCGTACGGGTTAGGATTAGGGGACGGGGGAGGGTCAGGCTTCGGGAAAGGGTTAGGGTTAGGGTTAGGGTTCGGGCTAGGGTTAGGGTTAGGGGACGGGGACGGTTTAGGGTCCAGGTGAGGGTACGACAACGCTTTAGGGGGAGCGTACGTGTGAGGGCGCGGGTTAGTGTCAGCGTACAGGTTAGGATTAGTGCACGGGGGAGGGTCAGGCTTCGGGGAAGGGTTAGGGTAAGGGTTCGGGCTAGAGTTAGGGATAGGGGATGGGGACGGTTTAGGGTCCAGGTGAGGGTACGACAACGCTTTAGGGGGAGCGTAAGTGTGAGGGCGCGGGTTAGTGTCAGCGAACGGGTTAGGATTAGGGGACGGGGGAGGGTCAGGCTTCGGGGAAGGGTTAGGGTTAGGGTTCGGGCTAGGGTTAGGGTTAGGGGACGGGGACGGTTAAGGGTCCAGCTGAGGGTACGACAACGCTTTAGGGGGAGCGTACGTGTGAGGGCGCGGGTTAGTGTCAGCGTACGGGTTAGGATTAGGGGAAGGGTGAGGGTCAGGCTTCGGGGAAGGGTTAGGGTTAGGGTTCGGGCTAGGGTTAGGGTTAGGGGACGGGGGCGGTTTAGGGTCCAGGTGAGGGTACGACAACGATTTAGGGGGAGCGTACGTGTGAGGGCGCGGGGTAGTGTCAGCGTACAGGTTAGGATTAGGGGAGGGTCAGGCTTCGGGGAAGTGTTAGGGTTCGGGCTAGGGTTAGGGTTAGGGGACGGAGACGGTTTTGGTCCAGGTGGTTACGACCACGCTTTAGGGGGAGCGTACGTGTGAGCGCGCTGGTTAGTGTCAGCGTCCGGATTAGGATTAGGGGACGGGTGAGGGTCAGGCTTCGGGGAAGGGTTAGGGTTAGGGTTCGGGCTAGGGTTAGGGGACGGGGACGGTTTAGGGTCCAGGTGAGGGTACGACAACACTTTTTGGGGAGCGTACGTGTGAGGGCGCGGGTTAGTGTCTGCGAACGTGTTAGGATTAGGGGACGGGGGAGGGTCAGGCTTCGGGGAAGGGTTAGGGTTAGGGTTAGGGTTCGGGCTAGGGTTAGGGTTAGGGGACGGGGACGGTTTAGGGTCCAGGTGAGGGTACGAAAACGCTTTAGGGGGAGCATACGTGTGAGGGCGCGGGTTAGTGTCAGCGTCCGGATTAGGATTATGGGACGGGGGAGGGTCAGGCTTCGGGGAAAGGTTAGGCTTAGGGCTCGGGCTAGGGTTAGGGTTAGGGGACGGGGACGGTTTAGGGTCCAGGTGAGGGTACGAAAACGCTTTAGGGGGAGCGTACGTGTGAGGGCGCGGATTAGTGTCAGCGTACGGGTTAGGATTAGGGGACGGGGGAGGGTCAGGCTTCGGGGAAGGGTTAGGGTTAGTGTTCGGGCTAGGGTTAGGGTTAGGGGACGGGGACGGTTTAGGGTCCAGGTGAGGGTATGACAACGCTTTAGGGGGAGCGTACGTGTGAGGGCGCGGGTTAGTGTCAGCCTACGGGTTAGGATTAGGGGACGGGGGAGGGTCAGGCTGCGGGGAAGGGTTAGGGTTCGGGTTCTGGCTAGGGTTAGGGTAAGGGGACGGGGACGGTTTAGGGTCCAGGTGAGGGTACGACAACGCTTTAGGGGGAGCGTACGTGTGACGGCGCGGGTTAGTGTCAGCGTACGGGTTAGGATTAGGGGACGGGGGAGGTTCAGGCTTCGGGGAAGGGTTAGGGTTACGGTTCGGGCTAGGGTTAGGGTTAGGGGACGGGGACGGTTTAGGGTCCAGGTGAGGGTACGACAACGCTTTAGGGTGAGCGTACGTGTGAGGGCGCGGGTTAGTGTCAGCGTACGGGTTAGGATTAGGGGACGGGCGAGGGTCAGGCTTCGGAGAAGGGTTAGGGTTAGGGTTCGGGCTAGGGTTAGGGTTAGGGGACAGGGACGGTTTAGGGTCCAGGTGAGGGTACGACAACGCTTTAGGGGGAGCGTACGTGTGAGGGCGCGGGTTAGTGTGAGCGTACGGGTTAGGATTAGGGGACGGGGGAGGGTCAGGCTTCGGGGAAGGGTTAGGGTTAGGGTTCGGGCTAGGGTTAGGGGACGGGGACGGTTTAGGGTCCAGGTGAGGGTACGACAACACTTTTTGGGGAGCGTACGTGTGAGGGCGCGGGTTAGTGTCTGCGAACGTGTTAGGATTAGGGGACGGGGGAGGGTCAGGCTTCGGGGAAGGGTTAGGGTTAGGGTTAGGGTTCGGGCTAGGGTTAGGGTTAGGGGACGGGGACGGTTTAGGGTCCAGGTGAGGGTACGAAAACGCTTTAGGGGGTGCATACGTGTGAGGGCGCGGGTTACTGTCAGCGTCCGGATTAGGATTAGGGGACGGGGGAGGGTCAGGCTTCGGGGAAAGGTTAGGCTTAGGGCTCGGGCTAGGGTTAGGGTTAGGGTTAGGGGACGGGGACGGTTTAGGGTCCAGGTGAGGGTACGAAAACGCTTTAGGGGGAGCGTACGTGTGAGGGCGCGGGTTAGTGTCAGCGTACGGGTTAGGATTAGGGGACGGGGGAGGGTCAGGCTTCGGGGAAGGGTTAGGGTTAGTGTTCGGGCTAGGGTTAGGGTTAGGGGACGGGGACGGTTTAGGGTCCAGGTGAGGGTATGACAACGCTTTAGGGGGAGCGTACGTGTGAGGGCGCGGGTTAGTGTCAGCCTACGGGTTAGGATTAGGGGACGGGGGAGGGTCAGGCTGCGGGGAAGGGTTAGGGTTCGGGTTCTGGCTAGGGTTAGGGTTAGGGGACGGGGATGGTTTAGGGTCCAGGTGAGGGTACGACAACGCTTTAGGGGGAGCGTACGTGTGACGGCGCGGGTTAGTGTCAGCGTACGGGTTAGGATTAGGGGACGGGGGAGGTTCAGGCTTCGGGGAAGGGTTAGGGTTACGGTTCGGGCTAGGGTTAGGGTTAGGGGACGGGGACGGTTTAGGGTCCAGGTGAGGGTACAACAACGCTTTAGGGTGAGCGTACGTGTGAGGGCGCGGGTTAGTGTCAGCGTACGGGTTAGGATTAGGGGACGGGGGAGGGTCAGGCTTCGGGGAAGGGTTAGGGTTAGGGTTCGGGCTAGGGTTAGGGTTAGGGGACGGGGACGGTTTAGGGTCCAGGTGAGGGTACGACAACGCTTTAGGGGGAGCGTACGTGTGAGGGCGCGGGTTAGTGTCAGCGTACGGGTTAGGATTAGGGCACGGGGGAGGGTCAGGCTTCGGGGAAGGGTTAGGGTTAGGGTTCGGGCTAGGGTTAGTGTTAGGGGACGGGGACGGTTTCGGGTCCAGGTGAGGGTACGACAACGCTTTAGGGGGAGCGTACGTGTGAGGGCGCGGGTTAGTGTCAGCGTACGGGTTAGGATTAGGGGACGGGGGAGGGTTAGGCTTCGGGGAAGGGTTAGGGTTAGGGTTCGGGCTAGGGTTAGGGTTAGGGGACGGGGACGGCTTAGGGTCCAGGTGAGGGTATGACAACGCTTTATGGGGAGCGTACGTGTAAGGGGGCGGGTTAGTGTCAGCATACGTGTTAGGATTAGGGGACGGGGGAGGGTCAGGCTACGGGGAAGGGTAAGGTTTAGGGTTAGGGTTCGGGCTAGGGTTAGGGTTAGGGGACGGGGAGGGTTTAGGGTCCAGGTGAGGGTACGACAACGCTTTAGGGGGAACGTACGTGTGAGGGCGCGGGTTAGTGTCAGCCTACGGGTTAGGATTAGGGGACAGGGGAGGGTCAGGTTTCGGGAAAGGGTTAGGGTTAGGGTTCGGGCTAGAGTTAGGGGACAGGGACGGTTTAGGGTCCAGGAGAGGGTACGACAACGCTTTAGGGGGAGCGTACGTGTGAGGGCGCGGGTTAGTGTCAGCGTACGGGTTAGGATTAGGGGACGGGAGAGGGTCAGGCTTCGGGGAAGGGTTAGGGTTAGGGTTCGGGCTAGGGTTAGGGTTAGGTGACGGGGACGGTTTAGGGTCCAGGTGAGGGTACGACAACGCTTTAGGGGGAGCGTACGTGTGAGGGTGCCGGTTAGTGTCAGCGTACGGGTTAGGATTATGGGACGGGGGAGGGTCAGGCTTCGGGGAAGTGTTAGGGTTAGGGTTCGGGCTAGGGTTAGGGTTAGGGGACGGGGACGGTTTAGGGTCCAGGTGAGGGTACGACAACGCCTTAGGGGGAGCGTATGTGTGAGGGTGTGGGTTAGTGTCAGCGTACGTGTTAGGATTAGAGGACGGGGGAGGGTCAGGTTTCGGGGAAGGTTTAAGGTTAGGGTTCGGGCTAGGGTTAGGGTTAGGGGACGGGGACGGTTTAGGATCCAGGTGAGGGTAGAACAATGCTTTAGGGGGAGTGTACGTGTGAGGGCGCGGGTTAGTGTCAGCGTGCGGGTTAGGATTAGGGGACGGGGGAGGGTCAGGCTTCGGGGAAGGGTTAGGGTTAGGGTTCGGCCTAGAGTTAGGGGACGGGGACGGTTTAGGGTCCAGGAGAGGGTACGACAATGCTTTAGGGGGAGCGTACGTGTGAGGGCGCGGGTTAGTGTCAGCGTACGGGTTAGGATTAGGGGACGGGGGAGGGTCAGGCTTCGGGGAAGGGTTAGGGTTAGGGTTAGGGTTCGGGCTAGGGTTAGGGTTAGGGGACGGGGACGGTTTAGGGTCCAGGTGAGGGTACGACAACGCTTTAGGGGGAGCGTACGTGTGAGGGCGCGGGTTAGTGTCAGCGTACAGGTTAGGATTAGTGCACGGGGGAGGGTCAGGCTTCGGGGAAGGGTTAGGGTAAGGGTTCGGGCTAGAGTTAGGGATAGGGGATGGGGACGGTTTAGGGTCCAGGTGAGGGTACGACAACGCTTTAGGGGGAGCGTAAGTGTGAGGGCGCGGGTTAGTGTCAGCGAACGGGTTAGGATTAGGGGACGGGGGAGGGTCAGGCTTCGGGGAAGGGTTAGGGTTAGGGTTCGGGCTAGGGTTAGGGTTAGGGGACGGGGACGGTTAAGGGTCCAGCTGAGGGTACGACAACGCTTTAGGGGGAGCGTACGTGTGAGGGCGCGGGTTAGTGTCAGCGTACGGGTTAGGATTAGGGGAAGGGTGAGGGTCAGGCTTCGGGGAAGGGTTAGGGTTAGGGTTCGGGCTAGGGTTAGGGTTAGGGGACGGGGGCGGTTTAGGGTCCAGGTGAGGGTACGACAACGATTTAGGGGGAGCGTACGTGTGAGGGCGCGGGGTAGTGTCAGCGTACAGGTTAGGATTAGGGGAGGGTCAGGCTTCGGGGAAGTGTTAGGGTTCGGGCTAGGGTTAGGGTTAGGGGACGGAGACGGTTTTGGTCCAGGTGGTTACGACCACGCTTTAGGGGGAGCGTACGTGTGAGCGCGCTGGTTAGTGTCAGCGTCCGGATTAGGATTAGGGGACGGGTGAGGGTCAGGCTTCGGGGAAGGGTTAAGGTTAGGGTTCGGGCTATGGTTAGGGGACGGGGACGGTTTAGGGTCCAGGTGAGGGTACGACAACACTTTTTGGGGAGCGTACGTGTGAGGGCGCGGGTTAGTGTCTGCGAACGTGTTAGGATTAGGGGACGGGGGAGGGTCAGGCTTCGGGGAAGGGTTAGGGTTAGGGTTAGGGTTCGGGCTAGGGTTAGGGTTAGGGGACGGGGACGGTTTAGGGTCCAGGTGAGGGTACGAAAACGCTTTAGGGGGAGCATACGTGTGAGGGCGCGGGTTAGTGTCAGCGTCCGGATTAGGATTAGGGGACGGGGGAGGGTCAGGCTTCGGGGAAAGGTTAGGCTTAGGGCTCGGGCTAGGGTTAGGGTTAGGGGACGGGGACGGTTTAGGGTCCAGGTGAGGGTACGAAAACGCTTTAGGGGGAGCGTACGTGTGAGGGCGTGGATTAGTGTCAGCGTACGGGTTAGGATTAGGGGACGGGGGAGGGTCAGGCTTCGGGGAAGGGTTAGGGTTAGTGTTCGGGCTAGGGTTAGGGTTAGGGGACGGGGACGGTTTAGGGTCCAGGTGAGGGTATGACAACGCTTTAGGGGGAGCGTACGTGTGAGGGCGCGGGTTAGTGTCAGCCTACGGGTTAGGATTAGGGGACGGGGGAGGGTCAGGCTGCGGGGAAGGGTTAGGGTTCGGGTTCTGGCTAGGGTTAGGGTAAGGGGACGGGGACGGTTTAGGGTCCAGGTGAGGGTACGACAACGCTTTAGGGGGAGCGTACGTGTGACGGCGCGGGTTAGTGTCAGCGTACGGGTTAGGATTAGGGGACGGGGGAGGTTCAGGCTTCGGGGAAGGGTTAGGGTTACGGTTCGGGCTAGGGTTAGGGTTAGGGGACGGGGACGGTTTAGGGTCCAGGTGAGGGTACGACAACGCTTTAGGGTGAGCGTACGTGTGAGGTCGCGGGTTAGTGTCAGCGTACGGGTTAGGATTAGGGGACGGGGGAGGGTCAGGCTTCGGGGAAGGGTTAGGGTTAGGGTTCGGGCTAGGGTTAGGGTTAGGGGACAGGGACGGTTTAGGGTCCAGGTGAGGGTACGACAACGCTTTAGGGGGAGCGTACGTGTGAGGGCGCGGGTTAGTGTGAGCGTACGGGTTAGGATTAGGGGACGGGGGAGGGTCAGGCTTCGGGGAAGGGTTAGGGTTAGGGTTCGGGCTAGGGTTAGGGTTAGGGGACAGGGACGGTTTCGGGTCCAGGTGAGGGTACGACAACGCTTTAGGGGGAGCGTACGTGTGAGGGCGCGGGTTAGTGTCAGCGTACGGGTTAGGATTAGGGGACGGGGGAGGGTCAGGCTTCGGGGAAGGGTTAGGGTTAGGGTTCGGGCTAGGGTTAGGGTTACGGGACAGGGACGGTTTAGGGTCCAGGTGAGTGTACGACAACGCTTTAGGGGGACCGTACGTGTGAGGGCGCGGGTTAGTGTCAGCGTACGGGTTAGGATTAGGGGAAGGGGGAGGGTCAGGCTTCCGGGAAGGTTTAGGGTTAGGGTTCGGGCTATGGTTAGGGTTAGGGGACGGGGACGATTTAGGGTCCAGGTGAGGGTACGACAGCGCTTTAGGGGGAGCGTACGTGTGAGGGCGCGGGTTAGTGTCAGCGTACGGGTTAGGATTAGGGGACGGGGGAGGGTCAGGCTTCGCGGAAGGGTTAGGGTTCGGGTTCGGGCTAGGGTTAGGGTTAGGGGACGGGGACGGTTTAGTGTCCAGGTGAGGGTACGACAACGCTTTAGGGGGAGCGTACGAGTGAGGGCGCAGGTTAGTGTCAGCGTACGGGTTAAGATTAGGGGACGTGGGAGGGTCAGGCTTCGGGGAAGTGTTAGGGTTAGGGTTCGGGCTAGGGTTAGGGTTAGGGGACGGGGACGGTTTAGGGTCCAGGTGAGGGTACGACAACGCTTTAGGGGGAGCGTACGTGTGAGGGCTCGGGTTAGTGTCAGCGTAAGGGTTAGGATTAGGGGCGGGGGAAGGTCAGGCTTCGGGGAAGGTTTAGGGTTAGGGTTCGGGCTAGGGTTAGGGGACGGGGACGGTTTAGGGTCCAGGTGAGGGTACGACAACGCTTTAGGGGGAGCGTATGGGTTAGGATTAGGGGACGGGGGAGGGTCAGGCTTCGGGGAAGGCTTAGGGTTCGGGTTCGGGCTAGTGTTAGGGTTGGGGACGGGGACGGTTTAGGGTACAGGTGAGGGTATGACAGCGCTTTATGGGGAGCGTACGTGTAAGGGGGCGGGTTAGTGTCAGCATACGGGTTAGGATTAGGGGACGGGGGAGGGTCAGGCTACGGGGAATGGTAAGGGTTAGGGTTAGGGTTCGGGCTAGGGTTAGGGTTAGGGGACGGGGAGGGTTTAGGGTCCAGGTGAGGGTACGACAACGATTTAGGGGGAGCGTACGTGTGAGGGCGCGGGTTAGTGTCAGCCTACGGGTTAGGATTAGGGGACGGGGGAGGGTCAGGCTTCGGGAAAGGGTTAGGGTTAGGGTTCGGGCTAGAGTTAGGGGACAGGGACGGTTTAGGGTCCAGGTGAGGGTACGACAAAGCTTTAGGGGGTGCGTACGTGTGAGGGCGCGGGTTAGTGTCAGCGTACGGGTTAGGATTAGGGGACGGGGGAGGGTCAGGCTTCGGGGAAGGTTTAGGGTTAGGGTTAGGGTTCGGGCTAGGGTTAGGGTTAGGGGACGGGGACGGTTTAGGGTCCAGGTGAGGGTACGACAACGCTTTAGGGGGAGCGTACGTGTGAGGGCGCGGGTTAGTGTCAGCGTGCGGGTTAGGATTAGTGCACGGGGGAGGGTCAGGCTTCGGGGAAGGGTTAGGGTAAGAGTTCGGGCTAGAGTTAGGGATAGGGGATGGGGACGGTTTAGGGTCCAGGTGAGGGTACGACAACGCTTTAGGGGGAGCGTAAGTGTGAGGGCGCGGGTTAGTGTCAGCGAACGGGTTAGGATTAGGGGACGGGGGAGGGTCAGGCTTCGGGGAAGGGTTAGGGTTAGGGTTCGGGCTAGGGTTAGGGGACGGGGACGGTTAAGGGTCCAGGTGAGGGTACGACAACGCTTTAGGGGGAGCGTACGTGTGAGGGCGCGGGTTAGTGTCAGCGTACGGGTTAGGATTAGGGGAAGGGTGAGGGTCAGGCTTCGGGGAAGGGTTAGGGTTAGGGTTCGGGCTAGGGTTAGGGTTAGGGGACGGGGGCGGTTTAGGGTCCAGGTGAGGGTACGACAACAATTTAGGGGGAGCGTACGTGTGAGGGCGCGGGTTAGTGTCAGCGTACAGGTTAGGATTAGGGGAGGGTCAGGCTTCGGGGAAGTGTTAGGGTTCGGGCTAGGGTTAGGGTTAGGGGACGGGGACGATTTTGGTCCAGGTGAGGTTACGACCACGCTTTAGGGGGAGCGTACGTGTGAGCGCGCTTGTTAGTGTCAGCGTCCAGATTAGGATTAGGGGACGGGGGAGGGTCAGGCTTCGGGGAAGGGTTAGGGTTAGGGTTAGGGTTCGGGCTATGGTTAGGTTTAGGGGACGGGGACGGTTTAGGGTCCAGGTGAGGGTATGACAACGCTTTAGGGGGAGCGTACGTGTGAGGGCGCGGGTTAGTGTCAGCGTACGGGTTAGGATTAGGGGACGGGGGAGGGTCAGGCTTCGGGGAAGGGTTAGGGTTCGGGTTCGGGCTAGGATTAGGGTTAGGGGACGGGGATGGTTTAGGGTCCAGGTGAGGGTACGACAACGCTTTAGGGGCAGCGTACGTGTGAGGGCGCGGGATAGTGTCAGCGTACGGGTTAGGATTAGGGGACGGGGGAGTGTCAGGCTTCGGGAAAGGGTTAGGGTTCGGGTTCGGGCTAGGGTTAGGGTTAGGGGACGGGGACGGTTTAGGGTCCAGGTGAGGGTACGACAACGCTTTAGGGGGAGCGTACGTGTGAGGGCGCGGGTTAGTGTCAGCGTACGGGTTAGGAATAGGGGACGGGGGAGTGTCAGGCTTCGGGGAAGTGTTAGGGTTAGGCTTCGGGCTAGGGTTAGGGTTAGGGTACGGGGACGGTTTCGGGTCCAGGTGAGGGTACGACAACGCTTTAGGGGGAGCGTACGAGTGAGGGCGCGGGTTAGTGTCAGCGTACGGGTTAGGATTAGGGGACGGGGTAGGGTCAGGCTTCGGGGAAGGGTTAGGGTTAGGGTTCTGGCTAGAGTTAGGGGACGGGGACAGTTTAGGGTCCAGGTGAGGGTTCGACAACGCTTTAGGGGGAGCGTACGTGTGAGGGCGCGTGTTAGTGTCAGCGTACGGGTTAGGATTAGGGGACGAGGGAGGGTCAGGCTTCGGGGAAGGGTTAGGGTTAGGGTTAGGGTTCGGGCTAGGGTTAGGGTTAGGGGACGGGGACGGTTTATGGTCCAGGTGAGGGTACGACAACGCTTTAGGGGAAACGTACGTGTGAGGGCGCGGGTTAGTGTCAGCGTTCGGGTTAGGATTAGGGGACGGGGGAGGGTCAGGCTTCGGGGAAAGGTTAGGCTTAGGGCTCGGGCTAGGGTTAGGGTTAGGGGACGGGGACGGTTTAGGGTCCAGGTGAGGGTACGACAACGCTTTAGGGGGAGCGTACGTGTGAGGGCGCGGGTTAGTGTCAGCGTACGGGTTAGGATTAGGGGACGGGGTAGGGTCAGGCTTCGGGGAAGTGTTAGGGTAAGGGTTCGGGCTAGAGTTAGGGATAGGGGATGGGGACGGTTTAGGGTCCAGGTGAGGGTACGACAACGCTTTAGGGGGAGCGCACGTGTGAGGGCGCGGTTTAGTGTCAGCGTACGGGTTAGGATTAGGGGACGGGGGAGGGTCTGGCTTCGGGGAAGGGTTAGGGTTAGGTTTCGGGCTAGGTTTAGGGGACGGGGACAGTTTAGGGTCCAGGTGAGGGTACGACAACGCTTTTTGGGGAGCGTACGTGTGAGGGCGCGGGTTAGTGTCAGCGAACGGGTTAGGATTAGGGGACGGGGGAGGTTCAGGCTTCGGGGAAGGGTTAGGGTTAGGGTTCGGGCTAGGGTTAGGTTTAGGGGACGGGGACGGTTAAGGGTCCAGGTGAGGGTACGACAACGCTTTAGGGGGAGCGTACGTGTGAGGGCGCGGGTTAGTGTCAGCGTACGGGTTAGGATTAGGGGAAGGGTGAGGGTCAGGCTTCGGGGAAGGGTTAGGGTTAGGGTTCGGGCTAGGGTTAGGGTTAGGGGCCGGGGGCGGTTTAGGGTCCAGGTGAGGGTACGACAACGATTTAGGGGGAGCGTACGTGTGAGGGCGCGGGTTAGTGTCAGCGTACAGGTTAGGATTAGGGGACAGGGGAGGGTCAGGCTTCGGGGAAGTGTTAGGGTTCGGGCTAGGGTTAGGGTTAGGGGACGGGGACGGTTTAGTGTCCAGGTGAGTTTACGACAACGCTTTAGGGGGAGCGTACGTGTGAGCGCGCTGGTTAGTGTCAGCGTCCGGATTAGGATTAGAGGACGGGTGAGGGACAGGCTTCGGGGAAGTGTTAGGGTTAGGGTTCGGGCTAGGGTTAGGGGACGGGGACGGTTTAGGGTCCAGGTGAGGGTACGACAACAGTTTTTGGGGAGCGTACGTGTGAGGGCGCGGGTTAGTGTCTGCGAACGTGTTAGGATTAGGGGACGGGGGAGGGTCAGGCTTCGGGGAAGGGTTAGGGTTAGGGTTCGGGATAGGGTTAGGGTTAGGGGATGGTTTAGGGTCCAGGTGAGGGTACGACAACGCTTTAGGGGGAGCGTACGTGTGAGGGCACGGGTTAGTGTCAGCGTACAGGTTAGGATTAGGGGACGGGGGAGGGTCAGGCTTCGGGGAAGTGTTAGGGTTAGGTTTCGGGCTAGGGTTAGGGTTAGGGGACGGGGACGGTTTAGGGTCCAGGTGAGGGTACGACAAAGCTTTAGGGGGAGCGTACGAGTGAGGGCGCGGGTTAGTGTCAGCGTACGGGTTAGGATTAGGGGACGGGGGAGGGTCAGGCTTCGGGGAAGTGTTAGGGTTAGGGTTCGGGCTAGGGTTAGGGTTACGGGACGGGGACGGTTTAGGGTCCAGGTGAGGGTAAGACAACGCTTTAGGGGGAGCGTACGTGTGAGGGTGCGGGTTAGTGTCAGCGTACGGGTTAGGATTAGAGGACGGGGGAGGGTCAGGTTTCGGGGAAGGGTTAGGGTTAGGGTTCGTGCTAGGGTTAGTGTTAGGGGACGGGGACGGTTTAGGATCCAGGTGAAGGTAGAACAATGCTTTAGGGGGAGCGTACGAGTGAGGGCGCGGGTGTCAGCGTACGGGTTAGGATTAGGGGACGGGGGAGGGTCAGGCTTCTGGAAAGGGTTAGGGTTAGGGTTCGGGCTAGAGTTAGGGGACAGGGACGGTTTAGGGTCCAGGTGAGGGTACGACAACGCTTTAGGGGGAGCGTACGTGTGAGGGCGCGGGTTAGTGTCAGCGTACGGTTTAGGATTAGGGGACGGGGGAGGGTCAGGCTGCGGGGAAGGGTAAGGGTTCAGGTTCGGGCTAGGGTTAGGGTTAGGGGACGGGGACGGTTTAGGGTCCAGGTGAGGGTACGACAACGCTTTAGGGGGAGCGTACGTGTGAGGGCGCGGGTTAGTGTCAGCGTACGGGTTAGGATTAGGGGACGGGGGAGGGTCAGGCTGCGGGGAAGTGTTAGTTTTTGGGTTCGGGCTAAGGTTAGGGTTAGGGGACGGGGACGGTTTAGGGTCCAGGTGAGGGTACGACAACGCTTTAGGGGGAGCGTACGTGTGAGGGCGCGGGTTAGTGTCAGCGTACGGGTTAGGATTAGGGGACGGGGGAGGGTCAGGCTTCAGGGAAGTGTTAGAGTTCGGGCTAGGTTTAGGGGACGGGGACGGTTTAGGGTCCAGGTGAGGGTACGACAACGCTTTAGGGGGAGCGTACGTGTGAGGGCGCGGGTTAGTGTCAGCGTACGGGTTAGGATTAGGGGACGGGGTAGGGTCAGGGTTCGGGGAAGGGTTAGGGTTCGGGCAAGGGTTAGGGTTAGAGGACGGGGACGGTTTAGGGTCCAGGTGAGGGTAGAACAACGCTTTAGGGGGAGCGTACGTGTGAGGGCGCGGGTTAGTGTCAGCGTACGGGTTAGGATTAGGGGACGGGGGAGGGTCAGGCTTCGGGGAAGGGTTAGGGTTAGGGTTCGGGCTAGGGTTAGGGTTAGGGGACGGGGACGGTTTAGGGTCCAGGTGAGGGTACAACAACGCTTTAGTGGGAGCGTACGTGTGAGGGCGCGGGTTAGTGTCAGCGTACGGGTTAGGATTATGGGACGGGTGAGGGTCAGGCTTCGGGGAAGGGTTAGGGTTAGGGTTCGGGCTAGGGTTAGGGTTAGGGGACGGGGACGGTTTAGGGTCCAGGTGAGGGTATGACAACGCTTTAGGGTGAGCGTACGTGTGAAGGCGCGGGTTAGTGTCAGCGTACGGGTTAGGATTAGGGGACGGGGGAGGGTCAAGCTTCGGGGAAGGGTTAGCGTTAGGGTTCGGGATTAGGTTTAGGGGACGGGTACGGTTTAGGGTACAGGTGAGGGTAGAACAACGCTTTAGGGGGTGCGTACGTGTGAGGGCGCGGGTTAGTGTCAGCGTACGGGTTAGGATTAGGGGACGGGAGAGGGTCAGGCTTAGGGGAAGGGTTAGGGTTAGGGGACGGGGACGGTTTAGGGTCCAGGTGAGGGTACGACAATGCTTTAGGGGGAGCGTACGTGTGAGGGCGCGGGTTAGTGTCAGCGTACGGGTTAGGATTAGGGGACGGGGGAGGGTCAGGCTTCGGGGAAGGGTTAGTGTTAGGTTTCGGGCTAGGTTTAGGGTTAGGGGACGGGGACGGTTTAGGGTCCAGGTGAGGGTACGACAACGCTTTAGGGGGAGCGTACGTGTGAGGGCGCGGGTTAGTGTCAGCGTACGGATTAGGATTAGGGGACGGGGGAGGGTCAGGCTTCGGGGAAGGGTTAGGTTTCGGGTTCGGGCTAGGGTTAGGGTTAGGGGACGGGGATGGTTTAGGGTCCAGGTGACGGTACGACAACGCTTTGGGGGAGCGTACGTGTGAGGGCGCGGGTTAGTGTCAGCGTACGGGTTAGGATTAGGGGACGGAGTAGGGTCAGGCTTCGGGGAAGGGTTAGGGTTAGGGTTTGGGCTAGGGTTAGGGTTAGGGGTCGGGGACGGTTTAGGTTCCAGGTGAGGGTACGACAACGCTTTAGGGTGAGCGTACGTGTGAAGGCGTGGGTTAGTGTCAGCGTACGGGTTAGGATTAGGGGACGGGGGAGGGTCAAGCTTCGGGGAACGGTTAGCGTTAGGGTTCGGGATTAGGTTTAGGGGACGGTTTAGGGTCCAGGTGAGGGTACGACAACGCTTTAGGGGGAGCGTACGTGTGACGGCGCGGGTTAGTGTCAGCGTACGGGTTAGGATTAGGGGACGGGGAAGGGTCAGGCTTCGGGGAAGTGTTAGGGTTAGGGTTCGGGCTAGGGTTAGGGGACGGGGACGGTTTAAGGTCCAGGTGAGGGTACGACAACGCTTTAGGGGGAGGGTACGTGTGAGGGCGCGTGTTAGTGTCAGCGTCCGGATTAGGATTAGGGGACGTGTGAGGGTCACTCTTCGGGGAAGTGTTAGGGTTAGGGTTCGGGGAGGGTTAGGGTTAGGGGACGGGGACGGTTTAGGGTCCAGGTGAGGGTACGACAACGCTTTAGGGGGAGCGTACGTGTGAGGGCGCAGGTTAGTGTCAGCGTACGGGTTAGGATTAGGGGACGGGGGAGGGTCAGGCTTCGGGGAAGGGTTAGGGTTCGGGCTAGGGTTAGGGTTAGGGGACGGGGACGGTTTAGGGTCCAGGTGAGGGTAGAACAACGCTTTAGGGGGAGCGTACGTGTGAGGGCGCGGGTTAGTGTCAGCGTACGGGTTAGGATTAGGGGACGGGGGAGGGTCAGGCTTCGGGGAAGGGTTAGTGTTAGGTTTCGGGCTAGGGTTAGGGTTAGGGGACGGGGACGGTTTAGGGTCCAGGTGAGGGTACGACAACGCTTTAGGGGGAGCGTACGTGTGAGGTCGCGTGTTAATGTCAGCGTACGGGTTAGGAATAGGGGACGGGGGAGGGTCAGGCTTCGGGGAAGGGTTAGGGTTAGGTTTCGGGCTAGGGATAGGGTTAGGGGACGGGGACGGTTTAGGGTCCAGGTGAGGGTACGACAACGCTTTAGGGGGAGCGTACGTGTGAGGGCGCGGTGTAGTGTCAGCGTACGGGTTAGGATTAGGGGACGGGGGAGGGTCAGGCTTCGAGGAAGGGTTAGGGTTAGGGTTCGGGCTAGGGTTAGGGTTAGGGGACGGGGACGGTTTAGGGTCCAGGTGAGGGTACGACAACGCTTTAGGGGGAGCGTACGTGTGAGGGCGCGGGTTAGTGTCAGCGTACGGGTTAGGATTAGGGGACGGGGGAGGGTCAGGCTTCGGGGAAGGGTTAGGGTTCGGGTTCGGGCTAGGTTTAGGGTTAGGGGACGGGGACGGTTTAGGGTCCAGGTGAGGGTAGAACAACGCTTTAGGGGGAGCGTACGTGTGAGGGCGCGGGTTAGTGTCAGCGTACGGGTTAGGATTAGGGGACGGGGGAGGGTCAGGCTTCGGGGAAGGGTTAGTGTTAGGTTTCGGGCTAGGGTTAGGGTTAGGGGATGGGGACGGTTTAGGGTCCAGGTGAGGGTACGACAACGCTTTAGGGGGAGCGTACGTGTGAGGGCGCGTGTTAGTGTCAGCGTACGGGTTAGGAATAGGGGACAGGGGAGGGTCAGGCTTCGGGGAAGGGTTAGGGTTCGGGTTCGGGCTAGGGTTAGGTTTAGGGGACGGGGACGGTTTAGTGTCCAGGTGAGGGTACGACAACGCTTTAGGGGGAGCGTACGTGTGAGGGCGCGGGTTAGTGTCAGCGTACGGGTTAGAATTAGGGGACGTGGGAGGGTCAGGCTTCGGGGAAGGGTTAGGGTTAGGGTTCGGGCTAGGGTTAGGGGACGGGGACGGTTTAGGGTCCAGGTGAGGGTACGACAACGCTTTAGGGGGAGCGTACGTGTGAGGGCGCGGGTTAGTGTCAGCGTACGGGTTAGGATTAGGGGACGGGGGAGGGTCAGGCTTCGGGGAAGGGTTAGGGTTAGGGTTCGGGCTAGGGTTAGGGTTAGAGGACGGGGACGGTTTAGGGTCCAGGTGAGGGTACGACAACGCTTTAGGGGGAGCGTACGTGTGAGGGCGCGGGTTAGTGTCAGCGTACGGGTTAGGATTAGAGAACGGGGGAGGGTCAGGCTTCGGGGAAGGGTTAGGGTTAGGGTTCGGGCTAGGGTTAGGGTTAGGGGACGGGGACGGTTTAGGGTCCAGGTGAGGGTACGACAACGCTTTAGGGGGAGCGTACGTGTGAGGGCGTGGGTTAGTGTCAGCGTACGGGTTAGGATTAGGGGACGGGGGAGGGTCAGGCTTCGGGGAAGGGTTAGGGTTCGGGTTCGGGCTAGGGTTAGGGTTAGGGGACGGGGACGGTTTAGGGTCCAGGTGAGGGTACGACAACGCTTTAGGGGGAGCATACGTGTGAGGGCGCGTGTTAGTGTCAGCGTACGGTTTAGGATTAGGGGACGGGGGAGGGTCAGGCTTCGGGGAAGGGTCAGGTATAGGGTTCGGGCTAGGGTTAGAGTTAGGGGACGGGGACGGTTTAGGGTCCAGGTGAGGGTACGACAACGCTTTAGGGGGAGCGTACGTGTGAGGGCGCGTGTTAGTGTCAGCGTACGGGTTAGGATTAGGGGACGGGGGAGGGTCAGGCTTCGGGGAAGGGTTAGGGTTAGGGTTCGGGCTAGGGTTAGGGTTAGGGGACGGGGACGGTTTAGGGTCCAGGTGAGTGTACCACAACGCTTTATGGGGAGCGTACGTGTAAGGGGGCGGGTTAGTGTCAGCATACGGGTTAGGATTAGGGGACGGGGGAGGGTCAGGCTACGGGGAAGGGTAAGGTTTAGGGTTAGGGTTCGGGCTAGGGTTAGGGTTAGGGGACGGGGACGGTTTAGGGTCCATGTGAGGGTACGACAACGCTTTAGGGGCAGCGTACGTGTGAGGGCGCGGGTTAGTGTCAGCCTACGGGTTAGGATTAGGGGACGGGGGAGGGTCAGGCTGCGGGGAAGGGTTAGGGTTCGGGTTCGGGCTAGGGTTAGGGTTAGGGGACGGGGACGGTTTAGGGTCCAGGTGAGGGTACGACAACGCTTTAGGGGGAGCGTACGTGTGAGGGCGCGGGTTAGTGTCAGCCTACGGGTTAGGATTAGGGGACGGGGGAGGGCCAGGCTTCGGGGAAGTGTTAGGGTTCGGGCTAGGGTTAGGGGACGGGGACGGTTTAGGGTCCAGGTGAGGGTACGACAACGCTTTAGGGGGAGCGTACGTGTGAGGGCGTGGGTTAGTGTCAGCGTACGGGTTAGGATTAGGGGACGGGGTAGGGTCAGGTTTCGGGGAAGGGTTAGGGTTAGGGTTCGGGCAAGGGATAGGGTTAGGGGACGGGGACGGTTTAGGGTCCAGGTGAGGGTAGAACAACGCTTTAGGGGGAGCGTACGTGTGAGGGCGCGGGTTAGTGTCAGCGTACGGGTTAGGATTATGGGACGGGTGAGGGTCAGGCTTCGGGGAAGGGTTAGGGTTAGGGTTCGGGCTAGGGTTAGGGTTAGGGGACGGGGACGGTTTAGGGTCCAGGTGAGGGTACGACAACGCTTTAGGGTGAGCGTACGTGTGAAGGCGCGGGTTAGTGTCAGCGTACGGGTTAGGATTAGGGGACGGGGGAGGGTCAAGCTTCGGGGAAGGGTTACCGTTAGGGTTCGGGATTAGGTTTAGGGGACGGGGACGGTTTAGGGTCCAGGTGAGGGTAGAACAACGCTTTAGGGGGAGCGTACGTGTGAGGGCGCGGGTTAGTGTCAGCGTACGGGTTAGGATTAGGGGACGGGAGAGGGTCAGGCTTCGGGGAAGGGTTAGGGTTAGGGGACGGGGACGGTTTAGGGTCCAGGTGAGGGTACGACAACGCTTTAGGGGGAGCGTACGTGTGAGGGCGCGGGTTAGTGTCAGCGTACGGGTTAGGATTAGGGGACGGGGGAGGGTCAGGCTTCGGGGAAGGGTTAGTGTTAGGTTTCGGGCTAGGGTTAGGGTTAGGGGACGGGGACGGTTTAGGGTCCAGGTGAGGGTACGACAACGCTTTAGGGGGAGCGTACGTGTGAGGGCGCGGGTTAGTGTCAGCGTACGGGTTAGGATTAGGGGACGGGGGAGGGTCAGGCTTCGGGGAAGGGTTAGGTTTCGGGTTCGGGCTAGGGTTAGGGTTAGGGGACGGGGACGGTTTAGGGTCCAGGTGAGGGTACGACAACGCTTTAGGGGGAGCGTACGTGTGAGGGCGCGGGTTAGTGTCAGCGTACGGGTTAGGATTAGGGGACGGGGGAGGGTCAGGCTTCGGGGAAGGGTTAGGTTTAGGGTTCGGGCTAGGGTTAGGGATAGGGGACGGTTTAGGGTCCAGGTGAGGGTAGAACAACACTTTAGGGGGAGCGTACGTGTGAGGGCGCGGGTTAGTGTCAGCGTACAGGTTAGGATTAGGGGACGGGGGAGGGTCAGGCTTCGGGGAAGGGTTAGGGTTAGGTTTCGGGCTAGGGTTAGGGTTAGGGGACGGGGACGGTTTAGGGTCCAGGTGAGGGTACGACAAAGCTTTAGGGGGAGCGTACGTGTGAGGGCGCGGGTTAGTGTCAGCGTACGGGTTAGGATTATAGGACGGGGGAGGGTCAGGCTTCGGGGAAGGGTTAGGGTTAGGGTTCGGGCTAGGGTTAGGGTTAGGGGACGGGGACGGTTTCGGGTCCAGGTGAGGGTACGACAACGCTTTAGGGGGAGCGTACGTGTGAGGGTGCGGGTTAGTGTCAGCGTACGGGTTAGGATTAGAGGACGGGGGAGGGTCAGGTTTCGGGGAAGGGTTAGGGTTAGGGTTCGTGCTAGGGTTAGGGTTAGGGGACGGGGACGGTTTAGGATCCAGGTGAGGGTAGAACAATGCTTTAGGGGGAGCGTACGTGTGAGGGCGCGGGTGTCAGCGTACGGGTTAGGATTAGGGGACGGGGGAGGGTCAGGCTTCGGGGAATGGTTAGGGTTAGGGTTCGGGCTAGAGTTAGGGGACAGGGACGGTTTAGGGTCCAGGTGAGCGTACGACAACGCTTTAGGGGGAGCGTACGTGTGAGGGCGCGGGTTAGTGTCAGCGTACGGGTTAGGATTAGGGGACGGGGTAGGGTCAGGCTTCGGGGAAGGGTTAGGGTTAGGGTTCGGGCTAGAGTTAGGGGACGGGGACAGTTTAGGGTCCAGGTGAGGGTTCGACAACGCTTTACGGGGAGCGTACGTGTGAGGGCGCGTGTTAGTGTCAGCGTCCGGGTTAGGATTAGGGGACGGGGGAGGGTCAGGCTTCGGGGAAGGGTTAGGGTTAGGGTTAGGTTTCGGGCTAGGTTTAGGGGACGGGGACAGTTTAGGGTCCAGGTGAGGGTACGACAACGCTTTTTGGGGAGCGTACGTGTGAGGGCGCGGGTTAGTGTCAGCGAACGGGTTAGGATTAGGGGACGGGGGAGGTTCAGGCTTCGGGGAAGGGTTAGGGTTAGGGTTCGGGCTAGGGTTAGGGTTAGGGGACGGGGACGGTTAAGGGTCCAGGTGAGGATACGACAACGCTTTAGGGGGAGCGTACGTGTGAGGGCGCGGGTTAGTGTCAGCGTACGGGTTAGGATTAGGGGAAGGGTGAGGGTCAGGCTTCGGGGAAGGGTTAGGGTTAGGGTTCGGGCTAGGGTTAGGGTTAGGGGACGGGGGCGGTTTAGGGTCCAGGTGAGGGTACGACAACGATTTAGGGTGAGCGTATGTGTGAGGGCGCGGGTTAGTGTCAGCGTACAGGTTAGGATTAGGGGACAGGGGAGGGTCAGGCTTCGAGGAAGTGTTAGGGTTCGGGCTAGGGTTAGGATTAGGGGACGGGGACGGTTTAGGGTCCAGGTGAGGTTACGACAACGCTTTAGGGGGAGCGTACGTGTGAGCGCGCTGGTTAGTGTCAGCGTCCGGATTAGGATTAGAGGACGGGTGAGGGCCAGGCTTCGGGGAAGGGTTAGGGTTAGGGTTCGGGCTAGGTTTAGGGGACGGGGACGGTTTAGGGTCCAGGTGAGGGTACGACAACACTTTTTGGGGAGCGTACGTGTGAGGGCGCGGGTTAGTGTCTGCGAACGTGTTAGGATTAGGGGACGGGGGAGGGTCAGGCTTCGGGGAAGGGTTAGGGTTAGGGTTCGGGATAGGGTTAGGGTTAGGGGATGGTTTAGGGTCCAGGTGAGGGTACGACAACGCTTTAGGGGGAGCGTACGTGTGAGGGCGCGGGTTAGTGTCAGCGTAGAGGTTAGGATTAGGGGACGGGGGAGGGTCAGGCTTCGGGGAAGTGTTAGGGTTAGGGTTCGGGCTAGGGTTAGGGTTAGGGGACGGGGACGGTTTAGGGTCCAGGTGAGGGTAAGACAACGCTTTAGGGGGAGCGTACGTGTGAGGGTGCGGGTTAGTGTCAGCGTACGGGTTAGGATTAGAGGACGGGGGAGGGTCAGGTTTCGGGGAAGGGTTAGGGTTAGGGTTCGTGCTAGGGATAGTGTTAGGGGACGGGGAAGGTTTAGGATCCAGGTGAAGGTAGAACAATGCTTTAGGGGGAGCGTACGAGTGAGGGCGCGGGTGTCAGCGTACGGGTTAGGATTAGGGGACGGGGGAGGGTCAGGCTTCGGGAAAGGGTTAGGGTTAGGGTTCGGGCTAGAGTTAGGGGACAGGGACGGTTTAGGGTCCAGGTGAGGGTACGACAACGCTTTAGGGGGAGCGTACGTGTGAGGGCGCGGGTCAGTGTCAGCGTACGGGTTAGGATTAGGGGACGGGGGAGGGTCAGGCTTCGGGGAAGTGTTAGGATTAGGGTTAGGGTTCGGGCTAGGGTTAGGGTTAGGGGACAGGGACGGTTTAGGGTCCAGGTGAGGGTACGACAACGCTTTAGGGGGAGCGTACGTGTGAGGGCGCGGGTTAGTGTCAGCGTACGGGTTAGGATTAGTGCACGGGGGAGGGTCAGGCTTCGGGGAAGTGTTAGGGTAAGGGTTCGGGCTAGGGTTAGGGATAGGGGATGGGGACGGTTTAGGGTCCAGGTGAGGGTACGACAACGCTTTAGGGGGAGCGTACGTGTGAGGGCGCGGGTTAGTGTCAGCGTACGGGTTAGGATTAGGGGACGGGAGAGGGTCAGGCTTCGGGGAAGGGTTAGGGTTAGGGTTCGGGCTAGGGTTAGGGTTAGGGGACGGGGACGGTTTAGGATCCAGGTGAGGGTAGAACAATGCTTTAGGGGGAGCGTACGTGTGAGGGCGCGGGTTAGTGTCAGCGTACGGGTTAGGATTAGGGGACGGGGGAGGGTCAGGCTTCGGGGAAGGGTTAGGGTTAGGGTTCGGGCTAGAGTTAGGGGACGGGGACGGTTTAGGGTCCAGGTGAGGGTACGACAACGCTTTAGGGGGAGCGTAAGTGTGTGGGCGCGGGTTAGTGTCAGCGAACGGGTTAGGATTAGGGGACGGGGGAGGGTCAGGCTTCGGGGAAGGGTTAGGGTTAGGGTTCGGGCTAGGGTTAGGGTTAGGGGACGGGGACGGTTAAGGGTCCAGGTGAGGGTACGACAACGCTTTAGGGGGAGCGTACGTGTGAGGGCGCGGGTTAGTGTCAGCGTACGGGTTAGGATTAGGGGAAGGGGGAGGGTCAGGCTTCGGGGAAGGTTTAGGGTTAAGTTTCGGGCTAGGGTTAGGGTTAGGGGACGGGGACGGTTTCGGGTCCAGGTGAGGGTACGACAACGCTTTAGGGGGAGCGTACGTGTGAGGGTGCGGGTTAGTGTCAGCGTACGGGTTAGGATTAGAGGACGGGGGAGGGTCAGGTTTCGGGGAAGGGTTAGGGTTAGGGTTCGTGCTAGGGTTAGGGTTAGGGGACGGGGACGGTTTAGGATCCAGGTGAGGGTAGAACAATGCTTTAGGGGGAGCGTACGTGTGAGGGCGCGGGTGTCAGCGTACGGGTTAGGATTAGGGGACGGGGGAGGGTCAGGCTTCGGGGAATGGTTAGGGTTAGGGTTCGGGCTAGAGTTAGGGGACAGGGACGGTTTAGGGTCCAGGTGAGCGTACGACAACGCTTTACGGGGAGCGTACGTGTGAGGGCGCGGGTTAGTGTCAGCGTACGGGTTAGGATTAGGGGACGGGGGAGGGTCAGGCTTCGGGGAAGGGTTAGGGTTAGAGTTAGGGTTCGGGCTAGGTTTGGGGTTAGGGGACGGGGACGGTTTAGGGTCCAGGTGAGGGTACGACAACGCTTTAGGGGGAGCGTACGTGTGAGGGCGCGGGTTAGTGTCAGCGTACGGGTTAGGATTAGGGGACGGGGTAGGGTCAGGCTTCGGGCAAGGGTTAGGGTTAGGGTTCGGGCTAGAGTTAGGGGACGGGGACAGTTTAGGGTCCAGGTGAGGGTTCGACAACGCTTTAGGGGGAGCGTACGTGTGAGGGCGCGTGTTAGTGTCAGCGTACGGGTTATGATTAGGGGACGGGGGAGGGTCAGGCTTCGGGGAAGGGTTAGGGTTAGGGTTAGGTTTCGGGCTAGGGTTAGGGTTAGGGGACGGGGACGGTTTAGGGTCCAGGTGAGGGTAAGACAACGCTTTAGGGGAAGCGTACGTGTGAGGGCGCGGGTTAGTGTCAGCGTTCGGGTTAGGATTAGGGGACGGGGGAGGGTCAGGCTTCGGGGAAAGGTTAGGCTTAGGGCTCGGGCTAGGGTTAGGGTTAGCGGACGGGCACGGTTTAGGGTCCAGGTGAGGGTACGACAACGCTTTAGGGGGAGCGTACGTGTGAGGGCGCGGGTTAGTGTCAGCATTCGGGTTAGGATTAGGGGACGGGGTAGGGTCAGGCTTCGGGGAAGTGTTAGGGTAAGGGTTCGGGCTAGAGTTAGGGATAGGGGATGGGGACGGTTTAGGGTCCAGGTGAGGGTACGACAACGCTTTAGGGGGAGCGCACGTGTGAGGGCGCGGGTTAGTGTCAGCGTACGGGTTAGGATTAGGGGACGGGGGAGGGTCTGGCTTCGGGGAAGGGTTAGGGTTAGGGTTCGGGCTAGGTTTAGGGGACGGGGACAGTTTAGGGTCCAGGTGAGGGTACGACAACGCTTTTTGGGGAGCGTACGTGTGAGGGCGCGGGTTAGTGTCAGCGAACGGGTTAGGATTAGGGGACGGGGGAGGTTCAGGCTTCAGGGAAGGGTTAGGGTTAGGGTTCGGGCTAGGGTTAGGGTTAGGGGACGGGGACGGTTAAGGGTCCAGGTGAGGGTACGACAACGCTTTAGGGGGAGCGTACGTGTGAGGGCGTGGGTTAGTGTCAGCGTACGGGTTAGGATTAGGGGAAGGGTGAGGGTCAGGCTTCGGGGAAGGGTTAGGGTTAGGGTTCGGGCTAGGGTTAGGGTTAGGGGACGGGGGCGGTTTAGGGTCCAGGTGAGGGTACGACAACGATTTAGGGGGAGCGTACGTGTGAGGGCGCGGGTTAGTGT
The DNA here is from genome assembly GCF_039906515.1 of Pseudorca crassidens. NCBI lineage: Eukaryota > Metazoa > Chordata > Mammalia > Artiodactyla > Delphinidae > Pseudorca > Pseudorca crassidens. The sequence goes on along the minus strand of NC_090304.1, from coordinate 51,078,715 downwards.
CAGCGTATAGGTTAGGATTAGGGGACAGGGGAGGGTCAGGCTTCGGGGAAGTGTTAGGGTTCGGGCTAGGGTTAGGGTTAGGGTTGGGGTTAGGGGACGGGGACGGTTTAGGGTCCAGGTGAGGGTACGACAACGCTTTAGGGGGAGCGTACGTGTGAGGGCGCGGGTTAGTGTCAGCGTATGGGTTAGGATTAGGGTACGGGGTAGGGTCAGGCTTCGGGGAAGGGTTAGGGTTAGGGTTCGGGCTAGAGTTAGGGGACGGGGACATCTTAGGGTCCAGGTGAGGGTTCGACAACGCTTTAGGGGGAGCGTACGTGTGAGGGCGCGTGTTAGTGACAGCGTACGGGTTAGGATTAGGGGACTGGGGAGAGTCAGGCTTCGGGGAAGGGTTAGGGTTAGGGTTCGGGCTAGGGTTAGGGTTAGGGGACGGGGACGGTTTATGGTCCAGGTGAGGGTACGACAACGCTTTAGGGGAAACGTACGTGTGAGGGCGCGGGTTAGTGTCAGCGTTCGGGTTAGGATTAGGGGACGGGGGAGGGTCAGGCTTCGGGGAAAGGTTAGGCTTAGGGCTCGGGCTAGGGTTAGGGTTAGGGGACGGGGACGGTTTAGGGTCCAGGTGAGGGTACGACAACGCTTTAGGGGGAGCGTACGTGTGAGGGCGCGGGTTAGTGTCAGCGTACGGGTTAGGATTAGGGGACGGGGTAGGGTCAGGCTTCGGGGAAGTGTTAGGGTAAGGGTTCGGGCTAGAGTTAGGGATAGGGGATGGGGACGGTTTAGGGTCCAGGTGAGGGTACGACAACGCTTTAGGGGGAGCGCACGTGTGAGGGCGCGGGTTAGTGTCAGCGTACGGGTTAGGATTAGGGGACGGGGGAGGGTCTGGCTTCGGGGAAGGGTTAGGGTTAGGTTTCGGGCTAGGTTTAGGGGACGGGGACAGTTTAGGGTCCAGGTGAGGGTACGACAACGCTTTTTGGGGAGCGTACGTGTGAGGGCGCGGGTTAGTGTCAGCGAACGGGTTAGGATTAGGGGACGGGGGAGGTACAGGCTTCGGGGAAGGGTTAGGGTTAGGGTTCGGGCTAGGGTTAGGTTTAGGGGACGGGGACGGTTAAGGGTCCAGGTGAGGGTACAACAACGCTTTAGGGGGTGCGTACGTGTGAGGGCGCGGGTTAGTGTCAGCGTACGGGTTAGGATTAGGGGAAGGGTGAGGGTCAGGCTTCGGGGAAGGGTTAGGGTTAGGGTTCGGGCTAGGGTTAGGGTTAGGGGCCGGGGGCGGTTTAGGGTCCAGGTGAGGGTACGACAACGATTTAGGGGGAGCATACGTGTGAGGGCGCGGGTTAGTGTCAGCGTACAGGTTAGGATTAGGGGACAGGGGAGGGTCAGGCTTCGGGGAAGTGTTAGGGTTCGGGCTAGGTTTAGGGTTAGGGGACGGGGACGGTTTAGTGTCCAGGTGAGTTTACGACAACGCTTTAGGGGGAGCGTACGTGTGAGCGCGCTGGTTAGTGTCAGCGTCCGGATTAGGATTAGAGGACGGGTGAGGGACAGGCTTCGGGGAAGTGTTAGGGTTAGGGTTCGGGCTAGGGTTAGGGGACGGGGACGGTTTAGGGTCCAGGTGAGGGTACGACAACACTTTTTGGGGAGCGTACGTGTGAGGGCGCGGGTTAGTGTCTGCGAACGTGTTAGGATTAGGGGACGGGGGAGGGTCAGGCTTCGGGGAAGGGTTAGGGTTAGGGTTCGGGATAGGGTTAGGGTTAGGGGATGGTTTAGCGTCCAGGTGAGGGTACGACAACGCTTTAGGGGGAGCGTACGTGTGAGGGCGCGGGTTAGTGTCAGCGTACAGGTTAGGATTAGGGGACGGTGGAGGGTCAGGCTTCGGGGAAGTGTTAGGGTTAGGTTTCGGGCTAGGGTTAGGGTTAGGGGACGGGGACGGTTTAGGGTCCAGGTGAGGGTACGACAAAGCTTTAGGGGGAGCGTACGAGTGAGGGCGCGGGTTAGTGTCAGCGTACGGGTTAGGATTAGGGGACGGGGGAGGGTCAGGCTTCGGGGAAGTGTTAGGGTTAGGGTTCGGGCTAGGGTTAGGGTTAGGGGACGGGGACGGTTTAGGGTCCAGGTGAGGGTAAGACAACGCTTTAGGGGGAGCGTACGTGTGAGGGTGCGGGTTAGTGTCAGCGTACGGGTTAGGATTAGAGGACGGGGGAGGGTCAGGTTTCGGGGAAGGGTTAGGGTTAGGGTTCGTGCTAGGGTTAGTGTTAGGGGACGGGGACGGTTTAGGATCCAGGTGAAGGTAGAACAATGCTTTAGGGGGAGCGTACGTGTGAGGGCGCGGGTGTCAGCGTACGGGTTAGGATTAGGGGACGGGGGAGGGTCAGGCTTCGGGAAAGTGTTAGGGTTAGGGTTCGGGCTAGAGTTAGGGGACAGGGACGGTTTAGGGTCCAGGTGAGGGTACGACAACGCTTTAGGGGGAGCGTACGTGTGAGGGCGCGGGTTAGTGTCAGCGTACGGGTTAGGATTAGGGGACGGGGGAGGGTCAGGCTTCGGGGAAGGGTTAGGATTAGGGTTAGGGTTCGGGCTAGGGTTAGGGTTAGGGGACGGGGACGGTTTAGGGTCCAGGTGAGGGTACGACAACGCTTTAGGGGGAGCGTACGTGTGAGGGCGCGGGTTAGTGTCAGCGTACGGGTTAGGATTAGTGCACGGGGGAGGGTCAGGCTTCGGGGAAGGGTTAGGGTAAGGGTTCGGGCTAGGGTTAGGGATAGGGGATGGGGACGGTTTAGGGTCCAGGTGAGGGTACGACAACGCTTTAGGGGGAGCGTACGTGTGAGGGCGCGGGTTAGTGTCAGCGTACGGGTTAGGATTAGGGGACGGGAGAGGGTCAGGCTTCGGGGAAGGGTTAGGGTTAGGGTTCGGGCTAGGGTTAGGGTTAGGGGACGGGGACGGTTTAGGATCCAGGTGAGGGTAGAACAATGCTTTAGGGGGAGCGTACGTGTGAGGGCGCGGGTTAGTGTCAGCGTACGGGTTAGGATTAGGGGACGGGGGAGGGTCAGGCTTCGGGGAAGGGTTAGGGTTAGGGTTCGGGCTAGAGTTAGGGGACGGGGACGGTTTAGGGTCCAGGTGAGGGTACGACAACGCTTTAGGGGGAGCGTAAGTGTGTGGGCGCGGGTTAGTGTCAGCGAACGGGTTAGGATTAGGGGACGGGGGAGGGTCAGGCTTCGGGGAAGGGTTAGGGTTAGGGTTCGGGCTAGGGTTAGGGTTAGGGGACGGGGACGGTTAAGGGTCCAGGTGAGGGTACGACAACGCTTTAGGGGGAGCGTACGTGTGAGGGCGCGGGTTAGTGTCAGCGTACGGGTTAGGATTAGGGGAAGGGGGAGGGTCAGGCTTCGGGGAAGGGTTAGGGTTCGGGTTCGGGCTAGGGTTAGCGTTACGGGACGGGGACGGTTTAGGGTCCAGGTGAGGGTACGACAACGCTTTAGGGGGAGCGTACGTGTGAGGGCGCGTGTTAGTGTCAGCGTACGGGTTAGGATTGGGGACGGCGGAGGGTCAGGCTTCGGGGAAGGGTTAGGGTTCGGGTTCGGGCTAGGGTTAGGGTTAGGGGACGGGGACGGTTTAGGGTCCAGGTGAGGGTACGACAACGCTTTAGGGGGAGCGTACGTGTGAGGGCGCGGGTTAGTGTCAGCGTACGGGTTAGGATTACTGGACGGGGGAGGGTCAGGCTTCCGGGAAGGGTTAGGGTTAGGGTTCGGGCTAGGGTTAGGGTTAGGGGACGGGGACGGTTTAGGATCCAGGTGAGGGTAGAACAATGCTTTAGGGGGAGCGTACGTGTGAGGGCGCGGGTTAGTGTCAGCGTACGGGTTAGGATTAGGGGACGGGGGAGGGTCAGGCTTCGGGGAAGGGTTAGGGTTACGGTTCGGGCTAGGGTTAGGGTTAGGGGACGGGGACGGTTTAGGGTCCAGGTGAGGGTACGACAACGCTTTAGGGGGAGCGTACGTGTGAGGGCGCGGGTTAGTGTCAGCGTACGGGTTAGGATTAGGGGACGGGGGAGGGTCAGGCTTCGGGGAAGGTTTAGGGTTAGGGTTCGGGCTAGGGTTAGGGTTAGGGTACGGGGACGGTTTCGGGTCCAGGTGAGGGTACGACAACGCTTTAGGGGGAGCGTACGTGTGAGGGTGCGGGTTAGTGTCAGCGTACGGGTTAGGATTAGAGGACGGGGGAGGGTCAGGTTTCGGGGAAGGGTTAGGGTTAGGGTTCGTGCTAGGGTTAGGGTTAGGGGACGGGGACGGTTTAGGATCCAGGTGAGGGTAGAACAATGCTTTAGGGGGAGCGTACGTGTGAGGGCGCGGGTGTCAGCGTACGGGTTAGGATTAGGGGACGGGGGAGGGTCAGGCTTCGGGGAATGGTTAGGGTTAGGGTTCGGGCTAGAGTTAGGGGACAGGGACGGTTTAGGGTCCAGGTGAGCGTACGACAACGCTTTAGGGGGAGCGTACGTGTGAGGGCGCGGGTTAGTGTCAGCGTACGGGTTAGGATTAGGGGACGGGGGAGGGTCAGGCTTCAGGGAAGGGTTAGGGTTAGGGTTAGGGTTCGGGCTAGGTTTGGGGTTAGGGGACGGGGACGGTTTAGGGTCCAGGTGAGGGTACGACAACGCTTTAGGGGGAGCGTACGTGTGAGGGCGCGGGTTAGTGTCAGCGTACGGGTTAGGATTAGGGGACGGGGTAGAGTCAGGCTTCGGGGAAGGGTTAGGGTTAGGGTTCGGGCTAGAGTTAGGGGACGGGGACAGTTTAGGGTACAGGTGAGGGTTCGACAACGCTTTAGGGGGAGCGTACGTGTGAGGGCGCGTGTTAGTGTCAGCGTACGGGTTAGGATTAGGGGACGGGGGAGGGTCAGGCTTCGGGGAAGGGTTAGGGTTAGGGTTCGGGCTAGGGTTAGGGTTAGGGGACGGGGACGGTTTAGGGTCCAGGTGAGGGTAAGACAACGCTTTAGGGGAAGCGTACGTGTGAGGACGCGGGTTAGTGTCAGCGTTCGGGTTAGGATTAGGGGACGGGGGAGGGTCAGGCTTCGGGGAAAGGTTAGGCTTAGGGCTCGGGCTAGGGTTAGGGTTAGGGGACGGGGACGGTTTAGGGTCCAGGTGAGGGTACGACAACGCTTTAGGGGGAGCGTACGTGTGAGGGCGCGGGTTAGTGTCAGCGTACGGGTTAGGATTAGGGGACGGGGTAGGGTCAGGCTTCGGGGAAGTGTTAGGGTAAGGGTTCGGGCTAGAGTTAGGGATAGGGGATGGGGACGGTTTAGGGTCCAGGTGAGGGTACGACAACGCTTTAGGGTGAGCGCACGTGTGAGGGCGCGGGTTAGTGTCAGCGTACGGGTTAGGATTAGGGGACGGGGGAGGGTCTGGCTTCGGGGAAGGGTTAGGGTTAGGGTTCGGGCTAGGTTTAGGGGACGGGGACAGTTTAGGGTCCAGGTGAGGGTACGACAACGCTTTTTGGGGAGCGTACGTGTGAGGGCGCGGGTTAGTGTCAGCGAACGGGTTAGGATTAGGGGACAGGGGAGGTTCAGGCTTCGGGGAAGTGTTAGGGTTAGGGTTCGGGCTAGGGTTAGGGTTAGGGGACGGGGACGGTTAAGGGTCCAGGTGAGGGTACGACAACGCTTTAGGGGGAGCGTACGTGTGAGGGCGCGGGTTAGTGTCAGCGTACGGGTTAGGATTAGGGGAAGGGTGTGCGTCAGGCTTCGGGGAAGGGTTAGGGTTAGGGTTCGGGCTAGGGTTAGGGTTAGGGGACGGGGGCGGTTTAGGGTCCAGGTGAGGGTACGACAACGATTTAGGGGGAGCGTACGTGTGAGGGCGCGGGTTAGTGTCATCGTACAGGTTAGGATTAGGGGACAGGGGAGGGTCAGGCTTCGGGGAAGTGTTAGGGTTCGGGCTAGGGTTAGGGTTAGGGGACGGGGACGGTTTAGGGTCCAGGTGAGGTTACGACAACGCTTTAGGGGGAGCGTACGTGTGAGCGCGCTGGTTAGTGTCAGCGTCCGGATTAGGATTAGAGGACGGGTGAGGGCCAGGCTTTGGGGAAGGGTTAGGGTTCGGGTTCGGGCTAGGGTTAGGGTTAGGGGAAGGGGACGGTTTAGGGTCCAGGTGAGGGTACGACAACGCTTTAGGGGGAGCATACGTGTGAGGGCGCGTGTTAGTGTCAGCGTACGGGTTAGGATTAGGGGACGGGGGAGGGTCAGGCTTCGGGGAAGGGTCAGCTTTAGGGTTCGGGGTAGGATTAGAGTTAGGGCACGGGGACGGTTTAGGGTCCAGGTGAGGGTACGACAACGCTTTAGGGGGAGCATATGTGTGAGGGTGCGTGTTAGTGTCAGCATACGGGTTAGGATTAGGGGACGGGGGAGGGTCAGGCTACAGGGAAGGGTAAGGTTTAGGGTTAGGGTTCGGGCTAGGGTTAGGGTTAGGGGACGGGGACGGTTTAGGGTCCAGGTGAGGGTACGACAACGCTTTAGGGGGAGCGTACGTGTGAGGGCGCGGGTTAGTGTCAGCGTACGGGTTAGGATTAGGGGACGGGGGAGGGTCAGGCTTCCGGGAAGGGTTAGGGTTAGGGTTCGGGCTAGGGTTAGGGTTAGGGAACGGGGACGGTTTAGGGTCCAGGTGAGGGTACGACAACGCTTTAGGGGGAGCGTACGTGTGAGGGCGCGGGTTAGTGTCAGCGTACTGGTTAGGATTAGGGGACGGGGGAGGGTCAGGCTTCCGGGAAGGGTTAGGGTTAGGGTTCGGGCTAGGGTTAGGGTTAGGGGACGGGGACGGTTTAGGGTCCAGGTGAGGGTACGACAACGCTTTAGTGGGAGCGTACGTGTGAGGGCGCGGGTTAGTGTCAGCCTACGGGTTAGGATTAGGGGACGGGGGAGGGTCAGGCTGCGGGGAAGGTTTAGGGTTCGGGTTCGGGCTAGGGTTAGGGTTAGGGCACGGGGACGGTTTAGGGTCCAGGTGAGGGTACGACAACGCTTTAGGGGGAGCGTTCGTGTGAGGGCGCGGGTTAGTGTCAGCGTACGGGTTAGGTTTAGGTGATGGGGGAGGTTCAGGCTTCGGGGAAGGGTTAGGGTTACGGTTCGGGCTAGGGTTAGGGTTAGGGGACGGGGACGGTTTAGGGTCCAGGTGAGGGTACGACAACGCTTTAGGGGGAGCGTACGTGTGAGGGCGCGGGTTAGTGTCAGTGTACGGGTTAGGATTAGGGGACGGGGGAGGGTCAGGCTTCGGGGAAGGTTTAGGGTTAGGGTTCGGGCTAGGGTTAGGGTTAGGGGACGGGGACGGTTTAGGGTCCAGGTGAGGGTACGACAACGCTTTAGGGGGAGCGTACGTGTGAGGGCGCGGGTTAGTGTGAGCGTACGGGTTAAGATTAGGGCACCGGGAGGGTCAGGCTTCGGGGAAGGGTTAGGGCTAGGGTTCGGGCTAGGGTTAGGGTTAGGGGACGGGGACGGTTTCGGGTCCAGGTGAGGGTACGACAACGCTTTAGGGGGAGCGTACGTGTGAGGGCGCGGGTTAGTGTCAGCGTACGGGTTAGGATTAGGGGCCGGGGGAGGGTCAGGCTTCGGGGAAGTGTTAGGGTTAGGGTTCGGGCTAGGGTTAGGGTTACGGGACGGGGACGGTTTAGGGTCCAGGTGAGTGTACGACAACGCTTTAGGGGGAGCGTACGTGTGAGGGCGCGGGTTAGTGTCAGCGTACGGGTTAGGATTAGGGGACGGGGGAGGGTCAGGCTTCCGGGAAGGTTTAGGGTTAGGGTTCGGGCTATGGTTAGGGTTAGGGGACGGGGACGATTTAGGGTCCAGGTGAGGGTACGACAGCGCTTTAGGGGGAGCGTATGTGTGAGGGCGCGGGTTAGTGTCAGCGTACGGGTTAGGATTAGGGGACGGGGGAGGGTCAGGCTTCGGGGAAGGGTTAGGGTTCGGGTTCGGGCTAGGGTTATGGTTAGGGGACGGGGACGGTTTATTGTCCAGGTGAGGGTACGACAACGCTTTAGGGGGAGCGTACGTGTGAGGGCGCAGGTTAGTGTCAGCGTACGGGTTAGGATTAGGGGACGTGGGAGGGTCAGGCTTCAGGGAAGTGTTAGGGTTAGGGTTCGGGCTAGGGTTAGGGTTAGGGGACGGGGACGGTTTAGGGTCCAGGTGAGGGTACGACAACGCTTTAGGGGGAGCGTACGTGTGAGGGCGCGGGTTAGTGTCAGCGTACGGGTTAGGATTAGGGTACGGGGGAAGGTCAGGCTTCGGGGAAGGGTTAGGGTTAGGGTTCGGGCTAGGGTTAGGGGACGGGGACGGTTTAGGGTCCAGGTGAGGGTACGACAACGCTTTAGGGGGAGCGTACGTGTGAGGGCGCAGGTTAGTGTCAGCGTGCGGGTTAGGATTAGGGGACGGGGGAGGGTCAGGCTTCGGGGAAGGGTTAGGTTTAGGGTTCGGGCTAGGTTTAGGGTTAGGGGACGGGGACAGTTTCGGGTTAGGGTTAGGGTTAGGCTTAGGGGACGGGGACGGTTTAGGGTACAGGTTATCGTACGACAACGGTTTAGGCTTAGTGTACGTGTGAGATCACGGGTTAGTGTTAGCGTACGGATTAGGATTAGGGGACGGGTTAGTGTAAGGCTTCGAGTAAGGGTTAGGGTTAGGGTTACGGGACGGGGATGGTTCAGGGTACAGGTTAGGGTACGACAACAGTATAGGGTGAGTGTACATGTGAGGGCACGGGTTAGTGTTAGCGTACGGGTTAGGATTAGGAGATGGGTTAGGTTAAGGCTTCGGGTAAGGGTTACGGTTAGGGTTATGGTTAGGGGATGGGGTTGGTTTAGGGTACAGTTTAGGGTATGACAACGTTTTAGGGTGAGCGTATGTGTGAGGGCACGGGTTAGTGTTAGCGTACGTTTTAGGATTAGGTGACGGTTTAGGGTAGGGCTTCGGGTAAAGGTTAGGGTTAGGGCTGGGTTAGGGGACAGTGACGGGGACGGTTTAGGGTACCACAACAGTTAAGGGTGAGCGTACGTGTGAGGGCACGGTTTAGTGTTAGCGTACAGGTTAGGATTAGGGGACGGGTTAGGGTAAGGCTTCGGGTAAGTGTTAGGGTTAGGGTTAGGGTACGGGGACAGTTTAGGGTACAGGTTAGTATACGACAACGGTTTTGGGTGAGCGTACGTGTGAGGGCAAATGTTAGTGTTAGCATACGGGTTAGGATTAGGGGACGGGTTAGGGTAAGGATTCGGGTAAGGGTTAGGGTTAGGTTAGGGGACGGCGACAGTTTAGGGTACAGGTTAGGGTACGACAACGGTTTAGGGTGAGCGTACGTGTTAGGATTATGGGACGGGTTAGGGTAGGGCTTCGGGGAAGGGTTAGGGTTAGTGTTAGGGTAGGGTTAGGCTTAGGGGACGGGGACGGTTTAGGGTACAGGTTATTGTACGACAACGGTTTAGGCTGAGTGTACGTGTGAGGTCATGGGTTAGTGTTAGCGTACGGATTAGGATTAGGGGACGGGTTAGTGTAAGGCTTCGAGTAAGGATTAGGGTTAGGGTTACGGGACGGGGACGGTTTAGGGTACAGGTTAGGGTACGAAAACAGTTTAGGGTGAGCGTACGTGTGAGGGCACAGTTTAGTGTTAGTGCACGTGTTAGAATTAGGGACGGGTTAAGGTAAGTCTACGGGTAAGGGTTAGGATTAGGGTTAGGGGACGGGGACGATTTAGGGTACAGGTTAGGGTACGACACGGTTTAGGGTGAGCGTACGTGCGAGGTCATGGGTTAGTGTTAGCGTACGGATTAGGATAAGGCGACGTGTTAGGTTAAGGCTTCGAGTAAGGGTTAGGTTTAGGGTTAGGGGACGGGGACGGTTTAGGGTACAGGTTAGGGTACGAAAACAGTTTAGGGTGAGCGTACGAGTGAGGGCATGGGTTAGTGTTAGCGCATGGGTTAGGATTAGGGATCGGGTTAGGGTAAGGCTTTGGGTAAGGGTTAGGGTTAGGGTTAGGGGAAGGGGACGGTTTAGGGTACAGGTTATGGTACGACAACGGTTTAGGCTGAGTGTACGTGTGAGGTCATGGGTTAGTGTTAGCGTATGGATTAGGATTAGGGGACGGGTTAGTGTAAGGCTTCGAGGAAGGATTAGGGTTAGGGTTACTGGACAGGGACGGTTTAGGGTACAGGTTAGGGTACGACAATGGTTTAGGTTGATCGTACGTGTGAGGGCACGGGTTGGTGTTATCGTATGGGTTAGGATTAGGGGACGGGTTAGCGTAAGGCTTCGGTTAAGTGTTAGTGTTAGTGTCAGGGTTAGGATTAGGGGACGGGTTAGGGAAAGGCTTTGGGTAAGTGTTAGCGGTAGGGTTATGGTTAGGGTTAGGGTACGGGGACGGGGACGGTTTAGGGTACAGATTAGGGTATGACAACGTTTTAGGGTGAGTGTACGTGTGAGGGAATGGGTTAGTGTTAGCGTACGGGTTAGGATTAGGGCACGGGTTAGGGTAAGGCTTCGAGTAAGGTTTAGGGTTAGGGTCAGGGTTAGGGGACGGGGACGGTTTAGGGTACAGTTTAGGGTACGACAACGGTTTAGGGTGAGCGTACGTGTGAAGGCACGGGTTAGTGTTAGCGTACGTGTTAGGATTAGGGGAAGGGTTAGGGTAAGGCTTCGGGTAAGGCTTAGGGTTAGGGTTAGGGGACGGGGACGGTTCAGGGAACAGGTTAGGTTACGACAACGGTTTAGGGTGAGTGTACGTGTGAGGGCACGGGTTAGTGTTAGCGTACGGGTTAGGATTAGGTGACGGGTTAGGGTAAGGCTTCGGGTAAGGTTTAGGGTTAGGGGACGGGGACGGTTCAGGGTTCAGTTTAGGGTACGACAATAGTTTAGGGTACGACAATGGTTTAGGGTGAGTGTACGTATGAGGGCACGGGTGTTAGCATATGGGTTAGGATTAGGGGACGGGTTAGCGTAAGGCTTCGGGTAAGGGTTAGGGTTAAGGTTAGGGTTAGGTTTAGGGTTAGGGGACGGGGACAGTTTAGGGTACAGGTTAGGGTACGACAACGGTTTAGGGTTAGTGAACGTTGAGGGTATGGATTAGTGTTAGCGTACGGGTTAGGGTTAGGGGACGGTTTTGGGTAAGGCTTTGGGTAAGTGTTAGGGTTTGGGTTAGGGTTAGGGGATGGGGACGGTTTAGGGTACAGGTTAGGGTACGACAACGTTTTAGGGTGACCGTACGTGTGATGGTACGGGTTAGTGTTAGCGTACGGGTTAGGATTAGGGAACAGGTTAGGGTAAGAATTCGGGTAATGGTTAGGGTTAGGTTTAGGGTTAGTGTTAGGGGACGGGAACGGTTTATGGTACAGGTTACGGTACGACAACGCTTTAGGGTGAGCGTACGTGTTAGGGTATGGGTTAGTGTTAGCGTACGGGTTAGCATTCGGGGACGGGGTACTTTAAGGCTTCGGGTAAGGGTTAGGGTTAGGGGACGGGGACGGTTTAAGGTACAGGTTAGTGTACGAGATCAGTTTAGAGTGAGCCTATGTGTTAGGGTACGGGTTAGTGTTAGCGTACGGTTTTGGATTAGCAGACGGGTTAGGGTAAGGCTTCGGTAAGTGTTAGAGTTAGCGTTAGGGTATGGGGTCGGGTACACTTTAGGGTACAGTTTAGGGTACGACAACTCTTTAGGGTGAGCGTACGTGTTAGTGTATGGGTTAGTGTTAGCTTATGGATTAGGATTAGGGTACGGGATAGGTTAAGGTTTCAGGTAAGGGTTAAGTTTAGAGTTAGGGGACGGGGACGGTTTAGGGTACAGGTTAGGGTACGACAACGGTTTAGGGTGAGCGTACGTGTTAGGTTATGTGTTAGTGTTAGCGTACGGGTTAGGATTAGGGGATGGGTTAGGTTAAGGCTTCGGGTAATGGTTAGGGTTAGGGTTAGGGTTTGGTGACGGGGACGGGTTAGGGTACAGGTTAGGGTAAAGCAACGGTTTAGGGTGAGTGTACATGTTAGGGTATGGTTTAGTGTTAGCGTATGGGATAGGATTATGGGACGGGTTAGGGAAAGGCTACGGGTAAGGTTTAGTGTTAGGGCTAGGGTTAGGGGACGGTTTAGGGTACAGGTTAGGGTACTACAAAGATTTAGGGTGAGCGTACGTGTTAGGGTACGTGTTAGAGTTAGCGTACAGATTAGGATTAGGGGACGGGTTAGGGTAAGTCTTTGGGTAAGGGTTAGGGTTAGGGGATGGGGACGGGGACGGTTTAGGGTACAGGTGAGTGCATGACAACGGTTTAGGGTGAGCATACATGTTAAGGTACAGGTTAGTGTTAGCATACGGGTTAGGATTAGGCGACGATTTAGGGTAAGGTTTAGGGTTAGGGTTAGGGTACGACAACGGTTTAGGGTGAGCGTACGTGTTAGGGTACGGGTTACTGTTACTGTACGGGTTAGGATTAGGGGACGGGTTAGGGTAAGGCTTCAGGTTAAGGTTAGGGTTAGGGGACGGGGATGGTTTAGGATACAGGTCAGAGTAAGACAACGGATTAGGGGGAGCGTATGTGTGAGGTCACAGGTTAGAGTTAGCATACGGGTTAGGATTAGGAGACGGATTAGGGTAAGGCTTCGGGTAAGGGTTACGGTTAGGGTTAGGGTTAGGGTTAGGGCTAGGGTTAGGGGACGATTTAGTGTCCAGGTTAGGGTACGAAAAGAGTTTAGGGTGAGCGTACGTGTGAGGGCACAGTTTAGTGTTAGCGTATGGGTTAGAATTAGGGGACGGGTTAAGGTAAGGCTTCGGGTAAGGGTTAGGGTTAGGGTTAGGGGACAGGGACAGTTTAGGGTACAGGTTAGGGTACGACATCGGTTTCGGGTGAGCGTACGTGTGAGGGCACGGGTTAGTGTTAGCATATGGGTCAGGATTTGGGATCGGGTTAGGGTAAGGCTTTGGGTAAGGGTTAGGGTTAGGGTTAGGCTTAGGCTTAGGGGACGGGGACGGTTTAGGGTACAGGTTATCGTATGACAATGGTTTAGGCTGAGTGTACGTGTGAGATCACGGGTTAGTGTTAGCGTACGAATTAGGATTGGGGGACGTGTTAGGTTAAGGCTTCGAGTAAGGTTTAGGGTTAGGGTTACGGGACGGGGATGGTTTAGGGTACAGGTTAGGGTACGACAACGGTTTAGGGTGAGCGTACGTGTGAGGGCACGGGTTAGTGTTAGCGTACGGGTTAGGATTATGGGATGGGTTAGTTAAGGCTTCGGATAAGGGTTAGGGTTAGGGTTAGGGGATGGGGTTGGTTTAGGGTACAGTTTAGGGTACGACAACGGTTTAGGGTGAGCGTACGTGTGAGGGCACGGGTTAGTGTTAGCGTACATTTTAGGATTAGGTGACGGTTTAGGGTAGGGCTTCGGGTAAAGGTTAGGGTTAGGGTTAGGGCTGGGTTAGGGGACGGTGATGGGGACGGTTTAGGGTACCACAACATTTAAGGGTGAGTGTACGTGTGAGGGCACGGGTTAGTGTTAGCGTACAGGTTAGGATTAGGGGACGGGTTAGGGTAAGGCTTCGGTTAAGTGTTAGGGTTAGGGTTAGGGGACGGGGACAGTTTAGGGTACAGGTTAGTATATGACAACGTTTTCGGGTGAGCGTACGTGTGAGAGCAAATGTTAGTGTTAGCGTACGGGTTAGGATTAGGGGACGGGTTAGGGAAATGCTTCGGGTAAGGGTTAGGGTTAGGTTAGGGGACGGGGACAGCTTAGGGTACAGGTTAGGGTACGACAAAGGTTTAGGGTGAACGTACGTGTTAGGATTATGGGACGGGTTAGGGTAGGGCTTCGGGTAAGGGTTAGGGTTAGGGTTAGGGTAGGGTTAGGCTTAGGGGACGGGGACGGTTTAGGGTACAGGTTATGGTACGACAACGGTTTAGGCTGAGTGTACGTGTAAGGGTAGGGCTTAGTGTTAGTGTACGGTTTAGGATTAGGGGACGGGTTAGGGTAAGTCTTTGGGTAAGGGTTAGGGTTAGGATTAGGGCATGGGGACGGGGACGGTTTAGGGTACAGGTTAGTGTACGACAATGGTTTAGGGTGAGCATACATGTTAGGGTACAGGTTAGTGTTAGCATACAGGTTAGGATTAGGCGACGAGTTAGGGTAAGGTTTAGGGTTAGGGTTAGGGTACGACAACGGTTTAGGGTGAGCGTACGTGTTAGGGTACGGGTTACTGTTACTGTACGGGTTAGGATTAGGGACGGATTAGGGTAAGGCTTCAGGTTAGGGTTAGGGTTAGGGTTAGGGGATGGGGATGGTTTAGGATACAGGTCAGAGTAAGACAACGGATTAGGGGGAGCGAACGTGTGAGGTTACAGGTTAGAGTTAGCATACGGGTTAGGATTAGGAGACGGGTTAGGGTAAGGCTTCGGGTAAGGGTTACGGTTAGGGTTAGGGTTAGGGTTAGGGTTAGGGGACGGTTTAGTGTCCAGGTTAGGGTACGAAAAGAGTTTAGGGTGAGCGTACGTGTGAGGGCACAGTTTAGTGTTAGCGTACGGGTTAGAATTAGGGGACGGGTTAAGGTAAGGCTACGGGTAAGGGTTAGGGTTAGGGTTAGGATTAGGGGACAGGGACAGTTTAGGGTACAGGTTAGGGTACGACATCGGTTTCGGGCGAGCGTACGTGTGAGGGCATGGGTTAGTGTTAGCGTACTGGTTAGGATTAGGTGACAGGTTAGGGAAAGGCTTCGGGTAAGGTTTAGGGTTAGGGTTAGGGTTAGGGGACGGAGACAATTTAGGGTACAGGTTAGGGTACGACAACGTTTTAGGGTGAGTGTACGTGCGAGGTCACGGGTTAGTGTTAGCGTACGGATTAGGATAAGGGGACGGATTAGGGTAAGGCTTCGAGTAAGGGTTAGGTTTAGGGTACAGGTTAGGGTACGAAAACAGTTTAGGGTGAGCGTACGTGTGAGGGCATGGGTTAGTGTTAGCGTACGGGTTAGGATTAGGGATCGGGTTAGGGTAAGGCTTTGGGTAAGGGTTAGGGTTAGGGTTAGGGTTAGGCTTAGGGGACGGGGATGGTTTAGGGTACAGGTTATCGTACAACAACGGTTTAGGCTTAGTGTACGTGTGAGATCACGGGTTAGTGTTAGCGTACGGATTAGGATTAGGGGACAGGTTAGTGTAAGGCTTCGAGTAAGGGTTAGGGTTAGGGTTACGGGACGGGGATGGTTTAGGGTACAGGTTAGGGTATGACAACGGTTTAGGGTGAGCGTATGTGTGAGAGCACGTGTTAGTGTTAGCGTACGTTTTAGGATTAGGTGACGGTTTAGGGTAGGGCTTCGGGTAAAGGTTAGGGTTAGGGTTAGGGCTGGGTTAGGGGACGGTGACGGGGACGGTTTAGGGTACCACAACAGTTAAGGGTGAGCGTACATGTGAGGGCACTGGTTAGTGTTAGCGTACAGGTTAGGATTTGGGATCGGGTTAGGGTAAGGCTTTGGGTAAGGGTTAGAGTTAGGGTTAGGGTTAGGCTTAGGGGACGGGGACGGTTTAGGGTACAGGTTATCGTATGACAATGGTTTAGGCTGAGTGTACGTGTGAGATCACGGGTTAGTGTTAGCGTACGGATTAGGATTAGGGGACGGGTTAGTGTAAGGCTTCGAGTAAGGGTTAGGGTTAGGGTTACGGGACGGGGATGGTTTAGGGTACAGGTTAGGGTACGACAACGGTTTAGGGTGAGCGTACGTGTGATGGCACGGGTTAGTGTTAGCGTACGTTTTAGGATTAGGTGACGGTTTAGGGTAGGGCTTCGGATAAAGGTTAGGGTTAGGGTTAGGGCTGGGTTAGGGGACGGTGATGGGGACGGTTTAGGGTACCACAACAGTTAAGGGTGAGTGTACGTGTGAGGGCACAGGTTAGTGTTAGCGTACAGGTTAGGATTAGTGGACGGGTTAGGGTAAGGCTCGGGTAAGTGTTAGGGTTAGGGTTAGGGTTAGGGGACGGGGACAGTTTAGGGTACAGGTTAGTATACGACAACGGTTTGGGGTGAGCGTACGTGTGAGGGCAAATGTTAGTGTTATCGTACGGGTTAGGATTAGGGGACGGGTTAGGGAAAGGCTTCGGGTAAGGATTAGGGTTAGGTTAGGGGACGGGGACAGCTTAGGGTACAGGTTAGGGTACGACAAAGGTTTAGGGTGAACGTACGTGTTAGGATTATGGGACGGGTTAGGGTAGGGCTTCGGGTAAGGGTTAGGGTTAGGGTTAGGGTAGGGTTAGGCTTAGGGGACGGGGACGGTTTAGGGTACAGGTTATGGTACGACAACGGTTTAGGCTGAGTGTACGTGTTAGGGTACGGGTTAGTGTTAGTGTACGGTTTAGGATTTGGGGACGGGTTAGGGTAAGTCTTTGGGTAAGGGTTAGGGTTAGGATTAGGGGATGGGGACGGGGACGGTTTAGGGTACAGGTTAGTGTACAACAATGGTTTAGGGTGAGCATACATGTTAGGGTACAGGTTAGTGTTAGCATACTTGTTAGGATTAGGCGACGAGTTAGGGTAAGGGTTAGGGTTAGGGTTAGGGTACAACAACGGTTTAGGGTGAGCGTACGTGTTAGGGTACGGGTTACTGTTACTGTACGGGTTAGGATTAGGGACGGATTAGGGTAAGGCTTCAGGTTAGGGTTAGGGTTAGGGGATGGGGATGGTTTAGGCTACAGGTCAGAGTAAGACAACGGATTAGGGGGTGCGTACGTGTGAGGTCACAGGTTAGAGTTAGCATACGGGTTAGGATTAGGAGACGGGTTAGTGTAAGGCTTCGGGTAAGGGTTACGGTTAGGGCTAGGGTTAGGGTTAGGGTTAGGGGATGGTTTAGTGTCCAGGTTAGTGTACGAAAACAGTTCAGGATGACCGTACGTGTGAGGGCACAGTTTAGTGTTAGCGTACGGGTTAGAATTAGGGGACGGGTTAAGGTAAGGCTACGGGTAAGTGTTAGGCTTAGGAGTAGGGGACAGGGACAGTTTAGGGTACAGGTTAGGGTACGACATCGGTTTCGGGTGAGCGTACGTGTGAGGGCACGGGTTAGTATTAGCGTACGGGTTAGGATTAGGTGACGGGTTAGGATTAGGTGACAGGTTAGGGAAAGGCTTCGGGTAAGGTTTAGGGTTAGGGTTAGGGTTAGGGGACGGGGACGATTTAGGGTACAGGTTAGGTTACGAGAACGGTTTAGGGTGAGCGTACGTGCGAGGTCACGGGTTAGTGTTAGCGTACGGATTAGGATAAGGGGACGGGTTAGGGTAAGGCTTCGAGTAAGGGTTAGGTTTAGGGTTAGGGGACGGGGACGGTTTAGAGTACAGGTTAGGGTAAGAAAACAGTTTAGGGTGAGCGTACGTGTGAGGGCATGGGTTAGTGTTAGCGTACGGGTTAGGATTAGGGATCGGGTTAGGGTAAGGCTTTGGGTAAGGGTTAGGGTTAGGGTTAGGCTTAGGGGACGGGGACGGTTTAGGGTACAGGTTAGGGTATGACAACGGTTTAGGGTGAGCATACGTGTTAGGATATGGGTTACTGTTAGGGTACCATTTAGCATTAGGGGACGGGTCAGGATAAGGCTTCGGGTAAATTTTATGGTTAGGGTTAGCGGATGGGGATGGAGAACGTTTAGGGTACAGGTTAGGGTACGAAAACGGTTTCGGTTGAGCATACGTGTTAGGGTATGGGTTAGTGTTAGTGTACCGGTTAGGATTAGGGGACACTATAGGGTAAGGCTGAGGGTAAGGGTTACGGTTAGGTTTAGGGTTAGGGGACGGGAACGGTTTAGGGTACAGGTTAGGGTATGACAATGGTTTAGGGTGAGCATACGTGTTAGGGTATGGGTTAGTGTTAGCGTACGGACTAGGATTAGGGGACGGGTTAGTGTAAGGCTTCGGGTGAGGGTTAGCGTTAGGATTATGGTTAGGGTTAGGGGATGGGGACGGTTTAGGGTACAGGTTAGGCTATGACAACGGTTTAGGGTGAGCGTACGTGTTAGGATATGGGTTACTGTTAGGGTACCATTTAGGATTAGGGGACAGGTCAGGATAAGGCTTCGCGTAAATTTTATGGTTACGGTTAGGGGACGGGGACGGGGATGGAGAAGGTTTAGGGTACAGGTTAGGGTACAAAAAAGGTTTTGGTTGAGGGTACGTGTTAGGGTATGGGTTAGTGTTAGGGTACCGGTTAGGATTAGGGGATGGTTTAGGGTAAGGGTTCGGGTAAGGGTTAGGGTTAGGGTTAGGGGACGGGGACGGTTTAGGGTACAGGGTAGGGTACGACAATGATTTAGGGTGAGGGTACATGTTAGGGTATGGGTTAGTGTTAGCGTACGTGTTAGGATTATGAGACGGGTTAGGGTAAGGCTTCGGGTAACGGTTAGGGTTTGGCTTAGGGTTAGGGGACTGGGACTCTTTAGGATACAGGTTAGGGTATAACAACGGTTTAGGGTGAGCGTACGTTTTAGGGTATGGGTTACTGTTAGTGTACGGGTTAGGATTAGGTGACCGGTTAGGGTAAGGCTTCGGGTAAGCGTTGGGGTTAGGGTTAGTGTTACGGTGAGGGTTCGGGTTAGGGGACGGGTACGGTTTACTGTACAGGTTATGGTACGACAACGGTTTAGGGTGAGCGTACATGTTAGAGTACGGGTTACTGTTAGTGTACGGGTTAGAATTAGGGGACGGGTTAGTGTAAGGCTTCGGGTAAGGTTTAGGGTTAGGGGACGGGGACGGTTTAGGGTACATGTTAGGGTACGACAATGGATTAGGGTGAGCGTACGTGTGAGGGCACGGGTTAGTGTTAGCGTACAGGTAAGGATTAGGGGACGTGTTAGGGTAAGGCTTCAGTTAAGTGTTATGGTTAGGGTAAGGGTTAGGGATAGGGGACGGGGACAGTTTAGGGTACAGGTTAGGGTACGACAACGGTTTAGGGTGAGCGTACGTGTGAGGGCACGGGTTAGTGTTAGCGTACGGGTTAGGATTAGGGGACGGGTTAGGGTAAGGCTTCGGGTAAGGGTTAGGGTTAGGGGACGGGGATGGTTTAGTGTACAGTTTAGGTTACGACAATGGTTTAGGGTGAGCGTACGTGTTAGGGTACGGGTTAGTGTTAGCGTACGGTTTAGGATTAGGGGACGGGTTAGGGTAAGTCTTTGGGTAAGGGTTAGGGTTAGGGTTAGGGGATGGGGATGGGGACGGTTTAGGGTACAGGTTAGTGTACGACAACGGTTTAGGGTGAGCATACATGTTAGGGTACAGGTTAGTGTTAGCATACGGGTTAGGATTAGGCGACGAGTTAGGGTAAGATTTAGGGTTAGGGTTAGGGTACGACAACGGTTTAAGGTGAGCGTACGTGTTAGGGTACGGGTTACTGTTACTGTACGGGTTAGGATTAGGGGATGGGTTAGGGTAAGGTTTCATGTTAGGGTTAGGGTTACGGTTAGGCTGAGGGGACGGGGATGGTTTAGGATACAGGTCAGAGTAAGACAACAGATTAGGGGGAGCGTACGTGTGAGGTCACAGGTTAGAGTTAGCATACGGGTTAGGATTAGGAGACGGGTTAGGGTAAGGCTTCGGGTAAGGGTTACGGTTAGGGTTAGGGTTAGGGTTAGGGCTAGGGGACGGGGACGGTTTAGTGTCCAGGTTAGGGTACGAAAACAGTTTAGCATGAGGGTACGTGTGAGGGCACAGTTTAGTGTTACCGTACGGGTTAGAATTAGGGGACAGATAAAGGTAAGGCTTCGGGTAAGGGTTAGGGTTAGGGTTAGGGGACAGGGACAGTTTAGGGTACAGGTTAGGGTACGACATCGGTTTCGGGTGAGCGTACGTGTGAGGGTACGGGTTAGTGTTAGCGTACGGGTTAGGATTTGGGATCGGGTTAGGGTAAGGCTTTGCGTAAGGGTTAGGCTTAGGCTTAGGGGACGGGGACGGTTTAGGGTACAGGTTGTCGTACGACAACGGTTTAGGCTGAGTGTACGTGTGAGATCACGGGTTAGTGTTAGCGTACGGATTAGGATTAGGGGACGGGTTAGTGTAAGGCTTCGAGTAAGGGTTAGGGTTAGGGTTACAGGACGGGGATGGTTTAGGGTACAGGTTAGGGTATGACAACGGTTTAGGGTGAGCGTACGTGTGAGGGCACGGGTTAGTGTTAGCGTACGTTTTAGGATTAGGTGACGGTTTTGGGTAGGGCTTCGGGTAAAGGTTAGGGTTAGCGTTAGGGCTGGGATAGGGGACGGTGATGGGGACGGTTTAGGGTCCCACAACAGTTAAGGGTGAGCGTACGTGTGAGGGCACGGGTTAGTGTTAGCGTACAGGTTAGGATTAGGGGACGGGTTAGGGTAAGGCTTCGGGTAAGGGTTAGGGTTAAGTTAGGGGACGGGGACAGTTTAGGGTACAGGTTAGTATATGACAACGGTTTCGGGTGAGCGTACGTGTGAGGGCAAATTTTAGTGTTAGCGTACGGGTTAGAATTAGGGGACGGGTTAGGGTAAGGCTTCGGGTAAGGGTTAGGGTTAAGTTAGGGGACGGGGACAGTTTAGGGTACAGGTTTGGGTACGACAACGGTTTAGGGTGAGCGTACGTGTTAGGATTATGGGACGGGTTAGGGTAGGGCTTCGGGTAAGGGTTAGGGTTAGGGTTAGGCTAGGGTTAGGCTTAGGGGACGGGGACGGTTTAGGGTACAGGTTATGGTACGACAACGGTTTAGGCTGAGTGTACATGTGAGGTCATGGGTTAGTGTTAGCGTACGGATTAGGATTAGGGGACGGGTTAGTGTAAGGCTTCGAGTAAGGATTAGGGTTAGAGTTACTGATCGGGGACGTTTTAGGGTACAGGTTAGGGTACGACAAAGGTTTAGGTTGATCGTACGTGTGAGGGCACGGGTTGATGTTAGCGTACGGGGTAGGATTAGGGGCCAGGTTAGCGTAAGGCTTCGGTTAAGGGTTAGGGTTAGTGTCAGGGTTAGGACTAGGGGACGGGTTAGGGAAAGGCTTTGGGTAAGTGTTAGGGGTAGGGTTAGTGTTAGGGGACGGGGACGTTTTTGGGTACAGGTTAGGGTACGACAACGGTTTAGGGTGAGCATATGTGTGAGGGCATGGTTTAGTGTTAGCGTACGGGTTAGGATTAGGGGATGGGTTAGGGTAAGGCTTTGAGTAAGGGTTAGGGTTAGAGTTAGCGGATGGGGACTGTTTAGGGTACAGGTTAGGGTACGACAACAGTTTAGAGTGAGCGTATGTGTGAGGGCACGGGTTAGTGTTAGCGTACGTGTTAGGATTAGGGGAAGGGTTAGGGTAAGGCTTCGAGTAAGGTTTAGGGTTAGGGTCAGGGTTAGGGGACGGGGACGGTTTAGGGTACAGGTTAGGGTATGACAACGGTTTAGGGTGAGCGTACGTGTGAGGGAACGGGTTATTTTTAGTGTACGGGTTAGGATAAGGGGACGGGTTAGGGTAAGGCTTCGAGTAAGGTTTAGGGTTAGGTTTAGGGTTAGGGGACGGGGACAGTTTAGGGTACAGGTTAGGGTACGACAATGGTTTAGGGTTAGTGAGGGTATGGGTTAGTGTTAGCGTACGGGTTAGGGTTAGGGGACGGTTTTGGGTAAGGCTTCGGATAAGTGTTAGGGTTTGGGTTAGGGTTAGGGGATGGGGACGGTTTAGGGTACAGGTTACGGTACGACAACCTTTTAGGGTGACCGTACATGTGATGGTACGGGTTAGTGTTAGCGTATGGGTTAGGATTAGGGAACAAGTTAGGGTAAGGCTTCGGGTAAGGGTTAGGGTTAGGTTTAGGGTTAGTGTTAGGGGACGGGAACGGCTTATGGTACAGGTTACGGTACGACAACGCTTTAGGGTGAGCGTACGTGTTAGGGTATGGGTTAGTGTTAGCGTACGGGTTAGCATTCGGGGACGGGGTACTTTAAGGCTTCGGGTAAGGGTTAGGGTTAGGGGACGGGGACGGTTTAAGGTACAGGTTAGTGTACAAGATCAGTTTAGAGTGAGCCTATGTGTTAGGGTACGGGTTAGTGTTAGCGTACGGTTTCGGATTAGCAGACGGTTTAGGGTAAGGCTTTGGTAAGTGTTAGAGTTGGGGTTAGGGTATGGGGTCGGGTACACTTTAGGGTACAGTTTAGGGTACGACAACTCTTTAGGGTGAGCGTACTTGTTAGATTATGGCTTAGTGTTAGCGTATGAGTTAGGATTATGGGATGGGTTAGGGTAAGGCATCGTGTAAGGGTTAGGGTTAGGGGACGGGGACGGTTTAGAGTACAGGTTAGGGGACGGGGACGGTTTAGAGTACAGGTTAGTGTACGACAACGGTTTACGGTGAGTGTACATGTTAGGGTATGGTTTAGTGTTAGCGTATGGGATAGGATTATGGGACGGGTTAGGGAAAGGCTACGGGTAAGGGTTAGTGTTAGGGCTAGGGTTAGGGGACAGTTTAGGGTACAGGTTAGGGTACAACAATGATTTAGGGTGAGCGTACGTGTTAGGGTACTTGTTAGAGTTAGCGTACATATTAGGATTAGGGTACAGGTTAGGGTAAGGCTTTGGGTAAGGGTTAGGGCACGGGGACGGTTAAGGGTACAGGTTAGGTTACGACAATGGTTTAGGGTGAGCGTACGTGTTAGGGTACGGGTTAGTGTTAGTGTACGGTTTAGGATTAGGGGACGGGTTAGGGTAAGTCTTTGGGTAAGGGTTAGGGTTAGGATTAGGGGATGGGGACGGGGACGGTTTAGGGTACAGGTTAGTGTATGACAATGGTTTAGGGTGAGCATACATGTTAGGGTACAGGTTAGTGTTAGCATACGGGTTAGGATTAGGCGACGAGTTAGGGTAAGGGTTAGGGTTAGGGTTAGGGTACGACAACGGTTTAGGGTGAGCGTACGTGTTAGGGTACGGGTTACTGTTACTGTACGGGTTAGGATTAGGGGACGGATTAGGGTAAGGTTTCAGGTTAGGGTTAAAGTTAGGGGATGGGGATGGTTTAGGATACAGGTCAGAGTAAGACAACGGATTAGGGGGAGCGTATGTGTGAGGTCACAGGTTAGAGTTAGCATATGGGTTAGGATTAGGAGACGGGTTAGGGTAAGGCTTCGGGTAAGGGTTACGGTTAGGGTTAGGGTTAGGGTTAGGGTTATGGTTAGGGGACGGTTTAGTGTCCAGGTTAGTGTACGAAAACAGTTTAGGGTGAGCGTACGTGTCAGGGCACAGTTTAGTGTTAGTGCACGGGTTAGAATTAGGGACGGGTTAAGGTAAGGCTACGGGTAAGGGTTAGGGTTAGGGTTAGGGTTAGGGGACGGGGACGATTTAGGGTACAGGTTAGGGTACGACAACGGTTTAGGGTGAGCGTAGTGCGAGGTCACGGGTTAGTGTTAGCCTACGGATTAGGATAAGGGGACGTGTTAGGTTAAGGCTTCGAGTAAGGGTTAGGTTTAGGGTTAGGGTACGGGGACTGTTTAGGGTAGAGGTTAGGGTACGAAAACAGTTTAGGGTGAGCGTACGTGTGAGGGCATGGGTTAGCGTACGGGTTAGGATTAGAGATCGGGTTAGGGTAAGGCTTTGGGTAAGGGTTAGGGTTAGGGTTAGGGTTAGGCTTAGGGGACGGGGACGGTTTAGGGTACAGGTTATCGTACGACAACGGTTTAGGCTTAGTGTACATGTGAGATCACGGGTTAGTGTTAGCGTACGGATTAGGATTAGGGGACGGGTTAGGTTAAGGCTTCGGGTAAGGGTTAGGGTTAGGGTTAGGGTTAGGGTATGGGGTTGGTTTAGGGTACAGTTTAGGGTATGACAACGGTTTAGGGTGAGCGTATGTGTGAGGGCACGGGTTAGTGTTAGCGTACGTTTTAGGATTAGGTGACGGTTTTGGGTAGGGCTTCGGGTAAAGGTTAGGGTTAGGGTTAGGGCTGGGTTAGGGGACGGTGATGGGGACGGTTTACGGTACCACAACAGTTAAGGGTGAGCGTACGTGTGAGGGAACGGGTTAGTGTTAGCGTACAGGTCAGGATTAGGGGACGGGTTAGGGTAAGGCTTTGGGTAAGTGTTAGGGTTAGGGTTAGAGTTAGGGGACGGGGACAGTTTAGGGTACAGGTTAGTATACGACAACAGTTTCGTGTGAGCGTACATGTGAGGGCAAATGTTAGTGTTAGCATACGGGTTAGGATTAGGGGACAGGTTAGGATAAGGCTTCGGGTAAGGGTAAGGGTTAGGGTTAGGTTAGGGGACGGGGACAGTTTAGGGTACAGGTTAGGGTAGGACAACGGTTTAGGGTGAGCATACGTGTTAGGATTATGGGACGGGTTAGGGTAGGGCTTCAGGAAAGGGTTAGGGTTAGGGTTAGGGTAGGGTTAGGCTTAGGGGAAGGGGACGGTTTAGGGTACAGGTTATGGTACGACAACGCTTTAGGCTGAGTGTACGTGTGAGGTCATGGGTTAGTGTTAGCGTACGGATTAGGATTAGGGGACGGGTTAGTGTTAGGCTTCGAGGAAGGATTAGGCTTAGGGTTACTGGACGGGGACGATTTAGGGTACAGGTTAGGGTACGACAACGGTTTAGGTTGATAGTACGTGTGAGGGCATGGGTTGGTGTTATTGTATGGGTTAGGATTAGGGGACGGGTTAGCGTAAGGCTTCGGTTAAGGGTTAGGGTTAGTGTCAGGGTTAGGATTAGGGGACGGGTTAGGGAAAGGCTTTGGGTAAGTGTTAGGGGTAGGGTTAGGTTTAGGGTTAGGGGACGTTTTTGGGTACAGGTTAGTGTACGACAACGGTTTAGGGTGAGCGTATGTGTGAGGGCACAGTTTAGTGTTAGCGTACGGGTTAGGATTAGGGGATGGGTTAGGGTAAGGCTTCGAGTAAGGTTTAGGGTTAGGGTTAGGGGACGGGGACGGGGACGATTTAGGGTACAGGTTAGGGTACGACAACGGTTTAGGGTGAGCGTACGTGCGAGGTCACGGGTTAGTGTTAGCGTACGAATTATGATAAGGGGATGGGTTAGGGTAAGGCTTCGAGTAAGGGTTAGGTTTAGGGTTAGGGGACGGGGACGGTTTAAGGTACAGGTTAGTGTACGAGATCAGTTTAAAGTGAGCCTATGTGTTAGGGTACGGGTTAGTGTTAGCGTACGGTTTCGGATTAGCAGACGGGTTAGGGTAAGGCTTCGGTAAGTGTTAGAGTTAGGGTTAGGGTATGGGGTCGGGTACACTTTAGGGTACAGTTTAGGGTACGACAACTCTTTAGGGTGAGCGTACGTGTTAGTGTATGGGTTAGTGTTAGCTTATGGGTTAGAATTAGGGTACGGGTTAGGTTAAGGTTTCAGGTAAGGGTTAAGTTTAGAGTTAGGGGTCGGGGACGGTTTAGGGTACAGGTTAGGGTACGACAACAGTTTAGGGTGAGCGTACTTGTTAGGTTATGGCTTAGTGTTAGCGTATGAGTTAGGATTAGGGGATGGGTTAGGGTAAGGCATCGTGTAAGGGTTAGGGTTAGGGGACGGGGACGGGGACGGTTTAGGGTACAGGTTAGGGTACGACAACGGTTTAGGGTGAGCGTACGTGTTAGCTTATGTGTTAGTGTTAGCGTACGGGTGGATTAGGGGATGGGTTAGGTTAAGGCTTCGGGTAATGGTTAGGGTTAGGGTTAGGGTTTGGTGACGGGGACGGTGTAGGGTACAGGTTAGGGTACGGCAACGGTTTAGGGTGAGTGTACATGTTAGGGTATGGTTTAGTGTTAGCGTATGGGCTAGGATTATGGGACGGGTTAGGGAAAGGCTACGGGTAAGGGTTAGTGTTAGGGTTAGGATTAGGGGACGGTTTAGTGTCCAGGTTAGAGTACGTAAACAGTTTAGGGTGAGCGTACGTGTGAGGGCACAGTTTAGTGTTAGCGTACGGGTTAGAATTAGGGGACGGGTTAAGGTAAGGCTACAGGTAAGGGTTAGGGTTAGGGTTAGGAGTAGGGGACAGGGACAGTTTAGGGTACAGGTTAGGGTACGACATCGGTTTCGGATGAGCGTACGTGTGAGGGCACGGGTTAATGTTAGCGTACGAGTTAGGATTAGGTGACAGGTTCGGGAAAGGCTTCGGGTAAGGTTTAGGGTTAGGGTTAGGGGACGGGGACGGGGACGATTTAGGGTACAGGTTAGGGTACGACAACGGTTTAGGGTGAGCGTACGTGCGAGGTCACGGGTTAGTGTTAGCGTACGAATTAGGATAAGGGGACGGGTTAGGGTAAGGCTTCGAGTAAGGGTTAGGTTTAGGGTTAGGGGACGGGGACGGTTTAGGGTACAGGTTAGGGTACGAAAACAGTTTAGGGTGAGCGTACGTGTGAGAAATGGGTTAGTGTTAGCGTACGGGTTAGGATTAGAGATCGGGTTAGGGTAAGGCTTTGGGTAAGGGTTAGGGTTAGGGTTAGGGTTAGGCTTAGGGGACGGGGATGGTTCAGGGTACAGGTTATCGTACGACAACGGTTTAGGCTTAGTGTACGTGTGAGATCACGGGTTAGTGTTAGCGTACGGATTAGGATTAGGGGACGGGTTAGTGTAAGGCTTTGAGTAAGGGTTAGGGTTAGGGTTACGGGACGGGGATGGTTTAGGGTACAGGTTAGGGTACGACAACGGTTTAGGGTGAGCGTACGTGTGAGGGCACGGGTTAGTGTTAGCGTACAGGTTAGGATTATGGGACGGGTTAGGTTAAGGCTTCAGATAAGGTTTAGGGTTAGGGTTAGGGTTAGGGTATGGGGTTGGTTTAGGGTACAGTTTAGGGTATGACAACGGTTCAGGGTGAGCGTATGTGTGAGGGCACGGGTTAGTGTTAGCGTACGTTTTAGGATTAGGTGACGGTTTAGGGTAGGGCTTCGGGTAAATGTTAGGGTTAGGGTTAGGGCTGGGTTAGGGGACGGTGATGGGGACGGTTTACGGTACCACAACAGTTAAGGGTGAGCGTACGTGTGAGGGCACGGGTTAGTGTTAGCGTACAGGTTAGGATTAGGGGACGGGTTAGGGTAAGGCTTCGGTTAAGTGTTAGGGTTAGGGTTAGGGTTACGGGACGGGGATGGTTTAGGGTACAGGTTAGGGTACGACAATGGTTTAGGGTGAGCGTACGTATTAGGATTATGGGACGGGTTAGGGTAGGGCTTCAGGTAAGGGTTAGGGTTAGGGTTAGGATAGGGTTAGGCTTAGGGGACGGGGACGGTTTAGGGTACAGGTTATGGTACGACAACGGTTTAGGCTGAGTGTACGTGTGAGGTCATGGTTTAGTGTTAGCGTACGGATTAGGATTAGGGGACGGATTAGTGTAAGGCTTCGAGGAAGGATTAGTGTTAGGGTTACTGGACGGGGACGGTTTAGGGTACAGGTTAGGGTACGACAACGGTTTAGGTTGATCGTACGTGTGAGGGCATGGGTTGGTGTTAGCGTACGGTTTAGGATTAGGGCACGGGTTAGCGTAAGGGTTCGGTTAAGGGTTAGGGTTAGTGTCAGGGTTAGGATTAGGGGACGGTTTAGGGAAAGGCTTTGGGTAAGTGTTAGGGGTAGGGTTAGTGTTAGGGGACGGGGATGTTTTTGGGTACAGGTTAGGGTACGACAACGGTTTAGGGTGAGCGTATGTGTGAGGGCACGGTTTAGTGTTAGCGTATGCATTAGGATTAGGGGATGGGTTAGGGTAAGGCTTCGAGTAAGGGTTAGGGTTAGGGTTAGCGGATGGGACTGTTTAGGGTACAGGTTAGGGTTAGGGTTAGGGTTACGGGACGGGGATGGTTTAGGGTACAGGTTAGGGTACTACAACGATTTAGGGTGAGCGTACGTGTTAGGGTACGTGTTAGAGTTAGCGTACAGATTAGGATTAGGGTACAGGTTAGGGGAAGGCTTTGGGTAAGGGTTAGGGTTAGGGCACGGGGACGGTTTAGGGTACAGGTTAGGTTACGACAATGGTTTAGGGTAAGCGTACTTGTTAGGGTACGGGTTAGTGTTAGCATAAGGGTTAGGATTAAGGGACGGGTAAGGGTAAGGCTTCGGGTAAGGTTTAGGGTTAGGGATAGGGGACGGGGACGGGTACGGTTTAGGGTACAGGTTAGTGTATGACAACGGTTTAGGGTGAGCTTAAGTGTGAGGGAACGGGTTAGTGTTAGCGTACAGGTTAGGATTAGGGGACGGGTTAGGGTAAGGCTTCGAGTAAGGTTTAGGGTTAGGGACAGGGTTAGGGGACGGGGATGGCTTAGGGTACAGGTTAGGGTACGACAACGGTTTAGGGTGAGCGTACGTGTGAAGGCACGGGTTAGTGTTAGCGTACGTGTTAGGATTAGGGGAAGGGTTAGGGTAAGGATTCGAGTAAGATTTAGGGTTAGGATCAGGGTTAGGGGACAGGGACGGTTTAGGGTACAGGTTAGGGTATGACAACGGTTTAGGGTGAGCGTACGTGTGAGGGAACGGGTTAGTGTTAGCGTACGGGTTAGGATTAGGGGACGGGTTAGGGTAAGGCTTCGAGTAAGGTTTAGGGTTAGGGTCAGGGTTAGGGGACAGGGACGGTTTAGGGTACAGGTTAGGGTACGACAACGGTTTAGGGTGAGCGCACATGTGAAGGCACGGGTTAGTGTTAGCGTAAATGTTAGGATTAGGGGACGGGTTAGGGTAAGGCTTCGGGTAAGGGTTAGGGCTAGGGGACGGGGACGGTTTAGTGTCCAGGTTAGTGTACGAAAACAGTTTAGCGTGAGCGTACGTGTGAGGGCACAGTTTACTGTTACCGTATGGGTTAGAATTAGGGGACGGGTAAAGGTAAGGCTTCGGGTAAGGGTTAGGGTTAGGGGACAGGGACAGTTTAGGGTACAGGTTAGGGTACGACATCGGTTTCGGGTGAGCGTACGTGTGAGGGCACGGGTTAGTGTTAGCGTACGGGTTAGGATTTGGGATCGGGTTAGGGTAAGGCTTTGGGTAAGTGTTAGGGTAAGGGTTAGGGTTAGGCTTAGGGGACGGGGACGGTTTAGGGTACAGGTTATCGTACGAGAACGGTTTAGGCTGAGTGTACGTGTGAGATCACGGGTTACTGTTAGCGTACGGATTAGGATTAGGGGACGGGTTAGTGTAAGGCTTCGAGTAAGGGTTAGGGTTAGGGTTACGGGACGGGGATGGTTTAGGGTACAGGTTAGGGTACGACAACGGTTTAGGGTAAGCGTACGTGTGAGGGCACGGGTTAGTGTTAGCGTACGTTTTAGGATTAGGTGACGGTTTAGGGTAGGGCTTCGGGTAAAGGTTAGGGTTAGGGTTAGGGCTGGGTCAGGGGACGGTGATGGGGACGGTTTAGGGTCCCACAACAATTAAGGGTGAGCGTACGTGTGAGGGCACGGGTTAGTGTTAGCGTACAGGTTAGGATTAGGGGACGATTAGGGTAAGGCTTCGGGTAAGTGTTAGGGTTAGGGTTAGGGTTAGGGGACGGGGACAGTTTAGGGTACAGGTTAGGGTACGACAACAGTTTAGGGTGAGCGTACGTGTTAGGATTATGGGACAGGTTAGGGTAGGGCTTCGGGTAAGGGTTAGGGTTAGGGTTAGGGTAGGGTTAGGCTTAGGGGACGGGGACGGTTTAGGGTACAGGTTATGGTACGACAACGGTTTAGGCTGAGTGTACGTGTGAGGTCATGGGTTAGTGTTAGCGTACGGATTAGAATTAGGGGATGGGTTAGTGTAAGGCTTCGAGTAAGGATTAGGTTTAGGGTTCCTGGACGGGGACGGTTTAGGGTACAGGTTAGGGTACGACAACGGTTTAGGTTGATCGTACGTGTGAGGGCACAGTTTAGTGTTAGCGTACGGGTTAGGATTAGGGGATGGGTTAGGGTAAGGCTTCGAGTAAGGTTTAGGGTTAGGGTTAGGGGACGGGGACGGGGACGATTTAGGGTACAGGTTAGGGTACGACAACGGTTTAGGGTGAGCGTACGTGCGAGGTCACGGGTTAGTGTTAGCGTACGAATTAGGATAAGGGGATGGGTTAGGGTAAGGCTTCGAGTAAGGGTTAGGTTTAGGGTTAGGGGACGGGGACGGTTTAAGGTACAGGTTAGTGTACGAGATCATTTTAGAGTGAGCCTATGTGTTAGGGTACGGGTTAGTGTTAGCGTACGGTTTCGGATTAGCAGACGGGTTAGGGTAAGGCTTCGGTAAGTGTTAGAGTTAGGGTTAGGGTATGGGGTCGGGTACACTTTAGGGTACAGTTTAGGGTACGACAACTCTTTAGGGTGAGCGTACGTGTTAGTGTATGGGTTAGTGTTAGCTTATGGGTTAGGATTAGGGTACGGGTTAGGTTAAGGTTTCAGGTAAGGGTTAAGTTTAGAGTTAGGGGACGGGGACGATTTAGGGTACAGGTTAGGGTACGACAACAGTTTAGGGTGAGCGTACTTGTTAGGTTATGGCTTAGTGTTAGCGTATGAGTTAGGATTAGGGGATGGGTTAGGGTAAGGCATCGTGTAAGGGTTAGGGTTAGGGGACGGGGACGGGGACGGTTTAGGGTACAGGTTAGGATACGACAACGGTTTAGGGTGAGCGTACGTGTTAGGTTATGTGTTAGTGTTAGCGTACGGGTTAGGATTAGGGGATGGGTTAGGTTAAGGCTTCGGGTAATGGTTAGGGTTAGGGTTAGGGTTTGGTGACGGGGACGGTGTAGGGTACAGGTTAGGGTACGGCAACGGTTTAGGGTGAGTGTACATGTTAGGGTATGGTTTAGTGTTAGCGTATGGGATAGGATTATGGGACGGGTTAGGGAAAGGCTACGGGTAAGGGTTAGTGTTAGGGCTAGGGTTAGGGGACGGTTTAGTGTCCAGGTTAGAGTACGTAAACAGTTTAGGGTGAGCGTACGTGTGAGGGCACAGTTTAGTGTTAGCGTACGGGTTAGAATTAGGGGACGGGTTAAGGTAAGGCTACAGGTAAGGGTTAGGGTTAGGGTTAGGAGTAGGGGACAGGGACAGTTTAGGGTACAGGTTAGGGTACAACATCGGTTTCGGGTGAGCGTACGTGTGAGGGCACGGGTTAATGTTAGCGTACGAGTTAGGATTAGGTGACAGGTTCGGGAAAGGCTTCGGGTAAGGTTTAGGGTTAGGGTTAGGGGACGGGGACGGGGACGATTTAGGGTACAGGTTAGGGTACGACAACGGTTTAGGGTGAGCGTACGTGCGAGGTCACGGGTTAGTGTTAGCGTACGAATTAGGATAAGGGGACGGGTTAGGGTAAGGCTTCGAGTAAGGGTTAGGTTTAGGGTTAGGGGACGGGGACGGTTTAGGGTACAGGTTAGGGTACGAAAACAGTTTAGGGTGAGCGTACGTGTGAGAAATGGGTTAGTGTTAGCGTACGGGTTAGGATTAGAGATCGGGTTAGGGTAAGGCTTTGGGTAAGGGTTAGGGTTAGGGTTAGGGTTAGGCTTAGGGGACGGGGACGGTTTAGGGTACAGGTTATCGTACGACAACGGTTTAGGCTTAGTGTACATGTGAGATCACGGGTTAGTGTTAGCGTACGGATTAGGATTAGGGGACGGGTTAGGTTAAGGCTTCGGGTAAGGGTTAGGGTTAGGGTTAGGGTTAGGGTATGGGGTTGGTTTAGGGTACAGTTTAGGGTATGACAACGGTTTAGGGTGAGCGTATGTGTGAGGGCACGGGTTAGTGTTAGCGTACGTTTTAGGATTAGGTGACGGTTTTGGGTAGGGCTTCGGGTAAATGTTAGGGTTAGGGTTAGGGCTGGGTTAGGGGACGGTGATGGGGACGGTTTACGGTACCACAACAGTTAAGGGTGAGCGTACGTGTGAGGGCACGGGTTAGTGTTAGCGTACAGGTCAGGATTAGGGGACGGGTTAGGGTAAGGCTTTGGGTAAGTGTTAGGGTTAGGGTTAGAGTTAGGGGACGGGGACAGTTTAGGGTACAGGTTAGTATACGACAACAGTTTCGGGTGAGCGTACATGTGAAGGCAAATGTTAGTGTTAGCATACGGGTTAGGATTAGGGGACGGGTTAGGATAAGGCTTCGGGTAAGGGTAAGGGTTAGGGTTAGGTTAGGGGACGGGGACAGTTTAGGGTACAGGTTAGGGTAGGACAACGGTTTAGGGTGAGCATACGTGTTAGGATTATGGGACGGGTTAGGGTAGGGCTTCAGGAAAGGGTTAGGGTTAGGGTTAGGGTAGGGTTAGGCTTAGGGGAAGGGGACGGTTTAGGGTACAGGTTATGGTACGACAACGGTTTAGGCTGAGTGTACGTGTGAGGTCATGGGTTAGTGTTAGCGTACGGATTAGGATTAGGGGACGGGTTAGTGTTAGGCTTCGAGGAAGGATTAGGCTTAGGGTTACTGGACGGGGACGGTTTAGGGTACAGGTTAGGGTACGACAACGGTTTAGGTTGATCGTACGTGTGAGGGCATGGGTTGGTGTTAGCGTATGGGTTAGGATTAGGGGACGGGTTAGCGTAAGGCTTCGGTTAAGGGTTAGGGTTAGTGTCAGGGTTAGGATTAGGGGACGGGTTAGGGAAAGGCTTTGGGTAAGTGTTAGGGGTAGGGTTAGGTTTAGGGTTAGGGGACGTTTTTGGGTACAGGTTAGTGTACGACAACGGTTTAGGGTGAGCGTATGTGTGAGGGCACAGTTTAGTGTTAGCGTACGGGTTAGGATTAGGGGATGGGTTAGGGTAAGGCTTTGAGTAAGGTTTAGGGTTAGGGTTAGGGGACGGGGACGGGGACGATTTAGGGTACAGGTTAGGGTACGACAATGGTTTAGGGTGAGCGTACGTGCGAGGTCACGGGTTAGTGTTAGCGTACGAATTATGATAAGGGGATGGGTTAGGGTAAGGCTTCGAGTAAGGGT
Source organism: Pseudorca crassidens (assembly GCF_039906515.1). NCBI lineage: Eukaryota > Metazoa > Chordata > Mammalia > Artiodactyla > Delphinidae > Pseudorca > Pseudorca crassidens. The sequence goes on along the minus strand of NC_090304.1, from coordinate 51,045,984 downwards.
TAGGTTTAGGGTTAGGGGACGGGGACGGTTTAAGGTACAGGTTAGTGTACGAGATCATTTTAGAGTGAGCCTATGTGTTAGGGTACGGGTTAGTGTTAGCGTACGGTTTCGGATTAGCAGACGGGTTAGGGTAAGGCTTTGGTAAGTGTTAGAGTTAGGGTTAGGGTATGGGGTCGGGTACACTTTAGGGTACAGTTTAGGGTACGACAACTCTTTAGGGTGAGCGTACGTGTTAGTGTATGGGTTAGTGTTAGCTTATGGGTTAGGATTAGGGTACGGGTTAGGTTAAGGTTTCAGGTAAGGGTTAAGTTTAGAGTTAGGGGACGGGGACGGTTTAGGGTACAGGTTAGGGTACGACAACAGTTTAGGGTGAGCGTACTTGTTAGGTTATGGCTTAGTGTTAGCGTATGAGTTAGGATTAGGGGATGGGTTAGGGTAAGGCATCGTGTAAGGGTTAGGGTTAGGGGACGGGGACGGGGACGGTTTAGGGTACAGGTTAGGGTACGACAACGGTTTAGGGTGAGCGTACGTGTTAGCTTATGTGTTAGTGTTAGCGTACGGGTTAGGATTAGGGGATGGGTTAGGTTAAGGCTTCGGGTAATGGTTAGGGTTAGGGTTAGGGTTTGGTGACGGGGACGGTGTAGGGTACAGGTTAGGGTACGGCAACGGTTTAGGGTGAGTGTACATGTTAGGGTATGGTTTAGTGTTAGCGTATGGGATAGGATTATGGGACGGGTTAGGGAAAGGCTACGGGTAAGGGTTAGTGTTAGGGTTAGGGTTAGGGGACGGTTTAGTGTCCAGGTTAGAGTACGTAAACAGTTTAGGGTGAGCGTACGTGTGAGGGCACAGTTTAGTGTTAGCGTACGGGTTAGAATTAGGGGACAGGTTAAGGTAAGGCTACAGGTAAGGGTTAGGGTTAGGGTTAGGAGTAGGGGACAGGGACAGTTTAGGGTACAGGTTAGGGTATGACATCGGTTTCGGATGAGCGTACGTGTGAGGGCACGGGTTAATGTTAGCGTACGAGTTAGGATTAGGTGACAGGTTCGGGAAAGGCTTCGGGTAAGGTTTAGGGTTAGGGTTAGGGGACGGGGACGGGGACGATTTAGGGTACAGGTTAGGGTACGACAACGGTTTAGGGTGAGCGTACGTGCGAGGTCACGGGTTAGTGTTAGCGTACGAATTAGGATAAGGGGACGGGTTAGGGTAAGGCTTCGAGTAAGGGTTAGGTTTAGGGTTAGGGGACGGGGACGGTTTAGGGTACAGGTTAGGGTACGAAAACAGTTTAGGGTGAGCGTACGTGTGAGAAATGGGTTAGTGTTAGCGTACGGGTTAGGATTAGAGATCGGGTTAGGGTAAGGCTTTGGGTAAGGGTTAGGGTTAGGGTTAGGGTTAGGCTTAGGGGACGGGGACGGTTTAGGGTACAGGTTATCGTACGACAACGGTTTAGGCTTAGTGTACGTGTGAGATCACGGGTTAGTGTTAGCGTACGGATTAGGATTAGGGGACGGGTTAGTGTAAGGCTTTGAGTAAGGGTTAGGGTTAGGGTTACGGGACGGGGATGGTTTAGGGTACAGGTTAGGGTACAACAACGGTTTAGGGTGAGCGTACGTGTGAGGGCACGGGTTAGTGTTAGCGTACAGGTTAGGATTACGGGACTGGTTAGGTTAAGGCTTCAGGTAAGGTTTAGGGTTAGGGTTAGGGTTAGGGTATGGGGTTGGTTTAGGGTACAGTTTAGGGTATGACAACGGTTCAGGGTGTGCGTATGTGTGAGGGCACGGGTTAGTGTTAGCGTACGTTTTAGGATTAGGTGACGGTTTAGGGTAGGGCTTCGGGTAAAGGTTAGGGTTAGGGTTAGGGCTGGGTTAGGGGACGGTGATGGGGACGGTTTACGGTACCACAACAGTTAAGGGTGAGCGTACGTGTGAGGGCACGGGTTAGTGTTAGCGTACAGGTTAGGATTAGGGGACGGGTTAGGGTAAGGCTTCGGTTAAGTGTTAGGGTTAGGGTTAGGGTTACGGGACGGGGATGGTTTAGGGTACAGGTTAGGGTACGACAACGGTTTAGGGTGAGCGTACGTATTAGGATTATGGGACGGGTTAGGGTAGGGCTTCAGGTAAGGGTTAGGGTTAGGGTTAGGGTAGGGTTAGGCTTAGGGGACGGGGACGGTTTAGGGTACAGGTTATGGTACGACAACGGTTTAGGCTGAGTGTACGTGTGAGGTCATGGGTTAGTGTTAGCGTACGGATTAGGATTAGGGGACGGATTAGTGTAAGGCTTCGAGGAAGGATTAGTGTTAGGGTTACTGGACGGGGACGGTTTAGGGTACAGGTTAGGGTACGACAACGGTTTAGGTTGATCGTACGTGTGAGGGCATGGGTTGGTGTTAGCGTACGGTTTAGGATTAGGGGACGGGTTAGCGTAAGGGTTCGGTTAAGGGTTAGGGTTAGTGTCAGGGTTAGGATTAGGGGACGGTTTAGTTAAAGGCTTTGGGTAAGTGTTAGGGGTAGGGTTAGTGTTAGGGGACGGGGATGTTTTTGGGTACAGGTTAGGGTACGACAACGGTTTAGGGTGAGCGTATGTGTGAGGGCACGGTTTAGTGTTAGCGTATGCATTAGGATTAGGGGATGGGTTAGGGTAAGGCTTCGAGTAAGGGTTAGGGTTAGGGTTAGCGGATGGGACTGTTTAGGGTACAGGTTAGGGTTAGGGTTAGGGTTACGGGACGGGGATGGTTTAGGGTACAGGTTAGGGTACTACAACGATTTAGGGTGAGCGTACGTGTTAGGGTACGTGTTAGAGTTAGCGTACAGATTAGGATTAGGGTACAGGTTAGGGGAAGGCTTTGGGTAAGGGTTAGGGTTAGGGCACGGGGACGGTTTAGGGTACAGGTTAGGTTACGACAATGGTTTAGGGTGAGCGTACTTGTTAGGGTACGGGTTAGTGTTAGCGTAAGGGTTAGGATTAAGGGACGGGTAAGGGTAAGGCTTCGGGTAAGGTTTAGGGTTAGGGATAGGGGACGGGGACGGGTACGGTTTAGGGTACAGGTTAGTGTATGACAACGGTTTAGGGTGAGCTTAAGTGTGAGGGAACGGGTTAGTGTTAGCGTACGGGTTAGGATTAGGGGACGGGTTAGGGTAAGGCTTCGAGTAAGGTTTAGGGTTAGGGACAGGGTTAGGGGACGGGGATGGCTTAGGGTACAGGTTAGGGTACGACAACGGTTTAGGGTGAGCGTACGTGTGAAGGCACGGGTTAGTGTTAGCGTACGTGTTAGGATTAGGGGAAGGGTTAGGGTAAGGATTCGAGTAAGATTTAGGGTTAGGATCAGGGTTAGGGGACAGGGACGGTTTAGGGTACAAGTTAGGGTATGACAACGGTTTAGGGTGAGCGTACGTGTGAGGGAACGGGTTAGTGTTAGCGTACGGGTTAGGATTAGGGGACGGGTTAGGGTAAGGCTTCGAGTAAGGTTTAGGGTTAGGGTCAGGGTTAGGGGACAGGGACGGTTTAGGGTACAGGTTAGGGTACGACAACGGTTTAGGGTGAGCGCACATGTGAAGGCACGGGTTAGTGTTAGCGTAAATGTTAGGATTAGGGGACGGGTTAGGGTAAGGCTTCGGGTAAGGGTTAGGGCTAGGGGACGGGGACGGTTTAGTGTCCAGGTTAGTGTACGAAAACAGTTTAGCGTGAGCGTACGTGTGAGGGCACAGTTTACTGTTACCGTATGGGTTAGAATTAGGGGACGGGTAAAGGTAAGGCTTCGGGTAAGGGTTAGGGTTAGGGGACAGGGACAGTTTAGGGTACAGGTTAGGGTACGACATCGGTTTCGGGTGAGCGTACGTGTGAGGGCACGGGTTAGTGTTAGCGTACGGGTTAGGATTTGGGATCGGGTTAGGGTAAGGCTTTGGGTAAGGGTTAGGGTTAGGGTTAGGGTTAGGCTTAGGGGACGGGGACGGTTTAGGGTACAGGTTATCGTACGAGAACGGTTTAGGCTGAGTGTACGTGTGAGATCACGGGTTAGTGTTAGCGTACGGATTAGGATTAGGGGACGGGTTAGTGTAAGGCTTCGAGTAAGGGTTAGGGTTACGGGACGGGGATGGTTTAGGGTACAGGTTAGGGTACGACAACGGTTTAGGGTAAGCGTACGTGTGAGGGCACGGGTTAGTGTTAGCGTACGTTTTAGGATTAGGTGACGGTTTAGGGTAGGGCTTCGGGTAAAGGTTAGGGTTAGGGTTAGGGCTGGGTCGGGGGACGGTGATGGGGACGGTTTAGGGTCCCACAACAATTAAGGGTGAGCGTACGTGTGAGGGCACGGGTTAGTGTTAGCGTACAGGTTAGGATTAGGGGACGGGTTAGGGTAAGGCTTCGGGTAAGTGTTAGGGTTAGGGTTAGGGTTAGGGGACGGGGACAGTTTAGGGTACAGGTTAGGGTACGACAACGGTTTAGGGTGAGCGTACGTGTTAGGATTATGGGACAGGTTAGGGTAGGGCTTCGGGTAAGGGTTAGGGTTAGGGTAGGGTTAGGCTTAGGGGACGGGGACGGTTTAGGGTACAGGTTATGGTACGACAACGGTTTAGCCTGAGTGTACGTGTGAGGTCATGGGTTAGTGTTAGCGTACGGATTAGGATTAGGGGATGGGTTAGGTTAAGGCTTCGGGTAATGGTTAGGGTTAGGGTTAGGGTTTGGTGACGGGGACGGTGTAGGGTACAGGTTAGGGTACGGCAACGGTTTAGGGTGAGTGTACATGTTAGGGTATGGTTTAGTGTTAGCGTATGGGATAGGATTATGGGACGGGTTAGGGAAAGGCTACGGGTAAGGGTTAGTGTTAGGGCTAGGGTTAGGGGACGGTTTAGTGTCCAGGTTAGAGTACGTAAACAGTTTAGGGTGAGCGTACGTGTGAGGGCACAGTTTAGTGTTAGCGTACGGGTTAGAATTAGGGGACGGGTTAAGGTAAGGCTACAGGTAAGGGTTAGGGTTAGGGTTAGGAGTAGGGGACAGGGACAGTTTAGGGTACAGGTTAGGGTACAACATCGGTTTCGGGTGAGCGTACGTGTGAGGGCACGGGTTAATGTTAGCGTACGAGTTAGGATTAGGTGACAGGTTCGGGAAAGGCTTCGGGTAAGGTTTAGGGTTAGGGTTAGGGGACGGGGACGGGGACGATTTAGGGTACAGGTTAGGGTACGACAACGGTTTAGGGTGAGCGTACGTGCGAGGTCACGGGTTAGTGTTAGCGTACGAATTAGGATAAGGGGACGGGTTAGGGTAAGGCTTCGAGTAAGGGTTAGGTTTAGGGTTAGGGGACGGGGACGGTTTAGGGTACAGGTTAGGGTACGAAAACAGTTTAGGGTGAGCGTACGTGTGAGAAATGGGTTAGTGTTAGCGTACGGGTTAGGATTAGAGATCGGGTTAGGGTAAGGCTTTGGGTAAGGGTTAGGGTTAGGGTTAGGGTTAGGCTTAGGGGACGGGGATGGTTCAGGGTACAGGTTATCGTACGACAACGGTTTAGGCTTAGTGTACGTGTGAGATCACGGGTTAGTGTTAGCGTACGGATTAGGATTAGGGGACGGGTTAGTGTAAGGCTTTGAGTAAGGGTTAGGGTTAGGGTTACGGGACGGGGATGGTTTAGGGTACAGGTTAGGGTACGACAACGGTTTAGGGTGAGCGTACGTGTGAGGGCACGGGTTAGTGTTAGCGTACAGGTTAGGATTATGGGACGGGTTAGGTTAAGGCTTCAGGTAAGGTTTAGGGTTAGGGTTAGGGTTAGGGTATGGGGTTGGTTTAGGGTACAGTTTAGGGTATGACAACGGTTCAGGGTGAGCGTATGTGTGAGGGCACGGGTTAGTGTTAGCGTACGTTTTAGGATTAGGTGACGGTTTAGGGTAGGGCTTCGGGTAAAGGTTAGGGTTAGGGTTAGGGCTGGGTTAGGGGACGGTGATGGGGACGGTTTACGGTACCACAACAGTTAAGGGTGAGCGTACGTGTGAGGGCACGGGTTAGTGTTAGCGTACAGGTTAGGATTAGGGGACGGGTTAGGGTAAGGCTTCGGTTAAGTGTTAGGGTTAGGGTTAGGGTTACGGGACGGGGATGGTTTAGGGTACAGGTTAGGGTACGACAACGGTTTAGGGTGAGCGTACGTATTAGGATTATGGGACGGGTTAGGGCAGGGCTTCAGGTAAGGGTTAGGGTTAGGGTTAGGGTAGGGTTAGGCTTAGGGGACGGGGACGGTTTAGGGTACAGGTTATGGTACGACAACGGTTTAGGCTGAGTGTACGTGTGAGGTCATGGGTTAGTGTTAGCGTACGGATTAGGATTAGGGGACGGATTAGTGTAAGGCTTCGAGGAAGGATTAGTGTTAGGGTTACTGGACGGGGACGGTTTAGGGTACAGGTTAGGGTACGACAACGGTTTAGGTTGATCGTACGTGTGAGGGCATGGGTTGGTGTTAGCGTACGGTTTAGGATTAGGGGACGGGTTAGCGTAAGGGTTCGGTTAAGGGTTAGGGTTAGTGTCAGGGTTAGGTTAGGGGACGGTTTAGGGAAAGGCTTTGGGTAAGTGTTAGGGGTAGGGTTAGTGTTAGGGGACGGGGATGTTTTTGGGTACAGGTTAGGGTACGACAACGGTTTAGGGTGAGCGTATGTGTGAGGGCACGGTTTAGTGTTAGCGTATGCATTAGGATTAGGGGATGGGTTAGGGTAAGGCTTCGAGTAAGGGTTAGGGTTAGGGTTAGCGGATGGGACTGTTTAGGGTACAGGTTAGGGTTAGGGTTAGGGTTACGGGACGGGGATGGTTTAGGGTACAGGTTAGGGTACTACAACGATTTAGGGTGAGCGTACGTGTTAGGGTACGTGTTAGAGTCAGCGTACAAATTAGGATTAGGGTACAGGTTAGGGGAAGGCTTTGGGTAAGGGTTAGGGCACGGGGACGGTTTAGGGTACAGGTTAGGTTACGACAATGGTTTAGGGTGAGCGTACTTGTTAGGGTACGGGTTAGTGTTAGCGTAAGGGTTAGGATTAAGGGACGGGTAAGGGTAAGGCTTCGGGTAAGGTTTAGGGTTAGGGATAGGGGACGGGGACGGGTACGGTTTAGGGTACAGGTTAGTGTATGACAACGGTTTAGGGTGAGCTTAAGTGTGAGGGAACGGGTTAGTGTTAGCGTACGGGTTAGGATTAGGGGACGGGTTAGGGTAAGGCTTCGAGTAAGGTTTAGGGTTAGGGACAGGGTTAGGGGACGGGGATGGCTTAGGGTACAGGTTAGAGTACGACAACGGTTTAGGGTGAGCGTACGTGTGAAGGCACGGGTTAGTGTTAGCGTACGTGTTAGGATTAGGGGAAGGGTTAGGGTAAGGATTCGAGTAAGATTTAGGGTTAGGGTCAGGGTTAGGGGACAGGGACGGTTTAGGGTACAGGTTAGGGTATGACAACGGTTTACGGTGAGCGCACATGTGAAGGCACGGGTTAGTGTTAGCGTAAATGTTAGGATTAGGGGATGGGTTAGGGTAAGGCTTCGGGTAAGGGTTAGGGCTAGGGGACGGGGACGGTTTAGTGTCCAGGTTAGTGTACGAAAACAGTTTAGCGTGAGCGTACGTGTGAGGGCACAGTTTACTGTTACCGTATGGGTTAGAATTAGGGGACGGGTAAAGGTAAGGCTTCGGGTAAGGGTTAGGGTTAGGGGACAGGGACAGTTTAGGGTACAGGTTAGGGTACGACATTGGTTTCGGGTGAGCGTACGTGTGAGGGCACGGGTTAGTGTTAGCGTACGGGTTAGGATTTGGGATCGGGTTAGGGTAAGGCTTTGGGTAAGGGTTAGGGTTAGGGTTAGGGTTAGGCTTAGGGGACGGGGACGGTTTAGGGTACAGGTTATTGTACGAGAACGGTTTAGGATGAGTGTACGTGTGAGATCACGGGTTAGTGTTAGCGTACGGATTAGGATTAGGGGACGGGTTAGTGTAAGGCTTCGAGTAAGGGTTAGGGTTAGGGTTACGGGACGGGGATGGTTTAGGGTACAGGTTAGGGTACGACAACGGTTTAGGGTAAGCGTACGTGTGAGGGCACGGGTTAGTGTTAGCGTACGTTTTAGGATTAGGTGACGGTTTAGGGTAGGGCTTCGGGTAAAGGTTAGGGTTAGGTTTAGGGCTGGGTCAGGGGACGGTGATGAGGACGGTTTAGGGTCCCACAACAATTAAGGGTGAGCGTACGTGTGAGGGCACGGGTTAGTGTTAGCGTACAGGTTAGGGTTAGGGGACGGGTTAGGGTAAGGCTTCGGGTAAGTGTTAGGGTTAGGGTTAGGGTTAGGGGACGGGGACAGTTTAGGGTACAGGTTAGGGTACGACAACGGTTTAGGGTGAGCGTACGTGTTAGGATTATGGGACAGGTTAGGGTAGGGCTTCGGGTAAGGGTTAGGGTTAGGGTTAGGGTAGGGTTAGGCTTAGGGGACGGGGACGGTTTAGGGTACAGGTTATGGTACGACAACGGTTTAGGCTGAGTGTACGTGTGAGGTCATGGGTTAGTGTTAGCGTACGGATTAGGATTAGGGGATGGGTTAGTGTAAGGCTTCGAGTAAGGATTAGGTTTAGGGTTCCTGGACGGGGACGGTTTAGGGTACAGGTTAGGGTACGACAACGGTTTAGGTTGATCGTACGTGTGAGGGCACAGTTTAGTGTTAGCGTACGGGTTAGGATTAGGGGATGGGTTAGGGTAAGGCTTCGAGTAAGGTTTAGGGTTAGGGTTAGGGGACGGGGACGGGGACGATTTAGGGTACAGGTTAGGGTACGACAACGGTTTAGGGTGAGCGTACGTGCGAGGTCACGGGTTAGTGTTAGCGTACGAATTAGGATAAGGGGATGGGTTAGGGTAAGGCTTCGAGTAAGGGTTAGGTTTAGGGTTAGGGGACGGGGACGGTTTAAGGTACAGGTTAGTGTACGAGATCATTTTAGAGTGAGCCTATGTGTTAGGGTACGGGTTAGTGTTAGCGTACGGTTTCGGATTAGCAGACGGGTTAGGGTAAGGCTTCGGTAAGTGTTAGAGTTAGGGTTAGGGTATGGGGTCGGGTACACTTTAGGGTACAGTTTAGGGTACGACAACTCTTTAGGGTGAGCGTACGTGTTAGTGTATGGGTTAGTGTTAGCTTATGGGTTAGGATTAGGGTACGGGTTAGGTTAAGGTTTCAGGTAAGGGTTAAGTTTAGAGTTAGGGGACGGGGACGGTTTAGGGTACAGGTTAGGGTACGACAACAGTTTAGGGTGAGCGTACTTGTTAGGTTATGGCTTAGTGTTAGCGTATGAGTTAGGATTAGGGGATGGGTTAGGGTAAGGCATCGTGTAAGGGTTAGGGTTAGGGGACGGGGACGGGGACGGTTTAGGGTACAGGTTAGGATACGACAACGGTTTAGGGTGAGCGTACGTGTTAGGTTATGTGTTAGTGTTAGCGTACGGGTTAGGATTAGGGGATGGGTTAGGTTAAGGCTTCGGGTAATGGTTAGGGTTAGGGTTAGGGTTTGGTGACGGGGACGGTGTAGGGTACAGGTTAGGGTACGGCAACGGTTTAGGGTGAGTGTACATGTTAGGGTATGGTTTAGTGTTAGCGTATGGGATAGGATTATGGGACGGGTTAGGGAAAGGCTACGGGTAAGGGTTAGTGTTAGGGCTAGGGTTAGGGGACGGTTTAGTGTCCAGGTTAGAGTACGTAAACAGTTTAGGGTGAGCGTACGTGTGAGGGCACAGTTTAGTGTTAGCGTACGGGTTAGAATTAGGGGACGGGTTAAGGTAAGGCTACAGGTAAGGGTTAGGGTTAGGGTTAGGAGTAGGGGACAGGGACAGTTTAGGGTACAGGTTAGGGTACAACATCGGTTTCGGGTGAGCGTACGTGTGAGGGCACGGGTTAATGTTAGCGTACGAGTTAGGATTAGGTGACAGGTTCGGGAAAGGCTTCGGGTAAGGTTTAGGTTTAGGGTTAGGGGATGGGGACGGGGACGATTTAGGGTACAGGTTAGGGTACGACAACGGTTTAGGGTGAGCGTACGTGCGAGGTCACGGGTTAGTGTTAGCGTACGAATTAGGATAAGGGGACGGGTTAGGGTAAGGCTTCGAGTAAGGGTTAGGTTTAGGGTTAGGGGACGGGGACGGTTTAGGGTACAGGTTAGGGTACGAAAACAGTTTAGGGTGAGCGTACGTGTGAGAAATGGGTTAGTGTTAGCGTACGGGTTAGGATTAGAGATCGGGTTAGGGTAAGGCTTTGGGTAAGGGTTAGGGTTAGGGTTAGGCTTAGGGGACGGGGACGGTTTAGGGTACAGGTTATCGTACGACAACGGTTTAGGCTTAGTGTACATGTGAGATCACGGGTTAGTGTTAGCGTACGGATTAGGATTAGGGGACGGGTTAGGTTAAGGCTTCGGGTAAGGGTTAGGGTTAGGGTTAGGGTTAGGGTATGGGGTTGGTTTAGGGTACAGTTTAGGGTATGACAACGGTTTAGGGTGAGCGTATGTGTGAGGGCACGGGTTAGTGTTAGCGTACGTTTTAGGATTAGGTGACGGTTTTGGGTAGGGCTTCGGGTAAATGTTAGGGTTAGGGTTAGGGCTGGGTTAGGGGACGGTGATGGGGACGGTTTACGGTACCACAACAGTTAAGGGTGAGCGTACGTGTGAGGGCACGGGTTAGTGTTAGCGTACAGGTCAGGATTAGGGGACGGGTTAGGGTAAGGCTTTGGGTAAGTGTTAGGGTTAGGGTTAGAGTTAGGGGACGGGGACAGTTTAGGGTACAGGTTAGTATACGACAACAGTTTCGGGTGAGCGTACATGTGAAGGCAAATGTTAGTGTTAGCATACGGGTTAGGATTAGGGGACGGGTTAGGATAAGGCTTCGGGTAAGGGTAAGGGTTAGGGTTAGGTTAGGGGACGGGGACAGTTTAGGGTACAGGTTAGGGTAGGACAACGGTTTAGGGTGAGCATACGTGTTAGGATTATGGGACGGGTTAGGGTAGGGCTTCAGGAAAGGGTTAGGGTTAGGGTTAGGGTAGGGTTAGGCTTAGGGGAAGGGGACGGTTTAGGGTACAGGTTATGGTACGACAACGGTTTAGGCTGAGTGTACGTGTGAGGTCATGGGTTAGTGTTAGCGTACGGATTAGGATTAGGGGACGGGTTAGTGTAAGGCTTCGAGTAAGGATTAGGTTTAGGGTTCCTGGACGGGGACGGTTTAGGGTACAGGTTAGGGTACGACAACGGTTTAGGTTGATCGTACGTGTGAGGGCACAGTTTAGTGTTAGCGTACGGGTTAGGATTAGGGGATGGGTTAGGGTAAGGCTTCGAGTAAGGTTTAGGGTTAGGGTTAGGGGACGGGGACGGGGACGATTTAGGGTACAGGTTAGGGTACGACAACGGTTTAGGGTGAGCGTACGTGCGAGGTCACGGGTTAGTGTTAGCGTACGAATTAGGATAAGGGGATGGGTTAGGGTAAGGCTTCGAGTAAGGGTTAGGTTTAGGGTTAGGGGACGGGGACGGTTTAAGGTACAGGTTAGTGTACGAGATCATTTTAGAGTGAGCCTATGTGTTAGGGTACGGGTTAGTGTTAGCGTACGGTTTCGGATTAGCAGACGGGTTAGGGTAAGGCTTCGGTAAGTGTTAGAGTTAGGGTTAGGGTATGGGGTCGGGTACACTTTAGGGTACAGTTTAGGGTACGACAACTCTTTAGGGTGAGCGTACGTGTTAGTGTATGGGTTAGTGTTAGCTTATGGGTTAGGATTAGGGTACGGGTTAGGTTAAGGTTTCAGGTAAGGGTTAAGTTTAGAGTTAGGAGACGGGGACGGTTTAGGGTACAGGTTAGGGTACGACAACAGTTTAGGGTGAGCGTACTTGTTAGGTTATGGCTTAGTGTTAGCGTATGAGTTAGGATTAGGGGATGGGTTAGGGTAAGGCATCGTGTAAGGGTTAGGGTTAGGGGACGGGGACGGGGACGGTTTAGGGTACAGGTTAGGATACGACAACGGTTTAGGGTGAGCGTACGTGTTAGGTTATGTGTTAGTGTTAGCGTACGGGTTAGGATTAGGGGATGGGTTAGGTTAAGGCTTCGGGTAATGGTTAGGGTTAGGGTTAGGGTTTGGTGACGGGGACGGTGTAGGGTACAGGTTAGGGTACGGCAACGGTTTAGGGTGAGTGTACATGTTAGGGTATGGTTTAGTGTTAGCGTATGGGATAGGATTATGGGACGGGTTAGGGAAAGGCTACGGGTAAGGGTTAGTGTTAGGGCTAGGGTTAGGGGACGGTTTAGTGTCCAGGTTAGAGTACGTAAACAGTTTAGGGTGAGCGTACGTGTGAGGGCACAGTTTAGTGTTAGCGTACGGGTTAGAATTAGGGGACGGGTTAAGGTAAGGCTACAGGTAAGGGTTAGGGTTAGGGTTAGGAGTAGGGGACAGGGACAGTTTAGGGTACAGGTTAGGGTACAACATCGGTTTCGGGTGAGCGTACGTGTGAGGGCACGGGTTAATGTTAGCGTACGAGTTAGGATTAGGTGACAGGTTCGGGAAAGGCTTCGGGTAAGGTTTAGGGTTAGGGTTAGGGGACGGGGACGGGGACGATTTAGGGTACAGGTTAGGGTACGACAACGGTTTAGGGTGAGCGTACGTGCGAGGTCACGGGTTAGTGTTAGCGTACGAATTAGGATAAGGGGATGGGTTAGGGTAAGGCTTCGAGTAAGGGTTAGGTTTAGGGTTAGGGGACGGGGACGGTTTAGGGTACAGGTTAGGGTACGAAAACAGTTTAGGGTGAGCGTACGTGTGAGAAATGGGTTAGTGTTAGCGTACAGGTTAGGATTAGAGATCGGGTTAGGGTAAGGCTTTGGGTAAGGGTTAGGGTTAGGGTTAGGGTTAGGCTTAGGGGACGGGGACGGTTTAGGGTACAGGTTATCGTACGACAACGGTTTAGGCTTAGTGTACATGTGAGATCACGGGTTAGTGTTAGCGTACGGATTAGGATTAGGGGACGGGTTAGGTTAAGGCTTCGGGTAAGGGTTAGGGTTAGGGTTAGGGTTAGGGTATGGGGTTGGTTTAGGGTACAGTTTAGGGTATGACAACGGTTTAGGGTGAGCGTATGTGTGAGGGCACGGGTTAGTGTTAGCGTACGTTTTAGGATTAGGTGACGGTTTTGGGTAGGGCTTCGGGTAAATGTTAGGGTTAGGGTTAGGGCTGGGTTAGGGGACGGTGATGGGGACGGTTTACGGTACCACAACAGTTAAGGGTGAGCGTACGTGTGAGGGCACGGGTTAGTGTTAGCGTACAGGTCAGGATTAGGGGACGGGTTAGGGTAAGGCTTTGGGTAAGTGTTAGGGTTAGGGTTAGAGTTAGGGGACGGGGACAGTTTAGGGTACAGGTTAGTATACGACAACAGTTTCGGGTGAGCGTACATGTGAAGGCAAATGTTAGTGTTAGCATACGGGTTAGGATTAGGGGACAGGTTAGGATAAGGCTTCGGGTAAGGGTAAGGGTTAGGGTTAGGTTAGGGGACGGGGACAGTTTAGGGTACAGGTTAGGGTAGGACAACGGTTTAGGGTGAGCATACGTGTTAGGATTATGGGACGGGTTAGGGTAGGGCTTCAGGAAAGGGTTAGGGTTAGGGTTAGGGTAGGGTTAGGCTTAGGGGAAGGGGACGGTTTAGGGTACAGGTTATGGTACGACAACGGTTTAGGCTGAGTGTACGTGTGAGGTCATGGGTTAGTGTTAGCGTACGGATTAGGATTAGGGGACGGGTTAGTGTTAGGCTTCGAGGAAGGATTAGGCTTAGGGTTACTGGACGGGGACGGTTTAGGGTACAGGTTAGGGTACGACAACGGTTTAGGTTGATCGTACGTGTGAGGGCATGGGTTGGTGTTAGCGTATGGGTTAGGATTAGGGGACGGGTTAGCGTAAGGCTTCGGTTAAGGGTTAGGGTTAGTGTCAGGGTTAGGATTAGGGGACGGGTTAGGGAAAGGCTTTGGGTAAGTGTTAGGGGTAGGGTTAGGTTTAGGGTTAGGGGACGTTTTTGGGTACAGGTTAGTGTACGACAACGGTTTAGGGTGAGCGTATGTGTGAGGGCACAGTTTAGTGTTAGCGTACGGGTTAGGATTAGGGGATGGGTTAGGGTAAGGCTTTGAGTAAGGTTTAGGGTTAGGGTTAGGGGACGGGGACGGGGACGATTTAGGGTACAGGTTAGGGTACGACAACGGTTTAGGGTGAGCGTACGTGCAAGGTCACGGGTTAGTGTTAGCGTACGAATTAGGATAAGGGGACGGGTTAGGGTAAGGCTTCGAGTAAGGGTTAGGTTTAGGGTTAGGGGACGGGGACGGTTTAGGGTACAGGTTAGGGTACGAAAACAGTTTAGGGTGAGCGTACGTGTGAGAAATGGGTTAGTGTTAGCGTACGGGTTAGGATTAGAGATCGGGTTAGGGTAAGGCTTTGGGTAAGGGTTAGGGTTAGGGTTAGGCTTAGGGGACGGGGACGGTTTAGGGTACAGGTTATCGTACGACAACGGTTTAGGCTTAGTGTACGTGTGAGATCACGGGTTAGTGTTAGCGTACGGATTAGGATTAGGGGACGGGTTAGTGTAAGGCTTTGAGTAAGGGTTAGGGTTAGGGTTACGGGACGGGGATGGTTTAGGGTACAGGTTAGGATACGACAACGGTTTAGGGTGAGCGTACGTGTGAGGGCACGGGTTAGTGTTAGCGTACAGGTTAGGATTACGGGACGGGTTAGGTTAAGGCTTCAGGTAAGGTTTAGGGTTAGGGTTAGGGTTAGGGTATGGGGTTGGTTTAGGGTACAGTTTAGGGTATGACAACGGTTCAGGGTGAGCGTATGTGTGAGGGCACGGGTTAGTGTTAGCGTACGTTTTAGGATTAGGTGACGGTTTAGGGTAGGGCTTCGGGTAAAGGTTAGGGTTAGGGTTAGGGCTGGGTTAGGGGACGGTGATGGGGACGGTTTACGGTACCACAACTGTTAAGGGTGAGCGTACGTGTGAGGGCACGGGTTAGTGTTAGCGTACAGGTTAGGATTAGGGGACGGGTTAGGGTAAGGCTTCGGTTAAGTGTTAGGGTTAGGGTTAGGGTTACGGGACGGGGATGGTTTAGGGTACAGGTTAGGGTACGACAACGGTTTAGGGTGAGCGTACGTATTAGGATTATGGGACGGGTTAGGGTAGGGCTTCAGGTAAGGGTTAGGGTTAGGGTTAGGGTAGGGTTAGGCTTAGGGGACGGGGACGGTTTAGGGTACAGGTTATGGTACGACAACGGTTTAGGCTGAGTGTACGTGTGAGGTCATGGGTTAGTGTTAGCGTACGGATTAGGATTAGGGGACGGATTAGTGTAAGGCTTCGAGGAAGGATTAGTGTTAGGGTTACTGGACGGGGACGGTTTAGGGTACAGGTTAGGGTACGACAACGGTTTAGGTTGATCGTACGTGTGAGGGCATGGGTTGGTGTTAGCGTACGGTTTAGGATTAGGGCACGGGTTAGCGTAAGGGTTCGGTTAAGGGTTAGGGTTAGTGTCAGGGTTAGGATTAGGGGACGGTTTAGGGAAAGGCTTTGGGTAAGTGTTAGGGGTAGGGTTAGTGTTAGGGGACGGGGATGTTTTTGGGTACAGGTTAGGGTACGACAACGGTTTAGGGTGAGCGTATGTGTGAGGGCACGGTTTAGTGTTAGCGTATGCATTAGGATTAGGGGATGGGTTAGGGTAAGGCTTCGAGTAAGGGTTAGGGTTGGGTTAGCGGATGGGACTGTTTAGGGTACAGGTTAGGGTTAGGGTTAGGGTTACGGGACGGGGATGGTTTAGGGTACAGGTTAGGGTACTACAACGATTTAGGGTGAGCGTACGTGTTAGGGTACGTGTTAGAGTTAGCGTACAGATTAGGATTAGGGTACAGGTTAGGGTAAGGCTTTGGGTAAGGGTTAGGGTTAGGGCACGGGGACGGTTTAGGGTACAGGTTAGGTTACGACAATGGTTTAGGGTGAGCGTACTTGTTAGGGTACGGGTTAGTGTTAGCGTAAGGGTTAGGATTAAGGGACGGGTAAGGGTAAGGCTTCGGGTAAGGTTTAGGGTTAGGGATAGGGGACGGGGACGGGTACGGTTTAGGGTACAGGTTAGTGTATGACAACGGTTTAGGGTGAGCTTAAGTGTGAGGGAACGGGTTAGTGTTAGCGTACGGGTTAGGATTAGGGGACGGGTTAGGGTAAGGCTTCGAGTAAGGTTTAGGGTTAGGGACAGGGTTAGGGGACGGGGATGGCTTAGGGTACAGGTTAGGGTACGACAACGGTTTAGGGTGAGCGTACGTGTGAAGGCACGGGTTAGTGTTAGCGTACGTGTTAGGATTAGGGGAAGGGTTAGGGTAAGGATTCGAGTAAGATTTAGGGTTAGGATCAGGGTTAGGGGACAGGGACGGTTTAGGGTACAAGTTAGGGTATGACAACTGTTTAGGGTGAGCGTACGTGTGAGGGAACGGGTTAGTGTTAGCGTACGGGTTAGGATTAGGGGACGGGTTAGGGTAAGGCTTCGAGTAAGGTTTAGGGTTAGGGTCAGGGTTAGGGGACAGGGACGGTTTAGGGTACAGGTTAGGGTACGACAACGGTTTAGGGTGAGCGCACATGTGAAGGCACGGGTTAGTGTTAGCGTAAATGTTAGGATTAGGGGACGGGTTAGGGTAAGGCTTCGGGTAAGGGTTAGGGCTAGGGGACGGGGACGGTTTAGTGTCCAGGTTAGTGTACGAAAACAGTTTAGCGTGAGCGTACGTGTGAGGGCACAGTTTACTGTTACCGTATGGGTTAGAATTAGGGGACGGGTAAAGGTAAGGCTTCGGGTAAGGGTTAGGGTTAGGGGACAGGGACAGTTTAGGGTACAGGTTAGGGTACGACATTGGTTTCGGGTGAGCGTACGTGTGAGGGCACGGGTTAGTGTTAGCGTACGGGTTAGGATTTGGGATCGGGTTAGGGTAAGGCTTTGGGTAAGGGTTAGGGTTAGGGTTAGGGTTAGGCTTAGGGGACGGGGACGGTTTAGGGTACAGGTTATCGTACGAGAACGGTTTAGGCTGAGTGTACGTGTGAGATCACGGGTTAGTGTTAGCGTACGGATTAGGATTAGGGGACGGGTTAGTGTAAGGCTTCGAGTAAGGGTTAGGGTTACGGGACGGGGATGGTTTAGGGTACAGGTTAGGGTACGACAACGGTTTAGGGTAAGCGTACGTGTGAGGGCACGGGTTAGTGTTAGCGTACGTTTTAGGATTAGGTGACGGTTTAGGGTAGGGCTTCGGGTAAAGGTTAGGGTTAGGGTTAGGGCTGGGTCGGGGGACGGTGATGGGGACGGTTTAGGGTCCCACAACAATTAAGGGTGAGCGTACGTGTGAGGGCACGGGTTAGTGTTAGCGTACAGGTTAGGATTAGGGGACGGGTTAGGGTAAGGCTTCGGGTAAGTGTTAGGGTTAGGGTTAGGGTTAGGGGACGGGGACAGTTTAGGGTACAGGTTAGGGTACGACAACGGTTTAGGGTGAGCGTACGTGTTAGGATTATGGGACAGGTTAGGGTAGGGCTTCGGGTAAGGGTTAGGGTTAGGGTAGGGTTAGGCTTAGGGGACGGGGACGGTTTAGGGTACAGGTTATGGTACGACAACGGTTTAGCCTGAGTGTACGTGTGAGGTCATGGGTTAGTGTTAGCGTACGGATTAGGATTAGGGGATGGGTTAGGTTAAGGCTTCGGGTACTGGTTAGGGTTAGGGTTAGGGTTTGGTGACGGGGACGGTGTAGGGTACAGGTTAGGGTACGGCAACGGTTTAGGGTGAGTGTACATGTTAGGGTATGGTTTAGTGTTAGCGTATGGGATAGGATTATGGGACGGGTTAGGGAAAGGCTACGGGTAAGGGTTAGTGTTAGGGCTAGGGTTAGGGGACGGTTTAGTGTCCAGGTTAGAGTACGTAAACAGTTTAGGGTGAGCGTACGTGTGAGGGCACAGTTTAGTGTTAGCGTACGGGTTAGAATTAGGGGACGGGTTAAGGTAAGGCTACAGGTAAGGGTTAGGGTTAGGGTTAGGAGTAGGGGACAGGGACAGTTTAGGGTACAGGTTAGGGTACAACATCGGTTTCGGGTGAGCGTACGTGTGAGGGCACGGGTTAATGTTAGCGTACGAGTTAGGATTAGGTGACAGGTTCGGGAAAGGCTTCGGGTAAGGTTTAGGGTTAGGGTTAGGGGACGGGGACGGGGACGATTTAGGGTACAGGTTAGGGTACAACAACGGTTTAGGGTGAGCGTACGTGCGAGGTCACGGGTTAGTGTTAGCGTACGAATTAGGATAAGGGGACGGGTTAGGGTAAGGCTTCGAGTAAGGGTTAGGTTTAGGGTTAGGGGACGGGGACGGTTTAGGGTACAGGTTAGGGTACGAAAACAGTTTAGGGTGAGCGTACGTGTGAGAAATGGGTTAGTGTTAGCGTACGGGTTAGGATTAGAGATCGGGTTAGGGTAAGGCTTTGGGTAAGGGTTAGGGTTAGGGTTAGGGTTAGGCTTAGGGGACGGGGACGGTTTAGGGTACAGGTTATCGTACGACAACGGTTTAGGCTTAGTGTACGTGTGAGATCACGGGTTAGTGTTAGCGTACGGATTAGGATTAGGGGACGGGTTAGTGTAAGGCTTTGAGTAAGGGTTAGGGTTAGGGTTACGGGACGGGGATGGTTTAGGGTACAGGTTAGGGTACGACAACGGTTTAGGGTGAGCGTACGTGTGAGGGCACGGGTTAGTGTTAGCGTACAGGTTAGGATTATGGGACGGGTTAGGTTAAGGCTTCAGGTAAGGTTTAGGGTTAGGGTTAGGGTTAGGGTATGGGGTTGGTTTAGGGTACAGTTTAGGGTATGACAACGGTTCAGGGTGAGCGTATGTGTGAGGGCACGGGTTAGTGTTAGCGTACGTTTTAGGATTAGGTGACGGTTTAGGGTAGGGCTTCGGGTAAAGGTTAGGGTTAGGGTTAGGGCTGGGTTAGGGGACGGTGATGGGGACGGTTTACGGTACCACAACAGTTAAGGGTGAGCGTACGTGTGAGGGCACGGGTTAGTGTTAGCGTACAGGTTAGGATTAGGGGACGGGTTAGGGTAAGGCTTCGGTTAAGTGTTAGGGTTAGGGTTAGGGTTACGGGACGGGGATGGTTTAGGGTACAGGTTAGGGTACGACAACGGTTTAGGGTGAGCGTACGTATTAGGATTATGGGACGGGTTAGGGCAGGGCTTCAGGTAAGGGTTAGGGTTAGGGTTAGGGTAGGGTTAGGCTTAGGGGACGGGGACGGTTTAGGGTACAGGTTATGGTACGACAACGGTTTAGGCTGAGTGTACGTGTGAGGTCATGGGTTAGTGTTAGCGTACGGATTAGGATTAGGGGACGGATTAGTGTAAGGCTTCGAGGAAGGATTAGTGTTAGGGTTACTGGACGGGGACAGTTTAGGGTACAGGTTAGGGTACGACAACGGTTTAGGTTGATCGTACGTGTGAGGGCATGGGTTGGTGTTAGCGTACGGTTTAGGATTAGGGGACGGGTTAGCGTAAGGGTTCGGTTAAGGGTTAGGGTTAGTGTCAGGGTTAGGATTAGGGGACGGTTTAGGGAAAGGCTTTGGGTAAGTGTTAGGGGTAGGGTTAGTGTTAGGGGACGGGGATGTTTTTGGGTACAGGTTAGGGTACGACAACGGTTTAGGGTGAGCGTATGTGTGAGGGCACGGTTTAGTGTTAGCGTATGCATTAGGATTAGGGGATGGGTTAGGGTAAGGCTTCGAGTAAGGGTTAGGGTTAGGGTTAGCGGATGGGACTGTTTAGGGTACAGGTTAGGGTTAGGGTTAGGGTTACGGGACGGGGATGGTTTAGGGTACAGGTTAGGGTACTACAACGATTTAGGGTGAGCGTACGTGTTAGGGTACGTGTTAGAGTTAGCGTACAGATTAGGATTAGGGTACAGGTTAGGGGAAGGCTTTGGGTAAGGGTTAGGGCACGGGGACGGTTTAGGGTACAGGTTAGGTTACGACAATGGTTTAGGGTGAGCGTACTTGTTAGGGTACGGGTTAGTGTTAGCGTAAGGGTTAGGATTAAGGGACGGGTAAGGGTAAGGCTTCGGGTAAGGTTTAGGGTTAGGGATAGGGGACGGGGACGGGTACGGTTTAGGGTACAGGTTAGTGTATGACAACGGTTTAGGGTGAGCTTAAGTGTGAGGGAACGGGTTAGTGTTAGCGTACGGGTTAGGATTAGGGGACGGGTTAGGGTAAGGCTTCGAGTAAGGTTTAGGGTTAGGGACAGGGTTAGGGGACGGGGATGGCTTAGGGTACAGGTTAGGGTACGACAACGGTTTAGGGTGAGCGTACGTGTGAAGGCACGGGTTAGTGTTAGCGTACGTGTTAGGATTAGGGGAAGGGTTAGGGTAAGGATTCGAGTAAGATTTAGGGTTAGGGTCAGGGTTAGGGGACAGGGACGATTTAGGGTACAGGTTAGGGTACGACAACGGTTTAGGCTGAGTGTACGTGTGAGATCACGGGTTAGTGTTAGCGTACGGATTAGGATTAGGGGACGGGTTAGTGTAAGGCTTCGAGTAAGGGTTAGGGTTAGGGTTACGGGACAGGGATGGTTTAGGGTACAGGTTAGGGTACGACAACGGTTTAGGGTAAGCGTACGTGTGAGGGCACGGGTTAGTGTTAGCGTACGTTTTAGGATTAGGTGACGGTTTAGGGTAGGGCTTCGGGTAAAGGTTAGGGTTAGGGTTAGGGCTGGGTCAGGGGACGGTGATGGGGACGGTTTAGGGTCCCACAACAATTAAGGGTGAGCGTACGTGTGAGGGCACGGGTTAGTGTTAGCGTACAGGTTAGGATTAGGGGACGGGTTAGGGTAAGGCTTCGGGTAAGTGTTAGGGTTAGGGTTAGGGTTAGGGGACGGGGACAGTTTAGGGTACAGGTTAGGGTACGACAACGGTTTAGGGTGAGCGTACGTGTTAGGATTATGGGACAGGTTAGGGTAGGGCTTCGGGTAAGGGTTAGGGTTAGGGTTAGGGTAGGGTTAGGCTTAGGGGACGGGGACGGTTTAGGGTACAGGTTATGGTACGACAACGGTTTAGGCTGAGTGTACGTGTGAGGTCATGGGTTAGTGTTAGCGTACGGATTAGGATTAGGGGATGGGTTAGTGTAAGGCTTCGAGTAAGGATTAGGTTTAGGGTTCCTGGACGGGGACGGTTTAGGGTACAGGTTAGGGTACGACAACGGTTTAGGTTGATCGTACGTGTGAGGGCACAGTTTAGTGTTAGCGTACGGGTTAGGATTAGGGGATGGGTTAGGGTAAGGCTTCGAGTAAGGTTTAGGGTTAGGGTTAGGGGACGGGGACGGGGACGATTTAGGGTACAGGTTAGGGTACGACAACGGTTTAGGGTGAGCGTACGTGCGAGGTCACGGGTTAGTGTTAGCGTACGAATTAGGATAAGGGGATGGGTTAGGGTAAGGCTTCGAGTAAGGGTTAGGTTTAGGGTTAGGGGACGGGGACGGTTTAAGGTACAGGTTAGTGTACGAGATCATTTTAGAGTGAGCCTATGTGTTAGGGTACGGGTTAGTGTTAGCGTACGGTTTCGGATTAGCAGACGGGTTAGGGTAAGGCTTCGGTAAGTGTTAGAGTTAGGGTTAGGGTATGGGGTCGGGTACACTTTAGGGTACAGTTTAGGGTACGACAACTCTTTAGGGTGAGCGTACGTGTTAGTGTATGGGTTAGTGTTAGCTTATGGGTTAGGATTAGGGTACGGGTTAGGTTAAGGTTTCAGGTAAGGGTTAAGTTTAGAGTTAGGGGACGGGGACGGTTTAGGGTACAGGTTAGGGTACGACAACAGTTTAGGGTGAGCGTACTTGTTAGGTTATGGCTTAGTGTTAGCGTATGAGTTAGGATTAGGGGATGGGTTAGGGTAAGGCATCGTGTAAGGGTTAGGGTTAGGGGACGGGGACGGGGACGGTTTAGGGTACAGGTTAGGATACGACAACGGTTTAGGGTGAGCGTACGTGTTAGGTTATGTGTTAGTGTTAGCGTACGGGTTAGGATTAGGGGATGGGTTAGGTTAAGGCTTCGGGTAATGGTTAGGGTTAGGGTTAGGGTTTGGTGACGGGGACGGTGTAGGGTACAGGTTAGGGTACGGCAACGGTTTAGGGTGAGTGTACATGTTAGGGTATGGTTTAGTGTTAGCGTATGGGATAGGATTATGGGACGGGTTAGGGAAAGGCTACGGGTAAGGGTTAGTGTTAGGGCTAGGGTTAGGGGACGGTTTAGTGTCCAGGTTAGAGTACGTAAACAGTTTAGGGTGAGCGTACGTGTGAGGGCACAGTTTAGTGTTAGCGTACGGGTTAGAATTAGGGGACGGGTTAAGGTAAGGCTACAGGTAAGGGTTAGGGTTAGGGTTAGGAGTAGGGGACAGGGACAGTTTAGGGTACAGGTTAGGGTACAACATCGGTTTCGGGTGAGCGTACGTGTGAGGGCACGGGTTAATGTTAGCGTACGAGTTAGGATTAGGTGACAGGTTCGGGAAAGGCTTCGGGTAAGGTTTAGGGTTAGGGTTAGGGGACGGGGACGGGGACGATTTAGGGTACAGGTTAGGGTACGACAACGGTTTAGGGTGAGCGTACGTGCGAGGTCACGGGTTAGTGTTAGCGTACGAATTAGGATAAGGGGACGGGTTAGGGTAAGGCTTCGAGTAAGGGTTAGGTTTAGGGTTAGGGGACGGGGACGGTTTAGGGTACAGGTTAGGGTACGAAAACAGTTTAGGGTGAGCGTACGTGTGAGAAATGGGTTAGTGTTAGCGTACGGGTTAGGATTAGAGATCGGGTTAGGGTAAGGCTTTGGGTAAGGGTTAGGGTTAGGGTTAGGGTTAGGCTTAGGGGACGGGGACGGTTTAGGGTACAGGTTATCGTACGACAACGGTTTAGGCTTAGTGTACATGTGAGATCACGGGTTAGTGTTAGCGTACGGATTAGGATTAGGGGACGGGTTAGGTTAAGGCTTCGGGTAAGGGTTAGGGTTAGGGTTAGGGTTAGGGTATGGGGTTGGTTTAGGGTACAGTTTAGGGTATGACAACGGTTTAGGGTGAGCGTATGTGTGAGGGCACGGGTTAGTGTTAGCGTACGTTTTAGGATTAGGTGACGGTTTTGGGTAGGGCTTCGGGTAAATGTTAGGGTTAGGGTTAGGGCTGGGTTAGGGGACGGTGATGGGGACGGTTTACGGTACCACAACAGTTAAGGGTGAGCGTACGTGTGAGGGCACGGGTTAGTGTTAGCGTACAGGTCAGGATTAGGGGACGGGTTAGGGTAAGGCTTTGGGTAAGTGTTAGGGTTAGGGTTAGAGTTAGGGGACGGGGACAGTTTAGGGTACAGGTTAGTATACGACAACAGTTTCGGGTGAGCGTACATGTGAAGGCAAATGTTAGTGTTAGCATACGGGTTAGGATTAGGGGACGGGTTAGGATAAGGCTTCGGGTAAGGGTAAGGGTTAGGGTTAGGTTAGGGGACGGGGACAGTTTAGGGTACAGGTTAGGGTAGGACAACGGTTTAGGGTGAGCATACGTGTTAGGATTATGGGACGGGTTAGGGTAGGGCTTCAGGAAAGGGTTAGGGTTAGGGTTAGGGTAGGGTTAGGCTTAGGGGAAGGGGACGGTTTAGGGTACAGGTTATGGTACGACAACGGTTTAGGCTGAGTGTACGTGTGAGGTCATGGGTTAGTGTTAGCGTACGGATTAGGATTAGGGGACGGGTTAGTGTTAGGCTTCGAGGAAGGATTAGGCTTAGGGTTACTGGACGGGGACGGTTTAGGGTACAGGTTAGGGTACGACAACGGTTTAGGTTGATCGTACGTGTGAGGGCATGGGTTGGTGTTAGCGTATGGGTTAGGATTAGGGGACGGGTTAGCGTAAGGCTTCGGTTAAGGGTTAGGGTTAGTGTCAGGGTTAGGATTAGGGGACGGGTTAGGGAAAGGCTTTGGGTAAGTGTTAGGGGTAGGGTTAGGTTTAGGGTTAGGGGACGTTTTTGGGTACAGGTTAGTGTACGACAACGGTTTAGGGTGAGCGTATGTGTGAGGGCACAGTTTAGTGTTAGCGTACGGGTTAGGATTAGGGGATGGGTTAGGGTAAGGCTTTGAGTAAGGTTTAGGGTTAGGGTTAGGGGACGGGGACGGGGACGATTTAGGGTACAGGTTAGGGTACGACAATGGTTTAGGGTGAGCGTACGTGCGAGGTCACGGGTTAGTGTTAGCGTACGAATTATGATAAGGGGATGGGTTAGGGTAAGGCTTCGAGTAAGGGTTAGGTTTAGGGTTAGGGGACGGGGACGGTTTAAGGTACAGGTTAGTGTACGAGATCATTTTAGAGTGAGCCTATGTGTTAGGGTACGGGTTAGTGTTAGCGTACGGTTTCGGATTAGCAGACGGGTTAGGGTAAGGCTTTGGTAAGTGTTAGAGTTAGGGTTAAGGTATGGGGTCGGGTACACTTTAGGGTACAGTTTAGGGTACGACAACTCTTTAGGGTGAGCGTACGTGTTAGTGTATGGGTTAGTGTTAGCTTATGGGTTAGGATTAGGGTACGGGTTAGGTTAAGGTTTCAGGTAAGGGTTAAGTTTAGAGTTAGGGGACGGGGACGGTTTAGGGTACAGGTTAGGGTACGACAACAGTTTAGGGTGAGCGTACTTGTTAGGTTATGGCTTAGTGTTAGCGTATGAGTTAGGATTAGGGGATGGGTTAGGGTAAGGCATCGTGTAAGGGTTAGGGTTAGGGGACGGGGACGGGGACGGTTTAGGGTACAGGTTAGGGTACGACAACGGTTTAGGGTGAGCGTACGTGTTAGCTTATGTGTTAGTGTTAGCGTACGGGTTAGGATTAGGGGATGGGTTAGGTTAAGGCTTCGGGTAATGGTTAGGGTTAGGGTTAGGGTTTGGTGACGGGGACGGTGTAGGGTACAGGTTAGGGTACGGCAACGGTTTAGGGTGAGTGTACATGTTAGGGTATGGTTTAGTGTTAGCGTATGGGATAGGATTATGGGACGGGTTAGGGAAAGGCTACGGGTAAGGGTTAGTGTTAGGGTTAGGGTTAGGGGACGGTTTAGTGTCCAGGTTAGAGTACGTAAACAGTTTAGGGTGAGCGTACGTGTGAGGGCACAGTTTAGTGTTAGCGTACGGGTTAGAATTAGGGGACAGGTTAAGGTAAGGCTACAGGTAAGGGTTAGGGTTAGGGTTAGGAGTAGGGGACAGGGACAGTTTAGGGTACAGGTTAGGGTATGACATCGGTTTCGGATGAGCGTACGTGTGAGGGCACGGGTTAATGTTAGCGTACGAGTTAGGATTAGGTGACAGGTTCGGGAAAGGCTTCGGGTAAGGTTTAGGGTTAGGGTTAGGGGACGGGGACGGGGACGATTTAGGGTACAGGTTAGGGTACGACAACGGTTTAGGGTGAGCGTACGTGCGAGGTCACGGGTTAGTGTTAGCGTACGAATTAGGATAAGGGGACGGGTTAGGGTAAGGCTTCGAGTAAGGGTTAGGTTTAGGGTTAGGGGACGGGGACGGTTTAGGGTACAGGTTAGGGTACGAAAACAGTTTAGGGTGAGCGTACGTGTGAGAAATGGGTTAGTGTTAGCGTACGGGTTAGGATTAGAGATCGGGTTAGGGTAAGGCTTTGGGTAAGGGTTAGGGTTAGGGTTAGGGTTAGGCTTAGGGGACGGGGACGGTTTAGGGTACAGGTTATCGTACGACAACGGTTTAGGCTTAGTGTACGTGTGAGATCACGGGTTAGTGTTAGCGTACGGATTAGGATTAGGGGACGGGTTAGTGTAAGGCTTTGAGTAAGGGTTAGGGTTAGGGTTACGGGACGGGGATGGTTTAGGGTACAGGTTAGGGTACAACAACGGTTTAGGGTGAGTGTACGTGTGAGGGCACGGGTTAGTGTTAGCGTACAGGTTAGGATTACGGGACGGGTTAGGTTAAGGCTTCAGGTAAGGTTTAGGGTTAGGGTTAGGGTTAGGGTATGGGGTTGGTTTAGGGTACAGTTTAGGGTATGACAACGGTTCAGGGTGTGCGTATGTGTGAGGGCACGGGTTAGTGTTAGCGTACGTTTTAGGATTAGGTGACGGTTTAGGGTAGGGCTTCGGGTAAAGGTTAGGGTTAGGGTTAGGGCTGGGTTAGGGGACGGTGATGGGGACGGTTTACGGTACCACAACAGTTAAGGGTGAGCGTACGTGTGAGGGCACGGGTTAGTGTTAGCGTACAGGTTAGGATTAGGGGACGGGTTAGGGTAAGGCTTCGGTTAAGTGTTAGGGTTAGGGTTAGGGTTACGGGACGGGGATGGTTTAGGGTACAGGTTAGGGTACGACAACGGTTTAGGGTGAGCGTACGTATTAGGATTATGGGACGGGTTAGGGTAGGGCTTCAGGTAAGGGTTAGGGTTAGGGTTAGGGTAGGGTTAGGCTTAGGGGACGGGGACGGTTTAGGGTACAGGTTATGGTACGACAACGGTTTAGGCTGAGTGTACGTGTGAGGTCATGGGTTAGTGTTAGCGTACGGATTAGGATTAGGGGACGGATTAGTGTAAGGCTTCGAGGAAGGATTAGTGTTAGGGTTACTGGACGGGGACGGTTTAGGGTACAGGTTAGGGTACGACAACGGTTTAGGTTGATCGTACGTGTGAGGGCATGGGTTGGTGTTAGCGTACGGTTTAGGATTAGGGGACGGGTTAGCGTAAGGGTTCGGTTAAGGGTTAGGGTTAGTGTCAGGGTTAGGATTAGGGGACGGTTTAGTTAAAGGCTTTGGGTAAGTGTTAGGGGTAGGGTTAGTGTTAGGGGACGGGGATGTTTTTGGGTACAGGTTAGGGTACGACAACGGTTTAGGGTGAGCGTATGTGTGAGGGCACGGTTTAGTGTTAGCGTATGCATTAGGATTAGGGGATGGGTTAGGGTAAGGCTTCGAGTAAGGGTTAGGGTTAGGGTTAGCGGATGGGACTGTTTAGGGTACAGGTTAGGGTTAGGGTTAGGGTTACGGGACGGGGATGGTTTAGGGTACAGGTTAGGGTACTACAACGATTTAGGGTGAGCGTACGTGTTAGGGTACGTGTTAGAGTTAGCGTACAGATTAGGATTAGGGTACAGGTTAGGGGAAGGCTTTGGGTAAGGGTTAGGGTTAGGGCACGGGGACGGTTTAGGGTACAGGTTAGGTTACGACAATGGTTTAGGGTGAGCGTACTTGTTAGGGTACGGGTTAGTGTTAGCGTAAGGGTTAGGATTAAGGGACGGGTAAGGGTAAGGCTTCGGGTAAGGTTTAGGGTTAGGGATAGGGGACGGGGACGGGTACGGTTTAGGGTACAGGTTAGTGTATGACAACGGTTTAGGGTGAGCTTAAGTGTGAGGGAACGGGTTAGTGTTAGCGTACGGGTTAGGATTAGGGGACGGGTTAGGGTAAGGCTTCGAGTAAGGTTTAGGGTTAGGGACAGGGTTAGGGGACGGGGATGGCTTAGGGTACAGGTTAGGGTACGACAACGGTTTAGGGTGAGCGTACGTGTGAAGGCACGGGTTAGTGTTAGCGTACGTGTTAGGATTAGGGGAAGGGTTAGGGTAAGGATTCGAGTAAGATTTAGGGTTAGGATCAGGGTTAGGGGACAGGGACGGTTTAGGGTACAAGTTAGGGTATGACAACGGTTTAGGGTGAGCGTACGTGTGAGGGAACGGGTTAGTGTTAGCGTACGGGTTAGGATTAGGGGACGGGTTAGGGTAAGGCTTCGAGTAAGGTTTAGGGTTAGGGTCAGGGTTAGGGGACAGGGACGGTTTAGGGTACAGGTTAGGGTACGACAACGGTTTAGGGTGAGCGCACATGTGAAGGCACGGGTTAGTGTTAGCGTAAATGTTAGGATTAGGGGACGGGTTAGGGTAAGGCTTCGGGTAAGGGTTAGGGCTAGGGGACGGGGACGGTTTAGTGTCCAGGTTAGTGTACGAAAACAGTTTAGCGTGAGCGTACGTGTGAGGGCACAGTTTACTGTTACCGTATGGGTTAGAATTAGGGGACGGGTAAAGGTAAGGCTTCGGGTAAGGGTTAGGGTTAGGGGACAGGGACAGTTTAGGGTACAGGTTAGGGTACGACATCGGTTTCGGGTGAGCGTACGTGTGAGGGCACGGGTTAGTGTTAGCGTACGGGTTAGGATTTGGGATCGGGTTAGGGTAAGGCTTTGGGTAAGGGTTAGGGTTAGGGTTAGGGTTAGGCTTAGGGGACGGGGACGGTTTAGGGTACAGGTTATCGTACGAGAACGGTTTAGGCTGAGTGTACGTGTGAGATCACGGGTTAGTGTTAGCGTACGGATTAGGATTAGGGGACGGGTTAGTGTAAGGCTTCGAGTAAGGGTTAGGGTTACGGGACGGGGATGGTTTAGGGTACAGGTTAGGGTACGACAACGGTTTAGGGTAAGCGTACGTGTGAGGGCACGGGTTAGTGTTAGCGTACGTTTTAGGATTAGGTGACGGTTTAGGGTAGGGCTTCGGGTAAAGGTTAGGGTTAGGGTTAGGGCTGGGTCGGGGGACGGTGATGGGGACGGTTTAGGGTCCCACAACAATTAAGGGTGAGCGTACGTGTGAGGGCACGGGTTAGTGTTAGCGTACAGGTTAGGATTAGGGGACGGGTTAGGGTAAGGCTTCGGGTAAGTGTTAGGGTTAGGGTTAGGGTTAGGGGACGGGGACAGTTTAGGGTACAGGTTAGGGTACGACAACGGTTTAGGGTGAGCGTACGTGTTAGGATTATGGGACAGGTTAGGGTAGGGCTTCGGGTAAGGGTTAGGGTTAGGGTAGGGTTAGGCTTAGGGGACGGGGACGGTTTAGGGTACAGGTTATGGTACGACAACGGTTTAGCCTGAGTGTACGTGTGAGGTCATGGGTTAGTGTTAGCGTACGGATTAGGATTAGGGGATGGGTTAGGTTAAGGCTTCGGGTAATGGTTAGGGTTAGGGTTAGGGTTTGGTGACGGGGACGGTGTAGGGTACAGGTTAGGGTACGGCAACGGTTTAGGGTGAGTGTACATGTTAGGGTATGGTTTAGTGTTAGCGTATGGGATAGGATTATGGGACGGGTTAGGGAAAGGCTACGGGTAAGGGTTAGTGTTAGGGCTAGGGTTAGGGGACGGTTTAGTGTCCAGGTTAGAGTACGTAAACAGTTTAGGGTGAGCGTACGTGTGAGGGCACAGTTTAGTGTTAGCGTACGGGTTAGAATTAGGGGACGGGTTAAGGTAAGGCTACAGGTAAGGGTTAGGGTTAGGGTTAGGAGTAGGGGACAGGGACAGTTTAGGGTACAGGTTAGGGTACAACATCGGTTTCGGGTGAGCGTACGTGTGAGGGCACGGGTTAATGTTAGCGTACGAGTTAGGATTAGGTGACAGGTTCGGGAAAGGCTTCGGGTAAGGTTTAGGGTTAGGGTTAGGGGACGGGGACGGGGACGATTTAGGGTACAGGTTAGGGTACGACAACGGTTTAGGGTGAGCGTACGTGCGAGGTCACGGGTTAGTGTTAGCGTACGAATTAGGATAAGGGGACGGGTTAGGGTAAGGCTTCGAGTAAGGGTTAGGTTTAGGGTTAGGGGACGGGGACGGTTTAGGGTACAGGTTAGGGTACGAAAACAGTTTAGGGTGAGCGTACGTGTGAGAAATGGGTTAGTGTTAGCGTACGGGTTAGGATTAGAGATCGGGTTAGGGTAAGGCTTTGGGTAAGGGTTAGGGTTAGGGTTAGGGTTAGGCTTAGGGGACGGGGATGGTTCAGGGTACAGGTTATCGTACGACAACGGTTTAGGCTTAGTGTACGTGTGAGATCACGGGTTAGTGTTAGCGTACGGATTAGGATTAGGGGACGGGTTAGTGTAAGGCTTTGAGTAAGGGTTAGGGTTAGGGTTACGGGACGGGGATGGTTTAGGGTACAGGTTAGGGTACGACAACGGTTTAGGGTGAGCGTACGTGTGAGGGCACGGGTTAGTGTTAGCGTACAGGTTAGGATTATGGGACGGGTTAGGTTAAGGCTTCAGGTAAGGTTTAGGGTTAGGGTTAGGGTTAGGGTATGGGGTTGGTTTAGGGTACAGTTTAGGGTATGACAACGGTTCAGGGTGAGCGTATGTGTGAGGGCACGGGTTAGTGTTAGCGTACGTTTTAGGATTAGGTGACGGTTTAGGGTAGGGCTTCGGGTAAAGGTTAGGGTTAGGGTTAGGGCTGGGTTAGGGGACGGTGATGGGGACGGTTTACGGTACCACAACAGTTAAGGGTGAGCGTACGTGTGAGGGCACGGGTTAGTGTTAGCGTACAGGTTAGGATTAGGGGACGGGTTAGGGTAAGGCTTCGGTTAAGTGTTAGGGTTAGGGTTAGGGTTACGGGACGGGGATGGTTTAGGGTACAGGTTAGGGTACGACAACGGTTTAGGGTGAGCGTACGTATTAGGATTATGGGACGGGTTAGGGCAGGGCTTCAGGTAAGGGTTAGGGTTAGGGTTAGGGTAGGGTTAGGCTTAGGGGACGGGGACGGTTTAGGGTACAGGTTATGGTACGACAACGGTTTAGGCTGAGTGTACGTGTGAGGTCATGGGTTAGTGTTAGCGTACGGATTAGGATTAGGGGACGGATTAGTGTAAGGCTTCGAGGAAGGATTAGTGTTAGGGTTACTGGACGGGGACGGTTTAGGGTACAGGTTAGGGTACGACAACGGTTTAGGTTGATCGTACGTGTGAGGGCATGGGTTGGTGTTAGCGTACGGTTTAGGATTAGGGGACGGGTTAGCGTAAGGGTTCGGTTAAGGGTTAGGGTTAGTGTCAGGGTTAGGTTAGGGGACGGTTTAGGGAAAGGCTTTGGGTAAGTGTTAGGGGTAGGGTTAGTGTTAGGGGACGGGGATGTTTTTGGGTACAGGTTAGGGTACGACAACGGTTTAGGGTGAGCGTATGTGTGAGGGCACGGTTTAGTGTTAGCGTATGCATTAGGATTAGGGGATGGGTTAGGGTAAGGCTTCGAGTAAGGGTTAGGGTTAGGGTTAGCGGATGGGACTGTTTAGGGTACAGGTTAGGGTTAGGGTTAGGGTTACGGGACGGGGATGGTTTAGGGTACAGGTTAGGGTACTACAACGATTTAGGGTGAGCGTACGTGTTAGGGTACGTGTTAGAGTCAGCGTACAGATTAGGATTAGGGTACAGGTTAGGGGAAGGCTTTGGGTAAGGGTTAGGGCACGGGGACGGTTTAGGGTACAGGTTAGGTTACGACAATGGTTTAGGGTGAGCGTACTTGTTAGGGTACGGGTTAGTGTTAGCGTAAGGGTTAGGATTAAGGGACGGGTAAGGGTAAGGCTTCGGGTAAGGTTTAGGGTTAGGGATAGGGGACGGGGACGGGTACGGTTTAGGGTACAGGTTAGTGTATGACAACGGTTTAGGGTGAGCTTAAGTGTGAGGGAACGGGTTAGTGTTAGCGTACGGGTTAGGATTAGGGGACGGGTTAGGGTAAGGCTTCGAGTAAGGTTTAGGGTTAGGGACAGGGTTAGGGGACGGGGATGGCTTAGGGTACAGGTTAGGGTACGACAACGGTTTAGGGTGAGCGTACGTGTGAAGGCACGGGTTAGTGTTAGCGTACGTGTTAGGATTAGGGGATGGGTTAGGGTAAGGCTTCGGGTAAGGGTTAGGGCTAGGGGACGGGGACGGTTTAGTGTCCAGGTTAGTGTACGAAAACAGTTTAGCGTGAGCGTACGTGTGAGGGCACAGTTTACTGTTACCGTATGGGTTAGAATTAGGGGACGGGTAAAGGTAAGGCTTCGGGTAAGGGTTAGGGTTAGGGGACAGGGACAGTTTAGGGTACAGGTTAGGGTACGACATTGGTTTCGGGTGAGCGTACGTGTGAGGGCACGGGTTAGTGTTAGCGTACGGGTTAGGATTTGGGATCGGGTTAGGGTAAGGCTTTGGGTAAGGGTTAGGGTTAGGGTTAGGGTTAGGCTTAGGGGACGGGGACGGTTTAGGGTACAGGTTATTGTACGAGAACGGTTTAGGCTGAGTGTACGTGTGAGATCACGGGTTAGTGTTAGCGTACGGATTAGGATTAGGGGACGGGTTAGTGTAAGGCTTCGAGTAAGGGTTAGGGTTAGGGTTACGGGACGGGGATGGTTTAGGGTACAGGTTAGGGTACGACAACGGTTTAGGGTAAGCGTACGTGTGAGGGCACGGGTTAGTGTTAGCGTACGTTTTAGGATTAGGTGACGGTTTAGGGTAGGGCTTCGGGTAAAGGTTAGGGTTAGGTTTAGGGCTGGGTCAGGGGACGGTGATGAGGACGGTTTAGGGTCCCACAACAATTAAGGGTGAGCGTACGTGTGAGGGCACGGGTTAGTGTTAGCGTACAGGTTAGGGTTAGGGGACGGGTTAGGGTAAGGCTTCGGGTAAGTGTTAGGGTTAGGGTTAGGGTTAGGGGACGGGGACAGTTTAGGGTACAGGTTAGGGTACGACAACGGTTTAGGGTGAGCGTACGTGTTAGGATTATGGGACAGGTTAGGGTAGGGCTTCGGGTAAGGGTTAGGGTTAGGGTTAGGGTAGGGTTAGGCTTAGGGGACGGGGACGGTTTAGGGTACAGGTTATGGTACGACAACGGTTTAGGCTGAGTGTACGTGTGAGGTCATGGGTTAGTGTTAGCGTACGGATTAGGATTAGGGGATGGGTTAGTGTAAGGCTTCGAGTAAGGATTAGGTTTAGGGTTCCTGGACGGGGACGGTTTAGGGTACAGGTTAGGGTACGACAACGGTTTAGGTTGATCGTACGTGTGAGGGCACAGTTTAGTGTTAGCGTACGGGTTAGGATTAGGGGATGGGTTAGGGTAAGGCTTCGAGTAAGGTTTAGGGTTAGGGTTAGGGGACGGGGACGGGGACGATTTAGGGTACAGGTTAGGGTACGACAACGGTTTAGGGTGAGCGTACGTGCGAGGTCACGGGTTAGTGTTAGCGTACGAATTAGGATAAGGGGATGGGTTAGGGTAAGGCTTCGAGTAAGGGTTAGGTTTAGGGTTAGGGGACGGGGACGGTTTAAGGTACAGGTTAGTGTACGAGATCATTTTAGAGTGAGCCTATGTGTTAGGGTACGGGTTAGTGTTAGCGTACGGTTTCGGATTAGCAGACGGGTTAGGGTAAGGCTTCGGTAAGTGTTAGAGTTAGGGTTAGGGTATGGGGTCGGGTACACTTTAGGGTACAGTTTAGGGTACGACAACTCTTTAGGGTGAGCGTACGTGTTAGTGTATGGGTTAGTGTTAGCTTATGGGTTAGGATTAGGGTACGGGTTAGGTTAAGGTTTCAGGTAAGGGTTAAGTTTAGAGTTAGGGGACGGGGACGGTTTAGGGTACAGGTTAGGGTACGACAACAGTTTAGGGTGAGCGTACTTGTTAGGTTATGGCTTAGTGTTAGCGTATGAGTTAGGATTAGGGGATGGGTTAGGGTAAGGCATCGTGTAAGGGTTAGGGTTAGGGGACGGGGACGGGGACGGTTTAGGGTACAGGTTAGGATACGACAACGGTTTAGGGTGAGCGTACGTGTTAGGTTATGTGTTAGTGTTAGCGTACGGGTTAGGATTAGGGGATGGGTTAGGTTAAGGCTTCGGGTAATGGTTAGGGTTAGGGTTAGGGTTTGGTGACGGGGACGGTGTAGGGTACAGGTTAGGGTACGGCAACGGTTTAGGGTGAGTGTACATGTTAGGGTATGGTTTAGTGTTAGCGTATGGGATAGGATTATGGGACGGGTTAGGGAAAGGCTACGGGTAAGGGTTAGTGTTAGGGCTAGGGTTAGGGGACGGTTTAGTGTCCAGGTTAGAGTACGTAAACAGTTTAGGGTGAGCGTACGTGTGAGGGCACAGTTTAGTGTTAGCGTACGGGTTAGAATTAGGGGACGGGTTAAGGTAAGGCTACAGGTAAGGGTTAGGGTTAGGGTTAGGAGTAGGGGACAGGGACAGTTTAGGGTACAGGTTAGGGTACAACATCGGTTTCGGGTGAGCGTACGTGTGAGGGCACGGGTTAATGTTAGCGTACGAGTTAGGATTAGGTGACAGGTTCGGGAAAGGCTTCGGGTAAGGTTTAGGTTTAGGGTTAGGGGATGGGGACGGGGACGATTTAGGGTACAGGTTAGGGTACGACAACGGTTTAGGGTGAGCGTACGTGCGAGGTCACGGGTTAGTGTTAGCGTACGAATTAGGATAAGGGGACGGGTTAGGGTAAGGCTTCGAGTAAGGGTTAGGTTTAGGGTTAGGGGACGGGGACGGTTTAGGGTACAGGTTAGGGTACGAAAACAGTTTAGGGTGAGCGTACGTGTGAGAAATGGGTTAGTGTTAGCGTACGGGTTAGGATTAGAGATCGGGTTAGGGTAAGGCTTTGGGTAAGGGTTAGGGTTAGGGTTAGGCTTAGGGGACGGGGACGGTTTAGGGTACAGGTTATCGTACGACAACGGTTTAGGCTTAGTGTACATGTGAGATCACGGGTTAGTGTTAGCGTACGGATTAGGATTAGGGGACGGGTTAGGTTAAGGCTTCGGGTAAGGGTTAGGGTTAGGGTTAGGGTTAGGGTATGGGGTTGGTTTAGGGTACAGTTTAGGGTATGACAACGGTTTAGGGTGAGCGTATGTGTGAGGGCACGGGTTAGTGTTAGCGTACGTTTTAGGATTAGGTGACGGTTTTGGGTAGGGCTTCGGGTAAATGTTAGGGTTAGGGTTAGGGCTGGGTTAGGGGACGGTGATGGGGACGGTTTACGGTACCACAACAGTTAAGGGTGAGCGTACGTGTGAGGGCACGGGTTAGTGTTAGCGTACAGGTCAGGATTAGGGGACGGGTTAGGGTAAGGCTTTGGGTAAGTGTTAGGGTTAGGGTTAGAGTTAGGGGACGGGGACAGTTTAGGGTACAGGTTAGTATACGACAACAGTTTCGGGTGAGCGTACATGTGAAGGCAAATGTTAGTGTTAGCATACGGGTTAGGATTAGGGGACGGGTTAGGATAAGGCTTCGGGTAAGGGTAAGGGTTAGGGTTAGGTTAGGGGACGGGGACAGTTTAGGGTACAGGTTAGGGTAGGACAACGGTTTAGGGTGAGCATACGTGTTAGGATTATGGGACGGGTTAGGGTAGGGCTTCAGGAAAGGGTTAGGGTTAGGGTTAGGGTAGGGTTAGGCTTAGGGGAAGGGGACGGTTTAGGGTACAGGTTATGGTACGACAACGGTTTAGGCTGAGTGTACGTGTGAGGTCATGGGTTAGTGTTAGCGTACGGATTAGGATTAGGGGACGGGTTAGTGTAAGGCTTCGAGTAAGGATTAGGTTTAGGGTTCCTGGACGGGGACGGTTTAGGGTACAGGTTAGGGTACGACAACGGTTTAGGTTGATCGTACGTGTGAGGGCACAGTTTAGTGTTAGCGTACGGGTTAGGATTAGGGGATGGGTTAGGGTAAGGCTTCGAGTAAGGTTTAGGGTTAGGGTTAGGGGACGGGGACGGGGACGATTTAGGGTACAGGTTAGGGTACGACAACGGTTTAGGGTGAGCGTACGTGCGAGGTCACGGGTTAGTGTTAGCGTACGAATTAGGATAAGGGGATGGGTTAGGGTAAGGCTTCGAGTAAGGGTTAGGTTTAGGGTTAGGGGACGGGGACGGTTTAAGGTACAGGTTAGTGTACGAGATCATTTTAGAGTGAGCCTATGTGTTAGGGTACGGGTTAGTGTTAGCGTACGGTTTCGGATTAGCAGACGGGTTAGGGTAAGGCTTCGGTAAGTGTTAGAGTTAGGGTTAGGGTATGGGGTCGGGTACACTTTAGGGTACAGTTTAGGGTACGACAACTCTTTAGGGTGAGCGTACGTGTTAGTGTATGGGTTAGTGTTAGCTTATGGGTTAGGATTAGGGTACGGGTTAGGTTAAGGTTTCAGGTAAGGGTTAAGTTTAGAGTTAGGAGACGGGGACGGTTTAGGGTACAGGTTAGGGTACGACAACAGTTTAGGGTGAGCGTACTTGTTAGGTTATGGCTTAGTGTTAGCGTATGAGTTAGGATTAGGGGATGGGTTAGGGTAAGGCATCGTGTAAGGGTTAGGGTTAGGGGACGGGGA
The DNA here is from genome assembly GCF_039906515.1 of Pseudorca crassidens. Taxonomy (NCBI): domain Eukaryota; kingdom Metazoa; phylum Chordata; class Mammalia; order Artiodactyla; family Delphinidae; genus Pseudorca; species Pseudorca crassidens. The sequence goes on along the minus strand of NC_090304.1, from coordinate 51,009,949 downwards.
CGGGGACGGTTTAGGGTACAGGTTAGGATACGACAACGGTTTAGGGTGAGCGTACGTGTTAGGTTATGTGTTAGTGTTAGCGTACGGGTTAGGATTAGGGGATGGGTTAGGTTAAGGCTTCGGGTAATGGTTAGGGTTAGGGTTAGGGTTTGGTGACGGGGACGGTGTAGGGTACAGGTTAGGGTACGGCAACGGTTTAGGGTGAGTGTACATGTTAGGGTATGGTTTAGTGTTAGCGTATGGGATAGGATTATGGGACGGGTTAGGGAAAGGCTACGGGTAAGGGTTAGTGTTAGGGCTAGGGTTAGGGGACGGTTTAGTGTCCAGGTTAGAGTACGTAAACAGTTTAGGGTGAGCGTACGTGTGAGGGCACAGTTTAGTGTTAGCGTACGGGTTAGAATTAGGGGACGGGTTAAGGTAAGGCTACAGGTAAGGGTTAGGGTTAGGGTTAGGAGTAGGGGACAGGGACAGTTTAGGGTACAGGTTAGGGTACAACATCGGTTTCGGGTGAGCGTACGTGTGAGGGCACGGGTTAATGTTAGCGTACGAGTTAGGATTAGGTGACAGGTTCGGGAAAGGCTTCGGGTAAGGTTTAGGGTTAGGGTTAGGGGACGGGGACGGGGACGATTTAGGGTACAGGTTAGGGTACGACAACGGTTTAGGGTGAGCGTACGTGCGAGGTCACGGGTTAGTGTTAGCGTACGAATTAGGATAAGGGGATGGGTTAGGGTAAGGCTTCGAGTAAGGGTTAGGTTTAGGGTTAGGGGACGGGGACGGTTTAGGGTACAGGTTAGGGTACGAAAACAGTTTAGGGTGAGCGTACGTGTGAGAAATGGGTTAGTGTTAGCGTACAGGTTAGGATTAGAGATCGGGTTAGGGTAAGGCTTTGGGTAAGGGTTAGGGTTAGGGTTAGGGTTAGGCTTAGGGGACGGGGACGGTTTAGGGTACAGGTTATCGTACGACAACGGTTTAGGCTTAGTGTACATGTGAGATCACGGGTTAGTGTTAGCGTACGGATTAGGATTAGGGGACGGGTTAGGTTAAGGCTTCGGGTAAGGGTTAGGGTTAGGGTTAGGGTTAGGGTATGGGGTTGGTTTAGGGTACAGTTTAGGGTATGACAACGGTTTAGGGTGAGCGTATGTGTGAGGGCACGGGTTAGTGTTAGCGTACGTTTTAGGATTAGGTGACGGTTTTGGGTAGGGCTTCGGGTAAATGTTAGGGTTAGGGTTAGGGCTGGGTTAGGGGACGGTGATGGGGACGGTTTACGGTACCACAACAGTTAAGGGTGAGCGTACGTGTGAGGGCACGGGTTAGTGTTAGCGTACAGGTCAGGATTAGGGGACGGGTTAGGGTAAGGCTTTGGGTAAGTGTTAGGGTTAGGGTTAGAGTTAGGGGACGGGGACAGTTTAGGGTACAGGTTAGTATACGACAACAGTTTCGGGTGAGCGTACATGTGAAGGCAAATGTTAGTGTTAGCATACGGGTTAGGATTAGGGGACAGGTTAGGATAAGGCTTCGGGTAAGGGTAAGGGTTAGGGTTAGGTTAGGGGACGGGGACAGTTTAGGGTACAGGTTAGGGTAGGACAACGGTTTAGGGTGAGCATACGTGTTAGGATTATGGGACGGGTTAGGGTAGGGCTTCAGGAAAGGGTTAGGGTTAGGGTTAGGGTAGGGTTAGGCTTAGGGGAAGGGGACGGTTTAGGGTACAGGTTATGGTACGACAACGGTTTAGGCTGAGTGTACGTGTGAGGTCATGGGTTAGTGTTAGCGTACGGATTAGGATTAGGGGACGGGTTAGTGTTAGGCTTCGAGGAAGGATTAGGCTTAGGGTTACTGGACGGGGACGGTTTAGGGTACAGGTTAGGGTACGACAACGGTTTAGGTTGATCGTACGTGTGAGGGCATGGGTTGGTGTTAGCGTATGGGTTAGGATTAGGGGACGGGTTAGCGTAAGGCTTCGGTTAAGGGTTAGGGTTAGTGTCAGGGTTAGGATTAGGGGACGGGTTAGGGAAAGGCTTTGGGTAAGTGTTAGGGGTAGGGTTAGGTTTAGGGTTAGGGGACGTTTTTGGGTACAGGTTAGTGTACGACAACGGTTTAGGGTGAGCGTATGTGTGAGGGCACAGTTTAGTGTTAGCGTACGGGTTAGGATTAGGGGATGGGTTAGGGTAAGGCTTTGAGTAAGGTTTAGGGTTAGGGTTAGGGGACGGGGACGGGGACGATTTAGGGTACAGGTTAGGGTACGACAACGGTTTAGGGTGAGCGTACGTGCAAGGTCACGGGTTAGTGTTAGCGTACGAATTAGGATAAGGGGACGGGTTAGGGTAAGGCTTCGAGTAAGGGTTAGGTTTAGGGTTAGGGGACGGGGACGGTTTAGGGTACAGGTTAGGGTACGAAAACAGTTTAGGGTGAGCGTACGTGTGAGAAATGGGTTAGTGTTAGCGTACGGGTTAGGATTAGAGATCGGGTTAGGGTAAGGCTTTGGGTAAGGGTTAGGGTTAGGGTTAGGCTTAGGGGACGGGGACGGTTTAGGGTACAGGTTATCGTACGACAACGGTTTAGGCTTAGTGTACGTGTGAGATCACGGGTTAGTGTTAGCGTACGGATTAGGATTAGGGGACGGGTTAGTGTAAGGCTTTGAGTAAGGGTTAGGGTTAGGGTTACGGGACGGGGATGGTTTAGGGTACAGGTTAGGATACGACAACGGTTTAGGGTGAGCGTACGTGTGAGGGCACGGGTTAGTGTTAGCGTACAGGTTAGGATTACGGGACGGGTTAGGTTAAGGCTTCAGGTAAGGTTTAGGGTTAGGGTTAGGGTTAGGGTATGGGGTTGGTTTAGGGTACAGTTTAGGGTATGACAACGGTTCAGGGTGAGCGTATGTGTGAGGGCACGGGTTAGTGTTAGCGTACGTTTTAGGATTAGGTGACGGTTTAGGGTAGGGCTTCGGGTAAAGGTTAGGGTTAGGGTTAGGGCTGGGTTAGGGGACGGTGATGGGGACGGTTTACGGTACCACAACTGTTAAGGGTGAGCGTACGTGTGAGGGCACGGGTTAGTGTTAGCGTACAGGTTAGGATTAGGGGACGGGTTAGGGTAAGGCTTCGGTTAAGTGTTAGGGTTAGGGTTAGGGTTACGGGACGGGGATGGTTTAGGGTACAGGTTAGGGTACGACAACGGTTTAGGGTGAGCGTACGTATTAGGATTATGGGACGGGTTAGGGTAGGGCTTCAGGTAAGGGTTAGGGTTAGGGTTAGGGTAGGGTTAGGCTTAGGGGACGGGGACGGTTTAGGGTACAGGTTATGGTACGACAACGGTTTAGGCTGAGTGTACGTGTGAGGTCATGGGTTAGTGTTAGCGTACGGATTAGGATTAGGGGACGGATTAGTGTAAGGCTTCGAGGAAGGATTAGTGTTAGGGTTACTGGACGGGGACGGTTTAGGGTACAGGTTAGGGTACGACAACGGTTTAGGTTGATCGTACGTGTGAGGGCATGGGTTGGTGTTAGCGTACGGTTTAGGATTAGGGCACGGGTTAGCGTAAGGGTTCGGTTAAGGGTTAGGGTTAGTGTCAGGGTTAGGATTAGGGGACGGTTTAGGGAAAGGCTTTGGGTAAGTGTTAGGGGTAGGGTTAGTGTTAGGGGACGGGGATGTTTTTGGGTACAGGTTAGGGTACGACAACGGTTTAGGGTGAGCGTATGTGTGAGGGCACGGTTTAGTGTTAGCGTATGCATTAGGATTAGGGGATGGGTTAGGGTAAGGCTTCGAGTAAGGGTTAGGGTTGGGTTAGCGGATGGGACTGTTTAGGGTACAGGTTAGGGTTAGGGTTAGGGTTACGGGACGGGGATGGTTTAGGGTACAGGTTAGGGTACTACAACGATTTAGGGTGAGCGTACGTGTTAGGGTACGTGTTAGAGTTAGCGTACAGATTAGGATTAGGGTACAGGTTAGGGGAAGGCTTTGGGTAAGGGTTAGGGTTAGGGCACGGGGACGGTTTAGGGTACAGGTTAGGTTACGACAATGGTTTAGGGTGAGCGTACTTGTTAGGGTACGGGTTAGTGTTAGCGTAAGGGTTAGGATTAAGGGACGGGTAAGGGTAAGGCTTCGGGTAAGGTTTAGGGTTAGGGATAGGGGACGGGGACGGGTACGGTTTAGGGTACAGGTTAGTGTATGACAACGGTTTAGGGTGAGCTTAAGTGTGAGGGAACGGGTTAGTGTTAGCGTACGGGTTAGGATTAGGGGACGGGTTAGGGTAAGGCTTCGAGTAAGGTTTAGGGTTAGGGACAGGGTTAGGGGACGGGGATGGCTTAGGGTACAGGTTAGGGTACGACAACGGTTTAGGGTGAGCGTACGTGTGAAGGCACGGGTTAGTGTTAGCGTACGTGTTAGGATTAGGGGAAGGGTTAGGGTAAGGATTCGAGTAAGATTTAGGGTTAGGATCAGGGTTAGGGGACAGGGACGGTTTAGGGTACAAGTTAGGGTATGACAACTGTTTAGGGTGAGCGTACGTGTGAGGGAACGGGTTAGTGTTAGCGTACGGGTTAGGATTAGGGGACGGGTTAGGGTAAGGCTTCGAGTAAGGTTTAGGGTTAGGGTCAGGGTTAGGGGACAGGGACGGTTTAGGGTACAGGTTAGGGTACGACAACGGTTTAGGGTGAGCGCACATGTGAAGGCACGGGTTAGTGTTAGCGTAAATGTTAGGATTAGGGGACGGGTTAGGGTAAGGCTTCGGGTAAGGGTTAGGGCTAGGGGACGGGGACGGTTTAGTGTCCAGGTTAGTGTACGAAAACAGTTTAGCGTGAGCGTACGTGTGAGGGCACAGTTTACTGTTACCGTATGGGTTAGAATTAGGGGACGGGTAAAGGTAAGGCTTCGGGTAAGGGTTAGGGTTAGGGGACAGGGACAGTTTAGGGTACAGGTTAGGGTACGACATTGGTTTCGGGTGAGCGTACGTGTGAGGGCACGGGTTAGTGTTAGCGTACGGGTTAGGATTTGGGATCGGGTTAGGGTAAGGCTTTGGGTAAGGGTTAGGGTTAGGGTTAGGGTTAGGCTTAGGGGACGGGGACGGTTTAGGGTACAGGTTATCGTACGAGAACGGTTTAGGCTGAGTGTACGTGTGAGATCACGGGTTAGTGTTAGCGTACGGATTAGGATTAGGGGACGGGTTAGTGTAAGGCTTCGAGTAAGGGTTAGGGTTACGGGACGGGGATGGTTTAGGGTACAGGTTAGGGTACGACAACGGTTTAGGGTAAGCGTACGTGTGAGGGCACGGGTTAGTGTTAGCGTACGTTTTAGGATTAGGTGACGGTTTAGGGTAGGGCTTCGGGTAAAGGTTAGGGTTAGGGTTAGGGCTGGGTCGGGGGACGGTGATGGGGACGGTTTAGGGTCCCACAACAATTAAGGGTGAGCGTACGTGTGAGGGCACGGGTTAGTGTTAGCGTACAGGTTAGGATTAGGGGACGGGTTAGGGTAAGGCTTCGGGTAAGTGTTAGGGTTAGGGTTAGGGTTAGGGGACGGGGACAGTTTAGGGTACAGGTTAGGGTACGACAACGGTTTAGGGTGAGCGTACGTGTTAGGATTATGGGACAGGTTAGGGTAGGGCTTCGGGTAAGGGTTAGGGTTAGGGTAGGGTTAGGCTTAGGGGACGGGGACGGTTTAGGGTACAGGTTATGGTACGACAACGGTTTAGCCTGAGTGTACGTGTGAGGTCATGGGTTAGTGTTAGCGTACGGATTAGGATTAGGGGATGGGTTAGGTTAAGGCTTCGGGTACTGGTTAGGGTTAGGGTTAGGGTTTGGTGACGGGGACGGTGTAGGGTACAGGTTAGGGTACGGCAACGGTTTAGGGTGAGTGTACATGTTAGGGTATGGTTTAGTGTTAGCGTATGGGATAGGATTATGGGACGGGTTAGGGAAAGGCTACGGGTAAGGGTTAGTGTTAGGGCTAGGGTTAGGGGACGGTTTAGTGTCCAGGTTAGAGTACGTAAACAGTTTAGGGTGAGCGTACGTGTGAGGGCACAGTTTAGTGTTAGCGTACGGGTTAGAATTAGGGGACGGGTTAAGGTAAGGCTACAGGTAAGGGTTAGGGTTAGGGTTAGGAGTAGGGGACAGGGACAGTTTAGGGTACAGGTTAGGGTACAACATCGGTTTCGGGTGAGCGTACGTGTGAGGGCACGGGTTAATGTTAGCGTACGAGTTAGGATTAGGTGACAGGTTCGGGAAAGGCTTCGGGTAAGGTTTAGGGTTAGGGTTAGGGGACGGGGACGGGGACGATTTAGGGTACAGGTTAGGGTACAACAACGGTTTAGGGTGAGCGTACGTGCGAGGTCACGGGTTAGTGTTAGCGTACGAATTAGGATAAGGGGACGGGTTAGGGTAAGGCTTCGAGTAAGGGTTAGGTTTAGGGTTAGGGGACGGGGACGGTTTAGGGTACAGGTTAGGGTACGAAAACAGTTTAGGGTGAGCGTACGTGTGAGAAATGGGTTAGTGTTAGCGTACGGGTTAGGATTAGAGATCGGGTTAGGGTAAGGCTTTGGGTAAGGGTTAGGGTTAGGGTTAGGGTTAGGCTTAGGGGACGGGGACGGTTTAGGGTACAGGTTATCGTACGACAACGGTTTAGGCTTAGTGTACGTGTGAGATCACGGGTTAGTGTTAGCGTACGGATTAGGATTAGGGGACGGGTTAGTGTAAGGCTTTGAGTAAGGGTTAGGGTTAGGGTTACGGGACGGGGATGGTTTAGGGTACAGGTTAGGGTACGACAACGGTTTAGGGTGAGCGTACGTGTGAGGGCACGGGTTAGTGTTAGCGTACAGGTTAGGATTATGGGACTGGTTAGGTTAAGGCTTCAGGTAAGGTTTAGGGTTAGGGTTAGGGTTAGGGTATGGGGTTGGTTTAGGGTACAGTTTAGGGTATGACAACGGTTCAGGGTGAGCGTATGTGTGAGGGCACGGGTTAGTGTTAGCGTACGTTTTAGGATTAGGTGACGGTTTAGGGTAGGGCTTCGGGTAAAGGTTAGGGTTAGGGTTAGGGCTGGGTTAGGGGACGGTGATGGGGACGGTTTACGGTACCACAACAGTTAAGGGTGAGCGTACGTGTGAGGGCACGGGTTAGTGTTAGCGTACAGGTTAGGATTAGGGGACGGGTTAGGGTAAGGCTTCGGTTAAGTGTTAGGGTTAGGGTTAGGGTTACGGGACGGGGATGGTTTAGGGTACAGGTTAGGGTACGACAACGGTTTAGGGTGAGCGTACGTATTAGGATTATGGGACGGGTTAGGGCAGGGCTTCAGGTAAGGGTTAGGGTTAGGGTTAGGGTAGGGTTAGGCTTAGGGGACGGGGACGGTTTAGGGTACAGGTTATGGTACGACAACGGTTTAGGCTGAGTGTACGTGTGAGGTCATGGGTTAGTGTTAGCGTACGGATTAGGATTAGGGGACGGATTAGTGTAAGGCTTCGAGGAAGGATTAGTGTTAGGGTTACTGGACGGGGACAGTTTAGGGTACAGGTTAGGGTACGACAACGGTTTAGGTTGATCGTACGTGTGAGGGCATGGGTTGGTGTTAGCGTACGGTTTAGGATTAGGGGACGGGTTAGCGTAAGGGTTCGGTTAAGGGTTAGGGTTAGTGTCAGGGTTAGGATTAGGGGACGGTTTAGGGAAAGGCTTTGGGTAAGTGTTAGGGGTAGGGTTAGTGTTAGGGGACGGGGATGTTTTTGGGTACAGGTTAGGGTACGACAACGGTTTAGGGTGAGCGTATGTGTGAGGGCACGGTTTAGTGTTAGCGTATGCATTAGGATTAGGGGATGGGTTAGGGTAAGGCTTCGAGTAAGGGTTAGGGTTAGGGTTAGCGGATGGGACTGTTTAGGGTACAGGTTAGGGTTAGGGTTAGGGTTACGGGACGGGGATGGTTTAGGGTACAGGTTAGGGTACTACAACGATTTAGGGTGAGCGTACGTGTTAGGGTACGTGTTAGAGTTAGCGTACAGATTAGGATTAGGGTACAGGTTAGGGGAAGGCTTTGGGTAAGGGTTAGGGCACGGGGACGGTTTAGGGTACAGGTTAGGTTACGACAATGGTTTAGGGTGAGCGTACTTGTTAGGGTACGGGTTAGTGTTAGCGTAAGGGTTAGGATTAAGGGACGGGTAAGGGTAAGGCTTCGGGTAAGGTTTAGGGTTAGGGATAGGGGACGGGGACGGGTACGGTTTAGGGTACAGGTTAGTGTATGACAACGGTTTAGGGTGAGCTTAAGTGTGAGGGAACGGGTTAGTGTTAGCGTACGGGTTAGGATTAGGGGACGGGTTAGGGTAAGGCTTCGAGTAAGGTTTAGGGTTAGGGACAGGGTTAGGGGACGGGGATGGCTTAGGGTACAGGTTAGGGTACGACAACGGTTTAGGGTGAGCGTACGTGTGAAGGCACGGGTTAGTGTTAGCGTACGTGTTAGGATTAGGGGAAGGGTTAGGGTAAGGATTCGAGTAAGATTTAGGGTTAGGGTCAGGGTTAGGGGACAGGGACGATTTAGGGTACAGGTTAGGGTACGACAACGGTTTAGGCTGAGTGTACGTGTGAGATCACGGGTTAGTGTTAGCGTACGGATTAGGATTAGGGGACGGGTTAGTGTAAGGCTTCGAGTAAGGGTTAGGGTTAGGGTTACGGGACGGGGATGGTTTAGGGTACAGGTTAGGGTACGACAACGGTTTAGGGTAAGCGTACGTGTGAGGGCACGGGTTAGTGTTAGCGTACGTTTTAGGATTAGGTGACGGTTTAGGGTAGGGCTTCGGGTAAAGGTTAGGGTTAGGGTTAGGGCTGGGTCAGGGGACGGTGATGGGGACGGTTTAGGGTCCCACAACAATTAAGGGTGAGCGTACGTGTGAGGGCACGGGTTAGTGTTAGCGTACAGGTTAGGATTAGGGGACGGGTTAGGGTAAGGCTTCGGGTAAGTGTTAGGGTTAGGGTTAGGGTTAGGGGACGGGGACAGTTTAGGGTACAGGTTAGGGTACGACAACGGTTTAGGGTGAGCGTACGTGTTAGGATTATGGGACAGGTTAGGGTAGGGCTTCGGGTAAGGGTTAGGGTTAGGGTTAGGGTAGGGTTAGGCTTAGGGGACGGGGACGGTTTAGGGTACAGGTTATGGTACGACAACGGTTTAGGCTGAGTGTACGTGTGAGGTCATGGGTTAGTGTTAGCGTACGGATTAGGATTAGGGGATGGGTTAGTGTAAGGCTTCGAGTAAGGATTAGGTTTAGGGTTCCTGGACGGGGACGGTTTAGGGTACAGGTTAGGGTACGACAACGGTTTAGGTTGATCGTACGTGTGAGGGCACAGTTTAGTGTTAGCGTACGGGTTAGGATTAGGGGATGGGTTAGGGTAAGGCTTCGAGTAAGGTTTAGGGTTAGGGTTAGGGGACGGGGACGGGGACGATTTAGGGTACAGGTTAGGGTACGACAACGGTTTAGGGTGAGCGTACGTGCGAGGTCACGGGTTAGTGTTAGCGTACGAATTAGGATAAGGGGATGGGTTAGGGTAAGGCTTCGAGTAAGGGTTAGGTTTAGGGTTAGGGGACGGGGACGGTTTAAGGTACAGGTTAGTGTACGAGATCATTTTAGAGTGAGCCTATGTGTTAGGGTACGGGTTAGTGTTAGCGTACGGTTTCGGATTAGCAGACGGGTTAGGGTAAGGCTTCGGTAAGTGTTAGAGTTAGGGTTAGGGTATGGGGTCGGGTACACTTTAGGGTACAGTTTAGGGTACGACAACTCTTTAGGGTGAGCGTACGTGTTAGTGTATGGGTTAGTGTTAGCTTATGGGTTAGGATTAGGGTACGGGTTAGGTTAAGGTTTCAGGTAAGGGTTAAGTTTAGAGTTAGGGGACGGGGACGGTTTAGGGTACAGGTTAGGGTACGACAACAGTTTAGGGTGAGCGTACTTGTTAGGTTATGGCTTAGTGTTAGCGTATGAGTTAGGATTAGGGGATGGGTTAGGGTAAGGCATCGTGTAAGGGTTAGGGTTAGGGGACGGGGACGGGGACGGTTTAGGGTACAGGTTAGGATACGACAACGGTTTAGGGTGAGCGTACGTGTTAGGTTATGTGTTAGTGTTAGCGTACGGGTTAGGATTAGGGGATGGGTTAGGTTAAGGCTTCGGGTAATGGTTAGGGTTAGGGTTAGGGTTTGGTGACGGGGACGGTGTAGGGTACAGGTTAGGGTACGGCAACGGTTTAGGGTGAGTGTACATGTTAGGGTATGGTTTAGTGTTAGCGTATGGGATAGGATTATGGGACGGGTTAGGGAAAGGCTACGGGTAAGGGTTAGTGTTAGGGCTAGGGTTAGGGGACGGTTTAGTGTCCAGGTTAGAGTACGTAAACAGTTTAGGGTGAGCGTACGTGTGAGGGCACAGTTTAGTGTTAGCGTACGGGTTAGAATTAGGGGACGGGTTAAGGTAAGGCTACAGGTAAGGGTTAGGGTTAGGGTTAGGAGTAGGGGACAGGGACAGTTTAGGGTACAGGTTAGGGTACAACATCGGTTTCGGGTGAGCGTACGTGTGAGGGCACGGGTTAATGTTAGCGTACGAGTTAGGATTAGGTGACAGGTTCGGGAAAGGCTTCGGGTAAGGTTTAGGTTTAGGGTTAGGGGACGGGGACGGTTTAGGGTCCAGGTGAGGGTACGACAACGCTTTAGGGGGAGCGTACGTGTGAGGGCGTGGGTTAGTGTCAGGTACGGGTTAGGATTAGGGGACGGGGGAGCGTCAGGCTTCGGGGAAGGGTTAGGGTTAGGGTTCGGGCTAGGGTTAGGGTTAGGGTTTGGGGACGGTTTAGGGTCCAGGTGAGGGTACGACAACGCTTTAGGGGGAGCGTACGTGTGAGGGCCCGGGTTAGTGTCAGCGTACGGGTTAGGATTAGGGGACGGGGGAGGGTCAGGCTTCGGGGAAGGGTTAGGGTTCGGGCTAGGGTTAGGGTTAGGGGACGGGGACGGTTTAGGGTCCAGGTGAATGTATGACAACGCTTTAAAGGGAGCGTACGTGTGAGGTCGCGGGTTAGTGTCAGCGTACGGGTTAGGATTAGGGGACGGGGGAGGGTCAGGCTTCGGGGAAGGGTTAGGGTTAGGGTTCGGGCTAGGGTTAGGGTTAGGGGACGGGGACGGTTTAGGGTCCAGGTGAATGTATGACAACGCTTTAAAGGGAGCGTACGTGTGAGGTCGCGGGTTAGTGTCAGCGTACGAGTTAGGATTAGGGGACGGGGGAGGGTCAGGCTTCGGGGAAGGGTTAGGGTTAGGTTTCGGGCTAGGGTTAGGGTTAGGGGATGGGGACGGTTTAGGGTCCAGGTGAGGGTACGACAACGCTTTAGGGGGAGCGTACGTGTGAGGGCGCGGGTTAGTGTCAGCGTACGGGTTAGGATTAGGGGAGGGGGGAGGGTCAGGCTTCGGGGAAGTGTTAGGTTTCGGGTTCGGGATAGGGTTAGGGTTAGGGGACGGGGACGGTTTAGGGTCCAGGTGAGGGTACGACAACGCTTTAGGGGGAGCGTATGTGTGAGGGCGCGTGTTAGTGTCAGCGTACGGGTTAGGATTAGGGGACGGGGGAAGGTCAGGCTTCAGGGAAGGGTTAGGGTTAGGCTTCGGGCTAGGGTTAGGGTTAGGGGACGGGGACGGTTTAGGGTCCAGGTGAGGGTATGACAACACTTTAGGGGGAGCGTACGTGGGAGGGCGCAGGTTAGTGTCAGCGTACGGTTTAGGATTAGGGGACGGGAGAGTGTCAGGCTTCGGGGAAGGGTTAGGGTTAGGGTTCGGACTAGGGTTAGGGTTAGGGGACGGGGACGGTTTAGGGTCCAGGTGAGAGTACGACAACGTTTTAGGGGGAGCGTACGTGTGAGGGCGCGGGTTAGTGTCAGCGTACGGTTTAGGATTAGGGGACGGGAGAGGGTCAGGCTTCGGGGAAGGGTTAGGGTTAGGGTTCGGGCTAGGGTTAGGGGACGGGGACGGTTTAGGGTTCAGGTGAGTGTACTACAACGCATTTTGGGGAGCGTTCGTGTGAGGGCGCGGGTTAGTGTCAGCGAACGGGTTAGGATTAGGGGACGGGTGAGGGTCAGGCTTCGGGGAAGAGTTAGGGTTAGGGTTAGGGTTAGGTCTAGGGTTAGGGTTAGGGGATGGGGACGGTTTAGGGTCCAGGTGAGGGTACGACAACGTTTTAGGGGGAGCGTACGTGTGAGGGCACGGGTTAGTGTCTGCGTACGGGTTAGGATTAGGGGACGGGTGAGGGTCAGGCTTCGGGGAAGTGTTAGGGTTAGGGTTTGGGCTAGGGTTAGGGTTACGGGACAGGGACGGTTTAGGGTCCAGGTGAGGGTACGACAACGCTTTAGGGGGAGCGTACGTGTGAGGGCGCGGGTTAGTGTCAGCGTACGGGTTAGGATTAGGGCACGGGTGAGGGTCAGGCTTCGGGGAAGGGTAAGGGTTAGGGTTCGAGCTAGGGTTAGGGTTAGGGGACGGGGACGGTTTAGGGTCCAGGTGAGGGTACGACAACGCTTTAGGGGGAGCGTACGTGTGAGGGCGCGGGTTAGTGTCAGCGTACGGGATAGGATTAGGGGACGGGGGAGGGTCAGGCTTCGGGGAAGTGTTAGGGTTATGGTTTGGGCTAGGGTTAGGGTTAGGGGACGCGGACGGTTTAGGGTCCAGGTGTGGTTACGACAACGCTTTAGGGGGAGCGTACGTATGAGGGCGCGGGTTAGTGTCAACGTACGGGTTAGGATTATGGGACGGGGGAGGGTCAGGCTTCTGGGAAGGGTTAGGGTTAGGTTTCGGGCTAGGGTTAGGGTTAGGTGACGGGGACGGTTTAGGGTCCAGGTGAGGGTACGACAACGATTTAGGGGGAGCGTACCTGTGAGGGCGCGGATTAGTGTCAGCGTACGGGTTAGAATTAGGGGACGGGTGAGAGTCAGGCTTCGGGGAAGGGTTAGGGTTAGGGTACGGTCTGGGGTTAGGGTTAGGGGACGGGGACGGTTTAGGGTCCAGGTGAGGGTACGACAACGCTTTAGGGGGAGAGTACGTGTGAGGGCGCGGGTCAGTGTCAGCATACGGGTTAGGATTAGGGGACGGGGGAGGGTAGGCTTCCGGGAAGGGTTAGGGTTAGGTTTCGGGCTAGGGTTAGGGTTAGGGTACGGGGACGGTTTAGGGTCCAGGTGAGGGTACGAGAACGCTTTTGGGGGAGGGTATGTGTGAGGGCGCGGGTTAGTGTCAGTGTACGGGTTAGTATTAGGGGACGGGGGATGGTCAGGCTTCCGGGAAGGGTTAGAGTTAGGGTTCGGGCTAGGGTTAGGGTTAGGGGACGGGGACGGTTTAGTGTCCAGGTGAGGGGACGACAACGCTTTAGGGGGAGCGTACGTGTGAGGGCGCGGGTTAGTGTCAGCGTACGGGTTAGGATTAGGGGACGGGGGAGGGTCAGGCTTCGGGGAATGGTTAGGGTTAGGGTTCGGGCTAGGTTTAGGGTTAGGGGACGGGGACGGTTTACGGTCCAGGTGAGGGTACGACAACGCTTTAGGGGGAGCGTACGTGTGAGGGCACGGGTTAGTGTCAGCGTTCGGGTTAGGATTAGGGGACGGCGGAGGTTCATGTTTCGGGGAAGGGTTAGGGTTAGGGTTCGGGCTAGGGTTAAGGTTAGGGGACGGGGACGGTTTAGGGTCCAGGTGAGGGTACGACAACGCTTTAGGGGGAGCGTACGTGTGAGGGTGCGGGTTAGTGTCAGCGTACGGGTTAGGATTAGGGCACGGGTGAGGGTCAGGCTTCGGGGAAGGGTTAGGGTTAGCGTTCGGGCTAGGGTTAGGGTTAGGGGATGGGGACGTTTTAGGGTCCAGGTGAGGGTATGACAACGCTTTAGGAGGAGCGTACGTGTGAGATCGCGGGTTAGTGTCAGCGTACGGGTTAGGATTAGGGGACGGGTGAGGGTCAGGCTTCGGGGAAGGTTTAGGGTTAGGGTTCGGGCTAGGGTTAGGGTTAGGGGTCGGGGGAGGTTCAGGCTTCGAGGAAGGGTTAGGGTTAGGGTTCGGGCTAGGGTTAGGGTTAGGGGACGGGGACGGTTTAGGGTCCAGGTGAGGGTATGACAACGCTTTAGGGGGAGCGTACGTGTGAGGGCGCGGGTTAGTGTCAGCGTACGGGTTAGGATAAGGGGACGGGGGAGGGTCAGGCTTCTTGGAAGGGTTAGGGTTAGGGTTCAGGCTAGGGTAAGTGTTAGGGGACGGGGACGGTTTAGGGTCCAGGTGAGGGTACGAGAACGCTTTAGGGGGAGCGTACCTGTGAGGGCGCGGGTTAGTGTCAGCGTACGGGTTAGAATTAGGGGACGGGTGAGAGTCAGGCTTCGGGGAAGGGTTAGGGTTAGGGTACGGGCTGGGGTTAGGGTTAGGGGACGGGTACGGTTTAGGATCCAGGTGAGTGTACGACAACGCTTTAGGGGGAGCGTACGTGTGAGGGCGCGGGTTAGTGTCAGCCTACGGGTTAGGATTAGGGGACGGGGGAGGGTCAGGCTTCCGGGAAGGGTTAGGGTTAGGGTTCGGGCTACGGTTAGGGGACGGGGACGGTTTAGGGTCCAGGTGAGGGTACGACAACGCTTTAGGGGGAGCGTACGTGTGAGGGCGCGGGTTAGTGTCAGCGTACGGGTTAGGATTAGGGGACGGGGGAGGGTCAGGCTTCTTGGAAGGGTTAGCGTTAGGGTTCGAGCTAGGGTTAGGGTTAGGGGACGGGGACGGTTTAGGGTCCATGTGAGGGTAAGAGAACACTTTAGGGGGAGATTACGTGTGAGGGCGTGGGTTAGTGTCAGCGTACGGGTTAGGTTTAGTGGACGGGGGGGGGTCAGGCTTCGGGGAAGTGTTAGGGTTAGGGTTCGAGCTAGGGTTAGGGTTAGGGTACGGGGACGGTTTAGGGTCCAGGTGAGGGTACAACAACGCTTTAGGGGGAGCGTACGTGTGAGGGCGCGGGTTAGTGTCAGCGTATGGGTTAGGATTAGGGGACGGGGGAGTGTCAGGCTTCGGGGAAGGGTTAGGGTTAGGGTTCGGGCTAGGTTGAGGGTTAGGGGACGGGGACGGTTTAGGGTCCAGGTGAGGGTACGACAACGCTTTGGGGGAGCGTACGTGTGAGGTCGCGGGTTAGTGTCAGCGTACGGGTTAGGATTAGGGGACGGGGGAGGGTCAGGCTTCGGGGAAGGGTTAGGGTGTGGTTTCGGGCTAGGGTTAGGGTTAGGGGACGGGGACGGTTTAGGGTCCAGGTGAGGGTACAACAACGCTTTAGGGGGAGCGTACGTGTGAGGGCGCGGGTTAGTGTCAGCGTACGGGTTAGGATTAGGGGACGGGGGAGGGTCAGGCTTCGGGGAAGTGTTAGGGTTAGGGTTCGGGCTAGGGTTAGGGTTAGGGGACGGGGACGGTTTAGGGTCCAGGTGAGGGTACGACAACGCTTTAGGGGGAGCGTACGTGTGAGGGTGTGGGTTAGTGTCAGCGTACGGGTTAGGATTAGAGGACGGGGGAGTGTCAGGCTTCGGGGAAGGGTTAGGGTTAGGGTTCGGGCTAGGGTTAGGGTTAGGGGACGGGGACGGTTTAGGGTCCAGGTGAGGGTAGAACAACGCTTTAGGGGGAGCGTAAGTGTGAGGGCGCGGGTTAGTGTCAGCGTTCGCGTTAGGATTAGGGGACGGGAGAGGGTCAGGCTTCGGGGAAGGGTTAGGGTTAGGGTTAGGGGACGGGGACGGTTTAGGGTCCAGGTGAGGGTACGACAACGCTTTAGGGGGAGCGTACGTGTGAGGGCGTGGGTTAGTGTCAGCGTTCGGGTTAGGATTAGGTGACGGGGAAGGGTCAGGCTTCGGGGAAGGGTTAGGTTTCGGGTTCGGGCTAGGGTTAGGGTTAGGGGACGGGGACGGTTTAGGTTCTAGGTGCGGGTACGACAACACTTTGTGGGAGCGAACGTGTGAGGGCGCGGGTTAGTGTCAGCGTACGGGTTAGGATTAGGGGACGGTGTGGGGTCAGGCTTCGGGAAATGGTTAGGGTTAGGGTTCGGGCTAGGATTAGGGTTAACGGACGGGGAAGGTTTAGCGTCCAGGTGAGGGTAGAACAACGCTTTAGGGGGAGCGTACGTGTGAGGGCGCGGTTTAGTGTCAGCGTCCGGATTAGGATTAGGGGACGGGTGAGGGTCAGGGTTTGGGGAAGGGTTAGGGTTAGGGTTCGGTCTAGGGTTAGGGTTAGGGTACGGGGACGGTTTAGGGTCCAGGTGAGGGTACGACAACGCTTAAAGGGGAGCGTACGTGTGAAGGCGCGGGTTAGTGTCAGCGTACGGGTTAGGATTAGTGCACGGGGGAGGGGCATGCTTCGGGGAAGTGTTAGGGATAGGGTTCGGGCTAGGGTTAGGGGATGGGGACGGTTTAGGGTCCAGGTGAGGGTACGACAACGCTTTAGGGGGAGTGTATGTGTGAGGGCGCGGGTTAGTGTCATCGTACGGGTTAGGATTAGGGGACGGGGGAGGGTCAGGCTTCTGGGAAGGGTTAGGGTTCAGGTTCGGGCTAGCGTTAGGGTTAGGGGACGGGGAAGTTTTAGGGTTCAGGTGAGGGTACGACAACGCTTTAGGGGGAGCGTACGTGTGAGGGCGCGGGTTAGTGTCAGCGTATGGGTTAGGATTAGGGGACGGGGTAGGGTCAGGCTTCGGGGAATGGTTAGGGTTAGGGTTCGGGCTAGGGTTAGGGGACGGGGACAGTTTAGCGTCCAGGTGAGGGTAGAACAACGCTTTAGGGGGAGCGTACGTGTGAGGGCGCGGGTTAGTGTCAGCGTACGGGTTAGGATTAGGGGACGGGAGAGGGTCAGGCTTCGGGGAAGGGTTAGGGTTAGGGTTGGGCTAGGGTTAGGGTTAGGGGACGGGGACGGTTTAGGGTCCAGGTGAGGGTACGACAACGCTTTAGGGGGAGCGTACGTGTGAGGGCGCGGGTTAGTGTCAGCGTACGGGTTAGGATTAGGGGACGAGGGAGGGTCCGGCTTCGGGGAAGGGTTAGGGTTCGGGCTAGGGTTAGGGTTAGGGGACGGGGACGGTTTAGGGTCCAGGTGAGGGTACGACAAAGCTTTAGGGGGAGCGTACGTGTGAGGGCGCGGGTTAGTGTCAGCGTACGGGTTAGGATTAGGGGACGGGGGAGGGTCAGGCTTCGGGGAAGGGTTAGGGTTAGGGTTCGGGCTAGTGTTAGGGTTAGGGGACGGGGACGGTTTAGGGTCCAGGTGAGGGTACGACAACGCTTTAGGGGGAGCGTACGTGTGAGGGCGCTGGTTAGTGTCAGCGTACGGGTTAGGATTAGGGGACGGGAGAGGGTCAGGCTTCGGGGAAGGGTTAGGGTTAGGGTTCGGGCTAGGGTTAGGGTTAGGTGACGGGGACGGTTTAGGGTCCATGTGAGGGTACGACAACGCTTTAGGGGGAGCGTACGTGTAAGGGCGCGGGTTAGTGTCAGCGTACTGGTTAGGATTAAGGGACGGGGGAGGGTCAGGCTTCGGGGAAGGGTTAGGGTTAGGGTTCGGGCTAGGGTTAGGGTTAGGTTTAGGGGACGGGGACGGTTTAGGGTCCAGGTGAGGGTACGACAACGCTTTAGGGGGAGCGTACGTGTGACGGCGCGGGTTAGTGTCAGCGTACAGGTTAGGATTAGGTGACAGGGGAGGGTCAGGCTTCGGGGAAGGGTTAGGTTTCGGGTTCGGGCTAGGGTTAGGGTTAGGGGATGGGGACGGTTTAGGGTCCAGGTGAGGGTACGACAACGCTTTAGGGGGAGCGTCCGTGTGAGGGCGCGGGTTAGTGTCAGCGTACGGGTTAGGATTATGAGACGGGTGAGTGTCAGGCTTCGGGGAAGGGTTAGGGTTAGGGTTCGGGCTAGGGTTAGGGTTAGGGGACGGGGACGGTTTAGGGTCCAGGTGAGGTTACGACAACGCTTTAGGGGGAGCGTACGTGTGAGGGCGCGGGTTAGTGTCAGTGTACGGGTTAGAATTAGGGGACGGGTGAGGGTCAGGCTTCGGGGAAGTGTTAGGGTTAGGGTTCGGGCTAGGGTTAGGGTTTGGGGACGGGGACGGTTTAGGGTCCAGGTGAGGGTACGACAACGCTTTAGGGGGAGCGTACGTGTGAGGGCGCGGGTTAGTGTCAGCGTACGGGTTAGGATTAGGGGACGGATGAGGGTCAGGCTTCGGGGAAGGGTTAGGGTTAGGGTTCGGGCTAGGGTTAGGGTTAGGGGACGGGGACGGTTTAGGGTCCATGTGAGGGTACGACAACGCTTTGGGGGAGCGTACGTGTGAGGGCGCGGGTTAGTGTCAGCGTACGGGTTAGGATTAGGGGACGGGGGAGGGTCAGGCTTCGGGGAAGGGTTAGGGTTAGGGTTCGGGCTAGGGTTAGAGTTAGGGGACGGGGACGGTTTAGGGTCCAGGTGAGGTTACGACAACGCTTTAGGGGGAGCGTACGTGTGAGGGCGCGGGTTAGTGTCAGCGTACTGGTTAGGATTAGGGGACGGGGGAGGGTCAGGCTTCGGGGAAGGGTTAGGGTTAGGGTTCGGGCTAGGGTTAGGGTTAGGGGACGGGGACGGTTTAGGGTCCAAGTGAGGGTACGACAACGCTTTAGGGCGATAGTACGTGTGAGGGCGCGGGTTAGTGTCAGCGTACGGGTTAGGATTTGGGGACGGGGGAGGGTGAGGCTGCGGGCAAGGGTTAGGGTTAGGGTTCGGGCTAGGGTTAGGGTTAGGGGACGGGGACGGTTTAGGGTCCAGGTGAGGGTATGACAACGCTTTAGGGGGAGCGTACGTGTGAGGGCGCAGGTTAGTGTCAGCGTACGGGTTAGGATTAGGGGACGGGGGAGGGTCAGGCTTCGGGGAAGGGTTAGGGTTAGGGTTCGGGCTAGGGTTAGGGTTAGGGGACGGGGACGGTTTAGGGTCCAGGTGAGGGTACGACAACGCTTTAGGTGGAGCGTGCATGTGGGCGCGGGTTAGTGTCAGCATACGGGTTAGGATTAGGGGACGGGGGAGGGTCAGGCTTCGGGGAAGAGTTAGGGTTAGGGTTCGGGCTAGGGTTAGGGTTAGGGGACGGGGACGGTTTAGGGTCCAGGTGAGGTTAGAACAACGCTTTAGGGGGAGCGTACGTGTGAGGGCGCGGGTTAGTGTCAGCGTACGTTTTAGGAGTAGCGGACGGGAGAGGGTCAGGCTTCGGGGAAGGGTTAGGGTTAGGGTTCGGGCTAGGGTTAGGGTTAGGGGACGGGAACGGTTTAGGGTCCAGGTGAGGGTACGACAACACTTTAGGGGGAGCGTACGTGTGAGGGCGCGGGTTAGTGTCAGCGTTCGGGTTAGGATTAGGGGACGGGGTAGGGTCAGGCTTCGGGGAATGGTTAGGGTTAGGGTTCGGGCTAGGGTTAGGGGACGGGGACGGTTTAGCGTCCAGGTGAGGGTAGAACAACGCTTTAGGGGGAGCGTACGTGTGAGGGCGCGGGTTAGTGTCAGTGTCCGGATTAGGATTAGGGGACGGGTGAGGGTCAGGCTTCGGGGAAGGGTTAGGGTTAGGGTTCGGGCTAGGGTTAGGGTTAGGGGACGGGGACGGTTTAGGGTCCAGGTGAGGGTACGACAACGCTTTAGGTGGAGCGTACGTGTGAGGGCGCGGGTTAGTGTCAGCGTACGGGTTAGGATTAGGGGACGGGTGAGGGTCAGGCTTCGGGGAATGGTTAGGGTTAGGGTTCGGGCTAGGGTTAGGGTTAGGGGACGGGGACGGTTTAGGGTCCAGGTGAGGGTACGACAACGCTTTAGGGGGAGCGTACGTGTGAGGTCGCGAGTTAGTGTCAGCGTACGGGTTAGGATTAGGGGAAGGGGGAGGACAGGCTTTGGGGAAGGGTTAGGGTTAGGGTTCGGGCTAGGGTTAGGGTTAGGGGACGGGGACGGTTTAGGGTCCATGTGAGGGTACGACAACGCTTTGGGGGAGCGTACGTGTGAGGGCGCGGGTTAGTGTCAGCGTACGGGTTAGGATTAGGGGACGGGGGAGGGTCAGGCTTCGGGGAAGGGTTAGGGTTAGGGTTCGGGCTAGGGTTAGGGTTAGGGGACGGGGACGGTTTAGGGTCCAGGTGAGGGTACGACAACGCTTTAGGGGGAGCGTACGTGTGAGGGCGCGGGTTTGTGTCAGCGTACGGGTTAGGATTAGGGGACGGGGGAGGGTCAGGCTTCGGGGAAGGGTTAGGGTTAGGGTTCGGGCTAGGGTTAGGGTTAGGGGACGGGGACGGTTTAGGGTCCAAGTGAGGGTACGACAACGCTTTAGGGCGATAGTACGTGTGAGGGCGCGGGTTAGTGTCAGCGTACGGGTTAGGATTTGGGGACGGGGGAGGGTGAGGCTGCGGGCAAGGGTTAGGGTTAGGGTTCGGGCTAGGGTTAGGGTTAGGGGACGGGGACGGTTTAGGGTCCAGGTGAGGGTATGACAACGCTTTAGGGGGAGCGTACGTGTGAGGGCGCGGGTTAGTGTCAGCGTACGGGTTAGGATTAGGGGACGGGGGAGGGTCAGGCTTCGGGGAAGGGTTAGGGTTAGGGTTCGGGCTAGGGTTAGGGTTAGGGGACGGGGACGGTTTAGGGTCCAGGTGAGGGTACGACAACGCTTTAGGTGGAGCGTGCATGTGGGCGCGGGTTAGTGTCAGCATACGGGTTAGGATTAGGGGACGGGGGAGGGTCAGGCTTCGGGGAAGAGTTAGGGTTAGGGTTCGGGCTAGGGTTAAGGTTAGGGGACGGGGACGGTTTAGGGTCCAGGTGAGGTTAGAACAACGCTTTAGGGGGAGCGTACGTGTGAGGGCGCGGGTTAGTGTCAGCGTACGTTTTAGGAGTAGCGGACGGGAGAGGGTCAGGCTTCGGGGAAGGGTTAGGGTTAGGGTTCGGGCTAGGGTTAGGGTTAGGGGACGGGAACGGTTTAGGGTCCAGGTGAGGGTACGACAACACTTTAGGGGGAGCGTACGTGTGAGGGCGCGGGTTAGTGTCAGCGTTCGGGTTAGGATTAGGGGACGGGGTAGGGTCAGGCTTCGGGGAATGGTTAGGGTTAGGGTTCGGGCTAGGGTTAGGGGACGGGGACGGTTTAGCGTCCAGGTGAGGGTAGAACAACGCTTTAGGGGGAGCGTACATGTGAGGGCGCGGGTTAGTGTCAGTGTCCGGATTAGGATTAGGGGACGGGTGAGGGTCAGGCTTCGGGGAAGGGTTAGGGTTAGGGTTCGGGCTAGGGTTAGGGTTAGGGGACGGGGACGGTTTAGGGTCCAGGTGAGGGTACGACAACGCTTTAGGGGGAGCGTACGTGTGAGGGCGCGGTTTAGTGTCAGCGTACGGGTTAGGATTAGGGGACGGGGGAGGGTCAGGCTTAGGGGAAGGGTTAGGGTTAGGGTTGGGCTAGGGTTAGGGTTAGGGGACGGGGACGGTTTAGGGTCCAGGTGAGGGTACGACAACGCTTTAGGGGGAGCGTACGTGTGAGGGCGCGGGTTAGTGTCAGCATACGGGTTAGGATTAGGGGACGAGGGAGGGTCAGGCTTCGGGGAAGGGTTAGGGTTAGGGTTCGGGCTAGGTTTAGGGTTAGGCGACGGGGACGGTTTCGGGTCCAGGTGAGGGTACGACAACGATTTAGGGGGAGCGTACGTGTGAGGGCGCGGGTTAGTGTCAGCGTACGGGTTAGGATTAGAGGACGGGGGAGGGTCAGGCTTCGGGGAAGGGTTAGGGTTAGGGTTCGGGCTAGGGTTAGGGTTAGGGGACGGGGACGGTTTAGGGTCCAGGTGAGGGTACGACAAAGCTTTAGGGGGAGCGTACGTGTGAGGGCGCGGGTTAGTGTCAGCGTACGGGTTAGGATTAGAGGACGGGGGAGGGTCAGGCTTCGGGGAAGCGTTAGGGTTAGGGTTCGGGCTAGGGTTAGGGTTAGGGGACGGGGACGGTTTAGGGTCAAGGTGAGGGTAGAACAACGCTTTAGGGGGAGTGTACGTGTGAGGGCGCGGGTTAGTGTCAGCGTACGGGTTAGGATTAGGGGACGGGAGAGGGTCAGGCTTCGGGGAAGGGTTAG
This sequence comes from Pseudorca crassidens, assembly GCF_039906515.1. NCBI lineage: Eukaryota > Metazoa > Chordata > Mammalia > Artiodactyla > Delphinidae > Pseudorca > Pseudorca crassidens. The sequence continues at coordinate 50,987,952 of NC_090304.1, read as the reverse complement.
GGTTAGGGTTCGGGCTAGGGTTAGGGTTAGGGGACGGGGACGGTTTAGGGTCCAGGTGAGGGTACGACAACGCTTTAGGGGGAGCGTACGTGTGAGGGCGCGGGTTAGTGTCAGCGTACGGGTTAGGATTAGGTGACGGGGGAGGTTCAGGCTTCGGGGAAGGGTTAGGTTTCGGGTTCGGGCTAGGGTTAGGGTTAGGGGACGGGGACGGTTTAGGGTCCAGGTGAGGGTACGACAACACTTTAGGGGGAGCGTACGTGTGAGGGCGCGGGTTAGTGTCAGCGTACGGGTTAGGATTAGGGGACGGGGGAGGGTCAGGCTTCGGGGAAGGGTTAGGTTTCGGGTTCGGGCTAGAGTTAGGGTTAGGGGACGGGGACGGTTTAGGGTCCAGGTGAGGGTACGACAATGCTTTAGGGGGAGCGTACGTGTGAGGGCGCGGGTTAGTGTCAGCGTACGGGTTAGGATTATGGGACGGGTGAGGATCAGGCTTCGGGGAAGTGTTAGGGTTAGGGGACGGGGACGGTTTAGGGTACAGGTGAGGGTACGACAACGCTTTAGGGGGAGCGTACGTGTGAGGGCGCGGGTTAGTGTCAGCGTACGGGTTAGCATTAGGGGACGGGGGAGGGTCAGGTTTCGGGGAAGGTTTAGGGTTAGGGTTCAGGCTAGGGTTAGGGTTAGGGGACGGGGACGGTTTAGGGTCCAGGTGAGGGTACGACAACGCTTTAGGGGGAGCGTACGTGTGAGGGCGCGGTTTAGTGTCAGCGTTCGGGTTAGGATTAGGGGACGGGTGAGGGTCAGGCTTAGGGGAAGGGTTAGGGTTAGGGTTGTGCTAGGGTTAGGGTTAGGGGACGGGGACGGTTTAGGGTCCAGGTGAGGGTACGACAACGCTTTAGGGGGAGCGTACGTGTGAGGGCGCGGGTTAGTGTCAGCATACGGGTTAGGATTAGGGGACGAGGGAGGGTCAGGCTTCGGGGAAGGGTTAGGGTTAGGGTTCGGGCTAGGTTTAGGGTTAGGCGACGGGGACGGTTTCGGGTCCAGGTGAGGGTACGACAACGATTTAGGGGGAGCGTACGTGTGAGGGCGCGGGTTAGTGTCAGCGTACGGGTTAGGATTAGAGGACGGGGGAGGGTCAGGCTTCGGGGAAGGGTTAGGGTTAGGGTTCGGGCTAGGGTTAGGGTTAGGGGACGGGGACGGTTTAGGGTCCAGGTGAGGGTACGACAAAGCTTTAGGGGGAGCGTACGTGTGAGGGCGCGAGTTAGTGTCAGCGTACGGGTTAGGATTAGGGGACGGGGGAGGACAGGCTTCGGGGAAGGGTTAGGGTTAGGGTTCGGCCTAGGGTTAGGGTTAGGGGACGGGGACGGTTTAGGGTCCAGGTGAGGGTACGACAACGCTTTAGGGGGAGCGTACGTGTGAGGGCGCGGGTTAGTGTCAGCGTACGTGTTAGGATTAGGGGACGGGGGAGGGTCAGGCTTCGGGGAAGGGTTAGGGTTAGGGTTCGGGCTAGGGTTAGGGTTAGGGGACGGGGACGGTTTAGGGTCCAGGTGAGGGTACGACAACGCTTTAGGGGGAGCGTACGTGTGAGGGCGCGGGTTAGTGTCAGCGTACGGGTTAGGATTAGGGGACGGGGGAGGGTCAGGCTTCGGGGAAGTGTTAGGGTTAGGGGACGGGGACGGTTTAGGGTACAGGTGAGGGTACGACAACGCTTTAGGGGGAGCGTACGTGTGAGGGCGCGGGTTAGTGTCAGCGTACGGGTTAGCATTAGGGGACGGGGGAGGGTCAGGTTTCGGGGAAGGTTTAGGGTTAGGGTTCAGGCTAGGGTTAGGGTTAGGGGACGGGGACGGTTTAGGGTCCAGGTGAGGGTACGACAACGCTTTAGGGGGAGCGTACGTGTGAGGGCGCGGTTTAGTGTCAGCGTTCGGGTTAGGATTAGGGGACGGGTGAGGGTCAGGCTTAGGGGAAGGGTTAGGGTTAGGGTTGGGCTAGGGTTAGGGTTAGGGGACGGGGACGGTTTAGGGTCCAGGTGAGGGTACGACAACGCTTTAGGGGGAGCGTACGTGTGAGGGCGCGGGTTAGTGTCAGCATACGGGTTAGGATTAGGGGACGAGGGAGGGTCAGGCTTCGGGGAAGGGTTAGGGTTAGGGTTCGGGCTAGGTTTAGGGTTAGGCGACGGGGACGGTTTCGGGTCCAGGTGAGGGTACGACAACGATTTAGGGGGAGCGTACGTGTGAGGGCGCGGGTTAGTGTCAGCGTACGGGTTAGGATTAGAGGACGGGGGAGGGTCAGGCTTCGGGGAAGGGTTAGGGTTAGGGTTCGGGCTAGGGTTAGGGTTAGGGGACGGGGACGGTTTAGGGTCCAGGTGAGGGTACGACAAAGCTTTAGGGGGAGCGTACGTGTGAGGGCGCGAGTTAGTGTCAGCGTACGGGTTAGGATTAGGGGACGGGGGAGGACAGGCTTCGGGGAAGGGTTAGGGTTAGGGTTCGGCCTAGGGTTAGGGTTAGGGTACGGGGACGGTTTAGGGTCCAGGTGAGGGTACGACAACGCTTTAGGGGGAGCGTACGTGTGAGGGCGCGGGTTAGTGTCAGCGTACGGGTTAGGATTAGGGGACGGGGGAGGGTCAGGTTTCGGGGAAGGGTTAGGGTTAGGGTTCGGGCTAGGGTTAGGGTTAGGGGACGGGGACGGTTTAGGGTCCAGGTGAGGGTACGACAACGCTTTAGGGGGAGCGTACGTGTGAGGGCGCAGGTTAGTGTCAGCGTACGGGTTAGGATTAGGGGACGGGGGAGGGTCAGGCTTCGGGGAAGGGTTAGGGTTAGGGTTCGGGATAGGGTTAGGGTTAGGGGACGGGGACGGTTTAGGGTCCAGGTGAGGGTACGACAACGCTTTAGGGGGAGCGTACGTGTGAGGGCGCGGGTTAGTGTCAGCGTACGGTTTAGGATTAGGGGACGGGGGAGGGTCAGGCTTCGGGGAAGGGTTAGGTTTCGGGTTCGGGCTAGGGTTAGGGTTAGGGGACGGGGACGGTTTAGGGTCCAGGTGAGGGTACGACAACGCTCTAGGGGGAGCGTACGTGTGAGCGCGCGGGTTAGTGTCAGCGTACGGGTTAGGATTATGAGACGGGTGAGGGTCAGGCTTCGGGGAAGTGTTAGGGATAGGGTTCGGGCTAGGGTTAGGGTTAGGGGACGGGGACGGTTTAGGGTCCAGGTGAGGGTACGACAACACTCTAGGGGGAGCGTACGTGTGAGGGCGTGGGTTAGTGTCAGCGTACGGGTTAGGATTAGGGGACGGGGGAGGGTCAGGCTTCGGAGAAGGGTTAGGGTTCGGGCTAGGGTTAGGTTTAGGGGACGGGGACGGTTTAGGGTCCAGGTGAGGGTACGACAACGCTTTAGGGGGAGCGTAAGTGTGAGGGCGTGGGTTAGTGTCAGCGTACGGGTTAGGATTAGGGGACGGGGGAGGGTCAGGCTTCGGTGAAGTGTTAGGGTTAGGGTTCGGGCTAGGGTTAGGGTTAGGGGACGGGGACGGTTTAGGGTCCAGGTGAGGGTACGACAACGCTTTAGGGGGAGCGTACGTGTGAGGGCGCGGGTTAGTGTCAGCGTACGGGTTAGGATTAGGGGACGGGGGAGGGTCAGGCTTCGGGGAAGGGTTAGGGTTAGGGTTCGGGCTAGGGTTAGGGTTAGGGGACGGGGACGGTTTAGGGTCCAGGTGAGGGTACGACAACGCTTTAGGGGGAGCGTGCATGTGGGCGCGGGTTAGTGTCAGCGTACGGGTTAGGATTAGGGGACGGGGGAGGGTCAGGCTTCGGGGAAGAGTTAGGGTTAGGGTTCGGGCTAGAGTTAGGGTTAGGGGACGGGGACGGTTTAGGGTCCAGGTGAGGTTAGAACAACGCTTTAGGGGGAGCGTACGTGTGAGGGCGCGGGTTAGTGTCAGCGTACGGGTTAGGATTAGCGGACGGGAGAGGGTCAGTCTTCGGGGAAGGGTTAGGGTTAGGGTTCGGGCTAGGGTTAGGGTTAGGGGACGGGGACGGTTTAGGGTCCAGGTGAGTGTACGACAACACTTTAGGGGGAGTGTACGTGTGAGGGCGCGGGTTAGTGTCAGCGTACGGGTTAGGATTAGGGGACGGTGTGGGGTCAGGCTTCGGGGAATGGTTAGGTTTAGGGTTCGGGCTAGGGTTAGGGTTAGGGGACGGGGAAGGTTTAGCGTCCAGGTGAGGGTAGAACAACGCTTTATGGGGAGCGTACGTGTGAGGACGCGGTATAGTGTCAGCGTCCGGATTAGGATTAGGGGACTGGTGAGGGTCAGGGTTCGGGGAAGGGTTAGGATTAGGGTTCGGGCTAGGGTTAGGGTTAGGGGATGGGGACGGTTTAGGGTCCAGGTGAGGGTACGACAACGCTTTAGGGGGAGCGTACGTGTGAGGGCGCGGGTTAGTGTCAGCGTACGGGTTAGGATTAGTGCACGGGTGAGGGTCAGGCTTCGGGGAAGGGTTAGGGTTCGGGCTAGGGTTAGGGTTAGGGGATGGGGACGGTTTAGGGTCCAGGTGAGGGTACGACAACGCATTAGGGGGAGCGTACGTGTGAGGGCTCGGGTTAGTGTCATCGTACGGGTTAGGATTAGGGGACGGGGGAGGGTCAGGCTTCGGGGAAGGGTTAGGGTTCGGGTTCGTGCTAGCGTTAGGGTTAGGGGACGAGGAAGTTGTAGGGTCCAGGTGAGGGTACAACAACGCTTTAGGGGGAGCGTACGTGTGAGGGCGCGGGTTAGTGTCAGCGTACGGGTTAGGATTAGGGGACGGGGGAGGGTCAGGCTTCGGGGAAGTGTTAGGGTTAGGGTTCGGGCTAGGGTTAGGGTTAGGGGACGGGGACGGTTTAGGGTCCAGGTGAGGGTACGACAACGCTTTAGGGGGAGCGTACGTGTGAGGGCGCGGGTTAGTGTCAGCGTACGGGTTAGGATTAGAGGACGGGGGAGGGTCAGGCTTCGGGGAAGCGTTAGGGTTAGGGTTCGGGCTAGGGTTAGGGTGAGGGGACGGGGACGGTTTAGGGTCAAGGTGAGGGTAGAACAACGCTTTAGGGGGAGTGTACGTGTGAGGGCGTGGGTTAGTGTCAGCGTACGGGTTAGGATTAGGGGACGGGAGAGGGTCAGGCTTCGGGGAAGGGTTAGGGTTAGGGTTCGGGCTAGGGTTAGGGGACGGGGACGGTTTAGGGTCCAGGTGAGGGTACGACAACGCTTTAGGGGGAGCGTACGTGTGAGGGCGCGGGTTAGTGTCAGCGTACGGGTTAGGATTAGGTGACGGGGGAGGTTCAGGCTTCGGGGAAGGTTTAGGTTTCGGGTTCGGGCTAGGGTTAGGGTTAGGGGACGGGGACGGTTTAGGGTCCAGGTGAGGGTACGACAACACTTTAGGGGGAGCGTACGTGTGAGGGCGCGGGTTAGTGTCAGCGTATGGGTTAGGATTAGGGGACGGGGTAGGGTCAGGGTTCGGGGAATGGTTAGGGTTAGGGTTCGGGCTAGGGTTAGGGGACGGGGACAGTTTAGCGTCCAGGTGAGGGTAGAACAACGCTTTAGGGGGAGCGTACGTGTGAGGGCGTGGGTTAGTGTCAGCGTACGGGTTAGGATTAGGGGACGGGTGAGGGTCAGGCTTCGGGGAAGTGTTAGGGTTAGGGTTGGGCTAGGGTTAGGGTTAGGGGACGGGGACGGTTTAGGGTCCAGGTGAGGGTACGACAACGCTTTAGGGGGAGCGTACGTGTGAGTGCGCGGGTTAGTGTCAGCGTACGGGTTAGGATTAGGGGACGAGGGAGGGTCAGGCTTCGGGGAAGGGTTAGGGTTCGGGCTAGGGTTAGGGTTAGGGGACGGGGACGGTTTAGGGTCCAGGTGAGGGTACGACAAAGCTTTAGGGGGAGCGTACGTGTGAGGGCGCGGGTTAGTGTCAGCGTACGGGTTAGGATTAGGGGACGGGGGAGGGTCAGGCTTCGGGGAAGGGTTAGGGTTAGGGTTCGGGCTAGTGTTAGGGTTAGGGGACGGGGACGGTTTAGGGTCCAGTTGAGGGTACGACAACGCTTTAGGGGGAGCGTACGTGTGAGGGCGCTGGTTAGTGTCAGCGTACGGGTTAGGATTAGGGGACGGGAGAGGGTCAGGCTTCGGGGAAGGGTTAGGGTTAGGGTTCGGGCTAGGGTTAGGGTTAGGTGACGGGGACGGTTTAGGGTCCATGTGAGGGTACGACAACGCTTTAGGGGGAGCGTACGTGTAAGGGCGCGGGTTAGTGGCAGCGTACTGGTTAGGATTAAGGGACGGGGGAGGGTCAGGCTTCGGGGAAGGGTTAGGGTTAGGGTTCGGGCTAGGGTTAGGGTTAGGTTTAAGGGACGGGGACGGTTTAGGGTCCAGGTGAGGGTACGACAACGCTTTAGGTGGAGCGTACGTGTGACGGCGCGGGTTAGTGTCAGCGTACAGGTTAGGATTAGGTGACAGGGGAGGGTCAGGTTTCGGGGAAGGGTTAGGTTTCGGGTTCGGGCTAGGGTTAGGGTTAGGGGATGGGGACGGTTTAGGGTCCAGGTGAGGGTACGACAACGCTTTAGGGGGAGCGTACGTGTGAGGGCGCGGGTTAGTGTCAGCGTACGGTTTAGGATTATGAGACGGGTGAGGGTCAGGCTTCGGGGAAGGGTTAGGGTTAGGGTTCGGGCTAGCGTTAGGGTTAGGGGACGGGGACGGTTTAGGGTCCAGGTGAGGTTACGACAACGCTTTAGGGGGAGCGTACGTGTGAGGGCGCGGGTTAGTGTCAGTGTACGGGTTAGAATTAGGGGACGGGGGAGGGTCAGGCTTCGGGGAAGTGTTAGGGTTAGGGTTCGGGCTAGGGTTAGGGTTAGGGGACGGGGACGGTTTAGGGTCCAGGTGAGGGTACGACAACGCTTTAGGGGGAGCGTACGTGTGAGGGCGCGGGTTAGTGTCAGCGTACGGGTTAGGATTAGGGGACGGATGAGGGTCAGGCTTCGGGGAAGGGTTAGGGTTAGGGTTGGGCTAGGGTTAGGGGACGGGGACGGTTTAGGGTCCAGGTGAGGGTACGACAACGCTTTAGGGGGAGCGTACGTGTGAGGGCGCGAGTTAGTGTCAGTGTACGGGTTAGGATTAGGGGAAGGGGGAGGACAGGCTTTGGGGAAGGGTTAGGGTTAGGGTTCGGGCTAGGGTTAGGGTTAGGGGACGGGGACGGTTTAGGGTCCATGTGAGGGTACGACAACGCTTTGGGGGAGCGTATGTGTGAGGGCGCGGGTTAGTGTCAGCGTACGGGTTAGGATTAGGGGACGGGGGAGGGTCAGGCTTCGGGGAAGGGTTAGGGTTAGGGTTCGGGCTAGGGTTAGGGTTAGGGGACGGGGACGGTTTAGGGTCCAGGTGAGGGTACGACAACGCTTTAGGGGGAGCGTACGTGTGAGGGCGCGGGTTAGTGTCAGCGTACGTGTTAGGATTAGGGGACGGGGGAGGGTCAGGCTTCGGGGAAGGGTTAGGGTTAGGGTTCGGGCTAGGGTTAGGGTTAGGGGACGGGGACGGTTTAGGGTCCAGGTGAGGGTACGACAACGCTTTAGGGGGAGCGTACGTGTGAGGGCGCGGGTTAGTGTCAGCGTACGGGTTAGGATTAGGGGACGGGGGAGGGTCAGGCTTCGGGGAAGTGTTAGGGTTAGGGGACGGGGACGGTTTAGGGTACAGGTGAGGGTACGACAACGCTTTAGGGGGAGCGTACGTGTGAGGGCGCGGGTTAGTGTCAGCGTACGGGTTAGCATTAGGGGACGGGGGAGGGTCAGGTTTCGGGGAAGGTTTAGGGTTAGGGTTCAGGCTAGGGTTAGGGTTAGGGGACGGGGACGGTTTAGGGTCCAGGTGAGGGTACGACAACGCTTTAGGGGGAGCGTACGTGTGAGGGCGCGGTTTAGTGTCAGCGTTCGGGTTAGGATTAGGGGACGGGTGAGGGTCAGGCTTAGGGGAAGGGTTAGGGTTAGGGTTGGGCTAGGGTTAGGGTTAGGGGACGGGGACGGTTTAGGGTCCAGGTGAGGGTACGACAACGCTTTAGGGGGAGCGTACGTGTGAGGGCGCGGGTTAGTGTCAGCATACGGGTTAGGATTAGGGGACGAGGGAGGGTCAGGCTTCGGGGAAGGGTTAGGGTTAGGGTTCGGGCTAGGTTTAGGGTTAGGCGACGGGGACGGTTTCGGGTCCAGGTGAGGGTACGACAACGATTTAGGGGGAGCGTACGTGTGAGGGCGCGGGTTAGTGTCAGCGTACGGGTTAGGATTAGAGGACGGGGGAGGGTCAGGCTTCGGGGAAGGGTTAGGGTTAGGGTTCGGGCTAGGGTTAGGGTTAGGGGACGGGGACGGTTTAGGGTCCAGGTGAGGGTACGACAAAGCTTTAGGGGGAGCGTACGTGTGAGGGCGCGAGTTAGTGTCAGCGTACGGGTTAGGATTAGGGGACGGGGGAGGACAGGCTTCGGGGAAGGGTTAGGGTTAGGGTTCGGCCTAGGGTTAGGGTTAGGGTACGGGGACGGTTTAGGGTCCAGGTGAGGGTACGACAACGCTTTAGGGGGAGCGTACGTGTGAGGGCGCGGGTTAGTGTCAGCGTACGGGTTAGGATTAGGGGACGGGGGAGGGTCAGGTTTCGGGGAAGGGTTAGGGTTAGGGTTCGGGCTAGGGTTAGGGTTAGGGGACGGGGACGGTTTAGGGTCCAGGTGAGGGTACGACAACGCTTTAGGGGGAGCGTACGTGTGAGGGCGCAGGTTAGTGTCAGCGTACGGGTTAGGATTAGGGGACGGGGGAGGGTCAGGCTTCGGGGAAGGGTTAGGGTTAGGGTTCGGGATAGGGTTAGGGTTAGGGGACGGTTTAGGGTCCAGGTGAGGGTACGACAACGCTTTAGGGGGAGCGTACGTGTGAGGGCGCGGGTTAGTGTCAGCGTACGGTTTAGGATTAGGGGACGGGGGAGGGTCAGGCTTCGGGGAAGGGTTAGGTTTCGGGTTCGGGCTAGGGTTAGGGTTAGGGGACGGGGACGGTTTAGGGTCCAGGTGAGGGTACGACAACGCTCTAGGGGGAGCGTACGTGTGAGCGCGCGGGTTAGTGTCAGCGTACGGGTTAGGATTATGAGACGGGTGAGGGTCAGGCTTCGGGGAAGTGTTAGGGATAGGGTTCGGGCTAGGGTTAGGGTTAGGGGACGGGGACGGTTTAGGGTCCAGGTGAGGGTACGACAACACTCTAGGGGGAGCGTAAGTGTGAGGGCGTGGGTTAGTGTCAGCGTACGGGTTAGGATTAGGGGACGGGGGAGGGTCAGGCTTCGGAGAAGGGTTAGGGTTCGGGCTAGGGTTAGGTTTAGGGGACGGGGACGGTTTAGGGTCCAGGTGAGGGTACGACAACGCTTTAGGGGGAGCGTAAGTGTGAGGGCGTGGGTTAGTGTCAGCGTACGGGTTAGGATTAGGGGACGGGGGAGGGTCAGGCTTCGGTGAAGTGTTAGGGTTAGGGTTCGGGCTAGGGTTAGGGTTAGGGGACGGGGACGGTTTAGGGTCCAGGTGAGGGTACGACAACGCTTTAGGGGGAGCGTACGTGTGAGGGCGCGGGTTAGTGTCAGCGTACGGGTTAGGATTAGGGGACGGGGGAGGGTCAGGCTTCGGGGAAGGGTTAGGGTTAGGGTTCGGGCTAGGGTTAGGGTTAGGGGACGGGGACGGTTTAGGGTCCAGGTGAGGGTACGACAACGCTTTAGGGGGAGCGTGCATGTGGGCGCGGGTTAGTGTCAGCGTACGGGTTAGGATTAGGGGACGGGGGAGGGTCAGGCTTCGGGGAAGAGTTAGGGTTAGGGTTCGGGCTAGAGTTAGGGTTAGGGGACGGGGAAGGTTTAGGGTCCAGGTGAGGTTAGAACAACGCTTTAGGGGGAGCGTACGTGTGAGGGCGCGGGTTAGTGTCAGCGTACGGGTTAGGATTAGCGGACGGGAGAGGGTCAGTCTTCGGGGAAGGGTTAGGGTTAGGGTTCGGGCTAGGGTTAGGGTTAGGGGACGGGGACGGTTTAGGGTCCAGGTGAGTGTACGACAACACTTTAGGGGGAGTGTACGTGTGAGGGCGCGGGTTAGTGTCAGCGTACGGGTTAGGATTAGGGGACGGTGTGGGGTCAGGCTTCGGGGAATGGTTAGGTTTAGGGTTCGGGCTAGGGTTAGGGTTAGGGGACGGGGAAGGTTTAGCGTCCAGGTGAGGGTAGAACAACGCTTTATGGGGAGCGTACGTGTGAGGACGCGGTATAGTGTCAGCGTCCGGATTAGGATTAGGGGACTGGTGAGGGTCAGGGTTCGGGGAAGGGTTAGGATTAGGGTTCGGGCTAGGGTTAGGGTTAGGGGATGGGGACGGTTTAGGGTCCAGGTGAGGGTACGACAACGCTTTAGGGGGAGCGTACGTGTGAGGGCGCGGGTTAGTGTCAGCGTACGGGTTAGGATTAGTGCACGGGTGAGGGTCAGGCTTCGGGGAAGGGTTAGGGTTCGGGCTAGGGTTAGGGTTAGGGGATGGGGACGGTTTAGGGTCCAGGTGAGGGTACGACAACGCATTAGGGGGAGCGTACGTGTGAGGGCTCGGGTTAGTGTCATCGTACGGGTTAGGATTAGGGGACGGGGGAGGGTCAGGCTTCGGGGAAGGGTTAGGGTTCGGGTTCGTGCTAGCGTTAGGGTTAGGGGACGAGGAAGTTGTAGGGTCCAGGTGAGGGTACAACAACGCTTTAGGGGGAGCGTACGTGTGAGGGCGCGGGTTAGTGTCAGCGTACGGGTTAGGATTAGGGGACGGGGGAGGGTCAGGCTTCGGGGAAGTGTTAGGGTTAGGGTTCGGGCTAGGGTTAGGGTTAGGGGACGGGGACGGTTTAGGGTCCAGGTGAGGGTACGACAACGCTTTAGGGGGAGCGTACGTGTGAGGGCGCGGGTTAGTGTCAGCGTACGGGTTAGGATTAGAGGACGGGGGAGGGTCAGGCTTCGGGGAAGCGTTAGGGTTAGGGTTCGGGCTAGGGTTAGGGTGAGGGGACGGGGACGGTTTAGGGTCAAGGTGAGGGTAGAACAACGCTTTAGGGGGAGTGTACGTGTGAGGGCGTGGGTTAGTGTCAGCGTACGGGTTAGGATTAGGGGACGGGAGAGGGTCAGGCTTCGGGGAAGGGTTAGGGTTAGGGTTCGGGCTAGGGTTAGGGGACGGGGACGGTTTAGGGTCCAGGTGAGGGTACGACAACGCTTTAGGGGGAGCGTACGTGTGAGGGCGCGGGTTAGTGTCAGCGTACGGGTTAGGATTAGGTGACGGGGGAGGTTCAGGCTTCGGGGAAGGTTTAGGTTTCGGGTTCGGGCTAGGGTTAGGGTTAGGGGACGGGGACGGTTTAGGGTCCAGGTGAGGGTACGACAACACTTTAGGGGGAGCGTACGTGTGAGGGCGCGGGTTAGTGTCAGCGTATGGGTTAGGATTAGGGGACGGGGTAGGGTCAGGGTTCGGGGAATGGTTAGGGTTAGGGTTCGGGCTAGGGTTAGGGGACGGGGACAGTTTAGCGTCCAGGTGAGGGTAGAACAACGCTTTAGGGGGAGCGTACGTGTGAGGGCGTGGGTTAGTGTCAGCGTACGGGTTAGGATTAGGGGACGGGTGAGGGTCAGGCTTCGGGGAAGGGTTAGGGTTAGGGTTGGGCTAGGGTTAGGGTTAGGGGACGGGGACGGTTTAGGGTCCAGGTGAGGGTACGACAACGCTTTAGGGGGAGCGTACGTGTGAGTGCGCGGGTTAGTGTCAGCGTACGGGTTAGGATTAGGGGACGAGGGAGGGTCAGGCTTCGGGGAAGGGTTAGGGTTCGGGCTAGGGTTAGGGTTAGGGGACGGGGACGGTTTAGGGTCCAGGTGAGGGTACGACAAAGCTTTAGGGGGAGCGTACGTGTGAGGGCGCGGGTTAGTGTCAGCGTACGGGTTAGGATTAGGGGACGGGGGAGGGTCAGGCTTCGGGGAAGGGTTAGGGTTAGGGTTCGGGCTAGTGTTAGGGTTAGGGGACGGGGACGGTTTAGGGTCCAGTTGAGGGTACGACAACGCTTTAGGGGGAGCGTACGTGTGAGGGCGCTGGTTAGTGTCAGCGTACGGGTTAGGATTAGGGGACGGGAGAGGGTCAGGCTTCGGGGAAGGGTTAGGGTTAGGGTTCGGGCTAGGGTTAGGGTTAGGTGACGGGGACGGTTTAGGGTCCATGTGAGGGTACGACAACGCTTTAGGGGGAGCGTACGTGTAAGGGCGCGGGTTAGTGGCAGCGTACTGGTTAGGATTAAGGGACGGGGGAGGGTCAGGCTTCGGGGAAGGGTTAGGGTTAGGGTTCGGGCTAGGGTTAGGGTTAGGTTTAAGGGACGGGGACGGTTTAGGGTCCAGGTGAGGGTACGACAACGCTTTAGGTGGAGCGTACGTGTGACGGCGCGGGTTAGTGTCAGCGTACAGGTTAGGATTAGGTGACAGGGGAGGGTCAGGTTTCGGGGAAGGGTTAGGTTTCGGGTTCGGGCTAGGGTTAGGGTTAGGGGATGGGGACGGTTTAGGGTCCAGGTGAGGGTACGACAACGCTTTAGGGGGAGCGTACGTGTGAGGGCGCGGGTTAGTGTCAGCGTACGGTTTAGGATTATGAGACGGGTGAGGGTCAGGCTTCGGGGAAGGGTTAGGGTTAGGGTTCGGGCTAGCGTTAGGGTTAGGGGACGGGGACGGTTTAGGGTCCAGGTGAGGTTACGACAACGCTTTAGGGGGAGCGTACGTGTGAGGGCGCGGGTTAGTGTCAGTGTACGGGTTAGAATTAGGGGACGGGGGAGGGTCAGGCTTCGGGGAAGTGTTAGGGTTAGGGTTCGGGCTAGGGTTAGGGTTAGGGGACGGGGACGGTTTAGGGTCCAGGTGAGGGTACGACAACGCTTTAGGGGGAGCGTACGTGTGAGGGCGCGGGTTAGTGTCAGCGTACGGGTTAGGATTAGGGGACGGATGAGGGTCAGGCTTCGGGGAAGGGTTAGGGTTAGGGTTGGGCTAGGGTTAGGGGACGGGGACGGTTTAGGGTCCAGGTGAGGGTACGACAACGCTTTAGGGGGAGCGTACGTGTGAGGGCGCGAGTTAGTGTCAGTGTACGGGTTAGGATTAGGGGAAGGGGGAGGACAGGCTTTGGGGAAGGGTTAGGGTTAGGGTTCGGGCTAGGGTTAGGGTTAGGGGACGGGGACGGTTTAGGGTCCATGTGAGGGTACGACAACGCTTTGGGGGAGCGTATGTGTGAGGGCGCGGGTTAGTGTCAGCGTACGGGTTAGGATTAGGGGACGGGGGAGGGTCAGGCTTCGGGGAAGGGTTAGGGTTAGGGTTCGGGCTAGGGTTAGGGTTAGGGGACGGGGACGGTTTAGGGTCCAGGTGAGGGTACGACAACGCTTTAGGGGGAGCGTACGTGTGAGGGCGCGGGTTAGTGTCAGCGTACGGGTTAGGATTAGGGGACGGGGGAGGGTCAGGCTTCGGGGAAGGGTTAGGGTTAGGGTTCGGGCTAGGGTTAGGGTTAGGGGACGGGGACGGTTTAGGGTCCAAGTGAGGGTACGACAACTCTTTAGGGCGATAGTACGTGTGAGGGCGCGGGTTAGTGTCAGCGTACGGGTTAGGATTTGGGGACGGGGGAGGGTGAGGCTGCGGGCAAGGGTTAGGGTTAGGGTTCGGGCTAGGGTTAGGGTTAGGGGACGGGGACGGTTTAGGGTCCAGGTGAGGGTACGACAACGCTTTAGGGGGAGCGTACGTGTGAGGGCGCGGGTTAGTGTCAGCGTACGGGTTAGGATTAGGGGACGGGGGAGGGTCAGGCTTCGGGGAAGGGTTAGGGTTAGGGTTCGGGCTAGGGTTAGGGTTAGGGGACGGGGACGGTTTAGGGTCCCGGTGAGGGTACGACAACGCTTTAGGTGGAGCGTGCATGTGGGCGCGGGTTAGTGTCAGCATACGGGTTAGGATTAGGGGACGGGGGAGGGTCAGGCTTCGGGGAAGAGTTAGGGTTAGGGTTCGGGCTAGGGTTAGGGTTAGGGGACGGGGACGGTTTAGGGTCCAGGTGAGGTTAGAACAACGCTTTAGGGGGAGCCTACGTGTGAGGGCGCGGGTTAGTGTCAGCGTACGTGTTAGGAGTAGCGGACGGGAGAGGGTCAGGCTTCGGGGAAGGGTTAGGGTTAGGGTTCGGGCTAGGGTTAGGGTTAGGGGACGGGAACGGTTTAGGGTCCAGGTTAGGGTACGACAACACTTTAGGGCGAGCGTACGTGTGAGGGCGCGGGTTAGTGTCAGCGTACGGGTTAGGATTAGGGGACGGGGGAGGGTTAGGCTTCGGGGAAGGTTTAGGGTTCGGGCTAGGGTTAGGTTTAGGGGACGGGGACGGTTTAGGGTCCAGGTGAGGGTACGACAACGCTTTAGGGGGAGCGTACGTGTGAGGGCGCGGGTTAGTGTCAGTGTACGGGTTAGAATTAGGGGACGGGGGAGGGTCAGGCTTCGGGGAAGTGTTAGGGTTAGGGTTCGGGCTAGGGTTAGGGTTAGGGGACGGGGACGGTTTAGGGTCCAGGTGAGGGTACGACAACGCTTTAGGGGGAGCGTACGTGTGAGGGCGCGGGTTAGTGTCAGCGTACGGGTTAGGATTAGGGGACGGATGAGGGTCAGGCTTCGGGGAAGGGTTAGGGTTAGGGTTGGGCTAGGGTTAGGGGACGGGGACGGTTTAGGGTCCAGGTGAGGGTACGACAACGCTTTAGGGGGAGCGTACGTGTGAGGGCGCGAGTTAGTGTCAGTGTACGGGTTAGGATTAGGGGAAGGGGGAGGACAGGCTTTGGGGAAGGGTTAGGGTTAGGGTTCGGGCTAGGGTTAGGGTTAGGGGACGGGGACGGTTTAGGGTCCATGTGAGGGTACGACAACGCTTTGGGGGAGCGTATGTGTGAGGGCGCGGGTTAGTGTCAGCGTACGGGTTAGGATTAGGGGACGGGGGAGGGTCAGGCTTCGGGGAAGGGTTAGGGTTAGGGTTCGGGCTAGGGTTAGGGTTAGGGGACGGGGACGGTTTAGGGTCCAGGTGAGGGTACGACAACGCTTTAGGGGGAGCGTACGTGTGAGGGCGCGGGTTAGTGTCAGCGTACGGGTTAGGATTAGGGGACGGGGGAGGGTCAGGCTTCGGGGAAGGGTTAGGGTTAGGGTTCGGGCTAGGGTTAGGGTTAGGGGACGGGGACGGTTTAGGGTCCAAGTGAGGGTACGACAACGCTTTAGGGCGATAGTACGTGTGAGGGCGCGGGTTAGTGTCAGCGTACGGGTTAGGATTAGGGGACGAGGGAGGGTCCGGCTTCGGGGAAGGGTTAGGGTTAGGGTTCGGGCTAGGGTTAGGGTTAGGGGACGGGGACGGTTTAGGGTCCAGGTGAGGGTACGACAACGCTTTAGGGGGAGCGTACGTGTGAGGGCGCGGGTTAGTGTCAGCGTACGGGTTAGGATTAGGGGACGGGGGAGGGTCAGGCTTCGGGGAAGGGTTAGGGTTAGGGTTCGGGCTAGGGTTAGGGTTAGGGGACGGGGACGGTTTAGGGTCCAGGTGAGGGTACGACAACGCTTTAGGTGGAGCGTGCATGTGGGCGCGGGTTAGTGTCAGCATACGGGTTAGGATTAGGGGACGGGGGAGGGTCAGGCTTCGGGGAAGAGTTAGGGTTAGGGTTCGGGCTAGGGTTAGGGTTAGGGGACGGGGACGGTTTAGGGTCCAGGTGAGGTTAGAACAACGCTTTAGGGGGAGCGTACGTGTGAGGGCGCGGGTTAGTGTCAGCGTACGTGTTAGGAGTAGCGGACGGGAGAGGGTCAGGCTTCGGGGAAGGGTTAGGGTTAGGGTTCGGGCTAGGGTTAGGGTTAGGGGACGGGAACGGTTTAGGGTCCAGGTTAGGGTACGACAACACTTTAGGGGGAGCGTACGTGTGAGGGCGCGGGTTAGTGTCAGCGTACGGGTTAGGATTAGGGGACGGGGGAGGGTTAGGCTTCGGGGAAGGGTTAGGGTTCGGGCTAGGGTTAGGTTTAGGGGACGGGGACGGTTTAGGGTCCAGGTGAGGGTACGACAACGCTTTAGGGGGAGCGTAAGTGTGAGGGCGTGGGTTAGTGTCAGCGTACGGGTTAGGATTAGGGGACGGGGGAGGATCAGGCTTCGGGGAAGGGTTAGGTTTCGGGTTCAGGCTAGGGTTAGGGTTAGGGGACGGGGACGGTTTAGGGTCCAGGTGAGGGTACGACAACGCTTTAGGGGGAGCGTACGTGTGAGGGCGCGGGTTAGTGTCAGCGTACGGGTTAGGATAAGGGGACGGGGTAGGGTCAGGCTTCGGGGAATGGTTAGGGTTAGGGTTCGGGCTAGGGTTAGGGGACGGGGACGGTTTAGCGTCCAGGTGAGGGTAGAACAACGCTTTAGGGGGAGCGTACGTGTGAGGGCGCGGGTTAGTGTCAGTGTCCGGATTAGGATTAGGGGACGGGTGAGGGTCAGGCTTCGGGGAAGGGTTAGGGTTAGGGTTCGGGCTAGGGTTAGGGTTAGGGGACGGGGACGGTTTAGGGTCCAGGTGAGGGTACGACAACGCTTTAGGTGGAGCGTACGTGTGAGGGCGCGGGTTAGTGTCAGCGTACGGGTTAGGATTAGAGGACGGGGGAGGGTCAGGCTTCGGGGAAGGGTTAGGGTTAGGGTTGGGGCTAGGGTTAGGGTTAGGGGACGGGGACGGTTTAGGGTCCAGGTGAGGGTACGACAAAGCTTTAGGGGGAGCGTACGTGTGAGGGCGCCAGTTAGTGTCAGTGTACGGGTTAGGATTAGGGGACGGGGGAGGACAGGCTTCGGGGAAGGGTTAGGGTTAGGGTTCGGGCTAGGGTTAGGGTTAGGGGACGGGGACGGTTTAGGGTCCAGGTGAGGGTACGACAATGCTTTAGGGGGAGCGTACGTGTGAGGGCGCGGGTTAGTGTCAGCGTACGGGTTAGGATTAGGGGACGGGGTAGGGTCATGCTTCGGGGAAGGGTTAGGGTTAGGGTTCGGGCTAGGGTTAGGGTTAGGGGATGGGGACGGTTTAGAGTCCAGGTGAAGGTACGACAACGCTGTAGGGGGAGCGTACGTGTGAGGGCACGGGTTAGTGTCAGCGTACGGGTTAGGATTAGGGGACGGGGGAGGGTCAGGCTTCGGGGAAGGGTTAGGGTTAGGGTTCGGGATAGGGTTAGGGTTAGGGGACGGGGACGGTTTAGGGTCCAGGTGAGGGTACGACAACGCTTTAGGGGGAGCGTACGTGTGAGGGCGCGGGTTAGTGTCAGCGTACGGGTTAGGATTAGGGGACGGGGGAGGGTCAGGCTTCGGGGAAGGGTTAGGGTTAGGGTTCGGGATAGGGTTAGGGTTAGGGGACGGGGACGGTTTAGGGTCCAGGTGAGGGTACGACAACGCTTTAGGGGGAGCGTATGTGTGAGCGCGCGGGTTAGTGTCAGCGTACGGGTTAGGATTAGGGGACGGGGGAGGATCAGGCTTCTGGGAAGGGTTAGGGATAGGGTTCGGGCTAGGGTTAGGGTTAGGGGATGGGGACGATTTAGGGTCCAGGTGAGGGTACGACAACGCTCTAGGAGGAGCGTACGTGTGAGCGCGCGGGTTAGTGTCAGCGTACGGGTTAGGATTATGAGACGGGTGAGGGTCAGGCTTCGGGGAAGGGTTAGGGATAGGGTTCGGGCTAGGGTTAGGGTTAGGGGACGGGGACGGTTTAGGGTCCAGGTGAGGGTACGACAACACTTTAGGGGGAGCGTACGTGTGAGGGCGCGGGTTAGTGTCAGCGTACGGGTTAGGATTAGGGGACGGGGGAGGGTCAGGCTTCGGAGAAGGGTTAGGGTTCGGGCTAGGGTTAGGGTTAGGGGACGGGGACGGTTTAGGGTCCAGGTGAGGGTACGACAACGCTTTAGGGGGAGCGTACGTGTGAGGGCGCGGGTTAGTGTCAGCGTACGGGTTAGGATTATGGGACGGGGGAGGGTCAGGCTTCGGGGAAGGGTTAGGGTTAGGGTTCGGGCTAGGGATAGGGTTAGGGGACGGGGGAGGTTCAGGCTTCGGGGAAGGGTTAGGGTTAGGGTTCCGGCTAGGGTTAGGGTTAGGGGACGGGGACTGTTTAGGGTCCAGGTGAGGGTACGACAACGCTTTAGGGGGAGCGTACGTGTGAGGGCGCGGGTTAGTGTCAGCGTACGGGTTAGGATTATGGGACGGGGGAGGGTCAGGCTTCGGGGAAGGGTTAGGGTTAGGGTTCGGGCTAGGGATAGGGTTAGGGGACGGGGACGGTTTAGGGTCCAGGTGAGTGTACGACAACGCTTTAGGGGGAGCGTAGCTGTGAGGGCGCGGGTTAGTGTCAGCGTACGTGTTAGAATTAGGGGACGGGTGAGAGTCAGGCTTCGGGGAACGGTTAGGGTTAGGGTTCGGGCTGGGGTTAGGGTTAGGGGACGGGGACGGTTTAGGGTCCAGGTGAGTGTACGACAACGCTTTAGGGGGAGCGTACGTGTGAGGGCGCGGGTTAGTGTCAGCGTACGGGTTAGGATTAGGGGACGGGGGAGGGTCAGGCTTCGGGGAAGTGTTAGGGTTAGGGTTCGGGATAGGGTTAGGGTTAGGGGACGGGGACGGTTTAGGGTCCAGGTGAGGGTATGAAAACGCTTTAGGGGGAGCGTAGGTGTGAGGGCGCGGGTTAGTGTCAGCGTACGGGTTAGGATAAGGGGACGGGGGAGCGTCAGGCTTCTTGGAAGGGTTAGGGATAGGGTTCAGGCTAGGGTAAGTGTTAGGGGACGGGGACGGTTTAGGGTCCAGGTGAGGGTACGAAAACGCTTTAGGGGGAGCGTACGTGTGAGGGCGCGGGTTAGTGTCAGCGTACGGGTTAGGATAAGGGGACGGGGGAGGGTAGGCTTCCGGGAAGGGTTAGGGTTAGGGTTCGGGCTAGGGTTAGGGTTAGGGGACGGGGACGGTTTAGTGTCCAGGTGAGGGCACGACAACGCTTTAGGGGGAGCTTACGTGTGAGGGCGCGGGTTAGTGTCAGCGTACGGGTTAGGATTAGGGGACGGGTGCGGGTCAGGCTTCGGGGAAGGGTTAGGGTTAGGGTTCGGGCTAGGGTTAGGGTTAGGGGACGGGGACGGTTTAGTGTCCAGGTGAGGGTATGACAACGCTTTAGGGGGAGCGTACGTGTGAGGGCGCGGGTCAGTGTCAGCGTACGGGTTAGGATTAGGTGACGGGGGAGAGTCAGGCTTCGGGGAAGTGTTAGGGTTAGGGTTCGGGCTAGGGTTAGGGTTAGGGGACGGGGATGGTTTAGGGTCCAGGTGAGGGTACGACAACGCTTTAGGGGGAGCCTTTGTGTGAGGGCGTGGGTTAGTGTCAGCGTACGGGTTAAGATTAGGGGACGGGGGAGGGTCAGGCTTCGGGGAAGGGTTAGGGTTAGTGTTCGGGCTAGGGTTAGGGTTAGGGGACGGGGGAGGTTCAGGCTTCGAGGAAGGGTTAGGGTTAGGGTTCGGGCTAGGGTTAGGGTTAGGGGACGGGGACGGTTTAGGGTCCAGGTGAGGGTACGACAACGCTTTAGGGGGAGCGTACGTGTGAGGGCGCGGGTTAGTGTCAGCGTACGGGTTAGGATTAGGGCACGGGGGAGGGTCAGGCTTCGGGGAAGGGTTAGGGTTAGGGTTCGGGCTAGGGTTAGGGGACGGGGACGGTTTAGGGTCCAGGTTAGGGTACGACAACGCTTTAGGTGGAGCGTACGTGTGAGGGCGCGGGTTAGTTTCAGCGTACGGGTTAGGATTAGGGGACGGGGGAGGGTCAGGCTTCGGGGAAGGGTTAGGGTTAGGGTTCGTGCTAGGTTTAGGGTTAGGGGATCGGGACGGTTTAGGGTCCAAGTGAGGGTACGACAACGCTTTAGGGGGAGCGTAGGTGTGAGGGCGCGGGTTAGTGTCAGCGTACGGGTTAGGATTAGGGGACGGGGGAGGGTCAGGCTTCGGGAAAGGGTTAGGGTTCGGGCTAGGGTTAGGGTTAGGGGACGGGGACGGTTTAGGGTCCAGGTGAAGGTACGACAACGCTGTAGGGGGAGCGTACGTGTGAGGGCGCGGGTTAGTGTCAGCGTACGGGTTAGGATTAGGGGACGGGTGAGGGTCAGGCTTCGGGGAAGGGTTAGGGTTAGGGTTCGGGCTAGGGTTAGGGTTAGGGGACGGGGACGGTTTAGGGTCCAGGTGAGGGTACGACAACGCTTTAGGGGGAGCGTACGTGTGAGGGCGCGGGTTAGTGTCATCGTACGGGTTAGGATTAGGGGACGGGGGAGGGTCAGGCTTCGGGGAAGGGTTAGGGTTCGGGTTCGGGCTAGGGTTAGGGGACGGGGACGGTTTAGGGTCCAGGTGAGGGTACGACAACGCTTTAGGGGGAGCGTACGTGTGAGGGCGTGGGTTAGTGTCAGCGTACGTGTTAGGATTAGGGGACGGGGATGGTCAGGCTTCGGGGAAGGGTTAGGGTTAGGGTTCGGGCTAGGGTTAGGGTTAGGGGACGGGGACGGTTTAGGGTCCAGGTGAGGGTACGACAACGCTTTAGGGGGAGCGTACGTGTGAGGGCACGGGTTAGTGTCAGCGTACGGGTTAGGAATAGGGGACGGGGGAGGGTCAGGGTTCTGGGAAGGGTTAGGGTTCGGGTTCGGGCTAGGGTTAGGGTTAGGGGACGGGGACGGTTTAGGGTCCAGGTGAGGGTACAACAACGCTTTAGGGGGAGCGTACGTGTGAGGGCGTGGGTTAGTGTCAGCGTACGGGTTAGGATTATGGGACGGGGGAGGGTCAGGCTTCGGGGAAGGGTTAGGGTTAGGGTTCGGGCTAGGGTTAGGGTTAGGGGACGGGGACGGTTTAGGGTCCAGGTGAGGGTACGACAACGCTTTAGGGGGAGCGTACGTGTGAGGGCGCGGGTTAGTGTCAGCATACGGGTTAGGATTAGTGCATGGGGGAGGGGCAGGCTTCGGGGAAGGGTTAGGGTTAGGGTTCGGGTTAGGGTTAGGGTTAGGGGACGGGGACGGTTTAGGGTCCAGGTGAGGGTACGACAACGCTTTAGGGGGAACGTACGTGTGAGGGCGCGGGTTAGTGTCAGCGTACGGGTTAGGAATAGGGGACGGGGGAGGGTCAGGCTTCGGGGAAGGGTTAGGGTTCGGGCTAGGTTTAGGGTTAGGGTTAGGGGACGGGGACGGTTTAGGGTCCAGGTGATGGTACGACAACGCTTTAGGGGGAGCGTACGTGTGAGGGCGCGGGTTAGTGTCAGCGTACGGGTTAGGATTAGGGGACGAGGGAGGGTCAGGCTTCGGGGAAGGGTTAGGGTTAGGGTTCGGGCTAGGTTTAGGGTTAGGCGACGGGGACGGTTTCGGGTCCAGGTGAGGGTACGACAACGATTTAGGGGGAGCGTACGTGTGAGGGCGCGGGTTAGTGTCAGCGTACGGGTTAGGATTAGAGGACGGGGGAGGGTCAGGCTTCGGGGAAGGGTTAGGGTTAGGGTTGGGGCTAGGGTTAGGGTTAGGGGACGGGGACGGTTTAGGGTCCAGGTGAGGGTATGACAAAGCTTTAGGGGGAGCGTACGTGTGAGGGCGCGAGTTAGTGTCAGTGTACGGGTTAGGATTAGGGGACGGGGGAGGACAGGCTTCGGGGAAGGGTTAGGGTTAGGGTTCGGGCTAGGGTTAGGGTTAGGGGACGGGGACGGTTTAGGGTCCAGGTGAGGGTACGACAATGCTTTAGGGGGAGCGTACGTGTGAGGGCGCGGGTTAGTGTCAGCGTACGGGTTAGGATTAGGGGACGGGGTAGGGTCATGCTTCGGGGAAGGGTTAGGGTTAGGGTTCGGGCTAGGGTTAGGGTTAGGGGATGGGGACGGTTTAGAGTCCAGGTGAAGGTACGACAACGCTGTAGGGGGAGCGTACGTGTGAGGGCGCGGGTTAGTGTCAGCGTACGGGTTAGGATTAGGGGACGGGGGAGGGTCAGGCTTCGGGGAAGGGTTAGGGTTAGGGTTCGGGATAGGGTTAGGGTTAGGGGACGGGGACGGTTTAGGGTCCAGGTGAGGGTACGACAACGCTTTAGGGGGAGCGTACGTGTGAGGGCGCGGGTTAGTGTCAGCGTACGGGTTAGGATTAGGGGACGGGGGAGGGTCAGGCTTCGGGGAAGGGTTATGGTTAGGGTTCGGGATAGGGTTAGGGTTAGGGGACGGGGACGGTTTAGGGTCCAGGTGAGGGTACGACAACGCTTTAGGGGGAGCGTACGTGTGAGCGCGCGGGTTAGTGTCAGCGTACGGGTTAGGATTAGGGGACGGGGGAGGATCAGGCTTCTGGGAAGTGTTAGGGATAGGGTTCGGGCTAGGGTTAGGGTTAGGGGATGGGGAAGATTTAGGGTCCAGGTGAGGGTACGACAACGCTCTAGGAGGAGCGTACGTGTGAGCGCGCGGGTTAGTGTCAGCGTACGGGTTAGGATTATGAGACGGGTGAGGGTCAGGCTTCGGGGAAGGGTTAGGGATAGGGTTCGGGCTAGGGTTAGGGTTAGGGGACGGGGACGGTTTAGGGTCCAGGTGAGGGTACGACAACATTTTAGGGGGAGCGTACGTGTGAGGGCGCGGGTTAGTGTCAGCGTACGGGTTAGGATTAGGGGACGGGGGAGGGTCAGGCTTCGGAGAAGGGTTAGGGTTCGGGCTAGGGTTAGGGTTAGGGGACGGGGACGGTTTAGGGTCCAGGTGAGGGTACGACAACGCTTTAGGGGGAGCGTACGTGTGAGGGCGCGGGTGAGTGTCAGCGTATGGGTTAGGATTATGGGACGGGTGAGTGTCAGGCTTCGGGGAAGTGTTAGGGTTAGGGTTCGGGCTAGGGTTAGGGTTAGGGGACGGGGGAGGTTCAGGCTTCGGGGAAGGGTTAGGGTTAGGGTTCGGGCTAGGGTTAGGGTTAGGGGACGGGGACTGTTTAGGGTCCAGGTGAGGGTACGACAACGCTTTAGGGGGAGCGTACGTGTGAGGGCGCGGGTTAGTGTCAGCGTACGGGTTAGGATTATGGGACGGGGGAGGGTCAGGCTTCGGGGAAGGGTTAGGGGTAGGGTTCGGGCTAGGGATAGGGTTAGGGGACGGGGACGGTTTAGGGTCCAGGTGAGTGTACGACAACGCTTTAGGGGGAGCGTAGCTGTGAGGGCGAGGGTTAGTGTCAGCGTACGTGTTAGGATTAGGGGACGGGGGAGGGTCAGGCTACGGGGAAGGGTTAGGGTTAGGGTTCGTGCTAGGTTTAGGGTTAGGGGATCGGGACGGTTTAGGGTCCAAGTGAGGGTACGACAACGCTTTAGGGGGAGCGTAGGTGTGAGGGCGCGGGTTAGTGTCAGCGTACGGGTTAGGATTAGGGGACGGGGGAGGGTCAGGCTTCGGGAAAGGGTTAGGGTTCGGGCTAGGGTTAGGGTTAGGGGACGGGGACGGTTTAGGGTCCAGGTGAAGGTACGACAACGCTGTAGGGGGAGCGTACGTGTGAGGGCGCGGGTTAGTGTCAGCGTACGGGTTAGGATTAGGGGACGGGTGAGGGTCAGGCTTCGGGGAAGGGTTACGGTTAGGGTTCGGGCTAGGGTTAGGGTTAGGGGACGGGGACGGTTTAGGGTCCAGGTGAGTGTACGACAACGCTTTAGGTGGAGCGTACGTGTGAGGGCGCGGGTTAGTTTCAGAGTACGGGTTAGGATTAGGGGACGGGGGAGGGTCAGGCTACGGGGAAGGGTTAGGGTTAGGGTTCGTGCTAGGTTTAGGGTTAGGGGATCGGGACGGTTTAGGGTCCAAGTGAGGGTACGACAACGCTTTAGGGGGAGCGTAGGTGTGAGGGCGCGGGTTAGTGTCAGCGTACGGGTTAGGATTAGGGGACGGGGGAGGGTCAGGCTTCGGGAAAGGGTTAGGGTTCGGGCTAGGGTTAGGGTTAGGGGACGGGGACGGTTTAGGGTCCAGGTGAAGGTACGACAACGCTGTAGGGGGAGCGTACGTGTGAGGGCGCGGGTTAGTGTCAGCGTACGGGTTAGGATTAGGGGACGGGTGAGGGTCAGGCTTCGGGGAAGGGTTACGGTTAGGGTTCGGGCTAGGGTTAGGGTTAGGGGACGGGGACGGTTTAGGGTCCAGGTGAGGGTACGACAACGCTTTAGGGGGAGCGTACGTGTGAGGGCGCGGGTTAGTGTCATCGTACGGGTTAGGATTAGGGGACGGGGGAGGGTCAGGCTTCGGGGAAGGGTTAGGGTTCGGGTTCGGGCTAGGGTTAGGGGACGGGGACGGTTTAGGGTCCAGGTGAGGGTACGACAACGCTTTAGGGGGAGCGTACGTGTGAGGGCGTGGGTTAGTGTCAGCGTACGTGTTAGGATTAGGGGACGGGGATGGTCAGGCTTCGGGGAAGGGTTAGGGTTAGGGTTCGGGCTAGGGTTAGGGTTAGGGGACGGGGACGGTTTAGGGTCCAGGTGAGGGTACGACAACGCTTTAGGGGGAGCGTACGTGTGAGGGCACGGGTTAGTGTCAGCGTACGGGTTAGGAATAGGGGACGGGGGAGGGTCAGGGTTCTGGGAAGGGTTAGGGTTCGGGTTCGGGCTAGGGTTAGGGTTAGGGGACGGGGACGGTTTAGGGTCCAGGTGAGGGTACAACAACGCTTTAGGGGGAGCGTACGTGTGAGGGCGTGGGTTAGTGTCAGCGTACGGGTTAGGATTAGGGGACGGGGGAGGGTCAGGCTTCGGGGAAGGGTTAGGGTTAGGGTTCGGGCTAGGGTTAGGGTTAGGGGACGGGGACGGTTTAGGGTCCAGGTGAGGGTACGACAACGCTTTAGGGGGAGCGTACGTGTGAGGGCGCGGGTTAGTGTCAGCATACGGGTTAGGATTAGTGCATGGGGGAGGGGCAGGCTTCGGGGAAGGGTTAGGGTTAGGGTTCGGGTTAGGGTTAGGGTTAGGGGACGGGGACGGTTTAGGGTCCAGGTGAGGGTACGACAACGCTTTAGGGGGAACGTACGTGTGAGGGCGCGGGTTAGTGTCAGCGTACGGGTTAGGAATAGGGGACGGGGGAGGGTCAGGCTTCGGGGAAGGGTTAGGGTTCGGGCTAGGGTTAGGGTTAGGGGATGGGGACGGTTTAGGGTCCAGGTGAGGGTACGACAACGCTTTAGGGGGAGCGTACGTGTGAGGGCGCGGGTTAGTGTCAGCGTACGGGTTAGGATTAGGAGACGGGGGAAGGTCAGGCTTCGGGGAAGGGTTAGGTTTCGGGTTCGGGCTAGGGTTAGGGTTAGGGGACGGGGACGGTTTAGGGTCCAGGTTAGGGTACGACAACGCTTTAGGTGGAGCGTACGTGTGAGGGCGCGGGTTAGTTTCAGCGTACGGGTTAGGATTAGGGGACGGGGGAGGGTCAGGCTTCGGGGAAGGGTTAGGGTTAGGGTTCGGGCTAGGTTTAGGGTTAGGGGATCGGGACGGTTTAGGGTCCAAGTGAGGGTACGACAACGCTTTAGGGGGAGCGTAGGTGTGAGGGCGCGGGTTAGTGTCAGCGTACGGGTTAGGATTAGGGGACGGGGGAGGGTCAGGCTTCGAGAAAGGGTTAGGGTTTGGGCTAGGGTTAGGGTTAGGGGACGGGGACGGTTTAGGGTCCAGGTGAAGGTACGACAACGCTGTAAAGGGGAGCGTACGTGTGAGGGCGCGGGTTAGTGTCAGCGTACGGGTTAGGATTAGGGGACGGGTGAGGGTCAGGCTTCGGGGAAGGGTTAGGGTTAGGGTTCGGGCTAGGGTTAGGGTTAGGGGACGGGGACGGTTTAGGGTCCAGGTGAGGGTACGACAACGCTTTAGGGGGAGCGTACGTGTGAGGGCGCGGGTTAGTGTCATCGTACGGGTTAGGATTAGGGGACGGGGGAGGGTCAGGCTTCGGGGAAGGGTTAGGGTTCGGGTTCGGGCTAGGGTTAGGGGACGGGGACGGTTTAGGGTCCAGGTGAGGGTACGACAACGCTTTAGGGGGAGCGTACGTGTGAGGGCGTGGGTTATTGTCAGCGTACGTGTTAGGATTAGGGGACGGGGATGGTCAGGCTTCGGGGAAGGGTTAGGGTTAGGGTTCGGGCTAGGGTTAGGGTTAGGGGACGGGGACGGTTTAGGGTCCAGGTGAGGGTACGACAACGCTTTAGGGGGAGCGTACGTGTGAGGGCACGGGTTAGTGTCAGCGTACGGATTAGGAATAGGGGACGGGGGAGGGTCAGGGTTCTGGGAAGGGTTAGGGTTCGGGTTCGGGCTAGGGTTAGGGTTAGGGGACGGGGACGGTTTAGGGTCCAGGTGAGGGTACAACAACGCTTTAGGGGGAGCGTACGTGTGAGGGCGTGGGTTAGTGTCAGCGTACGGGTTAGGATTAGGGGACGGGGGAGGGTCAGGCTTCGGGGAAGGGTTAGGGTTAGGGTTCGGGCTAGGGTTAGGGTTAGGGGATGGGGACGGTTTAGGGTCCAGGTGAGGGTACAACAACGCTTTAGGGGGAGCGTACGTGTGAGGGCGCGGGTTAGTGTCAGCATACGGGTTAGGATTAGTGCATGGGGGAGGGGCAGGCTTCGGGGAAGGGTTAGGGTTAGGGTTCGGGTTAGGGTTAGGGTTAGGGGACGGGGACGGTTTAGGGTCCAGGTGAGGGTACGACAACGCTTTAGGGGGAGCGTACGTGTGAGGGCGCGGGTTAGTGTCAGCGTACGGGTTAGGAATAGGGGACGGGGGAGGGTCAGGCTTCGGGGAAGGGTTAGGGTTCGGGCTAGGGTTAGGGTTAGGGGACGGGGAGGGTTTACGGTCCAGGTGAGGGTACGACAACGCTTTAGGGGGAGCGTACGTGTGAGGGCGCGGGTTAGTGTCAGCGTACGGGTTAGGATTAGGGGATGGGGGAGGGTCAGGCTTCGGGGAAGGGTTAGGGTTCGGGTTAGGTTTAGGGTTAGGGGATGGGGACGGTTTAGGGTCCTGGTGAGGGTACGACAACGCTTTAGGGGGAGGGTACGTGTGAGGGCGCGGGTTAGTGTCAGCGTACGGGTTAGGATTAGGAGACGGGGGAAGGTCAGGCTTCGGGGAAGGGTTAGGTTTCGGGTTCGGGCTAGGGTTAGGGTTAGGGGACGGGGACGGTTTAGGGTCCAGGTGAGGGTACGACAACGCTTTAGGGGGAGCGTACGTGTGAGGGTGGGGGTTAGTGTCAGCGTACGGGTTAGGATTATGGGACGGGTGAGGGTCAGGCTTCGGGGAAGGGTTAGGGTTAGGGTTCGGGCTAGGGTTAGGGTTAGGGTTAGGGGACGGTTTAGGGTCCAGGTGAGGGTACGACAACGCTTTAGGGGGAGCGTAAGTGTGAAGGCGCGTGTTAGTGTCAGCGTACGGGTTAGGATTAGGGGACGGGGGAGGGTCAGGCTTCGGGGAAGTGTTAGGGTTAGGGTTCGGGCTAGGGTTAGGGTTAGGTGACGGGGACGGTTTAGGGTCCAGGTGAGGGTACGACAACGCTTTAGGGGGATCGTACGTGTGAGGGCGCGGTTTAGTGTCAGCGTACGTGTTAGGATTAGGGGACGGGGGAGGGTCAGGCTTCGGGGAAGGGTTAGGGTTCGGGCTAGGGTTAGGGATAGGGGACGGGGACGGTTTAGGATCCAGATGAGGGTACGACAACGCTTTAGGGGGAGGGTACGTGTGAGGGCGCGGGTTAGTGTCAGCGTACGGGTTAGGATTAGGGGACGGGGGAGGGTCAGGCTGCGGGGAAGGGTTAGGGTTAGGGTTCGGGCTAGGATTAGGATTAGGGGAAGGGGACGGTTTAGGGTCCAGGTGAGGGTACGACAACGCTTTAGGGGGAGCGTATGTGTGAGGGCGCGGGTTAGTGTCAGCGTACGGGTTAGGAATATGGGACGGGTGAGGGTCAGGCTTCGGGGAAGGGTTAGGGTTAGGGTTCGGGCTAGGGTTACGGTTAGGGGACGGGGACGGTTTAGGGTCCAGGTGAGGGTACGCCAACGCTTTAGGGGGAGCGTACGTGTGAAGGCGCGGGTTAATGTCAGCGTACGGGTTAGGATTAGGGGACGGGGGAGGGTCAGGCTTCTTGGAAGGGTTAGGGTTAGGGTTCTGGCTAGGGTTAGGGTTAGGGGATGGGGACGGTTTAGGGTCCAGGTGAGGGTACGACAACGCTTTAGGGGGAGTGTACGTGTGAGGGCGCGGGTTAGTGTCAGCGTACGGGTTAAGATTAGGGAACGGGGGAGGGTCAGGCTGCGGGAAAGGGTTAGGGTTAGGGTTCGGGCTAGGGTTAGGGTTAGGGGATGGGGACGGTTTAGGGTCCTGGTGAATGTACGACAACGCTGTAGGGGGAGCGTACGTGTGAGGGCGCGGGTTAGTGTCAGCGTACGGGTTAGGATTAAGGGACGGTGGAGGGTCATGCTTCGGGGAAGGGTTAGGGTTAGGGTTCGGGCTAGGGTTAGGGTTAGGGGATGGGGACGGTTTAGGGTCCAGGTGAATGTACGACAACGCTTTAGGGGGAGCGTACGTGTGAGGGCGCGGGTTAGTGTCAGCGTACGGGTTAGGATTAGGAGACGGGGGAGGGTCAGGCTTCGGGGAAGGCGTAGGGTTAGGGTTCGGGCTAGTGTTAGGGTTAGGGGACGGGGACGGTTTAGGGTCCAGGTGAGGGTACGACAACGCTTAAGGGGGAGCGTACGTATGAGGGCGCGGGTTAGTGTCAGCGTACGGTTTAGGATTAGGGGACGGGGGAGGGTCAGGCTTCGGGGAAGGTTTAGGGTTAGGGTTCGGGCTAGGGTTAGGGGACGGGGACGGTTTAGGGTCCAGGTGAGGGTACGACAACGCTTTATGGGGAGCGTACGTGTGAGGGCGCGGGTTAGTGTCAGCGTACGGTTTAGGATTAGGGGACGGGGGAGGGTCAGGCTTCGGGGAAGGGTTAGGATTCGGGCTAGGGTTAGGGTTAGGGGATGGGGACGGTTTAGGGTCCAGGTGAGGGTACGACAACGCTTTAGGGGGAGCGTACGAGTGAGGGCGCGGGTTAGTGTCAGCGTACGGGTTAGGATTAGGAGACGGGGGAAGGTCAGGCTTCGGGGAAGTGTTAGGTTTCGGGTTCGGGCTAGGGTTAGGGTTAGGGGACGGGGACGGTTTAGGGTCCAGGTGAGGGTACGACAACGCTTTAGGGGGAGCGTACGTGTGAGGGTGCGGGTTAGTGTCAGCGTACGGGTTAGGGGACGGGGACGGTTTAGGGTCCAGGTGAGGGTACGACAACGCTTTAGGGGGAGCGTACGTGTGAAGGCGCGGGTTAGTGTCAGCGTACGGGTTAGGATTAGGGGATGGGGGAGGGTCAGGCTTCGGGGAAGGGTTAGGGTTAGGGTTCGGGCTAGGGTTAGGGTTAGGTGACGGGGACGGTTTAGGGTCCAGGTGAGGGTACGACAACGCTTTAGGGGTATCGTACGTGTGAGGGCGCGGTTTAGTGTCAGCGTACGGGTTAGGATTAGGGGACGGGGGAGGGTCAGGCTTCGGGGAAGGGTTAGGGTTCGGGCTAGGGTTAGGGATAGGGGACGGGGACGGTTTAGGATCCAGTTGAGGGTACGACAACGCTTTAGGGGGAGTGTACGTGTGAGGGCGCGGGTTAGTGTCAGCGTACGGGTTAGGATTAGGGGACGGGGGAGGGTCAGGCTGCTGGGAAGGGTTAGGGTTAGGGTTCGGGCTAGGGTTAGGGTTAGGGGAAGGGGACGGTTTAGGGTCCAGGTGAGGGTACGACAACACTTTAGGGGGAGCGTAGCTGTGAGGGCGCGGGTTAGTGTCAGCGTACGGGTTAGGATTAGGGGACGGGGGAGGGTCAGGCTTCGGGGAAGGGTTAGGGTTCGGGCTAGGGTTAGGGTTAGGGGACGGGGACGGTTTAGGGTCCAGGTGAGGGTATGAAAACGCTTTAGGGGGAGCGTACGTGTGAGGGCGCGGGTTAGTGTCAGCGTACGGGTTAGGATAAGGGGACGGGGGAGGGTCAGGCTTCTTGGAAGCGTTAGGGTTAGGGTTCAGGCTAGGGTAAGTGTTAGGGGACGGGGACGGTTTAGGGTCCAGGTGAGGGTACGACAACGCTTAAGGGGGAGCGTACGTGTGAGGGCGCGGGTTAGTGTCAGCGTACGGCTTAGGATAAGGGGACGGGGGAGGGTAGTCTTCCGGGAAGGGTTAGGGTTAGGGTTCGGGCTAGGGGTAGGGTTAGGGGACGGGGACGGTTTACTGTCCAGGTGAGGGCACGACAACGCTTTAGGGGGAGCTTACGTGTGAGGGCGCGGGTTAGTGTCAGCGTACGGGTTAGGATTAGGGGACGGGTGCGGGTCAGGCTTCGGGGAAGGGTTAGGGTTAGGGTTCGGGCTAGGGTTAGGGTTAGGGGACGGGGACGGTTTAGGGTCCAGGTGAGGGTATGACAAAGCTTTAGGGGGAGCGTACGTGTGAGGGCGCGGGTCAGTGTCAGCGTACGGGTTAGGATTAGGTGACGGGGGAGGGTCAGGCTTCAGGGAAGGGTTAGGGTTAGGGTTCGGGCTAGGGTTAGGGTTAGGGGACGGGGACGGTTTAGGGTCCAGGTGAGGGTACGAGAACGCTTTAGGGGGAGCGTACGTGTGAGGGCGCGGGTTAGTGTCAGCGTACGGGTTAGGATTAGGGGACGGGGGAGGTTCAGGCTTCGGGGAAGTGTTAGGGTTAGGGTTCGGGCTAGGGTTAGGGTTAGGGGACGGGGACGGTTTAGGGTCCAGGTGAGGGTACGACAACGCTTTAGGGGGAGCGTACGTGTGAGGGCGCGGGTTAGTGTCAGCGTACGGGTTAGGATTAGGGCACGGGGGAGGGTCAGGCTTCGGTTTAGGGTTAGGGTTCGGGCTAGGGTTAGGGGACGGGGACGGTTTAGGGTCCAGGTGAGGGTATGACAACGCTTTAGGGGGAGCGTACGTGTGAGGGCGCGGGTTAGTGTCAGCGTACGGGTTAGGATTAGGGGACGGGGGAGGGTCAGGCTTCGGGGAAGGGTTAGGGTTAGGGTTCGGGCTAGGGTTAGGGTTAGGGGACGGGGACGGTTTAGGGTCCAGGTGAGGGTACGACAACGCTTTAGGGGGAGCGTACGTGTGAGGGCGCGGGTTAGTGTCAGCGTACGGGTTAGGATTAGCGGACGGGGGAGGGTCAGGCTTCGGGGAAGGGTTAGGGTTAGGGTTCGGGCTAGGGTTAGGGTTAGGGGACGGGGACGGTTTAGGGTCCAGGTGAGGGTACGACAACGCTTTAGGGGGAGCGTACGTGTGAGGGCGCGGGTTAGTGTCAGCGTACGGGTTAGGATTAGGGGACGGGGGAGGGTCAGGCTTCGGGGAAGGTTTAGGGTTAGGGTTCGGGCTAGGGTTAGGGTTAGGGGATCGGGACGGTTTAGGGTCCAGGTGAGGGTACGACAACGCTTTAGGGGGAGCGTAGGTGTGAGGGCGCGGGTTAGTGTCAGCGTACGGGTTAGGATTAGGGGACGGGGGAGGGTCAGGCTTCGGGGAAGGGTTAGGGTTAGGGTTCGGGCTAGGGTTAGGGTTAGGGGATGGGGACGGTTTAGGGTCCAGGTGAGGGTACGACAACGCTTTAGGGGGAGCGTACGTGTGAGGGTGCGGGTTAGTGTCAGCGTACGGGTTAGGATTAGCGGACGGGGGAGGGTCAGGCTTCGGGGAAGAGTTAGGGTTAGGGTTCGGGCTAGGGTTAGGGTTAGGGGACGGGGACGGTTTAGGGTCCAGGTGAGGGTACGACAACGCTTTAGGGGGAGCGTACGTGTGAGGGCGCGGGTCAGTGTCAGCGTACGGGTTAGGATTAGGGGACGGGGGAGGGTAGGCTTCCGGGAAGGGTTAGGGTAGGTTTCGGGCTAGGGTTAGGGTTAGGGTACGGGGACGGTTTAGGGTCCAGGTGAGGGTACGAGAACGCTTTTGGGGGAGGGTACGTGTGAGGGCGTGGGTTAGTGTCAGTGTACGGGTTAGTATTAGGGGACGGGGGAGGGTCAGGCTTCGGGGAAGGGTTAGGGTTAGAGTTCGGGCTAGGGTTAGGGATAGGGGACGGGGACGTTTTAGGGTCCAGGTGAGGGTACGACAACGCTTTAGGGGGAGCGTACGTGTGAGAGCGCGGGTTAGTGTCAGCGTACGGGTTAGGATTAGGGGACGGTGAGGGTCAGGCTTCGGGGAAGGTTTAGGGTTAGGGTTCGGGCTAGGGTTAGGGTTAGGGGATGGGGGAGGTTCAGGCTTCGGGGAAGGGTTAGGGTTAGGGGACGGGGACGGTTTAGGGTCCAGGTGAGTGTACGACAACGCTTTAGGGGGAGCGTACGTGTGAGGGCGCGGGTTAGTGTCAGCGTACGGGTTAGATTAGGGGACGGGTGAGAGTCAGGCTTCGGGGAAGGGTTAGGGTTAGGGTTCGGGCTGGGGTTAGGGTTAGGGGACGGGGACGGTTTAGGGTCCAGGTGAGTGTACGACAACGCTTTAGGGGGAGCGTACGTGTGAGGGCGTGGGTTAGTGTCAGCGTACGGGTTAGGATTAGGGGACGGGGGAGGGTCAGGCTTCGGGGAAGGGTTAGGGTTAGGGTTCGGGCTAGGGTTAGGGTTAGGGGACGGGGACGGTTTAGGGTCCAGGTGAGGGTACGACAACGCTTTAGGGGGAGCGTACGTGTGAGGGCGCGGGTTAGTGTCAGCATACGGGTTAGGATTAGTGCATGGGGGAGGGGCAGGCTTCGGGGAAGGGTTAGGGTTAGGGTTCGGGTTAGGGTTAGGGTTAGGGGACGGGGACGGTTTAGGGTCCAGGTGAGGGTACGACAACGCTTTAGGGGGAACGTACGTGTGAGGGCGCGGGTTAGTGTCAGCGTACGGGTTAGGAATAGGGGACGGGGGAGGGTCAGGCTTCGGGGAAGGGTTAGGGTTCGGGCTAGGGTTAGGGTTAGGGTTAGGGGACGGGGACGGTTTAGGGTCCAGGTGATGGTACGACAACGCTTTAGGGGGAGCGTACGTGTGAGGGCGCGGGTTAGTGTCAGCGTACGGGTTAGGATTAGGGGACGAGGGAGGGTCAGGCTTCGGGGAAGGGTTAGGGTTAGGGTTCGGGCTAGGTTTAGGGTTAGGCGACGGGGACGGTTTCGGGTCCAGGTGAGGGTACGACAACGATTTAGGGGGAGCGTACGTGTGAGGGCGCGGGTTAGTGTCAGCGTACGGGTTAGGATTAGAGGACGGGGGAGGGTCAGGCTTCGGGGAAGGGTTAGGGTTAGGGTTGGGGCTAGGGTTAGGGTTAGGGGACGGGGACGGTTTAGGGTCCAGGTGAGGGTATGACAAAGCTTTAGGGGGAGCGTACGTGTGAGGGCGCGAGTTAGTGTCAGTGTACGGGTTAGGATTAGGGGACGGGGGAGGACAGGCTTCGGGGAAGGGTTAGGGTTAGGGTTCGGGCTAGGGTTAGGGTTAGGGGACGGGGACGGTTTAGGGTCCAGGTGAGGGTACGACAATGCTTTAGGGGGAGCGTACGTGTGAGGGCGCGGGTTAGTGTCAGCGTACGGGTTAGGATTAGGGGACGGGGTAGGGTCATGCTTCGGGGAAGGGTTAGGGTTAGGGTTCGGGCTAGGGTTAGGGTTAGGGGATGGGGACGGTTTAGAGTCCAGGTGAAGGTACGACAACGCTGTAGGGGGAGCGTACGTGTGAGGGCGCGGGTTAGTGTCAGCGTACGGGTTAGGATTAGGGGACGGGGGAGGGTCAGGCTTCGGGGAAGGGTTAGGGTTAGGGTTCGGGATAGGGTTAGGGTTAGGGGACGGGGACGGTTTAGGGTCCAGGTGAGGGTACGACAACGCTTTAGGGGGAGCGTACGTGTGAGGGCGCGGGTTAGTGTCAGCGTACGGGTTAGGATTAGGGGACGGGGGAGGGTCAGGCTTCAGGGAAGGGTTATGGTTAGGGTTCGGGATAGGGTTAGGGTTAGGGGACGGGGACGGTTTAGGGTCCAGGTGAGGGTACGACAACGCTTTAGGGGGAGCGTACGTGTGAGCGCGCGGGTTAGTGTCAGCGTACGGGTTAGGATTAGGGGACGGGGGAGGATCAGGCTTCTGGGAAGTGTTAGGGATAGGGTTCGGGCTAGGGTTAGGGTTAGGGGATGGGGAAGATTTAGGGTCCAGGTGAGGGTACGACAACGCTCTAGGAGGAGCGTACGTGTGAGCGCGCGGGTTAGTGTCAGCGTACGGGTTAGGATTATGAGACGGGTGAGGGTCAGGCTTCGGGGAAGGGTTAGGGATAGGGTTCGGGCTAGGGTTAGGGTTAGGGGACGGGGACGGTTTAGGGTCCAGGTGAGGGTACGACAACATTTTAGGGGGAGCGTACGTGTGAGGGCGCGGGTTAGTGTCAGCGTACGGGTTAGGATTAGGGGACGGGGGAGGGTCAGGCTTCGGAGAAGGGTTAGGGTTCGGGCTAGGGTTAGGGTTAGGGGACGGGGACGGTTTAGGGTCCAGGTGAGGGTACGACAACGCTTTAGGGGGAGCGTACGTGTGAGGGCGCGGGTTAGTGTCAGCGTATGGGTTAGGATTATGGGACGGGTGAGTGTCAGGCTTCGGGGAAGTGTTAGGGTTAGGGTTCGGGCTAGGGTTAGGGTTAGGGGACGGGGGAGGTTCAGGCTTCGGGGAAGGGTTAGGGTTAGGGTTCGGGCTAGGGTTAGGGTTAGGGGACGGGGACTGTTTAGGGTCCAGGTGAGGGTACGACAACGCTTTAGGGGGAGCGTACGTGTGAGGGCGCGGGTTAGTGTCAGCGTACGGGTTAGGATTATGGGACGGGGGAGGGTCAGGCTTCGGGGAAGGGTTAGGGTTAGGGTTCGGGCTAGGGATAGGGTTAGGGGACGGGGACGGTTTAGGGTCCAGGTGAGTGTACGACAACGCTTTAGGGGGAGCGTAGCTGTGAGGGCGAGGGTTAGTGTCAGCGTACGTGTTAGGATTAGGGGACGGGGGAGGGTCAGGCTACGGGGAAGGGTTAGGGTTAGGGTTCGTGCTAGGTTTAGGGTTAGGGGATCGGGACGGTTTAGGGTCCAAGTGAGGGTACGACAACGCTTTAGGGGGAGCGTAGGTGTGAGGGCGCGGGTTAGTGTCAGCGTACGGGTTAGGATTAGGGGACGGGGGAGGGTCAGGCTTCGGGAAAGTGTTAGGGTTCGGGCTAGGGTTAGGGTTAGGGGACGGGGACGGTTTAGGGTCCAGGTGAAGGTACGACAACGCTGTAGGGGGAGCGTACGTGTGAGGGCGCGGGTTAGTGTCAGCGTACGGGTTAGGATTAGGGGACGGGTGAGGGTCAGGCTTCGGGGAAGGGTTACGGTTAGGGTTCGGGCTAGGGTTAGGGTTAGGGGACGGGGACGGTTTAGGGTCCAGGTGAGTGTACGACAACGCTTTAGGTGGAGCGTACGTGTGAGGGCGCGGGTTAGTTTCAGAGTACGGGTTAGGATTAGGGGACGGGAGAGGGTCAGGCTACGGGGAAGGGTTAGGGTTAGGGTTCGTGCTAGGTTTAGGGTTAGGGGATCGGGACGGTTTAGGGTCCAAGTGAGGGTACGACAACGCTTTAGGGGGAGCGTAGGTGTGAGGGCGCGGGTTAGTGTCAGCGTACGGGTTAGGATTAGGGGACGGGGGAGGGTCAGGCTTCGGGAAAGGGTTAGGGTTCGGGCTAGGGTTAGGGTTAGGGGACGGGGACGGTTTAGGGTCCAGGTGAAGGTACGACAACGCTGTAGGGGGAGCGTACGTGTGAGGGCGCGGGTTAGTGTCAGCGTACGGGTTAGGATTAGGGGACGGGTGAGGGTCAGGCTTCGGGGAAGGGTTACGGTTAGGGTTCGGGCTAGGGTTAGGGTTAGGGGACGGGGACGGTTTAGGGTCCAGGTGAGGGTACGACAACGCTTTAGGGGGAGCGTACGTGTGAGGGCGCGGGTTAGTGTCATCGTACGGGTTAGGATTAGGGGACGGGGGAGGGTCAGGCTTCGGGGAAGGGTTAGGGTTCGGGTTCGGGCTAGGGTTAGGGGACGGGGACGGTTTAGGGTCCAGGTGAGGGTACGACAACGCTTTAGGGGGAGCGTACGTGTGAGGGCGTGGGTTAGTGTCAGCGTACGTGTTAGGATTAGGGGACGGGGATGGTCAGGCTTCGGGGAAGGGTTAGGGTTAGGGTTCGGGCTAGGGTTAGGGTTAGGGGACGGGGACGGTTTAGGGTCCAGGTGAGGGTACGACAACGCTTTAGGGGGAGCGTACGTGTGAGGGCACGGGTTAGTGTCAGCGTACGGGTTAGGAATAGGGGACGGGGGAGGGTCAGGGTTCTGGGAAGGGTTAGGGTTCGGGTTCGGGCTAGGGTTAGGGTTAGGGGACGGGGACGGTTTAGGGTCCAGGTGAGGGTACAACAACGCTTTAGGGGGAGCGTACGTGTGAGGGCGTGGGTTAGTGTCAGCGTACGGGTTAGGATTAGGGGACGGGGGAGGGTCAGGCTTCGGGGAAGGGTTAGGGTTAGGGTTCGGGCTAGGGTTAGGGTTAGGGGACGGGGACGGTTTAGGGTCCAGGTGAGGGTACGACAACGCTTTAGGGGGAGCGTACGTGTGAGGGCGCGGGTTAGTGTCAGCATACGGGTTAGGATTAGTGCATGGGGGAGGGGCAGGCTTCGGGGAAGGGTTAGGGTTAGGGTTCGGGTTAGGGTTAGGGTTAGGGGACGGGGACGGTTTAGGGTCCAGGTGAGGGTACGACAACGCTTTAGGGGGAACGTACGTGTGAGGGCGCGGGTTAGTGTCAGCGTACGGGTTAGGAATAGGGGACGGGGGAGGGTCAGGCTTCGGGGAAGGGTTAGGGTTCGGGCTAGGGTTAGGGTTAGGGGATGGGGACGGTTTAGGGTCCAGGTGAGGGTACGACAACGCTTTAGGGGGAGCGTACGTGTGAGGGCGCGGGTTAGTGTCAGCGTACGGGTTAGGATTAGGAGACGGGGGAAGGTCAGGCTTCGGGGAAGGGTTAGGTTTCGGGTTCGGGCTAGGGTTAGGGTTAGGGGACGGGGACGGTTTAGGGTCCAGGTTAGGGTACGACAACGCTTTAGGTGGAGCGTACGTGTGAGGGCGCGGGTTAGTTTCAGCGTACGGGTTAGGATTAGGGGACGGGGGAGGGTCAGGCTTCGGGGAAGGGTTAGGGTTAGGGTTCGGGCTAGGTTTAGGGTTAGGGGATCGGGACGGTTTAGGGTCCAAGTGAGGGTACGACAACGCTTTAGGGGGAGCGTAGGTGTGAGGGCGCGGGTTAGTGTCAGCGTACGGGTTAGGATTAGGGGGACGGGGGAGGGTCAGGCTTCGAGAAAGGGTTAGGGTTTGGGCTAGGGTTAGGGTTAGGGGACGGGGACGGTTTAGGGTCCAGGTGAAGGTACGACAACGCTGTAAAGGGGAGCGTACGTGTGAGGGCGCGGGGTTAGTGTCAGCGTACGGGTTAGGATTAGGGGACGGGTGAGGGTCAGGCTTCGGGGAAGGGTTAGGGTTAGGGTTCGGGCTAGGGTTAGGGTTAGGGGACGGGGACGGTTTAGGGTCCAGGTGAGGGTACGACAACGCTTAGGGGGAGCGTACGTGTGAGGGCGCGGGTTAGTGTCATCGTACGGGTTAGGATTAGGGGACGGGGGAGGGTCAGGCTTCGGGGAAGGGTTAGGGTTCGGGTTCGGGCTAGGGTTAGGGGACGGGGGACGGTTTAGGGTCCAGGTGAGGGTACGACAACGCTTTAGGGGAACGTACGTGTGAGGGCGTGGGTTATTGTCAGCGTACGTGTTAGGATTAGGGGACGGGGATGGTCAGGCTTCGGGGAAGGGTTAGGGTTAGGGTTCGGGCTAGGGTTAGGGTTAGGGACGGGGACGGTTTAGGGTCCAGGTGAGGGTACGACAACGCTTTAGGGGGAGCGTACGTGTGAGGGCACGGGTTAGTGTCAGCGTACGGATTAGGAATAGGGGACGGGGGAGGGTCAGGGTTCTGGGAAGGGTTAGGGTTCGGGTTCGGGCTAGGGTTAGGGTTAGGGGACGGGGACGGTTTAGGGTCCAGGTGAGGGTACAACAACGCTTTAGGGGGAGCGTACGTGTGAGGGCGTGGGTTAGTGTCAGCGTACGGGTTAGGATTAGGGGACGGGGGAGGGTCAGGCTTCGGGGAAGGTTAGGGTTAGGGTTCGGGCTAGGGTTAGGGTTAGGGGATGGGGACGGTTTAGGGTCCAGGTGAGGGTACAACAACGCTTTAGGGGGAGCGTACGTGTGAGGGCGCGGGTTAGTGTTAGCGTACGGGTTAGGATTAGTGACTGGGGGAGGGGCAGGCTTCGGGGAAGGGTTAGGGTTAGGGTTCGGGCTAGGGTTAGGGTTAGGGGACGGGGACGGTTTAGGGTCCAGGGGAGGGTACGACAACGCTATAGGGGGAGCGTTCGTGTGAGGGCGCGGGTTAGTGTTAGCGTACGCGTCAGGATTAGGGGACGGGTGAGGGTCAGGCTTCGGGGAAGGGTTAGGGTTAGGGTTCGGGCTAGGGTTAGAGTTAGGGTACCGGGACGGTTTAGGGTCCATGTGAGGGTACGACAATGCTTTAGGGGGAGCGTAGGTGTGAGGGCGCGGGTTAGTGTTAGCGTACGGGTTAGGATTAGGGGACGTGTGAGTGTCAGGCTTCGGGAAAGGGTTAGGGTAAGGGTTCGGGCTAGGGTTAGGGTTAGGGTACGGGGACGGTTTAGTGTCCAGGTGAGGGTACAACAACGCTTTAGGGGAGCGTATGTGTGGGGGCGCGGGTTAGTGTTAGCGTACGGGTTAGGATTAGGGGACGGGTGAGGGTCAGGCTTCGGGAAGGGTTAGGGTTAGGGTTCGGGCTAGGGTTAGGGTTAGGGTACCGGGACGGTTTAGGGTCAGGTGAGGGTACGACAACGCTTTAGGGGGAGCGTAGGTGTGAGGGCGCGGGTTAGTGTTAGCGTACGGGTTAGGATTAGGGGACGGGTGAGTGTCAGGCTTCGGGGAAGGGTTAGGGTTAGGGTTCGGGCTAGGGTTAGGGTTTGGGGACGGGGACGGTTTAGGGTCAGGTGAAGGTACGACAACGCTTTAGGGGGAGCGTATGTGTGAGGGCGCGGGTTAGTGTTAGCGTACGGGTTAGGATTAGGGAACGGGTGAGGGTCAGGCTTCGGGGAAGGGTTAGGGCTAGGGTTCGGGCTAGGGTTAGGTTTAGGGAACGGGGACGTTTAGGGTCAGGTGAGGGTACGACAACACTTTATGGGGAGCGTAGGTGTGAGGGCATGGGTTAGTGTTAGCGTACGGGTTAGGATTAGGGGACGGGTGAGGGTCAGGCTTCGGGGAACGGTTAGGGTTAGGGTTCGGGCTAGGGTTAGGGTTAGGGTACGGGGACAGTTTAGGGTCCAGGTGAGTGTATGACAACGCTTTAGGGGGAGCTTACGTGTGAGGGGGCGGGATAGTGTTAGCGTTCGGGTCAGGATTAGGGGACGGGTGAGGGTCAGGCTTCGGGGAAGTGTTGGGTAAGGGTTCGGGCTAGGATTAGGTTTAGGGGACGGGGACGGTTTAGGGTCCAGGCGAGGGTACGACAACACTTTAGGTGGAGCGTACGTGTGAGGGCGCGGGTTAGTGTTAGCGTACGGGTTAGGATTAGGGGACGGGTGAGGGTCAGGCTTCGGGGAAGGGTTAGGGTTAGGGATCGGGCTAGGGTTAGGGTTAGGGGAAGGGGACGGTTTAGGGTCCAGGAGAGGGTACGACAACGCTTTAGGGGAGCATACGTGTGAGGGCGCGGGTTAGTGTTAGCGTACGTGTCAGGATTAGGGGACGGGGTGAGGGTCAGGCTTCGGGGAAGGGTTAGGGTTAGGGTTCGGGCTAGGGTTAGGGTTAGGGTACCGGGACGGTTTAGGGTCCATGTGAGGGTACGACAATGGTTTACGGGGAGCGTACGTGTGAGGGCGCGGGTTAGTGTTAGCGTACGGGTTAGGATTAAGGGACGTGTGAGTGTCAGGCTTCGGGGAAGGGTTAGGGTAAGGGTTCGGGCTAGGGTTAGGGTTAGGGGACGGGGACGGTTTAGGGTCCAGGTGAGGGTACGACAACGCTTTAGGGGGAGCGTACGTGTGAGGGCGTGGGTTAGTGTTAGCGTACGGGTTAGGATTATGGAACAGGTGAGGGTCAGGCTTCGGGGAAGGGTTAGGGTTAGGGTTCGGGCTAGGGTTAGGGTTAGGGACGGGGACGGTTTAGGGTCCAGGTGAGGGTACGACAACGCTTTAGGGGGAGCGTACGTGTGAGTGCGCGGGTTAGTGTTAGCGTACGGGTTAGGATTAGGGGACGGGTGAGTGTTAGGCTGCGGGGAAGGGTTAGGGTTAGGGTTCGGGCTAGGGTTAGGGTTAGGGGACGGGGACGGTTTAGGGTCCAGGTGAGGGTACGACAACGCTTTAGGGGGAGCGTAAGTGTGAGGGCGCGTGTTAGTGTTAGCGTACGGGTTAGGATTAGGGGACGGGTGAGGGTCAGGCTTCGGGAAGGGTTAGGGTTAGGGTTCGGGCTAGGGTTAGGGTTAGGGATGGGAACGGTTTAGGTTCCAGGGAGGGTACGACAACGCTATAGGGGGAGCGTTCGTGTGAGGGCGCGGGTTAGTGTTAGCGTACGGGTCAGGATTAGGGGACGGGTGAGGGTCAGGCTTCGGGGAAGGGTTAGGGTTAGGGTTCGGGCTAGGGTTAGGGTTAGGGTACCGGGGACGGTTTAGGGTCCATGTGAGGGTACGACAATGCTTTACGGGGAGCGTACGTGTGAGGGCGCGGGTTAGTGTTAGCGTACGGGTTAGGATTAAGGGACGTGTGAGTGTCAGGCTTCGGGGAAGGGTTAGGGTAAGGGTTCGGGCGAGGGTTAGGGTTAGGGGACGGGGACGGTTAGGGTCCAGGTGAGGGTACGACAACGCTTTAGGGGGAGCATACGTGTGAGGGCGTGGGTTAGTGTTAGCGTACGGGTTAGGATTATGGGACAGGTGAGGGTCAGGCTTCGGGGAAGGGTTAGGGTTAGGGTTCGGGCTAGGGTTAGGGTTAGGGGACGGGGACGGTTTAGGTCCAGGTGAGGTACGACAACGCTTTAGGGGAAGCGTAAGTGTGAGGGCGCGGGTTAGTGTTAGCGTACGGGTTAGGATTAGGGGACGGGTGAGGGTCAGGCTTCGGGGAAGGGTTAGGGTTAGGGTTCGGGCTAGGGTTAGGGTTAGGGGACGGGGACGGTTTAGGGTCAGGGGAGGGTACGACAACGCTATAGGGGGAGCGTTCGTGTGAGGGCGCGGGTTAGTGTTAGCGTACGCGTCAGGATTAGGGGACGGGTGAGGGTCAGGCTTCGGGGAAGGGTTAGGGTTAGGGTTCGGGCTAGGGTTAGAGTTAGGGTACCGGGACGGTTTAGGGTCCATGTGAGGGTACGACAATGCTTTAGGGGGAGCGTAGGTGTGAGGGCGCGGGTTAGTGTTAGCGTACGGGTTAGGATTAGGGGACGTGTGAGTGTCAGGCTTCGGGAAAGGGTTAGGGTAAGGGTTCGGGCTAGGGTTAGGGTTAGGGTACGGGGACGGTTTAGTGTCCAGGTGAGGGTACAACAACGCTTTAGGGGAGCGTATGTGTGGGGGCGCGGGTTAGTGTTAGCGTACGGGTTAGGATTAGGGGACGGGTGAGGGTCAGGCTTCGGGGAAGGGTTAGGGTTAGGGTTCGGGCTAGGGTTAGGGTTAGGGTACCGGGACGGTTTAGGGTCCAGGTGAGGGTACGACACGCTTTAGGGGGAGCGTAGGTGTGAGGGCGCGGGTAGTGTTAGCGTACGGGTTAGGATTAGGGGACGGGTGAGTGTCAGGCTTCGGGGAAGGGTTAGGGTTAGGGTTCGGGCTAGGGTTAGGGTTTGGGGACGGGGACGGTTTAGGGTCCAGGTGAAGGTACGACAACGCTTTAGGGGAGCGTATGTGTGAGGGCGCGGGTTAGTGTTAGCGTACGGGTTAGGATTAGGGAACGGGTGAGGGTCAGGCTTCGGGGAAGGGTTAGGGCTAGGGTTCGGGCTAGGGTTAGGTTTAGGGAACGGGGACGGTTTAGGGTCCAGGTGAGG